>NC_142274.1:555572-3347024 GCF_052056855.1 Sturnus vulgaris
TCCTCCCCCTCACGGTGGCCGTGCTGGTGGTCACTCCGTGACAATGACCGTGGTTGTCATGGTGGCCACCACTGCCCCTCCCCTCCATCCTGCTCACCTTTCCCTGCCCCAGTGGCCACTCCGCTGCCCATCCCCCATCCCAGTAGCCACAGTGGCCACCCCAGTGCCCATCCCCCCCCTCCTGGTAGCCACAGTGGCCACCCCACTGCCCATCCCCCATCCCCTTAGCCACGGTCTCCATTCCCCCTCCTGCTGCCCATCCCCCGTACCAGTAGCCACAGTGGCCACCGCACTGCCTATCCCCCATCCTGGTAGCCACGGTGGCCATCCCCCACCCCACTGCCCGTCCCCGCTCCTGGTAGCCACAGTGGCCACCCCAGTGCCCGTCCCTCCTCCCAGTAGCCACAGTGGCCATTCCCCACCCCACTTCCCATCCCCAATCCTAGTAGCCACAATAGCCACTCCGCTGCCCCTCCCCCACCCCGCTGCCCGTCCCCCATCCCAGTAGCCACGGTGTCCATTCCTCACCCCACTCCCCATCCCGGTAGCCACAGTGGCCACCCCGCTGCCCATCCCCCCTCCCGGTAGCCACAGTGGCCACCCTGTTGCCCGTCCCCCCTCCCAGTAGCCACGATGTCCATTCCCCACCCTCCATCCTAGTAGCCACAATGGCGACTCCACTGCCCCTCCCCCACCCCTCTGCCCATCCCCCCCGCTCAGTAGCCCCGGTGGCCCCGATGGCCCCGGTGATCCCGTTAGCCCCGATAGCCCCGGTGGCCCCGGTGTCCCCAATAGCCCCGGTGTCCCCAATAGCCCCGGTGTCCCCAATAGCCCCGGTGGCCCCGGTAGCCCCAATACCTCCGGTGGCCCTGATGGCCCCAATAGCCCAAATAGCCCCGGTAGCCCCATTAGCCCCAATGGCCCCCAATAGCCCCGGTGGCCCCAATACCCCCGGTGGCCCCGGTGGCCCCAATAGCCCCAATAGCCCCGGTAGCCCCATTAGCCCCATAGCCCCATTAGCCCCAATAGCCCCGGTGGCCCTGATAGCCCTGATAGCCCCAATAGCCCCGATAGCCCCATTAGCCCCGGTGGCCCCGGTGTCCCCATTAGCCCCGGTGTCCCCAATAGCCCCGGTGGCCCTGGTGGCCCCGGTAGCCCCAATAGCCCCATTAGTCCCGGTGTCCCCGGTGTCCCCATTAGCCCCGGTGGCCCCAATAGCCCCGCTGGCCCTGGTGGCCCCGGTGGCCCTGGTGGCCTCGGTAGCCCCATTAGCCCCCGTAGCCCCAGTAGCCCCGTTAGCCCCGGTGTCCCCAATACCCCCGGTGGCCCCAGTAGCCCCGTTAGCCCCGGTGTCCCCAATACCCCCGATGGCCCCGGTAGCCCCGTTAGCCCCGGTGTCCCCAATACCCCCGGTGGCCCCGATAGCCCCAGTAGCCCCAGTAGCCCCGTTAGCCCCGGTGTCCCCAATACCCCCGGTAGCCCCGGTAGCCCCATTAGCCCCCGTAGCCCCGGTGTCGCCGGCGCTGACGCTGCGCTGTCCCCACAGACCACGGCCATCGAGGGCCGTGCCGAGGACCTGGGCCAGGAGGAGGTGGTGCAGCGCTGCATGCGCAACCAGCCCTGGCTCGAGCGCCTCTTCGACTCCTTCAGCGACCTGCTGGCCCAGGCACGGGCCAAGTGCGCCTGAAAACACCCCCGGAAAACACCTGGGGGACCCCCCGAAAAAATCCGGGAGAAACCCCCCAAAAAAAAAACTCCGGGAGAATTCCTGAAAGAAAATCCGGAGGAATCCCCCGAAGAAATCCGGGAGAACTCCGCCCGGAATTGGGGAACGCCCCCGAGAAAAGGATGGGAACTTTCCGGTCTGGGGACATCAATGTGGGGAGGGATCACTGAGAACCCCAAAATAGGGGGGGACCACCCCCAAAAAATCAGGGGACCGCCCCCGGAATTGGGGGGGACACCCCCGGGACAGGGATGGAACCTCCCGGTGTGGGGACGGGGATGGAGCTCCTCAGTGTAGGGGGGTAAACCCAAAATATGGGGACACCACCCCAAAATATGGGGAGACCACCCCAAAATATGGGGAGACCACCCCAAAATATGGGGACACCACCCCAAAATATGGGGAGACCACCCCAAAATATGGGGACACCACCCCAAAAAAATCGGGGTGACACCCCCCGGAATGGGGGGGACACCCCTGGGATTGGGGAAACACCCCCGGGACAAGGATGGAACCTCCTGGCTTGGGGACACCAATGCGGGGAGGGGGAAAACCCCAAAATAATATGGGGGGACCACCCCCAAAATAGGGGGGGACCACCCCCAAAATAGGGGGGGGACCACGGCCCCAGAAAAAAAGTCCTAAAAGTTGTGGGGACCAGCTCAAAATGGGGAGGGGGGGGACGGCAATGGTGATGGGGATGGAGCTCACAGGATTGGGGACACACCCCCCCCCCCCCCAGGGCACCCCAAAACACGGGGGGGACACCCCAAAACACGGGGGGAAGTGGGACAAATCCCCCCTGCAGGAACAGAAGCTGCTGAGTCGGGGGACACCCCCCAAAAATGGGGGACACCCCCAAAGCACAGGGACACCCTAAAAACGAGGACAGCTCTGGGGGAAACCCCCGCCCCCAAATCCTGACAAAGTTGGGGACCCCCCCCCCTCCCCTCCCCCGTGAGGACAGCGACCCCCCCCCTCACCCAAAAATGGCGACCCACAAACATTTGGGGACCCCCCCCCTCCTCAAAATTGGGGGTGTCCAATTAGGGATCCCCCCAAAATCTCCCCAACAGGGTCTGGGCGTGTCCCCCCCCTCCCTTTTTTTTTTTTTTGGGGGTGGGGGGGCTTTGATCGTTGCCAGAGGCACCAGGACCCCACCCCAAAAAAGAAAAAAAAAAACAAAAACAAAAAAAGGGGTGTTCCCCATCCCATCCCCCACCCTAAAAGGGGGGGTCCTCCCCCCAAAAAGGAGCCCCCCAAAAATGCCCCCCCGGCGGAGCCCCCCCCTATTTATATATATGTATAAATGTCTATTAGCGCCCCCCTTTTTTCCGCCTGGGGGGGGGGGGGTCCCCAAAATCTGTGTCCCCCCTCAATTGGGGGGGGTCAGGGGGGGGGTCCCCCCAACATTTTCCACCCCTGTCCCCCCCCCCCCTTTTTGCCCCTGTCCGGGACCACCCCTCCCTCCCCCCCCCCCCGAGGGGAACCTGTACATAAATTCTGGGGAGGGAGGGTTCAAACTGGGGGGGGGGAGGGGGGGGGGGTCCCCAAAATCATCACCACCCCCCTCCCCCTCCCCCACCGAGCTATTTATTGCCAAGTTTCCCCCCCCCCCACACGGATAAATTTGGGGGGGGGGAGGGGTTAAAAGGGAGGGGGAAACCACCCCTCCCCCCCTCACTCGGGATTTTGGGGTCCCCCCCAAGTTTTGGGGGATGGGGGGACCCCCTTTATCCCCCCCCCTCACCCCAAGGTTTTTGGGGGGGGGGGCTGTAAATAGTGTATATGGTCAAAGTCTCTATGTATCATATTGTATTTGCCCCCCCGGGGGTCGCATTTGCCCCCCCCCGGGGCAATTCCCCTCCCCCCCCTCCCCCCCCCCCCCGGGGCATTTATCCCCCCCCTCCCCAAATTTAAACCCCCCCTTGGGTGGGGTCGAATTCCCCCCCCCCAGGTGTCCAACAAACAACCCCTCCCCCACCGAGGGGGGGTTTATTTGCCCCCCCCCAGGGATTATTTACCCCTCCCCCCACCCCATCCCCCCCCCCCCTAAATTTGGGGAGGGTCTCCTCTCTTCCCTTCCCCCCCTCCCCCTTTTTTTTTTTGTTCATTTCGGGGTATTTTTTTTTTTTTTTAATTATTATTATAATTATTATTATATATATTGGGACCCCTCCCTGACCTGCCCCCCCCTTTCCTCCCCCCCCGAGGGGTTTTTGGGGGGGTTTGGGGGGGGGTTTGAGGGGTCCCCCCCCGGTACCCCCCCCCCCATTTTCTACGGTGTATCGTGACGGGCGTGTCGTGGGTGTTGCCGAGACCTTTTTATCGTTCCCGAGGCTCCGAGAGTTTTTTTGGGGGGAAAAAAAGGAAATTTGGGGTGGTGGGGGGGTGTCACCCAATTTTGGGGGGGTGGGTCAGATTTGGGGGATCAGGTTTGAGGGTCCCAAAATGGGGAGGGGGTTCCTCATTTTTGGGGAGGGGGGGAGTTTAGATTTTGGGCGATTATGGTTGAGGGTCCCAAAATGGGGGGGGGTCTTATTTTTGGGGAGGGGGGGGTTTAGATTTTGGAGGATCAGGGCTGAGGGTCCCATAATGGGGGGGGGGGGGTCCCATTTTTGGGAGGGGTTTGTCAGATACCAGGATTCAAAATTTGGAGAGATTTTGAGAATGGGGTTCAGATTTTGGGAAGTTCCAGGGGACTCAGTGTTGGGGTCTAATTTTTTTTTGGGGGGGGCTCAAGATTTCAGGACTCAGAATTTGCAGAAATTGTAAAAATTGAGTTCAGATTTTGGGGGATTACATGAGTTTGGGGGGGTTCTAATTTTTTTTGAGGGGAGTTACAATTTGGAGGTGATATTTGGGAGCCCTTGGACTTGGGGGGAAATCTCATAATTTGGAGAGGAGGGTCTGAAATTCCAAAATAAACACAAATACACATCTGAGCAGGATCCCCCAAATTCCTGAGGGGGAATTTGGGCGAATTTGGACTCTCTGAGGGGAGTGGGCAAACAGGGAATTACCCAAAGCAACAGCACAAGAGCTTGCTCATTTGTCTCGCCATTTTCCCCTTTTTTTCCACATTTCTCACCCTTTTCCTCTCACACTTCCCTTCTGTTCCCTTCACGTTCCCCAGCGTTTTTGGCCTCATGTTGCCTGCATGTTCCCCCCGTTATCTTTCACACCCATTTTCCTCCCGTTTCCTGCCCTTTTCTCCCCTCACATTTCCCACCTTTTCTCCCCTTCCATTTCTTACCTTTCCTTCCTCTCATTTCCCATCCTTTTCGCTCAGGTTTACTGTCCTTTTTTGCCTCCCATTTCCTGCCTTTTCTCCCCTCACGTTTCCCACCAACTCTTCCCTCATGCTCTTTTTTCCCCCCCTCACGTTTCCTGCTCTTTTCCTGTCATTTCCCACTTTTCCCCCTCACATTTCCAGCCTTTTCCCCCCCTTACCTGTCCCGCCCTTTTTCCTCTCACGTTTCCACCTATTTCCTTTTTCACTTTTGCCACCATTTTCTCCCCTCAAGTTTAACACCTTCCTTTGTCTCACATCTTTCATTCTTTCTTTTCCACTCACATTTCCCACTGATTCTTCCCTGTCCTTTCCTACCATTTTGTGTCTCGTTTCCCATTTTCTCCCCCTCACGTTTGCCGCCATTTTCTCCCCTCACATTTCCCGCCATTTTCCCCCCTCATGTTTGTCGCCATTTTCCCCCCTCACGTTTCCCGCCATTTTCCCCCCTCATGTTGTCGCCATTTTCTCCCCTCACGTTTCCCGCTCTTTTTTCCCCTCACGTTTCCCGCCATTTTCTTCACCAGGAAGGGCCGTGGCAGTTCTCGGCCACATGAAGGGGCCAAACTCCTCTCTATGGCCATTGGCCACGTCCTCCCCGGGTCACTTCCAGCAGCCATGGGTGCCAGTGGCCAGGCCGTGTCCCCATGGCCACCAGACAGGGGGCGACAGCAGCCACAGGCTGTGTCATGGCTCTGTCACAAACCCCCCTGTGATCCACACGGGACCCCCCAGAACCCCAGGGGACATGGGGACACTGAGGGGGGACACTGGGGACATTGCCCCAGGGCCACCAGCGCCGAGGGCCCCTCACTCGTTGGTCCCAGTGCTGCCCAGGGCCCTCCCAGTAATGCCCCCAGTAGCCACCAGTGTCCTCCCAGCATTCTCAGTAACCCTCCGTGCCCTCCAGTAACTCCCAGTGTCCCCAGTGACCGCCTTGCCGTACCCCCAGTGCTCCCAGTTCAACCCTGCAGCTCTCCCAGTCCCTTCTTAGTGTTCCCAGTTCTGTCACCCAGCACATCCCGTCCCCCTACAGTGCTCCCAGTGACCCCAGTAACCCCCTGTGCCTCCCCAGTGCTCCCTGAGCTCCCAGTGACCTGCAGTGATCCCAGTAATTCCCAGTGATCCCAGTAACCCCCAGCACTCCCATTCCCTCCCCAATTCTGCATCCATTGGTTTATACAGCTGTCGATCAAAGCCTCGACCCCGCCCCCCGCGCAGCCCCCATGCTGATTGGTCAAGAGGCCCCGCCTTCCCCAGGGCAATTCGGCCGCTGATTGGTTCAGCTCCGGCCGCCGTACGCGCTGATTGGTCGGTTCACGCGCCGGTGGTGTCTCCGCCCCTTCTTTCTCGCATGCTGTTAGTCTCCGCTAGTCCCCGCCTTCCGCCCTCCCATTGGTTATCTGCGCTGTCAATCTCGCTGAGAGGGCGCTGATTGGCTGCTGGCCGGGGGGGCGGGAGGAGGAAGCAGTGTGGGAGCTGAGGGGGGTCGCGGCAGCCATGTCGGTACCGCTGGCCATGGCGGTCGGGAACGGCCTCGGGGCGAAGGGAGCGGAGCCGCCGGAGCCGCTGGAGCTGCTGGAGCTGTGCGGAGCCTGCCGGGAGCGCCTGAGCCCCCCAGCGGGAGCCGCGCTTGCTGCCCTGCCTGCACTCCGTGTGCCGGGACTGCCTCGGGGCCACGCCGGGAGCCGCCGGCAGCGACGGGCACGGTGAGGGGGAGGTGGGAGATGGGAGCGCTGGGAGGTACCGGGAGCTCAGAGAGCTTTGGGGAGGCACGTGGGTTTACTGGGATCACTGGTGCCAGTGGGATTTTTGAGGTTACTGGGATCACTGGTGCCAGTGGGATTTTTGAGGTTACTGGGATCACTGGTGCCAGTGGGATTTTTGGGGTTACTGGGATCACTGGATTGCGGAGGACACCGAGGGTTACTGGGAGCTCAAGGAGCACTGGGAGGGCGCTTGGGTTTACTGGGATCACTGGGAGTTACTGGGTTGCTGCAGGAATTACTGGGAGTTTTGGGGGCTCCAGGGACCTGGGATGACATCAGTGGCCGTGGTGGCCCTGGGGCTCCCATTTTGGAGGTCCCAGCCCCCCACCCCACTAAAGAGCCAGCACTTGGTGACAAATGGAGGTGACAAATGGAGGTGACAAAGGAGGGTGTGGGGTTGTAGGGACACATATTGAGAAAGTAAGAAAATTACAGCCTGAAAAATATTCCAGGCTGGAGCTTCTCAGCTCTGTTCCCAGCCGATAAGCTGGTCCAGCTCAAGGCCAGGGAGAATTTCTCCCAGGGTGATAATTTAGTCAAAATAAAAGGGAATTAATAACAAAGATAGAACCCCTGTTGTGGTGTGTGACCAGGCCCTGGCAATGGGGTGTCTTCTCTCTGAACCAATCATGTTTTTTCTGTTCTTGGAGTTGCAGTCCTGCTATAAAACCAAGTGTGTTTCTGAATAAACTTGTCTCTCTATCATAAAAAACAACCGTGTAGTTATGCATCTTATTTCCATGGCACTTAAAGGGTTAAAACCCCTTCCCACGGCCACATGGGGTGACTTTGTCCCCTCTCTGTCCCCCACAGTGTTCGAGTGCCCCGTGTGCCACCAGCAGTGTCCCCTCGGTGACATCATGGAGAACTTCTTCCTGCAGGACGGTGGGGCTGGCACAGCCCTGGGCCAGGGCAGCGGGCAGGTACTGCCTCATTAGTGCTAATTAGCACTGATTGGGGGAGGTGAGAGAGGTGCCCCCAGCGTGTCCCTTGTCCCCAGACCTGCACCAACTGTGAGGACAACGCAGCAGCCACCAGCTTCTGCCTGGAGTGCGCGGAGCCGCTGTGTGACACCTGCGTGGAGGCCCACCAGAGGGTCAGGTACACCCGGGACCACAGCGTGCAGGCCTTGGGTGAGTCCCTGTCGCCCCCTGTCACCTCCTGTCACCCCCTGTCACCCCCTGTCACCCCCCTGTCACCCCCCTGTCACCTCCTGTCACCCCCTGTTACCTCCTGTCACCCCCTGTCACCCCCCTGTCACTTCCTGTCACCGGATCTGTCCCAGTGTCATTCCTGGTGTCATCTCTGGTGCCATCCCAGTGCCATTCTCGTGTTCTCTCAGTGCCATCCCAGTGCCATTCTGGTGCCATTCCAGGTGCCATTCCCTGTCTTATCCTGGTGCCATTCCCAGTCCTGTCCCAGTTCTGTTCCAGCACCATTCCCGGTGCCATCTCAGCACCATTCCAGGTCCTGTCCCAGTTCTGTTCCCAGTGCCATCCCAGTGCCATTCCTGGTTCTGTTCAGTTCCATTCCCAGTGCCATTCCTAGTTCTGTTCCAGTTCCATTCCCAGTGTCATTCCTGGTCCTGTCCCAGTGCCATCCCCAGTGTCATTCCTGGTCCTGTCCCAGTTTTGTTCCCAGTGTCATTCCTGGTCCTGTCCCCAGTTCTGTTCCCAGTGTCATTCCTGGTCCTGTCCCAGTGCCATCCCAGTGCCATTCCTGGTTCTGTTCCAGTTCCATTCCCAGTGCCATTCCTGGTTCTGTTCCAGTTCCATTCCCCAGTGTCATTCCTGGTCCTGTCCCAGTGCCATCCCAGTGCCATTCCTGGTCCTGTCCCAGTTCTGTTCCCAGTGTCATTCCTGGTCCTGTCCCAGTTCTGTTCCCAGTGCCATTCCTGGTCCTGTCCCAGTTCTGTTCCCAGTGTCATTCCTGGTCCTGTCCCAGTTCCATTGTGGTGCCCATCCCAGCCCCACTCCTTGTGCCATCACCCTGTCACCATTCCCATTCCCACCCCATTCTCATTCCTGTTCCCATTTTCCTGTTCCCATTTTCCTGTTCCCATTTTAGCCATTTTCCCATCCCCATCCCCATTTTCTTGTTATTTTCCCGTTATTTTCCTGTCATTTCCCCGTTCCCATTTTCCTGTTGTGTTCCTGTTACATTCTCCTTATTTTCCCGTGTTCTTTCCCATTTTCCTGTTATGTTCCACGTTCCCGTTCTTTTCCTGTTATTTATCTTCCCATTTCCCCCCTTCCTTATGTTCCCATTCTTTTCCCATTATTTATTTTCCTGCTATTTTCCTGCTATTTAGGTTCCCACATTCCTGTTCTGTTCCCATTATTTCTGTTCTCATCATTTCCATTCCCGTTATTTCTGTTCCTGTTCTCGACATTCCCATTGTTAATGTTCCCATTCTTTTCCTGTTCCGTTCCCGTTGTTTCCATTCCCATTATTAACATTCCTGCTCTTTTGTTGTTATTTCTGTTCCTGCTATTAACATTCCTGTTATTTCCATTCCCGTTGTTGACATTCCCGTTATTTCCTTTCCTGTTATTTCTGTTCCCGTTCTTTCCCCCATTATTCCCATTGCTGACAATCCCCATTGTTTTCCCATTATCCATTCCCAGTGCTGACATTCCCGTTCTTTTCCTGTAATTCCCATTGCTAACGTTCCCATTGTTTTCCCATTGTCCGTTCCTGTTGTTAACATTCCCGTTCTTTTCCCTTTCCGTTCCCACTGTTTCCATTCCCGCTGTTTCTGTTCCCATTATTAACGTTCCCGTTCTTTTCCCTTTTTGTTTCCGTTATTTCCATTCCCGCTGTTTCTGTTCCTGTTGTTAACATTCCTGTTCTTTTCCTGTTGCTAACATTCCCTTTTTTCCTGTCGTTCCCGGTGCTGACGTTCCCGTCATTCCCATTGCTGCCATTCCCGTTTTTCCCGGTGCTGACATTCCGGTCATTCCCGGTGCTGACATTCCCGTTTTTCCCTGTCATTCCCGGTCCTGACATTCCCGTTTTTTCCCGTTTTTCCCGCTCCTGACATTCCCGTTTTTCCCCGTCATTCCCATTGCTGACATTCCGTCATTCCCGGTGCTGACATTCCCGTTTTTCCCGTTTTTCCCGCTCCTGACATTCCCGTTTTTCCCCGTCATTCCCGTTGCTGTCATTCCCGTTTTTCCCGTCATTCCCGGTGCTGTCATTCCCGTCATTCCCGTTTTTCCCGTCGTTCCCGCAGTGTCTCCGGGGCCGTGTCCGGGGCCGGGCCGTGTCCCGGGGCCGTGCCCGGCTCACCCCGCGGAGCCGCTCTCGCTCTTCTGCAGCACCTGTGACAGCCTCACCTGCCGGGCCTGTCACCTGGGCAGCCACCGGCACCACCCGTGAGTGCCCCATCAGCGCTCGGCACCGCTCATTAATTAATTCATTAGTTCATTAATCAGTTAATTAATGAACAACCCACCCGCCCCAAAGCGCCGCGGGCAGGGAGATCCTGAACGAACCCGAATGGGTTTGGGGAGTGGAAATGCACCTGCCCAGCACCCCTGGAGGGGGCTGTAATTAATTGATTTGAGTTAATTAGGTTAATTAATCTCGTTAATTAATGATTGGGTTTATGAGCAAAGCTCGTTACGGGCGGGTGCTGAAGGTGGGGAAATCTGAGGATTAATTAAGGGGGGGTTTGAGTGGCTGGAACTGGAGGGAGGTGATTAATGATTGATCCATTAATGATGTTATTGATTGTTTAAATTAATTTGTTTTCTAATCAATCTTAGTTGAGTTTTGTTCGTGGTTTTGTTGTTTTTTTATTGGTCAAACTTCTGGGGGAATCAATAAATAATTTAATTATTTAGCTGAGTAGACATTTAATTAGCTGACTTACCTTATTAATTAGTTCATTCGGTCACTAATGATGCCAAAAGTGATTTTGTTAGGTGAGATCTAATTGAATTAACATAATTAGGGATTAAATGACAGAATCTGTTTTGTGGGGCATCTCATTAACCTAAAACCCTTAATCCACTAACCAAGTCAATTAGATAATTGATGCCTAATGAGGATTGATTAGCTTATTAATGGTTTATGAGGTAATAAGATTAATTCTGCTTTTCACTCCCCTTTTTTCCTCCCTTTTTCTTCCTCCTTTCCGCTTTTTTCCTTTCCCCTTTTTTCCTTTCCCCTTTTTTCCTTTCCCCTTTTTTCCTTTCCCCTTTTTTCCTTTCCCCTTTTTTCCTTCCCCCCCTTTTTCCTTTTCCCTCTTTTCCTTTTTTTTCCTGTCCCTGCTTTTCCTTCTTTCTTTTCTCCCTCATTTTCTCCCCATTTTGTCTTCCCATTCCTGTCCCTCTCCTCTCTTTCCTCCCCCTTTTCCCACCTCTTTTCCTGCTCCCCCCTTTTTTCCTTTTCCTCTCCCTTCCCCCCTTTTCTCCTGTTTTTCCCCATTTCTCTTCATTCTCTCCCCATTCCTCCCCATTTCCCTCCCATTCCTCCCTATTTTCCTGTTTCCCCCGTTCTCTCCCCATTTCCCCCATTCTTTCCCCCTTTTCCTCCCCTTTTCCTCCCCTTTTCCCCATTCCCCCCGTTTTCCCCATTTCTCTCCCATTTCTCCCCCCATTTTTCCCCCTTTTCCCCATTTCTCTCATGTTTTTCCCCCTTTTCCCCATTCCTCCCTCAATTTCTGCCCCTCTTTTCCCCCCTCGTTTTCCCCCATTTCTCCCCCATCTGTCCCCCCGTTTCTCCCCCATTTCCCCCCCTTTTTCCCCATCTCTCTCCCCCCATTTCTCCCCATTTTTCCCCATTTCTCTCCCCATTTCTCCCCCTTTTCCCCCATTTTTCCCCATTTTCCCCCATCTCTCCCCCTCTTTTCCCCATTTCCCCCCATTTCCCCCCATTTTTCCCCATTTTCCCCATTTCTTTCCCCATTTTCCCCATTTCTCTCCCCATTTCCCCCATTTCTCTCCCCGTTTCTCTCCCCATTTTCCCCCATTTTCCCCCATTTTCCCCCGTTTCTCTCCCGTTTTCCCCCGTTTCTCTCCCATTCTCTCCCATTTTCCCCCCTTTCTCTCCCGTTTTCCCCCGTTTCTCCCCCCTTTCTCTCCCGTTTCTCTCCCGTTTTTCCCCGTTTCTCTCCCATTCTCTCCCATTTTCCCCCGTTTCCCCCCGTTTTTCCCCGTTTCTCTCCGTTTTTCCCCGTTTCTCTCCCGTTTCTCTCCCGTTTCTCCCCCGTTTCTCCCCCGTTTCTCTCCCGTTTTTCCCCGTTTCTCTCCCGTTTTCCCCCGTTTTTCCCCGTTTTTCCCGTTTCCCGCGCAGCTCTCAGCCCCTGGAGGACGCGGTGCGCCGGCAGCGCTCTGTGCTGGCCGCGCTGCTGCAGCGCCTGGGTGACAAACACGCCGCGCTGCAGCGCTCCACCCGCGACCTGCGCGCCTTGTGGGTGTCCCCCCGTGTCCCCCCGTGTCCCCTCGGTGTCCCCTGACCCCCCCCGGTGTCCCCTGACCCCCTCGGTGTCCCCTGACCCCCCCCGGTGTCCCCTGACCCCCCGTGTGCGGCAGCATCCGGCAGGTGACGGACGTGCAGAAGCGCGTGCAGGTGGAGGTGAAGATGGCCGTGCTGCAGATCATGAAGGAGCTCAACAAGCGCGGCAAGGTGCTGGTCAGCGACGCACAGGTGAGCACGGGGGGCACGGGGGGGCACGGGGGGCACAGGTGAGCACGGGGGGCACAGGTGAGCACGGGTGGGCACAGGTGAGCACGGGGGGCACAGGGGGGCACAGGTGAGCACGGGGGGCACGGGTGGCACAGGGGGGCACAGGTGGGCACAGGTGAGCACGGGGGGCACAGGTGAGCACAGGTGGGCACAGGTGAGCACGGGGGGCACAGGTGAGCACAGGTGGCACAGGTGAGCACGGGCTGGCACCGGGGGTGGCACTGAGGGTGGCACTGGGGGTGGTACGGTGGCATCGAGTGACAGCAGTGTCCCCTGTGTGGCGCCGGGTCGCAGCAATGTCCCTGTGTGTGACACCGGGTGGCAGCGCTGTCCCTGTGTGTGACACTGGGTGGCAGCAATGTCCCCTCTGTGTGACACCGGGTGGCAGCAGTGTCCCCGTGTGTGCCGCAGTGGCAGCAGGTGGCAGTGCTGTCCCCCATGTGTGGCTCTGGGGTGGCAGCGATGTCCCCATCTGTGCCATGGTGGCACCACGCTGTCCCCGTGTGTGGCACTGGGGTGGCAGCAGGTGGCAGTGCTGTCCCCGTGTGTGGCACCATGTGACATTGTTGTCCCTTGTGTGACATTGTTGTCCCCTGTCCCCGCAGCGGGTGACAGCAGTGTTCCATGTGTGGCACCGTGTGACATTGTTGTCCCCTGTGTGTCCCTTGTGTGACATTGCTGTCACCTGTGTGACACTGCTGTCCCCTGTGTGACATTGCTGTCCCCTGTGTGTCCCCTGTGTGACATTGCTGTCCTCTGTGTGACATTGCTGTCCCCTGGTGTCCCCTGTGTCCCATGTGTGTCCCCTGTGTGACATTGCTGTCCCCTGTGTCACATCGCTGTCCCCTGTGAGTTCCCTGTGTGATATTGCTGTCCCTGTGTCCCCTGTGTGACATTGCTGTCCTCTGTGTGTCCCCTGTGTGACACTTCCGTCCCTTGTGTGACATTGCTGTCCCTTGTGTGACACTGCTGTCCCCATCTATCCCCGTTTGTCCCCATCTGTCCCCTCAGAGGGTGACCGAGGGCCGTCAGGAGCGCCGGGAGCGGCAGCACCGCGCCCTGAGCCGGGCGTGGCAGTGGCACCGTGTGACACAGGTGTCCCCGTGTGTGACACCAGGTGACACAGGTGTCCCCGAGTGTGACACCGGGTGACACAGGTGTGCCCGTGTGTGACACCAGGTGACACAGGTGTCCCCGTTTGTCCCCTCAGAGGGTGACCGAGGGCCGTCAGGAGCGCCTGGAGCGGCAGCACCGCGCGCTGAGCCGGGCGCAAGCGGCAGCAGGAGCACGTCCTGCGCTTCGCAGCCCGGGCCCTCGACAGCCCCCACGGCACCGCCCTGCTGCTCTCCAGGAGGCTGGTGAGGGCCTGGACCCCCCAAAATACCCCCAGGGACCCCTGAACGGCTCCTCGGGCAGGGAGGGAGTGGCACTTGGGGACAGCTGGGGACACTTTTGTCCCGCTGTCACCGGGACTCTGCGCTCTCAGAGTGGAGCCGTCCCCAGGCCGTGCTGAGCTGCTGCTGAAGGGTTGAACCCCCAAACCCCCCCAGATTCTCCTCAGAGCCCCCCAGAGCAGCTCCTCAAGCCAGGACCCCCAGAGGTGGCACTTGGGGACAGCTGGGGACACTTGGGGACGCCTGTGTCCCCCTGTCACCGGGACTCTGCACTCTCAGAGTGGAGCCGTCCCCAGGCTGTGCTGAGCAGCCAAACCCCCCTCAGACCCCCCTGGGCCCCCCCAGATTCTCCTCAGAGCCCCCCAGAGCAGCACCTCGGGCCAGGACCCCCGGAGGTGACACTCAGGGACACCTGGGGACACTTGGGGACAGTTATGTCCCCCTGTCACCGGGACTCTGCACTCTCGGAGTGAAGCCACCCTTGGGCTGTGCCTTGTCTCACCTGGGCTCACTTGTCCCCTGTGTCCCCTGTTTTGGGGTTCAGGGGGTCACAGGACAGTCCCCAAGGGATGGTTTGTCCCCACGTGTCCCCTGGTGTCACTGCCCTGGTGTCCCCTGGTGCTGGAGCCGGGGGCTGTCCATGCCAGGTCCCCTGGGAGACGACACCAGAGTGCCACATCCTGTCCCCCCTCACGTCCCCTGGGTGTCCCTGTGCTGTCACAACGTCCCTGAGGCGCTCTGCCCTGTCCCCACGCTGTGCCACCCCCTGTCCCGGGCAGTGTCCCCAAGCGCTGCTGTCCCCAACCTGTCCCGGGCAGTGTCCCCACGTCCCTCTGTGCCCTCTGTCCCCTCTGTCCCCTCTGTCCCCTCTGTCCCCGCTGTCCCAGATCCACTCCCAGCTGCTCCGGGCTCTCCGTGTCACCGTGGAGCCCCTGGAGCCCCAGGGGGACCTGAAATTCCAGTGGGACCTGCAGGCCTGGACCAAGAGTGCCGAGAGCTTCGGTGAGGGGACACTGGGGACACTGGGGGACACTGGGGACACTGGGGACACTGGGGGACACTGGGGGACACTGGGGACACTGGGGGACACTGGGGGACACTGGGGGACACTGGGGGACACTGGGGACACTGGGGGACACTGGGGGACACTGGGGACACTGAGGGGACACTGGGGGACACTGGGGACACTGAGGGGACACTGGGGACACTGGGGGACACTGAGGGGACACTGGGGCACAGGGGACACTCAGGGGACACTGGGGCACAGGGGACACTCAGGGACACTGAGGGGACACTGAGGGGACAGTGAGGGGACACTGGGGCACAGGGGACAGTGGGGACAATGGGAGGACACAGGGGACACTGGGGACAATGGGGATGGGGGCATTGTGTGACAAGGGACAGCAGGGATCAGGACACGGGGGTGACAAGGGACAGGAGGGGTGAGGATGGCGGTGACAAGGGACAGGATGTCCCAGGGAGGGGGTGACAAGGCACAGGGGGTGTCAGGGGACCCCAGAGCCACCGTGACACCCCTCCCCTCCCCTCCCCTCCCCCCTCAGGCACCATCATTTCGGAGCATCCCCTCCCCCCCTCGCTGAGCCCCCCGCCCTTGCTGAGCCACCCCACGGCCGGCGCCCAGGACCCCTCCCCCGCCAGCCAGGTACTGTGGGGACATTCCTGGGGGGACATTCCTGGGGGGACGTCCCTGGGGGGACATTCCTGGGGGGGACATTCCTGGGGGGGGGACATTCCTGGGGGGGACATCCCTGGGGGGACATTCCTGGGGGGGGACATTCCTGGGGGGACATTGCTGGGGGGACATTCCTGGGGGGGGACATTCCTGGGGGGACATTCCTGGGGGGGGACATTCCTGGGGGGACATTGCTGGGGGGACATTGCTGGGGGGGACATTCCTGGGGGGACATCCCTGGGGGTGACATTGCTGGGGGGGGGACATTCCTGGGGGTGACATTCCTGGGGTGACATTCCTGGGGGGACATTCCTGGGGGGACATTCCTGGGGGGACATTCCTGGGGGGGGTGACATTCCTGGGGGGGACATCCCTGGGGGGGTGACATTCCTGGGGGGGACATCCCTGGGGGGGTGACATTCCTGGGGGGACATTCCTGGGGGTGACATTCCTGGGGGTGACATTCCTGGGGGGACATTCCTGGGGGGGGGGGACATTCCTGGGGTCCCCACCCCCCTCCCAGGTACTTTGGGGGACATTTCTGGGGTCCCCACCCCCCCCGGACCCCCCCCAGTGATGTCCCCAGGACCCCCCAGTGACGTCCCCAGGACCCCCCCCCCCAGTGACGTCCCCAGGACCCCCCAGTGATGTCCCCAGGACCCCCCCCCAGTGATGTCCCCAAACCCCCCCCAGTGATGTCCCCAGGACCCCCCTGGTGACGTCCCCCCCCCCGCTGTCCTGCAGGGTCCCCCCCAGGCCCTGGTGGTCAGTGGGGGACAGGTGACCCCCGAGCTGCTGGTGCAGGAGCAGGAGCCCCCCTGGGCGCCCCCCAGCCCGGGCTGTCCCCCCCAGCTGTCCCCCCCCCACCTGGAGCCGCAGGCCCCGGCGAGCCCCGAGCTGGGTGAGTGAGGGGACACGGGAGGGGACACGGGAGGGGACACGGGAGGGGACACGGGAGGGGACACGGGAGGGGACACAGGGACAGCCGCTGATGTGTTTGTCACCAGCCACCAGCTCCCCCGAGAACGGTGTCACTGCCGTGAGGAGGTGAGTGAGGGATGGGGGGCCTGTCCCTTGTCACCCTCCCTGTCCCTTGTCACCCTCCCTGTCCCCTGTCACCCTCCCTGTCCCCTGTCACCCTCCCCCCTTTGTTACCCTGTGTCCTGCTCTCTCCTGTCCCTTGTCACCCCCCTGTCCCTTGTCACCCTCCCTGTCCCTTGTCACCCCCCTGTCCCCTGTCACCCTCCCTGTCCCCTGTCACCCTCCCCCTTTTGTTACCCTGTGTCCTGCTCTCTCCTGTCCCTTGTCACCCCTGTCCTTTGTCACCCCCCTGTCCCTTGTCACCCCCCTGTCCCCTTGTCACTCTCCCTGTCCCTTGTCACCCCTATCCCTTGTCACCCCCTTGGACCCCCTGTCCCGTGTCACCCCCCCGTCTCTTGTCACCCCTGTCTCTTGTCACCCCTGTCCTTTGTCACCCCCCTGTCCTGTGTCACCCCTGTCCTTTGTTACCCCCCTATCCCTTGTCACCTTCTTGGACCCCCTGTCCTTTGTCACCCTCCCTGTCCCTTATCACCTCCTTGTCACCAGGGTGACATTTTGGGGCTCCCCAGAGCCCCCCCTGCCTGCCCTGACCCCCCCCCCCCCCCCCCCCCCGTTATCCAGGAGGAAACCCAGGAGTTCCCCCAAGGAGGAGAAGTTCGTTAAGAAGCTGCTCATTAAGAGGTAATTAGGGCATGGGGGAGGGGAAGATGGAGCCCTGGGACCCTTCTGTCCTTTGTCCCCTTGTCCCCAACACCCCTGAGCCTTGTCACACTGTCCCCAACACTTCCAGGCCTTGTCACTGTCCCTTGTCCCCAACACTTCCAGGCCTTGTCACTGTCCTTTGTCCCCTCTCCCCAACACCCCTGAGCCTTGTCACACTGTCCCCTTGTCCCCAACACTCCCCAGCCTTGTCACTGTCCCCTTGTCCCCAAGTGCCCGGGCACTCCCAGCCCCCCGAGCTCCCAGTCCCTGTCCCCGGGAGCTTTGGGTGTCCCCCAGTGTCCCCTGTGTCCCCCCAGGAGGGGTCCCCCCGGGGCCCAGGACAGTCCCCGGCTGCCCAAGGTGCCTCGGGTGAGCCTGGAGCGCCTGGAGCTGGACCTGGAGCTGGACCCGGCCCAGCCGCCCGTGTTCCGAATCTTCCCGGGGCCCTCGGCCGAGGAGTTCAGCGTCATCGTCATCGAGCAGGGGACAGCGGGGACAGCGGGGACAGCGGGGACAGCAGTGACAGTGGGGCCAGCAGGGACAGTGGGGCCAGCAGGGACAGTGGGGCCAGCAGGGACAGCAGCGACTGCAGCGACTGCAGGGATGGCGCAGCCACACGGAGCCCTCCCTGTCAAGGTGAGTGTCCCCTGTGTCCCCCTGTCCCCTCCCTGTCAAGGTGAGTGTCCCCTGTGTCCCCTGTGTCCCCTCCCTGTCGAGGTGAGTGTCCCCTGTGTCCCCTGTGTCCCCTCCCTGTCAAGGTGAGTGTCCCCTGTGTCCCCTCCCTGTCAAGGTGAGTGTCCCCCTGTCCCCTCCCTGTCAAGGTGAGTGTCCCCTGTGTCCCCTCCCTGTCAAGGTGAGTGTCCCCCTGTCCCCTCCCTGTCAAGGTGAGCGTCCCCTGTGTCCCCGCCCTGTCAAGGTGAGTGTCCCCTGTGTTCCCCCTGTCCCCTCCCTGTCAAGGTGAGCGTCCCCTGTGTCCCCGCCCTGTCAAGGTGAGTGTCCCCTGTGTCCCTCCCCATCCAGGTGAGCGCTCCATGTTCTCTTCCCTTGTCAAGGTGAGGGTCCCCCCTCCCTGACCCTGTCCCCTGTCCCTGTCCCCTGTCCCTGACCATGTTCCTGTCCCTGTCTCTTGTCCCTTGTCCCCTGTTCCCTCACCCTGACTGTGTCTATGTCACCTTACCCTGACCGTGTCCCTTGTCCCCACTCTCTCACCCTGTCCCTGTTCCCTGACGGTGTCCTCTGTCCCCGCTCTCTCACCCTGCCCTGTCCTATGTCCCCTGTCCCTGTCCCCTGTCCGTGCCCTGTCCCCTGTCCCTGACCATGTCCCCTGTCCCTGACCCTGTCCTCTGTCCCTGACCGTGTCCCCTGTCCCTGACCATGTCCCCTGTCCCTGACCATGTTCCCTGTCCCTGTCCCCTGTCTCTGACCATGTCCCTGACCATGTCCCCTATCCTTGTCCCCTGTCCCTGACCATGTCCCCTGTCCCTGCCCTGTCCCCTGTCCCTGACCGTGTCCCCTGTCCCTGACCATGTCCCTGACCATGTCCCCTGTCCCTGTCCCTGTCTCCCTCACCCAGGAGGAGCAGCAGGAGTCTCCCATTGGGGACACCGGGGACACCAAGCCCGTGGGGCTGCTGCCGCCTGCCCCGGGGGAGCCGGGCCCTGCCCCGGGCTCCTCCCCCGGCCCGGGGGTCCCGCTGGCCCCGGGGGGGCTCCCGGGGGTCCCGCCGGGGGTCCCGGGGGTCTCGTGCTGCCGCGTGTGCGGCCAGGCCGGGGCCGTGGTGATGTGTGACCGCTGCCAGCGCTGCTTCCACCTGCACTGCCACCTGCCCGCCCTGCAGGACGTGCCCAGGTACGGGACCCACTGGGATCCACCAGGACCCACTGGGATCTACTGGGATCCACCAACCCCACTGGGATCCACTGGGATCTACTGGGATCCACCAACCCCACTGGGATCCACCGGGACCCACTGGGACCCACTGGGATCCACCAGGACCCACTGGGATCTACCGGGATCTACTGGGATCCACCGGGACCCACTGGGATCTACCGGGATCTACTGGGATCCACCGGGACCCACTGGGACCCACTGGGATCTACTGGGATCCACCAACCCCACTGGGATCCACCAGGACCCACTGGGACCCACTGGGATCTACTGGGATCCACCAACCCCACTGGGATCCACCGGGACCCACTGGGATCTACTGGGATCCACCAACCCTGCTGGGATCCACCAGGATCCACCAGGATTCTCTGGGATCCACACCCCCCACTGGGATCCACCAGGATCCACAACCCCCACTGGGATCCACTAGGATCCACAAAACCCACTGGGACCCACTGGGATCCACCAAAACCATTGGGATCCACTGGGATCCACCAGGATCCACAAAACCCACTGGGATCCACTGGGGCCCATTGGGATCCACAAAACCCACTGGGATCCACCGGGATCCACAACCCCCACTGGGATCTGCCAGGATCCACTGCCCTGTGTCACCTCCCTGAGTCCCCCAATGTCCTGGGATCCACTGTCCTGTGTCACCCCCTGGGATTTGGGATCCACTGCCCTGTGTCACCTCCCTGGGATCTGCTGGGACCTCTTGGATCCTGGGATCTCCTGTCTCTGATCCCTCGGGGAATCCCCCACCGACCCCAAACCTCGTGGGATTCCCCCCTCCCCACCCCCAGCAGCCCCTCCCCTCAATCCCAGACCCATGGGGGTCTCCAGGTGCTGATCCCATGGGATCCCATTCCCAATCCCACGGGATCCCATTCCCAATCCCAGTCCCAATCTCATTCCCAATCCCACGGGATCCCATTCCCAGTCCCACGGGATCCCATTCCCAATCTCATTCCCAATCCCACGGGATCCCATTCCCAATCCCATGGGATCCCATTCCCAATCCCATGGGATCCCATTCCCAATCCCACAGCCCCGAGTGGACGTGTTTGCTGTGCCAGGAGCTGCCCCCTCCCAGCCCGGACGGGGATCAGGGCCCCCCCCTCAAACTGAGCCCCCAGGACCAGCAGGTGAGAGGGGGGCAATTCCAGGGGGACAATTCCAGGGGGACAATCCCAGGGGGACAATCCCAGGGGGGCAATCCCAGGGGACAATCCCAGGGGGACAATCCCAGGAGGACAATCCCAGGGGGACAATCCCAGGGGACAATCCCATGGGGACAATCCCAGGGGGACAATCCCAGGAGGACAATCCCATGGGGACAATCCCGGGGGGACAATCCCAATGGGACAATCCCAGGGGGACAATCCCAGGAGGACAATCCCATGGGGACAATCCCAGGGGACAATCCCAGGAGGACAATCCCATGGGGACAATCCCGGGGGGACAATCCCAATGGGACAATCCCAGGGGGGACAATCCCATGGGGACAATCCCATGGGGACAATCCCAGGAGGACAATCCCGGGGGGACAATCCCATGGGGACAATCCAATGGGACAATCCCAGAGGGACAATCCCAGGGGGACAATCCCAGGGGGGACAATCCCAATGGGACAATCCCAGGGGGGACAATCCAAGGGGCACAATCCCAATGGGACAATCCAAGGGGGGACAATCCAATGGGACAATCCCAGGGGGGACAATCCCAGGGGGGACAATCCCAATGGGACAATCCAAGGGGACAATCCCAATGGGACAATCCCGGGGGGACAATCCCAGGGGGACAATCCCGGGGGGACAATTCCAGGGGGACAATTCCAGGGGCACAATCCCAATGGGACAATCCCAGGGGGACAGTCCCAAGGGGGACAATCCCAGGAGGACAATCCCAGGGGGGCAATCCCAAGGGGACAATCCCAGGGGCACAATCCCAGGGGGACAGTCCCAAGGGGACAATCCCAGGGGGACAATCCCAGGGGGGCAATCCCAGGGGGACAATTCCAGGGGGACAATTCCAGGGGGACAATCCCATGGGGACAATCCCGGGGGGACAATCCCAATGGGACAATCCCAGGGGGGACAATCCCATGGGGACAATCCCAGGAGGACAATCCCGGGGGGACAATCCCATGGGGACAATCCAATGGGACAATCCCAGGGGGACAATTCCAATGGGACAATCCCAGAGGGACAATCCCAGGGGGACAATCCCAGGGGGGACAATCCCAATGGGACAATCCCAGGGGGGACAATCCAAGGGGCACAATCCCAATGGGACAATCCCAGGGGGGACAATCCCAGGGGGGACAATCCCAATGGGACAATCCAAGGGGACAATCCCAATGGGACAGTCCCAAGGGGACAATTCCAGGGAGACAATCCCAGGGGGACAATCCCAATGGGACAATCCCGGGGGGACAATCCCAGGGGGGACAATCCCAGGGGGACAATCCCAGGGGGACAATCCAATGGGACAATCCAAGGGGACAATCCCAGGGGGACAGTTCTGGGGGGGACAATCCCATGGGGACAATCCAATGGGACAATTCCAATGGGACAATCCCAGGGGGGACAATCCCAGGGGGGACAATCCCATGGGGACAATCCAATGGGACAATCCAAGGGGACAATCCCAGGGGGACAGTTCTGGGGGGGACAATCCCATGGGGACAATCCAAGGGGACAATTCCAATGGGACAATCCCGGGGGGACAATCCCAGGGGGGACAATCCAATGGGACAATCCCATGGGGACAATCCCAATGGGGACAATCCCATGGGGACAATCCCAGAGGGACAATCCCAGGGACCAATCCCAACCCCATCCCAACCCCACAGAGGTGCGAGTTCGTGCTGCTGGAGCTGCTGTGCCACGAGCCCTGCCGGCCCCTGCAGCGCCTCTCCAGCTCCCCGGTGAGCCCCGCCGCGTGCGGGCCCCTAACGGTGGCACTTCTAATTAACGCTTAATTAATTAGTGCTTTTAGGGGTTTTTTTTTGCTTTTACTCCGAGCTAGGATTAACAAAACACGATGGGAACGGGTTTTTTTCGTGTTTGGGCTTGGTTTATATTAAAGTTTATCAGAAAGTACAGAACGTTCAGCAGCACTTGCAGCTGCCTGCTAGAGGTGAGGAAAATGGAGAAAGATTTAGCTGCTACCAGGTCTCCTGGAGTTAAATGGTACAAAAGAGGATTAACACTTATTATAATATTTTTTATAGTATTTATTATAATATATTATCATATTATATTAGTATTTAATTATAATTATATTATTATATTTTGTTATATTACATTATAATATTATTATATTATATTAATATATTATTACACTATATAATATTATATTATTATATTATTATACTCTATTATTATATTATTATATATTATTATATTATTATAATATTACTGATTTTAACTCAATAACTTCCTTAGCACTTACATTATTTACATTATTTACATTATTTACACTTTTAACTCAATAACTAACTTCCCACACTCTTAGTGTGACACTGACTGACCAATCAGAATCTGTTACCTGAAACCCATGGAGAAGGAAGATGAGGCCTAAAATCTTCCCTATTTTATATTATAAAACCCTCAGACTTAAACCCCTTCACTCTGTGCAACCACACCCTTCCAATTCACCACCCCCCCGTGATTTTAACTCCCATCACCCACGTTCAGAACCCGTTTCCCAGGCCTCGGGTCTCGGCCTTTGTTTCCTGCTTGAAAACCCGGAGGGCTCCAACCCCTCCGGGTTTTTGGGATGCAGGGGGACCCCGTCCCAGCCCTGACCCCGCCCCTGCTCCCCCAGGACGGCCGCGACGCCATCGACCTGACGCTGATGCGGGCGCGGCTGCAGGAGAAGCTGAGCCCCCACTACCGCAGCCCGCAGGAGTTTGCCCGCGATGGGTGGCAGCTGCTGCGCCAGTTCCACCGCCTCACCGAGGTCTGGGGACCCCTCCCCACCCCGAGAGCCTCAGCCCCCGGGGACCCCCCCCAGCCCCCTCTGCAATCCCCTGGGTTGTTTTTTTTTTTTTTTTTTTTTTTTTTTTTTTTCCACCCCCCCTCTCTCCTCCCCAGGACAAGGCGGATGTGCAATCCATCCTGGAGCTGCAGCGATTCCTCGAGAGCCGCCTCAGCGCCGTCTTCGGGGACCAGAAGTTCTCCAGGCTCCTGCTGGATCCCGAGGATGCCCTGGAGATGTTCCCAGGGTCCTGATCTCCCTTTCCTGGGGGGGTTGAAACCCCCTGTCAGGACCCCAGTTTCCCCACTGGGGTCCTGGTTCCCCCCCCCCTCCACGGTTCCAGTTTCCCCCAGAGCCTCCCAGGCCATGGGGACGTTCCTGTCCCCCTCTTATCCTGGGGTCACTCAGAAAAATACAGCCCTGGTTTGGCCTCCTGGATTCTCCTTCATTTCTGTGCTTGGATTTGACCTGGATTTCCTGGATTCTCCCTCATTTGGGGCTGGATTTCCTGGATTCTCCCTCATTTGGGGCTGGATTTTCTGGATTCTCCCTCATTTGGGGCTGGATTTCCTGGATTCTCTCTCATTTGGGGCTGGATTTCCTGGATTCTCCCTCATTTGGGGCTGGATTTTCTGGATACTCCCTCATTTGGGGCTGGATTTCCTGGATTCTCCCTCATTTGGGGCTGGATTTCCTGGATTCTCCCTCATTTCAGGGCTGGATTGACCTCTGTGCCCCCCCTCCATTTTCCCTTCTTCCATCCATGTCCCCCCTCACCCCCGAGCTGAGCTGGGAGCTGTGGGGGTGGAGCTGGGGCTGGCAGCGCTGAGAGGGGAGGGACTGGGAGGGGAAACTGGTCCCAGTGCACCCCCCGGGCCCGGGAAAGATGGCGGCGCCCACGAGGAACATGGCGGCGCCCATGAGGAACATGGCGGCAGCCATTGGGAGAAAGGGGCTCAAGCCCCGCCCCCGGCGCAGGATTGGCTGGTGGGAGCCGGGAAGAACCGAGCGCGGGAAAGAGATCCGGGGAGACACGAAGTGGCTGCCGGAAAGAGCCGAAATTATCCGGAAAGACCCGAGGGACAAAGATCGGTGGTTTTCGGAGCGCCTCGCTCCGCCTTTTTGCGGAAGAACCCGAAGGGTTCCGGAAAGCACCGAAGCGGGGTCGAGGCGCCGGAACGAGTCGATCTCCTTCCGGAAGAAGCCGAAGCACCTCGGGGTTACCCGAGTCTTTCCAGAAAGTGCTGAGGGGTCCCGAACCGCCCCTTCCGGGGACCCCCGAGCCCCCCACCCCGCCTCCCTCCCTTCCGGAGATCCCCGAAGCCATTCCGGAGTTTCCGGAAGCCGTTCCGAAGCGGCGCCCGCCAACCCCGAGGCCGTCCCGCAGCCGGTTCCGAACTTCCGGAACCTCCGGAAGTTGCCAGGAGGCTCCGGAGTTTGCCGAGAGATTCCGAAGCCCTCCGGAGGTTTTAGAAGCGATTCCAGAGACTCACGAAGCGGCCTCGGAGATTGCCCAGCGGTTCGGAAGCAGTTCCGGAGATTGCCGAACCATCTCCACCTTTTCGGAGATTTCCGGAAGGTTTCGCGCGGCTCCGGACATCCCTGAGCCCGTTCCGCAAAGCCCCGAAACGGTTCCGAAGCGGTTCCGGAGATCCCCGAGGCGGTTCCGGAAGTCGCCAAGTGACTCCGGAGATCCCCGAAGCGATTCCGGAGCTATCCGAACTCTCTCCGGCGCCTCACGAAACGTCTCCGGAAGTTGCCGAGCGCTTGTGAAGCGGTTCCGGAGAGTCCCGAGCGGTTGCCGGAAGTTGCCGAGCGGCTCCGGAAGTTGCCGAGCCGGCCGGCCCTCAGCACTCGCCCCCGGCCCCCGTCGCCCCCGGACCCCCCAAGCGGAGCCGCCCCCGGCCCGGCCCCGCTCCCTCGGCCCCGGGGGGGGCCCGGACCCGCCCCGGCCCCGCCGCCCCGGCCCGGCAGGATGATCAAGCTGTTCTCGCTGAAGCAGCAGAAGAAGGAGGAGGAATCGGCGGGCGGCACCAAGAGCTCCAGCAAGAAGGCCTCGGCCGCGCAGCTCCGCATCCAGAAAGGTCTGGGGGGGGTCGGCGGGCACGGACTGGGCCCAGTAAAGGCCGCGGACTGGGCCCAGCAGGGCCCTCGTGGCGGGCAGGCACCGGGCTCGTTAACGGCCCCGTGGGGTCTGGTACTGGTCCCAGTAGGGCCTCCATGGGGGCCGGGACTGGGAGCCATAGGGCTCTGATACTGGTCCCAGTAAGGCCTTGGTGAGGGACAGGTACTGGTCCCAGTTAGGCCCCAGTGGGAGGCAGGTTCTGGTCCCAGTAGGAGTCCAATACTGGTCACAGTTAGGCGTCAAGGAGGGGCAGGTACTGGTCCCAGTAGGGGTCACATACTGGTGCCTGATAGGCCCCAGTGGGACACAGGTACTGGTCCCAGTAAGGGTCACACGCTGGTCCCAGTCAGGCCTCAGGGAGGGACAGCTACTGGTCCCAGTAGGGGGCAGATATTGGTTCCAGTAGGGGTCACACACCAGTCCCAGTAGGGGTGAGGTACTGGTCCCAGTTAGGCCCCAGTGGGAGGCAGGTACTGGTCCCAGTAGAGCTCACATAGTGGTTCCAGTAGGGGCCCAGTACTGGTCCCAGTTAGGCCTCGGGGAGGGACTGGTACTGGTCCCGGTAGGGGTCAGGTACTGGTCCCAGTAGGGGTCACATACTGGTCCCAGTCAGGTCTCAGGGAGGAACGGGTCCTGCTCCGAGTGGGGCCCTGGGGGAGGTCAGGTACTCGTGCCAGTAGGAGGCAGGTACTGGTCCCAGTTAGGCCCCAGTGGGAGGTAGGTTCTGGTCCCAGTAGAGATCACATAGTGGTTCCAGTAGGGGTCCAGTACTGGTCCCAGTTAGGCCTCAGGGAGGGACTGGTACTGGTCCTAGTAGGGATCACAAACTGGTCCCAGTTAGGCCCCAGTGCCATGCAGGTACTGGTTACATACTGGTCCCAGTTAGAACTCAGGGAGGGACAGGTACTGGTCCCAGTAGGGGTCACATACTGGTCCCAGTCAGGCCTCAGAGAGGGACGGGTCCTGCTCCGAGTGGGGCCCTGGGGGAGGTCAGGTACTGGTGCCAGTAATGGTCAGGTACTGGTGCCAGTAGGAGGCAGGCACTGGTCCCAGTAAGGCTTTGGTGAGCGTCCCAGTTACGTCCCAGTTGAGGTCAGGTGCTGGTCCCAGTAAGGCCTCGTTGGGGGACTGGTACTGGGACTGATCGAGCTCTGATACTGGTCCCAGTTAGGCCCCAGTGGGAGGCAGGTACTGGTCCCAGTAGAGATCACATAGTGGTTCCAGTAGGGGTCCAGTACTGGTCCCAGTTAGGCCTCAAGGAGGGGCAGGCACTGGTCCCACTAGGAATCCCATACTGGTCCCAGTGAGGCCCCAGTGGGAGGCAGGTTCTGGTTACATGCTGGTCCCAGTTAGGACTCAGGGAGGGACAGGTACTGGTCCCAGTAGAGATCGCATACTGGTCCCAATTAGGCCTCAGTGAGATGCAGGTTCTGGTCCCAGTAGAGATCACATAGTGGTTCCAGTAGGGGCCCAGTACTGGTCCCAGTTAGGCCCCAGTGGCATGCAGGTACTGGTCCCAGTAGGAATCACATACTGGTCCCAGTTAGGCCCCAGTGGGAGGCAGGTACTGGATCCAGTATGTGATACACACTGGTCCCAGTTAGGACTCAGGGAGGGACAGGTACTGGTCCCAGTAGGGGTCACATACTGGTCCCAGTAGGGGTCACATACTGGTCCCAGTAGGGGTCACACACTGGTCCCAGTCAGGCCTCAGGGAGGGACAGGTACTGGTCCGAGTGGGGTCCTGGTGGAGGTCAGGTACTGGTTCCGGTAATGGTCAGGTACTGGTGCCAGTAGGAGGCAGGCACTGGTCCCAGTAAGGCTTTGGTGAGAGTCCCAGTTACGTCCCAGTTGAGGTCAGGTGCTGGTCCCAGTAAGGCCTCGTTGGGGGACTGGTACTGGGACTGATCGAGCTTTGATACTGGTCCCAGTTAGGCCCCAGTGGGAGGCAGGTTCTGGTCCCAGTCGAGATCACATGCTGGTCCCAGTCTGGTCCCAGTAAGGGTCAGGTACTGGTCCCAGTATGGTCCCAGTAAGGGTCAGGTCCTGTGTGTCCCCATGTGTGTCACCTTTATTCCTTATGCCACCTGTGTGTCACCTGTGTGTCCCTGTGTCACCTCTGTGTCCGTGTTTGTCACCTGTGCAGCTCTGTCACACCCATCTCCCAGGTGTCCCCAAATGTCCCCAGGTACCCTCAGGTGTCCCAAACTGTCCCCAGGTATCCCCAGCTGTCCCAGCTGTGTCCCCAGATGTGTCCCTAGTTGTACCCAGGTGTCCCCCCAGATGTCCCAGCTGTCCCAGGTGTGTCCCCAGCTGTACCCAGGTGTCCCCCCAGGTGTCGCAGGTGTGTCCCCAGGTGTGTCCCCATTTGTCCCCAGCTGTCCCCGTTTGTCCCCAGACATCAACGAGCTGAACCTGCCCAAGACGTGCGAGATCGACTTCTCGGACCAGGACGACCTGCTGCACTTCCGGCTGCTCATCTGTCCTGACGAGGTGGGGACACACCTGGCACACCTGAGTGACGTCATCGGAGTCACCTCACTGGCGTCACCTCTGCCATCCGTGTGTCATTGGCACCTGAGTGACATCATCTGTGTCATCTATGTCACCTGTGTGTCATTGTCACATCACATCATCTGTGTCACCTGTGTCATTGTCACCTGTGGCACCTGAGTGACATCATCTGTGTCATTGTCACATGTGTGTCACGATCACCTGCGTGTGTCACATTTGTGTCACCTGTGTGACATCATCTGTGTGACATCTGTGACACTGTCACCTGTGTGTGTCACCTGTGTGTCACCCATGTGGCACCTGAGTGACACCTGTGTCATTGTCACTGTGTGTCATTGTTACCTGTGTGTGTCACCTGTGTGATCTGTGTGACGTCTGTGACACTGTCACCTGTGTGTGTCACCTGTGTCACTGTGTGTCGTTGTTACCTGTGTGTGTGTCACCTGTGTGACATCTGTGTCATTGTCACTTGTGTGTCATCTGTGTCACCTGTGTCATTGTCACCTGTGTGTGTCACTCGTGTCACTGTGTGTGTGTCATTGTCACCCGTGTCACTGTGTGTGTCACTGTCACCTGTGTCACTGTGTGTCACTGTCACCTGTGTCACTGTGTGTCACTCTGTGTCCCCTGTGTCACTCTCTGTGTCACTGTGTGTGTCCCCTCTGTCACTCTGTGTCACTCTCTGTGTCACTCTCTGTGTCCCCTGTGTCACTGTGTGTGTGTCACTCTGTGTCACTCTGTGTCCCCTCTGTCACTCTCTGTCACTCTCTGTGTCCTCTCTGTCACTCTGTGTCACTGTGTCACTGTGTCACTGTGTCACTCTCTGTGTCCCCTGTGTCACTCTGTGTCCCCTGTGTCACTCTCTGTGTCACTGTGTGTGTCACTGTGTGTGTGTCACTCTCTGTGTCACTCTGTGTCACTCTCTGTGTCACTCTCTGTGTCCCCTGTGTCACTCTGTGTGTGTCACTCTCTGTGTCACTCTGTGTCACTCTGTGTCACTGTGTCACTCTGTGTCCCCTGTGTCACTCTCTCTGTCACTCTGTGTCCCCTCGCTGACGTTTTTCTCTCCCCAGGGTTTTTACAAGGGCGGAAAATTCGTCTTCAGCTTTAAGGTCAGTGCTGGGCCACCAAACCTCCCCTGTGGCCACCAAACCCCCCCTGTGGCCACCAACCCCCCCCCTGTGGCCACCAACCTCCTCCCTGTGGCCACCAACCTCCTCCCTGTGGCCACCAAACCCCCCCTGTGGCCACCAAACCCCGCCCTGTGGCCACCAAACCCCACCCTGTGGCCACCAACCCCCCTGTGGCCACCAACCCCACCTGTGGCCACCAAACTCCCCCTGTGGCCACCAACCAACCCTGTGGCCACCAAACCCCTGCCATGGCCACCAAGCCCCCCCTGTGGCCACCAAACCCCACCTGTGGCCACCAACCCCCCCTGTGGCCACCAAACCTCCCCTGTGGCCACCAAACCTCCCCTGTGGCCACCAAACCCCACCTGTGGCCACCAAACCCCTGCCATGGCCACCAACCCCCCCCCGTGGCCACCAAATCCTCCCTGTGGCCACCAAACCCCTGCCTGTGACCACTAACCCCCACAATGTGGCTACCAAACCCCCCCCATGGCCACCAACCCCCCTCCCCTGTGGCCACCAAAATTCCCTGTGGCCACCAAACCCTCCCTGTGGCCACCAAACCCTTCCTATGGTCACTGAGCCGTCCCTGGTGGCCACTGAGCCGTTCCTGGTGGCCACTGAGCCATCCCTAGTGGCCACTGAGCCATTCCTGGTGGCCACTGAGCCGTCCCTGGTGGCCACTGAGCCGTTCCTGGTGGCCACTGAGCCGTCCCTGGTGGCCACTGAGCCGTTCCTGGTGGCCACTGAGCCGTGCCTGGTGGCCCCCAGGTGGGCCAGGGTTACCCTCACGACCCGCCCAAGGTGAAGTGTGAGACCATGGTTTATCACCCCAACATCGACCTGGAGGGCAACGTGTGCCTCAACATCCTCAGGTGGGCTACCAACATCCCCGGGGGGCTACTGACACCTGGGGGGGGCTACTGAACATCTGGGGGGGCTACTGATACCTGGGGGGGCTACTGACACCTGGGGGGGGGCTACCAACACCCCCGGGGGGGCTACTGACACCTGGGGGGGCTACCAATACCCCTGGGGGGGGCTGCTGACACCTGGGGGGGGCTACTGAACATCTGGGGGGACTACTGATACCTGGGGGGGCTACTGAACATCTGGGGGGACTACTGATACCTGGGGGGGCTACTGACACCTGGGGGGGCTACTGAACATCTGGGGGGGGCTACTGACACCTGGGGGGGCTACCAACACCCCCGGGGGGCTACTGACACCTGCAGGGGCTACTGATACCTGGGGGGGGCTACTGAACATCTGGGGGGGCTACTAACCCTGAGGAGGATACTGACAGTCCTGGGGGGGCTACCAAAATCCCTGGGGGGGCTAGTGGCACCTGGGGGGGGGCTACTGAACACCTGGGAGGGCTAAAGGCACTGGGGGAGGGCTATTGAACATCTGGGGGGGGCTACTGATACCTGGGGGCCTGTGGCCACCTGCTGGTGGCTGTGGTGGCCATGGTGGCCATGGTAGCCATGGCTGTGGTAGCCGTGGTAGCCATGGTGGCCATGGTAGCCATGGTGGCCATAGCTGTGGTAGCCGTGGTAGCTATGGTAGCCATGGTGGCCATGGTAGCCATGGTAGCCATGGTGGCCATGGTGGCCATAGCTGTGGTAGCCGTGGTAGCCATGGTGGCCATGGTAGCCATGGTAGCCATGGTGGCCATGGTGGCCATGGTGGCCATAGCTGTGGTAGCCGTGGTAGCCATGGTGGCCATGGTAGCCATGGTGGCCATGGTGGCCATGGTGGCCACACTGACCCGTGGCCGTGGCCGCAGGGAGGACTGGAAGCCGGTGCTGACCATCAACTCCATCATCTACGGCCTGCAGTACCTGTTCCTGGTGAGGGACTGGGACACCTGGGGACACCTGGGGACAGCTGGGGACACACCTGGGACACACCTGGGGGGACCTGGGACACACCCGGGGACACACCTGGGACACACCTGGAAGGGTTGGGGACATGGGGGGGACACCTGGGGGATGTTTGGGGACACCCGGAGGGGGGGGCACCTGTGGGGCATGGGGACACACCTGGGGAGCTTGGGGACAGGGGGACACACCTTGGGATACACCTGGGGGGGGGGTTGGGGGCACACCTGGGACATGGGGACATCTGGGGGGAGTTTGGGGACACGGGGACATACCTGGGGGGGGTTGGGGACACACCTGGTGGCCTTGGGGACACCTGGGAGGGTTCAGGGGTCCCGGGGGGGGGGGGTTCGGGGTTCAGCAGTTCTGGGTCCCCCCCCCCCTAAACGGGAACCCCCCAAATCCCCGAGCCCAAACCCAAAAACGGCTCCGGGCCCTCCCCCCACACCTTGGGACCCCCAAAAACCCCACAGGGACCCCAAACAGGGCGAGTTGGGGCCGGGGGCTCTTTGGGGTGGGGGCTCAGGGATTTGGGGACGCTTTTGGGAATTTTGGGGTCCCCCCCAATTTTGGGGTCCCCCCAAACCCCAAATTTCCCCTAAAAAGGAGCCAAGCCCCAAAGACCCCCCCGAGCAAAGGGAACCCCAAAACAGGAGGCAAACCCCAAACAAGGGGATTTGAGATCTGGGGGTGTTTGAAGGGATTTTGGGGTGGGGGCTCAGGGATTTGGGGACGGTTTTGGGAATTTTGGGGTCACCCCCTAATTTTGGGGTCCCCCCAAAACCCAGATTTGTCCCCCAAGAGGAACCAAACCCCAAAAAGGGCTCCTGACGCCTGGGGATGTTTTAGGGATTTTGGGCTTATGGGATTCTGGGGTTTCATTAAGGGGGTTTTAATGCCTGGGGTTGCTTGGGGTGATTTTGGGGTCTCTCCCCCCTATTTTGGGGTCCCCTAAACCCCAAATTTTCCCCTAAAAGGACCCAAAGACCCCCCTGATCAAAGGGAACCCCAGATTTTCCCCAAACCCCAAACCCTGGGATTTTGGGGACATTACGGGGTTTGGGGGCTCCTATTTCCTGGGGTTTCTTGGGGGGGATTTTGGGGTCTCTCCCCCCTATTTTGGGGTCCCCTCAAACCCCAAATTTTCCCCTAAAAGGACCCAAAGACCCCCCTGAACAAAGGGAACCCCCAAAATCTGAGCCAATCATGGATTTTGGGGACATTACGGGGTTTGGGGGGCTCCTATTTCCTGGGGTTGTTTGGGGGAATTTTGGGGTCTCTCCCCCCTATTTTGGGGTCCCCTAAACCCCAAATTTGTGCCCTAAAAGGAGCCGAACCCCGAGGACCCCCTGAACAAAGGGAACCCCAAATTTTCCCCAGATCCTGGGATTTTGGGGACATTACAGGGTTTTGGGGGTCTCCCATTGCCTGGGGTTGTTTGGGGGGGTTTTGGGGTCTCTCCCCCCCTATTTTGGGGTCTCCTCAAACCCCAAATTTTCCTCTAAATGGAACCAAACCCCAAAAAGGGCTCCTGACACCTGGGGATGTTTTAGGGATTTTGGGCTTATGGGATTTTGGGGTGCATTAAGGGCTTTCTAATGCCTGGGGTTGTTTGGGGGGGTTTTGGGGTCTCTCCCCTCATATTTTGGGGTCCCCTAAACCCCAAATTTGTGCCCTAAAAGGAGCCGAACCCCGAGGACCCCCTGAACAAAGGGAACCCCCAAAATCTGAGCCAATCATGGATTTTGGGAACATTACAGGGTTTTGGGGGGCTCCTGGTGCCTGGGGTTGTTTGGGGTGATTTTAGGGTCTCTCCCCCCTTATTTTGGGGTCCCCTAAACCCCAAATTTGTGCCCCAAAAGGAGCCGAACCCCGAGGACCCCCTGAACAAAGGGAACCCCAAATTTTCCCCAAACCCTGGGATTTTGGGGACATTACAGGGTTTTGGGGGGCTCCCATTGCCTGGGGTTGTTTGGGGGTGATTTTAGGGTCTCTCCCCCCTATTTTGGGGTCCCCTAAACCCCAAATTTGTGCCCCAAAAGGAACCAAACCCCAAAAAGGGCTCCTGACGCCTGGGGATGTTTTAGGGATTTTGGGCTTATGGGATTCTGGGGTTTCATTAACGGGGTTTTTAATGCCTGGGGTTGTTTGGGGTGATTTTGGGGTCTCTCCCCCTCATATTTTGGGGTCCCCTAAACCCCAAATTTTCCCCTAAAAGGACCCAAAGACCCCCCTGAACAAAGGGAACCCCAGATTTTCCCCAAACCCCAAACCCTGGGATTTTGGGGTCGCTCCTGGGTTTTGTGGGGCTCCCATTGCCTGGGGTTGTTTGGGGTGATTTTGGGGTCTCTCCCCCCCTATTTTGGGGTCCCCTCAAACCCCAAATTTGTGCCCCAAAAGGAGCCGAACCCCGAGGACCCCCTGAACAAGGAGGCTGCCGAGGTTCTGCAGAGCAACCGGCGCCTGTTCGAGCAGAACGTGCAGCGCTCGCTGCGGGGCGGATACGTGGGCGCCACCTACTTCGAGCGCTGCCTCAAGTGACCCCAAAAAACGGGAAAAAAAACAAAAAAAACCCAAAACCCCCCCCCAAAAAAAAAAGATCCCGAATTCCACCCCCTCCCAAACCCCAGAAAAAGAAAAAAAAAAAAAAACAAAGCCCCGATTCCATCGGCCCCTCCCCCGGACCCCGCAGATTTCCCGTCGGTTTTGTGTGTGTGGGGTTTGGGGTTTTTTGGGGGTTTTGGGGTTTGCTGAGCCCTGGGCGCTGCCCTTCCCCTAAAAATATCCTAAAAAAAATCCCGAAATTCTGAGCTCATACCTAAAAAAAAAAACCCCAAAACTCTGAGCTTATACCTAAAAAAAAAAAACCAAAACTGTGAGCTCATACCTAAAAAAAATCCCCAAAAATCTGAGCTCCTACATAAAAAAAAACCCCAAAATTCTGAGCTCATACCTAAAAAAAAATCCCAAAATTCTGAGCTCCTACCTAAAAAAATCCCAAAACTCTGAGCTCATACCTAAAAAAAATCCCAAAAATCTGAGCTCATACCTAAAAAAAAAACCCCAAAAATCTGAGCTCCTACCTAAAAAAATCCCAAAACTCTCCAGCCACCCCAACCCCACTGGGGTCTGTCTGTTGGGGGGGTTTTGGGGTTTGCTGAGCCCCGAGCGCTGCCTGGAGTGACCTCCCCTAAAAATATCCTAAAAAAAAAAAAAAACAAACCCAAAACTCGGAGTTCCTATCTAAAAAAAATCCCAAAACTCCTCGAACCCCCCCTAAAAAAAAACCCCCAAAACTCTCCAGCCACCCCAAAGCGATTGGGGTCTGTCTATTGGGGGGGGGGTTTGGGGTTTGCCCACCCCCCCCAAAAAAAAAATCCTAAAAAAAATTCCCAAAACTTCTTGAGGTCATCTCCCACCCCCCCAAAAAAAAAAAAAAAAAAATCCCAAAATTCCTCGAGCCCCCCCACCCCAAAAATAAACCCCAAAACTGCCAGACCTCCCCCCCCCAACCCTGGAACCCCCCAGACCAAATTTGGGGGCTCTGTTTGGGGGGGGGGGGGTTATGGGGGCGGCTGATCCTGAGCTGTGCCTCGAGTGAACCCCCCCAAAACTCCCCCAAATAAAACCCCAAATAAAACCCCAAATAAAAACCCCAAAATCCCCTCAGCCCCCCCCAGGACCCCCCCAAAACAACTGAGGGGGGGGGGGGAGGGGCACTGACCTCGAGTGACGCCCCCCCCCCAAAAAAACCCCCAAATCTCCCCCAAAAAACCCCAAATCCCCCCCAAATCCCCCCAAAATCCCCTGGGGGGGGCTGGGGGTCACTTCCTTCAGCGCTGCCTCGAGGGACCCCCAAAAAAAACCCCAAAACCCCCCAAAATCCACCCCCCCCCCCCCTATTTATTCCCCCCCTGGGGGCGGGGAGGCCCCTCCCCCCCTGCCCCTCCCCCCACCCCCAGCGCTGCTCGGGCCCAGATTAAAGAGCCAAGGGACTGGTTTGAACTGGTTTGGACTGGTTTGAACTGGTTTGGACTGGTTTGAATTGGTGTGGGATGGTTTGGACTGGTGTGGGATGGTTTGGACTGGTTTGGACTGGTTTGAACTGGTTTGGGATGGTTTGGACTGGTTTGAACTGGTTTGAACTGGTTTGGACTGGTTTGGGATGGTTTGAACTGTTTTGAACCGGTTTGGGATGGTTTGGACTGGTGTGGGATGGTTTGGACTGGTTTGGACTGGTTTGAACTGGTTTGGGATGGTTTGGACTGGTTTGAACTGGTTTGAACTGGTTTGGACTGGTTTGGGATGGTTTGAACTGTTTTGAACCGGTTTGGGATGGTTTGGACTGGTTTGGGATGGTTTGAACTGGTTTGGACTGGGAGGGGGGCGGGACTCGTTATACTGGTTTACACTGGGCGTGGTACTGGGTTATACTGGAAGGGTGGAGTGGGTGTTACTGGTTAAACTGGGATGGGCCCAGTTCCATTCCTCAAAGTTCCCAATCCCAGTATCCCCAGTTCGCAATCCCATCGCTCCCAGTGTCCCCAGTTCCCCCAGTCTGTCCGACACCTCCGCGCCGCCAGGTGTCGCTGCCGCGGGCGGAGCCGCTCCGGTCGCTGTTCTCGGTGTCCGTCACCGGAAGTGGCCGCTCCGGCCGCTGTTCTCGGTATCTGTCACCGGAAGTGGCCGCTCCGGCCGCTGTTCTCGGTGTCCGTCACCGGAAGTGGCCGCTCCGGCCGCTGTTCTCGGTATCTGTCACCGGAAGTGGCCGCTCCGGCCGCCGCTATCGCTGTTCCTCACCGGAAGTGGCCGCTCCGGCCGCTCTCTATGGTTCGCTCCTCCCCTCCGGGAGTTGCTGTCACATGATCGAAACCAGCCCGGTGTCACGTGATCGGAACCGCCCGTGACGTCACTGTTTGCGGAAGTGCCCGGGAGGAGCCGGGTGAGAACCGGGGGCGCTCGGGGAGGATTTGGGGACATTTGAGGACATTTGGGGACAATTCGAGGATCTTTGGGGGGGATCCTGGGGCCCGGGGGGCGTTTGGGGCGGATTTCAGGGGATTCGGGCGGATTTGGGGCGGATTTGAGGAGCGGGGAGCGGCTTTGGGCAGGGCCCTGAGGGGACAGTGGGGCCTGTGGGGCCGGCCAGGGGTCCCCGTGTCACCTCCCTGTCCCCTCCCCGTGCCCGTGTCCCTCCCTGTGTCCCCCGATGTCCCTCTCGGCTCCCCAGTGTCCGTGTGCCCCCTGTCCCCGTGTGTGTCCCCCCTCCTGTCCCCTGTCCCCAGCTCCAGGTGCCGCCACATCCCCGTGTCCCCCCACGGCCGTGTCCCGTCCCCCAGGTGTCCCCAACGTCCCACCGGTGTCCCCAGTGTCCCATCAGCGTCCTTAATGTCCCATTGGTGTCTGCAACATCTCATTGATGTCCCCAGTGTCCCCAGGTGTCCCTGCTGTCCCCAGGTGTCACACTGATGTCCCGAGTGTGACACTGCTGTCCCCAGTGTCACAGTGCTGTCCCCAGTGTCCCCAATGTCCCCAGGTGTCCCTGCTGTCCCCAGTGTCCCCTGCTGTCCCCAGTGTCACAGTGATGTCCCCACTGTCCCCATGGAGCTGCTGCGGCAGAACCAGCGCGCTCTGGGCCGTGTCCCGTCACTGTTCCCAATATCACAGTGTCCCATCGCTGTCCCCGCTGTCCCCAGGTGTCCCCGCTGTCCCCAGTGTCACAGTGTCCCACTGATGTCCCCGCTGTCCCCAGGTGTCCCCGCTGTCCCCATGGAGCTGCTGTTCGGGCGCAGGCGCACTCCCGAGGAGCTGCTGCGGCAGAACCAGCGCGCTCTGGGCCGCGCCGTGCGGGAGCTGGACCGGGAGCGGCAGAAACTCGAGGCACAGGAGAAGAAAATCATCGTGGACATCAAGAAAATGGCCAAGCAGGGCCAGATGGTCAGAGGGGACACTCTGGGGACACAGGGGACACTCTGGGGACACTCTGGGGTGGCGGGACACAGGACAAGGGGTGGGGGGACACGGAGGGAACAAGGGGACAGACGGGGATCAGGGGACAAGGGACATGGAGAGGTCTGGGGGACACAGAGGGGACAAAGGGACAGGCAGGGGCTGGGGGACATGGAGGGGACAGGGGACACTGAGGGGGACATGGAGTGTCCCCTGTCTGTTCCTGCTGTCCCCTCACTGTCCCCATCCCTGTCCCCTCCCTGTCCCCGCTGTCCCCTCGCTGTCCCCTCGCTGTCCCCTCACTGTCCCCTCCCTGTCCCTGCTGTCCCCTCGCTGTCCCCTCGCTGTCCCCTCACTGTCCCCTCACTGTCCCCTCCCTGTCCCTGCTGTCCCCTCGCTGTCCCCTCGCTGTCCCCTCTGTCCCCTCGCTGTCCCCTCTGTCCCCTCGCTGTCCCCGCTGTCCCTCACTGTCCCCGCTGTCCCCGCTGTCCCCTCCCTGTCCCCTCACTGTCCCCTCACTGTCCCCTCACTGTCCCCCCTGTCCCCCCTGTCCCCTCCCTGTCCCCTCGCTGTCCCCCCGCTGTCCCCTCTCTGTCCCCCCTGTCCCCTCCCTGTCCCCTCCCTGTCCCCGCTGTCCCCTCGCTGTCCCCTCACTGTCCCCTCACTGTCCCCTCGCTGTCCCCTCACTGTCCCCGCTGTCCCCTCACTGTCCCCTCGCTGTCCCCTCGCTGTCCCCTCGCTGTCCCCTCGCTGTCCCCGCTGTCCCCATCCCTGTCCCCGCTGTCCCCTCACTGTCCCCCTCGCTGTCCCCGCTGTCCCCATCCCTGTCCCCTCGCTGTCCCCTCGCTGTCCCCTCACTGTCCCCCTCACTGTCCCCTCACTGTCCCCTCCCTGTCCCCGCTGTCCCCTCACTGTCCCCGCTGTCCCCCCTGTCCCCTCACTGTCCCCGCTGTCCCCCCTGTCCCCTCACTGTCCCCTCGCTGTCCCCAGGACGCCGTGCGGGTCATGGCCCGGGACCTGGTCCGCACTCGGCGCTACATCCGCAAATTCATCGCCATGAGAGCGAACGTGCAGGGGGTGGCGCTGAGGGTGCAGACCCTGAAATCCAACAGCGCCATGGCGAGCGCCATGAGGGGAGTGACCCGGGCCATGGCCACCATGAACAGACAGGTGAGCGCCGCCGGGGCCACCTGGGTGTCACCGGGGCCACCTGGGTCACCTGGGTGCCACCTGGATCGTGGTGACACCGTGGACACAGATGGAGGCATTGGGGTCCCCTGTCCCCTGTGTCCTCTCTGTGTCTCCTGTCCCCAGTGTCCCCGATGTCCCCTGGCTGTCCCCTGATATCCCCAGTGTCCCCCGTGTCCCCAATGTCCCCAGTGTCCCCAATGTCCCCAGTGTCCCCAATGTCCCCAATGTCCCCCGTGTCCCCAGCTGAAGCTGCCCCAGATCCAGCGCATCCTGCTGGAGTTCCAGAAGCAGTCGGAGCTCATGGACATGAAGGAGGAGCTGATGAATGACGCCATCGATGACGCCCTCGGGGACGAGGACGACGAGGACGAGAGGTGGGGACACCTGGGGACACCTGGGGGACACCTGGGGACACCTGGGGGACACCGGGGGGACACCGGGGGGACACCTGGGGGACACCTGGGGACACCTGGGGGACACCGGGGGGACACCGGGGGACACCTGGGGGACACACCTGGGACACCTGGGGGACACTTGGGGACACCTGGGGACACCTGGGGACGCCTGAGGGACACCTGGGACACCTGGGGGACACCTGGGAACACCGGGGGACACCTGGGGACACACTTGGGGGACACTGGGGGACACCTGGGGACGCCCGAGGACACCTGAGGGACACTGGGGCACACATGAGGGACACATGAGGGACACCTGGGGACACCTGAGGGACACCTGGGGACACCTGGGGGACACTGAGGAACACCTGGGGGACACTGAGGGACACCTGAGGGACACCTGGGGGACACTGAGGGACACCTGGGGATGCCTTGGGGACACTGAGAGACACCTGGGGACGCCTGAGGACACCTGAGGGACACCTGGGGACAGCTGGGGGACACCTGGGGGACACTGGGGCACACATGAGGGACACCTGGGGACACCTGGAGACAGCCAGGGGTACTCAGGAGACACTTGGGGACACTTGGAGACTGCCAGGGGACACCTGGGGACACCCAGGGACAGCTGGGGACATGCAGGGAATACCTGGGGACAGCCAGGGGTGCTTGGGAGACACCTGGGGACATGAAGGGGACACCTGGGGACACCTGGGGACATCAGGGGACACCAGAATGGGGACACGGAGGGGACAGGATGGAGCAGGTCCCAGTGTGTCCCAGTTTATCCCAGTCCATCCCAGTTTATCCTGGTAGATCCCAGTACATCCCTGTTCCCAGTGATGCTGTCCCAGTGTTCCCCAGTATATCCCAGTTCATCCCAGTTTGTCCCTGTCCCCAGTGATGCTGTGGTGTCCCAGTTTATCCCAGTCCCCCAGTTTATCCCAGTTTATCCCAGTCCCCCCCCAGTCCATCCCAGTCCCCCCCAGTCCCCCCAGTCGCTCCCAGTCCATCCCAGTTTCCGTGTCCCAGTGACGCCGTGGTGTCCCCGTTTATCCCAGTCCTTCCCAGTCCCTCCCAATTCCACCCCAGTCCCCCCCAGTCCATCCCAGTTTATCCCAGTTTATCCCAGTCCCCCCCAGTCTCTCCCAGTGGCTCCCAGTCCATCCCAGTTTATCCCAGTGGCTCCCAGTTTATCCCAGTGGCTCCCAGTGGCTCCCAGTCCCTCCCAGTTTATCCCAGTTTATCCCAGTGGCTCCCAGTCTATCCCAGTTTATCCCAGTTTATCCCAGTGGCTCCCAGTGGCTCCCAGTTTATCCCAGTGTCTCCCAGTCTATCCCAGTTTATCCCAGTGGCTCCCAGTCCCCCCCAGTGGCTCCCAGTGGCTCCCAGTTTATCCCAGTCCATCCCAGTCCCCCCCAGTGGCTCCCAGTCCCCCCCAGTTCACCCAGTTCACCCAGTTTCCGTGTCCCAGTGACGCCGTGGTGTCGCAGGTCCTGGACGAGCTGGGGCTGAACCTGACGGACGAGCTGGCCAGTGAGTGGGGGAGGGGCGCGGGGTTGGGGGGAATTTGGGAATTTTGGGGAATTTTGGGGGGACTGGGAGGGATTTGGGGGGGATTGAAGGGACGTTAGGGGGGGATTTGGGGTATTTTTAAAAATTTTTGGGGGATTTTGGGGGGATTTAATGGATATTTTGGGGTTGATTTGGGATTTTTTATTAATTTTGGGGGGATTTAAGGGATATTTTGGGGGGTTTGGGGGATGTGGGAAATTTTGGGGGATTTTGGGGGATTTCAGGGACATCTGGGGGGATTTTGGGAACATTTTTGGGGGATTTTAGGAAGTCTGGGGGATTTAAGGGACATTTTAAGGGGTCTGGATTTGGGGGAATTTTGAGGGGACTGGGAGGGATTTGGGGGGGATTGAAGGGACGTTTTGGGGGGATTTGGGGTATTTTTAAAATTTTGGGGGGATTTAAGGGATATTTTTGGGGGGGTTGGGGGGATGTGGGAAATTTGGGGGGAGTTTTGGGGGATTTTGGGGGATTTAAGGGACATTTGGGGGATTTTGGGGACATTTTGGGGGGATTTTAGGAAGTCTGGGGGGATTTAAGGGACATTTTAAAGGGTCTGGGAGGGATTTGGGGGGATTTTGGGGGGATTTAAGGGACGTTTTGGGGGATCTGGGGGGGATTTGGGGAGTTTTGGGGGAATTTTGGGGAATTTTGGGGGGATTTTGGAGTCTGGGAGGGCTCTGGGGGGGATTTTGGGGACATTTTGGGGGGTCTGGGGGGATTTGGGGAATTCTGAGAGGGGTTGGGGGGGGTCCCAGGAGGATTTTTGGGGGATTTGGGATATCCCAGGGTGGAATCTGAGGGAATTTGGGATATCCTGGGTGGAATTTGAGGGATTTTGGGATATTTTGGGGGGAATTTGGAACATTTGGGGGGAATTTGGGAACCTTTGGGATATCCTGGGTGGAATTTGAGGGAATTTGGGATACCCCAGGGTGGAATTTGGGGGAATTTGGGAACGTTTGGGATATCCCAGGGTGGAATTTGGGAATGTTTGGGATATCCTGGGTGGAAATGGAGGGAATTTGGGATATTTTGGGTGGAATTTGGGTGGAATTTGGGAACATTTGGGACATTTTGGGTGGAATTTGGGGGATTTTGGAACATTTGGGATATTTTGGGTGGAATTTGGGGAACATTTGGGACATTTTGGGTGGAATTTGGGGGATTTTGGGAATTTCAGCCCCTTTTTTGGGGGTGGGGTCGGTTTTGGGGCCGTTCCGGGACAATCCCGGGCGATTTTTTTGGGGTAAATTCGGGACATTCCGGGCGGGATTTTTTGGGGGATTTTTTTTGGGATTTTTTTTGGGATTTTTTTGGGGGGATTTTTTTGGGGGATTTTTTTTGGGGATTTTTTTGGGGGATTTTTTTGGGGGGATTTTTTTTGGGATTTTTTGGGGGATTTTTTTGGGGATTTTTTTGGGGATTTTTTGGGGGGATTTTTTTGCGGGATTTTTTTTGGGATTTTTTGGGGGGATTTTTTGGGGGATTTTTTTGGGGGGATTTTTTTGGGGGGATTTTTTTTTTTGGGGTGTCCCCTGAGTGTCCCTTTGTCCCCTGGCAGCGCTGCCCCCCCCGGGGGGGTCCCTGGCGGCGGGGGAGGGGCGCGGGGGGGCCGAGGCCGCCTCGGCTGCGCTCGCGGACGCCGACGCCGACCTGGAGGAGAGACTGAAAAACCTGAGGAGGGACTGAGACCCCCGGGATGGCCCCCCGGAGCCGGATTCCAACCGCGATTCTTGGGGAGTTTTTGGGAATTTTTTGAGATTTTTTTGGGATTTTTTTGGGATTTTTTTGGGATTTTTTGGGATTTTTTGGGGATTTTTTTGAGATTTTTTTGGGATTTTTTTGGGATTTTTTTTTTTTATTTTTGGGGAATTTTTGGGGGATTTTTTTGGATTTTTTTTTGATTTTTTTTTTATTTTTGGGGGATTTTTTGGGATTTTTTTTTTTATTTTTTGGGATTTTTGGGGGATTTTTTGGGAATTTTGGCATTTTTGGGATTTTTTGGGGATTTTTTGGGGATTTTTTTTGGGGGGGATTTTTTGGGGGATTTTTGGGGATTTTGGGGGATTTTTTGGGGGTATTTTTTTGGTTTTTTTCCACAATCTTTTCACAATTTTTTTTTTATTTCTGGGGGGATTTTTTGGGATTTCTTTTTTGTTTTTTCGCAATCTTTTCCCAATTTTGGGGGGAATTTTTTTGGGATTTTTTCGCCGTATTTCACAAATTTTGGGGGATTTTTTTGGGAATTTTTTCGCGGTTTTTCGCCATTCAGGAAGGGGGCGTTGCTCCTTTATTCCGATTTTTTGGGGAGTTTTCCGGTCTCTGCCTCACTCAAAATCCGACCCCCTTCATTTGGGATTTCCCCCCTTCATTTGGGATCTTTCCCTTTTTTTTAAAATTTTTTTAAAATTTTTTTGGGATTTTTGGCCATCCCAGAGGGGGATTTTCCCCCTTTATTCCAATTTTATGGGTGATTTTTGGAGTGGTTTTGGGATTCTCCCCTTTTTTTTTTTTGGGATTTCCCCCCTTTATTTAAAATTCCCCTTTTTGGGGGATTTTCACTCTTTATTTGGGGTTTTTTCTCCTTCATTTAGGATTTTTTTTTTTTTGTGGGATTTTTGGCCATTTCCCTGTTTATTCCCATTTTTTGGCTGCATTTTGGAGTCTGATTCCTCCCCAAGCAGAATTTCCCCCCTTTGATTTGGGATTTTCCCCAATTTTTTTTTTTGGGATTGTCACTCTTTATTTGTGATTTTCACTCAGGACTTTTTTTGGGATTTTTCCCCCTTTTATTTGGGATTTTCACTCAGGGTTTTTTTGGGATTTTTCCCCCTTTTATTTGGGATTTTCCCCCTTTTTTTTTTTTGGGATTGTCACTCTTTATTTGGGATTTTCACTCCGTTTTTTGGGGGGGGATTTTTCCCCATTTTGGGGGGGATTTTTCCCCCCCTTTTTTTTGGATTTCTCCTCTCTTTTTTTTTTGGGATTTTCGATCCTTTTTAGGGATTTCAGACCCCCCCTCTGTGGGGTTTTTTCCCCTTTTTTTGGGATCCTGACACTACTTTGGGGTAAATTCCCCCTTCCCGGGGGTCTTTCCCTTTTTTTTTTGGGTTTTCTCCCATTTTTGGGTTTTTTTTCCCCATTTTTGGGTTTTCCCTCTCCCCCAATAAAATTTCCTTGGACCTGCGGCTGCTCCGGTTCCTTCCCAGTTTGGGACTGGAGCACTGGGAGGGGGCGGGGGGGGCACTGGGGGGGGGATTTTGGGGATTTTTGGGGTCAATTTGGGATTTTGAGGGAGGGAAGGGTAAATTCGGGGTTGGAAAAAAATCCCCAAAATTTGGGATTTTCAGAATCTCCCGGGCTGATTTTTGGGTTCATTTTGTGGGTTTGGTTCATTTTAAAAGGATTTGGGGGAAATTTTGGGGTCTGGCCGTGATTTTTGGGGGTTTTGGATCATTTTTGGGGGGTTTTGGCTCATTTTTGGGGCGTTTTGGCTCATTTTGGGGGTTTTGGCTCATTTTGGGAATTTTGGATCCTTTTTGGGAATTTTGGCATTTTTGTGGTTTTGGATCATTTTTGGGGGTTTTGCTCATTTTGGGGGTTTTGGCTCATTTTGGGAATTTTGGATCCTTTTTGGGAATTTTGGATCATTTTGGGAATTTTGGATCATTTTTGGGGGTTTTGGATCATTTTTGGGGGGTTTTGGATCATTTTCTGGGAATTTTGGATCATTTTTGGGGGTTTTGGATCATTTTTGACAGTAATTCCTTAAAAAAAAAAAGAATTAAAAAGAAAAAAAAAAAAAAAAAAAAAATTTTTTAAAACCTTCAGCCCTGGAAAGCAGAAATTCCTGGCGCATTTTGGTTTTCTGACCTTCTGAGAGCTCGAATTTAAAAATAAACGCTGAAAAGTGAAGTGAAAAAAACCCAAAAAGCAGAAAAATCCCCCACAGAAAAATCCCACTTCCTTTTTTTTTGGTTTTTTTGGTTTTTTTTTGCATTTTTGACGTTTTTCCTGGGGGGTTTGGGGCGTTTTCGGGGCTCGAGTCGCACTAAAAACACCAAAATCGGCTGAGAACACCCAAAAAAAAAAAAAGATTTACCTGGAAACGGGAGCACAGGTGAGCGGGGACCCCAAAACTTGGAGTTTGGGGAGCCCAAAATGCAATTTGGGAAGAAAAAAAAAAACCCAAAATTTGGGGTTTGAGGACTCAAAATGTGGATTTAGGGAGAGGAAACCCCAAAATTTGGGCTTGGGGATCCAAAAATGGGGAATTGGGGAAGGGGGAAACCCCAAAATTTGGATCTGGGACCGGGGGAGCCCAAAATTCAGATTTTGGGTGCGGGAACCCAAAATTTGGAGCTGGGAAATCCCAAAATGTGGATTTGGGAAGGAAAAATCCCAAAATTTGGAGCCGGGGGGGACCCAAAAATGTGGATTTAGGGAGAGGAAACCCCAAAATTGGAGCTGGAATGAGGGGAACCCAAAATTTGGATTGGGAAGGAAAACTCCGAAATTTTGATCTGGGAACTGGAGAACCCCAAAATTTGGAGTTTGAGGAGCCCCAAAATGTGGATTTTTGGAGGGGAAACCCCAAAATTTGAAGGGGGGGGACCCAAAAATGTGGATTTAGGGAGAGAGAAAACCCCAAATTTGGATTTTGGGAAGCCCCAAAATGTGGAATGAGGGACCCCCAAATCTGGAATTTCGGATTTGGGGAAACCCCAAAATTTGGATTTTGAGGAGCCCCAAAAATGTGATTTTCGGAGGGGAAACCCCAAAATTTGAAGAGAGGGAGGAACAAAAAAACGGGGATTTTGGGGAAGGGACCCAAAATTTGGATTTTGGGAGAAGAGACCCCAAACCGTGCGTGTGGGAACCCCAAAATGTGGATTTGGGGATGGGATTTTTGAGGAAAATCTCGGATTTTTCCGCAGGCTCCGGAGCGATGCCGCCCCTCCAGGTAAGGTTGGGAATTTTTGGGGAATTTTTGGGAATTTTAATCCATTTTTGGGTAAAAAAAAACAAAAACAAAACCAAAACCCAAACAAACAAACAAACAAAAAACCCAAAAAACCAAAAAAAAACCAAAAAAACCAAAAAAAAAAAAGAGGATTTTTTTTTTCAGAAACCACAATTTAAAGAAAAAAAAATTGAAAAATTTAATTTAAAAATTTTAAAAATTAAAAAAAAAAAAAAAAAAAGAAAATCCAAAATAACGAAGTAAGGGGCCATTCCAGATTTGTTTGGTTTTTTTTTTTCCTGGAAAAATTGGGAACTGGGACAATCCAGGGAGATTTCAGCCAAAAAATTCGGCGGGAAAAAAGGGAAAAATCCCAAATTTGACACCCCCGGGTCCCCCCTCCCCCTCCCAGTTCTTGGCCCTCCTGGTGCTCGGCGCGGGAATTTTGGGAATTTCGGAATTTCGGGAATTCCGGCGGTGCCAGCCCCGGGAAGGGGCCCCGAGGAGCTCCCCGGTGAGTCCCGGCACGGAGCCGATCCCAGTATGGACCAGTATGGCCCAGTTCCATCCCAGTTCCATCCCAGTATATCCCAGTGCCTCCCCAGACCCCTCCCAGTTTATTCCAGTCCCTCCAAATCCCTTCCCAGTCCCTTCCCAGTCCATCCCAGTCCCTCCCAGTCCATCCCAATTCCCTCCCAGTTCATCCCAATCCCCTCCCAATCCCCTCTCAGTCTCTCCCAGTCCCTCCAGTTCATCCCAGTCCCTCCCAATCCCCTCCCAGTTCATCCCAGTCCCTCCCAGTCCATCCCAATCCCCTCCTAGTTCATCAAATCCCTCCCAATCCCCTCCCAGTTCATCCCAGTCCGTCCAGTCCCCTCCCAGTCCATCTCAATCCTCTCCCAGTCCATCCCAATCCTCTCCCAGTCCCTCCCAATCCCTCCCAGTCAATCCCAGTCCATCCCAATCCTCACACACTCCACTCATCCAGTCCGTCCCAGTCCCCTCCCAGTCCCTCCCAATCCCTCCCAGTCAATCCCAGTTCATCCAGTCCCTCCCAATCCCCTCCCAGTCCATCCCAGTCCATCCCAGTCCCCTCCCAGTTCATCCCAATCCCCTCCCAGTCCCTCCCAGTCCATCCCAGTCCATCTCAATCCTCTCCAGTCCCTCCCAGTCCATCCCAGTCCATCCCAATCCCCTCCCAGTCCATCCCAGTCCATCGCTCTCCTCGTTCCAGCTCCCGCCGTGCTCCCAGCCCGCCGCTCCCGCTCGGTGCCGGCCGCTTCGTGGTTGCGGTGGGAGCCGTTCCAGGGCTCGCTCCCCGCCGACGCCGTGTGCAGCCGAGCGGCCTCTCGGGCCGCCTCGAGTGCGTGTGCTCAGCCGGGGCCCGCGGCTGCGACCCTCGGCTCCTTCGACCCCGAGCGCGGCCCCTTCTGCTCGTACGCGTGGGCCGGGCGGGAGCTGCGGAGCTTCTCCTTCCACCTCCTGGTGAACCCCGGCGGCTTCGAGGCGCTGCGCTGGGTGGAGGCGTCGTTCGGCAGCACGGCCGAGGGCGCGGTGGAGGGATGTCCCCTCACCGACATCTTCGTGGGCCGCAGCCGCCACGGGCTGGGCAAAGCGTCCAAGGAGCACCAGGCGCTGTTCGTGGCCGTGGACGGCGAGGAGATCTGGTACAAGTGGTACCAAATCCTGGTGGTGCGGCAGGGCCCGGCCGATCTCTCCGTGACCAACGTGTCCTACAACGGCAGCGCCGCGCTGGAGAGCGCCGAGAGCGTCGAGCTGGCCGAGCTCGTGGCCACCAACGAGGGCTGCGAGGCGACCTCGAGATCCTTCACCCTGGAGGAGGCCACGGAGGTGGAGCACGGCTGGAGCTCGGAGCTGCCGGCGCTGGCGGCCGCCCGGGGGCTGCTGCGGGCGGCTCCGCCGGTTCTGCGGGAATCGGGGGGTTGGGATTTGGGCCGAGTCATCACCGTGCCTGGGTGGGAGGCGCCAGCGCGGGCGAGTTCGTGTCGCGGGTGCACCGGGTCACCGAGCGGCTCCCGGCGCGCTCCCGCTGTGCCCTGGTTCTCCGCGGGCTCCGGCGTGAGCTCCGCGTCCCCTTCTCGGCGCTGCTCACCCGGGAATTCCGCTCCGGTTACCGGCACCGGGCGCTCCTCACCGGCTGGGCTCGGAGCCGGGCGGTCACCGGAGCCCGAGCCGAGCCGGCCTGGAGCGCTGCCGCCCCCCTCGCCGAGCTGCCGCCGTGCCCCAGCTGAGGACGGCCACAAAAAAACCCAAAAAACCCCGAAAATCCATGGAAAGGCTCGGCCGCCCGAGAGGTTTTCCCGTATTCTCAGAGTTTACGGCATAAAGTTCGCCCAAAATGCAGGGAGACGCGATTTTCCAGGGTTTGGTTTTGCTCCCGAAAATTCGACGCCACCAGCGCGAAACCCAGGAGAGCCCTTGGGTTTCGGGGATTTTTTTTTTTCCTGATTTTTTTTTTTCGGTTTGGTGGTGTGACCTCCATCCCTGTCTGGAACAACGCTGGGAAAACTGCTGGAATTTCCTGTTTTTTCCCCAAATCCCCTCAAGCACCACCACGAAAATCAGGAAAATTGCTGCCTTTGTTGGCTTTTTCTTCCAATCTTTCTGATTTTCATGGCAGAACCTTCACCCCTGACCAAAACCGCCGAAAAACGTGGCCTTTTCAGTTAAATTTCCCATTTTTCTCCCCCAAAATAACCCTCCGGCAGCGACGTGGAATCTCGGAAAATCGCTGGGGGTTGGTTTTTCTCCCGGATTTTTGGTTTTTGTGACAGAACCTTCATCCCTGTCCGAAACCACTCAGCAACAATTCAGGAAAACGTGGCGTTTTCCATCTGAATTTCCCATTTTCTGCCGAAAAGGGATTTTGGAAGCGAAGGGATATGAGAGAAAATAGAGGAATCGGGAATATGAGGAAATGTGGGGGAAAAAAGCCAAAATAAGGGATGCAAAGGAATCTTGGGGGTGGGGTGTCCCTGGGGAACTCGGGAGGGGAAAAGAAAAAAATCCCAAAATTCAAGGAAGAAACCCATTCCAGTGTCGGGGAGGATGTCCAGGATTTGGGGGGGGTCTCTGGGACAATCCAGGCTTGGAGAGAGAGAGAGGTTGGGGTCCTGGAATTCTGAGGGGGGTCCAGGGAGATGGGGGGGAGCGGGAATTTGGGGATACCCTGAAATTCCGGGGGCAGACCCCGAATTTCTTGGGGCAATGGGATCACGGAGCCACCAGGTCACGGGGGACATCAAAGAGCAGCTCACGTCCATCCTCACCCACGTCTGAGCCACCTCAGGACAGCCCTGGGGCCACCAGCTCCTGGGGGACATCAGTCCCACCCCTGCTGGACCTCGGGGAGCAGGGAATGGGATCAGGGAGCCACCAGGTGATGGGGACATCCCACCACTGTGTTGGAACTCTGGGAATGGGATCAGGGAGCCACCAGGTGATGGGGGACATCCCACCATCCCTCCTGGATCTCCGGGAGCAGGGAATGGGGTCACGGAGCCACCAGGTCACGGCACACATCAAACACCAGCTCACGTCCATCCTCATCCATGTTTGAGCCACCTCACGCCACTCCTGGGGCCACCAGCTCCTGGGGGACGCGGCTTCCGTCTCCAGGAGCAGCGAGCCAAAAATGGAGCCCAAAGCTCCCCCCACCACGGCCACCACCCCCCCCCCCAGGCCGCCCTCACTTGTCCCTGGCCGCCGCCCGGGCGTGGATCCGCGTGTGCCGGGCCAGCGAGGACTTGTTGCTGAAGCTCTTGCCGCAGTGGCCGCAGGGGAAGGGCCGCTCGCCCGTGTGCGAGCGCTCGTGCACCGTCAGGTCCGCCAGGTACTTGAAGCTCTTGGCGCAGGTGCGGCAGGGGTAGGGCCGCTCCTGGGTGTGGCTGCGGCGGTGCATGGTCAGGTTGGACTGCTGGCTGAAGCGCTTGCCGCAGGCCGGGCACGGGTACGGCCGCTCGCCCGTGTGCGAGCGCCGGTGCTTGTTGAGGTCCGAGGGGTTGGTGAAGCTCTTGCCGCAGTGGCCGCAGCCGTAGGGCCGCTCGCCCGTGTGCAGCCGCCGGTGCGTGGTGAGCGTGGACAGGTGGCCGAAGCGTTTGCCGCAGGCGCCGCAGCCGTACGGCTTCACCCCCGTGTGCGTCCGCTCGTGGGTTCTGAGGTGCGTGAGGCGGCCGAAGCATTTCCCGCACTGAGCGCACGGGAACGGCCGCGGCGGCGCCGCCGGGCCCGGGGCCGCCTCGGAGCCCAGAGGATCCCGCCGCCCTCCGGCGCCTCCGGGCGCTCGGAGGGTGCTGGGGATGGGGAAGGGGCGGCGCCGGGGCTGCGGTGGTGGCACCTGTGGAGGGTGATGAGAAGGCCCCCTGGGGTCCCTCCTGCTGCGGAATGTCCGGGTTTAGGAGCCCCAGGGTGAGGGTCCCGCCGCTAAACCCCCAAATTCATCCATGGGGGCCGTCAGGAGAAGGCTCTGGACCCCTAATCAGGGGGGTTTGACCCACAGAGATGGTTTAGGATCCCTAGGAGATGGTTTTGGACCCAAGGAGATGGTTTAGGAACACCATGAGATGGTTTAGGGGAACGAGGAAATGGTTTAAGAGCACCAGGAGATGGTTTAGGAACACCAGGAGATGGTTTAGGAGCACCAGAGGATGATTTAGGAGCACCAGGAGATGGTTTAGGAGCCCTAGGAGGTGGTTTAGGAACACCAGGAGATGGTTTAGGATCCCTAGGAGATGGTTTACGACCCAAGGAGATGGTTTAGGAGCACCATGAGATGGTTTAGGAACACCAGGAGGTGGTTTAGGAGCACCAGGAGATGGTTTAGGAACACCAGGAGGTGGTTTAGGAGCCCTAGGAGGTGGTTTAGGAACACCAGGAGATGGTTTAGGGGCACCAGAGGATGATTTAGGATCCCTAGGAGGTGGTTTGGGAACACCAGGAGGTTTAGGAGCACCATGAGATGGTTTAGGAACACCAGGAGGTGGTTTAGGAGCACCAGGAGGTGGTTTAGGAGCACCAGGAGATGGTTTTTAACCCAAAATGGTTTTGACCCAAGATGGTTTTGAGCCCAAGACAGATTTTGACACAAGCAGATGATTTTGGCCAAGGATTTCAGATTTTTTTTTGTGGGATTTTTTGACCATTTCCCCATTTATTCCAATTTTTTGGTGCTTTTCGGAGTCTGACTCCTCCATAGTGGGATCTTCCCCCTTTTTGGGGATTTTCACTCTTTATTTGGGATTTTCACTCTTTTTTAGGGATTTTTGATCCCCACCAGGGGTCTTGGGGGGTCTCCTTGGGGATGGTTTTTGACCCAAGAAAAGAGTTTTGGAACCCAAAATGGTTTTTGATCCCAAGAAGAATGGTTTGGAACCCAAAAAGATATTTTGGAGCCCAAACAAGATGGTTTTTGAGCCTAAAGAGATGCTTTTTGACCCCAAAAAGTTGATTTTGTCCCAAGGAGATGGTTTTATGCCTAAAAGAATGGTTTTTGACTGCAGGATTTGGGGGTTTTGGTCCCCTGAGATGGTTTTTGACCCAAGATTTGGGTTCTGGCTCCACTGATACGGTTTTTGACCCAGCATTTGGGTTTTTGGGTCCCCTGAGATGGTTTTTGACCCCAAGATTGGGGTTTTGGCTCCACTGAGATGGTTTTTGACCCCAGGATTTGGGTTTTTGACCCCAGGATTTGGGGGTTTTGTCCCCTGAGATGGTTTTTGACCCCAAGATTTGGGTTCTGGCTCCACTGAGATGGATTTTGACCCCAGGATTTGGGTTTTTGGTCCCCTGAGATGGTTTTTGACCCCAGGATTTGGTTTTTGGTCCCCTGAGATGGTTTTTGACCCCAGGATTTGGGTTTTTCGTCCCCTGAGATGGTTTTTGACCCCAGGATTTGGGGTTTTTTGTCTCCACTGAGACAATTTTGACCCCCTGGAGATGATTTTTGGGGTCACTGAGGTGATTTATGGGTCCCACCCCCTCCAAGCTCCCCCAGCTCCAGTGGCCCCCCCCCTCACCCCATTTTTTTGGGGTGGCTGAAGGTTTTCCTGCCCCCATCCTGGTACCTCCTTCCCGTGGCTCCTCTTCCTCAGCCTTCTCCTTGCCCGGAGCCGCCTCCTCCTGGGGGTCTCCAATGGGGGCTCGGGGGACCCCCAAAACTCCGGGGTCCTCCTCGTCCCCGGGGGCCACGTCCTCCACCTTCACCCTCACGGTCACCTGGGGGACACGGGCACACGGAGCTGCCGAGGGGATTTGGGGACCCCCAAAAGCTCTAAAAGGGTTCCCAGAGGGGATTTGGGGTGGCCCAGAATCCCCAAAAGGAGCCACGGAGATTTAGAAGCCCAAAAAAAAGCTGCAGAGGGGATTTGAGTGCTGGGGATCCCCGGGAGTTGTGGAGGGGATTTGGGTGCAAAAGCTCTCAGAGCTTTGGGTGCTGGGGACCCCCAAAGGACACTGAGGGGTTTTGGGTTCCCAGGACCCTCAGAGCCACAGAGGAGATTTTGGACACCTGGAACCCCCAAAAGCTTCTGAGAGAATTTGGGAGCTGGAAATCCTCAAAGTCCCCACAAGGATTTTGAGTGCCCAGGACCCCAAAAGCTGCCAAGGGGATTTGGATACCTGGGACCCCCAAAAACTTCAGGAGAATTTGGGTGGTGGAGATCCCTAGAAGGTTTTGGGTGCCCAAGAACCCCAAAAGCTGCTGAGGGGATTACACCTGCAACCCCCAAAAGCTTCTGAGAGAATTTGGGAGCTGGAGATCCTCAAAAGGATTTTGGGTGCCCAGTGCCCCTAAAAGCTGCTGAGGGGATTTGGACACCTGCAACCCCCAAAAGCCTCGGAGATTTTGGGTGCTGCAGATCCCCAAAAGGATTTTGGGTGCCCAGTACCCCTAAAAGTGGCCGAGGGGATTTAGGCACCCATGACCCCCTTTCCAGCCCCAAGTTTGGGGGTTTCTCTTGGAATGAGCTCAGAATCCCACAGCAGGGGTGGCATGGAGCGGGAGGAATGAAGTGGGGCCAATTATTCCCGATTTGGGGACCAGGACCCCCTGGGAACCCCCTTCCCTCGCCGTATCCGGACCCTCTCCCACCTGCTGCTCCCAAATCCCGTCGGCATCTCCTCGCCCCAGCTGGAAGCTCTCGGCCAAGGCCACGGCCTGGGCGCAGGACTCGGGGTGCCGGACCCACACCCAGCTCTGGATGTCCTCGGGCAGGATGCTGAGGAACTGCTCGAGCACCAGCAGCTCCATGATCTGCTCCTTGCTGCGCTCCTCGGGCCGCAGCCAGCGCCGCGACAGCTCCCGCAGCCTCCGCCACACGTCCCGCGGCCCCGCCGCCTCCTGGTAGCGGAACTGTCGGAAGCGCAGCCGCCGCAGCTCCGTGCCGGCACCGCCGGAGCCTCCGCCGGGAAGGGTCGGGACGAGGCTCCGGGGAGTCCACCCGGCCCTGCCCCCGGCCCGCTCCGGGGGTCTCGGCCGGGGAGGGGGGGGGCTCCATCCTGCCGGGCTCTGTCGTGACCCCCCCCCGGCCCGAATGTCGCGATATGGATCTGAAAGTGGAGGGGGGCGTTAAGGAAAGACCCTCCCAGCTTTACAGTTTTACAACTCCCCCCCTCGCCTTGAGGACCCCCCTCAATCAACCCTCCCGGCCTCACCTTCCCCCCAAAACCCCCAGACCTCTGTAATGTCCCCCCCAGCCCCAAAATTGGGGTCCTGGCCGCCCCCCCTCAGCCCTGGGGTCCCGACCCCCCCCCAGCACTGAAGCCCCCCCCCCCCCCCCAAACCTGGGGGTCCCACAGCCGCCCTGGGGTCCCAAAATCCCCCGACCCTGGGGGTCCCGACCCCCCCCTTATCCCCTCCCCCATCCAAACCTGGGGGTCTTTCCCCCCCACCCCCAAACCTGGGGGTCCCGACCCTCATCCAAACCTGGGGGTCCCTCCCGCAGCCCCCCCGAGCCGGGCCCGGCCCCTCGCTCGCCGCTCGCCGACACAAAGGCCCGGAGAGGCCGGGCCCGGCCCCGCCTCCGAGGGGTCCCGGGGGGTCCCGGGGGGGTCCCGGGGGGTCCCGAGTTCCCCAAATTTCTCCCCCCTCCCCAAATTTCCCCCCCCCAGCCCCGCCGTACGTGAGGGAGGTGGCGAAGCCCCGCCCCTCATTGGGCGAGCGCGCTGTCAATCACGGGGAGGCCACGCCCACACAGCGGCTGGGGCGGGAACCTTGGGCTGAGATTGACAGCGAGGACAGCCAATGGGAGGGCGAGATTCAGAAAGGGGCGTGACTTGAAGGGAGAATTCCCTAATGCGGGTTGGCTGTGGGAGTGATTGACAGCACAGAGAGCCAATGGAAGTTCGAGAAGCTTGAGGAGGCGGGGCCTGAACGGAGACCACGCCCCCTCGGAGCTCGGCGGGCGGGGGAGTTTCGGGGGTGTCCCCAAAGTTGGGGGGGACACAAAGGGACCCCCAAAAAACCCTGGGGACACAAAGGGACCCCCCCAAAAAACCCCGGGGACACAAAGGGACCCCCCCAAAAAACCCTGGGGACACAAAGGGACCCCCCAAACAACCCCGGGGACACAAAGGGACCCCCCAAAAAACCCTGGGGACACAAAGGGACCCCCCAAAAAACCCTGGGGACACAAAGGGACCCCCCAAAAAACCCCGGGGACACAAAGGAACCCCCCAAAAAACCCTGGGGACACAAAGGGGATCCCCCAAACAACCCCGGGGACACAAAGGGACCCCCCAAAAAACCCTGGGGACACAAAGGGACCCCCCCAAAAAACCCTGGGGACACAAAGGGGATCCCCCAAACAACCCTGGGGACACAAAGGGACCCCCCAAAAAACCCCGGGGACACAAAGGGGACCCCAAACAACCCTGGGGACACAAAGAGACCCCCAAACAACCCCGGGGGCACAAAGGGACCCCCCCCAAACAGCCCTGGGGACACAAAGGGGACCCCCCAAACAGCCCTGGGGACACAAAGGGACCCCCAAACAACCCCGGGGGCACAAAGGGACCCCCCCAAACAACCCCGGGGACACAAAGGGGACCCCCCCAAACAACCCCGGGGACACAAAGGGGACCTCAAACCCCTCGAGGGATTCTGGAAGCTCCAGGAGGGGAATTCCTGGGAGAACTGGCAAAACCCGGGGGTTCTATCCGGGGAAAATGGGTGAAAATTGGGGGTTTTATGAGGGAAAACCTGGTAAAAAGTGGAGCTTTTATTAAAAAAAAAAACCACGGTTAAAAAGTGGGGTTTTTATCCAGGGAAAACAGTCTCGAATGGGGGGGTTTATCCAGGAAAAGCAGGTACAAAGTGGGGGATTTATCCAGGGAAATCCAGTCCCACTGGATTTGAGGAAAAAACCCCACTGTACATCCCGCAGACCAGGAAGAGAAAAGGCCAAATTAAGTCAAATTTTGGACAGAACTCCCTCTTTTATCTCCTTTTCCTGCCACAAATTCTGCTGCCCGAAATTAGAAAGAAAATTTCTCAAAACAGTGATTTTATTTTTTTTTCTTTAGAACAACTTTAATTCATTTCTTCATACAAAAAAAAAAATAGTACAGGAGAATTTGACCAACCCTTTCTTTTCTTTTCTTTTCTTTTCTTTTCTTTTCTTTTCTTTTCTTTTCTTTTCTTTTCTTTTCTTTTCTTTTCTTTTCTTTTCTTTTCTTTTCTTTCTTTTCTTTTCTTTTCTTTTCTTTTCTTTTCTTTTCTTTTCTTTTCTTTTCTTTTCTTTTCTTTTCTTTTCTTTTCTTTCCTTTCCTTTCCTTTCCTTTTTCCCCCTTTTCACCGTTTCTCCTTTTCCCCTTTCCTCCTTTTCCCTCCTTTCCCTCTTTTCCCTCTTTCCCCTTTTCCCTCCTTTTCTCCTTTTCACCTTTTCCCCTTTTTTTCCCTTTTCACCTTTTCCCCTTTTTTCCTCCTTTTCCCCTTTCCTCCTCCCTTTTTTCCCCCTTTCCCCTTCTCTTTCCCTTTCCTCTCTTCCTTCCTTCCTTTTTCCTTCCCTCCTTTTCTCCCTTTTCCCTTCTTTTTGCCATCTCCCTTTCCCACCTTTTTTCCCGTGTTCTCTCCTTTTATTTTTCTTAACTTTTTCTTTTTTCACCGTCCCCTTTCCTTTTTTTTCCCCCTTTTCCTCCCTTTCTCCTCAATTTTTCCCTTTTATTTTGCTCACCCCCACCTTTCACATTTCACTTTTCCCCCCTGACACCCCGAATTTCCCTTTTCCCGCTCAGCCTTCCGCCGCTCCCCGCGGCTTTACAGCGGCACCGGCACCGGCACCGGGCGCACCCGGAGCGTCCCCTCTTCCCCTTGGGACACAAACGGGAAAAAATTCCCCGCGGGATCCTCCCCGGCCCCCAGCGGGATCCCGGCCACCAGAACCTTCTGCTCCACATCGTAAAATTCCAGCTGTGCCTTGTCCCGGTTCAGGAACACTCCGAGCACGGCGAGCCCCGGCCGCTGCTCCCCGCAGGCGCGGCCGCCGCTGGACACGAGCTGTCCTTGGGATGCGCGCAGAGCGCAGAGCCCGTCCCGGGGATTTGGGGGATTTTTGGGATTTTGGGGATCACGGGAATGCTGCTCGGGAAGGGCCCGCAGAACCCCCAGCACCCAGCTCGGCTCCCGGCCCAGTTCCACCTCCCAGTAGCGATTCCCGGCTCCAGCGCGTCCCGCGCCACCAGCGCCGGCACCGGGAGCGGCTCCTGCGCGTCCCCGACATCCAGGGGCCGCGCCTCGGGATCCAGCGCCACGGGAACTGCGGGGGACGGGAAGGATCCCGTGAGGGACTGGGACATTCCCGGGATTGAGGGGCTGCAGAATCTCCGAATCCCCCAAATCACAGAAACCCTGAATCCCCAAAATCACAGAAATCCCGAATCCTAAAAATCACAGAATCCCCGAATCCCCAAAATCACAGAAAACCCGAACCCCCACATTCCAGAATCCCCGAATCCCCAAAATCACAGAAACCCTGAATTCCCCAAATCTCTGAATCCCCGAATCCTCAAAATCACAGAACCCCTGAATCCCCAAATCACAAAACCCCCAAATCCCTGAACCCCTAAATCCACGAATCCCAGAATCCCCAAATCCACAAATCCCAGAATCCCTGGATCCCCAAATCCCCCCAAAACAGAAACCCCAAACCCCAGAATCTCCAAATTCCCTGAATCCCTGGATCACAAAATCTCCAAGTCACAGAAACCTCAAATCCCAGAATCTCAAAATCCACAGATCCCAGAATCCCATGATCCCAAAATCCAGAAATCACAGAAACCCCAAATCCTTGAATCCCAGAACTGCAAAATCCCCAAATCCCGGAATCCCAAAATCCCCAAATCCCTGAATCCCAAAATCCCCAAATCACAGAAACCTCAAATCCCAGAATCCCCAAATCCACAAATCCCAGAATCTCTGGTTCCCAAAATCCCTAAATCACAGAAACCCCAAATCCTGAAATCACAGAATCCCCAAATCCACAAATTCTGGAATCTTCGAATCCCAAAATCTACAAATCCCAGGATCCCTGATCCCCAGTCACAGAAATCCCAAATCCCAGAATCCCCAAATCCACAAATCCCTGAAATCCCAAATCCCAAATCCCAGAATCCCTGGTTCCCCAAATCCCCAAATGACAGAAACCCTGAATCCCACAATACCAGAATCCCAAGGTCAGAGAAACCCCATAATACCTGAACCCCCAAATTCTGGAATCCCAGAATCCCCAAATCCACAAATCCCTGAAATCCCTGAATCCCCAAATCACAAAAACCCTGAATCCTGGAATCCCAGAATCCCAAGATCCACAAATCCTGGAATCCCTGATCCCCCAAATCCCCAAATCAAAGAAATTCCAAATCCGGGAATCCCTGGTTCCCAAAATCCCCAAATCACAGAAACCCCAAATTCCTGAATCCCAGAACCCCCAAATCCACAAATCCTGTAATACCTGAATCCTTGAATCCCCCCAATCACAGAACCCCCAAATCCTGGAATCCCAGAAACCCCGAATCCCCAAATCCTGGAATCTCGGAATCTCCGAATCCCAAAATCCCCAAATCACAGAAATCCCAAATCCCAAAATCTCAAAATCCACAAATCCCATAATACCTGAATCCCCAAATCACAGAAACCCCGAATCCTGGAATCCCAAAATCACCAAATCCCAGAATCCCAGAGCTCCTGGGATGCTTCCACAAGGAATTCAAACATTCCACAGAATATGGGATGTGGCCACTGAGGAACCGAGGGACCACCAAACCCCTGAATCCCCAAATTCCCGAACCCCCAAATCCCCGAATCCCCAAATCCCTGAATCCCCAAACCCCTGAATCCCCAAACCCCTGAATCCCCAAATTCCTGAACCCCCAAATCCCTGAACCCCCAAATCCCTGAATCCCCAAACCCCTGAATCCCCAAATTCCAGAACCCCCAAATCCCCGAATCCCCAAATCCCTGAATCCCCAAATTCCAGAACCCCCAAATCCCTGAATTCCCAAATCCCTGAATCCCCAAACCCCTGAATCCCCAAATTCCCGAACCCCCAAATCCCTGAATCCCCAAACCCCTGAATCCCCAAATTCCTGAACCCCCAAATCAATGAATCCCCAAACCCCTGAATCCCCAAATTCCTGAACCCCCAAATCAATGAATCCCCAAATCCCTGAATCCCCAAATTCCCGAATCCCTGAATCCCCAAATTCCCAAACCCCCGGATCCCCAAATTCCCGAACCCCCAAATCCCTGAACCCCCAAATTCCCGAACCCCAAAATCTCTGAATCCCCAAATCCATGAATTCCCAAATTCCCGAACCCACAAATCCCTGAATCCCCAAATTCCCAAATCCTTGAATCCCCAAATTCCACAAACCCCAAACCCCCGAATCCCCAAATTCTGGAATTCCCGAATCCCTGAATTCCCAAATCCCACAATCCCGGATCCCCGGCTCGCTCCGGCTCACCCGCGTGGCTCCGCGCTTCCCAGAAATCTACGGGAAAAATAAAAAAAATCCCGGGAATTCCGGTTTTCATGGATGAATTCCATATTTCCCCCCCCGAATTCCCATTTAATCCCCCCAAAATCCCAGGAATTTTGGGGTTTTCCGTGCTTACCCAGCTCGGCTTTCAGCTGACCTGAAAGGAAAAGATGTTCCCGTCACTTTTGTTGGATTTTCCCAATTTCCCCCCAAATTTTTCCCATCAGAACAATTCCCGGGTGTGGAATAACGGGAAATTCCTCTCCGGGGATGAATTAGCTCCAAATTCCAGGGATATCGTGGATAAAAACCGGAATTCCCCTTTTATTTTTCATAAATTTCGGGGGGAAATGAGAATTTAGGGAATTTGAGTTTTCTTACCGAAGTGTTTCTTGAATTCGATTTTCGCTGGAAAGGAAAAGCAGGGAATGAGTGATGGGAAAAATTCCATGGAAAATTGGAAATATCGGCGGGAAAGGCATGGGGGGAAAAAGGGGATAAAAGGGATAAAAAAGGGGGATAAAAAATGGGGATAAAGGGGGGAAAAAAGGGGGGAAAAGGGGATAAAAAAGGGGGATAAAAAAGGGGGATAAAGGGGGGAAAAAGGGGAAAAAAGGGGATAAAAAGGGGGGATAAAAAATGGGGATAAAGGGGGAAAAAAGGGGAAAAAATGGGGGATAAAAGGGGATAAAAGGGGGGGATAAAAAGGGGGGATAAAGGGAGAAAAAAGGGGAAAAAAAGGGGGGGAAAAGGGGATAAAAAAGGGAATAAAAGGGGGAGAAACGGGAAAAAAATTGGGAGGAAATGGAATTTACCTGCGCGTTTCTTGGCTTTTTCTTCATCTGGGAATTCCGGACGTGGAATCAAAGGAATGGCAGGGAGAAATATTAATTTGATAATATTTAATAATGGTTATTAATAGTGCTCGTTAATATTTGTTATTGATGCTGTTTGTAGGTTCTTGTCCAAAGGGAAGGGGAAAAGGGGAAAAATGGGGGAAAATGGGGGAAAATGGGGGAAAATGGGGGAAAATGGGGGAAAATGGGGGAAAATGGGGAAAAATGGGGGAAAATGGGGAAAAATGGGGGAAAATGGGGAAAAATGGGGAAAATGGGGAAAAATGGGGAAAAATGGGGAAAAATGGGGAAAATGGGGGAAAATGGGGAAAATGGGGGAAAATGGGGAAAAATGGGGGGAAACTGGAAAAAGGAGAGGGAAGGGGGAAAGGGAAAAAAGGGAAAAAAAAGAAAAAAGGGGAAAAAGGGAAAAAAGGGAAAAAGGGAAAAAAGGGGAAAATGGGGGGAAAGGGATAAAAGGGAATAAAGGGAAAATGGGAAAAATGGAAAAAAGGAGAAAAAGGGGAAAAAGAGGAAAAAGGGGAAAAGGGAAAAATGGGGAAAAAGGGGAAAAGGAATAAAAGGGGAAAATGGGGAAAAGGGAAAAAGGGGGAAGAGGGGAAAAAGAGGAAAAAGGGAAAAAAGAGATTAAAAGGAAAAAGGGAAAAAAGGGGAAAAGGGGAAAATGGGGGGAAAAAGGAAAAAAGGGGGAAACGGATAAAAGGAATAAAAGGGGAAAAAGGGAAAAGGGGAAAAAGGAGAAAATGGGAAAAAAGGAAAAATGGAGAAAAGGGGGAAAAGGGATAAAAGGGAAAAATGGAAAAAGGGAAAAATGGGGAAAAGGGGGGAAAAGGGGAAAAAAGGGAAAAATTGGAAAAAGGGAAAAAAGGAAAAACGGGAAAATGGGGGAAAAAAGGAAAAAAAGAGGGAAACGGGAAAAATGGGAAAAATGGGATAAAAGGTGGAAAAGGGAAAAAGGAGAAAAGGAAAAAATGGAAAAAAGGGGAAAATGTGAAAAAAGGGGGAAAAGGGGAAAAATGGAAAAAAGGGAAAAAGAAGAAACGGGAAAAAAATGGAAAAGGAAAAAGGAAAAAGGGGAAAAGGGAAAAAAGGGGGAAATGGGGGGAAATGGGAAAAAAGGAAAAATGGAAAACGGGGGAAAGGAAAAAATGGAAAAAGGGGGAAAATGGAGAAAAAGGAAAAAAGGAAAAAGGAAAAAAGGAAAAAAGGAAAAAAGGAAAAAAGGAAAAAAGGAAAAAGGGAAAAAGGCAAAGGAAAAGGGGAGGGAGGGACTCACCCAGCTGAGCCTTCACTTTCTTTTTCTCTGGAAGAGAAATTTGGGAATTTTGGCCCCAAAAATTCCCAATTCAGGAACCTCGGTCCCATTGAAAATTCGGATTTTTTTTCATTATTTGGAAGAGATGATTGAGTCCATGGAAATATCAAAATCTTTGAATTTCCTTCTGTTTAACGGATGAGATTGATCCAGTTCAGTCATTCATACATTTGAAAAATAAGATTGCAATTTTTTTTGCATTTTAATTTTTTTTTTTAAATTTTAACTTGAGCAAAAAGATATTAAAAAAAAAAAAAGCCCAAACATAGATTTGATAATTTATTTTTTATCGTTTTATTCTTTAGATTTTATTTTATTTTAAATGGTAAGAAAATAGAAATCAGAGCAGAATTCTACTTGGAAAATATCGGTAATTTAATTTTTCTTTTTTTTTTCAATTAGGGCATTTTTAAATTGTAAATTTTCAATTGATTAAAAATTTAAAAATTAAGTGAAATTTAATGATGTTAAAAAAATTAGCGACTCGATCAAGTGTGAGAAAAATTAATAAATTTTAGAATTTTTAAAATGTCAATTTTTAAACGCGAAATAATTCTAATTATAACAAAAAATCATTTCAAACGCGGAGAATTTTGGATTTTTACCTTCCTCCATTTGCAGCTTTGCCTTTTCTGGAAAATCGAGAAACTTTTAAAATTTTAAAATTTGTGACATTGTTAAATTAATTATTTATATTTATATTTATATTTATATTTATATTTATATTTATATTTATACTTATTTTTATATATTTATATTTATATCTATAATTATAATCATAATTATATTTATAATTATATTTATATTTATATCTATATATCTATATTTATTAATATTAACTATATTTTGTATTTATATTCAATTTCTAGCTAATATTTACTATTTAATATTTATGCCTTAATTTACATATTCAGTCTCATTAATAAAACTATTTAATAAAACAATTAAATAATATTTCATGTCTTTCATTAATTACCTTTAATTTGAATTAATTTGGAAATGAATGCATTTAATTTTTTAAAGATTTTTTAGTATTTTGTGTGTCTATGTATTTATATGTTAATATTTAATAAAACCTGGAATTTCTTATTTTATATTGAATATTTTCAAGATTTTCTGGTATCTTCTATTTCTAGATCAATTTTAATAATATTTAATAAAATCTCGGTTATTTTCTAATTAATATTTTTTATTAGCACAAGTAATTTTTTATATTTAATTTTTCACCTTTTGAGACCCAATTTTAATTTTTTCGGAATTTCATTCCATATATTCCTAATTTTTAAATTCGCTCCGTTATAACAATACTGCAAAATAAATCATTAAAGTAAAAATGATTAAATGGCAAAGCAAAAATAATTAAATCAAAATTAATAATTAATAATAATTAATAATAATTAATAATGAATTCCCTCACCGGCGGTCACGGTTCTCTTGTGGCTCCCTGGGGGAAAAAAAAAAGAAAAGAAAAAAATTCAATTTTTTTCCTGAATTTTTTCCAACTGGATTTGGGATTTTCTCAGTAAAATTTGGGATTTTCTCACTAAAATTTAGGATTTTGGGGCGGGATTTGGGATTTTGGGGGCTGGATTTGGGATTTTTCCTGTGGAATTTGGGATTTTGGGGGCAGGATTTGGAATTTTTTCCTGTGAAATTTGTGATTTTGCTGTGGAATTTGGGATTTTCCAGCAGGATTTGGGATTTTCTCGGTAAAATTTGGGATTTTCCGGCAGAATTTGGGAATTTTTGCTGTAGAATTTGGGATTTTGGGTCGGGATTTGGGATTTTGGGGCAGGATTTGGGATTTTTCCTGTGGAATTTGGGAATTTTCCTGTGGAATTTGGGATTTTTCCCTGTGGAATTTGGGATTTTCCCTGTGGAATTTGGGATTTTGGGGCAGGATTTGGGATTTTCCCTGCGGGATTTGGGATTTCGGGTCGGGGTTTGGGATTTCGGGTCGGGATTTGGGATTTCGGGTCGGGATTTGGGATTTTTCCTTTGGAATTTGGGATTTTTCCTGTGGAATTTGGGATTTTGGGTCGGGATTTGGGAATTTCGGGTCGGGATTTGGGATTTCGGGTCGGGATTTGGGATTTCGGGCGCTCACTGTGCAGCAGGGCGGAAATCGCGGCGATCAGGACCAAGGTGAGGAATAAAAGCGCCAGGAAAATCCGCAGCCACAGGGACACGGACGGGAAAAAAGCGCCTGGAAAAGCCGGGAAATAAAAGCCATTCATTAATCGCTAATTAATTGAATTTGTCTCTTAATTAGGTGAAAATTAAATATTTTGTTCATTAATAAATGTTTAATTAATTTAAGGCACAAATGTAATTTAAAATTCTGTTTTTTAAGGCTTAAATATTCAAGTAATTATTAATTTTTTATTAATTAAGGCGATTGCTTGGCATTAATAATAAAATATAAAATTAATTATTTAATTATAAACTATTAATTACTAAATATTCTAATAGTTATTAAAGGCCTGAATATTAAAATAATTATTCCTTATTCTATAAATTATTCAAGGCATTTATTTTCCATTAATTATTAAATATTCAGTTAATTATTTAATTATTAAATATTCCATTAAGGATTAAATATTGTCTTGGTTAAGGTTTGTATTTCCCATTAAGTATTAATTATTCTAATAATGATTTAATAATTAAATATCCATTAAACATTAAAGACTTTACTAATTATTTATGGATTCAATCATCCATTAGTTATTACATATTCCATTAATGATTTATTTAATAAATATTTGATTAAGGACTAAATATTTGATTAATGATTTAAAGAGTAAATATTTCATTAAGAATTAACTACTGTATTAATTAACACACATTAGTTATTAAATATTTTCTTAATTAATGTTTTACATCTCATCAATTATTAAATAGTCTAATAATGACTTAATGATTAAGTATCCATTAAACTATTGTACTAATTAATAACTAGTCAGTAATTAATTACTGAGTTAATGTTTTAAATTGCCATAAATTAATAAATATTCTCAAATGATTTCATTATTAAGTTCTTGATTAAGGCTCGAATAATCAATTAAGTTTGAAATATTCTATTAGTGATTAATGGATTGGTTATTCCATTAATGATTAGACATTTTATTAATGATTATTATTTATTAGGCATTCTATTAATTATTTTATTAATGATTATTATTGATTAGGCATTCTATTAATTATTTTATTAATTATTATTATTGATTAGGCATTCTGTTAATTATTAGGTGGTCAATTAGGAGACAAAACACACGTGGATGTGGGAAGTGGGGAATTTTTAATTAATTTTGATTTTAATTTATTTATTTAATTTTGATTAAATAAAAAAATTCTGCTAATAAATAAAATTTTAAAAGAAATTAAGAAGGTAGAAATGGATACAAAAATAAAAAGTAAAAATAAAAAAAATCTAGAAAATAAAATAGAAATATAAAAAAATAATTAAAATTAAAGACTTCAACGCAAAGATAAAATAGAATAAAATCAACCAATTAATAAATAATAATTCAATTAAAGGCTTCCAACGAGCAAAAATCAAATTCAATCAATCGATGCTAATCAACACAATTAAAGACTTTGATGGGAGCTGCTAATTAGGAAAACCAAAATAAAATAAAAAAAATTAAACTAAATTTAATTAAATTTAATTTAAAAATCAATAAACTGTAATCAAGAGAAGGCTTTGGCAAGAGCTGCTAATTAGCAGCAATGGAATAAAGTAAAATAAATTCAAATTAAACTAAATTTATTTTTAAATTTAGTTTAATTTATAAATCAGTAAATTATAATTAATAAAAGATCTTGGCAAGAACTGCCAATTAGCAATGATAGAATAAAAGAAAACAAATTTTAAATTAGAGTAAATTAAATTAAATTTAATTTAATTTTAAAATTGATGAATTATTATAATAGACCTTGGCAAGAGCTGCTAATTAACAATAATAAAATAGAAAAAATGAAATACATTTTAAATCATAGTAAATTAAACAAAATTTAATTTAATTTAATGTAATTTAATTTAATTTAAAATTTATTTTAAAAAATGATAAATGATAAAAAAAGACTTTGGCAAGAGCTGCTAATTAACAAAAATAGAATAAAATAAAATACAATTAAACGAAATTAAATTAAATTCAATTTAAAATTGATTAATCATAGTAAAAGACCTTGGCACGAGCTGCTAATTAACAATAATAAAATAGAAGAAAATAAATTATAATTTACAGTAAATTAAACAAAATTTAATTTAATTTAATATAAAAATTGATAAATTATAGTAAAAGACCTTGGCAAGAGCTGCTAATTAACAATAATAAAATAAAATAAAATAAAATAAAATAAAATAAAAATTAAATTAAATTAAATTAAATTAAATTAAATTAAATTTAAAATTGATAAATGATGATAAAAGACCTTGGCAAGAGCCGCTAATTAGTAAGAATAGAATAGAATAGAATAAAAAATAAAAAATAGAACAGAATGGAATAGACTAGAATAGAATAGAATAAAAAATAGACTAGAGTAGACTAGAATAGAATAAAAATTAGAATAAAATAAAATTAAAAAAATAAAAATAGAATAGCATAGCATAGAATAGAATAGAATAAAACAAAATAAGATAGAATAAGAAAATGAAATGAAATGAAATGAAATGAAATTAAATTAAATTAAATTAAATTAAATCGATAAATGATAATTAAAGTCCTTGACAAGAGCTGCTAATTAGTAAGAATAGAATAGAATAGAATAGAATAGAATAGAATAGAATAGAATAGAATAGAATAGAATAGAATAGAATAGAATAAGATAAGATAAAACAAAATAAGATAAAATAGAATAAGATAAAATAGAATAAGAAAATGAAATAAAATGAAATGAAATGAAATGAAATGAAATGAAATGAAATGAAATGAAATGAAGTGGAATGAATGAAATGAAATTGAATGAAATGAAATGAAATTAATGAAATGAAATGAAATGAAATGAAATGAAATGAAATGAATTAAATTAAATTAAATTAAATTAAATTAAATTAAATGAATGCAATGCAATGAAGGGCCTGGGATGCAATGGTGGGGAGCAGCGGGGCGGGCGGGCACCGTGGATGCGGATGCGGCCGTGGCGGCCGATGTTGAGCCGGGGGTTGAGGGCCCGGCACTGGATCTGCAGCCCCGGGCGGGGCCGGAGCCGCACGGAGCCCTGGACGCTGAACAGACCCCCGGGAGCGGCCGTGGCCACCGTGGCCACCGTGGCCACCGGCTCGGGCCGGGCCTGGCCGCTCCCGGCCAACCACTGCAGCTGCGGCCGCGGGAACCACCCCGAGGAGCGGCACGACACGAGCAAGGCCTGCTGCTGCAGGCCCCGCAGGATCAGCGTGGGAGCCTCTCCTATGGCTGTGGGGAAACACAGGAAAATAAATTTAATCCCTTTAAATCGGGGTTTTATGGATTTCAACCATTCCATTCATTGAGGAGAGAGCCAAGGCCTGCTGCTCCAGGCCACGCAGGATCAGCGTGGGAGCCTCTCCTATGGCTGTGGGGAAACACAGGAAAATAAATTTAATCCTGTTAAATTGGGGTTTTATGGATCTGAATGATTCTATTCATTGAGGAGACAACCAAGGCCTGCTGCTGCAGGCCCCGCAGGATCAGCGTGGGAGCCTCTCCTATGGCTGTGGGGAAACACAGGAGAATAAATTTAATCCTGTTAAATTTGGGATTTTATGGATTTCAACCATTCCATTCATTGAGGAGAGAACCAAGGCCTGCTGCTCCAGGCCCCGCAGGATCAGCGTGGGAGCCTCTCCTATGGCTGTGGGGAAACACAGGAAAATAAATTTAATCCTGTTAAATTGGGGTTTTATGGATCTGAATGATTCCGTGCATTGAGGAGAGAACCAAGGCCTGCTGCTGCAGGCCCCGCAGGATCAGCGTGGGAGCCTCTCCAATGGCTGTGGGGAAACACAGGAGAATAAATTTAATCCTGTTAAAATTGGGGTTTTATGGATTTCAACCATTCCATGCATTGAGGAGAGAACCAAGGCCTGCTGCTCCAGGCCCCACAGGATCAGGGTTGGAGCTTCTCCAATGGCTGTGGGGAAACACAGGAGAATAAATTTAATCCTGTTAAAATTGGGGTTTTATTGATCTGAATGATTCCGTGCATTGAGGAGAGAGCCAAGGCCTGCTGCTCCAGGCTCCAGGATCAGCGTGGGAGCCTCTCCTATGGCTGTGGGGAAACACAGGAAAATAAATTTAATCCTGTTAAATTTGGGGTTTTATGGATTTCAACCATTCCGTGCATTGAGGAGAGATCCAAGGCCTGCTGCTCCAGGCCCCGCAGGATCAGGGTGGGAGCCTCTCCCATGGCTGTGGGGAAACACAGGAAAATAAATTTAATCCTGTTAAATTCGGGGTTTTATGGATCTCAACGACTCCATTCATTGAGGGGATGCTGTCACATGACCATGGATGGAGGATCTCCCATGGCTGTGGGGAAACACAGGAGATTAAATTTAATCCCATTAATTTGGGGTTTTATTGATCTGAATGATTCCGTGCATTGAGGAGAGATCCAAGGCCTGCTGCTGCAGGCCCCGCAGGATCAGCGTGGGAGCCTCTCCTATGGCTGTGGGGAAACACAGGAAAGTAAATTTAATCCCATTAATTTGGGGTTTTATTGATCTGAATGATTCCATGCATTGAGGAGAGAGCCAAGGCCTGCTGCTCCAGGCCATGCAGGATCAGGGTTGGAGCTTCTCCAATGGCTGTGGGGAAACACAGGAAAATAAATTTAATCCCATTAATTTGGGGTTTTATGGATTTCAACCATTCCGTGCATTGAGGAGAGATCCAAGGCCTGCTGCTCCAGGCCCCGCAGGATCAGGGTGGGAGCCTCTCCCATGGCTGTGGGGAAACACAGGAAAATAAATTTAATCCTGTTAAATTCGGGGTTTTATTGATCTCAACGACTCCATTCATTGAGGGGATGCTGTCACATGACCATGGATGGAGGATCTCCCATGGCTGTGGGGAAACACAGGAGTTTAAATTTCAATCCCATTAAATTGGGGTTTTATGGATCTCAGTGATTCCATTCATTGACGAGAGAACCAAGGCCTGCTCCTCCAGGCCCCGCAGGATCAGCGTGGGAGCCTCTCCAAGGGCTGTGGGGAAACAGAGGGGATTCCATTTTAATCCCAGTGAATTGGGGTTTTATGGATCTCAACGACTCCATTCATTGAAGGGTTGCTGCCACATGATCATGGATGGAGCCTCTCCCATGGCTGTGGGGAAACACAGGAGATTCCACTTCAATCCCATTAAATTTGGGTTTTATGGAACTCAGCGATTCCGTTCATTGAGGAGACACCAAGGTCCAGCTTCTCTGGCTTACATATGGAGCCTCTCTGACAGCTATGGAGAAACAGAGGGGTTTCCATTTCAATCCCATTAAATTTGGGTTTTCTGGATCTCAAGGATTCCATTCATTGAGGAGCTGCTGCCACAGGATCACACACGAAACCTCTGTGGAAAATCAGGAATTTTCCATTTCAATCCCGTTAAATTTGGGTTTTCTGGAACTCAACGATTCTGTTCATTGAGGAGTTGTCACCACAGGATCACACATGAAACTTCTGTGGAAAGCCAGGAATTTTCCATTAGAATCCCATTAAATTTGGGTTTTTTGGAAGTCACCAATCCCGTGCATTGAGGAATTGAGGGATCAAGGCTGGAGCTTTTCCAATGGCTGTGGAAAACCAGAGGAATTCTCCATTTCAGTCCCGTTAAATCGGGGTTTTCTGGAACTCAGCTTTTCTCCCTGGACTTGGAAAGTGCTGAAGGATTTTCCAGAATTTGATCCAGCAGGTCTGGAGGTTCTCAGTGGTCGATGGATCAGAAAATGTCCTTGGGAATGAGGGATTGAATGGAGAATCCAGAAACACACGGAGGGGTGGGGGCAGTTCTGGGATGGATCTGGGAGTGGAATTTCCCAGGATTTTGTGGAATGTTTGAAATATAGGAGTTGTAAAAACAAATATGTAAAATATGTAGAATGTAAAACTATAAAAGATAAAAATACAGATATCAACTATTTTATACAGAACTATAAATACAGATAAATATAAGTATAAATATAAAAGAATATGCTGCTTATACATATTATATATTATGTATCATATATTATGTATTATGTATTATTATATATTATATATTATATATTATATATTATATATTATATATTATATATTATATATTATATATTATATATTATATATTAGATATTATATATTAGATATTATATATTATATATTAGATATTATATATTATATATATTATATATTATATTATATATTATATATTATATATTAGATATTAGATATTAGATATTAGATATTAGATATTATTTATTAGATATTAGATATTAGATACTAGATACTAAATACTAAATACTAGATATTATATTGTAATGTGCTTATAATTGTATTAGTAATATAATATATTATAATAAAATATAATATAAGACATGTAATTTCATAATAGATATTAATGCATTTAATATAATAATTAATATAATCAATTCAATATATTGAATATAATATAAAAATAATAATTTAAAATTATATAATTCTATATAATATATTATATAAAATTAATTATTGTAAGATAATTTATGGAACATATTATTATAAATAATGTACTATAGATAAGGTATTTATACATGTATCTATATATAATGCAATATATTTGTTATGCATAAATATGATTTTATATATGTGATACTATGCAACGTATAAGATGTCAAATAAAAAAATACTTAAAATATAAAAATAAAATTAATATTTAAAAAGCAAAATGATTAAATATTAAAAAACCCACTAAATATAAATTATGTTACAGTTATTTAATAATTATAAAATGCCAAGAAAACTGAAACCTTGTAAGAATACATCAAATATTAGCTTTGTGCAGGGAAGGATAGGGAGGGAATGGCACCAACCTGCCACTTCCAGCTGCAGCAGCACTTCCCAGGCTCCCCCCTGGAACGCCACGTGGCAGCTGTAGGAGCCCTGGTCGGAGCTCTGGATGTCCCTGAGGAGCAGGGACACGTTCCCAGCTCGCAATTCCTGGTGGAAAAATTCCACCCGGCCCCGATAGCGCTCGTGGGGCTCCTCCCTGACGCCCTTCCCGTTGTAGCTGCCCACGGGGATGGGCCCGGAGGGGCCTTGGAATGTCCAAAGGATGGAGAAATCCTCGGGAAGGGGCGCGGATCCCACCTGGCAGGGCAGCACCACCCGGGCCCCGATGATTCCCAGGACGGGAGTTTCGGGACCGCTGAGGAATCCGCCTGTTTTAGGGTGAAACGGGGCTTGGGTCTGGTTTTCTGCTTCCTGTTTTCCGTGGAATTTCATCTGGACCGATTCCATCCTCAACAGGAGGGGAACCCGGAGGAAAACCCAAAAAAATGGGGATGTGGTGCTGGTGGATTTATCCAGCCGTGTTTTGAACAATTCAAACTCCATTTCTTGGCTGTTAAAGCCTTGGGGAAGCCATGAAAAAATGGATGGAAACGGCAAATCCCATCCAAAGGATGGAAACGGCAAATCCCATCCAAAGGAGAAGTTTCAAACCCGGGATTTACCTCCAGAAAACTGCAGGGTGGGAATCAGGGGGTGCCAGGGCCTGGAGTGAATCCCTGCACTGCTGGGAGACGTGGGAGCTCCCAGATTCCCAAGGATACACCGGGGATGTTCCTTGGACATCCCCATTCCCAAAGGTTCTCCCAGGGTGACAAAAATCATGGAATGCCCTGAGCTGGAAGAGGATCAGAGCCCAACCCCTGACACGGGACAATCCCAACAATCCCTGGGAGCTCCGGAATGTTCTCTTCCCCGTGGAGCTGGAAAAGGAACCTTCTGGAAAAGGAACCTTCTGGAAAAGGAACCCTCTGGAAAAGGAACCTTCTGGGAAAGGAACCTTCTGGGAAAGGAACCCTCTGGAAAAGGAACCTTCTGGAAAAGGAACCTTTGGGAAAAGGAACCTTCTGGGAAAGGAACCCTCTGGCAAAGGAACCCTCTGGAAAAGGAACCTTCTGGGAAAGGAACCTTCTGGCAAAGGAACCCTCTGGAAAAGGAACCCTCTGGAAAAGGAACCTTCTGGAAAAGGAACCTTCTGGCAAAGGAACCTTTTCCCAGTTCAATCCCCCGTCCTGGCCGGGTTTGAGTTCAGGTTTTGGAGCAGGAACAGATCCCCAGTGGAATTGTCCTCACCTGCAGCCAGGAGCGGCAGCAGAGCCAGGCCCCAGAGCTGGGGATCCATGGAAAATCCGGGATCGCGGCCGTGAAATTCCTGCAGTCCCTTCCCATGGGAAACCAGAGAAAGGAGAGAGGGAAAATGGGGGAGAAACATCAGTGAGGGACGAGGCGATTTCCCGTGGGAAACGGCGCTCCTGGGCTTTCCCTTCCCCAGGATTTAAATCCCCCCCTGCTTTTCCAGGAATTCTCATTCCCGATTTTCCCCCCTTGCAGGAACTCCGAGCTTCTCGCTCTTCTTTGGGTGCTGGTTTGATGCATTCTGCTACTGGATTTTAATATCGGATTTTGGAATTTTATTTTAATATTGAATTTTAACAGCGTGTTTTGATACCTTTTTTTTAAATAAATAATTTTTTTTAATATAAAATTGTTAATGTTAACATATGAATTTTATATTGTATTATATTTAGATATTATATTTCAATAGAATGTTTTGATATTATGGTTGGATTTCATGTTTTTTATCATACATTATATTCTAATATTATTATAACATTAGTTTAGTCTTCTAGTGCTATATTTGGATATTTAGACATTGTATTTAATATTTATAATATATATAATATATATTATATTTATATATATTCACATCAATAATTATTATAATAATATTAATTCCATATAAGATTATTATATTTGGATATTATATTTAAATATTGTATTTCGATATTAGATTTTAATGCAATATATTTTAATATCTTTTATTACAATATTTTATATATTCAAGTTATATTCAATTATTAATATTACAATATTAATTTAACATTGTATTATTATATTTTACATTATATTTAATTTTGTACTTAATGCTATATTATCTAATTATAATATTGATTTAAAATTATTACACTTGGATATTATATTTTAATGTTACATTTGGATATTATATTTTAATACGATTTTTATTTTTTTAAACACTATCTTTAGTAATTAATTTTTATATTAAATTTTGCTGTTACATTTTATATAAGCTTTTTATATTATTTTGAGATTTTATTCGGATATTATTTTGATATACTTTAATATTATATTTCAATACAATATTATTTTATATTTTTAATACACTATTTTTTACATTATATTTCAAGATTTTAAAAAATATTGTATTTTGGGACTATATTTTTATGTTATTTTTAGTATTCTGATAATGTAATTTGGGATTATCTTTGATATATTTGAATACTATTTTGATATATTTTAATATATTTAGAGGTTATATTTTAATATTGTAATTTAAGATTATATTTTGTCATCGTATTTCATTGTTTTAATACATTCCATATGTAAAATAAATAAGAAATAAAAAATGTATTATTATTTTCTTAGAATTATATTTCTTATGGAAGAAAATCCATTCACATATTTATTTATGTAATAAATGATATACACTATAGTGATTATAATTTAATAATGAGTAATAATTACAGTTAATTTATAGTGTAATAATACGTAATGTAATGATTATATTTCTATATTTATTTAAATATAATTATATTAAATATATTTTATTATAATTAAGACATGAATTTAATTTTTTTATTTCAAGATCATATTTGATATTATAATTTTACATTATCCCAAACTTTCTGTAGAATCACAGAATCCCTCTGTGATTTCTGAAAACCTTTCCAATCACCAAATCCAATAATTTTACATGGCAAAAAATTCCAACAAGAAACAAATTCCCAGGAGGGGCAGGATCTTGATCCCGCTGCTTTAAAGGGAATTCCGTGATTTTGTGGATCTGGCTCCAAGGGTTTCGTGCACTGGGTAATAATAAAAAATGATCCAACGGAGCAGCGATTTAATTGGGATTTAATTGGGATTTAATCCCGATTTCCTGGGATTTCCTGTGTCCATCTCCCAAATCGCAGATAAATCCCATGGAAAAGGCAACTCCCCACATTCCTCCCCATCCCTAAAAACGATTAATTTATATCCCAGTTCAATTAATTATTTCTGGTTAATTTTTTTTTTTTTTCCCAGTGGGGAATTCCGTACCTGAGCGGGAAGGACCCGGCGGCTCCCCCGGGACAGGGCTGGGCTCAACCTTTGCCCTTGGATTTATGGGGCCTGGAAGCTGAGCTCGGCATTTTCCAGAGGGGCTGGAGGGGGTTGGAGCCGGGAAAAACATCGGGAAAATCCCGAGTCATCATCCCAGGGCGGGGAGAGGAAACCTTTCCCTGCTCCGCCAGCATTTCCTGGGAAAAACGGTTCCAGGGAGCGAAAATTCCGGGAAAAAAAAAGGGAAATTCCAGATTGGAATTATTATTATTGGAATCTTATCCAATTGGATAAAACCACTCTTGGTTTGGGGTTTCTTTTTCCCTGGGTGATTTTTGGGACAGGGTTATCCTGGTTTTCTTCCTTTTTAAAGTGGAAATTCCAAGCTCAGTTTGGGATGATTCCTTTTTTTTTTTTGATGGCGAGGGAAGTGGAAGGTTTTTTTTTGGATTGGGGAGAGGTGCAAAAGCTTTTCCTGGTGTTTCTCCTTCTTCTTTTGTCATGGGAAATTTATTGATGGGATTATGTTGATTAATTACATCATCAATTTTTAAAAAGTAATAGAACGCAAAGCAAGAAAATGCAACAAAACAAAAATACTAAAAATAAAATTAATAAAAATTCCTTGATTTATCTCAAAAAAAGTGGGGGGGAAAGGAGGGAAAAAGGGAGGGAAAATCTGGAAGAAATTCCTCCATTCCTCCCTGTGAGGGCAGTGAGGCCAAGGCACAGTTTTCCCAGAAAAGTGTTTGGAATATGTTTGGAATATGGTTGGAATATTTTCGAGGAAAAACCCCACAAATAATCAGAAAAGAGCTGGTTTCAGTCTTCCATCCGGAGCCAGAACTCAGAATTCCATGAATGCCATGGATTTACAGGATGGTCCCTGGCAGGGACAGAGAGAGAGGGAAAATCTTCAGGAGAAACCAGCCCGGATTTTCCTTGGATTGGGAGAGTCTGTAGAATTCCAGGAGATGATAAAACCACATTTATCCAAACCACATTTATTATTTATTGCATTTATTTAACCCAGTCCCGGATTCCCTGGAAACCTCGTTGGTTTTTGGGTCCTGGCTGTGTTTGATCCTACCTGGAATCACCACAAATCCCAGAATTTTGCCTCGTTCATTAGTCCTGAAGGGCGGGAATCTCGTAAATCAAATTATTTTCCAGCCCCTTGCCCAACCTGACTCCCTCCCTCTCCCTAAACCAGAAACAAAACTGGTGTAGGAATAAAGAAACCTGGAAAATTCTGGAACCTTAAAGATCTAAATCCCACAATTTTTCGGTATCTGTGAATTCCCAGCTGGTCTCTGTGTTGTGCATTCCTGATTTTTACCCCAAACTGTGGGAAAACCGGGCTGGAAAAGGAGCTGCCCTGCACAGGTGCTGAGGATTTGAAACCTTTTCCTGCTGCCCTTTGGATCAAGGCGTGCCACAAATGGAACCTTTGGAATTTCTGGATCCAGGCTGTTGAGATTGGCTGGAATGTTGCACCTGAGGGGAAAAAAAAAAAAAAAAAAGTATTTTGTGGTCAAAGTCCCTTTTCAAAACTTGTAGGATTTAGTGCAGGGGTTGCTGGAGTCAAGATCCGTGTCCAGGGAATGGAAAAATTCCTCAATTCCCTAAAGCACGTGGAATTCAACATGGATTTTCTGGCTGTTCAGGTAAGTCTGGCTGGAGTAGAAATGTCCACGACGAGGGGTTTGGGGACAATACTGAGCTGGGGGGGATTGTGTGGATATTATTGGAATTCTTTTTTGCCTCAATAGAAATTCCTGTTATTTGTGGGTGGTTTCAAGTGAAGTTGTTAATGATCATTTAATATTCATTTCTTTGCTGCCTTGATTGAATGAATTAAACAATCTGCTCATGCCTAAATCTGAATAATTGGGATTTTGGTCCTTTATTAGGGGAATTGGTCATGGAATTGTTGGTGGTAATTTCCATGGAATTTATTTTGTCTTTCCCTTTTTGAATTAGTTTCTAGTTTAGTCTGGAGAGATTTTACCTTTATTTGAAGGTGCATAAATCAGAAATTAATAAAAAACAAGACAGAAATGGCTCCAGAGCTTTTAATCCTTCCTACTCTTCCTTTGTTCATCTGAATTTTTGGGAAAGGGAATTTACCCTCAGGTTACCCGTGGAACAGACACATCAGTGCTCCAAAATCCGTCTGGAATCCTGGAATCCCAATCCCAGCTTTCATTTCTGGCTCTTTCCTGCCCCGTGCTTGGCCTTTGGAAGATTCCATGCTCTGCTTTCCTCAGGAGCACAGAGCTGGACAAGGATTGGCCTCCACAGGGATGGGAGTGGGAAAATCTCCTGCTGGACAACCAAGGCTCCAGGCTGGGGGAGAGGGGTGGGAAGTCTAAGGAGTGTCCCTTCCAAGGTGGGATATTCCATGATTTTAATGTCCCTTCCAACGTGGGATATTCCATGATTTTAATGTCCCTTCCAAGGTGGGATATTCCATGATTTTATCACCCGGGCCCCAATTCGGGATTTGCCAATCCCATACCAGGAGAACCTCAGGGAATGAAAGCGGGATGTCCAGGGAGCTCCGTCCTGCCCAAGGAAAGGGACTTGGACAGGAGGCAGGGAGAGGGGCTGGGAAATTGGGAAAGGCTCATCCCAGAGAAAAGGAGGCTCCAGGGGAACCTCCCTGACAGGAGGGTGCAGCCAGGGGCAGGTCAGGATTGGATCCCAGAGAACAAGAGTCGGGATGAGAGGAAACGGCCTCAGGCTGTGCCAGGCAGGGTCAGGCTGGACATCAGGAGGAAATTCCTCCTGGAAAGGCTTGGAAGGGGCTGCCCAGGGAAGGGCAGAGTTGTCACCCCTGGAGGTGGCCAAGGAAGGAGCAGAGGTGGCACTCGGAGCTCTGGGCTGGTGACAAGGTGGGAGTTGGACTCAGTGGCCTTTTCCAGCCTCCATGATCCTGACTGGATAGGCCTGGCATGACCATTTGAAACTCGTGTTCCTTAGGAATTCTGCCTCAGTTTCCCTCCTGCCTGAGGTTATCCACATCCCATCTGGCTTGGGAATCACAACTCAATTCCTTGAATTTCCTTAAAAACAGCTGATCCTGGTGCTTTCCTGATTTCACTCAAAGGGACTGAAACACCCTGAAATACCCCCATAAATGGAGAGAAATCTGTGGCTCCAGTTTGATTTCTTTTTCCCCTTGTTGTGTCTGTGCTTGGCAGGACCCTGCTGAGATTTTCCCTGGATATTTGGGTTATTGATGCCTTCCCAAGCTGTGGAAGGATGGAATCCAGATTCTGCCCTGCCGTGACTCTTTCCCATCTTTGTTTTCCTGCAGTTGATTCTCTGGGTCACAGATAAATCCTGGCTCTGTCCCAGTCCTCATTTTGCTGTGGAAGGGAAATAATTTCTCGGTGAAATCTCTTTGTTTTCCCAGTTTCCCATAGGAATCAGTGATGGGAACTTTGATAAGCACCAACTCCCCATGCCAATAAAGCTCCCTTCCAGCCCAACCATTCCAGGACTGGATATCCTGGGATAAGCATTTTTTCCATCTCTCTCTCTCCTTGCAGGGCAGTATAAAAACCCTGACATCAGAATGATGGCGACTCATCCTGGGAATCCCCTGGAACAGGGATTTGGGATGAGAGGATGGACACGACCCATCCTGGGAATACCCCAGGACAGGGATTTGGGATGAGGGGATGGACACGACCCATCCTGGGAATCCCCTGGGACAGGGATTTGGGATGAGAGGATGGACACAACTCATCCTGGGAATACCCCAGGACAGGGATTTGGGATGAGAGGATGGACACGACCCATCCTGGGAATCCCCTGGGACAGGGATTTGGGATGAGGGGATGGACATTCTGGAATCCACCTAATCCGGGGCTCATTCTAAGCAGCAACTGAGAGGGAATTCTGCTCCTGGGAAGGACATGGAGCTGCTGGAGCAATTCCAGAGGAGGCTTCAGAGATGATCCAGTCCAAGGGATGGAGCCCATTTTCTCTGGAATCGGGCTGGGAGAGCTGCATGATGCTTGAAATTCCCTCCAACACAACTTCCTACTTCTCATCCCAACAATGGCTTTTAGAAATTTAGGCAAACACATTTTTCACATGGAAAATATGAAAGGACAAAAGGATCCCAGGGTTTAATCAGGGCTGGAATTAATTCCTTAGGATGCCAGCCCTTCATTGGCTCCTTGAGTTCTCATTTTGCTGGTGGAAATTGTTTTTTTTCACAGAGAAATGTAAGAGAATGTTTTGTATCAATGCAATTTGTTATATATAATAAATTGTATAATACTATATGATTATATTATTATATATTATATGTATTTAATGATTATATATGTACAATATATATTATATGTAATATACTTTGTTATAGATAGTAATGGGTTATATTCTATATAGTATTATTTCAAATATAATATCATATATTCTACATAATATGCTATTCTATATTGCACAAACCTCTATAAACCAAAGCAGGAGTTGAGCTGACCCTGATTGTTCCATCCTGGAGGGTGGAATTTTCTCCTTGCCACGAATTCATTTCCCAAGAGATTTGTCCCAAGATTTGCCATAAAACCTCCCTGGACAATGAATATTGCTTGTTCCAGAAAGGCCCCATTTGTGTCTCTGACCTTTGGAAAAATGTCCCAAATAAAACCGAATGGTAAAAAAAATGTGTTTAAAGTTTACACAAAATATTTTAAACCACCAATTCAAAATTTTAATTGAACCCATGAATTTTTTTTGCCTGTTTTGCACATAAAATATTTTCTCCTAATCCTTATCTCATGATAGAAGATCTCATGAGTTTTATCTCCCCCTTCTCTGCTCAACTATAGCAGAGGAAAATGAGTAAATTATTTTCGTGGGTGCACTGATGTTTGACCAACATCAACCCATCACAGTTTCCCACCACTTTTCCTCTAATGCTTCCTGCCCTTCTGTTCCCCCACATTTCCCATTATTTTTGGCCTCGTGTTCCCTGCCTTTCCCCCCTTATTTTTCACACCCGTTTTTCCGCACAATTCCTGTCATTTCAGCCTCATGTTTCCTGCCCGTTTCACGCCTCTCGTTGTCAATCATTTCCCCCCTCACACCTCCTGTCCTTCTGTCCCTCACATTTGCCATCTTCTTTTCTCTAACATTTCCCCCCTTTTCTCCCCTTGTTTTACACCCCTTTCCCCTCTCATTTCTGTCCTTTTTGCTCAATGTTCCTGTCCCTTTTTGCCTTGCAATTCCTGCCCTTTTGTCCCCTCACGTTTCCCATTTTTTACCTCATGCTTTCCACCCTTTCCCCCTCACGTTTCATGCCTTTTCCCCTCACAGTTCCCACTGTTTTTCCCCCTTCTGATCGTGTCCTTTATTCCCCTCATGTTTCCCTCCCGTGAGTTTCTCTTTTCCTCTCGTGCTGGGTGTCTCCACGTCCACCCACCTCGCTGTCATCACCAGCCTTGGGCTCCTTTGTCCTCGGCAAGGTTTTGCGTTGTTTCATTGCTGCTTTTAGTTCTTAACTCAACCTGTGACCTTTCATTTTTTTGCCTGCAGTTCTCTTCTCCATCCCCCAGCAGAGGGAAGGGGAGGGAGAGTGGGAGAAGGGAGCAGTGCGTGGTTTGGAATGTTTCAGTGGGAGCATCACACTGGGGATAACCGGGGTGTCACAAAGGGCTCCCTGTGACCTGCCACCTGCCCCTGGCAACAGCCCCCAGGCTTTGTTGGCATGGACCCAGCCCCCAGGCTGCAGTGTCCGGCAGGACAGCGACGGGACAGGACGGGAGCACGCAGCTGGCGACAAGCCCGCGAGCACAGCTCACATCTTGTCCCGCAGAAGGGAGACAGATATTTCACCCAGCCTTCCCCTTACCGATCTTTATACATTTTCTCTATTCCATAAGATGGAGAAGAGGCCTCCAAGAAAGCCCAGGGTGGCCTGGGAGGAGGTGGCGGCTCCTCAGGAGAGCAGCTCTGCAGCGGAGCCCCCCGAGGTGACCTTGGTGCAGCCACTGCAGCCCAGTGAGTGAGGGGCCCTGTGGGACTGGGCAGGGCTGGGTCCCCGTGCTGGGATCAGGTTTCCCTGGCACAAGGGCAGCGGGGCTTGCAGGGCTGGGAGTGATGCTGGAGTGCCAGGGCTGCTCAGGGTAGGACACCTGCCCTGGCACAGGCTCTGCTGAGGAGGGGGACAGCAGAGGGGCCCCCAGCTCCTGCTCCTTCCTCTGCTCTGTCCTGTCACAGCACCCTCTGCAGCTCTCCCTTCTGTGAAAAACTAGGTTCCGTTTCCTGGTAGATTCTAATAAGTTTAATAAAAGACAGTAAGAGACAATAAAGCAAAAGGTTACAAGTGTCGGGTGCTTGGCATTCCACCAAGAACACACCATAACTCAGATATTCATAGACCTTTCATGCATTATTCAAAATCCATCCCCAACCTGAAGATCAGCATTTTCACTTTTTAATTTTTTTCCTTGTGGCTCCTTCTTGTTGGTGCACTCCTTAATAACGGTGATCAATAAACCCTTTCCCTGGAGTTCTGGTGTTCGTCACCCCGTCCTCATCCAGACAGGATAATCCAAGAATGTGAAGAATTTCCTGATTATCTTTTTACCATTCTCTGTCAGTTATATGAACAAAAGCTTTTACATCACCGTGTTCAAGCCCAAGAAAAATATTTATCACACTACTGTTTCTAAGTTTTTTTAATAGCAGAACTAAAATAAACGATATTAATTCAGCAAAGTTTTCATTTAAATTCATTTTTCATTCATCCATTTGAATATTTGTGAAAAGTACATAATACGTACTTATAACACTTCTCTCCCCCTCCATTAGATGCCAGCTGGGTACCTGTTCATGTACAGGGAGCCATGGACTTCATCCAGGCCTTTGTCAGCAGCCCCGAGCAGGTAGCCAAGGCCCGTTGGGTGGTGGCTGTGCCTGGCCAGGGGTGCTGGCTCTGCCGAGCAGCTGCTCCCACAGGGCTCTGCAGCCCAGGGCTCTGGTCCCGCTGCCTGGCTCTCCTCACTTCACGCTGCCCCATTGTCTCTGTCCCCCAGCTCCAGGACAATGACCTGAAGCTGAAGTTCCTTGAAAGCATCTGCACCCTGTGCAGAGATGTCAAGGACAGTGGCTTCTCCCAGATCCTGAATGATTTCTGTAGCAGATACGAGCTGGGACAGATGATCCAGGTGAGGAGGCACGCAGCGCTCTGGGGAAGGGGGCAAGGACCCCCACAGCCTGTGAGGGCTCCACTCGGGCAGGGCAAAGCTCTGCTGGCTGTGGGTGCTGGCAGCTGCCAGGTTCCAGCCCAGCTGTGCCCTGCAGGTGCTGCTGAAATTGGAGCCCAAGTACGAGATCTGTACCCAGGTGCGGCAGCTCGCCATGCTCGCCCTCGCTGGACTGAGGTACTGGCCCAAGGGCCTGCAGAGCCCTCCCAATGCTCCGTGCCCACCTGCCCATCCCTGCTGGCAGCCCTGCCCCAGAGCTGCAGGAGACCTTGAGGCCCTGCTCCCAGCACCAGTGTCCAACGGGGCCCCTCTCTCTTTGCAGCACCATCGGGACAGTGCTGGAGAAGAAGAGAAAACTCTTAAGACTCTGCTTTGACAGCATCTTTTTCCTTCCTCCAAAGAGGGAAATGCAGAGACTGGAAGCAACCCTCTTTTCTTCGGTAAGTGCTGCATGAACTGGAGGAGCCTCCAGTCCCTCTGGGCTGCTCCTGGCCACCCCATGCTGCCTTAGCACCAAAGATCCGGGGCAGGCCATTGTCTAAGCTTCACTTTCCTACCCTCATCCCTTCATCCCTTGCCAGGCGCCAGCCACATCCAGCAATGCTGGCTGCTCTGCCCCCAGCACAAAGCCTGCTCCTGTGTCCCTCCCCTCACCCTGGGAGTTCAGATCAGTCTTCTGGGGATGGGAGGGACAGCAGAATCACAGCCACTGCTCTGTGTCATCCTTGCAGACTCTGCATTCCATGGACACCATGCTGGAGGTGATGGTGCTCAGCTCTCCTCCCTCCAAAATCAGCGAGATGCTGCAGGACATCTTGGAGGTCTGGCCCGTGCACAAAGCCGGGGGTCAGGGGGCTGTTCCTCACTCTGGAGAGGAAGGAGCCCAGGGTTGTGTCCAGTCTTTTCCTGGCTCTTCTCCTAGCCAGAACCAGGACACCTCCCTGGGCACAGGAAGCCTGGAGGGACGGTGCAAGTGTGTCTCAGGAGCGGGGCCAAGCTCCTGCTGCTTCTGGAGTGGGTGTGTGCTTGAGGGGCTCACCTGCAGCTGCTCTCTTCCCAGGTGCTGCTGGACTATTTGTTCTTTGACAGAGTGGCAGTGCAGGAGAGGGTCATGGGCAGGGTTAGGCAGCTGAGCCATTTGCTGGCCAACTCTTTCCCTGTGCAGGTAAGGACCCACCACCCTCCAGCCAGGCCACCCCTGTGCCCTGCTACAGCCACAGCCCCAAACACCTTCAGGCCCTAGTGCCCACCGTCAGCCCTTCTCTTCTTCTGCCTGCCTCCCCCAGGCTGCTCAAAATGAGGACAGTGGTGCTGCCAGCAGACAGATCCAGATCCCAGTCTTGGGGAAGCTGCTGGGCCATCTGTTTTTCAAGTTTATCAGGACAGAAGAAACCAGCTCAATGGTGGTGGAAATTCTCTGTTCCCTCATGACATTCCTCTCTGAGCAGAAATGTAAGAGAAGCTGTGGTGGGCTGCATCACTAGATACACCTGCTTGTCTTCCTGGGTGTTGTGATGGCCCCTTGTTCTTGGTGTGGGTGCCACCGTGGCCCCAGTACTGCTGTCCCCTCCTTTTAGGTGCCACACTGCCAGAGGGTCATGCCCAGCCCCCAGCATACTGGGAATCTGAGATCACCTCCTTGGTGAATACGCCCAGCACCTGGAGAGTTCAGGTAAGGAACCCCCCTCTTGCTGGGTCTGACATCTGTGGCATCAGCAGGGCATTTGTGTGTAAAGGGGTGCAGAACCAGTGGGATTGACCCTGGTGAAAATGAGAATTGCTAGATTTGCAAGAAATTGCGGCAGGAAATGCGAGGAGGAAAGGGTGGGAGATGTGAGGGCACAAAATGGTGGAGAAAATGAGGGGAGAAAAGGGCGGGAAACGTGAGGGGAGAAAAGGGCGGGAAATGTGAGGGGAGAAAAGGGCAGGAAACGTGAGGGGAGAAAAGGGCAGGAAATGTGAGGGGAGAGAAGGAAAGGGTTCCTGCTGTCCCCGAGCAGGGAACACTGTGGTGTCCAGGCAGCAGCAGCAGCTCCCCAGCCCTGCTGGCCACCAGCGAGCCCTGGGTCTCTGCAGGGCCTGCGCCCCATGCCCGAGAGCCCAGCCCTACTCCCTGCCCCGGGGCCATCCTCATCCTCCCCTGCATGGGGACTGTGGCCACTGCTGCCAGCTTCCCTGTGGCCACTGCTGCCAGCACTGCCCAGCACCTCTGGCCAGGGCTGCTGACACTGCCCAGCCAAGCAGCACCTCGGGACACTGGCTGGCACTGGCCTCTGATCCCTTCCTTCCTGCCACAGGCCTTTGGGAGATACCTCAGGCCTGCTGAGAGGACAGGCGTTGTCCTTGCAGCCATCGAGATCTTGGGACGCTCCAGCCTCTTGGACAAGAAAGCTCCAACGGAGTTTCTGGAGGTGGCCATGAAATCCCCTGAGCTGTGGCTGATGGATGTAAGTGGCCTGGGGCTGGATTGCCCTGCCCTTGAGCCCTGTCAGGTTCCTGCCTCCTGCCCTCCCAAAGCCAGCTGTGTGAGGCTCCTGGAGCCACCTTGAGGCAGCAGAGAGGGTGTTAGGATCCCACTTCTGACATCCAAATAATGTTAGGATCTGGTCATTTTAAGATGCCTAAACCAAAGTTAAGGTACGAAAAAGACCATATGCCAAGGTCAATAGTGCAGATTAAATATAAGAATAAATGGGATGTAGAGAGAGGGGGGAAGGAGAAGAGAGACAACCACACAAACACAGGTTACAAACACAGACAGTCACCAGCACATGGTGACATTGCACTGGGCCTTCTGATCTTCACTGTGGCAGGGATTCCCCCAGCTGTTCTCAAGGTACCACTTCTATCTGTCCGAGTCCTGGGTATCCACAAGGCATCTGTGCTCTTGGCACAACTGGGGCTGGCCTTCTGTAAGCAGTTCCTTCCTTCTCCCACATTTTGCCAGGGTAGGAATTTTTGTCCAGACAGGTAACCCAGATCTGCCCCACCAGGCGTGGCGTCCTGCTGTGGTTGCTGTCTGTGCTTTTCCCACAATCTGCACAGTGGCATTTTGTCCACTGTGCTAATTCCAATCCTCCGTTTAGTCCTGGAATTAATGCCTCCCTTTTTGCCATCTGTGCCTGCTGTGGTTGCTTATCTTATGTGAACTTCCTTCTTTGTCAGCGCTTTGAGATGAGTTAACTGCGTCCTTTAGGTCCTGACAGAGGGATGGGCAGGGCAGCCCAAGACACGGCTGCACTGCAGTGGCAGCACCAGCCTCACCTGTATTCCCTCCAGGTGCCAAAGATTGTGAGACACATCTTTGCCTACTGCGATGAGAAAAACACACCAGCAGCTCACAGCTTTTACTCACTGCTTGCCCTGATGGCGAATAAGTGGCCTGGGAGAGTCGTTGCAACAGCTCTGGACGTTGCACCAAGAATCAGGTACTGGCCCTGAGAGCCTGGAGGGCTTCATCCCTGTGGGGAGAGACAGCCGAGACACTCTGGCTGCCAGAGCCAAGGAACACTGCAGGATCACCAAAGGGAGCAGTGCCCTCCATCATAGCACACTTCCCAGCCCAGGCCCGCAGCAGCCAAAGCTGGGCAGGCAGCCCAGAGCCAGCTCGCTGCTCCCAGCCCCATGGGGAACACCCTGGCAGCCGTGCCCACCTGCCCGGGCAGGGTCCCTGGGCAGCAGGGCCAGCCCAGGCTGTGCTGCAGTGGCCGGGGCAGCCCTGCTGACAGCGCTGTGCCTTGCAGTGACAAAGTCTGTCTGTGGAAGGCCATGTTCTCTGTGCGCCAGACTCTGGAGAAGGTTCTGAAGGAGCTGCAAATCCAACTGCAGGACTTGCGTAAGAACATCTTCACTCGGCAGCAGAAGTCCTGCCTCGCTTTCTTGTCTGTGAGTCATCTGGAAAGGCCCACGTGCCCTTCCCTCAGTTGTACAAAGGGAGCCCTGCCAACTCTGCCCATGCCCTTTTCTGCTTTCTTCCAGATGCTGGCCCATGGTGATGTGCTGGATAACAAAGTGGGTCCATTGTACAAAAACTTGAGTCTTCTGAGGTCTCAGAGACGGGAAATGGTCCCTCTGGTGCTCAGGGCCCTGGTGACACTGTCGGAGAGAGCTGAGACGGTGAGCAGGCCGCTGTGGGGGGCAGACATGTGGCACCTGGACTCTGAGGTCTCAGGGAAGGTGGTGGCTCGGCCTGGGCTGGGAGTCAGGTGCTGTGGTGACTGCTCCAAATGCCCTGCCTGCCATGGTGTGGCCTGGTGGCTGCCTAGGGACCAACCAGCCACAGGAGTTCTCACAGAATGGAAACTGTTTTCAAAAAGGCAAGAAAAATGAAGGACCTCGTGCCCGAGCTTCTGAAATGCCTTTGGCATCGGTCTTGGGACATTTCAGTGATGGCCATGGACACCTGCCGTAACGTTCTGGGGCACCTAAAGAAGAGTGAGGCCAGCCCCATGGCTGTGAAGGTGGTGCAGAAGCTCTGGCACTTCTTTGATGAGGTAAGGCTGATGTGGGAGCCTGAGCCCCGCAGAGGGACCCTGGGCAATGACCCCTGCCCTACAGCCCAGCCCTGCGAGCAGCACTGGGAGCAGGCCCCGCTCCCCTGGGCTCTCCTGGGATGGATTCCGGGCCTTGCAGCCCAGAGCTGCTTCTGCCCTCTCTGGGCTGGGACCCTGCAGCATCAGCCACCTCAGCTCAGCCACCTCAGCTCAGCCACCTCAGCTCAGCCACCTCAGCTCAGCCCCTCCTGGCCATGGGCAGGGAGCTGCTGTGTGTGAAGCTCAGCTTTCCTCCTTCCTACCAGAAGGAAGAGTGTGTACGGGAGCGCTCCATCTGCCTCTTCAGAGACGTGCTGGGCAAAACAGTGTGGAGGGACAAGAATGCCATGAGGAGGAACTCCTGGAAGGCCCTGGTCCGGCTTGTCCTTCACATGAGTGACCAGGCCCCTGGCGTGGCCAAGGTACCGATGTTCAGGCTGGGCATTGAACCAGAGAGGGGAGGCTGACACCCCCTGGGGCTCTTGGGCATTGTGGCGAGGTCTCCTTCCACAGCCCCTGGTGCCACCTCCCAGCTTCTGACCCACAGGCCTCCAAGGAAGCCGTCCTGGCTATAGCAGAGCTCCTCAAGTGGAAAGAACTCGAGCACCTGGCACAGACAGAGCAGACATGGAGGATGGGCGAGTGCTTGGTGAGGATGAGCCCCAGGCTGGGCGAGGACTGCCCAGCACACTGTGCTGGGGCTGTGAGCTCTGCAGCTGGGCCCAAAGCCTGGAGCTGCACCCTTGCCCCTGTCTCAAGAAGAGCAGCCTAATCCAGGCCCATGTCCCCTCCATGGCCCCAGCATGAGGAAGGGCTGTGAGACACAGGGGTGCTGGCAGGAGGGGCTGCTGTGGCCACCTGGGGGCCTCCTAGAAATGCCCACAGCCCTGTGCTGTCTGCAGCTGGCCAAGGACAGGAGCAGGGCTGAACGGTTGGTGTGGGACAGCCAGCCCTACCTGCTGAGCCCTCAGGCCCCCATGCGAGAGGCGGCCCTCAGGCTCATTGGTGAGTCCCAGTCCCCAGGGTCCCTCTTGGGGCAGCCTGGCCCCGTCCCCCCAGCCCTGGGGCTGCCATGGGCAGGGCCTCGGCCTCCCTGTGCCCACTGTGCTCACATAGGTGAGGGGCTTTGGTGGCCACCTTGCCCAGTGCCACCCCCAGACTGCTGAGGGGGTCAGGCAGGGCCGGGGGCCACGCTGCTGGGAGCACGCTGGGGAGCAGGGGCTGATGGAGCTCTGTGCCCAGGGCTGGCTGCGCGGCACCTGAGAGAGCAGAGTGAGGACACCCTGGCTGAGATCCTCTTGGGTGAGTGGGGAGCCAGGGCTTGGGGGAGCCGGGGGGGTCTCTGCACATACTGGGGCTCATCTGGGCTCTCTCTGTCTTGCAGAACTTGAAATGCTGCAAGCAAGAGAGAAGGATGCCTCCATCCGTTGCCTGGCAGCTCAGACCAGCTTGATCCTGAAGTCTCTAAAACAGCAGCGAAGATCAAGATCCTCCCTGTGCACGCTGTGCTGCTGCTGCCGCTGAGCAGAGAGGGACCTTGACATAAGGAAGGGACACAAACTCCAACACCTGCTGACCCATGAGGAGTGGGAAGGATGCCCTGGCTTTCTAAGGTCCTTCTCAAAGTGCAGCCCAGCGTTTCCATGACTGCTGACTCCACCATCGCCCTGACCAGGTGGGACCCATTCCCCACAGCCCCTGGGCATGGTGTGAGGTGGTCCAGAATAACCCCGGGGTCGTGGCCAGTCCCCTCCTGGCTCCTGCTAAGAGGCTGAGCTGCCCACCCTCAGCCCTTCTGCTCTTCTGCCTGCCTCCCCCAGGCTGGTCACAATGAGGACAGAGGTGCTGCCTGAGGAGAGATCCAGATCCCAGGCCTGGGGAAGCTGCTGGGACATCTTTTCAAGTCATTCAAGACAGACAAGGCTGCTTTATGGCTCTGGATGGCCTCTGCAGCCACTTCAAGTTCACCTGTCAGCAGGAAGGTAAGAGAGGCTGTGCTGGGCTGCATCCCTGCACACAGCCACGTGCCCCCGATGAATCTGCTCATCTTCCCAGGCCTTGCCATGGCCCCTTGTGTGCAGACACGGGGGCTCACGTGGGCTCTGCTTCTGTCACAGAGTTTTTGAAACTGCAGGCCAGAGAGAAGGATCCTGGGCACTCGGAGCTGGCTGTCTAAAATCCTTGGAGAGGAGTCAGTGTGGCTGGATCCAAGCCCAACCACAGACCTTTCTGAACCAAATTTAGTTCTACAGCCTTACCTTATATATATAATTACCTTATATATATCTAATTTATTCTTGTAAACGAGATGTATAAATTTTATAGCTTTTAAATATATATAATTTTTATAATAATATGCTTAAATAATATCAGTCATATATATTATCTCATGTATATTAATTATATATATAATTAATATATATTCTATATATTAGTGATATATTAGCTCTTGAAATAAAATAAACAATCTATTTATAATGGATTACAGAAATATTAATGACTGCACCACACAGGCAGCTCTATATATGAATATAGTGCACCATTTCCTAGCAATATGGAAGCACTGATGTTAAAGGTAGCAGAGGCACCTGGGGAAGAACAGTGGATGAAAAATGTGAGGAGGAAAGGGTGGTAAACATGAGGGGACAAAATGGTGGGGAACGTAAAGGGGACAAAATGGTGGGGACTGTGAGGGAGAAAAGTGGCAGAAAACGTAAGAGTACAAAAGGGTGGGAAAGAACAGAGAGGGATAAGGGTGGTTAATGTGAGGGTAAAAATGGTGGGGAAACATGAGGAGCAAAATGGTGGGGAATGTGAGGGGACAAAATGATGGGGAATGTGAGGGAACAAAATGGAGGGAAATGTGAGGGGACAAAATGGTGGGGAAACATGAGGAGCAAAATGGTGGGGAACATGATGGGACAAAATGGAGGGAAATGTGAGGGGACAAAATGGAGGGATATGTGAGGGGACAAAATGATGGGGAATGTGAGGGGGACAAAATGATGGGGAATGTGAGGGGACAAAATGGAGGGAAATGTGAGGGGACAAAATGGAGGGATATGTGAGGGGACAAAATGGTGGGGAAACATGAGGAGCAAAATAGTGGGGAATGTGAGGGGACAAAATGATGGGGAATGTGAAGGGACAAAATGGTGGGGAATGTGAGGGGACAAAATGATGGGGAATGTGAAGGGACAAAATGGTGGGGAACGTGAGGAGAAAAAGCACGGAAAACAACGGGAGGGAAAAGGGCGGGAAACGTGAGGGGACAAAATGGAGGGGAACGTGAGGGGACAAAATGGAGGGGAATGTGAGGGGAGAAAAGGGCAGGAAACAGTGGGGGGAAAAGGATGGGAAGCCTGAGGAGAAAAAAGGTGGGAAATGGAAAGCAAAAAAGGATAGGAAATTTGAATGAAAAGAACAGGAAATGAGAGAAAGGAAGGGTGCGAAATAGAAGGGAAGAAAAGGTGGGAAATGTCAGGGAATAAATGATGGCAAATGTGAGGGGACAGAAGGACAGGAAGTGTGAGGGGGAATGAATGGCAGGAAACGTGAGAGGAAACAAATGGCAAGGAATGTGAGGGAGGGAAATGGGGGGATAATGTGAGGAGAGAAAAAAGCAGGAAACTTGAGGGGGGAAAAGGACAGGAAACATCAGGGGGAAAAAGTGGGGAAACGTGGGGAGGAAAAATGGGTGCAAAAGGAGGAAAAATGAAGGAAAGATGAGGCCAAAAATAGCAGGAAAGGTGAGGAGACAGATGAGCAGGTAATCTGAGGGCAAAAATGGTGGAAAACTTGAGGGGAAAAGGCCGGGAAATGTGAATAAAAATGGAAAAAGGTTGAGAGAAATGACATGAGCCCAGAGTCCTTCGTTCAGGGTCCTGCTCAGGTGCAGCAGCTCCAGCTGTTCCTGTGTTACTGCAGCCTGAATAAATGGCTTTGTGGAACTGGGGTTGAGCCGGGAGGAAACCTGGTCTGACTGTGGGGACTAAATGGGGACCTGTGGGGTCACAGGAGCCACTGCTGTGAAGAGGATCCACTGCCAGCAGTTAAAATCCCTGGCCTTGGGAGCTCTCCCAGAGGGTCCCAGCAGTTGTACGAAGCAGAGTGACACAGAGCTGCCTGGCAGGTGCAAGAGAGAGATCTTTATTGCAAAACCCAGGCCTTTTAAAGCAGTTAGGCCGTTATCAGTTGCATTCCATTTAAGCACAACAAATGTAACTCAACCAAGCACCATGAACCACAGTGTGAACATATAATGGTTCTATAACTTGGTTTTCTGTGGACACACACATTTAGAGAGCTAGGGAATTACAGCTTGGAAATTCTTTCCAGGCCTGGATTTCTCCTGACTCTCAGCTCCATTCCCAGGCTGACAAGCTGACTGCAGCTTCAGTTAGGGAGGAGTCTCCCAGGGTGATAACATGGTAGAAAACAGAGTGGAATTCATCATAAAGATTAGCAGCTGGTGTCTTTCCTGTGGGATACATCCTGAGGTGCTGTCCCAAGGATGTTTTTCCCATTTGTCCAATGAACTACTGTCCTGTCCTAGCTGCACGTAACACACTTTAAATACGAGATGTCCTTACAATAAAGTTGGCTTTTTTTCCCCCAAAAGAGGTCCGTGTGTGTTATTGTCCTTTCTCTCTCTTTGCAGCCCAGTAACCACATTTTTCTACCTCTAATTCAGCTGAGCCACTTTCCCATAGCCCTTTTCTACTTAGCCAAAAAAACAGGCCCAAGCTATGATTTCACAAGGGTAACAAGGCCCTTACTTTGTAAGGCTTTACCTGTACACAACACAGTGTCACAATGGACCCTGCACCACACTGACACTGGTGTCATCAGATTTTTGACCAGCAATGAGAAGATATTTGATTCCCATATTTCTGTGTTGGCAAAGGAAGGATACAGATCTGGAAAACACTTCTGGGGAGTGCTTGCTGTGAGAAGAAGCCTCTGGGCCTTGGGGGTTGGCTGGCAATCTGTGTCTCACAAAGGACCATTGACTCTGTGCCCTGAGAATGGCTTCTGGGCCCTTGGCTTGGCAGATGGGTGAAACTCTTGGGCCTCACAGATCATTGGACCTGTCTGAGTGTGGGTGGCAAGGTGCAATACTTTGGGATCTTCCTGCACTTCCCAGCCAAGCAGGTGCCTTCTTACGATGCACTTAAGGGAGCAGCTCTGAACACTTAGTTCTGCTGATGGCAGCTGCCAGGAAGGGAAATTCACTGCTCTCTTCTCCACAGGCCCTGAGAGTGCAGAGCCCGACCCTGAGCCTCTGAGATACTGCAGTTTTCTGGTTGTCCTGGGGTACAATGCAAAAATGTGTATTCTATCACCATCTGTTAAAATGTGGGAGGGGTGGTGATCCTTATCTCTGTGGGAGAGATCCTCTGCTGATGTGCCATCTGATAAAATCAGGGGGGATGATCATCGTTATCTATTCACAACCCATCCCTCCTCCAGAAGATATATTCTGTTAATGGGCCATTAAGTCCTATTGTGTGACTGATAAGATTACATCACCCCATTGGGAGATGCCCCAGCCAGGGGCAGGAGCCAAGCCTTTCCTACCTAGATAAAAAACTGGGGTTTGGGACCCGAGGGCAGACCTTTCTACTGCATCCCAGAGGAAAGTCGGACCTTTTTCCACATCATTGCTGGATCTTCGGAGGAAAACTGCACCTTCTACAGGAGCACTGCTTCAACAGAACCACATCTGTCATCCAGGAGGACTGCAGCCACCATTTATATGGACTGCTACCAACACCCTGACTGACAGGGTGTCAGGTTGTATTTCTGACTGTGTTGGTGGTTGTTTCTTTTATATTATTGCATGTATTTTATTTTTTTTTTCTCTTTTCTCCTATTAAATTGTATTAGTGACTTGGAGTCTCGCACTGGTTTTACTTTCAAACCAACACATTAATTGGCGCCCAACGTGGGGCACGAAGGGTACTGAGAAAAGTCAGTATTACAATTTTGTTTTCACCATGATTCTCAACATGCTTACATGGGTTTTATATCTTGCTCTCTATATTTTTCCACACATGGGGAACTATCTGCCAGCTGTAATGCTCCTGTGTAGACCAGGATATGGTATAAAAATTGCTTTACTGGCCTATTATGTCTACTGCATGATAACCTCTGAGGCAATGAACATAATCCGGAATATATACTCGACTTTGTTTGCTTGTCCTAGTCTAGGTTGCTACATCCGGGGTTTTAACAATCACACCCAGCCCCTGGGGGGAGGGGTAAAGGATGATTTTTTCCAGTCTTTCCGGCCTGATACAGTAGTTTTTGGAAATGTTGAGTTCCCGCTGGATGCTAAGGACAGCATAATATTGTTGTTAGTTCTGCTTTGTCTCCTCTGCACAGCCTTTACAGCCTACAACATGCTTAGAAACAGAACACTACATGGCGTATTGATGCGTATTCTTGAGGAAGAGGAAAAAAGAAACAAATCAACTTCGTCCACGACTGCACAGAATGTCACAAAGAGGAGAAGAACCAAACAAAAAGCAACAGTGCCCGTGTCTATGCAGACTGCCACAAAGGAGGAAAAAGCCAAAAGCAAAGCAACAGTGTCCGTATCTATGCAGTCTGCCACAGAGGAGAAAAAAGACAGAAGCACCATCAGCATCTCCACACAAACCATCACTGAGCCAGAACAGCCTAGACCAGTAGCAGTTGCGCCCGTTCAGAAGAAGAAATCAAAGAGCAAATCAGTTCGCATAGTGACTGACGAGGACGTGGCAGGACCTTCGCACCCAGCAGAAGTGACAGAGCCAGAAATCATCACTCGCTCTCTATCCCTGGGTGAGCTGCGTGACCTGCGGAGGGAATTCACCCGCCAGACAAATGAGTCCATCTTGACCTGGCTGCTCCGCATCTGGGACGCTGCAGCCAATGACACCATTCTGGATGGATGTGAGGCCAGGCAACTGGGATCTCTGTCCCGGGATGTGGTCATTGACCAGGGGATTGGGAGAACCCAAGAAACTCTCAGCCTCTGGCGGCGACTGCTGACAAGTGTGAAGGACAGATACCTTTGTAAAGAAGATCTTCAGGTGCACCAAGGAAAATGGAGCACAATAGAACAAGGTATCCGATGCCTGAGGGAACTGGCCGTGCTGGAGATCATTTTCTCAGAAGATGAGAGATTTCCTAAGAGCCCAGACTGTGTCCGGTGCACGTCACAGATGTGGTTGAGATTTGCACGACTTGGACCAGAGATGTATTCCCGTTACCTGGCAACGCTGCAGTGGAGGGAAGGTGAGGACATGGTAGGCGTCGTGGCCAATAAACTAAGAATTTATGAGGACACTGTCACAGCCCCATTTCGTACCCATGTCTCATCCGTGGAAACAAGGCTGGTGGAGCAAGTCCGAAGCCTGATTGAAGAGGGCCATCAGAAACTAAAAAAAGAACTTAAGGAAAACAACTACCAGATCTCTCCTGAACCAACAAGAGTTTCTGCCATTAGGAGCCGGCGTTCCTCAGGCAGGGAGAGAGGACACACTCCACGAGGTAACCTCTGGTTTTTCCTTCAGGAGCATGGAGAAGACATGAGGAAGTGGGATGGAAAACCCACCTCCTCCTTAGCAGCCCGGGTACGTGAGCTGAAAAGAGGGACACCTACCCCAAGAAGCTCATCTAGAGTCAATGCTGCTCCAGTCTCTCGTGTACAGAACTCCAGACAGTATCAGAATGATGATATGACTGATCCTCTTGAAGGAACCTCAAGAACCTATTTACAGGGAGAGAGCAGTGTACCAGGATCAGGAATAGAGGAGCCCTGCCTCTAGCCAGGTAGAGGAGAGGGATAATCGGATCTATTGGACTGTGTGGATCCGATGGCCTGGCACATCCGACCCACAAAAACATAAGGCTTTGGTTGACACCGGCGCCCAGTGTACTCTGATGCCATCAAAGTATGTAGGAGAAGAATCCATCTCTATTTCTGGGGTAACAGGAGGATCCCAGCAGCTGACTGTAGTGGAGGCCAAAGTGAGTTTAACTGGGAACAGGTGGCAGAAACACCCCATCGTGACTGGCCCAGAGGCCCCATGCATCCTTGGCATAGACTATCTTAGAAATGGATACTTCAAAGACCCAAAAGGATATCGCTGGGCTTTCGGGATAGCTGCTGTAGAGACAGACGACATTAAAAAACTGAGCACCTTGCCTGGTCTTGCAGATGACCCCTCTGCTGTGGGACTACTGAGAGTTGAAGGGCAACAGGTACCAATCGCCAGAACAACAGTACACCGCCGGCAATACCGTACTGACAGAGACTCATTGATTCCCATCCATGAAATGATCCGTAAACTGGAGAGCCAAGGGGTGGTCAGCAAAATCCACTCACCCTTCAACAGCCCCATCTGGCCTGTGCGTAAATCGGAAGGAGAATGGAGATTGACCGTAGACTATCGTGCATTGAATGAGGTGACTCCACCACTGAGCGCTGCTGTGCCAGACATGCTGGAACTGCAGTACGAGCTGGAGTCCAAGGCAGCAAAGTGGTACGCCACTATCGATATCGCCAATGCATTTTTCTCCATTCCTCTGGCAGCAGAATGCAGGCCTCAGTTTGCTTTCACCTGGAGGGGCGTGCAGTACACCTGGAATCGTCTGCCCCAGGGGTGGAAGCACAGTCCCACCATCTGTCATGGGCTGATCCAGGCTGCACTGGAGAAGGGTGAGGCCCCCGAACATCTACAGTATATTGATGACATCATTGTATGGGGCAGCACAGCAGGGGAAGTCTTCGAGAAAGGAGAGAAGATTATCCAGATTCTGCTGAAAGCTGGTTTTGCCATTAAGTGAAGTAAAGTTAAGGGACCAGCTCAGGAAATTCAGTTTCTAGGAGTCAAGTGGCAAGATGGACGTCGTCAGATCCCAACAGAGGTAATTAATAAGATCACTGCTATGTCTCCACCTACCAACACGAAGGAAACACAAGCCTTCCTAGGTGCCATAGGCTTTTGGAGAATGCACATTCCTGAGTACAGTCAGATCGTGAACCCTCTCTACCTGGTTACCCGCAAGAAGAACGATTTCCACTGGGGCCCTGAGCAGCAGCAAGCCTTCGCCCAGATCAAGCAAGAGATTGCTCATGCAGTAGCCCTTGGCCCAGTCAGGACGGGACCAGATGTGAAGAACGTGCTCTACTCTGCAGCCGGGAACCATGGTTTGTCTTGGAGCCTGTGGCAGAAGGTGCCTGGTGAGACTCGGGGTCGACCACTGGGATTCTGGAGCAGAAGCTACAAAGGATCTGAAGCCAACTACACTCCCACAGAGAAGGAGATCTTGGCCGCCTATGAAGGAGTTCAAGCTGCCTCAGAGGTGATTGGCACAGAAACACAACTCCTCCTGGCACCCCGACTACCAGTGCTGGGCTGGATGTTCAAGGGAAAGGTGCCTTCCACACATCACACCACTGACACCACATGGAGCAAGTGGATTGCCCTCATCACTCAGCGCGCCCGTATTGGGAATCCAAATCGCCCTGGGATTCTGGAAATAATTACAAACTGGCCTGAAGGTGAGACTTTTGGATTGTCTTCTGAAGAAGAAGAGGAGCAAGTGGCACGTGCTGAGGAAGCCCCACCATATAATGAGCTACCAGAGACTGAAAGACGATATGCCCTCTTCACTGATGGTTCCTGCCGAATTGTAGGCACTAACCGGAAATGGAAAGCTGCAGTATGGAGCCCCACATGACAAGTTGCACAAGCTACCGAGGGACAAGGTGGATCGAGTCAGGTCGCAGAGCTAAAAGCCGTCCAGTTGGCTTTGGATATTGCTGAACAAGACAAGTGGCCAAGGCTCTATCTCTACACTGACTCATGGATGGTAGCTAATGCTCTGTGGGGTTGGCTGGATCGCTGGAAAAAGGCCAACTGGCAACGCAGAGGGAAACCCATATGGGCAGCTGAGATTTGGCAGGACATTGCTGCCCGAATAGAGAAATTGACCATAAAGGTTCGACACGTGGATGCACATGTACCCAAAAGCCGGGCTAATGAAGAACATCACAACAACGAGCAGGTGGACCGAGCTGCCAAAGTGAAAGTATCACAGGTGGATCTAGACTGGCAGCACAAGGGAGAATCATTCCTAGCTCGTTGGGCCCATGATGCCTCTGGTCATCAGGGGAGAGATGTGACGTACCGATGGGCCCGTGACCGAGGGGTGGACCTTACCATGGACAGTATCTCACAGGTCATCCACGACTGCGAGACCTGTGCCGCAATCAAACAGGCCAAGCGGGTGAAGCCTCTGTGGTATGGTGGACGATGGTCAAAGTACAGGTATGGGGAAGCCTGGCAAATTGACTACATCACCCTTCCCCAAACCCGCCAGGGCAAACGCTACGTACTGAGTGTAGAGAGCCTGGTGCAGGAATGGCTGGAAGAAAAAGGCCATAGTCAGATCAACTTAGTGAAGCTAGCAAAGTGGGCCTCAGTCTCACGGATACAGTGTCCTTGAGATAAGGAAGGCACGCAGAATTGAGAAAAACATGAATGCCGAAGTGCTTAGCTAAGCCGCACATCTAAACCAATGATGAGCTCAGATTTTGCACTATGCATGAGCTAATTAAGCATTGTATTTAATCGCCACTCTGCGTATCAATAAACGAGACTTTGCTGATGACCATATGGTGTCCGCGTCTCCCTTCTCCGACAAATGGTGAACCCCGACGTGCCTCCGTCGCTGAAAAAGAAAACGGGGGAGAACGCGCCACGGTCGGTGAAGTAGAGTTGGGGCCTGCTGCAACCGGGTCGGTGTCAAACGACGTAGGGAAGACACCCCCAGGAGCCATAAAGGTGGTCCTGGGCCATACGTGCTGCCGAAGCCGGAGAGTTGCAACAGCGCTGACGACAAAAAATGGACAGGCAAGCAGCATATAATTTATTTATAGTACATATAGATAAGTTAGGGTTAAAAGAGATTAATCCCAGGAAGGACATACCGGGGTTGTTAGCCTGGGGTTATGCTAAAGGTTTATTCTCTAATCCTCACACCGTGCATGATTTAAATGAGTGGCGTAAGTTAGGGGATGCACTGTGGGAGGCGGTATTAGAGGATGATAAAACAGCAAAAAAGCTGGGAAAGATCTGGCGGGTAGTTCATAACGCACTACTGAAGCAGCAGGCGGAGAGAAGGGCGGCTCGGGAGGCAGTAGAGGCATATAAAAGAAATGCTCAGTATGGCGATAATGAGCCCCGAGCACCCAGCACGACCAGAGTAGAAATACCTATCTCTGGGGAGACAGCAGGAATGACAGACATGGCTAGCTGCGCTTGGCCCTCGGCACCCCCCTTAGAAGAGCTTGAGGAGGATTCCGCCGCGGCGGCGGAGACAATTGCAGAAGGCGGAGTAACCCCGCCTTCCGAGGACGAAGGGCCCCAGACCGGCGGCGAAAAATCCCCTTGCCGGTCTGAGCCTAGCGTCCCTAAACCCGCCGTGGATCCAGCTCCGGTCCCTAGGGCGGAAAGCGACCTGTGGGAGGAGATGGCAAGACGGCGGGGGGAGGCGTGGAGTATGCTAGCCAGACACGGCTTGGAGACTGGGGACGAGGGCGCTGTTGACGCAGCGAAAGCCTGGGCTTTCCCCGTCACGTATACACAGGGAATAAATCAACAGGGACAAGCCGTCCAAGTGGGAGCGTATTCGCCTCCCGACTGGAAGCTGCTAGCCCAGCTAAGACAGACAGTGAGTCAGTTTGGTTTCCGGAGTGAGCCAGCTAAGCAGATGCTAGATTTCTTGTTTGATACATACCTGCTGTTGCCAAATGATATGAGAAGTATAGTGAAACTGATTTTCACGCAACATCAGCAGTTGCTATTTAACACCCACTGGCAAGCTCTTGTTCAGGAGTCAGTTGCAACACAGAGGGGCCCGGGAGATCCGTTAGCTGGAATTACCATAGACGAACTAATGGGATTGGGTCAATACCGCAGGACAGAAGCTCAAATGATTTCGGGACCCGACAAGGTTAGGGAAGCCATGCGTCTAGTAAGGAGTGCCATCGGTCAGGTCAAAGATAGCTCAGGCATACCCATGTATATGGGAATAAAACAGGGAAGAAATGAATCCTTTGGGGACTTTGTAGATAAAGCTGCTACTGCTATTGAAAAGGCAGGAGTCCCAGAGTATATGAGAGGGGCGCTGCTAAAGCAATGTGCGTTGCAGAATAGCAATGAGGCAACAAAAAGGGTATTATCAACTTTAGGGGCCAATTGGACGATAGAAGAGGCATTGGAAAGGATGGCTTTACAGCCGACAGGGGCGCAGGTTTTCTTAGTTAATGCACTAAAAGAATTAGGCTTAGGGCTGCAGAAACAAGCCGAGTCCACACAGTCACAGGTGCTAGCCGCTCTTGCTCCGCTCCGTGCTTCTACAGCGGCCCCAGCCACGTCGGGTGATCACCGACCTCCCTCGGCACGCTGCTACAGATGCGGAGGAGGAGGCCACTTCCGACGTGAGTGCCGTGCCCCAGGAGTATGGTGCCAAAACTGCCAGAACAACACGCATAACACGTCAGCTTGTCGCCGCAAGTCGGAAAACTCCCAGCGAAGCGCGCCCGGCAGCCGCGCCCGGACACAAGTAGCCGCCGTGACATCAGCGCCATCTCCTGTCTACAACCAGCCACAACAGGGAGCCTGGGACTCCACCTGGCAGCCGCAGTAAAAACATCTTTGATGACAGCTCGCCCCGTCAAAGTCCCAACTGGAGTTTATGGCCCGATAAATATCAAAGGACAAGCTCATGGAGGACTAATAGTGGGACGCTCGTCGAGCTCCATTGTAGGACTGTTTGTGCTACCAGGTGTCATCGATGCAGACTACACGGGAGAAATACAAATAATGGTTTATACTCCTTTTCCTCCTCTGACAATTGAGGCAAGTCAGCGTGTTGCTCAATTTATTCCACTTCCACAGTTGAGCCGGGGTGTTCAACCACAAAGACAAACCCCACGTGGAGACCAAGGATTCGGATCATCAGGTATTGCTATGCTCACAATGGATCTCCATACCAGACCCAAAAAGAAGGTGAAACTAACCTATGCAGGACAGACAATAGAAATGATGGGACTCCTAGACACTGGGGCAGATACCAGCATTGTCTCTCCAGAAAAATGGCCCCACAACTGGCCATCACTGCAGACCACGGATACCGTGACAGGCGTCGGAGGGTTCACCCCTGCCAGAAAAACTCCTCCAGTAAGGGTCACTATAGATGGGCAAGATTTAGTGACTGTGCTGTCGGTAGTTGCGTTACCACCATCGGTACACTGTTTAATCGGAAGAGACGTTCTAGCCCAGCTTGGGGTCGTTTTATCCAACGAGCACCCTTTGGGGTAATTGCCATTGCTTGGACTTTCCCGATCCCAATCACCTGGACTACCAATGAACCAGTAATGGTTAAGCAATGGCCTCTAAAAAGGGAAAGTCTAATACAAGCACATCAACTCGTAAAGGAACAATTCCAACAAGGACATTTAAAACTCTCGACAAGCCCATGGAACACACCAATTTTTGTGATCAAAAAGAAGTCAGGAAAATATCGTCTTCTGCACGATTTAAGAGCAGTAAATGATCAGATGGAGGCAATGGGGGCATTACAACCAGGCCTCCCCAACCCAGCAATGCTCCCACAGCATTGGCCTCTTCTGATCATTGATCTAAAGGACTGCTTCTTCACTATAGCCTTACACCCTCAAGATACTAAAAGATTTGCGTTCACCCTACCAGCAATAAACAGAGAAGAACCTGATAAACGGTATGAATGGACTGTTCTTCCACAAGGAATGAAGAACTCGCCTACCCTGTGCCAACTGTATGTTGATGCCGCATTACAACCATTAAGGATACAGTGGCCCAACACAATTATTTATCATTATATGGACGATATCCTCTTTGCTCAAGAATCAGCATTTACAGACACTCAAATGCAGGAAATTCAAAGCACCCTAGCAAAGGCATCCCTCATAATAGCTCAAGAAAAAATACAGCGATCCACACCATGGAAGTACTTAGGGTGGTCTATCACAAGCCAGATCGTACGGCCGCAGAAGCTCCAGCTTGCAACAAAGATCACCACTCTAAATGAAGCACAGCGACTGCTAGGAGATCTGCAATGGCTCAAGCCAATTGTTGGAATACCCAACTCCTTGCTAGACTCCCTCAAGCCACTACTTAAAGGAACTGACCCAACCGCACCCGTAACCGTAACCCCGCAACAACATGAAGCCCTCAAGGGTATTATACGCTGCATCAATGAAGGGTTTGTCTCTCGCCGAGATATCTCCTCGCCCATCGATCTTACCATCTGGAGTACTGCCAACCACCTACTCGGTGCACTCACACAGCTGCAAAAGAAAACGGGGGAGACACGGGTACTAGAATGGATAACCCCACCTTTACAAGCAAAAAGAACAATTAGCACAAAAATTGAACAGGTAGCTACCCTGATTCGGAAGGGTCGCGCAAGGATCATGGAAATCACCGTAACGAGCCCAACAACAATTTATCTGCCCATGAAAAAGGAGGACTTAGATTGGTACCTCCTCAATTCTGAGGACCTACAAACGGCCTTGCTGGAAGCTGGAGCAGCAGTCAGCACAGGACCGCTGACACCACGTCACCTTCAGTGGCTAGGAAATTGGGACTGGATAGCAAAGCCACTACGATCGGAGCAGCCAATAGCGGGCGCTACCACAGCCTTCACGGATGCCGGGAAAAAGACGAGAAGAGCAGCGATCACCTGGAAAGAAGGCCCTCGGTGGAGGAATAAAACAATAGATGCAGCCCCAGAGGACAGCTTACAAACATTGGAATTGCTTGCCGTTGTGTGGGCACTAAGTGAACTGCAAGGGCCTTTGAATGTGGTCACTGACTCATTTTATGTTGCAGGAGTAGCACAGAGAATTGAGGACGCCTCTGTGAAAGAGGTGCAGAACAAGAGACTCTATGAACTCTTGCTGCAGCTAAAGCGAGCAGTAGGAGCAAGGTTCAAGCCTTATTGTATAATACACGTCAGGAGTCATAAGTAGGACGTAGGCTTGGGAGAAGGCAACGCCAGGGCGGATAGACTGGTTATGAATGTAGCTGATGACAGAGGGATTGAAGCAAGGGAGTCACACACACGATTTCACCAAAATGCTAAAGGATTGGTGCGTGAGTTCAAAATAGGCATGCAAGAAGCTAAGGCAATAGTGAGAGCCTGCCCCACCTGCAGTCATCACAATAGTGGGGTAGGCCTTGGGTGTGGGGTAAATCCTCGGGGTCTGGAGAGTAATGAAATTTGGCAAATGGACATTACACATGTGGCAGAGTTTGGTAGACTCAAGTATGTGCACGTTACCATAGACACTTATAGTAAGTATATCTGGGCCACAGCACAGACAGGGGAAAAAGCAATCCATGTAATTAGACACCTGACAAGTTGCTTTGCAGTTATGGGAACGCCTAAGAAAGTAAAGACCGACAACGGACCTGCATATGTCAGTGGGAAAGTAAGTCAGTTTATGAGACTCTGGGGAATTAAACATATTACAGGAGTACCACACTCGCCCACAGGACAGGCCATAGTAGAAAGAGCCAATGGGACACTCAAACAGTATTTATTCAAACACAAATCCGTAGATGATCCACAAGAAAGACTAGCCAAGGTTCTTTATGTCATGAATTATTTGTGTGTGTTTGGGGAAGAGTCAGAGCCGCCTGCAATCAGGCATAGAGGGAAAAGGGAAGGTAACAAAGGAAAGCGCATGAAGGCATGGGTAAAGTACCGGGATCCAAAGACAGGAATATGGAATGGCCCAGCAGAAGTGGTATATTGGGGGAGAGGCTATGTTTGTGTTTCTACCCCCACAGGAACACTTTGGGTCCCTGCTAGGTGGGTGAAGCCCGTTCTAAATGACCGAACTGGTGGAAAGATTCCTGAGGAGGCGGCTGGCTCCAGCCGACCAGGAGCGGATTCAGCAGAAGTTGACGGTGACCTCACAGCCCTATTTGCGGAGGCTAGCACAGTATAACAACGCTGCCCGTGAGGCGCTAAGGCAGCCACCACCGAATTGGGCTGATTGGATTGAGAGCCACGTCCACCAGGAAGAACAGCCTCTCAGCAGCCGTCCTTGTTGTGCGTGTGGGGGGTCATGGTGTGAAGCCTGGGTAGCCCTAAAGTGCGGGGGCTGTGGGGACTGCTCGTGGGTGGAACAGAGAACAGTGTTTAGTTTGTGGTGCTGGAGGTGTCAAAGTGACGACCTAAGAGATTCAAATTGGGGTCGGGCCCTAGAAAAAGAAGCAGGAGTGCCATATGCCCAGGTACGAAACCTATACGAGACACCAGAACAGCTCCTGTTAGCTTGGGCCCGGTGGGAACTTACCAACTGGATTAAGAGGCAGCACATCTATGCAAATTCGCACATTATCGCTGCAAGATGCAGACATAAAGTCCCACACCTGCCTTGGCCTCGGGTAGGACCAATTAAGCCCGGTACAGACCCAGAGGAGGTATTAAATCAAAGTATAGAAGAGGTGAAACAACTGCAGATAACAGGGAGCAATACAGGGCGTAAAAAGAATAGGCCGCCAAAGAAATCAAAATGATAATCATTGCACTGCTTATGCTTGCTAACTTTGCTCGCACAAAATCTTTTTCAATGCAGCATGCGCCTCGGAAGAACGTATGGGTAACATTCGCTAACATAACAAAGCAAGAATCAATCTGCTTAAGTCTAGAGGGAGTACAAAATCCTTTTAAAACCTGCCTAGTAAGGTTGCCAGTATGGTTACAAGGAGTTCAAGGGAATGTGCTGCATGAATTTATCTAACCACTCTGAGTCCATCCACAAAAAGATACAAAACATGCAGCAGAAATTACACAACCTAAAAGAAAAAGATGGTTGAGGCATTGACGAGTGGTTAAAAAGCCTAGGTCTTGGGGGATGGATTCGAACCGTTATTAAGTATGCTATTATGGTGTTAGGTATATTCTTGTGCTTAGCTTTATTGCTACCTTGCTTGATAACTTGCTTACAAAATTTTATTCAAAATACTATTAGCAAAGCTTAGCATACCACTCTTTTAGCTCAAAAAGAAAACGGGGGAAGTGTAGAGAGCCTGGTGCAGGAATGGCTGGAAGAAAAAGGCCATAGTCAGATCAACTTAGTGAAGCTAGCAAAGTGGGCCTCAGTCTCACGGATACAGTGTCCTTGAGATAAGGAAGGCACGCAGAATTGAGAAAAACATGAATGCCGAAGTGCTTAGCTAAGCCGCACATCTAAACCAATGATGAGCTCAGATTTTGCACTATGCATGAGCTAATTAAGCATTGTATTTAATCGCCACTCTGCGTATCAATAAACGAGACTTTGCTGATGACCATATGGTGTCCGCGTCTCCCTTCTCCAACAACTGACCATGGTGGAAGCAACTACAGGATGGTTAGAGACCTACTCTGTGCCTCATGCCACTGCCCGGAACACCATCTTGGGCCTAGAAAAACAAGTCCTTTGGAGGCATGGTACCCCTGAGAGAATTGAATCAGACAACGGAACCCATTTCAAGAACGGCCTTATCAACACGTGGGCCAAAGAACATGGCATTGAATGGATATATCATATTCCTTACCATGCGCCAGCTGCCGGGAAAGTTGAACGGTGTAATGGACTCCTTAAGACTACTTTGAAAGCACTTGGTGGTGGAACCTTCAGAAATTGGGAAATGAACTTGGCCAAAGCCACCTGGATGGTTAACACCCGAGGGTCCATCAATCGAGCCGGTCCTGCCCACTCTGAACCCCTGCACACAGTGGATGGGGACAAGGTCCCAGTGGTACACATGAAAGGTATTTTAGGAAAGACTGTTTGGATTAATCCCACCACAGGCAAAGGCAAACCAATCCGTGGGATTGTTTTTGCTGAAGGACCTGGTTGCACCTGGTGGGTAATGCAGAAAGATGGGGAAACCCGTTGTGTACCGCAAAGAGACCTAATTTTTAGTGAGAACTGTATGTAAGGTTTCATTTTGTATTATATATCTGTAAGAGGGTATTGGTTTGGGTGTGATGTAGATGGTAATAGAATAAGGGGTGGATTATGTCCTGGGGTACAATGCAAAAATGTGTATTCTATCACCATCTGTTAAAATGTGGGAGGGGTGGTGATCCTCATCTCTGTGGGAGATATCCTCTGCTGATGTGCCATCTGATAAGATGGGGGGATGATCATCGTTATCTATTCACAACCCATCCCTCCTCCTGAAGATATATTCTGTTAATGGGCCATTAAGTCCTATTGTGTGACTGATAAGATTACATCACCCCATTGGGAGATGCCCCAACCAGGGGCAGGAGCCAAGCCTTTCCTACCTAGATAAAAAACTGGGGTTTGGGACCCGAGGGCAGACCTTTCTACTGGATCCCAGAGGAAAGTCGGACCTTTTTTCCACATCATTGCTGGATCTTCGGAGGAAAACTGCACCTTCTACAGGAGCACTGCTTCAACAGAACCACATCCGTCATCCAGGAGGACTGCAGCCACCATTTATAGGGACTGCTACCAACACCCTGACTGACAGGGTGTCAGGTTGTATTTCTGACTGTGTTGGTGGTTGTTTCTTTTATATTATTGCATGTATTTTATCTTTTTTTCTCTTTTCTCCTATTAAATTGTATTACTGACTTGGAGTCTCGCACTGGTTTTACTTTCAAACCAACACAGTAGTACATGCTCCATAAACCAACGCTGCACACACCCTGTTAAGGTGCATCCAGCTAACCCTCTGGAATAAGAATTGGGGAATTTGTTTGAACCACCTGCTAAAAGGCAAAGCGGGGTGAGAGGGGAAGCAAATTTGAGATGGTTATTAACCTCAACTCCCGCTTTACCTTCTACTTCTGAAAAAAAAGACAGCTCGAGTTACTTCAGCTCCTTTTCCTTCATTCCACCTCCTGAAATTTCTATGTCCTATCTCCCACTCCAGTCCCATTCCACCTCCTGAGATTTCTTCTTCTATCCAGACTCCGGCCTATGTTCCATCCCCCACTCTAGTTAAAGCAATTTCTATTTCAACTCCAGTATCCAGAAGGAAGAAAAGGTGATGATCAAAGAAGAGGAGATTGAAAAGAGGAATGGAGCAGAGGATCTTACCCTAGGAGACCCTCTGGTTATAATAAAAGTAGGGAACAAATTAAAAAAAAATTTTTGATAAACACAGGAGCAACATATTTGATGTTAAGTAAAGCCTTAATACCAATAACAGATGATTATGTCATGGTAAAGGGGGCAACTGGCCAATCTGAAAGGGCTTATTTTTGTAGCCCATTGAAATATAAGTTTGGGAAGCAATGGGGAATTCACAGGTTTTTATATATGCCCAATGCTCCTATCACTTGCTCCACCACAATCTCCCATCCTGCCCGGATCGCATCCCCCCATTTCTCCTCCCCAGGACCTATTTCTACAGCGGGCACAGCTCCTTCCCCCCCAGCCCTACCGTGCCCCCCGGCTCCTCTGACACCTGCCGGTTCTCCAGGCCCCCATTCCATGGCTGTGTGGGAGTCCTGGTCTATGAGGCCACGACCTTTACTGTGGCCATCTTCTTCTCCAACCCCCTGGACTACAACCTGTTCCCCATGGAGCTGGGCCTGGAGCTGTCCTTGGTCAAAGCTCACCTGGGCAGGTTGGAGGACACCTACACCCGCATGTCCCAGAGGGGGACTCCCCCAACCTACAACGGGACAACTGTGTGCTACTGTGTCACCCTGGACACCTGCCAGGACCCCGTCCAGGTGAGTGTTGGCCATGTCAAGGTGACAGCCACCATGTCCAGCACACAGAGGTCCATTATCAGGGTGGTTCTGCAGGAAGAGGAGTGATCAGGGAAGGAAACCGGAGGGAAACTTCCATTCAAGGTGATAGTAAAAGAATTAATTTAATTTTTACTGTGCCTGTGAACTTTTAGCTGAGAAACAAGGCACGCAAAAACTGCTTTCCCAGCAAGAAAAAGAAGATAAGAAGAAGACATCTGGCTCAAGAATGTAGTAATAGACAAAAGAAGGACTGGATCTGGGAACTTGGGGTGGGCTTTATGGTAATGGGTAAATTGTAATATGCACTTACTTGTAAAACTGTGTGTGCTCAAATGGTTAGGAGTATCCTTTGTGGGACCTCAGGCCTGAATAAATGATGCCTTCTTTAAACCAAATTAGTGTTAAGGAGTCTTATTCCAATACTTTGGAGATTTTGTGACAGTAAATTGGAGAGCCAGCCAGAAGATCAGCCTAGAGCTTCCATGAATCTACAGTCAACAGATCTCCAGCCAGCACTGAGGAATTTTCGGGGAGAACCTCAACTTTAGACCTTCAGGGACTCAAGGCAAGATCCCTGGGGTAAGTAAAGATATCATTTAAATTATTTTTCTTGGGGTTATTGACAAGGGATGCAAATCCCCACACAGAGTTATTGGTAAGGGGATTTTGAGTCTCCCCTGACGGGGTTTGAGTCCCTGGGTAAGTTTATCTGGGGGAGATTTGTGCTCCCCACCTCAGGGAGTTCGAGTTTCCCCTCTCCAGGGTTCAAGTCCCCAAGAAGTATTAGGGGTTAGGAAGTATTAGAGCTTGTCCCTGGGAGGTATCAGGAGCTGATCAGGCCAAGATTGTAGTTTCATGAAAAATCATTGTTCTGCTGTCTGGTAGCATAGGCTGCCACCATCTTGACTTGGACAGAAGAAGGAAGAGAGGAAAAAACAGAGTCTCCCTTTACAACTGAATCCTGGCCTCGACTTTGTCTGGAGATGCCTTTGTGGTGAAGATTGGTTAATTCCTTTGCATTCCTCGTGTTCTTTGCATTCTTCTTGAACTCTGAGAGTGTCTTCATGTAAGAGTGGTGTGTCGATTTGAGTTTGCCATCATATCAATATGGGGATGCCTGTGATATAAAAATTAATTTGCAGAGAGAGTGTTGGAGTGTGATAGAGTGATTGCTGGTGTTTTGGAGCTGCTTTATTTTTGTGTGCATGGCTGAGATCGCATTTGTGGACTTGAAGCACCCTCTTTTGTCAGTTTTAGTGATTGTAGGTTTGGCAGTCCCCTTTCTTTTCCCCTCTCCTGCCTCCATTACAAACCTGGAAATACCGTTAGGACTTTCAGAGGTAATAGCCTGTATATTTGTAATTATTGAATATGAGGCCGGTTTCTTCTAAAACTAAAGTGGGAGATGATATTCCAAATTCTCCATTGAAATGTGTGGGGTTAAATCTCCAGTACTCTAGGCACCAATTTGTCAGGTTGTCTTCTTTAATGAGCCAAGCAGCTAATAGTTGCTATGAAGTTGTTTATTGCAAAGGCACATCAGTCTCGAAAGGCAGAGTCACAAGTGTTGAAGTCCATGCTAAAACTTTGGTGTGAAGTCCCCAACAGAAGCAGAAGCTGCTCCTGGTGGTCCTGGCAGGGCTGATGTTGGTGTGACAGCTCCTGTCTTCTTCTTGGGTGTTGATGATGGCAGTGAGGAGAGAGCAGGAGCAAAAGCAAAGCAAGAAGCAAATGGCAAGAAGTGAAGCTCTCCCCAATGCATAAATTCTTATATAGAAACTTCCCAACAAGCTAAAGACACAAACTCGAACCACCACTACTTAACTGATTAGAATTCTAGTTCCTTAGCACACAAGGTTACATATAAACTACACATATGGTCTATCTTGTTCTATCTGAAAAATGTCAGCAATATTCTTACTATAGTTTTATAGTGTCTAAAACTGTGTTCCTGGAGCCTCCATGGAAACAACTGGTATCTAGGAGTATGTTTTTCAGCCTTCACAGAACCTGCACTTCTACTCTGACATCTGAGACCTTTATTCACTAAAAGCACTTAAAACTTACTCTTAATTACTTACGTACTTGCTTACTTATTCTAAAACTTAAACTTACACCTCTATTGTATGTGTGAGTGGCTTACCATACTTCAGTCCATCCAAAGTTTTAATTCAATCCCTGCACTCTGATTTCTCTCTGAAGAATTCACAGAGATTCTTGATGTATAGACTTCAACAACATATATATTATTTATTAATATAATTTTCATATGTATATATAATCTATATAATTTATGCATCCTGTTTACTAGTATAAATTATATATATAAGGTAATTCAGGTTCTAGAACTAAATTTGGTTCAGAAAGGTCTGTGGTTGGGCTTGGATCCAGCCACACTGACTCCTCTCCAAGGATTTTAGACAGCCAGGTCCGAGTGCCCAGGATCCTTCTCTCTGGCCTGCAGTTTCAAAAACTCTGTGACAGAAGCAGAGCCCACGTGAGCCCCCGTGTCTGCACACAAGGGGCCATGGCAAGGCCCGGGAAGATGAGCAGATGCATTGGGGGCACGTGGCTGTGTGCAGGGATGCAGCCCAGCACAGCCTCTCTTACCTTCCTGCTGACAGGTGAACTTGAAGTGGCTGCCGAGGCCATCCAGAGCCATAAAGCAGCCTTGTCTGTCTTGAATGACTTGAAAAGATGTCCCAGCAGCTTCCCCAGGCCTGGGATCTGGATCTCTCCTCAGGCAGCACCTCTGTCCTCATTGTGACCAGCCTGGGGGAGGCAGGCAGAAGAGCAGAAGGGCTGAGGATGGGCAGCTCAGCCTCTTAGCAGGAGCCAGGAGGGGACTGGCCACGATCCCGGGGTTATTCTGGACCACCTCACACCATGCTCAGGGGCTGTGGGGAATGGGTCCCTGCCGGTCAGGGCGATGGTGGAGTCAGCAGTCATGGAAACGCTGGGCTGCACTTTGAGAAGGACCTTAGAAAGCCAGGGCATCCTTCCCACTCCTCATGGGTCAGCAGGTGTTGGAGTTTGTGTCCCTTCCTTATGTCAAGGTCCCTCTCTGCTCAGCGGCACCAGCAGCACAGCGTGCACAGGGAGGATCTTGATCTTCGCTGCTGTTTTAGAGACTTCAGGATCAAGCTGGTCTGAGCTGCCAGGCAACGGATGGAGGCATCCTTCTCTCTTGCTTGCAGCATTTCAAGTTCTGCAAGACAGAGAGAGCCCAGATGAGCCCCAGTATGTGCAGAGACCCCCCCGGCTCCCCCGAGCCCTGGCTCCCCACTCACCCAAGAGGATCTCAGCCAGGGTGTCCTCACTCTGCTCTCTCAGGTGCCGCGCAGCCAGCCCTGGGCACAGAGCTCCATCAGCCCCTGCTCCCCAGCGTGCTCCCAGCAGCGTGGCCCCCGGCCCTGCCTGACCCCCTCAGCAGTCTGGGGGTGGCACTGGGCAAGGTGGCCACCAAAGCCCCTCACCTATGTGAGCACAGTGGGCACAGGGAGGCCGAGGCCCTGCCCATGGCAGCCCCAGGGCTGGGGGGACGGGGCCAGGCTGCCCCAAGAGGGACCCTGGGGACTGGGACTCACCAATGAGCCTGAGGGCCGCCTCTCGCATGGGGGCCTGAGGGCTCAGCAGGTAGGGCTGGCTGTCCCACACCAACCGTTCAGCCCTGCTCCTGTCCTTGGCCAGCTGCAGACAGCACAGGGCTGTGGGCATTTCTAGGAGGCCCCCAGGTGGCCACAGCAGCCCCTCCTGCCAGCACCCCTGTGTCTCAGAGCCCTTCCTCATGCTGGGGCCATGGAGGGGATATGGGCCTGGAGCAGGCTGCTCTACTTGAGACAGGGGCAAGGGTGCAGCTCCAGGCTTTGGGCCCAGCTGCAGAGCTCACAGCCCCAGCACAGTGTGCTGGCCAGTCCTTGCCCAGCCTGGGGCTCATCCTCACCAAGCACTCGCCCATCCTCCATGTCTGCTCTGTCTGTGCCAGGTGCTCGAGCTCTTTCCACTTGAGGAGCTCTGCTATAGCCAGGACGGCTTCCTTGGAGGCCTGTGGGTCAGAAGCTGGGAGGTGGCACCAGGGCCTGTGGAAGGAGACTTGGGCTTTGTTCCTGGGGTGATCGTGCCCTTAGGAATCTGGGCCATGCCCTCCCCAAAGCATCCTCGAGGTCTCTTTGGGGACAGCCAGGGGGAGCAGGGATTGAGGTGCCCAGCCCTGCAGGGACACCAGTGGGGACAGCTGAGAAGCCTTTGGGGACACACGTGTCCAGGCCTCGGTTGTGGGGGGCTGCTGCCCAGCCCTGCTGGAGCAGGCAGGGCAGGGGTTGGAAATGGCCGTGCCAGCCTGTCCAGCCCTGCAGGCCCTGGCTCCCAGGGGCTGTTGGGGGGAACGCTGCCTGCTGCCAGCAGCCCTCACCCCCATGGCTGGGATCCCCTGAGAGTTTCAGCCTCCCCTCTCTGGGTCAGTGCTCAGCCGTGACATCGGTACCTTGGCCACGCCGGGGGCCTGGTCACTCATGTGAAGGAGGAGGCAGACCAGGGACTTCCGTGCGTATTTCTTCATGGCCTTCTCGTCCCACCACACTGTTTTGCCCAGCACGTCTCTGAAGAGGCAGATGGAGCGCTCCCGTACACACTCTTCCTTCTGGTAGGAAGGAGGAAAGCTGAGCTTCGCACACAGCAGCTCCCTGCCCAAGGCCAGGAGGGGCTGAGCTGAGGTGGCTGAGCTGAGGTGGCTGATGCTGCAGGGTCCCAGCCCAGAGAGGGCAGAAGCAGCTCTGGGCTGCAAGGCCCGGAATCCATCCCAGGAGAGCCCAGGGGAGCGGGGCCTGCTCCCAGTGCTGCTCGCAGGGCTGGGCTGTAGGGCAGGGGTCATTGCCCAGGGTCCCTCTGAGGGGCTCAGGCTCCCACATCAGCCGTACCTCATCAAAGAGGTGCCAGAGCTTCTGCACCACCTTCACAGCCATGGGGCTGGCCTCACTCTTCTTTAGGTGCCCCAGAACGTTTTGGAAGATGTCCATGACCATCACCGCACAGTCCCAAGAAAATCGCCACCGGATTTTCAGGAGCTCTCGGAGAACGCGCTTCATTTTTCTTGCCTTTTTGAAAACAGTTTCCATTCTGTGAGAACTCCTGTGGCTGGTTGGTCCCTCGGCAGCCACCAGGCCACACCATGGCAGGGTGCTCAGAGCAGTCACCCCAGCACCTGACTCCCAGCCCAGGCCGAGCCACCACCTTCCCTGAGACCTCAGAGTCCAGGTGCCACATGTCTGCCCCCCACAGCGGCCTGCTCACCGTCTCAGCTCTCTCCGACAGTGTCACCAGGGCCCTGAGCACCAGAGGGACCATTTCTCTTCCTGAATACCTCAGAGATCTCAAGTCGGTATAAAATGGATCCAGGTCCTCTTCATCCACATTATCAGAGGCCAGCATCTGGAAGGAAGCAGCAGAGAGCCCAGGCAGAGCTGGCAGGGCTCCCTGGCACAGCTCCTGCTTCCCACCAGCAGCTGAGGCCAAGAGCACGTGGGCTTTTCCTGATAACTCACTGCCAGGAACGTGAGGCAGGACTTGTGCTTCTCAGTGATGATGTCATTATGCCAGTGCTGCAGTTGGATTTGCAGCTCCTTCAGAACCTTCTCCAGAGTCTGGCGCACAGAGAACATGGCCTTCCACAGACAGACTTTGTCACTGCAAGGCACAGCGCTGTCAGCAGGGCTGCCCCGGCCACTGCAGCACAGCCTGGGCTGGCCCTGCTGCCCAGGGACCCTGCCCGGGCAGGTGGGCACGGCTGCCAGGGTGTTCCCCATGGGGCTGGGAGCAGCGAGCTGGCTCTGGGCTGCCTGGCCAGCTTTGGCTGCTGCGGGCCTGGGCTGGGAAGTGTGCTATGATGGAGGGCACTGCTCCCTTTGGTGATCCTGCAGTGTTCCTTGGCTCTGGCAGCCAGAGTGTCTCGGCTGTCTCTCCCCACAGGGATGAAGCCCTCCAGGCTCTCAGGGCCAGTACCTGATTCTTGGTGCAACGTCCAGAGCTGTTGCAACGACTCTCCCAGGCCACTTATTCGCCATCAGGGCAAGCAGTGAGTAAAAGCTGTGAGCTGCTGTTGTGTTTTTCTCATCGCAGTAGGCAAAGATGTGTCTCACAATCTTTGGCACCTGGAGGGAATACAGGTGAGGCTGGTGCTGCCACTGCAGTGCAGCCGTGTCTTGGGCTGCCCTGCCCATCCCTCTGTCAGGACCTAAAGGACGCAGTTAACTCATCTCAAAGCGCTGCCAAAGAAGGAAGTTCACATAAGATAAGCAACCACAGCAGGTACAGATGGCAAAAAGGGAGGCATTAATTCCAGGCCTGAACGGAGGATTGGAATTAGCACAGTGGACAAAATGCCACTGTGCAGATTGTGGGAAAAGCACAGACAGCAACCACAGCAGGATGCCACGCCTGGTGGGGCAGATCTGGGTCACCTGTCTGGACAAAAATTCCTACCCTGGCAAACTGTGGGAGAAGGAAGGAACTGCTTACAGAAGGCCAGCCCCAGTTGTGCCAAGAGCACAGATGCCTTGTGGATACCCAGGACTCGGACAGATAGAAGTGGTACCTTGAGAACAGCTGGGGGAATCCCTGCCACCGTGAAGATCAGAAGGGCCAGTGCAATGTCACCATGTGCTGGTGACTGTCTGTGTTTGTAATCTGTGTTTGTGTGGTTGTCTCTCTTCTCCTTCCCCCCTCTCTCTACATCCCATTTATTCTTATATTTAATCTGCACTATTGACCTTGGCATATGGTCTTTTTCGTACCTTAACTTTGGTTTAGGTATCTTAAAATGACCAGATCCTAACGTTATTTGGATGTCAGAAGTGGGATCCTAACACCCTCTCTGCTGCCTCAAGGTGGCTTCAGGAGCCTCACACAGCTGGCTTTGGGAGGGCAGGAGGCAGGAACCTGACAGGGCTCAAGGGCAGGGCAATCCAGCCCCAGGCCACTTACATCCATCAGCCACAGCTCAGGGGATTTCATGGCCACCTCCAGAAACTCCGTTGGAGCTTTCTTGTCCAAGAGGCTGGAGCGTCCCAAGATCTCGATGGCTGCAAGGACAACGCCTGTCCTCTCAGCAGGCCTGAGGTATCTCCCAAAGGCCTGTGGCAGGAAGGAAGGGATCAGAGGCCAGTGCCAGCCAGTGTCCCGAGGTGCTGCTTGGCTGGGCAGTGTCAGCAGCCCTGGCCAGAGGTGCTGGGCAGTGCTGGCAGCAGTGGCCACAGGGAAGCTGGCAGCAGTGGCCACAGTCCCCATGCAGGGGAGGATGAGGATGGCCCCGGGGCAGGGAGGAGGGCTGGGCTCTCGGGCATGGGGCGCAGGCCCTGCAGAGACCCAGGGCTCGCTGGTGGCCAGCAGGGCTGGGGAGCTGCTGCTGCTGCCTGGACACCACAGTGTTCCCTGCTCGGGGACAGTGGGAACCTTCTCACCAGGGACAGCCCCACTGGTTCTGCACCCTTTGCACACACAAATGCCCTGCTGATGCCACAGGTGAGAGTCCCAGCAAGGGGGAAGGCTCCTTACCTTAACTGTCCAGGTGCTGGGCGTATTCAACAAGGAGATGATCTCAGATTTCCAGTGTGCTGGGGACTGGGCATGGCCCTCTGGCAGTGTGGCATCTAAAGAGAGGGGAAACACGGACCCATAGGTGAGTCACAGCCACTGGGCCAGCAGGGGACCCCACCCTGACAAGAGTTGGGATGCAGGAATGGCTGGGGAGCAGTTGGTCACGGGAAGAGGTGCTGGGCACTGGTGGCAAGGGGGACCTGTCTCCAGTGTCTGTACCCACTGCTGCTGGCCCGGGAAGCTCTGAGCCCCTGGAGCTCTGCATGCAGCCCCCAGTTACACCGTGGCTGCTGGACTGGTCAGGGGAAGGGCTGGCAGGGCTGGAATGTGGCAGGGTGGGACATGAGCTTGGCAGAGGCCATGGGGAAGGGGCAGAGTGGGGCTGAGTCCTGCATGGAGGAGCAGCTCAGCTACACAGAACCATCCAGAGCCTGGCAGGAGCAGAGGGGACAGCAGCACTGGGGACATGATGGCACCTGCACCAAGGACAACAAGGGGCTGTCACAAGGCCCAGGAAGACAAGCAGGTGTATCTGGGGATGTGGCCGTGCATGGGGATGCAGCCCACCACAGCTTCTCTGACCTTTCTGATGACAGATGAATGTGAAGAGAGAGCAGAGACTATCCAGAGCCATAGAGCTTGTCCTTTCTGTCCTGAAGGACTTGAACAGGAGATGTCCCAGCAGCTTCCCAAGGACTGGGATCTGGATCTCTCCACAGGCAGCAGCAATGTCCTCATTTTGACCAGCCTGGGGGAGGCAGGCAGAAGAGAAGGGCTGAGGGTGGGCAGCTGAGGCCTTGCAGGCATCTCAGAGCTGTGGCTGTACCCCAGCAAAGGGAAGGGGAAATGGCCTGGCTGGAGGGTAGCAGGTCCTTACCAACACATGGGAAGAGGAGTGGGCAAGCAATTGGCTCAGCTGCCTAACCCTGCCCATGACCCTCTCCTGCACTGCCACTCTGTCAATGTAGTCCAGCAGCTCCTGGGAAGAGAGAAGAGAGCAGCTGCAGGTGAGCCCCTCAAGCACACACCCACTCCAGCAGCAGCAGGAGCTTGGCCCCGCTCCTGAGACACACTTGCACCGTCCCTCCAGGCTTCCTGTGCCCTCAAGCAAAGCCTGCCAGGGGGCTCCTGCCTCTGGGCCACCCCCTGCTTCCCCAGGGCAGCTGGGCACCCTCCCTGCAGCGTGCTCTGCCTGCAGGCACTGGGGGTGTCCTGGTTCTGGCTGGGACTGGGTTCCTTTGGCAGGAGGCAGGACAAGACTGGACACAACCCCAGGCTCCTTCCTCTCCAGAGTGAGGAACAGCCCTCTGACCCCCGACTCTGTGCACGGGCCAGACCTCCAAGATGTGCTGAAGAATCCAGATGATTTTGGAGGGAGGAGAGCTGAGCACCATCACCTCCAGCATGGTGTCCATGGAATGCAGAGTCTGCAAGGATGACACAGAGCAGTGGCTGTGATTCTGCTGTCCCTCCCATCCCCAGAAGACTGATCTGAACTCCCAGGGTGAGGGGAGGGACACAGGAGCAGGCTTTGTGCTGGGGGCAGAGCAGCCAGCATTGCTGGATGTGGCTGGCGCCTGGCAAGGGATGAAGGGATGAGGGTAGGAAAGTGAAGCTTAGACAAGGGCCTGCCCCGGATCTTTGGTGCTAAGGCAGCATGGGGTGGCCAGGAGCAGCCCAGAGGGACTGGAGGCTCCTCCAGTTCATGCAGCACTTACCGAAGAAAAGAGGGTTGCTTCCAGTCTCTGCATTTCCCTCTTTGGAGGAAGGAAAAAGATGCTGTCAAAGCAGAGTCTTAAGAGTTTTCTCTTCTTCTCCAGCACTGTCCCGATGGTGCTGCAAAGAGAGAGGGGCCCCGTTGGACACTGGTGCTGGGAGCAGGGCCTCAAGGTCTCCTGCAGCTCTGGGGCAGGGCTGCCAGCAGGGATGGGCAGGTGGGCACGGAGCATTGGGAGGGCTCTGCAGGCCCTTGGGCCAGTACCTCAGTCCAGCGAGGGCGAGCATGGCGAGCTGCCGCACCTGGGTACAGATCTCGTACTTGGGCTCCAATTTCAGCAGCACCTGCAGGGCACAGCTGGGCTGGAACCTGGCAGCTGCCAGCACCCACAGCCAGCAGAGCTTTGCCCTGCCCGAGTGGAGCCCTCACAGGCTGTGGGGGTCCTTGCCCCCTTCCCCAGAGCGCTGCGTGCCTCCTCACCTGGATCATCTGTCCCAGCTCGTATCTGCTACAGAAATCATTCAGGACCTGGGAGAAGCCACTGTCCTTGACATCTCTGCACAGGGTGCAGATGCTTTCAAGGAACTTCAGCTTCAGGTCATTGTCCTGGAGCTGGGGGACAGAGACAATGGGGCAGCGTGAAGTGAGGAGAGCCAGGCAGCGGGACCAGAGCCCTGGGCTGCAGAGCCCTGTGGGAGCAGCTGCTCGGCAGAGCCAGCACCCCTGGCCAGGCACAGCCACCACCCAACGGGCCTTGGCTACCTGCTCGGGGCTGCTGACAAAGGCCTGGATGAAGTCCATGGCTCCCTGTACATGAACAGGTACCCAGCTGGCATCTAATGGAGGGGGAGAGAAGTGTTATAAGTACGTATTATGTACTTTTCACAAATATTCAAATGGATGAATGGAAAATGAATTTAAATGAAAACTTTGCTGAATTAATATAGTTTCTTTTAGTTCTGCTATTAAAAAAACTTAGAAACAGTAGTGTGATAAATATTTTTCTTGGACTTGAACATGGTGATGTAAAAGCTTTTGTTCATGTAACTAACAGAGAATGGTAAAAAGATAATCAGGAAATTCTTCACATTCTTGGATTATCCTGTCTGGATGAGGACGGGGTGACGAACACCAGAACTCCAGGGAAAGGGTTTATTGATCACCGTTATTAAGGAGTGCACCAACAAGAAGGAGCCACAAGGAAAAAAATTAGAAAGTGAAAATGCTGATCTTCAGGTTGGGGGTGGATTTTGAATAATGCATGAAAGGTCTATGAATATCTGAGTTATGGTGTGTTCTTGGCGGAATGCCAAGCACCCGACACTTGTAACCTTTTGCTTTATTGTCTCTTACTGTCTTTTATTAAACTTATTAGAATCTACCAGGAAACGGAACCTAGTTTTTCACAGAAGGGAGAGCTGCAGAGGCTGCTGTGACAGGACAGAGCAGAGGAAGGAGCAGGAGCTGGGGCCCCTCTGCTGTCCCCCTCCTCAGCAGAGCCTGTGCCAGGGCAGGTGTCCTACCCTGAGCAGCCCTGGCACTCCAGCATCACTCCCAGCCCTGCAAGCCCCGCTGCCCTTGTGCCAGGGAAACCTGATCCCAGCACGGGGACCCAGCCCTGCCCAGTCCCACAGGGCCCCTCACTCACTGGGCTGCAGTGGCTGCACCAAGGTCACCTCGGGGGGCTCCGCTGCAGAGCTGCTCTCCTGAGGAGCCGCCACCTCCTCCCAGGCCACCCTGGGCTTTCTTGGAGGCCTCTTCTCCATCTTATGGAACAGAGAAAATGTATAAAGATCGCTAAGGGGGAAGGCTGGGTGAAATATCTGTCTCCCTTCTGCGGGACAAGATGTGAGCTGTGCTCGCGGGCTTGTCGCCAGCTGCGTGCTCCCGTCCTGTCCCGTCGCTGTCCTGCCGGACACTGCAGCCTGGGGGCTGGGTCCATGCCAACAAAGCCTGGGGGCTGTTGCCAGGGGCAGGTGGCAGGTCACAGGGAGCCCTTTGTGACACCCCGGTTATCCCCAGTGTGATGCTCCCACTGAAACATTCCAAACCACGCACTGCTCCCTTCTCCCACTCTCCCTCCCCTTCCCTCGGCTGGGGGATGGAGAAGAGAACTGCAGGCAAAAAAATGAAAGGTCACAGGTTGAGTTAAGAACAATTTACTAAAAGCATCAAGGAAACAAAGCGAGAGCCCTGAGCTGCCGAACCTTATGGAGGACAAAGGAGCCCAAGGCCGGGCAGCTGGTCTGTGTTACTGTGGCCACCTCTCTCAGAAAGGCATCTCCTTGCCTTTTTCCCTTTTCTCCAGTTCTGCCTGTAGGTATTTGAGTTAGAAAGTCACAGCCCACCTGCAGAGTGAGGACCACTTGCCACCTGTTCAAGGGCTGCTCCTTGTGCTTGGTGTGCCCTCCCCAAGGGATGGGCACAGGGGAGGGTGGCATGTGTCCCAGCACGGCCCTGTCCAGCAATGGCCAGTGTCTAGAAATGCTGTAAGAAGATGCATTTACACTCAAGTTCAAGCCTCCCAGCTGGAGCTGGTGGGATGCTCTCCAGCCACAGATGGATGTGGTTCAGTTCCTCTGGTTGAGAGGGGCTGCATTTCTGCCCTTTGTTGGAGTTTTCTTCTCTGTTATGAAGCAGGAAGGGCTGCTGTGAATGACACAAGCGTGCAGAATTGTTTAAGTTTATAAATATATGCACACACATCTATTTTATATAGATATATATGCAGAGGTTGTTCAGATAATACTGTATCTTTGCAAAAAAAGAATGAAAACCCTGAGGTTTGAAAAACAAGTTCTGTTTTAAAAAATGAACAGTTTTCTTCCAGCACAAGCCTTCTTCTTGTCTGTGGGGAACAGGGGAGTGAAGGGAGAGCAGGATATCCTCAAGTGAGGATGTGACCTGGATGTGCTAATCCCAGAGGTTATTTGTGAAATGAGTGTGGCTTTGGAATCCTCAGGCAGGCCACACAGTCTGCCATGCCAAGTGGCTTTTCCTTCCTGGGCAGTTCAGGGAACAGTGAGAGGGTGTGGGGAGGGCTGACAAAGAGGGCAGGGCACCAGGCCATAGGAGGGGTGGGGCTGCTGTGTCTGGGACCAGGAGCAAGGCAGGATGCCTGCATGGTGATGGAGGGGGTAACATCTGGGGCCCAGAAAAAGGCATATGACCAACATTGAACTCGTTAACTTCCATGTCAAAATGGGCTCTTGGAGGACATGGAGCTGTTTTTCTCTGGATAGTTTGATCAATTGCATGGAAGGGGGAAGGATGAAGAATTTGGGCAGTGTTTGAGCCAAAATGGCCTTTTGCCACTTCTGATTTCCTCCCAGCTTCTGCAGAGGGGTGACAGCTCCATCCCTGCAAACCACTCCCTTTTGCAAGGCACACTCAGACCTTGCTGGAAGCTCAGGGTTCGTGAAGGGGCTGCTGCAGTTGGCAACAGGAGCTGCTGTTGAATTTTTCACCTTGCTTAACCCCCCATCCCAAATGCCACCAAGAGGAAGGACAGAAAAAGATTTCCATGGAAGAAGGGAGGACAAAAGCTTGGAAAAGGATGAAAGAAATGCTCTGATGATGATGGTAATAACAAGAAAAAGATTTATTTTTGGCAGCAAATGAACACCTGCTGCCCTCCAGCCCTCCCAGATGGGGAGGCCCAGCGGTGACGTTTCCATGGCATGAGGTGCTGGGAGCCTGGGGAGAGAAACCAGAAAGCCACGGTCAGTCACAGAAGGCTCCTGTCCCCCCTGTCCCACCAGGGCCTGTGCGTGGCCCAGGCTGCTGGCTGGGCCCAGAGCCCAAACCTCCCAACCCATTCTCCCATTTTTAGAGGAGAGCAGCAGGGCAGGCCACGCTCCACCTCTTCTGCTTAAGCACGGCACAGCAACCTCCTCAGCAGCTGCAAGAGCGAGATTCTCGTGTGCCCACTCCCATCTGCCCCTGTGCCACCTGTGCTGTGGAGCTGGGTACCCACCTCTGCAGAGCTGCTGCCAGGAGAGGAGCTGATCCCACACAAGGTCCTCGTCCTTCTTGAGGGGGATGTCCCTGCACGCCGTGGCTGCCCCGGGCAGTGCTGGCACCTCCATGGAGTGCGTCCAGTGCCGGCACTTCCCCACCCGGTCTGGGCACCGGGTGCAATCTTCCTGGAAAAAACAAAGAACAATTGCATGAAAGCCAATTCAAAACGAGACCTGGAAACACGGCTATCAATGTTTCATGGGCCTGAGGAGGGTCTGACCGCTCCATGCAAGAATTAAACCTCACCACAGGTGGGGAAAAACCCCACCTTTCCTGCCTGTAAGCCCACCCCTTCCTCAAGGGCCTGAAAAGCAGACCAGCTGGGGCATGGCTTTGGAACCCACCCCCCTCTGCTGCCTCCCATCCTCATGGATCGATGCTTTCGTCAGGCAGGCTGCCCCCACCCCAGCCCGCACCAGGCTGGCTGGCAGAAGCCGTCGGCGAGGCCAGGAGCCGGCTCCCCTTACACAACATCCGTGCCCTGTCCTGCCAAAAAGCAGCTGGGCGGGCGGCACAAAGATGAATATTCCCCATTGCCAACGAGCGGGGAACCTCCGGCGTGTGGCCAGGCCGAGCCCTGGCATGCCTGGGAGCACGAGCATCCCCCCGCCCCTGCACCGCCTGGGGACTCATCTTGATTTCGTCGGGGCACAGAGCCTGTCCTGTCCTCCAGGAAGGGGCCGCAGCCAAAGCCCGTGGGCTTTGCCCCGCCAGCGGCCAGCTCGAGGATGGTGTTCTCCGGCTCCGCGTCGTGCTCCAGAAGAACACGCCAGCTGTGCCTCGGCTTGCGGGGACATCACGATGCCATTGAGCTGCAGGGGGATGTTTCCCCTTTTCCAGTCTGTGGAGACTTCACTGCACTGTGCCACCACTTCTCCAATAGGACGGGGAGCCCTGAGCCGCTCCCTCCACAACTCGCCGGGGACCCACGGAAGCGTCTCCTCGGCCGCGCTCTCTGCTCCGTGCCACGGCCACAGGGAAACGCTCTGGGGTTTGCTCTGAGCGCCATGAAACACGAGCAACTGGTACTTGCTGGGCTCCTGGATCCTACTGTGCAGAGGGATGGATCTCTGCTGTCTCCTGGGCCAGCTGGGGGTCCTGTAGCCAAGAATGCTCAAAAAGGTCTTCCAGGCATGGCCTGTCTGCGGGGTCCATGGATAAACACCACCTGATCAGGTGCTGGCACTCTGCAGAGAGAAACCAGAAACCGCTGGTCACCTCCTGTCCAGGCTCTCCCAGATTCCACAGTGCCCACCCCAAACTAGGAGTGCTCAGAGCTGCACCCAAAGCTTCCCATCCATCCTCCCTTATGGAGCAGAGCAGCACACATTCCACCTCCTCCGCCTAAACCCAGGAGATCAACCTCCTCCCTAGCTGCAAGAGCAGGACCCTTATATGCCAGACGCCATCTCTCAAGCCCATTCTTGCTCCCATGCCTTGAAAGCATATCCCCACCTTGAGACACCCGGGGTGGCAAGAAGAACTTGCCCCGGACAATGTCCTCAGGGGTTTTGAAAGGAAGGAGCCCGCAGACCAGGTCATAGAGCAGGATGCCCAGGGACCAGATGGTGGCTGGTTGGCCATGGTAGCAGCCGAAGAGGATCCACTCTGGCGGGTTGTACTGCGGTGTTCCTATGGGACACGGGCACAGCTCATGAGGCCGATGCTGCTCCCTCCCTCCCAGCCAGCTCCACAACAACCAGCCCCTGCCCCCGCCAAAAAACAACTTGGCTGCAGCCTGCTGAAGAAGGATTCCCCCTCCCTCCCTCCCTCCGTCTTCCCCTGTGCCAGCAAAGGGGAGAACCTTCCCTGCCCAGCTGTGCCCCGGCTTTGGGCTCACCTGCCATGTGGGTGTAGAACGTGTCCTGGAGGATGGTGCCGCAGCCAAAGTCAATGAGCTTCGCCTCGCCCGTGGCCAGGTCAACGAGGATGTTCTCGGCCTTGATGTCGCGGTGCAGGACGCCGCGGCTGGTGCAGTGCCGCACGGCCTGCAGCACCTGGCGGAACAGCTCCCGCGCCACGGGCTCTGGCAGGAACCCCCCGCGTCCAGCAAGTGCCAGAGGTCCCGACAGCGCTCCGGACGCTCCATGACCAGCGCGAAGCCGTCGGGCGGCTCAAACCAGTCCAGGAGCCGCACGACGCCGCGGAAGCCAGGGCACGACCCCATCCAGAGCAGCACCAGCTCCAGTGGCACCAGGGCGCCGTTTGTGCTGCGGGGGGACCGCGATGCCGTCAGCGGGGCCGATGCTGCGCCGCGCCTTCGGCACCCCCTGCCCGGCGCCACCGCAGCTCACATTGCCCGGCCCGGGACGCTGCGCGGCCCCCGCTCACTCCACGCTCGCTCCCCTCGCAGCGTCCCGGCTCCCACCCTGCCGGGCCTGGCCTTAGCCCCGTCCGGCACGCCCCGCCGGCTGCTCCCGCTGGCCCCGCTCACTCACCAGCCGCGCCCACTCCCAGATGCGATCCCGGCCCACTCGCTTGATGGCCACCTGCAAGCCAAGACAAGCGGCGGGCTGAGCTTGCCGTCAGTCGATCCTCCCTTCCCCGCTCCGAGCCGGCCCCGTCTCTTACCGGGGCGCCGTCGGCGAGCCGGGTCCCGGCGTAAACGCTGCCGCAGCCGCCCCTCCCCAGCAGCGGGCCCTCCCGGTAGAGCTGCTCCAGGGGAGGCTTCTCCGCCCGTGCGGACGGCACCGCGCTCTCGGCATTCTGCCCGGGGCACCCACTCGCCCCGGGCGCTGCTGCTTTTCGAGCCGCCCCGGGCTCCGGCGGCTCGGGGCCGGCGGCCGAGCTGACGGGCTGCGGGGCTCGCACCGGGGAAGCTGCCGGCGACGGGGCGGGAGCCGGGCGGCTGCGGGGCGGCTCCGGGCGGAACCGCGGGAGGGGCCTCGTTCGGGGCCGGGGCCGGGCCAGGGCCCGCGGCAGGCGGAGCCAAAAGGCGATGATGCTCCAGCACCACCAGCAGCAGAGTGAGGAGCTCCTCCAGAGCCTCTTCAAAAGGCGCCGCAGCCAGTGCGGACAGAGGTGGGCAGGGGCCCGGCTCGCCCATGGGCGCCTTGCGGGGCGCGGCATGAGCCGGGCTGGGAGAGGCGGAACACGGACAGGACGGGACAGGAGTAGAGGAAGTGTGAAAGAGAGAAGGGGACGAATGAGCGAGCTAGAAGTCGAACGGAAAACCGATCGAGAGAAGCGCTGCTGCTGCCGCTGCTGCCGCTGCTGCGGAGCCTCCGGAGCGAGCCCAGCGGAGGAGCGGCCGCGCGCCCCGCGGAACGAAACAAAGAAATAAAAAACTGTGATAAATGTGATTCGTGCTAATTAAATTGTAAGTATATTAGCAAAATTGTATTTAGATCAATAGAAGACAATTGTTACAGAGTGAGGGGGGAGATGGGTGAGACAGGGCAAAGGACATCTTCCAGATGTTGGGAGTCGAAGAAGAAGGTTGGAAGAAAGTCAAATAAGAATAGTAGAAGGACGTAGGTCTGATAAGCAGCATTTAGAAATAGAGCTTCAACCTTGAAATGGGCAAAAATGGAATGATTCCAAGCATGGGACTTAATTGGAGTCATGTTATGGAAAACATCTGCTCAGTCACACAGGGCGCCTGCGCTACCTGCAGGTCACACCTAGGTCACTGATGAAGATGATGAGCCTTCACCGGAAATAAGACCCTAAAAAGGATGAGAGACCCCCTAACCCATTAGTAGAGCATGCGCCGTGCAGTATAGTTACGTAGATTTTAGGAATAGAAACTAGGAGGAGCTTTCTAGAAACTTTTGTAGCCTACAGTATATAAGTGGGATTGTTAGCCTGAATGCTTTCATACGAGAGGAAGGGCAGGCCCCTCCCCATACCCCCGGTCGGTTTTGCTTATGCTTTATACGAACCTCAATTATACTAAAACACTTACTCTCAAATTTTATCCATCCCAAATTATACAACTGTAATACTTTACTTGGATTGTATTCAGTTTCAATAATTTTTGTAATCATCTTTAATACTTTTGATTGTATTCATTTATAATTGTTACTATTAAAAATTTGTTGTTACTTTTAATCTTTGTTGTTTGTTTAATTGGAAAAATAGGAAACCATTCATAACAAAACGAAGCTAATTCATATTAGAGAAATAACCAAATAAAGCAACGCAAGAATAAAGAAGACTGTTGGTTTGTGGCTTTCTTCTTTGGGTGAGACGAAGCATTTGGTGGAGAAGAATTGCCTCTTCTGACAGTTTTGTCAGTGTGGACAGGAGCAGAGCATTTACATTTCAAGCAGAAAAGAGAAATCGTGTCAGTATCATCATCTCTTTTCATTCTCTGTTGAGACAGTTGCAGGCTGCCAAACGACATCATCTGCAATGTGGAGCTTGGTCCCAAGTTTCTTTTTCTGCCAGAGGATGAGGAGGGGAGGCATCCCAGAATCACGGAGTCATGGCATGGTTTGGCTGGGAAGGGACCTGAAAGATCACATCGCTGCAGCCCCCTGCTGTGGCTGGGAACCCCTTGCTCTAGACCGGCTTGTCTGGAGCTCCATCCAGCCTGGCCTCGTACACTGTCAGGGATGGGGCATCCACAGATTGATTCTCTGGGACACCCGTTCCAGGAAAGTCTTTTTTTCTGAATTCCTCTTTTAAATCTACTCTCTTTCAGTTTGAATCCATACTCTCTTGTGCTGTCTCTGCCTGCCCTTGTAAAAATCCCTGTCCGGCTTTCTTGTAGGTTGCCATCAGGTACTGGAAGGCCACAGTTCAGTAAAGCCCAAGCCTAAGCCTCGGTGTCTTTTCCAGGCTGAAGAAGCCCAGCTGTCTCAGGCTTTCCTTGCAGGAGAGCTGCTCCAGCCCTCGCAGCATCTCGCTGTCCCTCCCGGGCACCTGCTCCAGCGCGTCCCTGTCCTTGCGGGCCGTGCTGGGGAGCCCAGCAGAGCCGGACGCAGCCCTGCAGGTGCAGCGACAGCGGCTGCAGGAGACACGGCCCTGACAGCGGCTGCAGGAGCCGGCAATTGGCGAGTGGCCGCCCGCTCCGCAGAGAGCCGGGGCGCGGGGCACGGCAGGAGTTTTAGGCACGGAACTGGGTTATGGGGTGCTGTGAGCTCGCGGGGGATGGCAGGAGATGAATTCCCAGAAATGGCTGTAACGGGCATCGATGGGGTTGGGAACATTCAGGGGATCTGGGGACGTTCTTGGGGGGTCCCAAGTGGGTGCTGAGGGGGCACTTAGGGATCCTGGAGGGTCTGGGGGACACGTATGGGCCACTACGTCTTTGTTCTGGGCTTTGATTTTTTTACTGACTATATTTTTTATAGATCACACACTGGTCTCTGCCCAGCCGGGCTGGGCCTTGTCTAGGTGCTCTTTGTCCACTCTTTCTTTTTTCCTCTCACTTATAACAGCTGCATGCTCCCTCTTTTCTTCTTCCCTGTTCCTAAAGACTCTCCATGCCTCATCCACCGGAGTCTCTGAGTCCCTCCCATCCAGTCCCCGTATCTTTTGAAGTTTCCATCTTATGTGCCCCGTAGGTTGCCCCAGGAATAAACTGACTGGCTGCTGTGTCCCTGTGTCAGACCCAGGCTCCAGTGGTGTGTGGCAGCGCATTGCATCCCTTCATCGATCGAGGAGTTCCCATGGTGGCTCAGAGGGCCCCTGCTTAATTTCATACAATGCTGACCAATTTATAGTTTTGGGAATGGCCTTTTCCATCCCCTTTACGACCCACTCCTGATAGCTTTCCAACTTTTTAAATTCTGCTGATTTGTTTGGGTCCCACTGTGGATTTTGGAGTGGGAAATAATCTTTAACATCCAATTGTTGGATTTTATGATAATCTTCTGCCAAATCCCCTGCTATTTTTATAATTAATAGTCTTTCTGTCTTGGTCAGTGTATCCAATAATAATTGCCTATTGTTCCAATCTGGATTATGTTGTTTTATTATATATCACAGATTGTTAGCCGTGCTAACTGGATCACTGCGGTAATTTTTAGCAACGTTTTCCCATGCCTCCAGGTCGATTGAGGAGAAGGGAGATTTAACCAATACCCTTTCTCCCTCTGGTCCCCCTGCCTCTCACAGAGGTGCCTGGAATATGTGTGTCTGCTGTCTAGTCCGGTGTGCAATTGGAGGGGATGAATGGGCTGGGGCTGATGGTACCTCTGAGTCTGCATCCTCATCCTCATCCCTTTCTTGTCTTATGTGTGGAGACCTGAGCAAATCGTTTGTCAGATCTTGTTCCTGGGCCACAGTTTGGTAAACTTGATCAGATTTTGTGCACCTTTGCCCTATGCTACACGCTGAACAACACTGCTAAAGTTTTCCTCTCCTAGACTTATTCTCCTTCTCTAAGGCCAATACCAGAGGGTCAGATGGAGCCCAGAGCCCACAATGCCTCTGCCATTCAGGCAGAGAGAAAAACATATCTGCCTATGCTACCTTTGTCCACTTCCTTTCTCTCCTGAGAAACAGCAATATTTCCAATGTGCAATAATACAGCCTAATGGACTGGCCTTAGGGATTTCTTTACTTTGTCCAGTTCCCATTATCTTCTCCTTTTTGTCTTGTCTTGTTTTCACCCAAACTTTTCCTCATACAGTTTTACTGTTCTTTCCCAGTTTTCTTCCCACACACAACCCAATTCACAGGCACCCAATCTCACTTTTCACACACACCAGCTTCAGAATTTTAGATTCAACATTGACTTGATGAGGATAGTTTTCCAATTTACACTTGGGGCATACGCCCTGCTGGTTACTAGAGCAACAATACCAATATATTTCACAATCTCCACACTGTAATAAAACCCACTCCAAATGCCAACCCCTTGATCCTCTGAAGGCTCTAAATCTCCCACAAAGACAAGCTATTCTGTTCTCCTCCGCTGGAATACCCAGAGTCTCTACTGCAGGTTGTTCCCAGGGCAGGGCTCCCAATTTCCCTGCAGAGGTACCGTATATCCCACCTAGACAGACCCGTTTGTTCCCTTTGTCTATCCAGTGAATTATTGGAACAAATTTCCAGGGATCAAGTCCAGATCACTGCTGAGGAGACACTCCTTCAGTCTGTCTGTACACAGTTAAAACAAATGCTAACCACTCCTTGTTCAAGCACAACACTCCTCTGTTCACACTTGCACTCCCCCACACTGGCCCCAGTCGCTTCTCTTTTCTCCGGCCGCCTCAGTCGCCCGAGGTCGGAAACGCGGATAGAGCTCCGCACTCGCTCCGTACCAGAGGTACATCTCACCCCCTCACTCACTGACACACTCAACGACCCAACGTGTCTGGACTTGGCAGTCACACAAAAAGCAGCAAAAACAAGGGTTCACTCGACTCACCCCCAGAGTCACTAGCGGGCTGCTCTATCAGCTCAGTGAGACCCCTCCGTCGGCCGCGCTATCGGCCAGGATCGATCCCTCTCCTTCTGTCTCTGCCCCCCCGGCCGGCTGCTTGCAAGCCCACCGGGACTGTGCTGAGTGTCAGACGTCTCTGTACGACTCACCAGCAGCCCTGTTATAGATATTTAATACAGACCGTTTTATCCGCACTGCCAGCAGGTCGTTGTCTGTCCCCGCAGTGAGCGAGCCGAGGTTGGGGTCCCTCCAGGAAGGTCCCGGGGTGCGCCAGGGAATCCGCTCCTCGGCCGCTCCCGCAGCCACACAGACTCTCTCCTGCCTGGCTCGCCAATCTGATGCCCAGGAAAACAACCTATAATCCACAAAAATAAGTTATAACAGTAGGTATGTATTTATTCAGCGCTGAGGTGCGTAGGGGAGAGCTCCTCCAAAACCATGCACACCTTTGGTGACCTGCGCATTGCCTTTTATTCTCTACAAACTAGGAATACACAATTCACCTGATACATATCCATTGCCTATCCCTGCTTCATATGGAAATTAGTTTCACGCCTCTTTGGGACTGCACATTATTCCTTTTAGGTTGCTCTGGTGGTCGTCTGGGGGGTCTCTAGATGAAGTAAATTGTCTTCCTCTCAGTTTGAACTTTTCACCTTGCCTTCTTGTGCATGCTCTCTCTTTAGTCCTTTGGTCATTCTCTGGACTTTGATATCAGTTTTCCCGGTCTCAGGGATCTGGGGACCCCCTTATTCTGTGGTGTCTTTGTCCTTCCATCCTGTTTGCACATTTAACCCATTGACTTCACCTTGCAGCTTTGCTCTCTTCCTGTTTTGCAAGCACGATAAATTATAGCAAACAATATAGTTTTGTCAGTTCCCTTTTTAGTCAAAACCTTTCTTAATGCTTGATTCTTAATTCTCTGTTGGAGAAGATGAAAATGGAAAACCTTATAAATATGATTGTCTGGCAAAAGATTTTGAGAAAATGGAAACTACAAGCAAGATTGAAATGAAAGCCATCTCTGAGATACCAAACCTTAGTTACTGAACAACTAGAGAACAAGAGTATGGCCATCTGAAAGTAATCCCCTCTTGATTGAACAATCCCCTTTGCTTGCAGACAGGTCCAAGGGTCAGAGAAGACCCTACTAGCATGGCAGAGGGGGTCCAAAGATTAGTTTTGAGGGTTTAAAGTGTAACACAGTATGGTAATTTAGTGATTCTTGTAGGCTGTATGTAAATGCTATAGAATTTGTATCTTGTATTAGATTGGTTAGTGAGAATTAGAATATTCAAAACAGAAGATTTATTGTATTGTAACGGGAACCTCATTGTCTTGTGCTCTTACTTTTCTTACTACTCTTACCTCTCTTATGCTCCTACCTCTTACCGCCCTTACCCTTCTTACCTCCTACCCCTTGCCCTCTCTTTACTCCTTTTACTCTTGCCCTCCTGTTCTCACAGGCCTGCTCTGAGCTGCAGCTGGCAGCTCCAAGCAGGGCCCTTTCACCCACACCCTATGCAATAAACCATAAGTTCCAAAACCTGGCTTTAGAGATCTCTCAGTCCTGACCGACTGACGCTCCTACAATTCTCAATTTCCTATTTCACCTAGGACCTGCTTTGCTTGGAGAACTGGCTGCACTCAGGCAAAGAGGGTTTTTTCCTTTTTATTAGTTTTGAAGCAAGCTAAAACTCCTGAGTTTCCCCATTACACACAGACCCCCTCCTTAACTGAGTGCCAAGCCCATACTGCCACCAAGGAGGTTTCTGTTCTCAAGGTAGAGCCATGCAAGAAATGTTTTAGACCTTTGGACTCCCTCGGTTCTCTGAGGCCTTATTGTGTCACCATGGACTCTTGGTTCTGTGAGGTTCTGTAGTGTCACAACGGATATTTGTTCCCATGGGGCCCCACAGTGTCACAATGGTCTCCTTTTTCTTGTGGCACTCAGGATCACACCCCACTGGCAGCTCCAAATTCCTGGGAAGAAGGAGAACGGGACATTTGGAGTTTTTGTCTACCCAGGGCACAGTGACGTGGGGTGGGGCCCTGCTGTCCTGGAGATGGCTGAACACCGGCCTGCCCATGGAAGGGCTGAGAGACAACAACCTCTGTGCATGGAACTACAACAGCAGAGAGCTCAGGCTGAAGGCTGGGTTTAACAGACTGTCACCAGCAAAAGAAACATCAATGTGAGAGGAAAGATGTGTGTTCATGTCTTTACAAATCATTTGGTGTGTGATGGGATGGGTGTTAATGTCTTTGAAATGGGTTGTAATGTTTCTACTGACTTTCCGCAGCAGGTTTTTTACCAGGCTCAGACAGCTTGGCTCCTCAAACAGACAAGGCTCTGCACAAGGCTGAACTTCTGAACTTTGGGGGGAAATGCCAGGTTCAAGGGGGGATATGGGGCAGGATGTTCAGGAAGGCTTTACCTTCCTAGTGCCTCAGCCAGTGGGGAAAGGAAGAGGGCAACGTGCAGCTGGGAGTTCAGGATAAAAGGAGGCTGCGCCCTCTGAAACCTCGAGAGAGAAAACCCTGTAGGCATGTGCCCTGGTGAACTCTCTCCCTTTATTCAAATAAAGTTGAAGGACTGCTCTGTCTCCTTTTTGGACATAAACCTCTGGTGTTTGTGGATTCTCCTGACAGTGACAACATGGAATCTCATGGAACCAAGTGTCCACAGTTTCATGGCGCAGCCTCACAGAGTGCTGGAGACCATTGTGTCACAATGGGAACACATGGAACAAAGGCTCCATAGTGACACTGCAGGGCCTCATGGAATGCAGGAGATCATCCTGATGGAATGGAAACTCATGGAACCAAGTGCCCACTGTTTTACAGCAGGGCCTTATGGAATGCTGGAGACCATTGTGCTGCAAAGGAAATGCAGGGCACAAAGGCTCCATTGTGACAAGCCTGGGCCTGATGAAACCAAGGAGACCACTGTGGTTCAATGGAATCTCAAGGAACCAAGGGTCAATTGTCAACACATCAAGTTCTCATCAAACTAAGGAGAACATTGTGACACAATGGATTCTCATGGAACCAAGGTCCCATTGTGACAAAGTGCAGCCTGATGGAAACCTGGTGCCACTGGGACATCTCCAGCCTTGGAGGAAGCAAGTGTCCATTGTGACACAGCCTAGTGAATCCCAGGAGAGCCCAGTGAGGCCATCAAATCTTGGGGAGCCAAGTTTCAATTTTAAACACAGTGGAGCCTCATGGAACCCAGGAGAGCATTGTAACTCCATGGAATCACATGGAGGATAATGTCCACTGATTCATGGTGCGACCTCATGGAACCAAGGAAACCATTGTAGTCCAATTGAATCTCAAAGAAATGGGTCAGTTGTCAACTTATTACTGACAAGTAAAACTTTCCAAAAGGAAGGCCTTGTAAAATCATGGCTCAAGCCTGTCACTTTGGCTAAGTAGAAAAGGACTGTGGGTAAGAGACTCAGCTGAATTAGGGATAGAAAAACATGTTTCATAATCATTGCATGTTCACGTTGTTGTATGTGGTGGTTGATTGAATTACGTTTGTTATGAGTTAAAACTATGTAACTGATAATGGGCTAAATGCTTTAAAAGGTTAAAAGTTGCCTGGTTTTTGCAATAAAGCGTTTCTCCTTTGCAGCTGCCTGGGGACTCTGCATAACTACAGACCTTCACCCTCATCAGCCCATTGACCAAGTGGGGCCTCATGGCACACAGGTGCCACTGGGACATTGCCAGGCCTAGTGGGAACAAGGCTCCATTATTGCACAGCAGGGCCTCATGGCACCCAGGAGAGCACTGTGACACAATGGGATCTCATGGAAGCAAGTGTCCATTGTGACACAGCAGGGCCTCATGGCACCCAGGAGAGCACTGTGACACAATGGGACCTCATGGAAGCAAGTGTCCATTGTGACACAGCAGGGCCTCATGGCACCCAGGAGAGCACTGTGACACAATGCAGTCTGGGGAACACAGGTGTCACCTGCAAACACAGTGGGGCCTCATGGAAGCCAGGTGCCACTTGGATACTGCCAGGGCACGTGGAACTCAGTGTCCATTGTGACACAGCACAGCCTCATGGACATGGACACAGCAGACCATTGGGACAACCTGGAATCTCACGGATCCAAGGCTCTACATTGACAACGTGGAGCCTCATAGGACACTGGTGCCTCTGGGACACTGCCAGCTCTTGTGGAATCCAGTGTCCATTGTGACACAGCACAGCCTCATGGAAACATGGGGACCATGGTGACACAATGGAATCTCATGGAAGCAAGTGTCAATTGTGACACAGCACAGCCTCATGGAAGCATGGGGACCATGGTGACACAATGGAATCTCATGGAAGCAAGTGTCAATTGTGAACACGGCACAGCCTCATGGAACCCAGGGCAAGTGGGACCGTGCCATGGCTCATGGAAACAAGGGGCCATTGTGACACAGCAGGGCCTCTTGGAACCCAGGAGAACATTGTGAGCAATGGAATCTGATGGAGCCAAGTGTCAACTGTCAAAACACAGAGACCTCATGGAACCCAAGTGACCATTGTGACTCCATGGAATCTCATGGAACAAACTGTCAGGTGTAACACAGCAGAGTGTCATGGAACACAGGTGCCAATGGGACATTTCCAAGGCTCATGCAAGCATCCACTGTGGCAGAGCCAGGCGTAATGGAACACAGGAGAACATTGTTACCCAACGGAATCTCATGGAACCAAGTGTCCACTGTTTCACAGTGCAGCCTTATGGAGTGGTGGAGACCATTGTGTTGCAATGGAATATCCTTAGACTGTTGTGACAAACCTGGGCTTTATGAAACCAAGGAGACCACTGTGATGCAATGGAATCTCAAGGAACCAAGGGTCAATTGTGAAAACATCAGGATCTCAGGAAAATAAGGAGAACATTGTGACACAGTGGAATCTTGTGGAACCAAGTCTTTATTCTGACTGTGGGGCCGAGTAGGAGACAGGTGCCATGGGGACATTGTCAGCTCTTGTGGGATCCAGTGTCCATTGAGACACAGGGCAGGTCATGGAAATACAAGGAGTGTTCTGAGGCAATGAAACCAAGGTCAATTCTGACAGAGAGAGGCCACATGGAACACAAGGGCCACGGAAATATTGCCAGGCCTAGTAGAAACAAGACACCACTGTGGCAGAAAAAGGCCTCATGTGATCTAGGAGAGCACTGTGAAATAATGGAATCTCATGGAAGCAAGTGTCCATTGTGACATGGCAGGGCCTCATGGAACCCCCTGGGACATTGCCAAGGCTTGTGCAAGCAAGGCTCCACTGTGACAAAGGACATCCTCATGGCACCCAGGAGACCATTGTGGCACAATGGATTCTCATGGAACCAAGAATCCATTGGGACAAACCGTGGCCTGATGGAAACCTGGTGCCACTGGGACATCTCCAGCCTTGGAGGAAGCAAGTGTCCATTGTGACACAGCACAGCTTTGTGAATCACAGGAGAGCACAGTGACACCTTGGAATCTTGGGGAGCCAAGTGTCAATTGTAAACACAGCGGGGACTCATGGACGCCAGGAGAACATTGTGACCCAATAGAATCTCATGGAACCAAGTCTGAATTGTTGCAAAGAGGGACCTCATGGAAACCACTGTGACACTGTGGAAACACTTGGAAGCAAATGTCCACTGTTTCATGTTGCACAAATGAACAAGTTAGAGCTCTGGAGACCATTGCGACACAATGGAAACATGTGGAACAAAGGGTCCCTAGTGACACTGCAGGGCCTCATGGAATGCAAGAGACCACTCTGATGGAATAGAAATGCATGGATTCAAGTGTCCACTGTTTCACATTGCAACCTCATGGAACCAAGGAGACCATTGTGGTACAATGGAATCTCAAGGAAACACGAGTTAATTGTCAACCTATTACTGATGACTAAAACTCCATGTTGGATTCCTGAGTTGTGGACCCACTCAAAACAGGCTCCTCCATAAGGTGCAGCCAGGGGGTTTTGTCACCCTGGCCTCGGATCAAATCTTGCAGCCCCAGCCATGGTGGCCCAGCCCCTGTGCAGGCCCAGCCCAGGACAGGAGCATTGCGGGTGGGAACGGCCCCTCTGCCGTGGTGCCCACAGCAGCCCTGGGGCTCTGTGCCCCATGGCCTCCCTGCTGGGCAGCCTCTGCCAGCTCCTGCACAGCCCGTGGCACCTGTGGGCCTGCACTGACAGCCCTGCCCCGGGCTCTGCCGGGCTCTGGGCCAGCACAGAGGCCGGGCAGGGCTGGCCATGGCCAGGAACAGGCCCTGAGCCCTGCAGGAGGATGGAGCTGGGGCACAGCCAAACTCAGCCCAGGCCAAACCTGGGCTCAGCAGCCAGGGCTGGCAAGGGCTGGGGACAGAGGCTGGCAGTGACAAATGTCCTGGGCCCCCTCCCTGCTTTGTGCGTGCCACCAAGGGCACAGAGCAGCCTCCTCTCTGGGCCACTTGCCTGTTTGCAATGCCTTCCCCAGGCGCTGGCCCTGCCCCACAAGGCCTGGGCTGAGTCCTGCCCCTGCCCGCTCAGCCAGGCTGAGATGGACACTGCTGCTTTCTCTGGCAGGCTCTCTCAGGCCAGCCCAGCTCCCTGCAAGCTGTGCCAGCTGCCCTGAGCTCTGTGCAGCACCAAGGGCCTCTCCCCAGCACAGCCCAGCCGGCTCTGGCCCCACAGCTCTGCTCAGGCCAGGGGGCTCTGGGCAGTGGCCCCACGGCCTCAGCCCCTGCCAAGGGCACAGCAGCAGCTGCAGCTCAGAGAGGACTCAGCCCCAGCCATGGGGGAAGGTGCTTGGCCAAGGCAAAAGGAGGCTGCCTGTGTGCCCTGCTCCCCTCTCCCTGAGCTCCTGAGAGCTCTGCAGCCCCTCCTGCCATCCCATCTGCCCAGGCCAGAACAACAGCCCTGGCCTTGGGGCCCTCCAGAGCTGCTCCTGCTCCAGGCCCAGGGCCCATCCCAGAGCTGGGGCAGCCAGAAAGCTGTGCCCATTTCTGTTCATTCCTGCTCTGATGAGGATGGATCCTCAGCCACTTGGAGGTTGCTGATGAATTTTCCTACTCCAGAGACCTCTTCTTTCTTGAGCTCTTCGGTTCACAAATTCAGTGACAAAGACTCACAAACTTTTGTTCAAAACACCCAAACAAGAAAAGTCCCTGGGAATAATTTACATTATCAATTCTTCTGTGGTTAATTAGACAGATTTCAGAAGTGTATTCCAAGTGACTATACTATATTGAAAACAGTGCAGAGAGAACAGTTTGTCCTGTAAAGATTTCTTTTCCTGTTTCTAGATGGATATAAACAATGTCCCGATTATATTGACCCTCAGAAACCGTCTAATGCAGTCTGTATAGATATGAAAATCAAGACCCGTCATGGCTGACAATCAATCACACTTTGTCCTCACCCCCTCCCCTGCATTTCCCTCATCCAAAAACTGTGACTCCTATGGATCAGGAATGGTGTGGCCAGCAGGAGCAGGGCATTGATTCTCCCCCTGTGCTCAGCACTGGTTGGGCAGCAGCTCAAATGCTGTGTCCAGTTCTGGGCTCCCAATTTAGGAAGGACATGGAGGGGCTGGAGCGTGTCCAGAGACAGACACCAAGGCTGGTGAGGGGTCTGGAACACAAATCCTGTGAGGAGTGCCTAAGGGAGCTGGAGTTGTTTATCCTGGAGGAGGCTCAGGCAAGACCCCATCACTCCCTAAAACTCCCTGTCAGGAGGCTGCAGACAGGTGGATGTTGGGGTCTATTCCCAGAGAAGAGTGAAAGGATAAGAGGACACAGCCTTAAAGCTGCACCAAGGGGATGTTTAGGCTGGACATTAGGAAATTAGGAAAAAGGGTGGTTGGGCATTGGAATGGGCTGCCCAGGTAGGTGGGTGAGTCACCATCCCTGGAAGTGTTTCAGGATTGACTGGATGTGGCACTGAGTGCCATGGTCTGGGTGACAAGGTGGTGTTGGGTCACAGCTTGCACTTGATGCTCTCTAAGGTCTTTTCCAGCCTGGGTGATTCTGTGATGATTGTGACACTGCAGGGCCCTGGGGCAGCAAGGGGCCATTGTGACACTGCAGGGCCTGGTGAGACTGAGAGGACCATAGTGACACTGTGTACAACATGGCGCCACAGAGCCAAGGGGCCACTGTGACACTGTGGGGCTACATGGAAGCAAGGAGTCCATTGTGACAGTCTGGGTCCTGGTGGAACCACAGAGGCCACTGTGACACTGCAGGGCCCATGGAACCAAGGGGCCAGTGTTGATCCTCAGGGACTCCTGGAATGAAGGAAACATGTTTGACACCATGGTGACCCTTGGGACCAAGAGGCCGTTGTGACACTGTGGAACCAAGGAGAGCATTACTGCACTGTGAGACCTCATGAAACCAAGGATCCATTGTGACACTGCAGGGCCCAAGGATCCATGGGACTTTGTGACACGCTGGGGTGCCATGGAACCAAAGAGACATTGTGACACTGGGAGGCCTCATGGAATCATGGAGACTATTGTAACTATCCAGGAGCTCAAGGAACCATGGTGACATGAAGTTGGCAGGCATAGTGGATGTTCTGGAGGGTTGGAGGGCTCTGCACAGGGACCTGGACAGGCTGGATCCAGGACCCAAATCCAACATGGTGAGGTTTAACAAGACCAAGTGCTGGGCCCTGCAATTTGGCTACAACAAGCCCTGCAGTGCTACAGGCTGGGGACAGAGTGGCTGGACAGCAGCCAGGCAGAAAGGGACCTGGGGGCACTGATGGACAGCAGGCTGGACATGAGCCAGCAGTGTGCCCAGGTGGCCAAGAAGGCCAATGGCTCCTGGCCTGGATCAGGAATGGTGTGGCCAGCAGGAGCAGGGCAGTGATTCTTCCCCTGTATTCGGTAGTGGTTGGGCAGAGCCTCGAGTGTTGTGGCTGGTTCCAGGTCCCCCAATTTAGGAAGGACATGGAGGGTCTGGAGAGTGTCCAGAGAAGGGCACCAAGGCTGGTGAGGGGTCTGGAGCACAAGTCCTGTGAGGAGTGGCTGAGGGTGTTGGGGATGTTTATCCTGGAAAAAAGGAGGCTCCGGGAGACAAGGTGGTGTCAGGCCACAGGTTGGACTTGATGATCTCCAGGAACTTTTCCAGCCTTGCTGATTCTGTGATTCTCTGAAACCACCCTTGGAGCATGTGCAGGATGAGCCCTGGGCGTCCTCCTCAAAAGGTCCAGCAGCCCAGGTCCCTCAGCTTCTCCACACAGGCCCCAAAGCCCATCCTGTCAGTCCTGCAGAGCCTCTCCAGCCCCTCCTCAATGCCCAGAACAGGGAGCCCCACACCCAGACACAGCAGCCCAGATGTGTCCCCTGGCCTGTGGTGCCTCTGGCAAGGGAGCAGCACGAGGCACTGCAGGACCCTGCAGACAATTCCTGCAGCACTTGGAGGATGATCCTGCTCCCCAAGGGATGTTCCCATGGTGCCAACTGAGGAACTGAAATGTGGAGTGGGGCCAGAGAGGAAAGGAAAACAGGGATGGACTGTTTGCAGAGGAGGTGATAGGATGGGCAAGAGGAGGAAATCTGCACAAAGAAAGAGTAAAGAAAGCAAAGGTGAAGCAAAGGAAATGCTCAGGGCAGTTTGGGGATGGCTGCCAGGCAGCCCTGCCTCTGAGCAAACACGTCTGCAGTGGGACAGGAAACTCACAGCTGATGGGAACAAAGTTTCTGGCTGACTTCAGAGGCCACAACAAACCTGAGTGGTTTCCCTGCCGTCCCCAGCCCTTGCTGGCCCAGGGGCTGATGGCATTTGTGCTCACTCAGCTCCATGTCCCCACAGCAGCACCATGGGGGTGCTGAGCCTGCTGTGTGCAATGCAAACAGGGGCTCCTGAGCCAGTGCTGCCGTGTGTGTGCCTGCAAGGATGCGGCTCCTGTGTGAGCTGGGGGAGAGGCCAGGGCTGCAGAGGGGGGATGTTGTTGGCAGGTGCATGAGGATGCTCTGGGACGCTGCCCTGGGGTGTCCAGTGCAGTGGGGATGGATCAGCCCCTGCTCTGCTGCTCCTTGCCAGGGTGTCCCCCTTGCAGGGAGCTTGCAGAGCACCAGCCATGCTGTTTGCCCTCAGCCTGCCCACGGCCAGCCTGGGGCTGCTCCCGGGGCTTTTCTGTGCTCAGCATTGGGATGGCCAAGTGTTGTGGAGAGAGCCTGGCCAAGGAGCCTGGAGCCCCCAGGCCCTGCCCTGAGGCGTCAGCGCTGCCCCAGCAGTGCCCATGGCCTGTCCCTACTGCAGCCCCGGCACTGCCACCCCCAGGGCTGTGCCCGGCCCCGAGAGCACTCAGGCCCTGCAGCAACACGAGGGCCAGGAGGGCAGCGGGGCAGTGGCACGGGAGCAGCACTGGCAACACCAAGTGCTGCTGCTGCTGCTGGGCACAGCTGCTGTGCCAGCACTGATCTGCCCCAGCTCTGCACACAGACATTGCTGCTGCAGCTCCAGAGAAGGGAACAAAAAGGGCATCTCTGGATAAAACTTTGCTGTAAGATTCTTTAGTTCATTTAATGCCATAGAGGGTACAGCTCCTCATTGACACTGTGGGTCACAGTAAAGGTGGAAAAATTTAAAATGAAATATGGCACAAGCAATGGCAGTTCTTTGTGGAATATATTGAAAAACTAAAACAAAGAAAAAGAAAGAACAAACCAACAACCAAACCAACAAGAATAATCAAATGTGACTTCGATTACAAGTGATTGCATAAATTGGCCAGCAGTTTAATGTTCCTGAAAACATCCAGTCATCAGTGTCCACACTGCAGCCTTGAGCTCCTGGTTCCTGAGGCTGTAGATGAGAGGGTTCAGGGCTGGAGGAACCACTGAGTACAGAACTGACAGGGACAAATCCAGGGACGGGGAGGAGATGGAGGGGGGCTTCAGGTTCGCAAACACTGCAGTGCTGAGGAACAGGGAGAGCACAGCCAGGTGAGGGAGGCAGGTGGAAAAGGCTTTGTGCCATCCCTGCTCTGAGGGGATCCTCAGCACAGCCCTGAAGATATGCACATAGGAGAAAACAATGAACACAAAACAACCGAGTCCTAAACAGGCAGTAACAGCAAGAAGCCCAAGTTCCCTGCGGCTAGAGTGTGAGCAGGAGAGTTTGAGGATCTGGGGGATTTCACAGAAGAACTGGCCCAGGGCATTGCCATGGCACAGGGGCAGGGAAAATGCATTGGTTGTGTGCAGTAGAGCACTGAGAAAGGCACTGGCCCAGGCAGCTGCTGCCATGTGGGCACAAGCTCTGCTGCCCAGGAGGGTCCCGTAGTGCAGGGGTTTGCAGATGGACACGTAGCGGTCGTAGCACATGATGGTCAGGAGGAAATACTCTGCTCAAAGGAAGAACAGAAAGAAAAAGAGCTGAGCTGCACATCCTGAGTAGGAGATGTGTCTGGTGTCCCAGAGGGAATTGTGCATGGCTTTGGGGACAGTGGTGCAGATGAAGCCCAGGTCGCTGAGGGCCAGGTTGAGCAGGAAGAAGAACATGGGGGTGTGCAGGTGGTGGCCGCAGGCTACGGCGCTGATGATGAGGCCGTTGGCCAGGAGGGCAGCCAGGGAGATGGCCAGGAAGAGGCAGAAGTGCAGGAGCTGCAGCTGCCGCGAGTCTGCCAATGGCAACAGGAGGAAGTGGCTGATGGAGCTGCTGTTGGACATTTGATGTGTCTCGGCATGGGGATCTGTAAGAAAAGTAATCATGGAATAGTTCAGTATGGAGAGGACTTGAAATATCCCAGCCCACCTTGGTGGCACTTTCCCTCCACTGCCTGCCCAGGGCTCTGTGCCTGGAGCTGTCCCTGCCAGCAGCTGCTTCCCTGTGCCCAGGGCTGGGCCCTGCCATTGCTGCCAGAGCCCAGCCCAGCCCTGGGGGCTCAGCTCTGCCCTGCAGACCCCTCCCAGCACAGGACACTGCCCAGGGCCATCTCTGCCTCTGCAGACTCTGATGGCAACGTCACAGCAACCCTGAGGAGGCTGGAAACGTCACACTAATGCTGCCTGTAAGGGACCTTTTGCTGATCTCTGTGACTGACTGCTTTATTCTAAGATCTGAGAAATAAATTTCTTATTTCTCCCTACCTGAACTTAGAGATAAATATCTATATGCAATTTCCCATCTAGGCAACCCAGAGCAGTAGGCTAAAAAAGCAGAATTTTCCTTTTTATGTAGCTCCTGAATTGCTGTGCTCCCTATATAATCTACCTGGAAATGTTCTGGAGTTAAATGTCATGCTGGGAGCAGTCCTGAACAATGCAGCATCTTCACCACACAAGGACAACACTTCCAAGCATTACCAGCTGTCTCCTTCCACCCAGACCTTGTCCCCCAGTGCTGGGAGCAGCTCCCAGGGCTGGCTGAGAGCTGTCCCTGGCAGGCAGCAGAGTCCCTGCCCCAGCACAGCGCCCTGGGCTGCAGGACCCTGCTCTGCACCACAGCCCTGGGCGCCCCTGGCTGCTCTACACAAGAGATCATCAGAGAATGTACTCACACAGTCTGCAGGCATTGGGATGTTCCAGCTTTAGGAGATCACTGCAGGAGCTGCAGCTGCATTGTCCTGCAGCCAGAGGCTTCCTGTGTCAAGGGCTGGGAGTGATTCTGCCCCAGGCACTTCTGAGCATCTTCCCAGCCGTGACAGATTGAAGCTCTCTGTGCCTCTGTGCTGTGCCTGGGGTGGCTGCAGGCAGTGCCCCAGCCCTGCTGGGCTGGGAGAAGAGCTGCTCATCAAGAGAAATGTGTTTTTGAAGCTCTCCTTGGTTGCCAGGATCGTCTTCTGAGCCAGGAGCCCAGCCCAGCTCATCAGCACAGACACAGCACAAGGACTTTAATGACCCTCTTGGGGTTTGTGCTGAGGCCCTGAACATCAGTCCCTGAGAGGGAGCTGAAGAAACCTCTCAAGAACTCCAAGTCAGAATCAAACTCCAAAATTTCCTAAAGTTTTAATGGGCTCCACTGAGGGATATGACTGAGAAAGTGTCCCCAGGTTCGTTAGAGCAGGAAATTGGAGGCAGAGATGAGAGGTGGGGACAAAGAGAAGCCAAGTCTTGGTGCCCTGGGGCACAGCAGGGTCTGTGCCACCAAGGGCTGGGAAGAGACACCTTGTCCTGAGCCACTGGGGCCTCCTGGCACAGCCCCAGCAAGGCTGGCCACTGGCACCCCTTGTCCTGCCCTCAGCATCCCCCCACATGCCAGTGGCCTCAGGGATGTGCTGGGACGAGTCCCTGGGGAGCCTTGGTCAGGAATGGCCCTGGGGGGCTCCTTCATGCTCCCAGGGACTGCAGGTTTTTCAAAGGACTTTGGGTTTTGCTTTTGCCTTGGAGTCTGTGAGAGCTTTCTGCAATCATGGCCTCCAATTATCTGCTTTAATTAGTCTCTTGAGGGCCTTTCTCAGTAACAACACTCAGTGGAGCTCATTAATGCTTCAAGGTACTTCAGTTTTTTTAAGGTACTTTCCTTTTCCTTTCTTCTCTGAGTCTTTGAGAGGGTTTTGGGCAATCATGGCCTCCAATTCTCTCCTCCAAGGAGTCCATGTGGAGCCTGTGTTGGACCCATTAATGCTTTGAGACACTTTGGGTTTTTCTTCTGACTTGGACTCCTGGAAAGATTTGTATAATCTCCTCGCAGGCCCTGATGTTCAAGGGCTCAGCACCAAAGACACCAGGGAGTTCATTGGGATCAAGCAAGTCCTGACAAACCATGGCTCTGCCTTCATTTCCCTCTGGTCTAGAGCAGTTAATTAAAAATGTTTCCTACTATAGTTATGGAGAAATACTTCAAACAGCTTCTAGGAGATATTTAGTAATATTTTAGTGGGTATATTTTATTGCATTTCTGTTTAGAGCAGATGTGATTGCAGCATTCTGTGATTGATATTGATCCAGGGTCTCTCCTCAGGAGGTCTGACCTGCTCACAGAAGCTGTGCCTTGACGTGTGACCTAGTTTGAACAACCTTGCTGCACATTCCCCAACCCCATCCTGGCTGTCCTCACTCACCTGGGACCTGCTTTGTTTGGAGATCTAGCTGTACACAGCCAAAGAGGATATTTTCCTTTTCTAATTTTTTTTTTTAATAATCTAAAGCTCTTTAATTTCCCCATTGAAAATAGACACCTTTCTTTAGTGTGTGCCAGCCCAAGGAGGTTTCCCTTCCCCAGGGCAGAGATATTCAAGGAATCTTAGAGATCTTTGGAGTCCTTGGTTCCACAAAGCCTTGCTGTGTCACCATGGACTCTTGATTCTGTGAGGTTCTGTAATGTCACAATGGATGTTTGGTTCCATGGGGACCCACAGTGTCACAGTGGTCTCCTTTTTCCTGTGGCACCCAGCAGCAAACCCCACTGGCAGAACCAAATGCCTGGGAAGAAGGAGAAGGGGATATTTGGAGTGATGGTTTTTGTCTTCCCAGGGCACAGTGACGTGGGGTGGGGCCCTGCTGTCCTGGAGATGGCTGAACACCGGCCTGCCCATGGCAGGGCTGAGAGACAACAACCTCTGTGCATGGAACTACAACAGCAGAGAGGTTGTCACAATCCGCTATTAATACAGAGTGGGGGGCGTGATGGTTCGTTTGATCTCAAAGGTGCAAACAGGCAAATAGCAATGGACAAAATCAGTTTATTCAACAACAGCAATGCATTTTTATTAAATGCCAACAACTCAGTTGCGATAGAGGGGAGAGATACAGGAAACAAAGTATAGAGAGAGAAAAAGAAGGGGATGGGAAAATAGCTACCAACAGATGAGATGGATGTCCCCATGGACCAGCCAATAGACGAGTCTTCATCCATGGGGAGATCTCAAGGGTCTGCTCCAGAGGGTCACTCTTTTATAGTCCTTCTCCAAAGCAAGTGGCCTCTGGCCAAGAGGTGGGAAGATTTATGGACCATTGTGTGGTGCTGCGGGAGACAAGTGCGATTGGGCAGTACATGCAGTCTCCAGTTGGTACAACACAATCTCTGGTTGGTGCCATGACAGCACAGTCCAGTGAACACAATACACCAGCACAGTCACCTGACAAGCATCCATCGTGGCCAGGCCAGGAAACCATTGTCCAGAGCCAGCCTGGGTGGGGGTCCTCGAGGTCTCCTTGCAATGGTTGAGAGGCAAAATCGAGGGAAACTTCAGACCAACCCTTACACAGGTCAGGCTGAAGGGTGGGCTTAAAAGACTGTCACCAGCACAGGAAATATCAATGTGAGAGGAAAGATGTTTGCTAATGTCTTTACAAATCATTTGGTGGGTGAAGGGATGGGTGTTAAGGTCTCTGAAATTGGTCATAGCATTTCTACTGACTTTGGGCAGCAGGTTTGTTACCGGGCCCAGCCAGCTTGGCTCCTGACACAGACAAGGGTTTTCACTGGTTTATACTGATTTTTACCCATTTTCCTTGTTTGTAGAGGTCCATACTGTTTTTTTCTTGTCTATACTGGTTTGTACTGGTTACTACTGGTTTGCATTACACAGTTGGTTACTGTTTTTTACTGGTTTTTGCCACTTATACTGGTCCATACTGCTCCATACTGGTCCTTACTGGTCTGTACTGGTTTATACAGGTGTCAGGGTGCCATCAGAGCTGTCGTTCATGGGGCAGTGCCTGGGGGTGAACCCCAAATCCTACGGGGTGTGGCACCACCAGGGCTGGGTGCTTGGCCGCGCTGCAGCGCCCCCTGCTGGCCGGGAGGACCTGGCACTGTGCAAGCACCTCCTGGTGGCCAACCCTGCAACTGCGAGTGGGTTGTACTGGTTTGTACTGGTTTGTGCTGGGATGGGGTGCTGGGGTGTTACTGGTTTGTACTGGGTTATACTGAGAAAGGGAGCAGGGGTGTGTGAGTGCCCCCTGCTGGGGGGGAGGACCTGGTGGCCAACTCTGAGTTATACTGGGTATACTGGTTTATATTGGGATGGGGTGCTGAGGGTCACTGGGTTGTACTGGGTTATACTGATTTATACTGGGATGTGGTCCTGGGAGTGACTGGGTTGTAATGGTTTATACTGGGTTATACAGGGATATTCTGGATTTTACTGGGTTAAACTGGGGTGTACTGGGTTATACCAGGAGGGGGCCTGGGGATGCTTGGCACTCCACTGGGAGCAACTTCCGGGGATGCTGGCCTTACTGATTTATACTGGGATGGGGCTTGGGACCTACTGGGAGTGACTTCAGGTTGTGCTGGCCTTACTGGTTTATACTGGTAGCTGCTGCCATGGACTCAGGGGCTCAGGGGTGGCTCCCAGTGCTTACTGGTTTATACTGGTGCCCTCCCAGTATAAACCTGGGAGCCCCAGGACCACACTAGGAGCCCCTAGACTACACTGGGAATGGGTTTGGGTGCATGAGGCCTTACTGGTTTATACTGGGAGCTGCTGCCATGAGCCTCAGGAGCTTGGGGGTGGCTCTCAGTGCTTACTGGTTTATACTGGTGCCTTCTCAGTCCACACCTGAGAACACCGGTGGGTGCTGACAGCCAGGCAGAACCCCAAGTTTGAGCTGGCCTATGTGGGATCTTTCTGGGCCGTGACTTCTCCAACTTCTCGGCCTGGCACCACCGCCTGAGGCTGCCAGTGCCTGCCAGGAGCTCCAGCAACGGAGAGGTGAGGATACTGCCCTCTGAAAAGCTGAAGAAAGGTGAAGGATTCCCCAGAAAAATTCCCACAATTCTGTTGGATCCCCAAAATTTTCCAGCCCCTCCCTCACCTAAACTGGGAGCTGGTGGGTTCTGTTGGGTTGAATGGGTGACCTGGTGTTCCTAAATCTCTCTTGACTTCTATGGGTAAGTCTGGTGCCCTAAATCCCTGTTGATTTTAATGGGTAGACCTGAACTTCCACACACCTGGATATTCAGATATTTGGGTGCCCCCTTTGCCACCCCAGAGCTGGAGCTGGTGCAGAACGCCGCTTTCACTGACTCCAGAGTCCAAAGTGCCTGGGTGTACCTGCACTGCATGCTCTCCCGAGGTAACTTGGGGATCCCTCCCACCCCTAGGGCCCACACCTGGAGTTTTGGGGTGCCCCCTGAATGTTGGGGTGCCCCTTGACAGCCTCCCAGCTGCTGAGGGTCATCTGTGTCCAGGTTGACCAGGAGGATGCAATAGTGGTCATCATCTTCTCTCATGGCCAGTCAGGACACTTGGGTGCCCCAAGCATCACCTGGGTACACCTGGGTATACCTGGGTATTCCCAAAAATCTCCTGGATCCCCCCAGAAATCACCTGGGTACACTGGGGTGTCCCCAGATATCACTTGGATATCCCCAGAAATCACCTGGGTATACCTGGGTACCCCTAAAATATCCTGGATCACCCCAAAAATCACCTGGGTACACCTGGGTACCCCTTGGACACCTGGATCCAAACCCAAAACCCATGTGATTCCCAAAAACCAGTGTCCCTAAATCCTCATTGCTTTGACTGGGTAGACCTGGTGTCCCTGAATACCCATTGACTTCAATGGGGTACACCTGGTGTCCTGTTGATCCCTAATTATATACACTAATCTTTACCAGTGGTCCCAGTTATGCCCCAGTGCTCCCAGTATCCCCAATGTCCCCCCCCTTATCTGCTCCCAGGAATAGCTCCTAGTTTGACTAATTTGCCCTCCCATTTCTCCCAGGGCTCCCAGTTTGCCTGTTTCCTCCTTTCTAGTGCTTCCAGTTCCCCCTCAGTAGTTCCAGTTCCTCTCCCTTAGCCCTTCCCAGTGCTCCCAGCTTAACCAGTAGCCCTTCCTGATCAAGCCCTATCAATGGGTAGACCTGGGGTCCCTAAATCCACAAAAGACTTCAATAGGTTAGACCTGGTGTCCCTCAGTTCCCATTGACTTCAAGGGATAGACCTGATGTCGCAAAATGTTTGGTTGTAAAAATGCCAATTTTGGGTTCAGAATTCCCAGATTTTGAGCTGAAAATGGAGATTTTTGGGCTTACCTGGAGGCACAGCCCCAGCACAGGCCCCAGGTGTGGGATCAGGGATTCAGAACCGGCTTCCAGGAATTCATCCAGGACTTCCAGAGCATCAGCACCGTGATACTGGAGTGGAAATTCCTGGAATTCAGCCCATTTCCCCCAAATTTCCCCACTTTAGAACCAAATTTCCACAAAATCCACATTGACTTTAATGGAAAGACCTGGTGTCCCTATATCCCCTTTGATTTTAATGGGTAATCCTGATGTCCAAAAAATCCCTATTGGGAGATTAATATTATGAGGGATGGGGAATCTTAGAGACATTGTAAAAGAGGGTTTATTGCTTTATTGCATCCGTCTCATAGAAGGCTGTGACACTAAAAGTGTTACATCCAATGCCATAATATCAGAACCTGCTGCATTCTTAGTTACAATGCCTTATGTTAGTTCTTTAGCCAATTAAATACTTCTATGAAATTTGCAAGTGTCTTTTCATACCAATCATTAATTGCTTTGCTTCCCATGGCTTTGCTGCATTGCGTCATTTTTCAGCCAATCATATAACACTTCACAAACTTACATTGACACATCTTAAGTTTCTAACTAAATTATAAATAACAGTTTTTATTACTAAATTTTAAAATCTTTTACTATCTTACTTAATAGACTGCTTTGCTTACGTAATAGATATTTCTGTTTGCTGAAAACATATTTCCACTTAAACTACAAACTTAAATTCTTGTTTCATGTCTGTTTCACTTTAATGCTCTAATTCTCCAAGCCTTCTCCAAGGTCTTAGATCAAACCCTGTATCCATCTCTATCTCTGAGCCTGTATGCACAAGGCCCTGAGAGCTCTCCGTGCCTGCATTTCCCACACTGCAGTATCCCAATGGACCTTTGGTTCTGTGGGGACTCACAATGGCAGAAGGGTCTCCTTGGTTCCACAAGATCCTGCAGATCCTCTTGATTCAACAAGGCCTCAAAGTGTCATCATGGCCTCCAGGATTCCATGAGGTCCCACAGTGTCACAATGGACCTTTGGTTCCATGGGGCTGCAAAGTGTCACAACAGTCTCCATGACTCCATGAGATCCCACAGTGTCACTATGGCTCCCTGGTTCCATGGAGCCTGACAGTGTCACTATGGATTCCTTGGTTTCATAAGGCCCTGACATTTCAGACCACAATGGTCTTTCTGTTTCACAAAGCCTCAAATTGTAAAAATTTGAGGCCTCCATGGTTTCATGAGGTCTTGCTGTGTCACAATGGTCTCCTTGGTTCTGCAGTGTCAGAATGCCCCCTCGGTCCCTTGGAGCTCACAGGGTCACTCTTGTGTCCTTGGTTCCATGAGGCCCTGCAGTGCCACAATGGTGCTTTGGTTCCACGTGGCCTCAAAGTGTCATCATGGTCTCCATGGTTCCATGAGACTCTGCAGTGCCACCATGGTCTCCTTGGTTCCATGATTTCAGAATGGCCCCTTTGTCCCATGGAGCCCAGAGTCACTGTGGTCCCCTTGATTCCATGAGGTCCTGCCATGCTACAGTGGCCCCAATGGCTACAATGGTCTCCAGTGAGACTCTCTACAACCACCTGAACAGAGGCTGTAGTCAGGTGGGGATCGGTCTCTTCTCCCAGGCAACCACTGATAGAACAAGAGGACACAGTCTGAAGATGAGCCAAGGATAGATTAGGTTTGATATCATGAAAAAATTCTTCACAGAAAGAGTGATTGGGCACTGAAATCTTCTGCCCAGGGAGGTGCTGGAGTCACTGTCTCTGGCAACATTTAAAAAAAGACTAGATGTGGCACTCAGAGCCACTGTTTAGTGTTGTGGTTCAGCTTTTAATTTATATGTTGTAGAAGTTGTTATATCCCTTGTTCGTAATGGTTTTTCCCTTGGTTGTTACCCCTGGTTCAATGTACAATGGTTTTGCCCTTTCCCGCCGGTACCCCTGTCCATCACCCTAAGCCCCGCCCATTCTTCTAGCGCTTTCCCTGCCAGTTTTTCTAATCCACTCCCAAGCCCTTGTCAATCCCTCTTGGCCCTTCCTATTGTTCTAGCACCTTCCGTGTTTGTTATTCCATCTTAAGTATATGATTTGATGCCATGTATAAGTCCCCGCCTATGTTTCCCCCTATTGGTTGCATGTATAATTAGTCCCGCCTTATGTTACACCCCTAAACTGTTGCGATTGGTTGCTGTATCGTACCCTCCCCTGTGGGAGGTCCCCTATTTAAGTTGCTGCACACCTGTGTTCCTCGCCTTTTTGGGTTCCCTTCCCTCGTGTCCAGTTCTCCTCTCACCTTCCCAATAAATCCTACCCTGGAATCTTGAAAGGTCTCCCTCTCGTTCCTTTGCTTCTCCCCACATGTTGGAAGTGGCCAAAGGCAGCTTGGAGCCCTAGCTCCACTCCTGGTTCTGGGAACCTGGGAGGTAGCCCACTCGTGACGCCGGCAGTCAGCAGAGCTAGCTGGCTTGTCAGGGTTCGGGTGGTCAAGGCTGCCACGTCAGTTTAGTTGATGAGTTGATGTTAGATCATAGGCTGGACTTGATGATCTCAAAGGACTTTTCCAACCCTGTTCATTCTGTGATTCCTTTTCATAATAGTCTCCATTGTTCCACAAGGCCCTGCAATGCCACAGTGGACCTTTGGTTTCATGAGTTCCCACAGTGTAACAATGGGCCCTTGGTTCCATGAGGTTCCTCAGTGTCACAATGGTCTCCTTAGATCCACAGTGTCACAATGGCCCCTTGGTCACAATGGACTTCTGGTTCCATGAGCTTTCATACTCTCAGAAACAGTTCTGCAGTGTCACTGTGATGAATATGATTCATGCTAATTAAATTGTAACTATATTAGCAAAATTGTATTTAGATCAATAGAAGACAATTGTTACAGAGTAAGGGGGGAGATGGGTGAGACAGGACAAAGGACATCTTCCAGATGTTGGGAGTCAGAGAAGGATATTGGAAGGGAGTCGAAGAAGGATGTTGGAAGGGAATAGTAAAAGGATGTAGGTCTGACAAGCAGCATCTAGAAATAGAGTCTCAACCTTGAAATGGGCCAAAATGGGACAATTCCAGGCATGGGACTTAATTAGAGTCTTGCTATGGAAAACATCTGCTCAGTCACACAGGGCGCCTGCGCTACCTGCAGGTCCCACCTCGGTCACGGATGAAGATGATGAGCCTTCATCAGAAATAAGACCCTCAAAATGATGAGAGACCCCTAACCATTAGTAGAGCAAGCGCTGTACACATAGTGACGGAGATTTAAGGAATAGAAACTGGGAGGAGTTTTCTAAAAACTTCTGTAGCATATCACATATAAGTGGGATTGTTAGGCTTGATGCTTTGGTACAAGAGGAAGGGCGAGCCCCTCCCTGTGCCCCTGGTCGGTTTTGCTTATGCTTTATACAAACCTCCATTATACTAAATTACTTATTCTCAAATTTTACTTATCCTGAAACATATGTATCCAATACTTTGATTGTATTCATCTCCAATATTTTGATTGTATTCATCTCGAATACTTTAATTGTATCCATTTATAATTGTTACTATTACAAATTTGCTGGTACATTTAATCCCATTGCTTGATAAATTGGAAAAATAGAGAATCATTCATTACATGGGGACAGCCTGGGAAGGTGCCCCAGGGCAATTGTCCCACACCAGCCCCTGAAACCACCACACCCAGCACTGGCCTCTCCCCCAGCTGCAGGAGGTTGTTTGTCCCTGCATGGAGGGACACCGAGTGACCAGGCCAGCAGAGCACGTTTGCTCTGTATGAGGAGATTTCAGCAGTGCATCGTGTGTGTGGGGAGATGAACCCGAGTGAGCACAAACACCATCATCACCACTCGGGGGTGGCACATTTCTGCTGGCACAAAGAGTGCCTTGAGGCCACTACACTCTGGGAAAACACCTGAATTCATTACTGGGCTGTGGTTAGAACTGCATAGAAAGAGACATCCCGGGCAGGGAGGGTCCAGGAAAAAATGCTCAGGACAGCCATGGACTGCACAGAGAGACTTTGCAGTGGGATCTCTGGGGAGAAATCAGAGCTGCCTCTCTTCTGTACCATCCCGAGGACCTGGACAGGGCTGTCCCTGGAACTGAGGGATCTAGAAAAGGCCCTTGGTGTCAGGGATGTTGAGAAGGCTAGGAAGTGTCATTGTGGGATCTCTCTCAAACCCCTTGGAAAGGGCAGAGCCATCTCAGAGGGTCATGGGCACTTGGGAAGGGCAGACATGGAACCAGTCTGCAAACAGGGCAGGGAGGGGCACTGGGACAGTCACAGACTGGTCAGGCTCAGCAGGGAAGGGCAGGTGGCAAATCCTCCTGCAGCCATTCCAGGCACTGGCAGCACAAGGCAGAGATTGCAGAACCCCCGTGGGAGGGAAAAGAAGGGGATGTTGTGTGCCCAGACTTTAGCCAGGCCTGGAACATGATCTGCTGTGCTCTCCTCAGAGCCACATTCGAGAGAGCTGGGCTGCAGGAGAGGAACATGGGGTGGGTGGGAATTTGGCTGAACAATCAGGGTCAAATGTCATCCATGGCACAGAGTCCTCTGGGCAGCCACTCCCTGGTGACATCCCTCAGTGACCAGCCCTTGACCACCAGTGTAGAACATTTCTATTATCTCTACAATACTATGAAATATATTTTCCATTTCTTTTGTGGATGCTGCCAATTTGCAGGGAGTCTGAAACCAAGCTCATCTAGTTAATGTTGACTGCAAAATGCAATTGGGCAAGATGACTGAGTTGGATAAATTTGTCTTGCCATTAGGTGCCAAGCAAGCAACAAGAAAAGGCAGAAAAGATTTAGGCATCAGAAGAAAGGCAGTTCAAAAGGGGAAAAACCAAACCCAACAAAAAAATCTAAAGCAAAACCCACCCACAATAACACAAAAACCCCACAAACAAACCAACCACAAAAAGCAAAGTCCACAAAGAGAAGAAACAGAAATCCACAGGAAATCTCCTATCAACAGAAAATGTTTAACCATCTTGTGGCAGGAAAAGATTCTGGATGTGTTGGTGCTGTTCTGGAAGAAAAATATCTTTAAAAAGAAATCAGTCCCCTACACCCCTTGCTCCTCGCTTCTCCCAGTTTATTTCTGATCATGGTGTGACATGGAACGGAAAATCCCTTGGGTCAGTCCAGCCCAGCTGTCCCATCCCTTTTCCCTCAGGAACACTTGCCCACCCCAAGACCATGGGTTGGAGGGGGTTGCAGACACGCCTCATCTGTGGCAAGCACTGTGACAAGGACAGGAGAACAGAACAACATTTCTTCTTGTCAAGGACAGTAGAACAGAACTGAACAGCCTTATAGAAACAGATCAAGGATGTAGATGAGGCAAAGAGAAGTCACACAAACGCAAGTAGGATGGCAGCTCAGCTCTGCAAGGCTGATAAAGCAAAAGTTACACAAAACAATAATATTGCCCTTACCCAAAAGCGGGGGTGGAGGAACAGCCACCTAAAAAGGACACTGGATGTTTAAGACAGAGCCCAAAGGACCATATAAGGTATGTTAAGGGGTACAATTATAGCAAATCAAGTCAAAAGAAGTGGGGATAGCTAATGAATATGTAATCAGTGTGTGATAAAAATTCTGTTCATTTGATGCTCAGTGCACTCGGATGGAGGAAGGATCACCCAAGTGACCACTATGCTGTAACAAAGAATACTTGCCTTCAGATATTCAAAACTGTGTTTAAAAGTTTCTATCCTGTGGGTTTCAGTATCAGTGGTGTTCCTGACTCCATAATGCCCCTTGCACAGTTTCACAATGGCCCCTTGGTTCCACGAGGCCCTGCTGTGTAACAATGGCCCCTTGGTTCCATTTGGGTCTGTACTGTCAAAATGGCCTCCATGGTTCTGCACTGCCACAATGCTCTCCTTGGTTCCACAAGGCCTTGGTGTGTCACAACAGCCCCTTGGTTCCATGAACTGCCATAGTGTCACCATGGTCTCTTGGATCTGCAGAATCACGATGGACAATTGGTTACAAGCAGCCCTGCAGTGTCACAGTGAATATTTGGTTCCATGGGTCCCCACACTGTCACCATGGCCCCTTGGTTCCACGAGGCCTCGCTGTAGAACAATGACCCCTCAGTTCCATGAGGTTTTGTATCGTCAATGCTCTCCTTGGGTCCACAGTGTGAAAATGGCTGCTTGGTTCCATAACGTTCCTCAGTGTCACTGTGGTGTCCTTGGTTCCTTGAGGCTCTGCAGTGTCACAGTGTCCCAACATTTCCATGAGCTGCTGTCCTATCAACCATGTCCTTTATTCCAGTGAGGCCCCACAGTGTCACCATGGCCCCTTGGATCCATGAGGTTCCATAGCCTAACATGGTTTTCTTGATTCCAAGAGGTTCTGCTGTGTCACACTGGACTCTTTGTTCCATGAGGTTCTATAGCCTCACCATGGTCTCCTGGGATCCACATTGTCACAATGGACAATTGGTTCCATGGGACCCTGCTGTGTTGCAATAAACCCTCAGTGCCATGAGGTTCTGGAATGTCACAGTGGTGTCCCTGGTTCAACATGGATTTGGAATGTCACAATATCTGCTTGGTTCCATGAGCTTCCATAGTGTCACAAAGGTCTCCTTCTTTCTTCTGTGTCATAGTGGACCCTCAGTTCCATAAGGTTCCTAAATGTCACAGGTCTCCTTGGTTCCATGTGGCCCTGCTGTGTCACCACAGCCCCTTGGTTCCAGGAGTTTCTGGGCTGTCAACAGTGGTTCCTTTGTTCCAATCAGGCACCGCTGTGTCACACTGCACCCTGGCTTCCATGAAGTTCTTCAGTGTCACAGTGGCCCCTTGGATCCATGCGGTCCCATAGTGTCACCATGGTCTCCTTGGACCTGCATTGTCATCAGGGACCATTGGTTCCATGTGGCCTGGCTGTGTCACAGTGATGTGGATTCCGTAATTGCCTTCAGTGTCACAATGGAGCCTTGTTTCTGTGAGGCTCTCAACTGTCACAATTGTCTTCTTGGTTCCATCAGCCCCTGCTGTGTCACAAGGATCTCCTTGGCTCCATGAGGATACAAAAGCTTTGAATAAACACTGAGCAACACCTGCCTCACAAACCTGGGAACATCTGTCTGTATTGAAAAGAGGGGTTAAAGGTGAGAATGGCACCAGCAGCTTCCATCCACAACAGAGACCAGGGAAAGAACAGGGACAGAGAATTCAGCTGAAAGACTCAGAGAATTCTGCTTACAGAGATCATTTCTGGTTACTCTGTCCCTTGTAGAAAGGTGATATAATTCCAGGCAGCCTGTACTGAGCATGTGGTTCCTCAGTGGGGTTTTTTGTTCAGAAAACCTGCTCAGGCTTTTCCATTCTATCCTTATAAGCAGGAAAATTTCTCCTGGGCCTGTGTGCAGGCAGAGCCCTGAGGAGAGCAGATGGGACATGGTGCAATGGGCTGGGACACCCAGCTGCAGAGCTCAGGGGACAAGGTTCTGCTGCAGGGCACAGGGATGTCAGTCCCAGGTGGGAGATGTCAGACATGGTGAGGCTGGAGGTGAGGAGCAGGTTGTCCAAACAGGGTCAGCCTGCAAGGGGCTCATTCTTCTGTGGGCCCAGACCTCCTAAGGAGACATTCAGCATCAAGACAACTTGGAGAATGATTCAATTACCTCTTCTCTGAGCTGAAAAGTAAAAAAAATTCCATTGATTAAAAACAAAAAATCATGAGGTGCACACTGAAATCTTCCTCATTAACAGAACTCTAAACTGACTCCAAACAGCTGCACAAGCCCTGGAGACTTGAAGAGAATTGAAGGAAGACAAGGAGCTCCTGAGGGCTTTCTGTATTTTGATCAGTCCCATGGTGGATTTGAGGCTGAGTCCAAGACTCTTAGGCACTGAAAGAAGGTTGAAGAAGCTGCTCCAGGAGTCAGAAGCAAAACTCCAAGTCCCTTGGAGCATCAGTGGCCCCACTGAGGGCAGGGAGTGCCAAAGGCTCCCCAGGGAGTGGTGAGAGCAGATCCTTGAGGGCAGGATTGCAGGAGCCCGAGGCTGTGAGCAGGGAACTGCAATGCTGAGCAAGGCCTGGGCTGGGTGGAGGAAGCAGAAAGGCCAAGGCCTGAGCCCAGGCCTGGGCCAGCAGGGCCTGTCCCTCACGGGGGGCTCGGGGCTGTTCCTGGGGCAGTGGGATGGCAGGGGCAGCAAGGACAAATGTCATCAGGCTGTGTGACACTCCAGATGCTCATGGAACCAAGGGCCAGTGTGACACAGCAGGGCCTGATGGAAACAAGAGGCCATGCTGAGCCTGCAGGGCTGTAACACCTCAGAACACTGAAATGCTGGCGGTGACCAAAGGTTCCTTTACTTGAGTTTGGTACAAAGGAGGAACCCCAGCCAGATATTCTCAAGAGGTCAAAATGACATAAAAATTTTGCTGGCAAAATATAGAAAATCAAGGAACTTTGGAAAAGGATTTAATACAACATCTAGTCAACATAAAACACTTATCATAGCAGTAACTTCATTAACTTTTCCAATTTTACCTTAGAAACATTTAAACACTTAAGATGTTGAGGTACCCAAAAGTCTTCTATATAAAGAGCATTAGAAGAAAAGAGAGAGACAGAAAGACAGAAGCTCTATAGAAAGACACACACATGGCTCCCAGCCCCTGGGGTTCCAGTGTGGGTGAGACACAGACCCCAGGAGCAGGCAGGGTATGGACCATGGGCTGAGCACCTGCTCCATGTTTTAAGCCCCTGGGCCTTCGTGGGCCTCCCCCAGGTGGGACTTGTGATTGCTGGGGCAATCAGAGCCTGGGTCAGCACCACCCCACTGTGTGACTGATTGACAGCTCATCCCCAGGTGTCTGGGACATTGATGTCATCCAGCCTCTGACAGCGACCATGGGGACACTGCAGAACCTCATGGAACCATGGGTCAGTTGTGACAATGCGGGCCCAAGGACACCATGGTGACACCATGGAACTTCATGGAACCAAAGAGACCATTGTGACACTCTGGTGCCTCATGGAATCAGGGCGACCAGTGTGAAAATCAGGACCCCTATGGAACCAAGGGTCAGTGATGAAGCTGTGGGGCCCAGAGAACCAAGGAGCCATTGTGACACAGTGGGGCCACATGGAGCCCAGGGACCATGGTGACACTGCAAGAAATTATGGAAGCACAGGGCCAATGTGAAGCAAGGAGAATATTGTGACACTAGAGGGACTCATGGAATCAAGGAGATCATGGTGACACTGTGAGGCCACCATGGAACCAAGGGACCATGTAACAGGTCTGGCTGGTGTCACGATCCACTATTAATACAGAGCAGGGGTCGTGATGGTTTGTTTGATCTCAAACATGCAAACAGGCAAAATGCAGGGGACAAAATCAGTTTATTCAACAACAGCAATGCATTTTTATTAAATGCCAACAACTCAGTTGTGATAGAGGGGAGAGATATAGGAAACAAAGTAGAGAGAGAGAAAAAGAAAAAGAAGGGGATGGGAAAGTAGCTACCAACAGACGAAAGGGACATAGTCACAGGCCAGCCAATAGATGAGTCTTCATCCCTGGGGAGATCTCAAGGGTCTGCTCCAGAGGGTTGCTCTTTTATAGTCCTTCTCCAAAGCGAGTGGCTTCTGGCCAGGAGGTGGGAAGATTTATGGACCATTGTGTGGTGCTGCAGGACAGAGGTGTGGTTGGGCAGTACATGCAGTCTCCAGTTGGTACAACACAATCTCTGGTTGGTGCCACAACAGCACAGTCCAGTGAACACAATACACCAGCACACAGTCACAAGCATCCACCTTGGCCAGGCCAGGAAACCATTGTCCAGAGTCAGCCTGGGTGGGGGTCCTCGAGGTCTCCTTGTGATGGTTGGGAGGCAAAATCGAGGGGAACTTGGGACCGACCCTTACACCACCCCGTGACTCACGATCATCATCAAGAGCTCTCCTTTGTAGAGTTGTGGTGAAGTCTTCAGTTGTGGCGTCTTCAGGACTTGTTCAAGTTGGTAGCATATCCCAGAAAACAGAGACACAAAAATAGGGGAAAAAAAAAGAAGGAAAGGAGAAAGAAAAGGAGAAAAAGAGGAAAACAAAGCAAATCAATTATATTCAATTTTTGATTGCTAACAGTTTTAAACAACTTGTTCAATTCTTTAATTTTTCAATTTTTTATTAGAAATAAATCAATCTTTCATTACAAAAAAGTAAATTTTTGATTAAACAATTTTAATTACAATTAAAAGATAATCAATTTTAGTTAAAAATCATATTTTATCCTATTTAGAATTTTGTTTCAATAACCCTAGGGATGTCAACAGTGACCAATCTGGATACATCTATCACAGATGACAATTGTGCTAACCATTTCATTATTCTCCAACTCATAATGTATAGGATTGCTGATGAAACAAAACCAATTAAAACCAAAATCAAGAGAACAATGATGGGATGACACAATTTGTTCAGGACACCTGTAGCAGTAGGTGACCACACAAATAGAGTATCCCAGCACCTGTGTTCAGCATCTGTCTTTACCCTTTCCAAAACACGATGTATTTTTTCCACATTGTGATGAACAGCTATTAGAGTTTTCTGTCCGTTTTTCTTGATCTTCTCAAAAATTTCGATCAGATCTTGGTGGAGCAACAACTGCTTCACCAGAGAGAGGATCATTCCAATTGGAGTGGGCAGTAGATGGTGGATCAGTGTGTGATTTGACTGCAAAACATGGTGAGAAGTAACTGGGGCTACATAGGAAAAATCACATCCTGAAATCCTAGTAAAGTTGCAGACACAAAAGTTTGAATTATTTTTAGTATTCACTACTAAATTTTCTATGAAAACACTATCACAAGCAGTTCTAAAGCATGCACATCCATTGCCTACATATACCAGTACTGTTTCAGGAATCTCGTTTGGATGAATTTCAAAATTGCAAACATTCTGTTCTGTGTCCAAGCAGATATCTTGAGCTCAGATTGCATTACTTTCACAGATAAACCCTTGTTGTTCCAGGACAATGCAAGTTTCCAAATTGACAGTTTGCCATTTCTCACCAATTTGATGGGCCCATTCCCTGTGCTCGAAAGGATAGAGAATAGCTCCATCATGGTTCAACCCTAATGCAATGATGGGGAATATTGAATGCACTGAAGCATTGTGTATCGTCAGTACAAAGGCTGTGGCTGTGTTTGTGCTGGGGTCATAGGTGAAATTTATTAAGTTCCACCAGGATTGGAATTCTTTTTCAAAATCAGTGGCACAGTCCCAGACTATTTTTCGAATTTCAGTGGGAAAAATGCCTTCCTCACCTTCTCTTATAATTGAAGCAGCAACCAACTGCATCCACAACTGGGCCTGGATACAGCTGAGAGCCAGAGAGATGTTATTTTGTGTAGCACAAATTGCATCGATTATCAATTTGTGGTCATTCACATTTACCTTTTCCCAGTTTGGCAATATGTTTGATAACAACCACTGTTGGGTTCCCAAAGCTGTTAAGGATGATTGCAGGGGCTGCTGTAATTTGGTTACATCTCCAGCTGTGGTAGCCACTTTATTCATTAGTACTTCTGAATCGATGCTATTCAAAATTCCCAATCCTGTTCCCACAACACCGGTTATGTCTCTTGCCACTCGTTTTTTAGAAGGATTCTGTTTTCGTAACCAGGTTGTCCATCCATGAAAAGAAGTCTGCAGAAAGGGTGAACAACCTGGCTGAACTTCTGGGACATTATTTTGCATCAGCAATTTGATTTGTTTGAGAGACCATGCCGGATTAAACAATATTTGTTGTTGGCCAGTTTTTCTAATTACATATGGTCCAAATTGAAAAATCGTAGGACTCAACACAACCGGTGGTTGGGTGGTAGGTGTTACAACATTAACATCAAGTTCCCCCCAGTATTTTGTATTGTTTTTACCACACATGATTTTATAGGAAAATTGTACAGCAGTTAAGTTTAGCCAACAATTCTAATTTTGAATTTCACAATATAAAACATGGCCATAAAGTCCTGTGCCATAACTGTATACAGGTTCGGTGAGGGATCCAGCCACTAATTTACAAGTTATTGTGACATCATCACGTTGTCACCATGAAAGGAGGAAAAAACTTGGTTTTGTTATCTAACACTAAGGGGGTGCTTCTTCGTGTCCCTCGGTGTTCTTCTGTGAAAAGTAAACACAACAGAGTCTGCCTCCAGGAGGCAGGAGATTAAAATGATGGAACCATCCAGCGTGTAGTGCAGACTGGAATTCTGTTAACTTCCCAATCATTTTGCTGCTGAAAAGGAAGCCACTCTGTACCTCCTTTAAACACAGCATAGGAGTCAGTGTAGATGTAAACAAGAGAGGTATTCTGTACCTCAAGTTGGAAAACACTCCAAACAACTGTCAGCTCCCCAGCCTGAGAGCTGCCTTCTCCCTCAGGAATAATTCGTTCACCAGCAGAAGTGGGGAGGGCTACTGCCCTGTATTTCCACACCTTTCCCTCTCGTTTGGCAAAAGCATCAGTGAACCAAGAATTTGCTGATTGTTCAGGGGAGAAAGGAGTGGCCACTTTAATTACCAAGGCAGGTTTGTCATGGCTATTAGCCAAGCTCTCAGTTTCTTGTATTGCCAGATTTTTTACAGCTCTTTCTATCACTGAGAAGATGTTACAGTCATGTTCTATCTGGGCATACCACTGCCTAACTGAGGATCTCTGGGCCTCCACGTGAGGTGGAGGGGTCTCAATAGTGACTGTGATGTGTTTTCTCCAGAACACTGATAATTCTAGAGCTTGCTGGAGCTCTTTCCTGGATTCAGGCAATTTAATTTGATCCAGGGAGGTTAGAGTATCAGGTGGAATACATGTCATACCTCCTTTCCACCAAATTCCCAAAAACTTCACCTCCTGAGAAGGTTTTTGAATTTTCTCTGTGGGAATTTGTAAGTCAAGGCTTTCCAGATGAGAGATTATTTTTTGTTGGGTGTCCCCCACTACTTTTATTTCATCCCTTCCCACCAGAATATCATCAATGTATTGATAGACATCTGTATTGTCATATTTGGGTATCTTTTCTAATTCCTGGGCTAAAGCGTGGTGAGCCAAAGTGGGGGAATATTTATGCCCTTGGGAAAGCCCAGGGCAGGTGAATTGCTTTGGCTCAACTCCCAGAGCCTGTGGAGGAGATTGATTTGGTACATTGTTCAGAACTTGTGGAGAAGTTTGCTCTGGTACACTGCTCAGAACCTGTGGAGAAGGTTGCTCGGGGGTGCATCACTGATATAATCATATTCTATTTTAATCCCAGGTTTCAAGTTGGGGCAGCAGTGTTCCCCACAATTTTTCATCAAAATTAGGTCTTTTTGAGAGTGTATTGGATTAATGTGAATAGCTTCCTTCTCCTGTGTTTCTTTTGGTGTTACACCCTGCTTTGAATTTTTGTCCCATTCTTCTCTTAAGGCAGCTTTTAACAAATTATTTTCATCTCGCAACAAATGATTCTCATTCCTTTCTTGATCTAATTGTTTTTGCAAAATTTGAACAAGATTTTGTAGAGAGTCTATAATTGTTCTTTCCTCATTTCTGCGCTCAGAGCGAGTTTCTATAGCTGCCATAAGACAAGCTCCTAAACTGAGCAGAGCATGGTTTTATTTTTGCCCAGTTTCAACTTTGACTCATGTTGCAAAGAACATATTCTATCAATCACATTTTCCACATTAAACCAATTATTGTTCGCCCATTCCTCCCCACCTTGGGACGGTCTGGCGCTATACTTAGCTAATAGAACATAAAATGCAGCTTTATCTGCTGCAGTGGAATTCTCAGTCATTTTGTGAAGGGATAAGTAAAAACCACAACAGGGAGGTCTATTGCTTAAGTTACCACACACAACGAAACAGCTTTCGCTGTGTGCCCCCCTTCGCTTCCCTGTGCGGGAGAAGAGACCAAACTACTTGGGAGGCACTCCTTAGTTACAAACACCAGGATGTCTCTTCACTGCACCAAGTAGTCAAACACCATAAAACAACAACAACAACAACAATAACAGTGTCCTACCTTTTGCACCAGTAGATCTTTTGTGAAATTCTGACGACAGAGCCCTCGAGTCTGGGGATGCTCCACACCAAGGTGTCTGCAGTCTGTGGGAAATCAGAAAAACCCTCCTTGCTTTCTAGACAGGCTCACCCATTCAAGGTGGCCAGCTAGGTGCGGCTGGAGTAAGACTTCCTTCCCCTGATACAGATTACACACAACCTTGCATCCCTTTCTGTCTGCCAGAATATCCTGTGTGTGACACCAATTTAATGTCATGATCTGCTATTAATACAGAGCGGGGGTTGTGATGGTTTGTTTGATCCCAGAGGTGCAAACAGGCAAAATGCAGGGGAAAAAATCAGCTTATTCAACAACAGCAATGCATTTTTATTAAATGCCAACAACTCAATTGCGATAGAGGGGAGAGATATAGCAAAGAAAGTAGAGAGAGAGAAAAAAGGGGATGGGAAAATTGCTACCAACAGACGAGGCAGACGTCCTCATGGTCCAGCCAATAGGTGAGTCTTCATCCGTGGGGAGATCTCAAGGGTCTTCCCCAGAGGGTCTCTTTTTTATAGTCCTTCTCCAAAGCAAGTGGCTTCTGGCCAAAACGTGGGGAGATTTATGGACCATTGTGAGGGTTGCTCCAATAAACAGGTGTACAGAACCTGCTGCTCCAGCTAGTGCCTGCTCCAGAGCAGTGTACCATGAAGCACAGCGAGCACCTGCACACAGTCCCTTGGCAAGCATCCACCTTGGTCAGGCCAGAAAATCATTGTCCAGAGTCAGCCTGGGTGGGGTCCTCGGGGTCTTCTTGCGACGGTCGGGAGGCAAAAATGAGGGAAACTTGGGAGTGACCCTTACAAGGGGGAGGAGAGAGCCAGTGTGTGCAGCCCTGGGCATGGCCCCGAGAGCAGGGGCCGGGGGACAGGGCCTTTTACAGGGAAGGAGGAGAGGGAACCTCCCAAAGGGGGAGCGACACCTCCTCCGTTCTCAGGCCTGTGAGGTGCCATGGCAAACCAAAGGCCAGGGAGCTGCCTCGGAAGGTGACAGCATCAAAGATCACGGACACACAGCCTGGCAGCAGAGTCACAACAGGTCTTGTTTGATGCTTTCCAGGATTGGGACTAGCCGAGATCGACTCTTGGCTACAACAGAGTCAGACAGCTCTTACTCAAACGACTCTGAGGAGGAAGAGGAGGATGAGGAAACGGACGAGATTATTGCTGCCTTAAACAGGCGGAGGAGGGGAAGGATAGCAAGAAAAGCCCTCAGAGAGCGTAGCCCAATTGCTCACGGCACTAGATCAAAAAGGGAGAGAGACAGAGAACCAGTTTTGCAAGACCCTTTACGACAGGCAGTCGGTAATCAGGGGCCAGTATATGTGAAAGTACCATACTCCCTTATAGAGTTAGAGCAGTGGAAAACTACAGTGGGAAAATATAAAGAGAACCCAAATAAAGTGGCAAAATTGGTGGAGCAGGCCATTAACTCACAAAACCCTGACTGGCCAGACTTAAACTCCATGTTGGATACATTACTCGACCCCACTGAGGGACAAATGGTCAATAAAGCCATCACAACCTCAGTGGAGGGGAGCACAGCCAGTGGATTGCTTCAAGGTACTGTCACTCAGATATTTCCCCTTGAGAATCCTGGGTGGGATCCAAATATACCAGAACATATTGCGAGGCTAAAATGATATCAAAGTCTTGTGGTATATGGGTTAAAACATGGAGTACCTAAAGCTATAAATTGGTCAAAGCTTTATGAAGTAAGACAAAATGATGATGAATCACCATCGGATTTTTTGAACAAGTTAAGAGAAACTGCTATCAAATATACTGATCTAGACCCTGAATCAGCTGATGGTAAAGCACATCTGGTTTTGTTGTTTATGGGCCAGGCCTCAAATGATATAAGAAGGAAGCTGCCAAAGATAGAGGGGTCTGAGATATGGAGAGACTGCTAGAGGTTGCCTGGAAAGTGTTTTGAGATAGAGGTTCAACTGAAAGAGTTAAATCCCAACCTAGTAAGAAGGCAACTCAGGAAAAGTCACCCAACAAAGCTTCCCCTACACAGTAGGACCAGTGTGCATACTGTAGAAAGTGGGGGCATTGGAAAAAGGACTGTCCAGTGTTAAAAGAAAAATCCTCAGTTCCCCAACTCTCAGTAGCACAAACCTCAAGTGGCTCAGGCTCTGAGGGATGGTGACCAAGGGCTATTCCCCCAGCAGAGCCTTTGATTATAACTAAGCTGGGGAAAGTTGACATCAAGTAATTTTTATAGATTCTGGAGCAGCACATTCTATGTTAAATACCTTAGAAGAGAAACTGAGTCACAACACTGTACATGTTATTGGGGTGACTGGGGTAAGGGAAACACAGATTTTCTTCTACCTTTGGAATTCAAATTGGAGAAGCATCAATTCCTTTACATGCCTAACTCACCAAAACCATTGCTGGGGAGAAGAATTGGAAGCTTGGAAGCTTGTAACCAGACTGTGTTTGGTAACTTAAATACGTGTATTTGTAATGTAACTACAATTAGAGACTCTGGTTTTGTGTATAAACACAAACACTTGTAAAAGAAATCTTACAGCATGCAAATCTGCAGCAGCTGGCAGAAAATGCCAAGGCCAAAGCTAAAAAGATCCTAATAACAGTTCAGCATGATGGTAAAGTTCTAAAACAGGGAATGGAACAAATTAGGAGGGCAGGAGAACACCACTGGTGGGAAGTTCCTTTTGGCTGGTTCCCCATGGCCACTGGCATTTTCAACGAGCTGCTGCACCCCATTGTAGCTACACTGTGAATGCAAATTTGTGTGCTTTGGTAGCCACTTGTTGCTGGATGAGGCAGGTGAAACTCTGCTTTGATAACCAGGTGAAAGGAGCAGGGCTGGCCAAGACCCTCATGAAATAATCAGGGGCAAGCCTGGGTTGGCCTCTGTGTTTGCCACCAAGAAGATCTCATGGCTCCACTGTTGGCTGCAACCCAGCAGGTGTTGGGTGGAGGGGACACACGCCATGCCAGACCTTGATGAAAGGGAGGGGAAGACAGGCCAACCAGCCTGCAGTTAGTCTGAACCAACCTGCTCAAGTCAGGGCACCTAGAACTGATTGCCCAGAGCTGCATTCAGCTGGACTTGGACCATCTCCACACATGGAGACTCCACAACTTCTCCAAGCAAATATGTTTGATTGTTTGATTGAAGCAAAAGTTAACATATGGTAGACCATGTAAAACCCCACATATTCCAGGTGAAATTAATTCACATGAAGAGGAAACGTGATTTACAGGGTTATTTAATGGCTCTAAGTTTCACTTTGCAGAAGCTTCAAAAGCTTCAGAGTTACATCGTGCTATCCAGACCCACAGGACTGGACACCCCTGCACATCTGTTCCAGCCTGGAGACTGGGTCTATGTGAAGTGGTGGGACAGTGATCCTCTGCAAGCCAAGTGCAAAGAACAATTTAAAGTCCTGCTGACTACCTTCACTCTAGTCAAAGTTGCTGGCAGAGGACCCTGGATTCACTACTCCAGAATTAAGAAAGCTTCAGCTTCTGAACAACTGTAACAACAAAGACTGGTGGAAATCATCATTTTTCTTCTAGGTCTAATTTCTTTTATATAACATTTGATTGTGTAAGATATTGTTCTTGTTAGAGGTACATTATTATTAGATTTATGTTTACATTTATTATGATGTATGTATTTAGCACTAGGTATTTATTTAATGTTAGGTATTTATTATTATTTGGTCATTTAGCTGTAATTAAAGACTTGTTGTTAGCAATATTTAGAATAGAGACTCGACAAGGTAGAGGCCTTGTCGAGCCTCTAAAGGGGGGAAATGAGGCCTTTAGTTTTAAGTTTTCCTATTCTCCTTGGATGTGCTTTTCTGATGTGCTAGGGTGATGAAGACAAAACAGTCCTATTCCAGTTAAGAACTCAAGGACAGTTTCTCCAGACTTCAGGCCCTAAGCACAAACAACATGGAAACGTGGAGAGTGGGTTCATGCAAATGAACCAAAACCTATAAAAGTGTAAGATTTTGTGACCAACCCCTCCTTTGCTTCCATCTTGGAGCCATCCAGGCAGGGGTCACACCTGTAGCACTCATACTGCTAGGGTGTGGCTTTTGGAGGCCTTTCGTGGCCTCTCAATAAATACCCATTTGATTCCCCTGAACTCTGTGTGTAGCCTCTGTTCCAGCTCCTCAAGGCATCAGAGCAGAGCAGCATTTAGAAGCAGTTTCAGGATTTCTAGGCAGGAAGTGGAGTTGACAGCCATCTGCATCTGTGCTGCTGTGCTGGGAGTCTGGGCACATCTGACTGACAGGGCAGCACTTCAGACTAGAAAAGCCCCGTCTCAAATTTTAGTGGCAGCATCTCCTGACATTTCCCTTCTTGGGAGAGTGTGGAGATTCCTCCCTGGAGTGGAGACTCCCCTCAGGGTCACTGCTTGAGGCTGAGCTAAAGAGATTTGCCCAGGGTCGTTGGTCTGGGGGAGTGACACCCATCTCTACTTAATTCTGCTTTGATCAAATTGCTTCCTAGAGCACTATATTAAAATAGATGTTACAGCTCCTGTACTGTGGAGTAAATAATTTGATTAAGACCTTTGTGTCTAATCATGATCATAATCAATCATATCTCTATGTATATAAATACTTCTGATTTGCCATCTTTAATGCTGAGGGACAAAGTTGTACAAAGGTTCGATTCCACCTGTATAATCCTTTAACATAAATCCTTGACAAAGTCTGGGGCTGGGGTTGGATCCAGGCACTCCCAGGCTCCTCTCACAAAAGGAGTTTAGAAAGCCTGGGGGTCCTGGTTTGGGGCAGCTTGGGGGTGTAATTGGGGTGTTGGGGGTCCTTTCTGCACCTTGTGACCCAACAGGAGCTTCTCTAATAAACTTTGTGTGAACTCCCACTGTGCCCATGACAGGAACCCCTGTGAGTGTCTGTGACATCCCGGCCCTTTGGCAGCCTGGGCACTCCTGGGATGTCACCCTGGAACCCCTGTGAGTGTCTGTGACATCCCAGCCCTTTGGCAGCCTGGGCACTCCTGGGGTGTCACCCTGGAACCCCTGTGAGTGTCTGTGACATCCCAGCCCTTTGGCAGCCTGGGGACTCCTGGGGTGTCACCCTGGAACCCCTGTGAGTGTCTGTGACATCCCAGCCCTTTGGCAGCCTGGGCACTCCTGGGATGTCACCCTGGAACCCCTGTGAGTGTCTGTGACATCCCGGCCCTTTGGCAGCCTGGGCACTCCTGGGATGTCACCCTGGAACCCCTGTGAGTGTCTGTGACATCCCGGCTCTTTGGCAGCCTGGGCACTCCTGGGGTGTCACCCTGGAACCCCTGTGAGTGTCTGTGACATCCCGGCCCTTTGGCAGCCTGGGCACTCCTGGGATGTCACCCTGGAACCCCTGTGAGTGTCTGTGACATCCCGGCTCTTTGGCAGCCTGGGCACTCCTGGGGTGTCACCCTGGAACCCCTGTGAGTGTCGGTGCCCTCACTGTTCTTTAGGAGCACAGGGATGTCCCCACTGGACTCCTGCCACTGCCTGTGACAAATTGGCTCCTTGGCAGGGCAGAGACACCTCTGTTGTCACTCTGGAGCCCTGTGACTGTCACCTCATGACCCTTAGGAAGATTAAGCACCCCTGGGATATCCCCATGGAACCCCTGTGACTGAGTGTGACCAAACAGATCTTTAGGAGCCCAGAGACCCCTCAGATGTCCCCATGGAGCCCCTGAGCCTGCACGTGAGCTCACAGCTCTTGAGCAGCCTGGAAACCCCTGGAATCTGTTCATTCCTGCTCTGCTGAGGATGGATCCTCAGCAACTTGGAGGTTCCCTGATGGATTTTAGTTCTCCAGAGACTTGTTCAGTCTTCAGCTCTTCAGTTCAGGAATTCAGTGACAAAGGCTCATTAATATTGCAAAACACCTTAACAAGACATAGCTCTGGGAATATTTTCATTTTAATGAATTAAATTCTTCTGCTGTTAATTATACAGATTTCAAAAGTGTATTCAAAGAGAATGTATTAGATTTTAAAAAAAACCCAAACTTTTTTTTGGTCCTATTTATTTAATTTTCTTGTTTATAGATTGATATCAGCAATCTCCAGTTGATATTGATCCTGAGCACCTCCTAATGCAGTCTGAATAGATATGAAAATCAACACCTCTAACAGTGGTAAGAGTTTTGCACCCCTGAATTAGTGGTTTGTCTCAGTCTCTTCTGCCTTCACTTAGGGCCAGGATTAAAAAAATATTCAAAGGAAACAGATTTTCTCGTGTTTGGGCTTGGTTGTTTATTAAATCTTATCAAAAAGTACAGAGCGTTCAGCAGCACTTCTAGCCACCTGCTAGAAATGAGCAAAATGGAGCCAGATCCAGCTGCTACAAGGTCTCCTAAAGCTAAGCAGTCCAATATAGAATTAACACCTCTATTATTTATCCTTTTAACCCAATAACTAACTTCCCATGACCCTTGGTGTGACACTAACTGTCCAACCAGAAACTCCTACCTGAAACTCTGAAGAAGGAAGATGAAAAGAAGAAGAAAGAGACACCACCCAAAATCCTCCATCTTGTCCCATACCTATTACTGTATTATAAAAAACCTCAAATTTAACACCCTTCACCATGTGAAAGCACACACTTCTGTTTAAATACACACCTGTGATTTTAACTTTATCACTCAAAGTTAGAAGCCTTCTCCAAGGCCTCAGGTCAAAAGCAGTGTTCTCCAGGGGGTCAGTGCCAGAAAGCACAGAAAGCTCAAAACCCCCAGGTCTCTGGGATCCAGCTAATTTCCACACACAAACTTTAGAATCTGAGGTTCAAAATCAGATTGGTTAGGATGCCTCGATTTACACTGAGGGCAGAGCCCTTGCCTTCTCTCAGAGGAACAATACCAATGTTTTTCACCAGTCCTACACTGGAACAGTAACCACACAGAGTGCCAAACTCTAGAAGCCCCAAAACCTCGTAACACCCACAAAAGCAAGCTATTCCTCTTCTCTCTTGAATGACCAGACTCTCTTGTTCGGGCTGTTCCCAGTCCAAAGCTACCAACCTCCCTGCTGAGGTTCTGTATATTCCTTCCAGATGAACCTGATCGTTTCCTCTTTCTATCCAATAGTTCATCAGATTCACAAATTCCCAAGGATCCAGTCCAAACCACTGAGAGAGGGGGACTCCTATGCTTTTAGCCACAATTTAAAATACCAAACAACTACACTGCAATCCTGACAGTCCAAAAATACGACCCCCCCTTAAATTTTCAAGGGTCAAGGACATACCACTGCAGGAGGGAAATGCCTTTAATTTGTCCTGCAAGGTTTACACCGTCCTTTCACCCTCTGTATTCAAAAACTCTCGTGGCTCAAGCTGAAACCATCTAGTAAGAGCCTGCCTGGATGGCAGGGCTCCTTCAGCTTGGGCTTCAACAGCCACTTCCATCAGCAAAGTACAACAGAGCAGCCAACAACACAGCCCGAGTAACAACACAGGAAACCCAGGGCAGAATTACCGGTTTGCCACAATTATAACGTTTGTCACAAGATGGCAGTATTAAAATACACAATTTCAAATCTAAAAATACACAATGACAGCGGTGGCAGGGACCGGTTAAACCCGAACACCGAGTGTTAGAGGGAATACCGTCCCCAAAACCGGGAATCCCCACACACAACCCGAATCCCAAAGTCAAAATCACTGTGGGGAAGGGTATCTCTTTATAAAGGGACAAAGTATTCACCTCTTTTCAACACAGCACACAGCATGCAGCAATTTTAAACGTTCACCAAAATTGCTTCGCCCTTCTCCAGCCATTTCGGTCTCCTGAAAATGAAAACGCGGATCCGAGCTCCCACTTGTCTTGTACTAAATGCATCTCACCAGTCACACACACAGACACTCACACAGTCAGGACACAGTCAAAATAATAACGATTAAAATAGCAACAACAAAAATAGCAGCAATAAACAAGGGTTTGTCCAGTTCATCCCCAGAACTGCTGGCGGGTCCCCTGACCCAACAAACCCTTTCTCCGGCCACTGCACCCTCCTGATGCTTGCAAGCAAAACTGCACAGCTTGAGCTGAGCACACAACGTCTTCTGTGACTTATCAGCTGCCTTTTAGCTATGTGTGCGTCTTACAGGCTACCCCACATAATTTCAAACACACTGTTTTGTCTGCAGTGCAGCAACAGGTCTTGTCTATCCCTGTGATGAGCAGCCGGGGAGCAGAGATCCCTCCAGGAAGGTCCCGGCAGTGCCAGAGATGTCCCCAGCCCGGGCTGTTCTCACAGACAAACAGAGGAGTCCTGCCACGGTCACCAAATTGATGCAGAGACAAAAACTCTCTAACCAGTTAAAGTTAGAAAGTGATATGGTTATTACCACACTGGGCACACCCGGGAGAAATCTCCCACAGGGATGTGCGAAGTGCACAGGGCTCTTGCCTTCTTTTATCCACAAAAGTCTTGCATATTCATACCAAATACACATATACATATGCCTTACCTAACCCCATCTAGCCCCACTTCATATTAAAATTCGTTCAAAGTCCTTTTACTCTTGCACAGTTGCTTCCCTCAAGTGGGTTGCTGGGTGTTTGAAATGGGTCAATGGTTTCCTAATGATGAAGTCAGGGAGTCTTCCTTGCCTTCAGCTTTTCATCTTTGTCTTGTTGGTAGGTTCTCGGGCCCCTTGGCCATAGTTCAAGCTTCCATCCTGGTTCTGGCTGGTTTCAGGGTCCAGATGCAGTTATGGTTCCTTGACTTCAACAATATCCCAACCACCTGTGTTGACACAACAAAATCAAGTGAGTGATTTATTGTCTTTGCTCTACTGGCTCAGCCACTTTCTACATTGCTTCTACTCTAATAATTATATGTATAGCTTCTATCCCTCAGCTAAGCTCTTAATCCTTTGATTTTTGCTTCAACAGAACATTAAAACCTATTCTTGAAAAACAAAAGGGGGAGTTGGAATGCCCACTTGTTAGATAGGTTAGCAAAAGCCCTGTACGTTCTCAGCTTTCTGAATGGAGATGAAGCTGGCCAAACAGCACACAAAAGGCAATATTCTTTTGATACAAAGGCTCATCCCAGGCCTCTGATGATGGTAAAGGACCCGGTAACAAGGCAGTGGACAGGACCTGTAGACTTGTTGGGGTGGGGAAAGTGATTGTGCTTGTGTCTCCACAGGTCACCACATGAAATGAGTTCCTTTGTGGTGTGTGTGACCATTTGTTGCATCATCCTGATTGGCAAAAACACTGTGAGTGTCTTACCCCCTATACTGGATGGCACAAACGTATGGATCACCCCTGCAAATGCTGCTCACACCGATACTGTGTGCATCTCTGTGACAACCCCTGGTGATCCCTTCCACACGTGCTTGGTGGGGATGTCCACTGGCCAGAAGCGTTTTGGTAAGCTGTATGAGAGCGTGCAGCAAAACTGCACAGCCCCAGGTATATTGCAGCCCAGGTGGTGGAGCCAGGACACCTGGCAAAAGACCACAGGATGGGATGGGACGTGGTACAAGGATCTGAGAAGGATGCACGACTTTCCAGCTTTGCTCTCCCAGCCACAGGAACCAGATACACCAGGGACTTTGTCTGCTTAATACCAGCAATTGGTACTGCTCAGGCTTTGGCTTCTTTAAATAAGCTTGGCTGCTGGCTTGCAAAGGAAGCTAATACCACTAGTGCTGCTCTTTCAGCAATGCTAATTGATGTTAAATTGGTGTGACATGCAACACTGCCAGAGCAGCCATTGATTTCATGCTGTTGGCTCAAGGCCATGGGTACAAAGATTTTGATGGATGTGCTGCATGAACTGAAGGGATCATTCAGAGTCCATTCACAAGAGTATTGGTAACCTTGAGCTGTTCACTAAACAGCCACAGCAACATGATGAGGGTGATTGGTGGGGGCTGTCTTCATGTCTCAAACACCTCAGCTTCGGGACACTACTTAAACATTTATTAACGTGTGGCATAGTTATCCTTGGTGTTTTCTTAATGATTGTGATATGCATCCCATGTATTTTATCTTGTGTGGCACAAATGATCAATAATAGCCTTAATGAGATAATGGCTTTGTTGGCACAAACAGTTTTAGCTGTGCAATACACAAAGAAGGGAGAAATATTACCAATAAGCAAAACTTTAACAAAAGGAAGGCCTTGTAAAGTCATGGCTCAGGCCTGTTACTTCAGCTAAGTAGAAAAGGACTGTGGGAAAGAGACTCAACTGAATTAGGGGTAGAAAATCATGTTACATAAACCTTGCGTGTTCTTATCATGGTGTGGGGTGGTTGGTTGAATTATGTTTGTTATGTTTTAGAACAGTGTAACTGATAATGGCTAATTGCTTAAAAAGGTCTGGTTCTTGCAATAAAGCTTCTCTTTTTTGTACATACCTGAGGACTCTGTTTCACTACAGACCCTCCCCCACATCAGCCCAAAGCTCTACTTTGACCAAGTGGGGCCTCATGGCACACAGGTGCCACTGGGACATTGCCAGGCCTAGTGGAAACAAGGCTCCATTATTGCATAGCAAGGCCTCATGGCACCCAGGAGAGCACAGTGACACAATGGGATCTCATGGAACAGTGTCCATTGTGACACAGCAGGGCCTGATGGCACCCAGGAGAGCACTGTGACACAATGGGATCTCATGGAACAGTGTCCATTGTGACACAGCAGGGCCTGATGGCACCCAGGAGAGCACTGTGACACAATGGGATCTCATGGAACAGTGTCCATTGTGACACAGCAGGGCCTCAGGGCACTCAGGAGAGCACTGTGACACAATGGGATCTCTTGGAACAGTGTCCATTGTGACACAGCAGGGCCTGATGGCACCCAGGAGAGCACTGTGACACAATGGGATCTCTTGGAACAGTGTCCATTGTGACACAGCAGGGCCTGATGGCACCCATGTGCCATTGGGACTATGCCAAGGCTCGTGCAAGCAAGGCTCCACTGTGACAATGAACAGCCTCATGGCACCCAGGAGACCATTGTGGCACAATGGATTCTCATGGAACCAAGAATCCATTGGGACAAACCGTGGCCTGATGGAAACCTGGTGCCACTGGGACATCTCCAGCCTTGGAGGAAGCAAATGTCCATTGTGACACAGCACAGCTTTGTGAATCACAGGAGAGCACAGTGACACCATGGAATCTTGGGGAGCCAAGTGTCAATTGTAAACACAGTGGGGACTCACAAAACCCAGGAGACCATTGTGACACCGTGGAATTGCATGGAAGCAAATGTCCATTGTTTCATGTTTCATGTTGCGGCCTCATAGAGCGCTGGAGACCATTGTGACAGAATAGAAAAATGTGGAGCAAAGGCTCCTGTAAGAGTCAGTCTGGAGTTCCCTCATTTCCCTCACAACCGTCACGAGGATAGAGGCTGTCCCAAGGACCCCCACCCGCTTCTGGACAGGAGTTCTGGCCTGGCCGAGGTGGATGCTGGCCAAGGGACTGTTTGCTGCTGCTCTGTGCTTGCTGTGCTGTCCACAGTACAGAGCCTTTGAACAGGTACTGCACCTACAGCTGCTTCTCAGAACACCACTGCATGTTCTGTCTCGAGCACCTCACAATGGCCCATAAATCTCCCAGCTCTTGGCCAGACTCCACTTGCTTTGGAAAAGGACTATAAGAAAGCGACCCTCTGGAGAAGCCTTTGAGATCTCCCCACAGAAGGCGAGTCTATTGGCTGGGACCACGAGGACACTGGAGTCTATTGGGCCAGACCACGAGGACATCGGTCCCGTCTGTTGGTAGCTATTCCCTATTCCCCTCTTTGTCTCTCTCTCTCTCTTTACTTTGTTTCCTTTAACTCTCCCTCTATTGCAAAACTGAGTTGTTGGCACTCAATAAAAGTGCATTTCTGCTTTGAGCAAACTGACTTGTCCCCTGTTGTTGTCTTTTGCACCTTTGAGATCAAAAACGAACCATCATGAATCTCGGATGTATTAAAGGAGGATCGTGACACCAACCCAGACTATACTGTGACTCTAGAAGATGGGTGGATGTGTAACTTAACTTGAAAATATTAATAAAATCATTATTATCATAAATACCTTTATTATTTTTATTATAATTATTTACTACTACTTCTATTTCTTCCACTCCTCCTCTTCTTCTTCTTCTTCTTCTTCTTCTCCTCTATATTATTCTCCTTATGTCTATACTTAAAATTATTATTACAATTACTACTACTGCTATTTCCTCATCTTAGTATTTCTCTTCTTCTTCTTCCTATTATTATTTTCTTATTATTATAACTGTTTCTTCTTATGTGCTTCTTGTTCCTCTACTTCTACTTGTACTTCTACTTCTACTTCTTATTTATTCTTGTATTATTATTCTTATTCTAAATTCCTATTGTTTTTCCTATTCTCATTCTAATTCTTCATATCATTCTTTCTGTTTCTTTTTTTCTTATTCTAACTCCTTTTCCTTAGCCCTGCTCCTGGGGCAGTGGAGCCAGGCAGGGGCAGGGCAGAGTCTGCACAGCCCCCGCAGTGCCCGCCGCAGCCGGGATCGATGTTTCTTGATGGGGGCCGGCGCTTCCAGACGGGCAGGGGAGGCACAGCACGGGCCTGGGGAGCTCGGCTCAGGTGGGCCCGGCTCAACCCAGGCCTGGCAAAGGGCAGCCAAGGGGAACCCACCTGCTGACAGACCTGCCCATCTGTGCTCTCTCTCTCTGCCCACTCTTCACACAGCTCGAGGATGCTCACTCCATCCCCCTCATCCTCTTCTGCTGGGGAGAGCTCCTGCCCAGTGCACGCTTCCTCATGGCACTCTTGATGGTACATGCTGGTTTCTGTGGGGGACAGCTCCTGCTCAATGCAGGCTTCCCCTTGGGATCCCTCATGGCAGCTGTTGCTAAGGTTGTTGCATGGTAGCAGGCCTGAGCCGTCGCCTCCTCCCTGCCCCTGCCCGCTGAGGGCCTGCTCTTCCAGCCTGCTGGGCATGGGGCTGGCTGCTTTGGAGTTGGGCTTCCCCCTTTCCTCCTCCATGTGCAGTGCAGAACGTCTGGCACACAGAGATCCCGGGAGCTGCTTCCTCCTGAGCCAGTGGCACTCCTGGCACGGGGCAGCGCAGGGCCCTGTGCCCCGTATATACCCCTGCAGGGCAGGGCTGTGCCATGTCACCAGGACAACAGAATGTCCCTCATCACCCAGGAACCCGATAGAACGGCCCTGTGTCACAAAGGGCCAAGCCCAGCAGCCCTTCAGCAGCCCAAGCCCCTGGAAGTGGCATGGAGCAGCAGCCAGACTGGAGGGCTTCCAGCCCCTTGTTCTGATCCACTGATTCCAATGATGATAAATGGCTCTGCCTCGATTAGGATGCAAATGAGACCATGTGCCAAAGTCAATAGGATGGGTTTTACTGAAGAGTAAATGAGGGAAAGACAGAATGACAAAGAGAGAAAAATAGGCATGGAATAGAGGTGGGAGGAGAGAAAGAGAGTGTCAGAGCCAGATTAAGTAGTAAGCCTCACCACTCTGTGGATCCCAATGGCTTCCTGTGGATGCTCTACATCTCTGTCTTCTTGGTGCTCAGGGTCCCCCACAAACATGGAGTTCAGGGGGTCCATACACACTTGGGCCAGGGGGGAAGGCCCAGGTACCTCCCCTGGCAGGGTCAAGTCTGACACAGGCTCTGGCAGCAGCCTCGGGCTCTGCTGCATCCCTTTGCATCAGGAGCAGTGCTCTGCTGCAAGGCCTCAGCAGTGAGTCTGGGCAGCGCTTTGGGGCTCTTGGATGGATTCTGGCACCTCCTCAGCTGCCCCTCACGGGAATGTGCCGTGGATGTGGCCTTCTTGGGGTGGGGATGTTCCAGCTGAGCCGGTTTGTGTGAGGGAGGATGGGTGTTCACTGCCTGTGAGCAGAGGCTCCACCACAGCCCCAGAACTCTCCTCCTCCCTCACAGGACTTGTGTTCCACACCCCTCACCAGCCTTGTTGCCCTTCTCTGGACACACTCCAGCCCCTCCCTGTCCTTCCTAAATTGGGGTGCCCAGAACTGGGCTCAGCATGTGAGGTTCTGTCCAACCAGTGCTGATTGCAGGGGAAGAATCACTTCCCTGCTCTTATTGGCCACACCATTCCTGATCCATAGGAGTCCTAGGGTTTGGATGAGGGAAATGCTGGGAAGGAAGTGGGGACAAAATGTTATTGATTGTCAGCCTTGAAGGGTCTTGATTGTCATATCTATTCAGACTGCATTAGATGGTGCTGGGGGCCAATATCAATTAGACGTGGCTCTTATCAATCTATAAACAGGAAAAGAAAACAGAACAAAGGAGTTCTCTCTGCATTTTTTTCATTATCATATACTCATTTTAAATGGACTTCTGAAATCTATCTAATTAACCACAGAAGAATTGAAACTTCAGTTATTCCCAGGGGCTTTTCTTGTTTAGGTGTTTTGAACAAATGTTTATGAGAATTTGTCTCTGGATTTCTCAGCTGAAGAGCTCAAGAAAGAAGAGGTCTCTGGAGTAGGAAAATTCATCAGCATCTTCCAAGTGTGGGAGGATCCATCCTCATCAGAGCAGGAATGAACAGAAATGGGCACAGCTTTCTGGCTGCCCCAGCTCTGGGATGGACCCTGGGCCTGGAGCAGGAGCAGCTCTGGAGGGCCCCAAGGCCAGGGCTGTTGTGCTGGCCTGGGCAGATGGGATGGCAGGAGGGGCTGCAGAGCTCTCAGGAGCTCAGGGAGAGGGGAGCAGGGCACACAGGGAGCCTCCTTTTGCCTTGGCCAAGCACCTTCCCCCATGGCTGGGGCTGAGTCCTCTCTGAGCTGCAGCTGCTGCTGTGCCCTTGGCAGGGGCTGAGGCCGTGGGGCCACTGCCCAGAGCCCCCTGGCCTGAGCAGAGCTGTGGGGCCAGAGCCGGCTGGGCTGTGCTGGGGAGAGGCCCTTGGTGCTGCACAGAGCTCAGGGCAGCTGGCACAGCTTGCAGGGAGCTGGGCTGGCCTGAGAGAGCCTGCCAGAGAAAGCAGCAGTGTCCATGTCAGCCTGGCTGAGCGGGCAGGGGCAGGACTCAGCCCAGGCCTTGTGGGGCAGGGCCAGCGCCTGGGGAAGGCATTGCAAACAGGCAAGTGGCCCAGAGAGGAGGCTGCTCTGTGCCCTTGGTGGCATGCACAGAGCAGGGAGGGGGTCCAGGACATTTGTCACTGCCAGCCTCTGTCCCCAGCCCTTGCCAGCCCTGGCTGCTGAGCCCAGGTTTGCCCTGGGCTGAGTTTGGCTGTGGCCCAGCTCCATCCTCCTGCAGGGCTCAGGGCTTGTTCCCAGCCATGGCCAGCCCTGCCCGGCCTCTGTGCTGGCCCAGAGCCCGGCAGAGCCCGGGGCAGGGCTGTCAGTGCAGGCCCACAGGTGCCACGGGCTGTGCAGGAGCTGGCAGAGGCTGCCCAGCAGGGAGGCCATGGGGCACAGAGCCCCAGGGCTGCTGTGGGCACCACGGCTGCACCTCCAGCTCCATAGGAGATGGGACAGATTGGAGCAGGGACAAATAATCCCTGCTGGATTCTTTAGTGTGTTTGCTTATACAGGTGATGTCCATCCACATGTCGAGGAGGTGTTTTGTGTCAGATAACACTGGCAGAGTGATAAGTATAATATTATTCATCTGAAAAATTGTTCATGCATAATACACAATGAGGAAAATAAAGACACATATAATCAGAAGAGCACCTGACTTTTGCAGATGATGAGAGAGTCATTGATCTTCCAGTAGTCAAACCTGTTTAAATACTTTCTCCAGGGCTTCCTTGAGATGAGAGGTGACCACCAGAGGCCATGGGAAGCCAGAACTCTATGCCATAGCAGCCTTTGACTGGGACTAACCCTTGCATATAGGGAATTGTTCAGGGGGAGTATGAATTTTGGCTGTGGGCACCTGGAAAGAGGGATGGTTCGTTTCCACAGGAAGGAAAGCTCAAAGCCCCAGTGGTCCGGAGACTGATGAGAGGCCGACCTCAACATTCCAAGGTTAGCTGGATCTTTCAGGTGGCCCCTGGGAGGCCAAACCAGCCATATCTGTTTCATCTCACCTTGGTTCCATGAGGCCCCACAGTGTCACAATGGTCTCCACAGGAAGGAAACCACAGAGCCCCAGTGTTTCAGGGGCTGATGGGCAGCAGGCACCAGATGCCAAGGCCTGGCAGACCTGTCTGTCCTGGCAGCTTTGTCTGGGAGCAGTCCCTGCATATACAGAATTTTGAATGTGGAATCCTAATTTCAGCAATTTGTGCCTGGAGGAGAAGGCTGTTCTTTTCCACAGAAAGGAAAGCACACAGCCCCTGTGTTTGGAAGGCAGGGGAGAGCCAGCCCTCAGGAGGCTAAGGCCAGTTAGACCTGTCTGTAATGGCAGCTTTTGTGTAGGAGCAATCTTTGGATGTAGGACTTTTGAAGGTGGAATCCCAGTTTTGGCCATGGGCAAATGGAGAAGGATGGTTCTTTTCCACTGGAAGGAAAGCATAGAGCCCCGGTATTTCAGGGGCAGATGAGCAGTAGCCACCAGAGGCCAAGACCAGCCAGACCCATCTGTCCTGGTATCTTTTGTCTTAGAACAATCCTTGATTACATAGAATTTTGGAGGCAGAATCCCAATTTCAGCCATGAGTACTTGGGGAAGGATGGTTCTTTTCCACTGGAAGGAAAGCAAGGAGCCCCAGTGTCTCAGGGCAGATTAGAGGCGACCACCAGAGGCCAAGGCCAGCCAGGCCTGTCTGTCCTGGCAGCTTTTGTTTGGGAGAAACCCTTGCACATAAGGAATTTTGGAGCAGAAATACCAATTTTGGCCTTGGGTGTCTGTTCAGGAGAGACAGTTCTTTTCCATAGGAAGGAAAGCACAGAGCCCCAGTGTTTGAGGGCAGGTGAGACCCAGCTCTCAGGAATACAGGGGCAGCCAGACTTGCTGGTAATGACTGCTTTTGTCTGAGAGCAATCCCTGGATATTGGAAATTTGGGAGAGGGAATCCCATTTTGGCCATGGATGCTTGAGTGAGAAGGACAGTTCTTTTCCATCTGAAGGAAAGCCCAGAGCCCCAGTGTTTCAGGGACACATGAGAAGAGACCCTTGACCTGCCAAGGGCACTGGACCAGTCAGGCCAAGTCAACCTTTTACCTTTTTCCTTGGTTCCATTGGACCCTGCAATGTCACAATGGTCCCTTTCTTCCATGATCCCTTGCAGTATCAAAATGGTTTCCTTGGTTCCATGGGACTGGACAATGACACGATGGCCCCTTGGTTCCATGAGGCCCCACAGTGTCACAATGGTCTCTGTGATTCCATGCAGTCCTGCAGTGTCACAAGGGTCCCTTGGTTCCATTGGGCTCCTCAGGATTACAGTGGCCCTGTGGCTGCACAAGGCTGAGCTGTGTCACACTGGTCCCTGGTTTCCATGGGGCCCCACAGTGTGACAACTATCCCTTGCTTCCATGGGGCCTTGCAGTGTCACAATGGTCTCCTTGCTTCCACAGGGTTCTGCAGAGCCCCTTAAATCAACGAGGCCTTGTGTCCCTGTGGTCTCCAGTATTCCATGAAACCCCACGATGTCACATTCAACCTTTGGTTCCATGGGGTCCAGCACTGTCACATGAACCCTTAGGTCCATGGGCCCTGCAGTGTCACAATGGACTCCTTGGTTCCGTAGGGCCACAAAGTGTCACAATGGCCCCTGTGTTCAATGAGGCCTGTTGTGTCACAGTAGTCCCCATGATTCCGTAAGGCTCTGCAATGTCACAATAGACCATTGGTTCCATGAGACCCCACAGGGTCATAGTGGACCTTTGGTCCCATTGAACCCCACAGTGTCACTCTGGTTCTCATTGGTTTCACAAGGCCTTGAAGTGCCACAATGGCCCTCTGCTTACACAAGGCCACAAGCTTTTAAAATGGCTTCCATGCTTTCATGAGGCCCTGCTGTGTCACAATGGACCCTTGGCTCTGCAGTGTCAGAATGCCCCCTTGGTCCCTTGGTTCCATGAGTCCCTGAAGTGCCACAATGCTCCTTAGGTTAGCTGAAGCCTCAAAGTGTCATCATGGTCTCCATGGTGCCATGAGGCCTTGCAATGTCAAAATGGACATTTGGTTCCATGAAGTCCCACCGACACTATTGGGCCCCTGGTTCAAAAGGCCTGGAACAATCAGAATGGCCCCTTTCTTTCATGGGACACGGTCCCTTGCATTCCTGAAACACATCCAGGTTTGCTCAGCATCAGAGACACCTTTCCCTTGCTTGTCCCCACCTGTCATCACTGCCTTCAGTGTTGTGCTGTAACTGGAACCTGGGGACACTTTCTCAGTTGTGACCCTCATTGGGACCCATTAAAACTTCAAGAAACTTCAGTGTTTCAATCTTTGAGTTCTTTGAGTTCTTGAGAAGTTTTTTGAACACGCTCTGAGGGACTGAGTCTGATGCAAACACCACCAAAGCCCTGAGAGGGTCATTAAAATGCTTGTGCTGTGTCTGTGCTGCTGAACTGCGCCGGGCTCCTGGCCCAGAGGCAGCTCCTGGCAACCAAGAAGAGCTTTAAAAACACATTTCTCTTCATGAGCAGCTCTTCTCCCAGCCCACTGCAGCCACCCCAGGCACAGCACAGAGACACAGAGAGCTTCAGTCTGTCAGGGCTGGGAAGATGCTCAGAAGTGACTGGGGCAGAATCACTCCCAGCCCTTGACACAGGAAGCCTCTGGCTGCAGGACAATGCAGCTGCAGCTCCTGCAGTGATCTCCTAAAGCTGGAACATCCCAATGCCTGCAGACTGTGTGAGTACATTCTCTGATGATCTCTTGTGTAGAGCAGCCAGGGGTGCCCAGGGCTGTGGTGCAGAGCAGGGTCCTGCAGCCCAGGGCGCTGTGCTGGGGCAGGGACTCTGCTGCCTGCCAGGGACAGCTCTCAGCCAGCCCTGGCAGCTGCTCCCAGCACTGGGGGACAAGGTCGGGGTGGAAGGAGACAGCTGGTAATGCTTGGAAGTGTTGTCCTTGTGTGGTGAAGATGCTGCATTGTTCAGGACTGCTCCCAGCATGACATTTAACTCCAGAACATTTCCAGGTAGATTATATAGGGAGCACAGCTAGACAGGGGCTGCAAAAAACGGAAAACCCAGGTTTTTAAATCGACTGTTCTTGGTTCTTTCGATGGGAAATTGCATACTGATATTCGCCTCTCAGTTCAGATGGAGAAAAATAGAAAAAAAAATCTCTCCAATCTTAATAAAGCAGGCAGTCACAGAAATCAGCACAAGGTCCCTTACAGTCAGCATCAGTGTTGCATTTCCAGCCTCCTCAGGGTTGTTCGGGTGTTGCCATCAGAGTCTGCAGAGGCAGAGCTGGCCCTGGGCAGTGTCCTGTGCTGGGAGGGGTCTGCAGGGCAGAGCTGAGACCCCAGGGCTGAGCTGGGCTCTGGCAGCAATGGCAGGGCCCAGCCCTGGGCACAGGGAAGCAGCTGCTGGCAGGGACAGGTCCAGGCACAGAGCCCTGGGCAGGCAGTGGGGGAAAGTGCCACCAAGCTGGGCTGGGATATTGAAAGTCCTCTCTAAACTGAACTATTTCATGATTACTTTTCTTACAGATCCCCATGGCAAGACACAGGAAATGTCCAACAGCAGCTCCATCAGCCACTTCCTCCTGCTGCCATTGGCAGACTCGCAGCAGCTGCAGCTCCTGCACTTCTGCCTCTTCCTGGCCATCTCCCTGGCTGCCCTCCTGGCCAATGGCCTCATCATCAGCGCCATAGCCTGTGGCCACCACCTGCACACCCCCATGTTCTTCTTCCTGCTCAACCTGGCCCTCACTGACCTGGGCTCCATCTGCACCACTGTCCCCAAAGCCATGCACAATTCCCTCTGGGACACCAGACACATCTCCTATGATGGATGTGCTGCACAACTCTTTTTCTTTATGTTCTTCATTGGAACAGACTATTTCCTCCTGACCATCATGTGCTACGACCGCTACGTGTCCATCTGCAAACCCCTGCACTACGGGACCCTCCTGGGCAGCAGAGCTTGTGCCCACATGGCAGCAGCTGCCTGGGCCAGTGGCTTTCTCAATGCTCTGCTGCACACAGCCAATACATTTTCCCTGCCCCTGTGCCATGGCAATGCCCTGGGCCAGTTCTTCTGTGAAATCCCACATATCCTCAAGCTCTCCTGCTCACACTCCAACCTCAGAGAACATGGGCTCATTGTGTTTAGTCTCTGTTTTGTATTGTGCTGTTTTGTGTTCATTGTTTTCTCCTATGTGCAGATCTTCAGGGCTGTGCTGAGGATCCCCTCTGAGCAGGGACGGCACAAAGCCTTTTCCAACTGCCTCCCTCACCTGGCTGTGGTCTCCCTGTTTGTTACCACTTCAGTGTTTGCCTACCTAAAGCCCCCTTCCATCTCCTCCCCATCCCTGGATCTGTCCCTGTCAGTTCTGTACTCGGTGGTGCCTCCAACCCTGAACCCCCTGATCTACACCCTAAGGAACCAGGAGCTCAAGGCTACCCTGAGGAAAATGATGACAGTATCTTCAGGAGCAATAAATTTTCTTTTCTGCTTCAGAGCCTTCAGAATTTAACTCTTTACAATTTTAGAATTTTTTTTCTCCTATTTGTCCATTTTTTCATTGTCTTATTGTTTTTCTATAGTTGTAATGTGTGATAATTGATAAAAGATTCGTGTTAATCACAAAAGCATTAGGGTTTGTATAAACCAGAATACTAAGCTCTATAGTGAAGCATGGACACCAGAAAAAGTAAATTATATGATTAAATAATTCTGTTTAAAATCACCTTGTTATGTTATATTATGTTGTATTATGTTACATTATAATATGTTATGTTATGTTTTTCAAATAAGTTGTATCGGCTACCAGCTTGCAAAATTGGACTTCCCAAAAAGCCCTTCCTGCCTTTGTCTGATCAATACTGCCTATCCCAAAAACCAGACTCCCAGAACTTCTCTAGTGGTTATCTACAAAGACCAGACCTCCAGAACTTCCCTGGTGGTCATCTACAAGGACTGGATGGCAATCTGTGACTAATTATCACCCAAAGGCTTTGTGAATTTGTGAACAACGAGAAACCACAGTATAAGAAGAGGCTGCAAACCAAGGTTCGGTGGAGCGTGGAGTGGGCCATGACCCCTCACGTTCCCCAGCGCTGCTTGCTCTGTCTATATCAAATAAAGCAATCTAAATTTGTTAAATATCGAGACTTTTGTCTCTCATTTATAACAGCCCTAAAGCGGGGACCCGCTTAGCGGGTGGAATTTTTCAGGGTTGGCAGTGGTGGCGGTGGCCCGAACCCGGCAGAGAGTCCCCGGGAATGCCGTGGGCGAGGCTGGAGAGTGAGAGATGTCGATGGAGGGGCTGGGGGGAGTGAGAGGCGCGGGCCTCGCCCCCAGCCCTGGCCCGTGACCCCCGTGGCTAACACGGGTTGTATGAGGCACCCTGTGCTTTTTATTTGTTTGGGGTTTTTGGTCACTGGTTGCCGTCCCCCGGCTTTTCCGGAGGGAAGCCGATCGCTGCGGGGTGGGCAAAAGCCGCTGGCCCGTGGCATGGTCGGTGGCAGCTTGTCCCACGCTTGGTGGATGGGTTCCCTGGGGGCGGTGAAACGCGGCTGCCACGGCCGTCCCCTCCCCGGTGTGCACTTTTCTCACTAGGCAAACATCCTTCCATGTCGGCTCTCCCAATCATTGTGAAGCAGAATTCACCAGGCCTTGGATTGTTCACCCACTGATAGGGAACGTGAGCTGGGTTTACACCGTTGTGAGACAGGTCAGTCTTACCCTACTGATGATGTGTTGTTGCAACAGGCTGCTCCTGCTCCTTCTAAATTACTTTCTTGAAGTGTGTCCATCCTTCCTGGAACCCTTTGTTCAGAAGGACTGTTCCCCTTAAATTATCAGTACCTGATTTGGTACTCTCCAAAACTGTATCCTGAATAGACCAAAGTGTGCCCTCCATAATTCCAGTGTAGAAGTTTTATTGATGCCTCTCCTTGTTTCACAGAATATTGAAAACTGGATTATTTCATGGTCACTGTACCCCAGTCAGCCTCTGACCACCACATCTCCCACCAGCCCTTCTCTGTTTGTGAACAGCAGGAGACAGAGCTTTCCTTGGGAGAGAGAGTGTTACCAAAAATTTGTTCAAATTAAAAACTCCTTAACACCAACGCAGCATAAAAAGCAGCATTCTTTATTTGGCTGGATACACAGGGGGACAGCTCCTCCCAAAGCTGTGGATGCTGAGTACAGGAAAGTTTCTGTTTATATTCTGTACTTTGCAAACATATTCATCGATTGTCCTGGAGTAAACACACATATGATAATCATTTCACCAAAATCATTAACATCTTTCCCCTCCCCTTTACCCGTGGGTTCTTCTGTCCTGGGGGTTTCTCTGGTGGTCCCTGGTGCTCGTGGACCCCAATGTTCCAGTTGGCCTGGCTGAGTTGGCAGGACACTGAGGCCGGGAACTTCCAGTTCCCCTTCTTAGACAAGGGGCGTTGTGAAGTTTCCAGAGGCCAGTGGTTTTGGAGAACAGGAATTGTGTTAGCTCGCCTGGGATGGGCAATTTATCATCTGGGAACATGAGGTCACAGAGTGGGCTGTGACATCACAGAGTGGGTTATGACATCACAGAGTGGGTGATGTGAGGTCATTGAACATCACAGGCTGTCCCTGTGACATCATAACGCTGACTGTGACATCACAGGACAGAGGTCTGACATCACAGAGCAGGCTGTGACATCACAGGAGGGGCTGTGTGACATCACAGCAGGGCTGTGTGAGGTCACTGGGTTGGTCACTCTGCCCCAGACCCCCCTCACAGTTTCCCCAGACGAGTCCAATGCTGTTCATGCCCAGCAGGGTCCCCTGTCCCCCGGGATCCCCCTGCTCCACCTGGAGCCACAGCCTCCCCCAAGGATGTTCCACAAATCAACCCCAGAGCCTGACACGGGGACAAGGGGCCAGGGCTGTGTGACCAGGACATCAAGGACGTGGATTATCCAGGTCACTGGGGCCTGGTTTGGGCTCCCCAGGGCAGGAAAGATGTCTGGCAGCTGGAGCAGGGTGAGGGAAGGGCCTCCAAGGTGGGGCTGGAGCCCTTTGGCTGAGAGGAGAGGCTGAGGGAGCTGGGCTTGTCCAGCCTGGAGCAGGGAAGGCTGAGGGGCTCCTCATGCCAGCCTGGCAGAGCCACCCAGGAGCTGATGGAGAACACAGAGCCAGGCTCTGCACTGGGGGGCTGGGGGGGACAAAAGACAATGGGTGGAAGGGGAATGAGGGGACATCAGACGGGACATGTGGAAAACCTTTGTTCCCATGGGCTCAGACAGGTTCTGAGATGCTGCCCCATCCCTGGCCTTTGGGATTTTCCAATCCACACCAAATCAAGGTTTGAATCACTTGGTCTGACCCAGTTTCTGACACGTTGGGCTGCAGACTTGCTGAGATCCCTTCCAGCCTCACCTCCCTGATGATCCCTGGACGATGCTGCTCCCGATTTTGGAATGGGCTGGAGCAGATGTTTATGGGACAGGAGCCCTCTGGGGCTGTAGGGGACCTGCAGCTTTCAAGGTGCACGAGCACATCTCATTAGCTGGGGCATTTGAGTACCTTAAGAAATGTCAAAGTTTTCCCGCCAGGAGAGAGCAGGAATTTCCTGGAATTGTACAATGGTGAGAGAAGAAATATTGATCTTTCCCTCTATTTGTGTCACCAATATTCTGTCTATTATTTTATGTCCTTCTTCATTCAGGAGTTTCCACCTCTCCTGTTTAAATGCCCATGTCTAAGGACATCTCTTAACTAGAGCAGCTGGATCTATGTCCTCCCCATTGCTCCCAGATTTCATCCTCTAGCTGCGCTCTGGCCATTCCAAAGCCTCTCAATTGAGTGTCTTCACACTTTGAGCTTCAGGGAGTTGCCCAGTCTTTCATAACTTGAAATAACTCAATAGTCAATATCTTGTGTTTATGTCTTCTACAATTACCTTTGTCTTTATCCAAAAATGTTGATGTATGGATATCCCTTGTGGATTATGGGCATGTCAGATGCTGCTGAGTCATCTCACATTGCTGAGGGAGGACTTTTGATGTTTTTAAAATTTTATGATGATTACAATTCTTTATGTTGGCCATGAAGAGAAGCCTTTCTGTGCCTCTGAGTCTCACCAGTTCCTGATCCCCAAAGAACACAAACTGCAGACTTTCTAAAGTCCCTTCCAACCTCAGCTCCTGGATGATCTTGGGACGATGCTGCTCCCGATTTTGGAATGGGCTGGAGCAGATGTTTATGGGACAGGAGCCCTCTGGGGCTGTAGGGGACCTGCAGCTTGGAAGGTGCACGAGCACATCTCATTAGCTGGGGCATTTGAGTACTTTAAGAAATGTCAAAAATTTCCCAACAGAAGAGAAATTTCCTGGGTGTGTACTGATGGCAGGACAAGAAATACTGATCTTCCCCTGTACCTGTGTTACCACTATACTGTCTATTATTTCATGTCCCTCTTCATTTGGGTGTTTCCACCTCTCCTGTTTAAATGATCATGTCTAAGGACATTTCTTCCCTAGACCAGCTGGTCTTACGGCCTTGCCATTGCTTAGAGATTTCCTCCTCCAGTTGTTCTCTGGTCATTCCACATTAGTCAACATCTTAATTGTGTCTACATCTGTCACAGAATCACCCTTTCTAATGTCTGTGTCTAAAACTGTTCCTGTATGGAAATACCTTGTGCATGGTGGATACATCAGATACTGCTTTGACATTGAACAGAGCTGAGGGAAGAATTTTGAAGTTTATTGAATTTTATCATGGGTACTTTTTTTATGTTGGCCACGAAGAGAAACCTTCTGTGCCTCTGAGTCTCACCAGTTGCTGACCCCAAAGGACACAAACCTGATGAGTTGTGGTTCCCACTGCAGTGCTGGCACTTGCACCTCCCTCCATACCCACAGCAGAGCTCCCTTGTCCCACAAAGTCCCTGGCAATGCAGGGATGAAGGAAACAGGACAGGCTGTGGGGATCAGGGGCAGGGCACAGCCAGGGATTTGGGGTGGTTGTGAGCCCAGGGCAGGAGCCAGCCCTTGGCCTTGGTGAACCCCATCCAATTGTCCTGGGCCCATGGCTCCAGCCTGTCCAGATCCCTCTGCAGAGCTTCCTGCCCTGCAGCACAGCCACACTCCCACCCAGCTTGGGCTCACCTGGACACTGACTGAGGGTGCCCTCCATGGCCTCGTCCAGATCAGCAATAAAGAGATTGAACTGCCCTGGCCCCAATCCTGAGCCCTGGGGACACCCCTGGATGTGGCTCCAATGCCCAGCACTCCTTGGGCTGGACTTCTGATTTTTATGGAGCTGTGCCTGCCTTTGGTATTGTTTGCTGACCATAAATGAACATCCCTCTGTGTCTCAGGCAGCTCCTTCTCCAAGGAAAGCAGGTGGGAGTTGGTGCCAAGGAGCTGAAAGCTGCAGGCACAGCCTGGAGGGGAGGAAGCTCAGATTTGCACAAGGCTGCTCTGAGTGCCAGAGGTTGGATGGGGGAAATGGTGGGGTGGGGGTAGGGACAGAGTGTGACTGATTGTCAGCCATAAAGGGTCTTGATTTTCATCTCTATTCAGACTGCATGAGGAGGTGCTTGGGATCAATATCAACTGGAAATTGCTGATATCAATCTATAAACAGGAAAACAAAACTAAATAGGACCAAAAAAACCCGGATTCAAAAAAAAATATATAGCATATTCTCTTTGAATACACTTCTGAAATGTGTATAATTAACCAGAAAATAATTGAAGACTTTAAATTAAATTATTCCCAGAGGCTTGTCTTGTTAAGGTGTTTTGCAATATTAATGAGCCTTTGTCACTGAATTCCTGAACTGAAGAGCTGAAGACTGAACAAGTCTCTGGAGAACTAAAATCCATCAGGGAACCTCCAAGTTGCTGTTGTTCCATCCTCAGCAGAGCAGGAATGAACAGATTCCAGGGGTTTCCAGGCTGCTCAAGAGCTGTGAGCTCACGTGCAGGCTCAGGGGCTCCATGGGGACATCTGAGGGGTCTCTGGGCTCCTAAAGATCTGTTTGGTCACACTCAGTCACAGGGGTTCCATGGGGACATCCCAGGGGTGCTTAATCTTCCTAAGGGTCATGAGGTGACAGTCACAGGGCTCCAGAGTGACAACAGAGGTGTCTCTGCCCTGCCAAGGAGCCAATTTGTCACAGGCAGTGGCAGGAGTGCAGTGGGGACATCCCTGTGCTCCTAAAGAACAGTGAGGGCACCGACACTCACAGGGGTTCCAGGGTGACATCCCAGGAGTGCCCAGGCTGCCAAAGAGCTGGGATGTCACAGACACTCACAGGGGTTCCAGGGTGACATCCCAGGACTGCCCAGGCTGCCACAGAGCCGGGATGTCACAGACACTCACAGGGGTTCCAGGGTGACATCCCAGGAGTGCCCAGGCTGCCAAAGGGCTGGGATGTCACAGACACTCACAGGGGTTCCAGGGTGACACCCCAGGAGTGCCCAGGCTGCCAAAGGGCTGGGATGTCACAGACACTCACAGGGGTTCCTGTCATGGGCACAGTGGGAGTTCACACAAAGTTTATTAGAGAAGCTCCTGTTGGGTCACGAGGTGCAGAAAGGACCCCCAACACCCCAATTACACCCCCAAGCTGCCCCAAACCAGGACCCCCAGGCTTTCTAAACTCCTTCTGTGAGGGGAGTCTGGGAGTGCCTGGATCCAATCCCAGCCTCAGACTTTCTCAAGGATTTATGTTAAAGGATTATACAGGTGGAATCGAACCTTTGTACAACTTTGTCCCTCAGCATTAAAGATGGCAAATCAGAAGTATTTATATACATAGAGATATGATTGATTATGATCATGATTAGACACAAAGGTCTTAATCAAATTATTTACTCCACAGTACGGGAGCTGTAACATCTATTTTAATATAGTGCTCTAGGAAGCAATTAGATCAAAGCAGAATTAAGTAGAGATGGGTGTCACTCCCCCAGACCAACGACCCTGGGCAAATCTCTTTAGCTCAGCCTCAAGCAGTGACCCTGAGGGGAGTCTCCACTCCAGGGAGGACTCTCCACACTCCCCCAAGAAGGGAAATGTCAGGAGATGCTGCCACTAAAATTTGAGACGGGGCTTTTCTAGTCTGAAGTGCTGCCCTGTTAGTCAGATGTGACCAGACTCCCAGCACAGCAGCACAGATGCAGATGGCTGTCAACTCCACTTCCTGCCTAGAAATCCTGAAACTGCTTCTAAATGCTGCTCCCTTCATCTCTTGGACACCTACTCACACAGAGCTGGGAAAAAAAATCCTCTGGCCGCTGCCTTACAAGGTGAGTCAGGCCGAAGTTAGAGCTCTGTGGGAAATCTCTATCCAGCCCCATCCTTTTAATACATCCATACGTGGAGGTGTGCATGGATTTGTCTTGTATAGAAAGGAAGGAGTGTGCAAGCAATGTGACAGACACTTTCACTCTCTGTGGTTATTCCATACCCATGGGTACAAAGACATTATGGAAACCCATGCAGAGACAGACCTTTCTGACCATGGACACAGAGACATCCAAGAGCCCCTGGCACAGACAGACCCTTCTGACCATGGATACAGAGAGATCCAAGAGCCCCTGGCACAGACAGACCCTTCTGTCCATGGATACAGAGACATCCAAGAGCCCCTGGCACAGACAGACCCTTCTGCCCACGGGTGAGGGAGGGCAATGGGGGTGAGTGGGCAGCGAGTCCCAAACGGGAACCAGACCCAGCTCCAGCCATGCCAGACCCTACCAAGGCTCAATGCTGGCTCCTCTGGAATGGGAAAGCCCTTCAGCCTTGTCCCTGCCCAGAGGGGCAGTGCTGACCTGCAGCACACGTTGTTTTCCCCACAGGCTGCAGGAGATGAGAACACAACACTTGCAAACACTGCCTGCAAGCCACAGCTCTGGGTGCTCCCCATGAAGCTCAGCCCTGGGACCACCGTGTGCCCCAAGCTTCAGGGGATGCAGTGGGAGCCTGGCTGGGCTCTGCCCTGGGGCCATCCTGCAGTGACAGCTGCAAACAGGGAGCATTCAGCTGCCACAAACAGCCAAGCCAGGGCTGGAGGGGAGCTGGTCCAGCCCAGACCGCACTGTTGTGTGCTGTGCTCTGGGGCTGGGGCTCCCTGCAGAGGGGACTGGACTGAAGTGCCAGGGGAAACAAAGAAGCTTCAGCTTAAGCCTAACTGAGCTGGGTGGGTGGGCTGGGAGGAGTGGGGAGGCTCAAGGTGAGTCACAGAGCTCATCCTGCTGGAAGCATGAGGAAAAGGGAGTGGGAACTCAGCAGGGAGGAGAGCTGAGGGCTGGAGAGCAGCTCTGAATGACACTAAAATCTCATCAGGCCTCTGAGACATTGCTGCTCTTCAGCCAGTGACAGGATGTGTCCCTAAGCCTGGGGCTCAGCCTCCCTCGTGGTGAGGGGCATCGAGCAAGGCACCAGTGTGATGGAGACTGCGATGGGCTGGGAACTCACTGGGGGAAAGGAGGGAACAGTTGTGAAGTAAAAGGCAGGTGGGGGAGAGAACTGTTCAGAGAAAGGCTGAGCTACAGCTTGAGCAAGCTGAAAAATGTCATTTGGGGTCATCCCAGATTGATTTCATTTCAGAAGGTATTGAACAAGTTTAATTTTTGGGGGGTGTCATGTTTTCCCCTGCAGGTGTACACTCTGCAAACTTGAGCTGCATTTCCCGAAATGCTCAAGCAAGTCTCTGCTGCAGGTCACACCATTTCTCCTTTGGCTGATTCCGGCCCGGTGCTGAGCTGCAGCTGAGCCCTGGCAGAGCCCAGAGCAGCCTCAGCATCTGCAGAGCCCGGCTGCAAGGAGAGAAACCAGAAACCGCCCGTCAGCTGAAGGCTCCTGTCCCCCTTGTCCCAGCTCCCGCCGTGCCCAGGCCGTGCTGGCCGTGCCCAGAGCGGTGCCCAAAGCTGCCCATCATTGCTGCCTTGGGCACAGAGCAGGAGGGCAGGACTGTGCCCAGCCTGCAGCCAGCCATGGCACATCCAGCCCCTCAGCAGCTGCCACAGCAGGATGCTCCTGTGCTCGCTGCCATCTCCCAAAAGCTCTTATCTCACCCTGCCAAGGAGACGGGGACCCGCCTCACGCCATCGCTGCCCGAAGAAAAGCTGGTCCCAAACGATGTCCTCAGCCTTCTCCAAGGACACGGCCCATCCACGCTGCAGCTGGGCCCAAGCACTTCCTGATCCACACTGGACACCACCTAGAACGCTTCCTTTAGAGAAACAAATGACAAATGAATTAAAATAGATTACAGACAAAAATGGGAGACTCGAGAAAAGGTAAAAATCTTATCTCTGTCAGGGGCTGGATGAAGGCCCAACCTCTACATGCCAGGGAAAAAGTAACTCAGGGGTGAGGGAAGCCCATGGTTTTTCCCTTTCCCCCTGCACTGCCCCCAAAAGTAATGGTGATCTCAAAGCAAACAAGGGCAGTGGAGCAGCCCAAGCCCTTCCTTGCCTGCAAAGCAAAGCAGCCATGCACAGTTCTGGAGTCCCACCTCTGCTCCTGCCATTTGTTTGTGTCAGGCTGGCTGCCCCAGCTCCAGCCCCAGCCCCAGCCCAGGGCACGGTGGGTGCTGGGGGCTGTTGGCAGGGCCAGGAGCCAACTCCCATTTCGTACCCAGCCCAGCCCATCCCCCCAGCCCTGCCAAAAAGCAGCTTGGCAGCCGACGGAAGAATCCGTTTTATCCTCCCCAGCAAAGGGGGAACCTTTGGTTCCCGGCCAAGCTGTGCAATGCCCAAATCTGGGAGCATCCCCCTGGGTCTGGACTCATCTGCAAATTCGCTGTGGAGCCTGGCTTTGAAGAAGGTGCCAGAATCCAAGTCCATCATCTTCAGCTTGCCGGTGGCCAGGTGGAGGAAGAGGCTGTCATCCTTGATGTCTTCCTTGCTGTCCCCAGCAGCAGCAGCAGCCCCACCTGGTACAGCTACTCCAGGGGCTCCTTCTCCTTCCCTGGGGGTGAGACCAGGCTGTCAGTGTTCTGCCCAGGGCCCCAGCTGCCAGTGAACCAGGACAAGCCAAACCAGCTCAGATGGGGGCCACCAGTGCTGGGCAGAGCAGCTCAGCTCCAGCACAAGGGCTGTGTGTTCCCATCTGATGACCCCTGTGCAGTGACACAGGCAGGACAAAAACGTCTGGGGTTCTTTGCTTCTGATTGCCAGGGCATCTGTGGAGCTCTAACTTACCAGGACCCTGCATCAAAGCCTGCCTGTGGCTCTCTCCCTTCTTCTATGGCAGATGAATATTCTGCATCCAAGGATCACTGAACAGATCTTCTAATGAGGGCCTTTCCGTGTCGAGCATGGATAAACACCTCCTGATCAGACCTTGGCATGCTGGGGAGAGAAACCACAAACCGCTGGTCAGTTGGAGAAGTCTCCAGTCCGCTTTGCCCCACTCTTCCCATGCCCAGGCCATGCTGCATGTGCTCAGAGCTGGGCCTAAACCTTCCCATCAGTTCTTTGTTTTGGAGGAGAGCAGGACATGTGCCAGCCCCTCAGCAGCTGCCAGAGCAGCATGCTCACGAGCCTGCTGCTGTCTCCCAGCACTGGTATTACCCCCGTGCCCAGAGATGAGGATCCACCTTGAGAGAGCCGTTGTGGCAGTGAGAGCTGATGGTCCCAGCTGATGTTCTGGCCCCTCCTGAAAGGGTGCTCCCCGCAGACCATCTGGTGCAGCAGGATGCCCAGGGACCAGATGGTAGCTGGCTTGCCATAGTACCAGCCAAACTTGGTCCATTCCGGGGGGCTGTAGGACAGGGTTCCTATGGAATACAGATGGCGTTTATCAGGGGGATGCTGCTGCTCCCAGAGCCTGGTCCCACCATCCTTGGGCATGTGGGGGCTGCCCCAGTGGCACATGGTGTGACCTGCTGTCCTCTCTGCAGCACCTGGGACTTGTGTACAAACATGGGGTTGGAAAAGAAGCCACTGGTATTGGAAGAGGGCAGCTGAAGCCCTGGCAAGGCCTGACCATGACAAGGTAAAACCCACTCAGTGAAGGGGAAAATCCATGCTTTCATCCTCCCTGCCTGCATGGCCCAAAACACATTATGAGGCCAAGGCAAACAAGGTGAGCACAGCAGTCCAAGCCCTTTCTCATCTGCACACCAAACCAGCTGGTGCACAGGTTCTGGCCCCCCCCTCTCTGCCACCCCCACCCACAAGTGTTTCTGTCGGGCTGGGTGGCCCAGCCCCAGTCCTGGGCAGAGTGGCTGGCAAAGGCTGCCAGCAAGGCTGGAAGCTGGCCCTCCACTTGCCCAACTCAAAAGCAACTGGGCTGAAGGCTCAGTGCCATGACTGGCAGCAAAAGGGAGAATCCCCACTGCCACACCCAGGCTGGGCCAGGAGATGTTGGGCCAGGAGATGCTGGGACCGGGAGCACACCGCTGTGTGGGCTTACCTGCAAAGTGAGTGTAGGCTGTGTCCTGCAGGTAGGTGCCACAGCCAAAGTCAATCAATTTTGCCTGCCCGGTGGCCAGGTCAACCAGGACATTCTGTGGCTTGATGTCCCTGTGCAGGACCCCGCAGCTGGTGCAGTGCCGCACGGCCTCCAGCACCTGGCGGAACAGCTCCCGCGCCACCTCCTCGGACAGGAACCCCCGTGCCCGGATGAAATGCTGCAGGTCCTGACACCGCTCCGGGCGCTCCAGCACCATCACGATGTTGTTGGGGAGCTCGAGCCACTCCAGCAGCTGGATGACACCAGGGAAGCCGCTGGACACCTTGTCCAGCAGCACGATCTCCAGGGGTGCGCTGGTGCCGTCGGGCTGCGGGAAGACCACGATGCCGTCAGCGGGGCTGATGCCGTGCCAGGGCTCGGGAAGCCCTCATGCAGCCCGGGATGCTCAGCTGGCCCCACGCCCGCTCTCCCTCGAGGGTCATGATGGCTTCCACTCTGCCGGCCCTCGCCTCATCCCCGCCCGGCACGTCCCGGCTTCTCCCGCTGGTCCCGCTCACTCACCAGCTCGCCCCAGTGCCGGACGCGGTTCCGTGGCACCCTTTTGATGGCCACCTGCAAGTCAAGGCCAACAGCGGGCTGAGCTCGCCGCCCGCTCTGCCGAGCCCCATCCTCCTCCTCCTGCGCCCCCTCGTCCTGTGCCCGCCGCCGGCCCCGCCACTCACCGGGGCGCCGTCCGAGAGCCGCGTCGCCGCCCAGACGCTGCCGAAGCCGCCGCGCCCCAGCAGCGAACCCACCCGGTACCGCTCCTTCAGGCCCACCTGGGCCTTCCCTGCCGGCGAGACGCGGCTGTCAGCGCTCGGCCCGGGGCCAGGAACGGCCCCCGAGCGCCCCTCAGCCGCCCCGGGCCGGACAGCCCCAGGCGTTCTCTCTGCGGAACGGGACAGCGGCGGCTCGGGGCCGGCGGCCGCGCTGCCGAGCGGCGGAGCTCGGGCCGGGGGAGCCGCAGCGCAGGCGGCGGGAGCGGCCGCGCCGCGTGTGTCCTCCGCGGGCCCCGGGAGGAGCCGGGGCCGGGGCCGGGCTCGGGGCCGGGGCCGGATCCCACGTTGGGGCCGGGGCCGGGCTCGGGCCAGGTGGAGCCAAAGGGCGGCGATGCCGCCCCAGCCCCAGGCACTGATGCCCGCCCAGCAGCGCCACCGGCAGCACGCCCAGAGCCAGGCGAAGGCGAGACCCAGGCGGGACGCCCGGGGCCGGGGACGGGGCCGGGGACGGGGCCGGGGACGGAGCAGCCCCGCCCGGGGGCGGGCCAGGGGCATGGCCCGGCCTGGAACGGGGAGAAGAGGGAGACACCGGGAAAGGGAGAGACAGCGAGGGTGCGGGACTGCGAGAGAGGGTGCGGGACAGCAGGAGAGGGACAGGGGAAAAAGGGAGTCGATAAAATTGTTTGTTTTGCTGCTGCCGCTGCCGCCGCTGCAACTGAAGCCCTGGGGCCGTTTGTCCCCGTGTCCGTTTTTCCGTTCCCTGCTCGCGCCCATGCCAAGCCCCGCGTGCCCCAGGGACACCCCCTGAACCTTCTCTTCCCATGGAAGAATCATCTTTCAAGTGCAGGCATCCACGGCCAAAATTGGGAGTCTGCCTCCAAAATTCCCTATCTATGCAAGGATAGCTCCCAGACAAAAGCTGCCAGGACTGTGTAGGTTCCCTTGGCTTCCTGAGGGCCAGCTCTCATTGCCTTTGAAACCCTGGGGCTCCCCACTTTCCTTCCTATGGAAAAGAACTGTCCTTCTTGTCCTGACACCCATGGACAGAACTGGGATTTGGCCTCCCAAATTCCATCTCTGCAAGGATTGCTCCCAGACTAAGACAAACAGGTCTGGCTTGCCTTGGCCTCTGGTGACTGCCTCTCATCTGCCTTCAAAACCCTGGGCTTCTGTGCTTTCCTTCCTACAGACAAGAACTGTCATTCATGTCCAGGTGCCCATGGCCTCAAGCACATGACCACTTTATAGTGGTCAAAGGAGCTCTGTGCTCAGTGGGCTGGAGACTGAGGAGAGCAGAGGAGAGCCCTGAGAGGGATTGACAGGCAGTTTCAGAGATGATGGATCCTTTTGACATTGTAGAGAATATCCAGAGAAAGAAACAATTAATGCCAAGGGCAGCTGGGGAGGCCCAGACTGGAAACAAGGAGAAAGGAATCTCTCTCCCAGGGCAGGGCTGTGGTACAACACATCCCCCAGAAGAAGTCTGGGCCAGCCCAAGGCACAGGGATGTGCAGCAGCTGAAAGGTTCTTCTGTATTGGACTCCTGGAAGGGTTTGTGCAATCTCCTCTTAGGCCCTGAGCTTCAAGGGCTCAGCACCAAATGCACCACGGGGCTCATTGGGGTCAAGCAAGTCCTGACAAACCATGGCTCTGCCTTGGCTTCCCTCTGGTCTGGTGCAGTTCATGAGGAAGGTTTCTTTCTCCAGTTATGGAGAAATATTTCAAAGACTGTGTAAGAAATATCCATTCCAGTTTTTAAGGGTGTATTTTATTACTGCTTTCCAGAAACAATAAAGTGCCTGTCTGCATGACATTAAGAATGGAACTCATTACAGGCTGCCCAGACTGCTTTGTGCCATGTGTCATTTTTGCTATTCTAATTAGTGTGTTCTACTTTTCCTCTTTTTTTTTTTTTTTTAACTTTTGATAATATTTTCCATAAAGGGATGCCATTAGTCACAGTATTGCTACATCAGTATCTAGTGGGCTTGTGTTAAGCAGAGACAGTAAGGAGCCATGATCACTGTGCATTGAAGTAAAATAAAGTGTCCTGCTGTGCCCTGTGTGACCCAGGTGCTTCCTGAGCCCTTGTCTGTCTCTGCAGGGCAGTGCCTGTGAGCAGAGGTGGAGGGAAGAGACTCCCAGCACAGCAGCACAGATGCAGGTGGTTGTCAGCTCCACTTCCTGCCTAGAAATCCTGAAACTGCTTCTAAATGCTGTTCTGCTCTGATGCCTTGAGGAGCTGGAACAGAGGCTACACACAGAGTTCAGGGGAATCAAATGGGTATTTATTGAGAGGCCACGAAAGGCCTCCAAAAGCCACACCCTAGCAGGATGAGTGCTACAGGTGTGACCCCTGCCTGGATGGCTCCAAGATGGAAGCAAAGGAGGGCTTGGTCACAAAATCTTACACTTTTATAGGTTTTGGTTCATTTGCATGAACCCACTCTCCACGTTTCCATGTTGTTTGTGCTTAGGGCCTGAAGTCTGGAGAAACTGTCCTTGAGTTCTTAACTGGAATAGGACTGTTTTGTCTTCATCACCCTAGCACATCAGAAAAGCACATCCAAGGAGAATCGGGAAACTTGAAACTAAAGGCCTCATTTCCCCCCTTTAGAGGCTCTACAAGGCCTCTACCTTGTCAAATCTCTATTCTAAATATTACTAACAACAAGTATTTAATTACAGCTAAATGACCATTAATAATAAATACCAAACATTAAATAAATACCTAGTAGTAAATACATACTTAATAATAAATGTAAACATAAACCTAATAATAATGAACCTCTAACACGAGCAATATCTTAACCAATCAAATGTTATATAAAAGAAATTAGACCCAGAAGAAAAACGATGATTTCTACCAGTCTTTGTTGTTACAGTTGTTCAGAAGCTGAAGCTTTCTTAATTCTGGAGTAGTGAATCCAGGGTCCTCTGCCAGCAACTTTGACTAGAGTGAAGGTAGTCAGCAGGACTTTAAATTGTTCTTTGCACTTGGCTTGCAGAGGATCACTGTCCCACCACTTCACATAGACCCAGTCTCCAGGCTGGAACAGATGTGCAGGGGTGTCCAGTCCTGTGGGTCTGGATAGCACGATGTAACTCTGAAGCTTTTGGAGCTTCTGCAAAGTGAAACTTAGAGCCATTAAATAACACTGTAAATCACGTTTCCTCTTCATGTGAATTAATTTCACCTGGAATATGTGGGGTTTTACATGGTCTACCATATGTTAACTTTTGCTTCAATCAAACAATCAAACATATTTGCCTGGAGAGGTTGTGGGGTCTCCATGTGTGGAGATGGTCCAAGTCCAGCTGAATGCAGTTCTGGGCAATCAGTTCTAGGTGCCCTGACTTGAGCAGGTTGGTTCAGACTAACTGCAGGCTGGTTGGCCTGTCTTCCCCTCCCTTTCATCAAGGTCTGGCATGGCGTGTGTCCCCTCCACCCAACACCTGCTGGGTTGCAGCCAACAGTGGAGCCATGAGATCTTCTTGGTGGCAAACACAGAGGCCAACCCAGGCTTGCCCCTGATTATTTCATGAGGGTCTTGGCCAGCCCTGCTCCTTTCACCTGGTTATCAAAGCAGAGTTTCACCTGCCTCATCCAGCAACAAGTGGCTACCAAAGCACACAAATTTGCATTCACAGTGTAGCTACAATGGGGTGCAGCAGCTCGTTGAAAATGCCAGTGGCCATGGGGAACCAGGCAAAAGGAACTTCCCACCAGTGGTGTTCTCCTGCCCTCCTAATTTGTTCCATTCACTGTTTTAGAACTTTACCATCATGGTGAACTGTTATTAGGATCTTTTTAGCTTTGGCCTTGGCATTTTCTGCCAGCTGCTGCAGATTTGCATGCTGTAAGATTTCTTTTACAAGTGTTTGTGTTTATACACAAAACCAGAGTCTCTAATTGTAGTTACATTACAAATACACGTATTTAAGTTACCAAACACAGTCTGGTTACAAGCTTCCAAGCTTCCAATTCTTCTCCCCAGCAATGGTTTTGGTGAGTTAGGCATGTAAAGGAATTGATGCTTCTCCAATTTGAATTCCAAAGGTAGAAGAAAATCTGTGTTTCCCTTACCCCAGTCACCCCAATAACATGTACAGTGTTGTGACTCAGTTTCCCTTCTAAGGTATTTAACATAGAATGTGCTGCTCCAGAATCTACAAAAATTACTTGATGTCAGCTTTCCCCAGCTTAGTTATAATCAAGGGCTCTGCTGGGGGAATAGCCCTTGGTCACCATCCCTCAGAGCCTGAGCCACTTGAGGTTTGTGCTACTGAGAGTTGGGGAACTGAGGATTTTTCTTTTAACACTGGAGAGTCCTTTTTCCAATGCCCCCACTTTCTACAGTATGCACACTGGTCCTTCTGTGTAGGGGAAGCTTTGTTGGGTGACTTTTCCTGAGTTGCCTTCTTACTAGGTTGGGATTTAAGTCTTTCAGTTGAACCTCTATCTCAAAACACTTTCCAGGCAACCTCTAGCAGTCTCTCCATATCTTAGACCCCCTCTATCTTTGGCAGCTTCCTTCTTATATCATTTGAGGCCTGGCCCATAAACAACAAAACCAGATGTGCTTTACCATCAGCTGATTCAGGGTCTAGATCAGTATATTTGATAGCAGTTTCTCTTAACTTGTTCAAAAAATCAGATGGTGATTCATCATCATGTTGTCTTACTTCATAAAGCTTTGACCAATTTATAGCTTTAGGTACTCCATGTTTTAACCCATATACCACAAGACTTTGATATGGTTTTAGCCTCGCAATATGTTCTGGTATATTTGGATCCCACCCAGGATTCTCAAGGGGAAATATCTGAGTGACAGTACCTTGAAGCAATCCACTGGCTGTGCTCCCCTCCACTGAGGTTGTGATGGCTTTATTGACCATTTGTCTCTCAGTGGGGTCGAGTAACGTATCCAACATGGAGTTTAAGTCTGCCCAGTCAGGGTTTTGTGAGTTAATGGCCTGCTCCACCAATTTTGCCACTTTATTTGGGTTCTCTTTATATTTTCCCACTGTAGTTTTCCACTGCTCTAACTCTATAAGGGAGTATGGCACTTTCACATATACTGGCCCCTGATTACCGACTGCCTGTCATAAAGGGGCTTGCAAAACTGGTTCTCTGTCTCTTCCCCTTTTTGATCTAGTGCCGTGAGCAATTGGGCTACGCTCTCTGAGGGCTTTTCTTGCTATCCTTCCCCTCCTCCGCCTGTTTAAGGCAGCAATAATCTCGTCCATTTCCTCATCCTCCTCTTCCTCCTCAGAGTCGTTTGAGTCAGAGCTGTCTGACTCTGTTGTAGCCAAGAGTCGATCTCGGCTAGTCCCAATCCTGGAAAGCATCAAACAAGACCTGTTGTGACTCTGCTGCCAGGCTGTGTGTCCGTGATCTTTGATGCTGTCACCTTCCGAGGCAGCTCCCTGGCCTTTGGTTTGCCATGGCACCTCACAGGCCTGAGAACGGAGGAGGTGTCGCTCCCCCTTTGGGAGGTTCCCTCTCCTCCTTCCCTGTAAAAGGCCCTGTCCCCCGGCCCCTGCTCTCGGGGCCGTGCCCAGGGCTGCACACACTGGCTCTCTCCTCCCCCTTGTAAGGGTCACTCCCAAGTTTCCCTCATTTTTGCCTCCCGACAGTCACAAGAAGACCCCGAGGACCCCACCCAGGCTGACTCTGGACAATGATTTTCTGGCCTGACCAAGGTCGATGCTTGCCAAGGGACTGTGTGCAGGTGCTCGCTGTGCTTCATGGTACACTGCTCTGGAGCAGGCACTAGCTGGAGCAGCAGGTTCTGTACACCTGTTTATTGGAGCAACCCTCACAATGGTCCATAAATCTCCCCACGTCTTGGCCAGAAGCCACTCGCTTTGGAGAAGGACTATAAAAAAGAGACCCTCTGGGGAAGACCCTTGAGATCTCCCCATGGATGAAGACTCATCTATTGGCTGGACCATGAGGACGTGTGTCTCATCTCGTTGGTAGCTATTTTCCCATCCCCTTTTTTCTCTCTCTCTACTTTGTTTCCTATATCTCTCCCCTCTATCACAACTGAGTTGTTGGCATTTAATAAAAATGCATTGCTGTTGTTGAATAAGCTGATTTTTTCCCCTGTATTTTGCCTGTTTGCACCTCTGAGATCAAACGAACCATCACGACCCCCGCTCTGTATTAACAGCGAATTGTGACATTAAATTGGCGTCACTGACAGGATATTCTGGCAGACAGAAGGGATGCAAGGTTGTGTGTAATCTGTATCAGGGGAAGGAAGTCTTACTCCAGCCGTACCTAGCTGGCCACCTTGGATGGGTGAGCCTGTCTAGAAAGCAAGGAGGGTTTTTCTGATTTCCTGCTGACTGCAGACACCTTGGTGTGGAGCATCCCCAGACTCGAGGGCTCTGTCGTCAGAATTTCACAAAAGATCTACTGGTGCAAAAGGTAGGACACTGTTACTGTTGTTGTTGTTGTTGTTTTATGGTGTTTGACTACTTGGTGCAGTGAAGAGACATCCTGGTGTTTGTAACTAAGGAGTGCCTCCCAAGTAGTTTGGTCTCTTCTCCCGCACAGGGAAGCGAAGGGGGGCACACAGCGAAAGCTGTTTCGTTGTGTGTGGTAACTTAAGCAATAGACCTCCCTGTTGTGGTTTTTACTTATCCCTTCACAAAATGACTGAGAATTCCACTGTAACAGATAAAGCTGCATTTTATGCTCTATTAGCTAAGTATAGCGCCAGACCGTCCCAAGGTGGGGAGGAATGGGCGAACAATAATTGGTTTAATGTGGAAAATGTGATTGATAGAATATGTTCATTGCAACATGAGTCAAAGTTGAAACTGGGCAAAAATAAAACCATGCTCTGCTCAGTTTTGGGAGCTTGTCTTACGGCCGATATAGAAACTTGCTCTAAGCGAAGAAGTGAGGAAAGAACAATTATAGACTCTCTACAAAATCTTGTTCAAATTTTGCAAAAACAATTAGATCAAGAAAGGAATGAGAATCATTTGTTGCGAGATGAAAATAATTTGTTAAAAGCTGCCTTAAGAGAAGAACGTGCCAACAATTCAAAGCAGGGTGTAACACCAAAAGAAACACAGGAGAAGGAAGCTGTTCACATTAATCCAATATACTCTCAAAAAGACCTAACTTTGATGAAAAATTGTGGGGAACACTGCTGCCCCAACTTGAAACCTTTGATTAAAATAGAATATGATTATATCAACAATGCACCACCCAAGCAACCTTTTCCACAGGTTCTGAGCAGTGTACCAGAGCAAACTTCTCCACAAATTCTGAACAATGTACCAAATCAATCTCCTCCACAGGCTCGGGGAGTTGAGCCAAAGCAGTTCACCTGCACTGGGCTTTCCCAAGGGCATAAATATTCCCTTGCTTTGGCTAACCACTCTTTTAGCCCAGGAATTAGAAAAGATACCCAAACGTGACAATGTAGCTGTCTATCAATACATTGATGATATTCTGGTGGGAAGGGATGAAATAGAAGTAGTGGGGGATACCCAATAAAATAATCTCTCATCTGGAAAGCCTTGACTTACAAATTCCCCCAGAGAAAATTCAAAAACCTTCTCAGGAAGTGAAGCTCCTGGGAATTTGGTGGAAAGGAGGTATGACATGTATTCCACCTGATACCCTAACCTCCTTAGATCAAATTAAATTGCTTGAATCCAGGAAAGAGCTCCAACAAGCTCTAGAATTATTGGTGTTCTGGAGAAAACACATCACAGTCACTATTGAGACCCCTCCACCTCACGGGGTGGCCCAGAGATCCTCAGGTAGGCAGTGGTATGCCCAGATAGAACATGACTGTAACATCTTCTCAGTGATAGAAAGAGCTGTAAAAAATCTGGCAATACAAGAAACTGAGAGCTTGGCTAATAGCCATGACAAACCTGCCTTGGTAATTAAAGTGGCCACTCCTTTCTCCCCTGAACAATCAGCAAATTCTTGGTTCACTGATGCTTTTGCCAAACGAGAGGGAAAGGTGTGGAAATACAGGGCAGTAGCCCTCCCCACTTCTGCTGGTGAACGAATTATTCCTGAGGGAGAAGGCAGCTCTCAGGCTGGGGAGCTGACAGTTGTTTGGAGTGTTTTCCAACTTGAGGTACAGAATACCTCTCTTGTTTACATCTACACTGACTCCTATGCTGTGTTTAAAGGAGGTACAGAGTGGCTTCCTTTTCAGCAGCAAAATGATTGGGAAGTTAACAGAATTCCAGTCTGCACTACACGCTGGATGGTTCCATCATTTTAATCTCCTGCCTCCTGGAGGCAGACTCTGTTGTGTTTACTTTTCACAGAAGAACACCGAGGGACATGAAGAAGCACCCCCTTAGTGCTGGATATCAAGAACAATGTTTTTCCTCCCTTTATAGTAACACAAGGTGATGATGTCACAATAACTTGTAAATTAGTGGCTGGATCCCTCACCGAACCTGTATACATTTATGGCACAGGACTTTATGGCCATGTTTTAAATTGTGAAATTCAAAATTAGAATTGTTGGCTAAACTTAACTGCTATACAATTTTCCTATAAAATCATGTGTGGTAAAAACAATACAAAATACTGGGGGAAACTTGATGTTAATAAGACCTACCACCCTACCACCGGTTGTGTTGAGTCCTATGATTTTTCAATTTGGACCATTTGTAATCAGAAAAACTGGCCAACAACAAATATTGTTTAACCCAGCATGGTCTCTTAAACAGTTCAAATTGCTGATGCAAAATACTGTCCCAGAAGTTCAGCCAGCTTGTTCACCTTTTTTGCAGACTTCTTTTGAGGGATGGACAACCTGGTTGTGAAAACAGAATCCTTCTAAAAAAACGAATGGCAAGAGACATAACCAGTGTTGTGGGAATAGGATTGGGAATTTTGAATAGCATCGATTCAGAAGTACTAATGAATAAATTGGCTACCACAGCTGGAGATGTAACCAAATTACAGCAGCCCCTGCAATCATCCTTAACAGCTTTGGGAACCCAACAGTGGTTGTTATCAAACATATTGCCAAACTGGGAAAAGGTAAATGTGAATGACCACAAATTGATAATCGATGCAATTTGTGCTACACAAAATAACATCTCTCTGGCTCTCAGCTGTATCCAGGCCCAGTTGTGGATGCAGTTGGTTGCTGCTTCAATTATAAGAGAAGGTGAGGAAGGCAATTTTCCCACTGAAATCCGGAAAATAATTTGGGACAGTGGCACCGATTTTGAAAAAGAATTCCAGTCCTGGTGGAACTTAGTAAATTTTACCTGTGACCCCAGCACAAACACAGCCACAGCCTTTGTACTGACCATACACAATGCTTCAGTGCATTCAATATTCCCCATCATTGCATTAGGGTTGAACCATGATGGAGCTATTCTCTATCCTTTCGAGCATAGGGAATGGGCCCATCAAATTGGTGAGAAATGGCAAACTGTCAATTTGGAAACTTGCATTGTCCTGGAACAACAAGGGTTTATCTGTGAAAGTAATGCAATCAGAGCTCAAGATATCTGCTTGGACACAGAACAGAATGTTTGTAATTTTGAAATTCATCCAAATGAGATTCCTGAAACAGTACTGGTATATATAGGCAATGGATGTGCATGCTTTAGAACTGCTTGTGACAGTGTCTTTATAGAAAATTTGGTAGTGGATACTAAAAATCATTCAATTCTTTGTGTTTGTAACTTTACCAGGATTGCAGGGTGTGATTTCTCCTATGTAGCCCCAGTTCCTTCTTACCATCCTTTGCAGTCAAATTACACACTGATCCACCATCTATTGCCCACTCCAATTGGAATGATCCTCTCTCAGGTGAAGCAATTATTGCTCCACCAAGATCTGATCAAAATTTTGGAGAGGATCTAAAAAAACGGACAGAAAACTCTAATAGCTGTTCATCACAATGTGGAAAAAATACATCGTGTTTTGGAAAGAGTAAAGACAGAATCTGAACACAGGTGCTGGGATATTCTATTTGGGTGGTCACCTACTGCTACAGGTGTCCTGAACAAATTGTGTCATCCCATCATTGTTCTCTTGATTTTGGTGTTAATTGGTTTTGTTTTATCAGCAATCCTATACATTATGAATTGGAAAATGATGAAACAGTTAGCACAATTGGCATCTGTGATAGATGTATCCAGATTGGTCACTGTTGACATCCCTAAGGTTATTGACACAAGTCAACTACATGATTATTCTAAATAGGATAAAATATGATTTTTAACTAAAATTGCTTTTAAAAAAAAATTTAATTAAAATTGTTTAATAAAAAAATTGTTTTCTTTGTAATGAAAAATTGAATTATTTGTAATCAAAAATTGAAAAATTATAGAATTGTAGAAATTGTTTAGAATTGTTAGCAATCAAAAATTGAATATAATTGATTTGCTTTGTTTTCCTTTTTTTTCTCCTTTTCCTTTCCCTTATCTTTTTCCTACTTTTCTGTCTGTGTTTTCCAGGATTTGCTACCAACTTGAATAAGTCCTGAAGACGCCACAACTGAAGACTTCACCACAACTCTACAAAAGGGCGCTCTTGATGATGATCGTGAGTCACGGGGTGGTGTAAGGGTCAGTCCCAAGTTCCCCTCGATTTTGCCTCCCGACCGTCGCAAGGAGACCTCGAGGACCCCCACCCAGGCTGACTCTGGACAATGGTTTCCTGGCCGGGCCAGGTGGATGCTCATGACTGTGTGCTGGTGTATTGTGTTCACTGGACTGTGCTGTCGTGGCACCAACCAGAGATTGTGTTGTACCAACTGGAGACTGCATGTACTGCCCAATGGCACTTGTCTCCTGCAGCACCACACAATGGTCCATAAATCTTCCCACCTCTTGGCCAGAAGCCACTCGCTTTGGAGAAGGACTATAAAAGAGCGACCCTCTGGAAAACACCCTTTGAGATCTCCCCACGGATGAAGACTCATCTATTGGCTGGCCTGTGACTATGTCCCTTTCGTCTGTTGGTAGCTACTTTCCCATCCCCTTCTTTTTCTTTTTCTCTCTCTCTACTTTGTTTCCTATATCTCTCCCCTCTATCGCAATTGAGTTGTTGGCATTTAATAAAAATGCATTGCTGTTGTTGAATAAACTGATTTTGTCCCCTGCATTTTGCCTGTTTGCACCTTTGAGATCAAACGAACCATCACGACCCCTGCTCTGTATTAATAGTGGATCGTGACACCAGCCAGACCTGTTACATGGTCCCTTGGTTCCATGGTGGCCTCACAGTGTCACCATGATCTCCTTGATTCCATGAGTCCCTCTAGTGTCACAATATTCTCCTTGCTTCACATTGGCCCTGTGCTTCCATAATTTCTTGCAGTGTCACCATGGTCCCTGGGCTCCATGTGGCCCTACTGTGTCACAATGGCTCCTTGGTTCTCTGGGCCCCACAGCTTCATCACTGACCCTTGGTTCCATAGGGGTCCTGATTTTCACACTGGTCGCCCTGATTCCATGAGGCACCAGAGTGTCACAATGGTCTCTTTGGTTCCATGAGGTTCCATGGTGTCACCATGGTGTCCTTGGGCCTGCATTGTCACAACTGACCCATGGTTCCATGAGGTTCTGCAGTGTCACCATGGTCGCTGTCAGAGGCCGGATGACATCAATGTCCCAGACACCTGGGGATGAGCTGTCAATCAGTCACACAGTGGGGTGGTGCTGACCCAGGCTCTGATTGCCCCAGCAATCACAAGTCCCACCTGGGGGAGGCCCACGAAGGCCCAGGGGCTTAAAACATGGAGCAGGCGCTCAGCCCATGGTCCATACCCTGCCTGCTCCTGGGGTCTGTGTCTCACCCACACTGGAACCCCAGGGGCTGGGAGCCATGTGTGTGTCTCTATAGAGCTTCTGTCTTTCTGTCTCTCTCTTTTCTTCTAATGCTCTTTATATAGAAGACTTTTGGGTACCTCAACATCTTAAGTGTTTAAATGTTTCTAAGGTAAAATTGGAAAAGTTAATGAAGTTACTGCTATGATAAGTGTTTTATGTTGACTAGATGTTGTATTAAATCCTTTTCCAAAGTTCCTTGATTTTCTATAATTTGCCAGCAAAATTTTTATGTCATTTTGACCTCTTGAGAATATCTGGCTGGGGTTCCTCCTTTGTACCAAACTCAAGTAAAGGAACCTTTGGTCACCGCCAGCATTTCAGTGTTCTGGGGTGTTACAGCCCTGCAGGCTCACCATGGCCTCTTGTTTCCATCAGGCCCTGCTGTGTCACACTGGCCCTTGGTTCCATGAGCATCTGGAGTGTCACACAGCCTGATGACATTTGTCCTTGCTGCCCCTGCCATCCCACTGCCCCAGCAACAGCCCCGAGGAGCCCCCCGTGAGGGACAGGCCCTGCTGGGCCAGGCCTGGGCTCAGGCCTTGGCCTTTCTGCTTCCTCCACCCAGCCCAGGCCTTGCTCAGCATTGCAGTTCCCTGCTCACAGCCTCGGGCTCCTGCAATCCTGCCCTCAAGGATCTGCTCTCACCACTCCCTGGGGAGCCTTTGGCACTCCCTGCCCTCAGTGGGGCCACTGATGCTCCAAGGGACTTGGAGTTTTGCTTCTGACTCCTTGAGCAGCTTCTTCAACCTTCCCTCAGTGCCTAAGAGTCTTGGACTCAGCCTCAAATCCACCACGGGACTGATCAAAATACAGAAAGCCCTCAGGAGCTCCTTGTCTTCCTTCAATTGTCTTCAAGTCTCCAGGGCTTGTGCAGCTGTTTGGAGTCAGTTTAGAGTTCTGTTAATGAGGAAGATTTCAAAGTGCACCTCATGATTTTTTGGTTTTAATCAATGGAAGTTTTTTTTACTTTTCAGCTCAGAGAAGAGGTAATTGAATCATTCTCCAAGTTGTCTTGATGCTGAATGTCTCCTTAGGAGGTCTGGGCCCACAGAAGAATGAGCCCCTTGCCTGCTGACCCTGTTTGGACAACCTGCTCCTCACCCCCAGCCTCACCATGTCTGACATTGCCCACCTGGGACTGACATCCCTGTGCCCTGCAGCAGAACCTTGTCCCCTGAGTTCTGCAGCTGGGTGTCCCAGACCATTGCACCATGTCCCATCTGCTCTCCTCAGGGCTCTGCCTGCACACAGGCCCAGGAGAAATTTTCCTGCTTATGAGGATAGAATGGAAAAGCCTGAGCAGGTTTTCTGAACAAAAAACCCCACTGAGGAACCACATGCTCAGTACAGGCTGCCTGGAATTATATCACCTTTCTACAAGGGACAGAGTAACCAGAAATGATCTCTGTAAGCAGAATTCTCTGAGTCTTTCAGCTGAATTCTCTGTCCCTGTTCTTTCCCTGGTCTCTGTTGTGGATGGAAGCTGCTGGTGCCATTCTCACCTTTAACCCCTCTTTTCAATACAGACAGATGTTCCCAGGTTTGTGAGGCAGGTGTTGCTCAGTGTTTATTCAAAGCTTTTGTATCCTCATGGAGCCAAGGAGACCCTTGTGACACAGCGGGGGCTGATGGAACCAAGGAGACAGTTGTGACAGTTCAGAGCCTCACAGAAACAAGGCTCCATTGTGACACTGAAGGCAATTACGGAATCCACATCACTGTGACACAGCCAGGCCACGTGGAACCAATGGTCCCTTATGACAATGCAGGTCCAAGGAGACCATGGTGACACTGTGAGACCTCATGGATCCAAGGGGCCACTGTGACACTGAAGAACTTCATGGAAGCCAGGGTGCAGTGTGACACAGCGGTGCCTGATTGGAACAAAGGAACCTTTGTTGACAGCATGAAACTCCTGGAACCAAGGGGCTGTGGTGACACAGCAGGGCCACATGGAACCTAGGAGACCTGTGACATTTAGGAACCTTATGGAACTGAGGGTCCACTATGACACAGAAGAAAGAAGGAGACCTTTGTGACACTATGGAAGCTCATGGAACCAAGCAGATATTGTGACATTCCAAATCCGTGTTGAACCAGGGACACCACTGTGACACTCCAGAACCTCATGGCACTGAGGGCTTATTGTGACACATCAGGGTCCCATGGAACCAATTGTCCATTGTGACAATGTGGATCCCAGGAGACCATGGTGAGGCTATAGAACCTCATGGAACAAAGAGTCCAGTGTGACACAGCAGAACCTCTTGGAATCAAGAAAACCATGTTAGGCTATGGAACCTCATGGATCCAAGGGGCCATGGTGACACTGTGGGGCCTCACTGGAATAAAGGACATGGTTGATAGGACAGCAGCTCATGGAAATGTTGGGACACTGTGACACTGCAGAGCCTCAAGGAACCAAGGAGACCACTGTGACACTGAGGAGCCTCATAGAAGCAAGCAGCCATTTTCACACTGTGGACCCAAGAGAGCATTGACTGTACAAAACCTCATGGAACTGAGGGGTCATTGTTCTACAGCGAGGCCTCGTGGAACCAAGGGGCCATGGTGACAGTGTGGGGACCCATGGAACCAAATATTCACTGTGACACTGCAGGGCTGCTTGTAACCAATTGTCCATCATGATACTGCAGATCCAAGAGACCATGGTGACACTATGGCAGTTCATGGAACCAAGGGGCTGTTGTGACACACCAAGGCCTTGTGGAACCAAGGAGAGCATTGTGGCAGTGCAGAAACAAGGAGGCCATTTTGACAGTACAGACCCAAATGGAACCAAGGGTCCATTGTTAAACTGTGCAAGGGGCATTATGGAGTCAGGAACACCACTGATACTGAAACACACAGGATAGAAACTTTTAAACACAATTTTGAATATCTGAAAGCAGGTATTCTTTGTTACAGCATGGTGGTCACTTGGGTGATCCTTCCTCCATCCGAGTGCACTGAGCATCAAATGAACAGAATTTTTATCACACACTGATTACATATTCATTAGCTATCCCCACTTCTTTTGACTTGATTTGCTATAATTGCACCCCTTATCATACCTTATATGGTCCTTTGGGCTCTGTCTTAAACATCTAGTGTCCTTTTTAGGTGGCTGTTCCTCCACCCCTGCTTTTGGGTAAGGGCAATATTATTGTTTTGTGTAACTTTTGCTTTATCAGCCTTGCAGAGCTGAGCTGCCATCCTACTTGCGTTTGTGTGACTTCTCTTTGCCTCATCTACATCCTTGATCTGTTTCTATAAGGCTGTTCAGTTCTGTTCTACTGTCCTTGACAAGAAGAAATGTTGTTCTGTTCTCCTGTCCTTGTCACAGTGCTTGCCACAGATGAGGCGTGTCTGCAACCCCCTCCAACCCATGGTCTTGGGGTGGGCAAGTGTTCCTGAGGGAAAAGGGATGGGACAGCTGGGCTGGACTGACCCAAGGGATTTTCCATTCCATGTCACAGCACGATCAGCAATCAACTGGGAGAAGCGAGGAGCAAGGGGTGTAGGGGACTGATTTCTTTTTAAAGATATTTTTCTTCCAGAACAGCACCAACACATCCAGAATCTTTTCCTGCCACAAGATGGTTAAACATTTTCTGTTGATAGGAGATTTCCTGTGGATTTCTGTTTCTTCTCTTTGTGGACTTGGCTTTTTGTGGTTGGTTTGTTTGTGGGGTTTTTGTGTTATTGTGGGTGGGTTTTGCTTTAGATTTTTTTGTTGGGTTTGGTTTTTCCCCTTTTGAACTGCCTTTCTTCTGATGCCTAAATCTTTTCTGCCTTTTCTTGTTGCTTGCTTGGCACCTAATGGCAAGACAAATTTATCCAACTCAGTCATCTTGCCCAATTGCATTTTGCAGTCAGCATTAACTAGATGAGCTTGGTTTCAGACTCCCTGCAAATTGGCAGCATCCACAAAAGAAATGGAAAATATATTTCATACTATTGTAGAGGTAATAGAAATGTTCTACACTGGTGGTCAAGGGCTGGTCACTGAGGGATGTCACCAGGGAGTGGCTGCCCAGAGGACTCTGTGCCATGGATGACATTTGACCCTGATTGTTCAGCCAAATTCCCACCCACCCCATGTTCCTCTCCTGCAGCCCAGCTCTCTCCAATGTGGCTCTGAGGGGAGCACAGCAGATCATGTTCCAGGCCTGGCTAAAGTCTGGGCACACAACATCCCCTTCTTTTCCCTCCCACGGGGGTTCTGCAATCCCTGCCTTGTCCTGCCAGTGCCTGGAATGGCTGCAGGAGGATTTGCCACCTGCCCTTCCCTGCTGAGCCTGACCAGTCTGTGACTGTCCCAGTGCCCCTCCCTGCCCTGTTTGCAGACTGGTTCCATGTCTGCCCTTCCCAAGTGCCCATGACCCTCTGCGATGGCTCTGCCCTTTCCAAGGGGTTTGAGAGAGATCCCACAATGACACTTCCTAGCCTTCTCAACATCCCTGACACCAAGGGCCTTTTCTAGATCCCTCAGTTCCAGGGACAGCCCTGTCCAGGTCCTCGGGATGGTACAGAAGGGAGGCAGCTCTGATTTCTCCCCAGAGATCCCACTGCAAAGTCTCTCTGTGCAGTCCATGGCTGTCCTGAGCATTTTTTCCTGGACCCTCCCTGCCCGGGATGTCTCTTTCTATGCAGTTCTAACCACAGCCCAGTAATGAATTCAGGTGTTTTCCCAGAGTGTAGTGGCCTCAAGGCACTGTTTGTGCCAGCAGAAATGTGCCACCCCCGAGTGGTGATGATGGTGTTTGTGCTCACTCGGGTTCATCTCCCCACACACACACGATGCACTGCTGAAATCTCCTCATACAGAGCAAACGTGCCCTGCTGGCCTGGTCACTCGGTGTCCCTCCATGCAGGGACAAACAACCTCCTGCAGCTGGGGGAGAGGCCAGTGCTGGGTGTGGTGATTGCAGGGGCTGGTGTGGGACAATTGCCCTGGGGCACCTTCCCAGGCTGTCCCCGTGTAATGAATGATTCTCTGTTTTTCCAATTTATCAAGCACTGGGATTAAATGTACCAGCAAATCTGTAAGAGTAACAAATATAAATGGATACAATTAAAGTATTCGAGATGAATACAATCAAAATATTGGAGATGAATACAATCAAAGTATTGAATACATATATTTCAGGATAAGTAAAATTTGAGAATAAGTAATTTAGTATAATGGAGGTTTGTATAAAGCATAAGCAAAACCGACCAGGGGTACAGGGAGTGGCTCCCATTCCTCACGTACCAAAGCATCCAGGCTAACAATCCCAATTATTTACTGTAGGCTACAGAAGTTTCTAGAAAACTCCTCCTAGTTTCTATTCCTTAAATCTACATCACTATGTGTACAGCGCTTGCTCTACTAATGGGTTAGGGGTCTCTCATCATTTTGAGGGTCTTATTTCCGATGAAGGCTCATCGTCTTCATCAGTGACCGAGGTGTGACCTGCAGGTAGCGCAGGCGCACTATGTGACTGAGCAGATGTTTTCCATAGCAAGACTCTAATTAAAGTCCCATGCCTGGAATTGTCCCATTTTTGCCCATTTCAAGGTTGAGACTCTATTTCTAGATGCTGCTTGTCAGACCTACATCCTTTTACTATTCCCTTCCAACCTCCTTCTTCGACTCCCTTCCAATATTCTTCTCTGACTCCCAACATCTGGAAGATGTCCTTTGTCCTGTCTCACCCATCTCCCCCCTTACTCTGTAACAATTGTCTTCTATTGATCTAAATACAATTTTGCTAATATAGTTACAATTTAATTAGCATGAATCATATTCATCACAGTGACACTGCAGAACTGTTTCTGAGAGTATGAAAGCTCATGGAACCAGAAGTCCATTGTGACCAAGGGGCCATTGTGACACTGTGGATCCAAGGAGACCATTGTGACACTGAGGAACCTCATGGAACCAAGGGCCCATTGTTAAACTGTGGGGACTCATGAAACCAAAGGTCCACTGTGGCATTGCAGGGCCTTGTGGAACAATGGAGACTATTATGAAAAGGAATCACAGAATGAACAGGGTTGGAAAAGTCCTTTGAGATCATCAAGTCCAGCCTATGATCTAACATCAACTCATCAACTAAACTGACGTGGCAGCCTTGACCACCCGAACCCTGACAAGCCAGCTAGCTCTGCTGACTGCCGGCGTCACGAGTGGGCTACCTCCCAGGTTCCCAGAACCAGGAGTGGAGCTAGGGCTCCAAGCTGCCTTTGGCCACTTCCAACATGTGGGGAGAAGCAAAGGAACGAGAGGGAGACCTTTCAAGGTTCCAGGGTAGGATTTATTGGGAAGGTGAGAGGAGAACTGGACACGAGGGAAGGGAACCCAAAAAGGCGAGGAACACAGGTGTGCAGCAACTTAAATAGGGGACCTCCCACAGGGGAGGGTACGATACAGCAACCAAACGCAACAGTTTAGGGGTGTAACATAAGGCGGGACTAATTATACATGCAACCAATAGGGGGAAACATAGGCTGGGACTTATACATGGCATCAAATCATATACTTAAGATGGAATAACAAACACGGAAGGTGCTAGAACAATAGGAAGGGTCAAGAGGGATTGACAAGGGCTTGGGAGTGGATTAGAAAAACTGGCAGGGAAAGCGCTAGAAGAATGGGCGGGGCTTAGGGTGATGGACAGGGGTACCGGCGGGAAAGGGCAAAACCATTGTACATTGAACCAGGGGTAACAACCAAGGGAAAAACCATTACGAACAAGGGATATAACAACTTCTACAACATATAAATTAAACGCTGAACCGCAACACTAAACAGTGGCTCTGAGTGCCACATCTAGTCTTTTTTAAAATGTCGCCAGAGACAGTGACTCCAGCACCTCCCTGGGCAGAAGATTTCAGTGCCCAATCACTCTTTCTGTGAAGAATTTTTTCATGATATCAAACCTAATCTATCCTTGGCTCATCTTCAGACTGTGTCCTCTTGTTCTATCAGTGGTTGCCTGGGAGAAGAGACTGACCCCCACCTGACTAAAGCCTCTGTTCAGGTGGTTGTAGAGAGTCTCACTGGAGACCATTGTAGCCATTGGGGCCACTGTAGCATGGCAGGACCTCATGGAATCAAGGGGACCACAGTGACTCTGGGGCTCCATGGGACAAAGGGGCCATTCTGAAATCGTGGAACCAAGGAGACCATGGTGGCACTGCAGAGTCTCATGGAACCATGGAGACCATGATGACACTTTGAGGCCACGTGGAACCAAAGCACCATTGTGGCACTGCAGGGCCTCATGGAACCAAGGACACAAGAGTGACCCTGTGAGCTCCAAGGGATCGAGGGGGCATTCTGACACTGCAGAACCAAGGAGACCATTGTGACACATCAAGACCTCATGAAACCATGGAGGCCTCAAATTTTTACAATTTGAGGCTTTGTGAAACAAAAAGACCATTGTGGCATTTCAGGGCCTTATGAAACCAAGGAATCCATAGTGACACTGTCAGGCTCCATGGAACCAGGGAGCCATAGTGACACTGTGGGATCTCATGGAATCCTGGAGGCCATGGTGACACTTTGAGGTCTTGTTGAATCAAGGGGCTCTGCAGGATCTTGTGGAACCAAGGAGACCCTTCTGCTATTGTGAGTCCCCATGGAAGCAAGGGACCATTGGGATACTGCAGTGTGGGAAATGCAGGCACGGAGAGCTCTCAGGGCCTTGGGCATACAGGCTCAGAGATAGAGATGGATACAGGGTTTGATCTAAGACCTTGGAGAAAGCTTGGAGAATTAGAGCATTAAAGTGAAACAGACATGAAACAAGAATTTAAGTTTGTAGTTTAAGTGGAAATATGTTTTCAGCAAACAGAAATATCTATTATGTAAGCAAAGCAGTCTATTAAGTAAGATAATAAAAGATTTTAAAATTTAGTAATAAAACCTGTTATTTATAATTTAGTTAGAAACTTAAGATGTGTCAATGTAAGTTTGTGAAGTGTTATATGATTGGCTGAAAAATGACGCAATGCAGCAAAGCCATGGGAAGCAAAGCAATTAATGATTGGTATAAAAAGACACTTGCAAATTTCATAGAAGTATTTAATTGGCTAAAGAACTAACATAAGGCATTGTAACTAAGAATGCAGCAGGTTCTGATATTATGGCATTGGATGTAACACTTTTAGTGTCACAGCCTTCTATGAGACAGATGCAATAAAGCAATAAACCCTCTTTTACAATGTCTCTAAGATTCCCCATCCCTCATAATATTAATCTCCCAATAGGGATTTTTTGGACATCAGGATTACCCATTAAAATCAAAGGGGATATAGGGACACCAGGTCTTTCCATTAAAGTCAATGTGGATTTTGTGGAAATTTGGTTCTAAAGTGGGGAAATTTGGGGGAAATGGGCTGAATTCCAGGAATTTCCACTCCAGTATCATGGTGCTGATGCTCTGGAAGTCCTGGATGAATTCCTGGAAGCCAGTTCTGAATCCCTGATCCCACACCTGGGGCCTGTGCTGGGGCTGTGCCTCCAGGTAAGCCCAAAAATCTCCATTTTCAGCTCAAAATCTGGGAATTCTGAACCCAAAATTGGCATTTTTACAACCAAACATTTTGCGACATCAGGTCTATCCCTTGAAGTCAATGGGAACTGAGGGACACCAGGTCTAACCTATGGAAGTCTTTTGTGGATTTAGGGACCCCAGGTCTACCCATTGATAGGGCTTGATCAGGAAGGGCTACTGGTTAAACTGGGAGCACTGGGAAGGGCTAAGGGGGAGGAACTGGAATTACTGAGGGGGAACTGGAAGCACTAGAAAGGAGGAAACAGGCAAACTGGGAGCACTGGGAGAAATGGGAGGGCAAATTAGTCAAACTAGGAGCTATTCCTGGGAGCAGATAAGGGGGGGGGGCATTGGGGATACTGGGAGCACTGGGGCATAACTGGGACCACTGGGAAAGATTAGTGTATATAATTAGGGATCAACAGGACACCAGGTGTACCCCATTGAAGTCAATGGGTATTCAGGGACACCAGGTCTACCCAGTCAAAGCAATGAGGATTTAGGGACACTGGTTTTTGGGAATCACATGGGTTTTGGGTTTGGATCCAGGTGTCCAAGGGGTACCCAGGTGTACCCAGGTGATTTTTGGAGTGATCCAGGATATTTTAGGGGTACCCAGGTATACCCAGGTGATTTCTGGGGATATCCAAGTGATATCTGGGGACACCCCAGTGTACCCAGGTGATTTCTGGGGGGATCCAGGAGATTTTTGGGAATACCCAGGTATACCCAGGTGTACCCAGGTGATGCTTGGGGCACCCAAGTGTCCTGACTGGCCATGAGAGAAGATGATGACCACTATTGCATCCTCCTGGTCAACCTGGACACAGATGACCCTCAGCAGCTGGGAGGCTGTCAAGGGGCACCCCAACATTCAGGGGGAACCCCAAAACTCCAGGTGAGGGGCCCAGGGGTGCGAGGAATCCCCAAGTTATCTCGGGAGAGCATGCAGTGCAGGTACATCCAGGCACTTTGGACTCTGGAGTCAGTGAAAGCGGCGTTCTGCACCAGCTCCAGCTCTGGGGTGGCAAAGGGGGCACCCAAATATCTGAATATCCAGGTGTGTGGAAGTTCAGGTCTACCCATTAAAATCAACAGGGATTTAGGGCACCAGACTTACCCATAGAAGTCAAGAGAGATTTAGGAACACCAGGTCCCCCATTCAACCCAACAGAACCCACCAGCTCCCAGTTTAGGTGAGGGAGGGGCTGGAAAATTTTGGGGATCCAACAGAATTGTGGGAATTTTTCTGGGGAATCCTTCACCTTCCTTCAGCTTTTCAGAGGGCAGTATCCTCACCTCTCCGTTGCTGGAGCTCCTGGCAGGCACTGGCAGCCTCAGGCGGTGGTGCCAGGCCGAGAAGTTGGAGAAGTCACGGCCCAGAAAGATCCCACATAGGCCAGCTCAAACTTGGGGTTCTGCCTGGCTGTCAGCACCCACCGGTGTTCTCAGGTGTGGACTGAGAAGGCACCAGTATAAACCAGTAAGCACTGAGAGCCACCCCCAAGCTCCTGAGGCTGATGGCAGCAGCTCCCAGTATAAACCAGTAAGGCCTCATGCACCCAAACCCATTCCCAGTGTAGTCTAGGGGCTCCTAGTGTGGTCCTGGGGCTCCCAGGTTTATACTGGGAGGGCACCAGTATAAACCAGTAAGCACTGGGAGCCACCCCTGAGCCCCTGAGTCCATGGCAGCAGCTACCAGTATAAACCAGTAAGGCCAGCACAACCTGAAGTCACTCCCAGTAGGTCCCAAGCCCCATCCCAGTATAAATCAGTAAGGCCAGCATCCCCGGAAGTTGCTCCCAGTGGAGTGCCAAGCATCCCCAGGCCCCCTCCTGATATAACCCAGTACACCCCAGTTTAACCCAGTAAAATCCAGAATATCCCTGTATAACCCAGTATAAACCATTACAACCCAGTCACTCCCAGGACCACATCCCAGTATAAATCAGTATAACCCAGTACAACCCAGTGACCCTCAGCACCCCATCCCAATATAAACCAGTATACCCAGTATAACTCAGAGTTGGCCACCAGGTCCTCCCCCCCAGCAGGGGGCACTCACACACCCCTGCTCCCTTTCTCAGTATAACCCAGTACAAACCAGTAACACCCCAGCACCCCATCCCAGCACAAACCAGTACAAACCAGTACAACCCACTCGCAGTTGCAGGGTTGGCCACCAGGAGGTGCTTGCACAGTGCCAGGTCCTCCCGGCCAGCAGGGGGCGCTGCAGCTAGACCCAGCACCCAGGCCTGGTGGTGCCACACCCCGTAGGATTTGGGGTTCAGCCCCAGGATCTGCCCCATGAACGACAGCTCTGATGGCACCCTGACACCTGTATAAACGAGTACAGACCAGTAAGGACCAGTATGGAGCAGTATGGACCAGTATAAGTGGCAAAAACCAGTAAAAAACAGTAACCAACTGTGTAATGCAAACCAGTAGTAACCAGTACAAACCAGTATAGACAAGAAAAAAACAGTATGGACCTCTACAAACAAGGAAAATGGGTAAAAATCAGTATAAACCAGTGAAAACCCTTGTCTGTGTCAGGAGTCAATCTGGTTGGGCCCGGTAACAAACCTGCTGCCCAAAGTCAGTAGAAATGCTATGACCAATTTCAGAGACCTTAACACCCATCCCTTCACCCACCAAATGATTTGTAAAGACATTAGCAAACATCTTTCCTCTCACATTGATATTTCCTGTGCTGGTGACAGTCTTTTAAGCCCACCCTTCAGCCTGACCTGTGTAAGGGTTGGTCTGAAGTTTCCCTCGATTTTGCCTCTCAACCGTTGCAAGGAGACCTCGAGGACCCCCACCCAGGCTGACTCTGGACAATGGTTTCCTGGCCTGGCCACGATGGATGCTTGTCAGGTGCCTGTGTGCTGGTGTATTGTGTTCACTGGACTGTGCTGTCATGGCACCAACCAGAGATTGTGTTGTACCAACTGGAGACTGCATGTACTGCCCAATGGCACTTGTCTCCTGCAGCACCACACAATGGTCCATAAATCTTCCCACCTCTTGGCCAGAGGCCACTTGCTTTGGAGAAGGACTATAAAAGAGCGACCCTCTGGAGCAGACCCTTGAGATCTCCCCACAGATGAAGACTCGTCCATTGGCTGGTCCATGGGGACATCCATCTCGTCTGTTGGTAGCTATTTTCCCATCCCCTTCTTTTTCTCTCTCTATACTTTGTTTCCTGTATCTCTCCCCTCTATCACAACTGAGTTGTTGGCATTTAATAAAAATGCATTGCTGTTGTTGAATAAACTGATTTTGTCCATTGCTATTTGCCTGTTTGCACCTCTGAGATCAAACGAACCATCACGACCCCCACTCTGTATTAACAGCGGATTGTGACAACCTCTCTGCTGTTGTAGTTCCATGCACAGAGGTTGTTGTCTCTCAGCCCTTCCATGGGCAGGCCGGTGTTCAGCCATCTCCAGGACAGCAGGGCCCCACCCCACGTCACTGTGCCCTGGGAAGACAAAAACCATCACTCCAAATATCCCCTCCTCCTTCTTCCCAGGCATTTGGCCCTGGCAGTGGGGTTTGCTGCTGGGTGCCACAGGAAAAAGGAGACCACTGTGACACTGTGGGTCCCCATGGAACCAAACATCCATTGTGACATTACAGAACCTCACAGAACCAAGAGTCCATGGTGACACAGCAAGGCTTTGTGGAACCAAGGACTCCAAAGATCTCTAAGATTCCTTGAATATCTCTGCCCTGGGGAAGGGAAAACCTCCTTGGGCTGGCACACACTAAAGAAAGGTGTCTATTTTCAATGGGGAAATTAAAGAGCTTTAGATTATTAAAAAAAAATTAGAAAAGGAAAATATCCTCTTTGGCTGTGTACAGCTAGCTCTCCAAGCAAAGCAGGTCCCAGGTGAGTGAGGATAGCCAGGATGGGGTTGGGCAATGTGCAGCAAGGTTGTTCAAACTAGGTCACACCTCAAGACACAGCTTCTGTGAGCAGGCCAGACCTCCTGAGGAGAGACCCTGGATCAATATCAATCACAGAATGCTGCAATCACATCTGCTCTAAACAGAAATGTAATAAAATATACCCACTAGAATATTACTAAATATCTCCTAGAAGCTGTTTGAAGTATTTCTCCATAACTATAGTAGGAAACATTTTTAATTAACTGCCCTAGACCAGAGGGAAATGAAGGCAGAGCCATGGTTTGTCAGGACTTGCTTGATCCCAATGAACTCCCTGGTGTCTTTGGTGCTGAGCCCTTGAACATCAGGGCCTGCGAGGAGATTATACAAATCTTTCCAGGAGTCCAAGTCAGAAGAAAAACCCAAAGTGTCTCAAAGCATTAATGGGTCCAACACAGGCTCCACATGGACTCCTTGGAGGAGAGAATTGGAGGCCATGATTGCCCAAAACTCTCTCAAAGACTCAGAGAAGAAAGGAAAAGGAAAGTACCTTAAAAAACTGAAGAACCTTGAAGCATTAATGAGCCCCACTGAGTGTTGTTACTGACAAAGCCTCTCAAGAGACTAATTAAAGCTGATAATTGGAGGCCATGATTGCAGAAAGCTCTCAGAGACTCCAAGGCAAAAGCAAAACCCAAAGTCCTCTGAAAAACCTGCAGTCCCTGGGAGCATGAAGGAGCCCCCCAGGGCCATTCCTGACCGAGGCTCCCCAGGGACTCGTCCCAGCAGATCCCTGAGGCCACTGGGATGTGGGGGGATGCTGAGGGCAGGACAAGGGGTGCCAGTGGCCAGCCTTGCTGGGGCTGTGCCAGGAGGCCCCAGTGGCTCAGGACAAGGTGTCTCTTCCCAGCCCTTGGTGGCACAGACCCTGCTGTGCCCCAGGGCACCAAGACTTGGCTTCTCTTTGTCCCCACCTGTCATCTCTGCCTCCAATTTCCTGCTCTAACGAACCTGGGGACACTTTCTCAGTCATATCCCTCAGTGGGGCCCATTAAAACTTTAGGAAATTTTGGAGTTTGATTCTGACTTGGAGTTCTTGAGAGGTTTCTTCAGCTCCCTCTCAGGGACTGATGTTCAGGGCCTCAGCACAAACCCCAAGAGGGTCATTAAAGTCCTTGTGCTGTGTCTGTGCTGATGAGCTGGGCTGGGCTCCTGGCACAGAAGGTGCTCCTGGAAACCAAGAAGAGCTTCAAAAACACATTTGTCTTGATGAGCAGCTCTTCTCCCAGCCCAGCAGGGCTGGGGCACTGCCTGCAGCCACCCCAGGCACAGCACAGAGGCACAGAGAGCTTCAATCAGTCAAGGCTGGGAAGATGCTCAGAAGTGCCTGGGGCAGAATCACTCCCAGCCCTTGACACAGGAAGCCTCTGGCTGCAGGACAATGCAGCTGCAGCTCCTGCAGTCATCTCCTAAAGCTGGAACATCCCAATGCCTGCAGACTGTGTGAGTACATTCTCTGATGATCTCTTGTGTAGAGCAGCCAGGGGTGCCCAGGGCTGTGGTGCAGAGCAGGGTCCTGCAGCCCAGGGCGCTGTGCTGGGGCAGGGACTCTGCTGCCTGCCAGGGACAGCTCTCAGCCAGCCCTGGCAGCTGCTCCCAGCACTGGGGGACAAGGTCTGGGTGGAAGGAGACAGCTGGTAAGGCTTGGAAGTGTTGTCCTTGTGTGTTGAGGATGCTGCATTGTTCAGGACTGCTCCCAGCATGACATTTAACTGCAGAACATTTCCAAGTAGATTATATAGGGAGCACAGCAATTCAGGAGCTACATAAAAAGGAAAATTCTGCTTTTTTAGCCTACTGCTCTGGGTTGCCTAGATGGGAAATTGCATATAGATATTTATCTCTAAGTTCAGGTAGGGAGAAATAAGAAATTTATTTCTCAGATCTTAATAAAGCAGTCAGTCACAGAGATCAGCAAAAGGTCCCTTACATGCAGCATTAGTGTGACGTTTCCAGCCTCCTCAGGGTTGCTGTGACGTTGCCAACAGAGACTGCAGAGGAAGAGCTGGCCCTGGGCAGTGTCCTGTGCTGGGAGGAGTGTGCAGGGCAGAGCTGAGCCCCCAGGGCTGGGCTGGTCTCTGGCAGCACTGGCAGGGCCAAGCCCTGGGCACAGGGAAGCAGCTGCTGGCAGGGACAGCTCCAGGCAGCAGAGCCCTGGGCAGGCAGTGGGGGAAAGTGCCACCAAGCTGGGCTGGGATATTTCAAGTCCTCTCCAAACTGAACTATTCCATGATTACTCTTCTTACAGATCCCCATGCTGAGACACATCAAATGTCCAACAGCAGCTCCATCAGCCACTTCCTCCTGCTGGCATTGGCAGACTCGCGGCAGCTGCAGCTCCTGCACTTCTGCCTCTTCCTGGCCATCTCCCTGGCTGCCCTCCTGGCCAACGGCCTCATCATCAGCGCCGTAGCCTGCGGCCACCACCTGCACACCCCCATGTTCTTCTTCCTGCTCAACTTGGCCCTCAGCGACCTGGGCTTCATCTGCACCACTGTCCCCAAAGCCATGCACAATTCCCTCTGGGACACCAGACACATCTCCTACTCAGGATGTGCTGTTCAGCTCTTTTTCTTTCTGTTCTTCCTTGGAGCAGAGTATTTCCTCCTGACCATCATGTGCTACGACCGCTACGTGTCCATCTGCAAACCCCTGCACTACGGGACCCTCCTGGGCAGCAGAGCTTGTGCCCACATGGCAGCAGCTGCCTGGGCCAGTGCCTTTCTCAGTGCTCTGCTGCACACAACCAATACATTTTCCCTGCCCCTGTGCAAGGGCAATGTCCTGGGCCAGTTCTTCTGTGAAATCCCCCAGATCCTCAAACTCTCCTGCTCACACTCTAGCCGCAGGGAACTTGGGCTTCTTGCTGTTACTGCCTGTTTAGGACTCGGTTGTTTTGTGTTCATTGTTTTCTCCTATGTGCATATCTTCAGGGCTGTGCTGAGGATCCCCTCAGAGCAGGGACGGCACAAAGCCTTTTCCACCTGCCTCCCTCACCTGGCTGTGCTCTCCCTGTTCCTCAGCACTGCAGTGTTTGCGAACCTGAAGCCCCCCTCCATCTCCTCCCCGTCCCTGGATTTGTCCCTGTCAGTTCTGTACTCAGTGGTTCCTCCAGCCCTGAACCCTCTCATCTACAGCCTCAGGAACCAGGAGCTCAAGGCTGCAGTGTGGACACTGATGACTGGATGTTTTCAGGAACATTAAACTGCTGGCCAATTTATGCAATCACTTGTAATCGAAGTAATATTTGATTGTTCTTGTTGGTTTGGTTGTTGGTTCGTTCTTTCTTTTCCTTTGTTTTAGTTTTCCAATATATTCCACAAAGAAATGCCATTGCTTGTGCCATATTTCATTTTTCCACCTTTACTGTGACCCACAGTGTCAATGAGGAGCTGCACCCTCTATGGCATTAAATGAGCTAAAGAATCTTACAGCAAAGTTTTCTCTGGATGTTCCACATTTGTTCCCTTCTCCGGAGCTACTGCAGCAATGTCTGTGTGCAGAGCTGGGGCAGATCAGTGCTGGCACAGCAGCTGTGCCCAGCAGCAGCAGCAGCACTTGGTGTTGCCAGTGCTGCTCCCATGCCCCTGCCCCGCTGCCCTCCTGGCCCTCGTGTTGCTGCAGGGCCTGAGTGCTCTGGGGGCCAGGCACAGCCCTGGGGGTGGCAGTGCCGGGGCTGCAGCAGGGACAGGCCATGGGCACTGCTGGGGCAGCGCTGACGCCTCAGGGCAGGGCCTGGGGGCTCCAGGCTCCTTGGCCAGGCTCTCTCCACAACACTTGGCCAGCCCAATGCTGAGCACAGAAATGTCCAGGGAGCAGCCCCAGGCTGGCCATGGGCAGGCTGGGGGCAAACAGCATGGCTGGTGCTCTGCAAGCTCCCTGCAAGGGGGACACCCTGGCAAGGAGCAGCAGAGCAGGGGCTGATCCATCCCCACTGCACTGGACACCCCAGGGCAGCGTCCCAGAGCATCCTCATGCACCTGCCAACAACATCCCCCCTCTGCAGCCCTGGCCTCTCCCCCAGCTCACACAGGAGCCGCATCCTTGCAGGCACACACACGGCAGCACTGGCTCAGGAGCCCCTGTTTGCATTGCACACAGCAGGGTCAGCACCCCCATGGTGCTGCTGTGGGGACATGGAGCTGAGTGAGCACAAATGCCATCAGCCCCTGGGGCCAGCAAGGGCTGGGGGATGGCAGGGAAACCACTCGGGTTTGTCGTGGTGTATGAAGTCAGCCAGAGAGTTTGTTCTGATGGGCTGTGAGTTTCCTGTCCCACTGCAGACGTTGTTGCTCAGAGGCAGGGCTGCCTGGCAGCCACCCCAAAACTGCCCTGAGCATTTCCTTTGCTTAACCTTTGCTTCCTTTACGCTTTCCTTCACCAGATTTCTTCGTCTTGCCCATTCCTGTCCCTTCCCTGCAAACAGCCCATCCCTGTTTGCCTTTTCCTCTCTGACCCTGTGAGGTTTCTTTTTCCTCACACGTGGGGTACCAAATGTGAGGTTTCTGGGAACCTCCCGGTGCCTCCTGTGCACCCACACTGTCGGGCTACTTCTTCCTTTGTGTAAAAAGCAAAGCTGCTAATAGTTGCTGTAAAGTTATGTATTGCAGAAGCACATCAGTTTCAAAAGCAAATACAAAGCAAGACAAAGAAATGGCTAAAGCAATGGCAAAGCTGCAGTGGCAAAATGCAATGGCAAAATGCACATGGCATAAAGCCATGGCATAGAGCCCCAGCTCTCCCTGATGCATGTTCTTTTATAGAAACTTTCCAACTAGCTAAGACACAAACTCGGACCACTATTCCTTAACCTATTAGAATTCTGGTTTCTTAGCACGCCAGGCTACGTATAGACTACGTTCATGGCCTATCTTGTTCTAACTGAAAAATGTAAGCAATATTCTTAACTCTAACTCTATTATGACTGAAGCTAGGTTCTTGGAGCCTCTAAGGAAACACTAGCATGTTTTTCAACCTTCACTAGAACATGTACTACTTTTCAGGCATCTAAGACCTTCTGCTTACTAAAAGCACTTAAAACTTATTCCATTTACTTACTTATTTTCTCTCTCTTATGTTACAACCTAAATCTTCACCTCTGCCTTATAAGTGAAAGGCCTAATATACTAAAGGTTTCAACTCAATCCCTGCATTCTGGTCTCTCCCTGGAGGATTCAGAGAAACTCCTGACTTACTGACTCCAACATGACCCCATTCCCCATTTCAGTTCCTAAGGTGGCACCATGGGAACATCCCTTGGGGAGCAGGATCATCCTCCAAGTGCTTCAGGAATTGTCTGCAGGGTCCTGCAGTGCCTTGTGCGGCTCCCTTGCCAGAGGCACCACAGGCCAGGGGGGCACATCTGGGCTGCTGTGTCTGGGTGTGGGGCTCTCTGTTCTGAGCAATGAGGAGGGGCTGGAGAGGCTCTGCAGGACTGACAGGATGGGCTTTGGGGCCTGTGTGGAGAAGCTGAGGGACATGGGCTGCTGGACCTTGTGAAGAGGATGCCCAAGGCTCCAAGGGTGGTTTCAGAGAATCACAGAATCAGCAAGGCTGGAAAAGATCTTGGGGATCTTCAAGTCCAACCTGTGCCCTGACACCGCCTTGTCTCCCCTGAGCCTCCTCTTCTCCAGAATAAACATCCCCAGATCCCTCAGCCACTTCTCACAGGACTTGTGTTCCAAACCCCTCACCAGCCTTGTTGTCCTTCTCTGGACACTCTCCAGCCTCTCCATGTCCTTCCTAAATAGGGGGCCCAGAACTGGACTCAGCACTCGATGTGCTGCCGAACCAGTGCTGAGCACATGGGAGGAATCACTACCCTGTTCCTGCTGGCCACACCATTCCTGATCCAAGCCAGGAGCCATTGGCCTTCCTGGCCACCTGGGCACATGGATGGCTCATGTCCAGCCTGCTGTCAATCAGTGCTCCCAGGTCCATTTCTGCCTGGTTGCTGTAAAGCCACTCTGTCCCCAACCTGTAGCACTGTAGGGGTTTTTGTGGCCAAAGTGCAGGACCCAGCACTTGGAGTGGTTGAAGTCAACATTATTGGATTTGGGCCCTGGATCCAGCCTGTCTAAGTCTGTATACAGAGTCCTCCTAGCTTCCAGAAGATCCACACTCACACCCAGCCTAATGTCAGCACAGTTCCCTATGGCTCCAGAATGTCACAATTTCATGAGGCCTCCAAGTGTCACAATTTTCTTTAGGTTCCATGGAGCCCCTGGGTATCACAAAGCCCCTTGTATCCTTGAGCCTTGCAGCATCACAATGGCAGCTTGGTCCCCCAGAGCCCTGCAGTGTCACAATGGATCCTTGGTTCCATGGGGTCTCACAGTGTAGCAATGCTGTCCTTGGTTCCACAGTGTCACAATGGCCTCTTGGTCCCAAGGGGCACCACGGTGTCAAACATGTTTCCTTCATTCCAGGAGTCCCTGAGGATCAACACTGGCCCCTTGGTTCCATAGGCCCTGCAGTGTCACAATGGCCTTTTGGTTATACAAAGTCCAGCAGTGTCACAGTGGTCTCTGTGGTTCCATGAGGCCCCAGAGACTAACACTGGCCCCTTGGTTCCATGGGGCCTTGCAGTGTCACCATGGCCCCATTGTTACCCGAGGTTCCACAGTGTCACAATGGACTCCTTGTTTGCACTGTGTCACAATGGAGCCCTGGTGACACAAGATCCTGCAGTGTCACAATGGATTCTTGGTGCCATGACACCCTGCAGTGTCAGTGTCACCGTGGTGTCTGAGTACATGAGGCCCTGCAGTATCACAGTGGGCCCTTAGTTCCAGGGGGCACCCAGGTGTCAAAATTGTTCCCTTAGTTCCACCAGTCCCTGCAGTGTAACAATGGCCCCTTGGTTCAACAAAGCCCACTGTGTCACTGTGGCCTCCATGGTTCCACAATGACCCAGAGTCATCAATGGACCTTGGTTCCATTTAGCCCCTCAGTGGTGCAGTGGGACCTTGCTTCCCTGGGGCCCTCCAGTGTCACAGTTATCACAGAATCACAGAATTATCCAGGCTGGAAAAAACCTTTGAGATCATCAAGTCCAACCTGTGCCCCAACACCACCTTGTCACCCAGACCATGGCACTCAGTGTCACATCCATTCTGTCCTTAAACACTTTCAGGGACAGTGACCCACCCACCTCCATGGGCAGTTCCTGCTAATGCCCCATCACCCCTTCTATGAAAAACCTTTTCTTAATGTCCAGTCTAAACATCTCCTCGTGCAGCTTAGGGATGTATCCTCTTGTCCTGTCACTGTTTCCTGGGAGAAGAGGCTGACCCACCCCAGGCTGCACCCTCCTGTCAGGGAGTTGTAGAGAGTGATGGGGTCTCTGAGCCTCCTCTTCTCCTGGATAAACATCCCCAGCTCCCTCAGCCACTCCTCACAGGACTTGTGTTCCAGACCTCTCACCAGCCTTGCTGCCCTTCTCTTGACACGCTCCAGCCCCTCCATGTCCTTCCTAAATTGGGGGCCCAGAACTGGACACAACACTCGAGGTGCTGCCCAACCAGTGCTGATTACAGGGGAAGAATCACTGCCCTGCTCCTGCTGGCCACACCATTCCTGATCCAGGCCAGGTGCCATTGGCCTTCTTGGCCACCTGGGCACACTGCTGGCTCATGTCCAGCCTGCTGTCCATCAGTGCCCCCAGGTTCCTTTCTGCCTGGCTGCTGTCCAGCCACTCTGTCCCCAGCCTGTAGCACTGCAGGGGTGCTTGTGGCCAAAATGCAGGACCCAACTATTGGTCTTGTTAGACCTCATCTTGTTGGATGTAGGCCCTGGCTCCAGCCTGTCCAGGTCCCTCTGCAGAGCCCTCCTACCCTCCAGCACATCCACACTCACACCCAGCTTGGTGCCATCTGCACATTTGCTGATGGTGCACTCAATGCCCTCATCCAGATCATCAATGCAGACAATGAAATCCACGCTGGCTGGCTCTGATCCCTCAGCCATCCTGTAGGTTCCCTGTGATGGCACTCAAGGTGATCTGTTCCATCACCTCACCAGGCACCCAGGTCAGGCTGACAGGCCTGCAGTTCCCCACATCCTCCTTCCAGCCCTTCTTGGGGATGGGCTCTCATTGGCACCTCCAGTCCTCTGGCACCTCCCTGCTGAGCCAGCACTGATGAGAAATGATGGAGAGCAGCATGGGGAGCTCATCCATCACCTCCTTCATCCCCCAAGGATGGATCCCATCTGCTCCCAGAGACACCTGTGAATATCTGAGTGGCTCAGCAGGTCCCCAGCTGCTTCCTCCTGGATTACAGGGCTCCGTTCTGCTCCCTGTCCCCATCTACCAGCTCAGGAGAACACTTGTCCTGAGGTCAACCTGTCTTACTGTTGACAACTGAGGCAAAGAAGGTGAAGTACCTCAGCCTTTTCTCATCTTTGATAACCATATCCCCCCCAGGATGGAATGAAGGTTCTCCTTACCCCTCCTTTGGCCATTATTATATTGATAAAATAATATTTGTTTTCCTTCACAGAAGTGGCCTGGTAAAGTCCTAATTGAGCCTTCACCTCTCTGATTTTCTTTCTGCATGTCCTATTCTTAAGCATTTCCTGAGTTCCTTGCCCCTGTGTCCCAAGGTAATGCACCCTCTTTTTTCCCCTGATTTCCCACAAAATCTTGGTGCCCAGCCTGGCCAGCTTTTTTCCATGCTGGCTCAGCTTTGCACACACAGGGAGTGGCTGCTCATCTGCCTCCAAGATTTCTTTCTTGAAGTGTTTTCATCTTTCCTTGACCCCCATCTTACTAAAGGCTATACCCCAAGTCACTCTCCAAATCTGCATCCTGAATAGGCCAAAGTCTGCTCTCTTTAAGTCCAGCATAGAAGTTTTCCTTCTCCTTCTTTCACAGAATATTTAAAAATTCAGTAATTTCGTGGTCACTGTACCCCAAACAACCTCAGACCACCACACCAGCCCTTCTCTCTTTGTGAACAACAGAAGACAGAGGTTTTCTTGGGAGTGAGAAGAGAAGAAAATCTCCCCAAAGTGCAGCCTGGAAGGTTCAGCCTGGAGGTGAGGAAACAGAAAAGTCCCTCCCAGGGCAGAATGTTGGTGCCCGAGGTGTCCCAGCGTGAGGCTGGGCCATGCCATGGCTCTGTGTGCCAGGAGCCGGCAGCGCTGGGTGCAGGGAGCCCAGGGAGGGCACAGCAATGCTGGGCTGAGAAATGCTGGGGGGGACAGCGAGATGGGCGTGTGCAGCCGGCCAGGGCACAGGAGCAGCACGCACAGGGGGCACAGCCTGCAGGAGAGATGGCCAAGGGCTGGGCAGGGCTGGCAGGGCCAGAGGCACCCAGGCCTTTGTGCCCTGGGCTCGGGCAGGGCCTCTGCAGCCCCACAGAAGGAACTTTCCTGGCAGGGGCTGCACTTTGCTTCTGCCTCGGCCCTCCCTCAGGAGGCTGGCAGGGCTTGCAGCTTGATGACATTTGTCCTTGCTGCCCCTGCCATCCCACTGCCCCAGGAACAGCCCCGAGGAGCCCCCCGTGAGGGACAGGCCCTGCTGGGCCAGGCCTGGGCTCAGGCCTTGGCCTTTCTGCTTCCTCCACCCAGCCCAGGCCTTGCTCAGCATTGCAGTTCCCTGCTCACAGCCTCGGGCTCCTGCAATCCTGCCCTCAAGGATCTGCTCTCACCACTCCCTGGGGAGCCTTTGGCACTCCCTGCCCTCAGTGGGGCCACTGATACTCCAAGAGACTTGGAGTTTTGCTTCTGACTCCTTGAGCAGCTTCTTCAACCTTCCCTCACTACCTGAGGGTTCTGGGCTCAGCCCCAAATCCATCCTGGGGATCATTAAAATACAGAAAGTCCTCAGGAGCACCTTGTCTTCTTCCTGTTGTCTTCAAGTTATGAGGGATTGTGCAGATGCTTGGAGTCAATTTGGAGTTTTGTTAATGAGGAAGGATTTCAATGTGCACCTCATGACTTTTGTGGTTTTAATCACATGAGTATTTTTTTATTTTTCATTTTAGAGGAGAGCTGACTGAAGCATTCCCCATGTGATCTTGATGCTGAATGTCTCCTTAGGAGGTCTGGGCACCCAGAAGTACAAGCCCCTTGAGGGATGACTTTGTTTGGACAACCTGCTCCTCACTCCCAACCTCAGCATGTCTCACATCACCTGGGACTGACATGCCAAAAAATAAATTATTAATTTACAAAATTAAAATAATATTTTTTCCTAATAGTACTACTCTATATTTTTTATTACCTTAATTTTCTATTTATGTTAAAAATCCATACATTTTTGGCAACCAAAAATTTTTTTTGGTCATTGATTCTAACTAACACAATTCCCTTCATTAATAAGTGACCACTATTGGCTATGGATTTCTCCAGCTTTATGATTATTAGTCCTATTTTTAGTACCATTGTTATCTTTTTAATCATTGTCTCAGACCGTATGAAAAAGGACCCATTTGGGGTTCATGGAGTCATTTCTGGGATACATTTGAGGCAGTTTTGGGTCTGGAGAGGGAATTTAGAGAGAACTTTAGAGTCTAGAGGAAACTTGGGGACCTGAGTGGGCACAGGGAGGGGCACTGAGGGATTGTGATGGACACTTCAGGGCCTGGGGGAGCTCTTGGGGGTCCAGGAGAGCACTTGGGGGTCAGGGAGGGGAATCTGGGGCCATTCAGGGTCCAGGCGGGCTCTTGGGGGCTCTAACGGGGCTCTCTGGGGCACAGGGGATGATGGGAGTTGTAGGCACAGGTATAATAGGGTTTAATAGAGCCGTGGAGCATCATGGGAGTTCTGGGCACAGCTACAATGGCTCTCGATGGAGCGCAGTGCATGATGGGAGATGAAGTCACAGCTGGAATTGCACTCTATGGGAACTGCGAAGCATCATGGGAGCTGTAGTCCCGGAAGTTGATCTGACGAAAAAAGAAAACCTCTTTGCCAGACATCCTGGGAGACCCTGGATCAACATCAGTCACAGAATGCTGCAATCACCTCTGCTCTAAAGAGAACAGTAATAAAATACACCCTTGAAAACAGGAATGGATATTTCTAAGAAGCTCTTTCAGATATTTCTCCATAACTGGGGTTAAAAATCTTCCTAAAATTAATTGCACCAGACCAGAGGGAAATCAAGGCAGAGCCATGGTTTGTCAGGACTTGCTTGATCCCAATGAGCCCCGTGGTGCATTTGGTGCTGCCAAGGAGCTCCAAATAATATTTTGGAAATATTGGCTCTCTCTCTGCAGTGCTGCCTTTGCCAGGAGCCCGGCCCAGCTCAGCAGCACAGACACAGGACAAGGACTTTAATGACCCTCTCGGGGTTGGGGCTGAGTCCCTGAACATCAGTCCCTGAGAGGGAGTTGAAGAAACCTCTCACGAATTCCAAGTGAGATTCAAACTCCAAAGTTTCTCTTACTTTTAGTGAGTCCCACTGAGAAACACGAAGAAGAAAGTTTCCCAAGGGTTGAATTAGAGCAGAAAATTGATGGCAGTGATGTCAGATAGGCAAAAATAGGGTAAATGAGGAAAAGAAACCTCTCAAGAATTCAAAGTCCAAAGTTTCTTGAAGTTCTAATAGGTGCCACTGAGGGACACAGCTGAGAAAGTCTCCCCAGGTGTGGGTTTATTCTTTTTACATTATAGTTTTTAAGTGTTGGTTTATTGTTTTTATGACATATTTTTAAAGAGTGGACGTATTGTTTTTATGTTACAATTTTTGGAGGAGATTTTTTTTCCCCGAAGGAAGCAGAGAGACAGGAGTTCACAGTTGCTTTAGACAGTGTGGGTTTTTTTTAAACTTTTTATACAGGCAGAAAGGGTAAGTTTGTCATAGAGATGGTCACAGCATGGATTAGAAGTCACAAGATTAAAGTTTACAAGGTCTTTTAAGTATTTATTAACCAATAAAACATTGTCAACAGAGATATTTGTTTCTAATTCAATACTAAGATATTACATCCTACTGACTGATGATACAGAGTAAAATTTCTTAGCCAATTATATCCCGACACACAAACTTAACATTGCTGCACTCAACAACTTCTTGTTCCCTTTCTAAGTACCTTTATTTCTTTTATATTTTAAATTCTAAACCTATCTCTACTTAACTGTGTTTAGTTCTAAGCTTTGGGTTACAGACCCAATGTTCTGATAATTCCTTGTAATTTGAATTCTAACACAGCAATGAATTGACTTTGCTCTGGATGTTGCCTGCAGCCTCCATCAGCTCCAGCTGGGCTTTGCCTTTCCTAAACACATGATCACACACTCAGGGCAGATTTCTGAATTCCTCCTCTGTACCTTGTCCTCACTTCCACCTCCTGGTCGTTGTGCTGTGGCTCATGCCTGTCATTTGTCCCTGAGGCAGCACAGCCCCCCTGGCCAGCACAGGCCCCACATCCCCTCATCAGACACGGCACAGCACAGGGAGTGTTTTGGGTGGGCAAATGTTCCCCACCAGAGTGTCCACTCCACACCTCAGTGTCCAGTCCCAGCACCCACATCCCGTGCCAGGGGTCACAGAGAGCCCTGCTCTGGGCTCTGCCAAGGGCTGGGTGAGGAGGGAGCCCGGGCAGGGCTGATGCTGCCCCTAGAGCAGTGCTGAAATCGGCAGGAGGAAGGAGATGAGCACAGAACAAATAGACCAAGAAACTGGGGTGAGTGCCCAGGTGTGGAAGTGGCTGATGGAAGAGGCTGGAGGAATGCTCAAAGCCCTGGGGCACCTTCTCAGACTGCCCATGCCACCAAGGCCACAGACCAAGGTCCTCAGTGCTGCCCCTGCCTGTCTGAGATCCCTGCCAGGGGACTGGCACAGCAGCACACACCTGCTGGAACGTGTCCTGGCCCTGCAGAGTCACACAGCTCAGCTGACACGAGTGGGTTTTATCTCCTGGTCACTTCCCAGTCTATCCCAGCTTCTGCCCAGCTCTGCCCACCTCCCTGCCTTCACCCAGCCCAGCCCATTCTGGGTGAGCCCCATGGCAGTGCCTGCCCTGGGGTGCTCCAGCACTGGGGGCACTCACCCCACTGCCCTGGCCCCCTTGAAGGGCTCAGCAGTTGCTGAGGGGCAGAGAGGGAGCTCAGCCTCCACATCAGCCCCAGGGCTGGAGCTCCCCATGGCAGGGGAAATGGAGCTCAGGAACAGTGCAGAACTGCTGGTCCTGGCTCCAGGAGATGCCCAGCACAGGCTGCCTCTGCCTGCTCGGTGCCAGCCCCTGTCTCTCCCCAGGCCAGCAGAGCAGCCCTGGGCAGGGGACAGAGGGGCCTGGCCAGAGCTGGTGCCTGCAGCAGCAGCAGCTTCCTCTGCATTCCTCCCTGCAGGCACAGAAACGCTCCCTTGCTCCTCTCCCTGCACATCCCTTTCCCCAGCTGAGCGTGTCCTGCCTGGCCGGGCTGGCTTGTCCTGCTGGCCCAGCCCCTGCTCCCCACAGGGCCCTGAGCTGGCCCTGCTGCTCGGGACACACCAGGTTCTGCTGCTGTCCATGGCCGGGGCTGCAGGGAAGCAGCAGCTCCAGGGGGAAGGTTGCAGAAAGGCTCTGGGCACTGAGGCTGAAAGGGGCACCCCAGGGTCTGCAAGGTCTCTGTGTGGGAGCTGAGCTTGAGACCCCTTGAGCCCTCCCAAGAGCTGGGGCTGCACCTGCAGCTCCAGAGGAGATGTGACAGATGGGAGCAGAGATAAACAATTCCTGCTGGATTCTTTAGTGTGTTTGCTTATACAGGTGACCTGGATCCATATATACAGGAGGGAGGTGTTATGTGTCAGATAACATTGCTAGAGTGATAAGAATAATATATTTTAGCTGAAAATAATATTTAATTCATAATACACAATGAGAAGTAAAAGACATATGATCAGAAGAGCATCTGAGTTTTTCAGAGGATGAGACACTCATTGATGTTCCAGTAGTCAAACCTGTTCAAATACTTTCCTCAGGGCTTTTTGAGATGAGAGGTGACCACCAGGAGCCAAACTCTGCTGGAGCTCTCTGTCCTGTCCTGGCAACCTTTGTCTGGGAAAACCGTTGCATATAGGGAATTTTTCAGGGGGAGTATGAATTCTGACTGTGGGTACCTGGAAAGACGGACAGTTCTTTTCCAGTAGGAGGGAAAGCATAGGGCCCAGTGCTCCAGGGGATGATGAGAGGCAGCCCTATGACGTTCCAAGATTAGCCAGACCGGTGAGGTGGCCCCCAGGAAGTGAAGCCAGACCTGTTCCATCTCCCCTTGGTTCCACGAGGCCCCAGAGTGTCACAATGTTCTCCTTGTTTCTGCAGGGTCACAATGGCCCCTTGCTGCCATCAGGCCCTGCAGGGTCACAATGGCCCTTTGGTTCCCCACAGTGTCACAATGGTCTCCATGATTCCATGGGGCCTTGCAATGCCACAATGGTCTCCATGGATCCACGGTGCCCTGCAGGATCACAACGGCCCTTGGGCTGCACCAGGCCCTGTAATGCAACAATGGCCTCTTGGTTCCACAAAGCCCTGCTGCTCCCCACCGGCCCCTTGGCATCATGCTGCCCAAGTCCTTGGTTCCATGGGGTCCCCAAGGTGTCACAATGGTCTCAATATGAAGGAAACAACCAAGTGCCAGTGTTGCAGGGGCAGATGAGAGGCAGTCACTGGAGGCCAAGGATACTCAAATTAGAGTGCTGGCTGATTTTTTCTGGGACCTATCCTTGGATATACAGAATTTTATAGGTGGAATCCCAATTCCAGTCTTGGAAACCTGGAGGAGAAGGACAGTTCTTTGACATAGGAAGGAAAGCACAGAACACTGGTGTTGCAGGGTGAGATGAATTGCAGTCATCAGAGGCCAAGGCCAGCCGAAACTCTGTCCAGGTAGCTTTTGCCTGAAAGTAGCCCTTGGACATAGGGAGTTTTGGGGATAGAATCTTAATTTTGGCCATTTCTGCATTGATAAGAGGGATGTTTTTTTTCATGGTAAGGAAAGCACAGAGCCCAAGTGTTTCAACGGCAGATGAGAGTTTGCTCCTGGGAAGTCAAGGGAGAAAGCCCTGTTTATCCTGGCAGCTTTTGTTACAGAGGAATCCTTGGATATACTGATCTTTGGAGGAAGAATCTCAATTTCTAACACAGACACCTGGATGGGAGGATGGTTCTTTTCCATAGGAAGGAAAGCACTGAGTCCCAATGTTTGGAAAGGGGGTGAGAGGCAGCCCCCAAAAGGCCTGGGGCAGCCAGACCTGTCTGTTCTGGCAGCTTTCACTTGGGAGCAATCCTTGGATGTACAGAGTTTTGGAGGTGGAATCCAAATTTCAGCCATGGGTACCTGGTCAGATGGATGCTTTTTCCATAGGAAAGAAAAGCTCAAAGCCCAAGTGTTTTGGAAGAAGATGAGAGACGACCTCCCATGGGCCGAGCCAGCCAGACCTGTCTCTCCTGACACCTTTCATCTGGTGACTATCCTTGGACACAGGGATTATTGGAGGTGAAATCTCAACTTTGGTTGTGGGTGCCTGGAATGGAAGATTTCTTTTCATTAGGAAAGCAAAGAGCCTCAGTGTTTCAAAAAGCAGATGAGTGCTGGCTCTCAGGAAGCCAAGGCCAGCCAGTCATGACAGCTTTTGTCTAGGAGCTGTCCTTGGATATAGGGACTTCTGGAAGCAGATTCCCGACTTTGTCCATGGGCGCCTGGATGTGAAAGGTGCTTTTTTCCCATAGGAAATGAATCACATGTCCATGTAAGGGTAGGAGTTATCCCATGTTGGACCTCAAGTCTGAATAAATGATGTCCTCTTTAACACCAAATTAGTGTTAAGGAGTCCTATTCTGATATTTTGGAGATTTGGTGAAAGCAGGGCCTCACAGAACCAAGGAGTCAGCTGTGACAGCTTGGAACCTCATGGAACCAAGGGGCCATTGTGCAGGACAACCTCATGGAACCAGGGACACCATTGTGACACTGTGGAATTTCATGGAAACAAAGGAGCCATTCTGATACTGCCACTTCTCATGGAACCAAGTCCATTGTGATATCACAGGGCCTCACAATGGAGAACAATGGAGACAGTTATGAAACAGAATCACAGAGTGAATGAGGTTAGAAAAGACATTTGAAATCATCAAGTCGAACCTATGACCTAACATCACCTCATCAACTAAACCATGGCTCTGAGTGCCACGTCCAGACTTTTTTTTAAATGCCTTCAAGGGTGGTGACTCCAGCACCTCCCTGGGCAGAAGATTACAGTCCCCAATCAGTCTTCCAGTGAAGAATTTTTTCCTGATGTCAAACCTATACTACCCCTGGCTCATCTTCAGACTGTGTCCTCTGGTTCTGTCAGTGGTTGCCTGGGAGAAGAGACCAACCCCCACCTGACTACAGCCTCTGTTCAGGTGGTTGTAGAGATTCTCTCTGGAGACCATTGTAGCCATTTGGGCCATTGTAGCATGGCAGGGCCTCATGGAATCAAGGGGAGCACAGTGACAGTGTGGGGCTCCATGGAACAAAGGGGCCATTCTGACACTGTGGAATCAAGGAGACCTTTGTGACAGTACAGGGCATCATGGAACCAAGGAGGCCATTTTTACACTTTGAGACTACATGGAACCAAAGCACCATTGTGGCACTGCAGGACCTCATAGAAACAAGGGCACAATAGTGACACTGTGATCTCCAAGGGACTGAGGAGGCATTCACACACTGCAGAACCAAGGAGGCCTTTGTGACACCGTGGGGCATCATGGGACCGAGAGTCCTTTGTGACAGAGCAAGGCCTCATAAAACCATGGAGGTCATTTTTACAATTTGAGGTTTTGTGAAACAAATGGGTCATGTGGCATTTCAGAGCCTTATGAAGTCAAGGGGCCATTGTGACACTGTGGGGCTCCATGAAGCCAAGGAGTCCATTGTGACACTACAGGGCCCCATGGAACTAAGGATTCATGGAACAGTGCGGGACCCCATGGAAACAAAGGTCCATTGTGACACTGTGGGGCCTCATGGAATCCTGGAGGCCATGGTGACACTTTGAGGCCTCGTTGAATCAAGGAGCTCTGCAGGACCTTGTGTAACCAAGGAGACCCTTCTGCCATTGTGAGTCCCCACAGAACCAAGGGACCATTGGGATACTGCAATGTGGGAAATGCAGGCACGGAGAGCTCTCAGGGCCTTGTGCATACAGGCTCAGAGATAGAGATGGATACAAGGTTTGACCTAAGACCTTGGAGAAGGCTTGGAGAATTAGAGCATTTGAGTGAAACAGACATGAAACAAGAATATAAGTTTGCAGTTGAAGTTTGTTTTAAGCACACAGAAATATCTATTATGTAAGCAAAGCAGTATGTTAAGTAAGATAGTAAAATATTTTGAAGTTTAGCAATAGAATCTTTTATAAAGTTAGTTAGAAGCTTAGGATGTATCAATGTAAGCTTGTGAAGTGTTATATGATTAGCTGAAAAATAGCACATTGCAGCAAAGCCACAGAAAGCAAAGCAATTAATTATTGGTGTAAAAAGATGTTAACAAAGTTCATAGACGTATTTGATTGGCTAAAAAACAAACATAAGGCATTGTAACTAAGAATGATGCAGCTTCTGATATTAAAGCATTAAATAGAACACCTTTAGTGCCTCATGAGGCAAAAAATCATCTTTTAAAAAGTATCTCAGTTACCCCATCTCTCATGATTTCGATGTCCCGATATCCACCCTTTATTCTATATCATCTCTGTCATACCCAAATCAATTCCTTCCTTTAACTCTACTTACACCATGGAACCTTACACACAGTTCTCATTTAAAATTAGGTCTCCTTGAGGTACACAACAGTTTTCCCCATTTCTCTGCATTACTCACCCAGTATAACCAGTTCCTTGAGCAGAAACAATCCCCTGGATGGGTTTGCCTTTACCTGAGGTGGGACTAATCAAAACAGTCTTTCCTAAAATACCTTTCATGTGTGCCACATGGTCTTTATCTCCACTGTGTGCAAGGGTTCGGACTGGGCAGGAGCAGCTCGATTAAAGGACCCTCAGATATTGACCATCGAGGTGCCCTTTGCTAATTTCACTTGCCAATTTTTGAAGGTCCCCCTGACAAGTGACTTCATGGTAAGTCTTGAGTAGTCCTTTGCACCGTTCAACTTTCCCAGCAGCTGGTGCATGATATATGATATGATGATACGATATGATTATATGATATATTCATTCAATACCATGTCCTCTGGCCCAGGTGTCTGTCTTAGGTTGCAATGCAGGATGTAACCAGAAGTATTCTATCACCATCTGTTGAAAACAGGTGGAGTAGTTTTCCTTATCTCTTATAACTCAGGGGGCAATATCCTATTAATGGGCCTTCTGTTAAACCAGGTGGGGCAGTTTTCTTTACCTTTTCAACGATCCATCCCTTGTCCAGAGAGATACCTTCTGTTAATGGGCCATTGAGTGTCACTGCATGACTGATAAAATTACATCATCCCATTGTGAGAAGCCCCACCTAGGGGAGGAGACAAGCATTTTCTACCTAGATAAAATCTAGCTGCCCAGACGCCTTTGCCTCTGCTGCCAGTTGCCCTTTCTTCAGTCATCCAGCCCTGCCCAGAGAGCCTTAGCTACCACCCATGAGTTGGTGTAGTGATAGAGCCTTGGGCACTTCTCTTGTTTGTCAATATCCAAAGCCAGCTGGATGGCTTAAAGCTGACTTGATCCACCTTGTCCCTCAGTAGCTTGTGCAAGGCCTTGTGAGGGGCTCCATACTGCAGCTTTCCATTTCTGGTTAGTGCTTGCTGTTGTGATGTACTGGGTCTGGGGCAGCTCTCCAAACTCAACCAGGCTAGAAGTAAATGGGTCCCTGGGTGAGCAATGATCAGATGGATTTGAACACATGCAAAGGATCCCAGCCAATTCATTGAACCCAAAGTGCAGATGCATCATTGGCCAGGGAAATGGATGTGTTAAGACCCCAACTAATCAAAAGTACATATCCAGGACATTCAAACTTGATTTAAGAAGGGTCACAAACAATAAAGAAAGATTTTGTCATATGGATCACTGAGGGTTTGTGTCGTCTCTGTCTCCAACTATGACCCCAATTAATGTAATAGGTGTGTTCAATGGGGTGTGGTCAGTGGGTGTGGTCATGGGGTGGTCAGTGAATTTGGTGAGTGAGTGTGGGCAAGGGGTGTTATCAGTCATGGTGGTCAGTGGGGATATGGTCAATGGCTATGTTAAATAGGGTGTGGTCAGTGGGGGTTGTCATTGGTGTGTGCTCAGTGGGGGTGTGCTCAGTGGGGGTAGGGTCAATTTGGGGGTCGTTGGGGTGTGGTCAGTTGCTGGGGTCAGTGGGTATGGTCAATGGGGATGATCAGTGGGTATGAACAGTGCAGAGTGGTCATTGGGTGTGGGCAGTGGAGATGGTCAGTGGGATAATCTGGTGGGGTATAGTCAGTGGGTGTGGTCAGTAGGTGTGACCCTTTGAGACGGCCATTGGGAAGGTGCTTGGCCAAGGCAAAAGGAGGCTCCCTGGGTGCCCTGCTCCCCTCTCCCTGAGCTCCTGAGAGCTCTGCAGCCCCTCCTGCCATCCCATCTGCCCAGGCCAGCACAACAGCTCCGGCCTTGAGGCCCTCCAGAGCTGCTCCTGCTCCAGGCCCAGGGCCCATCCCAAAGCTGGGGCAGCCAGAAAGCTGTGCCCATTTCTGTTCATTCCTGCTCTGATGAGGATGGATCCTCCGACACATGGAAGATGCTGATGAATTTTCCTACTCCAGAGGCCTTTTCTTTCTTGAGCTCTTCATTTGAGAAAGACTCATATATATTTGTTCAAAACAGTGGAACAAGAAAAGATCCTGGGAATAATTTAAGTCTTCAATTCTTCTGTGGTTAATTGGACACATTTCAGAAATGTATTTGAAGTGAATATACTTTATTGAAACAATGCATAGAGAACTGTTTTGTCCTGTTAAGTTTTCTTTTCCTGTTTGTCAGCAATGTCCAATTGATATTGAGCCCCAGCACCTTCTAATGCAGACTGAATAAATATGAAAATCAGGACCTTTCATGGCTGACAACCAGCAACATTTTGTCCTCAGACCCTCATCCAGCCCTTGGGACTCCTATGGACCAGGAATGATGTGGCCAGCAGGACCAGGACAGTGATTCTTCCCCTGAGCTCAGCACTCGTTGGACAGTCGTTCAAGTGCTGTGTCCAGCTCTGGGCATGCCAATTTAGGAAGGACAGGGAGGGGCTGGAGCATGTCCATATGTTGGGGAGTTGAATTGTTCCCTTTTCTTTCTGTGGAATTTCTCCCATTGTTATGCAAAGTAGTTGTGGCTACACCTTAAAACGATAGATAATGTTCTCTCGTAGGGGGGTGGCTGGGGGGGGGGGGGGGGGGGGAACCGGAAAAAGAAAGGTGGGACGGGGGGTCTGGAGCGGGGGACTCTCTCTTGTTTGGCTCGTGGAGTGGGAGGACAGCCCGGGCTCCCATCTGGCATCTTCCCCTGCCATCCCAGCACTGAGATCCACACTCCCTGCCTTTGGACATCGCTCTGCTGCTCTCCCACCTCACCCTACTATCTCCGGACACTCTGCTGAGCACCACGACCGACACCGTGAGGGGGGAGTCACTTTCCCATCCCTCTCACCCCTGGGCCACTGCCGCCATCACCCAGCCCTCTTCAACTGCGCGGGACCTGCCCTGCCCCCAGCACCGGTAACTGAGCGCAGGGAGACGGCCTGTGGCCAAAAGGGACTGGAGCTGAGCTATACTGTTCTGTTCTGTTGTCAATTTTTATAGCTGTTGTTGTTTTCTGCCTTGTTAGATATCAGTAAAGAACTGTTATTCTTATCCCCATATCTCCTGCCTGAAGGTGTCTGAATTGGACCTAAAATAATTAAAAGGGAGGGGGTTGCATTCTGCATCTCAGGAAGGGGGCTCTTGCCTTTCCTTAGCAAATACCTGTCTTTCAAACCAAGACAGCATAGAAAGGCAACAAGGGTGTTGAGGGGTCTGGAACACATGTCCTGTGAGAAGCAGCTGAGACAGCTGGGGATGTTTATCCTGGAGAAGAGGAGGCTCAGGGGACACCTCATCACTTTCCACAACTCCCTGATAAGGGGGTTCAGCCAGCGGGAATAGTGCTGTTTCCCAGGGAACAATGACAGGACAAGAGGACACAGCCTCAAGCTGCACCAGGGGGAAATTTAGGCTGGACATTAGGAAATATTCTTCACAAAATGGGTGATTGGGCATTGGCATGCGCTGCTAGGGAGGTGGGTGAGTCACCATCCCTGGAAGTGTTTCAGGAAAGACTGGATGTGGCACTGAGTGCCATGGTGTGGGTGACAAGGTGGTGTTGGGTCACAGGTTGCACTTGATGCTCTCCAAGGTCTTTTCCAGCCTGGGTGATTCTGTGATGATTGTGACACTGCAGGGCCCTGAGGAACCAAGGGGCCACTGTGACACTGTGGGGCTACATGGAAGCAAGGAGTCCATTGTGACAGTCTGGGTCCTGGTGGAACCACAGAGGCCACTGTGACACTGCAGGGACTTGTGGGACCAAGGGGCCATTGTGCCACTGCGGGACCAAGGAGAGCCTTGTGAGAGCCTGGGGCCCAATGGAAGCAAGGGGCCATTGTTCCATTGCAAGGACTCTGGGAACTAAGGGAACAATTGTGACACTGTGGTGCCCCATGGAACCAAGAGGCCATTGTGACACTGCGGAAGTAAGGAGAGCATTGCTACACTGCGAGACCTCATGAAACCAAGGATCCATTGTGACTCTGCAGGGGCTTAGGGGACCAAGTTGCCATTGGGACACTGCAGGGCCCAAGGATCCAATGGACTTTGTGACACCAAGGGGTCCCATGGAACCAAAGGGACATTGTGACACTGGGAGGCCTCATGGAATCATGGAGATCGTTGTGACACTCTAGGGCCTCATGGAACTATGAGCCAGAGCTCTTCTGGTCTTCAAACCATCCTTGCTGCAAAAGAAGCCTTTCCATACACTGTTCCTCTGCTACAAGTCTACAGGCACAGTAAACACTCCATAGTGTCACAATAGTTCCTGGCTTCCATAAGGCCTTGTAGTGTCACAATGGACTCCTTGGTTCCATGGGGCCACAAAGTGTCACATGGCCCATTGGCTCCATAAGGCTTGTGATGCCTTAAGATTTTAGCCTGTATATTTTTGAAATCCTGTACTGCATTAGTGTATAACTCTAAACTCCATATAAAGTGTTATTTAACTGTCTTCACATTTTGGTCAGACAATACAATTCCTCTAGGCCTGAAACCGAGGACACCCTACAGCCTCAGGCTCTGAAAAGTATAAACAAAAGTGAACTGGGGGGAGGGAGCAAACTGGGGAAATATGACTTCATTACCTAAAGCTGTAATTGGAGGATTAACCCCTGATATGTATATTGATCAAACTTTAATCTGTCTGAAAAACTTGTCATCACCATCCATCTTGGGTGTAGCCTCTGTGAGACTTTTGACTGCCCAAGGTGAATCTATTGAAAGCCTTTAATAAATACCCACTTTATTCTCTTAACCCTATCTAGTCTCTGTTCTAGGTAGCCACTCCAAGGCATCACCTGCAGTGCCACAATAGTCTCCATGATTCCATAAAGCCCTGCAGTGTCAAAATAAACCATTGATTCCATGAGACCCCACACTGTCACAACAGACCATTGATTCCATGAGACCCCACACTGTCACAACAGACCATTGGTTTTACTGAGCCCCACAGGTCCCCTTGGCTCCAGAAGGCTCTGAAGTGCCACAATGGCCCTTTGGTTTCACAAAGCCTCGAATTGTAAAAATGGTCTCCTTGGTTCCATGATGCCCTGTACTGTCACAAAGGTCACCTTGGTACCATGGTGTCACAATGGCCCCTTCGTCCCATGGAGCCCCACACTGTCACTGTGGTCCCTTTGATTCCATGAGTCCCTGCCATGCTACAATGGCCCAAATGGCTACAATGGTCTCCAGTGAGACTCTCTACAACCACCTGAACAGAGGCTGTATTCAGGTGGGGGTTGGTCTCTTTTCCAGGCAACGACTGACAGAACGAGAGGACACAGTCTTAAGATGAACCAGGGGTGTATAAGTTTGACATCAGGAGAAAAATTCTTCATTGGAAGAGTGAATGAGAATTGGCATCTTCTGCCCAGGGAGGTGGTGGAGTCACTGTTTCTGGAGGCATTTAAAAACAGACTGCACGTGGCACACAGAACCATGGTTTAGTTGATGAGGTGATGTTAGGTCATAGGTTGCACTTAACCTCAAAGTCATTTCCAACCTCATTGCCTCTGTGATTTTGTTTCATAATAGTCTCCATTGTTCCATGAGGCCTGCAGTGTCACAATGGACATTTGGTTCCATGAGTTCCCACAGTGTAACAATGGACCCTTGGTTCCATGAGGTTTCTCAGTGTCACAATGGTCTCCTTGGATCCACAGTGTCCCAATGGCCCCTTGGTCACAATGGAATGAAATGGTTCCATGAGCTTTCATACTCTCAGCACCAGTTCTGCAGTGACACCATGGGCCCTTTGCTCCACGAGGTTCTGTAGTATAACATGGTCACCTTGGTTCTCTGTGGTTCTGCAGTGTCACAATGGACTCCTTGGTTCTGTGAGGCCCTGCAGTGTCACAATACACCCATGGTTGCAGGAGGTTCCACAGTGTCACCATGGCCTCCTTGGATCTACAGTGTCACAATGGACCATAGGTTCCATGTGGTCCCACTCTGTCAAAATGGATTTTGGTCCGTGAGCTCCCATAGTGTCAAAAGGCCCCTTTGTTCCTTCAGGTTCCACAGTGTCACAGTGGACTCCTTGGTTCTGTGAGGCCCTGCTGTTACCAAATCTCCAAGAAATCAGAATAAGACTCCTTAACACTAATTTGGTGTTAATGAGGGCATCATTTTTTTCAGACCTGAGGTCCAATGTGGGATAACTCCTGCCCTTATGTGGAAATATCATTCTACAAGCGTGTTGCCTATATTCAGTCACTACATGCGTATTCCAATTCACCCATTTCTACAAAACCCACCCCAATCTCCCAATTCAATCCTTGATTTTTCTATAACTGCAACCTGGAGCCACATGTGTTCTTCTTCTCTTTCGACAGTCTCTGATGCTAAAGCAGCCCCTGCATGCCTTGTTCCTCTGCTGAAAGTTCACAGGCACAGTAAAAATTGAATGAACTCTGTTAATATCAAGCCCAAGGCTCTGTGTGTCCAGGCAGAGGCAGGCAGGAGGCAGAGCTGTCAGCAAAGGAAGGGGCCAGCGAGGTGGGGCAGCCGGGGGATGACGACAGCCTGCAGGGACAGAGGCGCAGGGCATGGACACCGTAGGACAGCCTGGGCTGCAGAGGCCACAGGGATGGGCAGCAGCTGAAAGGCCCTGACACAGCCAACTCCTGCAGCACTTGGGCCATGCAGGCTGGCCCTGGGCCTGAGGCCAGCAGGGGACAAGTGAGCCTTGCTGTGCTGGGGCCTCATTGCCTCCTTGTCCCTGCTCAGCAGCCTGGCAGGGGCCGCCCCATGGTGCTGCCCTTGGCATTGCACATGGCCAGAGCCCAGTGGGCCGGGAAGAGCCCTGAGCAATGAGGGAGGGACAGGATCTGCCTTGCCAGGGGCTGGGGCTCAGCCCTTGGCCCTTTGCATTCCTGAAACACATCCAGGTGTGCTCAGCATCAGAGACACCTTTCCCTTGTTTGTCCCCATCTGTCATCACTGCCACCAGTGTTCTGCTCTAACTGGAACCTGGGGACATTTTCATGTTAGTTGTGACCCTCAGTGGAGTCCATTAAAACTTCAAGAAACTTAGGAATTTCAATTTAACTTTAAGTTTTGAGAAGTTTACTGAAGACACTCTCAGGGACTCATTCTGATCTAAATAGCCCCAAAACCCTGAGAGGGTCATTAAAGTCCTTGTGCTGTGTCTGTGCTGCTGAGCTGGGCCTGGCTCCAGGCCCAGAGGGTGATTGTGGCAATGAAGAAGAGCTTCAAAAACATTTCTCTTGATAAGCAGCTCTTCTCCCAGCCCAGCAGGGCTGGACCACTGCCTGCATGTTGGAAAATCCCTGCTCTGCAGAGATGGGACAACTGAGTGGCTTCTTTTTTTAAGATTTTCTTCCTTTATGGGTCTTGTTGAAGGGTGAAACATAAGATGTGTAAAATTCTATCAGAAGCCAAGTTATTTCTTGGTTACAATACCTTAGAAATGTTTTTCAGCCTATTTCCTTTTGCCACACAATGGTGCTAATAATTCTAACACCATTCACCCATTATTGTATCCCACGTGGCCTTGCCACAATGCATCTTTCACAGTTTTAATTCTCCAAAATAGCTGGTCTTTTTGCAAGGCCATTGCTTGAAACTTGTTTCTAGTTCAATCTGTCTCTCAACAATGTCTTCTCTATTCCATGACCCTTCTAAGTCAGCACACTTTATCTCAGAGTTTGCATCCAGATGTACAAGACTGTGTGAGCTTTCAGTCAGGCTTTGAGAATCCTTGACAAATCCAATTCTCACAGAGCTGGGGTGAACATGGGTGACATCCACTATAATAACCAATAGAACTGAAGGAATTCACATGTGCCTACAAAGGCCTATGGGAGGGAGGAACATCTTGCCATGATTTAGAGGGGTGTTTCTCCTTGCCTGTTGTTGTCCCTCCAGGGCTGAAGTCACAAAGCTGTCTGAGCCTCCACAGGAGGAGTATCAGTGAGAGGTTTTACCTGATAAAACACCAAGTGATCCATACCATGGAATGGCTTTACAAGTGTGGGAAGGGTTTCAACTGCAGCTCCAACCTCATCACCCACCAGTGCCTCTGCACTGGGGAAAGGCCCTAGGAGGGTGGGGAACGTGGTAAGAGGTTTGGGTGGAGTAACAACGTGATCCAGGACCAGAGGACTCACACCAGGGGGAGGCCCTCTGAGTGTCCCGAGTGTTTGAAGAGGTTTCAGAACAGGTCTGCTGTCCTCTGCTGTAAGAGAGGAGAGGCCCTTCTGCTGCCCCAACTGCAGGAAGGGCTGCAGCTGCAACTCCACCCTGCAGGAAGGGCTTCAGCTGCATCTCCACCCTCATCAGGTACTGGAGCATCCGCACCAGGGAGAGGCCATAGGAGTGTCCCCAGTGTGGGAAGAGCTTCAGCCAGAGCTCTCACTTGGCCAAACACCAGCGCAGGCACCAGTAAGGGAAGCCCTGTGAGTGCCCCAACTGTGGGAAGAGCTTCGTGTGCATCTCCAAGCTCATCCCCCATTACAGGACCCACGCTGGTTGGGCAGAGCCCTGGTGACCCACATCCCTGGTGATCCAGGTTGGGATGACACATGGCTGGTGGTCTCCACATCCTCCTGGATCCCCATGGGCACCTGGATGCTGAACCCAGGGGCAGGAACATCCATGGGGACTCAGATCGACATTAGAAATTAATTGAGTAGATGATTTTTTTACTTTACAGCCCAAAAAATCTCATCTGCTCTGTCCAGTTCTTTCTTCTGGTGGCATCAAACAATGCTGGATGATCTTGGAGATAATTTCTTACCTGATAATCTCCATGTCGATCCCATCAAAAATCCCAGAATTGGAGTACAGATAACGGAATTAAACAAAGAGATCTCAAGCTGAATCATTTTGCTGACATTTGAGCATGAATTTGGGGTTCAGGGCAATATTCAGGAGGATTTGGATATTCTGGGACTGCCCAAGTCAAGGAACATGGCCATGATCTCGTAGATATTCCAGAATAATGTATCCACCTGAGCCCATCCATTCTCCAGGAATTCCAGTTGTCAGTCTCTGGCATGGGTCTCCCCATCTGGGGTATCCACCCCCAAAGCGTCCAAATCCCTGCCGAAGTGCCTGAGCTGCTCTGGGCTGTCCATGTTCCTGTCCCCCAATTTCTCCTGGTCTACGCCATGGGGGGCTGGGAGGGGTTTTAGGGACTCCTGGGGGGACTGAGAGAGGCTTTTGTGGCTCTTGGGGGCATTTGTGGTTCTGGGAGGGGGATTGGAGAGTTTTGGGTGGGGTTTTGAGGGAGTTTTGGGGTCCTAGCAGAGCTGAGTGGCTTGGAGGGAATTTGGGAGGGTCTCGGGGGACAGTTGTGTGGGTTTGGGGACCATTTATTTTGCAGGGACTGGTTGGGGGTTCGTCATGGCCAGAAACTGTGGGGTGATTTGGGGGGTCCAGGAGTGACTGTGGGGTTGGGAGGGGATTTTGGCACAGTTGTGACTCCCCCAGCAGCCCAAATCTGCCACCAGAGCCCACCCAAAAGGTGCTGCCAGGGTCTAGGGTCTCCATGTTGGGGTTCATCCTCATGGTGCTGCAAGAGAAGGTGGGGGGAGTCCCCCAGGGGCCATGTCTGTCCCCCCAGAGCATGTGTGACCCCCCATCCTAGTGTCATCCCCTTTTCCCTCCCCACAGGGCTCCTGCCCCAGCTCCTGCTGCCCCCCAGGAGGGAATTTAGGGAGGGGGCAGAGGGGGCTGACCCCAGCCCAGCCTCTTTGTTCAGCACGAAGCTGGGCTTGGGGCCTCAGGAGGAAGAGGCCGAGGGGAGGCAGATCCTGCAGGTGGGACAGTGCTTGGGCTCAGGGCAAGGTCCTGCCCTGCTGTAAGGGTTGGTCTGAAGTTTCCCTCGATTTTGCCTCCCGACCGTCGCAAGGAGACCTCAAGGACCCCACCCAGGCTGACTCTGGACAATGGTTTCCTGGCCGGGCCAGGTGGATGCTCATGACTGTGTGCTGGTGTATTGTGTTCACTGGACCGTGCTGTCGTGGCACCACCAGAGATTGTGTTGCATCAACTGAGGACTTCTTGTCCGTACCTGTCTCCTGCAGCACCACACAATGGTCCATAAATCTTCCCACCTCTTGGCCAGAAGCCACTCGCTTTGGAGAAGGACTATAAAAGAGCGATCCTCTGGAAAGGACCCTTTGAGATCTCTCCACTGATGAAGACCCCTGAGATCTCCCCACGGACGAGGACTCGTCTATCGGATGACCCGTGAGGACGCCCGTCTCGTCTGTTGGTAGCTATTTTCCCATCCCTTCCTTTCCTTCCCCTTTCCCTATACTTTGCTTCCTATACCTCTCCCCTTTACCGTAACTGAGTTGTTGGCATTTGATGAAATGCATTGCTGTTGTTGACTAAACTGATTTTCTGTTGTTGAATAAACTGATTTTGTCCCCTGCATTTTGCCTGTTTGCACCTTTGAGATCAAAAGAACCATCACGACCCCCGCTCTGCATTAATAGCAGATCGTGACACCTGCACACCTGGCTCAGGTGTGACCCTGCCCTGGGAAGGGAGCAGGACATTCCCATCCCCACGGATCAGGGCTGGGAGCAGCACTTGGAGCACAGACATGGAAATACTGGGAGTGACTGGAACCACACTGAGGGCTACTGGGAACAACTGGGAATGACAGCTGTGTGCTGAAGGTAACTGGGATATACTGGGAATGAGTGAGATCATCCTGGGGGTAACTGGAACCATACTGGGGACTCTGGGATGAGTGGGAATGAGCATGCTGTGGGCAACTGGGATATACTGGGAATGTCTGGAAGAATACTGGAGGGGACAACACTGGGTACAACTGGGATCATGTTGGGGACAACTGGGAGAAACTGGAAGCAAATGGGAGTGATTGTGTCTCTACTGGGGGCCACTGAGATCATACTGACCATAACTGGGACTACACTAGGGGCAGCTGGGTGCAACTGGGATGACACTGAGGGGGACTGGGACCATACTGGGAGTGATCAGGAGCATGCTAAGGGCAGTTTGGACCATGTTGGAGGCAACTGGGATATAGTGGGAGCAATTGGAGCTGCACTGAGGGTGACTTGGAATGGCTCTGGGCAACTGGAATCATGCTGGAGGCAACTGGGAGGAAGTGGGAGTGACTGGGAGCATGCTGGGGTCAACTGGGACATAATGAGAGAGACTGGGAGTCACTGAGATCGTACTGGGAGTGAGTGGAACCATGGCAATGTCCTGGGCTGGGTGAAATGGGGCCTCAGGGTATGCAGGGAATGCTGTGACCCTGCAGGGCCTGATGGAACCAAGGAGACATTGTGATCCTGTGGGGCATCATGGAATCATGGACACCACCGTGACATTGCTGGGCCTGATGGAACCAAGGGGACTGTGCTGACACTGTGTGGCTCCATGGAATGTAGGGATCAGTGTGACACTGAGACCTCATCAAACCAAGGGTCCATTGTGACACCCTGGGCCTCCTGGAACCATGGAGACCATTATGGTGCTTTGGGTGTCATGGAACCAAAGAGACCATTGTGACACTGAGGGGACTCATGGAATCATGGAGACCATTGTGACACTATGAGGCCCTGTGGAATAATCAAAGCACTGTGACACTGTGAGGTCTCATGGAACCATGGAGAGAACATTGTGACCCTGATGGTCCCCACAGGAGCAGGAGGACCATTGTGATACCATTGGGCCTCATGAAACCAAGAGACCTTTGTGACACTGCAGGGCTGCAGAGAACTAAAGATCCATTGTGACACTGAGGGCCTCATGTAATCAGTGGTCCATTGTGACACTGTGGAGCCAAAGGAGCATTTGCATTGTGACACCACAAAGCAAAGCCTCGTGGTCCAAAGGTTCATTGTGACTTTGTGGGCCTCATGGAACAGAAGAGTCACATGACATTGTGGGGCCTGTGGAACCAGAGAGACCATTGTGACACTGCTGGACCCCATGGAATCCTTGGGACCATTGTGACACTGCAGGGCCTTATGGAACCAAGAGGCCATTGTGGGGCTGCAGGTCTTGTAATCAAGGGGCCATTGTGACACTGCAGGGCCCCATAAAACCAAGGGAACACAGAACAGGTCTGGCTGGTTTGGCCTCTCGAGGGCCACCTGACTGGTCCAGCTGACCTTGGCATGTTGAGGGTCTCTTCTCATCTGCTACTGAAATATTAGGGCTTCCTGCTTTTGTTCCTATGGAAAAGAACTGCCTTTCTCCTCCAGGCACCCATGGCCAGAATTGGGATTTCACTGCCAAATTTCCTTATATCCCGGGATTGTTCCCATAGGAATATTGCCAGGACAAGTCTGGCTGGCAGTGGTTTCACCAGGGTCTTCTCTCATCTGTCCCCAAAACCCTGGGGAAGGCTCTGTGCTTTCCTTCCTATGGGAAAGAACTGCCCTGCTTCCACAGGCGCCCATGGCTGAGATTGAGATTCCACCTCCAAAATTTCCTCTATCCATAGACTATTCCCAGACAAATTCTGCCATTACTGATAAGCTGGTCTTGGCCTAGTGAGGCTCTCACCTGCCTTCCAAGCACTGGGGCTCTGTGCTTTCCTTCCTGTGAAAAAGAACTCTCCTTCTTGGCCAGCGGCCCATGGCCAGAATTTGGATTCCACCTCCAACACTGCATGTTGTGAGAGACTTGAGGAGATTTTTGGCTCAAAATATTCCATGTATGGAGGAGGAAGGGGCAGGTGCAGCCTTGCCCTGCCCTGTTACCCCAGCACTGCACTGCCCTGTAACCCCAATTCCCCCCCGGGCCTCTATCCCAGCCCAGCAGTGTCTGCCAGTCCCTGGCACACCAAAGGCAATGCTCCACACCCACCTCTGAAGCCCCAGCCCAGCTCCTGAGGGAACAAATGACTGAAAGTCCCACCTGGGGGAAGGGCCCAGGAAGACCAAGGGGTATTTAAGGCTGACCACAAGGCAAGGACACAGCTTGACCCACCTCCTCTTGGAATTTCTGTCTCAACACTGCTGGAATCCAGGAGTTGGTAGCTGTGTGTGTGCTTCTCTGTAGTTTTTTTGTCTTTCTCTCTGTGTCTTCTATTTCTTCTGTTTCTGTCCTCTTGCAAATTTTGAATAACTTTTCTTTCTTGAGTTTTTCAGTTCAGGAATTCAGTAAAAAAATTCGTAAATATGTGTGCAAAACACCCAAATAAGTAATGCCCCTGGGAATACTTAAGTTTTCAATTCTTTTGTGGTTGATTAGATAGATTTAAGAAGTGTATTCAAAACAAATATACTATATTGAAAAGAATATAGGTGAAGGAACTGTTTTATCTTGCCGTCTTTTCCTGTTTATTATGGATATTGGCAATGTCCAATTGATATTGACCCCCAGCACCTTCTAATGAAGTCTGGATAAATATGAAAATCAAGACTCTTCACGGCTGACAGTTAATCAGACTTTGACCTCACCCCTTCCCCAGCATTTCCCTCATCCAATCCATGTGACTCTAATGGATCAGGAATGGTGTGGCCAGCAGGAGCAGGGCATTGATTCTTCCCCTGTGCTCAGCACTGGTTGGGCAGCAGCTCGAGTGCTGTGCCCACTTCTGGGCTCCCAATTTAAGAAGGACATGGAGGGGCTGGAGTATGTCCAGAGAAGGGCAACAAGGCTGGTGAGGGGTCTGGAACACAAGTCCTGTGAGGAGTGGCTGAGGGAGCTGGGGTTGTTTATCCTGGAGAAGAGGAGGCTCAGGGGAGACCTCATCACTCTCTACAGCTCCCTGACAGGATGGGGCACCCAGGCTGGGATCGGGCTCTTCTCCCAGGGAACAGAAACAAGACAAGAGGATACAGCCTTAAAACTGCATCAATGGATGTTTAGGCTGAACATTAGGAAATATTCTTCACAACAGTGTGACTGGACATTGGAATGGGCTGCCAAGGGACGTGAGTGTGTCACTGTTTTTGGAAGTGTTTCAGGAAAGACTGGATGTAGCACTGAGTGCCATGGTGTGGGTGACAAGGTGGTGTTGGGTCACAGGTTGCACTTGATGCTCGCCAAGTTCTTTTCCAGCCTGGGTGATTCTGTGATGATTGTGACACTGCAGGGCCCTGAGGAACCAAGGGGCCATTGTGAAACTGCAGGGCCTCATGGGACTGAGAGGACCATAGTGACACTGTGTACAACATGGCACCACAGAGCCAAGGGGCCACTGTGACACTGTGGGGCTACATGGAAGCAAGGAGTCCATTGTGACAGTCTGGGTCCTGGTGGAACCACAGAGGCCACTGTGACACTGCAGGGTCTTGTGGAACCAAGGGGCCATTGTGCCACTGTTGATCCAAGGAGAGCCTTGTGAGAGCCTGGGGCCCAATGCAATCAAGGGGCCATTGTTCCATTGCAAAGACACTTGGAACTAAGGGAACAATTGTGACACTGTTGTGCCCCATGGAACCAAGGGTCCCTCGGGACACTGCAGGATCTTGTGTAACCAGGGCTCCATTGTGACACTGCAGGGCACTGGGGGACCAAAGTGCCATTGTGACACTGTGGGGCCCAAGGATCAAAGGGACTTTGTGACACCAAGGGGTCCCATGGAACCAAAGGGACATTGTGACACTGGAACTCCTCATGGAGAGCATTGTGACACTCCAGGACCTCATGGAACTGTAGTGGTACCAAGTTAGCTGAGAGTCTTGATCTGTTGGAGGGTGGGAGGGCTCTGCACAAGGACCTGGACTGGCTGGATCCAGGGCCTAAATCCAACAAGATGAGGTTTAACAAGACCAAGTGCTGGGTCACTTATGCACTTTGGCCACAACAAGCCCTGCAGTGCTACAGGCTGGGGACAGAGTGGCTGGACAGCTAGACAGAAAGGAACCTGGGGAAACTGATGGACAGCAGGCTGGACATGAGCCAGCAGTGTGCCCAGGTGGCCAAGAAGGCCAATGGCACCTGGCCTGGATTGGGAATGGGGAGGCCAGCAGGACCAGTGCAGTGATTCTTCCCCTGTGCTCAGCACTGGTTGGGCAGCACCTCCAGTGCTGTTTCCAATTCCTGGCCTCCCAAATTTAGGAAGGACCTGGAGGGGCTGGAGCATGTCCAGGGAAAGGCAACAAGGCTGGTGAAAGGTCTGGAGCACAAGTCCTGTGCGGAGTGGTTTAGGGATCTGGGGTTGTTTATCCTGGAGAAGAGAAGGCTCAGGGAGATGTGGTGGTGTCAGGGCACAGGTTGGACTTGATGATCTCCAAGATCTTTTCCAGCCTGGCTGATTCTGTAATCCCCTGGAACCACCCCTGGAGCAGTTGCAGGATGAGCCCTGGGCCTCCTTTTCACAAGGTCCAGCAGCCCAGGTCCCTCAGCTTCTCCACACAGCCCCAAAGCCCATCCTGTCAGTCCTGCAGAGCCTCTCCAGCCCCTCCTTGTGAGGTTTCAGGGAACCTCCAGGTGCCTCTTGTGCACCCACACTGTCGGGCCCATTCTCTTTTGTGTAAAAAGCGAAACAGCTAATAGTTGCTATAAAGTTATTTATTGTAGAAGCACATCAGTCTCAAACGCAGAGTCAAAGCTAACAAAGTCCATGCTAGGTTCTAGCTCAAAGTCCCAAACAGAAGAAGCTCCCCGTGGTCCCAGCAGGGCCGGAGGAGCCGGACAGCTCCTATCTTCTTCTTGGGTGTTGGTTTCAGAGGCGAAAGCAAAAGCAGACAAAAGCTGTGGCATAAAAGCAATGGCTAAAAGCTGCAGTGGCAAAACGCAATGGCAAAATGCACATGGCATAAAGCCATGGCATAGAGCCCCAGCTCTCCCTGATGCATGTTCTTTTATAGAAACTTTCCAACTAGCTAAGACACAAACTCGGACCACTATTCCTTAACCTATTAGAATTCTGGTTTCTCAGCACGCCAGGCTACGTATAGACTACGTTCATGGCCTATCTTGTTCTAACTGAAAAATGTAAGCAATATTCTTAACTCTAACTCTATTATGTCTGAAGCTAGGTTCTTGGAGCCTCTAAGGAAACACCAGCATGTTTTTCAACCTTCACTAGAACATGTACTACTTTTCAGGCATCTAAGACCTTTTGCTTACTCAAAGCACTTAAACCTTATTCCATTTACTTACTTATTTTCACTCCATCTATTCACTTACTCATTCTATTCAAAGACTTTAATTCAATTCCTGCACTCTGATTTCTTTCTGAAGAAATCAGAGAGACTTCTGATTTACTGACTCCAACATCTCCCCCTCCTCTTTGAACCACAAAGATTCCTTAATATTCAATTAATCTAATCTATCAAAGAAACTATCAAAGTTCAATCATTCTGTGACTCATCATCTGCAGGCTACTTGGCCTATTTTCTCCTCCTGGATGGCCCTCTGGTAGCAGAGAAGGCTATCCTTCTCATCAAGGTCTGGCATGGCATGTGTCCCCACTGCTCAATGCCTACTGGGTTGCATCCAGCAGCAGAGCTAAAAATCTTCTTGGTGGCAAACACAGAGGGCAGCCCAGTCTTGCCCTTGATGATTTCAGGAGGGTCTTGGCCATCCCTGCTTCTTTCACCTGGTTATCAAAGCAAAACTTCACTTATTCAGTAGCAAGTGGCTGTCATGGCAAAGCACACACAAATTTGCATTAGCAATATATCTAGCAATACAAATACAAACAATACAAATAACAATAGAAATCACAAATAACACTAACAATATAACTACAGGGATAGCTAAACCAGTGAAAAACAGTTTTTCTGGGGTTGTGTTGGACAGATATATGACATTTAAACTTAATACATTAGTTAAAATTACATAAGCATTTTTAAGTTGGCTAATTGGCAAATCTGTACTACTAATAGTGAACAAAGCAAAGCAGAAAAAGCATAGCATAAGAGCAAAACCCATATTTCCCTTAAACTATTACAAAACAAAATTCTACAATACTACTGATTCCCCCTCTTTTTTTAAAAAAAAACCCACCCAAAGTTCACAATCTTCTACAGGTAAAACACAAGACATCAGGTGCAAGTAGAAATCTTTGATAGTTCACGTCTGTGTGCCTGCTTATTCACTGTGGCATGGTCAGCACTTTCTTGCACTCAATAAGGTTTCACATTCTTTGCTGGAATCCACTTGGGTCCTGTGTGAGTACAAGCAAACTCTTCGCTCCAAATTATTACAGGAAATGGACCTTCAACAATATATGTAGTAAAACTAGAAACTTATAATCAAGGATAATTTAGATACAACAATCAACGATATTTTAAATGATAGACATCAATTTATAAAATTTGATAATCATAAATCCTTAAAACATTATGTCATCATCCCAGAGCCTGCAAACAGCTGACAAGCCTTGATTCAATGAGGAATTAGATGATCATCTCCGGATAATGAACACCGAATTCACCCCAAAATCAGCTTCAGCTGTCATATTGACAGGGACAAATTGCCAAGTCAAAACGACTGGAGTATTATTTTGATGCAGAAAACTTCTGGGTTTACACAGTTTCTCTTCCAGGTAGAATTAAGGCCTGGCCACTACCGAAATTCTAATTGGAAGAGAACTCCCTAACTTTTTTTTTTTTTTCATGCAAGACTCTTAAGAACAAGGGTTACAATGAAACATTTTAGGATGAAAGAGAAACCAAATCCTTTCAGCAGCTCAGCTTGTTATCTCCCAAAGTTTTCCCTCAGGATAGAGATGCTTCGAACAGGACAGGCTGCTCGAATACTTTTCTAATAACACCTGGAGAAAACCCTAAGACTAGCACTTTAGAAAAGACTTTCAATGAGCCTCACATAATTTTCTTGGAACTCTGAAAAAACCTTAAAACTATGAGATAACACAGGGTCAGGTCATAGGAGACCTGCTGAAACAAGAGAGAGAATTAATAAAAAAATAAAACAAAGGAAAACATAAAATGCATCTTTTTGACAACAAGGCAAAAGACAAACGCCTTTAACTTAACATACAAAAACTGTGAGAATGGAGCTGAATCTGATGTCATGCTCATGTCCCCAGCAATGTGGTTGGAAGCAGGTCTTGCCGTCCCCCCACCCCCTTTCTCCCCCTTCTCTCTGCAGCACTGGATTCGTGCATGGATGCCGCGGAGGGGGCGGCACGGGGGGCGATGGAGCCGCTGGGAGTGAGGCGGAGCGGCGGGGGCTGGGCGCGACCGACCCGCTGCGATCGGGGGCTGCCGCTGTCCCTCGGCCATGGGCACGGAGGAGGGCACGGAGGAGGGCGCGGGCCGGGCGGGAGGGACGAGGCGGCGGAGAGGGAGAGCGGAGCAGCGGCGCTCCCCCCTCCCCCGGCGCTGCCCGGGCTGGTGACATCGCGCTGCTGCGCCCGTGGCTTCTCCGGATCGTCTGGATTCACGCGGCCGCCCTGTAATTGCTTAAGAATTGTTAAAAGTTTTTCCAGTCGCGATCCCACGGTGCAGTCCGCGGTCTGGTGTGAGAAAACCAACCTGACTGCGCGTGACTGGGAGAAAGAATCAGTAACTAAATCAAAATCTTTTTCTTTAATTGCCCAGTCTACTGAAAAATACTGTGGTGTTTTTAACAGAGAATCTTTTGACTTTAAAAGAAAGGAACTTCTCTCCCCATTTGAATCTGCCAGCTTTGATGTTGATATCTCAGATTTCCCCAAAACAGGATAATAATCTCCTCTCATATTTTCAACAGCCTGCTGCTCAGTCTCTTCCCTCTTGCCCTCAATTGCATCGTCCTGACCTCCCTCCCCCCAGTTCCCCCTCCTCTTTCCCAACGCGGTCTCATGCAGGGGTTGGGGGGTAGGAATTTCTCGAACGGACACAGAAGCTGCAGCGAGGCTGCGGCGCGGAGCAGGGACCGGCGGGACTGTCCCTGAGGAGGGGCCGGAGACCCGACGAGGAGCGGGGACCGGCGGGACTGTCGCTGAGAGTGGGCCGGAGACCCGACGAGGAGCAGGGACCGGCGGGACTGTCCCTGAGGAGGGGACGGAGACCCGACGAGGAGCGGGGACCGGCGGGACTGTCCCTGAGGGGGGGACGGAGACCCGACGAGGAGCAGGGACCGGCGGGACTGTCCCTGAGGGGGGGACGGAGACCTGACGAGGAGCGGGGACCGGCGGGACTGTCCCTGAGGGTGGGCCGGAGACCCGACGAGGAGCAGGGACCGGCACTGTGGCTGCAGAGCAGGGGGCTGGTGACAGGGAAACTGGGGCCCCTGTGCTCGCAAAACACAGCCGGAGCAGCATCAATGACGGTGCTGCCGGCCGGTCCCCGGAGCCGTTCTCCCTGCCTACGGGGGATGGCGGTGGTGGGGGCTCTGTGGTTCGTGCTTGAAAAAAACCTCGACATCTGCAATTTGCAATAAATTGTGACATCAATCGAGAAGCCAGTGAAGAAGTCTCTGTCTTTTCAGAATTAGTAAATGGCTCACTTAAAGATTCTGCGACCAACCTCCAGGAGGGTAATAACAAAGGGGCTTCTTCATCTTCATGAGTAGTATCTAAAAGCTTAAGTCCTATCTGATCCCATAGAAAAGAGCTTAAAGCAGAATCGGGATCTATATTTGGAAAATTCTTCTGAACATATAGTAAAAGGCCTCTTAACTCATCATCTGAAACATTAAAGTCATTTTTCCTCAATAAAGATTTTAAGTAATCAAAGATACATTTCTGCTCTTCATATACATTTTTTCCCATCTCTACAGATTTCTTCAAAGCTTAACTCATCTCAATATAAAATATATTCCTGCTCTTTTGGCATATTATTTCCCAAGCTCTAACTCTAACTTGCACTACTCTTCACCCCAAAGCTCACCTCAATATAAGACAGGCGATGAGAAGGTCCAGACCCAGCCCCCATCGTCCACCTCTTATGGGTGCTTGCTCCTCTCAGCAATCAGTGGGGTGTCCAGCCTTCTTCTTGCCACACTCAAATGAGGGTTCCGGGGAGGACCAACAGTAGCTAAAAAGCCTTGCAAAGTGAAGCGAAAGCATGGCACCAAACACGGGGCACCAAATGTGAGGTTTCTGTGAACCTCCGGGTGCCTCCTGTGCACCCACTGTCGGGCTTATTCTTCTCCTTTGTGTAAAAAGCAAAGCTGCTAATAGTTGCTGTAAAGTTATTTATTGCAGAAGCACATCAGTCTCAAAAGCAAATACAAAGCAAGGCAAAGCAATGGCTAAAGCAATGGCAAAGCTGCAGTGGCAAAATGCAATGGCAAAATGCACATGGCATAAAGCCATGGCATAGAGCACCAGCTCTCCCTGATGCATGTTCTTTTATAGAAACTTTCCAACTAGCTAAGACACAAACTCGGACCACTATTCCTTAACCTATTAGAATTCTGGTTTCTTAGCACGCCAGGCTACGTATAGACTACGTTCATGGCCTATCTTGTTCTAACTGAAAAATGTAAGCAATATTCTTAACTCTAACTCTATTATGTCTGAAGCTAGGTTCTTGGAGCCTCTAAGAAAACACTAGCATGTTTTTCAACCTTCACTAGAACATGTACTACTTCTCAGGCATCTAAGACCTTTTGCTTACTCAAAGCACTTAAAACTTATTCCATTTACTTACTTATTTTCTCTCTCTCATGTTACAACCTAAATCTTCACCTCTGCCTTATAAGTGAGAGGCCTAATATACTAAAGGTTTCAACTCAATCCCTGCATTCTGGTCTCTCCCTGGAGGATTCAGAGACATTCCTGACTTACTGACTCCAACACCTTGAACTGTCACAAAGGTCTCCTTGGTACCACGGTGTCACAATGGCCCCTTTGTCCCATGGAGCCCCACACTGTCAGTGTGGTCCTTTTGATTCCATGAAGCCCTGCCGTGCTACAATGGCCCCCATGGCTACAATGGTCTCCAGGGAGACTCTCTACAACTGCCTGAACAGAGGTTGTAGTCAGGTGGGGGTTGGTCTCTTCTCCCAGGCAAACACTGACAGAATGAGAGGACACAGTCTGAAGATGAGCCAGGGGTGTATAAGTTTGACATCAAGAGAAAAATTCTTCACTGAAAGAGTTAATGGGAACTGTCATCTTCTTCCCAGGCAGGTGCTGGAGTCACTGTTTCTGGAGGCATTTAAAAACAGACTGCACATGACACACAGAGCCATGGTTAAGTTGATGAGGTGATGTTAGGTCATAGAGTGCACTTGACCTCGAAGGTTGTTTCCAACCTCATTGCCTCTGTGATTCTGTTTCATAATAGTCTCCATTGTTCCATGAGGCCTGCAGTGTCACAATGGACCTTTGGTTCCATGAGTCCCCACAGTGTAACAATGGACTCTTGGTTCCATGAGGTTTCTCAGTGTGTTGGGGGTTGAATGCTTCCCTTTTCTTTCTGTGGAATTTCTCCCATTGTTATGCAAAGTAGTTGTGGCTACACCTTAAAACGACAGATAATGTTCTCTCGCAGGGGGGTGGCTGGAGGGGGAGGGGGGGAACTGGAAAAGGAAAGGTGGACGGGGGGTCTGGAGCGGGGCTCTCTCGCTCACTTGGCTCGTGGAGTGGGAGGACAGCCCGGGCTCCAATCTGGCATCTCCCCCTGCCATCCCAGCACTGAGATCCACACTCCCTGCCTTTGGACATCGCTCTGCTGCTCTCCCACCTCACCCTACTATCTCTGGACACTCTGCTGAGCACCACGACCAACACCATGAGGGGGGAGTCACTTTCCCATCCCTCTCACCCCTGGGCCACTGCCACCATCACCCAGCCCTCTTCAACTGCGCGGGACCTGCCCTGCCCCCAGCACTGGTAACTGAGTGCAGGGAGACGGCCTGTGGCCAAAAGGGACTGGAGCTGAGCTATACTGTTCTGTTCTGTTGTCAATTTTTATAGCTGTTGTTGTTTTCTGCCTTGTTAGATATCAGTAAAGAACTGTTATTCTTATCCCCATATCTCCTGCCTGAAGGCCTCTGATTTGAATCTAAAATAATTAAAAGGGAGGGGGTTGCATTCTGCATCTCAGGAAGGGGGGGTCTTGCCTTTCCTTAGCAAATACCTGTCTTTCAAACCAAGACACAGTGTCACAATGGTCTCCTTGGATCCACAGTGTCACAATGGTCCCTTGGTCACAATGGACTTCTGGTTCCATGAGCTTTCATACTCTCTGCAACAGTTCTGCAGTGACACCATGGGCCCTTTGCTCCACGAGGTTCTGTAGTATAACATGGTCACCTTGGTTCTGTGAGGTTCTGCAGTGTGACAATGGACTCCTTGGATGTGCAGTATAACAATGGACCATTGGTTCCATGTGGCCCCGCAGTGTCACAATGGCCCCTTAGTTCCATGAGGCCTTTCTCTGTCACAATGGACTTTTGGTTCCATGAGGATCCATAGTGCCACAATGGTCTCCTTGGATCTGCACTGTCACAAGGGACCATAGGTTCCATGTAGCCCCACTGTGTCAAAATGGATTTTGGTTCCATGAGCTCCCACAGCGTCAAAAGGCCCCTTTGTTCCTTGGGGTGCCATAGTGGAACAGTTGACACTGGTTCCATGAGACCCTGCTGTCACCAAATATCCAAAATATCAGAATAAGATTCCTAAACACTAATTTGCTATTAAAGAGGGCATAAGTTTTTCAGGTCTCAAGTCCAATGTGGGATAACTCCTGTCCTTATATGGACACATCATTCTACAAGTCTTTTTCTTATATTCTGTCACTACATGTGTATTTCAATTTACCCGTTTCCATAAAACCCACTCCAAGTTCCCAGATTCAGTCCTTGTTTTGTCTACCACTACACCCTTGAGCCAGATGTCTTCTTCTTCTCTTCCAACCGTCCTGGTTGTGAAAGCAGGCCCTGTTCCTGTGCTAGAAGTTGGCAGCCACAGTAAAAATTGAATGAACTCTTTTGGCATCAAGGCCAGGGCTTTGTGTGTGCAGGCAGAGGCAGGCAGGAGGCAGAGCTGTCAGCAAAGGAAGGGGCCAGCGAGGTGGGGCAGCCGGGGGATGACGACAGCCTGCAGGGACAGAGGCGCAGGGCATGGACACCGTAGGACAGCCTGGGCTGCAGAGGCCACAGGGATGGGCAGCAGCTGAAAGGCCCTGACACAGCCAACTCCTGCAGCACTTGGGCCATGCAGGCTGGCCCTGGGCCTGAGGCCAGCAGGGGACAAGTGAGCCTTGCTGTGCTGGGGCCTCATTGCCTCCTTGTCCCTGCTCAGCAGCCTGGCAGGGGCCGCCCCATGGTGCTGCCCTTGGCATTGCACATGGCCAGAGCCCAGTGGGCCGGGAAGAGCCCTGAGCAATGAGGGAGGGACAGGATCTGCCTTGCCAGGGGCTGGGGCTCAGCCCTTGGCCCTTTGCATTCCTGAAACACATCCAGGTTTGCTCAGCATCAGAGACACCTTTCCCTTGTTTGTCCCCCCTGTCTTCAGTGCCTCCAATGTTTTGCTCTAACTGGAACTTGGAGAGATTTTCTGAGTCATATCCCTCAGTGGGACCCATTAAAATTTCAAGAAATTTTGGAGTTTGAATATGTCATTGAGTTCTTGAGAAGCTTTCCTTCAGCTCCCTCTCAGGGACTGATGGCCAGGGACTCAGCACTGTTGGAAAATCCCAGCTCTACAGAGACGGGGCAACTGAGAGGGGTTTTAAAAAGATGTTATTCCATTATCAGAATCCTTGAAAGGTGAAACATAAGAGAGGTAAATCTCAAAACCATTCTATAAAAAGCCAAGTTATTTCCTGGTTACAATATTTTATAAATGTTTTTCAGCCTATCACCTTTTTCCACACAATGGTGCTAATAATACTAACACCAATCACCTAATATTTTACTCCACATGGTCTTGCCACAATGCATCATTCACAGTTCTAATTCTCCAAAATATCAGATCTTTTTGCAAGGCCATTGTTTGAAACTTGTTTCTAGTTCAGTCTCTCTCTCAACAATGTCTTCTCTATTCCATGGCCTTTCTGAGTCAGCACACCTTATCTCAGAGTTTGCATCCACATGTACCAGAGTGTGTGAGCTTTCAGTCAGGCTTTGAGAATCCCTTACAAATCCATTTCTCACAAATACCAATCACAGAATGCTGCAGTCACCTCTGGTCTAAAGAGAACAGTAATAAAAGACACCCTTGAAAATTGGAATGGATATTTCTAAGAAGGTGTTTGTCATATTTCTCCATAACTGGAGTTGAAAAACTTCTGAATGAACTGCACCAGACCAGAGGGAAATCAAGGTAGAATCATTGTTTCCTAGGAAATCTTGAAGAATTTGGTCAAAATCGAACTCCAAAGTTTCTGATACTGTTCATGGGTCTCACTGAGGGACACGAGAGAAAGTGTCCCCAGGATCCAGTGTGAGCAGGAAATTGGAGGCAGAGATGACAGGTCGGGTGGGAAATGCAGGCATGGAGAGCTCTCAGGGCCTTGTGCATACAGGTTCAGAGATTGAGATGGATCCAAGGTTTGACATAAAACCTTGGAGAAGGCTTGGGGAATCAGAGCATGAAAAGGAAAATTGATATAAAACAAGAATGTAAGTTTTTAGTTTAAGTAGAAATATATTTTAAGCAAACAAAAATATGCATTATGTAAGCAAATCAGTATGTTAAGTAAGATAATAAAAGATTTTAAAGCTTAGCAATAGAACCTGTTATAAAGTTATTTAGAAGTTAAAGGTTTATCAGTGTAGGTTTGTGAAGTGTTCTAGGATTGGTTGAAAAATGATGCATTGCGGCAAAGGCATGAGAAGGAAAGCAATTAATGATTGGTGTAAAAGGATGCTGGCAAACTTCACAGAAATATTTGATTGGCTCAAAAACTAACATAAGGCATTGTAACTAAGAATGAGGCAGCTTCTGATATGTCTCACTCTTCTATGAGACCGATGCCACGAGGCCATAAACCATCTTTTACAACGTCTCTCAGTTGCCTCATCTCTTGTAATGTCAGTCTCCCAAAAGACATTTTTTTGACATCAGACATGACTAATGAAATCAATAGGGACTTATGGACACCAGGTCTATTCCATTAAAGTCAATATGGATTTAGGGACACCTGGTTTATCCATTAAAATCAAGGGGGTTTTGAGGAAATTTGGCCCTAAAATAGGGAAATTTGAGTAAATTTGGAGGAAATCTTGGGCTGAATTCTGGGAATTTCCACTCCAGGATTGCAGTGCCAGTACTCTGGATGTCCTGGATGAATTCCTGGAGGCCAATCCCCAGTCCCTGATCCTTCACCTGCTGTCCATGCTGGAGCTGTGCCTCCAGGTAAGCCCAAAAATGTCCATGTTCAGCCCAAAAGCTGGGAATTCCAAGCCCAAAATTGGGATTTTTGGCGCCAAAAATGTTGGGACATCAGCTCTGCCCACTGAAGTCAAAAGGGATTGAAGGACACCAGGTCTACACCAGTGAAGTCAATAGGGATTTTAGGGACACCAGGTCTACCCATTGATAGGGCTTGATTGGGAAGAGTTACTGTTTAAACTGGGAGCACTGGGAAGGGCTAAGAGGGGACACTGGGGTGACTGGGAGCACTGAAGCAAAAGTGGGACCACTGGGAGGGATTTGTAGAGATAAATGGAGATAAACAGGACTCCAGGTCTATCTCATTGAAATGAACAGGAATTTAGGGACAGTGGGTCTAGCCTTTAAAAGTCATAAGGTTTAGGGGCACCAGGTCTATGCAATCAGAGCAATAAGGATGTTTGACACACTCGTTTTTGGGGGTCCAGGGGTTTTTGGTGATCCAGGTATCCAAGGGGTACCCAGGTGTATCCAGGTGATTTCTAGGGGTACTCAGGTGATTTTTGGGCATACGCAGGTGAACCCAGATAATTTTTGGGGATATTCAGGTTATTTTTGGGGCACCCAAGTGCTCTGACACCCTGACAGGCCAGGAGAAGATGATGGCCACCGTCCTCCCAGTCCACATGGACACAGATGACCCTTGGCAGCTGCAGGGCTGTCAGGGGTCACCCCTACATTCAGGGGTACCCCAAAAGTCCAGGTGAGGACATCAGGGGTGAGAGGGAGCCCTGACTTACCTCGGGAGAGGATGCAGATCAGGTACAGCCAAGTGCTTTGCTCCTTGGGGTTGGTGAAGATGGTATTCTGCAGCAGCCCCAGCTCTGGGGTGGGCAAAGGAGGCACCCCAAAATCTCAGGGGGACACCGGGGGAACTCCCAATATCTCAACAGGGGCACCCAGGTATCCAGGAGTTCGGGTCTACCCATTAAAGTCAATGGGGATTTAGGGAAACCAGATCTACTCATTGAAGTCAATAGGGATTTAGGAACACCAGATCTACCCATTCAACACAACAGAACCAACCAGCTCCCACTTTAGGCAAGGGACGGGCTGGAAAATTTTGGGGATCTCGCAAAATTGGAGGAGTTTTTTTGAGGAATCTCTCACCTTCCTTCAGCCTTCCAGGGGGCAGTGCCCTTGCCGAAGTTCCTGGTGGGCATCAGCAGCCACAGGCAGTGTTGCCAGGCTGAGAACTTGGAGAAGCTGTGGCTCAGCAAGGCCCTGGTGAAGTTCAGCTCGGCCTTGAGGTCCTGCCTGGCCACAAGTGCCTACCAGTGTTCCCAGGTGTGTGCTGGGAAGGCACCAGTATAAACCAGTAAGCACTTGGAGCCACTCCCGAGCTCCTGAGGCCTGTGGCAGCAGCTCCCAGTATAAACCAGTAAGGCCTCATGCACCCAAACCCATTCCCAGTGTGGTCCTGGAGCTCCCAGGTTAATACTGGGATGGCACCAGTATAAACCAGTAAGCACTGGGAGCCACCTCTGAGCCCCTGAGCCCATTGCGGCAGCTCCCAGTAGAAACCAGTAAGCACAACCTGAAGTCACTCCCAGTAGGTCCAAAGTCCCATTCCAGTATAAATCAGTAAGGCCAGCATCCCCAAAAACTGCTCCCAGTGGAGTGCCAGGCATCCCTAAGCTCCCTCCCAGTATAACCCATTACACCCCAGTTTAACCCAGTAAAATCCAGAATATCCCTGTAGAACCCAATATAAACCACTACAATCCTGTCACTCCCAGGACCACATCCCAGTATAACCCAGTGGCCTCCCAGCACCGCATCCCAGTATTAACCAGTATAACTTGCAGTCGGCCACCAGGTCCTCCAAGCCAGCAGGGGGCACTCACACACCCCTGCTCCCTTTCTCAGTAGAACCCAGTACAAATCAGTAACACCCCAGCACCCCATCCCAGTACAAACCAGTATAACCCAGTACAGCCAGTACACACAGTGCTAGGTCTTCCCGGACACTCACACACTCTCTCCCAGTATAACCCAGTGAGCCCAGCTCCATCCCAGCACCCCCTGGACCCCATCCCAGCATAAACCAGTACAAACCAATACAAACCAGTACAATCCACTCACAGTTGCAGGGTTGGCCACCAGGAGGTGCTCGCACAGTGCCTGATCCTCCCAGCCAGCAGGGGGCACTGTAGTGCTGCCCAGCACCCATCCCTGGTGGTGCCACACCCCGTAGGATTTGGGATTCAGCCCCAGGATCTGCCCCATGAACGACAGCTCTGATTCCACCCTGAAACCTGTATAAACCAGTCCAGACCAGTATGGACCAGTATGGACCAGTATAAGTGGTAAAAACCAGTAAAAAACAGTAACCAACTGTGTAATGCAAACCAGTAGTAACCAGTACAAACTAGTATAGACAAGAAAAAAACCAGTATGGACCTCTACAAACAAGGAAAATGGGTAAAAATCAGTATAAACCAGTGAAAACCCTTGTCTGTGTCAGGAGCCAAGCTGGCTGGGCCCGGTAACAAACCTGCTGCCCAAAGTCAGTAGAAATGCTATGACCAATTTCAGAGACATTAACACCCATCCCTTCACCCACCAAATGATTTGTAAAGACATTAGCAAACATCTTTCCTCTCACACTGATATTTCCTGTGCTGGTGACAGTCTTTTAAGCCCACCCTTCAGCCTGACCTGTGTAAGGGTTGGTCTGAAGTTTCCCTCGATTTTGCCTCTCAACCGTTGCAAGGAGACCTCGAGGACCCCCACCCAGGCTGGCTCTGGACAATGGTTTCCTGGCCTGGCCACGATGGATGCTTGTCAGGTGACTGTGTGCTGGTGTATTGTGTTCACTGGACTGTGCTGTCATGGCACCAACCAGAGATTGTGTTGTACCAACTGGAGACTGCATGTACTGCCCAATGGCACTTGTCTCACGCAGCACCACACAATGGTCCATAAATCTTCCCACCTCTTGGCCAGAGGCCACTTGCTTTGGAGAAGGACTATAAAAGAGCGACCCTCTGGAGCAGACCCTTGAGATCTCCCCACGGATGAAGACTCGTCCATTGGCTGGTCCATGGGGACATCCATCTCGTCTGTTGGTAGCTATTTTCCCATCCCCTTCTTTTTCTCTCTCTATACTTTGTTTCCTGCATCTCTCCCCTCTATCACAACTGAGTTGTTGGCATTTAATAAAAATGCATTGCTGTTGTTGAATAAACTGATTTTGTCCCTTGCTATTTGCCTGTTTGCACCTCTGAGATCAAACGAACCATCACGACCCCCGCTCTGTATTAATAGCGGATTGTGACAACCTCTCTGCTGTTGTAGTTCCATGCACAGAGGTTGTTGTCTCTCAGCCCTGCCATGGGCAGGCCGGTGTTCAGCCATCTCCAGGACAGCAGGGCCCCACCCCACGTCACTGTGCCCTGGGAAGACAAAAACCATCACTCCAAACATCCCCTTCTCCTTCTTCCCAGGCATTTGGCCCTGGCAGTGGGGTTTGCTGCTGGGTGCCACAGGAAAAAGGAGACCCCTGTGACACTGTGGGGCTCCATGGAACCAAACATCCATTGTGACACTACAGAACCTCACAGAACCAAGAGTCCATGGTGACACAGCAAGGCTTTGTGGAACCAAGGACTCCAAAGATCTCTAAGATTCCTTGAATATCTCTGCCCTGGGGAAGAGAAACCTCCTTGGTGGAACCTTGGGCTGGCACACACTAAAGGAAGGTGTCTATTTTCAATGGGGAAATTAAAGAGCTTTAGATTATTAAAAAAAAATTAGAAAAGGAAAATATCCTCTTTGGCTGTGTACAGCCAGCTCTCCAAGCAAAGCAGGTCCCAGGTGAGTGAGGACAGCCAGGATGGGGTTGGGCAATGTGCAGCAAGGTTGTTCAAACTAGGTCACACCTCAAGGCACAGCTTCTCTGAGCAGGTCAGACCTCCTGAGGAGAGACCCTGGATCAATATCAATCACAGAATGCTGCAATCACATCTGCTCTAAACAGAAATGTAATAAAATATACCCACTAGAATATTACTAAATATCTCCTAGAAGCTGTTTGAAGTATTTCTCCATAACTATAGTAGGAAACATTTTTAATTAACTGCCCTAGACCAGAGGGAAATGAAGGCAGAGCCATGGTTTGTCAGGACTTGCTTGATCCCAATGAACTCCCTGGTGTCTTTGGTGCTGAGCCCTTGAACATCAGGGCCTGCGAGGAGATTGTACAAATCTTTCCAGGAGTCCAAGTCAGAAGAAAAACCCAAAGTGTCTCAAAGCATTAATGGGTCCAACACAGGCTCCACATGGACTCCTTGGAGGAGAGAATTGGAGGCCATGATTGCCCAAAACTCTCTCAAAGACTCAGAGAAGAAAGGAAAAGGAAAGTACCTTAAAAAACTGAAGAACCTTGAAGCATTAATGAGCCCCACTGAGTGTTGTTACTGACAAAGCCTCTCAAGAGACTAATTAAAGCTGATAATTGGAGGCCATGATTGCACAAAGCTCTCAGAGACTCCAAGGAAAAAGCAAAACCCAAAGTCCTCTGAAAAACCTGCAGTCCCTGGGAGCATGAAGGAGCCCCCCAGGGCCATTCCTGACCAAGGCTCCCCAGGGACTCGTCCCAGCAGATCCCTGAGGCCACTGGCATGTGGGGGGATGCTGAGGGCAGGACAAGGGGTGACAGTGCCCAGCCTTGCTGGGGCTGTGCCAGGAGGCCCCAGTGGCTCAGGACAAGGTGTCTCCTCCCAGCCCTTGGTGGCACAGACCCTGCTGTGCCCCAGGGCACCAAGACTTGGCTTCTCTTTGTCCCCACCTGTCATCTCTGCCTCCAATTTCCTGCTCTAACTGGAACGTGGGGACACTTTCTCAGTCATATCCCTCAGTGGGGCCCATTAAAACTTTAGGAAATTTTGGAGTTTGATTCTGACTTGGAGTTCTTGAGAGGTTTCTTCAGCTCCCTCTCAGGGACTGATGTTCAGGGCCTCAGCACAAACCCCAAGAGGGTCATTAAAGTCCTTGTGCTGTGTCTGTGCTGATGAGCTGGGCTGGGCTCCTGGCACAGAAGGTGCTCCTGGAAACCAAGAAGAGCTTCAAAAACACATTTCTCTTGATGAGCAGCTCTTCTCCCAGCCCAGCAGGGCTGGGGCACTGCCTGCAGCCACCCCAGGCACAGCACAGAGGCAAAGAGAGCTTCAATCTGTCAGGGCTGGGAAGATGCTCAGAAGTGACTGGGGCAGAATCACTCCCAGCCCTTGACACAGGAAGCCTCTGGCTGCAGGACAATGCAGCTACAGCTCCTGCAGTGATCTCCTAAAGCTGGAACATCCCAATGCCTGCAGACTCGGTGAGTACATTCTCTGATGATCTCTTGTGTAGAGCAGCCAGGGGTGCCCAGGGCTGTGGTGCAGAGCAGGGTCCTGCAGCCCAGGGCGCTGTGCTGGGGCAGGGACTCTGCTGCCTGCCAGGGACAGCTCTCAGCCAGCCCTGGCAGCTGCTCCCAGCACTGGGGGACAAGGTCTGGGTGGAAGGAGACAGCTGGTAATGCTTGGAAGTGTTGTCCTTGTGTATTGAGGATGCTGCATTGTTCAGGACTGCTCCCAGCATGACATTTAACTGCAGAACATTTCCAAGTAGATTATATAGGGAGCACAGCAATTCAGGAGCTACATAAAAAGGAAAATTCTGCTTTTTTAGCCTACTGCTCTGGGTTGCCTAGATGGGAAATTGCATATAGATATTTATCTCTAAGTTCAGGTAGGGAGAAATAAGAAATTTATTTCTCAGATCTTAATAAAGCAGTCAGTCACAGAGATCAGCAAAAGGTCCCTTACAGTCAGCATCAGTGTTGCATTTCCAGCCTCCTCAGGGTTGCTGTGACGTTGCCAACAGAGACTGCAGAGGAAGAGCTGGCCCTGGGCAGTGTCCTGTGCTGGGAGGAGTGTGCAGGGCAGAGCTGAGCCCCCAGGGCTGAGCTGGGCTCTGGCAGCAATGGCAGGGCCCAGCCCTGGGCACAGGGAAGCAGCTGCTGGCAGGGACAGCTCCAGGCACAGAGCCCTGGGCAGGCAGTGGAGGGAAAGTGCCACCAAGCTGGGCTGGGATATTTAAAGTCCTCTCCAAACTGAACTATTCCATGATTACTTTTCTTACAGATCCCCATGCCGAGACACATCAAATGTCCAACAGCAGCTCCATCAGCCACTTCCTCCTGCTGCCATTGGCAGACTCGCGGCAGCTGCAGCTCCTGCACTTCTGCCTCTTCCTGGCCATCTCCCTGGCTGCCCTCCTGGCCAACGGCCTCATCATCAGCGCCGTAGCCTGTGGCCACCACCTGCACACCCCCATGTTCTTCTTCCTGCTCAACCTGGCCCTCAGCGACCTGGGCTTCATCTGCACCACTGTCCCCAAAGCCATGCACAATTCTCTCTGGAACACCAGACACATCTCCTACTCAGGATGTGCTACTCAGCTCTTTTTCTTTCTGTTCTTCCTTGGAGCAGAGTATTTCCTCCTGACCATCATGTGCTACGACCGCTACGTGTCCATCTGCAAACCCCTGCACTACGGGACCCTCCTGGGCAGCAGAGCTTGTGCCCACATGGCAGCAGCTGCCTGGGCCAGTGCCTTTCTCAGTGCTCTGCTGCACACAACCAATACATTTTCCCTGCCCCTGTGCAAGGGCAATGTCCTGGGCCAGTTCTTCTGTGAAATCCCCCAGATCCTCAAACTCTCCTGCTCACACTCTAGCCGCAGGGAACTTGGGCTTCTTGCTGTTACTGCCTGTTTAGGACTCGGTTGTTTTGTGTTCATTGTTTTCTCCTATGTGCATATCTTCAGGGCTGTGCTGAGGATCCCCTCAGAGCAGGGACGGCACAAAGCCTTTTCCACCTGCCTCCCTCACCTGGCTGTGCTCTCCCTGTTCCTCAGCACTGCAGTGTTTGCGAACCTGAAGCCCCCCTCCATCTCCTCCCCGTCCCTGGATTTGTCCCTGTCAGTTCTGTACTCAGTGGTTCCTCCAGCCCTGAACCCTCTCATCTACAGCCTCAGGAACCAGGAGCTCAAGGCTGCAGTGTGGACACTGATGACTGGATGTTTTCAGGAACATTAAACTGCTGGCCAATTTATGCAATCACTTGTAATCGAAGTCATATTTGATTATTCTTGTTGGTTTGGTTGTTGGTTTGTTCTTTCTTTTTCTTTGTTTTAGTTTTTCAATATATTCCACAAAGAACTGCCATTGCTTGTGCCATATTTCATTTAAAATTTTTCCACCTTTACTGTGACCCACAGACAGTGTCAATGAGGAGCTGTACCCTCTATGGCATTAAATGAGCTCAAGAATCTTACAGCAAAGTTTTCTCCAGATATTCTCCATTTGTTCCCTTCTCTGGAGCTGCAGCAGCAATGTCTGTGTGCAGAGCTGGGGCAGATCAGTGCTGGCACAGCAGCTGTGCCCAGCAGCAGCAGCACTTGGTGTTGCCAGTGCTGCTCCCGTGCCACTGCCCCGCTGCCCTCCTGGCCCTCGTGTTGCTGCAGGGCCTGAGTGCTCTCGGGGCTGGGCACAGCCCTGGGGGTGGCAGTGCCAGGGCTGCAGCAGGGACAGGCCATGGGCACTGCTGGGGCAGCGCTGACGCCTCAGGGCAGGGCCTGGGGGCTCCAGGCTCCATGGCCAGGCTCTCTTCACAACACTTGGCCATCCCAATGCTGAGCACAGAAAAGCCCCGGGAGCAGCCCCAGGCTGGCCGTGGGCAGGCTGGGGGCAAACAGCATGGCTGGTGCTCTGCAAGGTGCCTGCAAGGGGGACACCCTGGCAAGGAGCAGCAGAGCAGGGGCTGATCCATCCCCACTGCACTGGACACCCCAGGGCAGCGTCCCAGAGCATCCTCATGCACCTGCCAACAACATCCCCCCCTCTGCAGCCCTGGCCTCTCCCCCAGCTCACACAGGAGCCGCATCCTTGCAGGCACACACACGGCAGCACTGGCTCAGGAGCCCCTGTTTGCATTGCACACAGCAGGGTCAGCACCCCCATGGTGCTGCTGTGGGGACATGGAGCTGAGTGAGCACAAATGCCATCAGCCCCTGGGCCAGCAAGGGCTGGGGGACGGCAGGGAAACCACTCAGGTTTGTTGTGGCCTCTGAAGTCAGCCAGAAAGTTTGTTCCCATCAGCTGTGAGTTTCCTGTCCTAATGCCAATGTTGTTGCTCAGAGCCAGGGCTGCCTGGCAGCCACCCCGAAACTGCCCTGAGCATTTCCTTTGCTTCACCTTTGCTTTCTTTCCACTTTCCTGCTTCTGATTTCTCCCAATTGCCCACCCTCGTTCTCTCCCCTGCCAACAGCCCATCCCTGTTTGTCCTCAGTTGGCACCATGGGAAGATCCCTTGGGGAGCAGGATCATCCTCCAAGTGCTTCAGGAATTGTCTGCAGGGTCCTGCAGTGTCTCGTGCTGCTCCCTTGCCAGAGGCACCACAGGCCAGGGGGGCACATCTGGGCTGCTGTGTCTGGGTGTGGGGCTCCCTGTTCTGGGCAATGAGGAGGTGCTGGAGACGCTCTGCAGGACTGACAGGATGGGCTTTGGGGCTGTGTGGAGAAGCTGAGGGACATGGGCTGCTGGACCTTGTGAAGAGGAAGCCCAGGGCTCATCCTGCAAGTTCTCCAGGGGTGGTTTCAGAGAATCACAGAATCAGCCAAGCTGGATAATGCCCTGGAGATCATCACGTCTATCCTGTGCCCTGATACTACCTCATCTCCCTGAGCCTCCTCTTCTCCAGGATAAACAACCCCAACTCCCTCAGCTGCTCCTCACAGGACTTGTGTTCTAGACCTCTCACCAGCCTTGTTGTCCTTCTCTTGACACGCTCCAGCCCCTCCATGTCCTTCCTAAATTGGGGGCCCAGTAGTGGACACAGCACTGGAGGTGCTGCCCAACCAGTGCTGAGCACAGGGGAAGAATCACTGCCCTGCTCCTGCTGGCCACACCATTCCTGATCCAGGCCCGGAACCATTTGCCTTCTTGGCCACCTGGGCACACTGCTGCCTCATGTCCAGCCTGCTGTCCATCAGTTTCCCCAGGTCCCTTTCTGTCTAGCTGTCCACCCACTCTGTCCCCAGCCTGTAGCACTGCAGGTCTTGTTGTGGCCAAAGTTCATAAGTGACCCAGCACTTGGTCTTGTTAAACCTTATCTTGTTGGATTTAGGCCCTGGATCCAGTCTATTCAGGTCCTTGTGCAGAGCCCTCCTACCCTCCAAGAGATCAAGACTCTCAGCTAACTTGGTACCATTACAGTTCCGTGAGGTCCTGGAGTGTCACAATGCTCTCCATGATTCCATGAGGCGTTCCAGTGTCACAATGTCCCTTTGGTTACATGGGACCCCTTGGTGTCACAAAGTCTCTTGGATCCTTGGGCCCCACAGTGTCACAATGGCACTTTGGTCCCCCAGCGCCCTGCAGTGTCACAATGGATCCTTGGTTCCATGGGGTCTCACAGTGCAGCAATGCTCTCCTTGGTTCCACAGTGTCACAATGGCCTCTTGGTCCCAAGGCACACCATGGTGTCAAACATGTTTCCTTCATTCCATGAGTCCCTGAGGAACAGCACTGGCCCCTTGGTTCCATGGGACCCTCGAGTGTCACAATTGCCCCATCATTACACCAGGTCCTGTTCTGTCACAATGCTCTGCATGGTCCCACAAGGCCCTGCAGTGTCACTGTGGCCTCATGGCTCCATGAGGCCTCCGAGTGCCACCATGAATTCCTTGGTGCTGCAGTGTCACAAGGGAGCCCTGGTTACACAAGATCCTGCAGTGTCACGAGGGACCCTTGGTTCCATGGGGCACCACAGTGTCACAATTGTTCCCTTAGTTCCAAGAGTCCTTGCAATGGAACAATGGCCCCTTGATTCCATTGGGCCCCAGGCCCTCACAAGGCTCTCCTTGGTTCCACAGTGGCACAATGGCCCCTTGGTTCCACAAGGCCCTGCAGGGTCTCAGCATTCCCTGCACACCCTGAGGCCCCACTTCACCCAGCCCAGGCCATTGCCATGGTTCCACTCACTCCCAGTATGATCCCAGTGACTTCCAGTCTCTCTCACTACGTCCCAGTTGACCCCAGCATGCTCCCAGTCACTCCCACTTCCTCCCAGTTGCCTCCAGCATGATTCCAGTTGCCCACAGCCACTCCAAGTCACCCTCAGTGCAGCTCCAATTGCTCCCACTATATCCCAGTTGCCCCCAACATGGTCCAAACTGCCCTTAGCATGCTCCCCGTCACTCCCAGTATGGTCCCAGTCCCCCTCAGTGTCATCCCAGTTGCACCCAGCTGCCCCTAGTGTAGTCCCAGTTATGGCCAGTATGATCTCAGTGGCCCCCAGTAGAGACACAATCACTCCCAGCTGCTCCCAGTGGCCCCCAACATGATCCCAGTTGTACCCAGTGTTGTCCCCTCCAGTATTCTTCCAGACACTCCCAGTATATCCCAGTTGCCCACAGCATGCTCATTCCCACTCATCCCAGAGTCCCCAGTATGGTTCCAGCTGCCCCCAGGATGATCTCACTCATTCCCAGTATATCCCAGTTACCTTCAGCACACAGCTGTCATTCCCAGTTGTTCCCAGTAGCCCTCAGTGTGGTCCCAGTCACTCCCAGTACTTCCATGTCTGTGCTCCAAGTGCTGCTCCCAGCCCTGATCCGTGGGGATGGGAATGTCCCGCTCCCTTCCTGGGGCAGGGTCACACCTGAGCCAGGTGTGCAGGGCAGGACCTTGCTCTGAGCCCAAGCACTGTCCCACCTGCAGGATCTGCCTCCCCTCAGCCTCTTCCTCCTGCGGCCCCAAGCCCAGCTTGGTGCTGAACAAAGGGGCTGGGCTGGGGTCAGCCCCCTCTGCCCCCTCCCTAAATTCCCTCCTGGGGCAGCAGGAGCTGGGGCAGGAGCCCTGTGGGGAGGGAAAAGGGGATGACACCGGGATGGGGGGGTCACACATGCTCTGGGGGGACAGACACAGCCCCTGGGGACCCCTCTTCACCTTCTTCCACAGCACCAGGAGGATGAACCCCAACATGGAGACCCTAAACCCTGGCAGCACCTTTGGGGCAGGCTCGATTGCCAGTTTTGGGGTGCTGAGTGGGGGTCACAACTGCCCTAAAATCCCCTCCCAACCCCACAGCCACTCCTGGATCCCCCAAATCACCCCATAGCTTCTGTTCACAACGAATCCGCAGCCGCTCCCTGCAACATAAATACCCCAAAAAACAAAAAAAAAACCCCTTCTGATCTTCCCCAAGATCCACCCAAATTCTCTCACAAGCCACGCAGCTCTTCAAGGACCCCGGAACTCACAACCCCCCCAGAAGGCCCCCAAAGCTCCTCCCAGCACTACAAATGTCCCCAAGAGCCACAGAAGCCTCACTCAGTTCCCCCAGGAGTCCCTAAAACCCCTCTCAGCCCTCCATGGCACTGACCAGGAGAGGTTCGGGGACAGGAACATCCACAGCCCAGAGCAGCTCGGGCACTTCAGCAGGGATTTGGACACTTCAGGGGACACACCCCGGATGGGGAGACCCAGGCCAGGAACAGACAAGTGGAATTCCTGGAGAACAGGCAGGCTCAGATGGACACGTTCTGCTGTAACAACTACGAGATCATGGCCATGTCCCTTGACTTGGATGGTCCCAGAGCACATCAATTCTCCTGAATATTCCCCTGAACCCCACATTCATCCTCAAATACCAGTAAAATGATTCAGCTTAAGATGTCTTTGCTTAATTTTAATATTTTTATCCCAATTCAGAGTGTTATAATGGGATAAACATGGAAATTATTCAGGTAGGAAAAGATCTCCAAGATCATCCAGCGTTCCTTGACGCCAGCAGATAAAAATACTGCACAGAGTAGATGAGATTTTTTGGGCTGTAAAGTCAAAAAATCATCTCCTCTCAATTAATTTCCAACATCGATCAGAGTCCTGATGGATGTTCCTGCCCCTGCATTCATCCAGGTGCCTGTGGGGAGCCAGGAGGACATGGAGAGCACCAGCCAGGTGTCTTCCCAACCTGGATCACTGAGAATGTGGGTCACCAGGGCTCTGCCCAGCATGGATCCTGTGATGGAGGATGAACTTGGGGCAGTGCACGAAGCTCTTCCCACACTTGAAGCACTCGCAGGGCCCCTGTTGGTGTTTGGTCAAGTGAGAGCTCTGGATGAAGCTCTTCCCACACTGGGGACACTCGTAGGGCTGTTCCCTTGTGTGGATCCTCTGGTGACAGTTCAGATTGGAGCTCTGGCTGAAGCTCATCCCACATTCTCACACTCGTAGGGCCTCTCCTCTGTGTGAATCTGCCGGCGCAGGAGGAGATGGGAGCTGCTGTCAAACCTCTTCCCACACTCAGAACACTTTTAAGGCCTTAAAAGCAACTACAGTTAAAAGTAACAACTTAGCAAAAGAACAACCCTTAGCAGCATTTAACTTAGCTTGTACCTCATGACTTAACCTTACTGACAGCCTGACTGACTCAGATACCCAAGGCACTCAAACCCTCAGAGAGCAGCATTTCTGCCACATTTGCCAGGGCACAGACACTCGTGTGTACACACAGACAGAGAGAGTCAGTGGCAGGGAGCTGTGAGGAATTCCCCTGGAGGGCAGGGAAATGCTCCCTCCGGATGCTTTGGGATCTCCCCACTGGTGAAGGGCTGAGCCTTGAGGAGTGGGGGATTGGCCCAGGCTCCGTGGTTGTTCGGGGATGCCCCGAGTGCAGCAAACAGGAGAGTTCCCGGCTCGGAGAGGCCCCGCTCAGAGGGAGGTGCTGGCCCAGGAGAGCTCCAAGGGGCTCCTTGTGGAGTGCTGTTTGCAGGGCCCCAAGGGAGGGGCTTTGAGCACAGCAATGTTTCATCCTGGCTGCACTTGGCATCCGCAGCTTTCTTTGGAAGGGTGAGAACAGGGATGTTGTGCCTGAGGGAACAAAAGCAGTTCCAGGGCTGCTCCTAAAGGAACCAGGAGCTCGTTGGGCAGCAGCAAGTGCCTGGGAGCAGACAGTGTTTGTGCTGAGCTCCAGAGGAGCTGAGCCCAGGGGCTGTTGGCCAAGGGCGAGCCCCAGCGAGCATTTCTCAGCTGGCAGGGTGGGCTGAGAAGGGCAGGGGGGAATGCACCAGCACAGGGACCATGGAAACAAGGGGACATTGTGACATTGTAAGGCTTCATGGAATCATGGAGACCACTGTGGTATTGCTGGGCCTCATGGAACCAAGGGACCATTGTGACACTGTAGGGTCTCATGGAATCATGGAGACCACTGTGACATTGCTGGGCCACATGGAGCCAAGGGGACCTTTGTGATGTGGACCTTTGTGATGGAATGTTTGGATCATTGTGACATTGAGATCCCATCAAACCAAGGGTCCATTGTGACACCGCGGGGCCTCCTGGAACCCTGGAGAGCATTATGACACTTCGGGGTGTCATGGAAGCAAAGGGTGACACTGTGACACTGTGAGACCCCTTGGAGCCAAAGGTCCATTGTGACATTGCAAGGCCTCATAGAACCATGGAGAGCCCATTCAGACACTTCACAGCCTCCTGGAACCAAGGAGACCATTGTGACCCTGAGGGGCCCCATGGAATCATGGAGTCCATTGTGACACTAGGAAGCCCCATGGAATAAGCAAAGCACTGTGACACTGTGAGACCTCATGGAACCATGGAGAGACCATTGTGACCTTGATGGTCCCAACAGAAACAAGAGAAACATTGTGATACTGTTGGGTCTCGTGAAACCAAGAGGTCTTTGTGACACTGCAGGGCTACATGGAACCAAAGGTCCGTTGTGACATTGGGGGCCTCATGTCATCAATGGTCCATTGTGACACTGTGGAGCCAAAGGAGACCATTGTGACACTGCAGGGCTGCATGGAACCAAAGCTCCAGGGTGACACAGAGGGGCCTCCTGTAATCATTTGGTCCATTGGGACACTGTGGAGCCAAAGGAGAGCATTGTGACACCAGAAAGCCCCATGGTCCAAAGGTCCATGGTGACACTGAAGGTCTTCTTGTAATCAAGGAGCCATTGTGACACTGTAGGGCCCCATAAAACCAAGGGAACACAGAACAAGTCTGGCTGGTTTGGCCTCCAGGGAGCCACCTGACTGGTCCAGCTGACCTTGGCATGTTGAGTGTCTCTTCTCATCTGCTACTGAAACACTGGGGCTCCCTGCTTTCCTTCCTATGGAAAAGAACTGCCTTTCTCCTCCAGGCATCCATGGCTAGAATTGGGATTTCACCATCAAATTTCCTTATATCCAGGGATTACTCCCAAAGGAATATTGCCAGGACAAGAATGTCTGGCAGTGGTTTCACAAGGGTCACCTCTCTTCTGTCCCCACTTAGTAAGGAAGGCTCCGTGATTTCCTTCCTATGGGAAAGAACTGCCCTGCTTTCACAGGCACCCATGGACAAGATTGGGATTCCACCTCCAAAATTCTCTATACCCAAAGACTGCTCCCAGACAGAATCTGCCATTACTGGCAAGTCTGGCTGGTCATAGCCTAGTGAGGCTCTCACCTGCCTTCCAAACACTGAAGCTCTATGCTTTCCTACAAAAAAACCTGTCTTTCTCAGCCAGGTGCCCATGGCCAGAATTGGGATTCTACCTCCAACATTCCTGTTGTGAGAGACTTGAGGAGATTTTTGGCTCAAAATATTTCATAGGTGTGGGAGATAGGGGCAGGTGCAGCCTTGCCCTGACCTGTAACCCCAGCACTGCACTGCCCTGTAACCCCAATCCCCCCTGAGCCTCTATCCCAGCCCGGCAGTGTCTGCCAGTCCCTGGCACACCAAAGGCAATGCTCCACATCCACTTCTATAGCCCCAGCCCAGCTCCTGCATGACCAAATGACTGAAAGTCCCACCTGGGGGAAGGTCCCAGGAAGACCAAGGGGTATTTAAGGCTGAACACACAGCAAGCACACATCTTGACTCTACCTCCTCTTGGAATTTCTGTCTGAAATGCCACTGGAATCCAGGAGTTGGTAGCTATTTGTGTGCTTCTCTGTATCATATATGTCCTTCCCTTCCTCTGTGTCTTCTTCTATTTCTGTCCTCTCGCAAATTTTGATTAACTTAAAATTGAGCAGGCTTAGAGAAGTACAATGGGCCAAGTTAATGCTTTGAGAAGCCTTTTTTGTTGATTAAATGTCGTATTAAACCTTTTGCCAAAATTTCTCAGATTTTCTAAAGTTGTCAGTAAAGTCTGTTTTGTTGTTTTGAGCTCCTGAGAATCTCTTGTTGGTTTTGCTCCAGTACATCCAACTCAGTGAACACAAATAATTTTAATTCCTTTTAAATGTCTCGCTGTGAGCATTATTTGGGGGATGGGAGTCAGGGCTTGTCTGTCCTGCTTGGCACAGCCCAGGCAGGGCTTTCACAGCCACATTCTACATTCCATTTCCACCTGGACCTGCTGGTGCCTCTGAGTTCTGCTTCCCCAGTCCCAGGGACGCTCTCCTTGTCTGCCCATTCCCCCATGGTCTCTGGGCAGGGATAGCCTCAGTGTAGGCTGCTGCCATCCTCAGCAACTTGGAGGCTGCTGCTGAATTTTACTGCTCCAGAGGCTTGTTCAGTTCAGCTCTTCAGTTCAGGAATTCAGTGCTCCAGGGCTCATTAACATACAGAACACCTTAAAAAGCCAAGCCTTGGGAAATAATTTGATATAAGTTTTCAAATATTTTGTGGTTAATTAGAAAGATTTCAGAAGTATTCAAAGTGATTATATTCTATTTACAAAGACAATGAGAAAATATTTTTTTGTCCTCTTTAGTTTTTCTTTTTACTGTTATGTCTTCGGTTTGAGTTGCCAATTTAAATAAATTAATTTTTTCTGTTGTGAGACAGAACCAGGAGCAAAAGAGCAAGGCAGGCCTAAAACTTGAGAGAGTATTAAAGAAAATTTATTAACTACACAAACAAAAAGAGAGGAAAAAAAAAATTTCAGAATGAGATTTTTCAGATCACTCCTTCCCTCCCTCTCCCAATCTTCATAACAACAAAACAAACATATAACAAATACTTCGGTCAGTGCCCAATTTAGTCTTTCTCAGTTCACTTCTGGAGAGAGAAGCCTCTTCTTGTTGAAGTTGTAGGGATTTTTCCCACAAGAAGGAAAAAGACAGTTCTCTTGTGGTTTTATTTTTCCCGATTTGCATCTGCCCGGGAACCTGCAACCGTGACGCTCCTCCCAACTCTACAGCCGTCCCAAAGTTGTAGATGAGGGCCACGTCTGTCTCATGGGGTATTAATTTTAAGAATGAAATGTTCGACAGCAAAGATTCTCTTTGTCTCCTTTCTCTCTGTTCAGGCTTCATCTTCAGAAAACCAAAATCCCCTTCTTTTCTCAGGACAGAAATTCTCAACACAGGTGCTTTTTAGTCAAATCATCTATTAAATGGAACATTTCCACCCCCCCCATGTCTCTTTCCATGGTTTATAGGAATATTCAGTACATCAGTTCATTCCTACAATTTCACAAAAAGATTTTCAGCCATTTCAGCATCTTCTCATTCTCTTTCCATCTTAAAAACTTAGCTCTTACATCACTGACTTCAGAAATCTTCTTATTCCCTTTCATCTTCAAAGGCAAGGCTGGAGGCTTTGCAAATCTTATCTGAACACTAAAGAGTTAAAGTTTAACACAACTACTAAAGTTGGGCCAGGCTCAGGCCGTGCTGGGGGGGCAGCTGAGGTGTCAATCAGCCTTTCTGGGGCTGGGCTGCAGCCCCACACTGCTCATGGCCACCCGGGCAGGCCCGGCCCGTCCGGCAGCAGCAAGAGTCGGCCTCCCCCCACGCCAGAGCTGCAGGCCCGTGGAGGAGGAAGCCGTGAAGGTCTTATCACACAACTTTTTCTCCCCCCGGCCATCGGGTCCCCCTCATTGGCAAACGGGGCCCAAGTGGCCCCCTGAGCCTCCCCCCCCCCGCATGGGGGAGGGGGAAGCTCGGGTTGATGTTACCTGCTCAGCTGCCGGAAAGACAAAAAGGGTCAGTTCTGGATTACCTTCCTCAAAATGTGTGTTCACGGAGCGAACTAACTTTCTCTAATTGGCTGTTGCAGGTATCCCAACACCCACAGAGGAAATTTCCTTAGGAAGAATCTCTTCTGAGTTTCTTCTTCCTAAGTCAACCTATCACAGTGGCCAAAGTGCAGGACCCAGCACTTGGACTGGTTGAACTCAACCTCATTGGATTTGGGCCCTGAATCCAGCCTGTCTAAGTCTGTGTACAGAGTCGTCCTAGCTTCCAGAAGATCCACACTCACACCCAGCCTAATGTCAGCACAGTTCCATATGGCTCCAGAATGTCACAATTTCATGAGGCCTCCAAGTGTCACAATTTTCTTCAGGTTCCATGGAGCCTCTGGGTATCACAAAGCCCCTTGTATCCTTGAGCCTTGCAGCATCACAATGGCACCTTGGTCCCCCAGAGCCCTGCAGTGTCACAATGGATCCTTGGTTCCATGGGGTCTCACAGTGTAGCAATGCTGTCCTTGGTTCCACAGTGTCACAATGGCCTCTTGGTCCCAAGGGGCAGCATGGTGTCAAACATGTTTCCTTCATTCCAGGAGTCCCTGAGGATCAACACTGGCCCCTTGGTTCCATAGGCCCTGCAGTGTCACAATGGCCTTTTGGTTATACAAGGTCCAGCAGTGTCACAGTGGTCTCTGTGGTTCCATGAGGCCCCAGAGACTAACACTGGCCCCTTGGTTCCATGGGGCCTTGCAGTGTCACCATGGCCCCATTGTTACCCGAGGTTCCACAGTGTCACAATGGACTCCTTGTTTGCACTGTGTCACAATGGAGCCCTGGTGACACAAGATCCTGCAGTGTCACAATGGATTCTTGGTGCCATGACACCCTGCAGTGTCAGTGTCACCGTGGTGTCTGAGTACATGAGGCCCTGCAGTATCACAGTGGGCCCTTAGTTCCAGGGGGCACCCAGGTGTCAAAATTGTTCCCTTAGTTCCACCAGTCCCTGCAGTGTAACAATGGCCCCTTGGTTCAACAAAGCCCACTGTGTCACTGTGGCCTCCGTGGTTCCACGATGACCCAGAGTCATCAATGGACCTTGGTTCCATTTAGCCCCTCAGTGGTGCAGTGGGATCTTGCTTCCCTGGGGCCCTCCAGTGTCACAGTTATCACAGAATCACAGAATTATCCAGGCTGGAAAAAACCTTTGACATCATCAAGTCCAACCTGTGGCCCAACACCACCTTGTCACCCAGACCATGGTACTCAGTGTCACATCCATTCTGTCCTTAAACACTTCCAGGGACAGTGACCCACCCACCTCCATGGGCAGCTCCTGCTAATGCCCCATCATCCCTTCTATGAGAAACCTTTTCTTAATGTCCAGTCTAAACATCTCCTCATGCAGCTTAGGGATGTATCCTCTTGTCCTGTCACTGTTTCCTGGGAGAAGAGGCTGACCCATCCCTGGCTGCACCCTCCTGTCAGGGAGTTGTAGAGAGTGATGGGGTCTCTTCTGAGCCTCCTCTTCTCCAGGATAAACATCCCCAGCTCCCTCAGCCACTCCTCACAGGACTTGTGTTCCAGACCTCTCACCAGCCTTGTTGCCCTTCTCTTGACACGCTCCAGCCCCTCCATGTCCTTCCTAATTTGGGAGGCCCAGAACTGGACACAGCATTCGAGGTGCTGCCCAACCAGTGCTGATAACAGGGGAAGAATCACTGCCCTGCTCCTGCTGGCCACACCATTCCTGATCCAGGCCAGGTGCCATTGGCCTTCTTGGCCACCTGGGCACACTGCTGGCTCATGTCCAGCCTGCTGTCCATCAGTGCCCCCAGGTCCCTTTCTGCCTGGCTGCTGTCCAGCCACTCTGTCCCAGCCTGTAGCACTGCAGGGCTTGTTGTGGCCAAAATGCAGGACCCAACCATTGGTCTTGTTAGACCTCATCTTGTTGGATGTAGGCCCTGGATCCAGCCTGTCCAGGTCCCTCTGCAGAGTGCTCCTACCCTCCAGCACATCCACACTCACACCCAGCTTGGTGCCATCTGCACATTTGCTGATGGTGCACTCAATGCCCTCATCCAGATCTTCAATGCAGATATTGAAATCCATGCTGGCTGGCGATGATCCCTCAGCCATCCTGTAGGTTCCCTGTGATGGCACTCAAGGTGATCTGTTCCATCACCTCACCAGGCACCCAGGTCAGGCTGACAGGCCTGCAGTTCCCCACATCCTCCTTCCAGCCCTTCTTGGGGATGGGCTCTCATTGGCACCTCCAGTCCTCTGGCACCTCCCTGCTGAGCCAGCACTGATGAGAAATGATGGAGAGCAGCATGGGGAACTCATCCAGCAGCTCCCTCATCCCCCTAGGATGGATCCCATCTGCTCCCAGAGACACCTGTGAATATCTGAGTGGCTCAGCAGGTCCCCAGCTGCTTCCTCCTGGATTACAGGGCTCCGTTCTGCTCCCTGTCCCCATCTACCAGCTCAGGAGAACACTTGTCCTGAGGTCAACCTGTCTTACTGTTGACAACCGAGGCAAAGAAGGTGAAGTATCTCAGCCTTTTCTCATCTTTGATAACCATATCCCCCCCAGGATGGAATGAAGGTTCTCTTTACCCCTCCTTTGGCCATTAATATATTGATAAAATAATATTTGTTTTCCTTCACAGAAGTGGCCTGGTCAAGTCCTAATTGAGTTTTCACCTCTCTGATTTTCTTTCTGCATGTCCTATTCTTAAGCATTTCCTGAGTTCCTTGCCCCTGTGTCCCAAGGTAATGCACCCTCTTTTTTCCCCTGATTTCCCACAAAATCTCCATGCCCAGCCTGGCCAGCTTTTTTCCATGCTGGCTCAGCTTTGCACACACAGGGAGTGGCTGCTCATCTGCCTCCAAGATTTGTTTCTTGAAGTGTTTTCATCTTTCCTTGACCCCCATCATACTAAAGGCTATACCCCAAGTCACTCTCCAAATCTGCATCCTGAATAGGCCAAAGTCTGCTCTCTTTAAGTCCAGCATAGAAGTTTTCCTTCTCCTTCTTTCACAGAATATTTAAAAATTCAGTAATTTCGTGGTCACTGTACCCCAAACAACCTCAGACCACCACACCAGCCCTTCTCTCTTTGTGGACAACAGAAGACAGAGGTTTTCTTGGGAGTGAGAAGAGAAGAAAATCTCCCCAAAGTGCAGCCTGGAAGGTTCAGCCTGGAGGTGAGGAAACAGAAAAGTCCCTCCCAGGGCAGAATGTTGGTGCCCGAGGTGTCCCAGCGTGAGGCTGGGCCATGCCATGGCTCTGTGTGCCAGGAGCCGGCAGCGCTGGGTGCAGGGAGCCCAGGGAGGGCACAGCAATGCTGGGCTGAGAAATGCTGGGGGGGACAGCGAGATGGGCGTGTGCAGCCGGCCAGGGCACAGGAGCAGCACGCACAGGGGGCACAGCCTGCAGGAGAGATGGCCAAGGGCTGGGCAGGGCTGGCAGGGCCAGAGGCACCCAGGCCTTTGTGCCCTGGGCTCGGGCAGGGCCTCTGCAGCCCCACAGAAGGAACTTTCCTGGCAGGGGCTGCACTTTGCTTCTGCCTCGGCCCTCCCTCAGGAGGCTGGCAGGGCTTGCAGCTTGATGACATTTGTCCTTGCTGCCCCTGCCATCCCAGTGCCCCAGCAACAGCCCCGAGGAGCCCCCCGTGAGGGACAGGCCCTGCTGGGCCAGGCCTGGGCTCAGGCCTTGGCCTTTCTGCTTCCTCCACCCAGCCCAGGCCTTGCTCAGCATTGCAGTTCCCTGCTCACAGCCTCGGGCTCCTGCAATCCTGCCCTCAAGGATCTGCTCTCACCACTCCCTGGGGAGCCTTTGGCACTCCCTGCCCTCAGTGGGGCCACTGATGCTCCAAGGGACTTGGAGTTTTGCTTCTGACTCCTGGAGCAGCTTCTTCAACCTTCCCTCAGTGCCTGAGGGTTCTGGGCTCAGCCTCAAATCCATCCTGGGGATCATAAAAATACAGAAAGTCCTCAGGAGCACCTTGTCTTCTTCCTGTTGTCTTCAAGTTATGAGGGATTGTGCAGATGCTTGGAGTCAATTTGGAGTTTTGTTAATGAGGAAGGATTTCAGTGTGCACCTCATGACTTTTGTGTTTTTAATCACATGAGTATTTTTTCATTTTTCATTTTAGAGGGGAGCTGATAGAACCATTCCTCATGTGATCTTGATGCTGAATGTCTCCTTAGGAGGTCTGGGCACTCAGAAGTACAAGCCCCTTGAGGGATGACTTTGTTTGGATAACCTGCTCCTCACCCCCAACATCAGCATGTCTCACATCACCCTGGACTGACATGCCAAAAAAAAAAATTATTAATTTACAAAATTAAAATAATTCTTTTTTCATAATAATACTATTATATATTTTTATTACCTTAATTTTCTATTTATGTAAAAAAATCCATAGATTTTTGGCAACCAAAAATTTTTTTGGTCATTGGTTCTAAGTAACACAATTCCCTTCATTAATAAGTGGCCAGTATTGGCTATGGGTTTCTCCAGCTTTATGATTATTAGTCCAAGTTTTAGTACCATTGTTATATTTTTAATAATTTTCTCAGATCGTAGGAAAAAGGACCCATTTGGGCTTCATGGAGACATTTCTGGGGTACATTTGAGACAGTTTTGGGTCTGGAGAGGCAATTTAGAGAGAACTTTAGAGTCTGGAGGAAACCTGGGGACCTTACTGGGCACTAGGAGGGGCACTGAGGGATTGTGATGGACACTTCAGGGCCTGGGGGAGCTCTTGGGGGTCCAGGAGAGCACTTGGGAGGTCAGGGAGGGGAATCTGGGGCCCTTCAGGGTCTAACGGGCGGGCACTTTGGGGCTCTAACGGGGCTTCCTGGGGCGCAGGGGATGATGGGAGTTGTAGGCACAGGTATAATAGGGTTTAATAGAGCCGTGGAGCATCATGGGAGTTCTGGGCACAGCTACAATGGCTCTCGGTGGAGCGCAGTGCATGATGGGAGATGAAGTCACAGCTGGAATTACACTCTATGGGAACTGCGAAGCATCATGGGAGCTGTAGTCCCGGAAGTGGCTCTGACGAAAAAAGAAAACCTCTTTGCCAGACCTGCTGAGAGACCCTGGATCAACATCAATCACAGAATGCTGCAATCACCTCTGCTCTAAAGAGAACAGTAATAAAATACACCCTTGAAAATAGGAATGGATATTCCTAAGAAGCTCTTTCAGATATTTCTCCATAATTGGGGCTAAAAATCTTCCTAAAATGAACTGCACCAGAGCAGAGGGAAATCAAGGCAGAGCCGTGGTTTGTCAGGACTTGCTTCATCCCAATGAGCCCCGTGGTGCATTTGGTGCTGCCAAGGAGCTCCAAATAATATTTTGGAAATATTGGCTCTCTCTCTGCAGTGCTGCCTTTGCCAGGAGCCCGGCCCAGCTCAGCAGCACAGACACAGCACAAGGACTTTAATGACCCTCTTGGCATTGGGGATGAGTCCCTGAACATCAGCCCCTGAGAGGGAGTTGAAGAAACCTCTCACGAATTCCAAGTGAGATTCAAACTCCAAAGTTTCTCTTACTTTTAGTGAGTCCCACTGAGAAACACGAAGAAGAAAGTTTCCCAAGGGTTGAATTAGAGCAGAAAATTGATGGAAGTGATGTCAGATAGGCAAAAATAGGGTAAATGAGGAAAAGAAACCTCGCAAGAATTCAAAGTTTAAAGTTTCTTGAAGTTCTAATAGGTGCCACTGAGGGACACAGCTGAGAAAGTCTCCCCAGGTGTGGGTTTATTCTTTTTACATTATAGTTTTTAAGTGTTGGTTTATTGTTTTTATGACATATTTTTAAAGCGTGGACGTATTGTTTTTATGTTACAATTTTTGGAGGAGATTTTTTTTCCCCGAAGGAAGCAGAGAGACAGGAGTTCACAGTTGCTTTAGACAGTGTGGGTTTTTTTTAAACTTTTTATACAGGCAGAAAGGGTAAGTTTGTCATAGAGATGGTCACAGCATGGATTAGAAGTCACAAGATTAAAGTTTACAAGGTCTTTTAAGTATTTATTAACCAATAAAACATTGTCAACAGAGATATTTGTTTCTAATTCAATACTAAGATATTACATCCTACTGACTGATGATACAGAGTAAAATTTCTTAGCCAATTATATCCCGACACGCAAACTTAACATTGCTGCACTCAACAACTTCTTGTTCCCTTTCTAAGTACCTTTATTTCTTTTATATTATAAATTCTAAACCTATCTCTACTTAACTGTGTTTAGTTCTAAGCTTTGGGTTACAGACCCAATGTTCTGATAATTCCTTGTAATTTGAATTCTAACACAGCAATGAATCGACTTTGCTCTGGATGTTGGCTGCAGCCTCCATCAGCTCCAGATGAGCTTTGCCTTTCCTAAACACATGAGCACACACTCAGGGCAGATTTCTGAATTCCTCCTCTGTACCTTGTCCTCACTTCCACCTCCTGGTCGTTGTGCTGTGGCTCATGCCTGTCATTTGTCCCTGAGGCAGCACAGCCCCCCTGGCCAGCACAGGCCCCACATCCCCTCATCAGACACGGCACAGCACAGGGAGTGTTTTGGGTGGGCAAATGTTCCCCACCAGAGTGTCCACTCCACACCTCAGTGTCCAGTCCCAGCACCCACATCCCGTGCCAGGGTTCACAGAGAGCCCTGCTCTGGGCTCTGCCAAGGGCTGGGTGAGGAGGGAGCCCGGGCAGGGCTGATGCTGCCCCTAGAGCAGTGCTGAAATCAGCAGGAGGAAGGAGATAAGCACAGAACAAATAGACCAAGAAACTGGGGTGAGTGCCCAGGTGTGGAAGTGGCTGATGGAAGAGGCTGGAGGAATGCTCAAAGCCCTGGGGCACCTTCTCACATTGGCCATGCCACCAAGGCCACAGACCAAGGTCCTCAGTGCTGCCCCTGCCTGTCTGAGATCCCTGCCAGGGCACTGGCACAGCAGCACACACCTGCTGGAACGTGTCCTGGCCCTGCAGAGTCACACAGCTCTGCTGACAGGAGTGGGTTTTATCTCCTGGTCACTTCCCAGTCTATCCCAGCTTCTGCCCAGCTCTGCCCACCTCCCCTGCCCTCACCACAGCCCAGATCAGCCCAACCCAGCCCATTCTGGGTGAGCCCCATGGCAGTGCCTGCTCTGGGTTGCTCCAGCACTGGGGGCACTCACCCCACTGCCCTGGCCCCCTTGAAGGGCTCAGCAGCTGCTGAGGGGCAGAGAGGGAGCTCAGCCTCCACATCAGCCCCAGGACTGGAGCTCCCCATGGCAGGGGAAATGGAGCTCGGGGACAGTGCAGAACTGCTGGTCCTGGCTCCAGGAGATGCCCAGCACAGGCTGCCTCTGCCTGCTCGGTGCCAGCCCCTGTCTCTCCCCAGGCCAGCAGAGCAGCCCTGGGCAGGGGACAGAGGGGCCTGGCCAGAGCTGGTGCCTGCAGCAGCAGCAGCTTCCTCTGCATTCCTCCCTGCAGGCACAGAAACGCTCCCTTGCTCCTCTCCCTGCACATCCCTTTCCCCAGCTGAGCGTGTCCTGCCTGGCCGGGCTGGCTTGTCCTGCCGGCCCAGCCCCTGCTCCCCACAGGGCCCTGAGCTGGCCCTGCTGCTCGGGACACACCAGGTTCTGCTGCTGTCCATGGCCGGGGCTGCAGGGAAGCAGCAGCTCCAGGGGGAAGGTTGCAGAAAGGCTCTGGGCACTGAGGCTGAAAGGGGCACCCCAGGGTCTGCAAGGTCTCTGTGTGGGAGCTGAGCTTGTGACCCCTTGAGCCCTCCCAAGAGCTGGAGCTGCACCTACAGCTCCAGAGGAGATGTGACAGATGAGAGCAGAGATAAACAATTCCTGCTGCATTTTTTATTGTGTTTGCTTATGCAGGTGAGCTGGATCCTCATGTAGAAGAAGTGTTTTGTGTCAGATAACACTGCTAGAGTGAGAAGAATAATATTTTTTAGCTGAAAATAATATTTAATTCATAATACACAATGAGAAGTAAAAGACATATGATCAGAAGAGCATCTGAGTTTTTCAGAGGATGAGACACTCATTGATGTTCCAGTAGTCAAACCTGTTCAAATACTTTCCTCAGGGCTTCCCTGAGATGAGAGGTGACCACCAGAGGCCAAGGCCAGCCAGAGCTTTCCTGTCCTGGAAGCTTTTGTCTGGGAGACCCCTTGCATATAGGGAATTTTTCAGGGGGAGTATCAGTTTTGGCTGTGGGCATCTGGCAGGACAGATGGTTCTTTTCCATAGGAAGAAAAGCACAGGGCCCCAATTCTCCAGGGGCTGATGAGAAGCAGCCCTCAACATTCCAAATTCAGATGGTCCAGTCAGGTGGGCCCTGGGAAGTGAAACCAGCCAGATCAGTTCCATCTCCCCTTGGTTCCACGAGGCCCCAGAGTGTCACAATGTTCTCCTTGTTTCTGCAGGGTCACAATGGCCCCTTGCTGCCATCAGGCCCTGCAGGGTCACAATGGCCCTTTGGTTCCCCACAGTGTCACAATGGTCTCCATGATTCCATGGAGCCTTGCAATGCCACAATGGTCTCCATGGATCCACAGTGCCCTGCAGGATCACAACGGCCCTTGGGCTGCACCAGGCCCTGGAATGCAACAATGGCCTCTTGGTTCCACAGAGCCCTGCTGCTCCACACCGGCCCCTTGGCACCATGCGGCCCAGCAGGGCCACAGTGATGTCCTTGGTTCCATGGGGTGCCCATAGTGTCACAATGGTCTCCACAGGAAGGAAACCACAGATCCCCAGTGTTTCAGGGGCTGATTAACTGCAGTCACCAGTAGCCAAGGCCAGAATGACCTGTCTTTCCTGGCAGGCTTGTCTGGGAGCAACTCTTGGATATTTGGAATTTTCAATGTTGAATCCCAATTTCAGCCTTTTTTGCCTGGTGAAGAAGGCCAGTTCTTTTCCATACAAAAGGAAAGCATGCAGCCCCAGTATTTGGAAGGCAGGTGAGAGCTGGCCCTCAGGAGGCCAAGGCCAGTCATACCTGTTTGTAATTGCAGCTTTCATGTAGGAGCAATCTTTGGATATAGGACTTTTGGAGATGAAATCCCAATTTTGGCCATGGGCGCCTGGAGAAGGAGGATGGCTCTTTTCAACTGGAAGGAAAGCACAGAGCCCCAGTGTTTCAGGGGTAGATGAGCAGCAGCCACCAGAGGCCAAGACCAGCCAGACTCATCTGTCCTGGCAGCTTCTGTCTGGGACCAATCCTTGGATACACAGAATTTTGGAGGCAGAATCCCAATTACAACCATGAGCACCTGGAGAAGGATGGTTCTTTATATAGGAAGGAAAGCACAGAGCCCTAATGTCACAGGGCAGATTAGAGATGACCACCAGAGGTCAAGGCCAGCCTGAGCTGCATGTTTTGGATGCTTCTGTCTTGGAGAAACCCTTGAATATAGGGAATTTTGGAGGAGAAATACCAATTCTGGCCATGGGTGCTTGTGCAGGAGGCATGGTTCTTTTCCATAGGAAGGAAAGCAGTGAGCCCCAGGGTTTGAAGGCAGGTGGGAGCCGGCCCTCAGGAAGACAATGGCAGCCAGGCTTGTTGGTAATGGCAGCTTTTGTCTGGGAGCAATCCCTGAATAATTGCAAGTTTTGGAAGCAGAATCCTGTTTCAATCATGGGTGCCTGGATAAGAAGGGCAGTTCTTTTCACTTTGAAGGAAAGCCCAGAGCCCCAGTGTTTCAGGGGCACATGAGAAGAGAACCTCAACATGCCAAGGGCAGTTGGACCAGTCAGGCCAAGCCAACCAGTCCTGTTTCCTGTTCCCTTGTTTTCATGGGGCCCTGCAGTGTCAAAATGGTTGTGTCATATTGGATCCTTGGTTCCATGAGGCCTTGCAGTGTCACAATGGGCTTTTGTTTCCATGGGGTTCCAGTGTCACAATTGTCCTTTGTTTCCATGATCCCTTGCAGAGTCACAGGGGTCTCCTTGGTGCCACAGTATCCCAATGGACCCTTGGTTCTGTGGGGACTCACAATGGCAGAAGGGTCTCCTTGGTTCCACAAGGTCCTGCAGAGCTCCTTGATTCAACGAGGCCTCAAAGTGTCATGATGGCCTCCAGGATTCCATGAGGCCCCACAGTGTCACAATGGACCTTTGTTTCCATGGGGTCCAGCACTGTTCCATGAATCCTTATTTCCATGGAGCCCTGTAGTGTCACAATGGACTCCTTGATTCCATGGGGTCACAAAGTGTCACAGTGGCCCTTTGGTTCAGTGAGGCCTGTGATGCCTTAAGATTTTAGCCTTTATATTTTTCAAATCCTCTACTGCATTTGGGCATAACTCTAAACTCCATATATAGTGTTAGGAAATTGTCTTCACATTTTGGTCAGACAAAACAATTCCTCTAGGCCTGAAATTTAAGGACACTCTACAGCCTCAGTCTCCAACAAATATAATCAAAAGTGAACTGGGGGGGGCGAACTGGGGGAATATGGCTTCATTACCTGAAGCTGTAATTGGAGGATTAACCCCTGCTATGTAAATTGACCAAACTTAAATCTGTCTGAAAAACTCGTTACCACTGTCCATCTTGGATGCAGCCTCTGGGAGGCTTTTGACTGCCCAAGGTGTATCTACTGAAGGCCTGGAATAAATACCCACTTTATTCTCTTAACCTTGTCTAGCCTCTGTTCTAGGTAGCCACTCCAAGGCATCACCTGTAGTGCCACAATAGTCTCCATGATCCCATAAGGCCCTGTAGTGTCAAAACAGACCATTGATTCCATAAGACCCCACAGTGCCACAACAGACCACTGGTTTCGCTGAGCCCCACAGTGTCACTATGGTTCCCTCGGTTCCAAAATGCCCTGAAATGCCACAATGGCCCTTTGGTTTCACAAAGTCTCAAATTGTAAAACTGGCCTCCATGGTTTCATGAGGCCCTGCTGTGTCACAATGGCCTCCTTGGTTCCATGATGCCCTGTACTGTAACAAAGGTCTCCTTGGTTCCATGATTTCAGAATGGCCTCTTTGTCCCATGGAGCCCCACACTGTCACTGTGGTTCCCTTGATTCCATGAGGCCCTGCCGTGCTACAATGGCCCCAATGGCTACAATGGTCTCCAGTGAGACTCTCTACAACCACCTGAACAGAGGCTGTAGTCAGGTGGGGGTCGGTCTCTTCTCCCAGGCAACGACTGACAGAATGAGAGGACACAGTCTGAAGATGAGCCACAGGTAGTATAGGTTTGACATCAGGAAAAAATTGTTCACTGAAAGAGTGATTGGGCACTGGAATCTTCTGCCCTGGGAGGTGGTGTACTCACTATCCCTGGCAGCATTTAAAAAATGACTAGACGTAGCACTCAGACCTATGGTTTAGTTGATGAGGTGAACTTAGGTCACAGGTTGGACTTGGTGATCTCAAAACTCTTTTCCAACCTTGTTAATTCTGTGATTTTATGTCATAATAGTCTCCATTGTTCCATGAGGCCCTGCAATGTCACAATGGACCTTTGGTTTCATGAATCCCCACAACATAACAATGGACCCTTGGTTCCATGAGGTTCCTCAGTGTCACAATGGTCTCCTTGGATCCACAGTGTCCCAATGGCCTCTTGGTCACAATGGACTTCTGGTTCCATGAGCTTTCACTTGCAGCACCAGTTCTGCAGTGTCACCATGGACCCTTTGCTCCACAGGTTCTGTAGTATGGTCATGGTCACCTTGATTCCATGAGGTTCCACAGTGTCACATTGGACTCCTTGGTTCTGTGAGGCCCTGCAGTGTCACAGTGCACCCATGGTTGCAGGAGGTTCCACAGTGTCACCATGGCCTCCTTGGATCTGCAGTATAACAATGCACCATTGGTTCCATATGGCCACACAGTGTCACAAGGGACCATAGGTTCCATGTGGCCCCACTCTGTCAAAAGGGATTTTGAATCCATGAGCTCCCACAGTACCAAAACTCCCCTTTGTACCTGCACGTTCCACAGTGTCACAGTTGACTCCTTGGTTCAGTGAGGCCCCGCTGTCACCAAATCTCCAAAATATCAGAATAAGACTCCTTAACACTAATTTGGTGTTAAAGACGGCATCATTTTTTCAGGCCTCAGGTCCAATGTGGGATAACTCCTAACCATACGTGGACACGTTATTCTACAAGTGTGGTTTTTATATTGAGTCACTACATGTATATTACAATTTACCCATTTCCATTAAACCCACTCCAAGTTTCCTCATTCAGTCTTTGTTTCTTCTGTCACTGCACCCTTGAGCCAGATGTCTTCTTCCTCTCTTCCAACTGTCCCTGCTGGAAAAGCAGGCCCTCAATGCCTTGATCCTAAGCTAAAATTCAAAGGCACAGGAAAAACTGAATGAACTCTTTTGGTGTCAAGCCCAAGGCTCTGTGTGTGCAGGCAGAGGCAGGCAGGAGGCAGAGCTGTCAGCAAAGGAAGGGGCCAGCGAGGTGGGGCAGCCGGGGGATGACGACAGCCTGCAGGGACAGAGGCGCAGGGCATGGACACCGTAGGACAGCCTGGGCTGCAGAGGGCACAGGGATGGGCAGCAGCTGAAAGGCCCTGACACAGCCAACTCCTGCAGCACTTGGGCCATGCAGGCTGGCCCTGGGCCTGAGACCAGCAGGGGACAAGTGAGCCTTGCTGTGCTGGGGCCTCATTGCCTCCTTGTCCCTGCTCAGCAGCCTGGCAGGGGCCGCCCCATGGTGCTGCCCTTGGCATTGCACATGGCCAGAGCCCAGTGGCCCGGGAAGAGCCCTGAGCAATGAGGGAGGGACAGGATCTGCCTTGCCAGGGGCTGGGGCTCAGCCCTTGGCCCTTTGCATTCCTGAAACACATCCAGGTTTGCTCAGCATCAGAGACACCTTTCCCTTGTTTGTCCCCCCTGTCTTCAGTGCCTCCAATGTTTTGCTCTAACTGGAACTTGGAGAGATTTTCTGAGTCATATCCCTCAGTGGAACCAATTAAAATTTCAAGAAATTTTGGAGTTTGAATATGTCATTGAGTTCTTGAGAAGTTTTCCTTCAGCTCCCTCTCAGGGACAGATGTCCAGGGACTCAGCACTGTTGGAAAATCCCAGCTCTACAGAGAGGGGGCAACTGAGAGGGGTTTTAAAAAGATTTTATTCCATTATCAGACTCCTTGAAAGGTGAAACATAAGAGAGGTAAATCTTAATGCCATTCTATCAAAAGCCAAGTTATTTCCTGGTTACAATATTTTATAAATGTTTTTCAGCCTATCACCTTTTTCCACACAATGGTGCTAATAATACTAACACCAATCACCTAGTATTTTACTCCACATGGTCTTGCCACAATGCATCATTCACAGTTCTAATTCTCCAAAATATCAGATCTTTTTGCAAGGCCATTGTTTGAAACTTGTTTCTAGTTCAGTCTCTCTCTCAACAATGTCTTCTCTATTCCATGGCCTTTCTCAGTCAGCACACCTTATCTCAGAGTTTGCATCCAGATGTACCAGAGTGTGTGAGCTTTCAGTCAGGCTTTGAGAATCCCTTACAAATCCATTTCTCACAAATATCAATCACAGAATGCTGCAGTCACCTCTGCTCTAAAGACAACAGTAATAAAAGACACCCTTGAAAATTGGAATGGATATTTCTAAGAAGGTCTTTGACATGTTTCTCCATAACTGGAGTTGAAAAACTTCTGAATGAACTGCACCAGACCAGAGGGAAATCAAGGTAGAATCATTGTTTGCTAGGAAATCTTGAAGAATTTGGTCAAAATCGAACTCCAAAGTTTCTGATATTGCTCATGGGTCCCACTGAGGGACACAACAGAGAAAGTGTCCCCAGGTTCCAGTGTGAGCAGGAAATTGGAGGCAGAGATGACAGGTGGTGTGGGAAATGCAGGCACGGAGAGCTCTCAGGGCCTTGTGCATACAGGTTCAGAGATTGAGATGGATCCAAGGTTTGACCTAAGACCTTGGAGAAGGCTGGGGGAATCAGAGCATGAAAAGGAAAATTGATATAAAACAAGAATCTAAGTTTTTAGTTTAAGTACAAATATATTTTAAGCAAACAAAAATATGCATTATGTAAGCAAAGTAGTATGTTAAGTAAGATAATAAAAGATTTTAAAGCTTAGCAATAGAACCTGTTATAAAGTTAGTTAGAAGTTTAAGGTTTATCAGTGTAGGTTTGTGAAGTGTTCTAGGATTGGTTGAAAAATGATGCATTGCGGCAAAGGCATGAGAAGGAAAGCAATTAATGATTGGTGTAAAAGGATGCTGGCAAACTTCACAGAAGTATTTGATTGGCTCAAAAACTAATATAAGGCATTGTAACTAAGAATGAGGCAGCTTCTGATATGATGGCATTGGATGTAACACCTTTAATGTCTCACCCTTCTATGAGACTGATGCCATGAGGCCATAAACCATCTTTTACAACGTCTCTCAGTTGCCCCATCTCTTGTAATGTCAATCTCCCAAAGGACATTTTTTTGACATCAGACATGACTAATGAAATCAATAGGGACTTATGGACACCAGGTCTATTCCATTAAAGTCAATATGGATTTAGGGACACCTGGTTTATCCATTAAAATCAAGGGGGTTTTGAGGAAATTTGGCCATCAATTAGGGAAATTTGAGTAAATTTGGAGGAAATCTTGGGCTGAATTCTGGGAATTTCCACTCCAGGATTCCAGTGCCAGTACTCTGGATGTCCTGGATGAATTCCTGGAGGCCAATCCCCAGTCCCTGATCCTTCACCTGCTGTCCATGCTGGAGCTGTGCCTCCAGGTAAGCCCAAAAATGTCCATTTTCAGCCTGAAAGCTGGGAATTCCAAGCCCAAAATTGGGATTTTTGGCGCCAAAAATGTTGGAACATCAGCTCTGCCCACTGAAGTCACCAAGGATTGAAGGACACCAGGTCTACACCAGTGAAGTCAATAGGGATTTTAGGGACACCAGGTCTACCCATTGATAGGGCTTGATTGGGAAGAGTTACTGTTTAAACTGGGAGCACTGGGAAGGGCTAAGAGGGGACACTGGGGTGACTGGGAGCACTGAAGCAAAAGTGGGACCACTGGGAGGGATTTGTAGAGATAAATGGAGATAAACAGGACTCCAGGTCTATCTCATTGAAATGAACAGGAATTTAGGGACAGTGGGTCTAGCCTTTAAAAGTCATAAGGTTTAGGGACACCAGGTCTATGCAATCAGAGCAATAAGGATGTTTGAGACACTCGTTTTTGGGGGTCCAGGGGTTTTTAGTGATCCAGGTGTCCAAGGGGTACCCAGGTGTATCCAGGTGATTTCTAGGGGTACTCAGGTGATTTTTGGGCATACCCAGGTGTACCCAGGTGATTGCTTGGGGGTATCCAGGTGATTTTGGGCAGCATCCAGGTGTACCCAGATAATTTTTTTGGGATATTCAGGTTATTTTTGGGGCACCCAAGTGCCCTGACACCCTGACAGGCCAGGAGAAGATGGTGACCACCGTCCTTCCAGTCGACATGGACACAGATGACCCTTGGCAGCTGCAGGGCTGTCAGGGGTCACCCCTACATTCAGGGATACCCCAAAAGTCCAGGTGAGGACATCAGGGGTGAGAGGGAGCCCTGAGTTACCTCGGGAGAGGATGCAGATCAGGTACAGCCAAGTGCTTTGCTCCTTGGGGTTGGTGAAGATGGTATTCTGCAGCAGCCCCAGCTCTGGAGGGGGCAAAAGAGGCACCCCAAAATCTCAGGGGGACACCGGGGGAACTCCCAATATCTCAATAGGGGCACCCAGGTATCCAGGAGTTCGGGTCTACCCATTAAAGTCAATAGGGATTTAGGAACACCAGATCTACCCATTCAACACAACAGAACCCACCAGCTCCCACTTTAGGCGAGGGACGGGCTGGAAAATTTTGGGGATCTCGCAAAATTGGAGGAGTTTTTTTGAGGAATCTCTCACCTTCCTTCAGCCTTCCAGGGGGCAGTGCCCTTGCCGTAGTTCCTGGTGGGCATCAGCAGCCACAGGCAGTGTTTCCAGGCTGAGAACTTGGAGAAGCTGCAGCTCAGCAAGGCCCTGGTGAAGTCCAGCTCGGCCTTGAGGTCCTGCCTGTCCACAAGTGCCTACCAGTGTTCCCAGGTGTGGACTGGGAAGGCACCAGTATAAACCAGTAAGCACTTGGAGCCACTCCCAAGCTCCTGAGGCCTGTGGCAGCAGCTCCCAGTATAAACCAGTAAGGCCTCATGCACCCAAACCCATTCCCAGTGTGGTCCTGGGGCTCCCAGGTTTATACTGGGAGGGCACCAGTATAAACCAGTAAGCACTGGGAGCCACCTCTGAGCCCCTGAGCCCATTGCGGCAGCTCCCAGTAGAAACCAGTAAGCACAACCTGAAGTCACTCCCAGTAGGTCCAAAGTCCCATTCCAGTATAAATCAGTAAGGCCAGCATCCCCAAAAGCTGCTCCCAGTGGAGTGCCAAGCATCCCTAAGCTCCCTCCCAGTATAACCCATTACACCCCAGTTTAACCCAGTAAAACCCAGAATATCCCAGTAGAACCCAATATAAACCTCTACAATCCAGTCACTCCCAGGACCACATCCCAGTATAACCCAGTGACCCCCAGCACCGCATCCCAGTATTAACCAGTATAACTCACAGTTGGCCATCAGGTCCTCCAAGCCAGCAGGGGGCACTCACACACCCCTGCTCCCTTTCTCAGTAGAACCCAGTACAAATCAGTAACACCCCAGCACCCCATCCCAGTACAAACCAGTATAACCCAGTACAGCCAGTACACACAGTGCTCGGTCTTCCCGGACACTCACACACTCCCTCCCAGTATAACCCAGTATAACCCAGTATAACCCAGTATAACCCAGTGACCCCAGCCCCATCCCAGCACCCCCTGGACCCCATCCCAGCACAAACCAGTACAAACCAATACAAACCAGTACAACCCACTCACAGTTGCAGGGTTGGCCACCAGGAGGTGCAAGCACAGTGCCTGATCCTCCCAGCCAGCAGGGGGCGCTGCAGCGCTGCCCAGCACCCATCCCTGCTGGTGCCACACCCCGTAGGATTTGGGATTCAGCCCCAGGATCTGCCCTATGAACGACAGCTCTGACTGCACCCTGAAACCTGTATAAACCAGTACAGACCAGTATGGACCAGTATAAGTGGCAAAACCCAGTAAAAAACAGTAACCAACTGTGTAATGCAAACCAGTAGTAACCAGTACAAACCAGTATAGACAAGAAAAAAACCAGTATGGACCTCTACAAACAAGGAAAATGGGTAAAAATCAGTATAAACCAGTGAAAACCCTTGTCTGTGTCAGGAGCCAAGCTGGCTGGGCCCGGTAACAAACCTGCTGCCCAAAGTCAGTAGAAATGCTATGACCAATTTCAGAGACCTTAACACCCATCCCTTCACCCACCAAATGATTTGTAAAGACATGAGCACACATCTTTCCTCTCACATTGATATTTCCTGTGCTGGTGACAGTCTTTTAAGCCCACCCTTCAGCCTGACCTGTGTAAGGGTTGGTCTGAAGTTTCCCTCGATTTTGCCTCTCAACCGTTGCAAGGAGACCTCGAGAAATCCCACCCAGGCTGGCTCTGGACAATGGTTTCCTGGCCTGGCCACGATGGATGCTTGTCAGGTGACTGTGTGCTGGTGTATTGTGTTCACTGGACTGTGCTGTCATGGCACCAACCAGAGATTGTGTTGTACCAACTGGAGACTGCATGTACTGCCCAATCGCACCTGTCTCCTGCAGCACCACACAATGGTCCATAAATCTTCCCACCTCTTGGCCAGAGGCCACTCGCTTTGGAGAAGGACTATAAAAGAGTGACCCTCTGGAGCAGACCCTTGAGATCTCCCCATGGATGAAGACTCGTCCATTGGCTGGTCCATGGGGACATCCATCTCATCTGTTGGTAGCTATTTTCCCATCCCCTTCTTTTTCTCTCTCTATACTTTGTTTCCTGTATCTCTCCCCTCTATCACAACTGAGTTGTTGGCATTTAATAAAAATGCATTCCTGTTGTTGAATAAACTGATTTTATCCATTGCTATTTGCCTGTTTGCACCTCTGAGATCAAACGAACCATCACGACGCCCACTCTGTATTAATAGCGGATTGTGACAACCTCTCTGCTGTTGTAGTTCCATGCACAGAGGTTGTTGTCTCTCAGCCCTTCCATGGGCAGGCCGGTGTTCAGCCATCTCCAGGACAGCAGGGCCCCACCCCACGTCACTGTGCCCTGGGAAGACAAAAACCATCACTCCAAATGTCCCCTCCTCCTTCTTCCCAGGCATTTGGTCCTGCCAGTGGAGTTTGCTGCTGGGTGCCACAGGAAAAAGGAGACCACTGTGACACTGTGGGTCCCCATGGAACCAAACATCCATTGTGACATTACAGAACTTCACAGAATCAAGAGTCCATGGTGACACAGCAATGCTTTGTGGAACCAAGGACTCCAAAGATCTCTAAGATTCCTTGAATATCTCTGCCCTGGGGAAGGGAAACCTCCTTGGTGGAACCTTGGGCTGGCACACACTAAAGAAAGGTGTCTATTTTCAATGGGGAAATTAAAGAGCTTTAGATTATTAAAAAAAAATTAGAAAAGGAAAATATCCTCTTTGGCTGTGTACAGCTAGCTCTCCAAGCAAAGCAGGTCCCAGGTGAGTGAGGACAGACAGGATGGGGTTGGGCAATGTGCAGCAAGGTTGTTCAAACTAGGTCACACCTCAAGACACAGCTTCTGTGAGCAGGTCAGACCTCCTGAGGAGAGACCCTGGATCAATATCAATCACAGAATGCTGCAATCACCTCTGCTCTAAACAGAAATGTAATAAAATATACCCACTAGAATATTACTAAATATCTCCTAGAAGCTGTTTGAAGTATTTCTCCATAACTATAGTAGGAAACATTTTTAATTGACTGCCCTAGACCAGAGGGAAATGAAGGCAGAGCCATGTTTTTTCAGGACTTGCTTGATCCCAATGAACTCCCTGGTGTCTTTGGTGCTGAGCCCTTGAACATCAGGGCCTGCGAGGAGATTGTACAAATCTTTCCAGGAGTCCAAGTCAGAAGAAAAACCCAAAGTGTCTCAAAGCATTAATGGGTCCAACACAGGCTCCACATGGACTCCTTGGAGGAGAGAATTGGAGGCCATGATTGCCCAAAACTCTCTCAAAGACTCAGAGAAGAAAGGAAAAGGAAAGTACCTTAAAAAACTGAAGAACCTTGAAGCATTAATGAGCCCCACTGAGTGTTGTTACTGACAAAGCCTCTCAAGAGACTAATTAAAGCTGATAATTGGAGGCCATGATTGCACAAAGCTCTCAGAGACTCCAAGGAAAAAGCAAAACCCAAAGTCCTCTGAAAAACCTGCAGTCCCTGGGAGCATGAAGGAGCCCCCCAGGGCCATTCCTGACCAAGGCTCCCCAGGGACTCGTCCCAGCAGATCCCTGAGGCCACTGGCATGTGGGGGGATGCTGAGGGCAGGACAAGGGGTGACAGTGCCCAGCCTTGCTGGGGCTGTGCCAGGAGGCCCCAGTGGCTCAGGACAAGGTGTCTCCTCCCAGCCCTTGGTGGCACAGACCCTGCTGTGCCCCAGGGCACCAAGACTTGGCTTCTCTTTGTCCCCACCTGTCATCTCTGCCTCCAATTTCCTGCTCTAACTGGAACGTGGGGACACTTTCTCAGTCATATCCCTCAGTGGGGCCCATTAAAACTTTAGGAAATTTTGGAGTTTGATTCTGACTTGGAGTTCTTGAGAGGTTTCTTCAGCTCCCTCTCAGGGACTGATGTTCAGGGCCTCAGCACAAACCCCAAGAGGGTCATTAAAGTCCTTGTGCTGTGTCTGTGCTGATGAGCTGGGCTGGGCTCCTGGCACAGAAGGTGCTCCTGGAAACCAAGAAGAGCTTCAAAAACACATTTCTCTTGATGAGCAGCTCTTCTCCCAGCCCAGCAGGGCTGGGGCACTGCCTGCAGCCACCCCAGGCACAGCACAGAGGCAAAGAGAGCTTCAATCTGTCAGGGCTGGGAAGATGCTCAGAAGTGCCTGGGGCAGAATCACTTCCAGCCCTTGACACAGGAAGCCTCTGGCTGCAGGACAATGCAGCTGCAGCTCCTGCAGTCATCTCCTAAAGCTGCAACATCCCAATGCCTGCAGACTGTGTGAGTACATTCTCTGATGATCTCTTGTGTAGAGCAGCCAGGGGTGCCCAGGGCTGTGGTGCAGAGCAGGGTCCTGCAGCCCAGGGCGCTGTGCTGGGGCAGGGACTCTGCTGCCTGCCAGGGACAGCTCTCAGCCAGCCCTGGCAGCTGCTCCCAGCACTGGGGGACAAGGTCTGGGTGGAAGGAGACAGCTGGTAAGGCTTGGAAGTGTTGTCCTTGTGTGTTGAGGATGCTGCATTGTTCAGGACTGCTCCCAGCATGACATTTAACTCCAGAACATTTCCAAGTAGATTATATAGGGAGCACAGCAATTCAGGAGCTACATAAAAAGGAAAATTCTGCTTTTTTAGCCTACTGCTCCGGGTTGCCTAGATGGGAAATTGCATATAGATATTTATCTCTAAGTTCAGGTAGGGAGAAATAAGAAATTTATTTCTCAGATCTTAATAAAGCAGTCAGTCACAGAGATCAGCAAAAGGTCCCTTACATGCAGCATTAGTGTGACGTTTCCAGCCTCCTCAGGGTTGCTGTGACGTTGCCAACAGAGACTGCAGAGGAAGAGCTGGCCCTGGGCAGTGTCCTGTGCTGGGAGGGGTCTGCAGGGCAAAGCTGAGCCCCCAGGGCTGAGCTGGGCTCTGGCAGCAATGGCAGGGCCCAGCCCTGGGCACAGGGAAGCAGCTGCTGGCAGGGACAGCTCCAGGCACAGAGCCCTGGGCAGGCAGTGGGGGAAAGTGCCACCAAGGTGGGCTGGGATATTTCAAGTCCTCTCCATACTGAACTATTCCATGATTACTTTTCTTACAGATCCCCATGCCGAGACACATCAAATGTCCAACAGCAGCTCCATCAGCCACTTCCTCCTGCTGGCATTGGCAGACTCGCGGCAGCTGCAGCTCCTGCACTTCTGCCTCTTCCTGGCCATCTCCCTGGCTGCCCTCCTGGCCAACGGCCTCATCATCAGCGCCGTAGCCTGTGGCCACCACCTGCACACCCCCATGTTCTTCTTCCTGCTCAACCTGGCCCTCAGCGACCTGGGCTTCATCTGCACCACTGTCCCCAAAGCCATGCACAATTCCCTCTGGAACACCAGACACATCTCCTATGAAGGATGTGCTGCTCAGCTCTTTTTCTTTCTGTTCTTCCTTGGAGCAGAGTATTTCCTCCTGACCATCATGTGCTACGACCGCTACGTGTCCATCTGCAAACCCCTGCACTACGGGACCCTCCTGGGCAGCAGAGCTTGTGCCCACATGGCAGCAGCTGCCTGGGCCAGTGCCTTTCTCAGTGCTCTGCTGCACACAACCAATACATTTTCCCTGCCCCTGTGCAAGGGCAATGTCCTGGGCCAGTTCTTCTGTGAAATCCCCCAGATCCTCAAACTCTCCTGCTCACACTCTAGCCGCAGGGAACTTGGGCTTCTTGCTGTTACTGCCTGTTTAGGACTCGGTTGTTTTGTGTTCATTGTTTTCTCCTATGTGCAGATCTTCAGGGCTGTGCTGAGGATCCCCTCAGAGCAGGGACGGCACAAAGCCTTTTCCACCTGCCTCCCTCACCTGGCTGTGCTCTCCCTGTTCCTCAGCACTGCAGTGTTTGCGAACCTGAAGCCCCCATCCATCTCCTCCCCGTCCCTGGATCTGTCCCTGTCAGTTCTGTACTCAGTGGTTCCTCCAGCCCTGAACCCTCTCATCTACAGCCTCAGGAACCAGGAGCTCAAGGCTGCAGTGTGGACACTGATGACTGGATGTTTTCAGGAACATTAAACTGCTGGCCAATTTATGCAATCACTTGTAATCGAAGTCATATTTGATTATTCTTGTTGGTTTGGTTGTTGGTTTGTTCTTTCTTTTTCTTTGTTTTAGTTTTTCAATATATTCCACAAAGAAATGCCATTGCTTGTGCCATATTTCATTTTAAATTTTCCACCTTTACTGTGACCCACAGACAGTGTCAATGAGGAGCTGTACCCTCTATGGCATTAAATGAACTAAAGAATCTTACAGCAAAGTTTTCTCCAGAGATGCCCCTTTTGTTCCCGTCTCTGGAGCTGCAGCAGCAATGTCAGTGTGCAGAGCTGGGGCAGATCAGTGCTGGCACAGCAGCTGTGCCCAGCAGCAGCAGCACTTGGTGTTGCCAGTGCTGCTCCCGTGCCACTGCCCCGCTGCCCTCCTGCCCTCGTGTTGCTGCAGGGCCTGAGTGCTCTCGGGGCTGGGCACAGCCCTGGGGGTGGCAGTGCCGGGGCTGCAGCAGGGACAGGCCATGGGCACTGCTGGGGCAGCGCTGACGCCTCAGGGCAGGGCCTGAGGGCTCCAGGCTCCGTGGCCAGGCTCTCTCCACAACACTTGGCCAGCCCAATGCTGAGCACAGAAAAGCCCCGGGAGCAGCCCCAGGCTGGCCGTGGGCAGGCTGGGGGCAAACAGCATGGCTGGTGCTCTGCAAGGTGCCTGCAAGGGGGACACCCTGGCAAGGAGCAGCAGAGCAGGGGCTGATCCATCCCCACTGCACTGGACACCCCAGGGCGGCATCCCAGAGCATCCTCATGCACCTGCCAACAACATCCCCCCTCTGCAGCCCTGGCCTCTCCCCCAGCTCACACAGGAGCCGCATCCTTGCAGGCACACACACGGCAGCACTGGCTCAGGAGCCCCTGTTTGCATTGCACACAGCAGGGTCAGCACCCCCATGGTGCTGCTGTGGGGACATGGAGCTGAGTGAGCACAAATGCCATCAGCCCCTGGGGCCAGCAAGGGCTGGGGACAGCAGGGAAACCACTCAGGTTTGTTGTGGCCTCTGAAGTCAGCCAGAAAGTTTGTTCCCATCAGCTGTGAGTTTCCTGTCCCATTGCAGACGTTGTTGCTCAGAGGCAGGGCTGCCTGGCAGCCATCCCCAAACTGCCCTGAACATTTCCTTTGCTTCACCTTTGCTTTCTTTACTCTTTCTTTGTGCAGATTTCTTCCTCTTGCCCATCCTATCACCTCCTCTGCAAACAGTCCATCCCTGTTTTCCTTTCCTCTCTGGCCCCACTCCCCATTTCAGTTCCTCAGTTGGCACCATGGGAACATCCCTTGGGGAGCAGGATCATCCTCCAAGTGCTGCAGGAATTGTCTGCAGGGTCCTGCAGTGCCTCGTGCTGCTCCCTTGCCAGAGGCACCACAGGCCAGGGGACACATCTGGGCTGCTGTGTCTGGGTGTGGGGCTCCCTGTTCTGGGCATTGAGGAGGGGCTGGAGAGACTCTGCAGGACTGACAGGATGGGCTTTGGGGCCTGTGTGGAGAAGCTGAGGGACCTGGGCTGCTGGACCTTGTGAAGAGGAGGCCCAGGGCTCATCCTGCACCTGCTCCAAGGGTGGTTTCAGAGAATCACAGAATCAGCAAGGCTGGAAAAGATCCTGGAGATCATCAAGTCCAACCTGTGGCCTGACACCACCTTGTCTCCCGGCGCCTCCTTTTTTCCAGGATAAACATCCCCAACACCCTCAGCCACTCCTCACAGGACTTGTGCTCCAGACCCCTCACCAGCCTTGGTGCCTTTCTCTGGACACTCTCCAGACCCTCCATGTCCTTCCTAAACTGGGGGACCTGGAACTGGCCACAACACTCGAGGCGCTGCCCAACCACTACCGAATACAGGGGAAGAATCACTGCCCTGCTCCTGCTGGCCACACCATTCCTGATCCAGGCCAGGTGCCATTGGCCTTCTTGGCCACCTGAGCACACTGCTGGCTCATGTCCAGCCTGCTGTCCATCAGTGCCCCCAGGTCCCTTTCTGCCTGGCTGCTGTCCAGCCACTCTGTCCCCAGCCTGTAGCACTGCAGGGCTTGTTGTAGCCAAATTGCAGGGCCCAGCACTTGGTCTTGTTAAACCTCACCTTGTTGGATTTGGGTCCTGGATCCAGCCTGTCCAGGTGCCTGTGCAGAGCCCTCCAACCCTCCAGAACATCCACTATGCCTGCCAACTTCATGTCACCATGGTTCCTTGAGCTCCTGGATAGTTACAATAGTCTCCATGATTCCATGAGGCCTCCCAGTGTCACAATGTCTCTTTGGTTCCATGGCACCCCAGCGTGTCACAAAGTCCCATGGATCCTTGGGCCCTGCAGTGTCACAATGGATCCTTGGTTCCATGAGGTCTCACAGTGCAGTAATGCTCTCCTTGGTTCCAGTGTCACAATGGACTCTTGGTCCCAAGGGTCACCATGGTGTCAAACATGTTTCCTTCATTCCAGGAGTCCCTGAGGAGCAACACTGGCCCCTTGGTTCCATGGGCCCTGCAGTGTCACAGTGGCCTCTGTGGTTCCACCAGGACCCAGACTGTCACAATGGACTCCTTGCTTCCATGTGGCCCCACAGTGTCACAGTGGCCCCTTGGCTCTGTGGTGCCATGTCGTACACAGTGTCACTATGGTCCTCTCAGTCCCACCAGGCCCTGCAGTGTCACAATGGCCCCTTGCTGCCCCAGGGCCCTGCAGTGTCACAATCATCACAGAATCACCCAGGCTGGAAAAGACCTTAGAGAGCATCAAGTGCAACCTGTGACCCAACACCACCTTGTCACACAGACCATGGCACTCAGTGCCACATCCAGTCTATCCTGAAACACTTCCAGGGATGGTGACTCACCCACCTACCTGGGCAGCCCATTCCAATGCCCAACCACCCTTTTTCCTAATTTCCTAATGTCCAGCCTAAACATCCCCTTGTACAGCTTTAAGGCTGTGTCCTCTTATCCTTTCACTCTTCTCTGGGAATAGACCCCAACATCCACCTGGCTGCACCCTCCTGTCAGGGAGTTTTAGGGAGTGATGGGGTCTTGCCTGAGCCTCCTCCAGGATAAACAACCCCAGCTCCCTCAGGCACTCCTCACAGGATTTGTGTTCCAGACCCCTCACCAGCCTTGTTGTCCGTCTCTGGACACGCTCCAGCCCCTCCATGTCCTTCCTAAATTGGGGGCCCAGAACTGGACACAGCATTCGAGGTGCTGCCCAACCAGTGCTGAGCACAGGAGAAGAGTCACTGCCCTGCTCCTGCTGGCCACACCATTCCTGATCCATAGGAGTCACAGTTTTTGGATGAGGGAAATGCTGGGGAGGGGGTGAGGACAAAGTGTGATTGATTGTCAGCCATGACGGGTCTTGATTTTCATATCTATACAGACTGCATTAGACGGCTTCTGAGGGTCAATATAATTGGAACATTGTATATATCCATCTAGAAACAGGAAAAGAAATCTTTACAGGAAAAACTGTTCTCTCTGCACTGTTTTCAATATAGTATAGTCACTTGGAATACACTTCTGAAATCTGTCTAATTAACCACAGAAGAATTGATAACGTAAATGATTCCCAGGGACTTTTCTTGTTCCACTGTTTTGAACAAAAGTTTGTGAGTCTTTGTCACTGAATTCCTGAGCTGAAAAGCTCAAGAAAGAAGAGGCCTCTGGAGCAGTAAAATTCATCAGCAACCTCCAAGTGTCTGAGGATCCATCCTCATCAGAGCAGGAATGAACAGAAATGGGCACAGCTTTCTGGCTGCCCCAGCTCTGGGATGGGCCCTGGGCCTGGAGCAGGAGCAGCTCTGGAGGGCCCCAAGGCCAGGGCTGTTGTGCTGGCCTGGGCAGATGGGATGGCAGGAGGGGCTGCAGAGCTCTCAGGAGCTCAGGGAGAGGGGAGCAGGGCATCCAGGGAGCCTCCTTTTGCCTTGGCCAAGCACCTTCCCCCATGGCTGGGGCTGAGTCCTCTCTGAGCTGCAGCTGCTGCTGTGCCCTTGGCAGGGGCTGAGGCCGTGGGGCCACTGCCCAGAGCCCCCTGGCCTGAGCAGAGCTGTGGGGCCAGAGCCGGCTGGGCTGTGCTGGGGAGAGGCCCTTGGTGCTGCACAGAGCTCAGGGCAGCTGGCACAGCTTGCAGGGAGCTGGGCTGGCCTGAGAGAGCCTGCCAGAGAAAGCAGCAGTGTCCATCTCAGCCTGGCTGAGCGTGCAGGGGCAGGACTCAGCCCAGGCCTTGTGGGGCAGGGCCAGCGCCTGGGGAAGGCATTGCAAACAGGCAAGTGGCCCAGAGAGGAGGCTGCTCTGTGCCCTTGGTGGCATGCACAGAGCAGGGAGGGCGCCCAGGACATTTGTCACTGCCAGCCTCTGTCCCCAGCCCTTGCCAGCCCTGGCTGCTGAGCCCAGGTTTGGCCTGGGCTGAGTTTGGCTGTGGCCCAGCTCCATCCTCCTGCAGGGCTCAGGGCCTGTTCCCGGCCATGGCCAGCCCTGCCTGGCCTCTGTGCTGGCCCAGAGCCCGGCAGAGCCCGGGGCAGGGCTGTCAGTGCAGGCCCACAGGTGCCACGGGCTGTGCAGGAGCTGGCAGAGGCTGCCCAGCAGGGAGGCCATGGGGCACAGAGCCCCAGGGCTGCTGTGGGCACCACGGCAGAGGGGCCGTTCCCACCCGCAATGCTCCTGTCCTGGGCTGGGCCTGCACAGGGGCTGGGCCACCATGGCTGGGGCTGCAAGATTTGAACCAAGGGCAGGGTGGCAAAACCCCCTGGCTGAATCTTATGGAGGAGCCTGTTTTGAGTGGGTCCACAGCTCAGGAATCCAACATGGAGTTTTAGTCATCAGTAATAGGTTGACAATTAACTCGTGTTTCCTTGAGATTCCATTGTACCACAATGGTCTCCTTGGTTCCATGAGGTCGCAATGGGAAACAGTGGACACTTGAATCCATGCATTTCTATTCCATCAGAGTGGTCTCTTGCATTCCATGAGGCCCTGCAGTGTCACTAGGGACCCTTTGTTCCACATGTTTCCATTGTGTCGCAATGGTCTCCAGAGCTCTAACTTGTTCATTTGTGCAACATGAAACAGTGGACATTTGCTTCCAAGTGTTTCCACGGTGTCACAGTGGTTTCCATGAGGTCCCTCTTTGCAACAATTCAGACTTGGTTCCATGAGATTCTATTGGGTCACAATGTTCTCCTGGCGTCCATGAGTCCCCGCTGTGTTTACAATTGACACTTGGCTCCCCAAGATTCCAAGGTGTCACTATGCTCTCCTGTGATTCACAAAGCTGTGCTGTGTCACAATGGACACTTGCTTCCTCAAGGCTGGAGATGTCCCAGTGGCACCAGGTTTCCATCAGGCCACGGTTTGTCCCAATGGATTCTTGGTTCCATGAGAATCCATTGTGCCACAATGGTCTCCTGGGTGCCATGAGGATGTCCTTTGTCACAGTGGAGCCTTGCTTGCACAAGCCTTGGCAATGTTCCAGGGGGTTCCATGAGGCCCTGCCATGTCACAATGGACACTTGCTTCCATGACATTCCATTGTTTCACTGTGCTCTCCTAGATCACATGAGGCCTTTTTCTGCCACAGTGGTGTCTTATTTCTACTAGGCCTGGCAATATTTCCGTGGCCATTGTGTTCCATGTGGTCCCTCTCTGTCAGAATTGACCTTGGTTTCATTGCCTCAGAACACTCCTTGTATTTCCATGACCTGCCCTGTGTCTCAATGGACACTGGATCCCACAAGAGCTGACAATGTCCCCATGGCACCTGTCTCCTACTCGGCCCCACAGTCAGAATAAAGACTTGGTTCCAGGAGATTCCACTGTGTCACAATGTTCTCCTTATTTTCCTGAGATCCTGATGTTTTCACAATTGACCCTTGGTTCCTTGAGATTCGATTGCATCACAGTGGTCTCCTTGGTTTCATAAAGCCCAGGTTTGTCACAACAGTCTAAGGATATTCCATTGCAACACAATGGTCTCCACCACTCCATAAGGCTGCACTGTGAAACAGTGGACACTTGGTTCCATGAGATTCCATTGGGTAACAATGTTCTCCTGTGTTCCATTACGCCTGGCTCTGCCACAGTGGATGCTTGCATGAGCCTTAGAAATGTCCCAATGGCACCTGTGTTCCATGACACCCTGCTGTGTTACACCTGACAGTTTGTTCCATGAGATTCCATGGAGTCACAATGGTCACTTGGGTACCATGAGGTCTTTCTGTTTTGACAGTTGACACTTGGCTCCATCAGATTCCATTGCTCACAATGTTCTCCTGGGTTCCAAGAGGCCCTGCTGTGTCACAATGGCCCCTTGTTTCCATGAGCCATGGCACGGTCCCACTTGCCCTGGGTTCCATGAGGCTGTGCCGTGTTCACAATGGACACTTGCTTCCATGAGATTCCATTGTGTCACCATGGTCCCCATGTTTCCATGAGGCTGTGCTGTGTCACAATGGACACTTGCTTCCATGAGATTCCATTGTGTCACCATGGTCCCCATGTTTCCATGAGGCTGTGCTGTGTCACAATGGACACTGGATTCCACAAGAGCTGGCAGTGTCCCGGAGGCACCTGTGTCCTATGAGGCTCCACGTTGTCAATGTAGAGCCTTGGATCCGTGAGGTTCCAGGTTGTCCCAATGGTCTGCTGTGTCCATGTCCATGAGGCTGTGCTGTGTCACAATGGACACTGAGTTCCACGTGCCCTGGCAGTATCCAAGTGGCACCTGGCTTCCATGAGGCCCCACTGTGTTTGCAGGTGACACTTGTGTTCCCCAGACTGCCTTGTGTCACTGTGCTCTCCTGGGTGCCCTGAGGCCCTGCTGTGTCACAATGGACACTTGCTTCCATGAGATCCCATTGTGTCACAGTGCTCTCCTGGGTGCCCTGAGGCCCTGCTGTGCAATAATGGAGCCTTGTTCCCACTAGGCCTGGCAATGTCCCAGAGGAACCCGTGTGCCATGAGGCCCCACTTGGTCAATGGGCTGATGAGGGTGAAGGTCTGTAGTTATGCAGAGTCCCCAGGCAGCTGCAAAGGAGAAACGCTTTATTGCAAAAACCAGGCAACTTTTAACCTTTTAAAGCATTTAGCCCATTATCAGTTACATACTTTTAACACATAACAAACGTAATTCAATCAAACACCACATGCAACAATGTGAACATGCAATGATTATGAAACGTTTTTCTATCCTTAATTCAGCTGAATCTCTTTCCCACAGTCCTTTTCTACTTAGTTAAAGTGACAGGCTTGAGCCATGATTTTACAAGGCCTTCCTTTTGGAAAGGTTTATTATCAGTAATAAGTTGACAACTGACCCGTTTCTTTGAGATTCAATTGGACTACAATGGTTTCCTTGGTTCCATGAGGTCGCACCATGAAACAGTGGACACTTGATTCCATGAGTTTCCACTCCATCACAATGGTCTCTTGCATTCCATGAAGCCCTGCTGTGTCCCTAGAGAGCCTCTTTTCCCACAGTTTTTCATGGTGTCAGAATGGTTTCCAGTGCTCCAAGAGGCTGCAAAATGAAACAGTGGACATTATCCTCCATGTGATTCCATGGAGTTACAATGCTCTCCTGGGTTCCATGAGGCTCCACTGTGTTTAAAATTGAAACTTGGCTCCCCAAGATTTGATGGCCTCACTGGGCTCTCCTGGGATTCACTAGGCTGTGTCACAATGGACACTTGCTTCCTCCAAGGCTGGAGATGTCCCAGTGGCACCAGGTTTCCATCAGGCTGCGCTTTGTCACAATGGGACCGTGGTTCCATGAGAATCCATTGTGTCACAATGTTCTCCTTAGTTTTATGAGAACCTGATGTGTTGACAATTGACCCTTGGTTCCGTGAGATTCCATTGCACCACAGTGGTCTCCTTGGTTCCATCAGGCCCAGGTTTGTCACAACAGAGCCTTGGTTCCATGTGTTTCCATTCCATCACAAAGGTCTCTTGGATTCCATGAGACCCTGCAGGGTCACAGTGGAGACTTTGTGCCCTGCATTTTCATTTCAGCACAATGGTCTCCAGCATTCCACGAGGCCCTGCTGTGAAACAGTGGGCACTTGGTTCCATGAGTTTCCACTCCATCAGGATGATCTCCTGCATTCCATGAGGTCCTGCAGTGTCACTATGGAGCCTTTGTTCCATGTGTTCCCATTGTGACACAATGGTCTCCAGCGCTCTGTGAGGCTGCACCATGAAACTGTGGACACTTGGTTCCATGAGATTCCATGTTGTCACTGTCAGGAGAATCCACAAACACCAGAGGTTTATGTCCAAAAAGGAGACAGAGGAGTCCTTCAATTTATTTGAATAAAGGGAGAGAGTTCACCAGGGCACATGCCTGCAGGGTTTTCTCTCTCCAGGTTTCAGAGGGCTCAGCCTCCTTTTATCCTGAACTCCCGGCTGCACGTTGCCCTCTTCCTTTCCCCACTGGCCGAGGCACTAGGAATGTAAAGCCTTCCTGAACATCCTGCCCCATATCCCCCCTTGAACCTGGCATTTCCCCCCAAAGTTCAGGAGTTCAGCCTTGTGCAGACCCTTCTCTGTGTCAGGAGCCAAGCTGTCTGAGCCTGGTAAAAAAACTTGCTGCTGAAAGTCAGTAGAAACATTACAACCCATTTCAAAGACATTAACACCCATCCCATCACCCATCAAATGATTTGTAAAGACATGAGCACACATCTTTCCTCTCACATTGATGTTTCCTGTGCTGGTGACAGTCTGTTAAACCCAGCCTTCAGCCTGAGCTCTCTGCTGTTGTAGTTCCATGCACAGAGGTTGTTGTCTCTCAGCCCTTCCATGGGCAGGCCGGTGTTCAGCCATCTCCAGGACAGCAGGGCCCCACCCCACGTCACTGTGCCCTGGGAAGACAAAAACTCCAAATGTCCCGTTCTCCTTCTTCCCAGGCATTTGGCCCTGCCAGTGGGGTTTGCTGCTGGGTGTCACAGGAAAAAGGAGACCATTGTGACACTGTGGGGCCCCATGGGAACAAATATCCATTGTGACACTACAGAACCTCACAGAACCAAGAGTCCATGGTGACACAATAAGGCCTCAGAGAACCAAGGGAGTCCAAAGGTCTAAAACAGTTCTTGCATGGCTCTACCTTGAGAACAGAAACCTCCTTGGTGGCAGTATGGGCTTGGCACTCAATTAAGGAGGGGGTCTGTGTGTAATGGGGAAACTCAGGAGTTTTTAGCTTGCTTCAAAACTAATAAAAAGGAAAAAACCCTCTTTGCCTGAGTGCAGCCAGTTCTCCAAGCAAAGCAGGTCCTAGGTGAAATAGGAAATTGAGAATTGTAGGAGCGTCAGTCGGTCAGGACTGAGAGATCTCTAAAACCAGGTTTTGGAACTTATGGTTTATTGCATAGGGTGTGGGTGAAAGGGCCCTGCTTGGAGCTGCCAGCTGCAGCTCGGAGCAGGCCTGTGAGAACAGGAGGGCAAGAGTAAAAGGAGTAAAGAGAGGGCAAGGGGTAGGAGGTAAGAAGGGTAAGGGCGGTAAGAGGTAGGAGCATAAGAGGGGTAAGAGTAGTAAGAAATGTAAGAGCATAAGACAATGAGGTTCCCGTTACAATACAATAAATCTTCTGTTTTGAATATTCTAATTCTCACTAACCAATCTAATACAAGATACAAATTCTATAGCATTTACATACAGCCTACAAGAATCACTAAATTACCATACTGTGTTACACTTTAAACCCTCAAAACTAATCTTTGGACCACCTCTGCCATGCTAGTAGGGTCTTCTCTGACCCTTGGACCTGTCTGCAAGCAAAGGGGATTGTTCAATCAAGAGGGGATTACTTTCAGATGGCCATACTCTTGTTCTCTAGTTGTTCAGTAACTAAGGTTTGCTATCTCAGAGATGGCTTTCATTTCAATCTTGCTTATAGTTTCCATTTTCTCAAAATCTTTTGCCAGACAATCATATTTATAAGGTTTTCCATTTTCATCTTCTCCAACAGAGAATTAAGAATCAAGCATTAAGAAAGGTTTTGACTAAAAAGGGGACTGACAAAACTATATTGTTTGCTATAATTTATCGTGCTTGCAAAACAGGAAGAGAGCCAAGTTGCAGAGTGAAGCCAATGGGTTAAATGTGCAAACAGGATGGAAGGACAAAGGCACCACAGGATAAGGGGGTCCCCAGATCCCTGAGACCGGGAAAACTGATATCAAAGTCCAGAGAATGACCAAAGGACTAAAGAGAGAGCATGCACAAGAAGGCAAGGTGAAAAGTTCAAACTGAGAGGAAGACGATTTACTTCATCTAGAGACCCCCAGACGACCACCAGAGCAACCTAAAAGGAATAATGTGCAGTCCCAAAGAGGCGTGAAACTAATTTCCATATGAAGCAGGGATAGGCAATGGATATGTGTTAGGTGAATTGTGTATTCCTAGTTTGTAGAGAATAAAAGGCAAAGCGCAGGTCACCAAAGGTGTGCATGGTTTTGGAGGAGCTATCCCCCACGCACCTCAGCGCTGAATAAATACATACCTACTGTTATAACTTATTTTTGTGAGTTATGGAGTGTTTTTCCGTGCATCAGATTGGCGAGCCAGGCAGGAGAGAGTCTGTGTGGCTGCGGGAGCGGCCGAGGAGCGGATTCCCTGGCGCACCCCGGGACCTTCCTGGAGGGACCCCAACCTCGGCTCGCTCACTGCGGGGACAGACAACGACCTGCTGGCAGTGCGGATAAAACGGTCTGTATTAAATATCTATAACAGGGCTGCTGGTGAGTCGTACAGAGACGTCTGACACTCAGCACAGTCCCGGTGGGCTTGCAAGCAGCCGGCCGGGGGGGCAGAGACAGAAGGAGAGGGATCGATCCTGGCCGATGGCGCGGCCGACGGAGGGGTCTCACTGAGCTGATAGAGCAGCCCGCTAGTGACTCTGGGGGTGAGTCGAGTGAACCCTTGTTTTTGCTGCTTTTTGTGTGACTGCCAAGTCCAGACACGTTGGGTCGTTGAGTGTGTCAGTGAGTGAGGGGGTGAGATGTACCTCTGGTACGGAGCGAGTGCGGAGCTCTATCCGCGTTTCCGACCTCGGGCGACTGAGGCGGCCGGAGAAAAGAGAAGCCACTGGGGCCAGTGTGGGGGAGTGCAAGTGTGAACAGAGGAGTGTTGTGCTTGAACACAGAGTGGTTAGCATTTGTTTTAACCGTGTACAGACAGACTGAAGGAGTGTCTCCTCAGCAGTGGTCTGGACTTGATCCCAGGAAATTTATTGTTCCAATAATTCACTGGATAGACAAAGGGAACAAACGGGTCTGTCTAGGTGGGATATACGGTACCTCTGCAGGGAAATTGGGAGCCCTGCCCTGGGAACAACCTGCAGTAGAGACTCTGGGTATTCCAGAGGAGGTGAACAGAATAGCTTGTCTTTGTGGGAGATTTAGAGCCTTCAGAGGATAAAGGGGTTGGCATTTGGTGTGGGTTTTATTACAGTGTGGAGATTGTGAAATATATTGGTATTGTTGCTGTAGTAACCAGCAGGGCGTATGCCCCAAGTGTAAATTGGAAAACTATCCTCATCAAGTCAGTGTTGAATCTAAAATTCTGAAGGTAGCGTGTGTGAAAAGTGAGATTGGGTGCCTGTGAATTGGGTTGTGTGTGGGAAGAAAACTGAGAAAGAACAGTAAAACTGTATGAGGAAAAGTCTGGGTGAAAACAAGACAAGACAAAAAGGAGAAGATAATGGGAACTGGACAAAGTAAAGAAATCCCTAAGGCCAGTCCATTAGGCTGTATTATTGCACATTGGAAATATTGCTGTTTCTCAGGAGAGAAAGGAAGTGGACAAAGGTAGCATATGCAGATATGTTTTTCTCTCTGCCTGAATGGCAGAGGGATTGTGGGCTCTGGGCTCCATCTGACCCTCTGGTATTGGCCTTAGAGAAGGAGAATAAGACTAAGAGAGGAAAACTTAAGCAGTGTTGTTCAGAGTGTAGCACAGGGCAAAGGTGCACAAAATCTGATCAAGTTTACCAAACTGTGGCCCAGGAACAAGATCCGTCAGACGATTTGCTCAGGTCTCCACACATAAGACAAGAAGGGGATGAGGATGAGGATGCAGACTCAGAGGTACCATCAGCCCCAGCCCATTCATCCCCTCCAATTGCACACCGGACTAGGCAGCAGACACACATATTCCAGGCACCTCTGTGAGAGGCAGGGGGAGCAGAGGGAGAAAGGGTATTGGTTAAATCTCCCTTCTCCTCAATCGACCTGGAGGCATGGGAAAATGTTGCTAAAAATTACTGCAGTGATCCAGTTAGCACGGTTAACCATCTGTGATATATAATAAAACAACATAATCCAGACTGGAACAATAGGCAATTATTATTGGATGCACTGACCGAGACAGAAAGACTATTACTTATAAAAACAGCAGGGGATTTGACAGAAGATTATCATAAAATCCAACAATTGGATGTTAAAGATTGTTTCCCACTCCAAAATCCACAGTGGGACCCAAACATATCAGCAGAATTTAAAAAGTTGGAAAGCTATCAGGAGTGGGTCATAATGGGGATGGAAAAGGCCATTCCCAAAACTATAAATTGGTCAGCATTGTATGAAATTAAGCAGGGGCCTTCTGAGCCACCATGGGAATTCCTCAATCGATGAAGGGATGCAATGTGCTGCCACACACCACTGGAGCCTGGGTCTGACACAGGGACACAGCAGCCAGTCAGTTTATTCCTGGGGCAACCTACGGGGCACATAAGATGGAAACTTCAAAAGATACGGGGACTGGATGGGAGGGACTCAGAGACTCTGGTGGATGAGGCATGGAGAGTCTTTAGGAACAGGGAAGAAGAAAAGAGGGAGCATGCAGCTGTTATAAGTGAGAGGAAAAAAGAAAGAGTGGACAAAGAGCACCTAGACAAGGCCCAGCCCGGCTGGGCAGAGACCAGTGTGTGATCTATAAAAAATATAGTCAGTAAAAAAATCAAAGCCCAGAACAAAGACGTAGTGGCCCATACGTGTCCCCCAGACCCTCCAGGATCCCTAAGTGCCCCCTCAGCGCCCACTTGGGACCCCCCAAGAACGTCCCCAGATCCCCTGAATGTCCCCAACCCCATCGATGCCCGTTACAGCCATTTCTGGGAATTCATCTCCTGCCATCCCCCGCGAGCTCACAGCACCCCATAACCCAGTTCCGTGCCTAAAACTCCTGCCGTGCCCCGCGCCCCGGCTCTCTGCGGAGCGGGCGGCCAATCGCCAATTGCCGGCTCCTGCAGCCGCTGTCAGGGCCGTGTCTCCTGCAGCCGCTGTCGCTGCACCTGCAGGGCCGCGTCCGGCTCTGCTGGGCTCCCCAGCACGGCCCGCAAGGACAGGGACGCGCTGGAGCAGGTGCCCAGGAGGGACAGCGAGATGCTGCGAGGGCTGGAGCAGCTCTCCTGCAAGGAAAGCCTGAGACAGCTGGGCTTCTTCAGCCTGGAAAAGACACTGAGGCTTAGGCTTAGGCTTTACTGAACTGTGGCCTTCCAGTACCTGATGGCAACCTACAAGAAAGCCGGACAGGGATTTTTAGAAGGGCAGGCAGAGACAGCACAAGACAGTATGGATTCAAACTGAAAGAGAGTAGATTTAAAAGAGGAATTCAGAAAAAAAGACTTTCCTGGAACACGTGGCCCAGAGAATCAATCTGTGGATGCCCCATCCCTGACAGTGTACGAGGCCAGGCTGGATGGAGCTCCAGACAAGCCGGTCTAGAGCAAGGGGTCCCCAGCCACAGCAGGGGGCTGCAGCGATGTGATCTTTCAGGTCCCTTCCCAGCCAAACCATGCCATGACTCCATGATTCTGAGATACCTCCCCTCCTCATCCTCTGGCAGAAAAAGAAACTTGGGACCAAGTTCCACATTGCAGATGATGTCTTTTGGCAGCCTGCAACTGTCTCAACAGAGAATGAAAAGAGATGATAATACTGACACGATTTCTCTTTTCTGCTTGAAATTTAAATGCTCTGCTCCTGTCCACACTGGCAAAACTGTAAGAAGAGGCAATTCTTCCCCCACGAAATGCTTCGTCTCACCCAAAGAAGAAAGCCACAAGCCGACAGTCTTCTTTATTCCTGCATTGCTTTATTTGGTGTTTTCTCTAATACGAATTAGCTTCGTTTTTTACTTCTTTGTTTCGCTCCTCGGGGCGCGCGGCCGCTCCTCCGCTGGGCTCGCTCCGGAGGCTCCGCAGCAGCGGCAGCAGCGGCAGCAGCAGCGCTTCTCTCGATTGGTTTTCCGTTCGACTTCCGACTCACTCTCCGTCTTCTTCTCCCTTTCACACTTCCTCTACTCCTGTCCCGTCCTGTCCGTGTTCCGCCTCTCCCAGCCCGGCTCATGCCGCGCCCCACAAGGCGCCCATGGGCGAGCCGGGCCCCTGCCCGCCTCTGTCCGCACTGGCTGCGGCGCCTTTTGAAGAGCCTCTGCAGGAGCTCCTCACTCTGCTGGTGGTGGTGCTGGAGCATCATCGCCTTTTGGCTCCGCCTGCCGCGGGCCCTGGCCCGGCCCCGGCCCCGAACGAGGCCCCTCCCGCGGTTCCGCCCGGAGCCGCCCCGCAGCCGCCCGGCTCCCGCCCCGTCGCCGGCAGCTTCCCCGGGGCGAGCCCTGCCGCCCGTCAGCTCGGCCGCCGGCTCCGAGCCGCCGGAGCCCGGAGCCCGGGGCAGCTCGGCAAGCAGCAGCGCCCGGGACGAGTGGGTGCCCCGGACAGAATGCCGAGAGCGTGGTGCCGTCCGCACGGGCGGAGAAGCCTCCCCTGGAGCAGCTCTACCGGGAGGGCCCGCTGCTGGGGAGGGGCGGCTGCGGCAGCGTTTACGCCGGGACCCGGCTCGCCGACGGCGCTCCGGTAAGAGACGGGGCCGGCTCGGAGCGCGGAAGGGAGGATCGACTGACGGCAAGCTCAGCCCGCCGCTTGTCTTGGCTTGCAGGTGGCCATCAAGCGAGTGGGCCGGGATCGCATCTGGGAGTGGGCGCGGCTGGTGAGTGAGCTCCTCCCTAGCTGCACACTCAAGCCCATTCTTGCTCCCATGCCTTGAAGGCATATCCCCACCTTGAGACACCCGGGGTGGCAAGAAGAACTTGCCCTGGACAATGTCCTCAGGGGTTTTGAAAGGAAGGAGCCCGCAGACCAGGTCATAGAGCAGGATGCCCAGGGACAGATGGTGGCTGGTTGGCCATGGTAGCAGCCGAAGAGGATCCACTCTGGCGGGTTGTACTGCGGAGTTCCTATGGGACACGGGCACAGCTCATGAGGCCGATGCTGCTCCCTCCCTCCCAGCCAGCTCTACAACAGCCAGCCCCTGCCCCCGCCAAAAAACAACTTGGCTGCAGCCGGCTGAAGAAGGATTCTCCCTCCCTCCCTCCGTGTTCCCCTGTGGCAGCAAAGGGGAGAACCTTCCCTGCCCAGCTGTGCCCCGGCTTTGGGCTCACCTGCCATGTGGGTGTAGAACGTGTCCTGGAGGATGGTGCCGCAGCCAAAGTCAATGAGCTTCGCCTCGCCCGTGGCCAGGTCAACGAGGATGTTCTCGGCCTTGATGTCGCGGTGCAGGACGCCGCGGCTGCTGCAGTGCCGCACGGCCTGCAGCACCTGGCGGAACAGCCCCCGCGCCACGGGCTCTGGCAGGAACCCCCCGCGTCCAGCAAGTGCCAGAGGTCCCGACAGCGCTCCGGACGCTCCATGACCAGCGCGAAGCCGTCGGGCAGCTCAAACCAGTCCAGGAGCCGCACGACGCCGCGGAAGCCAGAGCACGACACCATCCAGAGCAGCACCAGCTCCAGTGGCACCAGGGCGCCGTTGTGCTGCGGGGGGACCGCGATGCCGTCAGCGGGGCCGATGCTGCGCCGCGCCTTCGGCACCCCCTGCCCGGCGCCACCGCAGCTCACATTGCTCGGCCCGGGATGCTGCGCGGCCCCCGCTCACTCCACGCTCGCTCCCCTCGCAGCGTCCCGGCTCCCACCCTGCCGGGCCTGGCCTCAGCCCCGCCCGGCACGCCCCGCCGGCTGCTCCCGCTGGCCCCGCTCGCTCACCTGCCGCGCCCACTCCCAGATGCGATCCCGGCCCACTCGCTTGATGGCCACCTGCAAGCCAAGACAAGCGGCGGGCTGAGCTTGCCGTCAGTCGATCCTCCCTTCCCCGCTCCGAGCCGGCCCCGTCTCTTACCGGAGCGCCGTCGGCGAGCCGGGTCCCGGTGTAAACGCTGCCGCAGCCGCCCCTCCCCAGCAGCGGGCCCTCCCGGTAGAGCTGCTCCAGGGGAGGCTTCTCCGCCCGTGCGGACGGCACCGCGCTCTCGGCATTCTGTCCGGGGCACCCACTCGTCCCGGGCGCTGCTGCTTCCGAGCTGCCCCGGGCTCCGGGCTCCGGCGGCTCGGGGCCGGCGGCCGAGCTGACGGGCGGCAGGGCTCGCCCCGGGGAAGCTGCCGGCGACAGGGCGGGAGCCGGGCGGCTGCGGGGCGGCTCCGGGCGGAACCGCGGGAGGGGCCTCGTTCGGGGCCGGGGCCGGGCCAGGGCCCGCGGCAGGCGGAGCCAAAAGGCGATGATGCTCCAGCACCACCACCACCAGCAGAGTGAGGAGCTCCTGCAGAGGCTCTTCAAAAGGCGCCGCAGCCAGTGCGGACAGAGGCGGGCAGGGGCCCGGCTCGCCCATGGGCGCCTTGTGGGGCGCGGCATGAGCCAGGCTGGGAGAGGCGGAGCACGGACAGGACGGGACAGGAGTAGAGGGAGTGTGAAAGGGAGAAGAAGACGGAGAGTGAGTCGGAAGTCGAACGGAAAACCAATCGAGAGAAGCGCTGCTGCTGCCGCTGCTGCCGCTGCTGCGGAGCCTCCGGAGCGAGCCCAGCGGAGGAGCGGCCGCGCGCCCCGAGGAACGAAACAAAGAAGTAAAAAACGAAGCTAATTCGTATTAGAGAAATAACCAAATAAAGCAATGCAGGAATAAAGAAGACTGTCGGCTTGTGGCTTTCTTCTTTGGGTGAGACGAAGCATTTCGTGGGGGAAGAATTGCCTCTTCTTACAGTTTTGCCAGTGTGGACAGGAGCAGAGCATTTAAATTTCAAGCAGAAAAGAGAAATCGTGTCAGTATCATCATCTCTTTTCATTCTCTGTTGAGACAGTTGCAGGCTGCCAAAAGACATCATCTGCAATGTGGAACTTGGTCCCAAGTTTCTTTTTCTGCCAGAGGATGAGGAGGGGAGGCATCCCAGAATCATGGAGTCATGGCATGGTTTGGCTGGGAAGGGACCTGAAAGATCACATCGCTGCAGCCCCCTGCTGTGGCTGGGAACCCCTTGCTCTAGACCGGCTTGTCTGGAGCTCCATCCAGCCTGGCCTCGTACACTGTCAGGGATGGGGCATCCACAGATTGATTCTCTGGGCCACGTGTTCCAGGAAAGTCTTTTTTTCTGAATTCCTCTTTTAAATCTACTCTCTTTCAGTTTGAATCCATACTGTCTTGTGCTGTCTCTGCCTGCCCTTCTAAAAATCCCTGTCCGGCTTTCTTGTAGGTTGCCATCAGGTACTGGAAGGCCACAGTTCAGTAAAGCCTAAGACTCGGTGTCTTTTCCAGGCTGAAGAAGCCCAGCTGTCTCAGGCTTTCCTTGCAGGAGAGCTGCTCCAGCCCTCGCAGCATCTCGCTGTCCCTCCTGGGCACCTGCTCCAGCGCGTCCCTGTCCTTGCGGGCCGTGCTGGGGAGCCCAGCAGAGCCGGACGCGGCCCTGCAGGTGCAGCGACAGCGGCTGCAGGAGACACGGCCCTGACAGCGGCTGCAGGAGCCGGCAATTGGCGAGTGGCCGCCCGCTCCGCAGAGAGCCGGGGCGCGGGGCACGGCAGGAGTTTTAGGCACGGAACTGGGTTATGGGGTGCTGTGAGCTCGCGGGGGATGGCAGGAGATGAATTCCCAGAAATGGCTGTAACGGGCATCGATGGGGTTGGGGACATTCAGGGGATCTGGGGACGTTCTTGGGGGGTCCCAAGTGGGCGCTGAGGGGGCACTTAGGGATCCTGGAGGGTCTGGGGGACACGTATGGGCCACTACGTCTTTGTTCTGGGCTTTGATTTTTTTACTGACTATATTTTTTATAGATCACACACTGGTCTCTGCCCAGCCGGGCTGGGCCTTGTCTAGGTGCTCTTTGTCCACTCTTTCTTTTTTCCTTTCACTTATAACAGCTGCATGCTCCCTCTTTTCTTCTTTCCTGTTCCTAAAGACTCTCCATGCCTCATCGACCGGAGTCTCTGAGTCCCTCCCATCCAGTCCCCGTATCTTTTGAAGTTTCCATCTTATGTGCCCCGTAGGTTGCCCCAGGAATAAACTGACTGGCTGCTGTGTCCCTGTGTCAGACCCAGGCTCCAGTGGTGTGTGGCAGCACATTGCATCCCTTCATCGATTGAGGAATTCCCATGGTGGCTCAGAGGGCCCCTGCTTAATTTCATACAATGCTGACCAATTTATAGTTTTGGGAATGGCCTTTTCCATCCCCTTTACGACCCACTCCTGATAGCTTTCCAACTTTTTAATTCTGCTGATTTGTTTGGGTCCCACTGTGGATTTTGGAGTGGGAAATAATCTTTAACATCCAATTGTTGGATTTTATGATAATCTTCTGTCAAATCCCCTGCTGTTTTTATAATTAATAGTCTTTCTGTCTCGGTCAGTGCATCCAATAATAATTGCCTATTGTTCCAGTCTGGATTATGTTGTTTTATTATATATCACAGATGGTTAACCGTGCTAACTGGATCACTGCGGTAATTTTTAGCAATGTTTTCCCATTCCTCCAGGTCGATTGAGGAGAAGGGAGATTTAACCAATACCCTTTCTCCCTCTGGTCCCCCTGCCTCTCACAGAGGTGCCTGGAATATGTGTGTCTGCTGTCTAGTCCGGTGTGCAATTGGAGGGGATGAATGGGCTGGGGCTGATGGTACCTCTGGGTCTGCATCCTCATCCTCATCCCCTTCTTGTCTTATGTGTGGAGACCTGAGCAAATCGTCTGACAGATCTTGTTCCTGGGCCACAGTTTGGTAAACTTGATCAGATTTTGTGCACCTTTGCCCTGTGCTACACTCTGAACAACACTGCTTAAGTTTTCCTCTCTTAGTCTTATTCTCCTTCTCTAAGGCCAATACCAGAGGGTCAGATGGAGCCCAGAGCCCACAATCCCTCTGCCATTCAGGCAGAGAGAAAAACATATCTGCATATGCTACCTTTGTCCACTTCCTTTCTCTCCTGAGAAACGGCAATATTTCCAATGTGCAACAATACAGCCTAATGGACTGGCCTTAGGGATTTCTTTACTTTGTCCAGTTCCCATTATCTTCTCCTTTTTGTCTTGTCTTGTTTTCACCCAAACTTTTCCTCATACAGTTTTACTGTTCTTTCCCAGTTTTCTTCCCACACACAACCCAATTCACAGGCACCCAGTCTCACTTTTCACACACGCTAGCTTCAGAATTTTAGATTCAACATTGACTTGATGAGGATAGTTTTCCAATTTACACTTGGGGCATACGCCCGGCTGGTTACTAGAGCAACAATACCAATATATTTCACAATCTCCACACTGTAATAAAACCCACTCCAAATGCCAACCCCTTGATCCTCTGAAGGCTCTAAATCTCCCACAAAGACAAGCTATTCTGTTCACCTCCTCTGGAATACCCAGAGTCTCTACTGCAGGTTGTTCCCAGGGCAGGGCTCCCAATTTCCCTGCAGAGGTACCGTATATCCCACCTAGACAGACCCGTTTGTTCCCTTTGTCTATCCAGTGAATTATTGGAACAACAAATTTCCTGGGATCAAGTCCAGACCTCTTCTGAGGAGACACTCCTTCAATCTGTCTGTACACGGTTAAAACAAATACTAACCACTCTGTGTTCAAGCACAACACTCCTCTGTTCACACTTGCACTCCCCCACACTGACCCCAGTCGCTTCTCTTTTCTCCGGCCGCCTCAGTCGCCCGAGGTCGGAAACGCGGATAGAGCTCCGCACTCGCTCCGTACCAGAGGTACATCTCACCCCCTCACTCACTGACACACTCAACGACCCAACGTGTCTGGACTTGGCAGTCACACAAAAAGCAGCAAAAACAAGGGTTCACTCGACTCACCCCCAGAGTCACTAGCGGGCTGCTCTATCAGCTCAGTGAGACCCCTCCGTCGGCCGCGCTATCGGCCAGGATCGATCCCTCTCCTTCTGTCTCTGCCCCCCCGGCCAGCTGCTTGCAAGCCCACCGGGACTGTGCTGAGTGTCAGACGTCTCTGTACGACTCACCAGCAGCCCTGTTATAGATATTTAATACAGACCGTTTTATCCACACTGCCAGCAGGTCGTTGTCTGTCTCATGGAATGCAGGAGATCATCCTGATGGAGTGGAAACTCATGGAACCAAGTGCCCACTGTTTTACAGCAGGGCCTCGTGGAATGCTGGAGACCATTGTGCTGCAAAGGAAATGCAGGGCACAAAGGCTCCACTGTGACTCAGCAGGGCCTCATGGAATCCAAGAGACCTTTGTGATGGAATGGAAACACATGGAACCAAGACTCTGTTGTGACAAACCTAGGCCTGATGGAACCAAGGAGACCACTGTGGTGCAATGGAATCTCACGGAACCAAGGGTCAGTTGTCAGCGCATCAGGTTCTCATAAAGCTAAGGAGAACATTATGACACAGTAGAATCTCATGGAACCAAGGTCCCATTGTGACAAAGCGCAGCCTGATGGAAACCTGGTGCCACTGGGACATCTCCAGCCTTGGAGGAAGCAAGTGTCCATTGTGACACAGCCTAGTGAATCCCAGGAGAGCCCAGTGAGGCCATCAAATCTTGGGGAGCCAAGTTTCAATTGTAAACACAGTGGAGCCTCATGGAACCCAGGAGAGCATTGTAACTCCATGGAATCACATGGAGGATAATGTCCACTGTTTCATGTTGCAGCCTCTTGGAGCACTGGAAACCATTCTGACACCATGAAAAACTGTGGGAAAAGAGGCTCTCTAGGGACACAGCAGGGCTTCATGGAATGCAAGAGACCATTGTGATGGAGTGGAAACTCATGGAATCAAGTGTCCACTGTTTCATGGTGCGACCTCATGGAACCAAGGAAACCATTGTAGTCCAATTGAATCTCAAAGAAACAAGGGTCAGTTGTCAACTTATTACTGATAAGTAAACCTTTCCAAAAGGAAGGCCTTGTAAAATCATGGCTCAAGCCTGTCACTTTGGCTAAGTAGAAAAGGACTGTGGGAAAGAGACTCAGCTGAATTAGGGATAGAAAAACGTTTCATAATCATTGCATGTTCACGTTGTTGTATGTGGTGTTTGATTGAATTACGTTTGTTATGTGTTAAAAGCATGTAACTGATAATGGGCTAAATGCTTTAAAAGGTTAAAAGTTGCCTGGTTTTTGCAATAAAGCGTTTCTCCTTTGCAGCTGCCTGGGGACTCTGCATAACTACAGACCTTCACCCTCATCAGCCCATTGACCAAGTGGGGCCTCATGGCACACAGGTGCCACTGGGACATTGCCAGGCCTAGTGGGAACAAGGCTCCATTATTGTACAGCAGGGCCTCATGGCACCCAGGAGAGCACTGTGACACAATGGGATCTCATGGAAGCAAGTGTCCATTGTGACACAGCAGGGCCTCAGGGCACCCAGGAGAGCACTGTGACACAATGGGACCTCATGGAAGCAAGTGTCCATTGTGACACAGCACAGCCTCATGGACATGGACACAGCAGACCATTGGGACAACCTGGAATCTCACGGATCCAAGGCTCTACATTGACAATGTGGAGCCTCATGGGACACAGGTGCCTCTGGGACACTGCCAGCTCTTGTGGGATCCAGTGTCCATTGTGACACAGCACAGCCTCATGGAAACATGGGGACCATGGTGACACAATGGAATCTCATGGAAGCAAGTGTCAATTGTGAACACGGCACAGCCTCATGGAACCCAGGGCAAGTGGGACCGTGCCATGGCTCATGGAAACAAGGGGCCATTGTGACACAGCAGGGCCTCTTGGAACCCAGGAGAACATTGTGAGCAATGGAATCTGATGGAGCCAAGTGTCAATTGTCAAAACAGAGAGACCTCATGGAACCCAAGTGACCATTATGACTCCATGGAATCTCATGGAACAAACTGTCAGGTGTAACACAGCAGGGTGTCATGGAACACAGATGCCATTGGGACATTTCCAAGGCTCATGCAAGCACCCACTGTGGCAGAGCCAGGCGTAATGGAACACAGGAGAACATTGTTACCCAATGGAATCTCATGGAACCAAGTGTCCACTGTTTCACAGTGCAGCCTTATGGAGTGGTGGAGACCATTGTGTTGCAATGGAATATCCTTAGACTGTTGTGACAAACCTGGGCTTTATGAAACCAAGGAGACCACTGTGATGCAATCGAATCTCAAGGAAGCAAGGGTCAATTGTGAAAACATCAGGTTCTCAGGAAAAGAAGGAGAACATTGTGACACAGTGGAATCTTGTGGAACCAAGTCTTTATTCTGACTGTGGGGCCGAGTAGGAGACATGTGCCATGGGGACATTGTCAGCTCTTGTGGGATCCAGTGTCCTTTGAGACACAGGGCAGGTCATGGAAATACAAGGAGTGTTCTGAGGCAATGAAACCAAGGTCAATTCTGACAGAGAGAGGTCACATGGAACACAAGGGCCACGGAAATATTGCCAGGCCTAGTAGAAACAAGACACCACTGTGGCAGAAAAAGGCCTCATGTGATCTAGGAGAGCACTGTGAAACAATGGAATCTCATGGAAGCAAGTGTCCATTGTGACATGGCAGGGCCTCATGGAACCCCCTGGGACATTGCCAAGGCTTGTGCAAGCATGGCTCCACTGTGACAAAGGACATCCTCATGGCACCCAGGAGACCATTGTGGCACAATGGATTCTCATGGAACCAAGAATCCATTGGGACAAACCGTGGCCTGATGGAAACCTGGTGCCACTGGGACATCTCCAGCCTTGGAGGAAGCAAGTGTCCATTGTGACACAGCACAGCTTTGTGAATCACAGGAGAGCACAGTGACACCGTGGAATCTTGGGGAACCAAGTGTCAATTGTAAACACAGCGGGGACTCATGGACGCCAGGAGAACATTGTGACCCAATAGAATCTCATGGAACCAAGTCTGAATTGTTGCAAAGAGGGACCTCATGGAAACCACTGTGACACCGTGGAAACACTTGGAAGCAAATGTCCACTGTTTCATGTTGCACAAATGAACAAGTTAGAGCTCTGGAGACCATTGCGACACAATGGAAACATGTGGAACAAAGGGTCCCTAGTGACACTGCAGGGCCTCATGGAATGCAAGAGACCACTCTGATGGAATAGAAATGCATGGATTCAAGTGTCCACTGTTTCACATTGCGACCTCATGGAACCAAGGAGACCATTGTGGTACAATGGAATCTCAAGGAAACACGAGTTAATTGTCAACCTATTACTGATGACTAAAACTCCATGTTGGATTCCTGAGCTGTGGACCCACTCAAAACAGGCTCCTCCATAAGGTTCAGCCAGGGGGTTTTGTCACCCTGGCCTTGGTTCAAATCTTGCAGCCCCAGCCATGGTGGCCCAGCCCCTGTGCAGGCCCAGCCCAGGACAGGAGCATTGCGGGTGGGAACGGCCCCTCTGCCGTGGTGCCCACAACAGCCCTGGGGCTCTGTGCCCCATGGCCTCCCTGCTGGGCAGCCTCTGACAGCTCCTGCACAGCCCGTGGCACCTGTGGGCCTGCACTGACAGCCCTGCCCTGGGCTCTGCCGGGCTCTGGGCCAGCACAGAGGCCAGGCAGGGCTGGCCATGGCCGGGAACAGGCCCTGAGCCCTGCAGGAGGATGGAGCTGGGCCACAGCCAAACTGAGCCCAGGGCAAACCTGGGCTCAGCAGCCAGGGCTGGCAAGGGTTGGGGACAGAGGCTGGCGGTGACAAATGTCCTGGGCGCCCTCCCTGCTCTGTGCATGCCACCAAGGGCACAGAGCAGCCTCCTCTCTGGGCCACTTGCCTGTTTGCAATGCCTTCCCCAGGCGCTGGCCCTGCCCCACAAGGCCTGGGCTGAGTCGTGCCCCTGCCCGCTCAGCCAGGCTGAGATGGACACTGCTGCTTTCTCTGGCAGGCTCTCTCAGGCCAGCCCAGCTCCCTGCAAGCTGTGCCAGCTGCCCTGAGCTCTGTGCAGCACCAAGGGCCTCTCCCCAGCACAGCCCAGCCGGCTCTGGCCCCACAGCTCTGCTCAGGCCAGGGGGCTCTGGGCAGTGGCCCCACGGCCTCAGCCCCTGCCAAGGGCACAGCAGCAGCTGCAGCTCAGAGAGGACTCAGCCCCAGCCATGGGGGAAGGTGCTTGGCCAAGGCAAAAGGAGGCTCCCTGGGTGCCCTGCTCCCCTCTCCCTGAGCTCCTGAGAGCTCTGCAGCCCCTCCTGCCATCCCATCTGCCCAGGCCAGCACAACAGCCCTGGCCTTGGGGCCCTCCAGAGCTGCTCCTGCTCCAGGCCCCATCCCAGAGCTGGGGCAGCCAGAAAGCTGTGCCCATTTCTGTTTATCCCTGCTCTGATGAGGATGGTTCCTCAGATACTTGGAGGTTGCTGATGAATTTTCCTACTCCAGAGGCTTCTTCTTTCTTGAGCTCTTCAGTTCACAAATTCAGTGACAAAGACAAACTTTTGTTCAAAACACCCAAACAAGAAAAGTCCCTGGGAATAATTTACGTTATCAATTCTTCTGTGGTTAATTAGACAGATTTCAGAAGTGTATTCCAAGTGACTATACTATATTGAAAACAGTGCAGAGAGAACAGTTTGTCCTGTAAAGATTTCTTTTCCTGTTTCTAGATGGATATATACAATGTCCCAATTATATTGACCCTCAGAAGCCGTCTAATGCAGTTTGTATAGATATGAAAATCAAGACCCGTCATGGCTGACAATCAATCACACTTTGTCCTCACCCCCTCCCCTGCATTTCCCTCATCCAAAAACTGTGACTCCTATGGATCAGGAATGGTGTGGCCAGCAGGAGCAGGGCAGTGACTCTTCTCCTGTGCTCAGCACTGGTTGGGCAGCACCTCGAATGCTGTGTCCAGTTCTGGGCCCCCAATTTAGGAAGGACATGGAGGGGCTGGAGCGTGTCCAGAGACAGACAACAAGGCTGGTGAGAGGTATGGAACACAAGTCCTCTGAGGAGTGGCTGAGGGAGCTGGGGTTGTTTACCCTGGAGAAGAGGAGGCTCAGGCAAGACCCCATCACTCCCTAAAACTCCCTGACAGGAGGGTGCAGCCAGGTGGATGTCGGGGTCTTTTCCCAGAGAACAGTGAAAGGATAAGAGGACACAGCCTTAAAGCTGCACCAAGGGGATGTTTAGGCTGGACATTAGGAAATTAGGAAAAAGGGTGGTTGGGCATTGGATTGGGCTGCCCAGGGAGGTGGGTGAGTCACCATCCCTGGAAGTGTTTCAGGATAGACTGGATGTGGCACTGAGTGCCACGGTCTGTGTGACAAGGTGGTGTTGGGTCACAGGTTGGACTTGATGCTCTCTGAGGTCTTTTCCAGCCTGGGTGATTCTGTGATGATTGTGACACTGCAGGGCCCTGGGGCAGCAAGGGGCCGTTGTGACACTGCAGGGCCTGGTGAGACTGAGAGGACCATAGTGACACTTTGTACAACATGGCACCACAGAGCCAAGGGGCCACTGTGACACTGTGGGGCCACATGGAAGCAAGGAGTCCATTGTGAGAGTCTGGGTCCTGGTGGAACAACAGAGGCCATTGTGACACTGCAGGGCCCATGGAACCAAGGGGCCAGTGTTGATCCTCAGGGACTCCTGGAATCAAGGAAACATGTTTGACACCATGGTGACCCTTGGGACCAAGAGTCCATTGTGACACTGGAACCAAGGAGAGCATTACTGCACTGTGAGACCTCATGGAACCAAGGATCCATTGTGACACTGCAGGGCCCAAGGATCCATGGGACTTTGTGACACCCTGGGGTGCCATGGAACCAAAGAGACATTGTGACACTGGGAGGCCTCATGGAATCATGGAGACTATTGTAACTATCCAGGAGCTCAAGGAACCATGGTGACATGAAGTTGGCAGGCATAGTGGATGTTCTGGAGGGTTGGAGGGCTCTGCACAGGCACCTGGACAGGCTGGATCCAGGACCCAAATCCAACAAGGTGAGGTTTAACAAGACCAAGTGCTGGGCCCTGCAATTTGGCTACAACAAGCCCTGCAGTGCTACAGGCTGGGGACAGAGTGGCTGGACAGCAGCCAGGCAGAAAGGGACCTGGGGGCACTGATGGACAGCAGGCTGGACATGAGCCAGCAGTGTGCCCAGGTGGCCAAGAAGGCCAATGGCTCCTGGCCTGGATCAGGAATGGTGTGGCCAGCAGGAGCAGGGCAGTGATTCTTCCCCTGTATTCGGTAGTGGTTGGGCAGCGCCTCGAGTGTTGTGGCCGGTTCCAGGTCCCCCAGTTTAGGAAGGACATGGAGGGTCTGGAGAGTGTCCAGAGAAGGGCACCAAGGCTGGTGAGGGGTCTGGAGCACAAGTCCTGTGAGGAGTGGCTGAGGTTGCTGGTGATGTTTATCCTGGAAAAGAGGAGGCTCCGGGAGACAAGGTGGTGTCAGGCCACAGGTTGGACTTGATGATCTCCAGGAACTTTTCCAGCCTTGCTGATTCTGAGATTCTCTGAAACCACCCTTGGAGCATGTGCAGGATGAGCCCTGGGCCTCCTCTTCACAAGGTCCAGCAGCCCAGGTCCCTCAGCTTCTCCACACAGGCCCCAAAGCCCATCCTGTCAGTCCTTCAGAGTCTCTCCAGCCCCTCCTTAATGCCCAGAACAGGGAGCCCCACACCCAGACACAGCAGCCCAGATGTGTCCCCTGGCCTGTGGTGCCTCTGGCAAGGGAGCAGCACGAGGCACTGCAGGACCCTGCAGACAATTCCTGAAGCACTTGGAGGATGATCCTGCTCCCCAAGGGATGTTCCCATGGTGCCACCTCAGGAACTGAAATGGGGAATGGGGCCAGAGAGGAAAGGAAAATAGGGATGGACTGTTTGCAGAGGAGGTGATAGGATGGGCAAGAGGAAGAAATCTGCACAAAGAAAGAGTAAAGAAAGCAAAGGTGAAGCAAAGGAAATGCTCAGGGCAGTTTGGGGATGGCTGCCAGGCAGCCCTGCCTCTGAGCAACAACGTCTGCAGTGGGACAGGAAACTCACAGCTGATGGGAACAAACTTTCTGGCTGACTTCAGAGGCCACAACAAACCTGAGTGGTTTCCCTGCCGTCCCCAGCCCTTGCTGGCCCCAGGGGCTGATGGCATTTGTGCTCACTCAGCTCCATGTCCCCACAGCAGCACCATGGGGGTGCTGAGCCTGCTGTGTGCAATGCAAACAGGGGCTCCTGAGCCAGTGCTGCCGTGTGTGTGCCTGCAAGGATGCGGCTCCTGTGTGAGCTGGGGGAGAGGCCAGGGCTGCAGAGGGGGGATGTTGTTGGCAGGTGCATGAGGACGCTCTGGGACGCTGCCCTGGGGTGTCCAGCGCAGTGGGGATGGATCAGCCCCTGCTCTGCTGTTCCTTGCCAGGGTGTCCCCCTTGCAGGCACCTTGCAGAGCACCAGCCATGCTGTTTGCCCCCAGCCTGCCCATGGCCAGCCTGGGGCTGCTCCTGGGGCTTTTCTCTCCTCAGCATTGGGCTGGCCAAGTGTTGTGGAGAGAGCCTGGCCAAGGAGCCTGGAGCCCCCAGGCCCTGCCCTGAGGCGTCAGCGCTGCCCCAGCAGTGCCCATGGCCTGTCCCTGCTGCAGCCCCGGCACTGCCACCCCCAGGGCTGTGCCCAGCCCCCAGAGCACTCAGGCCCTGCAGCAACACGAGGGCCAGGAGGGCAGCGGGGCAGTGGCACGGGAGCAGCACTGGCAACACCAAGTGCTGCTGCTGCTGCTGGGCACAGCTGCTGTGCCAGCACTGATCTGCCCCCAGCTCTGCACACAGACATTGCTGCTGCAGCTCCAGAGAAGGGAACAAAAAGGGCATCTCTGGAGAAAACTTTGCTGTAAGATTCTTTAGTTCATTTAATGCCATAGAGGGTACAGCTCCTCATTGACACTGTCTGTGGGTCACAGTAAAGGTGGAAAAATTTAAAATGAAATATGGCACAAGCAATGGCATTTCTTTGTGGAATATATTGAAAAACTAAAACAAAGAAAAAGAAAGAACAAACCAACAACCAAACCAACAAGAATAATCAAATATGACTTCGATTACAAGTGATTGCATAAATTGGCCAGCAGTTTAATGTTCCTGAAAACATCCAGTCATCAGTGTCCACACTGCAGCCTTGAGCTCCTGGTTCCTGAGGCTGTAGATGAGAGGGTTCAGGGCTGGAGGAACCACTGAGTACAGAACTGACAGGGACAAATCCAGGGACGGGGAGGAGATGGATGGGGGCTTCAGGTTCGCAAACACTGCAGTGCTGAGGAACAGGGAGAGCACAGCCAGGTGAGGGAGGCAGGTGGAAAAGGCTTTGTGCCGTCCCTGCTCAGAGGGGATCCTCAGCACAGCCCTGAAGATCTGCACATAGGAGAAAACAATGAACACAAAACAACCGAGTCCTAAACAGGCAGTAACAGCAAGAAGCCCAAGTTCCCTGCGGCTAGAGTGTGAGCAGGAGAGTTTGAGGATCTGGGGGATTTCACAGAAGAACTGGCCCAGGACATTGCCCTTGCACAGGGGCAGGGAAAATGTATTGGTTGTGTGCAGCAGAGCACTGAGAAAGGCACTGGCCCAGGCAGCTGCTGCCATGTGGGCACAAGCTCTGCTGCCCAGGAGGGTCCCGTAGTGCAGGGGTTTGCAGATGGACACGTAGCGGTCGTAGCACATGATGGTCAGGAGGAAATACTCTGCTCCAAGGAAGAACAGAAAGAAAAAGAGCTGAACAGCACATCCTTCATAGGAGATGTGTCTGGTGTTCCAGAGGGAATTGTGCATGGCTTTGGGGACAGTGGTGCAGATGAAGCCCAGGTCAGTGAGGGCCAGGTTGAGCAGGAAGAAGAACATGGGGGTGTGCAGGTGGTGGCCGCAGGCTACGGCACTGATGATGAGGCCGTTGGCCAGGAGGGCAGCCAGGGAGATGGCCAGGAAGAGGCAGAAGTGCAGGAGCTGCAGCTGCCGCGAGTCTGCCAATGCCAGCAGGAGGAAGTGGCTGATGGAGCTGCTGTTGGACATTTGATGTGTCTCGGCATGGGGATCTGTAAGAAGAGTAATCATGGAATAGTTCAGTATGGAGAGGACTTGAAATATCCCAGCCCACCTTGGTGGCACTTTCCCTCCACTGCCTGCCCAGGGCTCTGTGCCTGGAGCTGTCCCTGCCAGCAGCTGCTTCCCTGTGCCCAGGGCTGGGCCCTGCCAGTGCTGCCAGAGCCCAGCCCAGCCCTGGGGGCTCAGCTCTGCCCTGCAGACCCCTCCCAGCACAGGACACTGCCCATGGCCAGCTCTGCCTCTGCAGACTGTGATGGCAACGTCACAGCAACCCTGAGGAGGCTGGAAACGTCACACTAATGCTGCCTGTAAGGGACCTTTTGCTGATCTCTGTGACTGACTGCTTTATTAAGATCTGAGAAATAAATTTCTTATTTCTCCCTACCTGAACTTAGAGATAAATATCTATATGCAATTTCCCATCTAGGCAACCCAGAGCAGTAGGCTAAAAAAGCAGAATTTTCCTTTTTATGTAGCTCCTGAATTGCTGTGCTCCCTCTATAATCTACTCGGAAATGTTCTGGAGTTAAATGTCATGCTGGGAGCAGTCCTGAACAATGCAGCATCCTCAACACACAAGGACAACACTTCCAAGCCTTACCAGCTGTCTCCTTCCACCCAGACCTTGTCCCCCAGTGCTGGGAGCAGCTCTCAGGGCTGGCTGAGAGCTGTCCCTGGCAGGCAGCAGAGTCCCTGCCCCAGCACAGCGCCCTGGGCTGCAGGACCCTGCTCTGCACCACAGCCCTGGGCACCCCTGGCTGCTCTACACAAGAGATCATCAGAGAATGTACTCACCGAGTCTGCAGGCATTGGGATGTTCCAGCTTTAGGAGATGACTGCAGGAGCTGCAGCTGCATTGTCCTGCAGCCAGAGGCTTCCTGTGTCAAGGGCTGGGAGTGATTCTGCCCCAGGCACTTCTGAGCATCTTCCCAGCCCTGACAGATTGAAGCTCTCTGTGCCTCTGTGCTGTGCCCAGGGTGGCTGCAGGCAGTGCCCCAGCCCTGCTGGGCTGGGAGAAGAGCTGCTCATCAAGAGAAATGTGTTTTTGAAGCTCTTCTTGGTTTCCAGGAGCACCTTCTGTGCCAGGAGCCCAGCCCAGTTCAACAGCACAGACACAGCACAAGGACTTTAATGACCCTCTTGAGGTTTGTGCTGAGGCCCTGAACATCAGTCCCTGAGAGGGAGCTGAAGAAACCTCTCAAGAACTCCAAGTCAGAATCAAACACCAAAATTTCCTAAAGTTTTAATGGGTCCCACTGAGGGACACAACTGAGAAAGTGTCCCCAGGTTCGTTAGAGCAGGAAATTGGAGGCAGAGATGACAGGTGGGGACAAAGAGAAGCCAAGTCTTGGTGCCCTGGGGCACAGCAGGGTCTGTGCCACCAAGGGCTGGGAGGAGACACCTTGTCCTGAGCCACTGGGGCCTCCTGGCACAGCCCCAGCAAGGCTGGCCACTGTCACCTCTTGTCCTGCCCTCAGCATCCCCCCACATCCCAGTGGCCTCAGGGATCTGCTGGGACGAGTCCCTGGGGAGCCTTGGTCAGGAATGGCCCTGGGGGGCTCCTTCATGCTCCCAGGGACTGCAGGTTTTTCAGAGGACTTTGGGTTTTGCTTTTGCCTTGGAGTCTCTGAGAGCTTTCTGCAATCATGGCCTCCAATTATCAGCTTTAATTAGTCTCTTGAGGGCCTTTGTCAGTAACAACACTCAGTGGAGCTCATTAATGCTTCAAGGTACTTCAGTTTTTTAAGGTACTTTCCTTTTCCTTTCTTCTCTGAGTCTTTGAGAGGGTTTTGGGCAATCATGGCCTCCAATTCTCTCCTCCAAGGAGTCCATGTGGAGCCTGTGTTGGACCCATTAATGCTTTGAGACACTTTGGGTTTTTCTTCTGACTTGGACTCCTGGAAAGATTTGTACAATCTCCTCACAGGCCCTGATGTTCAAGGGCTCAGCACCAAAGACACCAGGGAGTTCATTGGGATCAAGCAAGTCCTGACAAACCATGGCTCTGCCTTCATTTCCCTCTGGTCTAGAGCAGTTAATTAAAAATGTTTCCTACTATAGTTATGGAGAAATACTTCAAACAGCTTCTAGGAGATATTTAGTAATATTTTAGTGGGTATATTTTATTGCATTTCTGTTTAGAGCAGATGTGATTGCAGCATTCTGTGATTGATATTGATCCAGGGTCTCTCCTCAGCAGGTCTGACCTGCTCACAGGTGTGCCTTGAGGTGTGACCTAGTTTGAACAACCTTGCTGCACATTGCCCAACCCCATCCTGGCTGTCCTCACTCACCTGGGACCTGCTTTGTTTGGAGAGATAGCTGTACACAGCCAAAGAGGATATTTTCCTTTTCTAATTTTTTTTTTTTTTAATAATCTAAAGCTCTTTAATTTCCCCATTGAAAATAGACACCTTCCTTTAGTGTGTGCCAGCCCAAGGAGGTTTCTCTTCCCCAGGGCAGAGATATTCAAGGAATCTTAGAGATCTTTGGAGTCCTTGGTTCCACAAAGCCTTGCTGTGTCACCATGGACTCTTGATTCTGTGAGGTTCTGTAATGTCACAATGGATGTTTGGTTCCATGGGGCTCCACAGTGTCACAGTGGTCTCCTTTTTCCTGTGGCACCCAGCAGCAAACCCCACTGCCAGGGCCAAATGCCTGGGAAGAAGGAAGAAGTGGGATATTTGGAGTGATGGTTTTTGTCTTCCCAGGGCACAGTGACGTGGGGTGGGGCCCTGCTGTCCTGGAGATGGCTGAACACCGGCCTGCCCATGGAAGGGCTGAGAGACAACAACCTCTGTGCATGGAACTACAACAGCAGAGAGGTTGTCACAATCCACTGTTAATACAGAGTGGGGGTCGTGATGGTTCGTTTGATCTCAGAGGTGCAAACAGGCAAATAGCAAGGGACAAAATCAGTTTATTCAACAACAGCAATGCATTTTTATTAAATGCCAACAACTCAGTTGTGATAGAGGGGAGAGATACAGGAAACAAAGTATAGAGAGAGAAAAAGAAGGGGATGGGAAAATAGCTACCAACAGATGAGATGGATGTCCCCATGGACCAGCCAATGGACGAGTCTTCATCCATGGGGAGATCTCAAGGGTCTGCTCCAGAGGGTCGCTCTTTTATAGTCCTTCTCCAAAGCAAGTGGCCTCTGGCCAAGAGGTGGGAAGATTTATGGACCATTGTGTGGTGATGTGGGAGACAGGTGCAGTTGGGCAGTACATGCAGTCTCCAGTTGGTACAACACAATCTCTGGTTGGTGCCATGACAGCACAGTCCAGTGAACACAATACACCAGCACACAGGCACCTGACAAGCATCCATCGTGGCCAGGCCAGGAAACCATTGTCCAGAGCCAGCCTGGGTGGGGGTCCTCGAGGTCTCCTTGCAACGGTTGAGAGGCAAAATCGAGGGAAACTTCAGACCAACCCTTACACAGGTCAGGCTGAAGGGTGGGCTTAAAAGACTGTCACCAGCACAGGAAATATCAATGTGAGAGGAAAGATGTGTGCTCATGTCTTTACAAATCATTTGGTGGGTGAAGGGATGGGTGTTAAGGTCTCTGAAATTGGTCATAGCATTTCTACTGACTTTGGGCAGCAGGTTTGTTACCGGGCCCAGCCAGCTTGGCTCCTGACACAGACAAGGGTTTTCACTGGTTTATACTGATTTTTACCCATTTTCCTTGTTTGTAGAGGTCCATACTGTTTTTTTCTTGTCTATACTGGTTTGTACTGGTTACTACTGGTTTGCATTACACAGTTGGTTACTGTTTTTTACTGGTTTTTGCCACTTATACTGGTCCATACTGCTCCATACTGGTCCTTACTGGTCTGTACTCGTTTATACAGGTGTCAGGGTGCCATCAGAGCTGTCGTTCATGGGGCAGTGCCTGGGGGTGAACCCCAAATCCTACGGGGTGTGGCACCACCAGGCCTGGGTGCTGGGTCTAGCTGCAGCGCCCCCTGCTGGCCGGGAGGACCTGGCACTGTGCGAGCACCTCCTGGTGGCCAACCCTGCAACTGCGAGTGGGTTGTACTGGTTTGTACTGGTTTGTGCTGGGATGGGGTGCTGGGGTGTTACTGGTTTGTACTGGGTTATACTGAGAAAGGGAGCAGGGGTGTGTGAGTGCCCCCTGCTGGGGGGGAGGACCTGGTGGCCAACTGTGAGTTATACTGGGTATACTGGTTTATATTGGGATGGGGTGCTGAGGGTCACTGGGTTGTACTGGGTTATACTGGTTTATACTGGGATGTGGTCCTGGGAGTGACTGGGTTGTAATGGTTTATACTGGGTTATACAGGGATATTCTGGATTTTACTGGGTTAAACTGGGGTGTACTGGGTTATACCAGGAGGGGGCCTGGGGATGCTTGGCACTCCACTGGGAGCAACTTCCGGGGATGCTGGCCTTACTGATTTATACTGGGGTGGGGCTTGGGACCTACTGGGAGTGACTTCAGGTTGTGCTGGCCTTACTGGTTTATACTGGTAGCTGCTGCCATGGACTCAGGGGCTCAGGGGTGGCTCCCAGTGCTTACTGGTTTATACTGGTGCCCTCCCAGTATAAACCTGGGAGCCCCAGGACCACACTAGGAGCCCCTAGACTACACTGGGAATGGGTTTGGGTGCATGAGGCCTTACTGGTTTATACTGGGAGCTGCTGCCATGAGCCTCAGGAGCTTGGGGGTGGCTCTCAGTGCTTACTGGTTTATACTGGTGCCTTCTCAGTCCACACCTGAGAACACCGGTGGCTGCTGACAGCCAGGCAGAACCCCAAGTTTGAGCTGGCCTATGTGGGATCTTTCTGGGCCGTGACTTCTCCAACTTCTCGGCCTGGCACCACCGCCTGGGGCTGCCAGTGCCTGCCAGGAGCTCCAGCAACGGAGAGGTGAGGATACTGCCCTCTGAAAAGCTGAAGGAAGGTGAAGGATTCCCCAGAAAAATTCCCACAATTCTGTTGGATCCCCAAAATTTTCCAGCCCCTCCCTCACCTAAACTGGGAGCTGGTGGGTTCTGTTGGGTTGAATGGGTGACCTGGTGTTCCTAAATCTCTCTTGACTTCTATGGGTAAGTCTGGTGCCCTAAATCCCTGTTGATTTTAATGGGTAGACCTGAACTTCCACACACCTGGATATTCAGATATTTGGGTGCCCCCTTTGCCACCCCAGAGCTGGAGCTGGTGCAGAACGCCGCTTTCACTGACTCCAGAGTCCAAAGTGCCTGGGTGTACCTGCACTGCATGCTCTCCCGAGGTAACTTGGGGATCCCTCCCACCCCTAGGGCCCACACCTGGAGTTTTGGGGTGCCCCCTGAATGTTGGGGTGCCCCTTGACAGCCTCCCAGCTGCTGAGGGTCATCTGTGTCCAGGTTGACCAGGAGGATGCAATAGTGGTCATCATCTTCTCTCATGGCCAGTCAGGACACTTGGGTGCCCCAAGCATCACCTGGGTACACCTGGGTACACCTGGGTATTCCCAAAAATCTCCTGGATCCCCCCAGAAATCACCTGGGTACACTGGGGTGTCCCCAGATATCACTTGGATATCCCCAGAAATCACCTGGGTATACCTGGGTACCCCTAAAATATCCTGGATCACCCCAAAAATCACCTGGGTACACCTGGGTACCCCTTGGACACCTGGATCCAAACCCAAAACCCATGTGATTCCCAAAAACCAGTGTCCCTAAATCCTCATTGCTTTGACTGGGTAGACCTGGTGTCCCTGAATACCCATTGACTTCAATGGGGTACACCTGGTGTCCTGTTGATCCCTAATTATATACACTAATCTTTACCAGTGGTCCCAGTTATGCCCCAGTGCTCCCAGTATCCCCAATCCCCCCCCCTTATCTGCTCCCAGGAATAGCTCCTAGTTTGACTAATTTGCCCTCCCATTTCTCCCAGTGCTCCCAGTTTGCCTGTTTCCTCCTTTCTAGTGCTTCCAGTTCCCCCTCAGTAGTTCCAGTTCCTCTCCCTTAGCCCTTCCCAGTGCTCCCAGCTTAACCAGTAGCCCTTCCTGATCAAGCCCTATCAATGGGTAGACCTGGGGTCCCTAAATCCACAAAAGACTTCCATAGGTTAGACCTGGTGTCCCTCAGTTCCCATTGACTTCAAGGGATAGACCTGATGTCGCAAAATGTTTGGTTGTAAAAATGCCAATTTTGGGCTCAGAATTCCCAGATTTTGAGCTGAAAATGGAGATTTTTGGGCTTACCTGGAGGCACAGCCCCAGCACAGGCCCCAGGTGTGGGATCAGGGATTCAGAACTGGCTTCCAGGAATTCATCCAGGACTTCCAGAGCATCAGCACCATGATACTGGAGTGGAAATTCCTGGAATTCAGCCCATTTCCCCCAAATTTCCCCACTTTAGAACCAAATTTCCACAAAATCCACATTGACTTTAATGGAAAGACCTGGTGTCCCTATATCCCCTTTGATTTTAATGGGTAATCCTGATGTCCAAAAAATCCCTATTGGGAGATTAATATTATGAGGGATGGGGAATCTTAGAGACATTGTAAAAGAGGGTTTATTGCTTTATTGCATCCGTCTCATAGAAGGCTGTGACACTAAAAGTGTTACATCCAATGCCATAATATCAGAACCTGCTGCATTCTTAGTTACAATGCCTTATGTTAGTTCTTTAGCCAATTAAATACTTCTATGAAATTTGCAAGTGTCTTTTTATACCAATCATTAATAGCTTTGCTTCCCATGGCTTTGCTGCATTGCGTCATTTTTCAGCCAATCATATAACACTTCACAAACTTACATTGACACATCTTAAGTTTCTAACTAAATTATAAATAACAGGTTTTATTACTAAATTTTAAAATCTTTTATTATCTTACTTAATAGACTGCTTTGCTTACATAATAGATATTTCTGTTTGCTGAAAACATATTTCCACTTAAACTACAAACTTAAATTCTTGTTTCATGTCTGTTTCACTTTAATGCTCTAATTCTCCGAGCTTTCTCCAAGGTCTTAGATCAAACCCTGTATCCATCTCTATCTCTGAGCCTGTATGCCCAAGGCCCTGAGAGCTCTCCGTGCCTGCATTTCCCACACTGCAGTATCCCAATGGCCCCTTGGTTCTGTGGGGACTCACAATGGCAGAAGGGACTCCTTGGTTCCACAAGATCCTGCAGAGCCCCTTGATTCAACAAGGCCTCAAAATGTCATCATGGCCTCCAGGATTCCATGAGGTCCCACAGTGTCACAATGGACCTTTGGTTCCATGGGGCTGCAAAGTGTCACAACAGTCTCCATGACTCCATGAGATCCCACAGTGTCACTATGGCTCCCTGGTTCCATGGAGCCTGACAGTGTCACTATGGATTCCTTGGTTTCATAAGGCCCTGAAATGCCACAATGGTCTTTCTGTTTCACAAAGCCTCAAATTGTAAAAATTTGAGGCCTCCATGGTTTCATGAGGTCTTGCTGTGTCACAATGGTCTCCTTGGTTCTGCAGTGTCAGAATGCCCCCTCAGTCCCTTGGAGCTCACAGGGTCACTCTTGTGCCCTTGGTTCCATGAGGCCCTGCAGTGCCACAATGGTGTTTTGGTTCCACGTGGCCTCAAAGTGTCATCATGGTCTCCATGGTTCCATGAGACTCTGCAGTGCCACAATGGTCTCCTTGGTTCCACGATTTCAGAATGGCCCCTTTGTCCCATGGAGCCCCAGAGTCACTGTGGTCCCCTTGATTCCATGAGTCCCTGCCGTGCTACAATGGCCCCAATGGCTACAATGGTCTCCAGTGAGACTCTCTACAACCACCTGAACAGAGGCTGTAGTCAGGTGGGGGTCAGTCTCTTCTCCCAGGCAAACATTGACAGAATGAGAGGACACAGTCTGAAGATGAGCCAAGGATAGATTAGGTTTGATATCATGAAAAAATTCTTCACAGAAAGAGTGATTGGGCACTGAAATCTTCTGCTCAGGGAGGTGCTGGAGTCACTGTCTCTGGCGACATTTAAAAAAAGACTAGATGTGGCACTCAGAGCCACTGTTTAGTGTTGCGGTTCAGCTTTTAATTTATATGTTGTAGAAGTTGTTATATCCCTTGTTCGCAATGGTTTTTCCCTTGGTTGTTACCCCTGGTTCAATGTACAATGGTTTTGCCCTTTCCCGCCGGTACCCCTGTCCATCACCCTAAGCCCCGCCCATTCTTCTAGCGCTTTCCCTGCCAGTTTTTCTAATCCACTCCCAAGCCCTTGTCAATCCCTCTTGGCCCTTCCTATTGTTCTAGCACCTTCCGTGTTTGTTATTCCATCTTAAGTATATGATTTGATGCCATGTATAAGTCCCAGCCTATGTTTCCCCCTATTGGTTGCATGTATAATTAGTCCCACCTTATGTTACACCCCTAAACTGTTGCGTTTGGTTGCTGTATCGTACCCTCCCCTGTGGGAGGTCCCCTATTTAAGTTGCTGCACACCTGTGTTCCTCGCCTTTTTGGGTTCCCTTCCCTCGTGTCCAGTTCTCACCTTCCCAATAAATCCTACCCTGGAACCTTGAAAGGTCTCCCTCTCGTTCCTTTGCTTCTCCCCACATGTTGGAAGTGGCCAAAGGCAGCTTGGAGCCCTAGCTCCACTCCTGGTTCTGGGAACCTGGGAGGTAGCCCACTCGTGACGCCGGCAGTCAGCAGAGCTAGCTGGCTTGTCAGGGTTCGGGTGGTCAAGGCTGCCATGTCAGTTTAGTTGCTGAGTTGATGTTAGATCATAGGCTGGACTTGATGATCACAAAGGACTTTTCCAACCCTGTTCATTCTGTGATTCCTTTTCATAATAGTCTCCATTGTTCCACAAGGCCCTGCAATGCCACAGTGGACCTTTGGTTTCATGAGTCCCCACAGTGTAACAATGGGCCCTTGGTTCCATGAGGTTCCTCAGTGTCACAATGGTCTCCTTGGATCCACAGTGTCACAATGGCCCCTTGGTCACAATGGACTTCTGGTTCCATGAGCTTTCATACTCTCAGAAACAGTTCTGCAGTGTCACTGTGATGAATATGATTCATGCTAATTAAATTGTAACTATATTAGCAAAATTGTATTTAGATCAATAGAAGACAATTGTTACAGAGTAAGGGGGGAGATGGGTGAGACAGGACAAAGGACATCTTCCAGATGTTGGGAGTCAGAGAAGGATATTGGAAGGGAGTCGAAGAAGGAGGTTGGAAGGGAATAGTAAAAGGATGTAGGTCTGACAAGCAGCATCTAGAAATAGAGTCTCAACCTTGAAATGGGCCAAAATGGGACAATTCCAGGCATGGGACTTAATTAGAGTCTTGCTATGGAAAACATCTGCTCAGTCACATAGTGCACCTGTGCTACCTGCAGGTCACACCTCGGTCACGGATGAAGACGATGAGCCTTCATCGGAAATAAAACCCTCAAAAGGATGAGAGACCCCTAACCATTAGTAGAGCGTGTGCTGTACACATAGTGACATAGATTTAAGGAATAGAAACTGGGAGGAGTTTTTTAAAAACTTCTGTAGCATATCACATATAAGTGGGATTGTTAGCCTGGATGCTTTGGTACAAGAGGAAGGGTGAGCCCCTCCCTGTACCCCTGGTCGGTTTTGCTTATGCTTTATACAAACCTCCATTATACTAAATTACTTATTCTCAAATTTTACTTATCCTGAAATATATGTATTCAATACTTTGATTGTATTCATCTCCAATATTTTGATTGTATTCATCTCGAATACTTTAATTGTATCCATTTATAATTGTTACTATTACAAATTTGCTGGTACATTTAATCCCAGTGCTTGATAAATTGGAAAAATAGAGAATCATTCATTACACGGGGACAGCCTGGGAAGGTGCCCCAGGGCAATTGTCCCACACCAGCCCCTGCAATCACCACACCCAGCACTGGCCTCTCCCCAGCTGCAGGAGGTTGTGTGTCCCTGCATGGAGGGACACCGAGTGACCAGGCCAGCAGGGCACGTTTGCTCTGTATGAGGAGATTTCAGCAGTGCATCGGGTGTGTGTGGGGAGATGAACCCGAGTGAGCACAAACACCATCATCACCACTCGGGGGTGGCACATTTCTGCTGGCACAAAGAGTGCCATGAGGCCACTACACTCTGGGAAACCACCTGAATTCATTACTGGGCTGTGGTTAGAACTGCATAGAAAGAGACATCCCGGGCAGGGAGGGTCCAGGAAAAAATGCTCAGGACAGCCATGGACTGCACAGAGAGACTTTGCAGTGGGATCTCTGGGGAGAAATCAGAGCTGCCTCTCTTCTGTACCATCCCGAGGACCTGGACAAGGCTGTCCCTGGAACTGAGGGATCTAGAAAAGGCCCTTGGTGTCAGGGATGTTGAGAAGGCTAGGAAGTGTCATTGTGGGATCTCTCTCAAACCCCTTGGAAAGGGCAGAGCCATCTCAGAGGGTCATGGGCACTTGGGAAGGGCAGACATGGGAACCAGTCTGCAAACAGGGCAGGGAGGGGCACTGGGACAGTCACAGACTGGTCAGGCTCAGCAGGGAAGGGCAGGTGGCAAATCCTCCTGCAGCCATTCCAGGCACTGGCAGCACAAGGCAGAGATTGCAGAATCCCCGTGGGAGGGAAAAGAAGGGGATGTTGTGTGCCCAGACTTTAGCCAGGCCTGGGACATGATCTGCTGTGCTCCCCTCAGAGCCAGATTGGAGAGAGCTGGGCTGCAGGAGAGGAACATGGGGTGGGTGGGAATTTGGCTGAACAATGAGGGTCAAATGTCATCCATGGCACAGAGTCCTCTGGGCAGCCACTCCCTGGTGACATCCCTCAGTGACCAGCCCTTGACCACCAGTGTAGAACATTTCTATTATCTCTACAATAGTATGAAATATATTTTCCATTTCTTTTGTGGATGCTGCCAATTTGCAGGGAGTCTGAAACCAAGCTCATCTAGTTAATGCTGATTGCAAAATGCAATTGGGCAAGATGACTGAGTTGGATAAATTTGTCTTGCCATTAGGTGCCAAGCAGTCAACAAGGAAAGGCAGAAAAGATTTAGGCATCAGAAGAAAGGCAGTTCAAAAGGGGAAAAACCAAACCCAACAAAAAAATCTAAAGCAAAACCCACCCATAATAACACAAAAACCCCACAAACAAACCAACCACAAAAAGCAAAGTCCACAAAGAGAAGAAACAGAAATCCACAGGAAATCTCCAATCAACAGAAAATGTTTAACCATCTTGTGGCAGGAAAAGATTCTGGATGTGTTGGTGCTGTTCTGGAAGAAAAATATCTTTAAAAAGAAATCAGTCCCCTACACCCCTTGCTCCTCGCTTCTCCCAGTTTATTTCTGATCATGGTGTGACATGGAATGGAAAATCCCTTGGGTCAGTCCAGCCCAGCTGTCCCATCCCTTTTCCCTCAGGAACACTTGCCCACCCCAAGACCATGGGTTGGAGGGGGTTGCAGACACGCCTCATCTGTGGCAAGCACTGTGACAAGGACAGGAGAACAGAACAACATTTCTTCTTGTCAAGGACAGTAGAACAGAACTGAACAGCCTTATAGAAACAGATCAAGGATGTAGATGAGGCAAAGAGAAGTCACACAAACGCAAGTAGGATGGCAGCTCAGCTCTGCAAGGCTGATAAAGCAGAAGTTACACAAAACAATAATATTGCCCTTACCCAAAAGCGGGGGTGGAGGAACAGCCACCTAAAAAGGACACTGGATGTTTAAGACAGAGCCCAAAGGACCATATAAGGTATGATAAGGGGTGCAATTATAGCAAATCAAGTCAAAAGAAGTGGGGATAGCTAATGAATATGTAATCAGTGTGTGATAAAAATTCTGTTCATTTGATGCTCAGTGCACTCGGATGGAGGAAGGATCACCCAAGTGACCACCATGCTGTAACAAAGAATACCTGCTTTCAGATATTCAAAATTGTGTTTAAAAGTTTCTATCCTGTGGGTTTCAGTATCAGTGGTGTTCCTGATTCCATAATGCCCCTTGCACAGTTTCACAATGGCCCCTTGGTTCCACGAGGCCCTGCTGTATAACAATGGACCCTTGGTTCCATTTGGGTCTGTACTGTCAAAATGGCCTCCTTGGTTCTGCACTGCCACAATGCTCTCCTTGGTTCCACAAGGCCTTGGTGTGTCACAACAGCCCCTTGGTTCCATGAACTGCCATAGTGTCACCACGGTCTCTTGGATCTGCAGTATCACAATGGACAATTGGTTACAAGCAGCCCTGCAGTGTCACAGTGAATATTTGGTTCCATGGGTCCCCACAGTGTCACCATGGCCCCTTGGTTCCACGAGGCCTCGCTGTAGAACAATGACCCCTCAGTTCCATGAGGTTTTGTACAGTCAATGCTCTCCTTGGGTCCACAGTGTGAAAATGGCTGCTTGCTTCTATGAGGCTCCTCAGTGTCACAGTGGTGTCCTTGGTTCCTTGAGGCTCTGCAGTGTCACAGTGTCCCAACATTTCCATGAGCTGCTGTCCTATCAACCATGTCCTTTATTCCAGTGAGGCCCCACAGTGTCACCATGGCCCCTTGGATCCATGAGGTTCCATAGCCTAACATGGTTTTCTTGATTCCAAGAGGTTCTGCTGTGTCACACTGGACTCTTTGTTCCATGAGGTTCTATAGCCTCACCATGGTCTCCTGGGATCCACATTGTCACAATGGACAATTGGTTCCATGGGACCCTGATGTGTCACAATAAGCCCTCAGTGCCATGAGGTTCTGGAGTGTCACAGTGGTGTCCCTGGTTCAACATGGATTTGGAATGTCACAATATCTGCTTGGTTCCATGAGCTTCCATAGTGTCACAAAGGTCTCCTTGTTTCTTCTGTGTCATAGTGGACCCTCAGTTCCATAAGGTTCCTAAATGTCACAGGTCTCCTTGGTTCCATGTGGCCCTGCTGTGTCACCACAGCCCCTTGGTTCCAGGAGTTTCTGGGCTGTCAGCAGTGGTTCCTTTGTTCCAGTGAGGCACCGCTGTGTCACACTGGACCCTGGGTTCCGTGAAGTTCTTCAGTGTCACAGTGGCCCCTTGGATCCATGCGGTCCCATAGTGTCACCATGGTCTCCTTGGACCTGCATTGTCATAAGGGACCATTGGTTCCATGTGGCCCAGCTGTGTCACAGTGATGTGGATTCCGTAATTGCCTTCAGTGTCACAATGGAGCCTTGTTTCTGTGAGGCTCTGAACTGTCACAATTGTCTCCTTGGTTCCATCAGCCCCCGCTGTGTCACAAGGGTCTCCTTGGCTCCATGAGGATACAAAAGCTTTGAATAAACACTGAGCAACACCTGCCTCACAAACCTGGGAACATCTGTCTGTATTGAAAAGAGGGGTTAAAGGTGAGAATGGCACCAGCAGCTTCCATCCACAACAGAGACCCAGGGAAAGAACAGGGACAGAGAATTCAGCTGAAAGACTCAGAGAATTCTGTTTACAGAGATCATTTCTGGTTACTCTGTCCCTTGTAGAAAGGTGATATAATTCCAGGCAGCCTGTACTGAGCATGTGGTTCCTCAGTGGGGTTTTTTGTTCAGAAAACCTGCTCAGGCTTTTCCATTCTATCCTCATAAGCAGGAAAATTTCTCCTGGGCCTGTGTGCAGGCAGAGCCCTGAGGAGAGCAGATGGGACATGGTGCAATGGGCTGGGACACCCAGCTGCAGAACTCAGGGGACAAGGTTCTGCTGCAGGGCACAGGGATGTCAGTCCCAGGTGGGAGATGTCAGACATGGTGAGGCTGGAGGTGAGGAGCAGGTTGTCCAAACAGGGTCAGCCTGCAAGGGGCTCATTCTTCTGTGGGCCCAGACCTCCTAAGGAGACATTCAGCATCAAGACAACTTGGAGAATGATTCAATTACCTCTTCTCTGAGCTGAAAAGTAAAAAAAATTCCATTGATTAAAAACAAAAAATCATGAGGTGCACACTGAAATCTTCCTCATTAACAGAACTCTAAACTGACTCCAAACAGCTGCACAAGCCCTGGAGACTTGAAGAGAATTGAAGGAAGATAAGGAGCTCCCGAGGGCTTTCTGTATTTTGATCAGTCCCATGGTGGATTTGAGGCTGAGTCCAAGACTCTTAGGCACTGAAAGAAGGTTGAAGAAGCTGCTCCAGGAGTCAGAAGCAAAACTCCAAGTCCCTTGGAGCATCACTGGCCCCACTGAGGGCAGGGAGTGCCAAAGGCTCCCCAGGGAGTGGTGAGAGCAGATCCTTGAGGGCAGGATTGCAGGAGCCCGAGGCTGTGAGCAGGGAACTGCAATGCTGAGCAAGGCCTGGGCTGGGTGGAGGAAGCAGAAAGGCCAAGGCCTGAGCCCAGGCCTGGGCCAGCAGGGCCTGTCCCTCACGGGGGGCTCGGGGCTGTTCCTGGGGCAGTGGGATGGCAGGGGCAGCAAGGACAAATGTCATCAGGCTGTGTGACACTCCAGATGCTCATGGAACCAAGGGCCAGTGTGACACAGCAGGGCCTGATGGAAACAAGAGGCCATGGTGAGCCTGCAGGGCTGTAACACCTCAGAACACTGAAATGCTGGGGGTGACCAAAGGTTCCTTTACTTGAGTTTGGTACAAAGGAGGAACCCCAGCCAGATATTCTCAAGAGGTCAAAATGACATAAAAATTTTGCTGGCAAAATATAGAAAATCAAGGAACTTTGGAAAAGGATTTAATACAACATCTAGTCAACATAAAACACTTATCATAGCAGTAACTTCATTAACTTTTCCAATTTTACCTTAGAAACATTTAAACACTTAAGATGTTGAGGTACCCAAAAGTCTTCTATATAAAGAGCATTAGAAGAAAAGAGAGAGACAGAAAGACAGAAGCTCTATAGAAAGACACACACATGGCTCCCAGCCCCTGGGGTTCCAGTGTGGGTGAGACACAGACCCCAGGAGCAGGCAGGGTATGGACCATGGGCTGAGCACCTGCTCCATGTTTTAAGCCCCTGGGCCTTTGTGGGCCTCCCCCAGGTGGGACTTGTGATTGCTGGGGCAATCAGAGCCTGGGTCAGCACCACCCCACTGTGTGACTGATTGACAGCTCATCCCCAGGTGTCTGGGACATTGATGTCATCCAGCCTCTGACAGCGACCATGGTGACACTGCAGAACCTCATGGAACCATGGGTCAGTTGTGACAATGCGGGCCCAAGGACACCATGGTGACACCATGGAACCTCATGGAACCAAAGAGACCATTGTGACACTCTGGTGCCTCATGGAATCAGGGCGACCAGTGTGAAAATCAGGACCCCTATGGAACCAAGGGTAGAGGATGAAGCTGTGGGGCCCAGAGAACCAAGGAGCCATTGTGACACAGTAGGGCCACATAGAGCCCAGGGACCATGGTGACACTGCAAGAAATTATGGAAGCACAGGGCCAATGTGAAGCAAGGAGAATATTGTGACACTAGAGGGACTCATGGAATCAAGGAGATCATGGTGACACTGTGAGGCCACCATGGAACCAAGGGACCATGTAACAGGTCTGGCTGGTGTCACGATCCACTATTAATACAGAGCAGGGGTCCTGATGGTTTGTTTGATCTCAAACGTGCAAACAGGCAAAATGCAGGGGACAAAATCAGTTTATTCAACAACAGCAATGCATTTTTATTAAATGCCAACAACTCAGTTGTGATAGAGGGGAGAGATATAGGAAACAAAGTAGAGAGAGAGAAAAAGAAAAAGAAGGGGATGGGAAAGTAGCTACCAACAGACGAAAGGGACATGCTCACAGGCCAGCCAATAGATGAGTCTTCATCCCTGGGGAGATCTCAAGGGTCTTCTCCAGAGGGTCGCTCTTTTATAGTCCTTCTCCAAAGCGAGTGGCTTCTGGCCAAGAGGTGGGAAGATTTATGGACCATTGTGTGGTGCTGCAGGACACAGGTGTGGTTGGGCAGTACATGCAGTCTCCAGTTGGTACAACACAATCTCTGGTTGGTGCCACAACAGCACGGTCCAGTGAACACAATACACCAGCACACAGTCACCTGACAAGCATCCACCTTGGCCAGGCCAGGAAACCATTGTCCAGAGTCAGCCTGGGTGGGGGTCCTCGAGGTCTCCTTGTGATGGTTGGGAGGCAAAATCGAGGGGAACTTGGGACCGACCCTTACACCACCCCGTGACTCACGATCATCATCAAGAGCTCTCCTTTGTAGAGTTGTGGTGAAGTCTTCAGTTGTGGCGTCTTCAGGACTTGTTCAAGTTGGTAGCATATCCCAGAAAACAGAGACACAAAAATAGGGGAAAAAAAAAGAAGGAAAGGAGAAAGAAAAGGAGAAAAAGAGGAAAACAAAGCAAATCAATTATATTCAATTTTTGATTGCTAACAGTTTTAAACAACTTGTTCAATTCTTTAATTTTTCAATTTTTTATTAGAAATAAATCAATCTTTCATTACAAAAAAGTAAATTTTTGATTAAACAATTTTAATTACAATTAAAAGATAATCAATTTTAGTTAAAAATCATATTTTATCCTATTTAGAATTTTGTTTCAATAACCCTAGGGATGTCAACAGTGACCAATCTGGATACATCTATCACAGATGACAATTGTGCTAACCATTTCATTATTCTCCAACTCATAATGTATAGGATTGCTGATGAAACAAAACCAATTAAAACCAAAATCAAGAGAACAATGATGGGATGACACAATTTGTTCAGGACACCTGTAGCAGTAGGTGACCACACAAATAGAGTATCCCAGCACCTGTGTTCAGCATCTGTCTTTACCCTTTCCAAAACACGATGTATTTCTTCCACATTGTGATGAACAGCTATTAGAGTTTTCTGTCCGTTTTTCTTGATCTTCTCAAAAATTTCGATCAGATCTTGGTGGAGCAACAACTGCTTCACCAGAGAGAGGATCATTCCAATTGGAGTGGGCAATAGATGGTGGATCAAGAAGTAACTGGGGCTACATAGGAAAAATCACATCCTGAAATCCTAGTAAAGTTGCAGACACAAAAGTTTGAATTATTTTTAGTATTCACTACTAAATTTTCTATGAAAACACTATCACAAGCAGTTCTAAAGCATGCACATCCATTGCCTACATATACCAGTACTGTTTCAGGAATCTCGTTTGGATGAATTTCAAAATTGCAAACATTCTGTTCTGTGTCCAAGCAGATATCTTGAGCTCAGATTGCATTACTTTCACAGATAAACCCTTGTTGTTCCAGGACAATGCAAGTTTCCAAATTGACAGTTTGCCATTTCTCACCAATTTGATGGGCCCATTCCCTGTGCTCGAAAGGATAGAGAATAGCTCCATCATGGTTCAACCCTAATGCAATGATGGGGAATATTGAATGCACTGAAGCATTGTGTATCGTCAGTACAAAGGCTGTGGCTGTGTTTGTGCTGGGGTCATAGGTGAAATTTATTAAGTTCCACCAGGATTGGAATTCTTTTTCAAAATCAGTGGCACAGTCCCAGACTATTTTTCGAATTTCAGTGGGAAAAATGCCTTCCTCACCTTCTCTTATAATTGAAGCAGCAACCAACTGCATCCACAACTGGGCCTGGATACAGCTGAGAGCCAGAGAGATGTTATTTTGTGTAGCACAAATTGCATCGATTATCAATTTGTGGTCATTCACATTTACCTTTTCCCAGTTTGGCAATATGTTTGATAACAACCACTGTTGGGTTCCCAGAGCTGTTAAGGATGATTGCAGGGGCTGCTGTAATTTGGTTACATCTCCAGCTGTGGTAGCCACTTTATTCATTAGTACTTCTGAATCCATGCTATTCAAAATTCCCAATCCTGTTCCCACAACACCGGTTATGTCTCTTGCCACTCGTTTTTTAGAAGGATTCTGTTTTCGTAACCAGGTTGTCCATCCATCAAAAGAAGTCTGCAGAAAGGGTGAACAACCTGGCTGAACTTCTGGGACATTATTTTGCATCAGCAATTTGATTTGTTTGAGAGACCATGCCGGATTAAACAATATTTGTTGTTGGCCAGTTTTTCTAATTACATATGGTCCAAATTGAAAAATCGTAGGACTCAACACAACCGGTGGTTGGGTGGTAGGTGTTACAACATTAACATCAAGTTCCCCCCAGTATTTTGTATTGTTTTTACCACACATGATTTTATAGGAAAATTGTACAGCAGTTAAGTTTAGCCAACAATTCTAATTTTGAATTTCACAATATAAAACATGGCCATAAAGTCCTGTGCCATAACTGTATACAGGTTCGGTGAGGGATTCAGCCACTAATTTACAAGTTATTGTGACATCATCACGTTGTCACCATGAAAGGAGGAAAAAACTTGGTTTTGTTATCTAACACTAAGGGGGTGCTTCTTCGTGTCCCTCGGTGTTCTTCTGTGAAAAGTAAACACAACAGAGTCTGCCTGCAGGAGGAAGGAGATTAAAATGATGGAACCATCCAGAGTGTAGTGCAGACTGGAATTCTGTTAACTTCCCAATCATTTTGCTGCTGAAAAGGAAGCCACTCTGTACCTCCTTTAAACACAGCATAGGAGTCAGTGTAGATGTAAACAAGAGAGGTATTCTGTACCTCAAGTTGGAAAACACTCCAAACAACTGTCAGCTCCCCAGCCTGAGAGCTGCCTTCTCCCTCAGGAATAATTCGTTCACCAGCAGAAGTAGGGAGGGCTACTGCCCTGTATTTCCACACCTTTCCCTCTCGTTTGGCAGAAGCATCAGTGAACCAAGAATTTGCTGATTGTTCAGGGGAGAAAGGAGTGGCCACTTTAATTACCAAGGCAGGTTTGTCATGGCTATTAGCCAAGCTCTCAGTTTCTTGTATTGCCAGATTTTTTACAGCTCTTTCTATCACTGAGAAGATGTTACAGTCATGTTCTATCTGAGCATACCACTGCCTAACTGAGGATCTCTGGGCCACCCCGTCAGGGGGAGGGGTCTCAATAGTGACTGTGATGTGTTTTCTCCAGAACACCAATAATTCTAGAGCTTGTTGGATCTCTTTCCTGGATTCAGGCAATTTAATTTGATCCAGGGAGGTTAGAGTATCAGGTGGAATACCTGTCATACTTCCTTTCCACCAAATTCCCAAAAACGTCACCTCCTGAGAAGGTTTTTGAATTTTCTCTGTGGGAATTTGTAAGTCAAGGCTTTCCAGATGAGAGATTATTTTTTGTTGGGTATCCCCCACTACTTTTATTTCATCCCTTCCCACCAGAATATCATCAATGTATTGATAGACATCTGTATTGTCATATTTGGGTATCTTTTCTAATTCCTGGGCTAAAGTGTGGTGAGCCAAAGCAGGGGAATATTTATGCCCTTGGGAAAGCCCAGGGCAGGTGAACTGCTTTGGCTCAGCTCCCAGAGCCTGTGGAGGAGATTGATTTGGTACATTGTTCAGAACTTGTGGAGAAGTTTGCTCTGGTACACTGCTCAGAACCTGTGGAAAAGGTTGCTTGGGGGGTGCATCGTTGATATAATCATATTCTATTTTAATCACAGGTTTCAAGTTGGGGCAGCAGTGTTGCCCACAATTTTTCATCAAAATTAGGTCTTTTTGAGAGTGTATTGGATTAATGTGAACAGCTTCCTTCTCCTGTGTTTCTTTTGGTGTTACACCCTGTTTTGAATTTTTGTCCCATTCTTCTCTTAAGGCAGCTTTTAACAAATTATTTTCATCTAGCAACAAATGGTTCTCATGCCTTTCTTGATCTAATTGTTTTTGCAAAATTTGAACAAGATTTTGTAGAGAGTCTATAATTGTTCTTTCCTCATTTCTGCGCTCAGAGCGAGTTTCTATAGCTGCCATAAGACAAGCTCCTAAACTGAGCAGAGTATGGTTTTATTTTTGCCCAGTTTCAACTTTGACTCATGTTGCAGAGAATATATTCTATCAATCACATTCTCCACATTAAACCAATTATTGTTCGCCCATTCCTCCCCACCTTGGGACGGTCTGGCGCTATACTTAGCTAATAGAGCATAAAATGCAGCTTTATCTGTTAGAGTGGAATTCTCAGTCATTTTGTGAAGGGATAAGTAAAAACCACAACAGGGAGGTCTATTGCTTAAGTTACCACACACAACGAAACAGCTTTCGCTGTGTGCCCCCCTTCGCTTCCCTGTGCGGGAGAAGAGACCAAACTACTTGGGAGGCACTCCTTAGTTACAAACACCAGGATGTCTCTTCACTGCACCAAGTAGTCAAACATCATAAAACAACAATAACAATAACAACAACAACAATAACAGTGTCCCGCCTTTTGCACCAGTAGATCTTTTGTGAAATTCTGACGACAGAGCCCTCGAGTCTGGGGATGCTCCACACCAAGGTGTCTGCAGTCTGTGGGAAATCAGAAAAACCCTCCTTGCTTTCTAGACAGGCTCACTCTTTCAAGGTGGCCAGCTAGGTACGGCTGGAGAGACAGACAAGGGCTCAGGAAGCACCTGGGTCACACAGGGCACAGCAGGACACTTTATTTTACTTCAATGCACAGTGATCATGGCTCCTTACTGTCTCTGCTTAACACAAGCCCACTAGATACTGATGTAGCAATACTGTGACTAATGGCATCCCTTTATGGAAAATATTATCAAAACTTAAGAAAAAAAAAAGAGGAAAAGTAGAACACACTAATTAGAATAGCAAAAATGACACATGGCACAAAGCAGTCTGGGCAGCCTGTAATGAGTTCCATTCTTAATGTCATGCAGACAGGCACTTTATTGTTTCTGGAAAGCAGTAATAAAATACACCCTTAAAAACTGGAATGGATATTTCTTACACGGTCTTTGAAATATTTCTCCATAACTGGAGAAAGAAACCTTCCTCATGAACTGCACCAGACCAGAGGGAAGCCAAGGCAGAGCCATGGTTTGTCAGGACTTGCTTGACCCCAATCAGCCCCGTGGTGCATTTGGTGCTGAGCCCTTGAAGCTCAGGGCCTAAGAGGAGATTGCACAAACCCTTCCAGGAGTCCAATACAGAAGAACCTTTCAGCTGCTGCACATCCCTGTGCCTTGGGCTGGCACAGACTTCTTCTGGGGGATGTGTTGTACCACAGCCCTGCCCTGGGAGAGAGATTCCTTTCTCCTTGTTTCCAGTCTGGGCCTCCCCAGCTCTCCTTGGCATTAATTGTTTCTTTCTCTGGATATTCTCTACGATGTCAAAAGGATCCATCATCTCTGAAACTGCCTGTCAATCCCTCTCAGGGCTCTCCTCTGCTCTCCTCAGTCTCCAGCCCACTGAGCACAGAGCTCCTTTGACCACTATAAAGTGGTCATGTGCTTGAGGCCATGGGCACCTGGACATGAATGACAGTTCTTGTCTGTAGGAAGGAAAGCACAGAAGCCCAGGGTTTTGAAGGCAGATGAGAGGCAGTCACCAGAGGCCAAGGCAAGCCAGACCTGTTTGTCTTAGTCTGGGAGCAATCCTTGCAGAGATGGAATTTGGGAGGCCAAATCCCAGTTCTGTCCATGGGCGTCAGGACAAGAAGGACAGTTCTTCTCCATAGGAAGGAAAGTAGGGAGCCCCAGTATTTCAAAGGCAATGAGAGCTGGCCCTCAGGAAACCAAGGGAACCTACACAGTCCTGGCAGCTTTTGTCTGGGAGCTATCCTTGCATTGATAGGGAATTTTGGAGGCAGACTCACAATTTTGGCCGTGGATGCCTGCACTTGAAAGATGATTCTTCCATGGGAAGAGAAGGTTCAGGGGGTGTCCCTGGGGCACGCGGGGCTTGGCACGGGCGTGAGCAGGGAACGGAAAAACGGACACGGGGACAAACGGCCCCAGGGCTTCAGTTGCAGCGGCAGCAGCGGAGGCAGCGGCAGCAGCGGCAGCGGCAGCAGCAAAACAAACAATTTTATCGACTCTCTGTTTCCCCTCTCCCTCTCCCGCTGTCCCACACCCTCTCTCGCAGTCCCGCACCCTCGCTGTCTCTCCCTTTCCCGGTGTCTCCCTCCTCTCCCAGTCTCCCTCTCCCCGTTCCAGGCCGGGCCATGCCCCTGGCCCGCCCCCGGGCGGGGCTGCTCCGTCCCCGGCCCCGGCCCCGGCCCCGGGCGTCCCGCCTGGGTCTCGCCTTCGCCTGGCTCTGGGCGTGCTGCCGGTGGCGCTGCTGGGCGGGCATCAGTGCCTGGGGCTGGGGCGGCATCGCCGCCCTTTGGCTCCACCTGGCCCGAGCCCGGCCCCGGCCCCAACGTGGGATCCGGCCCCGGCCCCGAGCCCGGCCCCGGCTCCTCCCGGGGCCCGCGGAGGACACACGCGGCGCGGCCGCTCCCGCCGCCTGCGCTGCGGCTCCCCCGGCCCGAGCTCCGCCGCTCGGCAGCGCGGCCGCCGGCCCCGAGCCGCCGCTGTCCCGTTCCGCAGAGAGAACGCCTGGGGCTGCCCGGCCCGGGGCGGCTGAGGGGCGCTCGGGGGCCCTTCCTGGCCCCGGGCCGAGCGCTGACAGCCGCGTCTCGCCGGCAGGGAAGGCCCAGGTGGGCCTGAAGGAGCGGTACCGGGTGGGTTCGCTGCTGGGGCGCGGCGGCTTCGGCAGCGTCTGGGCGGCGACGCGGCTCTCGGACGGCGCCCCGGTGAGTGGCGGGGCCGGCGGCGGGCACAGGACGAGGGGGCGCAGGAGGAGGAGGATGGGGCTCGGCGGAGCGGGCGGCGAGCTCAGCCCGCTGTTGGCCTTGGCTTGCAGGTGGCCATCAAAAGGGTGCCACGGAACCGCGTCCGGCACTGGGGCGAGCTGGTGAGTGAGCGGGACCAGCGGGAGAAGCCGGGACGTGCCGGGCGGGGATGAGGCGAGGGCCGGCAGAGTGGAAGCCGCCAGGACCCTCGAGGGAGAGCGGGCGTGGGGCCAGCTGAGCATCCCGGGCTGCCTGAGGGCTTCCCGAGCCCTGGCACGGCATCAGCCCCGCTGACGGCATCGTGGTCTTCCCGCAGCCCGACGGCACCAGCGCACCCCTGGAGATCGTGCTGCTGGACAAGGTGTCCACCGGCTTCCCTGGTGTCATCCAGCTGCTGGAGTGGCTCGAGCTCCCCAACAACATCGTGATGGTGCTGGAGCGCCCGGAGCGGTGTCAGGACCTGCAGCATTTCATTCGGGCACGGGGGTTCCTGTCCGAGGAGGTGGCGCGGGAGCTGTTCCGCCAGGTGCTGGAGGCCGTGCGGCACTGCACCAGCTGCGGGGTCCTGCACAGGGACATCAAGCCACAGAATGTCCTGGTTGACCTGGCCACCGGGCAGGCAAAATTGATTGACTTTGGTTGTGGCACCTACCTGCAGGACACAGCCTACACTCACTTTGCAGGTAAGCCCACACAGTGGTGTGCTCCCACTCCCGGCATCTCCTTGGCCCAACATCTCCTGGCCCAGCCTGGGTGTGGCCGTGGGGATTCTCCCTTTTGCTGCCAGTCATGGCACTGAACCTTCAGCCGAGTTGCTTTTGAGTTGGGGCAAGTGGAGGGCCAGCTTCCAGCCTTGCTGGCAGCCTTTGCCAGCCACTCTGCCCAGGACTGGGGCTGGGCCACCCAGCCCGACAGAAACACTTGTGGGTGGGGGTGGCAGAGAGGGGGGCCAGAACCTGTGCACCAGCTGGTTTGGTGTGCAGATGAGAAAGGGCTTGGACTGCTGTGCTCACCTTGTTTGCCTTGGCCTCATAATGCGTTTTGGGCCATGCAGGTAGGGAGGATGAAAGCATGGATTTTCCCCAGCACTGCGTGGGTTTTACCTTGTCATGGTCAGGCCTTGCCAGGGCTTCAGCTGCCCTCTTCCAATACCAGTGGCTTCTTTTCCAACCCCATGTTTGTACACAAGTCCCAGGTGCTGCAGAGAGGACAGCAGGTCACACCATGTGCCACTGGGGCAGCTGCCACATGCCCAGGGATGCTGGGACCAGGCTCTGGGAGCAGCAGCATCCCCCTGATAAACACCATCTGTATTCCATAGGAACCCTATCCTACAGCCCTCCAGAATGGACCAAGTTTGGCTGGTACTATGGCAAGCCAGCTACCATCTGGTCCCTGGGCATCCTGCTGCACCAGATGGTCTGCGGGGAGCACCCTTTCAGGAGGGGCCAGAACATCAGCTGGGACCATCAGCTGTCACTGCCACAACGGCTCTCTCAAGGTGGATCCTCATCTCTGGGCACGGGGAAAATACCAGTGCTGGGAGACAGCAGCAGGCTCGTGAGCATCCTGCTCTGGCAGCTGCTGAGGGGCTGGCACATGTCCTGCTCTCCTCCAAAACAAAGAACTGATGGGAAGGTTTAGGCCCAGCTGTGAGCACATGCAGCATGGCCTGGGCATGGGAAGAGTGGGGCAAAGCGGCCTGGAGACTTCTCCAACTGACCAGCGGTTTGTGGTTTCTCTCCCCAGCGTGCCAAGGTCTGATCAGGAGGTGTTTATCCATGCTCGACACGGAAAGGCCCTCATTAGAAGATCTGTTCAGTGATCCTTGGATGCAGAATATTCATCTGCCATAGAAGAAGGGAGAGAGCCACAGGCACGCTTTGATGCAGGGTCCTGGTAAGTTACAGCTCCACAGATGCCCTGGCAATCAGAAGCAAAGAACCCCAGACGTTTTTGTCCTGCCTGTGTCACTGCACGGGGGTCATCAGATGGGAACACACAGCCCTTGTGCTGGAGCTGAGCTGCTCTGCCCAGCACTGGTGGCCCCATCTGAGCTGGTTTGGCTTGTCCTGGTTCACTGGCAGCTGGGGCCCTGGGCACAACACTGACAGCCTGGTCTCACCCCCAGGGAAGGAGAAGGAGCCCCTGGAGTAGCTGTACCAGGTGGGGCTGCTGCTGCTGCTGGGGACAGCAAGGAAGACATCAAGGATGACAGCCTCTTCCTCCACCTGGCCACCGGCAAGCTGAAGATGATGGACTTGGATTCTGGCACCTTCTTCAAAGCCAGGCTCCACAGCGAATTTGCAGATGAGTCCAGACCCAGGGGGATGCTCCCAGATTTGGGCATTGCACAGCTTGGCCGGGAACCAAAGGTTCCCCCTTTGCTGGGGAGGATAAAACGGATTCTTCCGTCGGCTGCCAAGCTGCTTTTTGGCAGGGCTGGGGGGATGGGCTGGGCTGGGTACGAAATGGGAGTTGGCTCCTGGCCCTGCCAACAGCCCCCAGCACCCACCGTGCCCTGGGCTGGGGCTGGAGCTGGGGCAGCCAGCCTGACACAAACAAAGCCCATGGCAGGAGCAGAGGTGGGACTCCAGAACTGTGCATGGCTGCTTTGCTTTGCAGGCAAGGAAGGGCTTGGGCTGCTCCACTGCCCTTGTTTGCTTTGAGATCACCATTACTTTTGGGGGCAGTGCAGGGGGAAAGGGAAAAACCATGGGCTTCCCTCACCCCTGAGTTATTTTTTCCCTGGCATGTGGAGGTTGGGCCTTCCTCCAGCCCCTGACAGAGATAAGATTTTTACCTTTTCTCGAGTCTCCCCTTTCTGTCTGTAATCTATTTTAATTCATTTGTCATTTGTTTCTCTAAAGGAAGCGTTCTAGGTGGTGTCCAGTGTGGATCAGGAAGTGCTTGGGCCCAGCTGCAGCGTGGATGGGCCGTGTCCTTGGAGAAGGCTGAGGACATCGTTTGGGACCAGCTTTTCTTCAGGCAGCGATGGCGTGAGGCGGGTCCCCGTCTCCTTGGCAGGGTGAGATAAGAGCTTTTGGGAGATGGCAGCGAGCACAGGAGCATCCTGCTGTGGCAGCTGCTGAGGGGCTGGATGTGCCATGGCTGGCTGCAGGCTGGGCACAGTCCTGCCCTCCTGCTCTGTGCCCAAGGCAGCAATGATGGGCAGCTTTGGGCACCGCTCTGGGCACGGCCAGCACGGCCTGGGCACGGCGGGAGCTGGGACAAGGGGGACAGGAGCCTTCAGCTGACGGGCGGTTTCTGGTTTCTCTCCTTGCAGCCGGGCTCTGTGGATGCTGAGGCTGCTCTGGGCTCTGCCAGGGCTCAGCTGCAGCTCAGCACCGGGCCGGAATCAGCCAAAGGAGAAATGGTGTGACCTGCAGCACAGACTTGCTTGAGCATTTCGGGAAATGCAGCTCAAGTTTGCCGAGCGTACACCTGCAGGGGAAAACATGACACCCCCCAAAAATTAAACTTGTTCCATACCTTCTGAAATGAAATCAATCTGGGATGACCCCAAATGACATTTTTCAGCTTGCTCAAGCTGTAGCTCAGCCCTTCTCTGAACAGTTCTGTCCCCCACCTGACTTTTACTTCACAGCTGTTCCCTCCTGTCCTCCAGGGAGTTCCCAGCCCATCGCAGTCTCCATCACACTGGTGCCTTCCTTGATGCCCCTCACCACGAGGGAGGCCGAGCCCCAGGCTTAGGGACACATCCTGTCACTGGCTGAAGAGCAGCAATGTCTCAGAGGCCTGATGAGATTTTAGTGTCATTCAGAGCTGCTCTCCAGCCCTCAGCTCTCCTCACTGCTGAGTTCCCACTCCCTTTTCCTCATGCTTCCAGCAGGATGAGCTCTGTGACTCCCCTTGAGCCTCCCCACTCCTCCCAGCCCACCCACCCAGCTCAGTTAGGCTTAAGCTGAAGCTTCTTTGTTTCCCCTGGCACTTCAGTCCAGTCCCCTCTGCAGGGAGCCCCAGCCCCAGAGCACAGCACACAACAGTGCGGTCTGGGCTGCACCAGCTCCCCTCCAGCCCTGGCTTGGCTGTTTGTGGCAGCTGAATGCTCCCTGTTTGCAGCTGTCACTGCAGGATGGCCCCAGGGCAGAGCCCAGCCAGGCTCCCACTGCATCCCCTGAAGCTTGGGGCACACGGTGGTCCCAGGGCTGAGCTTCATGGGGAGCACCCAGAGCTGTGGCTTGCAGGCAGTGTTTGCAAGTGTTGTGTTCTCATCTCCTGCAGCCTGTGGGGAAAACAACCTGTGCTGCAGGTCAGCACTGCCCCTCTGGGCAGGGACAAGGCTGAAGGGCTTTCCCATTCCAGAGGAGCCAGCACTGAGCCTTGGTAGGGTCTGGCATGGCTGGAGCTGGGTCTGGTTCCCGTTTGGGACTCGCTGCCCACTCACCCCCACTGCCCTCGCTCAGAAGGGTCTGTCTATGCCAGGGGCTCTTGGACTTCTCTGTGTCCATGGTCAGAAGGGTCTGTCTCTGCATGAGTTTCCATAATGTCTTTGTACCCATGGGTATGGAATAACCACAGAGAGTGAAAGTGTCTGTCACGTTGCTTGCACACTCCTTCCTTTCTATACAAGACAAATCCATGCACACCTCCACGTATGGATATATTAAAAGGATAGGGCTGGATAGAGATTTCCCACAGAGCTCTAACTTCGGCATGACTCACTTTGTAAGGCAGCGGCCAGAGGATTTTTTTTCCCAGCTCTGTGTGAGTAGGTGTCCAAGAGATGAAGGGAGCAGCATTTAGAAGCAGTTTCAGGATTTCTAGGCAGGAAGTGGAGTTGACAGCCATCTGCATCTGTGCTGCTGTGCTGGGAGTCTGGGCACATCTGACTGACAGGGCAGCACTTCAGACTAGAAAAGCCCCGTCTCAAATTTTAGTGGCAGCATCTCCTGACATTTCCCTTCTTGGGGGAGTGTGGAGATTCCTCCCTGGAGTGGAGACTCCCCTCAGGGTCACTGCTTGAGGCTGAGCTAAAGAGATTTGCCCAGGGTCGTTGGTCTGGGGGAGTGACACCCATCTCTACTTAATTCTGCTTTGATCTAATTGCTTCCTAGAGCACTAGATTAAAATAGATGTTACAGCTCCCGTACTGTGGAGTAAATAATTTGATTAAGACCTTTGTGTCTAATCATGATCATAATCAATCATATCTCTATGTATATAAATCCTTCTGATTTGCCATCTTTAATGCTGAGGGACAAAGTTGTACAAAGTTTCGATTCCACCTGTATAATCCTTTAACATAAATCCTTGACAAAGTCTGGGGTTGGATCCAGGCACTCCCAGGCTCCTCTCACAAAAGGAGTTTAGAAAGCCTGGGGGTCCTGGTTTGGGGGAGCTTGGGGGTGTAATTGGGGTGTTGGGGGTCCTTTCTGCACCTCGTGACCCAACAGGAGCTTCTCTAATAAACTTTGTGTGAACTCCCACTGTGCCCATGACAGGAACCCCTGTGAGTGTCTGTGACATTCCGGCTCTGTGGCAGCCTGGGGACTCCTGGGGTGTCACCCTGGAACCCCTGTGAGTGTCTGTGACATCCCAGCTCTTTGGCAGCCTGGGCACTCCTGGGATGTCACCCTGGAACCCCTGTGAGTGTCTGTGACATCCCAGCCCTTTGGCAGCCTGGGCACTCCTGGGATGTCACCCTGGAACCCCTGTGAGTGTCGGTGCCCTCACTGTTCTTTAGGAGCACAGGGATGTCCCCACTGCACTCCTGCCACTGCCTGTGACAAATTGGCTCCTTGGCAGGGCAGAGACACCTCTGTTGTCACTCTGGAGCCCTGTGACTGTCACCTCATGACCCTTAGGAAGATTAAGCACCCCTGGGAAGTCCCCATGGAACCCCTGTGACTGAGTGTGACCAAACAGATCTTTAGGAGCCCAGAGACCCCTCAGATGTCCCCATGGAGCCCCTGAGCCTGCACGTGAGCTCACAGCTCTTGAGCAGCCTGGAAACCCCTGGAATCTGTTCATTCCTGCTCTGCTGAGGATGGATCCTCAGCAACTTGGAGGTTCCCTGATGGATTTTAGTTCTCCAGAGACTTGTTCAGTCTTCAGCTCTTCAGTTCAGGAATTCAGTGACAAAGGCTCATTATTATTTCAAAACACCTTAACAAGACATAGCTCTGGGAATATTTTCATTTTAATGAATTAAATTCTTCTGCTGTTAATTATACAGATTTCAAAAGTGTATTCTAAGAGAATGTATTAGATTTAAAAAAAAAACCCAAACTTTTTTTTTGTCCTATTTATTTAATTTTCTTGTTTATAGATTGATATCAGCAATCTCCAGTTGATATTGATCCTGAGCACCTCCTAATGCAGTCTGAATAGATATGAAAATCCACACCTGTAACAGTGGTAAGAGTTTTGCACCACTGAATTAGTGGTTTGTCTCAGTCTCTTCTGCCTTCACTTAGAGCCTGGATTAAAAAAAATACAAAGGAAACAGATTTTCTCGTGTTTGGGCTTGGTTGTTTATTAAATCTTATCAAAAAGTACAGAGCGTTCAGCAACACTTCTAGCCACCTGCTAGAAATGAGCAAAATGGAGCCAGATCCAGCTGCTACAAGGTCTCCTAAAGCTAAGCAGTCCAATATAGAATTAACACCTCTATTATTTATCCTTTTAACCCAATAACTAACTTCCCATGACCCTTAATGTGACACTAACTGTCCAACCAGAAACTCCTACCTGAAACTCTGAAGAAGGAAGATGAAAAGAAGAAAGAGACACCACCCAAAATCCTCCATCTTGTCCCATACCTATTACTGTATTATAAAAACCTCAAATTTAACACCCTTCACCGTATGAAAGCACACACTTCTGTTTAAATACACACCTGTGATTTTAACTTCATCACTCAAAGTTGGAAGCCTTCTCCAAGGCCTCAGGTCAAAAGCAGTGTTCTCCAGGGGGTCAGTGCCAGAAAGCACAGAAAGCTCAAAACCCCCAGGGCTCTGGGATCCAACTAATTTCCACACACAAACTTTAGAATCTGAGGTTCAAAATCAGATTGGTTAGGATGCCTCGATTTACACTGAGGGCAGAGCCCTTGCCTTCTCTCAGAGGAACAATACCAATGTTTTTCACCAGTCCTACACTGGAACAGTAACCACAGAGTGCCAAACTCTAGAAGCCCCAAAACCTCGTAACACCCACAAAAGCAAGCTATTCCTCTTCTCTCTTGAATGACCAGACTCTCTTGTTCGGGCTGTTCCCAGTCCAAAGCTACCAACCTCCCTGCTGAGGTTCTGTATATTCCTTCCAGATGAACCTGATCGTTTCCTCTTTCTATCCAATAGTTCATCAGATTCACAAATTCCCAAGGATCCAGTCCAAACCACTGAGAGAGGGGGACTCCTATGCTTTTAGCCACAATTTAAAATAACAAACAACGACACTGCAATCCTGACGGTCCAAAAATACGACCCCCCTTAAATTTTCAAGGGTCAAGGACATACCACTGCAGGAGGGAAATGCCTTTAATTTGTCCTGCAAGGTTTACACCGTCCTTTCACCCTCTGTATTCAAAAACTCTCGTGGCTCAAGCTGAAACCATCTAGAAAGAGCCTGCCTGGATGGCCGGGCTCCTTCAGCTTGGGCTTCAACAGCCACTTCCATCAGCAAAGTACAACAGAGCAGCCAACAACACAGCCCGAGTAAACAACACAGGAAACCCAGGGCAGAATTACCGGTTTGCCACAATTATAACGTTTGTCACAAGATGGCAGTATTAAAATACACAATTTCAAATCTAAAAATACACAATGACAGCGGTGGCAGGGACCGGTTAAACCCGAACACCGAGTGTTAGAGGGAATACCGTCCCCAAAACCGGGAATCCCCACACACAACCCGAATCCCAAAGTCAAAATCACTGTGGGGAAGGGTATCTCTTTATAAAGGGACAAAGTATTCACCTCTTTTCAACACAGCACACAGCATGCAGCAATTTTAAACGTTCACCAAAATTGCTTCACCCTTCTCCAGCCATTTCGGTCTCCTGAAAATGAAAACGCGGATCCGAGCTCCCACTTGTCTTGTACTAAATGCATCTCACCAGTCACACACACAGACACTCACACAGTCAGGACACAGTCAAAATAATAACGATTAAAATAGCAACAACAAAAATAGCAGCAATAAACAAGGGTTTGTCCAGTTCACCCCCAGAACTGCTGGCGGGTCCCCTGACACAACAAACCCTTTCTCCGGCCACTGCACCCTCCTGATGCTTGCAAGCAAAACTGCACAGCTTGAGCTGAGCACAGAACGTCTTCTGTGACTTATCAGCTGCCTTTTAGCTATGTGTACGTCTTACAGGCTACCCCACATAATTTTAAACACACTGTTTTGTCTGCAGTGCAGCAACAGGTCTTGTCTATCCCTGTGATGAGCAGCCGGGGATCAGAGATCCCTCCAGGAAGGTGCCAGCAGTGCCAGAGATGTCCCCAGCCCGGGCTGTTCTCACAGACAAACAGAGGAGTCCTGCCACGGTCACCAAATTGATGCAGAGACAAAAACTCTCTAACCAGTTAAAGTTAGAAAGTGATATGGTTATTACCACACTGGGCACACCCGGGAGAAATCTCCCACAGGGATGTGCGAAGTGCATAGGGCTCTTGCCTTCTTTTATCCACAAAAGTCTTACATATTCATACCAAATACACATATACATATGCCTTACCTAATCCCATCTAGCCCCACTTCATATTAAAATTCGTTCAAAGTCCTTTTACTCTTGCACAGTTGCTTCCCTCAAGTGGGTTGCTGGGTGTTTGAAATGGGTCAGTGGTTTCCTAATGATGAAGTCAGGGAGTCTTCCTTGCCTTCAACTTTTCATCTTTGTCTTGTTGGTAGGTTCTCGGGCCCCTTGGCCATAGTTCAAGCTTCCATCCTGGTTCTGGCTGGTTTCAGGGTCCAGATGCAGTTATGGTTCCTTGACTTCAACAATATCCCAACCACCTGTGTTGACACAACAAAATCAAGTGAGTGATTTATTGTCTTTGCTCTACTGGCTCAGCCACTTTCTACATTGCTTCTACTCTAATCATTATATGTATAGCTTCTATCCCTCAGCTAAGCTCTTAATCCTTTGATTTTTGCTTCAACAGAACATTAAAACCTATTCTTGAAAAACAAAAGGGGGAGTTGGAATGCCCACTTGTTAGATAGGTTAGCAAAAGCCCTGTACGTTCTCAGCTTTCTGAATGGAGATGAAACTGGCCAAACAGCACACGAAAGGCAATATTCTTTTGATACAAAGGCTCATCCCAGGCCTCTGATGATGGTAAAGGGCCCAGTAACAAGGCAGTGGACAGGACCTGTAGACTTGTTGGGGTGGGGAAAGTGATTGTGCTTGTGTCTCCACAGGTCACCACATGAAATGAGTTCCTTTGTGGTGTGTGTGACCATTTGTTGCATCATCCTGATTGGCAAAAACACTGTGAGTGTCTTACCCCCTATACTGGATGGCACAAACGTATGGATCACCCCTGCAAATGCTGCTCACACCGATACTGTGTGCATCTCTGTGACAACCCCTGGTGATCCCTTCCACACGTGCTTGGTGGGGATGTCCATTGGCCAGAAGCGTTTTGGTAAGCTGTATGAGAGCGTGCAGCAAAACTGCACAGCCCCAGGTATATTGCAGCCCAGGTGGTGGAGCCAGGACACCTGGCAAAAGACCACAGGATGGGATGGGACGTGGTACAAGGATCTGAGAAGGATGCACGACTTTCCAGCTTTGCTCTCCCAGCCACAGGAACCAGATACACCAGGGACTTTGTCTGCTTAATACCAGCAATTGGTACTGCTCAGGCTTTGGCTTCTTTAAACAAGCTTGGCTGCTGGCTTGCAAAGGAAGCTAATACCACTAGTGCTGCTCTTTCAGCAATGCTAATTGATGTTAAATTGGTGTGACATGCAACACTGCCAGAGCAGCCATTGATTTCATGCTGTTGGCTCAAGGCCATGGGTGCAAAGATTTTGATGGATGTGCTGCATGAACTGAAGGGATCATTCAGAGTCCATTCACAAGAGTATTGGTAACCTTGAGCAGCTCACTGAACAGCCACAGCAACATGATGAGGGTGATTGGTGGGGGCTGTCTTCATGTCTCAAACACCTCAGCTTCGGGACACTACTTAAACATTTATTAATGTGTGGCATAGTTATCCTTGGTGTTTTCTTAATGATTGTGATATGCATCCCATGTATTTTATCTTGTGTGGCACAAATGATCAATAATAGCCTTAATGAGATAATGGCTTTGTTGGCACAAACAGTTTTAGCTGTGCAATACACAAAGAAGGGAGAAATATTACCAATAAGTAAAACTTGAACAAAAGGAAGGCCTTGTAAAATCATGGCTCAGGCCTGTTACTTCAGCTAAGTAGAAAAGGACTGTGGGAAAGAAACTCAACTGAATTAGGGCTAGAAAATCATGTTACATAAACCTTGCGTGTTTTTATCATGGTGTGGGGTGGTTGGTTGAATTATGTTTGTTATGTTTTAGAACAGTGTAACTGATAATGGCTAATTGCTTAAAAAGGCCTGGTTCTTGCAATAAAGCTTCTCTTTTTTGTACATACCTGAGGACTCTGTTTCACTACAGACCCTCCCCCACATCAGCCCAAAGCTCTACTTTGACCAAGTGGGGCCTCATGGCACACAGGTGCCACTGGGACATTGCCAGGCCTAGTGGAAACAAGGCTCCATTATTGCACAGCAAGGCCTCATGGCACCCAGGAGAGCACAGTGACACAATGGGATCTCATGGAAGCAAGTGTCCATTGTGACACAGCAGGGCCTCATGGCACCCAGGAGAGCACTGTGACACAATGGGATCTCATGGAACAGTGTCCATTGTGACACAGCAGGGCCTGATGGCACCCAGGAGAGCACTGTGACACAATGGGATCTCATGGAACAGTGTCCATTGTGACACAGCAGGGCCTGATGGCACCCAGGAGAGCACAGTGACACAATGGGATCTCATGGAACAGTGTCCATTGTGACACAGCAGTGCCTCATGGCACCCAGGAGAGCACTGTGACACAATGGGATCTCATGGAACAGTGTCCATTGTGACACAGCAGGGCCTCAGGGCACCCAGGAGAGCACTGTGACACAATGGGATCTCATGGAACAGTGTCCATTGTGACACAGCAGGGCCTGATGGCACCCAGGAGAGCACTGTGACACAATGGGATCTCATGGAACAGTGTCCATTGTGACACAGCAGGGCCTGATGGCACCCAGGAGAGCACTGTGACACAATGGGATCTCATGGAACAGTGTCCATTGTGACACAGCAGGGCCTGATGGCACCCAGGAGAGCACTGTGACACAATGGGATCTCTTGGAACAGTGTCCATTGTGACACAGCAGGGCCTGATGGCACCCATGTGCCACTGGGACTGTGCCAAGGCTCGTGCAAGCAAGGCTCCACTGTGACAATGAACAGCCTCATGGCACCCAGGAGACCATTGTGGCACAGTGGAATCTCATGGAACCAAGGCCCCATCATGACAAAGCGTGGCCTGATGGAAACCCAGTGCCACTGGGACATCTCCAGCCTTGGAGGAAGCAAGTGTCCATTGTGACACAGCACAGCTTTGTGAATCACAGGAGAGCACAGTGACACCATGGAATCTTGGGGAGCCAAGTGTCAATTGTAAACACAGTGGGGACTCACAAAACCCAGGAGAACATTTTGACACCGTGGAATTGCATGGAAGCAAATGTCCATTGTTTCATGTTTCATGTTGTGGCCTCATAGAGCACTGGAGACCATTGTGACAGAATAGAAAAATGTGGAGCAAAGGCTCCTGTAAGAGTCAGTCTGGAGTTCCCTCATTTCCCTCTCAACCATCACGAGGATAGAGGCTGTCCCAAGGACCCCCACCCGCTTCTGGACAGGAGTTCTGGCCTGGCCGAGGTGGATGCTGGCCAAGGGACTGTTTGCTGGTGCTCTGTGCTTGCTGTGCTGTCCACAGTACAGAGCCTTTGAACAGGTACTGCACCTACAGCTGCTTCTCAGAACACCACTGCATGTTCTGTCTCGAGCACTTCACAATGGCCCATAAATCTCCCAGCTCTTGGCCAGACTCCACTCGCTTTGGAAAAGGACTATAAGAAAGCGACCCTCTGGAGAAGCCTTTGAGATCTCCCCACAGAAGGCGAGTTTATTGGCTGGGACCACGAGGACACTGGAGTCTATTGGGCCAGACCACGAGGACATCGGCCTCGTCTGTTGGTAGCTATTCCCTATTCCCCTCTTTGTCTCTCTCTCTCTTTACTTTGTTTCCTTTAACTCTCCCTCTATTGCAAAACTGATTTGTTGGCACTCAATAAAAGTGCATTTCTGCTTTGAGCAAACTGACTTGTCCCCTGTTGTTGTCTTTTGCACCTTTGAGATCAAAAACGAACCATCATGAATCTCGGATGTTTCAAAGGAGGATTGTTACACCAACCCAAACTATACTGTGACTCTAGAAGATGGGTGGATGTGTAACTTAACTTGAAAATATTAATAAAATCATGATTATCATCATACCTTTATTATTTTTATTATAATTATTTACTACTACTTCTATTTCTTCCACTCCTCCTCTGCTTCTTCTTCTTCTTCTTCTTCTTCTTCTTCTTCTTCTTCTTCTTCTTCTTCTTCTTCTCCTCTATATTATTCTCCTTATGTCTATACTTAAAATTATTATTACAATTACTACTACAGCTATTTCCTCATCTTAATATTTCTATTCTTCTTCTTCCTATTATTATTTTCTTATTATTATAACTGTTTCTTCTTATGTGCTTCTTGTTCCTCTACTTCTACTTGTACTTGTACTTCTACTTCTTATTTATTCTTATATTATTATTCTTATTCTAAATTCCTATTGTTTTTCCTATTCTCATTCTAATTCTTCATATCATTCTTTCTGTTTCTTTTTTTCTTATTCTAACTCCTTTTCCTTAGCCCTGCTCCTGGGGCAGTGGAGCCAGGCAGGGGCAGGGCAGAGTCTGCACAGTCCCCGCAGTGCCCGCCGCAGCCGGGATCGATGTTTCTTGATGGGGGCCGGCGCTTCCAGACGGGCAGGGGAGGCACAGCACGGGCCTGGGGAGCTCGGCTCAGGTGGGCCCGGCTCAACCCAGGCCTGGCAAAGGGCAGCCAAGGGGAACCCACCTGCTGACAGACCTGCCCATCTGTGCTCTCTCTCTGCCCACTCTTCACACAGCTCGAGGACGCTCACTCCATCCCCCTCATCCTCTTCTGCTGGGGAGAGCTCCTGCCCAGTGCACGCTTCCTCATGGCACTCTTGATGGTACATGCTGGTTTCTGTGGGGGACAGCTCCTGCTCAATGCAGGCTTCCCCTTGGGATCCCTCATGGCAGCTGTTGCTAAGGTTGCTGCATGGTATCAGGCCTGAGCTGTCGCCTCCTCCCTGCCCCTGCCCGCTGAGGGCCTGCTCTTCCAGCCTGCTGGGCATGGGGCTGGCTGCTTTGGAGTTGGGCTTCCCCCTTTCCTCCTCCATGTGCAATGCAGAACGTCTGGCACACAGAGATCCCGGGAGCTGCTTCCTCCTGAGCCAGTGGCACACAGTTGTTCTGTCCAACCAGTGCTGATGCAGGGGAAGAATCACTTCCCTGCTCTTATTGGCCACACCATTCCTGATCCATAGGAGTCCTAGGGTTTGGATGAGGGAAATGCTGGGAAGGAAGTGGGGACAAAATGTTATTGATTGTTAGCCTTGAAGGGTCTTGATTGTCATATCTATTCAGACTGCATTAGATGGTGCTGGGGGCCAATATCAATTAGACGTGGCTTTTATCAATCTATAAACAGGAAAAGAAAACAGAACAAAGGAGTTCTCTCTGCATTTTTTTCATTATCATATACTCATTTTAAATGGACTTCTGAAATCTATCTAATTAACCACAGAAGAATTGAAACTTCAGTTATTCCCAGGGGCTTTTCTTGTTTAGGTGTTTTGAACAAATGTTTATGAGAATTTGTCTCTGGATTTCTCAGCTGAAGAGCTCTAGAAAGAAGAGGTCTCTGGAGTAGGAAAATTCATCAGCATCTTCCAAGTGTGGGAGGATCCATCCTCATCAGAGCAGGAATGAACAGAAATGGGCACAGCTTTCTGGCTGCCCCAGTTTTGGGATGGGCCCTGGGCCGGGAGCAGGAGCAGCTCTGGAGGGCCCCAAGGCCAGGGCTGTTGTTCTGGCCTGGGCAGATGGGATGGCAGGAGGGGCTGCAGAGCTGTCAGGAGCTCAGGGAGAGGGGAGCAGGGCACACAGGCAGCCTCCTTTTGCCTTGGCCAAGCACCTTCCCCCATGGCTGGGGCTGAGTCCTCTCTGAGCTGCAGCTGCTGCTGTGCCCTTGGCAGGGGCTGAGGCCGTGGGGCCACTGCCCAGAGCCCCCTGGCCTGAGCAGAGCTGTGGGGCCAGAGCCGGCTGGGCTGTGCTGGGGAGAGGCCCTTGGTGCTGCACAGAGCTCAGGGCAGCTGGCACAGCTTGCAGGCAGCTGGGCTGGCCTGAGAGAGCCTGCCAGAGAAAGCAGCAGTGTCCATCTCAGCCTGGCTGAGCGGGCAGGGGCACGACTCAGCCCAGGCCTTGTGGGGCAGGGCCAGCGCCTGGGGAAGGCATTGCAAACAGGCAAGTGGCCCAGAGAGGAGGCTGCTCTGTGCCCTTGGTGGCACGCACAGAGCAGGGAGGGGGTCCAGGACATTTGTCACTGCCAGCCTCTGTCCCCAGCCCTTGCCAGCCCTGGCTGCTGAGCCCAGGTTTGGCCTGGGCTGAGTTTGGCTGTGGCCCAGCTCCATCCTCCTGCAGGGCTCAGGGCCTGTTCCCGGCCATGGCCAGCCCTGCCCGGCCTCTGTGCTGGCCCAGAGCCCAGCAGAGCCCGGGGCAGGGCTGTCAGTGCAGGCCCACAGGTGCCACGGGCTGTGCAGGAGCTGGCAGAGGCTGCCCAGCAGGGAGGCCATGGGGCACAGAGCCCCAGGGCTGCTGTGGGCACCACGGCTGCACCTTCAGCTCCAGAGGAGATGGGACAGATTGGAGCAGGGACAAATAATCCCTGCTGGATTGTTTAGTGTGTTTGCTTATACAGGTGATGTCCATCCACATGTCGAGGAGGTGTTTTGTGTCAGATAACACTGGCAGAGTGATAAGAATAATATTATTCATCTGAAAAATTGTTCATGCATAATACACAATGAGGAAAATAAAGACACATATAATCAGAAGAGCACCTGACTTTTGCAGATGATGAGAGAGTCATTGATCTTCCAGTAGTCAAACCTGTTTAAATACTTTCTCCAGGGCTTCCTTGAGATGCGAGCTGACCACCAGAGGCCATGGGAAGCCAGAACTCTATGCCATAGCAGCCTTTGACTGGGACTAACCCTTGCATATAGGGAATTGTTCAGGGGGAGTATGAATTTTGGCTGTGGGCACCTGGAAAGAGGGATGGTTCGTTTCCACAGGAAGGAAAGCTCAAAGCCCCAGTGGTCTGGAGACTGATGAGAGGCCGACCTCAACATTCCAAGGTTAGCTGGATCTTTCAGGTGGCCCCTGGGAGGCCAAACCAGCCATATCTGTTTCATCTCACCTTGGTTCCATGAGGCCCCACAGTGTCACAATGGTCTCCACAGGAAGGAAACCACAGAGCCCCAGTGTTTCGGGGCTGATGGGCAGCAGGCACCAGATGCCAAGGCCTGGCAGACCTGTCTGTCCTGGCAGCTTTGTCTGGGAGCAGCCCTTACATATACAGAATTTTGAATGTGGAATCCTAATTTCAGCCATTTGTTCCTGGAGGAGAAGGCTGTTCTTTTCCACAGAAAGAAAAGCACACAGCCCCTGTGTTTGGAAGGCAGGGGAGAGCTGGCCCTCAGGAGGCTAAGGCCAGTTAGACCTGTCTGTAATGGCAGCTTTTGTGTAGGAGCAATCTTTGGATGTAGGACTTTTGAAGGTGGAATCCCAGTTTTGGCCATGGGCAAATGGAGAAGGAAAGTTCTTTTCCACTGGAAGGAAAGCATAGAGCCCAGATATTTCAGGGGCAGATGAGCAGTAGCCACCAGAGGCCAAGACCAGCCAGACCCATCTGTCCTGGTATCTTTTGTCTTAGAACAATCCTTGATTACATAGAATTTTGGAGGCAGAATCCCAATTTCAGCCATGAGTACTTGGGGAAGGATGGTTCTTTTCTGTAGGAAGGAAAGCAAGGAGCCCCAGTGTCTCAGGGCAGATTAGAGGCGACCACCAGAGGCCAAGGCCAGCCAGGCCTGTCTGTCCTGGCAGCTTTTGTTTGGGAGAAACCCTTGCACATAAGGAATTTTGGAGCAGAAATACCAATTTTGGCCTTGGGTGTCTGTTCAGGAGAGACAGTTCTTTTCCATAGGAAGGAAAGCACAGAGCCCCAGTGTTTGGGGGCAGGTGAGACCCAGCTCTCAGGAATACAGGGGCAGCCAGACTTGCTGGTAATGACTGCTTTTGTCTGAGAGCAATCCCTGGATATTGGAAATTTGGGAGAGGGAATCCCACTTTGGCCATGGATGCTTGAGTGAGAAGGACAGTTCTTTTCCATCTGAAGGAAAGCCCAGAGCCCCAGTGTTTCAGGGACACATGAGAAGAGACCCTTGACCTGCCAAGGACACTGGACCAGTCAGGCCAAGTCAACCTTTTACCTTTTTCCTTGGTTCCATTGGACCCTGCAATGTCACAATGGTCCCTTTCTTCCATGATCCCTTGCAGTATCAAAATGGTTTTCTTGGTTCCATGGGACTGGACAATGACACGATGGCCCCTTGGTTCCATGAGGCCCCACAGTGTCACAATGGTCTCTGTGATTCCATGCAGTCCTGCAGTGTCACAAGGGTCCCTTGGTTCCATTGGGCTCCTCAGGATTACAGTGGCCCTGTGGCTGCACAAGGCTGAGCTGTGTCACACTGGTCCCTGGTTTCCATGGGGCCCCACAGTGTGACAACTATCCCTTGCTTCCATGGGGCCTTGCAGTGTCACAATGGTCTCCTTGCTTCCACAGGGTTCTGCAGACCCCCTTAAATCAACGAAGCCTTGTGTCCCTGTGGTCTCCAGTATTCCATGAAACCCCACGATGTCACATTCAACCTTTGGTTCCATGGGGTCCAGCACTGTCACATGAACCCTTAGGTCCATGGGCCCTGCAGTGTCACAATGGACTCCTTGGTTCCGTAGGGCCACAAAGTGTCACAATGGCCCCTGTGTTCAATGAGGCCTGTTGTGTCACAGTAGTCCCCATGATTCCATAAGGCTCTGCAATGTCACAATAGACCATTGGTTCCATGAGACCCCACAGGGTCAGAGTGGACCTTTGGTCCCATTGAACCCCACAGTGTCACTCTGGTTCTCATTGGTTTCACAAGGCCTTGAAGTGCCACAATGGCCCTCTGCTTACACAAGGCCACAAGCTTTTAAAATGGCTTCCATGCTTTCATGAGGCCCTGCTGTGTCACAATGGACCCTTGGCTCTGCAGTGTCAGAATGCCCCCTTGGTCCCTTGGTTCCATGAGTCCCTGAAGTGCCACAATGCTCCTTAGGTTAGCTGAAGCCTCAAAGTGTCATCATGGTCTCCATGGTGCCATGAGGCCTTGCAATGTCAAAATGGACATTTGGTTCCATGAAGTCCCACCGTCACTATTGGGCCCCTGGTTCAAAAGGCCTGGAACAATCAGAATGGCCCCTTTCTTTCATGGGACACGGTCCCTTGCATTCCTGAAACACATCCAGGTTTGCTCAGCATCAGAGACACCTTTCCCTTGCTTGTCCCCACCTGTCATCACTGCCTTCAGTGTTGTGCTGTAACTGGAACCTGGGGACACTTTCTCAGTTGTGACCCTCATTGGGACCCATTAAAACTTCAAGAAACTTCAGTGTTTCAATCTTTGAGTTCTTTGAGTTCTTTGAGTTCTTGAGAAGTTTTTTGAACACGCTCTGAGGGACTGAGTCTGATGCAAACACCACCAAAGCCCTGAGAGGGTCATTAAAATGCTTGTGCTGTGTCTGTGCTGCTGAACTGTGCCGGGCTCCTGGCCCAGAGGCAGCTCCTGGCAACCAAGAAGAGCTTCAAAAACGTTTCTCTTCATGAGCAGCTCTTCTCCCAGCCCACTGCAGCCACCCCAGGCACAGCACAGAGGCACAGAGAGCTTCAAACACTCAGGGCTGGGAAGATGCTCAGAAGTGCCTGGGGCAGAATCACTCCCAGCCCTTGACACAGGAAGCCTCTGGCTGCAGGACAATGCAGCTGCAGCTCCTGCACTGATCTCCTAAAGCTGGAACATCCCAATGCCTGCAGACTCGGTGAGTACATTCTCTGATGATCTCTTGTGTAGAGCAGCCAGGGGTGTCCAGGGCTGTGGTGCAGAGCAGGGTCCTGCAGCCCAGGGCGCTGTGCTGGGGCAGGGACTCTGCTGCCTGCCAGGGACAGCTCTCAGCCAGCCCTGAGAGCTGCTCCCACACTGGGGGACAAGGTCTGGGTGGAAGGAGACAGCTGGTAATGCTTGGAAGAGTGGTCCTTGTGTGTTGAGGATGCTGCAATGTTGAGGACTGCTCCCAGCATGACATTTAACTGCAGAACATTTCCAGGTAGATTATATAGGGAGCACAGCTAGACAGGGGCTGTGAAAAACGGAAAATCCAGGTTTTTAAATCAACTGTTCTTGGTTCTTTCGATGGGAAATTGCATACTGATATTCGCCTCTCAGTTCAGATGGAGAAAAATAGAAAAAAAAATTCTCTCCAATCTTAATAAAGCAGGCAGTCACAGAAATCAGCACAGGGTCCCTTACAGTCAGCATCAGTGTTGTGTTTCCAGCCTCCTCAGTGTTGTTCGGGTGTTGCCATCAGAGTCTGCAGAGGCAGGGCTGGTCCTGGGCAATGCCTGTGCTGGGAGGGATCTGCAGGGCAGAGCTGAGCCCCCAGGGCTGGGCTGGGCTCTGGCAGCAATGGCAGGGCCCAGCCCTGGGCACTGGGAAGCAGCTGCTGGCAGGGACAGCTCCAGGCACAGAGCCCTGGGCAGGCAGTGGGGGAAAGTGCCACCAAGCTGGGCTGGGATATTTAAAGTCCTCTCTAAACCAAACTATTCCATGATTACTTTTTTAATAGATCCCCATGGCAAGACACAGGAAATGTCCAACAGCAGCTCCATCAGCCATTTCCTCCTGCTGCCATTGGCAGACACGCGGCAGCTGCAGCTCCTGCACTTCTGCCTCTTCCTGGCCATCTCCCTGGCTGCCATCCTGGCCAACGGCCTCATCATCAGCGCCGTAGCCTGCGGCCACCACCTGCACACCCCCATGTTCTTCTTCCTGCTCAACCTGGCCCTCACTGACCTGGGCTCCATCTGCACCACTGTCCCCAAAGCCATGCACAATTCCCTCTGGAACACCAGACACATCTCCTATGAAGGATGTGCTGCACAGCTCTTTTTCTTTATGTTCTTCATTGGAACAGACTATTTCCTCCTGACCATCATGTGCTACGACCGCTACGTGTCCATCTGCAAACCCCTGCACTACGGGACCCTCCTGGGCAGCAGAGCTTGTGCCCACATGGCAGCAGCTGCCTGGGCCAGTGGCTTTCTCAATTCTCTGCTTCTCACAGCCAATACATTTTCCCTGCCCCTGTGCAAGGGCAATGCCCTGGGCCAGTTCTTCTGTGAAATCCCACATATTCTCAAGCTCTCCTGCTCACACTCCAACCTCAGAGAACATGGGCTCATTGTGTTTAGTCTCTGTTTTGTATTGTGCTGTTTTGTGTTCATTGTTTTCTCCTATGTGAAGATCTTCAGGGCTGTGCTGAGGATCCCCTCTGAGCAGGGACGGCACAAAGCCTTTTCCACCTGCCTCCCTCACCTGGCTGTGGTCTCCCTGTTTGTTACCACTTCAGTGTTTACCTACCTAAAGCCCCCTTCCATCTCCTCCCCATCCCTGGATCTGTCCCTGTCAGTTCTGTACTCGGTAGTGCCTCCAACCCTGAACCCCCTGATCTACACCCTAAGGAACCAGGAGCTCAAGGCTGCCCTGAGGAAAATGATGACAGTATCTTCAGGAGCAATAAATTTTCTTTTCTGCTTCAGAGCCTTCAGAATTTAACTCTTTACAATTTTAGATTTTTTTTTCTCCTATTTGTCCATTTTTTCATTGTCTTATTGTTTTTCTATAGTTGTAATGTGTGATAATTGATAAAAGATTCGTGTTAATCACAAAAGCATTAGTGTTTGTATAAACCAGAATACTAAGCTCTATAGTGAAGCATGCACACTAGATAAAGTAAATTATATGATTAAATAATTCTGTTTAAAATCACCTTGTTATGTTATATTATGTTGTATTATGTTACATTAGAATATGTTATGTTATGTTTTTCAAATAAGTTGTATCGGCTGCCAGCTTGCAAAATTGGACTGCCCAAAAAGCCCTTCCTGCCTTTGTCTGATCAATACTGCCTATCCCAAAAACCAGACTCCCAGAACTTCTCTAGTGGTTATCTTCAAAGACCAGACCTCCAGAACTTCCCTGGTGGTCATCTACAAGGACCGGATGGCAATCTGTGACTAATTATCACCCAAAGGCTTTGTGAATTTGTGAACAACGAGAACCCACAGTATAAGAAGAGGCTGCAAACCAAGGTTCGGTGGAGCGTGGAGTGGGCGGTGACCCCTCACGTTCCCCAGCGCTGCTTGCTCTGTCTATATCAAATAAAGCAATCTAAATTTGTTAAATATCGAGACTTTTGTCTCTCATTTATAACAGCCCTAAGCCGGGGACCCGCTTAGCGGGCGGAATTTTTCAGGGTTGGCAGTGGTGGCGGTGGCCCGAACCCGGCAGAGAGTCCCCGGGAATGCCGTGGGTGAGGCTGGAGAGTGAGAGATGTCGATGGAGGGGCTGGGGGGAGTGAGAGGCGCGGGCCTCGCCCCCAGCCCTGGCCCGTGACCCCCGTGGCTAACACGGGTTGTATGACGCACCCTGTGCTTTTTATTTGTTTGGGGTTTTTGGTCACTGGTTGCCGTCCCCCGGCTTTTCCGGAGGGAAGCCGATCGCTGCGGGGTGGGCAAAAGCCGCTGGCCCGTGGCATGGTCGGTGGCAGCTTGTCCCACGCTTGGTGGATGGGTTCCCTGGGGGCGGTGAAACGCGGCTGCCACGGCCGTCCCCTCCCCGTTGTGCACTTTTCTCACTAGGCAAACATCCTTCCATGTCGGCTCTCCCAATCATTGTGAAGCAGAATTCACCAGGCCTTGGATTGTTCACCCACTGATAGGGAACGTGAGCTGGGTTTACACCGTTGTGAGACAGGTCAGTTTTACCCTACTGATGATGTGTTGTTGCAACAGGCTGCTCCTGCTCCTTCTAAATTACTTTCTTGAAGTGTGTCTATCTGTCTCGGTTTGAAAGACAGGTATGGTCTAAGGAAAGGCAGGAGCCCCTTTTCTGCGATGCAGAGTGCAATCCCCCTCCCTTTTAATTATTTTAGGTCCAATTCAGACACCTTCAGGCAGGAGATATGGGGATGAGAATAACAGTTCTTTACTGGTATTTAACAAAGCAGAAAAAACAACAACAGCTATAAAAATTGGCAACAGAAACAGTCTAGCTGCGCTCCAGTCCCTTCTGGCCGCAGGCCGTCTCCCTGTGCTGTTACCGGTGCTGGGGGCAGGGCAGGTCCCGCGCAGTTGAAGAGGGCTGGGTGATGGCGGCCGCGGCCCAGGGGAGAGCGGGGATGGGGAAAGTTACTCCCCCCTCACGGTGTCGGTCGTGGTGCTCAGCAGAGTGTCCGGAGGTAGTAGGGTGAGCTGGGAGAGCCGCGGAGCGATGTCCAAAGGCAGGGAGCGTGGATCTCAGCGCTGGGATGACAGGGGAAGATGCCAGAGCAGAGCCCAGGTTGTCTTCCCACTCCACGAGCCAAGCGAGAGATCGTTCCCCGCTCCAGACCCCCCTATCCCACCTTTCCTTTTCCGGTTCCCCCCCCCGCCTCCCCCTCCAGCCACCCCCCTACGAGAGAACATTATCTGTCGTTTTAAGGTGTAGCCACAATTAATTAGCATAACAATGGGAGAAATTCCACAGAAAGAAAAGCGAAGCATTCAACCCCCAACATTATCCACCCCTGAATTTCTCCCATACTAATATGCTATATCAAATTAAACTGTTACATTATATATACATACATGCAGTTAGAGACATAGGCACAGTACTATAGGTATTTCACCCTAAAACAAGGTCTCCTTGGGGTATGCATCTGGTCTCTCCATTCTTTTGCATCACCCACCAGGTGCAACCTGGTCCTTGAGCGAATACAACTCCATGGATGGGATTGTCTTTGCTGGAGGCAGGATTCACCCAAACAGTTTTTCCTAGCATACCTCTCATGTGTACCACTGGAACCTTATCTCCATTCGATATTCCCAAGGGCTCAGATTGGGCAGGGCCTGCTCGGTTAGTGGAACCTCGGGTGTTCACTAACCATGTGGCCTTTGGTAGATTAATCTCCCAGTTCTTGAAAGTTCCCCCACCCAGTGCCTTCAAGGTGGTTTTAAGCAGGCCATTGCACCGTTCAACTTTCCCTGCAGCTGGTGCATGGTAGGGGATATGGTACACCCACTCAATGCCGTGTTCTCTAGCCCAGGTGTTTATAAGGCTGTTCTTGAAATGAGTCCCATTGTCTGACTCAATTCTCTCAGGGGTACCATGCCTCCAAAGAACTTGTTTTTCCAGGCCCAGGATGGTGTTCCGAGCAGTGGCATGAGGCACAGGGTAGGTCTCCAACCATCCAGTGGTGGCTTCCACCATGGTCAGTACATAGCGCTTGCCCTGGCGGGTTTGAGGCAGTGTGATGTAGTCAATCTGCCAGGCCTCTCCATACTTATATTTGGACCATCGCCCCCCATACCAGAGGGGCTTCACCCGCTTGGCTTGCTTGATGGCAGCGCATGTCTCACAGTCATGGATAACTTGAGAAATACTGTCCATGGTTAGATCCACCCCTCGGTCTCGTGCCCACTTATATGTGGCATCTCTGCCCTGATGACCTGAGGCATCATGGGCCCATCGAGCCAGGAACAACTCTCCCTTGTGCTGCCAGTCTAAATCTATCTGCGACACCTCTATCTGTGCAGCCTGATCTACCTGCTCATTGTGTCGGTGTTCCTCATTAGCCCGACTCTTGGGGACATGGGCATCTACGTGACGGACTTTCACAGGCAACTTCTCTACCCGGGTGGCAATGTCTTTCCATTCATTGGCAGCCCAGATTGGTTTTCCCCTACGTTGCCAGTTAGCCTTTTTCCACCTTTCCAGCCATCCCCACAGAGCATTGGCTACCATCCATGAATCAGTGTAAAGGTAGAGTTTTGGCCACTTCTCTCTTTCAGCAATGTCCAGGGCCAGCTGAACAGCTTTGAGTTCAGCAAGTTGACTCGATCCACCTTCTCCTTCGGTAGCTTGTGCAACCTGTCGTGTGGGGCTCCATACGGCTGCTTTCCACTTCCGGTTCATCCCCACGATGCGGCAGGAACCATCAGTGAAAAGAGCATAGCATGTTTCATCTGCTGGCAGTTGGTTATATGGTGGGGCTTCTTCGGCCCGGGTCACCTGTTCCTGTTCCTCTTCGTCGGCAAGGCCAAAGTCTTCCCCTTCCGGCCAGTTGGTAATAATCTCCAAAATCCCAGGGCGATTCGGGTTTCCAATACGGGCACGTTGTGTGATGAGGGCAATCCATTTACTCCATGTGGCGTCAGTGGCATGGTGGGTTGAGGGAACCTTTCCTTTAAACATCCAGCCCAGCACTGGCAGTCGGGGTGCCAGGAGGAGTTGTGTTTCTGTGCCAACCACCTCTGAGGCTGCTTGGACCCCTTCATAGGCGGCCAAGATCTCCCTCTCTGTCAGAGTGTAGTTGGCCTCGGACCCTCTGTAGCTTCGGCTCCAGAACCCCAGTGGTCGGCCTCGCGTCTCACCAGGCACCTTCTGCCAAAGGCTCCAGGACAGACCATGGTTCCCGGCTGCAGAGTAGAGCACGTTCTTCACATCTGGTCCCGTCCTGACTGGGCCAAGGGCTACAGCATGAGCAATCTCCTGCTTGATCTGGGCAAAGGCTTGCTGCTGCTCAGGGCCCCAGTGGAAATCGTTCTTCTTGCGGGTGACCAGGTAAAGAGGGCTCACAATCTGGCTGTACTCAGGAATGTGCATTCTCCAAAAGCCTATGGCACCTAGGAAGGCTTGTGTTTCCTTCTTGCTGGTTGGTGGAGACATTGCAGTGATCTTATTGATGACCTCACTGGGGATCTGGCGCCGTCCATCTTGCCACTTTACTCCCAGGAACTGGATCTCTTGGGCAGGCCCTTTGACTTTGCTCTTTTTAATGGCGAAGCCGGCTCCCAGCAGAATCTCAATGATCTTTTCTCCTTTCTGAAATACTTCCATTGCCGTATCCCCCCACACAATGATGTCATCAATGTACTGCAGATGTTCTGGAGCTCCACCCTTCTCCAGTGTAGCCTGGATCAGCCCATGACAGATGGTGGGGCTGTGTTTCCACCCCTGGGGCAGTCGGTTCCACATGTATTGCACACCCCTCCAGGTGAAAGCGAACTGAGGCCTGCACTCTGCTGCCAGAGGAATGGAGAAGAATGCATTGGCGATGTCAATGGTGGCGTACCACTTTGCTGCCTTGGACTCCAGCTCGTACTGCAGTTCCAGCATGTCCGGCACGGCAGCGCTCAGCGGTGGAGTCACCTCATTCAGTGCACGATAGTCCACTGTCAATCTCCATTCTCCTTCCGATTTACGCACAGGCCAGATGGGGCTGTTGAAGGGTGAGTGGGTTTTGCTGACCACCCCTTGGCTCTCCAGCTCACGGATCATCTTGTGGATGGGGATCACGGCATCTCGATTCGTCCGGTACTGCCGGCGGTGCACTGTTGAGGTAGCAATTGGCACCTGTTGCTCTTTCACCCTGAGGAGTCCCACTGCAGATGGGTTTTCTGATAGCCCAGGCAGGGTGTTCAACTGCTTAATGCCCTCTGCTGCCACAGCAGCTATTCCAAAAGCCCACCTGAGTCCCTTTGGGTCTTTGTAATAGCCATTCCTGAGGAAGTCTATGCCTAGGATACATGGTGCCTCTGGGCCAGTCACAATTGGATGTTTCTGCCACTCTTTCCCAGTCAGGCTCACCTCAGCCTCCAGCAGAGTCAATTCCTGAGATCCCCCTGTAACCCCAGCAATTGAAACAGGTTCCTTTCCGACATGTCCTGATGGTATTAATGTACATTGTGAACCAGTGTCAACCAATGCTCTGTGTTCCTGTGGCTCTGATGTGCCAGGCCATCGGATCCACACCGTCCAAAAGATCCGGTTTTCCCGTGCCTCTCCCTGGCTAGAGGCAGGGCCCCTCTAGCCCTGGTTATTATTTCTCTCCTGGGCATACATACTGGAGGTTCCTTCAAGGGGATCTGACAGATCATCCTCCCTTCTGTAATACCCTGCACCTCCATGGGAGGCTGAGGCTACCCTCACTTTAGTGGAGTTCCCTCTGTTGGTGTTCCCCTCCCTGATTTGGCGCACCCGTGCTGCCAGGACGGAAGTGGGTTTCCCATCCCACCTTCTCATGTCTTCCCCGTGGTCACGTAGAAAAAACCACAGGTCAGCACGTGGGGTGTACCCTCTCTCCCTAGCTGGGGGGCGTTGGGCTCTACTTTTGGGGTCCATGACTCTCACTGGTGCTGCACTGATCTTCCTCACCTCTTCCCTTATCTCCTTCATCTCCTCCTTAAACTCCTCTCTGAGGTCCTTAGCCACAGCAGAGACATGAGCCTGCACTGGGCCAGCCATCATACTCTGATAATTCCTGAGCCTGTTGGCAACAGAACCCACTGTCACTTGGTTGGTATCAGCATCAATCATTGCAATAAAGGGGGTATATTGAGATGGGCCCAGGTTTGCCAGATTCCACAACATCTGCCCTGTGCACCTGACCTTGTCAGGGTCATTGTCATGCTGTCCATCCCTCCCAAAGAGCACCTCCAGTACTGCCACTTCTCTCAGCTTTTGGATCCCTTCCTCAAGGGTATTCCAACGTGTTCTCTGGTGGTACTCCTGCATTCTTTCCCTGTGGACAAATCTCTCTCTCACACTCATTAAAAGTCGCTCCCAGAGGGAAAGGAGACCTGTCTCCCTTACAAATACCTGGTCCACACCTGAGTCCTGGGTCAAGGCTCCCAAATTCCTTGCCTCAGTACCATCCAGTTGCACACCTGTACCCATAAGGTCCCAGACCCGCAGTAACCAGGTTGTAAAAGCCTCACGGCCCCGCCGTACAATGTCTTTTCGCAGGTTACGGAGACTCTCGTATGACAGGGACTCGGTGATGATCTCAACTTCTGGCTCCCCTGCTGGTTGTGAGGGGCCCCCTTCCTGACCCTTATTATCTAGGTGCCTTGTTTTCATCTTAGACTTCCTAGTTTCCACAGGGGCAACTGCTGCTGGCTGTGAGTGCCCTTGCAGTTCAGCTGGAACCTGGACAGATGTAACATCTGTGGGTCCCACTGCTGCACCACCAGAGTCTCCCTCTTTAAGGCAGGGGGAGGGTTTCTCACCAGCTGGGGAGAGGTACTCCTTCAGCATCTGGCCCATCTCACGTATCTCCTTTGCTAGCACCCCCACCCATTCTGGGTGGTTCCTTTCCGAGGTGGGCTGTGGAGCAGGGTCAAACTCTGGGGTAATATCCCTAGTCTCTGGGATAGGATCAGGCTCTGGGGTAACCTCCCTAGTCTCTGGGACAGGATCAGGCTCTGGGGTAACCTCCCTAGTCTCTGGGACAAGATCAGGCTCTGGGGTAACCTCCCTAGTCTCTGGGACAGGATCAGGCTCCGGGGTAACCTCCCTAGTCTCTGGGACAGGATCAGGCTCTGGGGTAACATCACTATTTCCTCGGGTAGGTATCAGGGTTGTTATCCAAGTCAATCTCCCCTTATCTCTGAATGTTAGATAGAACAGGTTTAACAGGGATATAAGCAACACTAGCCACAATATAATGTCATTAGCATTTAAAGTGGATTGGAACCCCTTGAAGACTGGTGGGGTGAACTTCAAAAACCCTGTGATGGGTTGAGAAAAAATTTCACCTGCTGCCACTTCCTCACAGTAAGTACCATTATTGAAGTAGCCCCAGAAACACACACTTAGAGTGTGATAGCTCTGAATCCATGTGGCCATCTTCCAGAGAAAATTAAAAATCCATGAATTCCTCAACTGATCAACCCACATAATAAACTGGATAATAGCCACAGTAACTTTGGTTATGAAACTCATGTTTAAAAAAGGGCTTGCAAATGGGAGAGATATAGCAGTGACCACATGGAGGCCAATCCAGGGTAAGCTGGACAGCATGGTGAAACCTACCACAAGCTTGGGTAATTTAAGAACTGTTATCCCCTTTTCTACCCCTCTCTCAATGCCCTCAGGCAATGCCCCACGTTCCGGGCGCCAAAATCTGTCTCGGTTTGAAAGACAGGTATGGTCTAAGGAAAGGCAGGAGCCCCTTTTCTGCGATGCAGAGTGCAATCCCCCTCCCTTTTAATTATTTTAGGTCCAATTCAGACACCTTCAGGCAGGAGATATGGGGATGAGAATAACAGTTCTTTACTGGTATTTAACAAAGCAGAAAAAACAACAACAGCTATAAAAATTGGCAACAGAAACAGTCTAGCTGCGCTCCAGTCCCTTCTGGCCGCAGGCCGTCTCCCTGTGCTGTTACCGGTGCTGGGGGCAGGGCAGGTCCCGCGCAGTTGAAGAGGGCTGGGTGATGGCGGCCGCGGCCCAGGGGAGAGCGGGGATGGGGAAAGTTACTCCCCCCTCACGGTGTCGGTCGTGGTGCTCAGCAGAGTGTCCGGAGGTAGTAGGGTGAGCTGGGAGAGCCGCGGAGCGATGTCCAAAGGCAGGGAGCGTGGATCTCAGCGCTGGGATGACAGGGGAAGATGCCAGAGCAGAGCCCAGGTTGTCTTCCCACTCCACGAGCCAAGCGAGAGATCGTTCCCCGCTCCAGACCCCCCTATCCCACCTTTCCTTTTCCGGTTCCCCCCCCCGCCTCCCCCTCCAGCCACCCCCCTACGAGAGAACATTATCTGTCGTTTTAAGGTGTAGCCACAATTAATTAGCATAACAATGGGAGAAATTCCACAGAAAGAAAAGCGAAGCATTCAACCCCCAACATTATCCACCCCTGAATTTCTCCCATACTAATATGCTATATCAAATTAAACTGTTACATTATATATACATACATGCAGTTAGAGACATAGGCACAGTACTATAGGTATTTCACCCTAAAACAAGGTCTCCTTGGGGTATGCATCTGGTCTCTCCATTCTTTTGCATCACCCACCAGGTGCAACCTGGTCCTTGAGCGAATACAACTCCATGGATGGGATTGTCTTTGCTGGAGGCAGGATTCACCCAAACAGTTTTTCCTAGCATACCTCTCATGTGTACCACTGGAACCTTATCTCCATTCGATATTCCCAAGGGCTCAGATTGGGCAGGGCCTGCTCGGTTAGTGGAACCTCGGGTGTTCACTAACCATGTGGCCTTTGGTAGATTAATCTCCCAGTTCTTGAAAGTTCCCCCACCCAGTGCCTTCAAGGTGGTTTTAAGCAGGCCATTGCACCGTTCAACTTTCCCTGCAGCTGGTGCATGGTAGGGGATATGGTACACCCACTCAATGCCGTGTTCTCTAGCCCAGGTGTTTATAAGGCTGTTCTTGAAATGAGTCCCATTGTCTGACTCAATTCTCTCAGGGGTACCATGCCTCCAAAGAACTTGTTTTTCCAGGCCCAGGATGGTGTTCCGAGCAGTGGCATGAGGCACAGGGTAGGTCTCCAACCATCCAGTGGTGGCTTCCACCATGGTCAGTACATAGCGCTTGCCCTGGCGGGTTTGAGGCAGTGTGATGTAGTCAATCTGCCAGGCCTCTCCATACTTATATTTGGACCATCGCCCCCCATACCAGAGGGGCTTCACCCGCTTGGCTTGCTTGATGGCAGCGCATGTCTCACAGTCATGGATAACTTGAGAAATACTGTCCATGGTTAGATCCACCCCTCGGTCTCGTGCCCACTTATATGTGGCATCTCTGCCCTGATGACCTGAGGCATCATGGGCCCATCGAGCCAGGAACAACTCTCCCTTGTGCTGCCAGTCTAAATCTATCTGCGACACCTCTATCTGTGCAGCCTGATCTACCTGCTCATTGTGTCGGTGTTCCTCATTAGCCCGACTCTTGGGGACATGGGCATCTACGTGACGGACTTTCACAGGCAACTTCTCTACCCGGGTGGCAATGTCTTTCCATTCATTGGCAGCCCAGATTGGTTTTCCCCTACGTTGCCAGTTAGCCTTTTTCCACCTTTCCAGCCATCCCCACAGAGCATTGGCTACCATCCATGAATCAGTGTAAAGGTAGAGTTTTGGCCACTTCTCTCTTTCAGCAATGTCCAGGGCCAGCTGAACAGCTTTGAGTTCAGCAAGTTGACTCGATCCACCTTCTCCTTCGGTAGCTTGTGCAACCTGTCGTGTGGGGCTCCATACGGCTGCTTTCCACTTCCGGTTCATCCCCACGATGCGGCAGGAACCATCAGTGAAAAGAGCATAGCATGTTTCATCTGCTGGCAGTTGGTTATATGGTGGGGCTTCTTCGGCCCGGGTCACCTGTTCCTGTTCCTCTTCGTCGGCAAGGCCAAAGTCTTCCCCTTCCGGCCAGTTGGTAATAATCTCCAAAATCCCAGGGCGATTCGGGTTTCCAATACGGGCACGTTGTGTGATGAGGGCAATCCATTTACTCCATGTGGCGTCAGTGGCATGGTGGGTTGAGGGAACCTTTCCTTTAAACATCCAGCCCAGCACTGGCAGTCGGGGTGCCAGGAGGAGTTGTGTTTCTGTGCCAACCACCTCTGAGGCTGCTTGGACCCCTTCATAGGCGGCCAAGATCTCCCTCTCTGTCAGAGTGTAGTTGGCCTCGGACCCTCTGTAGCTTCGGCTCCAGAACCCCAGTGGTCGGCCTCGCGTCTCACCAGGCACCTTCTGCCAAAGGCTCCAGGACAGACCATGGTTCCCGGCTGCAGAGTAGAGCACGTTCTTCACATCTGGTCCCGTCCTGACTGGGCCAAGGGCTACAGCATGAGCAATCTCCTGCTTGATCTGGGCAAAGGCTTGCTGCTGCTCAGGGCCCCAGTGGAAATCGTTCTTCTTGCGGGTGACCAGGTAAAGAGGGCTCACAATCTGGCTGTACTCAGGAATGTGCATTCTCCAAAAGCCTATGGCACCTAGGAAGGCTTGTGTTTCCTTCTTGCTGGTTGGTGGAGACATTGCAGTGATCTTATTGATGACCTCACTGGGGATCTGGCGCCGTCCATCTTGCCACTTTACTCCCAGGAACTGGATCTCTTGGGCAGGCCCTTTGACTTTGCTCTTTTTAATGGCGAAGCCGGCTCCCAGCAGAATCTCAATGATCTTTTCTCCTTTCTGAAATACTTCCATTGCCGTATCCCCCCACACAATGATGTCATCAATGTACTGCAGATGTTCTGGAGCTCCACCCTTCTCCAGTGTAGCCTGGATCAGCCCATGACAGATGGTGGGGCTGTGTTTCCACCCCTGGGGCAGTCGGTTCCACATGTATTGCACACCCCTCCAGGTGAAAGCGAACTGAGGCCTGCACTCTGCTGCCAGAGGAATGGAGAAGAATGCATTGGCGATGTCAATGGTGGCGTACCACTTTGCTGCCTTGGACTCCAGCTCGTACTGCAGTTCCAGCATGTCCGGCACGGCAGCGCTCAGCGGTGGAGTCACCTCATTCAGTGCACGATAGTCCACTGTCAATCTCCATTCTCCTTCCGATTTACGCACAGGCCAGATGGGGCTGTTGAAGGGTGAGTGGGTTTTGCTGACCACCCCTTGGCTCTCCAGCTCACGGATCATCTTGTGGATGGGGATCACGGCATCTCGATTCGTCCGGTACTGCCGGCGGTGCACTGTTGAGGTAGCAATTGGCACCTGTTGCTCTTTCACCCTGAGGAGTCCCACTGCAGATGGGTTTTCTGATAGCCCAGGCAGGGTGTTCAACTGCTTAATGCCCTCTGCTGCCACAGCAGCTATTCCAAAAGCCCACCTGAGTCCCTTTGGGTCTTTGTAATAGCCATTCCTGAGGAAGTCTATGCCTAGGATACATGGTGCCTCTGGGCCAGTCACAATTGGATGTTTCTGCCACTCTTTCCCAGTCAGGCTCACCTCAGCCTCCAGCAGAGTCAATTCCTGAGATCCCCCTGTAACCCCAGCAATTGAAACAGGTTCCTTTCCGACATGTCCTGATGGTATTAATGTACATTGTGAACCAGTGTCAACCAATGCTCTGTGTTCCTGTGGCTCTGATGTGCCAGGCCATCGGATCCACACCGTCCAAAAGATCCGGTTTTCCCGTGCCTCTCCCTGGCTAGAGGCAGGGCCCCTCTAGCCCTGGTTATTATTTCTCTCCTGGGCATACATACTGGAGGTTCCTTCAAGGGGATCTGACAGATCATCCTCCCTTCTGTAATACCCTGCACCTCCATGGGAGGCTGAGGCTACCCTCACTTTAGTGGAGTTCCCTCTGTTGGTGTTCCCCTCCCTGATTTGGCGCACCCGTGCTGCCAGGACGGAAGTGGGTTTCCCATCCCACCTTCTCATGTCTTCCCCGTGGTCACGTAGAAAAAACCACAGGTCAGCACGTGGGGTGTACCCTCTCTCCCTAGCTGGGGGGCGTTGGGCTCTACTTTTGGGGTCCATGACTCTCACTGGTGCTGCACTGATCTTCCTCACCTCTTCCCTTATCTCCTTCATCTCCTCCTTAAACTCCTCTCTGAGGTCCTTAGCCACAGCAGAGACATGAGCCTGCACTGGGCCAGCCATCATACTCTGATAATTCCTGAGCCTGTTGGCAACAGAACCCACTGTCACTTGGTTGGTATCAGCATCAATCATTGCAATAAAGGGGGTATATTGAGATGGGCCCAGGTTTGCCAGATTCCACAACATCTGCCCTGTGCACCTGACCTTGTCAGGGTCATTGTCATGCTGTCCATCCCTCCCAAAGAGCACCTCCAGTACTGCCACTTCTCTCAGCTTTTGGATCCCTTCCTCAAGGGTATTCCAACGTGTTCTCTGGTGGTACTCCTGCATTCTTTCCCTGTGGACAAATCTCTCTCTCACACTCATTAAAAGTCGCTCCCAGAGGGAAAGGAGACCTGTCTCCCTTACAAATACCTGGTCCACACCTGAGTCCTGGGTCAAGGCTCCCAAATTCCTTGCCTCAGTACCATCCAGTTGCACACCTGTACCCATAAGGTCCCAGACCCGCAGTAACCAGGTTGTAAAAGCCTCACGGCCCCGCCGTACAATGTCTTTTCGCAGGTTACGGAGACTCTCGTATGACAGGGACTCGGTGATGATCTCAACTTCTGGCTCCCCTGCTGGTTGTGAGGGGCCCCCTTCCTGACCCTTATTATCTAGGTGCCTTGTTTTCATCTTAGACTTCCTAGTTTCCACAGGGGCAACTGCTGCTGGCTGTGAGTGCCCTTGCAGTTCAGCTGGAACCTGGACAGATGTAACATCTGTGGGTCCCACTGCTGCACCACCAGAGTCTCCCTCTTTAAGGCAGGGGGAGGGTTTCTCACCAGCTGGGGAGAGGTACTCCTTCAGCATCTGGCCCATCTCACGTATCTCCTTTGCTAGCACCCCCACCCATTCTGGGTGGTTCCTTTCCGAGGTGGGCTGTGGAGCAGGGTCAAACTCTGGGGTAATATCCCTAGTCTCTGGGATAGGATCAGGCTCTGGGGTAACCTCCCTAGTCTCTGGGACAGGATCAGGCTCTGGGGTAACCTCCCTAGTCTCTGGGACAAGATCAGGCTCTGGGGTAACCTCCCTAGTCTCTGGGACAGGATCAGGCTCCGGGGTAACCTCCCTAGTCTCTGGGACAGGATCAGGCTCTGGGGTAACATCACTATTTCCTCGGGTAGGTATCAGGGTTGTTATCCAAGTCAATCTCCCCTTATCTCTGAATGTTAGATAGAACAGGTTTAACAGGGATATAAGCAACACTAGCCACAATATAATGTCATTAGCATTTAAAGTGGATTGGAACCCCTTGAAGACTGGTGGGGTGAACTTCAAAAACCCTGTGATGGGTTGAGAAAAAATTTCACCTGCTGCCACTTCCTCACAGTAAGTACCATTATTGAAGTAGCCCCAGAAACACACACTTAGAGTGTGATAGCTCTGAATCCATGTGGCCATCTTCCAGAGAAAATTAAAAATCCATGAATTCCTCAACTGATCAACCCACATAATAAACTGGATAATAGCCACAGTAACTTTGGTTATGAAACTCATGTTTAAAAAAGGGCTTGCAAATGGGAGAGATATAGCAGTGACCACATGGAGGCCAATCCAGGGTAAGCTGGACAGCATGGTGAAACCTACCACAAGCTTGGGTAATTTAAGAACTGTTATCCCCTTTTCTACCCCTCTCTCAATGCCCTCAGGCAATGCCCCACGTTCCGGGCGCCAAAATCTGTCTCGGTTTGAAAGACAGGTATGGTCTAAGGAAAGGCAGGAGCCCCTTTTCTGCGATGCAGAGTGCAATCCCCCTCCCTTTTAATTATTTTAGGTCCAATTCAGACACCTTCAGGCAGGAGATATGGGGATGAGAATAACAGTTCTTTACTGGTATTTAACAAAGCAGAAAAAACAACAACAGCTATAAAAATTGGCAACAGAAACAGTCTAGCTGCGCTCCAGTCCCTTCTGGCCGCAGGCCGTCTCCCTGTGCTGTTACCGGTGCTGTGGGGGCAGGGCAGGTCCCGCGCAGTTGAAGAGGGCTGGGTGATGGCGGCCGCGGCCCAGGGGAGAGCGGGGATGGGGAAAGTTACTCCCCCCTCACGGTGTCGGTCGTGGTGCTCAGCAGAGTGTCCGGAGGTAGTAGGGTGAGCTGGGAGAGCAGCAGAGCGATGTCCAAAGGCAGGGAGCGTGGATCTCAGCGCTGGGATGACAGGGGAAGATGCCAGAGCAGAGCCCAGGTTGTCTTCCCACTCCACGAGCCAAGCGAGAGATCGTTCCCCGCTCCAGACCCCCCTATCCCACCTTTCCTTTTCCGGTTCCCCCCCCCGCCTCCCCCTCCAGCCACCCCCCTACGAGAGAACATTATCTGTCGTTTTAAGGTGTAGCCACAATTAATTAGCATAACAATGGGAGAAATTCCACAGAAAGAAAAGCGAAGCATTCAACCCCCAACACTATCCTTCCCGGATCCCTTTGTTCTGAAGGACTGTTCCCCTTAAATTATCAGTACCTGATTTGGTACTCTCCAAAACTGTATCCTGAATAGACCAAAGTGTGCCCTCCATAATTCCAGTGTAGAAGTTTTATTGATGCCTCTCCTTATTTCACAGAATATTGAAAACTGGATTATTTCATGGTCACTGTACCCCAGGCAGCCTCCGACCACCACATCTCCCACCAGCCCTTCTCTGTTTGTGAACAGCAGGAGACAGAGCTTTCCTTGGGAGAGAGAGTGTTACCAAAAATTTGTTCAAATTAAAAACTCCTTAACACCAACGCAGCATAAAAAGCAGCATTCTTTATTTGGCTGGATACACAGGGGGACAGCTCCTCCCAAAGCTGTGGATGCTGAGTACAGGAAAGTTTCTGTTTATATTCTGTACTTTGCAAACATATTCATCGATTGTCCTGGAGTAAACACACATATGATAATCATTTCACCAAAATCATTAACATCTTTCCCCTCCCCTTTACCCGTGGGTTCTTCTGTCCTGGGGGTTTCTCTGGTGGTCCCTGATGCTCATTAACCCCAATGTTCCAGTTGGCCTGGCTGAGTTGGCAGGACACTGAGGCTGGGGAACTTCCAGTTCCCCTTCTTAGACAAGGGGCATTGTGAAGATTCCAGAGGCCAGTGGTTTTGGAGAACAGGAATTGGGTTAGTTCACCTGGGGTGGGCAATTTATCATCTGGGAACATGAGGTCACAGAGTGGGCTATGACATCACAGAGTGGGTTATGACATCACAGAGTGGGTGATGTGAGGTCATTGAACATCACAGGCTGTCCCTGTGACATCACAGGACAGAGGTCTGACATCACAGAGCAGGCTGTGACATCACAGGAGGGGCTGTGTGACATCCCAGCAGGGCTGTGTGAGGTCACTGGGTTGGTCACTCTGCCCCAGACCCCCCTCACAGTTTCCCCAGACAAGTCCAATGCTGTTCATGCCCAGCAGGGTCCCCTGTCCCCCGGGATCCCCCTGGTCCACCTGGAGCCACAGCCTCCCCCAAGGATGTTCCACAAATCAACCCCAGAGCCTGACACGGGGACAAGGGGCCAGGGCTGTGTGACCAGGACATCAAGGACGTGGATTATCCAGGTCACTGGGGCCTGGTTTGGGCTCCCCAGGGCAGGAAAGATGTCTGGCAGCTGGAGCAGGGTGAGGGAAGGGCCTCCAAGGTGGGGCTGGAGCCCTTTGGCTGAGAGGAGAGGCTGAGGGAGCTGGGCTTGTCCAGCCTGGAGCAGGGAAGGCTGAGGGGCTCCTCATGCCAGCCTGGCAGAGCCACCCAGGAGCTGATGGAGAACACAGAGCCAGGCTCTGCACTGGGGGGGCTGGGGGGGACAAAAGTCAATGGGTGGAAGGGGAATGAGGGGAGATCAGACAGGACATGTGGAAAACCTTTGTTCCCATGGGCTCAGACAGGTTCTGAGATGCTGCCCCATCCCTGGCCTTTGGGATTTTCCAATCCACACCAAATCAAGCCTTGAATCACTTGGTCTGACCCAGTTTCTGACACATTGGGCTGCAGACTTGCTGAGATCCCTTCCAGCCTCACCTCCCTGATGATCCCTGGACGATGCTGCTCCCGATTTTGGAATGGGCTGGAGCAGATGTTTATGGGACAGGAGCCCTCTGGGGCTGTAGGGGACCTGCAGCTTGCAAGGTGCACGAGCACATCTCATTAGCTGGGGCATTTGAGTACCTTAAGAAATGTCAAAGTTTTCCAGCCAGGGGAGAGCAGGAATTTCCTGGAATTGTACAATGGTGAGAGAAGAAATATTGATCTTTCCCTCTATTTGTGTCACCAATATTCTGTCTATTATTTTATGTCCTTCTTCATTCAGGAGTTTCCACCTCTCCTGTTTAAATGCCCATGTCTAAGGACATCTCTTAACTAGAGCAGCTGGATCTATGTCCTCCCCATTGCTCCCAGATTTCATCCTCTAGCTGCACTCTGGCCATTCCAAAGCCTCTCAATTGAGTGTCTTCACACTTTGAGCTTCAGGGAGTTGCCCAGTCTTTCATAACTTGAAATAACTCAATAGTCAATATCTTGTGTTTATGTCTTCTACAATTACCTTTGTCTTTATCCAAGAATGTTGATGTATGGATATCCCTTGTGGATTATGGGCATGTCAGATGCTGCTGAGTCATCTCACATTGCTGAGGGAGGACTTTTGATGTTTTTAAAATTTTATGATGATTACAATTCTTTATGTTGGCCATGAAGAGAAGCCTTTCTGTGCCTCTGAGTCTCACCAGTTCCTGATCCCCAAAGAACACAAACTGCAGACTTTCTAAAGTCCCTTCCAACCTCAGCTCCTGGATGATCTTGGGACCATGCTGCTCCCGATTTTGGAATGGGCTGGAGCAGATGTTTATGGGACAGGAGCCCTCTGGGGCTGTAGGGGACCTGCAGCTTGCAAGGTGCACGAGCACATCTCATTAGCTGGGGCATTTGAGTACTTTAAGAAATGTCAAAAATTTCCCACCAGAAGAGAAATTTCCTGGGTGTGTACTGATGGCAGGACAAGAAAAAATGATCTTCCCCTGTACCTGTGTTACCACTATACTGTCTATTATTTCATGTCCCTCTTCATTTGGGTGTTTCCACCTCTCCTGTTTAAATGGCCATGTCTAAGGACATTTCTTCCCTAGACCAGCTGGTCCTATGGCCTTGCCATTGCTCCCAGATTTCCTCCTCCAGTTGTTCTCTGGTCATTCCACATTAGTCAACATCTTAATTGTGTCTACATCTATCACAGAATCACCCTTTCTAATGTCTGTGTCTAAAACTGTTCCTGTATGGAAATACCTTGTGCATGGTGGATACATCAGATACTGCTTTGACATTGAACAGAGCTGAGGGAAGAATTTTGAAGTTTATTGAATTTTATCATGGGTACTTTTTTTATATTGGCCACGAAGAGAAACCTTCTGTGCCTCTGAGTCTCACCAGTTGCTGACCCCCAAAGGACACAAACCTGATGAGTTGTGGTTCCCACTGCAGTGCTGGCACTTGCACCTCCCTCCATCCCCACAGCAGAGCTCCCTTGGCCCACAAAGTCCCTGGCAATGCAGGGATGAAGGAAACAGGACAGGCTGTGGGGATCAGGGGCAGGGCACAGCCAGGGATTTGGGGTGGTTGTGAGCCCAGGGCAGGAGCCAGCCCTTGGCCTTGGTGAACCCCATCCAATTGTCCTGGGCCCATGGCTCCAGCCTGTCCAGATCCCTCTGCAGAGCTTCCTGCCCTGCAGCACAGCCACACTCCCACCCAGCTTGGGCTCACCTGGACACTGACTGAGGGTGCCCTCCATGGCCTCGTCCAGATCAGCAATAAAGAGATTGAACTGCCCTGGCCCCAATCCTGAGCCCTGGGGACACCCCTGGATGTGGCTCCACTGCCCAGCACTCCTTGGGCTGGACTTCTGATTTTTATGGAGCTGTGCCTGCCTTTGGTATTGTTTGCTGACCATAAATGAACATCCCTCTGTGTCTCAGGCAGCTCCTTCTCCAAGGAAAGCAGGTGGGAGTTGGTGCCAAGGAGCTGAAAGCTGCAGGCACAGCCTGGAGGGGAGGAAGCTCAGATTTGCACAAGGCTGCTCTGAGTGCCAGAGGTTGGATGGGGGAAATGGTGGGGTGGGGGTAGGGACAGAGTGTGACTGATTGTCAGCCATAAAGGGTCTTGATTTTCATCTCTATTCAGACTGCATGAGGAGGTGCTTGGGATCAATATCAACTGGAGATTGCTGATATCAATCTATAAACAGGAAAACAAAACTAAATAGGACCAAAAAAACCCGGATTCAAAAAAAAATATATAGCATATTCTCTTTGAATACACTTCTGAAATGTGTATAATTAACCAGAAAATAATTGAAGACTTTAAATTAAATTATTCCCCGAGGATTGTCTTGTTAAGGTGTTTTGCAATATTAATGAGCCTTTGTCACTGAATTCCTGAACTGAAGAGCTGAAGACTGAATAAGTCTCTGGACAGTTAAAATTCATTAGAGAACCTCCAAGTTGCTGTTGTTCCATCCTCAGCAGAGCAGGAATGAACAGATTCCAGGGGTTTCCAGGCTGCTCAAGAGCTGTGAGCTCACGTGCAGGCTCAGGGGCTCCATGGGGACACCTGAGGGGTCTCTGGGCTCCTGAAGATCTGTTTGGTCACACTCAGTCACAGGGGTTCCATGGGGAATCCCAGGGGTGCTTAATCTTCCTAAGGGTCATGAGGTGACAGTCACAGGGCTCCAGAGTGACAACAGAGGTGTCTCTGCCCTGCCAAGGAGCCAATTTGTCACAGGCAGTGGCAGGAGTGCAGTGGGGACATCCCTGTGCTCCTAAAGAACAGTGAGGGCACCGACACTCACAGGGGTTCCAGGGTGACATCCCAGGACTGCCCAGGCTGCCAAAGAGCCGGGATGTCACAGACACTCACAGGGGTTCCAGGGTGACACCCCAGGAGTGCCCAGGCTGCCAAAGGGCCGGGATGTCACAGACACTCACAGGGGTTCCAGGGTGACATCCCAGGAGTGCCCAGGCTGCCAAAGAGCCGGGATGTCACAGACACTCACAGGGGTTCCAGGGTGACATCCCAGGAGTGCCCAGGCTGCCAAAGGGCCGGGATGTCACAGACACTCACAGGGGTTCCAGGGTGACACCCCAGGAGTGCCCAGGCTGCCAAAGAGCCGGGATGTCACAGACACTCACAGGGGTTCCAGGGTGACACCCCAGGAGTGTCCAGGCTGCCAAAGGGCCGGGATGTCACAGACACTCAGAGGGGTTCCAGGGTGACATCCCAGGAGTGCCCAGGCTGCCAAAGGGCCGGGATGTCACAGACACTCACAGGGGTTCCAGGGTGACACCCCAGGAGTGCCCAGGCTGCCAAAGGGCTGGGATGTCACAGACACTCCCAGGGGTTCCTGTCATGGGCACAGTGGGAGTTCACACAAAGTTTATTAGAGAAGCTCCTGTTGGGTCACGAGGTGCAGAAAGGACCCCCAACACCCCAATTACACCCCCAAGCTGCCCCAAACCAGGACCCCCAGGCTTTCTAAACTCCTTTTGTGAGAGGAGCCTGGGAGTGCCTGGATCCAACCCCAGCCCCAGACTTTGTCAAGGATTTATGTTAAAGGATTATACAGGTGGAATTGAACCTTTGTACAACTTTGTCCCTCAGCATTAAAGATGGCAAATCAGAAGTATTTATATACATAGAGATATGATTGATTATGATCATGATTAGACACAAAGGTCTTAATCAAATTATTTACTCCACAGTACGGGAGCTGTAACATCTATTTTAATATAGTGCTCTAGGAAGCAATTTGATCAAAGCAGAATTAAGTAGAGATGGGTGTCACTCCCCCAGACCAACGACCCTGGGCAAATCTCTTTAGCTCAGCCTCAAGCAGTGACCCTGAGGGGAGTCTCCACTCCAGGGAGGAATCTCCACACTCCCCCAAGAAGGGAAATGTCAGGAGATGCTGCCACTAAAATTTGAGACGGGGCTTTTCTAGTCTGAAGTGCTGCCCTGTCAGTCAGATGTGCCCAGACTCCCAGCACAGCAGCACAGAGGCAGATGGCTGTCAACTCCACTTCCTGCCTAGAAATCCTGAAACTGCTTCTAAATGCTGCTCCCTTCATCTCTTGGACACCTACTCACACAGAGCTGGGAAAAAAAATCCTCTGGCCGCTGCCTTACAAGGTGAGTCATGCCGAAGTTAGAGCTCTGTGGGAAATCTCTATCCAGCCCTATCCTTTTAATATATCCATACGTGGAGGTGTGCATGGATTTGTCTTGTATAGAAAGGAAGGAGTGTGCAAGCAATGTGACAGACATTTTCACTCTCTGTGGTTATTCCATACCCATGGGTACAAAGACATTATGGAAACTCATGCAGAGACAGACCCTTCTGACCATGGACACATTGACATCCAAGAGCCCCTGGCACAGACAGACCCTCCTGTCCATGGATACAGAGACATCCAAGAGCCCCTGGCACAGACAGACCCTTCTGTCCATGGATACAGAGACATCCAAGAGCCCCTGGCACAGACAGACCCTTCTGCCCACGGGTGAGTGAGGGCAGTGGGGGTGAGTGGGCAGCGAGTCCCAAACGGGAACCAGACCCAGCTCCAGCCATGCCAGACCCTACCAAGGCTCAATGCTGGCTCCTCTGGAATGGGAAAGCCCTTCAGCCTTGTCCCTGCCCAGAGGGGCAGTGCTGACCTGCAGCACAGGTTGTTTTCCCCACAGGCTGCAGGAGATGAGAACACAACACTTGCAAACACTGCCTGCAAGCCACAGCTCTGGGTGCTCCCCATGAAGCTCAGCCCTGGGACCACCGTGTGCCCCAAGCTTCAGGGGATGCAGTGGGAGCCTGGCTGGGCTCTGCCCTGGGGCCATCCTACAGTGACAGCTGCAAACAGGGAGCATTCAGCTGCCACAAACAGCCAAGCCAGGGCTGGAGGGGAGCTGGTCCAGCCCAGACTGCACTGTTGTGTGCTGTGCTCTGGGGCTGGGGCTCCCTGCAGAGGGGACTGGACTGAAGTGCCAGGGGAAACAAAGAAGCTTCAGCTTAAGCCTAACTGAGCTGGGTGGGTGGGCTGGGAGGAGTGGGGAGGCTCAAGGGGAGTCACAGAGCTCATCCTGCTGGAAGCATGAGGAAAAGGGAGTGGGAACTCAGCAGTGAGGAGAGCTGAGGGCTGGAGAGCAGCTCTGAATGACACTAAAATCTCATCAGGTTTCTGAGACATTGCTGCTCTTCAGCCAGTGACAAGATGTGTCCCTAAGCCTGGGGCTCGGCCTCCCTCGTGGTGAGGGGCATCGAGCAAGGCACCAGTGTGATGGAGACTGCGATGGGCTGGGAACTCACTGGGGGAAAGGAGGGAACAGCTGTGAAGTAAAAGGCAGGTGGGGGAGAGAACTGTTCAGAGAAGGGCTGAGCTACAGCTTGAGCAAGCTGAAAAATGTCATTTGGGGTCATGCCAGATTGATTTCATTTCAGAAGGTATTGAACAAGTTTAATTTTTGGGGGGTGTCATGTTTTCCCCTGCAGGTGTACGCTCTGCAAACTTGAGCTGCATTTCCCGAAATGCTCAAGCAAGTCTCTGCTGCAGGTCACACCATTTCTCCTTTGGCTGATTCCGGCCCGGTGCTGAGCTGCAGCTGAGCCCTGGCAGAGCCCAGAGCAGCCTCAGCATCCACAGAGCCCGGCTGCAAGGAGAGAAACCAGAAACCGCCCGTCAGCTGAAGGCTCCTGTCCCCCTTGTCCCAGCTCCCGCCGTGCCCAGGCCGTGCTGGCCGTGCCCAGAGCGGTGCCCAAAGCTGCCCATCATTGCTGCCTTGGGCACAGAGCAGGAGGGCAGGACTGTGCCCAGCCTGCAGCCAGCCATGGCACATCCAGCCCCTCAGCAGCTGCCACAGCAGGATGCTCCTGTGCTCGCTGCCATCTCCCAAAAGCTCTTATCTCACCCTGCCAAGGAGACGGGGACCCGCCTCACGCCATCGCTGCCCGAAGAAAAGCTGGTCCCAAACGATGTCCTCAGCCTTCTCCAAGGACACGGCCCATCCACGCTGCAGCTGGGCCCAAGCACTTCCTGATCCACACTGGACACCACCTAGAACGCTTCCTTTAGAGAAACAAACGACAAATGAATGAAAATAGATTACAGACAAGAAGGGGAGACACGAGAAAAGGTAAAAATCTTATCTCTGTCAGGGGCTGGAGGAAGGCCCAACCTCCACATGCCAGGGAAAAAATAACTCAGGGGTGAGGGAAGCCCATGGTTTTTCTCTTTCCCCCTGCACTGCCCCCAAAAGTAATGGTGATCTCAAAGCAAACAAGGGCAGTGGAGCAGCCCAAGCCCTTCCTTGCCTGCAAAGCAAAGCAGCCATGCACAGTTCTGGAGTCCCACCTCTGCTCCTGCCATGGGCTTTGTTTGTGTCAGGCTGGCTGCCCCAGCTCCAGCCCCAGCCCAGGGCACGGTGGGTGCTGGGGGCTGTTGGCAGGGCCAGGAGCCAACTCCCATTTCGTACCCAGCCCAGCCCATCCCCCCAGCCCTGCCAAAAAGCAGCTTGGCAGCCGACGGAAGAATCCGTTTTATCCTCCCCAGCAAAGGGGGAACCTTTGGTTCCCGGCCAAGCTGTGCAATGCCCAAATCTGGGAGCATCCCCCTGGCTCTGGACTCATCTGCAAATTCGCTGTGGAGCCTGGCTTTGAAGAAGGTGCCAGAATCCAAGTCCATCATCTTCAGCTTGCCGGTGGCCAGGTGGAGGAAGAGGCTGTCATCCTTGATGTCTTCCTTGCTGTCCCCAGCAGCAGCAGCAGCCCCACCTGGTACAGCTACTCCAGGGGCTCCTTCTCCTTCCCTGGGGGTGAGACCAGGCTGTCAGTGTTCTGCCCAGGGCCCCAGCTGCCAGTGAACCAGGACAAGCCAAACCAGCTCAGATGGGGGCCAACAGTGCTGGGCAGAGCAGCTCAGCTCCAGCACAAGGGCTGCGTGTTCCCATCTGATGACCCCCGTGCAGTGACACAGGCAAGACAAAAACGTCTGGGGTTCTTTGCTTCTGATTGCCAGGGCATCTGTGGAGCTGTAACTTACCAGGACCCTGCATCAAAGCGTGCCTGTGGTTCTCTCCCTTCTTCTATGGCATATGAATATTCTGCATCCAAGGATCACTGAACAGATCTTCTAATGAGGGCCTTTCCATGTCGAGCATGGATAAACACCTCCTGATCAGACCTTGGCACTCTGGGGAGAGAAACCACAAACCGCTGGTCAGTTGGAGAAGTCTCCAGTCCGCTTTGCCCCACTCTTCCCATGCCCAGGCCATGCTGCATGTGCTCAGAGCTGGGCCTAAACCTTCCCATCAGTTCTTTGTTTTGGAGGAGAGCAGGACATGTGCCAGCCCCTCAGCAGCTGCCAGAGCAGGATGCTCACGAGCCTGCTGCTGTCTCCCAGCACTGGTATTTCCCCCGTGCCCAGAGATGAGGATCCACCTTGAGAGAGCCGTTGTGGCAGTGAGAGCTGATGGTCCCAGCTGATGTTCTGGCCCCTCCTGAAAGGGTGCTCCCCGCAGACCATCTGGTGCAGCAGGATGCCCAGGGACCAGATGGTAGCTGGCTTGCCATAGTACCAGCCAAACTTGGTCCATTCCGGGGGGCTGTAGGACAGGGTTCCTATGGAATACAGATGGCGTTTATCAGGGGGATGCTGCTGCTCCCAGAGCCTGGTCCCAGCATCCTTGGCCATGTGGGGGCTGCCCCAGTGGCACATGGTGTGACCTGCTGTCCTCTCTGCAGCACCTGGGACTTGTGTACAAACATGGGGTTGGAAAAGAAGCCACTGGTATTGGAAGAAGGCAGCTGAAGCCCTGGCAAGGCCTGACCATGTCAAAGTAAAATCCACTCAGTGGAGGGGAAAATCCATGCTTTCATCCTCCCTGCCTGCATGGCCCAAAACACATTATGAGGCCAAGGCAAACAAGGTGAGCACAGCAGTCCAAGCCCTTTCTCATCTGCACACCAAACCAGCTGGTGCACAGGTTCTGGCCCCCCTCTCTGCCACCCCCACCCACAAGTGTTTCTGTAGGGCTGGCTGGCCCAGCCCCAGTCCTGGGCAGAGTGGCTGGCAAAGGCTGCCAGCAAGGCTGGAAGCTGGCCCCCCACTTGCCCCAACTCAAAAGCAACTCGGCTGAAGTCTCAGTGCCATGACTGGCAGCAAAAGGGAGAATCCCCACTGCCACACCCAGGCTGGGTCAGGAGATGTTGGGCCAGGAGATGCCGGGACCGGGAGCACACCGCTGTGTGGGCTTACCTGCAAAGTGAGTGTAGGCTGTGTCCTGCAGGTAGGTGCCACAGCCAAAGTCAATCAATTTTGCCTGCCCGGTGGCCAGGTCAACCAGGACATTCTGTGGCTTGATGTCCCTGTGCAGGACCCCGCAGCTGGTGCAGTGCCGCACGGCCTCCAGCACCTGGCGGAACAGCTCCCGCGCCACCTCCTCGGACAGGAACCCCCGTGCCCGAATGAAATGCTGCAGGTCCTGACACCGCTCCGGGCGCTCCAGCACCATCACGATGTTGTTGGGGAGCTCGAGCCACTCCAGCAGCTGGATGACACCAGGGAAGCCGGTGGACACCTTGTCCAGCAGCACGATCTCCAGGGGTGCGCTGGTGCCGTCGGGCTGCGGGAAGACCACGATGCCGTCAGCGGGGCTGATGCCGTGCCAGGGCTCGGGAAGCCCTCATGCAGCCCGGGATGCTCAGCTGGCCTCGCGCCCGCTCTCCCTCGAGGGTCCTGACGGCTTCCACTCTGCCGGCCCTCGGCTCATCCCCGCCCGGCACGTCCCGGCTGCTCCCGCTGGTCCCGCTCACTCACCAGCTCGCCCCAGTGCCGGACGCGGTTCCGTGGCACCCTTTTGATGGCCACCTGCAAGCCAAGGCCAACAGCGGGCTGAGCTCGCCGCCCGCTCTGCCGAGCCCCATCCTCCTCCTCCTGCGCCCCCTCGTCCTGTGCCCGCCGCCGGCCCCGCCACTCACCGGGGCGCCGTCCGAGAGCCGCGTCGCCGCCCAGACGCTGCCGAAGCCGCCGCGCCCCAGCAGCGAACCCACCCGGTACCGCTCCTTCAGGCCCACCTGGGCCTTCCCTGCCGGCGAGACGCGGCTGTCAGCGCTCGGCCCGGGGCCAGGAACGGCCCCCGAGCGCCCCTCAGCCGCCCCGGGCCGGACAGCCCCAGGCGTTCTCTCTGCGGAACGGGACAGCGGCGGCTCGGGGCCGGCGGCCGCGCTGCCGAGCGGCGGAGCTCGGGCCGGGGGAGCCGCAGCGCAGGCGGCGGGAGCGGCCGCGCCGCGTGTGTCCTCCGCGGGCCCCGGGAGGAGCCGGGGCCGGGGCCGGGCTCGGGGCCGGGGCCGGATCCCACGTTGGGGCCGGGGCCGGGCTCGGGCCAGGTGGAGCCAAAGGGCGGCGATGCCGCCCCAGCCCCAGGCACTGATGCCCGCCCAGCAGCGCCACCGGCAGCACGCCCAGAGCCAGGCGAAGGCGAGACCCAGGCGGGACGCCCGGGGCCGGGGACGGGGCCGGGGCCGGGGACGGAGCAGCCCCGGCCGGGGGCGGGCCAGGGGCATGGCCCGGCCTGGAACGGGGAGAGGGAGACTGGGAGAGGAGGGGGACACCGGGAAGGGGAGAGACAGCGAGGGTGCGGGACTGCGAGAGAGGGTGCGGGACAGCGGGAGAGGGACAGGGGAAACAGAGAGTCGATAAAATTGTTTGTTTTGCTGCTGCCGCTGCTGCCGCTGCTGCCGCTGCTGCCGCTGCAACTGAAGCCCTGGGGCCGTTTGTCCCCGTGTCCGTTTTTCCGTTCCCTGCTCGCGCCCGTGCCAAGCCCCGCGTGCCCCAGGGACACCCCCTGAACCTTCTCTTCCCATGGAAGAATCATCTTTCAAGTGCAGGCATCCACGGCCAAAATTGGGAGTCTGCCTCCAAAATTCCCTATCAATGCAAGGATAGCTCCCAGACAAAAGCTGCCAGGACTGTGTAGGTTCCCTTGGTTTCCTGAGGGCCAGCTCTCATTGCCTTTGAAACCCTGGGGCTCCCCACTTTCCTTCCTATGGAAAAGAACTCTCCTTCTTGTCCTGACGCCCATGGACAGAACTGGGATTTGGCCTCCCAAATTCCATCTCTGCAAGGATTGCTCCCATGCTAAGACAAACAGGTCTGGCTTGCCTTGGCCTCTGGTGACTGCCTCTCATCTGCCTTCAAAACCCTGGGCTTCTGTGCTTTCCTTCCTACAGACAAGAACTGTCATTCATGTCCAGGTGCCCATGGCCTCAAGCACATGACCACTTTATAGTGGTCAAAGGAGCTCTGTGCTCAGTGGGCTGGAGACTGAGGAGAGCAGAGGAGAGCCCTGAGAGGGACTGACAGGCAGTTTCAGAGATGATGGATCCTTTTGACATCGTAGAGAATATCCAGAGAAAGAAACAATTAATGCCAAGGGCAGCTGGGGAGGCCCAGACTGGAAACAAGGAGAAAGGAATCTCTCTCCCAGGGCAGGGCTGTGGTACAACACATCCCCCAGAAGAAGTTTGGGCCAGCCCAAGGCACAGGGATGTGCAGCAGCTGAAAGGTTCTTCTGTATTGGACTCCTGGAAGGGTTTGTGCAATCTCCTCTTAGGCCCTGAGCTTCAAGGGCTCAGCACCAAATGCACCACGGGGCTGATTGGGGTCAAGCAAGTCCTGACAAACCATGGCTCTGCCTTGGCTTCCCTCTGGTCTGGTGCAGTTCATGAGGAAGGTTTCTTTCTCCAGTTATGGAGAAATATTTCAAAGACTGTGTAAGAAATATCCATTCCAGTTTTTAAGGGTGTATTTTATTACTGCTTTCCAGAAACAATAAAGTGCCTGTCTGCATGACATGAAGAATGGAACTCATTACAGGCTGCCCAGACTGCTTTGTGCCATGTGTCATTTTTGCTATTCTAATTAGTGTGCTCTACTTTTCCTCTTTTTTTCTTTTTTAACTTTTGATAATATTTTCCATAAAGGGATGCCATTAGTCACAGTATTGCTACATCAGTATCTAGTGGGCTTGTGTTAAGCAGAGACAGTAAGGAGCCATGATCACTGTGCATTGAAGTAAAATAAAGTGTCCTGCTGTGCCCTGTGTGACCCAGGTGCTTCCTGAGCCCTTGTCTGTCTCTGCAGGGCAGTGCCTGTGAGCAGAGGTGGAGGGAAGAGACTCCCAGCACAGCAGCACAGATGCAGGTGGTTGTCAGCTCCACTTCCTGCCTAGAAATCCTGAAACTGCTTCTAAATGCTGCTCTGCTCTGATGCCTTGAGGAGCTGGAACAGAGGCTACACACAGAGTTCAGGGGAATCAAATGGGTATTTATTGAGAGGCCACGAAAGGCCTCCAAAAGCCACACCCTAGCAGGATGAGTGCTACAGGTGTGACCCCTGCCTGGATGGCTCCAAGATGGAAGCACAGGAGGGCTTGGTCACAAAATCTTACACTTTTATAGGTTTTGGTTCATTTGCATGAACCCACTCTCCACGTTTCCATGTTGTTTGTGCTTAGGGCCTGAAGTCTGGAGAAACTGTCCTTGAGTTCTTAACTGGAATAGGACTGTTTTGTCTTCATCACCCTAGCACATCAGAAAAGCACATCCAAGGAGAATAGGGAAACTTGAAACTAAAGGCCTCATTTCCCCCCTTTAGAGGCTCGACAAGGCCTCTACCTTGTCGAGTCTCTATTCTAAATATTACTAACAACAAGTATTTAATTACAGATAAGTGACCAACAATAATAAATACTTAACATTAAATAAATACCTAGTAGTAAATACATACTTAATAATAAATGTAAACATAAACCTAATAATTATGAACCTCTAACAAGAACAATATCTTAACCAATCAAATGTTATATTAAAGAAAAGTAATTAGACCCAGAAGAAAAACGATGATTTCCACCAGTCTTTGTTGTTACAATTGTTCAGAAGCAGAAGCTTTCTTAATTCTGGAGTAGTGAATCCAGGGTCCTCTGCCAGCAGCTTTGACTAGAGTGAAGGTAGTCAGCAGGACTTTAAATTGTTCTTTGCACTTGGCTTGCAGAGGATCACTGTCCCACCACTTCACATAGACCCAGTCTCCAGGCTGGAACAGATGTGCAGGGGTGTCCAGTCCTGTGGGTCTGGATAGCACGATGTAACTCTGAAGCTTTTGGAGCTTCTGCAAAGTGAAACTTAGAGCCATTAAATAACCCTGTAAATCACGTTTCCTCTTCATGTGAATTAATTTCACCTGGAATATGTGGGGTTTTACATGGTCTACCATATGTTAACTTTTGCTTCAATCAAACAATCAAACATATTTGCTTGGAGAGGTTGTGGGGTCTCCATGTGTGGAGATGGTCCAAGTCCAGCTGAATGCAGTTCTGGGCAATCAGTTCTAGGTGCCCTGACTTGAGCAGGTTGGTTCAGACTAACTGCAGGCTGGTTGGCCTGTCTTCCCCTCCCTTTCATCAAGGTCTGGCATGGCGTGTGTCCCCTCCACCCAACACCTGCTGGGTTGCAGCCAACAGGGGAGCCATGAGATCTTCTTGGTGGCAAACACAGAGGCCAACCCAGGCTTGCCCCTGATTATTTCATGAGGGTCTTGGCCAGCCCTGCTCCTTTCACCTGGTTATCAAGGCAGAGTTTCACCTGCCTCATCCAGCAACAAGTGGCTACCAAAGCACACAAATTTGCATTCACAGTGTAGCTACAATGGGGTGCAGCAGCTCGTTGAAAATGCCAGTGGCCATGGGGAACCAGCCAAAAGGAACTTCCCACCAGTGGTGTTCTCCTGTCCTCCTAATTTGTTCAATTCCCTGTTTTAGAACTTTACCATCATGCTGAACTGTTATTAGGATCTTTTTAGCTTTGGCCTTGGCTTTTTATGCCAGCTGCTGCAGATTTGCATGATCTAACATTTCTTTTACAAGTGTTTGTGTTTATACACAAAACCAGAGTCCCTAATTGTAGTTACATTACAAATACATGTATTTAAGTTACTAAACACAGTCTGGTTACAAGCTTCCAAGCTTCCAGTTCTCCCCAGCAATGGTTTTGGTGAGTTAGGCATGTAAAGGAATTGATGCTTCTCCAATTTGAATTACAAAGGTAGAAGAAAAACTGTGTTTCTCTTACCCCAGTCACCCCAATAACATGTACAGTGTTGTGAACTCAGTTTCCCTTCTAAGGTATTTAACATAGAATGTGCTGCTCCAGAATCTACAAAAATTACTTGATGTCAACTTTCACCAGCTTAGTTATAATCAAAGGCTCTGCTGGGGGAATAGCCCTTGGTCACCATCCCTCAGAGCCTGAGCCACTTGAGGTTTGTGCTACTGAGAGTTGGGGAACTGAGGATTTTTCTTTTAACACTGGACAGTCCTTTTTCCAATGCCCCCACTTTCTACAGTATGCACACTGGTCCTTCTGTGTAGGGGAAGCTTTGTTGGGTGACTTTTCCTGAGTTGCCTTCTTACTAGGTTGGGATTTAAGTCTTTCAGTTGAACCTCTATCTCAAAACACTTTCCACTCCAAAAAGGAGACAGAGCAGTCCTTCAACTTTATTTGAATAAAGGGAGAGAGTTCACCAGGGCACATGCCTGCAGGGTTTTCTCTCTCGAGGTTTCAGAGGGTGCAGCCTCCTTTTATCCTGAACTCCCAGCTGCACGTTGCCCTTCTTCCTTTCCCCACTGGTCGAGGCACTAGGAAGGTAAAGCCTTCCTGAACATCCTGCCCCATATCCCCCCTTGAACCTGGCATTTCCCCCCAAAGTTCAGGAGTTCGGCCTTATGCAGACCCTTGTCTGTTTGAGGAGCCAAAGTCAGTAGAAATGTTACAACCCATTTCAAAGACATTAACACCCATCCCTTCACACACCAAATGATTTGTAAAGACATGAGCACACATCTTTCCTCTCACATTGATGTTTCCTGTGCTGGTGACAGTCTTTTAAACCCAGCCTTCAGCCTGAGCTCTCTGCTGTTGCAGTTCCATGCACAGAGGTTGTTGTCTCTCAGCCCTGCCATGGGCAGGCCGGTGTTCAGCCATCTCCAGGACAGCAGGGCCCCACCCCACGTCACTGTGCCCTGGGAAGACAAAAACCATCATTCCAAATGTCCTCCCCTCCTTCTTCCCAGGCATTTGGCCCTGCTGGTTACCACAGGGAAAAGGAGACCCCTGTGACAGTGTGGAGTACATGGAACCAAACATCCATTGTGACACTGCAGAACATCACAGAACCAAGGAAACCCCTGTGACACTGTGGGGCCCCATGGAACCAAGAGTTCATTGTGACACAATGGGGGCCATGAAGCCAAAGAACCATTGTGACACTGCAGATCCAAGGAGACCATTGTCACACGAGGGAAACTCATGGGACCAAGGGTCCACTGTGACATTGTGGGGCCCATGGAACCTGTGAGCCATTGTGACACTGCCTGGCCTTGTGGAGCCAAGGAGACCATGGTGACACTTTGGGGCCCCATGCAATCAAGGATTCCATTTTGACACTGAGGAACCTCGTGGAACCAAGGGTCCATTGTGACACTTTGGAACTACAGAGACCATTGTTGAGAATAAGGACACCCAAGGAACCAAAAGTCCATGTGACAGAACAGAACCTCACAGAACCAAGACTGCATGGTGGCACAGCAAGGCCTCATAGAAGCAAAGAGTCCAAAGGCCCAAAAGAGTTCTTGCATGGTTCTTCCTTGGGGAAGGGGAACTTCAATGGTTTCAGCTTGGGCTGACACACACTAATCAAAGGTGTCTCTTTTCAATGAGGAAATTTGGGGGTTTTAGATTTAAAAAAAAAAAAAAAAAAAAAAGGAAAACCATCTTTTTCCTGAATGTAGCCAGTTCTCCAAGCAAAGCAGGTCCCAGGTGAGTGAGGACAGACAGAATGGGCTTGGGGAATGTGGAGCAAGGTTGTGCACACTGGCTCAGACCTCAAGGCACAGCTTCTCTGAGCAGGCCAGACCTCCTGAGGAGAGACCCTGGATCAATATCAATCACAGAACGCTGCAATCACCTCTGCTCTAAAGACAAAGCAATGAAATACACCCTTCAAAATAGGAATGGGTATTTCTTAGAAGCTCTTGGAAATATTTCACCATAACTGGATTTGAAAATCTTCCATTAGAATGGCACCAGAGCAGAGGGAAATCAAGGCACAGCCATGGTTTCTCAGGATTTGCTTGATCCCAATCAGCCCCTTGGTGCATTTGGTGCTGAACCCTTGAACCTCAGAGCCTGAGAGGAGATTGCAGAAACCTTTCCAGGAGTCCAAGTCAAAAGAAAACCCCAAAGTGTCTCAAAGCATTAATGGGTCCCACTGAGGTCCATCCCCAACACAGGCTCCTCATGGACTGCTTGGAGGAGAGAATGGGAGGCCAGGATTACCCAAAAACCTCTGAGAGACTGAGAGAAGAAAGGAAAAAAGAAAGTACCTTAAAAAACTGAAGAACCTTGAAGCATTAATGAGCTCCACTGAGTGTTGTTACTGAGAAAGGCCCTCAAGAGACTAATTAAAGCAGATAATTGGAGGCCATGATTGCACAAAGTTCTCAGAGACTCCAATGCAAAAGCAAAACCCAAAGTCCTCTGAAAAACCTGCAGTCCCTGGGAGCATGAAGGAACCCCCAGGGCCATTCCTGACCAAGGCTCCCCAGGGACTCGTCCCAGCAGATCCCTGAGGCCACTGGGATGTGGGGGGATGCTGAGGGCAGGACAAGGGGTCACAGTGGCCAGCCTTGCTGGGGCTGTGCCAGGAGGCCCCAGTGGCTCAGGACAAGGTGTCTCCTCCCAGCCCTTGGTGGCACAGACCCTGCTGTGCCCCAGGGCACCAAGACTTGGCTTCTCTTTGTCCCCACCTGTCATCTCTGCCTCCAATTTCCTGCTCTGACTGGAATCTGGAGATACTTTCTCAGTTTTGTCTCTCAGTGGGACCCATTAAAACTTTAGGAAACTTTGGAGTTTGATTCTGAGTTGGAGTTCTTGAGAGGTTTCTTCAGCTCCCTCTCAGGGACTGATGTTCAGGGCCTCAGCACAAACCCCAAGAGGGTCATTAAAGTCCTTGTGCTGTGTCTGTGCTGATGAGCTGGGCTGGGCTCCAGGCACAGAGGGAGATCCTGGCAACCAAGAAGAGCTTCAAAAACACCTTTCTCTTCATGAGCAGCTCTTCTCCCAGCCCAGCAGGGCTGGGGCACTGCCTGCAGCCACCCCAGGAACAGCACAGAGGCACAGAGAGCTTCAATCAGTCAGGGCTGGGAAGATGCTCAGAAGTGCCTGGGGCAGAATCACTCCCAGCCCTTGACACAGGAAGCCTCTGGCTGCAGGACAATGCAGCTGCAGCTCCTGCAGTCATCTCCTAAAGCTGGAACATCCCAATGCCTGCAGACTCGGTGAGTACATTCTCTGATGATCTCTTGTGTAGAGCAGCCAGGGGTGCCCAGGGCTGTGGTGCAGAGCAGGGTCCTGCAGCCCAGGGCGCTGTGCTGGGGCAGGGACTCTGCTGCCTGCCAGGGACAGCTCTCAGCCAGCCCTGGCAGCTGCTCCCAGCACTGGGGGACAAGGTCGGGGTGGAAGGAGACAGCTGGTAAGGCTTGGAAGTGTTGTCCTTGTGTGTTGAGGATGCTGCATTGTTCAGGACTGCTCCCAGCATGACATTTAACTCCAGAACATTTCCAAGTAGATTATATAGGGAGCACAGCAATTCAGGGGCTACATAAAAAGGAAAATCCTGCTTTTTTAGCCTACTGCTCTGGGTTGCCTAGATGGGAAATTGCATATAGATATTTATCTCTCAGTTCAGGTAGGGAGAAATAAGAAATTTATTTCTCAGATTTTAATAAAGCAGTCAGTCACAGAAATCAGCACAAGGTCCCTCACAGGCAACATTAGTGTGACTTTTCCAGCCTCCTCAGGGTTGCTGTGACGTTGCATCAGAGTCTGCAGAGGCAGAGATGGCCCTGGGCAGTGTCCTGTGCTGGGAGGAGTGTGCAGGGCAGAGCTGAGCCCCCAGGGCTGAGCTGGGCTCTGGCAGCACTGGCAGGGCCCAGCCCTGGGCACAGGGAAGCAGCTGCTGGCAGGGACAGCTCCAGGCACAGAGCCCTGGGCAGGCAGTGGGGGGAAAATGCCACCAAGCTGGGCTGGGATATTTCAAGTCCTCTCCATACTGAACTATGCCATGATTACTTTTCTTACAGATCCCCATGCCGAGACACATCAAATGTCCAACAGCACCTCCTTCAGCCACTTCCTCCTGCTGCCATTGGCAGACTCGCAGCAGCTGCAGCTCCTGCACTTCTGCCTCTTCCTGGCCATCTCCCTGGCTGCCCTCCTGGCCAACGGCCTCATCATCAGCGCCGTAGCCTGCGGCCACCACCTGCACACCCCCATGTTCTTCTTCCTGCTCAACCTGGCCCTCAGCGACCTGGGCTTCATCTGCACCACTGTCCCCAAAGCCATGCACAATTCCCTCTGGGACACCAGACACATTTCCTACTCAGGATGTGCTGCTCAGCTCTTTTTCTTTCTCTTCTTCCTTGGAGCAGAGTATTTCCTCCTGACCATCATGTGCTACGACCGCTACGTGTCCATCTGCAAACCCCTGCACTACGGGACCCTCCTGGGCAGCAGAGCTTGTGCCCACATGGCAGCAGCTGCCTGGGCCAGTGGCTTTCTCAATGCTCTGCTGCACACGGCCAATACATTTTCCCTGCCCCTGTGCCAGGGCAATGCCCTGGGTCAGTTCTTCTGTGAAATCCCCCAGATCCTCAAACTCTCCTGCTCACACTCTAGCCACAGGGAACTTGGGCTTCTTGCTGTTACTACCTGTTTAGGACTCGGTTGTTTTGTGTTCATTGTTTTCTCCTATGTGAAGATCTTCAGGGCTGTGCTGAGGATCCCCTCAGAGCAGGGACGGCACAAAGCCTTTTCCACCTGCCTCCCTCACCTGGCTGTGCTCTCCCTGTTCCTCAGCACTGCAGTGTTTGCGAACCTGAAGCCCCCCTCCATCTCCTCCCCATCCCTGGATCTGTCCCTGTCAGTGCTGTACTCAGTGGTGCCTCCAGCCCTGAACCCTCTCATCTACAGCTTCAGGAACCAGGAGCTCAAGGCTGCAGTGTGGAGATTGATGACTGGATGGTTTCAGGAACATTAAACTGCTGGCCAATTTATGCAATCACTTGTAATCGAAGTCATATTTGATTGTTCTTGTTGGTTTAGTTGTTGTTTTGTTCTTTCTTTTTCTTTGTTTTAGTTTTTCAATATATTCCACAAAGAAATGCCATTGCTTGTGCCATATTTCATTTTAAATTTTCCACCTTTACTGTGACCCACAGACAGTGTCAATGAGGAGCTGTACCCTCTATGGCATTAAATGAACTAAAGAATCTTACAGCAAAGTTTTCTCCAGAGATGCCCCTTTTGTTCCCTTCTCTGGAGCCGCAGCAGCAATGTCTGTGTGCAGAGCTGGGGGCAGATCAGTGCTGGCACAGCAGCTGTGCCCAGCAGCAGCAGCACTTGATGTTGCCAGTGCTGCTCCCGTGCCACTGCCCCGCTGCCCTCCTGGCCCTCGTGTTGCTGCAGGGCCTGAGTGCTCTGGGGGCCAGGCACAGCCCTGGGGGTGGCAGTGCCAGGGCTGCAGCAGGGACAGGCCATGGGCACTGCTGGGGCAGCACTGATGCCTCAGGGCAGGGCCTGGGGGCTCCAGGCTCCTTGGCCAGGCTCTCTCCACAACACTTGGCCAGCCCAATGCTGAGTACAGAAAAGCCCCAGGAGCAGTCCCAGGCTGGCCGTGGGCAGGCTGGGGGCAAACAGCATGGCTGGTGCTCTGCAAGGTCCCTGCAAGGGGGACACCCTGGCAAGGAGCAGCAGAGCAGGGGCTGATCCATCCCCACTGCACTGGACACCCCAGGGCAGCGTCCCAGAGCGTCCTCATGCACCTGCCAACAACATCCCCCCCTCTGCAGCCCTGGCCTCTCCCCCAGCTCACACAGGAGCCGCATCCTTGCAGGCACACACACGGCAGCACTGGCTCAGGAGCCCCTGTTTGCATTGCACACAGCAGGCTCAGCACCCCCATGGTGCTGCTGTGGGGACATGGAGCTGAGTGAGCACAAATGCCATCAGCCCCTGGGCCAGCAAGGGCTGGGGACGGCAGGGAAACCACTCAGGTTTGTTGTGGCCTCTGAAGTCAGCCAGAAAGTTTGTTCCCATCAGCTGTGAGTTTCCTGTCCTAATGCAGATGTTGTTGCTCAGAGGCAGGGCTGCCTGGCAGCCATCCCCAAACTGCCCTGAACATTTCCTTGGCTTCACCTTTGCTTTCTTTACTCTTTCTTTGTGCAGATTTCCTCCTCTTGCCCATCCTATCTCCTCCTCTGCAAACAGTCCATCCCTGTTTTCCTTTCCTCTCTGGCCCCACTCCCCATTTCAGTTCCTCAGTTGGCACCATGGGAACATCCCGTGGGGAGCAGGATCATCCTCCAAGTGCTTCAGGAATTGTCTGCAGGGTCCTGCAGTACCTCGTGCTGCTCCCTTGCCAGAGGCACCGCAGGCCAAGGGGGCACATCTGGGCTGCTGTGTCTGGGTGTGGGGCTCCCTGTTCTGGGCATTGAGGAGGGGCTGGAGAGGCTCTGCAGGACTGACAGGATGGGCTTTGGGGCCTGTATGGAGAAGCTGAGGGACCTGAGCTGCTGGACCTTGTGAAGAGGAGGCCCAGGGCTCATCCTGCACCTGCTCCAAGGGTGGTTTCAGAGAATCACAGAATCAGCAAGGCTGGAAAAGATCCTGGAGATCATCAAGTCCAACCTGTGGCCTGACACCACCTTGTCTCCCGGAGCCTCCTCTTTTCCAGGATAAACATCCCCAGCAACCTCAGCCACTCCTCACAGGACTTGTGCTCCAGACCCCTCACCAGCCTTGGTGTCCTTCTCTGGACACTCTCCAGACCCTCCATGTCCTTCCTAAATTGGGGGACCTGGAACCAGCCACAACACTCGAGGCTCTGCCCAACCACTACCGAATACAGGGGAAGAATCACTGCCCTGCTCCTGCTGGCCACACCATTCCTGATCCAGGCCAGGAGCCATTGGCCTTCTTGGCCACCTGGGCACACTGCTGGCTCATGTCCAGCCTGCTGTCCATCAGTGCCCCCAGGTCCCTTTCTGCCTGGCTGCTGTCCAGCCACTCTGTCCCCAGCCTGTAGCACTGCAGGGCTTGTTGTAGCCAAATTGCAGGGCCCAGCACTTGGTCTTGTTAAACCTCACCATGTTGGATTTGGGTCCTGGATCCAGCCTGTCCAGGTCCCTGTGCAGAGCCCTCCAACCCTCCAGAACATCCACTATGCCTGCCAACTTCATGTCACCATGGTTCTTTGAGCTCCTGGATAGTTACAATAGTCTCCATGATTCCATGAGGCCTCCCAGTGTCACAATGTCTCTTTGGTTCCATGGGACCCCAGGGTGTCACAAAGTCCCATGGATCCTTGGGCCCTGCAGTGTCACAATGGATCCTTGGTTCCATGAGGTCTCACAGTGCAGTAATGCTCTCCTTGGTTCCAGTGTCACAATGGACTCTTGGTCCCAAGGGTCACCATGGTGTCAAACATGTTTCCTTCATTCCAGGAGTTCCTGAGGATCAACACTGGCCCCTTGGTTCCATGGGCCCTGAAGTGTCACAGTGGCCTCTGTGGTTCCACCAGGACCCAGACTGTCACAATGGACTCCTTGCTTCCATGTAGCCCCACAGTATCACAGTGGCCCCTTGGCTCTGTGGTGCCATGTTGTACACAGTGTCACTATGGTCCTCTCAGTCCCACCAGGCCCTGCAGTGTCACAATGGCCCCTTGCTGCCCCAGGGCCCTGCAGTGTCACAATCATCACAGAATCACCCAGGCTGGAAAAGACCTCAGAGAGCATCAAGTGCAACCTGTGACCCAACACCACCTTGTCACCCACACCATGGCACTCAGTGCCACATCCAGTCTGTCCTGAAACACTTCCAGGGATGGTGACTCACCCTCCTCCCTGGGCAGCCCATTCCAATGCCCAACCACCCTTTTTCCTAATTTCCTAATGTCCAGCCTAAACATCCCCTTGGTGCAGCTTTAAGGCTGTGTCCTCTTATCCTTTCACTCTTCTCTGGGAATAGACCCCAACATCCACCTGGCTGCACCCTCCTGTCAGGGAGTTTTAGGGAGTGATGGGGTCTTGCCTGAGCCTCCTCTTCTCCAGGATAAACATCCCCAGCTCCCTCAGGCACTCCTCACAGGACTTGTGTTCCAGACCCCTCACTAGCTTTGTTGCCCTTCTCTGGACATACTCCAGCCCCTCCATGTCCTTCCTAAATTGGGGGCCCAGAACTGGACACAGCATTCGAGGTGCTGCCAACCAGTGCTGAGCACAGGAGAAGAGTCACTGCCCTGCTCCTGCTGGCCACACCATTCCTGATCCATAGGAGTCACAGTTTTTGGATGAGGGAAATGCAGGGGAGGGGGTGAGGACAAAGTGTGATTGATTGTCAGCCATGACGGGTCTTGATTTTCATATCTATACAGACTGCATTAGACGGTTTCTGAGGCTCAATATAATTGGAACATTGTATATATCCATCTAGAAACAGGAAAAGAAATCTTTACAGGACAAACTGTTCTCTCTGCACTGTTTTCAATATAGTATAGTCACTTGGAATACACTTCTGAAATCTGTCTAATTAACCACAGAAGAATTGATAACGTAAATGATTCCCAGGGACTTTTCTTGTTCCACTGTTTTGAACAAAAGTTTGTCTTTGTCACTGAATTTGTGAACTGAAGAGCTCAAGAAAGAAGAGGCCTCTGGAGTAGTAAAATTCATCAGCAACCTCCAAGTGGCTGAGGAACCATCCTCATCAGAGCAGGAATGAACAGAAATGGGCACAGCTTTCTGGCTGCCCCAGCTCTGGGATGGGGCCTGGAGCAGGAGCAGCTCTGGAGGGCCCCAAGGCCAGGGCTGTTGTGCTGGCCTGGGCAGATGGGATGGCAGGAGGGGCTGCAGAGCTCTCAGGAGCTCAGGGAGAGGGGAGCAGGGCACCCAGGGAGCCTCCTTTTGCCTTGGCCAAGCACCTTCCCCCATGGCTGGGGCTGAGTCCTCTCTGAGCTGCAGCTGCTGCTGTGCCCTTGGCAGGGGCTGAGGCCGTGGGGCCACTGCCCAGAGCCCCCTGGCCTGAGCAGAGCTGTGGGGCCAGAGGCGGCTGGGCTGTGCTGGGGAGAGGCCCTTGGTGCTGCACAGAGCTCAGGGCAGCTGGCACAGCTTGCAGGGAGCTGGGCTGGCCTGAGAGAGCCTGCCAGAGAAAGCAGCAGTGTCCATCTCAGCCTGGCTGAGCGGGCAGGGGCACGACTCAGCCCAGGCCTTGTGGGGCAGGGCCAGTGCCTGGGGAAGGCATTGCAAACAGGCAAGTGGCCCAGAGAGGAGGCTGCTCTGTGCCCTTGGTGGCATGCACAGAGCAGGGAGGGGCCCAGGACATTTGTCACTGCCAGCCTCTGTCCCCAGCCCTTTCCATCCCTGGCTGCTGAGCCCAGGTTTGGCCTGGGCTGAGTTTGGCTGTGGCCCAGCTCCATCCTCCTGCAGGGCTCAGGGCCTGTTCCCGGCCATGGCCAGCCCTGCCTGGCCTCTGTGCTGGCCCAGAGCCCGGCAGAGCCCGGGGCAGGGCTGTCAGTGCAGGCCCACAGGTGCCACGGGCTGTGCAGGAGCTGGCAGAGGCTGCCCAGCAGGGAGGCCATGGGGCACAGAGCCCCAGGGCTGCTGTGGGCACCACGGCAGAGGGGCCGTTCCCACCTGCAATGCTCCTGTCCTGGGCTGGGCCTGCACAGGGGCTGGGCCACCATGGCTGGGGCTGCAAGATTTGATCCGAGGCCAGGGTGACAAAACCCCCTGGCTGCACCTTATGGAGGAGCCTGTTTTGAGTGGGTCCACAACTCAGGAATCCAACATGGAGTTTTAGTCATCAGTAATAGGTTGACAATTAACTCGTGTTTCCTTGAGATTCCATTGTACCACAATGGTCTCCTTGGTTCCATGAGGTTGCAATGGGAAACAGTGGACACTTGAATCCATGCATTTCTATTCCATCAGAGTGGTCTCTTGCATTCCATGAGGCCCTGCAGTGTCACTAGGGACCCTTTGTTCCACATGTTTCCATTGTGTCGCAATGGTCTCCAGAGCTCTAACTTGTTCATTTGTGCAACATGAAACAGTGGACATTTGCTTCCAAGTGTTTCCACAGTGTCACAGTGGTTTCCATGAGGTCCCTCTTTGCAACAATTCAGACTTGGTTCCATGAGATTCTATTGGGTCACAATGTTCTCCTGGCATCCATGAGTCCCCGCTGTGTTTACAATTGACACTTGGCTCCCCAAGATTCCAAGGTGTCACTGTGCTCTCCTGTGATTCACAAAGCTGTGCTGTGTCACAATGGACACTTGCTTCCTCCAAGGCTAGAGATGTCCCAGTGGCACCAGGTTTCCATCAGGCCACGGTTTGTCCCAATGGATTCTTGGTTCCATGAGAATCCATTGTGCCACAATGGTCTCCTGGGTGCCATGAGGATGTCCTTTGTCACAGTGGAGCCTTGCTTGCACAAGCCTTGGCAATGTCCCGGGGGTTCCATGAGGCCCTGCCATGTCACAATGGACACTTGCTTCCATGAGATTCCATTGTTTCACAGTGCTCTCCCAGATCACATGAGGCCTTTTTCTGCCACAGTGGTGTCTTATTTCTACTAGGCCTGGCAATATTTCCGTGGCCCTTGTGTTCCATGTGACCTCTCTCTGTCAGAATTGACCTTGGTTTCATTGCCTCAGAACACTCCTTGTATTTCCATGACCTGCCCTGTGTCTCAATGGACACTGGATCCCACAAGAGCTGACAATGTCCCCATGGCACCTGTCTCCTACTCGGCCCCACAGTCAGAATAAAGACTTGGTTCCACAAGATTCCACTGTGTCACAATGTTCTCCTTATTTTCCTGAGATCCTGATGTTTTCACAATTGACCCTTGGTTCCTTGAGATTCGATTGCATCACAGTGGTCTCCTTGGTTTCATAAAGCCCAGGTTTGTCACAACAGTCTAAGGATATTCCATTGCAACACAATGGTCTCCACCACTCCATAAGGCTGCACTGTGAAACAGTGGACACTTGGTTCCATGAGATTCCGTTGGGTAACAATGTTCTCCTGTGTTCCATTACGCCTGGCTCTGGCACAGTGGATGCTTGCATGAGCCTTGGAAATGTCCCAATGGCACCTGTGCTCCATGACACCCTGCTGTGTTACACCTGACAGTTTGTTCCATGAGATTCCATGGAGTCACAATGGTCACTTGGGTTCCATGAGGTCTCTCTGTTTTGACAACTGACACTTGGCTCCATCAGATTCCATTGCTCACAATGTTCTCCTGGGTTCCAAGAGGCCCTGCTGTGTCACAATGGCGCCTTGTTTCCATGAGCCATGGCACGGTCCCACTTGCCCTGGGTTCCATGAGGCTGTGCCGTGTTCACAATTGACACTTGCTTCCATGAGATTCCATTGTGTCACCATGGTCCCCATGTTTCCATGAGGCTGTGCTGTGTCACAATGGACACTGGATTCCACAAGAGCTGGCAGTGTCTCAGAGGCACCTGTGTCCCATGAGGCTCCACATTGTCAATGTAGAGCCTTGGATCTGTGAGGTTCCAGGTTGTCCCAATGGTCTGCTGTGTCCATGTCCATGAGGCTGTGCTGTGTCACAATGGACACTGAGTTCCACATGCCCTGGCAGTATCCAAGTGGCACCTGGCTTCTATGAGGCCCCACTGTGTTTGTAGGTGACACTTGTGTTCCCCAGACTGCCTTGTGTCACTGTGCTCTCCTGGGTGCCATGAGGTCCTGCTGTGTCACAATGGACACTTGCTTCCATGAGATCCCATTGTGTCACTGTGCTCTCCTGGGTGCCATGAGGCCCTGCTGTGTCACAATGGACACTTGCTTCCATGAGATCCCATTGTGTCACTGTGCTCTCCTGGGTGCCATGAGGCCCTGCTGTGTCACAATGGACACTTGCTTCCATGAGATCCCATTGTGTCACTGTGCTCTCCTGGGTGCCCTGAGGCCCTGCTGTGTCACAATGGACACTTGCTTCCATGAGATCCCATTGTGTCACTGTGCTCTCCTGGGTGCCCTGAGGCCCTGCTCTGCAATAATGGAGCCTTGTTCCCACTAGGCCTGGCAATGTCCCAGTGGCACCTGTGTGCCATGAGGCCCCACTTGGTCAATGGGCTGATGAGGGTGAAGGTCTGTAGTTATGCAGAGTCCCCAGGCAGCTGCAAAGGAGAAACGCTTTATTGCAAAAACCAGGCAACTTTTAACCTTTTAAAGCATTTAGCCCCTTATCAGCTAAATAGTTTCAACTCATAACAAACATAATTCAATCAACCACCACATGCAACAATGTGAACATGCAATGATTATGAAACACGTTTTTCTATCCCTAGTTCAGCTGAGTCTCTTTCCCACAGTCCTTTTCTACTTAGCCAAAGTGACAGGCTTGAGCCATGATTTTACAAGGCCTTCCTTTTGGAAAGGTTTACTTATCAGTAATAAGTTGACAAATGACCCTCGTTTCTTTGAGATTCAATTGGACTACAATGGTTTCTTTGGTTCCATGAGGTCGCACCATGAAACAGTGGACACTTGATTCCATGAGTTTCCACTCCATCACAATGGTCTCTTGCATTCCATGAAGCCCTGCTGTGTCCCTAGAGAGCCTCTTTTCCCACAGTTTTTCATGGTGTCAGAATGGTTTCCAGTGCTCCAAGAAGCTGCAACATGAAACAGTCGACATTATCTTCCATGTGATTCCATGGAGTTACAATGCTCTCCTGGGTTCCATGAGGCTCCACTGTGTTTAAAATTGAAACTTGGTTCCCCAAGATTTGATGGCCTCACTGGGCTCTCCTGGGATTCACTAGGCTGTGTCACAATGGACACTTGCTTCCTCCAAGGCTGGAGATGTCCCAGTGGCACCAGGTTTCCATAAGGCTGCGCTTTGTCACAATGGAGCCTTGGTTCCATGCCTTTCCAGTGCAGCAAAATGGTCTCCAGCATTTCATGATGTCCTGCTGTAAAACAGTGGGCACTTGGTTTCATGAGTTTCCATTCCATCAGGATGATCTCCTGCATTCCATGAGGCCCTGCAGTGTCACTATGGAGCCTTTGTTCCATGTGTTCCCATTGTGACACAATGGTCTCCAGCGCTCTGTGAGGCTGCGCCATGAAACTGTGGACACTTGGTTCCATGAGATTCCCTCTTGTCACTGTCAGGAGAATCCACAAACACCAGAGGTTTATGTCCAAAAAGGAGACAGATGAGTCCTTCAATTTATTTGAATAAAGGGAGAGAGTTCACCAGGGCACATGCCTGCAGGGTTTTCTCTCTCGAGGTTTCAGAGGGCGCAGCCTCCTTTTATCCTGAACTCCCGGCTGCACGTTGCCCTCTTCCTTTCCTCATTGACTGAGGCACTAGGAAGGTAAAGCCTTCCTGAACATCCTGCCCCATATCCCCCCTTGAACCTGGCATTTCCCCCCAAAGTTCAGGAGTTCAGCCTTGTGCAGACCCTTCTCTGTGTCAGGAGCCAAGCTGTCTGAGCCTGGTAAAAAAACTTGCTGCTGAAAGTGAGTAGAAACATTACAACCCATTTCAAAGACATTAACACCCATCCCATCACCCATCAAATGATTTGTAAAGACATGAGGACACATCTTTCCTCTCACATTGATGTTTCCTGTGCTGGTGACAGTCTGTTAAACCCATCCTTCAGCCTGAGCTCTCTGCTGTTGTAGTTCCATGCACAGAGGTTGTTGTCTCTCAGCCCTTCCATGGGCAGGCCAGTGTTCAGCCATCTCCAGGACAGCAGGGCCCCACCCCACGTCACTGTGCCCTGGGAAGACAAAAACTCCAAATGTCCCGTTCTCCTTCTTCCCAGGCATTTGGCCCTGCCAGTGGGGTTTGCTGCTGGGTGCCACAGGGAAAAGGAGACCCCTGTGACACTGTGGGGCCCCATGGGAACAAATATCCATTGTGACACTACAGAACCTCACAGAACCAAGAGTCCATGGTGACACAATAAGGCCTCAGAGAACCAAGGGAGTCCAAAGGTCTAAAACAGTTCTTGCATGGCTCTACCTTGAGAACAGAAACCTCCTTGGTGGCAATATGGGCTTGGCACTCAATTAAGGAGGGGGTCTGTGTGTAATGGGGAAACTCAGGAGTTTTTAGCTTGCTTCAAAACTAATAAAAAGGAAAAAATCCTCTTTGCCTGAGTGCAGCCAGTTCTCCAAGCAAAGCAGGTCCTAGGTGAAATAGGAAATTGAGAATTGTAGGAGTGTCAGTCGGTCAGGACTGAGAGATCTCTAAAGCCAGGTTTTGGAACTTATGGTTTATTGCATAGGGTGTGGGTGAAAGGGCCCTGCTTGGAGCTGCCAGCTGCAGCTCGGAGCAGGCCTGTGAGAACAGGAGGGCAAGAGTAAAAGGAGTAAAGAGAGGGCAAGGGGTAGGAGGTAAGAAGGGTAAGGGCGGTAAGAGGTAGGAGCATAAGAGAGGTAAGAATAGTAAGAAAAGTAAGAGCATAAGACAATGAGGTTCCCGTTACAATACAATAAATCTTCTGTTTTGAATATTCTAATTCTCACTAACCAATCTACTACAAGATACAAATTCTATAGCATTTACATACAGCCTACAAGAATCACTAAATTACCATACTGTGTTACACTTTAAACCCTCAAAACTAATCTTTGGACCACCTCTGCCATGCTAGTAGGGTCTTCTCTGACCCTTGGACCTGTCTGCAAGCAAAGGGGATTGTTCAATCAAGAGGGGATTACTTTCAGATGGCCATACTCTTGTTCTCTAGTTGTTCGGTAACTAAGGTTTGGTATCTCAAAGATGGCTTTCATTTCAATCTTGCTTATAGTTTCCATTTTCTCAAAATCTTTTGCCAGACAATCATATTTATAAGGTTTTCCATTTTCATCTTCTCCAACAGAGAATTAAGAATCAAGCATTAAGAAAGGTTTTGACTAAAAAGGGAACTGACAAAACTATATTGTTTGCTATAATTTATCGTGCTTGCAAAACAGGAAAAGAGCCAAGTTGCAAGGTGAAGCCAATGGGTTAAATGTGCAAACAGGATGGAAGGACAAAGCCACCACAGGATAAGGAGGTCCCCAGATCCCTGAGACCGGGAAAACTGATATCAAAATCCAGAGAATGACCAAAGGACTAAAGAGAGAGCATGCACAAGAAGGCAAGGTGAAAAGTTCAAACTGAGAGGAAGACGATTTACTTCATCTAGAGACCCCCAGACGACCACCAGAGCAACCTAAAAGGAATAATGTGCAGTCCCAAAGAGGCGTGAAACTAATTTCCATATGAAGCAGGGATAGGCAATGGATATGTGTTAGGTGAATTGTGTATTCCTAGTTTGTAGAGAATAAAAGGCAAAGCGCAGGTCACCAAAGGTGTGCATGGTTTTGGAGGAGCTATCCCCCATGCACCTCAGAGCTGAATAAATACATACCTACTCTTATAACTTATTTTTGTGAGTTATAGATTGTTTTCCTGGGCATCAGATTGGCGAGCCAGGCAGGAGAGAGTCTGTGTGGCTGCGGGAGCGGCCGAGGAGCGGATTCCCTGGCGCACCCCGGGACCTTCCTGGAGGGACCCCAACCTCGGCTCGCTCACTGCGGGGACAGACAACGACCTGCTGGCAGTGCGGATAAAACGGTCTGTATTAAATATCTATAACAGGGCTGCTGGTGAGTCGTACAGAGACGTCTGACACTCAGCACAGTCCCGGTGGGCTTGCAAGCAGCCGGCCGGGGGGGCAGAGACAGAAGGAGAGGGATCGATCCTGGCCGATAGCGCGGCCGACGGAGGGGTCTCACTGAGCTGATAGAGCAGCCCGCTAGTGACTCTGGGGGTGAGTCGAGTGAACCCTTGTTTTTGCTGCTTTTTGTGTGACTGCCAAGTCCAGACACGTTGGGCCGTTGAGTGTGTCAGTGAGTGAGGGGGTGAGATGTACCTCTGGTACGGAGCGAGTGCGGAGCTCTATCCGCGTTTCCGACCTCGGGCGACTGAGGCGGCCGGAGAAAAGAGAAGCCACTGGGGCCAGTGTGGGGGAGTGCAAGTGTGAACAGAGGAGCGTTGTGCTTGAACACGGAGCGGTTAGCATTTGTTTTAACCGTGTACAGACAGATTGAAGGAGTGTCTCCTCAGCAGTGGTCTGGACTTGATCCCTGGAAATTTGTTGTTCCAATAATTCACTGGATAGACAAAGGGAACAAACGGGTCTGTCTAGGTGGGATATACGGTACCTCTGCAGGGAAATTGGGAGCCCTGGACTGGGAACAACCTGCAGAAGAGACTCTGGGTATTCCAGAGGAGGTGAACAGAATAGCTTGTCTTTGTGGAAGATTTAGAGCCTTCAGAGGATCAAGGGGTTGGCATCTGGCGTGGGTTTTATTACAGTGTGGAGATTGTGAAATATATTGGTATTGTTGCTCTAGTAACCAGCAGGGCATGTCCCCCAAGTGTAAATTGGAAAACTATCCTCATCAAGTCAATGTTGAATCTAAAATTTTGAAGCTGGTGTGTGTGAAAAGTGAGACTGGGTGCCTGTGAATTGGATTGTGTGTGGGAAGAAAACTGGGAAAGAACAGTAAAATTGTATGAGGAAAAGTTTGGCTCAAAACAAGACAAGACAAAAAGGAGAAGATAATGGGAACTGGACAAAGCAAAGAAATCCCTAAGGCCAGTCCATTAGGCTGTATTATTGCACATTGGAAATATTGCTGTTTCTCAGGAGAGAAAGGAAGTGGATAAAGGTAGCATATGCAGATATGTTTTTCTCTCTGCCTGAATGGCAGAGGGATTGTGGGCTCTGGGCTCCATCTGACCCTCTGGTATTGGCCTTAGAGGAGAATAAGACTAAGAGAGGAAAACTTTAGCAGTGTTGTTCAGCGTGTAGCATAGGGCAAAGGTGCACAAAATCTGATCAAGTTTACCAAACTGTGGCCCAGGAACAAGATCTGTCAGACGATTTGCTCAGGTCTCCACACATAAGACAAGAAGGGGATGAGGATGAGGATGCAGACCCAGAGGTACCATCAGCCCCAGCCCATTCATCCCCTCCAATTGCACACCAGACTAGACAGCAGACACACATATTACAGGCACCTCTGTGAGAGGCAGGGGGAGCAGAGGGAGAAAGGGTATTGGTTAAATCTCCCTTCTCCTCAATCGACCTGGAGGCATGGGAAAACATTGCTAAAAATTACTGCAGTGATCCAGTTAGCATGGTTAACCATCTGTGATATATAATAAAACAAGATAATCCAGACTGGAACAATAGGCAATTATTATTGGATGCTCTGACCAAGACAGAAAGACTATTACTTATAAAAACAGCAGGGGATTTGGCAGAAGATTATCATAAAATCCAACAATTGGATGTTAAAGATTATTTCCCACTCCAAAATCCACAGTGGGACCCAAACAAATCAGCAGAATTAAAAAGTTGGAAAGCTATCAGGAGTGGGTCGTAAAGGGGATGGAAAAGGCCATTTCCAAAACTATAAATTGGTCGGCATTGTATGAAATTAAGCAGGGGCCCTCTGAGCCACCATGGGAATTCCTCAATCGATGAAGGGATGCAATGCGCTGCCACACACCACTGGAGCCTGGGTCTGACACAGGGACACAGCAGCCAGTCAGTTTATTCCTGGGGCAACCTACGGGGCACATAAGATGGAAACTTCAAAAGGTACGGGGACTGGATGGGAGGGACTCAGAGACTCCGGTGGATGAGGCATGGAGAGTCTTTAGGAACAGGGAAGAAGAAAAGAGGGAGCATGCAGCTGTTATAAGTGAGAGGAAAAAAGAAAGAGTGGACAAAGAGCACCTAGACAAGGCCCAGCCCGGCTGGGCAGAGACCAGTGTGTGATCTATAAAAAATATAGTCAGTAAAAAAATCAAAGCCCAGAACAAAGACGTAGTGGCCCATACGTGTCCCCCAGACCCTCCAGGATCCCTAAGTGCCCCCTCAGCGCCCACTTGGGACCCCCAAGAACGTCCCCAGATCCCCTGAATGTTCCCAACCCCATCGATGCCCGTTACAGCCATTTCTGGGAATTCATCTCCTGCCATCCCCCGTGAGCTCACAGCACCCCATAACCCAGTTCCGTGCCTAAAACTCCTGCCGTGCCCCGCGCCCCGGCTCTCTGCGGAGCGGGCGGCCACTCGCCAATTGCCGGCTCCTGCAGCCGCTGTCAGGGCCGTGTCTCCTGCAGCCGCTGTCGCTGCACCTGCAGGGCCGCGTCCGGCTCTGCTGGGCTCCCCAGCACGGCCCGCAAGGACAGGGACGCGCTGGAGCAGGTGCCCAGGAGGGACAGCGAGATGCTGCGAGGGCTGGAGCAGCTCTCCTGCAAGGAAAGCCTGAGACAGCTGGGCTTCTTCAGCCTGGAAAAGACACTGAGGCTTAGGCTTGGGCTTTACTGAACTGTGGCCTTCCAGTACCTGATGGCAACCTACAAGAAAGCCGGACAGGGATTTTTACAAGGGCAGGCAGAGACAGCACAAGAGAGTATGGATTCAAACTGAAAGAGAGTAGATTTAAAAGAGGAATTCAGAAAAAAAGACTTTCCTGGAACACGTGGCCCAGAGAATCAATCTGTGGATGCCCCATCCCTGACAGTGTACGAGGCCAGGCTGGATGGAGCTCCAGACAAGCCTGTCTAGAGCAAGGGGTTCCCAGCCACAGCAGGGGGCTGCAGCGATGTGATCTTTCAGGTCCCTTCCCAGCCAAACCATGCCATGACTCCATGATTCTGGGATGCCTCCCCTCCTCATCCTCTGGCAGAAAAAGAAACTTGGGACCAAGTTCCACATTGCAGATGATGTCTTTTGGCAGCCTGCAACTGTCTCAACAGAGAATGAAAAGAGATGACAATACTGACACGACTTCTCTTTTCTACTTGAAATTTAAATGCTCGGCTCCTGTCCACACTGGCAAAACTGTAAGAAGAGGCAATTCTTCCCCACGAAATGCTTCGTCTCACCCAAAGAAGAAAGCCACAAACCAACAGTCTTCTTTATTCTTGCGTTGCTTTATTTGGTTATTTCTCTAATACGAATTAGCTTCGTTTTTTATTTCTTTGTTTCGTTCCGCGGGGTGCGCGGCCGCTCCTCCGCTGGGCTCGCTCCGGAGGCTCCGCAGCAGCGGCAGCAGCGGCAGCAGCAGCGCTTCTCTCGATCGGTTTTCCGTTCGACTTCTAGCTCGCTCATCCGTCCCCTTCTCCCTTTCACACTCCCTCTACTCCTGTCCCGTCCTGTCCGTGTTCCGCCTCTCCCAGCCCGGCTCATGCCGCGCCCCGCAAGGCGGCCGTGGGTGAGCCGGACCCCTGCCCACCTCTGTCCGCACTGGCTGCGGCGCCTTTTGAAGAGCCTCTGGAGGAGCTCCTCACTCTGCTGGTGGTGGTGCTGGAGCATCATCGCCTTTTGGCTCCGCCTGGCCCCGCTCGGAGCCGCCCCGCAGCCGCCCGGCTCCCGCCCCGTCGCCGGCAGCTTCCCCGGTGCGAGCCCCGCCGCCCGTCAGCTCGGCCGCCGGCCCCGAGCCGCCGGAGCCCGGCGCGGCTGGGAAAGCAGCAGCGCCCGGGGCGAGTGGGTGCCCCGGGCAGAATGCCGAGAGCGCGGTGCCGTCCGCACGGGCGGAGAAGCCTCCCCTGGAGCAGCTCTACCGGGAGGGCCCGCTGCTGGGGAGGGGCGGCTGCGGCAGCGTTTACGCCGGGACCCGGCTCGCCAACGGCGCTCCGGTAAGAGACGGGGCCGGCTCGGAGCGGGGATGGGGGGGATCGGAGGACGGCAAGCTCAGCCCGCCGCTTGTCTTGGCTTGCAGGTGGCCATCAAGCGAGTGGGCCGGGATCGCATCTGGGAGTGGGCGCGGCTGGTGAGTGAGCGGGGCCAGCGGGAGCAGCCGGCGGGGCGTGCCGGGTGGGGCTGAGGCCAGGCCCGGCAGGGTGGGAGCCGGGACGCTGCGAGGGGAGCGAGCGTGGAGTGAGCGGGGGCCGCGCAGCGTCCCGGGCCGGGCAATGTGAGCTGCGGTGGCGCCGGGCAGGGGGTGCCGAAGGCGCGGCGCAGCATCGGCCCCGCTGACGGCATCGCGGTCCCCCCGCAGCACAAGGGCGCCCTGGTGCCACTGGAGCTGGTGCTGCTCTGGATGGTGTCGTGCCCTGGCTTCCGCGGCGTCGTGCGGCTCCTGGACTGGTTTGAGCTGCCCGACGGCTTCGCGCTGGTCATGGAGCGTCCGGAGCGCTGTCGGGACCTCTGGCACTTGCTGGACGCGGGGGGTTCCTGCCAGAGCCCGTGGCGCGGGGGCTGTTCCGCCAGGTGCTGCAGGCCGTGCGGCACTGCACCAGCCACGGCGTCCTGCACCGCGACATCAAGGCCGAGAACATCCTCGTTGACCTGGCCACGGGCGAGGCGAAGCTCATTGACTTTGGCTGCAGCACCATCCTCCAGGACACGTTCTACACCCACATGGCAGGTGAGCCCAAAGCCGGGGCACAGCTGGGCAGCAGAGGTTCTCCCCTTTGCTGGCACAGGGGAAGACGGAGGGAGAGAGGGGGAATCCTTCTTCAGCCGGCTGCAGCCAAGTTGTTTTTTGGCGGGGGCAGGGGCTGGTTGTTGTGGAGCTGGCTGGGAGGGAGGGAGCAGCATCGGCCTGATGATCTGTGCCCGTGTCCCATAGGAACACCGCAGTACAACCCGCCAGAGTGGATCCTCTTCGGCTGCTACCATGGCCAGCCAGCCACCATCTGTCCCTGGGCATCCTGCTCTATGACCTGGTCTGCGGGCTCCTTCCTTTCAAAACCCCTGAGGACATTGTCCAGGGCAAGTTCTTCTTGCCACCCCGGGTGTCTCAAGGTGGAGATATGCCTTCAAGGCATGGGAGCAAGAATGGGCTTGAGAGATGGCCTCTGGCATATAAGGGTCCTGCTCTTGCAGCTAGGGAGGAGGTTGCTCTCCTGGGCTTAGCTGGAGGAGGTGGAATGTGTGCTGTTCTGCTCCATAAGGGAGGATGGATGGGAAGTTTTGGGTGCAGCTCCGAGCACTCCTAGTGTGGGGTGGGCACTGTGGAATCTGGGAGAGCCTGGACAGGAGGTGACCAGCGGTTTCTGGTTTCTCTCTGCAGAGTGCCAGCACCTGATCAGGTGGTGTTTATCCATGGACCCCGCAGACAGGCCATGCCTAGAAGACCTTTTTGAGCATTCTTGGCTACAGGACCCCCAGCTGGCCCAGGAGACAGCAGAGATCCATCCCTCTGCACAGTAGGATCCAGGAGCCCAGCAAGTCCCAGTTGCTCGTGTCTCATGGTGCTCAGAGCAAACCCCAGAGCGTTTCCCTGTGGCCGTGGCACGGAGCAGAGAGCGCGGCCGAGGAGACGCTTCCGTGGGTCCCCGGCGAGCTGTGGAGGGAGCGGCTCAGGGCTCCCCGTCCTGTTGGAGAAGTGGTGGCACAGTGCAGTGAAGTCTCCACAGACTGGAAAAGGGGAAACATCCCCCTGCAGCTCAATGGCATCGTGATGTCCCCACAAGCCGAGGCACAGCTGGCGTGTTCTTCTGGAGCACGACGTGGAGCCGGAGAACACCATCCTCGAGCTGGCCGCTGGCGGGGCAAAGCCCACGGGCTTTGGCTGCGGCCCCTCCCTGGAGGACAGGACAGGCTCTGTGCCCCGACGAAATCAAGATGAGTCCCCAGGCGGTGCAGGGGCGGGGGGATGCTCGTGCTCCCAGGCATGCCAGGGCTCGGCCTGGCCACGCACCAGAGGTTCCTCGCTCGGTGGCAATGGGGAATATTCATCTTTGTGCCGCCCGCCCAGCTGCTTTTTGGCGGGACAGGGGACGGATGTTGTGCAAGGGGAGCCGGCTCCTGGCCTCGCCGATGGCTTCTGCCAGCCAGCCTGGTGCGGGCTGGGGTGGGGGCAGCCTGCCTGACAAAAGCATCCATCCATGAGGATGGGGGGCAGCAGAGGGGGGTGGGTTCCAAAGCCATGCCCCAGCTGGTCTGCTTTTCAGGCCCTTGAGGAAGGGGTGGACTTACAGGCAGGAAAGGTGGGGTTTTCCCCACCTGTGGTGAGGTTTAATTCTTGCATGGAGTGGTCAGACCCTCCCCAGGCCCGTGAAACATTGATAGCCGTGTTTCCAGGTCTCGTTTTGAATTGACTTTCATGCAATTGTTCTTTGTTTTTTCCAGGAAGATTGCACCCGGTGCCCAGACCGGGTGGGGAAGTGCCGGCACTGGACGCACTCCATGGAGGTGCCAGCACTACCCGGGGCAGCCACGGTGTGCAGGGACATCCCCCTCAAGAAGGACGAGGACCTTGTGTGGGATCAGCTCCTCTCCTGGCAGCAGCTCTGCAGAGGTGGGTACCCAGCTCCACAGCACAGGTGGCACAGGGGCAGATGGGAGTGGGCACACGAGAATCTCGCTCTTGCAGCTGCTGAGGAGGTTGCTGTGCCGTGCTTAAGCAGAAGAGGTGGAGCGTGGCCTGCCCTGCTGCTCTCCTCTAAAAATGGGAGAATGGGTTGGGAGGTTTGGGCTCTGGGCCCAGCCAGCAGCCTGGCCCAAGCACAGGCCCTGGTGGGACAGCGGGGACAGGAGCCTTCTGTGACTGACCGTGGCTTTCTGGTTTCTCTCCCCAGGCTCCCAGCACCTCATGCCATGGAAACGGCACCCCTGGGCCTGCCCATCTGGGAGGGCTGGAGGGCAGCAGGTGTTCATTTGCTGCCAAAAATAAATCTTTTTCTTGTTATTACCATCATCATCAGAGCATTTCTTTCATCCTTTTCCAAGCTTTTGTCCTCCCTTCTTCCATGGAAATCTTTTTCTGTCCTTCCTCTTGGTGGCATTTGGGATGGGGGGTTAAGCAAGGTGAAAAATTCAACAGCAGCTCCTGTTGCCAACTGCAGCAGCCCCTTCACGAACCCTGAGCTTCCAGCAAGGTCTGCGTGTGCCTTGCAAAAGGGAGTGGTTTGCAGGGATGGAGCTGTCACCCCTCTGCAGAAGCTGGGAGGAAATCAGAAGTGGCAAAAGGCCATTTTGGCTCAAACACTGCCCAAATTCTTCATCCTTCCCCCTTCCATGCAATTGATCAAACTACCCAGGGAAAACAGCTCCATGTCCTCCAAGAGCCCATTTTGACATGGAAGTTTACGAGTTCAATGTTGGTCATATGCCTTTTTCTGGGCACCAGATGTTACCCCCTCCATCACCATGCAGGCATCCTGCCTTGCTCCTGGTCCCAGACACAGCAGCCCCACCCCTCCTATGGCCTGGTGCCCTGCCCTCTTTGCCAGCCCTCCCCACACCCTCTCACTGTTCCCTGAACTGCCCAGGAAGGAAAAGCCACTTGGCATGGCAGACTGTGTGGCCTGCCTGAGGATTCCAAAGCCACACTAATTTCACAAATAACTCCTGGGATTAGCACATCCAGGTCACATCCTCACTTGAAGATATCCTGCTCTCCCTTCACTCCCCTGTTCCCCACAGGCAAGAAGAAGGCTTGTGCTGGAAGAAAACTGTTCATTTTTTAAAATAGAACTTGTTTTTCAAACCTCAGGGTTTTCATTCTTTTTTTGCAAAGATACAGTATTATCTGAACAACATCTACATATATATATATATAAAATATATGTTTGCGCATATATTTATAAACTTAAACAATTCTGCAAGCTTGTGTCATTCACAGCAGCCCTTCCTGCTTGATAAGAGAGAAGAAAACTCTAACAAAGGGCAAAAATGCAGCCCCTCTCAACCAGAGGAACTGAACCACATCCATCAGTGGCTGGGGAGCATCCCACCAGCTCCAGCTGGGAGGCTTGAACTTGAGTGTAAATGCATCTTCTTACAGCATTTCTAGACACTGGCCATTGCTAGACAGGGCCGTGCTGGGACACATGCCACCCTGCCCTGTGCCCATCCCTTGGGGAGGGCACACCAAGCACAAGGAGCAGCCCTTGAACAGGTGGCAAGTGGTCCTCACTCTGCAGGTGGGCTGTGACTTTCTAACTCCAATACCTACAGGCAGAACTGGAGAAAAGGGAAAAAGGCAAGGAGATGCCTTTCTGAGAGAGGTGGCCACAGTAACACAGACCAGCTGCCCGGCCTTGGGCTCCTTTGTCCTCCATAAGGTTCGGCAGCTCAGGGCTCTCGCTTTGTTTCATTGCTGCTTTTAGTAAATTGTTCTTAACTCAACCTGTGACCTTTCATTTTTTTGCCTGCAGTTCTCTTCTGCGTTCCCCAGCCGAGGGAAGGGGAGGGAGAGCGGGAGAAGGGAGCAGTGCGTGGTTTGGAATGTTTCAGTGGGAGCATCACACTGGGGATAACCGGGGTGTCACAAAGGGCTCCCTGTGACCTGCCACCTGCCCCTGGCAACAGCCCCCAGGCTTTGTTGGCATGGACCCAGCCCCCAGGCTGCAGTGTCCGGCAGGACAGCGACGGGACAGGACGGGAGCACGCAGCTGGCGACAAGCCCGCGAGCACAGCTCACATCTTGTCCCGCAGAAGGGAGACAGATATTTCACCCAGCCTTCCCCTTACCGATCTTTATACATTTTCTCTGTTCCATAAGATGGAGAAGAGGCCTCCAAGAAAGCCCAGGGTGGCCTGGGAGGAGGTGGCGGCTCCTCAGGAGAGCAGCTCTGCAGCGGAGCCCCCCGAGGTGACCTTGGTGCAGCCACTGCAGCCCAGTGAGTGAGGGGCCCTGTGGGACTGGGCAGGGCTGGGTCCCCGTGCTGGGATCAGGTTTCCCTGGCACAAGGGCAGCGGGGCTTGCAGGGCTGGGAGTGATGCTGGAGTGCCAGGGCTGCTCAGGGTAGGACACCTGCCCTGGCACAGGCTCTGCTGAGGAGGGGGACAGCAGAGGGGCCCCAGCTCCTGCTCCTTCCTCTGCTCTGTCCTGTCACAGCAGCCTCTGCAGCTCTCCCTTCTGTGAAAAACTAGGTTCCGTTTCCTGGTAGATTCTAATAAGTTTAATAAAAGACAGTAAGAGACAATAAAGCAAAAGGTTACAAGTGTCGGGTGCTTGGCATTCCGCCAAGAACACACCATAACTCACATATTCATAGACCTTTCATGCATTATTCAAAATCCACCCCCAACCTGAAGATCAGCATTTTCACTTTTTAATTTTTTTCCTTGTGGCTCCTTCTTGTTGGTGCACTCCTTAATAACGGTGATCAATAAACCCTTTCCCTGGAGTTCTGGTGTTCGTCACCCCGTCCTCATCCAGATAGAATAATCCAAGAATGTGAAGAATTTCCTGATTATCTTTTTACCATTCTCTGTTAGTTACATGAACAAAAGCTTTTACATCACCGTGTTCAAGTCCAAGAAAAATATTTATCACACTACTGTTTCTAAGGTTTTTTTAACAGCAGAACTAAAAGAAACTATATTAATTCAGCAAAGTTTTCATTTAAATTCATTTTTCATTCATCCATTTGAATATTTGTGAAAAGCACATAATACGTACTTATAACACTTCTCTCCCCCTCCATTAGATGCCAGCTGGGTACCTGTTCATGTACAGGGAGCCATGGACTTCATCCAGGCCTTTGTCAGCAGCCCCGAGCAGGTAGCCAAGGCCCGTTGGGTGGTGGCTGTGCCTGGCCAGGGGTGCTGGCTCTGCCGAGCAGCTGCTCCCACAGGGCTCTGCAGCCCAGGGCTCTGGTCCCGCTGCCTGGCTCTCCTCACTTCACGCTGCCCCATTGTCTCTGTCCCCCAGCTCCAGGACAATGACCTGAAGCTGAAGTTCCTTGAAAGCATCTGCACCCTGTGCAGAGATGTCGAGGACAGTGGCTTCTCCCAGGTCCTGAATGATTTCTGTAGCAGATACAAGCTGGGACAGATGATCCAGGTGAGGAGGCACGCAGCGCTCTGGGGAAGGGGGCAAGGACCCCCACAGCCTGTGAGGGCTCCACTCGGGCAGGGCAAAGCTCTGCTGGCTGTGGGTGCTGGCAGCTGCCAGGTTCCAGCCCAGCTGTGCCCTGCAGGTGCTGCTGAAATTGGAGCCCAAGTACGAGATCTGTACCCAGGTGCGGCAGCTCGCCATGCTCGCCCTCGCTGGACTGAGGTACTGGCCCAAGGGCCTGCAGAGCCCTCCCAATGCTCCGTGCCCACCTGCCCATCCCTGCTGGCAGCCCTGCCCCAGAGCTGCAGGAGACCTTGAGGCCCTGCTCCCAGCACCAGTGTCCAACGGGGCCCCTCTCTCTTTGCAGCACCATCGGGGCAGTGCTGGAGAAGAAGAGAAAACTCTTAAGACTCTGCTTTGACAGCATCTTTTTCCTTCCTCCAAAGAGGGAAATGCAGAGACTGGAAGCAACCCTCTTTTCTTCGGTAAGTGCTGCATGAACTGGAGGAGCCTCCAGTCCCTCTGGGCTGCTCCTGGCCACCCCATGCTGCCTTAGCACCAAAGATCCGGGGCAGGCCATTGTCTAAGCTTCACTTTCCTACCCTCATCCCTTCATCCCTTGCCAGGCGCCAGCCACATCCAGCAATGCTGGCTGCTCTGCCCCCAGCACAAAGCCTGCTCCTGTGTCCCTCCCCTCACCCTGGGAGTTCAGATCAGTCTTCTGGGGATGGGAGGGACAGCAGAATCACAGCCACTGCTCTGTGTCATCCTTGCAGACTCTGCATTCCATGGACACCATGCTGGAGGTGATGGTGCTCAGCTCTCCTCCCTCCAAAATCATCTGGATTCTTCAGCACATCTTGGAGGTCTGGCCCATGCACAGAGTCGGGGGTCAGGGGGCTGTTCCTCACTCTGGAGAGGAAGGAGCCCGGGGTTGTGTCCAGTCTTGTCCTGCCTCCTGCCAAAGGAACCCAGTCCCAGCCAGAACCAGGACACCCCCAGTGCCTGCAGGCAGAGCACGCTGCAGGGAGGGTGCCCAGCTGCCCTGGGGAAGCAGGGGGTGGCCCAGAGGCAGGAGCCCCCTGGCAGGCTTTGCTTGAGGGCACAGGAAGCCTGGAGGGACGGTGCAAGTGTGTCTCAGGAGCGGGGCCAAGCTCCTGCTGCTGCTGGAGTGGGTGTGTGCTTGAGGGGCTCACCTGCAGCTGCTCTCTTCTCTCTTCCCAGGAGCTGCTGGACTACATTGACAGAGTGGCAGTGCAGGAGAGGGTCATGGGCAGGGTTAGGCAGCTGAGCCAATTGCTTGCCCACTCCTCTTCCCATGTGTTGGTAAGGACCTGCTACCCTCCAGCCAGGCCATTTCCCCTTCCCTTTGCTGGGGTACAGCCACAGCTCTGAGATGCCTGCAAGGCCTCAGCTGCCCACCCTCAGCCCTTCTCTTCTGCCTGCCTCCCCCAGGCTGGTCAAAATGAGGACAGTGCTGCTGCCTGTGGAGAGATCCAGATCCCAGTCCTTGGGAAGCTGCTGGGACATCTCCTGTTCAAGTCCTTCAGGACAGAAAAGACAAGCTCTATGGCTCTGGATAGTCTCTGCTGTCTCTTCACATTCATCTGTCATCAGAAAGGTCAGAGAAGCTGTGGTGGGCTGCATCCCCATGCACGGCCACATCCCCAGATACACCTGCTCGTCTTCCTGGGCCTTGTGACAGCCCCTTGTTGTCCTTGGTGCAGGTGCCATCATGTCCCCAGTGCTGCTGTCCCCTCTGCTCCTGCCAGGCTCTGGATGGTTCTGTGTAGCTGAGCTGCTCCTCCATGCAGGACTCAGCCCCACTCTGCCCCTTCCCCATGGCCTCTGCCAAGCTCATGTCCCACCCTGCCACATTCCAGCCCTGCCAGCCCTTCCCCTGACCAGTCCAGCAGCCACGGTGTAACTGGGGGCTGCATGCAGAGCTCCAGGGGCTCAGAGCTTCCCGGGCCAGCAGCAGTGGGTACAGACACTGGAGACAGGTCCCCCTTGCCACCAGTGCCCAGCACCTCTTCCCGTGACCAACTGCTCCCCAGCCATTCCTGCATCCCAACTCTTGTCAGGGTGGGTTCCCCTGCTGGCCCAGTGGCTGTGACTCACCTATGGGTCCGTGTTTCCCCTCTCTTTAGATGCCACACTGCCAGAGGGTCATGCCCAGTCCCCAGCACACTGGAAATCTGAGATCATCTCCTTGTTGAATACGCCCAGCACCTGGACAGTTAAGGTAAGGAGCCTTCCCCCTTGCTGGGACTCTCACCTGTGGCATCAGCAGGGCATTTGTGTGTGCAAAGGGTGCAGAACCAGTGGGGCTGTCCCTGGTGAGAAGGTTCCCACTGTCCCCGAGCAGGGAACACTGTGGTGTCCAGGCAGCAGCAGCAGCTCCCCAGCCCTGCTGGCCACCAGCGAGTCCTGGGTCTCTGCAGGGCCTGCGCCCCATGCCCGAGAGCCCAGCCCTCCTCCCTGCCCCGGGGCCATCCTCATCCTCCCCTGCATGGGGACTGTGGCCACTGCTGCCAGCTTCCCTGTGGCCACTGCTGCCAGCACTGCCCAGCACCTCTGGCCAGGGCTGCTGACACTGCCCAGCCAAGCAGCACCTCGGGACACTGGCTGGCACTGGCCTCTGATCCCTTCCTTCCTGCCACAGGCTCTTGGGAGATACCTCAGGCCTGCTGAGAGGACAGGCGTTGTCCTTGCAGCCATCGAGATCTTGGGACGCTCCAGCCTCTTGGACAAGAAAGCTCCAACGGAGTTTCTGGAGGTGGCCATGAAATCCCCTGAGCTGTGGCTGATGGATGTAAGTGGCCTGGGGCTGGATTGCCCTGCCCTTGAGCCCTGTCAGGTTCCTGCCTCCTGCCCTCCCAAAGCCAGCTGTGTGAGGCTCCTGAAGCCACCTTGAGGCAGCAGAGAGGGTGTTAGGATCCCACTTCTGACATCCAAATAACGTTAGGATCTGGTCATTTTAAGATACCAAACCAAAGTTAAGGTACGAAAAAGACCATATGCCAAGGTCAATAGTGCAGATTAAATATAAGAATAAATGGGATGTAGAGAGAGGGGGGAAGGAGAAGAGAGACAACCACACAAACACAGATTACAAACACAGACAGTCACCAGCACATGGTGACATTGCACTGGGCCTTCTGATCTTCACTGTGGCAGGGATTCCCCCAGCTGTTCTCAAGGTACCACTTCTATCTGTCCGAGTCCTGGGTACCCACAAGGCATCTGTGCTCTTGGCACAACTGGGGCTGGCCTTCTGTAAGCAGTTCCTTCCTTCTCCCACAGTTTGCCAGGGTAGGAATTTTTGTCCAGACAGGTAACCCAGATCTGCCCCACCAGGCGTGGCGTCCTGCTGTGGTTGCTGTCTGAGCTTTTCCCACAATCTGCACAGTGGCATTTTGTCCACTGTGCTAATTCCAATCCTCCGTTCAGGCCTGGAATTAATGCCTCCCTTTTTGCCATCTGTGCCTGCTGTGGTTGCTTATCTTATGTGAACTTCCTTCTTTGGCAGCGCTTTGAGATGAGTTAACTGCGTCCATTAGGTCCGGACAGAGGGATGGGCAGGGCAGCCCAAGACACGGCTGCACTGCAGTGGCAGCACCAGCCTCACCTGTATTCCCTCCAGGTGCCAAAGATTGTGAGACACATCTTTGCTCACTGCGATGAGAAAAACACACCAGCAGCTCACAGCTTTTACTCACTGCTTGCCCTGATGGCGAATAAGTGGCCTGGGAGAGTCGTTGCAACAGCTCTGGACGTTGCACCAAGAATCAGGTACTGGCCCTGAGAGCCTGGAGGGCTTCATCCCTGTGGGGAGAGACAGCCGAGACACTCTGGCTGCCAGAGCCAAGGAACACTGCAGGATCACCAAAGGGAGCAGTGCCCTCCATCATAGCACACTTCCCAGCCCAGGCCCGCAGCAGCCAAAGCTGGCCAGGCAGCCCAGAGCCAGCTCGCTGCTCCCAGCCCCATGGGGAACACCCTGGCAGCCGTGCCCACCTGCCCGGGCAGGGTCCCTGGGCAGCAGGGCCAGCCCAGGCTGTGCTGCAGTGGCCGGGGCAGCCCTGCTGACAGCGCTGTGCCTTGCAGTGACAAAGTCTGTCTGTGGAAGGCCATGTTCTCTGTGCGCCAGACTCTGGAGAAGGTTCTGAAGGAGCTGCAAATCCAACTGCAGCACTGGCATAATGACATCATCACTGAGAAGCAGAAGTCCTGCCTCACGTTCCTGGCAGTGAGTTATCAGGAAAAGCCCACGTGCTCTTGGCCTCAGCTGCTGGTGGGAAGCAGGAGCTGTGCCAGGGAGCCCTGCCAGCTCTGCCTGGGCTCTCTGCTGCTTCCTTCCAGATGCTGGCCTCTGATAATGTGGATGAAGAGGACCTGGATCCATTTTATACCGACTTGAGATCTCTGAGGTATTCAGGAAGAGAAATGGTCCCTCTGGTGCTCAGGGCCCTGGTGACACTGTCGGAGAGAGCTGAGACGGTGAGCAGGCCGCTGTGGGGGGCAGACATGTGGCACCTGGACTCTGAGGTCTCAGGGAAGGTGGTGGCTCGGCCTGGGCTGGGAGTCAGGTGCTGGGGTGACTGCTCCAAATGCCCTGCCTGCCATGGTGCGGCCTGGTGGCTGCCTAGGGACCAACCAGCCACAGGAGTTCTCACAGAATGGAAACTGTTTTCAAAAAGGCAAGAAAAATGAAGCGCGTTCTCCGAGAGCTCCTGAAAATCCGGTGGCGATTTTCTTGGGACTGTGCGGTGATGGTCATGGACATCTTCCAAAACGTTCTGGGGCACCTAAAGAAGAGTGAGGCCAGCCCCATGGCTGTGAAGGTGGTGCAGAAGCTCTGGCACTTCTTTGATGAGGTAAGGCTGATGTGGGAGCCTGAGCCCCGCAGAGGGACCCTGGGCAATGACCCCTGCCCTACAGCCCAGCCCTGCGAGCAGCACTGGGAGCAGGCCCCGCTCCCCTGGGCTCTCCTGGGATGGATTCCGGGCCTTGCAGCCCAGAGCTGCTTCTGCCCTCTCTGGGCTGGGACCCTGCAGCATCAGCCACCTCAGCTCAGCCACCTCAGCTCAGCCACCTCAGCTCAGCCCCTCCTGGCCGTGGGCAGGGAGCCGCTGTGTGCGAAGCTCAGCTTTCCTCCTTCCTACCAGAAGGAAGAGTGTGTACGGGAGCGCTCCATCTGCCTCTTCAGAGACGTGCTGGGCAAAACCGTGTGGTGGGACGAGAGGGCCATGAAGAAATACGCACGGAAGTCCCTGGTCTGCCTCCTCCTTCACATGAGTGACCAGGCCCCCGGCGTGGCCAAGGTACCGATGTCACGGCTGAGCACTGACCCAGAGAGGGGAGGCTGAAACTCTCAGGGGATCCCAGCCATGGGGGTGAGGGCTGCTGGCAGCAGGCAGCGTTCCCCCCAACAGCCCCTGGGAGGCAGGGCCTGCAGGGCCGGACAGGCTGGCACGGCCATTTCCAACCCCTGCCCTGCCTGCTCCAGCAGGGCTGGGCAGCAGCCCCCCACAACCGAGGCCTGGACACGTGTGTCCCCAAAGGCTTCTCAGCTGTCCCCACTGGTGTCCCTGCAGGGCTGGGCACCTCAATCCCTGCTCCCCCTGGCTGTCCCCAAAGAGACCTCGAGGATGCTTTGGGGAGGGCATGGCCCAGATTCCTAAGGGCACGATCACCCCAGGAACAAAGCCCAAGTCTCCTTCCACAGGCCCTGGTGCCACCTCCCAGCTTCTGATCCACAGGCCTCCAAGGAAGCCGTCCTGGCTATAGCAGAGCTCCTCAAGTGGAAAGAGCTCGAGCACCTGGCACAGACAGAGCAGACATGGAGGATGGGCGAGTGCTTGGTGAGGATGAGCCCCAGGCTGGGCGAGGACTGCCCAGCACACTGTGCTGGGGCTGTGAGCTCTGCAGCTGGGCCCAAAGCCTGGAGCTGCACCCTTGCCCCTGTCTCAAGAAGAGCAGCCTCCTCCAGGCCCATGTCCCCTCCATGGCCCCAGCATGAGGAAGGGCTGTGAGACACAGGGGTGCTGGCAGGAGGGGCTGCTGTGGCCACCTGGGGGCCTCCTAGAAATGCCCACAGCCCTGTGCTGTCTGCAGCTGGCCAAGGACAGGAGCAGGGCTGAACGGTTGGTGTGGGACAGCCAGCCCTACCTGCTGAGCCCCCAGGCCCCCATGCGAGAGGCGGCCCTCAGGCTCATTGGTGAGTCCCAGTCCCCAGGGTCCCTCTTGGGGCAGCCTGGCCCCGTCCCCCCAGCCCTGGGGCTGCCATGGGCAGGGCCTCGGCCTCCCTGTGCCCACTGTGCTCACATAGGTGAGGGGCTTTGGTGGCCACCTTGCCCAGTGCCACCCCCAGACTGCTGAGGGGGTCAGGCAGGGCCGGGGGCCACGCTGCTGGGAGCACGCTGGGGAGCAGGGGCTGATGGAGCTCTGTGCCCAGGGCTGGCTGCGCGGCACCTGAGAGAGCAGAGTGAGGACACCCTGGCTGAGATCCTCTTGGGTGAGTGGAGAGCCAGGGCTCGGGGGAGCCGGGGCGGGTCTCTGCACACACTGGGGCTCATCTGGGCTCTCTCTGTCTTGCAGAACTTGAAATACTGCAAGCAAGAGAGAAGGATGCCTCCATCCGTTGCCTGGCAGCTCAGACCAGCTTGATCCTGAAGTCTCTAAAACAGCAGCGAAGATCAGGATCCTCCCTGTGCACGCTGTGCTGCTGCTGCCGCTGAGCAGAGAGGGACCTTCACATAAGGAAGGGACACAAACTCCAACACCTGCTGACCCATGAGGAGTGGGAAGGATGCCCTGGCTTTCTAAGGTCCTTCTCAAAGTGCAGCCCAGCGTTTCCATGACTGCTGACTCCACCATCGCCCTGACCAGTTGGGACCCATTCCCCACAGCCCCTGAGCATGGTGTGAGGTGGTCCAGAATAACCCCGGGGTCGTGGCCAGTCCCCTCCTGGCTCCTGCTAAGAGCCTGAGCTGCCCACCCTCAGCCCTTCTGCTCTTCTGCCTGCCTCCCCCAGGCTGGTCACAATGAGGACAGAGGTGCTGCCTGAGGAGAGATCCAGATCCCAGGCCTGGGGAAGCTGCTGGGACATCTTTTCAAGTCATTCAAGACAGACAAGGCTGCTTTATGGCTCTGGATGGCCTCTGCAGCCACTTCAAGTTCACCTGTCAGCAGGAAGGTAAGAGAGGCTGTGCTGGGCTGCATCCCTGCACACAGCCACGTGCCCCCGATGCATCTGCTCATCTTCCCAGGCCTTGCCATGGCCCCTTGTGTGCAGACACGGGGGCTCACGTGGGCTCTGCTTCTGTCACAGAGTTTTTGAAACTGCAGGCCAGAGAGAAGGATCCTGGGCACTCGGAGCTGGCTGTCTAAAATCCTTGGAGAGGAGTCAGTGTGGCTGGATCCAAGCCCAACCACAGACCTTTCTGAACCAAATTTAGTTCTAGAACCTGAATTACCTTATATATATAATTTATACTAGTAAACAGGATGCATAAATTATATAGATTATAAATATATATAATATATGAAAATTATATGAATAAATAATATATATGTTGTTGAAGTCTATACATCAAGAGTCTCTGTGAATTCTTCAGAGAGAAATCAGAGTGCAGGGATTGAATTAAAACTTTGGATGGACTGAAGTATGGTAAGCCACTCACACATAAAATAGAGGTGTAAGTTTAAGTTTTAGAATAAGTAAGCAAGTACGTAAGTAATTAAGAGTAAGTTTTAAGTGCTTTTAGTGAATAAAGGTCTCAGATGTCAGAGTAGAAGTGCAGGTTCTGTGAAGGCTGAAAAACATAGTCCTAGATACCAGTTGTTTCCATGGAGGCTCCAGGAACACAGTTTTAGACATAATAAAACTATAGTAAGAATATTGCTGACATTTTTCAGATAGAACAAGATAGACCATTTGTGTAGTTTATACGTAACCTGGTGTGCTAAGGAACTAGAATTCTAATCAGTTAAGTAGTGGTGGTTCGAGTTTGTGTCTCTAGTTTGTTGGGAAGTTTCTATATAAGAATTTATGCACTGGGGAGAGCTTCACTTCTTGCCATTTGCTTTTTGCTTTGCTTTTGTTCCTGCTCTCTCCTCACTGCCATCATCAACACCCAAGAAGAAGACAGGAGCTGTCACACCAACATCAGCCCTGCCAGGACCACCAGGAGCAGCTTCTGCTTCTGTTGGGGACTTCACACCAAAGTTTTAGCATGGACTTCAACACTTGTGACTCTGCCTTTCGAGACTGATGTGCCTTTGCAATAAACAACTTCATAGCAACTATTAGCTGCTTGGCTCATTAAAGAAGACAACCTGACAAATTGGTGCCTAGAGCACTGGAGATTTAACCCCACACATTTCAATGGAGAATTTGGAATATCATCTCCCACTTTAGTTTTAGAAGAAACCAGCCTCATATTCAATAATTACAAATATACAGGCTATTACCTCTGAAAGTCCTAACGGTATTTCCAGGTTTGTAATGGAGGCAGGAGAGGGGAAAAGAAAGGGGACTGCCAAACCTACAATCACTAAAACTGACAAAAGAGGGTGCTTCAAGTCCACAAATGCGATCTCAGCCATGCACACAAAAATAAAGCAGCTCCAAAACACCAGCAATCACTCTATCACACTCCAACACTCTCTCTGCAAATTAATTTTTATATCACAGGCATCCCCATATTGATATGATGGCAAACTCAAATCGACACACCACTCTTACATGAAGACACTCTCAGAGTTCAAGAAGAATGCAAAGAACACGAGGAATGCAAAGGAATTAACCAATCTTTACCACAAAGGCATCTCCAGACAAAGTCGAGGCCAGGATTCAGTTGTCAAGGGAGACTCTGTTTTTTCCTCTCTTCCTTCTTCTGTCCAAGTCAAGATGTGGTAGCCTATGCTACCAGACAGTAGAACAATGATTTTTCTTGAAACTACAATCTTGGCCTGATCAGCTCCTGATACCTCCCAGGGACAAGCTCTAATACTTCCTAACCCCTAATACTTCTTGGGGACTTGAAGCCTGGAGAGGGGAAACTCGAACTCCCTGAGGTGGGGAACGCAAATCTCCCCCAGATAAACTTACCCAGGGACTCAAACCCCGTCAGGGGAGACTCAAAACCCCCTTACCAATAACTCTGTGTGGGGATCTGCATCCCTTGTCAATAACCCCAAGAAAAATAATTTAAATGATATCTTTACTTACCCCAGGGATCTTGCCTTGAGTCCCTGAAGGTCTAAAGTTGAGGTTCTCCCCGAAAATTCCTCGGTGCTGGCTGGAGATCTGTTGACTGTAGATTGATGGAAGCTCTAGGCTGATCTTCTGGCTGGCTCTCCAATTTACTGTCACAAAATCTCCAAAGTATTGGAATAAGACTCCTTAACACTAATTTGGCTTAAAGAGGGCATCATTTATTCAGGCCTGAGGTCCCACAAAGGATACTCCTAACCATTTGAGCACACACAATTTTACAAGTAAGTGCATATTACAATTTACCCATTACCATAAAGCCCACCCCAAGTTCCCAGATCCAGTCCTTCTTTTGTCTATTACTACATTCTTGAGCCAGATGTCTTCTTCTCATCTTCTTTTTCTTGCTGGGAAAGCAGTTTTTGCGTGCCTTGTTTCTCAGCTAAAAGTTCACAGGCACAGTAAAAATTAAATTAATTCTTTTACTATCACCTTGAATGGAAGTTTCCCTCCGGTTTCCTTCCCTGAGCACTCCTGTTCCTGCAGAACCACCCTGATAATGGACCTCCGTGTGTTGGACATGGTGGCTGTCACCTTGACATGGCCAACACTCACCTGGACGGGCTCCTGGCAGGTGTCCAGGGTGACACAGTAGCACGCAGTTGTCCCGTTGGTGGTTGGGGGAGTCCCCCTCTGGGACATGTGTAGGTGTCCTCCAACCTGCCCAGGTGAGCTTTGACCAAGGACAGCTCCAGGCCCAGCTCCATGGGGAACAGGTTGTAGCCCAGGGGGTTGGAGAAGAAGATGGCCACAGTGAAGGTCGTGGCCTCATAGACCAGGACTCCCACACAGCCACGGAATGGGGGGCTGGAGAACCGGCAGGTGTCAGAGGAGCCGGGGGGCACGGTAGGGCTGGGGGGGAAGGAGCTGTGCCCGCTGTAGAAATAGGTCCTGGGGAGGAGAAATGGGGGGGATGCGATCAGGGCAGGATGGGAGATTGTGGTGGAGCAAGTGATAGGAGCATTGGGCATATATAAAAACCTGTGAATTCCCCATTGCTTCCCAAACTTATATTTCAATGGGCTACAAAAAGAAGCCCTTTCAGATTGGCCAGTTGGCCCCTTTACCATGACATAATCATCTGTTATTGGTATTAAGGCTTTACTTAACATCAAATATGTTGCTCCTGTGTTTATCAAATTTTTTTTTTCTTAGTTCCCTACTTTTATTATAACCAGAGGGTCTCCTAGGGTAAGATCCTCTGCTCCATTCCTCTTTTCAATCTCCTCTTCTTTGATCATCACCTTTTCTTCCTTCTGGATACTGGAGTTGAAATAGAAATTGCTTTAACTAGAGTGGGGGATGGAACATAGGCTGGAGTCTGGATAGAAGAAGAAATCTCAGGAGGTGGAATGGGACTGGAGTGGGGATGTGACATAGAAATTTCAGGAGGTGGAATGAGGGAAAAGGAGCTGAAGTAACTCGAGCTGGCTTTTTTTTTCAGAAATAGAAGGTAAAGCGGGAGTTGAGGTTAATAACCATCTCAAATTTGCTTCCCCTCTCACCCCGCTTTGCCTTTTAGCAGGTGGTTCAAACAAATTCCCCAATTCTTATTCCAGAGGGTTAGCTGGATGCACCTTATCAGGATGTGTGCCGTGTTGGTTTATGGAGCATGTACTACAACATTATTTTAACTTGGCCTCGTTGCCTTTTTCTAAGACCAATACCAAGGGGTCAGAGGGGGCTCTGAGTCCACAATCTTTCTGCCACTCAAAGTGGTTCAGGAGGAAAAAAAAACGAAAAACCAAAACAGTCAGCATAAGTCACCTCCTCCCATTTCTGTGTCTCAAAAATAAAATAAGCTGTAACAAAGTTTTATAATGTAAATATCCAACTGAGGGCCACCTGGCTCCCCCCTCAAGTTTATAAAGTGGCCACTATTGTGTACAAAACTTTACAAGGGTCTTTTGGTTCTCTGAGTCTCCATACCCCACTAGCTCCTTCCAATGTGCCAAAACGCACCCCAAAGGACTAGTTTTAGGGATTGTTGGGGGTTGAATTGTTCCCTTTCCTTTCTGTGGAATTTCTCCCATTGTTATGCTAAGTCATTGTGGCTACACCTTAAAAGGATAGATAATGTTCTCTCGCAGGGGGGTGGGTGGAGGGGGAGGACCGGAAAAGGAAAGGTGGGACGGGGGGTCTGGAGCGGGGGACTCTCTCTCACTTGGCTCGTGGAGTGGGAGGACAGCCCGGGCTCCGATCTGGCATCTCCCCTGCCATCCCAGCACTGAGATCCACACTCCCTGCCTTTGGACATCGCTCTGCTGCTCTCCCACCTCACCCTACTATCTCCGGACACTCTGCTGAGCACCACGACCAACACCATGAGGGGGGAGTCACTTTCCCATCCCTCTCACCCCTGGGCCACTGCCACCATCACCCAGCCCTCTTCAACTGCGTGGGACCTGCCCTGCCCCCACAGCACCGGTAACTGAGCACAGGGAGACGGCCTGTGGCCAAAAGGGACTGGAGCTGAGCTAGACTGTTCTGTTCTGTTGTGTTGTCAATTTTTATAGCTGTTGTTGTTTTCTGCCTTGTTAGATATCAGTAAGGAACTGTTATCCTTATCCCCACATCTCCTGCCTGAAGGCCTCTGATTTGGACCTAAAATAATTAAAAGGGAGGGGGTTGCATTCTGCATCTCAGGAAGGGGGCTCTGGCCTTTCCTTAGCAAATACCTGTCTTTCAAACTAAGACACCACCCAACAGGGATCACCAGGACCACTGATCACCAGGGCTCTGCCCAACGGGGGTCACTGGGGATCATCCAACACCGATCCTCCCATGAGGGATGGAGCTGGAGCAGAGCACGAAGCTCTTCCCACACTGGGGCAATCACAGGGCTTCCTTTATTGGTGGCTCCGTTGGTGTTGGGTCGAGTGAGAGCTCGTGGAGAAGCCCTTCCCACACTCAGGACACTCGTAGGGCCTCTCCCCGGTGTGGATGCGCCGGTGGGCAGTGAGGGTGGAGTTGTGCTTGAAGCCCTTCCCGCAGTCGGGGCAGCAGAAGGGCCTCTCCTCTGTGTGAATCCGCTCATGTCTGAGGAGATTGGAGCTGCTCTGAAGCCCCTGGAGCAGTTGGTCACAAAGGCACAGCAGGGGAATGCAAGAAGGGAGGAGGAAAAGGCCAAGGGGGAGGCAAAGGCCATGGCAGAGTTCCTACAGCCCCTGAGGGATGAACCCCAGGGCCCAAGGGGGGCCCAGCACCCAGGGGCTCTCAGATCCTTACACCATCCTGAACCAGGTGCCCTCCTCACACTGCCACCATTCAGTCCTTGATGGCAAAGATGCTTTCTGGGGATGCCCACTCACACAGGATGGTAAACTGTATTTTGCCTTTGACTGGGAACAAGAGGTAGAAGGGAAAATGGAAAAGACATGGATGGTCCTTCTGCAGGGATGCACGGAAGCACCAGCCTTATTTGGGCAAGCCTTGCAGAAAATATCACAAGAATTTACCCCACCCCCAGGGATTGGGTTAATGCAGGATGTGGATGACTTGCTCCAATCAGGAGGACAGGAAGTGGTAGAAGAAGCCTCTGCAAACTGGCTGAATGTTCAGGCTAAAAAAAGCATCTTTGATTATGTGAAAAAAAAAGAGCAAATGCTCTAAAAAATAGTTAAATATTTGGGATGTATTTTGACTGTAGGTTGGTGGTGTATTGACCCAGAGAGGGTCTGGAGAATCTCAGAAGTAGTCCAGGACTGAAAAGGACGTGCAAGAATTCTGAGCATGAATAGGAAATTTTGCAGGACCTGGATTGAGGAATCTCTGTTCTACCCATAACATTGTATCACTTTCTAAACCTCAATAGCCTCAAGGTTGTGGCATGGACAGCAGAAAAGGAACAAAAGCTGAGAAAATGAAAAATAACAAAATGATTGGTGCCCTAGCTATGACTCTTCCAGACTCAGGAAAGAAATTTGAATCCTAGGTGTGTTATAAGTACATATGATATTATTGTCTTTTTGCAAATATTAAAATGAATGCTATCTGTTGGAAAACTTTGCTGTATGAACATAGTTTCTTACAGCTCTGCGATTATCAGAACTTATAAATAGTAGTGATAAATATATTTTTTTGGACTACAACATTTTGATGTAAAATCTTTTGTTCATGTAACTAACTCAGGGAATGGAAAAAAGATAATCAGGAAAGTCTTCACATTCTTGGATTATGGAACACCAGAATCCCAGGGAAGGAAAAAATAATGATTTACAGGTTGGGGAGAATGATTCTGAATAATGCATGAAGGTCTATGAATATGCAACATGTTGCTGCATTTAGGAAGTGTTTTCTGAGTTAGTGTGTGCCCTTGGCTGAAGGCCAAGCATTGGGCCATTAAAACCTTTGGCCAGAGCCAGGGCAGATATTCAATTATCTCCCTTGGAAGTGATCTTTGGAATTCCTTACCCTGGTAATTCTCCACCTAGTTCGTGGTGGAGATAAGGGATGTAGATTTCAAGCAGTGTGTGGCCAGAATCCTCTCTTGTGAAATCTCTCCCACAGGAAGCTGGGCTGGCACAGAGCCTGCCTTGGCACTTTGGTGGTCACAGCATCCACCCAGGACTCTGCCTCTCAATTACACTCACACACTGGGCTGCCTGGGATTCCATTGCTGCAAAATATACCAACTCTAAAAGTTTTTTACATTCCATTTTACTAGTCAAGCTTGGTTTGCCCTTGTCCTGGGAAAGAAATTTTGAAAGGGTTTTTTTTTAAGGAATTTTAGACCACTCAACAGAAACGACCACCTCAACAGCCTGGGAATAGCCCAAAAGATACCCACAAAGAGAACATCCATCAACAAAACATCAAAGAAACATCAGCAACCATCGAGGAACACCTGCCCCAGACACTGCCCCGGCATAACTGGAGACACCTGGTCTGGAAAAGAGAAGGAAATCCAGGAGTGAGAACCTAATTAACATCAAACGAGGAGAAATCTGGGACTATGCAGCTTTTAAATTTTTTAGGAGAAAATGGGTTAAAAATATCCAGGTCAAAGTTACAATTCGTGGACTCAGAAGTACGTTATTTAGGTCATTGGATCAGTAGAGGAAGAAAAAATTAGACCCTGAAAGGGTTTTAGGAATATGGGACCCCCAAAGTATAAAAGAGAAATAAGACAGTTCTTGGGTCTTCTGGGTTATTGTAGACAGTGGATAGAGGGATTTATGGGAAAATAAAATTCTTTTATGAAAAATTGACTATAAATCTCTTAAAATGGACTGAAAAGGATCAGAAAAATTTTGAGCAAGTTAAAGAGGCCCTGCTGCAAGCTCCTGCCTTAAGACTTCCTGATTTAGACAGGCCATTTCAATTATTTGTTAATACAATTGATCAAAGAGCTTATGGAGTAGTGACTCAGGATTGGGCAGGAAGCAGAAAGCCAGTGGGATATTATTCTAAGTTGCTCAATCCAGTTCCAAGGGCTGGCCAACATGTTTACAAGCTCTTGTAGCAACGGCATTGTTAGTAGAAGAGGTTCGAAAAATAACTTTTGGGGCACCACTGGAAGTATACACCCCCCATAACATTAGAGGAATTCTTGCTCAAAAGGCTGAAAAATGGTTAACAGAAAGTGGAATATTAAAATATGAGGCTATCTTGATGACCTCTCCAGAATTAGAGTTGAGAGTGGCAAACGTACAAAGCCCAGTCCAGTTTCTGTATGGGGACCCAGGGGAAAAATAATACATGATTGCATGGAAGTCATAGAGATAGAAACAAAAATATATCCAAATTTAAGAGACCACGAACAGCAAACAGGAGAAAAATTATTGATTGATCATCACGAGTGGTAAATGGGAAAAGAAAATCTGGGTATGCTATAATTAGTGGAGATAAATTAGAAATAAAAGAATCTGCTTCCCTTAGCTCGTCCTGGTCAGCACAAGCCTGTGAACTTTACACATTACTCCGTGCATTGTTGTTATTAAAGGATCAAGAGGGACCCATATATTCGGATTCAAAGTGTGCTTTTGAGATTGGGCATACCTTTGGAAAGATCTGGAAAGAAACACCCAAGGGAAAGGATTAATACACCAAAGATTAGTCAGTGAAATACTCGAGGCTTTAAAATGTCCGAAAGAGATAGCAGTTGTACATGTAAAAGGACACCAGAGGGGGAAAGACATTAAAATAAGAGGAAACAATTTGGCTGATGATGAAGCAAAAAAGGCTGCCTTAAGGGAAAACAACAGTGTAATTATGACTTTTAAGGAGACAGAAACACAAACTGAAACACCATACTTTTCTTTAACAGAGGTAGAAGCTATAAAGAAGCTAGGGCCATCCCTGAAGGCAGGAGAATGGATTCTACCTGATGGTAGAAAAGTAGTCCCAAAACCCATAGCCCAACAGATCCTGGACAACTTACATTGAGGAACTCACTGGGGCACAAGGGCACTTTGTGACCACTTTTAAAAATTTTATGAGTGTATAGGAATACTTGAAATTGGGAAACAAATCACACAAGGATGTCTCACATGTCAGAAAATGAACAAAAAGATGCTGAGGAGTCCTCCCTCTGGAGGCCATGGGACAGCCTATCGGCCATTCAAAAAGATCCAAGTTGATTTCATTGAATTACCTAAAATAGGCAGGTGGAAATATCTGCTGGTTATAGTAGATCAGTTGACTCAGTGGGTAGAAGCATTTCCTGCAGCTCGGGCCACAGCTCAAATGGTAACCAAAATTTTGTTGGAGCATATTATTCCAAGATTTGGATTAGTACAAATTATTGATTCAGATCTGGGCACTCATTTTACCTCGAGAATAATTAACAGTTTAAGCCAAGCACTAGGAATTACCTGGGAATATCATACCCCATGGCATCCCAAAAGCTCAGGATGAGTTGAAAGGATGAACCAAATTATTAAACAACAACTAACTGAATTAATGATAGAAACCAAATTACCATGGACCAGATGCCTTCCCTTAGCCCTGTTAAATATAAGAACCAAGCCCCACTCTGAAACTGGGATCTCACCATATGAGATGTTATATGGACTCCCTTACCCCCAAGACATGACAATGGATCCCTCACTAGTTGGGGACAAAACCATCCAGGGGTATCTTACAACCATCACAAACAATTTGAGGGAATTAAGAGAGAAAGGCATTTCAGCTCAAACCACTCCTCTCGATTTTCCAATACATTCTATCCGACCAGGACAGTATGTGTTGATAAAATACTGGAGAGGAGGAAGTTTAGAACCTCGATGGGAGGGACCATTTCTGGTTCTTTTAACCACAAAAGCAGCAGTCCAAATGGCAGAAAAAGGCTGGACTCATGCTTCACGAGTAAAAGGACTGATACAAAATAAAGATTGGAAAATTATTTCAGCACCAGAAGACCTAAAAATCAAACTACAAAGGGAATTTAAAAGTTGATTAAATTTCCATCCAGATTCAAAAACATAGAGAAATTGAAATAAATTCATGATTAGGTGGAAAGGAGTATTGGTGCCAAAAGCTACAGTCTATAAGAAATTGACATAAAATCATTGTATCTTGGGATAAAAGGGGGAGATATTATATGTAACAGGAAAGATATTATTGTATGGTGTTACTGCTTGAAATATCAATTGAAGTTGTTTTGAGAAGTACATGGTTGCCATTTAGACATCCTGCATTGGCTGCCAACTGCAACCTCATTGCATTCGGAGGCTGAACAGCGCCCATGGGAAAGAATCAGACGCCTCCCTGATCAGTGGGAAAAGCCCAGATGGATTGAAAAGTTTCTCAGGAGCTTCTGATGGTCAATATTAACTGATTCATTTGAGGAGCTGCAACTCCAGAAAAAGAGACTTGCAACACCCATTATTGAGGAGGCCCTACAACAATTAACACATTGGGAATGTAATAATCATGGCTTAGAACGCCGCCCTTGGATTTGTATTGTTCGTACCTGGTGTTTTAATTAATGGTGGAGGGTAAATAGGGCAAAAGAAACAGAGAGACAATTGATTTGTTGAAGTTGTTTAGATTGTGTACATGGACAGCTAACAACAGAAAGATTTTCAATTACCTTTATGCTTAACCATTGAGACAAGAAAATGGCACCTTTTTTGCAGCAATTCAACTAATAGAGAACCAAGACCAACTACTCCTTGCCATATTAGCTTTTGAACAGACTAAAGAACAAACAATCCATAATATTATAGACCAGTGTATTATAAATGACAATTGTTGTGGAGAAGAAATCTATGTGCCACATCCTAGATTTGTTTCAGCAGCTGATTGGCATCGTGAGTGTATCTATTGGTGGCGACAAATATTTAACTACCATCCCTGAATTCAAAGCAGAAAAAGACCAGTAAAACAAACTGTTTAACTGAAGCAATGTCAAAACAAATTTTGTTGTAGTTGGCATATCTCCGGAACTAGTGGATTAGGAAAAATAGATAATCAATCTAGGGAAAGAGATAGGGCAGTGCTGCAGAACTACAAATAATTGATGCCATCTTTGGAAGAGAAAAAGCTAAAATGGCTTTATATGAGCTTTATGAGGCCAAGGATGCCAAAAAGAGACAAATCCCAGGATAAAAGCTTTGTTACCAAGAAGATGGACATCTCTGCCCTTGGTTGCAACCCAAGGGGCCTTGAGACAGATTGAAAGTTAAAATTCCTGAGGTTTCTTTTCATGGTGCTTACAATAATACCCCTGGCAACTGGCCAAAGCCATAAGACTGCATGGAGCAGAAGAGAACAAGCCATGCAGGAACAAATTATAACATAACAAGCAGCACAAAAGCCAGCATTAAAGAAATTAACCATTCCTGATCCTTGTGACAAATGCAATCATTCCATGTGGGTCAAGGATAAGATGGAATCAGTTTTTGTGGCACAGTCACATGTTAGTGCTGCTCGTTAGGATTGTAGCGGTTTCTTAAAATTTTGTGTGAAAATTCCAAAATTGTATTGGGTGAGAAGGAATTTGGGATTCAGTGGGAGAGCTCCTTATCCTAACAATGATCAACTTTGTCCTAGATATGAAAATTTCTTGTGTTTTGAAAAGGATGAAAAAGGAAAAGGGCCAAAGAGAAAATTTATTGGAAAACACAAAGAAGCAATGAAGGATAAGAAAAAGATCAGAGGGAAAGAGTTAGAGGAGCTGGATGAGCTGTATAAGCAATTAAAACAGCACTATAGCAACTGGGATTTGCCAACTTCAAACAAAAATCTGTTTGCAGATCTGATGCAAGAAATTGCCACAGAATTGGGATTATCTAAATGTTTTGTTTGTGGAGGACTTAGAATGGCTGAAAGATGGCCATGGAGAGGTGAGGGTTCAGCTCCAGAACAATTTTTAAAATGGAATCATACTCAAATTTCTAAGACATTAAAACAGCCTGAGGGTTGGGTCCTGAGTCATCAAGTCATTGGGACAGTTTGTATAACTTGGGAAGGGAGAAAATACACTGAAGTGGTAGAATATACTCCTTGCCTATTGTCCTAGGGTGATGTTATGGTGTTTGTATCTCCAATCATGTGTTCTGATTATGTTTGGTATTATGTCCTGTGCTTCCAGGACTGACTCTGAAAGTGAAGCTTTGTTTTGTCTTGTTATCAGCCGGCTCACCTCCCCCATGGTCTATGTTTAGGAGAGGTTTTAGCTCGGCTTGCCTGCTTGCTTGCCTGCTTGCTTGCCTGCTTGCTCGCTTCTGCCTCTTTTTCTTTCCTTCGCTTTGCCGTTGCTTTTTGCTTATTAGTTAGTTCAGCTAGGCAGTCCAACTTTTTCCCTGGACTGTTTTCTCTTCCACCCCGTCCCCTCCCTCTCCTGGATACCATCTGAACCTGTTCTGGACGGGGACCTGGGAACCCCAAGAAACACCGGGAGGCTACACTCTGTCACCTGCAGCAGTCATCCCCAGCGCCAGAGACTGATAACTGAGCGACCACTCGCCAGAGAGACTGAGCTTGTCATCCCTTCAGAACGGTGAAAGAGTTTTTTTTGTCAGCTGGTGTTGTTTTTTTTCTTGTGCTGGGGAGTGTCTTGCTTGTTAAATAAACAGGGTTTTTTTTTCCCACTCTTCTCTGAGGAAATTCTCCCCGAACCCGGTGGTGGGGGGGAGGAGTCATGGGGTTTGCTGTCTGGGGGCTCCTTCTGGAGGTTTTCCCCCAAATTTGCCCCAAACCAGGACACCTATCTACTTTAGTAGGAAATTCAGACAATAATACAAAGACCTGGGGACCCAAGAGTCCTACTGGATATTGGGGAATAGCGATAGAAATGGACTGTGAGTGGAATAATCAAACTGATTTGTGCTAGCAGTCCTGGAGCTAATCCCTACTGTGATAAATGTGATTCGTGCTAATTAAGTTGTAACTATATTAACAAAATTGTATTTAGATCAATAGAAGACAATTGTTACAGAGTGAGGGGGGAGATGGGTGAGACAGGACAAAGGACATAATCCAGATGTTGGGAGTCAAAGAAGGAGATTGGAAGAAAGTCAAACAAGAATAGTAGAAGGACGTAGGTCTGACAAGCAGCATCTAGAAATAGAAAGTTTTGACCTTGGAATGGGCCAAAATGGGATGATTCCAGGCATGGGACACAATTAAAGTCTTGTTATGGAAAACATCTGCTCAGTCACATAGTGCACCTGTGCTACCTGCAGGTCACACCTCGGTCACTGATGAAGATGATGAGCCTTCATCGGAAATAAGACCCTCAAAAGGATGAGAGACCCCCTAACCCATTAGTAGAGCATGCACTGTACACATAGTGATGTAGATTTTAGGAATAGAAACTAGGAGGAGCTTTCTAGAAACTTTTGTAGCCTACAGTCAATAAGTGGGATTGTTAGCCTGGATGCTTTGGTACGTGAGGAATGGGAGCCACTCCCTGTACCCCCGGTCGGAGGGGGGCCCCTCCCCGGTCGGTTTTGCTTATGCTTTATACGAACCTCAATTATACTAAATTACTTACTGCCAAATTTTGTATATTCTTAAAGTATATGCACTTTGTTTCATCTCCAATACTTTAATTGTCATCTCCAATACTTTGATTGTATTCATTTTGTTACTATTAAAAACTTACTATTAAATTTAATCTGGTTGCTTGATAAATTGGGAAAATAGAACATCATTCATAACACCTACCAATCTATAAAAGACCTAAAATCTTATTGGGAACAACCAGAAAACACAGAAAACAGATGGAAAGCCCCTGATGGAATATATTGGATTTGTGGGCAACGAGCATACAGTGAACTACCCTGAAAGTGGGAAGGAACTTGTACCTTAGGAGTTATACAACCCTCCTTCTTTGTCATACCAAGGTCTAAGGGCAATATACTAGGAACACCACTTTATGAAACCTTAGAAAGAGAAAAAAGATATTTAAATCTCAACTTTCCAATGGCAGGAGGAAACCAAAAATGGAAAGATGAAGAATGGCCTGCAGAAAGAATTAATAGCACATTATAAACCTGCTACTTGGGCTCAGGATGGGTCTTGGGGATATAGAACTCCAATTTACCTGTTAAATCAGTTAATAAGGCTCCAGGCAGTAGTGGAAGTCGTCTCAAACCATACAGCAGACACTTTAAAGTTGTTGGCCAAACAGCATTCACAAATGTGAGCATTTGTATTTCAGAAGAGAATTGCCCTAGATTATCTGCTGGCAGAAGAAGAAGGAGTTTGTGGGAGGTTTAATGAATCTGAGTGCTGTGTGGAAATAGATGACCATGGGGAAGCCATCACAAAACTTGCTGAGGAAATTAAAAGAGGGGCACATGTACCAGTTCAAAAATAGAATTCTACCCTGAAAGCTGATTGGTGGGATAAACTTTTTGGAGGGTGTGTGGTGGAAAAAATTGGGATTCATGCTATTATGTTCTCTTTTAGGACTATTGTTTCTGCCTTTCATGATAGCCCATCTAATTAGGGTAATCCACTCAATAATTCCAGGAATGCAATTTACAGCCTTGCCCATGGATCCAGAATCAACAGCAAAAAAGAAACTGAATTTCTCGATGGTACTAAAAGCACGATCCACTCACACTCGAGAGAGAATGAGAAAATGGTGATTGAATGCAAAGAGAATACCCTGGCATTGTTGGAGTCAGTAAGTCAGGAGTCTCTCTGAATCCTTCAGGGAGAGATCAGAATGCAGGGATTGAGTTGAAACCTTTAGTATATTAGGCCTCTCACTTATAAGGCAGAGGTGAAGATTTAGGTTGTAACATAAGTGAGAGAAAATGAGTAAGTAAATGGAATAAGATTTAAGTGCTTTTAGTAAGCAAAAGGTCTTAGATGCCTGAGAAGTAGTACATGTTCTAGTGAAGGTTGAAAAACATGCTAGTGTTTCCTTAGAGGCTCCAAGAACCTAGCTTCAGTCATAATAGAGTTAGAGTTAAGAATATTGCTTACATTTTTCAGTTAGAACAAGATAGGCCATGAACGTAGTCTATACGTAGCCTGGCGTGCTAAGAAACCAGAATTCTAATAGGTTAAGGAATAGTGGTCCGAGTTTGTGTCTTAGCTAGTTGGAAAGTTTCTATAAAAGAACATGCATCAGGGAGAGCTGGGGCTCTATGCCATGGCTTTATGCCATGTGCATTTTGCCATTGCATTTTGCCACTGCAGCTTTGCCATTGCTTTAGCCATTGCTTTGCCTTGCTTTGTATTTGCTTTTGAGACTGATGTGCTTCTGCAAGAAAAAACTTCACAGCAACTATTAGCCGCTTTGCTTTTACATAAAAGAAGAATAGGCCCAACAGTGTGGGTGCACAGGAGGCACCCGGAGGTCCTTCTGAAACCTCACATGGCATGAGAAATGTTAATAAAATGTGAGAAGGAGTGTGAAAATCTGAATGCAGCATGAGAAATATTAGAAAAATTGGAGGCTAGTATGAAGGAACATAGAGAATACCAAGACACAACTTTTTACTGCACGAATCAATATGACCAAAAAGAGAAATGAGGGAATTGTGATAAATGAGATTCATGCTAATTAAATTGTAACTATAGTAGCAAAATTGTATTTAGATCAATAGAAGACAATTTTAACAGAGTGAGGGGGGAGATGGGTGAGACAGGACAAAGGACATCTTCCAGATGTTGGGAGTCGAAGAAGGATGTTGGAAGGGAATAGTAGAAGGACGTAGGTCTGATAAGCAGCATCTGGAAATAAAAGTTTCAGCCTTGAAAGGAGTCAAATTGGGATGATTCCAGGCATGGGACTTAATTTTATTGTGGGAACTTATGCTTAGTTATATAACCCAAGCTTAGGGCGCTTGTGCTACCTGCAAGGTTACACAGCAGACACTGATGAAGATGATGAGCCTTCATCGGAAATAAGACCCTCAAAAGGATGAGAGACCCCCTAACCATTAGTAGAGCATGCACCAAACAACATAGTGACGTAGATTTTAGGAATAGAAACTAGGAGGAGTTTTCTAGAAACTTCTGTAGCCTACAGTATATAAGTGGGATTGTTAGCCTTGATGCTTTGGTACGAGAGGAAGTGTGAGCCACTCCCTGTACCCCCGCTCTGTTTTGCTTATGCTTTATAGGAACCTCAATTATACTAAATTACTTACTCTTAAATTTTACATATCCTGAAATATATGTGTTCTGTACTTTGTATTCATCTCATATACTTTGATTGTATAAATTTATAAAAATTACTATCAAAAATCTGCTGCTAAATTTAATCTTGTTGTTTGATAAATTGGATAAATAGAATAACATTCATAACCCTTCCTTCCTTCCTTCCTTCCTTCCTTCCTTCCTTCCTTCCTTCCTTCCTTCCTTCCTTCCTTCCTTCCTTCCTTCCTTCCTTCCTTCCTTCCTTCCTTCCTTCCTTCCTTCCTTCCTTCCTTCCTTCCTTCCTTCCTTCCTTCCTTCCTTCCTTCCTTCCTTCCTTCCTTCCTTCCTTCCTCCCTTCCTCCCTTCCTCCCTTCCTCCCTTCCTCCCTTCCTCCTACCAAATGACCCTTCATCACTGACCAGGATCCCCAAAAAATGCTCCCAGCTGCAAGGCTGGCACAGTTCCAGGAGCCTTTGGACACCTCTCCCAGGGATGCACAGCCTCCCCTTGTTGGGCTGTCTGTGCAGGGCCGGGCCCTGGACTCCATGATCCCACCGGGTCCCTCCCAGCTCAGCCCCTCCCGCAATTCTCACCCTTTGGCTCAGCCTTTGTGTCCTTGAGAGGAGCTGGCAGAGCTGTTGGGGCCGGGCCAGGAGCAGGGCACCCCAACATTCCCCTCTCTGGGACACGGCAGCTGTGGCAGCCCCAGCGTTCCCCTGTCTGTGACACCACAGCCCTGGCAGCCCCAACCTTCCATCCCTGGAGACGCTCCATGGCAGCTTCCAGTCAACGCAAGGCACCGGCCACGGAGCAGCCCCAGCCTGGCCTGATGGGGATTCCTCTGCACACAGCTCGGGCAAGGCCCCCCTGGACACCTTCACTGTGCCACACACAAGTGTCACACACAGCTACAGAGCTCTGCCCACAGCTGCCACGAGGAGATGATTAAAAGAATAAAACAAAATTTAAAATTATAAACCGTAATAATCAAACCCATCCAAGAAAACAAACAAATCCAACAAGAACAACAACAACAGAAACAAAACCAAAACCACTAGAGAAGGAGAACATCTGTCCCCAATAGATCCGTTCCATCCTTCACTCCGTACACCTGCACACACACAGAGGCTGAGACTGCAAAAACAGAGAATTCCTTGAGTACATTTGCAGGAAAAGCAGGTTTAGGACAGGCTCTCAGTTCCGACTGTTCTCAGCAGATTGAAAACGGCCCCTTTGGCACCTGCAGATCTCTTGCAAATGGCAAGTGCCACACCCTCAGCCCATGGGGGAGAAAAGGGCTCTGAATTGCCCCCCCTGGCATGTAAACCCTGTTCCCAGGCTGCTGCACACACAGGATTCTTCTGGATGAATCCAGAAAGCTGAGGGTCTGCTCTGGCTCCTCCATGTCCTAAAGCTGCCTGACAGAAGAAATTGAGGGTGGGCTCCAGCGACACAATCCCTGCTGGCCCCGGGCACAGTGCCAGGAAGGTCTCTGCGTGCCCAGCCTTTGCTCCAGCCAAGAAAAGCTCCCGGCACAGGCTCACCTTTCCTGCTCAGCCAGAACCCCCGGGGGCCCCAGCAGCAGGAAACTGACGGCTCTGGGCGGCACCGACGCTGGCAAACGCCAGACCTGGGCACTGCCAGCGTCAACAATCTGCTGGATCTGCAGTCCTGGCACCCACAAATCACCAGATCTGGGCAGTGCTGGTGCCGGAACCGGGGAATTGCCGAGTTTTGGCTTTCTGTGCATGCAAATTGCTGGACTTGGGATGTGCCAGGGTTGGGATGGATAATGATTGGGCAGGAAAGTCTCACAGATGTGTATGTATGTGAAAAATGTGATTCGTGCTAACTAAATTGTAACTATATTAGCAAAATTGTACTCATATCAATAGAAAATAATTGTTACAAAGCCAGAAAAAAGGAAATGAGTGAGACAAAGCAGATGGAATCCTCCAGATGTTGGAAGGGAATAATAGAAGGACATAGGTCTGACAAGCAGCATCTAGAAATAGAAAGTTTTGACCTTGAAATGGGCCAAAATGGGATGATTCCAGGCAAGGGATTTAATTATTATATAATTAATATAATTAATTAATTATTATATAATTATTTAATTATTATATAATTAATATAATTAATTAATAATTAATAATAATTATTATATAATTATTATGGAAAACATCTGCTCAGTCACACAGGGCACCTGTGCTACCTGCAGGTCACACCTCAGTCATTGATGAAGACAAAGAGCCTTCATCGGAAATAAGACCCTCAAAAAGATGAGACACACTCTAACCCATTAGTAGAGCATGTGCCATACACATAGTGACGTAGATTTTAGGAATAGAGACTAGGAGGAATTTTCTAGAAACTTCTGTATTAATATGTATTAGCATATAGTAGGTAATTGGGATTTTTGGCCTTGATTGTTCAGGAATGGCGAGCCCCTCCCCGTACCCCCTATACTTTATAAGAACCTCAATTATACTAAATTACTAACTGCCAAATTTTGTATATATTCAAATATACGTATCCAATATATTTTGATTGTATTCATTTATATACAATTGTAGCTATTAAAAAAATTGACGGAAAATTTAATCTTGTTGTCTGATAAATTGTACAAATAGAATGACATTCATGACAGATGGAGTGATCTTGATGCTGAATGTCTCCTTAGGAGGTCTGAGCACAGAAAAGAATGAGCCCCTTGCTGGCTGGCCCTGTTTGGACAACCTGCTCCTCACCCCCATCATAACTGTGCCATGATATCACCCACCTTTGACTGACAGCCTGAAATAGAAAAAAAAAAAAATTCTCTTTAAATTAAAACTGTTCTAAAATATTAAAATATAATTATATTTTTCTTATTTGTAATATTGCTATTCTATATTTTTATAACCACATTTTTATATTTATAATAAAAATCTATACATTATTAGCAGCGAAAAAAAAATATTGGCCAATGGTTTTAAGTAACACAATTCCCTTCATTAATTAACTAACCTCTATTGGTAATTTATTTCTCCCTCTTTATGATAATTTGTAATATTTGATAATTTGTAATATTTGTAGGCATTTGGTCACCTTTATTATCATCTTTTTCTCCAACAGGGTCCAGGGGGACACTTCGGGTCCAGGGAGACACTTCTGGGGCTGATTTGCAGCAATTTTGGGTCTGGGGAAAGAATTTAGAAGGAAGTTGAGGACGGGAGGACACTTGGGAGCATCGAGTGGGCACTAACAGAACTTAGAGATCCTGAGGGAAAGTCTGGGTTTCGGATGTTACCTGGCTGTTTCAGGGAGGCCTTGGCGGTCAGGGAGGGGAATCTGGGGCCATTCGGGGTCCAGAGGAGCACCTAGGGGCTCTCTGGCACGGGGGATGATGGGAGTTGTTGGCAGGGTTATAATAAGATCTAATGGGACCGTGGAGCATCACGGGAGTTGTAGGCGTAGCTGCAGTGCCTCTTGGTGGGGCGCGGTGCATGATGGGAGTTGAAGTCATGGTTAGAATGGCGTTTTACCGGGACAGCAGAGCATGGTGGGAGCTGTAGTCCCGGAAGTGGTTCTTACGGAGAGTTTGGGGTCTGGGAAGGCACTTGGGAACCACGTTTGCCTCTGAGTGGTGGCTTCAGGTCCTCGGGGGGGACATATACAAGTCGGGAAAACTTGCGGGGAGCCTGGGGAGCTCTAACCAGACTCTTTAGGGCACGGGGCAGGGCAGGAGATTTCTGTGTGGGACTGGGTTATGAGGTGCTTTGAGCTCAGGGGGGATGGAAGGAGATGAATTCCCAGAAATAGCTGTAAGGGGCATCTATGGGATTGGGAGCATTCAGGGGATCTGGGGATGTTTTTGAGGGGTCTCCAATGGGCCCTGAAGGGCCAATTAGGGATCCTCCAGGCATCCAGGGGGCGGATACCGGGGGGCTCTGTGGAGCGCAGGGCATGATGGGCATTGCAGTCCCGGCTCCAATAGGGCTCTATGGGGCCGCGGGGCATGATGGGAGTTAGAGGCAGAAAGGAAAAATGGCGCCGTCTGCAGGCACCGCCCCCGAAGCACGGATCCCTGGAGCTGAACCTCCTTGGTGGGACCTTGGGCTGGCTCACACCTGAGGAGTGTGTCTGTTTTCAGTGGGGGAAATTAGGAGTTTTAGATTGCTTCAAAACTAAAAGAAAGGAAAAAACCCTCTTTGCCTGATTGCAGCCAGTTCTCCAAGCAAAGCAGGTCCCAGGTGAGTGAGGACAGACAGGATGGGGTTGGGGAATGTGGAGCAAGGTTGTCCACACTGGGTCAGACCTCAAGGCACAGCTTCTCTGAGCAGGCAAGACCTCCTGAGGGGAGACCCTGGATCAATATCATTCAAAAAATGCTGCAATCACATCTGCTCTAAAGAGAACAGTGATAAAATACATCCTTTAAAATACAATGTGTATTTCTAAGAATCTCTTTAAAATATTTCTCCATAACTGGAGTAGGAAACCTTCCTAATGAGCTGATCTAGACCAGAAGGAAATCAAGGGAGAGCCATGGTTTGTTAGGAAACCTCTCAAGAATTCAGTCAGAATTGAACTCCAAATTTTCCTAACGTTTTAATGTTCCCACTGAGGGACACAACTGAAAAAGTGTCCCCAGGTTCCAGTTAGACCAGACAACTGGAGAGAGTGAAGAAAAGTGGGGACAAAGAGAAGCCAAGTGTTGGTGCTGTTATGAATGATGTTCTATTTTTCCAATTTATCAAGCAACAAGATTAAATTTAAGAGTAAATTTTTAATAGCAACAAAATGACTACAATCAAAGTGCATCTATTTAAGAATATACAAAATTTGGCAGTAAGTAATTTAGTATAATTGAGGTTGGTATAAAGCATAAGCAAAACCGACCGGGGAGGGGCCCCCTTGGCCCGGGGGTACAGGGAGTGGCTCCCATTCCTCACGTACCAAAGCATCCAGGCCAACAATCCCACTTATTGACTGTAGGCTACAGAAGTTTCTAGAAAACTCCTCCTAGTTTCTATTCAGGAAATCTACATCACTGTGTGTACAGCTCATGCTCTACTAATGGGTTAGGGGGTCTCTCATCCTTTTGAGGGTCTTATTTCTGATGAAGGCTCGTCGTCTTCCTCAGTGACCAAGGTGTGACCTGCAGGTAGCCCAGGTGGACTGTGTGACTGAGCAGATGTTTTCCATAACAAGACTTTAATTGAGTCCCATGCCTGGAATCATCCCATTTTGGCCCATTTCAAGGTTGAAACTTTCTATTTCTAGATGCTGCTTGTCAGACCTACGTCCTTCTACTATTCTTGTTTGACTTTCTTCCAACCTCCTTCTTCAACTCCCAACATCTGGAAGATGTCCTTTGTCCTGTCTCACCCATCTCCCCCCTCACTCTCTAACAATTGTCTTCTATTGATCTAAATACAATTTTGCTAAAATAGTTACAGTTTAATTAGCATGAATCACATTTATCACACCTTAATTTTCTATTTATGTAAAAAAATCCATACATTCTTGGTAACCGAAAATTATTTTGGCCATTGGTTCTAAGTAACACAATTCCCTTCATTAATAAGTGACCACTATTGGCTATGGATTTCTCCAGCTTTATGATTATTAGTCCTATTTTAGTACCATTGTCATCTTTTTAATCATTTTCTCAGTCTGCATAAAAGGGATCCATTTGGGGTTCATGGAGACATTTCTGGGGTACATTTGAGGCAGTTTTGGGTCTGGAGAGGGAATTTAGACAGAACCTCAGAGTCTGGAGGAAACTTGGGGGACCTGAGATGACACTAGGAGGGGCACTGAGAGATTGTGATGGACACTTTGGGGTCCAGGGGAGCTCTTGTTGGTTCAGGAGGGCTCTTGGGGGTCAGGGAGGAGAATTTGGAGCCATTCAGAGTCGGAGCCGGGACTTGGGGGGCTCTAGCAGGGCTCCCGTGGCGTGGGGGATGATGGGAGTTGTAGGCGCAGGTATAATAGAGTTTAATAGAGCCGTGGAGCATCATGGGAGTTGTAGGTGCAGCTACAATGGCTCTCGGTGGGGCGCGGGTCATGATGGGAGATGAAGTCACAGCTAGAATTCCACTCTATGGGAATTGCGAAGCATCATGGGAGCTGTAGTCCCGGAAGTGGCTCTGACAAAGAAAGAAAACTCCTCTTTGCCAGACCTGGGGAAGGACCCTGGATCAACATCTAGCACATAATGCTGCAATCACCTCTGCTATAAAAAGAACAGTAATAAAATACACCCTTGAAAACAGGAATGGATATTTCTAAGAAGCTCTTTCAGATTTTTCTCCATATCTGTAGTTGAAAACCTTCCTAATGAACTGCACCAGAGCAGAGGGAAATCAAGGCAGAGCCATGGTTTGTCAGGACTTGCTTGATCCCAGTCAGCCCCGTGGTGCATTTGGTGCTGCCAAGGAGCTCCAAATAATATTTTGGAAATATTGGCTCTCTCTCTGCAGTGCTGCCTTTGCCAGGAGCCCAGCCCAGCTCAGCACAGACACAGCACAAGGACTTTAATGACCCTCTCGGGGTTGGGGCTGAGTCCCTGAACATCAGTCCCTGAGAGGGAGTTGAAGAAACCTCTCAAGAATTCAAAGTCAGACTCAAACTCCAAAGTTTCTCTTAATTTTACTGAGTCTCACTGATAAACATGAAAGGGAAAGGGTTGAATTAGAGCAGAAAATTGATGGCAGTGGTGTCAGGTAGGAAAAAATAGGGGAAAGGAGGAAAAGAAACCTCTGAAGAATTCAAAGTCAGATTCAAAGTCCAAAGTTTCCTGAAGTTCTAATGGCTCTCACTGAGAGACATGACTGAAAATGTGTCCCTGGTTGCAGATTTATTGTTTTTACATTATATTTTTTAAGTGTAGGTTTATTGTTTTTATGACATATTTTTTAAGTGTGTGCTTATTGTTTTTCTGTTACAATTTTTGGAGGGGATTATTTCTTTTTTCCACATGAAGCAGAGAGACAGGACTTCTGAGTTTCTTCAGAAAGTGTGATTTATTTTTTTTATTTTCTATCCAGGCTGAAAGTGTAAGTTTGTCTTACAGATGTTCAGAGCATGGCTAAGAAGTCACAACACTTATGGTACAAGGTCTTTTTAGGATTTATTAACCAATAAAACACTGTTAACAGAGATATTTATGGTTCTAATTCAATACTAAGATATTTTGTCTTACTGACTCATATTACAGTGTGAAATTTCTTAGCCAATTATATCCTGACACACAAACTTACATTGCTACACTCTAAAACTTCTTGTTCCCTTTATAAGTACCTTTGTTTCTTCTATATCTTAAATTCTAAAGCTAAACCTATCTCAACTGTTTTTAGTTCTAAGGTTTGCCTTACAGACTTTTGCATTTTGAATTCTAACACAGCAATGAATTGTCTTTGCTCTGGATGTTGCCTGCAGCCTCCATCAGCTCCAGCTGGGCTTTGCCTTTCCTGAACACATGAACACACGCTCAGGGCAGATTTCTTAATTCCTCCTCTGTACCTTGTCCTCACTTCCACCTCCTGGTCGTTGTGCTGTGGCTCATGCCTGTCATTTGTCCCTGAGGCAGCACAGCCCCCCTGGCCAGCACAGGCCCCACATCCCCTCATCAGACACGGCACAGCACAGGGAGTGTTTTGGGTGGGCAAATGTTCCCCACCAGAGTGTCCACTCCACACCTCAGTGTCCAGTCCCAGCACCCACATCCCGTGCCAGGGTTCACAGAGAGCCCTGCTCTGGGCTGTGCCAAGGGCTGGGTGAGGAGGGAGCCCGGGCAGGGCTGATGCTGCCCCTAGAGCAGTGCTGAAATCGGCAGGAGGAAGGAGATGAGCACAGAACAAATAGACCAAGAAACTGGGGTGAGTGCCCAGGTCTGGAAATGGCTGATGGAAGTGGCTGGAGGGATGCTCAAAGCCCTGGGGCACCTTCTCACACTGGCCATGCCACCAAGGCCACAGACCAAGCTCCTCAGTGCTGCACCTGCCTGTCTGAGATCCCTGCCAGGGGACTGGCACAGCAGCACACACCTGCTGGAACGTGTCCTGGCCCTGCAGAGTCATGCAGCTCAGGTGACAGGAGTGGGTTTCATCTCTTGGGTTCTATCCTTGGTTCCATGGGGCTTCAGAGTACCACAATGTTCTTGTTTCTGCAGTGTCACAATGGCCCCTTGCTGCCATGAGGCCCTGCAGGGTCACAATGGCCCTTTGGTTCCCCACAGTGTCACAATGGTCTCCATGATTCCATGGGGCCTTGCAATGCCACAATGGTCTCCATGGATCCATGGTGCCCTGCAGGATCACAACGGCCCTTGGGCTGCACCAGGCCCTGGAATGCAACAATGGCCTCTTGGTTCCACAGAGCCCTGCTGCTTCACACCGGCCCCTTGGCACCATGTGGCCCAGCAGTGCCACAGTGATGTCCTTGGTTCCATGAGATCCCACGGTGTCATAATGGTCCCTTGCTTCCATAGAGCCCAGCAGTGCCACAACAATGTCTGTGGTTCCACAGGGTCGCCACAGTGTCACAGTAGCCCTTTCATTTCAGAGGGCCCCAAAGTGTCACAATGGTCTCCATGGCTCCATGGGCCCCCACACTTTCACCATGGTCTCCACAGGAAAGAATCCATGAATCCCCTGTGTTTCATGGCCTCATGAACTGCAGCCACCAGATGCCAAGGCCAGCCAGACCTGTCTGTCCTGGCAGTTTCTGTCTGGGACAAGCCGTTGCAGATAGGAATTCTGGAGGAAAAGCACCAGTTTTGGCCATGGGTGCCTGTGCTGGAGGGACAGTTCTTTTCCATAGGAAGGAAAATATGGAGCCCCAGTGTTTGAGGACAGGTGAGACCCAGCCCTAAGGAAGCCAAGGGCAGCCAGAATGTTGGAAATGGCAACTTTTGTTTGGGAGCAATCACAGATATTGAGAATTTTGGAGCCCGAAATCTCATTTTGGCAAGGGGTGCCTGGATGAGAAGGACAGTTATTTTCTATTTGAAGGAAAGCCCAGGGTTTCAGGGGCACATTAGAAGAGACCCTGAACATGCCAAGGGCAGTTGGACCAGTCAGGCCAAGCCAAGCAGACCTGTTACCTGTTCCCTTGTATACACGTGGTCCTGCAGTGTCACCATGGTTGTGTTATATTGGATCCTTGGTTCCATGAGGACCAGCTGTGTCACACTGGCCTCTTGTTTCCATGGGGTTCCACAATGTCACTATGGTCCCTTGTTTCCATGATCCCTTGCAGAGTCACAGGGGTCTCCTTGGTGCCACAGTATCCCAATGGACCCTTGGTTCCCTGGGGACTCACAATGGCAGAAGGGTCTCCTTGGTTCCATGGGGCCCTGCAGAGCCCCTTGATTCAATGAGGCCTCAAAGTGTCATGATGGCCTCCATGATTCCATGAGGCTCCACAATGTCACAGTGGATTCCATTGGTTCCATGGGGACCAGCACTGTCACATGAATCCTCAGTTCCATGGGCTCCTGTAGTGTCACAATGGACTCATTGGTTCCATGGTGCCACACAGTGACACAATCACCCCTTGGCCCGACAGGACCCCACAGTGTCACAATGGGTCCTGGTTCCACGAGGCCTTGCAGTGTCAAAATGGACTCCTTGGCTCCATGGGGCTGCAAAGTGTCACAGTGGCCCCTTGGTTCAGTGAGGCCTGTGATGCCTTAAGATTTTAGCCTTTATATTTTTCAAATCCTATAATCAATAGTGCATAACTCTAAACTCCATGTAAAATGTTAGTTAATTGTCTTCACATTTTGGTCAGACAAAACAATTCCTCTAGGCCTGAAACTCAAGGACACCCTAGAGCCTCGGGCTCTGAAAAGTATAAACAAAAGTGAATTCAAGGGTGAGAAAACCGATGGAATATGGCTTCATTACCTGAAGCTGTAATTGGAGGATTAACCTCTGATATGCAAATGGTCCAAACTCAAATCTGTCTGAAAAACTCATCATCACAGTCCATCTCAGGCGTAGCCTCTTGGAGGCTTTTGACAGCCCAAGGTGAATCTATTGAAGACCTTTAATAAATACCCACTTTATTCTCTTAACCATGTCTAGCCTCTGTTCTAGGTAGACACTCCAAGGTGTCATCTGTAGTGTCAGAATTGTCTCCGTGATCCCATAAGTCCCTGCAGTGTCAAAGCAGACCATTGATTCCGTGAGACCCCACAGTGTCACAACAGACCACTGGTTTCACTGAGTCTCACAGTGTCACTATGGTCCCCTTGGCTCCACAAGGCTCTGAAATGCCACAATGGCCCTTTGGTTTCACAAGGCCTCAAAGTGTAAAAATGGTCTCCATAGTTTCATGAGGCCCTGTTGTGCCAAAATGCACCTTTGGTTCCGTGGTGTCCCATAGTGTCACAATGGTATCCTTGGTTCCACGGTGTCAGATTGGACCCCTCATCCCATGCAGACCCACAGTGTCACTGTAGTTCCCTTGATTCCATAAGGCCCTGCCATGCTGTAATGACCCCTTGGTTCCAGTGGGTCCCAAAGTGTCAGAATAGTCTCCATTGTTCCATGAAGCCCCGCAATGTCACTGTGGTCCCCTTGGCTCCACAGGGCCCCACAGTGTAACAATGGACTCCTGGTACCCTGAGGTTCCTCAGTCACAATGGTCTCCTTGGATCTGCAGTGTCACAATGGCCCCTTGGACCCAAGTGGCCACGCTGTGTCACAATGGCTCATGGCTCCATGAAGCCACACAGTTTAACAATCGACCCTTGGTTCCACAAGGCCTTGCTTTGTCACAATGGATTTCTGGTTCCATGACCTTTCATATGGCCAACAACATTCTCCCTGGTTCTGCAGTGTCACCATGGTCCCCTTGGTTCCATGAGGTTCTGCAGTGTCACAATGGACCCATGGCTCCACGAGGCCTTGCTGTGTCAGAATGGCCCCTTGGTTCCAAGAGGTTTTCAGTGTCACAATGACCTTCTTGGATCTGCAGTATCACAATGGAGAATTGGTTCCATTTGGCCCCAATGGGACAAAATGTATTTTGGTTCCATGGGTTTCTGCTGTGTCACAATGGCCCCTTTGTTCCATGAGTTTGCACAGTGTCACAGGTGAGTCCTTAGTTCTTTGAGACATCACCATCACCAAATCTCTGAAATATCAGAATAAGACTCCTTAAAACTAATTTGCTGTTTTAGAGGGTATCATTTATTCAGGCCTGAGGTCTAGAGAGGGATAACTGCTAACCATACATGGACGTATAATTTTGTATATAAATCTACAGAATGTTTCTTATATACAGGCACTAAAAGCATATAACAATTTACCCATTACTGTAACACCAACCCAAATTTCCGAGATTCAGTCGTCGTTTTCGTATCACTGCAACCTAGAGCCAGATGTCTCCTTCATGCCACCAACCATCCAAACTGGGAAAGCAGCCCTTGAATGCCTTGTTCCTGTGCTAAAAGTTCACAGGCACAGTAAAAATTAAATTAAACTTTTGGAATCAAGGCCAAGGCTTTGTGTGTGCAGGCAGAGGCAGGCAGGAGGCAGAGCTGTCAGCAAAGGAAGGGGCCAGCGAGGTGGGGCAGCCGGGGGATGACGACAGCCTGCAGGGACAGAGGCGCAGGGCATGGACACCGTAGGACAGCCTGGGCTGCAGAGGGCACAGGGATGGGCAGCAGCTGAAAGGCCCTGACACAGCCAACTCCTGCAGCACTTGGGCCATGCAGGCTGGCCCTGGGCCTGAGGCCAGCAGGGGACAAGTGAGCCTTGCTGTGCTGGGGCCTCATTGCCTCCTTGTCCCTGCTCAGCAGCCTGGCAGGGGCCGCCCCATGGTGCTGCCCTTGGCATTGCACATGGCCAGAGCCCAGTGGCCCGGGAAGAGCCCTGAGCAATGAGGGAGGGACAGGATCTACCTTGCCAGGGGCTGGGGCTCAGCCCTTGGCCCTTTGCATTCCTGAAACACATCCAGGTTTGCTCAGCATCACAGACACCTTTCCTTTCTTTGTCTTCACCTGTCATCACTGCCTCCAATGTTCTGCTCCAACTGGAACCTGGGGACATTTTCTAAATTGTGTACCTCATTGTGACCCATTAAAACTTGAAGAAACTTTGGAGTTTAAATCTGACTTTAAGTTCTTCATAAGTTTCTTCAGCTCCCTCTCAGGGGCTGATGTTCAGGGACTCAGCACCAAAGCCCCAAGAGATTCATTAAAGTCCTTGTGCTGTGTCTGTGCTGCTGAGCTGGGCTGGGCTCCTGGCACAGAGGCAGCTCCCAAGGTAAACCAAGAGAAGCTTCAAAAAGACATTTCTGCTGAGGAGCAGCTCCTCTGCCAGCCCAGCAGGGCTGAGGGCACTGCCTGCAGGCACTGAGGGCACAGGAGCCAGGCACAGACAGGCTCAAGGCAATCGGGACTGGGAAGACATTGAGCTGAGACTGCACTTGGGGAAACATCTTCACAGCCCTGGACATGGTGAGTGTGTGGGTGCAGGGCAATGTCCCCTGTGCTCCTGGAGGCATCTCCTGGAGCCAGCACAGCCCTCAGCCTGGGGGATGTGTCAGGAGGACTCTCCCAGTTTCTCTGAGGCACAGGAGGAAGAGGAAGAGGAGGAGGATGTGTTGCAGAGCGGGGCTGCCCTGGGCACCGTCAGAGGGACAGGGCAGGACGGCTCCTGCTGCCAGGGACGGCTGCAGGGGCTGCAGCTGAGGCTGCAGCCAGGGCTGCCCAGGGCTGTCCTGCAGAGCAGCTCCTGCAGCCCTCGGGGCTTTTGGCCAGCCCAGGCCATGTGCCACCTGCCAGGGACAGCTCTCAGCCTGCCTGGCAGCTCCCCATGGACTGTGGAGCAGAACTGTAGGTTGAAGGAGTGACTCCAGCCAAGGCAGGCCTTGCTGCTGTGCAGAGGGTGCTGTGTGGGCCAAGGCTGCTCAGAGCTCCAGCCCCTACCCACATAATTTCTGAGGTGACTTTTCTTGACCTCATTCAGGGCAGGGGTTTCCTGCTTGAGTCACTGCTTTCCTGAATCTGTGCTCCCACTTTTCCCAGGTTCAGCTTGGTGCGAATGGAAACCCAGCTGTGCAGGGTAGAGCAGGGGCTGAGGCTCTTAAACATTCACACTGAGATTTCCTGGGAACCTCAGCAGGTGCCTTCACCTTCCCAGCCTCCAGATCCATCCAGCACCAAATTTCCATGTTGCCCAGGCTTGGGGGACCTGTTTTTTAATCCCTGCACCCCCGAGCAGCTGCAGGGCAGAGCTGGCCCAGGGGGAGCTGGCCCCAGCTCTGGCAGGGAAGGAGCCCGGGGCCACAGGAACAGCTCGGGCCAGGACAGCTCCAGCAGCAGAGCCATGGGCAGGGAGGGAGGGAGGCAGTGCTGAGGGAAACCCTGCTGCAGGGCAGATGTGGCACCTGCCAGCCCTGCCCTGCAGGGTAGACACTGCCCTGAGCAGCTCAGCTCTGGTGTCCGAGCCAGCACAGCCCTCAGCCCGGGGCCCTCAGTCCCCTCCTGGGCTGGCAGAGCAGCACCAGACATGAAGGGCATCTCTCCTGCCATGTGCCCATTCCCTGCTGAGCAGGGCCTGAGGGCCACTGTCCTGCCCTGGTTCTGCCTGGCAGGGGCTGGGTAGGGATGGACAGCGAAAGGCTTTTCCTCAGGGCCATCTCTCTCTCTCCTTGCCTTGCTCAGGTGCTCCTGGCATTGGCAGCTCCAGCTGCAGACTCAGGCCCAGCCCTTGGGCTCCTCCTGTGCAGGCTGAGCACAGCAATGGGGTGTCCCAGCTCCCTGTGCCCCGGGGAGCTCAGGGCAGGGCAGGCTAGGAGGCTGGGAATGAGCCAAATCTCCTCAAGCTGTGCCATGGACAGGACCCTTGGTGAGTTCTCAGGATGCCATCCAAGCTGAGAGCTGCCTCCAGGGGACACTGGGGGGCAGGAGTGTCCTTGGCCAGGAGTGGGGTGAGATTTTGAAAAGGGCTGAGCCAGGTTGCTCTGCTGTCCCTCTGCTCTCAGCTGTGTCAGGCTGATTTTCAGGGGAGCACAGTGACTGCCCTTTATCTCAGACAGGACAGCTGGGGACAGATGGAGTGACAGAGCAGCTCCCCTCACCTTTCACTGAGTTACAGCCATTGCTCTTGCATTGCACAGTTCTCACTGATCTCCCTGGGCACACCAGGAATTCCTCTCAAACTGCCTTTGGCCATCACTGTTCCTTAGCCCTGGGACAGGAGATGCTGCCAAGCGCCTCTGCCTCAGGAGCAGTTTGGGCTGATGAAGTCCAGACCCAGGACTGGCCCCTGTCCCTGTTCCCATGACCCCACTGCTGCAGAGCAGACCTGACCCCATGGTGGCCATGGGCAGAGCCGCTGCTCATCACAACAACAGGGCCAGATCACAGCAACAGGGCCAGATCCCAGCAGAGCTCCAGGCACGGGGCTGAAGGAAGGGATTTGAGAAAAGGAAAATGGGGTGGCACAGAGCAGCAGAGGCAAGGCTGGGAGAAGGGACTTGGACATTGCTCAGCTAAGTCTCCTCTGAATTGTCACTGTGTCCTCCTTCAACAGGACTCCATGGCCAGAGTGAAGAAATGTCCAACAGCAGTTCCATCAGCCACTTCCTCCTGCTGGCATTGGCAGACTCGCGGCAGCTGCAGCTCCTGCACTTCTGCCTCTTCCTGGCCATCTCCCTGGCTGCCCTCCTGGCCAACGGCCTCATCATCAGCGCCGTAGCCTGCGGCCACCACCTGCACACCCCCATGTTCTTCTTCCTGCTCAACCTGGCCCTCACTGACCTGGGCTCCATCTGCACCACTGTCCCCAAAGCCATGCACAATTCCCTCTGGGACACCAGACACATCTCCTATGAAGGATGTGCTGCTCAGCTCTTTTACTTTATGTTCTTCATGTCAGCAGAGTTTTCCCTCCTGACCATCATGTGCTACGACCGCTACGTGTCCATCTGCAAACCCCTGCACTACGGGACCCTCCTGGGCAGCAGAGCTTGTGCCCACATGGCAGCAGCTGCCTGGGCCAGTGGCTTTCTCAATGCTCTGCTGCACACGGCCAATACGTTTTCCCTGCCCCTGTGCAAGGGCAATGCCCTGGGCCAGTTCTACTGTGAGGTGCCCCAGATCCTCAAGCTCTCCTGCTCCAAATCCTACCTCAGGGAACTTGGGCTTCTTGGTGTTAGTGCCTGCTTAACACTTGGCTGTTTTGTGTTCATTGTTTTCTCCTATGTGCAGATCTTCAGGGCTGTGCTGAGGATCCCCTCAGAGCAGGGACGGCACAAAGCCTTTTCCACCTGCCTCCCTCACCTGGCTGTGGTCTCTCTGTTCCTCAGCACTGCAGTGTTTGCCTATCTGAAGCCCCCGTCTCTGACCTCCCCACCCCTGGATCTCGCCCTATCGGTTCTGTACTCGGTGGTGCCTCCAGCCCTGAACCCCCTTATCTACAGCCTGAGGAATCAGGAGCTCAAGGCTGCAGTTTGCACAGTGATCATTGGATGGTATCAGAAACATGAAAATGCTTGTCAATTCTGCATATGATTTCTAATAAAAGTCATCTTTGATACTTCTTGTTGGTTTATTTGTGATTTCTTTTCTCCTTTGTTTTCCCTTTTTTTAACATTATCCACAAAGGAATGTCTATGTGCCATTTCTCATCGTGATTCTCTCTAACTTCCCTGTGGCAACACACTGTGTCAATGAGGACCTGTGCTCTTGGTGCCTTTAAATGAAATAAAGGGTTTCCCAGCAAAGTTGTCTCCACAGATTCCCTTTTCTTCCCTTCTCTGGAGCTGCAGCAGCAATGTCTGTGCGCAGAGCTGGGGCAGATCAGTGCTGGCACAGCAGCTGTGCCCAGCAGCAGCAGCAGCACTTGGTGTTGCCAATGCTGCTCCCAGGCCACTGCCCCGCTGCCCTCCTGGCCCTCGTGTTGCTGCAGGGCCTGAGTGCTCGGGGCCCTGGGGGTGGCAGTGCTGGGGCTGCAGCAGGGACAGGCAATGGGCACTGCTGGGGCAGCGCTGACGCCTCAGGGCAGGGCCTGGGGGCTCCAGGCTCCTTGGCCAGGCTCTCTCCACAACACTTGGCCAGCCCAATGCTGAGGAGAGAAAAGCCCCAGGAGCAGCCCCAGGCTGGCCGTGGGCAGGCTGGGGGCAAACAGCATGGCTGGTGCTCTGCAAGCTCCCTGCAAGGGGGACACCCTGGCAAGGAGCAGCAGAGCAGGGGCTGATCCATCCCCACTGCACTGGACACCCCAGGGCAGCGTCCCAGAGCGTCCTCATGCACCTGCCAACAACATCCCCCCTCTGCAGCCCTGGCCTCTCCCCCAGCTCACACAGGAGCCGCATCCTTGCAGGCACACACACGGCAGCACTGGCTCAGCAGCCCCTGTTTGCATTGCACACAGCAGGCTCAGCACCCCCATGGTGCTGCTGTGGGGACATGGAGCTGAGTGAGCACAAATGCCATCAGCCCCTGGGGCCAGCAAGGGCTGGGTGATGGCAAGGAAACCACTCAGCTTTGTCGTGGCCTCTGAAGTCAGCCAGAAAGTTTGTTCCCATCAGCTGTGAGTTTCCTGTCCCATTGCAGACGTTGTTGCTCAGAGCCAGGGCTGCCTGGCAGCCACGCCGAAACTGCCCTGAGCATTTGGTTTGCTTCACCTTTGCTTTCTTTACTCTTTCTTTGTGCAGATTTCCTCCTCTTGCCCATCCTATCTCCTCCTCTGCAAACAGTCCATCCCTGTTTTCCTTTCCTCTCTGGCCCCACTCCCCATTTCAGTTCCTCAGTTGGCATCATGGGAAATCCCATGGGGAGCAGGATCATCCTCCAAGTGCTTCAGGAATTGTCTGCAGGGTCCTGCAGTGCCTCGTGCTGCTCCCTTGCCAGAGGCACCACAGGCCAGGGGACACATCTGGGCTGCTGTGTCTGGGTGTGGGGCTCCCTGTTCTGGGCATTGAGGAGGGGCTGGAGAGACTCTGAAGGACTGGCAGGATGGGCTTTGGGGCCTGTGTGGAGAAGCTGAGGGACCTGGGCTGCTGGACCTTGTGAAGAGGAGGCCCAGGGCTCATCCTGCACCTGCTCCAAGGGTGGTTTCAGAGAATTACAGAATCAGCAAGGCTGGAAAAGATTCTGGAGATCATCAAGTCCAACCTGTGCCCTGACACCACCTTGTCTCCCGGAGCCTCCTCTTTTCCAGGATAAACATCCCCAGCAACCTCAGCCACTCCTCACAGGACTTGTGCTCCAGACCCCTCACCAGCCTTGGTGCCCTTCTCTGGACACTCTCCAGACCCTCCATGTCCTTCCTAAATTGGGGGACCTGGAATTGGCCACAACACTCGAGGCTCTGCCCAACCACTACCGAATACAGGGGAAGAATCACTGCCCTGCTCCTGCTGGCCACACCATTCCTGATCCAGGCCAGGAGCCATTGGCCTTCTTGGCCACCTGGGCACACTGCTGGCTCATGTCCAGCCTGCTGTCCATCAGTGCCCCCAGGTCCCTTTCTGTCTGGCTGCTGTCCAGCCACTCTGTCCCCAGCCTGTAGCACTGCAGGGCTTGTTGTAGCCAAATTGCAGGGCCCAGCACTTGGTCTTGTTAAACCTCACCTTGTTGGATTTGGGTCCTGGATACAGCCTGTCCAGGTCCCTGTGCAGAGCCCTCCAACCCTCCAGAACATCCACTATGCCTGCCAACTTCATGTCACCATGGTTCTTTGAGCTCCTGGATAGTTACAATAGTCTCCATGATTCCATGAGGCCTCCCAGTGTCACAATGTCTCTTTGGTTCCATGGGACCCCAGTGTGTCACAAAGTCCCATGGATCCTTGGGCCCTGCAATGTCACAATGGATCCTTGTTTCCATGAGGTCTCACAGTGCAGCAATGCTCTCCTTGGTTCCACAGTGTCACAATGGCCTCTTGGTCCCAAGGGTCACCATGGTGTCAAATATGTTTCCTTGATTCCAGGAGTTCCTGAGGATCAACACTGGCCCCTTGGTGCCACAATTCCCTGCAGTGTCACAATGGCCTCTGTTGTTCCACCAGGACCCAGACTGTCACAATGGACTCCTTGCTTCCATGTGGCCCCACAGTGTCACAGTGGCCCCTTGGCTCTGTGGTGCCATGTTGTACACAGTGTCACTATGGTCCTCTCAGTCCCATGAGGCCCTGCAGTGTCACAACGGCCCCTTGCTGCCCCAGGGCCCTGCAGTGTCACAATCATCACAGAACCACCCAGGCTGGAAAAGACCGTGGAGAGCATCAAGTGCAACCTGTGACCCAACACCACCTTGTCACCCAGACCATGGCACTCAGTGCCACATCCAGTCTGTCCTGAAACACTTCCAGGGATGGTGACTCACCCTCCTCCCTGGGCAGCCCATTCCAATGCCCAACCACCCTTTTTCCTAATTTCCTAATGTCCAGCCTAAACATCCCCTTGGTGCAGCTTTAAGGCTGTGTCCTCTTATCCTTTCACTCTTCTCTGGGAATAGACCCCAACATCCACCTGGCTGCACCCTCCTGTCAGGGAGTTTTAGGGAGTGATGGGGTCTTGCCTGAGCCTCCTCTTCTCCAGGATAAACAACTCCAGCTCCCTCAGGCACTCCTCACAGGATTTGTGTTCCAGACCCCTCACCAGCCTTGTTGTCTGTCTCTGGACATGCTCCAGCCCCTCCATGTCCTTCCTAAATTGGGGGCCCAGAACTGGACACAGCATTTGAGGTGCTGCCCAACCAGTGCTGAGCACAGGAGAAGAGTCACTGCCCTGCTCCTGCTGGCCACACCATTCCTGATCCATAGGAGTCACAGTTTTTGGATGAGGGAAATGCTGGGGAGGGGGTGAGGACAAAGTGTGATTGATTGTCAGCCATGACGGGTCTTGATTTTCATATCTATACAACTGCATTAGACGGTTTCTGAGGCTCAATATAATTGGGACATTGTTTATATCCATCTAGAAACAGGAAAAGAAATCTTTACAGGAAAAACTGTTCTCTCTGCACTGTTTACAATATAGTATAGTCACTTGGAATACACTTCTGAAATCTGTCTAATTAACCACAGAAGAATTGATAACGTAAATGATTCCCAGGGACTTTTCTTGTTCCACTGTTTTGAACAAAAGTTTGTGAGTCTTTGTCACTGAATTCCTGAGCTGAAGAGCTCAAGAAAGAAGAGGCGTCTGGAGTAGTAAAATTCATCAGCAACCTCCAAGTGTCTGAGTATCCATCCTCATCCGAGCAGGAATGAACAGAAATGGGCACAGCTTTCTGGCTGCCCCAGCTCTGGGATGGGCCCTGGGCCTGGAGCAGGAGCAGCTCTGGAGGGCCCCAAGGCCAGGGCTGTTGTGCTGGCCTGGGCAGATGGGATGGCAGGAGGGGCTGCAGAGCTGTCAGGAGCTGAGGGAGAGGGGAGCAGGGCACCCAGGGAGCCTCCTTTTGCCTTGGCCAAGCACCTTCCCCCATGGCTGGGGCTGAGTCCTCTCCGAGCTGCAGCTGCTGCTGTGCCCTTGGCAGGGGCTGAGGCCGTGGGGCCACTGCCCAGAGCCCCCTGGCCTGAGCAGAGCTGTGGGGCCAGAGCCGGCTGGGCTGTGCTGGGGAGAGGCCCTCGGTGCTGCACAGAGCTCAGGGCAGCTGGCACAGCTTGCAGGGAGCTGGGCTGGCCTGAGAGAGCCTGCCAGAGAAAGCAGCAGTGTCCATGTCAGCCTGGCTGAGCGGGCAGGGGCAGGACTCAGCCCAGGCCTTGTGGGGCAGGGCCAGTGCCTGGGGAAGGCATTGCAAACAGGCAAGTGGCCCAGAGAGGAGGCTGCTCTGTGCCCTTGGTGGCACGCACAGAGCAGGGAGGGGCCCAGGACATTTGTCACTGCCAGCCTCTGTCCCCAGCCCTTGCCAGCCCTGGCTGCTGAGCCCAGGTTTGCCCTGGGCTGAGTTTGGCTGTGGCCCAGCTCCATCCTCCTGCAGGGCTCAGGGCCTGTTCCCAGCCATGGCCAGCCCTGCCTGGCCTCGGTGCTGGCCCAGAGCCCGGCAGAGCCCGGGGCAGGGCTGTCAGTGCAGGCCCACAGGTGCCACGGGCTGTGCAGGAGCTGGCAGAGGCTGCCCAGCAGGGAGGCCATGGGGCACAGAGCCCCAGGGCTGCTGTGGGCACCACGGCTGCACCTCAACCTCTCAAAGAGATATGAGAGATGGAAACAGAGACAAATAATCCCTTCTGGATTCTTTAGTGTGTTTGCTTATACTGGTGACCTGCATCGATATGTAGAGGAGGTGTTTTGTGTCAGATAACTCTGCCAGAATTATAAGAATAATATTTCTTAGCTGAAAATAATATTTCATGCATAATATGCACTGAGGAAAAAAAGACGCATAGGACCAGAATAGCTCTTGAGTTTTTCAGTGGATGAGACTCATTGATCTTCCAGTACTCAAACTTCTTCAAATATTTTCCCCAGGACTTCCTTGAGATTAGAGGTAACCATCAGAGTACAAGGTCAGCCAGAGCTCTCCATGCTATTCTGGCAGGTTTTGTCTGGGAGAACCCTTGCATCCAGGGAATTTTTCAACAGGAGTATCAATTTTGGCCGTGGGCACCTGGTAGGACCGTGGGTTCTTTTCATAGGAAGGAAAGAACTGGGCCCAGTGCTCCAGGGGCTGATGAGAAGCAGCCCTCAACATTCCAAAGCCTGTCAAACCTGTCATGTGGCCCACGGGAAGCAAAATCAGCCAGACCAGTTTCATGCCCCCTTGCTTCCATGAGGCCCTGTAAGTGTCCCAATGTTCTCCTTGTTTCTGCAGGGTCACAATGGCCCCTTGCTGCCATGAGGCCCTGCAGGGTCACAATGGCCCTTTGGTTCCCCACAGTGTCACAATGGTCTCCATGATTCCATGGGGCCTTGCAATGCCACAATGGTCTCCATGGATCCACGGTGACCTGCAGGATCACAACGGCCCTTGGGCTGCACCAGGCCCTGGAATGCAACAATGGCCTCTTGGTTCCACAAAGCCCTGCTGCTCCACACCGGCCCCTTGGCACCATGTGGCCCAGCAGTGCCACAGTGATGTCCTTGGTTGCACGGGGTCCCCACAGTGTCACAATGGTCTCCACAGGAGGGAAACCACAGAGCCCCAGTGTTTCAGGGGCTGATGAATTGCAGCCACCAAAGGCCAAAGCCAGAATGACCTGTCTGTCCCGGCAGGTTTGTCTGAGTGCAACCCTCAGATATTCCAAGTTTTGAATGCGGAATCTCAATTTCAGCCCTTTTTGACTGGAAGAGAAGGTCATTTTTTTCCACAGAAAGGAAAGCACACAGCCCCAGTGTTTGGAAGGCAGGTGAGAGCTGGCCCTCAGGAGGCCAACGTCAACCAGACCTGTCTGTAATGGCAGCTTTTGTGTAGGAGCAATCTTTAGGACTTTTGGAGCTGGAATACCAATTTCAGCTATGGGTGTCTGGAGAAGAAGGATGGCTCTTTTCCACAGGAAGGAAAGCATCAAGCCCCAGTGTTTCAGGGGCTGATGAGCAGCAGCCACCAGACGCCAAGACCAGCCAAACCCATCTGTCCTAGTAGCATTTGTCTGGGACCAATCCTTGGTTACATAGAATTTTGGAGGCAGAATCCCAATTTCAGCCATGAGCACCTGGAGAATGATGGTTCTTCTCTGTAGGAAGAAAAGCACGGAGCCCCAATGTTTGCGGGAAGATTAGAGGTGACCGTCAGAGGCCAGGGCCAGCCCAACCTGTCTTTCCTGGCAGCTTTTGTCTTGGAGAAACTCTTGCAGATAGGGAATTTAGGAGGAAAAGTACCAATTTTGTCCATGGGTGTCTGTGCAAGAAAGATGGTTCTTTTCCATATGAAGGAAAGCACTGAGCCCCGGTGTTTGAAGGCAGGTGAGAGCTGGCTCTCAGGAATACAAGGGCAGCCAGATTTGTTGGTAATGGCAGCTTTTGTCTGGGAGCAATCCCTGAATATTGCAAGTTTTGGAAGCAGAATCCTGTTTCAGCCTGGATGCCTGGATGAGAAGGACAGTTCTTTTCCATTCGAAGGAAAGCCCAGAGCCCCAGTATTTCAGGGGTACATGAGAAGAGACCCTCGACATGCCAAGGGCAGTTGCATCAGTCAGGCCAAGCCAACCAGACCTGTTACCTGTTCCCTTGGATCCATGGATCCCTGCAGAGTCACCATGGTAGTGTCATATTGGATCCTTGGCTCCATGAGGCCCAGCTGTGTCACACTGGCCTCTTGTTTCCATGGGCCTCCTTAATGTCACAATGGTCCCTTGCTCCCATCAGGCCTTGCAATGTCAGAATGCTTTCCTTGGTTCCATGGGACTGCACAATGACACAATTGGTGTCACAATTTCCTTGGTTCCATGAGGCTGCAAAGTGTCACCATGGTCTCCATTATTCCATAACGTCCTGCAGTGCCACAATGGCCCCTTGGCTGCACAAGTCCCTGTTGTGTCACAATGGGCCCTCCTTTCTTCCATGAGGCCTTGCAGTGTCACACGAGTCTCCTTGGTACTACAGAATAAGAATACAAATATTACGAGAGATGGGGCAAATGAGAGACTTTGTAAAAGATGGTTTATTGCCTTATGGCAACAGTCTCATAAAGGGTGAGACATTAATTCATAGTTACAATTATTTATGTTAGTTTATTAGACAATCAAATACTTCTACAAACTTGCTAGTGTATTTTTGCACCAATCATTAATTGCTTTACTTCCCATGGCTTTGCTGCAATGGATAATGTTTCAGCCAATCATATAACACTTCACAAACTTACATTGATACATTTAAAACTTCTAACTAACTTTATAACAGGTTCTACTGCTAAACTTTAAAATGTTTTACTATCTTACTTAACATATTGGTTAGCTTACATAATATTCATTTCTGTTTGCTTAAAGCGTATTTCTACTTAAACTACAAACTTATATTCTTTGTTCATGTCTGTTTCACTCAAATGCTCTAATTCTCTAAGTCTTCTCCATGGTCTTAGGTCAAATTTTGTATCCATCTCTATCTCTGAGCCTGTATGCACAAGGCCCTGAGAGCTCTCTGTGCCTGCATTTCCCACCTGCAGTATCCCAATGGACCCTTGGTTCTGTGGGGACTCACAATAGCAGAAAGGTCTCCTTGGTTCCACAAGGTCCTGCAGAGCTCCTTGATTCAACAAGGCCTCAAAATGTCATCATGGCCTCCAGGATTCCATGAGACCCCACAGTGTCACAATGACCCCTTGGTTGCATTGAGCCTCACAGCATTACTATGATTTCCAAGGTTTTATAAGGCCCTAAAATGCGACAATATCCCTTTGATTTCACAAAGCCTCAAATTGTAGAAATGGTCTCCATGTTTCCATTATGCCCTGCTGTGTCACAATGGACCCTTGGTATCTCATAATGTCGCAAAGGTCCTCTTGGTTCCACGGTTTCAGAATGGCCCCTTCATCCCTTGGAGCCCCACGCTGTCACTGTGGTCCCCTTGATTCCATGAGTCCCTGCCGTGCTACAATGGCCCCAATGGCTACAATGGTCTCCAGTGAGACTCTCTACAACCACCTGAACAGAGGCTGTAGTCAGGTAGGGGTCGGTTTCCTCTCCCAGGCAGCACCTGACAGAATGAGAAGACACAGTCTGAAGATGAGCCAGGGGTAGTTTAGGTTTGACATCAGAAAAAAATTCTTCACTGAAAGAGTGATTGGGCACTGGAATCTTCTGCCCAGGGAGGTCATGGAATCACAGCTACTGGAGGCATTTAAAAACAGACTGCATGTGGAACACAGAACCATGGTTTAGTTGATGAAGTGATGTTAGGTCATAGGTTGGACTTGATGATCTCAAAGGACTTTTTCAACCTCGTTCATTCTGTGATTTTGTTTCAGAATAGTCTCCATTGTTCCGTGAGGCCTGCAGTGTCAAAACGGATGTTTGGTTTCATGAGTCCCCACAATGTAACAATGGACCCTTGGTTCCATGAGGTTCCTCAGTGTCACAATGGCCCCTTGGTCACAATGAACTTCTGGTTCCATGAGCTTTCATACTCTCAGTAACATTCCCACAATATCACCAGGGACCCTTTGTTCCATGAGGTTCTGTAGCATAACATGGTCACCTTGGTTCTGTGAGGCCCTGCAGTGTCACAATGCACCCATGGTTGCAGGAGGTTTCACAGTGTCACCATGGTCTCCTTGGATCTGCAGTGTCACAAGGGACTGTAGGTTCCATGTGGCCCCACTGTCACAATGGATTTTGGTTCCATGAGCTCCCACGGTACTAAAAGTCCCCTTTGTAACTTCAAGTTTCATAGTGTCACAGTTGACTCCTTGGTTCTGTGAGGCCCTGCTGTTACCAAATCTCAAAAAAATCAGACTAAGACTCATTAACACTTATTTGGTGTTAATAAGGGCATCATTTTTTTCAGGCCTCAGGTCCATTGCAGGATAAAACCTAACCTTATGTCGACATGTTATTCTACAACTGTGTTGCTTATATTCAGTCATTACATGTGTATTACAATTTACCCATTTCTATAAAACCCAACCCATGTTCCCAATTCACTCCTTGTTTCTTCTATCACTGATAGATGTGTTCTTCTTCTCTTCCGACAGTACCTGCTGGGAAAGCAGGCCCTACATCCATTATTCCTCTAATGAAAGTTCACAGGCACAGCAAAAGTGAATTAAACCCTTTTGGTATGAAGCCCAAGGCTTTGTGTGGGCAGGCAGAGGCAGGCAGGAGGCAGAGCTGTCAGCAAAGGAAGGGGCCAGCGAGGTGGGGCAGCCGGGGGATGACGACAGCCTGCAGGGACAGAGGCGCAGGGCATGGACACCGTAGGACAGCCTGGGCTGCAGAGGGCACAGGGATGGGCAGCAGCTGAAAGGCCCTGACACAGCCAACTCCTGCAGCACTTGGGCCATGCAGGCTGGCCCTGGGCCTGAGGCCAGCAGGGGACAAGTGAGCCTTGCTGTGCTGGGGCCTCATTGCCTCCTTGTCCCTGCTCAGCAGCCTGGCAGGGGCCGCCCCATGGTGCTGCCCTTGGCATTGCACATGGCCAGAGCCCAGTGGCCCGGGAAGAGCCCTGAGCAATGAGGGAGGGACAGGATCTGCCTTGCCAGGGGCTGGGGCTCAGCCCTTGGCCCTTGGCATTCCTGAAACACATCCAGGTTTGCTCAGCATCACAGACACCTTTCCCTTGTTTGTCCCCACCTGTCATCACTGCCTCCAATGTTCTGCTCTAACTGGAACCTGGGGACATTTTCATGTTAGTTGTGACCCTCAGTGGAGTCCATTAAAACTTCAAGAAACTTTGAAATTTCAATTTAACTTTGAGTTTTGAGAAGTTTTCTGAAGACACTCTCAGGGACTCATTCTGATGTAAATAGCCCCAAAACCCTGCGAGGCATCATTAAAGTCCTTGTGCTGTGTCTGTGCTGCTGAGCTGGGTCAGGCCCCTGGCCCAGAGGGTGATTGTGGCAATGAAGAAGAGCTTCAAAAACATTTCTCTTGATGAGCAGCTCCTCTCCCAGCCCAGCAGGGCTGGACCACTTCCTGCATGTTGGAAAATCCCTGCTCTGCAGAGATGGGACAACTGAGTGGCTTCTTTTTTTTTAGATTTTCTTCCTTTATGGGTCTTGTTGAAGGGTGAAACATAAGACGTGTAAAATTCTATCAGAAGCCAAGTTATTTCTTGGTTACAATACCTTAGAAATGTTTTTCAGCCTATTTCCTTTTGCCACACAATTGTGCTAATAATTCTAACACCAATCACCTATTATTGTATCCCACGTGGCCTTGCCACAATGCATCTTTCACAGTTTTAATTCTCCAAAATAGCTGGTCTTTTTGCAAGGCCATTGCTTGAAATTTGTTTCTAGTTCAATCTTTCTCTCAACAATGTCTTCTCTATTCCATGGCCCTTCTAAGTCAGCACACCTTATCTCAGAGTTTGCATCCAGATGTACAAGACTGTGTGAGCTTTCAGTCAGGCTTTGAGAATCCTTGACAAATCCAATTCTCACAGAGCTGGGGTGAACATGGGTGACATCCACTATAATAACCAATAGAACTGAAGGAATTCACATGTGCCTACAAAGGCCTATGGGAGGGAGGAACATCTTGCCATGATCTAGAGGGGTGTTTCTCCTTGCCTGTTGTTGTCCCTCCAGGGCTGAAGTCACAAAGCTGTCTGAGCCTCCACAGGAGGAGTATCAGTGAGAGGTTTTACCTGATAAAGCACCAAGTGATCCATACCATGGAATGGCTTTACAAGTGTGGGAAGGTTTTCAACTGCAGCTCCAACCTCATCACCCACCAGTGCCTCTGCACTGGGGAAAGGCCCTAGGAGGGTGGGGAACGTGGGAAGAGGTTTGGGTGGAGTAACAACGTGATCCAGGACCAGAGGACTCACACCAGGGGGAGGCCCTCTGAGTGTCCCGAGTGTTTGAAGAGGTTTCAGAACAGGTCTGCTGTCCTCTGCTGTAAGAGAGGAGAGGCCCTTCTGCTGCCCAAACTGCAGGAAGGGCTGCAGCTGCAACTCCACCCTGCAGGAAGGGCTGCAGCTGCAACTCCACCCTCATCAGGCACCAGAGCATCCACACCAGGGAGAGGCCATAGGAGTGTCCCCAGTGTGGGAAGAGCTTCAGCCAGAGCTCTCACTTGGCCAAACACCAACGCAGGCACCAGTAAGGGAAGCCCTGTGAGTGCCCCAACTGTGGGAAGAGCTTCGTGTGCATCTCCAACCTCATCCCCCATCACAGGAGCCACGCTGGTTGGGCAGGGTCCTGGTGACCCACATCCCTGGTGATCCAGGTTGGGATGACACCTGGCTGGTGGTCTTCACATCCTCCTGGATCCCCATGGGCACCTGGATTCTGAACCCAGGGGCAGGAACATCCATGGGGACTCAGATCAACATTAGAAATTAATTGAGGAGATAATTTTTTTACTTTACAGCCCAAAAAATCTCATCTGCTCTGTCCAGTTGTTTCTTCTGCTGGCACCAAGCAATGCTGGATGATCTTGGAGATCTTTTCCTACCTGAATAATTTCCATGTCGATCCCATCAAAAATCCCAGAACTGGGGTACAAATATTAAGAAATTAAGCCAAGAGATCTCAAGCTGAATCATTGTACTGGCATTTAACATGAATTTGGGGTTGAGGGCAATATTCAGGAGGATTTGGATATTCTGGGACTGCCCAAGCCAAGGAACATGGCCATGATCTCATAGTTATTCCAGCGTAATGTGTCCATCTGAAGCCCATCCATTCTCCAGGAATTCCAGTTGTCAGTCTCTGGCATGGGTCTCACCACCTGGGGTATCCACCCCCAAAGTGTCCAAATCCTTGCTGAAGTGCCTGAGCTGCTCTGGGTTGTGGGCTGTCCCTCAATTTGTCCTGATCGGTGCCATGGGGGGTTGGGAGGGGTTTTAGGGACTCCTGGGGGGACGGAGAGAGGCTTTTGTGTCTCTTGTGGGCATTTGTGGTTCTGGGAGGGGGTTTGGAGGACTTTTTGGGTGGGGTTTTGAGGGAGTTTTGGGGTCCTGGAAGAGCTGTGTGGCTTGGAGGGAATTTGGGAGGGTCTTGGGGGAGAGTTGTGTGGGTTTGGGATCCATTTATTTTGCAGGGACTGGTTGGGGGTTTGTCGTGGCCAGAAGCTGTGGGGTGGTTTGGGGGAATCCAGGAGTGACTGTGGGGCTGGGAGGGGGTTTTGGCACAGTTGTGACTCCCACAGCAGCCTGAGTCTGCTACCAGAGCCCAGCCCAAAGGTGCTGCCAGGATTTAGGGTCTCCATGTTGGGGTTCATCCTCCTGGTCCTGCAAGAGAAGGTGGGGGGAGTCCCCCAGGGGCCATGTGAATCCCCCCAGAGCATGTGTGACCCCCCCCCCCCATCCTGGTGTCACCCCATTTTCCCTCCCCACAGGGCTCCTGCCCCAGCTCCTGCTCCCCCCAGAGGGAATTTGGGGTGGGGGCAGAGGGCCATGACCCCGGCCCAACCCCTTTGTTCAGCACCAAGCTGGGCTTGGGGCTGCAGGAGGAAGAGGCTGAGGGGAAGCAGATCCTGCAGGTGGGACAGTGCTTGGGCTCAGGGCAAGGTCCTGCCCTGCACACCTGGCTCAGGTGTGACCCTGCCCAGGGAAGGGAGCAGGACATTCCCATCCCCATGGATCACGGCTGGGAGCAGCACCTGGAGCACAGACATGGAAATACTGGGAGTGACTGGGACCACACTGAGGGCTACTGGGAACAACTGGGAATGACAGCTGTGTGCTGAAGGTAACTGGGATATACTGGGAATGAGTGAGATCATCCTGGGGGCAACTGGAACCATACTGGGGACTCTGGAATGAGTGGGAATGAGCATGCTGTGGGCAACTGGGATATACTGGGAGTGTCTGGAAGAATACTGGAGGGGACAACACTGGGTACAACTGGGATCATGTTGGGGGCCACTGGGAGCAGCTGGGAGTGAGTGTGTCTCTACTGGGGGCCACTGAGATCATACTGGCCATAACTGGGACTACACTAGGGGCAGCTGGGTGCAACTGGGATGACACTGAGGGGGACTGGGACCATACTGGGAGTGACGGGGAGCATGCTAAGGGCAGTTTGGACCATGCTGGGGGCAACTGGGATATAGTGGGAGCAATTGGAGCTGCACTGAGGGTGACTTGGAGTGGCTGTGGGCAACTGGAATCATGCTGGAGGCAACTGGGAGGAAGTGGGAGTGACTGGGAGCATGCTGGGGTCAACTGGGACGTAGTGGGAGAGACTGGAAGTCACTGGGATCATACTGGGAGTGATTGGAACCATGGCAATGGCCTGGGCTGGGTGAAGTGGGGCCTCAGGGTGTGCAGGGAATGCTGAGACCCTGCAGGGCCTTGTGGAACCAAGGGGCCATTGTGCCACTGTGGAACCAAGGAGAGCCTTGTGAGGGCCTGGGGCCCAATGGAATCAAGGGGCCATTGTTCCATTGCAAGGACTCTTGGAACTAAGGGAACAATTGTGACACTGTGGTGCCCCATGGAACCAAGGGTCCCTCGTGACACTGCAGGATCTTGTGTAACCAGGGCTCCCTTGTGACACTGCAGCACCAAGGAATTCATGGTGGCACTCGGAGGCCTCATGGAGCCATGAGGCCACAGTGACACTGCAGGGCCTTGTGGGACCATGCAGAGCATTGTGACAGAACAGGACCTGGTGTAATGATGGGGCAATTGTGACACTGCAGGGTCCCATGGAACCAAGGGGCCAGTGCTGTTCCTCAGGGCCTCATGAAATGAAGGAAACATGTTTGACACCATGGTGTGCCTTGGGACCAAGAGGCCATTGTGACACTGTGGAACCAAGGAGAGCATTGCTGCACTGAGAGACCTCATGGAACCAAGGATCCATTGTGACACTGCAGGGCACTGGGGGACCAAAGTGCCATTGTGACACTGTGGGCCAAAGGATCCAAGGGACTTTGTGACACCAAGGGGTCCCATGTAACCAAAGGGACATTGTGACACTGGAACTCCTCATGGAATCATGGAGACCATTGTGACACTCTAGGACCTCATGGAACCATAATGGTACCAAGTAGCTGAGAGTCTTGATCTCTTGGAGGGTAGGAGGGCTCTGCACAAGGACCTGAATAGACTGGATCCAGGGCCCAAATCCAACAAGATAAGGTTTAACAAATGATGGGTCACTTATGCACTTTGGCCACAACAAGCCCTGCAGTGCTACAGGCTGGGGACAGAGTGGCTGGACAGCAGCCAGACAGAAAGGGACCTGAGGAAACTGATGGACAGCAGGCTGGACATGAGGCAGCAGTGTGCCCAGGTGGCCAAGAAGGCAAATGGTTCCGGGCCTGGATCAGCAATGGTGTGGCCAGCAGGAGCAGGGCAGTGATTCTTCCCCTGTGCTCAGCATTGGTTGGGCAGCACCTCGAGTGCTGTGTCCACTACTGGGCCCCCAATTTAGGAAGGACATGGAGGGGCTGGAGTGTGTCCAGAGAATGACAACAACGCTGGTGAGAGGTCTAGAACACAAGTCCTGTGAGGAGCGGCTGAGGGAGCTGGGGTTGTTTATCCTGGAGAAGAGGAGGCTCAGGGAGATGAGGTAGTATCAGGGCACAGGATAGACGTGATGATCTCCAGGGTATTATCCAGCCTGGCTGATTCTGTGATTCTCTGAAACCACCCCTGGAGAACTTGCAGGATAAGCCCTGGGCTTCCTCTTCACAAGGTCCAGCAGCCCAGGTCCCTCAGCTTCTCCACACAGGCCCCAAAGCCCATCCTGTCAGTCCTGCAGAGCCTCTCCAGCCCCTCCTCAATGCCCAGAACAGAGAGCCCCACACCCAGACACAGCAGCCCAGATGTACCTCCCTGGCCTGTGGTGCCTCTGGCAAGGGAGCAGCACGAGACACTGCAGGACCCTGCAGACAATTCCTGCAGCACTTGGAGGATGATCCTGCTCCCCAAGGGATGTTCCCATGATGCCAGCTGAGGAACTGAAATGGGGAGTGGGGACAGAGAGGAAAGGGCAAACAGGGATGGGCTGTTTGCAGGGGAGAGAACGAGGGTGGACAATTGGGAGAAATCAGGAGCAGGAAAGTGGAAAGAAAGCAAAGGTGAAGCAAACCAAATGCTGAGGGCAGTTTCGGCGTGGCTGCCAGGCAGCCCTGGCTCTGAGCAACAACGTCTGCAATGGGACAGGAAACTCACAGCTGATGGGAACAAACTTTCTGGCTGACTTCAGAGGCCACGACAAAGCTGAGTGGTTTCCTTGCCATCACCCAGCCCTTGCTGGCCCCAGGGGCTGATGGCATTTGTGCTCACTCAGCTCCATGTCCCCACAGCAGCACCATGGGGGTGCTGAGCCTGCTGTGTGCAATGCAAACAGGGGCTGCTGAGCCAGTGCTGCCGTGTGTGTGCCTGCAAGGATGCGGCTCCTGTGTGAGCTGGGGGAGAGGCCAGGGCTGCAGAGGGGGGATGTTGTTGGCAGGTGCATGAGGATGCTCTGGGACGCTGCCCTGGGGTGTCCAGTGCAGTGGGGATGGATCAGCCCATGCTCTGCTGCTCCTTGCCAGGGTGTCCCCCTTGCAGGGAGCTTGCAGAGCACCAGCCATGCTGTTTGCCCCCAGCCTGCCCACGGCCAGCCTGGGGCTGCTCCTGGGGCTTTTCTCTCCTCAGCATTGGGCTGGCCAAGTGTTGTGGAGAGAGCCTGGCCAAGGAGCCTGGAGCCCCCAGGCCCTGCCCTGAGGCGTCAGCGCTGCCCCAGCAGTGCCCATTGCCTGTCCCTGCTGCAGCCCCAGCACTGCCACCCCCAGGGCCCCGAGCACTCAGGCCCTGCAGCAACACGAGGGCCAGGAGGGCAGCGGGGCAGTGGCCTGGGAGCAGCATTGGCAACACCAAGTGCTGCTGCTGCTGCTGGGCACAGCTGCTGTGCCAGCACTGATCTGCCCCAGCTCTGCGCACAGACATTGCTGCTGCAGCTCCAGAGAAGGGAACAAAAGGGGCATCTCTGCAGAAAACTTTGATGGGAGATCCTTTATTTTGTTTAAAGTTACAAAGATCGCAGCCCCTCATTGACACAGTCTCTGGGTCACAGAAACGATGGTGAAAATCAAAAGGAAATACAGCACAAATAATGACATTTCTTTGTGGACAATATTGAAAAGCTAAAACAAAGGAAAGAAAAGAACAAACCAACAAGCAAACCAACAAGAAGAATCAAAGGTGACTTTTATTACAAGTGATTTTCAGAAATTGGCAAGCAGTTTACTGCTTCTGAAACCATCTGGTGTTCAGTCTCCACAATGCAGCCTTGAGCTCCTGGTTCCTCAGGCTGTAGATGAGGGGGTTCAGGGCTGGAGGCACCACTGAGTACAGAACAGACAGGGCCACATCCAGAGATGGGGGTGAGATGGAGAGGGGCTTCAGGTAAGCAAACACTGCAGTGCTTAGGAACAGGGAGAGCACAGCCAGGTGAGGGAGGCAGGTGGAAAAGGCTTTTTGCTGTCCCTGCTCAGAGGGGATCCTCAGCACAGCCCTGAAGATCTGCACATAGGAGAAAACAATGAACATAAAACAACCAAATAACAAACAGGCACTAACAGCAATGATCCCAAGTTCCCTAAGATAGGATTTGGAGCAGGAGAGCTTGAGGATCTGGGGGATTTCACAGAAGAATCCCCCCAAGTCATTGCCATGGCACAGGGATAGGGAAACTGTATTGGTTGTATGCAGCAGAGCATTGAGAAAGGCACTGGCCCAGGCAGCTGCTGCCATGTGGGCACAAGCTCTGCTGCCCAGGAGGGTCCCGTAGTGCAGGGGTTTGCAGATGGACACGTAGCGGTCGTAGCACATGATGGTCAGGAGGAAATACTCAGATGAAATGAAGAACACAAAGAAAAAGATCTGTGCAGCACATCCTTCATAGGAGATGTGTCTGGTGTCCCAGAGGGAATTGTGCATGGCTTTGGGGACAGTGGTGCAGATGAAGCCCAGGTCGCTGAGGGCCAGGTTGAGCAGGAAGAAGTACATGGGGGTGTGCAGGTGGTGGCCGCAGGCTACGGCGCTGATGATGAGGCCGTTGGCCAGGAGGGCAGCCAGGGAGATGGCCAGGAAGAGGCAGAAGTGCAGGAGCTGCAGCTGCCGCGAGTCTGCCAATGGCAGCAGGAGGAAGTGGCTGATGGAGCTGCTGTTGGACATTTGATGTGTCTCGGCATGGGGATCTTTAAAAAATTAATCATAGAATATTTTGATTTGGAGAGGACTTGAATTATCCCAGCCCAGCTTGGTGACACTTTCCTCCCACTGCCTGCCCTGGGCTCTGCTGCCTGGAGCTGTCCCTGCCAGCAGCTGCTTTCCTGTGCCCAGGGCTGGGCCCTGCCATTGCTGCCAGAGCCCAGCTCAGCCCTGGGGGCTCAGCTCTGCCCTGCAGACTCCTCCCAGCACAGGACACTGCCCAGGGCCAGCTCTGCCTCTGCAGACTCTGATGGCAACATTACAGTAACCCTGAGGACGCTGGAAAAGTGACACTGATGCTGCCTGTGAGGGACCTTGTGCTGGTTTCTGTGACTGACTGCTTTATTAAGATCTGAGAAATAAATTTCTTATTTCTCCCTACCTGAACTTAGAGATAAATATCTATATGCAATTTCCCATCTAGGCAACCCAGAGCAGTAGACTGAAAAAGTAGAATTTTCCTTTTTATGTAGCCCCTGAATTACTGTGCTCCCTGTATAATCTACTTGGAAATGTTCTGCAGTTATATGTTATGCTAGGATGCAGTCCTGAACATTGTAGCATCTTCAACACACAAGGACAACACTTCCAAGCCTTACCAGCTGTCTCCTTCCACCCAGACCTTGTCCTCCAGTGCTGGGAGCAGCTCTCAGGGCTGGCTGAGAGCTGTCCCTGGCAGGCAGCAGAGTCCCTGCCCCAGCACAGCGCCCTGGGCTGCAGGACCCTGCTCTGCACCACAGCCCTGGGCACCCCTGGCTGCTCTACACAAGAGATCATCAGAGAATGTACTCACACAGTCTGCAGGCATTGGGATGTTGCAGCTTTAGGAGATGACTGCAGGAGCTGCAGCTGCATTGTCCTGCAGCCAGAGGCTTCCTGTGTCAAGGGCTGGGAGTGATTCTGCCCCAGGCACTTCTGAGCATCTTCCCAGCCCTGACTGATTGAAGCTCTCTGTGCCTCTGTGCTGTTCCTGGGGTGGCTGCAGGCACTGCCCCGGCCCTGCTGGGCTGGGAGAAGAGCTGCTCATCAAGAGAAATGTGTTTTTGAAGCTGTTCTTGGTTGCCAGGATCGCCTTCTGAGCGAGGAGCCCAGCCCAGCTCAGTAGCACAGACACAGCACAAGGACTTTAATGACCCTCTCAGGGATTGGGGCTGAGTCTCTGAGCATCAGTCCCTGAGTGGGAGTTGAAGAAACCTCTCAAGAACTCCAAGTCAGAATCGAACTCCAAAGTTTCTTAAAGTTTTAATGGGTCCCACTGAGGGATATGACTGAGAAAGTGTCCCCAGGTTCCAGTCAGAGCAGGAAATTGGAGGCAGAGATGACAGGTGGGGACAAAGAGAAGCCAAGTCTTGGTGCCCTGGGGCACAGCAGGGTCTGTGCCACCAAGGGCTGGGAGGAGACACCTTGTCCTGAGCCACTGGGGCCTCCTGGCACAGCCCCAGCAAGGCTGGCCACTGGCACCCCTTGTCCTGCCCTCAGCATCCCCCCACATGCCAGTGGCCTCAGGGATCTTCTGGGACGAGTCCCTGGGGAGCCTTGGTCAGGAATGGCCCTGGGGTCTCGTTCATGCTCCCAGGGACTGCAGGATTTTCCAAGGACTTTGGGTTTTGTTTTTGCCTTGGAGTCTCTGAGAACTTTGTGCAATCATGGCCTCCAATTATCTCCTTTAATTAGACCCTTGAGAGCCTTTGTCAGTAACAACACTCAGTGGGGCTCATTACTGCTTCAAGGTACTCAGTTTTTTTAAGGTACTTGGAGGTTCCCTTTTGACACCAACTCTTTTAGCATTTTATGCAATTATGCCCCCAATTATCTACTTTAATTAGTCCCTTGAGAGCTTTGTATTGACACTCAGTGGGGCTCATTAATACTTTGAGAGACTCAAAGTTTTAAAGGTACTTTGGATTTTCCTTTGGATTTTCCTTCCTCTCTGAGTTTCTGAGAGGTTTTTGGGCAATCCTGGCGTCCAGTTCTCTCCTCCAAGCAGTCCATGAGGAGCCTGTGTTGGGGATGGACCTCAGTGGGTCCCATTAATGCTTTGAGACACTTTGAGTTTTTCTTCTGCCTTTGACTCCTGGAAAGGTTTGTGCAATCTCCTCTCAGGCCCTGAGGTTCAAAGGCTCAGCACCAAATGCACCACGGGGCTGATTGGGATCAAGCAAATCCTGACAAACCATGGCTCTGCCTTGATTTGCCTCTGGTCTGGGGCAGTTCATTAGGAAGGTTTCCTACTACACTTATGGGGAAATAATTCAAAGGGCTTCTAGGAGATATTTGATAATATTTTAGAGGGTGAATTTTATTACTGTTCTGTTTAGAGCAGAGGTGATTGCAGCATTCTGTGATTGATATTGATGCAGGGTCTCTCCTCAGGAGGTCTGGCCTGCTCAGAGAAGCTGTGCCTTGAGGTCTGACCCAGTGTGGACAAGCTTGCTCCACATTCCCCAACCCCATCCTGGCTGTCCTCACTCATCTGGGACCTGTTTTGCTTGGAGAACTGGCTGCACTCAGACAAACACGGTGTTTTCTTCCTTTTTTTCTGAAGCAATCTAAAACTCCTGAGTTTCCCCATTACAAACAGACACCCTCCTTAATTGTGTGCCAAGTCCAAGCTGCCACCATGGAGGTTTCTCTTCCCAAGGCAGAGCCATGCAAGAACTGATTTAAACATTTGGACACCCTTGGTTCCCTGAGGCCTTGTTGTGTCACCATGGACTCTTAGTTCTGTGAGGTTCTGTAGTGTCACAATGGATATTTGTTCCCATGGGGCCCACAGTGTCACAGGGGTCTCCTTTTCCCTGTGGGACCCAGCAGCAAACCCCACTGGCAGGGCCAAATGCCTGGGAAGGAGGAGAACGGGACATTTGGAGTTTTTGTCTTCCCAGGGCACAGTGACGTGGGCTGGGGCCCTGCTGTCCTGGAGATGGCTGAACACCGGCCTGCCCATGGAAGGGCTGAGAGACAACAACCTCTGTGCATGGAACTACAACAGCAGAGAGCTCAGGCTGAAGGCTGGGTTTAAAAGACTGTCACCAGCACAGGAAACATCAATGTGAGAGGAAAGATGTGTGCTCATGTGTTTACAAATCATTTGGTGGGTGATGGGATGGGTGTTAATGTCTTTGAAATGGGTTATAACATGTCTACTGACTTTGGGCAGCAGGTTTGTTACCGGGCCCAGCCAGCTTGGCTCCTGAAACAGACAAGGGTTTTCACTGGTTTGTACTGGTTTTTACCTATTTTCCTGGTTTATAGCAGTCCCTACTGTTTTTTTCTGGGCCATACTGGTTTGTACTGGTTACTGTTGGTTTGCATTACACTGCTGTTTGCTATTGTTTACTGCTTTTTACTGGTTTTTACCACTTATACTGGTCCATACTGGTCCGGACTGGTTTATACAGGTATCAGGGTGCCGTCAGAGCTGTCATTTGTGGGTCAGTGCCTGGGGGTGAACCCCAAATCCTACGGGGTGTGGCACCACCAGGGCTGGGTGCTTGGGCCGCGCTGCAGCGCCCCCTGCTGGATGGGAGAACCTGGCACTGTGCAAGCACCTCCTGGTGGCCAACCCCTGCAACTGTGGGTTATACTGGTTTGTATTGGTTTGTACTGGTTTATGCTGTGATGGGGTCCAGGGAGTGCTGGGATTACTGCCTTGTACTGGGTTATACTGGGAGAGAGTGTGTGAGTGTCCAGGAGGACCTAGCACTGTGTGTACTGGTTGTGCTGGTTTATACTGGTTTGTACTGAGATGGGGTGCTGGGATGTTACTGGTTTGTATTGGGTTCTACTGGGAAAGGGAGCAGGGGTGTGTGAGTGCCCCCTGCTGGCTGGGAGGACCTGGTGGCTAACTGTGAGTTTTAGTGGATTATACTGGCTTATACTGGGACGTGGTCCTGGGGGTGACAGGGTTATACTGTTTTGTACTGGTTTGTGCTTGGTTATAGAGGGATATTCTGGATTTTACTGGGTTAAACTGGGGTGTACTGGGTTATACTGGGAGGGGCTTGCGGATACTTGGGATTCCACTGGTAGCAACTTCTGGGGATGCTGGCCTTTCTGGTTTATACTGGGATGGGGCTTGGGACCTACTGGGAGTGACTTCAGGTTGTGCTGGCCTTACTGGTTTCTACTGGGAGCTGCTGCCATGGGCTCAGGGGTGGCTCCCAGTGCTTACTGGTTTATACTGGTGCCCTCCCAGTATAAACCTGGGAGCCCCAGGACCACACTTGGAGCCCCTAGACTACACTGGGAATGGGTTTGGGTGCATGATGACTTACTTGTTTATACTGGGAGCTGCTGCCATGAGCCTCATGTGCTCAGTAGTGGCTCTCAGTGATTACTGGTTTATACTGGTGCCTTCTCAGTCCATACCTGGAAACACTGGCAGGTGCTGACAGCCAGGCAGGACCCCAAGGCTGAACTGGCCTTCACTGGGGCCCTGCTGAGCCGTGACTTCTCCAACTTGTTGGCCTGGCAACACTGCCCGCAGCTGCTGGTGCCCACCAGGAACTCTGGCATGGGGGAGGCCAGGGTGCTGCCCTCTGAAAAGCTGTAGGAAGGTGAAGGATTGCCTGGAAAAATTCCCACAATTCTGTGGGATCCCCAAAATTTTCCAGCCCCTCCCTCACCTAAACTGGGAGCTGGTGCGTTCTGTTGGGTTGAATGGGTAGACCTGGTGTTCCTAAATCCCTAATGACTTCCATGGGTAGGCCTGGTGCCCTAAATCCCTGTTGATTTTAATGGGTAGACCTGAACTTCCACACACCTGGATATTCAGATATTTGGGTGCCCCCTTTGCCACCCCAGAGCTGGAGCTGGTGCAGAACGCCGCTTTCACTGACTCCAGAGTCCAAAGTGCCTGGGTGTACCTGCACTGCATGCTCTCCCGAGGTAACTTGGGGATCCCTCCCACCCCTAGGGCCCACACCTGGAGTTTTGGGGTTCCCCCTGAATGTTGGGGTGCCCCTTGACAGCCTCCCAGCCGCTGAGGATCATCTGTGTCCAGGTTGACCAGGAGGATGCAACAGTGGTCATCATCTTCTCTCATGGCCAGTCAGGACACTTGGGTGCCCCAAGCATCACCTGGGTACACCTGGGGTACACCTGGGTATTCCCAAAAATCTCCTGGATCCCCCCAGAAATCACCTGGGTACACTGGGGTGTCCCCAGATATCACTTGGATATCCCCAGAAATCACCTGGGTATACCTGGGTACCACTAAAATATCCTGGATCACCCCAAAAATCACCTGGATACACTTGGGTACCCCTTGGACACCTGGATCCAAACCCAAAACCCATGTGATTCCCAAAAACCAGTGTCCCTAAATCCTCATTGCTTTGACTGGGTAGACCTGGTGTCCCTGAATACCCATTGACTTCAATGGGGTACACCTGGTGTCCTGTTGATCCCTAATTATATACACTAATCTTTCCCAGTTATGCCCCAGTGCTCCCAGTATCCCCAATGCCCCACCCCCCTCCCTTATCTGCTCCCAGGAATAGCTCCTAGTTTGACTAATTTTCCCTCCCATTTCTCCCAGGGCTCCCAGTTTGCCCAGTTTGCCTGTTTCCTCCTTTCTAGTGCTTCCAGTTCCCCCTCAGTAGTTCCAGTTCCTCCCCCTTAGCCCTTCCCAGTGCTCCCAGTTAAACCAGTAACCCTTCCTGATCAAGCCCTATCAATGGGTAGACCTGGGGTCCCTAAATCCACAAAAGACTTCCATAGGTTAGACCTGGTGTCCCTCAGTTCCCATTGACTTCAAGGGATAGACCTGATGTCGCAAAATGTTTGGTTGTAAAAATGCCAATTTTGGGCTCAGAATTCCCAGATTTTGAGCTGAAAATGGAGATTTTTGGGCTTACCTGGAGGCACAGCTCCAGCACAGGCCCCAGGTGTGGGATCAGGGATTCAGAACCGGCTTCCAGGAATTCATCCAGGACTTCCAGAGCATCAGCACCGTGATACTGGAGTGGAAATTCCTGGAATTCAGCCCATATCCCCCAAATTTCCTTACTTTAGAACCAAATTTCCACAAAATCCACATTGACTTTAATGGAAAGACCTGGTGTCCCTATATCCCCTTTGATTTTAATGGGTAATCCTGATGTCCAAAAAATCCCTATTGGGAGATTAATATTATGAGGGATGGGGAATCTTAGAGACATTGTAAAAGAGGGTTTATTGCTTTATTGCATCCGTCTCATAGAAGGCTGTGACACTAAAAGTGTTACATCCAATGCCATAATATCAGAACCTGCTGCATTCTTAGTTACAATGCCTTATGTTAGTTCTTTAGCCAATTAAATACTTCTATGAAATTTGCAAGTGTCTTTTTATACCAATCATTAATTGCTTTGCTTCCCATGGCTTTGCTGCATTGCGTCATTTTTCAGCCAATCATATAACACTTCACAAACTTACATTGACACATCTTAAGTTTCTAACTAAATTATAAATAACAGGTTTTATTACTAAATTTTAAAATCTTTTATTATCTTACTTAATAGACTGCTTCGCTTACATAATAGATATTTCTGTTTGCTGAAAACATATTTCCACTTAAACTACAAACTTAAATTCTTGTTTCATGTCTGTGTCACTTTAATGCTCTAATTATCCAAGCTTTCTCCAAGGTCTTAGATCAAACCCTGTATCCATCTCTATCTCTGAGCCTGTATGCCCAAGGCCCTGAGAGCTCTCCGTGCCTGCATTTCCCACATTGCAGTATCCCAATGGACCCTTGGTTCTGTGGGGACTCACAATGGCAGAAGGGTCTCCTTGGTTCTACAAGATCCTGCAGAGCCCCTTGATTCAACAAGGCCTCAAAATGTCATCATGGCCTCCAGGATTCCATGAGGTCCCACAGTGTCACAATGGACCTTTGGTTCCATGGGGCTGCAAAGTGTCACAACAGTCTCCATGACTCCATGAGATCCCACAGTGTCACTATGGCTCCCTGGTTCCATGGAGCCTGACAGTGTCACTATGGATTCCTTGGTTTCATAAGGCCCTGACATTTCAGACCACAATGGTCTTTTTGTTTCACAAAGCCTCAAATTGTAAAAATTTGAGGCCTCCATGGTTTCATGAGGTCTTGCTGTGTCACAATGGTCTCCTTGGTTCTGCAGTGTCAGAATGCCCCCTCGGTCCCTTGGAGCTCACAGGGTCACTCTTGTGCCCTTGGTTCCATGAGGCCCTGCAGTGCCACAATGGTGTTTTGGTTCCACGTGGCCTCAAAGTGTCATCATGGTCTCCATGGTTCCATGAGACTCTGCAGTGCCACCATGGTCTCCTTGGTTCCACGATTTCAGAATGGCCCCTTTGTCCCATGGAGCCCCAGAGTCACTGTGGTCCCCTTGATTCCATGAGGTCCTGCCATGCTACAGTGGCCCCCATGGCTACAATGGTCTCCAGTGAGACTCTCTACAACCACCTGAACAGAGGCTGTAGTCAGGTGGGGGTCAGTCTCTTCTCCCAGGCAACCACTGATAGAACAAGAGGACACAGTCTGAAGATGAGCCAAGGATAGATTAGGTTTGATATCATGAAAAAATTCTTCACAGAAAGAGTGATTGGGCACTGAAATCTTCTGCCCAGGGAGGTGCTGGAGTCACTGTCTCTGGCGACATTTAAAAAAAGACTAGATGTGGCACTCAGAGCCACTGTTTAGTGTTGCGGTTCAGCTTTTAATTTATATGTTGTACAAGTTGTTATATCCCTTGTTCGTAATGGTTTTTCCCTTGGTTGTTACCCCTGGTTCAATGTACAATGGTTTTGCCCTTTCCCACCAGTACCCCTGTCCATCACCCTAAGCCCCGCCCATTCTTCTAGCGCTTTCCCTGCCAGTTTTTCTAATCCCCTCCCAAGCCCTTGTCAATCCCTCTTGGCCCTTCCTATTGTTCTAGCACCTTCCGTGTTTGTTATTCCATCTTAAGTATATGATTTGATGCCATGTATAAGTCCCAGCCTATGTTTCCCCCTATTGGTTGCATGTATAATTAGTCCCACCTTATGTTACACCCCTAAACTGTTGCGATTGGTTGCTGTATCGTACCCTCCCCTGTGGGAGGTCCCCTATTTAAGTTGCTGCACACCTGTGTTCCTCGCCTTTTTGGGTTCCCTTCCCTCGTGTCCAGTTCTCCTCTCACCTTCCCAATAAATCCTACCCTGGAATCTTGAAAGGTCTCCCTCTCATTCCTTTGCTTCTCCCCACATGTTGGAAGTGGCCAAAGGCAGCTTGGAGCCCTAGCTCCACTCCTGGTTCTGGGAACCTGGGAGGTAGCCCACTCGTGACGCCGGCAGTCAGCAGAGCTAGCTGGCTTGTCAGGGTTCGGGTGGTCAAGGCTGCCATGTCAGTCTAGTTGATGAGTTGATGTTAGATCATAGGCTGGACTTGATGATCTCAAAGGACTTTTCCAACCCTGTTCATTCTGTGATTCCTTTTCATAATAGTCTCCATTGTTCCACAAGGCCCTGCAATGCCACAGTGGACCTTTGGTTTCATGAGTCCCCACAGTGTAACAATGGGCCCTTGGTTCCATGAGGTTGCTCAGTGTCACAATGGTCTCCTTGGATCCACAGTGTCACAATGGCCCCTTGGTCACAATGGACTTCTGGTTCCATGAGCTTTCATACTCTCCGAAACAGTTCTGCAGTGTCACTGTGATGAATATGATTCATGCTAATTAAATTGTAACTATATTAGCAAAATTGTATTTAGATCAATAGAAGACAATTGTTACAGAGTAAGGGGGGAGATGGGTGAGACAGGACAAAGGACATCTTCCAGATGTTGGGAGTCAGAGAAGGATATTGGAAGGGAGTCGAAGAAGGATGTTGGAAGGGAATAGTAAAAGGATGTAGGTCTGACAAGCAGCATCTAGAAATAGAGTCTCAACCTTGAAATGGGCCAAAATGGGATAATTCCAGGCATGGGACTTTAATTAAGTCTTGCTATGGAAAACATCTGCTCAGTCACACAGGGCGCCTGCGCTACCTGCAGGTCCCACCTCGGTCACTGATGAAGACGATGAGCCTTCATCAGAAATAAGACCCTCAAAAGGATGAGAGACCCCTAACCATTAGTAGAGCAAGCGCTGTACACACAGTGACGTAGATTTAAGGAATAGAAACTAGGAGGAGTTTTCTAGAAACTTCTGTAGCCTACAGTAAATAAGTGGGATTGTTAGCCTGGATGCTTTGGTACGAGAGGAATGGGAGCCCCTCCCTGTACCCCTGGTCGGTTTTGCTTATGCTTTATACAAACCTCCATTATACTAAATTACTTATTCTCAAATTTTACTTATCCTGAAATATATGTATTCAATACTTTGATTGTATTCATCTCCAATATTTTGATTTTATTCATCTCAAATACTTTAATTGTATCCATTTATAATTGTTACTCTTACAAATTTGCTGGTACATTTAATCCCAGTGCTTGATAAATTGGAAAAATAGAGAATCATTCATTACATGGGGACAGCCTGGGAAGGTGCCCCAGGGCAATTGTCCCACACCAGCCCCTGCAATCACCACACCCAGCACTGGCCTCTCCCCCAGCTGCAGGAGGTTGTTTGTCCCTGCATGGAGGGACACCGAGTGACCAGGCCAGCAGGGCACGTTTGCTCTGTATGAGGAGATTTCAGCAGTGCATCGGGTGTGTGGGGAGATGAACCCGAGTGAGCACAAACACCATCATCACCACTCGGGGGTGGCACATTTCTGCTGGCACAAAGAGTGCCTTGAGGCCACTACACTCTGGGAAACCACCTGAATTCATTACTGGGCTGTGGTTAGAACTGCATAGAAAGAAACATCCCAGGCAGGGAGGGTCCAGGAAAAAATGCTCAGGACAGCCATGGACTGCACAGAGAGACTTTGCAGTGAGATCTCTGGGGAGAAATCAGAGCTGCCTCTCTTCTGTACCATCCCGAGGACCTGGACAGGGCTGTCCCTGGAACTGAGGGATCTAGAAAAGGCCCTTGGTGTCAGGGATGTTGAGAAGGCTAGGAAGTGTCATTGTGGGATCTCTCTCAAACCCCTTGGAAAGGGCAGAGCCATCCCAGAGGGTCATGGGCACTTGGGAAGGGCAGACATGGAACCAGTCTGCAAACAGGGCAGGGAGGGGCACTGGGACAGTCACAGACTGGTCAGGCTCAGCAGGGAAGGGCAGGTGGCAAATCCTCCTGCAGCCATTCCAGGCACTGGCAGCACAAGGCAGGGATTGCAGAACCCCCGTGGGAGGGAAAAGAAGGGGATGTTGTGTGCCCAGACTTTAGCCAGGCCTGGGACATGATCTGCTGTGCTCCCCTCAGAGCCACATTGGAGAGAGCTGGGCTGCAGGAGTGGAACATGGGGTGGGTGGGAATTTGGCTGAACAATGAGGGTCAAATGTCATCCATGGCACAGAGTCCTCTGGGCAGCCACTCCCTGGTGACATCCCTCAGTGACCAGCCCTTGACCACCAGTGTAGAACATTTCTATTATCTCTACAATAGTATGAAATATATTTTCCATTTCTTTTGTGTATGCTGCCAATTTGCAGGGAGTCTGAAACCAAGCTCATCTAGTTAATGCTGACTGCAAAATGCAATCGGGCAAGATGACTGAGTTGGATAAATTTGTCTTGCCATTAGGTGCCAAGCAAGCAACAAGAAAAGGCAGAAAAGATTTAGGCATCAGAAGAAAGGCAGTTCAAAAGGGGAAAAACCAAACCCAACAAAAAAATCTAAAGCAAAACCCACCCACAATAACACAAAAACCCCACAAACAAACCAACCACAAAAAGCCAAGTCCACAAAGAGAAGAAACAGAAATCCACAGGAAATCTCCTATCAACAGAAAATGTTTAACCATCTTGTGGCAGGAAAAGATTCTGGATGTGTTGGTGCTGTTCTGGAAGAAAAATGTCCTTAAAGAGAAATCAGTCCCCTACACCCCTTGCTCCTCGCTTCTCCCAGTTTATTTCTGATCATGGTGTGACATGGAATGGAAAATCCCTTGGGTCAGTCCAGCCCAGCTGTCCCATCCCTTTTCCCTCAGGAACACTTGCCCACCCCAAGACCATGGGTTGGAGGGGGTTGCAGACACGCCTCATCTATGGCAAGCACTGTGACAAGGACAGGAGAACAGAACAACATTTCTTCTTGTCAAGGACAGTAGAACAGAACTGAACAGCCTTATAGAAACAGATCAAGGATGTAGATGAGGCAAAGAGAAGTCACACAAACGCAAGTAGGATGGCAGCTCAGCTCTGCAAGGCTGATAAAGCAGAAGTTACACAAAACAATAATATTGCCCTTACCCAAAAGCGGGGGTGGAGGAACAGCCACCTAAAAAGGACACTGGATGTTTAAGACAGAGCCCAAAGGACCATATAAGGTATGATAAGGGGTGCAATTATAGCAAATCAAGTCAAAAGAAGTGGGGATAGCTAATGAATATGTAATCAGTGTGTGATAAAAATTCTGTTCATTTGATGCTCTGTGCACTCGGATGGAGGAAGGATCACCCAAGTGACCACCATGCTGTAACAAAGAATACCTGCTTTCAGATATTCAAAATTGTGTTTAAAAGTTTCTATCCTGTGGGTTTCAGTATCAGTGGTGTTCCTGACTCCATAATGCCCCTTGCACAGTTTAACAATGGACCCTTGGTTCCATTTGGGTCTGTACTGTCAAAATGGCCTCCTTGGTTCTGCACTGCCACAATGCTCTCCTTGGTTCCACAAGGCCTTGGGGTGTCACAACAGCCCCTTGGTTCCATGAACTGCCATAGTGTCACCACGGTCTCTTGGATCTGCAGTATCACAATGGACAATTGGTTACAAGCAGCCCCGCTGTGTCACAATGAATATTTGGTTCCATGGGTCCCCACACTGTCACCATGGCCCCTTGGTTCCACGAGGCCTCGCTGTAGAACAATGGCCCCTCAGTTCCATGAGGTTTTGTACAGTCAATGCTCTCCTTGGGTCCACAGTGTGAAAATGGCTGCTTGGTTCCATAACGTTCCTCAGTGTCACAGTGGTCTCCTTGGTTCCTTGAGGCTCTGCAGTGTCACAATGTCCCAACATTTCCATGAGCTGCTGTCCTATCAACCATGTCCTTTATTCCAGTGAGGCCTCACAGTGTCACCATGGCCCCTTGGATCCATGAGGTTCCATAGCCTAACATGGTTTTCTTGATTCCAAGAGGTTCTGCTGTGTCACACTGGACTCTTTGTTCCATGAGGTTCTATAGCCTCACCATGGTCTCCTGGGATCCACATTGTCACAATGGACAATTGGTTCCATGGGACCCTGATGTGTCACAATAAGCCCTCAGTGCCATGAGGTTCTGGAATGTCACAGTGGTGTCCCTGGTTCAACATGGATTTGGAATGTCACAATATCTGCTTGGTTCCATGAGCTTCCATAGTGTCACAAAGGTCTCCTTCTTTCTTCTGTGTCATAGTGGACCCTCAGTTCCATAAGGTTCCTAAATGTCACAGGTCTCCTTGGTTCCATGTGGCCCTGCTGTGTCACCACAGCCCCTTGGTTCCAGGAGTTTCATGCTGTCAACAATGGCTCCTTTGTTCCAATGAGGCACCGCTGTGTCACACTGCACCCTGGCTTCCATGAAGTTCTTCAGTGTCACAGTGGCCCCTTGGATCCATGAGGTCTCACAGTGTCACCATGGCCTCCTTGGATCTGCATTGTCATAAGGGACCATTGGTTCCATGTGGCCTGGCTGTGTCACAGTGATGTGGATTCCGTAATTGCCTTCAGTGTCACAATGGAGCCTTGTTTCTGTGAGGCTCTCAACTGTCACAATTGTCTCCTTGGTTCCATCAGCCCCCGCTGTGTCACAAAGGTTTCCTTGGCTCCATGAGGATACAAAAGCTTTGAATAAACACTGAGCAACACCTGCCTCACAAACCTGGGAACATCTGTCTGTATTGAAAAGAGGGGTTAAAGGTGAGAATGGCACCAGCAGCTTCCATCCACAACAGAGACCAGGGAAAGAACAGGGACAGAGAATTCAGCTGAAAGACTCAGAGAATTCTGCTTACAGAGATCATTTCTGGTTACTCTGTCCCTTGTAGAAAGGTGATATAATTCCAGGCAGCCTGTACTGAGCATGTGGTTCCTCAGTGGGGTTTTTTGTTCAGAAAACCTGCTCAGGCTTTTCCATTCTATCCTTATAAGCAGGAAAATTTCTCCTGGGCCTGTGTGCAGGCAGAGCCCTGAGGAGAGCAGATGGGACATGGTGCAATGGGCTGGGACACCCAGCTGCAGAGCTCAGGGGACAAGGTTCTGCTGCAGGGCACAGGGATGTCAGTCCCAGGTGGGAGATGTCAGACATGGTGAGGCTGGGGGTGAGGAGCAGGTTGTCCAAACAGGGTCAGCCTGCAAGGGGCTCATTCTTCTGTGGGCCCAGACCTCCTAAGGAGACATTCAGCATCAAGACAACTTGGAGAATGATTCAATTACCTCTTCTCTGAGCTGAAAAGTAAAAAAAATTCCATTGATTAAAAACAAAAAATCATGAGGTGCACACTGAAATCTTCCTCATTAACAGAACTCTAAACTGACTCCAAACAGCTGCACAAGCCCTGGAGACTTGAAGACAATTGAAGGAAGACAAGGAGCTCCTGAGGGCTTTCTGTATTTTGATCAGTCCCATGGTGGATTTGAGGCTGAGTCCAAGACTCTTAGGCACTGAGAGAAGGTTGAAGAAGCTGCTCCAGGAGTCAGAAGCAAAACTCCAAGTCCCTTGGAGCATCACTGGCCCCACTGAGGGCAGGGAGTGCCAAAGGCTCCCCAGGGACTGGTGAGAGCAGATCCTTGAGGGCAGGATTGCAGGAGCCCGAGGCTGTGAGCAGGGAACTGCAATGCTGAGCAAGGCCTGGGCTGGGTGGAGGAAGCAGAAAGGCCAAGGCCTGAGCCCAGGCCTGGGCCAGCAGGGCCTGTCCCTCACGGGGGGCTCCTCGGGGCTGTTGCTGGGGCAGTGGGATGGCAGGGGCAGCAAGGACAAATGTCATCAGGCTGTGTGACACTCCAGATGCTCATGGAACCAAGGGCCAGTGTGACACAGCAGGGCCTGATGGAAACAAGAGGCCATGGTGAGCCTGCAGGGCTGGAACACCCCAGAACACTGAAATGCTGGCGGTGACCAAAGGTTCCTTTACTTGAGTTTGGTACAAAGGAGGAACCCCAGCCAGATATTCTCAAGAGGTCAAAATGACATAAAAATTTTGCTGGCAAAATATAGAAAATCAAGGAACTTTGGAAAAGGATTTAATACAACATCTAGTCAACATAAAACACTTATCATAGCAGTAACTTCATTAACTTTTCCCATTTTACCTTAGAAACATTTAAACACTTAAGATGTTGAGGTACCCAAAAGTCTTCTATATAAAGAGCATTAGAAGAAAAGAGAGAGACAGAAAGACAGAAGCTCTATAGAAAGACACACACATGGCTCCCAGCCCCTGGGGTTCCAGTGTGGGTGAGACACAGACCCCAGGAGCAGGCAGGGTATGGACCATGGGCTGAGCACCTGCTCCATGTTTTAAGCCCCTGGGCCTTCGTGGGCCTCCCCCAGGTGGGACTTGTGATTGCTGGGGCAATCAGAGCCTGGGTCAGCACCACCCCACTGTGTGACTGATTGACAGCTCATCCCCAGGTGTCTGGGACATTGATGTCATCCAGCCTCTGACAGCGACCATGGTGACACTGCAGAACCTCATGGAACCATGGGTCAGTTGTGACAATGCGGGCCCAAGGACACCATGGTGACACCATGGAACCTCATGGAACCAAAGAGACCATTGTGACACTCTGGTGCCTCATGGAATCAGGGCGACCAGTGTGAAAATCAGGACCCCTATGGAACCAAGGGTCAGTGATGAAGCTGTGGGGCCTGTAGAACCAAGGAGCCTTTGTTACACAGTGGGGCCACATGGAGCCCAGGGACCGTGGTGACACTGCAAGAAATTATGGAAGCACAGGGCCAATGTGAAGCAAGGAGAATATTGTGACACTAGAGGGACTCATGGAATCAAGGAGATCATGGTGGCACTGTGAGGCCACCATGGAACCAAGGGACCATGTAACAGGTCTGGCTGCTGTCACGATCCACTATTAATACAGAGCAGGGGTCGTGATGGTTCGTTTGATCTCAGAGGTGCAAACAGGCAAAATGCAGGGGACAAAATCAGTTTATTCAACAACAGCAATGCATTTTTATTAAATGCCGACAACTCAGTTGTGATAGAGGGGAGAGATATAGGAAACAAAGTAGAGAGAGAGAAAAAGAAAAAGAAGGGGATGGGAAAGTAGCTACCAACAGACGAAAGGGACATACTCACAGGCCAGCCAATAGATGAGTCTTCATCCATGGGGAGATCTCAAAGGGTGTTTTCCAGAGGGTCACTCTTTATAGTCCTTCTCCAAAGCGAGTGGCTTCTGGCCAGGAGGTGGGAAGATTTATGGACCATTGTGTGGTGCTGCAGGAGACAGGTGTGGTCATGCAGTACATGCAGTCTCCAGTTGGTACAACACAATCTCTGGTTGGTGCCACAACAGCACAGTCCAGTGAACACAATACACCAGCACACAGTCACGAGCATCCACCTTGGCCAGGCCAGTAAACCATTGTCCAGAGTCAGCCTGGGTGGGGGTCCTCAAGGTCTCCTTGTGATGGTTGGGAGGCAAAATCGAGGGGAACTTGGGACTGACCCTTACACCACCCCATGACTCACGATCGTCGTCAAGAGCTCTCCTTTGTAGAGTTGTGGTGAAGTCTTCAGTTGTGGCGTCTTCAGGACTTGTTCAAGTTGGTAGCATATCCCAGAAAACAGAGACACAAAAATAGGGGAAAAAAAAAGAAGGAAAGGAGAAAGAAAAGGAGAAAAAGAGGAAAACAAAGCAAATCAATTATATTCAATTTTTGATTGCTAACAGTTTTAAACAACTTGTTCAATTCTTTAATTTTTCATTTTTTTATTAGAAATAAATCAATCTTTCATTACAAAAAAGTAAATTTTTGATTAAACAATTTTAATTACAATTAAAAGATAATCAATTTTACTTAAAAATCATATTTTATCCTATTTAGAATCTTTTTTTCAATAACCCTAGGGATGTCAACAGTAACCGATCTGGATACATCTATCACAGATGCCAATTGTGCTAACTGTTTCATCATTCTCCAACTCATAATGTATAGGATTGCTGATAAAACAAAACCAATTAAAACCAAAATCAAGAGAACAATGGTGGGATGACACAATTTGTTCAGGACACCTGTAGCAGTAGGTGACCACCCAAATAGAGTATCCCAGCACCTGTGTTCAGCATCTGTCTTTACTCTTTCCAAAACACGATGTATTTTTTCCACATTGTGATGAACAGCTATTAGAGTTTTCTGTCTGTTTTTCTTGATCTTCTCCAAAATTTCGATCAGATCTTGGTGGAGCAACAATTGCTTCACCTGAGAGAGGATCATTCCAATTGGAGTGGGCAATAGATGGTGGATCAGTGTGTAATTTGACTGCAAAACATGGTAAGAAGTAACTGGGGCTACATAGGAGAAATCACAGCCTGCAATCCTGGTAAAGTTAGAAACACAAAGATTAGAATGATTTTTAGTATCCACTACCAAATTTTCTATAAAAACACTGTCACAAGCAGTTCTAAAGCATGCACATCCATTGCCTATACACACCAGTACAGTTTCAGGAATCTCGTTTGGATGAATTTCAAAATTACAAACATTCAGTTCTGTGTCCAAGCAGATATCTTGAGCTCTGATTGCATTACTTTCACAGATAAACCCTTCTTGTTCCAGGACAATGCAAGTTTCCAAACTGACAGTTTGCCATTTCTCACCAATTTGACAGGCCCATTCCCTGTGCTCGAAAGGATAGAGAATAGCTCCATCATGGTTCAGCCCTAATGCAATGATGGGGAATATTGAATGCACTGAAGCATTGTGTATGGTCAGTACAAAGGCTGTGGCTGTGTTTGTGCTGGGGTCATAGGTAAAATTCACTAAGTTCCACCAGGACTGGAATTCTCTTTCAAAATCGGTGCCACTGTCCCAGACTATTTTTCGAATTTCAGTGGGAAAAGTGCCTTCCTCACCTTCTCTTATAATTGAAGCAGCAACCAACTGCATCCACAACTGGGCCTGGATACAGCTGAGAGCCAGAGAGATATTATTTTGTGTAGCACAAATTGCATCGATTATCAATTTGTGGTCATTCACATTTACCTTTTCCCAGTTTGGCAATATGTTTGATAACAACAACTGTTGGGTTCCCAAAGCTGTTAAGGATGATTGCAAGGGGATGCTGTAATTTGGTTACATCTCCAGCTGTGGTAGCCAATTTATTCATTAGTACTTCTGAATCGATGCTATTCAAAATTCCCAATCCTGTTCCCACAACACCGGTTATGTCTCTTGCCATGCATTTTTTAGAAGGATTCTGTTTTCGTAACCAGGTTGTCCATCCCTCAAAAGAAGTCTGCAGAAAGGGTGAACAAGCTGGCTGAACTTCTGAGACATTATTTTGCATCAGCAATTTGATTTGTTTGAGAGACCATGCCGGATTAAACAATATTTGTTGTTGGCCAGTTTTTCTAATTACATATGGTCCAAATTGAAAAATCGTAGGACTCAACACAACCGGTGGTTGGGTGGTAGGTGTTACAACATTAACATCAAGTTCCCCCCAGTATTTTGTATTGTTTTTACCACACATGATTTTATAGGAAAAGTGTACAACAGTTAAGTTTAGCCAACAATTCTAATTTTGAATTTCACAATATAAAACATGGCCATCAAGTCCTGTGCCATAACTGTATGCAGGTTCGGTGAGCGATCCAGCCACTAATTTACAAGTTATTGTGACATCATCACGTTGTCACCATGAAAGGAGGAAAAACCTTGGTTTTGTTATCTAACATGAAGGGGGGGCTACTTCATGTCCCTCGGTGTTCTTCTGTGAAAAGTAAACACAACAGAGTCTGCCTCCAGGAGGCAGGAGATTAAAATGATGGAACCATCCAGCGTGTAGTGCAGACTGGAATTCTGTTAACTTCCCAATCATTTTGCTGCTGAAAAGGAAGCCACTCTGTACCTCCTTTAAACACAGCATAGGAGTCAGTGTAGATGTAAACAAGAGAGGTATTCTGTACCTCAAGTTGGAAAACACTCCAAACAACTGTCAGCTCCCCAGCCTGAGAGCTGCCTTCTCCCTCAGGAATAATTCGTTCACCAGCAGAAGTGGGGAGGGCTACTGCCCTGTATTTCCACACCTTTCCCTCTCGTTTGGCAGAAGCATCAGTGAACCAAGAATTTGCTGATTGTTCAGGGGAGAAAGGAGGGGCCACTTTAATTACCAAGGCAGGTTTGTCATGGCTATTTGCCAAGCTCTCAGTTTCTTGTATTGCCAGATTTTTTACAGCTCTTTCTATCACTGAGAAGATGTTACAGTCATGTTCTATCTGGGCATAGCACTGCCTACCTGAGGATCTCTGGGCCACCCCGTGAGGTGGAGGGGTCTCAATAGTGACTGTGATGTGTTTTCTCCAGAACACCAATAATTCTAGAGCCTGTTGGATCTCTTTCCTGGATTCAGGCAATTTAATTTGATCCAGGGAGGTTAGAGTATCAGGTGGAATACCTGTCATACTTCCTTTCCACCAAATTCCCAAAAACTTCACCTCCTGAGAAGGTTTTTGAATTTTCTCTGTGGGAATTTGTAAGTCAAGGCTTTCCAGATGAGAGATTATTTTTTGTTGGGTATCCCCCACTACTTTTATTTCATCCCTTCCCACCAGAATATCATCAATGTATTGATAGACATCTGTATTGTCATATTTGGGTATCTTTTCTAATTCCTGGGCTAAAGTGTGGTGAGCCAAAGCAGGGGAATATTTATGCCCTTGGGAAAGCCCAGGGCAGGTGAACTGCTTTGGCTCCACTCCCAGAGCCTGTGGAGGAGATTGATTTGGTACATTGTTCAGAACTTGTGGAGAAGTTTGCTCTGGTACACTGCTCAGAACCTGTGGAAAAGGTTGCTTGGGGGGTGCATCGTTGATATAATCATATTCTATTTTAATCACAGGTTTCAAGTTGGGGCAGCAGTGTTGCCCACAATTTTTCATCAAAATTAGGTCTTTTTGAGAGTGTATTGGATTAATGTGAACAGCTTCCTTCTCCTGTGTTTCTTTTGGTGTTACACCCTGTTTTGAATTTTTGTCCCATTCTTCTCTTAAGGCAGCTTTTAACAAATGATTTTCATCTAGCAACAAATGGTTCTCATGCCTTTCTTGATCTATTTGTTTTTGCAAAATTTGAACAAGATTTTGTAGAGAGTCTATAATTGTTCTTTCCTCATTTCTGCGCTCAGAGCGAGTTTCTATAGCTGCCATAAGACAAGATCCTAAACTGAGCAGAGTATGGTTTTATTTTTGCCCAGTTTCAACTTTGACTCATGTTGCAGAGAATATATTCTATCAATCACATTCTCCACATTAAACCAATTATTGTTCGACCATTCCTCCCCACCTTGGGACGGTCTGGCGCTATACTTAGCTAATAGAGCATAAAATGCAGCTTTATCTGTTAGAGTGGAATTCTCAGTCATTTTGTGAAGGGATAAATAAAAACCACAACAGGGAGGTCTATTGCTTAAGTTACCACACACAACGAAACAGCTTTCGCTGTGTGCCCCCCTTCGCTTCCCTGTGCGGGAGAAGAGACCAAACTACTTGGGAGGCACTCCTTAGTTACAAAACACCAGGATGTCTCTTCACTGCACCAAGTAGTCAAACATCATAAAACAGCAACAACAACAACAACACTGTCCCGCCTTTTGCACCAGTAGATCTTTTGTGAAATTCTGACGACAGAGCCCTCGAGTCTGGGGATGCTCCACACCAAGGTGTCTGCAGTCTGTGGGAAATCAGAAAAACCCCCCTTGCTTTCTAGACAGGCTCACTCTTTCAAGGTGGCCAGCTAGCTGCGGCTGGAGAGACAGACAAGGGCTCAGGAAGCACCTGGGTCACACAGGGCACAGCAGGACACTTTATTTTACTTCAATGCACAGTGATCATGGCTCCTTACTGTCTCTGCTTAACACAAGCCCACTAGATACTGATGTAGCAATACTGTGACTAATGGCATCCCTTTATGGAAAATATTATCAAAAGTTAAGAAAAAACAAAGAGGAAAAGTAGAACACACTAATTAGAATAGCAAAAACGACACATGGCACAAAGCAGTCTGGGCAGCCTGTAATGAGTTCCATTCTTAATGTCATGCAGGCAGGCACTTTATTGTTTCTGGAAAGCAGTAATAAAATACACCCTTAAAAACTGGAATGGATATTTCTTACACGGTCTTTGAAATATTTCTCCATAACTGGAGAAAGAAACCTTCCTCATGAACTGCACCAGACCAGAGGGAAGCCAAGGCAGAGCCATGGTTTGTCAGGACTTGCTTGACCCCAATCAGCCCCGTGGTGCATTTGGTGCTGAGCCCTTGAAGCTCAGGGCCTAAGAGGAGATTGCACAAACCCTTCCAGGAGTCCAATTCAGAAGAACCTTTCAGCTGCTGCACATCCCTGTGCCTTGGGCTGGCCCAGACTTCTTCTGGGGGATGTGTTGTACCACAGCCCTGCCCTGGGAGAGAGATTCCTTTCTCCTTGTTTCCAGTCTGGGCCTCCCCAGCTCTCCTTGGCATTAATTGTTTCTTTCTCTGGATATTCTCTACGATGTCAAAAGGATCCATCATCTCTGAAACTGCCTGTCAATCCCTCTCAGGGCTCTCCTCTGCTCTCCTCAGTCTCCAGCCCACTGAGCACAGAGCTCCTTTGACCACTATAAAGTGGTCATGTGCTTGAGGCCATGGGCACCTGGACATGAATGACAGTTCTTGTCTGTAGGAAGGAAAGCACAGAAGCCCAGGGTTTTGAAGGCAGATGAGAGGCAGTCACCAGAGGCCAAGGCAAGCCAGACCTGTTTGTCTTAGCTTGGGAGCAATCCTTGCAGAGATGGAATTTGGGAGGCCAAATCCCAGTTCTGTCCATGGGCGTCGGGACAAGAAGGACAATTCTTCTCCATAGGAAGGAAAGTAGGGAGCCCCAGGGTTTCAAAGGCAATGAGAGCTGGCCCTCAGGAAACCAAGGGAACCTACACAGTCCTGGCAGCTTTTGTCTGGGAGCTATCCTTGCATTGATAGGGAATTTTAGAGGCAGACTCCCAATTTTGGCCGTGGATGCCTGCACTTGAAAGATGATTCTTCCATGGGAAGAGAAGGTTCAGGGGGTGTCCCTGGGGCACGCGGGGCTTGGCACGGGCGTGAGCAGGGAACGGAAAAACGGACAAGGGGACAAACGGCCCCAGGGCTTCAGTTGCAGCGGCAGCAGCGGAGGCAGCAGCAGCGGCAGCAGCAAAACAAACAATTTTATCGACTCTCTGTTTCCCCTGTCCCTCTCCCGCTGTCCCACACCCTCTCTCGCAGTCCCGCACCCTCGCTGTCTCTCCCTTTCCCGGTGTCTCCCTCCTCTCCCAGTCTCCCTCTCCCCGTTCCAGGCCGGGCCATGCCCCTGGCCCGCCCCCGGGCGGGGCTGCTCCGTCCCCGGCCCCGTCCCCGTCCCCGGCCCCGGGCGTCCCGCCTGGGTCTCGCCTTCGCCTGGCTCTGGGCGTGCTGCCGGTGGCGCTGCTGGGCGGGCATCAGTGCCTGGGGCTGGGGCGGCATCGCCGCCCTTTGGCTCCACCTGGCCCGAGCCCGGCCCCGGCCCCAACGTGGGATCCGGCCCCGGCCCCGAGCCCGGCCCCGGCCCCGGCTCCTCCCGGGGCCCGCGGAGGACACACGCGGCGCGGCCGCTCCCGCCGCCTGCGCTGCGGCTCCCCCGGCCCGAGCTCCGCCGCTCGGCAGCGCGGCCGCCGGCCCCGAGCCGCCGCTGTCCCGTTCCGCAGAGAGAACGCCTGGGGCTGCCCGGCCCGGGGCGGCTGAGGGGCGCTCGGGGGCCGTTCCTGGCCCCGGGCCGAGCGCTGACAGCCGCGTCTCGCCGGCAGGGAAGGCCCAGGTGGGCCTGAAGGAGCGGTACCGGGTGGGTTCGCTGCTGGGGCGCGGCGGCTTCGGCAGCGTCTGGGCGGCGACGCGGCTCTCGGACGGCGCCCCGGTGAGTGGCGGGGCCGGCGGCGGGCACAGGACGAGGGGGCGCAGGAGGAGGAGGATGGGGCTCGGCAGAGCGGGCGGCGAGCTCAGCCCGCTGTTGGCCTTGGCTTGCAGGTGGCCATCAAAAGGGTGCCACGGAACCGCGTCCGGCACTGGGACGAGCTGGTGAGTGAGCGGGACCAGCGGGAGAAGCCGGGACGTGCCGGGCGGGGATGAGGCGAGGGCCGGCAGAGTGGAAGCCGTCAGGACCCTCGAGGGAGAGCGGGCGTGGGGCCAGCTGAGCATCCCGGGCTGCCTGAGGGCTTCCCGAGCCCTGGCACGGCATCAGCCCCGCTGACGGCATCGTGGTCTTCCCGCAGCCCGACGGCACCAGCGCACCCCTGGAGATCGTGCTGCTGGACAAGGTGTCCACCGGCTTCCCTGGTGTCATCAGGCTGCTGGAGTGGCTCGAGCTCCCCAACAACATCGTGATGGTGCTGGAGCGCCCGGAGCGGTGTCAGGACCTGCAGCATTTCATTCGGGCACGGGGGTTCCTGTCCGAGGAGGTGGCGCGGGAGCTGTTCCGCCAGGTACTGGAGGCCGTGCGGCACTGCACCAGCTGCGGGGTCCTGCACAGGGACATCAAACCACAGAATGTCCTGGTTGACCTGGCCACCGGGCAGGCAAAATTGATTGACTTTGGTTGTGGCACCTACCTGCAGGACACAGCCTACACTCACTTTGCAGGTAAGGCCACACAGCGGTGTGCTCCCGGTCCCAGCATCTCCTGGCCCAACATCCCCTGGCCCAGCCTGGGTGTGGCAGTGGGGATTCTCCCTTTTGCTGCCAGTCATGGCACTGAGCCTTCAGCCGAGTTGCTTTTGAGTTGGGGCAAGTGGAGGGCCAGCTTCCAGCCTTGCTGGCAGCCTTTGCCAGCCACTCTGCCCAGGACTGGGGCTGGGCCACCCAGCCCGACAGAAACACTTGTGGGTGGGGGTGGCAGAGAGGGGGGCCAGAACCTGTGCACCAGCTGGTTTGGTGTGCAGATGAGAAAGGGCTTGGACTGCTGTGCTCACCTTGTTTGCCTTGGCCTCATAATGTGTTTTGGGCCATGCAGACAGGGAGGATGAAAGCATGGATTTTCCCCTCCACTGAGTGGATTTTACTTTGTCATGGTCAGGCCTTGCCAGGGCTTCAGCTGCCCTCTTCCAATACCAGTGGCTTCTTTTCCAGCCCCATGTTTGTACACGAGTCCCACGTGCTGCAGAGAGGACAGCAGGTCACACCATGTGCCACTGGGGCAGCCCCCAGATGGCCAAGGATGCTGGGACCAGGCTCTGGGAGCAGCAGCATCCCCCTGATAAACGCCATCTGTATTCTATAGGAACCCTGTCCTACAGCCCCCCGGAATGGACCAAGTTTGGCTGGTACTATGGCAAGCCAGCTACCATCTGGTCCCTGGGCATCCTGCTGCACCAGATGGTCTGCGGGGAGCACCCTTTCAGGAGGGGCCAGAACATCAGCTGGGACCATCAGCTCTCACTGCCACAACGGCTCTCTCAAGGTGGATCCTCTCCTCTGGGCACGGGGGAAATACCAGTGCTGGGAGACAGCAGCAGGCTCGTGAGCATCCTGCTCTGGCAGCTGGTGAGGGGCTGGCACATGTCCTGCTCTCCTCCAAAACAAAGAACTGATGGGAAGGTTTAGGCCCAGCTCTGAGCACATGCAGCATGGCCTGGGCATGGGAAGAGTGGGGCAAAGCGGACTGGAGACTTCTCCAACTGACCAGCGGTTTGTGGTTTCTCCCCCCAGCGTGCCAAGGTCTGATCAGGAGGTGTTTATCCATGCTCGACACGGAAAGGCCCTCATTAGAAGATCTGTTCAGTGATCCTTGGATGCAGAATATTCATCTGCCATAGAAGAAGGGAGAGAGCCACAGGCACGCTTTGATGCAGGGTCCTGGTAAGTTAGAGCTCCACAGATGCCCTGGCAATCAGAAGCAAAGAACCCCAGACGTTTTTGTCCTGCCTGTGTCACTGCACGGGGGTCATCAGATGGGAACACACAGCCCTTGTGCTGGAGCTGAGCTGCTCTGCCCAGCACTGGTGGCCCCCATCTGAGCTGGTTTGGCTTGTCCTGGTTCACTGGCAGCTGGGGCCCTGGGCAGAACACTGACAGCCTGGTCTCACCCCCAGGGAAGGAGAAGGAGCCCCTGGAGTAGCTGTACCAGGTGGGGCTGCTGCTGCTGCTGGGGACAGCAAGGAAGACATCAAGGATGACAGCCTCTTCCTCCACCTGGCCACTGGCAAGCTGAAGATGATGGACTTGGATTCTGGCACCTTCTTCAAAGCCAGGCTCCACAGCGAATTTGCAGATGAGTCCAGACCCAGGGGGATGCTCCCAGATTTGGGCATTGCACAGCTTGGCCGGGAACCAAAGGTTCCCCCTTTGCTGGGGAGGATAAAACGGATTCTTCCGTCGGCTGCCAAGCTGCTTTTTGGCAGGGCTGGGGGGATGGGCTGGGCTGGGTACGAAATGGGAGTTGGCTCCTGGCCCTGCCAACAGCCCCCAGCACCCACCGTGCCCTGGGCTGGGGCTGGAGCTGGGGCAGCCAGCCTGACACAAACAAAGCCCATGGCAGGAGCAGAGGTGGGACTCCAGAACTGTGCATGGCTGCTTTGCTTTGCAGGCAAGGAAGGGCTTGGGCTGCTCCACTGCCCTTGTTTGCTTTGAGATCACCATTACTTTTGGGGGCAGTGCAGGGGGAAAGGGAAAAACCATGGGCTTCCCTCACCCCTGAGTTATTTTCCCCATGGCATGTAGAGGTTGGGACTTCCTCCAGCCCCTGACAGAGATAAGATTTTTTACCTTTTCTCGAGTCTCCCCTTTCTGTCTGTAATCTATTTTCATTCATTTGTCGTTTGTTTCTCTAAAGGAAGCGTTCTAGGTGGTGTCCAGTGTGGATCAGGAAGTGCTTGGGCCCAGCTGCAGCGTGGATGGGCCGTGTCCTTGGAGAAGGCTGAGGACATCGTTTGGGACCAGCTTTTCTTCGGGCAGCGATGGCGTGAGGCGGGTCCCCGTCTCCTTGGCAGGGTGAGATAAGAGCTTTTGGGAGATGGCAGCGAGCACAGGAGCATCCTGCTGTGGCAGCTGCTGAGGGGCTGGATGTGCCATGGCTGGCTGCAGGCTGGGCACAGTCCTGCCCTCCTGCTCTGTGCCCAAGGCAGCAATGATGGGCAGCTTTGGGCACTGCTCTGGGCACGGCCAGCACGGCCTGGGCACGGCGGGAGCTGGGACAAGGGGGACAGGAGCCTTCAGCTGACGGGCGGTTTCTGGTTTCTCTCCTTGCAGCCGGGCTCTGTGGATGCTGAGGCTGCTCTGGGCTCTGCCAGGGCTCAGCTGCAGCTCAGCACCGGGCCGGAATCAGCCAAAGGAGAAATGGTGTGACCTGCAGCAGAGACTTGCTTGAGCATTTCGGGAAATGCAGCTCAAGTTTGCAGAGCGTACACCTGCAGGGGAAAACATGACATCCACCAAAATTAAACTTGTTCAATACCTTCTGAAATGAAAGCAATCTGGGATGACCCCAAATGACATTTTTCAGCTTGCTCAAGCTGTAGCTCAGCCCTTCTCTGAACAGTTCTCTCCCCCACCTGCCTTTTACTTCACAGCTGTTCCCTCCTTTCCCCCAGGGAGTTCCCAGCCCATCGCAGTCTCCATCACACTGGTGCCTTCCTTGATGCCCCTCACCACGAGGGAGGCCGAGCCCCAGGCTTAGGGACACATCCTGTCACTGGCTGAAGAGCAGCAATGTCTCAGAGGCCTGATGAGATTTTAGTGTCATTCAGAGCTGCTCTCCAGCCCTCAGCTCTCCTCACTGCTGAGTTCCCACTCCCTTTTCCTCATCCTTCCAGCAGGATGAGCTCTGTGACTCCCCTTGAGCCTCCCCACTCCTCCCAGCCCACCCACCCAGCTCAGTTAGGCTTAAGCTGAAGCTTCTTTGTTTCCCCTGGCACTTCAGTCCAGTCCCCTCTGCAGGGAGCCCCAGCCCCAGAGCACAGCACACAACAGTGCAGTCCGGGCTGGACCAGCTCCCCTCCAGCCCTGGCTTGGCTCTTTGTGGCAGCTGAATGCTCCCTGTTTGCAGCTGTCACTGCAGGATGGCCCCAGGGCAGAGCCCAGCCAGGCTCCCACTGCATCCCCTGAAGCTTGGGGCACACGGTGGTCCCAGGGCTTAGCTTCATGGGGAGCACCCAGAGCTGTGGCTTGCAGGCAGTGTTTGCAAGTGTTGTGTTCTCATCTCCTGCAGCCTGTGGGGAAAACAACCTGTGCTGCAGGTCAGCACTGCCCCTCTGGGCAGGGACAAGGCTGAAGGGCTTTCCCATTCCAGAGGAGCCAGCATTGAGCCTTGGTAGGGTCTGGCATGGCTGGAGCTGGGTCTGGTTCCCGTTTGGGACTCGCTGCCCACTCACCCCCATTGCCCTCCCTCACCCGTGGGCAGAAGGGTCTGTCTGTGCCAGGGCCAGAAGCGTTTTGGTAAGCTGTATGAGAGCGTGCAGCAAAACTGCACAGCCCCAGGTATATTGCAGCCCAGGTGGTGGAGCCAGGACACCTGGCAAAAGACCACAGGATGGGATGGGACGTGGTACAAGGATCTGAGAAGGATGCACGACTTTCCAGCTTTGCTCTCACAGCCACAGGAACCAGATACACCAGGGACTTTGTCTGCTTAATACCAGCAATTGGTACTGCTCAGGCTTTGGCTTCTTTAAACAAGCTTGGCTGCTGGCTTGCAAAGGAAGCTAATACCACTAGTGCTGCTCTTTCAGCAATGCTAATTGATGTTAAATTGGTGTGACATGCAACACTGCCAGAGCAGCCATTGATTTCATGCTGTTGGCTCAAGGCCATGGGTGCAAAGATTTTGATGGATGTGCTGCATGAACTGAAGGGATCATTCAGAGTCCATTCACAAGAGTATTGGTAACCTTGAGCTGTTCACTAAACAGCCACAGCAACATGATGAGGGTGATTGGTGGGGGCTGTCTTCATGTCTCAAACACCTCAGCTTCGGGACACTACTTAAACATTTATTAATGTGTGGCATAGTTATCCTTGGTGTTTTCTTAATGATTGTGATATGCATCCCATGTATTTTATCTTGTGTGGCACAAATGATCAATAATAGCCTTAATGAGATAATGGCTTTGTTGGCACAAACAGTTTTAGCTGTGCAATACACAAAGAAGGGAGAAATATTACCAATAAGTAAAACTTGAACAAAAGGAAGGCCTTGTAAAATCATGGCTCAGGCCTGTTACTTCAGCTAAGTAGAAAAGGACTGTGGGAAAGAAACTCAACTGAATTAGGGCTAGAAAATCATGTTACATAAACCTTGCGTGTTTTTATCATGGTGTGGGGTGGTTGGTTGAATTATGTTTGTTATGTTTTAGAACAGTGTAACTGATAATGGCTAATTGCTTAAAAAGGCCTGGTTCTTGCAATAAAGCTTCTCTTTTTTGTACATACCTGAGGACTCTGTTTCACTACAGACCCTCCCCCACATCAGCCCAAAGCTCTACTTTGACCAAGTGGGGCCTCATGGCACACAGGTGCCACTGGGACATTGCCAGGCCTAGTGGGAACAAGGCTCCATTATTGCACAGCAGGGCCTCAGGGCACCCAGGAGAGCACTGTGACACAATGGGATCTCATGGAACAGTGTCCATTGTGACACAGCAGGGCCTGATGGCACCCATGTGCCACTGGGACTGTGCCAAGGCTTGTGCAAGCAAGGCTCCACTGTGACAATGAACAGCCTCATGGCACCCAGGAGACCATTGTGGCACAATGGAATCTCATGGAACCAAGGCCCCATCGTGACAAAGCGTGGCCTGATGGAAACCTGGTGCCACTGGGACATCTCCAGCCTTGGAGGAAGCAAGTGTCCATTGTGACACAGCACAGCTTTGTGAATCACATGAGAGCACAGTGACACCTTGGAATCTTGGGGAGCCAAGTGTCAATTGTAAACACAGTGGGGACTCACAAAACCCAGGAGACCATTGTGACACCGTGGAATTTCATGGAAGCAAATGTCCATTGTTTCATGTTTCATGTTGCAGCCTCATAGAGCGCTGGAGACCATTGTGACAGAATAGAAAAATGTGGAGCAAAGGCTCCTGTAAGAGTCAGTCTGGAGTTCCCTCATTTGCCTCACAACCATCACGAGGATAGAGGCTGTCCCAAGGACCCCCACCCGCTTCTGGACAGGAGTTCTGGCCTGGCCGAGGTGGATGCTGGCCAAGGGACTGTTTGCTGGTGCTCTGTGCTTGCTGTGCTGTCCACAGTACAGAGCCTTTGAACAGGTACTGCACCTACAGCTGCTTCTCGGAGCACCACTGCATGTTCTGTCTCGAGCACCTCACAATGGCCCATAAATCTCCCAGCTCTTGGCCAGACTCCACTCGCTTTGGAAAAGGACTATAAGAAAGCGACCCTCTGGAGAAGCCTTTGAGATCTCCCCACAGAAGGCGAGTCTATTGGCTGGGACCACGAGGACACTGGACTCCATTGGGCCAGACCACGAGGACATCGGCCTCATCTGTTGGTAGCTGTTCCCTATTCCCCTCTTTGTCTCTCTCTCTGTCTTTACTTTGTTTCCTTTAACTCTCCCTCTGTTGCAAAACTGAGTTGTTGGCACTCAATAAAAGTGCATTTCTGCTTTGAGCAAACTGACTTGTCCCCTGTTGTTGTCTTTTGCACCTTTGAGATCAAAAACGAACCATCATGAATCTCGGATGTATTAAAGGAGGATCGTGACACCAACCCAAACTATACTGTGACTCTAGAAGATGGGTGGATGTGTAACTTAACTTGAAAATATTAATAAAATCATGATTATCATCATACCTTTATTATTTTTATTATAATTATTTACTACTACTTCTATTTCTTCCACTCCTCCTCCTCTTCTTCTTCTTCTTCTTCTTCTTCTTCTTCTTCTTCTTCTTCTTCTTCTTCTTCTTCTTCTTCTTCTTCTTCTTCTTCTATATTATTCTCCTTATGTCTATACTTAAAATTATTATTACAATTACTACTACCGCTATTTCCTCATCTTAATATTTCTATTCTTCTTCTTCCTTTTATTATTTTCTTCTTATTATAACTATTTCTTCTTCTGTGCTTCTTGTTCCTCTACTTCTACTTGTACTTGTACTTCTACTTATTTATTCTTATATTATTATTCTTATTCTAAATTCCTATTGTTTTTCCTATTCTCATTCTAATTCTTCATATCATTCTTTCTGTTTCTTTTTTTCTTATTCTAACTCCTTTTTCTTAGCCCTGCTCCTGGGGCAGTGGAGCCAGGCAGGGGCAGGGCAGAGTCTGCACAGCCCCCGCAGTGCCCGCCGCAGCCGGGATCGATGTTTCTTGATGGGGGCCGGCGCTTCCAGACGGGCAGGGGAGGCACAGCACGGGCCTGGGGAGCTCGGCTCAGGTGGGCCCGGCTCAACCCAGGCCTGGCAAAGGGCAGCCAAGGGGAACCCACCTGCTGACAGACCTGCCCATCTGTGCTCTCTCTCTGCCCACTCTTCACACAGCTCGAGGACGCTCACTCCATCCCCCTCATCCTCTTCTGGTGGGGAGAGCTCCTGCCCAGTGCATGCTTCCTCATGGCACTCTTGATGGTACATGCTGGTTTCTGTGGGGGACAGCTCCTGCTCAATGCAGGCTTCCCCTTGGGATCCCTCATGGCAGCTGTTGCTAAGGTTGCTGCATGGTTGCAGGCCTGAGCCGTCGCCTCCTCCCAGCCCCTGCCCGCTGAGGGCCTGCTCTTCCAGCCTGCTGGGCATGGGGCTGGCTGCTTTGGAGTTGGGCTTCCCCCTTTCCTCCTCCATGTGCAATGCAGAACGTCTGGCACACAGAGATCCCGGGAGCTGCTTCCTCCTGAGCCAGTGGCACTCCTGGCACGGGGCAGCGCAGGGCCCTGTGCCCCGTATATACCCCTGCAGGGCAGGGCTGTGCCATGTCACCAGGACAACAGAATGGCCAACAGCACCCAGGAACCCGATAGAACGGCCCTGTGTCACAAAGGGCCCAGCCCAGCAGCCCTTCAGCAGCCCAAGCCCCTGGAAGTGGCATGGAGCAGCAGCCAGACTGGAGGGCTTCCAGCCCCTTGTTCTGATCCACTGATTCCAATGATGATAAATGGCTCTGCCTCGATTAGGGTGCAAATGAGACCATGTGCCAAAGTCAATAGGATGGGTTTTACTGAAGAGTAAATGAGGGAAAGACAGAATGACAAAGAGAGAAAAATAGGCATGGAATAGAGGTGGGAGGAGAGAAAGAGAGTGTCAGAGCCAGATTAAGTAGTAAGCCTCACCACTCTGTGGATCCCAATGGCTTCCTGTGGATGCTCTACATCTCTGTCTTCTTGGTGCTCAGGGTCCCCCACAAACACGGAGTTCAGGGGGTCCATACACACTTGGGCCAGGGGGGGAGGCCCAGGTACCTCCCCTGGCAGGGTCAAGTCTGACACAGGCTCTGGCAGCAGCCTCGGGCTCTGCTGCATCCCTTTGCATCAGGAGCAGTGCTCTGCTGCAAGGCCTCAGCAGTGAGTCTGGGCAGCGCTTTGGGGCTCTTGGATGGATTCTGGCACCTCCTCAGCTGCCCCTCATGGCAATGTGCCCTGGATGTGGCCTTCTTGGGGTGGGGATTTTCCAGCTGAGCCAGTTTGTGTGAGGGAGGATGGGTGTTCACTGCCTGTGAGCAGAGGCTCCACCACAGCCCCAGATCTCTCCTCCTCCCTCACAGGACTTGTGTTCCACACCCCTCACCAGCCTTGTTGCCCTTCTCTGCACACACTCCAGCCCCTCCCTGTCCTTCCTAAATTGGGGTGCCCAGAACTGGGCACAGCATGTGAGGTTCTGTCCAACCAGTGCTGATTGCAGGGGAAGAATCACTTCCCTGCTCTTATTGGCCACACCATTCCTGATCCATAGGAGTCCTAGGGTTTGGATGAGGGAAATGCTGGGAAGGAAGTGGGGACAAAATGTTATTGATTGTCAGCCTTGAAGGGTCTTGATTGTCATATCTATTCAGACTGCATTAGATGGTGCTGGGGGCCAATATCAATTAGACGTGGCTCTTATCAATCTATAAACAGGAAAAGAAAACAGAACAAAGGAGTTCTCTCTGCATTTTTTTCATTATCATATACTCATTTTAAATGGACTTCTGAAATCTATCTAATTAACCACAGAAGAATTGAAACTTCAGTTATTCCCAGGGGCTTTTCTTGTTTAGGTGTTTTGAACAAATGTTTATGAGAATTTGTCTCTGGATTTCTCAGCTGAAGAGCTCAACAAAGAAGAGGCCTCTGGAGTAGGAAAATTCATCTGCATCTTCCAAGTGTGGGAGGATCCATCCTCATCAGAGCAGGAATGAACAGAAATGGGCACAGCTTTCTGGCTGCCCCAGCTCTGGGATGGGCCCTGGGCCGGGAGCAGGAGTAGCTCTGGAGGGCCCCAAGGCCAGGGCTGTTGTGCTGGCCTGGGCAGATGGGATGGCAGGAGGGGCTGCAGAGCTCTCAGGAGCTCAGGGAGAGGGGAGCAGGGCACACAGGCAGCCTCCTTTTGCCTTGGCCAAGCACCTTCCCCCATGGCTGGGGCTGAGTCCTCTCTGAGCTGCAGCTGCTGCTGTGCCCTTGGCAGGGGCTGAGGCCGTGGGGCCACTGCCCAGAGCCCCCTGGCCTGAGCAGAGCTGTGGGGCCAGAGCCGGCTGGGCTGTGCTGGGGAGAGGCCCTTGGTGCTGCACAGAGCTCAGGGCAGCTGGCACAGCTTGCAGGGAGCTGGGCTGGCCTGAGAGAGCCTGCCAGAGAAAGCAGCAGTGTCCATCTCAGCCTGGCTGAGCGGGCAGGGGCAGGACTCAGCCCAGGCCTTGTGGGGCAGGGCCAGCGCCTGGGGAAGGCATTGCAAACAGGCAAGTGGCCCAGAGAGGAGGCTGCTCTGTGCCCTTGGTGGCACGCACAGAGCAGGGAGGGGGTCCAGGACATTTGTCACCACCAGCCTCTGTCCCCAGCCCTTGCCAGCCCTGGCTGCTGAGCCCAGGTTTGGCCTGGGCTGAGTTTGGCTGTGGCCCAGCTCCATCCTCCTGCAGGGCTCAGGGCCTGTTCCCAGCCATGGCCAGCCCTGCCTGGCCTCTGTGCTGGCCCAGAGCCCGGCAGAGCCCGGGGCAGGGCTGTCAGTGCAGGCCCACAGGTGCCACGGGCTGTGCAGGAGCTGGCAGAGGCTGCCCAGCAGGGAGGCCATGGGGCACAGAGCCCCAGGGCTGCTGTGGGCACCACGGCTGCACCTTCAGCTCCATAGGAGATGGGACAGATTGGAGCAGGGACAAATAATCCCTGCTGGATTCTTTAGTGTGTTTGCTTATACAGGTGATGTCCATCCACATGTCGAGGAGGTGTTTTGTGTCAGATAACACTGGCAGAGTGATAAGTATAATATTATTCATCTGAAAAATTGTTCATGCATAATACACAATGAGGAAAATAAAGACACATATAATCAGAAGAGCACCTGACTTTTGCAGATGATGAGAGAGTCATTGATCTTCCAGTAGTCAAACCTGTTTAAATACTTTCTCCAGGGCTTCCTTGAGATGAGAGCTGACCACCAGAGGCCATGGGAAGCCAGAACTCTATGCCATAGCAGCCTTTGACTGGGACTAACCCTTGCATATAGGGAATTGTTCAGGGGGAGTATGAATTTTGGCTGTGGGCACCTGGAAAGAGGGATGGTTCTTTTCCACAGGAAGGAAAGCTCAAAGCCCCAGTGGTCCGGAGACTGATGAGAGGCCGACCTCAACATTCCAAGGTTAGCTGGATCTTTCAGGTGGCCCCTGGGAGGCCAAACCAGCCATATCTGTTTCATCTCGCCTTGGTTCCATGAGGCCCCACAGTGTCACAATGGTCTCCACAGGAAGGAAACCACAGAGCCCCAGTGTTTCAGGGGCTGATGGGCAGCAGGCACCAGATGCCAAGGCCTGCCAGACCTGTCTGTCCTGGCAGCTTTGTCTGGGAGCAGTCCCTGGATATACAGAATTTTGAATGTGGAATCCTAATTTCAGCCATTTGTGCCTGGAGGAGAAGGCTGTTCTTTTCCACAGAAAGGAAAGCACACAGCCCCTGTGTTTGGAAGGCAGGGGAGAGCCGGCCCTCAGGAGGCTAAGGCCAGTTAGACCTGTCTGTAATGGCAGCTTTTGTGTAGGAGCAATCTTTAGATGTAGGACTTTTGAAGGTGGAATCCCAGTTTTGGCCATGGGCAAATGGAGAAGGAAAGTTCTTTTCCACTGGAAGGAAAGCATAGAGCCCAGATATTTCAGGGGCAGATGAGCAGTAGCCACCAGAGGCCAAGACCAGCCAGACCCATCTGTCCTGGTATCTTTTGTCTTGGAACAATCCTTGATTACATAGAATTTTGGAGGCAGAATCCCAATTTCAGCCATGAGTACTTGGGGAAGGATGGTTCTTTTCTGTAGGAAGGAAAGCAAGGAGCCCCAGTGTCTCAGGGCAGATTAGAGGCGACCACCAGAGGCCAAGGCCAGCCAGGCCTGTCTGTCCTGGCAGCTTTTGTTTGGGAGAAACCCTTGCACATAAGGAATTTTGGAGCAGAAATACCAATTTTGGCCTTGGGTGTCTGTTCAGGAGAGACAGTTCTTTTCCATAGGAAGGAAAGCACAGAGCCCCAGTGTTTGGGGGCAGGCGAGACCCAGCTCTCAGGAATACAGGGGCAGCCAGACTTGCTGGTAATGACTGCTTTTGTCTGAGAGCAATCCCTGGATATTGGAAATTTGGGAGAGGGAATCCCATTTTGGCCATGGATGCTTGAGTGAGAAGGACAGTTCTTTTCCATCTGAAGGAAAGCCCAGAGCCCCAGTGTTTCAGGGACACATGAGAAGAGACCCTTGACCTGCCAAGGGCACTGGACCAGTCAGGCCAAGTCAACCTTTTACCTTTTTCCTTGGTTCCATTGGACCCTGCAATGTCACAATGGTCCCTTTCTTCCATGATCCCTTGCAGTATCAAAATGGTTTCCTTGGTTCCATGGGACTGGACAATGACACGATGGCCCCTTGGTTCCATGAGGCCCCACAGTGTCACAATGGTCTCTGTGATTCCATGCAGTCCTGCAGTGTCACAAGGGTCCCTTGGTTCCATTGGGCTCCTCAGGATTACAGTGGCCCTGTGGCTGCACAAGGCTGAGCTGTGTCACACTGGTCCCTGGTTTCCATGGGGCCCCACAGTGTGACAACTATCCCTTGCTTCCATGGGGCCTTGCAGTGTCACAATGGTCTCCTTGCTTCCACAGGGTTCTGCAGAGCCCCTTAAATCAACGAGGCCTTGTGTCCCTGTGGTCTCCAGTATTCCATGAAACCCCACGATGTCACATTCAACCTTTGGTTCCATGGGGTCCAGCACTGTCACATGAACCCTTAGGTCCATGGGCCCTGCAGTGTCACAATGGACTCCTTGGTTCCGTAGGGCCACAAAGTGTCACAATGGCCCCTGTGTTCAATGAGGCCTGTTGTGTCACAGTAGTCCCCATGATTCCATAAGGCTCTGCAATGTCACAATAGACCATTGGTTCCATGAGACCCCACAGGGTCATAGTGGACCTTTGGTCCCATTGAACCCCACAGTGTCACTCTGGTTCTCATTGGTTTCACAAGGCCTTGAAGTGCCACAATGGCCCTTTGCTTACACAAGGCCACAAGCTTTTAAAATGGCCTCCATGCTTTCATGAGGCCCTGCTGTGTCACAATGGACCCTTGGCTCTGCAGTGTCAGAATGCCCCCTTGGTCCCTTGGTTCCATGAGTCCCTGAAGTGCCACAATGCTCCTTAGGTTAGCTGAAGCCTCAAAGTGTCATCATGGTCTCCATGGTGCCATGAGGCCTTGCAATGTCAAAATGGACATTTGGTTCCATGAAGTCCCACCATCACTATTGGGCCCCTGGTTCAAAAGGCCTGGAACAATCAGAATGGCCCCTTTCTTTCATGGGACACGGTCCCTTGCATTCCTGAAACACATCCAGGTTTGCTCAGCATCAGAGACACCTTTCCCTTGCTTGTCCCCACCTGTCATCACTGCCTTCAGTGTTGTGCTGTAACTGGAACCTGGGGACACTTTCTCAGTTGTGACCCTCATTGGGACCCATTAAAACTTCAAGAAACTTCAGTGTTTCAATCTTTGAGTTCTTTGAGTTCTTGAGAAGTTTTTTGAACACACTCTGAGGGACTGAGTCTGATGCAAACACCACCAAAGCCCTGAGAGGGTCATTAAAATGCTTGTGCTGTGTCTGTGCTGCTGAACTGCGCCGGGCTCCTGGCGCAGAGGCAGCTCCTGGCAACCAAGAAGAGCTTCAAAAACATTTCTCTTCATGAGCAGCTCTTCTCCCAGCCCACTGCAGCCACCCCGGGCACAGCACAGAGGCACAGAGAGCTTCAATCAGTCAGGGCTGGGAAGATGCTCAGAAGTGCCTGGGGCAGAATCACTCCCAGCCCTTGACACAGGAAGCCTCTGGCTGCAGGACAATGCAGCTGCAGCTCCTGCAGTGATCTCCTAAAGCTGCAACATCCCAATGCCTGCAGACTGTGTGAGTACATTCTCTGATGATCTCTTGTGTAGAGCAGCCAGGGGTGCCCAGGGCTGTGGTGCAGAGCAGGGTCCTGCAGCCCAGGGCGCTGTGCTGGGGCAGGGACTCTGCTGCCTGCCAGGGACAGCTCTCAGCCAGCCCTGGCAGCTGCTCCCAGCACTGGGGGACAAGGTCTGGGTGGAAGGAGACAGCTGGTAATGCTTGGAAGTGTTGTCCTTGTGTGGTGAAGATGCTGCATTGTTCAGGACTGCTCCCAGCATGACATTTAACTGCAGAACATTTCCAGGTAGATTATATAGGGAGCACAGCTAGACAGGGGCTGCAAAAAAAGGAAAACCCAGGTTTTTAAATCGACTGTTCTTGGTTCTTTCGATGGGAAATTGCATACTGATATTCGCCTCTCAGTTCAGATGGAGAAAAATAGAAAAAAAAATCTCTCCAATCTTAATAAAGCAGGCAGTCACAGAAATCAGCACAAGGTCCCTTACAGTCAGCATCAGTGTTGCATTTCCAGCCTCCTCAGGGTTGCTGTGACGTTGCCATCAGAGTCTGCAGAGGCAGAACTGGCCCTGGGCAGTGTCCTGTGCTGGGAGGGGTCTGCAGGGCAGAGCTGAGACCCCAGGGCTGGGCTGGGCTCTGGCAGCAATGGCAGGGCCCAGCCCTGGGCACAGGGAAGCAGCTGCTGGCAGGGACAGCTCCAGGCACAGAGCCCTGGGCAGGCAGTGGGGGAAAGTGCCACCAAGCTGGGTTGGGATATCTAAAGTCCTCTCTAAACCAAACTATTTCATGATTACTTTTTTTATAGATCCCCATGCCGAGACACAGCAAATGTCCAACAGCAGCTCCATCAGCCACTTCCTCCTGCTGCCATTGGCAGACTCGCGGCAGCTGCAGCTCCTGCACTTCTGCCTCTTCCTGGCCATCTCCCTGGCTGCCCTCCTGGCCAACGGCCTCATCATCAGCGCCGTAGCCTGCGGCCACCACCTGCACACCCCCATGTTCTTCTTCCTGCTCAACCTGGCCCTCACTGACCTGGGCTCCATCTGCACCACTGTCCCCAAAGCCATGCACAATTCCCTCTGGAACACCAGACACATCTCCTATGAAGGATGTGCTGTTCAGCTCTTTTTCTTTATGTTCTTCCTTGGAGCAGAGTATTTCCTCCTGACCATCATGTGCTACGACCGCTACGTGTCCATCTGCAAACCCCTGCACTACGGGACCCTCCTGGGCAGCAGAGCTTGTGCCCACATGGCAGCAGCTGCCTGGGCCAGTGGCTTTCTCAATTCTCTGCTTCTCACAGCCAATACATTTTCCCTGCCCCTGTGCCATGGCAATGCCCTGGGCCAGTTCTTCTGTGAAATCCCACATATCCTCAAGCTCTCCTGCTCACACTCCAACCTCAGAGAACATGGGCTCATTGTGTTTAGTCTCTGTTTTGTATTGTGCTGTTTTGTGTTCATTGTTTTCTCCTATGTGCAGATCTTCAGGGCTGTGCTGAGGATCCCCTCAGAGCAGGGACGGCACAAAGCCTTTTCCACCTGCCTCCCTCACCTGGCTGTGGTCTCCCTGTTTGTTACCACTTCAGTGTTTGCCTACCTAAAGCCCCCTTCCATCTCCTCCCCATCCCTGGATCTGTCCCTGTCAGTTCTGTACTCGGTAGTGCCTCCAACCCTGAACCCCCTGATCTACAGCCTAAGGAACCAGGAGCTCAAGGCTACCCTGAGGAAAATGATGACAGTATCTATCTTCAGGAGCAATAAATTTTCTTTTCTGCTTCAGAGCCTTCAGAATTTAACTCTTTACAATTTTAGATTTTTTTTTCTCCTATTTGTCCATTTTTTCATTGTCTTATTGTTTTTCTATAGTTGTAATGTGTGATAATTGATAAAAGATTCGTGTTAATCACAAAAGCATTAGGGTTTGTATAAACCAGAATACTAAGCTCTATAGTGAAGCATGGACACTAGATAAAGTAAATTATATGATTAAATAATTCTGTTTAAAATCACCTTGTTATGTTATATTATGTTGTATTATGTTACATTATAATATGTTATGCTATGTTTTTCAAATAAGTTGTATCGGCCGCCAGCTTGCAAAATTGGACTTCCCAAAAAGCCCTTCCTGCCTTTGTCTGATCAATACTGCCTATCCCAAAAACCAGACTCCCAGAACTTTTCTAGTGGTTATCTACAAAGACCAGACCTCCAGAACTTCCCTGGTGGTCATCTACAAGGACCGGATGGCAATCTGTGACTAATTATCACCCAAAGGCTTTGTGAATTTGTGAACAACGAGAACCCACAGTATAAGAAGAGGCTGCAAACCAAGGTTGGGTGGAGCGTGGAGTGGGCCGTGACCCCTCACGTTCCCCAGCGCTGCTTGCTCTGTCTATATCAAATAAAGCAATCTAAATTTGTTAAATATCGAGACTTTTGTCTCTCATTTATAACAGCCCTAAAGCGGGGACCCGCTTAGCGGGTGGAATTTTTCAGGGTTGGCAGTGGTGGCGGTGGCCCGAACCCGGCAGAGAGTCCCCGGGAATGCCGTGGGCGAGGCTGGAGAGTGAGAGATGTCGATGGAGGGGCTGGGGGGAGTGAGAGGCGCGGGCCTCGCCCCCAGCCCTGGCCCGTGGCCCCCGTGGCTAACACGGGTTGTATGAGGCACCCTGTGCTTTTTATTTGTTTGGGGTTTTTGGTCACTGGTTGCCGTCCCCCGGCTTTTCCGGAGGGAAGCCGATCGCTGCGGGGTGGGCAAAAGCCGCTGGCCCGTGGCATGGTCGGTGGCAGCTTGTCCCACGCTTGCTGGATGGGTTCCCTGGGGGCGGTGAAACGCGGCTGCCACGGCCGTCCCCTCCCCATTGTGCACTTTTCTCACTAGGCAAACATCCTTCCATGTCGGCTCTCCCAATCATTGTGAAGCAGAATTCACCAGGCCTTGGATTGTTCACCCACTGATAGGGAACGTGAGCTGGGTTTACACCGTTGTGAGACAGGTCAGTTTTACCCTACTGATGATGTGTTGTTGCAACAGGCTGCTCCTGCTCCTTCTAAATTACTTTCTTGAAGTGTGTCTATCCTTCCTGGAACCCTTTGTTCAGAAGGACTGTTCCCCTTAAATTATCAGTACCTGATTTGGTACTCTCCAAAACTGTATCCTGAATAGACCAAAGTGTGCCCTCCATAATTCCAGTGTAGAAGTTTTATTGATGCCTCTCCTTATTTCACAGAATATTGAAAACTGGATTATTTCATGGTCACTGTACCCTAGGAAGCCTCTGACCACCACATCTCCCACCAGCCCTTCTCTGTTTGTGAACAGCAGGAGACAGAGCTTTCCTTGGGAGAGAGAGTGTTACCAAAAATTTGTTCAAATTAAAAACTCCTTAACACCAACGCAGCATAAAAAGCAGCATTATTTATTTGGCTGGATACACAGGGGGACAGCTCCTCCCAAAGCTGTGCATGCTGAGTACAGGAAAGTTTCTGTTTATATTCTGTACTTTGCAAACATATTCATCGATTGTCCTGGAGTAAACACACATATGATAATCATTTCACCAAAATCATTAACATCTTTCCCCTCCCCTTTACCCGTGGGTTCTTCTGTCCTGGGGGTTTCTCTGGTGGTCCCTGGTGGTCATTAACCCCAATGTTCCAGTTGGCCTGGCTGAGTTGGCAGGACACTGAGGCTGGGGAACTTCCAGTTCCCCTTCTTAGACAAGGGGCATTGTGAAGATTCCAGAGGCCAGTGGTTTTGGAGAACAGGAATTGGGTTAGTTCACCTGGGGTGGGCAATTTATCATCTGGGAACATGAGGTCACAGAGTGGGCTATGACATCACAGAGTGGGTTATGACATCACAGAGTGGGTGATGTGAGGTCATTGAACATCACAGGCTGTCCCTGTGACATCACAGGACAGAGGTCTGACATCACAGAGCAGGCTGTGACATCACAGGGGGATGTGTGACGTCACAGCAGGGCTGTGTGAGGTCACTGGGTTGGTCACTCTGTCCCAGACCCCCCTCACAGTTTCCCCAGACAAGTCCAATGCTGTTCATGCCCAGCAGGGTCCCCTGTCCCCCGGGATCCCCCTGCTCCACCTGGAGCCACAGCCTCCCCCAAGGATGTTCCACAAATCAACCCCAGAGCCTGACACGGGGACAAGGGGCCAGGGCTGTGTGACCAGGACATCAAGGACGTGGATTATCCAGGTCACTGGGGCCTGGTTTGGGCTCCCCAGGGCAGGAAAGATGTCTGGCAGCTGGAGCAGGGTGAGGGAAGGGCCTCCAAGGTGGGCCTGGAGCCCTTTGGCTGAGAGGAGAGGCTGAGGGAGCTGGGCTTGTCCAGCCTGGGGCAGGGAAGGCTGAGGGGCTCCTCATGCCAGCCTGGCAGTGCCACCCAGGAGCTGATGGAGAACACAGAGCCAGGCTCTGCACTGGGGGGGCTGGGGGGGACAAAAGACAATGGGTGGAAGGGGAATGAGGGGAGATCAGACAGGACATGTGGAAAACCTTTGTTCCCATGGGCTCAGACAGGTTCTGAGATGCTGCCCCATCCCTGGCCTTTGGGATTTTCCAATCCACACCAAATCAAGCCTTGAATCACTTGGTCTGACCCAGTTTCTGACACATTGGGCTGCAGACTTGCTGAGATCCCTTCCAGCCTCACCTCCCTGATGATCCCTGGACGATGCTGCTCCCGATTTTGGAATGGGCTGGAGCAGATGTTTATGGGACAGGAGCCCTCTGGGGCTGTAGGGGACCTGCAGCTTTCAAGGTGCACGAGCACATCTCATTAGCTGGGGCATTTGAGTACCTTAAGAAATGTCAAAGTTTTCCAGCCAGGGGAGAGCAGGAATTTCCTGGAATTGTACAATGGTGAGAGAAGAAATATTGATCTTTCCCTCTATTTGTGTCACCAATATTCTGTCTATTATTTTATGTCCTTCTTCATTCAGGAGTTTCCACCTCTCCTGTTTAAATGCCCATGTCTAAGGACATCTCTTAACTAGAGCAGCTGGATCTATGTCCTCCCCATTGCTCCCAGATTTCATCCTCTAGCTGCACTCTGGCCATTCCAAAGCCTCTCAATTGAGTGTCTTCACACTTTGAGCTTCAGGGAGTTGCCCAGTCTTTCATAACTTTAAATAACTCAATAGTCAATATCTTGTGTTTATGTCTTCTACAATTACCTTTGTCTTTATCCAAAAATGTTGATGTATGGATATCCCTTGTGGATTATGGGCATGTCAGATGCTGCTGAGTCATCTCACATTGCTGAGGGAGGACTTTTGATGTTTTTAAAATTTTATGATGATTACAATTCTTTGACCATGAAGAGAAGCCTTTCTGTGCCTCTGAGTCTCACCAGTTCCTGATCCCCAAAGAACACAAACTGCAGACTTTCTAAAGTCCCTTCCAACCTCAGCTCCTGGATGATCTTGGGACCATGCTGCACCCGATTTTGGAATGGGCTGGAGCAGATGTTTATGGGACAGGAGCCCTCTGGGGCTGTAGGGGACCTGCAGCTTTCAAGGTGCACGAGCACATCTCATTAGCTGGGGCATTTGAGTACTTTAAGAAATGTCAAAAATTTCCCACCAGAAGAGAAATTTCCTGGGTGTGTACTGATGGCAGGACAAGAAATAATGATCTTCCCCTGTACCTGTGTTACCACTATACTTTCTATTATTTCATGTCCCTCTTCATTTGGGTGTTTCCACCTCTCCTGTTTAAATGACCATGTCTAAGGACATTTCTTCCCTAGACCAGCTGGTCTTACGGCCTTGCCATTGCTCCCAGATTTCCTCCTCCAGTTGTTCTCTGGTCATTCCACATTAGTCAACATCTTAATTGTGTCTACATCTATCACAGAATCACCCTTTCTAATGTGTCTAAAACTGTTCCTGTATGGAAATACCTTGTGCATGGTGGATACATCAGATACTGCTTTGACATTGAACAGAGCTGAGGGAAGAATTTTGAAGTTTATTGAATTTTATCATGGGTACTTTTTTTATGTTGGCCACGAAGAGAAACCTTCTGTGCCTCTGAGTCTCACCAGTTGCTGACCCCCAAAGGACACAAACCTGATGAGTTGTGGTTCCCACTGCAGTGCTGGCACTTGCACCTCCCTCCATCCCCACAGCAGAGCTCCCTTGGCCCACAAAGTCCCTGGCAATGCAGGGATGAAGGAAACAGGACAGGCTGTGGGGATCAGGGGCAGGGCACAGCCAGGGATTTGGGGTGGTTGTGAGCCCAGGGCAGGAGCCAGCCCTTGGCCTTGGTGAACCCCATCCAATTGTCCTGGGCCCATGGCTCCAGCCTGTCCAGATCCCTCTGCAGAGCTTCCTGCCCTGCAGCACAGCCACACTCCCACCCAGCTTGGGCTCACCTGGACACTGACTGAGGGTGCCCTCCATGGCCTCGTCCAGATCAGCAATAAAGAGATTGAACTGCCCTGGCCTCAATCCTGAGCCCTGGGGACACCCCTGGATGTGGCTCCACTGCCCAGCACTCCTTGGGCTGGACTTCTGATTTTTATGGAGCTGTGCCTGCCTTTGGTATTGTTTGCTGACCATAAATGAACATCCCTCTGTGTCTCAGGCAGCTCCTTCTCCAAGGAAAGCAGGTGGGAGTTGGTGCCAAGGAGCTGAAAGCTGCAGGCACAGCCTGGAGGGGAGGAAGCTCAGATTTGCACAAGGCTGCTCTGAGTGCCAGAGGTTGGATGGGGGAAATGGTGGGGTGGGGGTAGGGACAGAGTGTGACTGATTGTCAGCCATAAAGGGTCTTGATTTTCATCTCTATTCAGACTGCATGAGGAGGTGCTTGGGATCAATATCAACTGGAGATTGCTGATATCAATCTATAAACAGGAAAACAAAACTAAATAGGACCAAAAAAACCCGGATTCAAAAAAAAATATATAGCATATTCTCTTTGAATACACTTCTGAAATGTGTATAATTAACCAGAAAATAATTGAAGACTTTAAATTAAATTATTCCCAGAGGCTTGTCTTGTTAAGGTGTTTTGCAATATTAATGAGCCTTTGTCACTGAATTCCTGAACTGAAGAGCTGAAGACTGAATAAGTCTCTGGACAGTTAAAATCCATCAGGGAACCTCCAAGTTGCTGTTGTTCCATCCTCAGCAGAGCAGGAATGAACAGATTCCAGGGGTTTCCAGGCTGCTCAAGAGCTGTGAGCTCACGTGCAGGCTCAGGGGCTCCATGGGGACATCTGAGGGGTCTCTGGGCTCCTGAAGATCTGTTTGGTCACACTCAGTCACAGGGGTTCCATGGGGACATCCCAGGGGTGCTTAATCTTCCTAAGGCTCATGAGGTGACAGTCACAGGGCTCCAGAGTGACAACAGAGGTGTCTCTGCCCTGCCAAGGAGCCAATTTGTCACAGGCAGTGGCAGGAGTGCAGTGGGGACATCCCTGTGCTCCTAAAGAACAGTGAGGGCACCGACACTCACAGGGGTTCCAGGGTGACACCCCAGGAGTGCCCAGGCTGCCAAAGAGCCGGGATGTCACAGACACTCACAGGGGTTCCAGGGTGACATCCCAGGAGTGCCCAGGCTGCCAAAGGGCCGGGATGTCACAGACACTCACAGGGGTTCCAGGGTGACATCCCAGGAGTGCCCAGGATGCCAAAGAGCCGGGATGTCACAGACACTCACAGGGGTTCCAGGGTGACACCCCAGGAGTGCCCAGGCTGCCAAAGAGCCGGGATGTCACAGACACTCACAGGGGTTCCAGGGTGACATCCCAGGAGTGCCCAGGCTGCCAAAGGGCCGGGATGTCACAGACACTCACAGGGGTTCCAGGGTGACATCCCAGGAGTGCCCAGGCTGCCAAAGGGCTGGGATGTCACAGACACTCACAGGGGTTCCAGGGTGACATCCCAGGAGTGCCCAGGCTGCCAAAGGGCCGGGATGTCACAGACACTCACAGGGGTTCCAGGGTGACACCCCAGGAGTGCCCAGGCTGCCAAAGAGCCGGGATGTCACAGACACTCACAGGGGTTCCTGTCATGGGCACAGTGGGAGTTCACACAAAGTTTATTAGAGAAGCTCCTGTTGGGTCACGAGGTGCAGAAAGTACCCCCAACACCCCAATTACACCCCCAAGCTGCCCCAAACCGGGACCCCCAGGCTTTCTAAACTCCTTTTGTGAGAGGAGCCTGGGAGTGCCTGGATCCAATCCCAGCCCCAGACTTTGTCAAGGATTTATGTTAAAGGATTATACAGGTGGAATTGAACCTTTGTACAACTTTGTCCCTCAGCATTAAAGATGGCAAATCAGAAGTATTTATATACATAGAGATATGATTGATTATGATCATGATTAGACACAAAGGTCTTAATCAAATTATTTACTCCACAGTACGGGAGCTGTAACATCTATTTTAATATAGTGCTCTAGGAAGCAATTTGATCAAAGCAGAATTAAGTAGAGATGGGTGTCACTCCCCCAGACCAACGACCCTGGGCAAATCTCTTTAGCTCAGCCTCAAGCAGTGACCCTGAGGGGAGTCTCCACTCCAGGGAGGAATCTCCACACTCCCCCAAGAAGGGAAATGACAGGAGATGCTGCCACTAAAATTTGAGACGGGGCTTTTCTAGTCTGAAGTGCTGCCCTGTCAGTCAGATGTGCCCAGACTCCCAGCACAGCAGCACAGATGCAGATGGCTGTCAACTCCACTTCCTGCCTAGAAATCCTGAAACTGCTTCTAAATGCTGCTCCTTTCATCTCTTGGACACCTACTCACACAGAGCTGGGAAAAAAAATCCTCTGGCCACTGCCTTACAAGGTGAGTCATGCCGAAGTTAGAGCTCTGTGGGAAATCTCTATCCAGCCCTATCCTTTTAATATATCTGTATGTGGGGGTGTGCATGGATGTGTCTTGTGTACAAAGGAAGGAGTGTGCAAGCAACGTGACTGACACTTTCACTCTCCGTGTTCATTCCATACCCATGGGTACAAAGACATTATGGAAACCCTGGCACAGATAAACCCTTCTGTCCATGGATACAGAGAGATCCAAGAGCCCCTGGCACAGACAGACCCTCCTGTCCATGGATACAGAGACATCCAAGAGCCCCTGGCACAGACAGACCCTTCTGCCCACGGGTGAGGGAGGGCAATGGGGGTGAGTGGGCAGCGAGTCCCAAACGGGAACCAGACCCAGCTCCAGCCATGCCAGACCCTACCAAGGCTCAATGCTGGCTCCTCTGGAATGGGAAAGCCCTTCAGCCTTGTCCCTGCCCAGAGGGGCAGTGCTGAGCTGCAGCACAGGTTGTTTTCCCCACAGGCTGCAGGAGATGAGAACACAACACTTGCAAACACTGCCTGCAAGCCACAGCTCTGGGTGCTCCCCATGAAGCTCAGCCCTGGGACCACCGTGTGCCCCAAGCTTCAGGGGATGCAGTGGGAGCCTGGCTGGGCTCTGCCCTGGGGCCATCCTGCAGTGACAGCTGCAAACAGGGAGCATTCAGCTGCCACAAACAGCCAAGCCAGGGCTGGAGGGGAGCTGGTCCAGCCCAGACCGCACTGTTGTGTGCTGTGCTCTGGGGCTGGGGCTCCCTGCAGAGGGGACTGGACTGAAGTGCCAGGGGAAACAAAGAAGCTCCAGCTTAAGCCTAACTGAGCTGGGTGGGTGGGCTGGGAGGAGTGGGGAGGCTCAAGGGGAGTCACAGAGCTCATCCTGCTGGAAGCATGAGGAAAAGGGAGTGGGAACTCAGCAGTGAGGAGAGCTGAGGGCTGGAGAGCAGCTCTGAATGACACTAAAATCTCATCAGGCCTCTGAGACATTGCTGCTCTTCAGCCAGTGACAGGATGTGTCCCTAAGACTGGGGCTCAGCCTCCCTCGTGGTGAGGGGCATCGAGCAAGGCACCAGTGTGATGGAGACTGCGATGGGCTGGGAACTCCCTGGGGGAAAGGAGGGAACAGCTGTGAAGTAAAAGGCAGGTGGGGGAGAGAACTGTTCAGAGAAGGGCTGAGCTACAGCTTGAGCAAGCTGAAAAATGTCATTTGGGGTCATCCCAGATTGATTTCATTTCAGAAGGTATTGAACAAGTTTAATTTTTGGGGGGTGTCATGTTTTCCCCTGCAGGTGCACAATCTGCAAACTTGAGCTGCATTTCCCGAAATGCTCAAGCAAGTCTCTGCTGCAGGTCACACCATTTCTCCTTCGGCTGATTCCGGCCCGGTGCTGAGCTGCAGCTGAGCCCTGGCAGAGCCCAGAGCAGCCTCAGCATCCACAGAGCCCGGCTGCAAGGAGAGAAACCAGAAACCGCCCGTCAGCTGAAGGCTCCTGTCCCCCTTGTCCCAGCTCCCGCCGTGCCCAGGCCGTGCTGGCCGTGCCCAGAGCGGTGCCCAAAGCTGCCCATCATTGCTGCCTTGGGCACAGAGCAGGAGGGCAGGACTGTGCCCAGCCTGCAGCCAGCCATGGCACATCCAGCCCCTCAGCAGCTGCCACAGCAGGATGCTCCTGTGCTCGCTGCCATCTCCCAAAAGCTCTTATCTCACCCTGCCAAGGAGACGGGGACCCGCCTCACGCCATTGCTGCCCGAAGAAAAGCTGGTCCCAAACGATGTCCTCAGCCTTCTCCAAGGACACGGCCCATCCACGCTGCAGCTGGGCCCAAGCACTTCCTGATCCACACTGGACACCACCTAGAACGCTTCCTTTAGAGAAACAAATGACAAATGAATGAAAATAGATTACAGACAAAAATGGGAGACACGAGAAAAGGTAAAAATTTTATCTCTGTCAGGGGCTGGAGGAAGGCCCAACCACTACATGCCAGGGAAAAAATAACTCAGGGGTGAGGGAAGCCCATGGTTTTTCCCTTTCCCCCTGCACTGCCCCCAAAAGTAATGGTGATCTCAAAGCAAACAAGGGCAGTGGAGCAGCCCAAGCCCTTCCTTGCCTGCAAAGCAAAGCAGCCATGCACAGTTCTGGAGTCCCACCTCTGCTCCTGCCATGGGCTTTGTTTGTGTCAGGCTGGCTGCCCCAGCTCCAGCCCCAGCCCAGGGCACGGTGGGTGCTGGGGGCTGTTGCCAGGGCCAGGAGCCAACTCCCATTTCGTACCCAGCCCAGCCCATCCCCCCAGCCCTGCCAAAAAGCATCTTGGCAGCCGACGGAAGAATCCTTTTTATCCTCCCCAGCAAAGGGGGAACCTTTGGTTCCCGGCCAAGCTGTGCAATGCCCGAATCTGGGAGCATCCCCCTGGGTCTGGACTCATCTGCAAATTCGCTGTGGAGCCTGGCTTTGAAGAAGGTGCCAGAATCCAAGTCCATCATCTTCAGCTTGCCGGTGGCCAGGTGGAGGAAGAGGCTGTCATCCTTGATGCCTTCCTTGCTGTCCCCAGCAGCAGCAGCAGCCCCACCTGGTACAGCTACTCCAGGGGCTCCTTCTCCTTCCCTGGGGGTGAGACCAGGCTGTCAGTGTTCTGCCCAGGGCCCCAGCTGCCAGTGAACCAGGACAAGCCAAACCAGCTCAGATGGGGGCCACCAGTGCTGGGCAGAGCAGCTCAGCTCCAGCACAAGGGCTGTGTGTTCCCATCTGATGACCCCCGTGCAGTGACACAGGCAGGACAAAAACGTCTGGGGTTCTTTGCTTCTGATTGCCAGGGCATCTGTGGAGCTGTAACTTACCAGGACCCTGCATCAAAGCCTGCCTGTGGCTCTCTCCCTTCTTCTATGGCAGATGAATATTCTGCATCCAAGGATCACTGAACAGATCTTCTAATGAAGGCCTTTCCATGTCGAGCATGGATAAACACCTCCTGATCAGACCTTGGCACTCTGGGGAGAGAAACCACAAACCGCTGGTCAGTTGGAGAAGTCTCCAGTCCGCTTTGCCCCACTCCTCCCATGCCCTGGCCATGCTGCATGTGCTCAGAGCTGGGCCTAAACCTTCCCATCAGTTCTTTGTTTTGGAGGAGAGCAGGACGTGCCAGCCCCTCAGCAGCTGCCAGAGCAGGATGCTCACGAGCCTGCTGCTGTCTCCCAGCACTGGTATTTCCCCCGTGCCCAGAGATGAGGATGCACCTTGAGAGAGCCGTTGTGGCAGTGAGAGCTGATGGTCCCAGCTGATGTTCTGGCCCCTCCTGAAAGGGTGCTCCCCGCAGACCATCTGGTGCAGCAGGATGCCCAGGGACCAGATGGTAGCTGGCTTGCCATAGTACCAGCCAAACTTGGTCCATTCTGGAGGGCTGTAGGACAGGGTTCCTATGGAATACAGATGGCGTTTATCAGGGGGATGCTGCTGCTCCCAGAGCCTGGTCCCACCATCCCTGGGCATGTGGGGGCTGCCCCAGTGGCACATGGTGTGACCTGCTGTCCTCTCTGCAGCACCTGGGACTTGTGTACAAACATGGGGTTGGAAAAGAAGCCACTGGTATTGGAAGAGGGCAGCTGAAGCCCTGGCAAGGCCTGACCATGACAAGGTAAAACCCATGCAAGGAAAATCCATGCTTTCATCCTCCATGCCTGCATGGCCCAAAACACATTATGAAGTCAAGGCAAACAAGGTGAGCACAGCAGTCCAAGCCCTTTCTCATCTGCACACCAAACCAGCTGGTGCACAGGTTCTGGCCCCCCCTCTCTGCCAGCCCCACCCACAAGTGTTTCTGTCGGGCTGGGTGGCCCAGCCCCAGTCCTGGGCAGAGTGGCTGGCAAAGGCTGCCAGCAAGGCTGGAAGCTGGCCCTCCACTTGCCCCAACTCAAAAGCAACTCGGCTGAAGGTTCAGTGCCATGACTGGCAGCAAAAGGGAGAATCCCCACTACCACACAAAGGCTGGGCCAGGAGATGTTGGGCCAGGAGATGCTGGGACCGGGAGCACACCACTGTGTGGGCTTACCTGCAAAGTGAGTGTAGGCTGTGTCCTGCAGGTAGGTGCCACAGCCAAAGTCAATCAGTTTTGCCTGCCCGGTGGCCAGGTCAACCAGGACATTCTGTGGTTTGATGTCCCTGTGCAGGACCCCGCAGCTGGTGCAGTGCCGCACGGCCTCCAGCACCTGGCGGAACAGCTCCCGCGCCACCTCCTCGGACAGGAACCCCCGTGCCCGAATGAAATGCTGCAGGTCCTGACACCGCTCCGGGCGCTCCAGCACCATCACGATGTTGTTGGGGAGCTCGAGCCACTCCAGCAGCTGGATGACACCAGGGAAGCCGGTGGACACCTTGTCCAGCAGCACGATCTCGAGGGGTGCGCTGGTGCCGTCGGGCTGCGGGAAGACCACGATGCCGTCAGCGGGGCTGATGCCGTGCCAGGGCTCGGGAAGCCCTCATGCAGCCCGGGATGCTCTGCTGGCCCCACGCCCGCTCTCCCTCGAGGGTCCTGACGGCTTCCACTCTGCCGGCCCTCGCCTCATCCCCGCCCGGCACGTCCCGGCTTCTCCCGCTGGTCCCGCTCACTCACCAGCTCGCCCCAGTGCCGGACGCGGTTCCGTGGCACCCTTTTGATGGCCACCTGCAAGCCAAGGCCAACAGCGGGCTGAGCTCGCCGCCCGCTCCGCCGAGCCCCATCCTCCTCCTCCTGCGCCCCCTCGTCCTGTGCCCGCCGCCGGCCCCGCCACTCACCGGGGCGCCGTCCGAGAGCCGCGTCGCCGCCCAGACGCTGCCGAAGCCGCCGCGCCCCAGCAGCGAACCCACCCGGTACCGCTCCTTCAGGCCCACCTGGGCCTTCCCTGCCGGCGAGACGCGGCTGTCAGCGCTCGGCCCGGGGCCAGGAACGGCCCCCGAGCGCCCCTCAGCCGCCCCGGGCCGGGCAGCCCCAGGCGTTCTCTCTGCGGAACGGGACAGCGGCGGCTCGGGGCCGGCGGCCGCGCTGCCGAGCGGCGGAGCTCGGGCCGGGGGAGCCGCAGCGCAGGCGGCGGGAGCGGCCGCGCCGCGTGTGTCCTCCGCGGGCCCCGGGAGGAGCCGGGGCCGGGGCCGGGCTCGGGGCCGGGGCCGGATCCCACGTTGGGGCCGGGGCCGGGCTCGGGCCAGGTGGAGCCAAAGGGCGGCGATGCCGCCCCAGCCCCAGGCACTGATGCCCGCCCAGCAGCGCCACCGGCAGCACGCCCAGAGCCAGGCGAAGGCGAGACCCAGGCGGGACGCCCGGGGCCGGGGACGGGGACGGGGACGGGGACGGGGACGGAGCAGCCCCGCCCGGGGGCGGGCCAGGGGCATGGCCCGGCCTGGAACGGGGAGAGGGAGACTGGGAGAGGAGGGGGACACCGGGAAAGGGAGAGACAGCGAGGGTGCGGGACTGCGAGAGAGGGTGCGGGACAGCTGGAGAGGGACAGGGGAAACAGAGAGTCGATAAAATTGTTTGTTTTGCTGCTGCCGCTTCTGCCGCTGCTGCCGCTGCAACTGAAGCCCTGGGGCCGTTTGTCCCCGTGTCCGTTTTTCCGTTCCCTGCTCGCGCCCGTGCCAAGCCCCGCGTGCCCCAGGGACACCCCCTGAACCTTCTCTTCCCATGGAAGAATCATCTTTCAACTGCAGGCATCCACGGCCAAAATTGGGAGTCTGCCTCCAAAATTCCCTATCTATGCAAGGATAGCTCCCAGACAAAAGCTGCCAGGACTGTGTAGGTTCTCTTGGCTTCCTGAGGGCCAGCTCTCATTGCCTTTGAAACCCTGGGGCTCCCCACTTTCCTTCCCATGGAAAAGAACTGTCCTTCTTGTCCTGACGCCCATGGACAGAACTGGGATTTGGCCTCCCAAATTCCATCTCTGCAAGGATTGCTCCCAGACTAAGACAAACAGGTCTGGCTTGCCTTGGCCTCTGGTGACTGCCTCTCATCTGCCTTCAAAACCCTGGGCTTCTGTGCTTTCCTTCCTACAGACAAGAACTGTCATTCATGTCCAGGTGCCCATGGCCTCAAGCACATGACCACTTTATAGTGGTCAAAGGAGCTCTGTGCTCAGTGGGCTGGAGACTGAGGAGAGCAGAGGAGAGCCCTGAGAGGGATGGACAGGCAGTTTCAGAGATGATGGATCCTTTTGACATCGTAGAGAATATCCAGAGAAAGAAACAATTAATGCCAAGGGCAGCTGGGGAGGCCCAGACTGGAAACAAGGAGAAAGGAATCTCTCTCCCAGGGCAGGGCTGTGGTACAACACATCCCCCAGAAGAAGTCTGGGCCAGCCCAAGGCACAGGGATGTGCAGCAGCTGAAAGGTTCTTCTGTATTGGACTCCTGGAAGGGTTTGTGCAATCTCCTCTTAGGCCCTGAGCTTCAAGGGCTCAGCACCAAATGCACCACGGGGCTGATTGGGGTCAAGCAAGTCCTGACAAACCATGGCTCTGCCTTGGCTTCCCTCTGGTCTGGTGCAGTTCATGAGGAAGGTTTCTTTCTCCAGTTATGGAGAAATATTTCAAAGACTGTGTAAGAAATATCCATTCCAGTTTTTAAGGGTGTATTTTATTACTGCTTTCCAGAAACAAGAAAGTGCCTGTCTGCATGACATGAAGAATGGAACTCATTACAGGCTGCCCAGACTGCTTTGTGCCATGTGTCTTTTTTTGCTATTCTAATTAGTGTGTTGTACTTTTCCTCTTTTTTTCTTTTTTAACTTTTGATAATATTTTCCATAAAGGGATGCCATTAGTCACAGTATTGCTACATCAGTATCTAGTGGGCTTGTGTTAAGCAGAGACAGTAAGGAGCCATGATCACTGTGCATTGAAGTAAAATAAAGTGTCCTGCTGTGCCCTGTGTGACCCAGGTGCTTCCTGAGCCCTTGTCTGTCTCTGCAGGGCAGTGCCTGTGAGCAGAGGTGGAGGGAAGAGACTCCCAGCACAGCAGCACAGATGCAGGTGGTTGTCAGCTCCACTTCCTGCCTAGAAATCCTGAAACTGCTTCTAAATGCTGCTCTGCTCTGATGCCTTGAGGAGCTGGAACAGAGGCTACACACAGAGTTCAGGGGAATAAAATGGGTATTTATTGAGAGGCCACGAAAGGCCTCCAAAAGCCACACCCTAGCAGGATGAGTGCTACAGGTGTGACCCCTGCCTGGATGGCTCCAAGATGGAAGCAAAGGAGGGCTTGGTCACAAAATCTTACACTTTTATCGGTTTTGGTTCATTTGCATGAACCCACTCTCCACATTTCCGTGTTGTTTGTGCTTAGGGCCTGAAGTCTGGAGAAACTGTCCTTGAGTTCTTAACTGGAATAGGACTGTTTTGTCTTCATCACCCTAGCACATCAGAAAAGCACATCCAAGGAGAATAGGGAAACTTGAAACTAAAGGCCTCATTTCCCCCCTTTAGAGGCTCTACAAGGCCTCTACCTTGTCGAATCTCTATTCTAAATATTACTAACAACAAGTATTTAATTACAGCTAAATGACCATTAATAATAAATACCAAACATTAAATAAATACCTAGTAGTAAATACATACTTAATAATAAATGTAAACATAAACCTAATAATAATGAACCTCTAACACGAGCAATATCTTAACCAATCAAATGTTATATTAAAGAAATTAGACACAGAAGAAAAACGATGATTTCTACCAGTCTTTGTTGTTACAGTTGTTCAGAAGCTGAAGCTTTCTTAATTCTGGAGTAGTGAATCCAGGGTCCTCTGTCAGCAACTTTGACTAGAGTGAAGGTAGTCAGCAGGACTTTAAATTGTTCTTTCCACTTGGCTTGCAGAGGATCACTGTCCCACCACTTCACATAGACCCAGTCTCCAGGCTGGAACAGATGTGCAGGGGTGTCCAGTCCTGTGGGTCTGGATAGCACGATGTAACTCTGAAGCTTTTGGAGCTTCTGCAAAGTGAAACTTAGAGCCATTAAATAACCCTGTAAATCACGTTTCCTCTTCATGTAAATTAATTTCACCTGGAATATGTGGGGTTTTACATGGTCTACCATATGTTAACTTTTGCTTCAATCAAACAATCAAACATATTTGCTTGGAGAGGTTGTGGGGTCTCCATGTGTGGAGATGGTCCAAGTCCAGCTGAATGCAGTTCTGGGCAATCAGTTCTAGGTGCCCTGACTTGAGCAGGTTGGTTCAGACTAACTGCAGGCTGGTTGGCCTGTCTTCCCCTCCCTTTCATCAAGGTCTGGCATGGCGTGTGTCCCCTCCACCCAACACCTGCTGGGTTGCAGCCAACAGTGGAGCCATGAGATCTTCTTGGTGGCAAACACAGAGGCCAACCCAGGCTTGCCCCTGATTATTTCATGAGGGTCTTGGCCAGCCCTGCTCCTTTCACCTGGTTATCAAAGCAGAGTTTCACCTGCCTCATCCAGCAACAAGTGGCTACCAAAGCACACAAATTTGCATTCACAGTGTAGCTACAATGGGGTGCAGCAGCTCGTTGAAAATGCCAGTGGCCATGGGGAACCAGCCAAAAGGAACTTCCCACCAGTGGTGTTCTCCTGTCCTCCTAATTTGTTCCATTCCCTGTTTTAGAACTTTACCATCATGCTGAACTGTTATTAGGATCTTTTTAGCTTTGGCCTTGGCTTTTTATGCCAGCTGCTGCAGATTTGCATGATCTAACATTTCTTTCACAATTGTTTGTGTTTATACACAAAACCACAGTCCCTAATTGTAGTTACATTACAAATCCACGTATTTAAGTTACTAAACACAGTCTGGTTACAAGCTTCCAAGCTTCCAATTCTTCTCCCCAGCAATGGTTTTGGTGAGTTAGGCATGTAAAGGAATTGATGCTTCTCCAATTTGAATTCCAAAGGTAGAAGAAAAACTGTGTTTCTCTTACCCCAGTTACCCCAATAACATGTACAGTGTTGTGACTCAGTTTCCCTTCAAAGGTATTTAACATAGAATGTGCTGCTCCAGAATCTACAAAAATTACTTGATGTCAACTTTCCCCAGCTTAGTTATAATCAAGGGCTCTGCTGGGGGAATAGCCCTTGGTCACCATCCCTCAGAGCCTGAGCCACTTGAGGTTTGTGCTACTGAGAGTTGGGGAACTGAGGATTTATCTTTTAACACTGGACAGTCCTTTTTCCAATGCCCCCACTTTCTACAGTATGCACACTGGTCCTTCTGTGTAGGGGAAGCTTTGTTGGGTGACTTTTCCTGAGTTGCCTTCTTACTAGGTTGGGATTTAACTCTTTCAGTAGAACCTCTATCTCAAAACACTTTCCACTCCAAAAAGGAGACAGAGCAGTCCGTCAACTTTATTTGAATAAAGGGAGAGAGTTCACCAGGGCACATGCCTGCAGGGTTTTCTCTCTCGAGGTTTCAGAGGGTGCAGCCTCCTTTTATCCTGAACTCCCGGCTGCACGTTGCCCTCTTCCTTTCCCCACTGGTCGAGGCACTAGGAAGGTAAAGCCTTCCTGAACATCCTGCCCCATATCCCCCCTTGAACCTGGCATTTCCCCCCAAAGTTCAGGAGTTCGGCCTTATGCAGACCCTTGTCTGTTTGAGGAGCCAAAGTCAGTAGAAATGTTACAACCCATTTCAAAGACATTAACACCCATCCCTTCACACACCAAATGATTTGTAAAGACATGAGCACACATCTTTCCTCTCACATTGATGGTTCCTGTGCTGGTGACAGTCTTTTAAACCCAGCCTTCAGCCTGAGCTCTCTGCTGTTGTAGTTCCATGCACAGAGGTTGTTGTCTCTCAGCCCTTCCATGGGCAGGCCGGTGTTCAGCCATCTCCAGGACAGCAGGGCCCCACCCCACGTCACTGTGCCCTGGGAAGACAAAAACCATCATTCCAAATGTCCTCCCCTCCTTCTTCCCAGGCATTTGGCCCTGCTGGTTACCACAGGGAAAAGGAGACCCCTGTGACAGTGTGGAGTACATGGAACCAAACATCCATTGTGACACTGCAGAACATCACAGAACCAAGGAAACCCCTGTGACACTGGGGGGCCCCATGGAACCAAGAGTTCATTGTGACACAATGGGGGACATGAAGCCAAAGAACCATTGTGACACTGCAGATCCAAGGAGACCATTGTCACACAATGAAAACTCATGGGACCAAGGGTCCACTGTGACATTGTGGGGCCCCATGGAACCTGTGAGCCATTGTGACACTGCCTGGCCTTGTGGACCCAACGAGACCATGGTGACACTTTGGGGCCCCATGCAATCAAGGATTCCATTTTGACACTGAGGAATCTCATGGAACCAAGGGTCCATTGTGACACTTTGGAACTACAGAGACCATTGTTGAGAATAAGGACACCCAAGGAACCAAAAGTCCATGTGAAAGAACAGAACCTCACAGAACCAAGACTGCATGGTGGCACAGCAAGGCCTCATAGAAGCAATGAGTCCAAAGGCCCAAAAGAGTTCTTGCATGGTTCTTCCTTGGGGAAGGGGAACTTCAATGGTTTCAGCTTGGGCTGACACACACTAATCAAAGGTGTCTCTTTTCAATGAGGAAATTTGGGGGTTTTAGATTTAAAAAAAAAAAAAAAAAAAAAAAAAAAGGAAAACCATCTTTTTCCTGAATGTAGCCAGTTCTCCAAGCAAAGCAGGTCCCAGGTGAGTGAGGACAGACAGAATGGGCTTGGGGAATGTGGAGCAAGGTTGTGCACACTGGCTCAGACCTCAAGGCACAGCTTCTCTGAGCAGGCCAGACCTCCTGAGGAGAGACCCTGGATCAATATCAATCACAGAACGCTGCAATCACCTCTGCTCTAAAGACAAAGCAATGAAATACACCCTTCAAAATAGGAATGGGTATTTCTTAGAAGCTCTTGGAAATATTTCACCATAACTGGATTTGAAAATCTTCCTAATAAATGGCACCAGAGCAGAGGGAAATCAAGGCACAGCCATGGTTTCTCAGGATTTGCTTGATCCCAATCAGCCCCTTGGTGCATTTGGTGCTGAACCCTTGAACCTCAGAGCCTGAGAGGAGATTGCAGAAACCTTTCCAGGAGTCCAAGTCAAAAGAAAACCCCAAAGTGTCTCAAAGCATTAATGGGTCCCACTGAGGTCCATCCCCAACACAGGCTCCTCATGGACTGCTTGGAGGAGAGAATGGGAGGCCAGGATTACCCAAAAACCTCTGAGAGACTGAGAGAAGAAAGGAAAAAAGAAAGTACCTTAAAAAACTGAAGAACCTTGAAGCATTAATGAGCTCCACTGAGTGTTGTTACTGACAAAGGCCCTCAAGAGACTAATTAAAGCAGATAATTGGAGGCCATGATTGCACAAAGTTCTCAGAGACTCCAATGCAAAAGCAAAACCCAAAGTCCTCTGAAAAACCTGCAGTCCCTGGGAGCATGAAGGAGCCCCCAGGGCCATTCCTGACCAAGGCTCCCCAGGGACTCGTCCCAGCAGATCCCTGAGGCCACTGGGATGTGGGGGGATGCTGAGGGCAGGACAAGGGGTGACAGTGCCCAGCCTTGCTGGGGCTGTGCCAGGAGGCCCCAGTGGCTCAGGACAAGGTGTCTCCTCCCAGCCCTTGGTGGCACAGACCCTGCTGTGCCCCAGGGCACCAAGACTTGGCTTCTCTTTGTCCCCACCTGTCATCTCTGCCTCCAATTTCCTGCTCTGACTGGAATCTGGAGATACTTTCTCAGTTTTGTCTCTCAGTGGGACCCATTAAAACTTTAGGAAATTTTGGAGTTTGATTCTGACTTGGAGTTCTTGAGAGGTTTCTTCAGCTCCCTCTCAGGGACTGATGTTCAGGGCCTCAGCACAAACCCCAAGAGGGTCATTAAAGTCCTTGTGCTGTGTCTGTGCTGATGAGCTGGGCTGGGCTCCGGGCACAGAGGGAGATCCTGGCAACCAAGAAGAGCTTCAAAAACACCTTTCTCTTCATGAGCAGCTCTTCTCCCAGCCCAGCAGGGCTGGGGCACTGCCTGCAGCCACCCCAGGCACAGCACAGAGGCACAGAGAGCTTCAATCAGTCAGGGCTGGGAAGATGCTCAGAAGTGCCTGGGGCAGAATCACTCCCAGCCCTTGACACAGGAAGCCTCTGGCTGCAGGACAATGCAGCTGCAGCTCCTGCAGTCATCTCCTAAAGCTGGAACATCCCAATGCCTGCAGACTCGGTGAGTACATTCTCTGATGATCTCTTGTGTAGAGCAGCCAGGGGTGCCCAGGGCTGTGGTGCAGAGCAGGGTCCTGCAGCCCAGGGCGCTGTGCTGGGGCAGGGACTCTGCTGCCTGCCAGGGACAGCTCTCAGCCAGCCCTGGCAGCTGCTCCCAGCACTGGGGGACAAGGTCTGGGTGGAAGGAGACAGCTGGTAATGCTTGGAAGTGTTGTCCTTGTGTGTTGAGGATGCTGCATTGTTCAGGACTGCTCCCAGCATGACATTTAACTCCAGAACATTTCCAAGTAGATTATATAGGGAGCACAGCAATTCAGGGGCTACATAAAAAGGAAAATTCTGCTTTTTTAGCCTACTGCTCTGGGTTGCCTAGATGGGAAATTGCATATAGATATTTATCTCTCAGTTCAGGTAGGGAGGAATAAGAAATTTATTTCTCAGATTTTAATAAAGCAGTCAGTCACAGAGATCAGCAAAAGGTCCCTTACAGGCAGCATTAGTGTGACTTTTCCAGCCTCCTCAGGGTTGCTGTGACGTTGCATCAGAGTCTGCAGAGGCAGAGATGGCCCTGGGCAGTGTCCTGTGCTGGGAGGGATCTGCAGGGCAGAGCTGAGACCCCAGGGCTGGGCTGGGCTCTGGCAGCAATGGCAGGGCCCAGCCCTGGGCACAGGGAAGCAGCTGCTGGCAGGGACAGCTCCAGGCACAGAGCCCTAGGCAGGCAGTGGGGGGAAAATGCCACCAAGCTGGGCTGGGATATTTCAAGTCCTCTCCATACTGAACTATGCCATGATTACTTTTCTTACAGATCCCCATGCCGAGACACAGCAAATGTCCAACAGCACCTCCTTCAGCCACTTCCTCCTGCTGCCATTGGCAGACTCGCGGCAGCTGCAGCTCCTGCACTTCTGCCTCTTCCTGGCCATCTCCCTGGCTGCCCTCCTGGCCAACGGCCTCATCATCAGTGCCGTAGCCTGTGGCCACCACCTGCACACCCCCATGTTCTTCTTCCTGCTCAACCTGGCCCTCAGCGACCTGGGCTTCATCTGCACCACTGTCCCCAAAGCCATGCACAATTCCCTCTGGGACACCAGACACATCTCCTACTCAGGATGTGCAGCTCAGCTCTTTTTCTTTCTCTTCTTCCTTGGAGCAGAGTATTTCCTCCTGACCATCATGTGCTACGACCGCTACGTGTCCATCTGCAAACCCCTGCACTACGGGACCCTCCTGGGCAGCAGAGCTTGTGCCCACATGGCAGCAGCTGCCTGGGCCAGTGGGTTTCTCAATGCTCTGCTGCACACGGCCAATACATTTTCCCTGCCCCTGTGCCATGGCAATGCCCTGGCTCAGTTCTTCTGTGAAATCCCCCAGATCCTCAAACTCTCCTGCTCACACTCTAGCCACAGGGAACTTGGGCTTCTTGCTGTTACTGCCTGTTTAGGAGTCGGATGTTTTGTGTTCATTGTTTTCTCCTATGTGCATATCTTCAGGGCTGTGCTGAGGATCCCCTCAGAGCAGGGACGGCACAAAGCCTTTTCCACCTGCCTCCCTCACCTGGCTGTGCTCTCCCTGTTCCTCAGCACTGCAGTGTTTGCGAACCTGAAGCCCCCCTCCATCTCCTCCCCATCCCTGGATCTGTCCCTGTCAGTGCTGTACTCGGTGGTGCCTCCAGCCCTGAACCCTCTCATCTACAGCCTCAGGAACCAGGAGCTCAAGGCTGCAGTGTGGAGATTGATGACTGGATGGTTTCAGGAACATTAAACTGCTGGCCAATTTATGCAATCACTTGTAATCGAAGTCATATTTGATTGTTCTTGTTGGTTTAGTTGTTGTTTTGTTCTTTCTTTTTCTTTGTTTTAGTTTTTCAATATATTCCACAAAGAAATGCCATTGCTTGTGCCATATTTCATTTTAAATTTTCCACCTTTACTGTGACCCACAGACAGTGTCAATGAGGAGCTGTACCCTCTATGGCATTAAATGAACTAAAGAATCTTACAGCAAAGTTTTCTCCAGAGATGCCCCTTTTGTTCCCTTCTCTGGAGCCGCAGCAGCAATGTCTGTGTGCAGAGCTGGGGGCAGATCAGTGCTGGCACAGCAGCTGTGCCCAGCAGCAGCAGCAGCACTTGGTGTTACCAGTGCTGCTCCCGTGCCACTGCCCCGCTGCCCTCCTGGCCCTCGTGTTGCTGCAGGGCCTGAGTGCTCGGGGCCGGGCACAGCCCTGGGGGTGGCAGTGCAGGGGCTGCAGCAGGGACAGGCCATGGGCACTGCTGGGGCAGCGCTGACACCTCAGGACAGGGCCTGGGGGCTCCAGGCTCCTTGGCCAGGCTCTCTCCACAACACTTGGCCAGCCCAATGCTGAGTACAGAAAAGCCCCAGGAGCAGTCCCAGGCTGGCCGTGGGCAGGCTGGGGGCAAACAGCATGGCTGGTGCTCTGCAAGGTGCCTGCAAGGGGGACACCCTGGCAAGGAACAGCAGAGCAGGGGCTGATCCATCCCCACTGCACTGGACACCCCAGGGCAGCGTCCCAGAGCGTCCTCATGCACCTGCCAACAACATCCCCCCCTCTGCAGCCCTGGCCTCTCCCCCAGCTCACACAGGAGCCGCATCCTTGCAGGCACACACACGGCAGCACTGGCTCAGGAGCCCCTGTTTGCATTGCACACAGCAGGGTCAGCACCCCCATGGTGCTGCTGTGGGGACATGGAGCTGAGTGAGCACAAATGCCATCAGCCCCTGGGCCAGCAAGGGCTGGGGACGGCAGGGAAACCACTCAGGTTTGTTGTGGCCTCTGAAGTCAGCCAGAAAGTTTGTTCCCATCAGCTGTGAGTTTCCTGTCCTAATGCAGATGTTGTTGCTCAGAGGCAGGGCTGCCTGGCAGCCATCCCCAAACTGCCCTGAACATTTCCTTGGCTTCACCTTTGCTTTCTTTACTCTTTCTTTGTGCAGATTTCCTCCTCTTGCCCATCCTATCTCCTCCTCTGCAAACAGTCCATCCCTGTTTTCCTTTCCTCTCTGGCCCCACTCCCCATTTCAGTTCCTCAGTTGGCACCATGGGAACATCCCGTGGGGAGCAGGATCATCCTCCAAGTGCTTCAGGAATTGTCTGCAGGGTCCTGCAGTGTCTCGTGCTGCTCCCTTGCCAGAGGCACCGCAGGCCAAGGGGGCACATCTGGGCTGCTGTGTCTGGGTGTGGGGCTCTCTGTTCTGGGCATTGAGGAGGTGCTGGAGACGCTCTGCAGGACTGACAGGATGGGCTTTGGGGCCTGTATGGAGAAGCTGAGGGACCTGAGCTGCTGGACCTTGTGAAGAGGAGGCCCAGGGCTCATCCTGCACCTGCTCCAAGGGTGGTTTCAGACAATCACAGAATCAGCAAGGCTGGAAAAGATCCTGGAGATCATCAAGTCCAACCTGTGGCCTGACACCACCTTGTCTCCCGGAGCCTCCTCTTTTCCAGGATAAACATCCCCAGCAACCTCAGCCACTCCTCACAGGACTTGTGTTCCAGACTCCTCACCAGCCTTGGTGCCCTTCTCTGGACACTCTCCAGACCCTCCATGTCCTTCCTAAATTGGGGGACCTGGAACCAGCCACAACATTAGAGGCTCTGCCCAACCACTACCGAATACAGGGGAAGAATCACTGCCCTGCTCCTGCTGGCCACACCATTCCTGATCCAGGCCAGGAGCCATTGGCCTTCTTGGCCACCTGGGCACACTGCTGGCTCATGTCCAGCCTGCTGTCCATCAGTGCCCCCAGGTCCCTTTCTGCCTGGCTGCTGTCCAGCCACTCTGTCCCCAGCCTGTAGCACTGCAGGGCTTGTTGTAGCCAAATTGCAGGGCCCAGCACTTGGTCTTGTTAAACCTCACCTTGTTGGATTTGGGTCCTGGATCCAGCCTGTCCAGGTCCCTGTGCAGAGCCCTCCAACCCTCCAGAACATCCACTATGCCTGCCAACTTCATGTCACCATGGTTCTTTGAGCTCCTGGATAGTTACAATAGTCTCCATGATTCCATGAGGCCTCCCAGTGTCACAATGTCTCTTTGGTTCCATGGGACCCCAGGGTGTCACAAAGTCCCATGGATCCTTGGGCCCTGCAGTGTCACAATGGATCCTTGGTTCCATGAGGTCTCACAGTGCAGTAATGCTCTCCTTGGTTCCAGTGTCACAATGGACTCTTGGTCCCAAGGGTCACCATGGTGTCAAACATGTTTCCTTCATTCCAGGAGTCCCTGAGGATCAACACTGGCCCCTTGGTTCCATGGGCCCTGCAGTGTCACAGTGGCCTCTGTTGTTCCACCAGGACCCAGACTCTCACAATGGACTCCTTGCTTCCATGTGGCCCCACAGTGTCACAGTGGCCCCTTGGCTCTGTGGTGCCATGTTGTACACAGTGTCACTATGGTCCTCTCAGTCCCATGAGGCCCTGCAGTGTCACAATGGCCCCTTGGTTCCCCAGGGCCCTGCAGTGTCACAATCATCACAGAAACACCCAGGCTGGAAAAGACCTCAGAGAGCATCAAGTGCAACCTGTGACCCAACACCACCTTGTCACCCAGACCATGGCACTCAGTGCCACATCCAGTCTATCCTGAAACACTTCCAGGGATGGTGACTCACCCACCTACCTGGGCATCCCATTCCAATGCCCAACCACCCTTTTTCCTAATTTCCTAATGTCCAGCCTAAACATCCCCTTGGTGCAGCTTTAAGGCTGTGTCCTCTTATCCTTTCACTCTTCTCTGGGAATAGACCCCAACATCCACCTGGCTGCACCCTCCTGTCAGGGAGTTTTAGGGAGTGATGGGGTCTTGCCTGAGCCTCCTCTTCTCCAGGATAAACAACTCCAGCTCCCTCAGGCACTCCTCACAGGACTTGTGTTCCAGACCCCTCACCAGCCTTGTTGTCTGTCTCTGGACACGCTCCAGCCCCTCCATGTCCTTCCTAAATTGGGGGCCCAGAACTGGACACAGCATTCGAGGTGCTGCCCAACCAGTGCTGAGCACAGGAGAAGAGTCACTGCCCTGCTCCTGCTGGCCACACCATTCCTGATCCATAGGAGTCACAGTTTTTGGATGAGGGAAATGCAGGGGAGGGGGTGAGGACAAAGTGTGATTGATTGTCAGCCATGACGGGTCTTGATTTTCATATCTATACAAACTGCATTAGACGGTTTCTGAGGGTCAATATAATTGGGACATTGTATATATCCATCTAGAAACAGGAAAAGAAATCTTTACAGGACAAACTGTTCTCTCTGCACTGTTTTCAATATAGTATAGTCACTTGGAATACACTTCTGAAATCTGTCTAATTAACCACAGAAGAATTGATAACGTAAATGATTCCCAGGGACTTTTCTTGTTTGGGTGTTTTGAACAAAAGTTTGTCTTTGTCACTGAATTTGTGAACTGAAGAGCTCAAGAAAGAAGAGGCCTCTGGAGTAGTAAAATTCATCAGCAACCTCCAAGTATCTGAGGAACCATCCTCATCAGAGCAGGAATGAACAGAAATGGGCACAGCTTTCTGGCTGCCCCAGTTTTGGGATGGGCCCTGGGCCGGGAGCAGGAGCAGCTCTGGAGGGCCCCAAGGCCAGGGCTGTTGTGCTGGCCTGGGCAGATGGGATGGCAGGAGGGGCTGCAGAGCTCTCAGGAGCTCAGGGAGAGGGGAGCAGGGCACACAGGGAGCCTCCTTTTGCCTTGGCCAAGCACCTTCCCCCATGGCTGGGGCTGAGTCCTCTCTGAGCTGCAGCTGCTGCTGTGCCCTTGGCAGGGGCTGAGGCCGTGGGGCCACTGCCCAGAGCCCCCTGGCCTGAGCAGAGCTGTGGGGCCAGAGCCGGCTGGGCTGTGCTGGGGAGAGGCCCTTGGTGCTGCACAGAGCTCAGGGCAGCTGGCACAGCTTGCAGGGAGCTGGGCTGGCCTGAGAGAGCCTGCCAGAGAAAGCAGCAGTGTCCATCTCAGCCTGGCTGAGCGGGCAGGGGCAGGACTCAGCCCAGGCCTTGTGGGGCAGGGCCAGCGCCTGGGGAAGGCATTGCAAACAGGCAAGTGGCCCAGAGAGGAGGCTGCTCTGTGCCCTTGGTGGCACGCACAAAGCAGGGAGGGGGTCCAGGACATTTGTCACTGCCAGCCTCTGTCCCCAGCCCTTGCCAGCCCTGGCTGCTGAGCCCAGGTTTGCCCTGGGCTGAGTTTGGCTGTGGCCCAGCTCCATCCTCCTGCAGGGCTCAGGGCCTGTTCCTGGCCATGGCCAGCCCTGCCTGGCCTCTGTGCTGGCCCAGAGCCCGGCAGAGTCCGGGGCAGGGCTGTCAGTGCAGGCCCACAGGTGCCACGGGCTGTGCAGGAGCTGGCAGAGGCTGCCCAGCAGGGAGGCCATGGGGCACAGAGCCCCAGGGCTGTTATGGGCACCAGGCAGAGGGGCCGTTCCCACCTGCAATGCTCCTGTCCTGGGCTGGGCCTGCACAGGGGCTGGGCCACCATGGCTGGGCCAGCGTGGCACAATGGGGCCACGGAGCCGCTGCTGGGGCTGACAGCAAGGCCGGGCACACACAAGGAATTGCTGAGCATGGCCTGCGCTGGGCAGGGCTGGCTGTGGCAAGGGCAGAGCTCAGCTGGCCTTGGTGGCTGCTGGAAAAGTCAAGAGCCCAAAGAGCCTCCATGGCTGTGCTGGAGACCAAGGCTGGAGGAGGGAAAGGCAGGGCTGCTGTGGGATGGGGAGGGGATTGAATTCCAGCAGACACTGATATGAGGCTTAAGAAGGGTTGAAGAGAAAAGAAGCTTCACAAGCCTCAAAGGGGGAGATTCTTCTAGATGAAAAACCATCTCCAGTGGGGAACACACACTATGCCTGTTCTTCAAAACCCACCAGCTTCCCCTGTGTCGCAAGGGTTCCTTGATTCCAGGAGCCATTGCAGTGCCACAATGCTCTCCTTGGTTCCAAGAGGTCCTGATGCGTCACAGTGGCCCCTTGGTTTTATGGGGCCCCAGAGTGTCACAATGGCCTCTTGGATCCACAGCATCACAAAGGACACTTGATTCCATGAGGCCCCATTGTATAACAATGGCCCCTTGGTCCAAGGGGATCTGCAGTGTCACCATGGACATTTGGTTCTGTAAGATGCCACATGTCACAATGCTCTCCTTGTGTTCCCAGCGTCACAACACTCTCTTTGGGTCCATTGGGCTCTGCTGTGTCACAATGGACCCTTGTTTCCATGGGGCACCCCAGGGTCACAAGGGTCTCCGTGGTTCCACAGTGTGACAATGAACCCTTGGTTCCATGAAGCCCTGCAGTGTCACAATGGACATTTGCAGGGCTGGAACCCCTCTGCCCTGCAACCAGGCTGAGAGAGCTGGAGCTGTTCAGCCTGGGCATGAAAAGGCTCAGGGAGACATTAGAGCCCATTTCAGCACCTAAAGGGGCTTTGAGAGATCTGGAGAGGGACTTTGGAAAACAGGCCTGGAGTGACAGGACAGGGGGGAATGGCCATGAGATGAAGGAGGGCAGGTTTAGATGGGATATTGGGAAGAAATCTTCCCAGTGAGGGTGGTGAGGCCCTGGCACAGGCTCCCCAGAGAGGCTGTAGACTCCCCACCTCTGGAGGTGTTCAAGGCTGGGTTGGACGGAGCAGTCTGGTGCAGTGGAAGGTGTCCCTGCCCATGGCAGGAGATTGGAACTGGATAATCTTCAGGATTTCAACCCAAGTCATTCTATGATCCCAGATTTGCCACTCCCTATCCTCATTTAACAGCAGGTTAACATGTTCCTTTTGTAGCCAGGTACTGCAAACACAGTGACTGAATTGACTTTGCTATGAATGTTGCCTGCAGCCTCCATCAGCTCCAGATGAGCTTTGCCTTTCCTAAACACATGATCACACACTCAGGGCAGATTTCTGAATTCCTCCTCTGTACCTTGTCCTCACTTCCACCTCCTGGTCGTTGTGCTGTGGCTCATGCCTGTCATTTGTCCCTGAGGCAGCACAGCCCCCCTGGCCAGCACAGGCCCCACATCCCCTCATCAGACACGGCACAGCACAGGGAGTGTTTTGGGTGGGCAAATGTTCCCCACCAGAGTGTCCACTCCACACATCAGTGTCCAGTCCCAGCACCCACATCCCGTGCCAGGGTTCACAGAGAGCCCTGCTCTGGGCTCTGCCAAGGGCTGGGTGAGGAGGGAGCCCGGGCAGGGCTGATGCTGCCCCTAGAGCAGTGCTGAAATCGGCAGGAGTAAGGAGATGAGCACAGAACAAATAGACCAAGAAACTGGGGTGAGTGCCCAGGTGTGGAAGTGGCTGATGGAAGAGGCTGGAGAGATGCTCAGAGCCCTGGGGCACCTTCTCACACTGGCCATGCCACCAAGGCCACAGACCAAGCTCCTCAGTGCAGGACCGTCCTGGAGGGACCCCAACTTCGGCTCGCTCACTGTGGAGACAGACAACGACCTGCTGGCAGTGCGGATAAAACGGTCTGTATTAAATATCTATAACAGGGCTGCTGGTGAGTCGTACAGAGACGTCTGACACTCAGCACAGTCCCGGTGGGCTTGCAAGCAGCCGGCCGGGGGGGCAGAGACAGAAGGAGAGGGATCGATCCTGGCCAATAGCGCGGCTGACGGAGGGGTCTCACTGAGCTGATAGAGCAGCCCGCTAGTGACTCTGGGGGTGAGTCGAGTGAACCCTTGTTTTTGCTGCTTTTTGTGTGACTGCCAAGTCCAGACACGTTGGGTCGTTGAGTGTGTCAGTGAGTGAGGGGGTGAGATGTACCTCTGGTATGGAGCGAGTGCGGAGCTCTATCCGCGTTTCCGACCTCGGGCGACTGAGGCGGCCGGAGAAAAGAGAAGCCACTGGGGTCAGTGTGGGGGAGTGCAAGTGTGAACAGAGGAGTGTTGTGCTTGAACACGGAGCGGTTAGCATTTGTTTTAACCGTGTACAGACAGATTGAAGGAGTGTCTCCTCAGCAGTGGTCTGGACTTGATCCCTGGAAATTTGTTGTTCCAATAATTCACTGGATAGACAAAGGGAACAAACGGGTCTGTCTAGGTGGGATATACGGTACCTCTGCAGGGAAATTGGGAGCCCTGGACTGGGAACAACCTGCAGTAGAGACTCTGGGTATTCCAGAGGAGGTGAACAGAATAGCTTGTCTTTGTGGGAGATTTAGAGCCTTCAGAGGATCAAGGGGTTGGCATTTGGAGTGGGTTTTATTACAGTGTGGAGATTGTGAAATATATTGGTATTGTTGCTCTAGTAACCAGCCGGGCGTATGCCCCAAGTGTAAATTGGAAAACTATCCTCATCAAGTCAATGTTGAATCTAAAATTCTGAAGCTAGTGTGTGGAAAGTTAGATTGGGTGCCTGTGAATTGGGTTGTGTGTGGGAAGAAAACTGGGAAAGAACAGTAAAACTGTATAAGGAAAAGTTTGGGTGAAAACAAGACAAGACAAAAAGGAGAAGAAAATGGGAACTGGACAAAGCAAAGAAATCCCTAAGGCCAGTCCATTAGGCTGTATTATTGCACATTGGAAATATTGCTGTTTCTCAGGAGAGAAAGGAAGTGGACAAAGGTAGCATATGCAGATATGTTTTTCTCTCTGCCCGAATGGCAGAGGCATTGTGGGCTCAGGGCTCCATCTGACCCTCTGGTATTGGCCTTAGAGAAGAAGAATAAGACTAAGAGAGGAAAACTTAAGCAGTGTTGTTCAGAGTGGAGCATAGGGCAAAGGTGCACAAAATCTGATCAAGTTTACCAAACTGTGGCCCAGGAACAAGATCTGTCAGACGATTTGCTCAGGTCTCCACACATAAGACAAGAAAGGGATGAGGATGAGGATGCAGACCCAGAGGTACCATCAGCCCCAGCCCATTCATCCCCTCCAATTGCACACCAGACTAGACAGCAGACACACATATTCCAGGCACCTCTGTGAGAGGCAGGGGGAGCAGAGGGAGAAAGGGTATTGGTTAAATCTCCCTTCTCCTCAATCGACCTGGAGGCATGGGAAAACATTGCTAAAAATTACTGCAGTGATCCAGTTAGCACGGCTAACAATCTGTGATATATAATAAAACAACATAATCCAGATTGGAACAATAGGCAATTATTATTGGATGCACTGACCGAGATGGAAAGACTATTAATTATAAAAACAGCAGGGGATTTGACAGAAGATTATCATAAAATCCAACAATTGGATGTTAAAGATTATTTCCCACTCCAAAATCCACAGTGGGACCCAAACAAATCAGCAGAATTAAAAAGTTGGAAAGCTATCAGGAGTGGGTCGTAAAGGGGGTAGAAAGGCCATTCCCAAAACTATAAATTGGTCAGCATTGTATGAAATTAAGCAGGGGCCCTCTGAGCCACCATGGGAATTTCTCAATCGATGAAGGGATGCAATGCGCTGCCACACACCACTGGAGCCTGGGTCTGACACAGGGACACAGCAGCCAGTCAGTTTATTCCTGGGGCAACCTACGGGGCACATAAGATGGAAACTTCAAAAGATACGGGGACTGGATGGGAGGGACTCAGAGACTCCGGTGGATGAGGCATGGAGAGTCTTTAGGAACAGGGAAGAAGAAAAGAGGGAGCATGCAGCTGTTATAAGTGAGAGGAAAAAAGAAAGAGTGGACAAAGAGCACCTAGACAAGGCCCAGCCCGGCTGGGCAGAGACCAGTGTGTGATCTATAAAAAATATAGTCAGTAAAAAAATCAAAGCCCAGAACAAAGACGTAGTGGCCCATACGTGTCCCCCAGACCCTCCAGGATCCCTAAGTGCCCCCTCAGCGCCCACTTGGGACCCCCCAAGAACGTCCCCAGATCCCCTGAATGTTCCCAACCCCATCGATGCCCGTTACAGCCATTTCTGGGAATTCATCTCCTGCCATCCCCCGCGAGCTCACAGCACCCCATAACCCAGTTCCGTGCCTAAAACTCCTGCCGTGCCCCGCGCCCCGGCTCTCTGCGGAGCGGGCGGCCAATCGCCAATTGCCGGCTCCTGCAGCCGCTGTCAGGGCCGTGTCTCCTGCAGCCGCTGTCGCTGCACCTGCAGGGCCGCGTCCGGCTCTGCTGGGCTCCCCAGCACGGCCCGCAAGGACAGGGACGCGCTGGAGCAGGTGCCCAGGAGGGACAGCGAGATGCTGCGAGGGCTGGAGCAGCTCTCCTGCAAGGAAAGCCTGAGACAGCTGGGCTTCTTCAGCCTGGAAAAGACACTGAGGCTTAGGCTTAGGCTTTACTGAACTGTGGCCTTCCAGTACCTGATGGCAAGCTACAAGAAAGCCGGACAGGGATTTTTACAAGGGCAGGCAGAGACAGCACAAGAGAGTATGGATTCAAACTGAAAGAGAGTAGATTTAAAAGAGGAATTCAGAAAAAAAGACTTTCCTGGAACACGTGGCCCAGAGAATCAATCTGTGGATGCCCCATCCCTGACAGTGTACGAGGCCAGGCTGGATGGAGCTCCAGACAAGCCGGTCTAGAGCAAGGGGTTCCCAGCCACAGCAGGGGGCTGCAGCGATGTGATCTTTCAGGTCCCTTCCCAGCCAAACCATGCCATGACTCCATGATTCTGGGATGCCTCCCCTCCTCATCCTCTGGCAGAAAAAGAAACTTGGGACCAAGTTCCACATTGCAGATGATGTCGTTTGGCAGCCTGCAACTGTCTCAACAGAGAATGAAAAGAGATGACAATACTGACACGATTTCTCTTTTCTGCTTGAAATTTAAATGCTCTGCTCCTGTCCACACTGGCAAAACTGTAAGAAGAGGCAATTCTTCCCCACGAAATGCTTCGTCTCACCCAAAGAAGAAAGCCACAAACCAACAGTCTTCTTTATTCTTGCGTTGCTTTATTTGGTTATTTCTCTAATATGAATTAGCTTCATTTTGTTATGAATGGTTTTCTATTTTTCCAATTAAACAAACAACAAAGATTAAAAGTAACAACAAATTTTTAATAGTAACAATTATAAATGAATACAATCAAAAGTATTAAAGATGATTACAAAAATTATTGAAACTGAATACAATCCAAGTAAAGTATTACAGTTGTATAATTTGGGATGGATAAAATTTGAGAGTAAGTGTTTTAGTATAATTGAGGTTCATATAAAGAATAAACAAAACCCACCGGGGGTACGGGGAGGGGCCTGCCCTTCCTCTCGTACCAAAGCATTCGGGCCAACAATCCCACTTATATACTATAGGCTACAAAAGTTTCTAGAAAGCTCCTCCTAGTTTCTATTCCTAAAATCTACGTAACTATACTGCACGGCGCATGCTCTACTAATGGGTTAGGGGGTCTCTCATCCTTTTGAGGGTCTTATTTCTGATGAAGGCTCATCATCTTCATCAGTGACCGAGGTGTGACCTGCAGGTAGCGCAGGCGCCCTGTGTGACTGAGCAGATGTTTTCCATAACATGACTCTAATTAAGTCCCATGCTTGGAATCATTCCATTTTTGCCCATTTCAAGGTTGAAGCTCTATTTCTAAATGCTGCTTATCAGACCTACGTCCTTCTACTATTCTTATTTGACTTTCTTCCAACCTTCTTCTTCGACTCCCAACATCTGGAAGATGTCCTTTGCCCTGTCTCACCCATCTCCCCCCTCACTCTGTAACAATTGACTTCTATTGATCTAAATACAATTTTGGTAATATACTTACAATTTAATTAGCACGAATCACATTTATCACAGTTTTTTATTTCTTTGTTTCGTTCCGTGGGGCGCGCGGCCGCTCCTCCGCTGGGCTCGCTCCGGAGGCTCCGCAGCAGCGGCAGCAGCGGCAGCAGCAGCGCTTCTCTCGATTGGTTTTCCGTTCGACTTCTAGCTCGCTCATCCGTCGCCTTCTCTCTTTCACACTTCCTCTACTCCTGTCCCGTCCTGTCCGTGTTCCGCCTCTCCCAGCCCGGCTCATGCCGCGCCCCGCAAGGCGGCCGTGGGTGAGCTGGAACCCTGCCCGCCTCTGTCCGCACTGGCTGCGGCGCCTTTTGAAGAGCCTCTGGAGGAGCTCCTCACTCTGCTGCTGGTGGTGCTGGAGCATCATCGCCTTTTGGCTCCGCCTGCCGCGGGCCCTGGCCCGGCCCCGGCCCCGAACGAGGCCCCTCCCGCGGTTCCGCCCGGAGCCGCCCCGCAGCCGCCCGGCTCCCGCCCCGTCGCCGGCAGCTTCCCCGGTACGAGCCCCGCCGCCCGTCAGCTCGGCCGCCGGCCCCGAGCCGCCGGAGCCCGGGACAGCTCGGCAAGCAGCAGCGCCCGGGGCGAGTGGGTGCCCCGGGCAGAATGCCGAGAGCGCGGTGCCCTCCGCACGGGCGGAGAAGCCTCCCCTGGAGCAGCTCTACCGGGAGGGCCCGCTGCTGGGGAGGGGCGGCTGCGGCAGCGTTTACGCCGGGACCCGGCTCGCCGACGGCGCTCCGGTAAGAGACGGGGCCGGCTCGGAGCGGGGAGGGGAGGATCGGCGGGCGGCAAGCTCAGCCCGCCGCTTGTCTTGGCTTGCAGGTGGCCATCAAGCGAGTGGGCCGGGATCGCATCTGGGAGTGGGCGCGGCTGGTGAGTGAGCGGGGCCAGCGGGAGCAGCCGGCGGGGCGTGCCGGGCGGGGCTGAGGCCAGGCCCGGCAGGGTGGGAGCCGGGACGCTGCGAGGGGAGCCAGCGTGGAGTGAGCGGGGGCCGCGCAGCGTCCCGGGCCGGGCAATGCGAGCTGCGGTGGCGCCGGGCAGGGGGTGCCGAAGGCGCGGCGCAGCATCGGCCCCGCTGACGGCATCGCGGTCCCCCCGCAGCACAACGGCGCCCTGGTGCCACTGGAGCTGGTGCTGCTCTGGATGGTGTCGTGCCCTGGCTTCCGCGGCGTCGTGCGGCTCCTGGACTGGTTTGAGCTGCCCGACGGCTTCGCGCTGGTCATGGAGCGTCCGGAGCGCTGTCGGGACCTCTGGCACTTGCTGGACGCGGGGGGTTCCTGCCAGAGCCCGTGGCGCGGGGGCTGTTCCGCCAGGTGCTGCAGGCCGTGCGGCACTGCACCAGCCGCGGCGTCCTGCACCGCGACATCAAGGCCGAGAACATCCTCGTTGACCTGGCCACGGGCGAGGCGAAGCTCATTGACTTTGGCTGCGGCACCATCCTCCAGGACACGTTCTACACCCACATGGCAGGTGAGCCCAAAGCCGGGGCACAGCTGGGCAGCAGAGGTTCTCCCCTTTGCTGGCACAGGGGAAGACGGAGGGAGAGAGGGGGAATCCTTCTTCAGCCGGCTGCAGCCAAGTTGTTTTTTGGCGGGGGCAGGGGCTGGTTGTTGTGGAGCTGGCTGGGAGGGAGGGAGCATCATCGGCCTCATGAGCTGTGCCCATGTCCCATAGGAACACCGCAGTACAACCCGCCAGAGTGGATCCTCTTCGGCTGCTACCATGGCCAGCCAGCCACCATCTGTCCCTGGGCATCCTGCTCTATGACCTGGTCTGCGGGCTCCTTCCTTTCAAAACACCTGAGGACATTGTCCAGGGCAAGTTCTTCTTGCCACCCCGGGTGTCTCAAGGTGGGGATATGCTTTCAAGGCATGGGAGCAAGAATGGGCTTGAGAGATGGCCTCTGGCATATAAGGGTCCTGCTCTTGCAGCTAGGGAGGAGGTTGATCTCCTGGGTTTAGGTGGAGGAGGTAGAATGTGTGCTGCTCTGCTCCAAAAGGGAGGATGGATGGGAAGCTTTGGGTGCAGCTCTGAGCACTCCTAGTGTGGGGTGGGCACTGTGGAATCTGGGAGAGCCTGGACAGGAGGTGACCAGCGATTTCTGGTTTCTCTCTGCAGAGTGCCAGCACCTGATCAGGTGGTGTTTATCCATGGACCCCGCAGACAGGCCATGCCTGGAAGACCTTTTTGAGCATTCTTGGCTACAGGACCCCCAGCTGGCCCAGGAGACAGCAGAGATCCATCCCTCTGCACAGTAGGATCCAGGAGCCCAGCAAGTCCCAGTTGCTCGTGTCTCATGGTGCTCAGAGCAAACCCCAGAGCGTTTCCCTGTGGCCGTGGCACGGAGCAGAGAGCGCGGCCGAGGAGACGCTTCCGTGGGTCCCCGGCGAGTTGTGGAGGGAGCGGCTCAGGGCTCCCCGTCCTATTGGAGAAGTGGTGGCACAGTGCAGTGAAGTCTCCACAGACTGGAAAAGGGGAAACATCCCCCTGCAGCTCAATGGCATCGTGATGTCCCCACAAGCCGAGGCACAGCTGGCGTGTTCTTCTGGAGCATGACGCGGAGCCGGAGAACACCATCCTCGAGCTGGCCGCTGGCGGGGCAAAGCCCACGGGCTTTGGCTGCGGCCCCTCCCTGGAGGACAGGAGAGGCTCTGTGCCCCGACGAAATCAAGATGAGTCCCCAGGCGGTGCAGGGGCGGGGGGATGCTCGTGCTCCCAGGCATGCCAGGGCTCGGCCTGGCCACGCGCCGGAGGTTCCCCGCTCGGCGGCAATGGGGAATATTCATCTTTGTGCCGCCCGCCCAGCTGCTTTTTGGCGGGACAGGGCACGGATGTTGTGCAAGGGGAGCCGGCTCCTGGCCTCGCCGACAGCTTCTGCCAGCCAGCCTGGTGCGGGCTGGGGTGGGGGCAGCCTGCCTGACAAAAGCATCCATCCATGAGGATGGGGGGCAGCAGAGGGGGGTGGGTTCCAAAGCCATGCCTCAGCTGGTCTGCTTTTCAGGCCCTTGAGGAAAGGGTGGGCTTACAGGCAGGAAAGGTGGGGTTTTTCCCCACCTGTGGTGAGGTTTAATTCTTGCATGGAGTGGTCAGACCCTCCTCATGCCCGTAAAACATTGATAGCCGTGTTTCCAGGTCTCGTTTTGAATTGGCTTTCATGCAATTGTTCTTTGTTTTTTCCAGGAAGATTGCACCCGGTGCCCAGACCGGGTGGGGAAGTGCCGGCACTGGACGCACTCCATGGAGGTGCCAGCACTACCCGGGGCAGCCACGGTGTGCAGGGACATCCCCCTCAAGAAGGACGAGGACCTTGTGTGGGATCAGCTCCTCTCCTGGCAGCAGCTCTGCAGAGGTGGGTACCCAGCTCCACAGCACAGGTGGCACAGGGGCAGATGGGAGTGGGCACACGAGAATCTCGCTCTTGCAGCTGCTGAGGAGGTTGCTGTGCCGTGCTTAAGCAGAAGAGGTGGAGCGTGGCCTGCCCTGCTGCTCTCCTCTAAAAATGGGAGAATGGGTTGGGAGGTTTGGGCTCTGGGCACAGCCAGCAGCCTGGGCCACGCACAGGCCCTGGTGGGACAGGGGGGACAGGAGCCTTCTGTGACTGACCGTGGCTTTCTGGTTTCTCTCCCCAGGCTCCCAGCACCTCATGCCATGGAAACGGCACCGCTGGGCCTGCCCATCTGGGAGGGCTGGAGGGCAGCAGGTGTTCATTTGCTGCCAAAAATAAATCTTTTTCTTGTTATTACCATCATCATCAGAGCATTTCTTTCATCCTTTTCCAAGCTTTTGTCCTCCCTTCTTCCATGGAAATCTTTTTCTGTCCTTCCTCTTGGTGGCATTTGGGATGGGGGGTTAAGCAAGGTGAAAAATTCAACAGCAGCTCCTGTTGCCAACTGCAGCAGCCCCTTCACGAACCCTGAGCTTCCAGCAAGGTCTGCGTGTGCCTTGCAAAAGGGAGTGGTTTGCAGGGATGGAGCTGTCACCCCTCTGCAGAAGCTGGGAGGAAATCAGAAGTGGCAAAAGGCCATTTTGGCTCAAACGTTGCCCAAATTCTTCATCCTTCCCCTTCCATGCAATTGATCAAACTACCCAGGGAAAACAGCTCCATGTCCTCCAAGAGCCCATTTTGACATGGAAGTTAACGAGTTCAATGTTGGTCATATGCCTTTTTCTGGGCACCAGATGTTACCCCCTCCATCACCATGCAGGCATCCTGCCTTGCTCCTGGTCCCAGACACAGCAGCCCCACCCCTCCCTATGGCCTGGTGCCCTGCCCTCTTTGCCAGCCCTCCCCACACCCTCTCACTGTTCCCTGAACTGCCCAGGAAGGAAAAGCCACTTGGCATGGCAGACTGTGTGGCCTGCCTGAGGATTCCAAAGCCACACTAATTTCACAAATAACTCCTGGGATTAGCACATCCAGGTCACATCCTCACTTGAAGATATCCTGCTCTCCCTTCACTCCCCTGTTCCCCACAGACAAGAAGAAGGCTTGTGCTAGAAGAAAACTGTTCATTTTTTAAAATAGAACTTGTTTTTCAAACCTCAGGGTTTTCATTCTTTTTTTGCAAAGATACAGTATTATCCGAACAACCTCTGCATATATATCTATATAAAATATATGCGTGCGCATATATTGATAAACTTAAACAATTCTGCAACCTTGTGTCATTCACAGCAGCCCTTCCTGCTTGATAAGAGAGAAGAAAACTCCAAAAAGGGCAAAAATGCAGCCCCTCTCAACCAGAGGAACTGAAGCACATCCATCTGTGGCTGGAGAGCATCCCACCAGCTCCAGCTGGGAGGCTTGAACTTGAGTGTAAATGCATCTTCTTACAGCATTTCTAGACACTGGCCATTGCTAGACAGGGCCGTGCTGGGACACATGCCACCCTGCCCTGTGCCCATCCCTTGGGGAGGGCACACCAAGCACAAGGAGCAGCCCTTGAACAGGTGGCAAGTGGTCCTCACTCTGCAGGTGGGCTGTGACTTTCTAACTCCAATACCTACAGGCAGAACTGGAGAAAAGGGAAAAAGGCAAGGAGATGCCTTTCTGAGAGAGGTGGCCACAGTAACACAGACCAGCTGCCCGGCCTTGGGCTCCTTTGTCCTCCATAAGGTTCGGCAGCTCAGGGCTCTCGCTTTGTTTCATTGCTGCTTTTAGTAAATTGTTCTTAACTCAACCTGTGACCTTTCATTTTTTTGCCTGCAGTTCTCTTCTCCATCCCCCAGCCGAGGGAAGGGGAGGGAGAGTGGGAGAAGGGAGCAGTGCGTGGTTTGGAATGTTTCAGTGGGAGCATCACACTGGGGATAACCGGGGTGTCACAAAGGGCTCCCTGCCACCTGCCACCTGCCCCTGGCAACAGCCCCCAGGCTTTGTTGGCATGGACCCAGCCCCCAGGCTGCAGTGTCCGGCAGGACAGCGACGGGACAGGACGGGAGCACGCAGCTGGCGACAAGCCCGCGAGCACAGCTCACATCTTGTCCCGCAGAAGGGAGACAGATATTTCACCCAGCCTTCCCCTTACCGATCTTTATACATTTTCTCTATTCCATAAGATGGAGAAGAGGCCTCCAAGAAAGCCCAGGGTGGCCTGGGAGGAGGTGGCGGCTCCTCAGGAGAGCAGCTCTGCAGCGGAGCCCCCCGAGGTGACCTTGGTGCAGCCACTGCAGCCCAGTGAGTGAGGGGCCCTGTGGGACTGGGCAGGGCTGGGTCCCCGTGCTGGGATCAGGTTTCCCTGGCACAAGGGCAGCGGGGCTTGCAGGGCTGGGAGTGATGCTGGAGTGCCAGGGCTGCTCAGGGTAGGACACCTGCCCTGGCACAGGCTCTGCTGAGGAGGGGGACAGCAGAGGGGCCCCAGCTCCTGCTCCTTCCTCTGCTCTGTCCTGTCACAGCAGCCTCTGCAGCTCTCCCTTCTGTGAAAAACTAGGTTCAGTTTCCTGGTAGATTCTAATAAGTTTAATAAAAGACAGTAAGAGACAATAAAGCAAAAGGTTACAAGTGTCAGGTGCTTGGCATTCCGCCAAGAACACACCATAACTCACACATTCATAGACCTTTCATGCATTATTCAAGATCCACCCCCAACCTGAAGATCAGCATTTTCACTTTTTAATTTTTTTCCTTGTGGCTCCTTCTTGTTGGTGCACTCCTTAATAACGGTGATCAATAAACCCTTTCCCTGGAGTTCTGGTGTTCGTCACCCCGTCCTCATCCAGATAGGATAATCCAAGAATGTGAAGAATTTCCTGATTATCTTTTTACCATTCTCTGTTAGTTACATGAACAAAAGCTTTTACATCACCGTGTTCAAGCCCAAGAAAAATATTTATCACATTACTGTTTCTAAGTTTTTTTAATAGCAGAACTAAAAGAAACTATATTAATTCAGCAAAGTTTTCATTTAAATTCATTTTCCATTCATCCATTTGAATATTTGTGAAAAGTACATAATACGTACTTATAACACTTCTCTCCCCCTCCATTAGATGCCAGCTGGGTACCTGTTCATGTACAGGGAGCCATGGACTTCATCCAGGCCTTTGTCAGCAGCCCCGAGCAGGTAGCCAAGGCCCGTTGGGTGGTGGCTGTGCCTGGCCAGGGGTGCTGGCTCTGCCGAGCAGCTGCTCCCACAGGGCTCTGCAGCCCAGGGCTCTGGTCCCACTGCCTGGCTCTCCTCACTTCACGCTGCCCCATTGTCTCTGTCCCCCAGCTCCAGGACAATGACCTGAAGCTGAAGTTCCTTGAAAGCATCTGCACCCTGTGCAGAGATGTCGAGGACAGTGGCTTCTCCCAGGACCTGAATGATTTCTGTAGCAGATACGAGCTGGGACAGATGATCCAGGTGAGGAGGCACGCAGCGCTCTGGGGAAGGGGGCAAGGACCCCCACAGCCTGTGAGGGCTCCACTCGGGCAGGGCAAAGCTCTGCTGGCTGTGGGTGCTGGCAGCTGCCAGGTTCCAGCCCAGCTGTGCCCTGCAGGTGCTGCTGAAATTGGAGCCCAAGTACGAGATCTGTACCCAGGTGCGGCAGCTCGCCATGCTCGCCCTCGCTGGACTGAGGTACTGGCCCAAGGGCCTGCAGAGCCCTCCCAATGCTCCGTGCCCACCTGCCCATCCCTGCTGGCAGCCCTGCCCCAGAGCTGCAGGAGACCTTGAGGCCCTGCTCCCAGCACCAGTGTCCAACGGGGCCCCTCTCTCTTTGCAGCACCATCGGGACAGTGCTGGAGAAGAAGAGAAAACTCTTAAGACTCTGCTTTGACAGCATCTTTTTCCTTCCTCCAAAGAGGGAAATGCAGAGACTGGAAGCAACCCTCTTTTCTTCGGTAAGTGCTGCATGAACTGGAGGAGCCTCCAGTCCCTCTGGGCTGCTCCTGGCCACCCCATGCTGCCTTAGCACCAAAGATCCGGGGCAGGCCATTGTCTAAGCTTCTGAGCTTTCCTACCCTCATCCCTTCATCCCTTGCCAGGCCCCAGCCACATCCAGCAATGCTGGCTGCTCTGCCCCCAGCACAAAGCCTGCTCCTGTGTCCCTCCCCTCACCCTGGGAGTTCAGATCAGTCTTCTGGGGATGGGAGGGACAGCAGAATCACAGCCACTGCTCTGTGTCATCCTTGCAGACTCTGCATTCCATGGACACCATGCTGGAGGTGATGGTGCTCAGCTCTCCTGCCTCCAAAATCATCTGGATTCTTCAGCACATCTTGGAGGTCTGGCCCGTGCACAGAGTCGGGGGTCAGGGGACTGTTCCTCACTCTGGAGAGGAAGGAGCCCGAGATTGTGTCCAGTCTTGTCCTGCCTCCTGCCAAAGGAACCCAGTCCCAGCCAGAACCAGGACACCCCCAGTGCCTGCAGGCAGAGCACGCTGCAGGGAGGGTGCCCAGCTGCCCTGGGGAAGCAGGGGGTGGCCCAGAGGCAGGAGCCCCCTGGCAGGCTTTGCTTGAGGGCACAGGAAGCCTGGAGGGACGGTGCAAGTGTGTCTCAGGAGTGGGGCCAAGCTCCTGCTGCTGCTGGAGTGGGTGTGTGCTTGAGGAGCTCACCTGCAGCTGCTCTCTTCTCTCTTCCCAGGAGCTGCTGGACTACATTGACAGAGTGGCAGTGCAGGAGAGGGTCATGGGCAGGGTTAGGCAGCTGAGCCAATTGCTTGCCCACTCCTCTTCCCATGTGTTGGTAAGGACCTGCTACCCTCCAGCCAGGCCATTTCCCCTTCCCTTTGCTGGGGTACAGCCACAGCTCTGAGATGCCTGCAAGGCCTCAGCTGCCCACCCTCAGCCCTTCTCTTCTGCCTGCCTCCCCCAGGCTGGTCAAAATGAGGACAGTGCTGCTGCCTGTGGAGAGATCCAGATCCCAGTCCTTGGGAAGCTGCTGGGACATCTCCTGTTCAAGTCCTTCAGGACAGAAAAGACAAGCTCTATGGCTCTGGATAGTCTCTGCTCTCTCTTCACATTCATCTGTCATCAGAAAGGTCAGAGAAGCTGTGGTGGGCTGCATCCCCATGCACGGCCACATCCCCAGATACACCTGCTTGTCTTCCTGGGCCTTGTGACAGCCCCTTGTTGTCCTTGGTGCAGGTGCCATCATGTCCCCAGTGCTGCTGTCCCCTCTGCTCCTGCCAGGCTCTGGATGGTTCTGTGTAGCTGAGCTGCTCCTCCATGCAGGACTCAGCCCCACTCTGCCCCTTCCCCATGGCCTCTGCCAAGCTCATGTCCCACCCTGCCACATTCCAGCCCTGCCAGCCCTTCCCCTGACCAGTCCAGCAGCCACGGTGTAACTGGGGGCTGCATGCAGAGCTCCAGGGGCTCAGAGCTTCCCGGGCCAGCAGCAGTGGGTACAGACACTGGAGACAGGTCCCCCTTGCCACCAGTGCCCAGCACCTCTTCCCGTGACCAACTGCTCCCCAGCCATTCCTGCATCCCAACTCTTGTCAGGGTGGGGTCCCCTGCTGGCCCAGTGGCTGTGACTCACCTATGGGTCCGTGTTTCCCCTCTCTTTAGATGCCACACTGCCAGAGGGTCATGCCCAGTCCCCAGCACACTGGAAATCTGAGATCATCTCCTTGTTGAATACGCCCAGCACCTGGACAGTTAAGGTAAGGAGCCTTCCCCCTTGCTGGGACTCTCACCTGTGGCATCAGCAGGGCATTTGTGTGTGCAAAGGGTGCAGAACCAGTGGGGCTGTCCCTGGTGAGAAGGTTCCCACTGTCCCCGAGCAGGGAACACTGTGGTGTCCAGGCAGCAGCAGCAGCTCCCCAGCCCTGCTGGCCACCAGCGAGCCCTGGGTCTCTGCAGGGCCTGCGCCCCATGCCCGAGAGCCCAGCCCTCCTCCCTGTCTCGGGGCCATCCTCATCCTCCCCTGCATGGGGACTGTGGCCACTGCTGCCAGCTTCCCTGTGGCCACTGCTGCCAGCACTGCCCAGCACCTCTGGCCAGGGCTGCTGACACTGCCCAGCCAAGCAGCACCTCGGGACACTGGCTGGCACTGGCCTCTGATCCCTTCCTTCCTGCCACAGGCCTTTGGGAGATACCTCAGGCCTGCTGAGAGGACAGGCGTTGTCCTTGCAGCCATCGAGATCTTGGGACGCTCCAGCCTCTTGGACAAGAAAGCTCCAACGGAGTTTCTGGAGGTGGCCATGAAATCCCCTGAGCTGTGGCTGATGGATGTAAGTGGCCTGGGGCTGGATTGCCCTGCCCTTGAGCCCTGTCAGGTTCCTGCCTCCTGCCCTCCCAAAGCCAGCTGTGTGAGGCTCCTGAAGCCACCTTGAGGCAGCAGAGAGGGTGTTAGGATCCCACTTCTGACATCCAAATAATGTTAGGATCTGGTCATTTTAAGATACCTAAACCACAGTTAAGGTACGAAAAAGACCATATGCCAAGGTCAATAGTGCAGATTAAATATAAGAATAAATGGGATGTAGAGAGAGGGGGAAGGTGAAGAGAGACAGCCACACAAACACAGATTACAAACACAGATAATCACCAGCACATGGTGACATTGCACTGGGCCTTCTGATCTTCACGGTGGCAGGGATTCCCCCAGCTGTTCTCAAGGTACCACTTCTATCTGTCCGAGTCCTGGGTATCCACAAGGCACCTGTGCTCTTGGCACAACTGGGGCTGGCCTTCTGTAAGCAGTTCCTTCCTTCTCCCACAGTTTGCCAGGGTAGGAATTTTTGTCCAGACAGGTAACCCAGATCTGCCCCACCAGGCGTGGCGTCCTGCTGTGCTTGCTGTCTGAGCTTTTCCCACAATCTGCACAGTGGCATTTTGTCCACTGTGCTAATTCCAATCCTCCGTTTAGTCCTGGAATTAACGCCTCCCTTTTTGCCATCTGTGCCTGCTGTGGTTGCTTATCTTATGTGAACTTCCTTCTTTGTCAGCGCTTTGAGATGAGTTAACTGCGTCCTTTAGGTCCTGACAGAGGGATGGGCAGGGCAGCCCAAGACACGGCTGCACTGCAGTGGCAGCACCAGCCTCACCTGTATTCCCTCCAGGTGCCAAAGATTGTGAGACACATCTTTGCCTACTGCGATGAGAAAAACACACCAGCAGCTCACAGCTTTTACTCACTGCTTGCCCTGATGGCGAATAAGTGGCCTGGGAGAGTCGTTGCAACAGCTCTGGACGTTGCACCAAGAATCAGGTACTGGCCCTGAGAGCCTGGAGGGCTTCATCCCTGTGGGGAGAGACAGCCGAGACACTCTGGCTGCCAGAGCCAAGGAATACTGCAGGATCACCAAAGGGAGCAGTGCCCTCCATCATAGCACACTTCCCAGCCCAGGCCCGCAGCAGCCAAAGCTGGCCAGGCAGCCCAGAGCCAGCTCGCTGCTCCCAGCCCCATGGGGAACACCCTGGCAGCCGTGCCCACCTGCCCGGGCAGGGTCCCTGGGCAGCAGGGCCAGCCCAGGCTGTGCTGCAGTGGCCGGGGCAGCCCTGCTGACAGCGCTGTGCCTTGCAGTGACAAAGTCTGTCTGTGGAAGGCCATGTTCTCTGTGCGCCAGACTCTGGAGAAGGTTCTGAAGGAGCTGCAAATCCAACTGCAGCACTGGCATAATGACATCATCACTGAGAAGCACAAGTCCTGCCTCACGTTCCTGGCAGTGAGTTATCAGGAAAAGCCCACATGCTCTTGGCCTCAGCTGCTGGTGGGAAGCAGGAGCTGTGCCAGGGAGCCCTGCCAGCTCTGCCTGGGCTCTCTGCTGCTTCCTTCCAGATGCTGGCCTCTGATAATGTGGATGAAGAGGACCTGGATCCATTTTATACCGACTTGAGATCTCTGAGGTATTCAGGAAGAGAAATGGTCCCTCTGGTGCTCAGGGCCCTGGTGACACTGTCGGAGAGAGCTGAGACGGTGAGCAGGCCGCTGTGGGGGGCAGACATGTGGCACCTGGACTCTGAGGTCTCAGGGAAGGTGGTGGCTCAGCCTGGGCTGGGAGTCAGGTGCTGTGGTGACTGCTCCAAATGCCCTGCCTGCCATGGTGTGGCCTGGTGGCTGCCTAGGGACCAACCAGCCACAGGAGTTCTCACAGAATGGAAACTGTTTTCAAAAAGGCAAGAAAAATGAAGCGCGTTCTCCGAGAGCTCCTGAAAATCCGGTGGCGATTTTCTTGGGACTGTGCGGTGATGGTCATGGACATCTTCCAAAACGTTCTGGGGCACCTAAAGAAGAGTGAGGCCAGCCCCATGGCTGTGAAGGTGGTGCAGAAGCTCTGGCACTTCTTTGATGAGGTAAGGCTGATGTGGGAGCCTGAGCCCCGCAGAGGGACCCTGGGCAATGACCCCTGCCCTACAGCCCAGCCCTGCGAGCAGCACTGGGAGCAGGCCCCGCTCCCCTGGGCTCTCCTGGGATGGATTCCGGGCCTTGCAGCCCAGAGCTGCTTCTGCCCTCTCTGGGCTGGGACCCTGCAGCATCAGCCACCTCAGCTCAGCCACCTCAGCTCAGCCACCTCAGCTCAGCCCCTCCTGGCCGTGGGCAGGGAGCTGCTGTGTGCAAAGCTCAGCTTTCCTCCTTCCTACCAGAAGGAAGAGTGTGTACGGGAGCGCTCCATCTGCCTCTTCAGAGACGTGCTGGGCAAAACCGTGTGGAGGGACAAGAAGGCCATGAGGAGGAACTCCTGGAAGGCCCTGGTCCGGCTTATCCTTCACATGAGTGACCAGGCCCCTGGCGTGGCCAAGGTACTGATGTTCAGGCTGGGCATTGATACAGAGAGGGGAGGCTGACACCCCCTGGGGCTCTTGGGCATTGTGGCGAGGCCTCCTTCCACAGCCCCTGGTGCCACCTCCCAGCTTCTGTCCCACAGGCCTCCAAGGAAGCCGTCCTGGCTATAGCAGAGCTCCTCAAGTGGAAAGAGCTCGAGCACCTGGCACAGACAGAGCAGACATGGAGGATGGGCGAGTGCTTGGTGAGGATGAGCCCCAGGCTGGGCAAGGACTGCCCAGCACACTGTGCTGGGGCTGTGAGCTCTGCAGCTGGGCCCAAAGCCTGGAGCTGCACCCTTGCCCCTGTCTCAAGTAGAGCAGCCTCCTCCAGGCCCATGTCCCCTCCATGGCCCCAGCATGAGGAAGGGCTCTGAGACACAGGGGTGCTGGCAGGAGGGGCTGCTGTGGCCACCTGGGGGCCTCCTAGAAATGCCCACAGCCCTGTGCTGTCTGCAGCTGGCCAAGGACAGGAGCAGGGCTGAACGGTTGGTGTGGGACAGCCAGCCCTACCTGCTGAGCCCTCAGGCCCCCATGCGAGAGGCGGCCCTCAGGCTCATTGGTGAGTCCCAGTCCCCAGGGTCCCTCTTGGGGCAGCCTGGCCCCGTCCCCCCAGCCCTGGGGCTGCCATGGGCAGGGCCTCGGCCTCCCTGTGCCCACTGTGCTCACATAGGTGAGGGGCTTTGGTGGCCACCTTGCCCAGTGCCACCCCCAGACTGCTGAGGGGGTCAGGCAGGGCCGGGGGCCACGCTGCTGGGAGCACGCTGGGGAGCAGGGGCTGATGGAGCTCTGTGCCCAGGGCTGGCTGCGCGGCACCTGAGAGAGCAGAGTGAGGACACCCTGGCTGAGATCCTCTTGGGTGAGTGGGGAGCCAGGGCTCGGGGGAGCCGGGGGGGTCTCTGCACACACTGGGGCTCATCTGGGCTCTCTCTGTCTTGCAGAACTTGAAATGCTGCAAGCAAGAGAGAAGGATGCCTCCATCCGTTGCCTGGCAGCTCAGACCAGCTTGATCCTGAAGTCTCTAAAACAGCAGCGAAGATCAAGATCCTCCCTGTGCACGCTGTGCTGCTGGTGCCGCTGAGCAGAGAGGGACCTTCACATAAGGAAGGGACACAAACTCCAACACCTGCTGACCCATGAGGAGTGGGAAGGATGCCCTGGCTTTCTAAGGTCCTTCTCAAAGTGCAGCCCAGCGTTTCCATGACTGCTGACTCCACCATCGCCCTGACCAGTTGGGACCCATTCCCCACAGCCCCTGAGCATGGTGTGAGGTGGTCCAGAATAACCGCGGGGTCGTGGCCAGTCCCCTCCTGGCTCCTGCTAAGAGCCTGAGCTGCCCACCCTCAGCCCTTCTGCTCTTCTGCCTGCCTCCCCCAGGCTGGTCACAATGAGGACAGAGGTGCTGCCTGAGGAGAGATCCAGATCCCAGGCCTGGGGAAGCTGCTGGGACATCTTTTCAAGTCATTCAAGACAGACAAGGCTGCTTTATGGCTCTGGATGGCCTCTGCAGCCACTTCAAGTTCACCTGTCAAAAGGAAGGTAAGAGAGGCTGTGCTGGGCTGCATCCCTGCACACAGCCACGTGCCCCCGATGCATCTGCTCATCTTCCCGGGCCTTGCCATGGCCCCTTGTGTGCAGACACGGGGGCTCACGTGGGCTCTGCTTCTGTCACAGAGTTTTTGAAACTGCAGGCCAGAGAGAAGGATCCTGGGCACTCGGACCTGGCTGTCTAAAATCCTTGGAGAGGAGTCAGTGTGGCTGGATCCAAGCCCAACCACAGACCTTTCTGAACCAAATTTAGTTCTACAGCCTTACCTTATATATATAATTACCTTATATGTATCTCATTTATTCTTGTAAACGAGATGTATAAATTTTATAGCTTTTAAATATATATAATTTTTATAATAATATGCTTAAATAATATCAGTCATATATATTATCTCATGTATATTAATTATATATATAATTAATATATATTCTATATATTAGTGATATATTAGCTCTTGAAATAAAATAAACAATCTATTTATAATGGATTACAGAAATATTAATGACTGCACCACACAGGTAGCTCTATATATGAATATAGTGCACCATTTCCTAGCACTATGGAAGCACTGATGTTAAAGGTAGCAGAGGCACTTGGGGAAGAACAGTGGATGAAAAATGTGAGGAGGAAAGGGTGGTAAACATGAGGGGACAAAATGGTGGGGAATGTAAAGGGGACAAAATGGTGGGGAACATGAGGGGACAAAATGGTGGGGACTGTGAGGGGACAAAATGGTGGGGAAACATGAGGAGCAAAATGGTGGGGAACATGATGGGACAAAATGGAGGGAAATCTGAGGGGGCAAAATGATGGGGAATGTAAGGGGGACAAAATGGTGGGGAATGTGAGGGGGACAAAATGGTGGGGAATGTAAGGGGGACAAAATGATGGGGAATGTGAGGGGACAAAATGGAGGGAAATGTGAGGGGACAAAATGGTGGGGAATGTGAGGGGACAAAATTATGGGGAATGTGAGGGGACAAAATGGTGGGGAAACATGAGGAGAAAAAGCACGGAAAGCAATGGGGGGGGAAAAGGGCGGGAAACGTGAGGGGACAAAATGGAGGGGAACGTGAGCGGACAAAATGGTGGGGAACGTGAGGGGACAAAAGGGCAGGAAACAGTGGGGGGAAAAGGATGGGAAGCCTGAGGAGAAAAAAGGTGGGAAATGGAAAGCAAAAAAGGATGGGAAATTTGAATGAAAAGAACAGGAAATGAGAGAAAGGAAGGGTGTGAAATAGAAGGGAAGAAAAGGTGGGAAATGTCAGGGAAAAAAATGATGGCAAATGTGAGGGGACAGAAGGACAGGAAGTGTGAGGGGGAACAAATGGCAGGAAACGTGAGAGGAAACAAATGGCAAGGAATGTGAGGGAGGGAAATGGGGGGATAATGTGAGGGGAGAAAAAAGCAGGAAACTTGAGGGGGGAAAAGGACAGGAAACATCAGGGGAAAAATGGGGAAACGTGGGGAGGAAAATGGGTGCAAAAGGAGGAAAAATGAAGGAAAGATGAGGCCAAAAATAGCAGGAAAGGTAAGGAGACAGATGAGCAGGGAATCTGAGGGCAAAAATGGTGGAAAACTTGAGGGGAAAAGGCTGGGAAATGTGAATAAAAATGGAAGAAGGTTGAGAGAAATGACATGAGCCCAGAGTCCTTCGTTCAGGGTCCTGCTCAGGTGCAGCAGCTCCAGCTGTTCCTGTGTTACTGCAGCCTGAATAAATGGCTTTGTGGAACTGGGGTTGAGCCGGGAGGAAACCTGGTCTGACTGTGGGGACTAAATGGGGACCTGTGGGGTCACAGGAGCCACTGCTGTGAAGAGGATCCACTGCCAGCAGTTAAAATCCCTGGCCTTGGGAGCTCTCCCAGAGGGTCCCAGCAGTTGTACGAAGCAGAGTGACACAGAGCTGCCTGGCAGGTGCAAGAGAGAGATCTTTATTGCAAAACCCAGGCCTTTTAAAGCAGTTAGGCCGTTATCAGTTGCATTCCATTTAAGCACAACAAATGTAACTCAACCAAGCACTATAAACCACAGTGTGAACATATAATGGTTATATAACTTGGTTTTCTGTGGACACACACATTTAGAGAGCTAGGGAATTACAGCTTGGAAATTCTTTCCAGGCCTGGATTTCTCCTGACTCTCAGCTCCATTCCCAGGCTGACAAGCTGACTGCAGCTTCAGTTAGGGAGGAGTCTCCCAGGGTGATAACATGGTAGAAAACAGAGTGGAATTCATCATAAAGATTAGCAGCTGGTGTCTTTCCCGTGGGATACACCCTGAGGTGCTGTCCCAAGGATGTTTTTCCCATTTGTCCAATGAACTACTGTCCTGTCCTAGCTGCACGTAACACACTTTAAATACGAGATGTCCTTACAATAAAGTTGGCTTTTTTCCCCCAAAAGAGGTCCGTGTGTGTTACTGTCCTTTCTCTCTCTTTGCAGCCCAGTAACCACATTTTTCTACCTCTAATTCAGCTGAGCCACTTTCCCATAGCCCTTTTCTACTTAGCCAAAATAACAAGCCCGAGCTATGATTTCACAAGGGTAACAAGGCCCTTACTTTGTAAGGCTTTACCTGTACACAACACAGTGTCACAATGGACCCTGCACCACACTGACACTGGTGTCATCAGATTTTTGACCAGCAATGAAAAGATATTTGATTCCCATATTTCTGTGTTGGCAAAGGAAGGATACAGATCTGGAAAACACTTCTGGGGAGTGCTTGCTGTGAGAAGAAGCCTCTGGGCCTTGGGGGTTGGCTGGCAATCTGTGTCTCACAAAGGACCATTGACTCTGTGCCCTGAGAATGGCTTCTGGGCCCTTGGCTTGGCAGATGGGTGAAACTCTTGGGCCTCACAGATCATTGGACCTGTCTGAGTGTGGGTGGCAAGGTGCAATACTTTGGGATCTTCCTGCACTTCCCAGCCAAGCAGGTGCCTTCTTATGATGCACTTAAGGGAGCAGCTCTGAACACTTTTAGCTCTGCTGATGGCAGCTGCCAGGAAGGGAAATTCACTGCCCTCTTTTCCACAGGCCCTGAGAGTGCAGAGCCTGACCCTGAGCCTCTGAGATACTGCAGTTTTCTGGTGATGATGAAAAAGTCTCTTCACCCTGCATTTCAGAGGTGGATAATGTAAAGGAAGTGATCAAATCACATTGTAATCAGGCTGCTGCCTAATTTGTGTCTCCTTAACAAAGCTAAGGAAGGTGAGGAGAGATCTGTTGTGGTGGTCAGCTCTGAATTTATTTTCATTATGCATCAGAATTAAAAATACTTGGAATTAAATTTTTTGTGCTTGGGGAAAAAAATGTTCCTTCATGGTATAATTGAAAAAGCCCTTCCAGTGGATTCTGAGTTTTCCTGGAAAATGACTGTATTTTTTCCTAATTGTCTGTGATTTGTCATTTTGTTGAGGAGGGATACTGATGACCATCTTGTTGGGCACCTACAACCAGGCAAGGTCACCCCACCACACATCTCCACGTGGCTTTGGGATATCTCCAAGGACAGAGACTCCACAGCCTCTCTGGGGAGCTCGTACCTGGACTTGGCCCCCACAAAGTAATAAAGTGTGTCCCAATGTTCAGAAGGAGAATTTGTGCAACTGAAGCAGACTGTCTGCTGAAGGGATTGTCCCTTCAGGCAGGTTTTTTCACTTGAACACTGTCTGCTCGTTGCCCCTGAGAGCCATTTTAACTGGTACTTTTTGACAATATTGTGCTGGGTATGAGTCAGTTCACTAAAACTGGACTTTATATCTAAGTCATGCTGCCAAAATAAAAGGGCTTATTTTATTTCTTCTTATTAAAGATATTATGAAATCCATATAGAGGAGTTTTTTGCTACAAAAATGTGAAATATTTAAGGCTCTCTGACGTGTAACTGAATCAAAGTGCCGAGATTTACATATTGTGTTACCTTGGCTCTCACCAGTTTCCAGGTCTTGGTTTTCCCAGAAAATGAGAGGAGAACTAATTGGGAAAATTCAGCTAAAGCACAAGCTTGAGCTGTGTTGGCTCTCAAAATGTTTTCACTGGAAACTCTGTGATTTCTGATCCAGCAGGATTGAGGGCTGGTTAACAACAAGGCAGAGAGCAGTACTGCTACATTGGGGGCACATCCACATAGCCTGAAAATCCATTTTAGCTTCAGGAGCTCCATTTACATCCCAGAAGCTCCATTTCAGCTCAAGCTTTGGCCTTGAGTCCTTGTCTGAGCTGTGTTAGAGGCAGGTTTGTGTCTCAAGCTCCATTGCAGCCATGCTCCTGCCTGGCCATGGTTCCCAGTGACCCCACCCATGAACTGACTCTGTCACAAACACCTGGAGAAGCTCAGAGTCCCTCCTCCATTCTGTCCATCCTCATCAGCACCTTCTGGAAGAACAGCAGCAGCCTCCAAATTCCTGGCACACAAGGAAGGGCACAGAGCTCTGCTGGGATGGAAAAGCCACCGTGGGATTGAGTTTCCAGTTCTGAACCCGGAGGCCAGGAGTGCCTGCAGCTGGGAATGCTCATTCCCTGTGTCCCCTCTTTGGAGCACTGGTCACACTGGCTGTTTTCCTTCCAGAACTCTGCTGGCAAACCTCCCAGACAGCAAACCCACCCGAGGAGGAATGGAACATCTGAATGTACCTCTCACCCTGCCATGGTGGTACAGACACAGACACTTGACTTGGGCTCTCAGAGTTTCATTGCCATGAGGCACTTGTTGAGTCCTTGCCCATAGGATCAGGGAAAAGCAGCACAATGTTCAGCAAGGACCAGCTCACATTTCTTCTGCCCTTTCAGCCTAAACATTGTTCCTCCTTCTTTACTTCTTTCTTCCATGTTTTATGTCAAGGGAATATTTGAAGATATCAAGATTTTTCTATATAAATGACTAGCACTATAAATTCTGGGTATAGATATGGCAAAATTGGGACTCAAGATTAATAACTGCTGTACATTCCAGATTCTTCACACACACAAATTTGCTCAAACATCTAAAATCCAGGCTTGGCAGGACTCTTACCAGAGGTTTGGTGTAGAACTCGCTGGCTAATTCAGCTGCTCTGGTTTGGGTGGAACTTTGGCTGCTTGTTTCCTTCATTTGCTGAAAGCACACAGCCGATGTATCTGCCATGGCACAGGAGGATCACCCACCAAATCACAGGAGGTAGAAATGCCCTAAAAGTTGTCTGAGTCTTGTGGCTGCACGAGCACTTCCCAGCACAGCAAGCCCAGGGAATGCAGGCAGGGTGGGAGGTCAAACTCCAGAAAAATGTAATGAAGCCTGGACAGAAGAAGTCCTAAGCAACATATAATTGCTCCATTGATTTCTTCTGGGGACATGTAATTTCCAGCTCCATTCTTTCTTCAACCACAACTGAATTAGGGAATGAAGTGATACGGACAACACACTATAATCCTTTTTCCAAACACTTTTGTATTGCTTCCTGACTTCCATTCTGCTTGGTGATCAATACTGCAGCAGCTCCAAAGGATTCTATCCCTCTACATCACACCACTCATCTTCTTATGCACTTTCTATCACCACACCTGCAAAGAAACAGAGGAATTGAAAAGTAAATGCACGAAGGAATTGGGTACAGACACAGCTCTGTCTGACTTTGGAAATTCTGAAAATTGTGGTTGCAGATGTCTCGTGCCCTGCACAGAATCACAGAAACACAGAGTAGTTGAGGTTGGAAATGACCCCAAGAGATCACCTGGTCCAACTCCTCTGCTCAATCAGGCTCACCTGGAACTGGTTGGCCACAACCTCTTCCAGAGGCCTTTCAACATCTCCAAGGATGGAGGCTCCACCGCCTCCCCACATTACAAAGTCTCTAAGACCCAGGGACCAGTTTGGGCCTCAGTGGCCTTGCTACATTTTTCTCTCCGTTTCACTGAGGTACCTTGATGGGGCAAGAGGCAACAGGCACAAGCTGCAACGTGAGAAATTCCTATTACATGTGTGGAAACCTTTCTTTTGGTAGCATTTCACCATGAGGGTGATCCAATATTTGAGCAGGCTGAGGTAATTTGATCTATGATCAAATGGTTTTTTCCATTTTTGCTACAGCGTAAGGAGGCGAGGGTAAATGAAAATGAGAAGCTGTTGCCTCTTGCCATTGCAATATTGCCCTAATTGGTGTCATGCCATAAAGTTTGCCAAGATGATGAGAGCTGAAGCCAAGTCCCAGCTGTACCTGTACAGAGTGAAAACCCATAAGAGAGTGGTTGGAAATTAGAGTAGGAGTGAAGAGATTGTTTTGATCTGACATGAAGATTTTTAAGTAAAATGGGAAACTGAGTGGGATAACATGAGAGATGCCTTGAGAAAGAACAATAATGTTGAGAAAGAACAATAAAGGTATGTGGTGCTGATAAGGATTTTGGTGGTTAAATCCAGGATAAAAAATTGGATTTACTCATCCAGCTTGAACTGTCTCATACACAGGTTAGAAATAGTTCTAATGCTTAAATTAAGTTCTAATGCTTAATTAGATTAAGTAGTTGCAAATCTCAGTAACAGTGACTGAAAACTGAATGAATATTCCTGAGGTCTGAACTCAGACTAATAATAAAATATTTTGCCTTGAGATAAAGGAGGTGCAATACAGCAAGGCGTCAGGAAATGCTCTAAACCCACTGTCTAAGATCAGGTATTGGGTGGGACATCTCTGCACTGGCTGAAGGTGTAAAAAATCAAGGCCATTTCTGATGAAAACTCCCCCAGGGCTTTCATATTTTTATATCAGGTGTTTTTAACATCACCTTCAGCCTGTCTCACACCCCACCTTTTCTCTCTGTGTATGTGTGCTGTGCAATAGGTCACTTGTATTAGGGCTCTGAACTGTGCCCGTTTGGGTGGAGGGGGGTCCAAGGTGGGAGGCTGTGGTGATGGCAGGAGCTGATTCCCAGCTGGCTGCCATGACCCTGTGCGTGCCACATTGTGGGCCTGGGGATCCCTGGGGAAAAGTGGCCACTGAGCTTGTGCTGCAGGTCCCAGTGTGGGGTGGGCATGCGCTGGCCAAGGTGCCAGGGCTTGTGGTGCCAGAGGAGCAGCATGGGTCAGCTGCCCTGGGCATCCCAATGAGGCACTGTCCATCTGGTGGATGAAGAGGAAAAGCATGCCGTGGTGAGTGAAGTTGTGTAAAGGAGCTGCAATGGTGGTGCAGGAAGCCAAGATATTGTTGTGTTTTTGGGGGAAGAAGAGGATCACGTCAGGATTCAGGGTGTGCCAAGAGGCCAAGCTTGCAAGTGGTGAGCCCTGGGAGCAGGCGAGCACAGCAGCAATGCGGTGCCTTGGGCCCTTGGTCATTGCCATTGGTCATTGCAGTGACTGTAGGAAAGGGGCATCCCACCACAGGACATTTCTTGGTCAGCTCTGGACATAAAGAGTGGAAAATTGTCTGTGACTCAGGTTTTGGTCTTGAAGCCACTGCCGTATGTTTCTGCTTCAAGACAAATTTTGGGAGAAGATGCCCTGGAGTGAGCATTTCCTCTAAGGAGAAAGGGCTTCAATAATTCCCTTTTATTCTGCCAAAGAGAGAAATGGATACCAGGGGGTGAAACTGAAAAAAAAACCCCAACAAACCTGCTTATTAAATAAAATAAAAATTGACTAAATGCTAGATATTTAAATTGTGGAACTTAACCCACCCCCAAAACCCAATCTCAGCCTTCTCTTTTCAGGCACTTTCCCCTTTGGTGCAGTTCCGGTCACGGCCGGCAGGGGCGCTGGTGGCTGTGGGCCGGGCGGGGCAGCTGCAATGACTCCCCCGCGCCTGCAGGGGGCGCTGTGGCTCCGGCCCCGCCATCTTTGTCCATGTTAACGATGGCGGGCGCAGCCGTGGGACGGGATGGAGGAGGCGCTTCCTTTACAAATTCACAGGGACACCCAGTCCTGGTGCCCCTCTGGCTGTAGCAGGAAACCTCAGGAGCAGAAGGCTGGAACGACAGGGAGGGCTCCCCTGGGACAGCAAGAAAGAGGCAGAAGAAACTGCAGATGCAGCTGGACCGTGGGGCCTGCCAGCAGGCAGGGGCAAAGCAGCTGCAGTGCAGAAAAAAGCTCCAGAACAGCAGCAGAGGCAAGGTGAGGGCCAGGCAGCAGCAGCCTGGCTCCCAAACATGGCAGGGAAATGGCTCCCTGGGATTTTTCACTGGCCCTGTCAGGAGCCTGGGTCCGGGTTATGAGAGGGGAGAAGCCCCAGTGGGAAACAGGGTGTTCCTGGGTCCTGGTGTGCACGTGCTGGCTTTGGGCTTTCTGACAGCAAAGCAGCAAAATAAGCCAAGCTGGCAAGCCCAGTCACAGTGCCAAAGCAAAAAAAAAAATCCCCCAAAACAAACAAAAGAAAGCAGGCACAACCCACAGGAGCAGCAGGATCCTGGTCAGAGACACTGGCTGTGTGTGTCCAGTCAAACAGCGTGCCCCGAGAAGGGAAAGGGCTGCCTCTCACCCTGATCCCAGTGCCCACTGGAAACCCCAACTTGGCTCCCATTCACCATGACAGCCCCAGAGCTGGGGAGGATGGGGACTGTGGCAGGGACAGCTGCCACCCCTGGGCACAAAACAAAACAAAACAAAACCAAACCCCCAAACCGGTATGGGGTTATAAACCATCCCCAAGACACGGTGGTTTGCAGGGAGCTGCAGTGTGGCACGGCCCTGGCTGAGCCCAGGAGTGCTCACTTTGGGGAAGGTGTTGGTCCTGGCTGGCACAGGGAGCTGCAGTGTGGGGGGAATTGATCCCTTCTGGCCTCCTGCCCCAGAGGTCGCCCAGGTGCCAGCCCTGCCTCACGCTCGTGATACCACCTGCACATGGAGGTGTTACACACCCAGTGTGTGGCAGGGAAGGACAGAGAAGTGGGGCAGGTCTGGGCATGGGGACAGAAGGGATGACAGGACTATGAGCATGGTTTTCCTGTGGCCTCTCGTGCAGCAGCTGAGAGTGCAGGATCTCTGACCCACCCACTCATGGAGCTAAGGGGCCACTGTGACACTGCAGGGCCTCGTGTAACCAAGGAGATCTCCACTGATTTACTCCATAAATTTGATCATAAATCATAAATCTGACAGGAATAAGATTAATGTGTCTTTGAAAACTGGCTGTGTGACTCTCCTTGTGGGTAAGGCCAGATACTTGTCCATAGGAAATAACGAGGGAAGTCATTAATTTTAGGAAGATTTACTAATTGACATGGACTGCTGCTCAGCCAAGGTCGTGCTAAACTGCTGAACTTTGGGAAGAAAATAAAGACTTACGAGGGTTATGAGTGTTAACTTCTCTGCCCAGAGCTGACTTAAAGATAATTTTAATTACCATGTATCGTATGTTATAGAGTGCATAGGGAAGTCTGTACATTCCAAATACCTCAGCCAATGGGGAAGGGAGGAGGGTGTGATGTGGCTGTGAAATAAAAATAAAAGAAGAATACTTGTTTACTTGCTTCAACTAATAGAGAGAGACCTCCTTGGACATATTCCTTTGTTCATGAATGAAGTCACTTTTACAGGACTCTTCTGTCTCCTTTGTGGCTCCTGACCTCTTGTAACATGAATTTTTCACACATTGATGAAGATAATAAACACCTTTGGTCCCCATATGGCTCCCTGAGGGCCCCCACCTCTGACAGGTTCCCAGTTTGAAAAGGATCCCTTTCCCAGCACTTTCTGGGGACTGCCTGCCAGCCACTTCCCACCCACAGCACGGACCCCTTGTCCAGACTCTCACACATCTCTTTCTTCATCAGGAGGCTGTGGGAAATTCTATCACAAGCTTTGAGATACTCAGGTAGACCATGTCCACTGCTCACCCCACCCCAGGTGAGCTGGGGACTGTCCTAGGAGGTGACCAGGTTTGTCAAGTCCCATTTGCCCTTGGGGAATCTGTGCTGCTCCCACCCTCACGTGTCATCTGACTTCTGATATTTCCCAAGAGGATAGAACTTTCCCAGGGACTCAAGTAATGCTGATGAGCCTGTAATACCTCCTTTGGGATGTGTGATGGGTGAGGCTTTCAGGCCCAAGAAAACCTCTTCTGAGGATTTTTCCAGCCCAATTTTCTCAGGCTCTTCTAGGGTTTTTCCCAAAGCTAGCCCCTTTTCTCTAACGTAAACATAAGAATAGAATTAATAACAAAGATAAACACCTGCTGGATACGTGAGGAAAGCCTAAGAAAGTGGTGTTGCTTTCTCTGGACCAATCAGCTGTATTCTGTCCCTGGAGTAGCAGGTGACTGTACTTAAGCAAGGTGTTTTACAATAAACTCGGCTCTTTCCTATCCTGAAAGATGACCACGTTGCTGCGTGTCTTATTACTGCCCCTCAAAGGGTTAATTGCCTCACATACAGCCACATGATGGGTCCTTCCAAGGCCAAATATTAGGAAGAAGAAGTAGCCAGAGGAGCTGTTGACACCCCATCCCTGGGAGTGTTCAGGGCCAGGCTGGATGGGTCCTGGAGCAACCTGGTCTAGTGGAAGGTGTCCCTGCCCATGGCAGGTGACACAATGAGATTGTCTTTAAGAATCTTCCCAACCCAAACTGTTCTATGATTCTATTTTTATAAGAACTGCCTTCTCCTCCTCCTGACACTCCCCAGCATCTCACCATCTTCCAGAGGATTGTGGAGAGAAGACCAAAAGCCAAGTTCAGCAAGAAGGAGGACGTGCATGGGCCGCAGTTCCCCAGGGACAGGCTGCCTGCACACTTGGGGAGCAGAACAACGAGGGGGTTTCAGTGTGGCTCCAGAGAAGGCAGGAAACGAGATGGAGCAGCACTGAGGTGCTATGGACATGTGGACGTGCTCTGTTGAAAACAATGAAGCTAATAAGGCAGAGGAGTGATCCGGATATTAACCAGAAACTGAACTTTGCTTCATGAACTCAGAAATTCCAATTACTTTTCACACCCGTATCTATGCTAATGACTGAAGTAACTAAAACTCCACCTAAACATAAAAGGACATTATCTGTAACTTTATCCTTGCTCCTCCCCAATGGAAAACAATATAAATAATGCTTCAGTGGGGAGAGGTCAGAGAAGACACCATCATAACTCCTGGGGTTGCTTTATGGGCTGAACCTGTCTTCTCCCCCATAGGGACACTGAATAGGCAAGGCACTATATTCTCTCTGCACTAAATGGCTATTTCAAGATTTTGTTGGTGATTGCAGCTTGTCTGGATGGCAGCTTGATTCGTTTTTGTAGTCAGTTACAACCAGCAGCCATCTCTGAACCCTAATCTGTCACTCAGGGCTTCTGTTACATTTTTGTTGATCAAGGGTGTTACTCCACAAACTGTTAAAAGTGTGAGTCCTTCTTGGGCAACTGGCAGCCACCAGCAGTGGAGAACATACTTGACAAAACTGATAATGTGCAAAATGAGAATGGGGACAATGTCAGTGTGATCCTGAACATGTGAGTCAAACCCAGGGGACCCCAAAACGGGGCACTGACAGATTGATCAAATATAAAAGCTTCAAGGAAACCTCCCTCTCATGTGAGACAAGGATTTATCTCACAGCACCTTCAGACATTTAATGCCTTTTTCAGGAGATGTGGCACCAGATAAGGAGCAAACCCCAGTGATCACCTCCTGCCCTAACATTTTTTGATGTCCACACACGTGTCCTCCTCCTTTGCAGTTTAACTCCTGCAATCACAAGAGCATCACCAGTACCCAGAACTGGCTTTCCTTGAATCCAGCACCTTCATTCTGCAATATAGACCCAAGTGCTCCTAGCCAGGGCAAGGATTTTGAATATCTCAAGATGTGGACCCATCCTAAAAACCCTCAGCCCAAAGGAGGACTATGCACAGTTGTTATCAGAAAGCTGTTTTTCTCAACAACAGCTGGATTTTTTTTGCTGCAGCCCATTGAAGTGCTGCCCTGAGCTGTGGAGAAGACACGAGAGATGGTTTGGGAATTGATGCAGCAATTCTAGGATTCAGCTTTTGCTTTAGTTAAATTCAGGTACTTGGAAAACATCAGCAATTGATTTCATTTAGGTGGAGATGGACAGAATGTAGAGTTTTCTGCTGCAGAGCCACTCGTGGGTGGGTAGCAACTGGTCTTGTGCTGCCACCGACAAAGATACTGATGGTGATATTAGTCCCTGTCTTGTCCCCTTTTAATAAGGTCGCCTATTCCCATCTAAAATTGTATAATACCATCCAGTATGTTGCTCTCTCCAGCTCTGTGGATGTCCTGGCACTCTGCTCTTGATAATACTTTGTCCATGAACTGTCATAGTTTGAAAAAATGACACACAGATGTGGGGGAAAAAAGTCAGCTTTGTTCGAGCAGAGACAGTCTGCCTGACCTGTATATTTGCTGTACACAGGAGAATTAGGAGGTCTGTAATGAGTAAGTGCTTTAAGAATGATTAATTTTGCTGAACATGGAAGCAAGCCACAAGCAGTTTCCTAGAGGGATTGTGTTTGATTCTCAGCTGGATGTTTAAAGTTTCCTCCTGATAACTAATCAGAGCTTCTGCCTGTTGTTGAGCAGTTTTTTACTAATGAAACCAGTAGTAAAATAAACAAAACCCAACAACCCATCTCCCCTCCCTCCTGAAACAACAACAACAACAACAACAACAACAACAACAACAACAACAACAACAACAACAACAACAACAACAACAACAAAAACGAAACAATCAACCCCACCCAAAAACAGCAAAAAGAAAGAAAACAGGGAAGTGGAGGGGCAGCATCACCATCCATTGTCCTTTTCCCTGCTCCTCTCTGCTGTGCCTCCTCCAGGTGTGCATGGGCTTTTCACGATTCCCTTGGGACCCACACTGTCACTGGGGTCATTCTGGGGCTCTCAGGCAGCCATGGGTCAGAGCCCTTTTGGGGCTCTCCGATGGCCGTGGGGTAGCCCCATTCCAGTGTGGAACAGAGGCTGACTGAGGCTGCAGGGCAGGGGGTGAGCAGTGACCACCCCACCTACACAGAGCTTGCCCTGTTCCCCACCACTTCCCACTGGGCTGCTTTGAGCCAGTGCCAGCTGCTCCTCTGGTCTGCTACTCCACTTAGACCAATTCAAGCAGTGAGACAATTAAACCAGTTTAACTAGATAATCCAATTAAACTTGTTCAATTTCATGAACCAATTAAACCAGTTAAACCGGTTATGAACTTATTGTCAAACCATTTAAATAATTTAAAATATTTAAACCAGTTGAGTTAGATCTGATTAGATAAATTAGATTAAATTACTTGAATTACATAAATTAGAGAAATCAATTAAACAAGTTGCATTAGACAATTCAGCCAGTTAAACCAGTTACACCAGCTAAAGGTGCCAGGCCCCAGGGGACTTTGCCCCGGACTCACCACCAGGAAGTCGCTTCCATTTTATAACCAGGAAGTTGGAATTTAGGAATTTTTTCAGCCAGGGGAGGGATTTCTCTGCTCCAGGACATTCCCAATCCCAGTGGAGACCCAGAAGGTGCTCAGAGGAGGAGACCACAGGCACGGAAGGGACTGATCTGCTGAGGAAGGTCAGAGGCTGGGGTGGATATTCTGGATCCAGGGAGACCCCAGTGCTGAGGAGACCCCAAACCCAAGGAGAAGATTTCACTGCTGACAAGACCCTGGGTCCAAAGAGACACCGAATCTGAGAAGATTCCAGATCCAAAGAGATTCTGGATCCAAGAAATTTCCAGAGACAAGAACAAGATTAAAGAGCTGAGAAGATTTTGAATCCAAGGAGACCCCAGAGCTGAGGAAAAGATCCTGGATCCAAGAAGAAGATTCTGGAACAAAGAGAGTCCAGATCTGAGGAGGAGACCTTGGAGTGAGAAGATTACGGATTCAAGGAGACTCCGGAGCTGAGAAAATTCTGTCTCCAAGACCAAGATCCTAGAGGTGAGGAAACCCCAGATCAGAGGAGTAGATTCTGGTCCTGTGGAGCAGCCAATCCCGTGCCAGGATGTGGGAATTCTTGGAGCGGAGTGTGGAGATCCAGATATCTAACAGGACCCAGAATGTCACCTTGGAGAACCCCAGGTGAGAGGACATGGGAGGAACCCTGGGGTGCAGGGGGGAGGTTTGGGTGGGGTCATCATCCCGTGGTGGGAGCATCTCCCAGGGGTTGGTCCATCCCCTGCTGGTCTCCCAATGCTCTCACCATCTCCCAGTAGTCCCATCATTATCTCACATTGCTTCCAGCACCTCCCAGTGGTGGTGAGATTGTTTCCTACTGGTTCCACCACCTATCACTTGCTCCACCACGATCTCCCATCCTGCCCTGATCGCATTCCCCCCATTTCTCCTCCCCAGGACCTATTTCTACAGGGGGCACAGCTCCTTCCCCCCCAGCCCTACCGTGCCCCCCGGCTCCTCTGACACCTGCTGGTTCTCCAGCCCCCCATTCCGTGGCTGTGTGGGAGTCCTGGTCTATGAGGCCAAGACCTTCACTGTGGCCATCTTCTTCTCCAACCCCCTGGACTACAACCTGTTCCCCATGGAGCTGGGCCTGGAGCTGTCCTTGGTCAAAGCTCACCTGGGCAGGTTGGAGGACACCTACACCCGCATGTCCCAGAGGGGGACTCCCCCAACCAACAACGGGACAACTGCGCGCTACTGTGTCACCCTGGACACCTGCCAGGAGCCCGTCCAGGTGAGTGTTGGCCATGTCAAGGTGACAGCCACCATGTCCAACACACGGAGGTCCATTATCAGGGTGGTTCTGCAGGAAGAGGAGTGCTCATGGAAGGAAACCGGAGGGAAACTTCCATTCAAGGTGATAAAAGAATTAATTTAACTTTTACTGTGCCTGTGAACTTTTAGCTGAGAAACAAGGCATGCAAAAACTGCTTTCCCAGCAAGAAAAAGAAGATAAGAAGAAGACATCTGGCTCAAGAATGTAGTAATAGACAAAAGAAGGACTGGATCTGGGAACTTGGGGTGGGCTTTATGGTAATGGGTAAATTGTAATATGCACTTACTTGTAAAACTGTGTGTGCTCAAATGGTTAGGAGTATCCTTTGTGGGACCTCAGGCCTGAATAAATGATGCCCTCTTTAAACCAAATTAGTGTTAAGGAGTCTTATTCCAATACTTTGGAGATTTTGTGACAGTAAACTGGAGAGCCAGCCAGAAGATCAGCCTAGAGCTTCCATGAATCTACAGTCAACAGATCTCCAGCCAGCACCGAGGAATTTTCGGGGAGAACCTCAACTTTAGACCTTCAGGGACTCAAGGCAAGATCCCTGGGGTAAGTAAAGATATCATTTAAATTATTTTTCTTGGGGTTATTGACAAGGGATGCAAATCCCCACACAGAGTTATTGGTAAGGGCGTTTTGAGTCTCCCCTGACGGGGTTTGAGTCCCTGGGTAAGTTTATCTGGGGGAGATTTGAGTTCCCCACCTCAGGGAGTTCGAGTTTCCCCTCTCCAGGCTTCAAGTCCCCAAGAAGTATTAGGGGTTAGGAAGTATTAGAGCTTGTCCCTGGGAGGTATCAGGAGCTGATCAGGCCAAGATTGTAGTTTCAAGAAAAATCATTGTTCTGCTGTCTGGTAGCATAGGCTGCCACCATCTTGACTTGGACAGAAGAAGGAAGAGAGGAAAAAACAGAGTCTCCCTTGACAACTGAATCCTGGCCTCGACTTTGTCTGGAGATGCCTTTGTGGTGAAGATTGGTTAATTCCTTTGCATTCCTCATGTTCTTTGCATTCTTCTTGAACTCTGAGAGTGTGTTCATGTAAGAGTGGTGTGTCGATTTGAGTTTGCCATCATATCAATATGGGGATGCCTGTGATATAAAAATTAATTTGCAGAGAGAGTGTTGGAGTGTGATAGAGTGATTGCTGGTGTTTTGGAGCTGCTCTATTTTTGTGTGCATGGCTGAGATCGCATTTTTGGACTTGAAGCACCCTCTTTTGTCAGTTTTAGTGATTGTAGGTTTGGCAGTCCCCTTTCTTTTCCCCTCTCCTGCCTCCATTACAAACCTGGAAATACCGTTAGGACTTTCAGAGGTAATAGCCTGTATATTTGTAATTATTGAATATGAGGCTGGTTTCTTCTAAAACTAAAGTGGGAGATGATATTCCAAATTCTCCATTGAAATGTGTGGGGTTAAATCTCCAGTGCTCTAGGCACCAATTTGTCAGGTTGTCTTCTTTAATGAGCCAAGCAGCTAATAGTTGCTATGAAGTTGTTTATTGCAAAGGCACATCAGTCTCGAAAGGCAGATTCACAAGTGTTGAAGTCCATGCTAAAACTTTGGTGTGAAGTCCCCAACAGAAGCAGAAGCTGCTCCTGGTGGTCCTGGCAGGGCTGATGTTGGTGTGACAGCTCCTGTCTTCTTCTTGGGTGTTGATGATGGCAGTGAGGAGAGAGCAGGAACAAAAGCAAAGCAAGAAGCAAATGGCAAGAAGTGAAGCTCTCCCCAATGCATAAATTCTTATATAGAAACTTCCCAACAAGCTAAAGACACAAACGCGAACCACCACTACTTAACTGATTAGAATTCTAGTTCCTTAGCACACCAGGTTACGTATAAACTACACATATGGTCTATCTTGTTCTATCTGAAAAATGTCAGCAGTATTCTTACTATAGTTTTATTGTGTCTAAAACTGTGTTCCTGGAGCCTCCATGGAAACAACTGGTATCTAGGAGTATATTTTTCAGCCTTCACAGAACCTGCACTTCTACTCTGACATCTGAGACCTTTATTCACTAAAATCACTTCAAACTTACTCTTAATTACTTACGTACTTGCTTACTTATTCTAAAACTTAAACTTACACCTCTATTTTATGTGTGAGTGGCTTACCATACTTCAGTCCATCCAAAGTTTTAATTCAATCCCTGCACTCTGATTTCTCTCTGAAGAATTCACAGAGATTCTTGATGTATAGACTTCAACAACATATATATTATTTATTAATATAATTTTCATATGTATATATAATCTATATAATTTATGCATCCTGTTTACTAGTATAAATTATATATATAAGGTAATTCAGGTTCTAGAACTAAATTTGGTTCAGAAAGGTCTGTGGTTGGGCTTGGATCCAGCCACACTGACTCCTCTCCAAGGATTTTAGACAGCCAGCTCCGAGTGCCCAGGATCCTTCTCTCTGGCCTGCAGTTTCAAAAACTCTGTGACAGAAGCAGAGCCCACGTGAGCCCCCGTGTCTGCACACAAGGGGCCATGGCAAGGCCCGGGAAGATGAGCAGATGCATCGGGGGCACGTGGCTGTGTGCAGGGATGCAGCCCAGCACAGCCTCTCTTACCTTCCTGCTGACAGGTGAACTTGAAGTGGCTGCAGAGGCCATCCAGAGCCATAAAGCAGCCTTGTCTGTCTTGAATGACTTGAAAAGATGTCCCAGCAGCTTCCCCAGGCCTGGGATCTGGATCTCTCCTCAGGCAGCACCTCTGTCCTCATTGTGACCAGCCTGGGGGAGGCAGGCAGAAGAGCAGAAGGGTTGAGGGTGGGCAGCTCAGGCTCTTAGCAGGAGCCAGGAGGGGACTGGCCACGACCCCGGGGTTATTCTGGACCACCTCACACCATGCTCAGGGGCTGTGGAGAATGGGTCCCAACTGGTCAGGGCGATGGTGGAGTCAGCAGTCATGGAAACGCTGGGCTGCACTTTGAGAAGGGCCTTAGAAAGCCAGGGCATCCTTCCCACTCCTCATGGGTCAGCAGGTGTTGGAGTTTGTGTCCCTTGCTTATGTGAAGGTCCCTCTCTGCTCAGCGGCACCAGCAGCACAGCGTGCACAGGGAGGATCTTGATCTTCGCTGCTGTTTTAGAGACTTCAGGATCAAGCTGGTCTGAGCTGCCAGGCAATGGATGGAGGCATCTTTCTCTCTTGCTTGCAGCATTTCAAGTTCTGCAAGACAGAGAGAGCCCAGATGAGCCCCAGTGTGTGCAGAGACCCCCCCCCGGCTCCCCCGAGCCCTGGCTCCCCACTCACCCAAGAGGATCTCAGCCAGGGTGTCCTCACTCTGCTCTCTCAGGTGCCGCGCAGCCAGCCCTGGGCACAGAGCTCCATCAGCCCCTGCTCCCCAGCGTGCTCCCAGCAGCGTGGCCCCCGGCCCTGCCTGACCCCCTCAGCAGTCTGGGGGTGGCACTGGGCAAGGTGGCCACCAAAGCCCCTCACCTATGTGAGCACAGTGGGCACAGGGAGGCCGAGGCCCTGCCCATGGCAGCCCCAGGGCTGGGGGGACGGGGCCAGGCTGCCCCAAGAGGGACCCTGGGGACTGGGACTCACCAATGAGCCTGAGGGCCGCCTCTCGCATGGGGGCCTGAGGGCTCAGCAGGTAGGGCTGGCTGTCCCACACCAACCGTTCAGCCCTGCTCCTGTCCTTGGCCAGCTGCAGACAGCACAGGGCTGTGGGCATTTCTAGGAGGCCCCCAGGTGGCCACAGCAGCCCCTCCTGCCAGCACCCCTGTGTCTCAGAGCCCTTCCCCATGCTGGGGCCATGGAGGGGACATGGGCCTGGAGGAGGCTGCTCTACTTGAGACAGGGGCAAGGGTGCAGCTCCAGGCTTTGGGCCCAGCTGCAGAGCTCACAGCCCCAGCACAGTGTGCTGGGCAGTCCTTGCCCAGCCTGGGGCTCATCCTCACCAAGCACTCGCCCATCCTCCATGTCTGCTCTGTCTGTGCCAGGTGCTCGAGCTCTTTCCACTTGAGGAGCTCTGCTATAGCCAGGACGGCTTCCTTGGAGGCCTGTGGGGCAGAAGCTGGGAGGTGGCACCAGGGCCTGTGGAAGGAGACTTGGGCTTTGTTCCTGGGGTGATCGTGCCCTTAGGAATCTGGGCCATGCCCTCCCCAAAGCATCCTCGAGGTCTCTTTGGGGACAGCCAGGGGGAGCAGGGATTGAGGTGCCCAGCCCTGCAGGGACACCAGTGGGGACAGCTGAGAAGCCTTTGGGGACACACGTGTCCAGGCCTCGGTTGTGCTGGGCTGCTGCCCAGCCCTGCTGGAGCAGGCAGGGCAGGGGTTGGAAATGGCCGTGCCAGCCTGTCCGGCCCTGCGGGCCCTGGCTCCCAGGGGCTGTTGGGGGGAACGCTGCCTGCTGCCAGCAGCCCTCACCCCCATGGCTGGGATCCCCTGAGAGTTTCAGCCTCCCCTCTCTGGGTCAGTGCTCAGCCGTGACATCGGTACCTTGGCCACGCCGGGGGCCTGGTCACTCATGTGAAGGAGGAGGCAAACCAGGGACTTCCGTGCGTATTTCTTCATGGCCTTCTCGTCCCACCACACTGTTTTGCCCAGCATGTCTCTGAAGAGGCAGATGGAGCGCTCCCGTACACACTCTTCCTTCTGGTAGGAAGGAGGAAAGCTGAGCTTTGCACACAGCAGCTCCCTGCCCACGGCCAGGAGGGGCTGAGCTGAGGTGGCTGAGCTGAGGTGGCTGAGCTGAGGTGGCTGATGCTGCAGGGTCCCAGCCCAGAGAGGGCAGAAGCAGCTCTGGGCTGCAAGGCCCGGAATCCATCCCAGGAGAGCCCAGGGGAGCGGGGCCTGCTCCCAGTGCTGCTCGCAGGGCTGGGCTGTAGGGCAGGGGTCATTGCCCAGGGTCTCTCTGCGGGGCTCAGGCTCCCACATCAGCCTTACCTCATCAAAGAAGTGCCAGAGCTTCTGCACCACCTTCACAGCCATGGGGCTGGCCTCACTCTTCTTTAGGTGCCCCAGAACGTTTTGGAAGATGTCCATGACCATCACCGCACAGTCCCAAGAAAATCGCCACCGGATTTTCAGGAGCTCTCGGAGAACGCGCTTCATTTTTCTTGCCTTTTTTGAAAACAGTTTCCATTCTGTGAGAACTCCTGTGGCTGGTTGGTCCCTAGGCAGCCACCAGGCCACACCATGGCAGGCAGGGCATTTGGAGCAGTCACCACAGCACCTGACTCCCAGCCCAGGCCGAGCCACCACCTTCCCTGAGACCTCAGAGTCCAGGTGCCACATGTCTGCCCCCCACAGCGGCCTGCTCACCGTCTCAGCTCTCTCCGACAGTGTCACCAGGGCCCTGAGCACCAGAGGGACCATTTCTCTTCCTGAATACCTCAGAGATCTCAAGTCGGTATAAAATGGATCCAGGTCCTCTTCATCCACATTATCAGAGGCCAGCATCTGGAAGGAAGCAGCAGAGAGCCCAGGCAGAGCTGGCAGGGCTCCCTGGCACAGCTCCTGCTTCCCACCAGCAGCTGAGGCCAAGAGCACGTGGGCTTTTCCTGATAACTCACTGCCAGGAACGTGAGGCAGGACTTGTGCTTCTCAGTGATGATGTCATTATGCCAGTGCTGCAGTTGGATTTGCAGCTCCTTCAGAACCTTCTCCAGAGTCTGGCGCACAGAGAACATGGCCTTCCACAGACAGACTTTGTCACTGCAAGGCACAGCGCTGTCAGCAGGGCTGCCCCGGCCACTGCAGCACAGCCTGGGCTGGCCCTGCTGCCCAGGGACCCTGCCCGGGCAGGTGGGCACGGCTGCCAGGGTGTTCCCCATGGGGCTGGGAGCAGCGAGCTGGCTCTGGGCTGCCTGGCCAGCTTTGGCTGCTGCGGGCCTGGGCTGGGAAGTGTGCTATGATGGAGGGCACTGCTCCCTTTGGTGATCCTGCAGTATTCCTTGGCTCTGGCAGCCAGAGTGTCTCGGCTGTCTCTCCCCACAGGGATGAAGCCCTCCAGGCTCTCAGGGCCAGTACCTGATTCTTGGTGCAACATCCAGAGCTGTTGCAACGACTCTCCCAGGCCACTTATTCGCCATCAGGGCAAGCAGTGAGTAAAAGCTGTGAGCTGCTGGTGTGTTTTTCTCATCGCAGTAGGCAAAGATGTGTCTCACAATCTTTGGCACCTGGAGGGAATACAGGTGAGGCTGGTGCTGCCACTGCAGTGCAGCCGTGTCTTGGGCTGCCCTGCCCATCCCTCTGTCAGGACCTAAAGGATGCAGTTAACTCATCTCAAAGCGCTGACAAAGAAGGAAGTTCACATAAGATAAGCAACCACAGCAGGCACAGATGGCAAAAAGGGAGGTGTTAATTCCAGGCCTGAACGGAGGATTGGAATTAGCACAGTGGACAAAATGCCACTGTGCAGATTGTGGGAAAAGCTCAGACATCAACCACAGCAGGACACCACGCCTGGTGGGGCAGATCTGGGTTACCTGTCTGGACAAAAATTCCTACCCTGGCAAACTGTGGGAGTAGGAAGGAACTGCTTACAGAAGGCCAGCCCAAGTTGTGCCAAGAGCACAGGTGCCTTGTGGATACCCAGGACTCGGACAGATAGAAGTGGGACCTTGAGAACAGCTGGGGGAATCCCTGCCACCGTGAAGATCAGAAGGGCCAGTGCAATGTCACCATGTGCTGGTGACTGTCTGTGTTTGTAATCTGTGTTTGTGTGGTTGTCTCTCTTCTCCTTTCCCCCTCTCTCTCCATCCCATTTATTCTTATATTTAATCTGCACTATTGACCTTGGCATATGGTCTTTTTCGTACCTTAACTTTGGTTTAGGTATCTTAAAATGACCAGATCCTAACATTATTTGGATGTCAGAAGTGGGATCCTAACACCCTCTCTGCTGCCTCAAGGTGGCTTCAGGAGCCTCACACAGCTGGCTTTGGGAGGGCAGGAGGCAGGAACCTGACAGGGCTCAAGGGCAGGGCAATCCAGCCCCAGGCCACTTACATCCATCAGCCACAGCTCAGGGGATTTCATGGCCACCTCCAGAAACTCCGTTGGAGCTTTCTTGTCCAAGAGGCTGGAGCGTCCCAAGATCTCGATGGCTGCAAGGACAACGCCTGTCCTCTCAGCAGGCCTGAGGTATCTCCCAAAGGCCTGTGGCAGGAAGGAAGGGATCAGAGGCCAGTGCCAGCCAGTGTCCCGAGGTGCTGCTTGGCTGGGCAGTGTCAGCAGCCCTGGCCAGAGGTGCTGGGCAGTGCTGGCAGCAGTGGCCACAGGGAAGCTGGCAGCAGTGGCCACAGTCCCCATGCAGGGGAGGATGAGGATGGCCCCGGGGCAGGGAGGAGGGCTGGGCTCTCGGGCATGGGGTGCAGGCCCTGCAGAGACCCAGGGCTCGCTGGTGGCCAGCAGGGCTGGGGAGCTGCTGCTGCTGCCTGGACACCACAGTGTTCCCTGCTCGGGGACAGTGGGAACCTTCTCACCAGGGACAGCCCCACTGGTTCTGCACCCTTTGCACACAAAAATGCCCTGCTGATGCCACAGGTGAGAGTCCCAGCAAGGGGGAAGGCTCCTTACCTTAACTGTCCAGGTGCTGGGCGTATTCAACAAGGAGATGATCTCAGACTTCCAGTGTGCTGGGGACTGGGCATGACCCTCTGGCAGTGTGGCATCTAAAGAGAGGGGAAACACGGACCCATAGGTGAGTCACAGCCACTGGGCCAGCAGGGGACCCCACCCTGACAAGAGTTGGGATGCAGGAATGGCTGGGGAGCAGTTGGTCACGGGAAGAGGTGCTGGGCACTGGTGGCAAGGGGGACCTGTCTCCAGTGTCTGTACCCACTGCTGCTGGCCCGGGAAGCTCTGAGCCCCTGGAGCTCTGCATGCAGCCCCCAGTTACACCGTGGCTGCTGGACTGGTCAGGGGAAGGGCTGGCAGGGCTGGAATGTGGCAGGGTGGGACATGAGCTTGGCAGAGGCCATGGGGAAGGGGCAGAGTGGGGCTGAGTCCTGCATGGAGGAGCAGCTCTGCTACACAGAACCATCCAGAGCCTGGCAGGAGCAGAGGGGACAGCAGCACTGGGGACATGATGGCACCTGCACCAAGGACAACAAGGGGCTGTCACAAGGCCCAGGAAGACAAGCAGGTGTATCTGGGGATGTGGCCGTGCATGGGGATGCAGCCCACCACAGCTTCTCTGACCTTTCTGATGACAGATGAATGTGAAGAGAGAGCAGAGACTATCCAGAGCCATAGAGCTTGTCCTTTCTGTCCTGAAGGACTTGAACAGGAGATGTCCCAGCAGCTTCCCAAGGACTGGGATCTGGATCTCTCCACAGGCAGCAGCACTGTCCTCATTTTGACCAGCCTGGGGGAGGCAGGCAGAAGAGAAGGGCTGAGGGTGGGCAGCTGAGGCCTTGCAGGCATCTCAGAGCTGTGGCTGTACCCCAGCAAAGGGAAGGGGAAATGGCCTGGCTGGAGGGTAGCAGCTCCTTACCAACACATGGGAAGAGGAGTGGGCAAGCAATTGGCTCAGCTGCCTAACCCTGCCCATGACCCTCTCCTGCACTGCCACTCTGTCAATGTAGTCCAGCAGCTCCTGGGAAGAGAGAAGAGAGCAGCTGCAGGTGAGCCCCTCAAGCACACACCCACTCCAGCAGCAGCAGGAGCTTGGCCCCGCTCCTGAGACACACTTGCACCGTCCCTCCAGGCTTCCTGTGCCCTCAAGCAAAGCCTGCCAGGGGGCTCCTGCCTCTGGGCCACCCCCTGCTTCCCCAGGGCAGCTGGGCACCCTCCCTGCAGCGTGCTCTGCCTGCAGGCACTGGGGGTGTCCTGGTTCTTGCTGGGACTGGGTTCCTTTGGCAGGAGGCAGGACAAGACTGGACACAACCCCGGGCTCCTTCCTCTCCAGAGTGAGGAACAGCCCCCTGACCCCCGACTCTGTGCACGGGCCAGACCTCCAAGATGTGCTGAAGAATCCAGATGATTTTGGAGGGAGGAGAGCTGAGCACCATCACCTCCAGCATGGTGTCCATGGAATGCAGAGTCTGCAAGGATGACACAGAGCAGTGGCTGTGATTCTGCTGTCCCTCCCATCCCCAGAAGACTGATCTGAACTCCCAGGGTGAGGGGAGGGACACAGGAGCAGGCTTTGTGCTGGGGGCAGAGCAGCCAGCATTGCTGGATGTGGCTGGGGCCTGGCAAGGGATGAAGGGATGAGGGTAGGAAAGTGAAGCTTAGACAATGGCCTGCCCCGGATCTTTGGTGCTAAGGCAGCATGGGGTGGCCAGGAGCAGCCCAGAGGGACTGGAGGCTCCTCCAGTTCATGCAGCACTTACCGAAGAAAAGAGGGTTGCTTCCAGTCTCTGCATTTCCCTCTTTGGAGGAAGGAAAAAGATGCTGTCAAAGCAGAGTCTTAAGAGTTTTCTCTTCTTCTCCAGCACTGTCCCGATGGTGCTGCAAAGAGAGAGGGGCCCCGTTGGACACTGGTGCTGGGAGCAGGGCCTCAAGGTCTCCTGCAGCTCTGGGGCAGGGCTGCCAGCAGGGATGGGCAGGTGGGCACGGAGCATTGGGAGGGCTCTGCAGGCCCTTGGGCCAGTACCTCAGTCCAGCGAGGGCGAGCATGGCGAGCTGCCGCACCTGGGTACAGATCTCGTACTTGGGCTCCAATTTCAGCAGCACCTGCAGGGCACAGCTGGGCTGGAACCTGGCAGCTGCCAGCACCCACAGCCAGCAGAGCTTTGCCCTGCCCGAGTGGAGCCCTCACAGGCTGTGGGGGTCCTTGCCCCCTTCCCCAGAGCGCTGCGTGCCTCCTCACCTGGATCATCTGTCCCAGCTCGTATCTGCTACAGAAATCATTCAGGACCTGGGAGAAGCCACTGTCCTTGACATCTCTGCACAGGGTGCAGATGCTTTCAAGGAACTTCAGCTTCAGGTCATTGTCCTGGAGCTGGGGGACAGAGACAATGGGGCAGCGTGAAGTGAGGAGAGCCAGGCAGTGGGACCAGAGCCCTGGGCTGCAGAGCCCTGTGGGAGCAGCTGCTCGGCAGAGCCAGCACCCCTGGCCAGGCACAGCCACCACCCAACGGGCCTTGGCTACCTGCTCGGGGCTGCTGACAAAGGCCTGGATGAAGTCCATGGCTCCCTGTACATGAACAGGTACCCAGCTGGCATCTAATGGAGGGGGAGAGAAGTGTTATAAGTACGTATTATGTACTTTTCACAAATATTCAAATGGATGAATGAAAAATGAATTTAAATGAAAACTTTGCTGAATTAATATCGTTTCTTTTAGTTCTGCTATTAAAAAAACCTTAGAAACAGTAGTGTGATAAATATTTTTCTTGGACTTGAACATGGTGATGTAAAAGCTTTTGTTCATATAACTGACAGAGAATGGTAAAAAGATAATCAGGAAATTCTTCACATTCTTGGATTATTCTATCTGGATGAGGACGGGGTGACGAACACCAGAACTCCAGGGAAAGGGTTTATTGATCACCGTTATTAAGGAGTGCACCAACAAGAAGGAGCCACAAGGAAAAAAATTAAAAAGTGAAAATGCTGATCTTCAGGTTGGGGGTGGATTTTGAATAATGCATGAAAGGTCTATGAATATCTGAGTTATGGTGTGTTCTTGGCGGAATGCCAAGCACCCGACACTTGTAACCTTTTGCTTTATTGTCTCTTACTGTCTTTTATTAAACTTATTAGAATCTACCAGGAAACTGAACCTAGTTTTTCACAGAAGGGAGAGCTGCAGAGGCTGCTGTGACAGGACAGAGCAGAGGAAGGAGCAGGAGCTGGGGCCCCTCTGCTGTCCCCCTCCTCAGCAGAGCCTGTGCCAGGGCAGGTGTCCTACCCTGAGCAGCCCTGGCACTCCAGCATCACTCCCAGCCCTGCAAGCCCCGCTGCCCTTGTGCCAGGGAAACCTGATCCCAGCACGGGGACCCAGCCCTGCCCAGTCCCACAGGGCCCCTCACTCACTGGGCTGCAGTGGCTGCACCAAGGTCACCTCGGGGGGCTCCGCTGCAGAGCTGCTCTCCTGAGGAGCCGCCACCTCCTCCCAGGCCACCCTGGGCTTTCTTGGAGGCCTCTTCTCCATCTTATGGAACAGAGAAAATGTATAAAGATCGGTAAGGGGGAAGGCTGGGTGAAATATCTGTCTCCCTTCTGCGGGACAAGATGTGAGCTGTGCTCGCGGGCTTGTCGCCAGCTGCGTGCTCCCGTCCTGTCCCGTCGCTGTCCTGCCGGACACTGCAGCCTGGGGGCTGGGTCCATGCCAACAAAGCCTGGGGGCTGTTGCCAGGGGCAGGTGGCAGGTCACAGGGAGCCCTTTGTGACACCCCGGTTATCCCCAGTGTGATGCTCCCACTGAAACATTCCAAACCACGCACTGCTCCCTTCTCCCACTCTCCCTCCCCTTCCCTCGGCTGGGGAACGGAGAAGAGAACTGCAGGCAAAAAAATGAAAGGTCACAGGTTGAGTTAAGAACAATTTACTAAAAGCAGCAATGAAACAAAGCGAGAGCCCTGAGCTGCCGAACCTTATGGAGGACAAAGGAGCCCAAGGCCGGGCAGCTGGTCTGTGTTACTGTGGCCACCTCTCTCAGAAAGGCATCTCCTTGCCTTTTTCCCTTTTCTCCAGTTCTGCCTGTAGGTATTTGAGTTAGAAAGTCACAGCCCACCTGCAGAGTGAGGACCACTTGCCACCTGTTCAAGGGCTGCTCCTTGTGCTTGGTGTGCCCTCCCCAAGGGATGGGCACAGGGCAGGGTGGCATGTGTCCCAGCACGGCCCTGTCCAGCAATGGCCAGTGTCTAGAAATGCTGTAAGAAGATGCATTTACACTCAAGTTCAAGCCTCCCAGCTGGAGCTGGTGGGATGCTCTCCAGCCACAGATGGATGTGCTTCAGTTCCTCTGGTTGAGAGGGGCTGCATTTTTGCCCTTTTTGGAGTTTTCTTCTCTGTTATGAAGCAGGAAGGGCTGCTGTGAATGACACAAGCGTGCAGAATTGTTTAAGTTTATCAATATATGCACACACATCTGTTTTATATAGATATATATGCAGAGGTTGTTCAGATAATACTGTATCTTTGCAAAAAAAAAGAATGAAAACCCTGAGGTTTGAAAAACAAGTTCTGTTTTAAAAAATGAACAGTTTTCTTCCAGCACAAGCCTTCTTCTTGTCTGTGGGGAACAGGGGAGTGAAGGGAGAGCAGGATATCTTCAAGTGAGGATGTGACCTGGATGTGCTAATCCCAGAAGTTATTTGTGAAATTAGTGTGGCTTTGGAATCCTCAGGCAGGCCCCACAGTCTGCCATGCCAAGTGGCTTTTCCTTCCTGGGCAGTTCAGGGAACAGTGAGAGGGTGTGGGGAGGGCTGGCAAAGAGGGCAGGGCACCAGGCCATAGGGAGGGGTGGGGCTGCTGTGTCTGGGACCAGGAGCAAGGCAGGATGCCTGCATGGTGATGGAGGAGGTAACATCTGGGGCCCAGAAAAAGGCATATGACCAACATTGAACTCGTTAACTTCCATGTCAAAATGGGCTCTTGGAGGACATTGAGCTGTTTTCCCTGGGTAGTTTGATCAATTGCATTGAAGGGGGAAGGATGAAGAATTTGGGCAGTGTTTGAGCCAAAATGGCCTTTTGCCACTTCTGATTTCCTCCCAGCTTCTGCAGAGGGGTGACAGCTCCATCCCTGCAAACCACTCCCTTTTGCAAGGCACACGCAGACCTTGCTGGAAGCTCAGGGTTCGTGAAGGGGCTGCTGCAGTTGGCAACAGGAGCTGCTGTTGAATTTTTCACCTTGCTTAACCCCCCATCCCAAATGCCACCAAGAGGAAGGACAGAAAAAGATTTCCATGGAAGAAGGGAGGACAAAAGCTTGGAAAAGGATGAAAGAAATGCTCTGATGATGATGGTAATAACAAGAAAAAGATTTATTTTTGGCAGCAAATGAACACCTGCTGCCCTCCAGCCCTCCCAGATGGGCAGGCCCAGCGGTGCCGTTTCCATGGCATGAGGTGCTGGGAGCCTGGGGAGAGAAACCAGAAAGCCACGGTCAGTCACAGAAGGCTCCTGTCCCCCCTGTCCCACCAGGGCCTGTGCGTGGGCCAGGCTGCTGGCTGTGCCCAGAGCCCAAACCTCCCAACCCATTCTCCCATTTTTAGAGGAGAGCAGCAGGGCAGGCCACGCTCCACCTCTTCTGCTTAAGCACGGCACAGCAACCTCCTCAGCAGCTGCAAGAGCGAGATTCTCGTGTGCCCACTCCCATCTGCCCCTGTGCCACCTGTGCTGTGGAGCTGGGTACCCACCTCTGCAGAGCTGCTGCCAGGAGAGGAGCTGATCCCACACAAGGTCCTCGTCCTTCTTGAGGGGGATGTCCCTGCACGCCGTGGCTGCCCCGGGCAGTGCTGGCACCTCCATGGAGTGCGTCCAGTGCCGGCACTTCCCCACCCGGTCTGGGCACCGGGTGCAATCTTCCTAGAAAATACAAAGAACAATTGCATGAAAGCCAATTCAAAACGAGACCTGGAAACACGGCTATCAATGTTTCACGGGCCTGGGGAGGGTCTGACCACTCCATGCAAGAATTAAACCTCACCACAGGTGGGGAAAAACCCCACCTTTCCTGCCTGTAAGTCCACCCTTCCTCAAGGGCCTGAAAAGCAGACCAGCTGAGGCATGGCTTTGGAACCCACCCCCCTCTGCTGCCCCCCATCCTCATGGATGGATGCTTTTGTCAGGCAGGCTGCCCCCACCCCAGCCCGCACCAGGCTGGCTGGCAGAAGCTGTCAGCGAGGCCAGGAGCCGGCTCCCCTTGCACAACATCCGTGCCCTGTCCTGCCAAAAAGCAGCTGGGCGGGCGGCACAAAGATGAATATTCCCCATTGCCGCCGAGCGGGGAACCTCCGGCGCGTGGCCAGGCCGAGCCCTGGCATGCCTGGGAGCACGAGCATCCCCCCGCCCCTGCACCGCCTGGGGACTCATCTTGATTTCGTCGGGGCACAGAGCCTCTCCTGTCCTCCAGGAAGGGGCCGCAGCCAAAGCCCGTGGGCTTTGCCCCGCCAGTGGCCAGCTCGAGGATGGTGTTCTCCGGCTCCACGTCGTGCTCCAGAAGAACACGCCAGCTGTGCCTCGGCTTGTGGGGACATCACGATGCCATTGAGCTGCAGGGGGATGTTTCCCCTTTTCCAGTCTGTGGAGACTTCACTGCACTGTGCCACCACTTCTCCAATAGGACGGGGAGCCCTGAGCCGCTCCCTCCACAGCTCGCCGGGGACCCACGGAAGCGTCTCCTCGGCCGCGCTCTCTGCTCCGTGCCACGGCCACAGGGAAACGCTCTGGGGTTTGCTTTGAGCACCATGAGACACGAGCAACTGGTACTTGCTGGGCTCCTGGATCCGACTGTGCAGAGGGATGGATCTCTGCTGTCTCCTGGGACAGCTGGGGGTCCTGTAGCCAGGAATGCTCAAAAAGGTCTTCCAGGCATGGCCTGTCTGCGGGGTTCATGGATAAACACCACCTGATCAGGTGCTGGCACTCTGCAGAGAGAAACCAGAAACCGCTGGTCACCTCCTGTCCAGGCTCTCCCAGATTCCACAGTGCCCACCCCACACTAGGAGTGCTCAGAGCTGCACCCAAAGCTTCCCATCCATCCTCCCTTATGGAGCAGAACAGCACACATTCCACCTCCTCTGCCTAAACCCAGGAGATCAACCTCCTCCCTAGCTGCAAGAGCAGGACCCTTATATGCCAGACACCATCTCTCAAGCCCATTCTTGCTCCCATGCCTTGAAAGCATATCCCCACCTTGAGACACCCGGGGTGGCAAGAAGAACTTGCCCTGGACAATTTCCTCAGGGGTTTTGAAAGGAAGGAGCCCGCAGACCAGGTCATAGAGCAGGATGCCCAGGGACAGATGGTGGCTGGCTGGCCATGGTAGCAGCCGAAGAGGATCCACTCTGGAGGGTTGTACTGAGGTGTTCCTATGGGACACGGGCACAGCTCATGAGGCCAATGCTGCTCCCTCCCTCCCAGCCAGCTCCACAACAACCAGCCCCTGCCCCCGCCAAAAAACAACTTGGCTGCAGCCGGCTGAAGAAGGATTCCCCCTCTCTCCCTCCGTTATCCCCAGGGTCAGCAAAGGGGAGAACCTCTGCTGCCCAGCTGTGCCCCGGCTTTGGGCTCACCTGCCATGTGGGTGTAGAACGTGTCCTGGAGGATGGTGCCGCAGCCAAAGTCAATGAGCTTCGCCTCGCCCGTGGCCAGGTCAACGAGGATGTTCTCGGCCTTGATGTCGCGGTGCAGGACGCCGCGGCTGGTGCAGTGCCGCACGGCCTGCAGCACCTGGCGGAACAGCCCCCGCGCCACGGGCTCTGGCAGGAACCCCTCGCGTCCAGCAAGTGCCACAGGTCCCGACAGCGCTCCGGACGCTCCATGACCAGCGCGAAGCCGTCGGGCAGCTCAAACCAGTCCAGGAGCCGCACGACGCCGCGGAAGCCAGGGCACGACACCATCCAGAGCCGCACCAGCTCCAGTGGCACCAGGGCGCCGTTGTGCTGCGGGGGGACCGCGATGCCGTCAGCGGGGCCGATGCTGCGCCGCGCCTTCGGCACCCCCTGCCCGGCGCCACCGCAGCTCACATTGCCCGGCCCGGGACGCTGCGCGGCCCCCGCTCACTCCACGCTCGCTCCCCTCGCAGCGTCCCGGCTCCCACCCTGCCGGGCCTGGCCTTAGCCCCGCCCGGCACACCCCGCCGGCTGCTCCCGCTGGCCCCGCTCACTCACCAGCCGCGCCCACTCCCAGATGCGATCCCGGCCCACTCGCCTGATGGCCACCTGCAAGCCAAGACAAGCGGCGGGCTGAGCTTGCTGTCCGCCGATCCTCCCCTCCCCGCTCCGAGCCGGCCCCGTCTCTTACCGGAGCGCCGTCGGCGAGCTGGGTCCCGGCGTAAACGCTGCCGCAGCCGCCCCTCCCCAGCAGCGGGCCCTCCCGGTAGAGCTGCTCCAGGGGAGGCTTCTCCGCCCGTGCGGAGGGCACCGCGCTCTCGGCATTCTGCCCGGGGCACCCACTCGCCCCGGGCGCTGCTGCTTGCCGAGCTGCCCCGGGCTCCGGCGGCTCGGGGCCGGCGGCCGAGCTGACGGGCGGCGGGGCTCGCCCCGGGGAAGCTGCTGGCGACGGGGCGGGAGCCGGGCGGCTGCGGGGCGGCTCCGGGCGGAACCGCGGGAGGGGCCTCGTTAGGGGCCGGGGACGGGCCAGGGCCCGCGGCAGGCGGAGCCAAAAGGCGATGATGCTCCAGCACCACCAGCAGCAGAGTGAGGAGCTCCTCCAGAGGCTCTTCAAAAGGCGCCGCAGCCAGTGCGGACAGAGGTGGGCAGGGGTCCAGCTCACCCACGGCCGCCTTGCGGGGCGCGGCATGAGCCGGGCTGGGAGAGGCGGAACACGGACAGGACGGGACAGGAGTAGAGGAAGTGTGAAAGGGAGAAGGAGACAGAGAGCGAGTCGGAATTCGAACGGAAAACCGATCGAGAGAAGCGCTGCTGCTCCCACTGCTGCGGAGCCTCCGGAGCGAGCCCAGCGGAGGAGCGGCCGCGCACCCCGCGGAACGAAACAAAGAAATAAAAACCGAAGCTAATTCGTATTCGAGAAATAACCAAATAAAGCAATGCAGGAATAAAGAACACTGTTGGTTTGTGGCTTTCTTCTTTGGGTGAGACGAAGCATTTCGTGGGGAAGAATTGCCTCTTCTTACAGTTTTGCCAGTGTGGACAGGAGCAGAGCATTTAAATTTCAAGCAGAAAAGAGAAATCGTGTCAGTATTATCATCTCTTTTCATTCTCTGTTGAGACAGTTGCAGGCTGCCAAAAGACATCATCTGCAATGTGGAACTTGGTCCCAAGTTTCTTTTTCTGCCAGAGGATGAGGAGGGGAGGTATCTCAGAATCATGGAGTCATGGCATGGTTTGGCTGGGAAGGGACCTGAAAGATCACATCGCTGCAGCCCCCTGCTGTGGCTGGGGACCCCTTGCTCTAGACCAGCTTGTCTGGAGCTCCATCCAGCCTGGCCTCGTACACTGTCAGGGATGGGGCATCCACAGATTGATTCTCTGGGCCACGTGTTCCAGGAAAGTCTTTTTTTCTGAATTCCTCTTTTAAACCTACTCTCTTTCAGTTTGAATCCATACTCTCTTGTGCTGTCTCTGCCTGCCCTTGTAAAAATCCCTGTCCGGCTTTCTTGTAGGTTGCCATCAGGTACTGGAAGGCCACAGTTCAGTAAAGCCTAAGCCTAAGCCTCAGTGTCTTTTCCAGGCTGAAGAAGCCCAGCTGTCTCAGGCTTTCCTTGCAGGAGAGCTGCTCCAGCCCTCGCAGCATCTCGCTGTCCCTCCTGGGCACCTGCTCCAGCGCGTCCCTGTCCTTGCGGGCCGTGCTGGGGAGCCCAGCAGAGCCGGACGCGGCCCTGCAGGTGCAGCGACAGCGGCTGCAGGAGACACGGCCCTGACAGCGGCTGCAGGAGCCGGCAATTGGCGAGTGGCCGCCCGCTCCGCAGAGAGCCGGGGCGCGGGGCACGGCAGGAGTTTTAGGCACGGAACTGGGTTATGGGGTGCTGTGAGCTCGCGGGGGATGGCAGGAGATGAATTCCCAGAAATGGCTGTAACGGGCATCGATGGGGTTGGGAACATTCACGGGATCTGGGGACGTTCTTGGGGGGTCCCAAGTGGGCTCTGAGGGGGCACTTAGGGATCCTGGAGGGTCTGGGGGACACGTATGGGCCACTACGTCTTTGTTCTGGGCTTTGATTTTTTTACTGACTATATTTTTTATAGATCACACACTGGTCTCTGCCCAGCCGGGCTGGGCCTTGTCTAGGTGCTCTTTGTCCACTCTTTCTTTTTTCCTCTCACTTATAACAGCTGCATGCTCCCTCTTTTCTTCTTCCCTGTTCCTAAAGACTCTCCATGCCTCATCCACCGGAGTCTCTGAGTCCCTCCCATCCAGTCCCCGTATCTTTTGAAGTTTCCATCTTATGTGCCCCGTAGGTTGCCCCAGGAATAAACTGACTGGCTGCTGTGTCCCTGTGTCAGACCCAGGCTCCAGTGGTGTGTGGCAGCATTGCATCCCTTCATCGATTGAGGAATTCCCATGGTGGCTCAGAGGGCCCCTGCTTAATTTCATACAATGCTGACCAATTTATAGTTTTGGGAATGGCCTTTTCCATCCCCTTTACGACCCACTCCTGATAGCTTTCCAACTTTTTAAATTCTGCTGATTTGTTTGGGTCCCACTGTGGATTTTGGAGTGGGAAATAATCTTTAACATCCAATTGTTGGATTTTATGATAATCTTCTGTCAAATCCCCTGCTGTTTTTATAATTAATAGTCTTTCTGTCTCGGTCAGTGCATCCAATAATAATTGCCTATTGTTCCAATCTGGATTATGTTGTTTTATTATATATCACAGATGGTTAGCCGTGCTAACTGGATCACTGCAGTAATTTTTAGCAACGTTTTCCCATGCCTCCAGGTCGATTGAGGAGAAGGGAGATTTAACCAATACCCTTTCTCCCTCTGCTCCCCCTGCCTCTCACAGAGGTGCCTGGAATATGTGTGTCTGCTGTCTAGTCTGGTGTGCAATTGGAGGGGATGAATGGGCTGGGGCTGATGGTACCTCTGGGTCTGCATCCTCATCCTCATCCCTTTCTTGTCTTATGTGTGGAGACCTGAGCAAATCGTCTGACAGATCTTGTTCCTGGGCCACAGTTTGGTAAACTTCATCAGATTTTGTGCACCTTTGCCCTATGCTACACGCTGAACAACACTGCTAAAGTTTTCCTCTCCTAGTCTTATTCTCCTTCTCTAAGGCCAATACCAGAGGGTCAGATGGAGCCCTGAGCCCACAATCCCTCTGCCATTCGGGCAGAGAGAAAAACATATCTGCCTATGCTACCTTTGTCCACTTCCTTTCTCTCCTGAAAAACAGCAATATTTCCAATGTGCAATAATACAGCCTAGTGGACTGGCCTTAGGGATTTCTTTACTTTGTCCTGTTCCCATTATCTTCTCCTTTTTGTCTTGTCTTGTTTTCACCCAAACTTTTCCTCATACAGTTTTACTGTTCTTTCCCAGTTTTCTTCCCACACACAACCCAATTCACAGGCACCCAATCTAACTTTCCACACACTAGCTTCAGAATTTTAGATTCAACATTGACTTGATGAGGATAATTTTCCAATTTACACTTGGGGCATACGCCCGGCTGGTTACTAGAGCAACAATACCAATATATTTCACAATCTCCACACTGTAATAAAACCCACTCCAAATGCCAACCCCTTGATCCTCTGAAGGCTCTAAATCTTCCACAAAGACAAGCTATTCTGTTCACCTCCTCAGGAATACCCAGGTCTCTACTGCAGGTTGTTCCCAGGGCAGGGCTCCCAATTTCCCTGCAGAGGTACCGTATATCCCACCTAGACAGACCCGTTTGTTCCCTTTGTCTATCCAGTGAATTATTGGAACAACAAATTTCCAGGGATCAAGTCCAGACCACTGCTGAGGATACACTCCTTCAATCTGTCTGTACACGGTTAAAACAAATGCTAACCACTCCTTGTTCAAGCACAACACTCCTCTGTTCACACTTGCACTCCCCCACACTGACCCCAGTCGCTTCTCTTTTCTCCGGCCGCCTCAGTCGCCCGAGGTCGGAAACGCGGATAGAGCTCCGCACTCGCTCCGTACCAGAGGTACATCTCACCCCCTCACTCACTGACACACTCAACGACCCAACGTGTCTGGACTTGGCAGTCACACAAAAAGCAGCAAAAACAAGGGTTCACTCGACTCACCCCCAGAGTCACTAGCGGGCTGCTCTATCAGCTCAGTGAGACCCCTCCGTCGGCCGCGCTATCGGCCAGGATCGATCCCTCTCCTTCTGTCTCTGCCCCCCCGGCCGGCTGCTTGCAAGCCCACCGGGACTGTGCTGAGTGTCAGACGTCTCTGTACGACTCACCAGCAGCCCTGTTATAGATATTTAATACAGACCGTTTTATCCGCACTGCCAGCAGGTCGTTGTCTGTCCCCGCAGTGAGCGAGCCGAGGTTGGGGTCCCTCCAGGAAGGTCCCGGGGTGTGCCAGGGAATCCGCTCCTCGGCCGCTCCCGCAGCCACACAGACTCTCTCCTGCCTGGCTCGCCAATCTGATGCCCAGGAAAACAACCTATAACTCACAAAAATAAGTTATAACAGTAGGTATGTATTTATTCAGCGCTGAGGTGCGTGGGGGATAGCTCCTCCAAAACCATGCACACCTTTGGTGATCTGCGCTTTGCCTTTTATTCTCTACAAACTAGGAATACACAATTCACCTAACACATATCCATTGCCTATCCCTGCTTCATATGGAAATTAGTTTCACGCCTCTTTGGGACTGCACATTATTCCTTTTAGGTTGCTCTGGTGGTCGTCTGGGGGGTCTCTAGATGAAGTAAATCGTCTTCCTCTCAGTTTGAACTTTTCACCTTGACTTCTTGTGCATGCTCTCTCTTTAGTCCTTTGGTCATTCTCTGGACTTTGATATCAGTTTTCCCGGTCTCAGGGATCTGGGGACCCCCTTATCCTGTGGTGCCTTTGTCCTTCCATCCTGTTTGCACATTTAACCCATTGGCTTCACTTTGCAACTTGGCTCTTTTCCTGTTTTGCAAGCACGATAAATTATAGCAAACAATATAGTTTTGTCAGTTCCCTTTTTAGTCAAAACCTTTCTTAATGCTTGATTCTTAATTCTCTGTTGGAGAAGATGAAAATGGAAAACCTTATAAATATGATTGTCTGGCAAAAGATTTTGAGAAAATGGAAAGTACAAGCAAGATTGAAATGAAAGCCATCTTTGAGATACCAAACCTTAGTTACTGAACAACTAGAGAACAAGAGTATGGCCATCTGAAAGTAATCCCCTCTTGATTGAACAATCCCCTTTGCTTGCAGACAGGTCCAAGGGTCAGAGAAGACCCTACTAGCATGGCAGAGGGGGTCCAAAGATTAGTTTTGAGGGTTTAAAGTGTAACACAGTATGGTAATTTAGTGATTCTTGTAGGCTGTATGTAAATGCTATAGAATTTGTATCTTGTATTAGATTGGTTAGTGAGAATTAGAATATTCAAAACAGAAGATTTATTGTATTGTAACGGGAACCTCATTGTCTTGTGCTCTTACTTTTCTTACTACTCTTACCTCTCTTATGCTCCTACCTCTTACCGCCCTTACCCTTCTTACCTCCTACCCCTTGCCCTCTCTTTACTCCTTTTACTCTTGCCCTCCTGTTCTCACAGGCCTGCTCTGAGCTGCAGCTGGCAGCTCCAAGCAGGGCCCTTTCACCCACACCCTATGCAATAAACCATAAGTTCCAAAACCTGGCTTTAGAGATCTCTCAGTCCTGACCGACTGACACTCCTACAATTCTCAATTTCCTATTTCACCTAGGACCTGCTTTGCTTGGAGAACTTGCTGCACTCAGGCAAAGAGGGTTTTTTCCTTTTTATTAGTTTTGAAGCAAGCTAAAAACTCCTGAGTTTCCCCATTACACACAGACCACCTCCTTAACTGAGTGCCAAGCCCATACTGCCACCAAGGAGGTTTCTGTTCTCAAGGTAGAGCCATGCAAGAACTGTTTTAGACCTTTGGACTCCCTTGGTTCTCTGAGGCCTTATTGTGTCACCATGGACTCTTGGTTCTGTGAGGTTCTGTAGTGTCACAATGGATATTTGTTCCCATGGGGCCCCACAGTGTCACAATGGTCTCCTTTTTCTTGTGGCACTCAGGATCAGACCCCACTGGCAGCTCCAAATTCCTGGGAAGAAGGAGAACGGGACATTTGGAGTTTTTGTCTTCCCAGGGCACAGTGATGTGGGGTGGGGCCCTGCTGTCCTGGAGATGGCTGAACACTGGCCTGCCCATGGCAGGGCTGAGAGACAACAACCTCTGTACATGGAACTACAACAGCAGAGAGCTCAGGCTGAAGGCTGGGTTTAAAAGACTGTCACCAGCACAGGAAACATCAGTGTGAGAGGAAAATGTGTGCTCATGTCTTTACAAATCATTTTGTGTGTGAAGGGATGCGTGTTAATGTCTTTGAAATGGGTTGTAACATTTCTACTGACTTTCAGCAGCAGGTTTGTTACCAGGCCCAGAGAGCTTGGCTCCTGACACAGGCAAGGGTCTGCACAAGGCTGAACTTCTGAACTTTGGGGGGAAATGCCAGGTTCAAGGGGGGATATGGGGCAGGATGTTCAGGAAGGCTTTACCTTCCTAGTGCCTCGGTCAGTGGGGAAAGGAAGAGGGCAACGTGCGGCCGGGAGTTCAGGATAAAAGGAGGCTGCGCCCTCTGAAACCTCAAGAGAGAAAACCCTGCAGGCATGTGCCCTGGTGAACTCTCTCCCTTTATTCAAATAAATTGAAGGACTGCTCTGTCTCCTTTTTGGACATAAACCTCTGGTGTTTGTGGATTCTCCTGACAGTGACAACAGGGAATCTCATGGAACCAAGTGTCCACAGTTTCATGGTGCAGCCTCACAGAGTGCTGGAGACCATTGTGTCACAATGGGAACACATGGAACAAAGGCTCCATAGTGACACTGCAGGGCCTCATGGAATGCAAGAGATCATCCTGATGGAATGGAAACTCATGGATCCAAGTGCCCACTGTTTTACAGCAGGGCCTCGTGGAATGCTGGAGACCATTGTGCTGCAAAGGAAATGCAGGGCACAAAGGCTCCACTGTGACCCAGCAGGGCCTCATGGAATCCAAGAGACCTTTGTGATGGAATGGAAACACATGGAACCAAGGCTCTGTTGTGACAAACCTGGGCCTGATGGAACCAAGGAGACCACTGTGGTGCAATGGAATCTCACGGAACCAAAGGCCAATTGTCAACACATCAGGTTCTCATAAAACTAAGGAGAACATTGTGACACAGTAGAATCTCATGGAACCAAGGTCCCATTGTGACAAAGCGCAGCCTGATGGAAACCTGGTGCCACTGGGACATCTCCAGCCTTGGAGGAAGCAAGTGTCCATTGTGACACAGCCTAGTGAATCCCAGGAGAGCCCAGTGAGGCCATCAAATCTTGGGGAGCCAAGTTTCAATTGTAAACACAGTGGAGCCTCATGGAACCCAGGAGAGCATTGTAACTCCATGGAATCACATGGAGGATAATGTCCACTGTTTCATGTTGCAGCCTCTTGGAGCACTGGAAACCATTCTGACACCATGAAAAACTGTGGGAAAAGAGGCTCTCTAGGGACACAGCAGGGCTTCATGGAATGCAAGAGACCATTGTGATGGAGTGGAAACTCATGGAATCAAGTGTCCACTGTTTCATGGTGTGACCTCATGGAACCAAGGAAACCATTGTAGTCCAATTGAATCTCAAAGAAACGGGTCAGTTGTCAACTTATTACTGATAAGTAAACCTTTCCAAAAGGAAGGCCTTGTAAAATCATGGCTCAAGCCTGTCACTTTAACTAAGTAGAAAAGGACTGTGGGAAAGAGATTCAGCTGAATTAAGGATAGAAAAACGTTTCATAATCATTGCATGTTCACATTGTTGCATGTGGTGTTTGATTGAATTACGTTTGTTATGTGTTAAAAGTATGTAACTGATAAGGGGCTAAATGCTTTAAAAGGTTAAAAGTTGCCTGGTTTTTGCAATAAAGCGTTTCTCCTTTGCAGCTGCCTGGGGACTCTGCATAACTACAGACCTTCACCCTCATCAGCCCATTGACCAAGTGGGGCCTCATGGCACACAGGTGCCACTGGGACATTGCCAGGCCTAGTGGGAACAAGGCTCCATTATTGTACAGCAGGGCCTCAGGGCACCCAGGAGAGCACTGTGACACAATGGGATCTCATGGAAGCAAGTGTCCATTGTGACACAGCAGTGCCTCATGGCACCCAGGAGAGCACTGTGACACAATGGGATCTCATGGAAGCAAGTGTCCATTGTGACACAGCAGGGCCTCATGGCACCCAGGAGAGCACTGTGACACAAGGCAGTCTGGGGAACACAAGTGTCACCTGCAAACACAGTGGGGCCTCATAGAAGCCAGGTGCCACTTGGATACTGCCAGGGCACGTGGAACTCAGTGTCCATTGTGACACAGCACAGCCTCATGGAAACATGGGGACCATGGTGACACAATGGAATCTCATGGAAGCAAGTGTCAATTGTGAACACAGCACAGCCTCATGGAACCCAGGGCAAGTGGGACCGTGCCATGGCTCATGGAAACAAGGGGCCATTGTGACACAGCAGGGCCTCTTGGAACCCAGGAGAACATTGTGAGCAATGGAATCTGATGGAGCCAAGTGTCAATTGTCAAAACAGAGAGACCTCATGGAACCCAAGTGACCATTGTGACTCCATGGAATCTCATGGAACAAACTGTCAGGTGTAACACAGCAGGGTGTCATGGAACACAGATGCCACTGGGACATTTCCAAGGCTCATGCAAGCATCCACTGTGGCAGAGCCAGGCGTAATGGAACACAGGAGAACATTGTTACCCAACGGAATCTCATGGAACCAAGTGTCCACTGTTTCACAGTGCAGCCTTATGGAGTGGTGGAGACCATTGTGTTGCAATGGAATATCCTTAGACTGTTGTGACAAACCTGGGCTTTATGAAACCAAGGAGACCACTGTGATGCAATGGAATCTCAAGGAACCAAGGGTCAATTGTGAAAACATCAGGATCTCAGGAAAATAAGGAGAACATTGTGACACAGTGGAATCTTGTGGAACCAAGTCTTTATTCTGACTGTGGGGCCGAGTAGGAGACAGGTGCCATGGGGACATTGTCAGCTCTTGTGGGATCCAGTGTCCATTGAGACACAGGGCAGGTCATGGAAATACAAGGAGTGTTCTGAGGCAATGAAACCAAGGTCAATTCTGACAGAGAGAGGTCACATGGAACACAAGGGCCACGGAAATATTGCCAGGCCTAGTAGAAATAAGACACCACTGTGGCAGAAAAAGGCCTCATGTGATCTAGGAGAGCACTGTGAAATAATGGAATCTCATGGAAGCAAGTGTCCATTGTGACATGGCAGGGCCTCATGGAACCCCCTGGGACATTGCCAAGGCTTGTGCAAGCAAGGCTCCACTGTGACAAAGGACATCCTCATGGCACCCAGGAGACCATTGTGGCACAATGGATTCTCATGGAACCAAGAATCCATTGGGACAAACCGTGGCCTGATGGAAACCTGGTGCCACTGGGACATCTCCAGCCTTGGAGGAAGCAAATGTCCATTGTGACACAGCACAGCTTTGTGAATCACAGGAGAGCACAGTGACACCTTGGAATCTTGGGGAGCCAAGTGTCAATTGTAAACACAGCAGGGACTCATGGACACCAGGAGAACATTGTGACCCAATAGAATCTCATGGAACCAAGTCTGAATTGTTGCAAAGAGGGACCTCATGGAAACCACTGTGACACTGTGGAAACACTTGGAAGCAAATGTCCACTGTTTCATGTTGCACAAATGAACAAGTTAGAGCTCTGGAGACCATTGCGACACAATGGAAACATGTGGAACAAAGGGTCCCTAGTGACACTGCAGGGCCTCATGGAATGCAAGAGACCACTCTGATGGAATAGAAATGCATGGATTCAAGTGTCCACTGTTTCCCATTGCAACCTCGTGGAACCAAGGAGACCATTGTGGTACAATGGAATCTCAAGGAAACACGAGGTAATTATCAACCTATTACTGATGACTAAAACTCCATGTTGGATTCCTGAGTTGTGGACCCACTCAAAACAGGCTCCTCCATAAGGTGCAGCCAGGGGGTTTTGTCACCCTGGCCTCGGATCAAATCTTGCAGCCCCATCCATGGTGGCCCAGCCCCTGTGCAGGCCCAGCCCAGGACAGGAGCATTGCAGGTGGGAACGGCCCCTCTGCCTGGTGCCCATAACAGCCCTGGGGCTCTGTGCCCCATGGCCTCCCTGCTGGGCAGCCTCTGCCAGCTCCTGCACAGCCCGTGGCACCTGTGGGCCTGCACTGACAGCCCTACCCCGGGCTCTGCCGGGCTCTGGGCCAGCACAGAGGCCAGGCAGGGCCGGCCATGGCCGGGAACAGGCCCTGAGCCCTGCAGGAGGATGGAGCTGGGCCACAGCCAAACTCAGCCCAGGGCAAACCTGGGCTCAGCAGCCAGGGCTGGCAAGGGCTGGGGACAGAGGCTGGCAGTGACAAATGTCCTGGACCCCCTCCCTGCTCTGTGCGTGCCACCAAGGGCACAGAGCAGCCTCCTCTCTGGGCCACTTGCCTGTTTGCAATGCCTTCCCCAGGCGCTGGCCCTGCCCCACAAGGCCTGGGCTGAATCCTGCCCCTGCCCGCTCAGCCAGGCTGAGATGGACACTGCTGCTTTCTCTGGCAGGCTCTCTCAGGCCAGCCCAGCTCCCTGCAAGCTGTGCCAGCTGCCCTGAGCTCTGTGCAGCACCAAGGGCCTCTCCCCAGCACAGCCCAGCCGGCTCTGGCCCCACAGCTCTGCTCAGGCCAGGGGGCTCTGGGCAGTGGCCCCACGGCCTCAGCCCCTGCCAAGGGCACAGCAGCAGCTGCAGCTCAGAGAGGACTCAGCCCCAGCCATGGGGGAAGGTGCTTGGCCAAGGCAAAAGGAGGCTCCCTGGATGCCCTGCTCCCCTCTCCCTGAGCTCCTGAGAGCTCTGCAGCCCCTCCTGCCATCCCATCTGCCCAGGCCAGCACAACAGCCCTGGCCTTGGGGCCCTCCAGAGCTGCTCCTGCTCCAGGCCCAGGGCCCATCCCAGAGCTGGGGCAGCCAGAAAGCTGTGCCCATTTCTGTTCATTCCTGCTCTGATGAGCATGGATCCTCAGACACTTGGAGGTTGCTGATGAATTTTACTGCTCCAGAGGCCTCTTCTTTCTTGAGCTTTTCAGCTCAGGAATTCAGTGACAAAGACTCACAAACTTTTGTTCAAAACAGTGGAACAAGAAAAGTCCCTGGGAATCATTTACGTTATCAATTCTTCTGTGGTTAATTAGACAGATTTCAGAAGTGTATTCCAAGTGACTATACTATATTGAGAACAGTGCAGAGAGAACAGTTTGTCCTGTAAAGATTTCTTTTCCTGTTTCTAGATGGATATAAACAATGTCCCAATTATATTGACCCTCAGAAACCGTCTAATGCAGTCTGTATATATATGAAAATCAAGACCCGTCATGGCTGACAATCAATCACACTTTGTCCTCACCCCCTCCCCAGCATTTCCCTCATCCAAAAACTGTGACTCCTATGGATCAGGAATGGTGTGGCCAGCAGGAGCAGGGCAGTGACTCTTCTCCTGTGCTCAGCACTGGTTGGGCAGCACCTCGAATGCTTTGTCCAGTTCTGGGCTCCCAATTTAGGAAGGACATGGAGGGGCTGGAGCGTGTCCAGAGACAGACAACAAGGCTGGTGAGGGGTCTGGAACACAAGTCCTGTGAGGAGTGCCTGAGGGAGCTGGGGTTGTTTACCCTGGAGAAGAGGAGGCTCAGGCAAGACCCCATCACTCCCTAAAACTCCCTGACAGGAGGGTGCAGCCAGGTGGATGTCAGGGTCTATTCCCAGAGAACAGTGAAAGGATAAGAGGACACAGCCTTAAAGCTGTACAAGGGGATGTTTAGGCTGGACATTAGGAAATTAGGAAAAAGGGTGGTTGGGCATTGGAATGGGCTGCCCAGGGAGGAGGGTGAGTCACCATCCCTGGAAGTGTTTCAAGATAGACTGGATGTGGCACTGAGTGCCATGGTCTGTGTGACAAGGTGGTGTTGGGTCACAGGTTGGACTTGATGCTCTCTAAGGTCTGTTCCAGCCTGGGTGATTCTGTGATGATTGTGACACTGCAGGGCCCTGGGGCAGCAAGGGGCCGTTGTGACACTGCAGGGCCTCATGGGACTGAGAGGACCATAGTGACACTGTGTACAACATGGCACCACAGAGCCAAGGGGCCACTGTGACACTGTGGGGCCACATGGAAGCAAGGAGTCCATTGTGACAGTCTGGGTCCTGGTGGAACCACAGAGGCCACTGTGACACTGCAGGGCCCATGGAACCAAGGGGCCAGTGTTGATCCTCAGGGACTCCTGGAATGAAGGAAACATGTTTGACACCATGGTGACCCTTGGGACCAAGAGTCCATTGTGACACTGGAACCAAGGAGAGCATTACTGCACTGTGAGACCTCATGGAACCAAGGATCCATTGTGACACTGCAGGGCCCAAGGATCCATGGGACTTTGTGACACCCTGGGGTCCCATGGAACCAAAGAGACATTGTGACACTGGGAGGCCTCATGGAATCATGGAGACTATTGTAACTATCCAGGAGCTCAAAGAACCATGGTGACATGAAGTTGGCAGGCATAGTGGATGTTCTGGAGGGTTGGAGGGCTCTGCACAGGCACCTGGACAGGCTGGATCCAGGACCCAAATCCAACAAGGTGAGGTTTAACAAGACCAAGTGCTGGGCCCTGCAATTTGGCTACAACAAGCCCTGCAGTGCTACAGGCTGGGGACAGAGTGGCTGGACAGCAGCCAGGCAGAAAGGGACCTGGGGGCACTGATGGACAGCAGGCTGGACATGAGCCAGCAGTGTGCTCAGGTGGCCAAGAAGGCCAATGGCTCCTGGCCTGGATCAGGAATGGTGTGGCCAGCAGGAGCAGGGCAGTGATTCTTCCCCTGTATTCAGTAGTGGTTGGGCAGCACCTTGAGTGTTGTGGCCGGTTCCAGGTCCCCCAATTTAGGAAGGACATGGAGGGTCTGGAGAGTGTTCAGAGAAGGGCACCAAGGCTGGTGAGGGGTCTGGAGCACAAGTCCTGTGAGGAGTGGCTGAGGGTGTTGGGGATGTTTATCCTGGAAAAAAGGAGGCTCCGTGAGACAAGGTGGTGTCAGGCCACAGTTTGGACTTGATGATCTCCAGGAACTTTTCCAGCCTTGCTGATTCTGAGATTCTCTGAAACCACCCTTGGAGCATGTGCAGGATGAGCCCTGGGCCTCCTCTTCACAAGGTCCAGCAGCCCAGGTCCCTCAGCTTCTCCACACAGGCCCCAAAGCCCATCCTGTCAGTCCTGCAGAGCCTCTCCAGCCCCTCCTCAATGCCCAGAACAGGGAGCCCCACACCCAGACACAGCAGCCCAGATGTGTCCCCTGGCCTGTGGTGCCTCTGGCAAGGGAGCAGCACGAGGCACTGCAGGACCCTGCAGACAATTCCTGCAGCACTTGGAGGATGATCCTGCTCCCCAAGGGATGTTCCCATGGTGCCAACTGAGGAACTGAAATGGGGAGTGGGGCCAGAGAGGAAAGGAAAACAGGGATGGACTGTTTGCAGAGGAGGTGATAGGATGGGCAAGAGGAAGAAATCTGCACAAAGAAAGAGTAAAGAAAGCAAAGGTGAAGCAAAGGAAATGTTCAGGGCAGTTTGGGGATGGCTGCCAGGCATCTGAGCAACAACATCTGCAGTGGGACAGGAAACTCACAGCCCATCAGAACAAACTCTCTGGCTGACTTCATACACCACGACAAACCCGAGTGGTTTCCCTGCCATCCCCCAGCCCTTGCTGGCCCCAGGGGCTGATGGCATTTGTGCTCACTCAGCTCCATGTCCCCACAGCAGCACCATGGAGGTGCTGACCCTGCTGTGTGCAATGCAAACAGGGGCTCCTGAGCCAGTGCTGCCGTGTGTGTGCCTGCAAGGATGTGGCTCCTGTGTGAGCTGGGGGAGAGGCCAGGGCTGCAGAGGGGGGATGTTGTTGGCAGGTGCATGAGGACGCTCTGGGACGCTGCCCTGGGGTGTCCAGTGCAGTGGGGATGGATCAGCCCCTGCTCTGCTGCTCCTTGCCAGGGTGTCCCACTTGCAGGGACCTTGCAGAGCACCAGCCATGCTGTTTGCCTCCAGCCTGCCCATGGCCAGCCTGGGGCTGCTCCCGGGGCTTTTCTGTGCTCAGCATTGGGCTGGCCAAGTGTTGTGGAGAGAGCCTGGCCAAGGAGCCTGGAGCCCCCAGGCCCTGCCCTGAGGCGTCAGCGCTGCCCCAGCAGTGCCCATGGCCTGTCCCTGCTGCAGCCCCGGCACTGCCACCCCCAGGGCTGTGCCCGGCCCCGAGAGCACTCAGGCCCTGCAGCAACACGAGGGCCAGGAGGGCAGCGGGGCAGTGGCACGGGAGCAGCACTGGCAACACCAAGTGCTGCTGCTGCTGGGCACAGCTGCTGTGCCAGCACTGATCTGCCCCAGCTCTGCACACTGACATTGCTGCTGCAGCTCCAGAGACGGGAACAAAAAGGGCATCTCTGGAGAAAACTTTGCTGTAAGATTCTTTAGTTCATTTAATGCCATAGAGGGTACAGCTCCTCATTGACACTGTGGGTCACAGTAAAGGTGGAAAAATTTAAAATGAAATATGGCACAAGCAATGGCATTTCTTTGTGGAATATATTGAAAAACTAAAACAAAGAAAAAGAAAGAACAAACCAACAACCAAACCAACAAATATAATCGAATAACAAATATAAACGAATAATCGAATATGACTTCGATTACAAGTGATTGCATAAATTGGCCAGCAGTTTAATGTTCCTGAAAACATCCAGTCATCAGTGTCCACACTGCAGCCTTGAGCTCCTGGTTCCTGAGGCTGTAGATGAGAGGGCTCAGGGCTGGAGGAACCACTGAGTACAGAACTGACAGGGACAAATCCAGGGACGGGGAGGAGATGGAGGGGGGCTTCAGGTTCGCAAACACTGCAGTGCTGAGGAACAGGGAGAGCACAGCCAGGTGAGGGAGGCAGGTGGAAAAGGCTTTGTGCCGTCCCTGCTCAGAGGGGATCCTCAGCACAGCCCTGAAGATATGCACATAGGAGAAAACAATGAACACAAAACACCCGAGTCCTAAACAGGTAGTAACAGCAAGAAGCCCAAGTTCCCTGCGGCTAGAGTGTGAGCAGGAGAGTTTGAGGATCTGGGGGATTTCACAGAAGAACTGGCCCAGGACATTGCCCTTGCACAGGGGCAGGGAAAATGTATTGGTTGTGTGCAGCAGAGCACTGAGAAAGGCACTGGCCCAGGCAGCTGCTGCCATGTGGGCACAAGCTCTGCTGCCCAGGAGGGTCCCGTAGTGCAGGGGTTTGCAGATGGACACGTAGCGGTCGTAGCACATGATGGTCAGGAGGAAATACTCTGCTCCAAGGAAGAACAGAAAGAAAAAGAGCTGAGCTGCACATCCTGAGTAGGAGATGTGTCTGGTGTCCCAGAGGGAATTGTGCATGGCTTTGGGGACAGTGGTGCAGATGAAGCCCAGGTCGCTGAGGGCCAGGTTGAGCAGGAAGAAGTACATGGGGGTGTGCAGGTGGTGGCCGCAGGCTACGGCGCTGATGATGAGGCCATTGGCCAGGAGGGCAGCCAGGGAGATGGCCAGGAAGAGGCAGGAGTGCAGGAGCTGCAGGTGCCGCGAGTCTGCCAATGCCAGCAGGAGGAAGTGGCTGATGGAGCTGATGTTGGACATTTGATGTGTCTCGGCATGGGGATCTGTAAGAAGAGTAATCATGGAATAGTTCAGTATGGAGAGGACTTTAAATATCCCAGCCCAGCTTGGTGGCACTTTCCCTCCACTGCCTGCCCAGGGCTCTGTGCCTGGAGCTGTCCCTGCCAGCAGCTGCTTCCCTGTGCCCAGGGCTGGGCCCTGCCATTGCTGCCAGAGCCCAGCCCAGCCCTGGGGCCTCAGCTCTGCCCTGCACACTCCTCCCAGCACAGGACACTGCCCAGGGCCAGCTCTGCCTCTGCAGTCTCTGTTGGCAACGTCACAGCAACCCTGAGGAGGCTGGAAACGTCACACTAATGCTGCATGTAAGGGACCTTTTGCTGATCTCTGTGACTGACTGCTTTATTAAGATCTGAGAAATAAATTTCTTATTTCTCCCTACCTGAACTTAGAGATAAATATCTATATGCAATTTCCCATCTAGGCAACCCAGAGCAGTAGGCTAAAAAAGCAGAATTTTCCTTTTTATGTAGCTCCTGAATTGCTGTGCTCCCTATATAATCTACTTGGAAATATTCTGGAGTTAAATGTCATGCTGGCAGCAGTCCTGAACAATGCAGCATCCTCAATACACAAGGACAACACTTCCAAGCCTTACCAGCTGTCTCCTTCCACCCAGACCTTGTCCCCCAGTGCTGGGAGCAGCTCTCAGGGCTGGCTGAGAGCTGTCCCTGGCAGGCAGCAGAGTCCCTGCCCCAGCACAGCGCCCTGGGCTGCAGGACCCTGCTCTGCACGACAGCCCTGGGCACCCCTGGCTGCTCTACACAAGAGATCATCAGAGAATGTACTCACACAGTCTGCAGGCATTGGGATGTTCCAGCTTTAGGAGATGACTGCAGGAGCTGCAGCTGCATTGTCCTGCAGCCAGAGGCTTCCTGTGTCAAGGGCTGGGAGTGATTCTGCCCCAGGCACTTCTGAGCATCTTCCCAGCCCTGACTGATTGAAGCTCTCTGTGCCTCTGTGCTGTGCCCGGGGTGGCTGCAGGCAGTGCCCCAGCCCTGCTGGGCTGGGAGAAGAGCTGCTCATCAAGAGAAAGGTGTTTTTGAAGCTCTTCTTGGTTTCCAGGATCTCCCTCTGTGCCTGGAGCCCAGCCCAGCTCATCAGCACAGACACAGAACAAGGACTTTAATGACCCTCTTGGGGTTTGTGCTGAGGCCCTGAACATCAGTCCCTGAGAGGGAGCTGAAGAAACCTCTCAAGAACTCCAAGTCAGAATCAAACTCCAAAATTTCCTAAAGTTTTAATGGGCCCCACTGTGGGATATGACTGAGAAAGTGTCCCCAGGTTTGTTAGAGCAGGAAATTGGAGGCAGAGATGACAGGTGGGGACAAAGAGAAGCCAAGTCTTGGTGTCCTGGGGCACAGCAGAGTCTGTGCCACCAAGGGCTCTGAGGAGACACCTTGTCCTGAGCCACTGGGGCCTCCTGGCACAGCCCCAGCAAGGCTGGCCACTGTGACCCCTTGTCCTGCCCTCAGCATCCCCCCACATGCCAGTGGCCTCAGGGATGTGCTGGGACGAGTCCCTGGGGAGCCTTGGTCAGGAATGGCCCTGGGGGCTCCTTCATGCTCCCAGGGACTGCAGGTTTTTCAGAGGACTTTGGGTTTTGGTTTTTCCTTGGAGTCTCTGAGAGCTTTCTGCAATCATGGCCTCCAATTATCAGCTTTAATTAGTTTCTTGAGGGCCTTTGTCAGTAACAACACTCAGTGGGGCTCATTAATGCTTCAAGGTACTTCAGTTTTTTAAGGTACTTTCCTTTTCCTTTCTTCTCTGAGTCTTTGAGAGGGTTTTGGGTAATCATGGTCTCCAATTCTCTCCTCCAAGGAGTCCATGTGGAGCCTGTGTTGGACTCATTTATGCTTTGAGACGCTTTGGGTTTTTCTTCTGACTTGGACTCCTGGAAAGATTTGTATAATCTCCTCGCAGGCCCTGATGTTCAAGGGCTCAGCACCAAAGACACCAGGGAGTTCATTGGGATCAAGCAAGTCCTGACAAACCATGGCTCTGCCTTCATTTCCCTCGGGTCTAGGGCAGTTAATTAAAAATGTTTCCTACTATAGTTATGGAGAAATACTTCAAACAGCTTCTAGGAGATATTTAGTAATATTTTAGAGGGTATATTTTATTACATTTCTGTTTAGAGCAGAGGTGATTGCAGCATTCTGTGATTGATATTGATCCAGGGTCTCTCCTCAGGAGGTCTGACCTGCTCACAGAAGCTGTGCCTTGAGGTCTGACCTAGTTTGAACAACCTTGCTGCACATTGCCCAACCCCATCCTGGCTGTCCTCACTCACCTGGGACCTGCTTTGCTTGGAGAGCTAGCTGTACACAGCCAAAGAGGATATTTTAATTTCTAATTTTTTTTTTTTTAATAATTTAAAGCTCTTTAATTTCCCCATTGAAAATAGACACCTTCCTTTAGTGTGTGCCAGCCCAAGGAGGTTTCCCTTCCCCAGGGCAGAGATATTCAAGGAATCTTAGAGATCTTTGGAGTCCTTGGTTCCACAAAGCATTGCTGTGTCACCATGGACTCTTGATTCTGTGAGGTTCTGTAATGTCACAATGGATGTTTGGTTCCATGGGGCTCCACTGTGTCACAGGGGTCTCCTTTTTCCTGTGGCACCCAGCAGCAAACCCCACTGCCAGGGCCAAATGCCTGGGAAGAAGGAGGAGGGGATGTTTGGAGTGATGGTTTTTGTCTTCCCAGGGCACAGTGACGTGGGCTGGGGCCCTGCTGTCCTGGAGATGGCTGAACACCAGCCTGCCCATGGAAGGGCTGAGAGACAACAACCTCTGTGCATGGAACTACAACAGCAGAGAGGTTGTCACAATCTGCTATTAATACAGAGTGGGGGTCGTGATGGTTCGTTTGATCTCAGAGGTGCAAACAGGCAAATAGCAAGGGACAAAATCAGTTTATTCAACAACAGGAATGCATTTTTATTAAATGCCAACAACTCAGTTGTGATAGAGGGGAGAGATACAGGAAACAAAGTATAGAGAGAGAAAAAGAAGGGGATGGGAAAATAGCTACCAACAGATGAGATGGACGTCCCCATGGACCAGCCAATGGACGAGTCTTCATCCGTGGGGAGATCTCAAGGGTCTGCTCCAGAGGGTCACTCTTTTATAGTCCTTCTCCAAAGCAAGTGGCCTCTGGCCAAGAGGTGGGAAGATTTATGGACCATTGTGTGGTGCTGCAGGAGACAAGTGCGATTGGGCAGTACATGCAGTCTCCAGTTGGTACAACACAATCTCTGGTTGGTGCCATGACAGCACAGTCCAGTGAACACAATACACCAGCACACAGGCACCTGACAAGCATCCATCGTGGCCAGGCCAGGAAACCATTGTCCAGAGCCAGCCTGGGTGGGGGTCCTCGAGGTCTCCTTGCAACGGTTGAGAGGTAAAATCGAGGGAAACTTCAGACCAACCCTTACACAGGTCAGGCTGAAGGGTGGGCTTAAAAGACTGTCACCAGCACAGGAAATATCAATGTGAGAGGAAAGATGTTTGCTAATGTCTTTACAAATCATTTGGTGGGTGAAGGGATGGGTGTTAAAGTCTCTGAAATTGGTCATAGCATTTCTACTGACTTTGGGCAGCAGGTTTGTTACCGGGCCCAACCAGCTTGGCTCCTGACACAGCCAAGGGTTTTCACTGGTTTATACTGATTTTTACCCATTTTCCTTGTTTGTAGAGGTCCATACTGTTTTTTTCTTGTCTATACTGGTTTGTACTGGTTACTACTGGTTTGCATTACACAGTTGGTTACTGTTTTTTACTGGTTTTTGCCACTTATACTGGTCCATACTGCTCCGTACTGGTCCTTACTGGTCTGTACTCGTTTATACAGGTATCAGGGTGCCATCAGAGCTGTCGTTCATGGGGCAGTGCCTGGGGGTGAACCCCAAATCCTACGGGGTGTGGCACCACCAGGGCTGGGTGCTGGGCCGCGCTGCAGCACCCCCTGCTGGCCGGGAGGACCTGGCACTGTGCAAGCACCTCCTGGTGGCCAACCCTGCAACTGTGAGTGGGTTGTACTGGTTTGTACTGGTTTGTACTGGTTTGTGCTGGGATGGGGTGCTGGGGTGTTACTGGTTTGTACTGGGTTATACTGAGAAAGGGAGCAGGGGTGTGTGAGTGCCCCCTGCTCGGGGGGAGGACCTGGTGGCCAACTCTGAGTTATACTGGGTATACTGGTTTATATTGGGATGGGGTGCTGAGGGTCACTGGGTTGTACTGGGTTATACTGATTTATACTGGGATGTGGTCCTGGGAGTGACTGGGTTGTAATGGTTTATACTGGGTTATACAGGGATATTCTGGATTTTACTGGGTTAAACTGGGGTGTACTGGGTTATACCAGGAGGGGGCCTGGGGATGCTTGGCACTCCACTGGGAGCAACTTCCGGGGATGCTGGCCTTACTGATTTATACTGGGATGGGGCTTGGGACCTACTGGGAGTGACTTCAGGTTGTGCTGGCCTTACTGGTTTATACTGGTAGCTGCTGCCATGGACTCAGGGGCTCAGGGGTGGCTCCCAGTGCTTACTGGTTTATACTGGTGCCCTCCCAGTATAAACCTGGGAGCCCCAGGACCACACTAGGAGCCCCTAGACTACACTGGGAATGGGTTTGGGTGCATGAGGCCTTACTGGTTTATACTGGGAGCTGCTGCTATGAGCCTCAGGAGCTTGGGGGTGGCTCTCAGTGCTTACTGGTTTATACTGGTGCCTTCTCAGTCCACACCTGAGAACACCGGTGGGTGCTGACAGCCAGGCAGAACCCCAAGTTTGAGCTGGCCTATGTGGGATCTTTCTGAGCTGTGACTTCTCCAACTTCTCGGCCTGGCACCACCGCCTGGGGCTGCCGGTGCCTGCCAGGAGCTCCAGCAATGGAGAGGTGAGGATACTGCCCTCTGAAAAGCTGAAGGAAGGTGAAGGATTCCCCAGAAAAATTCCCACAATTCTGTTGGATCCCCAAAATTTTCCAGCCCCTCCCTCACCTAAACTGGGAGCTGGTGGCTTCTGTTGGGTTGAATGGGTAGACCTGGTGTTCCTAAATCTCTCTTGACTTCTATGGGTAGGTCTGGTGCCCTAAATCCCTGTTGATTTTAATGGGTAGACCTGAACTTCCACACACCTGGATATTCAGATATTTGGGTGCCCCCTTTGCCACCCCAGAGCTGGAGCTGGTGCAGAACGCCACTTTCACTGACTCCAGAGTCCAAAGTGCCTGGGTGTACCTGCACTGCATGCTCTCCCGAGATAACTTGGGGATTCCTCGCACCCCTGGGCCCCTCACCTGGAGTTTTGGGGTGCCCCCTGAATGTTGGGGTGCCCCTTGACAGCCTCCCAGCTGCTGAGGGTCATCTGTGTCCAGGTTGACCAGGAGGATGCAATAGTGGTCATCATCTTCTCTCATGGCCAGTCAGGACACTTGGGTGTCCCAAGCATCACCTGGGTACACCTGGGTATACCTGGGTATTCCCAAAAATCTCCTGGATCCCCCCAGAAATCACCTGGGTATACTGGGGTGTCCCCAGATATCACTTGGATATCCCCAGAAATCACCTGGGTATACCTGGGTACCCCTAAAATATCCTGGATCACCCCAAAAATCACCTGGGTACACCTGGGTACCCCTTGGACACCTGGATCCAAACCCAAAACCCATGTGATTCCCAAAAACCAGTGTCCCTAAATCCTCATTGCTTTGACTGGGTAGACCTGGTGTCCCTGAATACCCATTGACTTCAATGGGGTACACCTGGTGTCCTGTTGATCCCTAATTATATACACTAATCTTTACCAGTGGTCCCAGTTATGCCCCAGTGCTCTCAGTATCCCCAATCCCCCCCCCCCTCCCTTATCTGCTCCCAGGAATAGCTCCCAGTTTGACTAATTTGCCCTCCCATTTCTCCCAGTGCTCCCAGTTTGCCCGTTTCCTCTTTTCTAGTGCTTCCAGTTCCCCCTCAGTAGTTCCAGTTCCTCTCCCTTAGCCCTTCCCAGTGCTCCCAGTTTAACCAGTAGCCCTTCCTGATCAAGCCCTATCAATGGGTAGACCTGGGGTCCCTAAATCCACAAAAGACTTCCATAGGTTAGAGCTGGTGTCCCTCAGTTCCCATTGACTTCAAGGGATAGACCTGATGTCGCAAAATGTTTGGTTGTAAAAATGCCAATTTTGGGTTCAGAATTCCCAGATTTTGAGCTGAAAATGGAGATTTTTGGGCTTACCTGGAGGCACAGCCCCAGCACAGGCCCCAGGTGTGGGATCAGGGATTCAGAACCGGCTTCCAGGAATTCATCCAGGACTTCCAGAGCATCAGCACCATGATACTGGAGTGGAAATTCCTGGAATTCAGCCCATTTCCCCCAAATTTCCCCACTTTAGAACCAAATTTCCACAAAATCCACATTGACTTTAATGGAAAGACCTGGTGTCCCTATATCCCCTTTGATTTTAATGGGTAATCCTGATGTCCAAAAAATCCCTATTGGGAGATTAATATTATGAGGGATGGGGAATCTTAGAGACATTGTAAAAGAGGGTTTATTGCTTTATTGCATCCGTCTCATAGAAGGCTGTGGCACTAAAAGTGTTACATCCAATGCCATAATATCAGAACCTGCTGCATTCTTAGTTACAATGCCTTATGTTAGTTCTTTAGCCAATTAAATACTTCTATGAAATTTGCAAGTGTCTTTTTATACCAATCATTAATTGCTTTGCTTCCCATGGCTTTGCTGCATTGCGTCATTTTTCAGCCAATCATATAACACTTCACAAACTTACATTGACACATCTTAAGTTTCTAACTAGATTATAAATAACAGGTTTTATTACTAAATTTTAAAATCTTTTATTATCTTACTTAATAGACTGCTTTGCTTACATAATAGATATTTCTGTTTGCTGAAAACATATTTCCACTTAAACTACAAACTTAAATTCTTGTTTCATGTCTGTTTCACTTTAATGCTCTAATTCTCCAAGCTTTCTCCAAGGTCTTAGATCAAACCCTGTATCCATCTCTATCTCTGAGCCTGTATGCCCAAGGCCCTGAGAGCTCTCCGTGCCTGCATTTCCCACATTGCAGTATCCCAATGGTCCCTTGGTTCCATGGGGACTCACAATAGCAGAAGGGTCTCCTTGGTTCCACAAGATCCTGCAGAGCCCCTTGATTCAACAAGACCTCAAAGTGTCACCATGGCCTCCAGGATTCCATGAGATCCCACAGTGTCACTATGGCTCCCTGGTTCCATGGAGCCTGACAGTGTCACTATGGATTCCTTGGTTTCATAAGGCCCTGAAATGCCACAATGGTCTTTTTGTTTCACAAAGCCTCAAATTGTAAAAATTTGAGGCCTCCATGGTTTCATGAGGTCTTGATGTGTCACAATGGTCTCCTAGGTTCTGCAGTGTCAGAATGCCCCCTCGGTCCCTTGGAGCTCACAGGGTCACTCTTGTGTCCTTGGTTCCATGAGGCCCTGCAGTGCCACAATGGTGCTTTGGTTCCACATGGCCTCAAAGTGTCATCATGGTCTCCATGGTTCCATGAGACTCTGCAGTGCCACCATGGTCTCCTTGGTTCCACGATTTCAGAATGGCCCCTTTGTCCCATGGAGCCCCAGAGTCACTGTGGTCCCCTTGATTCCATGAGGTCCTGCCGTGCTACAATGGCCCCAATGGCTACAATGGTCTCCAGTGAGACTCTCTACAACCACCTGAACAGAGGCTGTAGTCAGGTGGGGGTCAGTCTCTTCTCCCAGGCAAACATTGACAGAATGAGAGGACACAGTCTGAAGATGAGCCAAGGATAGATTAGGTTTGATATCATGAAAAAATTCTTCACAGAAAGAGTGATTGGGCACTGAAATCTTCTGCTCAGGGAGGTGCTGGAGTCACTGTCTCTGGCGACATTTAAAAAAAGACTAGATGTGGCACTCAGAGCCACTGTTTAGTGTTGCGGTTCAGCTTTTAATTTATATGTTGTACAAGTTGTTATATCCCTTGTTCGTAATGGTTTTTCCCTTGGTTGTTACCCCTGGTTCAATGTACAATGGTTTTGCCCTTTCCCACCAGTACCCCTGTGCATCACCCTAAGCCCCGCCCATTCTTCTAGAGCTTTCCCTGCCAGTTTTTCTAATCCACTCCCAAGCCCTTGTCAATCCCTCTTGGCCCCTCCTATTGTTCTAGCACCTTCCGTGTTTGTTATTCCATCTTAAGTATATGATTTGATGCCATGTATAAGTCCCAGCCTATGTTTCCCCCTATTGGTTGCATGTATAATTAGTCCCGCCTTATGTTACACCCCTAAACTGTTGCGATTGGTTGCTGTATCGTACCCTCCCCTGTGGGAGGTCCCCTATTTAAGTTGCTGCACACCTGTGTTCCTCGCCTTTTTGGGTTCCCTTCCCTTGTGTCCAGTTCTCCTCTCACCTTCCCAATAAAACCTACCCTGGAACCTTGAAAGGTCTCCCTCTCGTTCCTTTGCTTCTCCCCACATGTTGGAAGTGGCCAAAGGCAGCTTGGAGCCCTAGCTCCACTCCTGGTTCTGGGAACCTGGGAGGTAGCCCACTCGTGACGCCGGCAGTCAGCAGAGCTAGCTGGCTTGTCAGGGTTCGGGTGGTCAAGGCTGCCACGTCAGTTTAGTTGATGAGTTGATGTTAGATCATAGGCTGGACTTGATGATCACAAAGGACTTTTCCAACCCTGTTCATTCTGTGATTCCTTTTCATAATAGTCTCCATTGTTCCACAAGGCCCTGCAATGCCACAGTGAACCTTTGGTTTCATGAGTCCCCACAGTGTAACAATGGGCCCTTGGTTCCATGAGGTTCCTCAGTGTCACAATGGTCTCCTTAGATCCACAGTGTCACAATGGCCCCTTGGTCACAATGGACTTCTGGTTCCATGAGCTTTCATACTCTCAGAAACAGTTCTGCAGTGTCACTGTGATGAATATGATTCATGCTAATTAAATTGTAACTATATTAGCAAAATTGTATTTAGATCAATAGAAGACAATTGTTACAGAGTAAGGGGGGAGATGGGTGAGACAGGACAAAGGACATCTTCCAGATGTTGGGAGTCAGAGAAGGATATTGGAAGGGAGTCGAAGAAGGAGGTTGGAAGGGAATAGTAAAAGGATGTAGGTCTGACAAGCAGCATCTAGAAATAGAGTCTCAACCTTGAAATGGGCCAAAATGGGACAATTCCAGGCATGGGACTTAATTAGAGTCTTGCTATGGAAAACATCTGCTCAGTCACACAGTGCACCTGCGCTACCTGCAGGTCCCACCTCGGTCACTGATGAAGACGATGAGCCTTCATTGGAAATAAGACCCTCAAAATGATGAGAGACCCCTAACCCATTAGTAGAGCGTGTGCTGTACACATAGTGACATAGATTTAAGGAATAGAAACTGGGAGGAGTTTTTTAAAAACTTCTGTAGCGTATCACATATAAGTGGGATTGTTAGCCTGGATGCTTTGGTACAAGAGGAAGGGTGAGCCCCTCCCTGTACCCCTGGTCGGTTTTGCTTATGCTTTATACAAACCTCCATTATACTAAATTACTTATTCTCAAATTTTACTTATCCTGAAATATATGTATTCAATACTTTGATTGTATTCATCTCCAATATTTTGATTGTATTCATCTCGAATACTTTAATTGTATCCATTCATAATTGTTACTCTTACAAATTTGCTGGTACATTTAATCCCATTGCTTGATAAATTGGAAAAATAGAGAATCATTCATTACACGGGGACAGCCTGGGAAGGTGCCCCAGGGCAATTGTCCCACACCAGCCCCTGCAATCACCACACCCAGCACTGGCCTCTCCCCCAGCTGCAGGAGGTTGTTTGTCCCTGCATGGAGGGACACCGAGTGACCAGGCCAGCAGGGCACGTTTGCTCTGTATGAGGAGATTTCAGCAGTGCATCGTGTGTGTGGGGGGAGATGAACCCGAGTGAGCACAAACACCATCATCACCACTCGGGGGTGGCACATTTCTGCTGGCACAAACAGTGCCTTGAGGCCACTACACTCTGGGAAACCACCTGAATTCATTACTGGGCTGTGGTTAGAACTGCATAGAAAGAAACATCCTGGGCAGGGAGGGTCCAGGAAAAAATGCTCAGGACAGCCATGGACTGCACAGAGAGACTTTGCAGTGGGATCTCTGGGGAGAAATCAGAGCTGCCTCTCTTCTGTACCATCCCGAGGACCTGGACAGGGCTGTCCCTGGAACTGAGGGATCTAGAAAAGGCCCTTGGTGTCAGGGATGTTGAGAAGGCTAGGAAGTGTCATTGTGGGAACTCTCTCAAACCCCTTGGAAAGGGCAGAGCCATCTCAGAGGGTCATGGGCACTTGGGAAGGGCAGACATGGAACCAGTCTGCAAACAGGGCAGGGAGGGGCACTGGGACAGTCACAGACTGGTCAGGCTCAGCAGGGAAGGGCAGGTGGCAAATCCTCCTGCAGCCATTCCAGGCACTGGCAGCACAAGGCAGAGATTGCAGAACCCCCGTGGGAGGGAAAAGAAGGGGATATTGTGTGCCCAGACTTTAGCCAGGCCTGGAACATGATCTGCTGTGCTCCCCTCAGAGCCAGATTGGAGAGAGCTGGGCTGCAGGAGAGGAACATGGGGTGGGTGGGAATTTGGCTGAACAATGAGGGTCAAATGTCAACCATGGCACAGAGCCCTCTGGGCAGCCACTCCCTGGTGACATCCCTCAGTGACCAGCCCTTGACCACCAGTGTAGAACATTTCTATTATCTCTACAATACTATGAAATATATTTTCCATTTCTTTTGTGGATGCTGCCAATTTGCAGGGAGTCTGAAACCAAGCTCATCTAGTTAATGTTGACTGCAAAATGCAATTGGGCAAGATGACTGAGTTGGATAAATTTGTCTTGCCATTAGGTGCCAAGCAAGCAACAAGAAAAGGCAGAAAAGATTTAGGCATCAGAAGAAAGGCAGTTCAAAAGGGGAAAAACCAAACCCAACAAAAAAAATCTAAAGCAAAACCCACCCACAATAACACAAAAACCCCACAAACAAACCAACCACAAAAAGCAAAGTCCACAAAGAGAAGAAACAGAAATCCACAGGAAATCTCCTATCAACAGAAAATGTTTAACCATCTTGTGGCAGGAAAAGATTCGGGATGTGTTGGTGCTGTTCTGGAAGAAAAATATCTTTAAAAAGAAATCAGTCCCCTACACCCCTTGCTCCTCGCTTCTCCCAGTTTATTTCTGATCATGGTGTGACATGGAATGGAAAATCCCTTGGGTCAGTCCAGCCCAGCTGTCCCATCCCTTTTCCCTCAGGAACACTTGCCCACACCAAGTCCATGGGTTGGAGGGGGTTGCAGACACACCTCATCTGTGGCAAGCACTGTGACAAGGACAGGAGAACAGAACAACATTTCTTCTTGTCAAGGACAGTAGAACAGAACTGAACAGCCTTATAGAAACAGATCAAGGATGTAGATGAGGCAAAGAGAAGTCACACAAACGCAAGTAGGATGGCAGCTCAGCTCTGCAAGGCTGATAAAGCAAAAGTTACACAAAACAATAATATTGCCCTTACCCAAAAGCAGGGGTGGAGGAACAGCCACCTAAAAAGGACACTGGATGTTTAAAACAGAGCCCAAAGGACCATATAAGGTATGATAAGGGGTGCAATTATAGCAAATCAAGTCAAAAGAAGTGGGGATAGCTAATGAATATGTAATCAGTGTGTGATAAAAATTCTGTTCATTTGATGCTCAGTGCACTCGGATGGAGGAAGGATCACCCAAGTGACCACTATGCTGTAACAAAGAATACTTGCTTTCAGATATTCAAAATTGTGTTTAAAAGTTTCTATCCTGTGGGTTTCAGTATCAGTGGTGTTCCTGACTCCATAATGCCCCTTGCACAGTTTCACAATGGCCCCTTGGTTCCACGAGGCCCTGCTGTATAACAATGGACCCTTGGTTCCATTTGGGTCTGTACTGTCAAAATGGCCTCCTTGGTTCTGCACTGCCACAATGCTCTCCTTGGTGCCACAAGGCCTTGGTGTGTCACAACAGCCTCTCGGTTCCATGAACTGCCATAGTGTCACCACGGTCTCTTGGATCTGCAGTATCACAATGGACAATTGGTTACAAGCAGCCCTGCAGTGTCACAGTGAATATTTGGTTCCATGGGTCCCCACAGTGTCACCATGGCCCCTTGGTTCCACGAGGCCTCGCTGTAGAACAATGGCCTCTCAGTTCCATGAGGTTTTGTATCGTCAATGCTCTCCTTGGGTCCACAGTGTGAAAATGGCTGCTTGGTTCTATGAGGCTCCTCAGTGTCACAGTGGTCTCCTTGGTTCCTTGAGGCTCTGCAGTGTCACAGTGTCCCAACATTTCCATGAGCTGCTGTCCTATCAACCATGTCCTTTATTCCAGTGAGGCCCCACAGTGTCACCATGGCCCCTTGGATTCATGAGGTTCCATAGCCTAACATGGATTTCTTGATTCCAAGAGGTTCTGCTGTGTCACACTGGACTCTTTGTTCCATGAGGTTCTATAGCATCACCATGGTCTCCTGGGATCCACATTGTCACAATGGACAATTGGTTCCATGGGACCCTGCTGTGTCACAATAAACCCTCAGTGCCATGAGGTTCTGGAATGTCACAGTGGTGTCCCTGGTTCAACATGGATTTGGAATGTCACAATATCTGCTTGGTTCCATGAGCTTCCATAGTGTCACAAAGGTCTCCTTCTTTCTTCTGTGTCATAGTGGACCCTCAGTTCCATAAGGTTCCTAAATGTCACAGGTCTCCTAGGTTCCATGTGGCCCTGCTGTGTCACCACAGCCCCTTGGTTCCAGGAGTTTCTGTGCTGTCAACAGTGGTTCCTTTGTTCCAATCAGGCACCGCTGTGTCACACTGGACCCTGGGTTCCATGAAGATCTTCAGTGTCACAGTGGCCCCTTGGATCCATGCGGTCCCATAGTGTCACCATGGTCTCCTTGGACCTGCATTGTCATAAGGGACCATTGTTTCCATGTGGCCTGGCTGTGTCACAGTGATGTGGATTCCGTAATTGCCTTCAGCGTCACAATGGAGCCTTGTTTCTGTGAGGCTCTCAACTGTCACAATTGTCTCCTTGGTTCCATCAGCCCCCGCTGTGTCACAAGGGTCTCCTTGGCTCCATGAGGATACAAAAGCTTTGAATAAACACTGAGCAACACCTGCCTCACAAACCTGGGAACATCTGTCTGTATTGAAAAGAGGGGTTAAAGGTGAGAATGGCACCAGCAGCTTCCATCTACAACAGAGACCAGGGAAAGAACAGGGACAGAGAATTCAGCTGAAAGACTCAGAGAATTCTGTTTACAGAGATCATTTCTGGTTACTCTGTCCCTTGTAGAAAGGTGATATAATTCCAGGCAGCCTGTACTGAGCATGTGGTTCCTCAGTGGGGTTTTTTGTTCAGAAAACCTGCTCAGGCTTTTCCATTCTATCCTCATAAGCAGGAAAATTTCTCCTGGGCCTGTGTGCAGGCAGAGCCCTGAGGAGAGCAGATGGGACATGGTGCAATGGGCTGGGACACCCAGCTGCAGAGCTCAGGGGACAAGGTTCTGCTGCAGGGCACAGGGATGTCAGTCCCAGGTGGGAGATGTCAGACATGGTGAGGCTGGGGGTGAGGAGCAGCTTGTCCAAACAGGGTCAGCCTGCAAGGGGCTCATTCTTCTGTGGGCCCAGACCTCCTAAGGAGACATTCAGCATCAAGACAACTTGGAGAATGATTCAATTGCCTCTTCTCTGAGCTGAAAAGTAAAAAAAAATTCCATTGATTAAAACCAAAAAATCATGAGGTGCACACTGAAATCTTCCTCATTAACAGAACTCTAAACTGACTCCAAACAGCTGCACAAGCCCTGGAGACTTGAAGAGAATTGAAGGAAGACAAGGAGCTCCTGAGGGCTTTCTGTATTTTGATCAGTCCCATGGTGGATTTGAGGCTGAGTCCAAGACTCTTAGGCACTGAGGGAAGGTTGAAGAAGCTGCTCAAGGAGTCAGAAGCAAAACTCCAAGTCCCTTGGAGCATCAGTGGCCCCACTGAGGGCAGGGAGTGCCAAAGGCTCCCCAGGGAGTGGTGAGAGCAGATCCTTGAGGGCAGGATTGCAGGAGCCCGAGGCTGTGAGCAGGGAACTGCAATGCTGAGCAAGGCCTGGGCTGGGTGGAGGAAGCAGAAAGGCCAAGGCCTGAGCCCAGGCCTGGCCCAGCAGGGCCTGTCCCTCACAGGTGGCTCGGGGCTGTTCCTGGGGCAGTGGGATGGGAGAGGCAGCAAGGACAAATGTCATCAAGCTGTGTGACACTCCAGATGCTCATGGAACCAAGGGCCAGTGTGACACAGCAGGGCCTGATGGAAACAAGAGGCCATGGTGAGCCTGCAGGGCTGTAACACCCCAGAACACTGAAATGCTGGCGGTGACCAAAGGTTCCTTTACTTGAGTTTGGTACAAAGGAGGAACCCCAGCCAGATATTCTCAAGAGGTCAAAATGACATAAAAATTTTGCTGGCAAAGTATAGAAAATCAAGGAACTTTGGAAAAGGATTTAATACAACATCTAGTCAACATAAAACACTTATCATAGCAGTAACTTCATTAACTTTTCCCATTTTACCTTAGAAACATTTAAACACTTAAGATGTTGAGGTACCCAAAAGTCTTCTATATAAAGAGCATTAGAAGAAAAGAGAGAGACAGAAAGACAGAAGCTCTATAGAAAGACACACACATGGCTCCCAGCCCCTGGGGTTCCAGTGTGGGTGAGACACAGACCCCAGGAGCAGGCAGGGTATGGACCATGGGCTGAGCACCTGCTCCATGTTTTAAGCCCCTGGGCCTTCGTGGGCCTCCCCCAGGTGGGACTTGTGATTGCTGGGGCAATCAGAGCCTGGGTCAGCACCACCCCACTGTGTGACTGATTGACAGCTCATCCCCAGGTGTCTGGGACATTGATGTCATCCAGCCTCTGACAGCGACCATGGTGACACTGCAGAACCTCATGGAACCATGGGTCAGTTGTGACAATGCGGGCCCAAGGACACCATGGTGACACCATGGAACCTCATGGAACCAAAGAGACCATTGTGACACTCTGGTGCCTCATGGAATCAGGGCGACCAGTGTGAAAATCAGGACCCCTATGGAACCAAGGGTCAGTGATGAAGCTGTGGGGCCTGTAGAACCAAGGAGCCATTGTGACACAGTGGGGCCACATAGAGCCCAGGGACCATGGTGACACTACAAGAAATTATGGAAGCACAGGGCCAATGTGAAGCAAGGAGAATATTGTGACACTAGAGGGACTCATGGAATCAAGGAGATCATGGTGACACTGTGAGGCCACCATGGAACCAAGGGACCATGTAACAGGTCTGGCTGGTGTCACGATCCACTATTAATGCAGAGCAGGGGTCGTGATGGTTCGTTTGATCTCAAAGGTGCAAACAGGCAAAATGCAGGGGACAAAATCAGTTTATTCAACAACAGCAATGCATTTTCATTAAATGCCAACAACTCAGTTGTGATAGAGGGGAGAGATATAGGAAACAAAGTAGAGAGAGAGAAAAAGAAAAAGAAGGGGATGGGAAAATAGCTACCAACAGACGAAAGGGACATGCTCACAGGCCAGCCAATAGATGAGTCTTCATCCATGGGGAGATCTCAAGGGTCTTTTCCAGAGGGTCGCTCTTTTATAGTCCTTCTCCAAAGCGAGTGGCCTCTGGCCAAGAGGTGGGAAGATTTATGGACCATTGTGTGGTGCTGCAGGAGACAGGTACAGACAAGCAGTCCTCAGTTGGTACAACACAGCCTCTGGTTGGTGCCACAACAGCACAGTCCAGTGAACACAATACACCAGCACACAGTCACGAGCATCCACCTTGGCCAGGCCAGGAAACCATTGTCCAGAGTCAGCCTGGGTGGGGGTCCTCGAGGTCTCCTTGTGATGGTTGGGAGGCAAAATCGAGGGGAACTTGGGACTGACCCTTACACCACCCCGTGACTCACAATCATCATCAAGAGCTCTCCATTGTAGAGTTGTTGCGAAGTCTTCAGTTGTGGCGTCTTCAGGACTCATCCAAGTAGGTAGCATATCACAGAAAACAGAGACAGAAAAGTAGGAAAAAAAAAAGAGAAAGGAAAAGGAGAAAAAGAGGAAAACAAAGCAAGTAAATTATATTCAAATTTTGATTGCTAACAATTTTAAACAATTTGTTCAATTCTTTAATTTTTCAATTTTTTTATTAGAAATAAATCAAATTTTCATTACAAAAAAGTAAATTTTTGATTAAACAATTTTAATTACAATTAAAAGATAATCAATTTTAGTTAAAAATCATATTTTATCCTATTTAGAATTTTGTTTCAATAACCCTAGGGATGTCAACAGTGACCAATCTGGATACATCTATCACAGATGACAATTGTGCTAACCATTTCATTATTCTCCAACTCATAATGTATAGGATTGCTGATGAAACAAAACCAATTAAAACCAAAATCAAGAGAACAATGATGGGATGACACAATTTGTTCAGGACACCTGTAGCAGTAGGTGACCACACAAATAGAGTATCCCAGCACCTGTGTTCAGCATCTGTCTTTACCCTTTCCAAAACACGATGTATTTTTTCCACATTGTGATGAACAGCTATTAGAGTTTTCTGTCCGTTTTTCTTGATCTTCTCCAAAATTTCGATCAGATCTTGGTGGAGCAACAACTGCTTCACCTGAGAGAGGATCATTCCAATTGGAGTGGGCAATAGATGGTGGATCAGTGTGTGATTTGACTGCAAAACATGGTGAGAAGTAACTGGGGCTACATAGGAAAAATCACATCCTGAAATCCTAGTAAAGTTGCAGACACAAAAGTTTGAATTATTTTTAGGATTCACTACTAAATTTTCTATGAAAACACTATCACAAGCAGTTCTAAAGCATGCACATCCATTGCCTACATATACCAGTACTGTTTCAGGAATCTCGTTTGGATGAATTTCAAAATTGCAAACATTCTGTTCTGTGTCCAAGCAGATATCTTGAGCTCAGATTGCATTACTTTCACAGATAAACCCTTGTTGTTCCAGGACAATGCAAGTTTCCAAATTGACAGTTTGCCATTTCTCACCAATTTGATGGGCCCATTCCCTGTGCTCGAAAGGATAGAGAATAGCTCCATCATGGTTCAACCCTAATGCAATGATGGGGAATATTGAATGCACTGAAGCATTGTGTATTGTCAGTACAAAGGCTGTGGCTGTGTTTGTGCTGGGCTCATAGGTAAAATTCACTAAGTTCCACCAGGACTGGAATTCTCTTTCAAAATCGGTAGCACTATCCCAAATTATTTTCCGGATTTCAGTGGGAAAAGTGCCTTCCTCACCTTCTCTTATAATTGAAGCAGCAACCAACTGCATCCACAACTGGGCCTGGATACAGCTGAGAGCCAGAGAGATGTTATTTTGTGTAGCACAAATTGCATCGATTATCAATTTGTGGTCATTCACATTCACCTTTTCCCAGTTTGGCAATATGTTTGATAACAACCACTGTCGGGTTCCCAAAGCTGTTAAGGATGATTGCAGGGGCTGCTGTAATTTGGTTACATCTCCAGCTGTGGTAGCCAATTTATTCATTAGTACTTCTGAATCGATGCTATTCAAAATTCCCAATCCTGTTCCCACAACACCGGTTATGTCTCTTGCCATGCATTTTTTAGAAGGATTCTGTTTTCGTAACCAGGTTGTCTATCCATCAAAAGAAGTCTGCAGAAAGGGTGAACAAGCTGGCTGAACTTCTGGGACATTATTTTGCATCAGCAATTTGATTTGTTTGAGAGACCAAGCCGGATTAAACAATATTTGTTGTTGGCCAGTTTTTCTAATTACATATGGTCCAAATTGAAAAAATCGTAGGACTCAACACAACCAGTGGTTGGGTGGTAGGTGTTACAACATTAACATCAAGTTCCCCCCAGTATTTTGTATTGTTTTTACCACACATGATTTTATAGGAAAATTGTATAGCAGTTAAGTTTAGCCAACAATTCTAATTTTGAATTTCACAATATAAAACATGGCCACAAAGTCCTGTGCCATAACTGTATACAGGTTCGGTGAGGGATCCAGACACTAATTTACAAGTTATTGTGACATCATCATGTTGTCACCATGAAAGGAGGAAAAAACTTGGTTTTGTTATCTAACACTAAGGGGGTGCTTCTTCGTGTCCCTCGGTGTTCTTCTGTGAAAAGTAAACACAACAGAGTCTGCCTGCAGGAGGCAGGAGATTAAAATGATGGAACCATCCAGCGTGTAGTGCAGACTGGAATTCTGTTAACTTCCCAATCATTTTGCTGCTGAAAAGGAAGCCACTCTGTACCTCCTTTAAACACAGCATAGGAGTCAGTGTAGATGTAAACAAGAGAGGTATTCTGTACCTCAAGTTGGAAAACACTCCAAACAACTGTCAGCTCCCCAGCCTGAGAGCTGCCTTCTCCCTCAGGAATAATTCGTTCACCAGCAGAAGTGGGGAGGGCTACTGCCCTGTATTTCCACACCTTTCCCTCTCGTTTGGCAAAAGCATCAGTGAACCAAGAATTTGCTGATTGTTCAGGGGAGAAAGGAGGGGCCACTTTAATTACCAAGGCAGGTTTGTCATGGCTATTAGCCAAGCTCTCAGTTTCTTGTATTGCCAAATTTTTTACAGCTCTTTCTCTTACTGAGAAGATGTTACAGTCATGTTCTATCTGGGCATACCACTTCCTAACTGAGGATCTCTGGGCCACCCCGTGAGGTGGAGGGGTCTCAATAGTGACTGTGATGTGTTTTCTCCAGAACACCAATAATTCTAGAGCTTGTTGGATCTCTTTCCTGGATTCAGGCAATTTAATTTGATCCAGGGAGGTTAGAGTATCAGGTGGAATACCTGTCATACTTCCTTTCCACCAAATTCCCAAAAACTTCACCTCCTGAGAAGGTTTTTGAATTTTCTCTGTGGGAATTTGTAAGTCAAGGCTTTCCAGATGAGAGATTATTTTTTGTTGGGTATCCCCCACTACTTCTATTTCATCCCCCTCCCACCAGAATATCATCAATGTATTGATAGACATCTGTATTGTCATATTTGGGTATCTTTTCTAATTCCTGGGCTAAAGTGTGGTGAGCCAAAGCAGGGGAATATTTATGCCCTTGGGAAAGCCCAGGGCAGGTGAATTGCTTTGGCTCAACTCCCAGAGCCTGTGGAGGAGATTGATTTGGTACATTGTTCAGAACTTGTGGAGAAGTTTGCTCTGGTACACTGCCCAGAACCTGTGGAAAAGGTTGCTTGGGGGGTGCATCGTTGATATAATCATATTCTATTTTAATCCCAGGTTTCAAGTTGGGGCAGCAGTGTTGCCCACAATTTTTCATCAAAGTCAGGTCTTTTTGAGAGTGTATTGGATTAATGTGAACAGCTTCCTTCTCCTGTGTTTCTTTTGGTGTTACACCCTGTTTTGAATTTTTGTCCCATTCTTCTCTTAAGGCAGCTTTTAACAAATTATTTTCATCTAGCAACAAATGGTTCTCATGCCTTTCTTGATCTATTTGTTTTTGCAAAATTTGAACAAGATTTTGTAGAGAGTCTATAATTGTTCTTTCCTCATTTCTGCGCTCAGAGCGAGTTTCTATAGCTGCCATAAGACAAGCTCCCAAAACTGAGCAGAGCATGGTTTTATTTTTGCCCAGTTTCAACTTGGATTCTTGTTGCAAAGAACATATCCTATCAATCACATTCTCCACATTAAACCAATTATTGTTCGCCCATTCCTCCCCACCTTGGGACGGTCTGGTGCTATACTTAGCTAATAGAGCATAAAATGCAGCTTTATCTGTTACAGTGGAATTCTCAGTCATTTTGTGAAGGGATAAGTAAAAACCACAACAGGGAGGTCTATTGCTTAAGTTACCACACACAACGAAACAGCTTTCACTGTGTGCCCCCCTTCGCTTCCCTGTGCGGGAGAAGAGACCAAACGACTTGGGAGGCACTCCTTAGTTACAAAACACCAGGATGTCTCTTCACTGCACCAAGTAGTCAAACATCATAAAACAACAACAACAACAACAACAACAATAACAGTGTCCCGCCTTTTGCACCAGTAGATCTTTTGTGAAATTCTGACGACAGAGCCCTCGAGTCTGGGGATGCTCCACACCAAGGTGTCTGCAGTCTGTGGGAAATCAGAAAAACCCTCCTTGCTTTCTAGACAGGCTCACCCATTCAAGGTGGCCAGCTAGGTACGGCTGGAGAGACAGACAAGGGCTCAGGAAGCACCTGGGTCACACAGGGCACAGCAGGACACTTTATTTTACTTCAATGCACAGTGATCATGGCTCCTTACTGTCTCTGCTTAACACAAGCCCACTAGATACTGATGTAGCAATACTGTGACTAATGCCATCCCTTTACGGAAAATATTATCAAAAGTTAAGAAAAAAAAAAGAGGAAAAGTAGAACACACTAATTAGAATAGCAAAAATGACACATGGCACAAAGCAGTCTGGGCAGCCTGTAATGAGTTCCATTCTTAATGTCATGCAGGCAGGCACTTTATTGTTTCTGGAAAGCAGTAATAAAATACTCCCTTAAAAACTGGAATGGATATTTCTTACACGGTCTTTGAAATATTTCTCCATAACTGGAGAAAGAAACCTTCCTGATGAACTGCACCAGACCAGAGGGAAGCCAAGGCAGAGCCATGGTTTGTCAGGACTTGCTTGACCCCAATCAGCCCCGTGGTCAGCATTTGGTGCTGAGCCCTTGAAGCTCAGGGCCTAAGAGGAGATTGCACAAACCCTTCCAGGAGTCCAATTCAGAAGAACCTTTCAGCTGCTGCACATCCCTGTGCCTTGGGCTGGCCCAGACTTCTTCTGGGGGATGTGTTGTACCACAGCCCTGCCCTGGGAGAGAGATTCCTTTCTCCTTGTTTCCAGTCTGGGCCTCCCCAGCTCTCCTTGGCATTAATTGTTTCTTTCTCTGGATATTCTCTACGATGTCAAAAGGATCCATCATCTCTGAAACTGCCTGTCAATCCCTCTCAGGGCTCTCCTCTGCTCTCCTCAGTCTCCAGCCCACTGAGCACAGAGCTCCTTTGACCACTATAAAGTGGTCATGTGCTTGAGGCCATGGGCACCTGGACATGAATGACAGTTCTTGTCTGTAGGAAGGAAAGCACAGAAGCCCAGGGTTTTGAAGGCAGATGAGAGGCAGTCACCAGACGCCAAGGCAAGCCAGACCTGTTTGTCTTAGTCTGGGAGCAATCCTTGCAGAGATGGAATTTGGGAGGCCAAATCCCAGTTCTGTCCATGGGCGTCAGGACAAGAAGGACAGTTCTTCTCCATAGGAAGGAAAGTAGGGAGCCCCAGTATTTCAAAGGCAATGAGAGCTGGCCCTCAGGAAACCAAGGGAACCTACACAGTCCTGGCAGCTTTTGTCTGGGAGCTATCCTTGCATTGATAGGGAATTTTAGAGGCAGACTCCCAATTTTGGCCGTGGATGCCTGCACTTGAAAGATGATTCTTCCATGGGAAGAGAAGGTTCAGGGGGTGTCCCTGGGCACGCGGGGCTTGGCACGGGCGCGAGCAGGGAACGGAAAAACGGACACGGGGACAAACGGCCCCAGGGCTTCAGTTGCAGCGGCAGCAGCGGAGGCAGCGGCAGCGGCAGCAGCAAAACAAACAATTTTATCGACTCTCTGTTTCCCCTCTCCCTCTCCCGCTGTCCCACACCCTCTCTCGCAGTCCCGCACCCTCGCTGTCTCTCCCTTTCCCGGTGTCCCCCTCCTCTCCCAGTCTCCCTCTCCCCGTTCCAGGCCGGGCCATGCCCCTGGCCCGCCCCCGGCCGGGGCTGCTCCGTCCCCGGCCCCGTCCCCGTCTCCGGCCCCGGGCGTCCCGCCTGGGTCTCGCCTTCGCCTGGCTCTGGGCGTGCTGCCGGTGGCGCTGCTGGGCGGGCATCAGTGCCTGGGGCTGGGGCGGCATCGCCGCCCTTTGGCTCCACCTGGCCCGAGCCCGGCCCCGGCCCCAACGTGGGATCCGGCCCCGGCCCCGAGCCCGGCCCCGGCTCCTCCCGGGGCCCGCGGAGGACACACGCGGCGCGGCCGCTCCCGCCGCCTGCGCTGCGGCTCCCCCGGCCCGAGCTCCGCCGCTCGGCAGCGCGGCCGCCGGCCCCGAGCCGCCGCTGTCCCGTTCCGCAGAGAGAACGCCTGGGGCTGCCCGGCCCGGGGCGGCTGAGGGGCGCTCGGGGGCCGTTCCTGGCCCCGGGCCGAGCGCTGACAGCCGCGTCTCGCCGGCAGGGAAGGCCCAGGTGGGCCTGAAGGAGCGGTACCGGGTGGGTTCGCTGCTGGGGCGCGGCGGCTTCGGCAGCGTCTGGGCGGCGACGCGGCTCTCGGACGGCGCCCCGGTGAGTGGCGGGGCCGGCGGCGGGCACAGGACGAGGGGGCGCAGGAGGAGGAGGATGGGGCTCGGCAGAGCTGGCGGCGAGCTCAGCCCGCTGTTGGCCTTGGCTTGCAGGTGGCCATCAAAAGGGTGCCACGGAACCGCGTCCGGCACTGGGACGAGCTGGTGAGTGAGCGGGACCAGCGGGAGAAGCCGGGACGTGCCGGGCGGGGATGAGGCGAGGGCCGGCAGAGTGGAAGCCGTCAGGACCCTCGAGGGAGAGCGGGCGTGGGGCCAGCAGAGCATCCCGGGCTGCCTGAGGGCTTCCCGAGCCCTGGCACGGCATCAGCCCCGCTGACGGCATCGTGGTCTTCCCGCAGCCCGACGGCACCAGCGCACCCCTGGAGATCGTGCTGCTGGACAAGGTGTCCACCGGCTTCCCTGGTGTCATCCAGCTGCTGGAGTGGCTCGAGCTCCCCAACAACATCGTGATGGTGCTGGAGCGCCCGGAGCGGTGTCAGGACCTGCAGCATTTCATTCGGGCACGGGGGTTCCTGTCCGAGGAGGTGGCGCGGGAGCTGTTCCGCCAGGTGCTGGAGGCCGTGCGGCACTGCACCAGCTGCGGGGTCCTGCACAGGGACATCAAGCCACAGAATGTCCTGGTTGACCTGGCCACCGGGCAGGCAAAACTGATTGACTTTGGCTGTGGCACCTACCTGCAGGACACAGCCTACACTCACTTTGCAGGTAAGCCCACACAGCGGTGTGCTCCCGCTCCCGGCATCTCCTGGCCCAACATCTCCTGACCCAGCCTGGGTGTGGCAGTGGGGATTCTCCCTTTTGCTGCCAGTCATGGCACTGAGCCTTCAGCCGAGTTGCTTTTGAGTTGGGGCAAGTGGAGGGCCAGCTTCCAGCCTTGCTGGCAGCCTTTGCCAGCCACTCTGCCCAGGACTGGGGCTGGGCCACCCAGCCCGACAGAAACACTTGTGGGTGGGGTTGGCAGAGAGGGGGGCCAGAACCTGTGCACCAGCTGGTTTGGTGTGCAGATGAGAAAGGGCTTGGACTGCTGTGCTCACCTTGTTTGCCTTGGCCTCATAATGTGTTTTGGGCCATGCAGACAGGGAGGATGAAAGCATGGATTTTCCCCTCCACTGAGTGGGTTTTACCTTGTCATGGTCAGGCCTTGCCAGGGCTTCAGCTGCCCTCTTCCAATACCAGTGGCTTCTTTTCCAGCCCCATGTTTGTACACGAGTCCCACGTGCTGCAGAGAGGACAGCAGGTCACACCATGTGCCACTGGGGCAGCTGCCACATGGCCAAGGATGCTGGGACCAGGCTCTGGGAGCAGCAGCATCCCCCTGATAAACGCCATCTGTATTCCATAGGAACCCTGTCCTACAGCCCCCCGGAATGGACCAAGTTTGGCTGGTACTATGGCAAGCCAGCTACCATCTGGTCCCTGGGCATCCTGCTGCACCAGATGGTCTGCGGGGAGCACCCTTTCAGGAGGGGCCAGAACATCAGCTGGGACCATCAGCTCTCACTGCCACAACGGCTCTCTCAAGGTGGATCCTCATCTCTGGGCACGGGGGAAATACCAGTGCTGGGAGACAGCAGCAGGCTCGTGAGCATCCTGCTCTGGCAGCTGCTGAGGGGCTGGCACATGTCCTGCTCTCCTCCAAAACAAAGAACTGATGAGAAGGTTTAGGCCCAGCTCTGAGCACATGCAGCATGGCCTGGGCATGGGAAGAGTGGGGCAAAGCGGACTGGAGACTTCTCCAACTGACCAGCGGTTTCTGGTTTCTCTCCCCAGAGTGCCAAGGTCTGATCAGGAGGTGTTTATCCATGCTCGACACGGAAAGGCCCTCATTAGAAGATCTGTTCAGTGATCCTTGGATGCAGAATATTCATCTGCCATAGAAGAAGGGAGAGAGCCACAGGCACGCTTTGATGCAGGGTCCTGGTAAGTTACAGCTCCACAGATGCCCTGGCAATCAGAAGCAAAGAACCCCAGACGTTTTTGTCCTGCCCGTGTCACTGCACGGGGGTCATCAGATGGGAACACACAGCCCTTGTGCTGGAGCTGAGCTGCTCTGCCCAGCACTGGTGGCCCCCATCGGAGCTGGTTTGGCTTGTCCTGGTTCGCTGGCAGCTGGGGCCCTGGGCAGAACACTGACAGCCTGGTCTCACCCCCAGGGAAGGAGAAGGAGCCCCTGGAGTAGCTGTACCAGGTGGGGCTGCTGCTGCTGCTGGGGACAGCAAGGAAGACATCAAGGATGACAGCCTCTTCCTCCACCTGGCCACCGGCAAGCTGAAGATGATGGACTTGGATTCTGGCACCTTCTTCAAAGCCAGGCTCCACAGCGAATTTGCAGATGAGTCCAGACCCAGGGGGATGCTCCCAGATTTGGGCATTGCACAGCTTGGCCGGGAACCAAAGGTTCCCCCTTTGCTGGGGAGGATAAAACGGATTCTTCCGTCGGCTGCCAAGATGCTTTTTGGCAGGGCTGGGGGGATGGGCTGGGCTGGGTACAAAATGGGAGTTGGCTCCTGGCCCTGCCAACAGCCCCCAGCACCCACCGTGCCCTGGGCTGGGGCTGGAGCTGGGGCAGCCAGCCTGACACAAACAAAGCCCATGGCAGGAGCAGAGGTGGGACTCCAGAACTGTGCATGGCTGCTTTGCTTTGCAGGCAAGGAAGGGCTTGGGCTGCTCCACTGCCCTTGTTTGCTTTGAGATCACCATTACTTTTGGGGGCAGTGCAGGGGGAAAGGGAAAAACCATGGGCTTCCCTCACTCCTGAGTTATTTTTTCCCTGGCATGTAGAGGTTGGGCCTTCCTCCAGCCCCTGACAGAGATAAAATTTTTTACCTTTTCTCGAGTCTCCCATTTTTGTCTGTAATCTATTTTCATTCATTTGTCATTTGTTTCGCTAAAGGAAGCGTTCTAGGTGGTGTCCAGTGTGGATCAGGAAGTGCTTGGGCCCAGCTGCAGCGTGGATGGGCCGTGTCCTTGGAGAAGGCTGAGGACATCGTTTGGGACCAGCTTTTCTTCGGGCAGCGATGGCGTGAGGCGGGTCCCCGTCTCCTTGGCAGGGTGAGATAAGAGCTTTTGGGAGATGGCAGCGAGCACAGGAGCATCCTGCTGTGGCAGCTGCTGAGGGGCTGGATGTGCCATGGCTGGCTGCAGGCTGGGCACAGTCCTGCCCTCCTGCTCTGTGCCCAAGGCAGCAATGATGGGCAGCTTTGGGCACCGCTCTGGGCACGGCCAGCACGGCCTGGGCACGGCGGGAGCTGGGACAAGGGGGACAGGAGCCTTCAGCTGACGGGCGGTTTCTGGTTTCTCTCCTTGCAGCCGGGCTCTGCAGATGCTGAGGCTGCTCTGGGCTCTGCCAGGGCTCAGCTGCAGCTCAGCACCGGGCCGGAATCAGCCAAAGGAGAAATGGTGTGACCTGCAGCAGCGATTTGCTTGAGCATTTCGGCAACGCAGCTCAAGTTTGCAGAGCGTACACCTGCAGGGGGAAACATGACATCCCCCAAAAATTAAACTTGTTCAATACCTTCTGAAATGAAATCAGTCTGGGATGACCCCAAATGACATTTTTCAGCTTGCTCAAGCTGTAGCTCAGCCTTTCTCTGAACAGTTCTCTCCCCCACCTGCCTTTTACTTCACAACTGTTCCCTCCTTTCCCCCAGGGAGTTCCCAGCCCATCGCATTCTCCATCACACTGGTGCCTTGCTCGATGCCCCTCACCACGAGGGAGGCCGAGCCCCAGGCTTAGGGACACATCCTGTCACTGGCTGAAGAGCAGCAATGTCTCAGAGGCCTGATGAGATTTTAGTGTCATTCAGAGCTGCTCTCCAGCCCTCAGCTCTCCTCACTGCTGAGTTCCCACTCCCTTTTCCTCATCCTTCCAGCAGGATGAGCTCTGTGACTCCCCTTGAGCCTCCCCACTCCTCCCAGCCCACCCACCCAGCTCAGTTAGGCTTAAGCTGAAGCTTCTTTGTTTCCCCTGGCACTTCAGTCCAGTCCCCTCTGCAGGGAGCCCCAGCCCCAGAGCACAGCACACAACAGTGCAGTCTGGGCTGCACCAGCTCCCCTCCAGCCCTGGCTTGGCTGTTTGTGGCAGCTGAATGCTCCCTGTTTGCAGCTGTCACTGCAGGATGGCCCCAGGGCAGAGCCCAGCCAGGCTCCCACTGCATCCCCTGAAGCTTGGGGCACACGGTGGTCCCAGGGCTGAGCTTCATGGGGAGCACCCAGAGCTGTGGCTTGCAGTGTTTGCAAGTGTTGTGTTCTCATCTCCTGCAGCCTGTGGGGAAAACAACGTGTGCTGCAGGTCAGCACTGCCCCTCTGGGCAGGGACAAGGCTGAAGGGCTTTCCCATTCCAGAGGAGCCAGCATTGAGCCTTGGTAGGGTCTGGCATGGCTGGAGCTGGGTCTGGTTCCCGTTTGGGACTCGCTGCCCACTCACCCCCACTGCCCTCGCTCAGAAGGGTCTGTCTGTGCCAGGGGCTCTTGGATGTCTCGGTATCTATGGACCGAAGGGTCTGTCTGTGCCAGGGGCTCTTGGATGTCTCTGTATCCATGACCAGAAGGGTTTATCTGTGCCAGGGTTTCCATAATGTCTTTGTACCCATGGGTATGGAATGAACACGGAGAGTGAAAGTGTCAGTCACGTTGCTTGCACACTCCTTCCTTTGTACATAAGACACATCCATGCACACCCCCCATAGAGATATATTAAAAGGATAGGGCTGGATAGAGATTTCCCACAGAGCTCTTACTTTGGCACAAGTCACCTTGTAAGCCAGTAGCCAGGAGATTTTTTTCCCAGCTCTGTGTGAGTAGGTGTCCAAGAGCTGAAGGGAGCAGCATTTAGAAGCAGTTCCAGGATTTCTAGGCAGGAAGTGGAGCTGACAACCATGCATGAAACTCACTGTATTCACTGGAAGGTCCTCCTGGGTTTTTAGGAATATGGCACAATGGAGACAAGATTTGGAAAAATTCCAGCTCTCTGTGGAATTGTGCCAAGGTGGGAGCAGCAGAAACACTTTGTGTCTGCTTTGATGACACAAGGTCCAAGGAGCTGCGGTGGCAGAGGGTGACCTGGGCCGGTGGCAAGTGATATCTCATTTCATGACATGCCAGAGTGGCACAGGACAAAGCTCCAAGCACCCACAGCCCCACTGATGAAGGCCTTGGGGTGCTGCACATTCTATAGGAAAAGATGCTGTCACACTATCCTTTGCTACTTAAAACTTTCATTTTCAATATTTTACGTCCAAGTCTCAAACTGTAAAATTTTTACACTCAAGACACAGTCGTGTTGTGATGAGGGTGGCCCCAAAACTTATGGGTTTGGAATACTGAGGGTTTCAGTAGCAAAATAAAGGAGCAAGAACATCAGAGTTGGCCAGAAACTAAAGAACTTTAATGGAAAATAAAGCAGGGACAATGCCCAGAAACTGAATGCTGTATGGGGACAAACTCCAAGGACCCGAAAAAGGGGGCCATGACAATATATACCCTGGGGGGAGAACTTTGTGGAACTATGAGCATAGAAGGGGAATGAATAACCAATAGGGGAACAGAATTTGAACCAATCAACAGAACAACACTAAGGACTGTGGGAAGAACAGTTAGGTTTTCCCCAAGTTAACAAATGTTTCCCAGGGCTTGAAGTCAATGCCTGGTTCTTTCTTGGTGAAACCTGGCTGACTGTGTGTCCCAGCCAGGCTGACTCCCACACTTATCTGCAAGAAGCACTGGAGAAATGCATGGGGATAAGAATTCTGCAAGAGCCAGGTTCTTGTGCAGCAGAAAAGTTGTAAAATATGAAAGATTATAGCAACGACAATAAATCAATTATTTATGGCTTGTAAATATTCCAGTGAATCTCAGATACTTCTGGGCAAAAGTAAACACAGGGCAAACTTTCCAAAGTACGGTTTCATAACAAAATTGCAGTTTGTCTGTTCCTGTTTGTGGGAGAAGATGAGGTTCCAAGCTGCCCAGCTCAAGAAGAAAAGGAGGATCTACACTTCTCTGTCATATTTTCCTACTGACACAGGAATTAAGACCAAGAATTTGGGTAAATGGAGGGGTAAAACCGGAGTATGGATGAGGGTTTACATCCTAAGACTTCATTTGCTAGAGGACAGTTTTGCTGTGCATGGATCTCCTTGCAAACCTCTTTGTCTTCAAACTCCCTTCCTCCGAGGCAGAACTGAACAAGCTCCACATGTCAGAGTTTCAGTGAAAAGCTTTGTGATGAGTTCATTTTAATGGATCCATTACCAGTCTGTGGGGTTGCTGTCATGAGGAGCTCCGGTGGCTTCTTGTTGAGATCAAAATCAATGTGCCATTTGTCCCAGCTCCATCTGTCCTGTGACAGCACTGGCTCCATGGGAGCACACTGAGTGTTCTTGTGCCATTTCTAAGTGAAAATTGAACATCCTAAAGAAGCCAGGCCAAAATCACCAGAGACCAGTCACAAAAATATTTAGGCAGTTTGCTGGGTATTGATCTAACAGCAACCACCTTCCCACAGTCCAGGCTACACTAAACAAGGCTCTTTCCTCTGTAAGCAGATTTTCAATTTGTTGTGTTTGATACATGTGCAGAGGAACAAAAAGCCACTTCCACTGTAGAAACATGAGCTGCAGCTATGCAATAAGTTCTACTCAGTAGCTGACCTGCTGATGTGGTTTTTAGGGGGTTTTATACAGGAGATACTGCAATAAAATTTCAAAAGAAAACTATAAAGTATCTAAAATATGCAATATTATATTATTTTCTACCTCCAATATTGCCAGCACATAGCTTAAGGAAGAAGGCATTTACCAACCATCATAGAAGAAAAAATTAAAATCAAAAAAGGACTATTAATGATATTACAACCACATCCACCAGTCATTTTCCAGCTTTGCAGGATTTCAATTCAAAGTCAATCTAAACAAGGCAGCATATGTCTAGCAAGAAAGAAATCACAGTTCCTGTCTGCTCCTAAACCCAAGCTTTGCTCTATCAAAGATGGATGGTATTATTTTCCAGCTCTCAACAGATGTGTCGTAATTTCCAAATTAACAAAATACCATACATAGAAATATTTCATAGATAAGTAAGATTGATAGAAAAATATTTTAACAAGACAGATCAAGACATATGAATGCACTTGGCTGTATAACTTTGTATAGAAATGGATGGGGAAGTGAGAGGTGATTCTTTTCCACGCATGGAAAACAATCTTTTTGCCAGAAGAATCAGCTTCCTTCTTCAATGACCACCAGGGTGCCCAAGACTCCACCAAGAAGGCCCTGTGATCCAATGGCCTGTGCATCCAGCACTTCAACAAAGTCATGCCTGCCTCTTAATACTACAGTGCTGTTCAAGAGGTTTATTCCCAATTGTTGGTGACACGATGAACAAATTGAAGCCAGTTACTCTAAAATGCCTGCACAAGCACCACCACAAATGACAGCCAAAAGAAGGATGAAGCCAAGGTGTCCCACAGCCATGGCCCAAGCAGCCAGAGATCCCCCTTCAACCCTGGCTGCATTGCAGCCCCACTGAGCACCAAGAAGAAAAGGGCCCTACTGAAAGTAAGCAAACTTAACCCTCAGCCAGGACACAAATTTAGAGGGCAAAAGATTAAAAAAGCCACATCATCAGCCACGCTTCCCAGTGAGAAGGGTTGGAACTCTCTGCCCCTCAACACTTTCCCAGCAGGTTCACAAAGGTAACTGGGATTTAAGCTGTGCCCCCCAGAAGAACAGAGCCAACGTCCCTTCAGTGTGAGAAACCACGGCCTCAGTTATAGCCCTGGGTGCCTCCTGTGCCCCAGGGAGCGGCCCTGGCTGTCAATGTGTGTGTGGCTGCAGCGCAGGCCCAGGCCAATGGCCGTGGCTGTCAATGTGTGTGTGGCTGCAGCACAGCCCCAGGGCCACTGGCCGTGGCTGTCAATGTGTGTGTGGCTGCAGCACAGCCCCAGGGCCACTGGCCGTGGCTGTCAATGTGTGTGTGGCTGCAGCACAGGCCCAGGGCCAATGGCCGTGGCTGTCAATGTGTGTGTGGCTGCAGCACAGGCCCAGGCCAATGGCCATGGCTGTCAATGTGTGTGTGGCTGCAGCACAGGCCCAGGGCCAATGGCCGTGGCTGTCAATGTGTGTGTGGCTGCAGCACAGGCCCAGGGCCAATGGCCGTGGCTGTCAATGTGTGTGTGGCTGCAGCGCAGGCCCAGGGCCAATGGCCGTGGCTGTCAATGTGTGTGTGGCTGCAGCACAGGCCCAGGGTGTAGCCAGGCCCTTGTTGTTCCTCCAGCACAGCTCGGCAGCCCCATCGCAGCCCGGGGCCGCGGCCCTTCCCCGCCGGGGCCCTGACCCGGCCCGGCCCGGCCGCGGGACCCGGCCCGACCAGGGCGCGGCGGCTCCAGAGGCCCCGCCCGGCCCCCAAGGGATGGGCTCCGCCCGCCCGCTGGGCCCGGGCCGGGCCCGGCTTTGCTGGAAGCTTCCTGCCGACTTTGCACAGCCTGGAGCCACAGTGTCCCTTTGCTGTGCTGAGAAACCTTAAAAAACACGTCTAGTTTAACCCTGCTGCACACCTTATGAGGGATCCCTGCACCCCTTAGCAAAGACCATAAATATCCTTTGTGTCTCATGAGGGATCCATGCAAATCCTATGAGAGAGCCCAAAATATCCCTTTGTGCCTCACAAAAGAATCCAGCCCCTGTCCACCTTAGGATGGACTCAGCTGCTCTGCAGGCCTTGACAGCAACCACTAAACTGCCATGTAAATCATGAGGAACTCAACCCCCCTGCCAACCTTACAGAGGTCTCCAGTCACCTGTACGCCACAGAAGGGACCCCAAATCCCCATAGAACCTCAGGAGGAACCCCAGCCACATGCACCACTGACAAAGAACCCAAACCCCACATATCTTATTGGAAAACTCCACACCCTACCCGTGTGCCTCCTGACAGACCCCAGTCATCTGCCAGCCTTACAGGGGTCCCCATCACCTGCGTGCCATGGAATAGCCAGGCCTGCCATTAACTCTAGCCAGCAGCGTGTTCCCTGACAGAAACCCTTTCCAGTGCCCTGCTGGGAATGGGGAACACGTGTTGAGGTGCTGGCTGCCTCTGTGGGAGCAATGTGGAGCGTGAGTCCCTGCTGTGCTCCACTGCTGAGCTGGCAGCTCGCTGGTCACAGCCAGGACATTCTCTGTTTGCCCCAGAGCTGGGGCCTGCAGGCACCTTGGCACCCCTTGGCACAGGCTGTGCCACCCAACAAAGCCCAGGAGGCCACGAGGAGAACCCGAGGGTGGCAGGAAGCTGAGAGAACCCCCTGCTCTAGAACTGAGGGAGTTCGTTCAGAAGCAAAGACAGTGACTTCAAGAGATTCCCACTGTGCTCCAAGTTTGCCTCTGAAGACTCAGAGATGAGCTTGGCAGAAAGCCGAGAAAATAGCTGGGAAGAGGTTTTGCTGAATTTGGTTGTGACTAGATACAAATCTCCAGTGGGAAAAGAGCCTCTGCAGTAGGCTGGGTGTCTTTGTTCTTCCTAGTGTAAAGAGTACCAATTAAATCCAATTTTATTTTTTATTCTAGAAGTGTAAAAATGTTCAAAGCTTTTCAGAATTCAAAAACTACTTGGAAAAATACACTATTGTAGAAGAGGGGAAGAAACATTTGGAGATTTCTTTGTACAAAAAACCCCAATAGTAACTATTTCTACAAATGCCTAATTTCTAAAAATGAAAAGCAAAGAAAACAAGGTGCCCCAAGCCTGACTGCTGCCTCCTCAGCGCTGCTTGTGCCCAGACAAGGAGCTCAACCAGTGCTGGTGGTACCACCCAGATACCAGAGCTGAAGCCCAAAGGTGATGCTGGAATTAAGCCCATCCCTGGCAGGAGGAGCCCACCTTCAGTCCTGATTGGGAACCAGGTCCAGCACCTCTGGGGACAGAGGGTCCTGTTCTGGGTGGTGGTGGCAGAGCAATAAGCTGCTAAGGCAGCCGTGGCAGGGACAAAGGACACTGGCTTGGGGATGGCCGGTGACAGGTACCAGGTGTCTCCAGCTGATGGCTTTGACTGCTCTTCTTAGACTGCAGGGGCGTTCCTGTGGAGAGAGGAGTGGCTGAGGCCCGGCTGCCGCTGGCACACAGGGACCCTCCTGCACTGCAGGGCCCAGGGCTGGCAAGGCTCCCCAGCACGGCTGGAGCTGCTGGCACACCTTGGCCCAGCTGCACAGCTGCCCCTCAAGGCCCCGGCCAGCAGGGGATGGCTCTGGGCAGGGTCCCTGGCCAGGAGCGGGCCCCAGAGCGCGTCTGCCTTCCAAGGGCAATCTGGTCCCTGCTCTTTCTCCTCCCCACCTTGCTTTGCCTCTGCCTGCTGCTCCTGGGGCTGCTCTTGGCCACACAGCCTCAGTGGGAGCCAGCACTGGCTGCAGCCCCAGCGGGCCCCCCAGGACAAGGCCCAGCAATTAAAAGGCCAATTAAAGACTGGGCAGCAGCAGAACCCTCAGCACCATTATGTGGACAACCACTGACCATCCCCAACTCCACAGCAGCCTCACTGGGAATGTTTCCTTTCTACAAGCAGCCATCAAAAGATGCTGTTTGAGGGTAGAGCAACAGAGAACACTCACTGGTTTCTCTTCCAGCAATATCAGTGTGTGATAAAGCAAAAGAAGAGGACAGTCGACCAAACAAGCAGGCCGACCAATACCCCTAGCAAGAAGCATCTTCCCAGAGAGAAACGCTTTCCAGAGCCCTTCTGGGAATCAGGAACACGTGTTGATGTCCCGGCTGCATCTGTGGGAGCGAGGTGGAGCGTGAGCCCATGCTGTGCTCCACTGCTGAGCAGACAAATCGCTGGATATGGCCAGGATGTTCTCTGTTTCCCCCAGAGCTGGTACCTGCAGGCACCTTGGCACCTGTTGGCACAGGCTGTGCCACCCAGCAAAGCCCAGAAGGCCGGGAGGAGAGCCCGGGGCCAGTGCAGCTGCTTGGGCAGTCGCTCCTTCCAGGGACCTGGGCCCGACCCATCCCTGAGCAGCCACTGCCAGCCCCGAGGCTCCCAGCCCCGGGACAGCTCCCCCAGGCCAAGGGGACAGAGTCAGGCCCTGTCAGGACCCAGTGCAGCCCCTGCCCAGTCGGGAGCCAGGGCTGGCTGTGGCCCTGGGCTCGCAGCAGGGCTCCCGCTCGGGGCTGCTCCTGTGCCTTGGGCCTCTGGGCACTCAGGGCAGCTCCAGGAGCAGCTGCAGCGGGAGGGACCTTGGTGCATGAGTCCCGTTTCCCAGGAGCTGGGAACGAGCTCCAGAGGCCTCAAAGCTGAGGCGCCTCCAGCTTTGGCTGCTGCAGGGCCGAGCAAGGGCAGGCCCTGGGGGAAGAGCTGCTGGCACACAGCCCTGCCCAGGGCTGAGCCTGGCACAGCAATGACCTCCTGTGCCTGTGCCCGTGTCTGGCATCACTTCCCCACCTGCAATAGAGGCTGGCACCGGCCCACTGCTGCCTCTGAAATGGGGCTCCTTCTGCACAGACTTTTGGTCCTTCACTTGAGAAAGAAAAAGGGACAGCTGGATCAGATGGAACTATTCCCCAATGGAGAGGTAGCATCTCCAGGAGGCAACGCTTGGCAAAGTCATGGATAAGGTTCAAAAAACGACTGGGCTTGTGAGCCAGAGCCAGGGCCCTCACTGTCAAACAGCTGCCAGGCCTGAGCCTCAGGAGCAGTGAGGGGATTGCACAGGGCGAGGGCACACACGTGCACGGCTCTGTCCTGGCACCTGCAGCGATGCCCCCTGGCCGAGCTTTGGTCTCTGAGCTGGCAGCTCCCCCAGGGTGAAAGGCCTTGACCTACCCTCACCATCTCCCAGAGGCTCATCCCTGAACGTGGGTTGGGAAGCCAGATCACCTTCCCCAACAGGTTCATCTGCAAAGAAAGGCAGAGCACAACAGCTCCCAGCACTGCAGGAGATCCTCAGGCTGCCTGGGGCCGGCAAAGGAGCCATGCAAGGATCAGCCCTGGGGCACAGTCCTGGGTCCTTCCCTTCCTTTCCCTCTCTCATCTTCTCTGTGGCTGCACAGAGCACACGGAAGGAGACACTGGCATTGCACACGGGAAGAGCATTGACAGCTAAATGCTCCTTCCTCCCACTGACAGTGATCCTGTGGGATCATTCAGGGCTCCAGAAAGAAGCAGAGCAAGGATTCCAGAATTCAACAACCCTCAGACACTTAAGGAGAGTGGCACATGAGGGAGCTGTTGCCACCTTGACACTGCTTATTCTGCCAGGAAAAGGACATGAGAACTTTCCTTGAGCATCTGGAAATATCTTCAAACCACCATGCCCCAGCAATTCCAAATAATCCATGTCCTGATCCCAATCTAGAAGGGAGCACAGATCAGAATCATTTCCATGGTTTGCTGAGATCCCCTTCAGCCTTAGGGACCTGGGCACTGCAAGGGAGTTGGGTAAGGCTGTGTGAGCCAGATGTGAATGGACATGGCCAAAGCTGCAGAGGGGCCTGGGGAGCTCTGGGCTGGCTCCTGGTCACGGTGCCCACTCTTTGCAGATGCTCTACAACAGCCTTGGGTGGTGGCTGGACCAGGCCAGGGCCCATTGGGGTCTCTCACTCCCACAGTGGAAAGTCTTGCTAAAGCACTGGGGAGAACTGCAGCATGCAGTGCCACAGCCACACCTCCCAACCTTCCTCCTGTCCTCTCTCCCTACTACTGTGGGAAACCTCTTAGCTCTCTCTCTCCATCCCTCTTTCCCCTGGAACAGCTCCCCCAGCCCAAGGGGACACAGGCAGGCCCTGTCAGGACACACTGGAGCCCTGCTCTCCCCCTCTGCCCTTTCCCCACCATGGTCACCCCTTGCAGCCCCTCCCAGGTTTCGGGTGGTGTCTCCCACGGAGGGACCCCAGCAGGGCTGCTCAGTACCCGAGTGCCCTGAGCCTGCTCGGGATAATTCCTCTGGGCTGTGCCCGTCTTGTCCGGGCTGTGCCCGCACTGCCAAGCAGCAGAGATGGCAGCTCAAGGCTCAGCAGGGCTCAGGCCCAGAGGCACAGCAATTACCTCCTGTGCCTGTGCCTGGCATCGCCTCCCTTCCTGCAGCAGAGGCTGGCACAGAACCACTGCTTCCTCCGGGAAACTCAGCCTTCAGCACAGTCTTTCCTTTCATCTCTGGAAGATGGGACAAGTAGAGCAGATTGAACCATTCCCCACTGGAAAGGTGCCATGTTCAGAAGCCAATACTGGTCAAAGTCATGGGCAAGGACCAGGACATCATATAATCTTTTGGGATTGGCCAGAGCCCTTCCTTCTCCAAATAAAAAGCTGCCCTTTCTGATCGACTCTGAGACCAGGAAATTTGAGGGGATCTCAGGGTGTGCATGGCCCGTGGGGCACTTTGGGCTCCCTGTCAGCTGATGCCAAAGGCCTTCCTGCAGAGGCTGGGGAGAAGCTGCAGCCAGGCCAGGCTGGGAAACAGCTCTGCAGGCTGTGACAGCAGCAGTGGGGCAGCGAGGCTGCCATGGATCCCTTCCCACTGTGCCAGGCACGGCGTGTCCAGATGTGCAGAGAAAGCCCCCGGCTGCTGAGTGTCAGGAGAAGGCTGAGGGAAATGCACCCACCACGGCGTCTCTCCAGGTCACTCAGCTTCTGGTCCAGTCGTTTCAATTCCTCCAGGGATTTCTTGTCTCCTACATCTTGGTTCTTCCATCTGGAAGGACCTGAAGGGAAAGTAGTTCCATTTCTCTTCAGGCTGCAGTGGCAGTGAGTGCAATGAGTGCTCCAAGGCACTCCCCCAGCTCTGCCTTCCGCTCAGGAGCAGGGGCAGAGGGAGCAGGTGCCTGCAGTGGCCCCACACTGGGATGGAAGGAGCCCGTTGTGGGGCAGTCAGGGGACAAAGGACTCCCCAGAGCTGCCAGCAGCTCTGAACCCAGCTCTGGCCAGGGCCAGGGCTTGGCAGCAGCAGCGGGAGCAGCTCAGGCTGCCTGGGGCCGGCAAAGGAGCCGTGCACAGTCCAGCCCTGGGGCACAGCCCTGGGCCCTTCCCTTCCCTTCCCTTCCCTTCCCTTCCCTTCCCTTCCCTTCCCTTCCCTTCCCTTCCCTTCCCTTCCCTTCCCTTCCCTTCCCTTCCCTTCCCTTCCCTTCCCTTCCCTTCCCTTCCCTCTCTGCTCTTCTCCATGGCTGCACAGAGCACACAGAAGGAGACACTGACATTGCACATGGGAAGAGGATTGAAGGAATGCTCCTTCCTCCCACTGACAGTGATCCTGAGGGATCACTCAGGGCTCCAGAAGGGAGCAGGGCAAGGTTTCCAGAATCCCTCAACCCTGAGATTATGTAAAGGAAACATCACAGGAGAGAACTCTTGCCACAGTGACACAGATTATTCTGTCAGGAAGGGTGCAATGAGAACTTGCCCCCACCATGCTCTGAAATCTTCATCCTGTCATTCACCAGCTTTTCAATATAAGCCATGTCACGATCCAAATCCGTGACAGTGGACAGGCACTGTCAGCACAACTACGAGTTGTCCAGCCCGTTCCTCGTGGAGTGCAGAGGTGAGCGTGGGGCAGAGCGTGTCCCCTCGGGCTCTGCCCTGGGAATGACCCTGGAACTCCTGAAAACCTCCCTGGGAATCACCCGAGACATGTCAGCCCTTCTTGTGCCCATGCCCGGGGCCTCCTGCCCCCTCACCCCAAGTGAGGCTCTCCCAGTCCATCCCAGTCTCTCCCAGTGTCCTCATAGTCCCTCCCAGTGTCACCAGAATCCCTCCCAATTCCTCAGTCCACAGCCATTCCATTCCCAGTCCACTCCCAGTCCTTCTAACCCCACTCTCAGACTCTCCACCCTGTCTCCCAATGCCTTCCCAGTCCTTCCCAATCTTTCCAAGTCCTTTTCCAGTCCAATCCCAGACCACCACCCTCTCCCTTTGCCCTAATCCACTCCACTCTCTCCCAGTGTTCCCCCACGCTCTCCAGTTTCATTCCCACTCACTCTCAGTGCCATACTAGCCCTCTTTCATCTCTCCTAGTTCCCCCCAGCTGATCCCAGTGTGTCCCCACTCTCTCCCAGTACCCCTCAGTGAGTCCATCTCACTGGTTCCCTCCAACTCCCAGCCCGGCCCCAGCTGCCTGCTCTGCTCTGTGATGGATTTCTACCCTGCCGAGATCCAGCTGAGCTGGTTCCAGGGCCAGCAGGAGCTCTCAGGGCATGTGGTGGCCACCGACCTGGTTTCCAGCAGCACTAGGAGCTGGAAACCTCCCCCGGCACGGGGTCAGCTCCAGCTGCCAGGTGGAGCACGTCAGCCTGGAGCACCCCCTGAGCCGGCACTGGGGCACAGCCCGGACCCCACAGTGCGGGGGGAGTGGGGGAGGCACTGAGGGGGCTGGGAGAGGGAGTGGGGTGTGCTGGGACTATGTCGGAGGGAGTTTGAGACAGCCTGCTTAACACCGGGAGTAGGGTTCAGGGGTCTGGAAGGGCTGAGGAGTTTAAAGGATGCTGTGGAGGGTGGGATGGGGTTCCAGGGGTCCTGGTGGGCACTGGAAGGGAGTCTGGAGGTGCTGGGTGTACTTGGGAGGGATTTGAGTGAATTGGGTGGGGCTGGGAAAAGATCAGGGATTGGAAAGCAGGAGTTGGAATGAGGCTGGTTGTGCTGGAAAGAGACTGGGAGAGTCTTGGTGAGTCCTGGTGGGGCTGGGAAGGGACTAGGAGAAAGATTGGGGGTCCTGGGGTGGTGGGGGGCAAATGGGACGGGGTTATGGGATCCTGAGGAGGACAGGAGGGGATCTGGTGGATCCTGGGTAGGCTGGGAAGAGACTGGGAGGAGGTTTCAGGGAGTCCTGACTTTGGCTGGCGGCAATTGAGAATGTGATTAGAGGGGCTTGGGGTATCTGTGAGAGGTTTTGGGGGGTCCTGACCCCTGTGGACCCCCAGAGACGCCGCCAGACACCGCCCAAAGCAAGGTGTGATGGGGATCAGGGTCTCCTTATTGGGCTTTGTCTTCCTGGCGCTGGGGCTCGGCTTCGACCTGTGCAAGAAGGTGGCGGGGGATCCCGGAGTGTGTGTGCTCTCCCTGAGGACCCCTGGCTCAGTTTCACCCCCTTTTCTCTGCCCACAGAGCTCCTGACCCAGCAGCGGCTTCAGCCCCTCCCCGTGGCCTCGAGCCCAGCCAGAACCCCCTGCTCCACCCCCACGCTGATTTTGGGAGTGTTGTGTGTCCCCCCAGCCCCGCAGTCACTCTGCCCCAGCTCAGCTGCTCCCAGTGTTCCAAATAAATCTTCCCAGTTTGCCGCAGTCCCGTTTATTGTGGGGCGGGACTGGGGAGGGACTTGGGGGGACCCCGCGGGGGGATCGTGATTGGGCGGGGAGGGTGGGGCCCAGGTGGGGAACACTGGGTGCTGCGGGTCTGCCCGGCAACCGGTGAGTCATCACAGCTGCTCTCGCTCATTGGCTGAATCTTCATCGCATTCTCTGATTGGCTGAGGAGAGGCCCGGGAGTTGAGAGAAGGAACGGGAGAGATCCCGCCCTGAGCACCGGCACGGGAACAACAGACCCAGCCTGGGCACAGCGAGGGAATTTATTACCAACCACATCACAGCACGAGAAGGAGAAGGGAGAGAAATCTCTCCAACCCCTTCGCCCCACCCAACACGGATCACCAGGACCACGGATCACCAGGGCTCTGCCCAACGGGGGTCACTGGGGATCATCCAACACCGATCCTCCCATGAGGGATGGAGCTGGAGCAGAGCACGAAGCTCTTCCCACACTCGGGGCAATCACAGGGCTTCCTTTATTGGTGGCTCCGTTGGTGTTGGGTCAAGTGAGAGCTCGTGGAGAAGCCCTTCCCACATTCAGGACACTCGTAGGGCCTCTCCCCGGTGTGGATGTGCCGGTGGGCAGTGAGGGTGGAGTTGTGCTTGAAGCCCTTCCCGCAGTCAGAGCAGCGGAAGGGCCTCTCCTCTGTGTGAATCTGCTCATGTCTGAGGAGATTGGAGCTGCTCTGAAACCTCTTCCCACACTCAGGACACTCATAGGGCCTCTCCCCGGTGTGGATGTGCTGGTGTTTTCTCAGGCAGGAGCTCCACCCAAAGTTCTTTCCACATTCCAAGCAGGTGTAGGGCCGTTCTCCTGTGTGGATCACCTGGTGCTGCAACAGATAAGATATTGTCCTAAAGCTCTTCTCACATTCCCCACACTCGTAGGGCTTCTCCCCAGTGTGCATTCTCTGGTGCTGGATCAGGTCAGAGCTGTAGCTGAAATCCTTCCCACATTCCAAGCACCTGTGGGGCTTCTCCCCACCATGAGCCTTCTCCACCAGCTCGGAGCTCTGGCTGAATCTCCGGCTTCATAAAGCTTTGACCAATTTATAGCTTTAGGTACTCCATGTTTTAACCCATATACCACAAGACTTTGATATCGTTTTAGCCTCGTGATATGTTCTGGTATATTTGGATCCCACCCAGGATTCTCAAGGGGAAATATCTGAGTGACAGTACCTTGAAGCAATCCACTGGCTATGCTCCCCTCCACTGAGGTTGTGATGGCTTTATTGACCATTTGTCTCTCAGTGGGGTCGAGTAATGTATCCAACATGGAGTTTAAGTCTGCCCAGTCAGGGTTTTGTGAGTTAATAGCCTGTTCCACCAATTTTGCCACTTTATTTGGGTTCTCTTTATATTTTCCCACTGTAGTTTTCCACTGCTCTAACTCTATAAGGGAGTATGGTACTTTCACATATACTGGCCCCTGATTACCGACTGCCTGTCGTAAAGGGGCTTGCAAAACTGGTTCTCTGTCTCTCTCCCTTTTTGATCTAGTGCAGTGGGCAATTGGGCTACGCTCTCTGAGGGCTTTTCTTGCTATCCTTCCCCTCCTCCGCCTGTTTAAGGCAGCAATAATCTCGTCCATTTCCTCATCCTCCTCTTCCTCCTCAGAGTCGTTTGAGTAAGAGCTGTCTGACTCTGTTGTAGCCAAGAGTCGATCTCGGCTAGTCCCAATCCTGGAAAGCATCAAACAAGACCTGTTGTGACTCTGCTGCCAGGCTGTGTGTCCGTGATCTTTGATGCTGTCACCTTCCGAGGCAGCTCCCTGGCCTTTGGTTTGCCATGGCACCTCACAGGCCTGAGAACGGAGGAGGTGTCGCTCCCCCTTTGGGAGGTTCCCTCTCCTCCTTCCCTGTAAAAGGCCCTGTCCCCCGGCCCCTCCTCTCGGGGCCGTGCCCAGGGCTGCACACACTGGCTATCTCCTCCCCCTTGTAAGGGTCACTCCCAAGTTTCCCTCATTTTTGCCTCCCAACTGTCACAAGAAGACCCCGAGGACCCCACCCAGGCTGACTCTGGACAATGATTTTCTGGCCTGACCAAGGTGGATGCTTGCCAAGGGACTGTGTGCAGGTGCTCGCTGTGCTTCATGGTACACTGCTCTGGAGCAGGCACTAGCTGGAGCAGCAGGTTCTGTACACCTGTTTATTGGAGCAACCCTCACAATGGTCCATAAATCTCCCACGTCTTGGCCAGAAGCCACTCGGTTTGTGTCTCATCTCGTTGGTAGCTATTTTCCAATCCCTTTCTTTTTCTTTCTCTATAGTTTGTTTCCTGTATCTCTCCCCTCTATCACAACTGAGTTGTTGGCATTTAATGAAAATGCATTGCTGTTGTTGAATAAACTGATTTTGTCCCCTGTATTTTGCCTGTTTGCACCTTTGAGATCAAACGAACCATCACGACTACAGCTCTGCATTAATAGCAGATCGTGACACCTGCTCTGCTTGGCTCTCATGGCTGGAGTGGGTTTGGTCCCAGCCCGAGGCTTTGGCTGCTCCTGAGCAGGGCTGGCCCCACATGAGGCATCTCTGCAACCCCCAGCCAATGGGTTGGGGGTGGGCAAGTGCTCCTGGGCACTCGGGGATGGGACAGCTGGGCTGGACTGACCCAAGAGATCTTCCTTTCCATGGGATGTCCTGATCCGCAGGGAAATGAAGGTGACAAGAGGGTCTCTGGATTTTCTGTATTAATACATTTGTCTTCCAAAATAGCCACTACATGTGCTGAATTGTTGTGCTGAATTCTTGTCTCCCTGTGAGTTTTCTTGCTTCTGCATGTGGCCTTTGATTTTTACTTCCGCACCCCAGCCATTAATCTCTTTTTAAGGTGACCCACAATATTTTCACCTTATTTTCTCCTGTTTTCTGAGTAAGGAGGGACAGTGCCAGAGACACTTGGCTGTCACTTGATCCTCAGAGGGATTTAACCACAGTCACCTTGCCCAACTCTGCTCTTATGGGCACACCCAGCAATGTCAGGGCTCTGTCAGGTGCCCAGCCCTGAGCTGGGCTCATGCCCTGCTCACAGCCCCAGGGGTGTCCAGGGACACGAGTCCTTCCCTGGCACACACACACACAGTTCATTGCAGCACGGGCAGGGGCTCCCTGGGCTCTGCTGCCACTGCCAGAGCCTGGCAGGGACCTCAGCCCTGCGGGTGTCACTCTGCCCTGCCCTGCCCCTGCCCAAGGTACCCCACAGCTGGAGGGACGGACATGGGGAGCTCTGGGCACAGGAGCCCATCCAAACCCTGCATCCAGGGATTCCCAGGGGATGTTACTCTCTGGAAACTCCAGGAACAGCTGCAGGTGTTTGTGTCACTGGGTTTATGTCCCCTCACACACACACAGGATGTTCAGGGCTGTGCAATGTCCCTGCACTGCAAACACAGACTCCTGACCCGGTCACTTGATGTCCCTCCAGGGAGGGAAGAACAACCTCTGTGCCCTGGGGTGAGAGGCCACTGCTGGGAGTGGTGCTGGCTTTGCAAGGGCACTGCTGGGACAGCCCCACCCTGACCACTGCCACACTTGTGCTGGTCACTGCTGTTCTCCTCTCCAGGGCGCTGTGTTGGGAACATCCTTGAGAGCAAACTGGGAAGGAGATTGAAGCTTTCAGGCCCTGCACTGGGGAGATGCCCTTGCACGATGGAAATGCTGTTGCAGAGCTCAGCTCTGTCCCAGCAGTGCCCACGGCCTGTCCCTGCCTGCCATCCCTGGACAGTCACACAGCAGGACAGGGACAGAGCTGAGAGAGCCCTGAGGCCTTAAACCAGGCCAGGGGCTCGGAAGAGGAGTGTGGAAGGGAAGGAAGGGGAGGTTATGGAGCAGAAGCCCTGGGGCTGCCAGGCAGTGAGGAGCACTGGGGTTCCCTTTTCACCCCAGATCTGCCCAGAGGCACCAACCCTGCAGCTCCAGAGAAGTCAGGGAAGAAAGATGTCAGGCAAACATGGCAATACAGAGTTCTTGATTTGTATAAGCACATAGGTAGTAAAACTCTTGGGTTATACAGTCTCTGGGTTTGCAAGAAAATCAAACACTGAATTAAAAATTGTATAGTCAAAGAATTTTGTGTGAACAAATTCTCAAAAGTAGACACCTGTGCCAGTAGCAAAAAAGAGAGGACACAAATGGAGCATAAATGGAACACAACAGCTGTGCAGAATGATGAGTGTTTATTACTTCTACAAAGCATTCATGAACATTTTCCTCAGGCCATCCTTGAGCTCCTGATTCCTCAGGCTGTAAATGAGTGGGTTAAGGGCTGGAGGCACCACCGAGTACAGAACTGACAGTGCCAGATCCAGGGATGGGGAGGAGATGGAGGGAGGTTTCAAGTGAGCAAATGTGGTAGTACTGACAAACAGGGAGAGCACAGCCAGGTGAGGGAGGCAGGTGGAAAAGGCTTTGTGCCGTCCCTGCTCAGAGGGGATCCTCAGCACAGCCCTGAAGATCTGCACATAGGATAAAACAATGAATACAAAACAACCAAATACCAAACAGACACTAAGAGCAAGGAGCCCAAGTTCCCTGAGGTAGCTGGAGTGTGAGCAGGAGAGTTTGAGGATCTGGGGGAGTTCACAGAAGAACTGGCCCAGGATATTGCCCTTGCACAGGGGCAGGGAAAATGTACTGGCTGTGTGCAGCAGAGCATGGAGAAAGCCACTGGCCCAGGCAGCTGCTGCCATGTGGGCACAAGCTCTGCTGCCCAGGAGGGTCCCGTAGTGCAGGGGTTTGCAGATGGACACGTAGCGGTCGTAGCACATGATGGTCAGGAGGGAAAACTCTGTTGTAGCGCAGAAAACAAAAAAAAAAACCTGTGCAGCACATCCTTCATAGGAGATGTGTCTGGTGTTCCAGAGGGAATTGTGCATGGCTTTGGGGACAGTGGTGCAGATGGAGCCCAGGTCGCTGAGGGCCAGGTTGAGCAGGAAGAAGAACATGGGGGTGTGCAGGTGGTGGCCGCAGGCTACGGCGCTGATGATGAGGCCGTTGGCCAGGAGGGCAGCCAGGGAGATGGCCAGGAAGAGGCAGAAGTGCAGGAGCTGCAGCTGCCGCGTGTCTGCCAATGGCAGCAGGAGGAAGTGGCTGATGGAGCTGCTGTTGGACATTTGCTTTCTCTGGCCATGGGGATCTGTTCTTGGATAAAGGACAGTGACAAGTCAGCAGAGGCTGCTTTGAGCCAAACCTGAGCCATTCCCCATTGACTGTCCTGCTGTGACTCACCCACCCTTGTTCCTGCTCTAGGAAAACCTTCACCCCGGTTCCTGACTGAGCTCCAGTTGTGCTGTCTGAGTGTGCCAGGAGCACCCAGGCCTGTGTGTGGGGGCTCTTGAGGAGCCATCCCAGCCCCACTGCCCTGGGTTTGTGGCTGTGTGGCAGAGGGACAAGGCTGGATATTCAGGATTTGTCAGTGGAATCACTCTTAATGCAGAAAGCCTTGGTAGCTTCTGCACTCCCAAGTCTAAAGGATGGCAGGAGATTGTTTTAGGAATTGCTATCCTACCCACACATCATTCCTGGCTCCCTGAGGACAGAAATCCCCAGCATTTCTGCTGCACTCCGAGATTGCCACTGAGAGATGTAAGAGGCAAAGTATTCCCTGTGGCTCAGGGCAAGGTGAGGGGCTGGATGGGCTTGTTCCCAACTGCCCTGGATTTGCACCTTTGGCTGCAATCAGAGCACAGTCACACTCCCGTGTCACTCTGGGATAAATCAGACCCTGCCCAGAGCAGAGGGATCCCTGAATGACTCACCCTCTCTAAAGGTCTCTGAGCAAGGTCTCAGCACCCCCTTCTGCCAAGGACACTCACGGCTCCCTTGGCAAACCCAACAGCATTTCCTCAGCTGTGGCATCTCTGCCCTTCCCCGAGGGACATTCAGGGAGCTCTGAGAGGCTGTGGCACAGATTTGCACCCAGGAGGGCAGCTCAGAGCTTGGAAGGACACAGCAAGGAGACCCCCAGGTGTACCCATGATGGGATCTCAGGGAGGGGTCTCAGCTCATTCCCCTTTGCCAGGGATTGCTTTTCTCACAGCCCCACAGGACACAGGGAAACTTGGACACCCCATTCCCATGGACACCCCATTCCCATGGACACCCCATTCCCATGGACACCCCAGCCTGGCAGGAATCCCAAGGGCAGTGCCTGGCTCAGCTGCTGCAAACCCCAGAGGCTCCCTGAGAGCAGCAGATAACAATGACAATATCAGAGGAGTGCAGAAACAAGAGAAGATGTTGTGGTGCTGTGCCTGGGAGGGCAGGGCAGAGACAGCCGGGCACTCAGGACAGTGTTCCTGTGCCCAGCTGTGCACGGCACCTCCCACACACCAACAGTGCCCTCCTGCCCCCAGCATCGCTCTGTTCAGTCCCCTCTCCTTCCCTGAGCATCCCCCTGGGCCTGGACATTTCCCTCCTGAGAGCTGCCTTGTCCCTGCCAGGCTCACAGAGCCCATCCCACCCTCTGTGCACTCACCTGGCCCTGCAGAAACCTGCCTGTCTGCAGGGCCCTGCCTGGGCAGGCTCTGTCTGCAGCTGGGCAAGGGCAGCTCAGGAGAGCCCTGCTGGGCCCTGCAAAGGTGATGCTGGTGCTGCCCAGGGCTGAGGAGTGGCTGAAGGCCCTTTGGGAGGCTCCCAGTAGAGAGACTGACCCCCAAAGTTACAGATCTGTATTCTCTGTAAATGTTCAAACATTACTTTGATGATCCAGATGTGTCCCTTTCAACTCAGAATGTTCTGTGATTCTGTGATTACATTTCCTGTTCTGCTTCTCTCATCCCCCTGTTGTCTAAAATCAAAAGAGAAAAAACCCCTTGAAACAGTGATAGAACAGTAAAGTAAAAAACAGAGTTTTATGAGAACTTTCCAGGTGTTCCAGTGTGGATGGGGCACACCCAGCCCCGATTTTGACAATTTATTAAGGTTGATTAATTAGGATATTTAACAGGAATATCCAATAGGGGATTCAGTTTCCCCTGTTACACACCCCTGGATCAACCCATTGGAGAAGGTCCAAGGCTTCATTGCCCCAGTTTTATTATGACTGCGCACATTTTGGTTAGAAAAAAAAATGTTCATCTTGTAGGTCCTCCTCCTGATAATAAGACTGTACAGTATTTCAGGAATGTATTTAGAAGGTCAGCTTATTATTCTAAAATCAAAGAGAAAGGTTAGGAAATGTACTAGAATTAATTAAGGATTATAGTATATAAGTATAAAATAGTAGTTTAATAGAGTTAATTAAGAGTGTCATAGAGTCAATTAAAGATTATAATTTTATAACTATATAACAGTAGTTTTCAGAGCTATGAATATACGAAAAATGTACAAAAAGCAAAAATATTTTTGTCATCACCCCAAATTTTCCATCGTTCTCCAAAGAAGAAATTGAAAACACTCTCAAGAAAACCCCTGATCTTTGCACCAATCCCAGGCTTATTTTCTTTTGCGAAGTGTCCTCCGGAGCTGTGCCCAGGCTGGTCTGGAGCTGGGAGCAGCCCTGCCCCACACAGCACCTCTCAGCAGCAGCACCTGCCCTGCTCAGGGTCTCTCGTTGCCCCCACAGCTTCTCCCCAGTGCTGGGAGCAGCTGCCAGGGCTGGCTGAGAGCTGTCCCTGGCAGGCAGCAGAGTCCCTGCCCCAGCACAGCGCCCTGGGCTGCAGGACCCTGCTCTGCACCACAGCCCTGGGCACCCCTGGCTGCTCTACACAAGAGATCATCAGAGAATGTACTCACACAGTCTGCAGGCATTGGGATGTTCCAGCTTTAGGAGATGACTGCAGGAGCTGCAGCTGCATTGTCCTGCAGCCAGAGGCTTCCTGTGTCAAGGGCTGGGAGTGATTCTGCCCCAGGCACTTCTGAGCATCTTCCCAGCCCTGACTGATTGAAGCTCTCTGTGCCTCTGTGCTGTGCCTGGGGTGGCTGCAGGCAGTGCCCCAGCCCTGCTGGGCTGGGAGAAGAGCTGCTCATCAAGAGAAATGTGTTTTTGAAGCTCTCCTTGGTTGCCAGGATCGTCTTCTGAGCCAGGAGCCCAGCCCAGCTCATCAGCACAGACACAGCACAAGGACTTTAATGACCCTCTTGGGGTTTGTGCTGAGGCCCTGAACATCAGTCCCTGAGAGGGAGCTGAAGAAACCTCTCAAGAACTCCAAGTCAGAATCAAACTCCAAAATTTCCTAAAGTTTTAATGGGCTCCACTGAGGGATATGACTGAGAAAGTGTCCCCAGGTTCGTTAGAGCAGGAAATTGGAGGCAGAGATGAGAGGTGGGGACAAAGAGAAGCCAAGTCTTGGTGCCCTGGGGCACAGCAGGGTCTGTGCCACCAAGGGCTGTGAGGAGACACCTTGTCCTGAGCCACTGGGGCCTCCTGGCACAGCCCCAGCAAGGCTGGGCACTGTCACCCCTTGTCCTGCCCTCAGCATCCCCCCACATGCCAGTGGCCTCAGGGATGTGCTGGGACGAGTCCCTGGGGAGCCTTGGTCAGGAATGGCCCTGGGGACTCCTTCATGCTCCCAGGGACTGCAGGTTTTTCAAAGGACTTTGGGTTTTGCTTTTGCCTTGGAGTCTGTGAGAGCTTTCTGCAATCATGGCCTCCAATTATCTGCTTTAATTAGTCTCTTGAGGGCCTTTCTCAGTAACAACACTCAGTGGAGCTCATTAATGCTTCAAGGTACTTCAGTTTTTTTAAGGTACTTTCCTTTTCCTTTCTTCTCTGAGTCTTTGAGAGGGTTTTGGGCAATCATGGTCTCCAATTCTCTCCTCCAAGGAGTCCATGTGGAGCCTGTGTTGGACCCATTAATGCTTTGAGACACTTTGGGTTTTTCTTCTGAGTTGGACTCCTGGAAAGATTTGTATAATCTCCTCGCAGGCCCTGATGTTCAAGGGCTCAGCACCAAAGACACCACGGAGTTCATTGGGATCAAGCAAGTCCTGACAAACCATGGCTCTGCCTTCATTTCCCTCTGGTCTAGAGCAGTTAATTAAAAATGTTTCCTACTATAGTTATGGAGAAATACTTCAAACAGCTTCTAGGAGATATTTAGTAATATTTTAGTGGGTATATTTTATTGCATTTCTGTTTAGAGCAGATGTGATTGCAGCATTCTGTGATTGATATTGATCCAGGGTCTCTCCTCAGGAGGTCTGACCTGCTCACAGAAGCTGTGCCTTGAGGTGTGACCTAGTTTGAACAACCTTGCTGCACATTCCCCAACCCCATCCTGGCTGTCCTCACTCACCTGGGACCTGCTTTGTTTGGAGATCTAGCTGTACACAGCCAAAGAGGATATTTTCCTTTTCTAATTTTTTTTTTTTTAATAATCTAAAGCTCTTTAATTTCCCCATTGAAAATAGACACCTTTCTTTAGTGTGTGCCAGCCCAAGGAGGTTTCCCTTCCCCAGGGCAGAGATATTCAAGGAATCTTAGAGATCTTTGGAGTCCTTGGTTCCACAAAGCCTTGCTGTGTCACCATGGACTCTTGATTCTGTGAGGTTCTGCAGTGTCACAATGGATGTTTGGTTCCATGGAGCCCCACAGTGTCACAGTGGTCTCCTTTTTCCTGTGGCACCCAGCAGCAAACCCCACTGCCAGGGCCAAATGCCTGGGAAGAAGGAAGAAGTGGGATATTTGGAGTGATGGTTTTTGTCTTCCCAGGGCACAGTGATGTGGGGTGGGGCCCTGCTGTCCTGGAGATGGCTGAACACCGGCCTGCCCATGGAAGGGCTGAGAGACAACAACCTCTGTGCATGGAACTACAACAGCAGAGAGGCTGTCACAATCCACTGTTAATACAGAGTGGGGGTCGTGATGGTTCGTTTGATCTCAAAGGTGCAAACAGGCAAATAGCAAGGGACAAAATCAGTTTATTCAACAACAGCAATGCATTTTTATTAAATGCCAACAACTCAGTTGTGATAGAGGGGAGAGATATAGGAAACAAAGTATAGAGAGAGAAAAAAGGGGATGGGAAAATTGCTACCAACAGATGAGATGGACGTCCCCATGGACCAGCCAATGGACGAGTCTTCATCCGTGGGGAGATCTCAAGGGTCTGCTCCAGAGGGTTGCTCTTTTATAGTCCTTCTCCAAAGCAAGTGGCCTCTGGCCAAGAGGTGGGAAGATTTATGGACCATTGTGTGGTGCTGTGGGAGACAAGTGCGGTTGGGCAGTACATGCAGTCTCCAGTTGGTACAACACAATCTCTGGTTGGTGCCATGACAGCACAGTCCAGTGAACACAATACACCAGCACACAGTCACCTGACAAGCATCCATCGTGGCCAGGCCAGGAAACCATTGTCCAGAGTCAGCCTGGGTGGGGGTCCTCGAGGTCTCCTTGCAACGGTTGAGAGGCAAAATCGAGGGGAACTTCAGACCAACCCTTACACAGGTCAGGCTGAAGGGTGGGCTTAAAAGACTGTCACCAGCACAGGAAATATCAATGTGAGAGGAAAGATGTGTGCTCATGTCTTTACAAATCATTTGGTGGGTGAAGGGATGGGTGTTAAGGTCTCTGAAATTGGTCATAGCATTTCTACTGACTTTGGGCAGCAGGTTTGTTACCGGGCCCAGCCAGCTTGGCTCCTGACACAGACAAGGGTTTCACTGGTTTATACTGATTTTTACCCATTTTCCTTGTTTGTAGAGGTCCATACTGGTTTTTTTTCTTGTCTATACTGGTTTGTACTGGTTACTACTGGTTTGCAATACACAGTTGGTTACTGTTTTTTACTGGTTTTTACCACTTATACTGGTCCTTACTGGTCCATACTGGTCTGGACTGGTTTATACAGGTTTCAGGGTGCTGTTGGAGCTGTCGTTCATAGGGCAGATCCTGGGGCTGAATCCCAAATCCTACGGGGTGTGGCACCACCAGGGCTGGGTGCTGGGCCACGGTGCAGCGCCCCCTGCTGGCTGGGAGGATCAGGCACTGTGCAAGCACCTCCTGGTGGCCAACCCTGCAACTGTGAGTGGGTTGTACTGGTTTGTATTTGTTTGTACTGGTTTGTGCTGGGATGGGGTCCAGTGGGTGCTGGGATGGGGCTGGAGTCACTGGGTTATACTGGGTTATACTGGGAGAGAGTGTGTGAGTGTCTGGGAAGACTGAGTACTGTGTGTACTGGCTGTACTGGGTTATACTGGTTTGTGCTGGGATGGGGTGCTGGGGTGTTACTGATTTGTACTGGGTTCTACTGAGAAAGGGACCGGGGTGTGTGAGTGCCCCCTGCTGGCTTGGAGGACCTGGTGGCCGACTGCAAGTTATACTGGTTAATACTGGGATGCGGTGCTGGGAGGTCACTGGGTTATACTGGGATGTGGTCCTGGGAGTGACCTGATTGTAGTGGTTTATATTGGGTTCTACAGGGATATTCTGGATTTTACTGGGTTAAACTGGGGTGTAATGGGTTATACTGGGAGGGAGCTTAGGGATGCCTGGCACTCCACTGGGAGCAGCTTTTGGGGATGCTGGCCTTACTGATTTATACTGGAATGGGACTTTGGACCTACTGGGAGTGACTTCAGGTTGTGCTTACTGGTTTATACTGGTAGCTGCTGCCATGGACTCAGGGGCTCAGGGGTGGCTCCCAGTGCTTACTGGTTTATACTGCTGCCCTCCCAGTATAAACCTGGGAGCCCCAGGACCACACTGGGAATGGGTTTGGGTGCATGAGACCTTACTGGTTTATACTGGGAGCTGCTGCCACAGGTCTCAGAAGCTGGGGAGTGACTCAAAGGCTTACTGGTTTATACTGGTGCCTTAACCAATCCACACCTGGGAACACTGGTAGGCACTTGTGGCCAGGCAGGACCTCAAGGCTGAGGTGGACTTCACCAGGGCCTTGCTGAGCCGCAGCTTCTCCAAGTTCTCAGCCTGGAAACACTGCCTGTGGCTGCTGATGCCCACCAGGAACTACGGCAAGGGCACTGCCCCCTGGAAGGCTGAAGGAAGGTGAGAGATTCCTCAAAAAATCTCCTCCAATTTTGCGAGATCCCCAAAATTTTCCAGCCCATCCCTTGCCTAAAGTGGGAGCTGGTTGGTTCTGTTGTGTTGAATGGGTAGATCTGGTGTTCCTAAATCCCTATTGACTTCAATGAGTAGATCTGGTTTCCCTAAATCCCCATTGACTTTAATGGGTAGACCCGAACTCCTGGATACCTGGGTGCCCCTATTGAGATATTGGGAGTTCCCCCGGTGTCCCCCTGAGATTTTGGGGTGCCTCTTTTGCCCACCCCAGAGCTGGGGCTGCTGCAGAATACCATCTTCACCAACCCCAAGGAGCAAAGCACTTGGCTGTACCTGATCTGCATCCTCTCCCGAGGTAACTCAGGGCTCCCTCTCACCCCTGATGTCCTCACCTGGACTTTTGGGGTACCCCTGAATGTAGGGGTGACCCCTGACAGCCCTGCAGCTGCCAAGGGTCATCTGTGTCCACGTCGACTGGAAGGACGGTGGTCACCATCTTCTCCTGGCCTGTCAGGGTGTCAGGGCACTTGGGTGCCCCAAAAATAACCTGAATATCCCCAAAAAATTATCTGGGTACACCTGGATGCTGCCCAAAATCACCTGGATACCCCCAAGCAATCACCTGGGTACACCTGGGTATGCCCAAAAATCACCTGAGTACCCCTAGAAATCACCTGGATACACCTGGGTACCCCTTGGATACCTGGATCACCAAAAACCCCTGGACCCCCAAAAACGAGTGTCTCAAACATCCTTATTGCTCTGATTGCATAGACCTGGTGCCCCTAAACCTTATGACTTTTAAAGGCTAGACCCACTGTCCCTAAATTCCTGTTCATTTCAATGAGTTAGACCTGGAGTCCTGTTTATCTCCATTTATCTCTACAAATCCCTCCCAGTGGTCCCACTTTTGCTTCAGTGCTCCCAGTCACCCCAGTGTCCCCTCTTAGCCCTTCCCAGTGCTCCCAGTTTAAACAGTAACTCTTCCCAATCAAGCCCTATCAATGGGTAGACCTGGTGTCCCTAAAATCCCTATTGACTTCACTGGTGTAGACCTGGTGTCCTTCAATCCCTGGTGACTTCAGTGGGCAGAGCTGATGTCCCAACATTTTTGACGCCAAAAATCCCAATTTTGGGCTTGGAATTCCCAGCTTTCAGGCTGAAAATGGACATTTTTGGGCTTACCTGGAGGCACAGCTCCAGCATGGACAGCAGGTGAAGGATCAGGGACTAGGGACTGGCCTCCAGGAATTCATCCAGGACATCCAGAGTACTGGCACTGCAATCCTGGAGTGGAAATTCCCAGAATTCAGCCCAAGATTTCCTCCAAATTTACTCAAATTTCCCTAATTGATGGCCAGATTTCCTCAAAACCCCCTTGATTTTAATGGATAAGCCAGGTGTCCCTAAATCCATATTGACTTTAATGGAATAGACCTGGTGTCCATAAGTCCCTATTGATTTCATTAGTCATGTCTGATGTCAAAAAAATGTCTTTTGGGAGATTGATATTACAAGAGATGAGGCAACTGAGAGACGTTGTAAAAGATGGTTTATGGCCTCATGGTGTCAGTCTCATAGAAGGGTGAGACATTAAAGGTGTTACATCCAATGCCATCATATCAGAAGCTGCCTCATTCTTAGTTACAATGCCTTATATTAGTTTTTGAGCCAATCAAATACTTCTGTGAAGTTTGCCAGCATCCTTTTACACCAATCATTAATTGCTTTCCTTCTCATGGCTTTGTCGCAATGCATCATTTTTCAACCAATCCTAGAACACTTCACAAACCTACACTGATAAACCATAAACTTCTAACTAACTTTATAACAGGTTCTATTGCTAAGCTTTACAATCTTTTATTATCTTACTTAACATACTGATTTGCTTACATAATGCATATTTTTGTTTGCTTAAAATATATTTCTACTTAAACTAAAAACTTAGATTCTTGTTTTATATCAATTTTCCTTTTCATGCTCTGATTCCCCCAGCCTTCTCCAAGGTCTTAGGTCAAACCTTGGATCCATCTCAATCTCTGAACCTGTATGCACAAGGCCCTGAGAGCTCTCCGTGCCTGCATTTCCCACCCCACCTGTCATCTCTGCCTCCAATTTCCTGCTCACACTGGATCCTGGGGACACTTTCTCTGTTGTGTCCCTCACTAGGACCCATGGGCAATCTCAGAAACTTTGGAGTTCGATTTTGACCGAATTCTTCAAGATTTCCTAGCAAACAATTATTCTACCTTGATTTCCCTCTGGCCTGGTGCAGTTCATTCGGAAGTTTTTCAACTCCAGTTATGGAGAAACATGTCAAAGACCTTCTTAGAAATATCCATTCCAATTTTAGTGGGTGTATTTTATTACTGTTCTCTTTAGACCAGAGGTGACTGCAGCATTCTGTGATTGATATTTGTGAGAAATGGATTTGTAAAGGATTCTCAAAGCCTGACTGAAAGCTCACACAGTCTTGTACATCTGGATGCAAACTCTGAGATAAAGTGTGCTGACTGAGAAAGGCCATGGAATAGAGAAGACATTGTTGAGAGAGAGACTGAACTAGAAACAAGTTTCAAACAATGGCCTTGCAAAAAGATCAGATATTTTGGAGAATTAGAACTGTGAATGATGGATTGTGACAAGACCATGTGGAGTAAAATATTAGGTGATTGGCGTTAGTATTATTAGCACCATTGTGTGGAAAAAGGTGATAGGCTGAAAAACATTTATAAAATATTGTAACCAGGAAATAACTTGGCTTTTGATAGAATGGCATTAAGATTTACCTCTCTTATGTTTCACCTTTCAAGGAGTCTGATAATGGAATAAAATCTTTTTAAAACCCCTCTCAGTTGCCCCCTCTCTGTAGAGCTGGGATTTTCCAACAGTGCTGAGTCCCTGGACATCAGTCCCTGAGAGGGAGCAGAAGGAAAACTTCTCAAGAACTCAATGACATATTCAAACTCCAAAATTTCTTGAAATTTTAATTGGTTCCACTGAGGGATATGACTCAGAAAATCTCTCCAAGTTCCAGTTAGAGCAAAACATCAGAGGCACTGAAGACAGAGGGGGACAAACAAGGGAAAGGTGTCTCTGATGCTGAGCAAACCTGGATGTGTTTCAGGAATGCAAAGGGCCAAGGGCTGAGCCCCAGTCCCTGGCAAGGCAGATCCTGTCCCTCCCTCATTGCTCAGGGCTCTTCCCGGGCCACTGGGCTCTGGCCATGTGCAATGCCAAGGGCAGCACCATGGGGCGGCCCCTGCCAGGCTGCTGAGCAGGGACAAGGAGGCAATGAGGCCCCAGCACAGCAAGGCTCACTTGTCCCCTGCTGGCCTCAGGCCCAGGGCCAGCCTGCATGGCCCAAGTGCTGCAGGAGTTGGCTGTGTCAGGGCCTTTCAGCTGCTGCCCATCCCTGTGCCCTCTGCAGCCCAGGCTGTCCTACGGTGTCCATGCCCTGCGCCTCTGTCCCTGCAGGCTGTCGTCATCCCCCGGCTGCCCCACCTCGCTGGCCCCTTCCTTTGCTGACAGCTCTGCCTCCTGCCTGCCTCTGCCTGGACACACAAAGCCTTGGGCTTGACACTAACAGAGTTCATTCAATTTTTCCTGTGCCTGTGAATTTTCAGCAAAGGAACAATGGATGCAGGGGCTGCTTTCCCAACAGGGACTGTCGGAAGATAAGAAGACATCTGGCTCAAGGATGCAGTGATATAAAAAACAAGGACTGAATCAGGAACTTGGGGTGGATTTTATAGAAATGGGTAAATTTTAATACGCCTGTAGTGACTGTATATAAGCAACACACTTGTAGAATAACGTGTAAGGTTTGGTTTTATCCCAAGGTTTGGATCTGAGGCCTTAAAAAATGATGTCCTCATTAACACCAAATTAGTGTTAAGGAGTCTTATTCTGATATTCTGGACATTTGGTGACAGCGGGGCCTCACAGAACCAAGGAGTCAAATATTCCACTATGGAACCTCATGGAACAAAGGGGACTTTTGACACTGTGGGAGCTCATGGAACCAAAATCCATTTTGACAGAGTGGAACCACATGGAACCTATGGTCCCTTTTGACACTGCAGTTCCAAGGAGACCATTGTGGCACTAAGAAATCTCATGGAACCAAAAGTCCATTATAACAGAGGAAGGCCTCTTGGAACCAAGGGGCCATTGTGACACTGTGGGGCCACATGGAATCAAGGTGACCATGTTATACTACAAAAACTCATGGAACAAAGGGTCCATGGTGATACTTGAGAACTGTTGCTGAGAGTATGAAAGCTCATGGAACCAGAAGTGCATTGTGACCAAGGGGCCATTGGGACACTGTGGATCCAAGGAGACCATTGTGACACTGAGGAACCTCATGGAACCAAGGGTCCATTGTTACACTGTGGGAACTCATGGAACCAAAGGTCCATTGTGGCATTGCAGGACCTCGTGGAACAATGGAGATTATTATAAAACAGCATTAGAGAATTAATGAGGTTGGAAAAGACCTTTGTGATCATCAAATCCAACCTATGACCTAACATCACCTCACCAATTAAACCATGGCTCTGTCCATGGCACCATGTCCAGTTTTTTTTAAATGCCTCCAGGGGTGGTAACTCCACCACCTCCCTGGGAAGAAGATTCCAGTGCCCAATCACTCTTTCAGTGAAGAATTTTTCTCCTGATGTCAAACCTATACACCCCTGGCTCATTAAAAGACTGTGTCCTCTGGTTCTGTCAGTCGTTGCCTGGGAAAAGAGACCAACCCCCACCTGAATACAGCCTCTGTTCAGGTGGTTGTAGAGAGTCTCACTGGAGACCATTGTAGCCATTTGGGCCATTGTAGCACGGCAGGGACTCATGGAATCAAGGGGAGCACAGTGACAGTGTGGGGCTCCATGGGACGAAGGGGCCATTGTGACACCATGGTACCAAGGTGACCTTTGTGACAGTACAGGGCATCATGGAACCAAGGAAACCATTTTTACAATTCGAGGCTTTGTGAAACCAAAAGGCCATTGTAGCACTTCAGAGCCTTCTGGAGCCAAGGGGACCATAGTGAAACTGTGGGGCTCAGTAAAACCAATGGTCTGTTGTGACACTGTGGGGTCTCATGGAATCAATGGTCTGTGGTGACACTGTGGGATCTCATGGAATCAATGGTTTATTTTGACACTGCAGGTCCTTATGGAATCATGGAGACTATTGTGGCACTGCAGGTGATGCCTTGGAGTGGCTACCTAGAACAGAGACTAGATAAGGTTAAGAGAATAAAGTGGGTATTTATTAAAGGCTTTCAATAGATTCACCTTGGGCAGTCAAAAGTCTCACAGAGGCTACACCCAAGATGGATGGTGATGACAAGTTTTTCAGACAGATTTAAGTTTGGTCAATATACATATCAGGGGTTAATCCTCCAATTACAGCTTTAGGTAATGAAGCCATATTTCCCCAGTTTGCTCCCTCCCCCCAGTTCACTTTTGTTTATACTTTTCAGAGCCTGAGGCTGTAGGGTGTCCTCGGTTTCAGGCCTAGAGGAATTGTATTGTCTGACCAAAATGTGAAGACAGTTAACTAACACTTTATATGGAGTTTAGAGTTATACACTAATGCAGTACAGGATTTAAAAAATATACAGGCTAAAATCTTAAGGCATCACAAGCCTTATGGAGCCAAGGGGCCATGTGACACTTTGTGGCCCCATGGAACCAAGGAGTCCATTGTGACACTACAAGGCCTTATGGAAGCCAGGAACTATTGTGACACTATGGAGTGTTTACTGTGCCTGTAGACTTGTAGCAGAGGAACAGTGTATGGAAAGGCTTCTTTTGCAGCAAGGATGGTTTGAAGACCAGAAGAGCTCTGGCTCATGGTTCCATGAGGCCCTAGAGTGTCACAATGATCTCCATGATTCCATGAGGCCTCCCAGTGTCACAATGTCCCTTTGGTTCCATGGGACCCCTTGGTGTCACAAAGTCCATTGGATCCTTGGGCCCTGCAGTGTCCCAATGGCAACTTGGTCCCCTAAGCCCCTGCAGAGTCACAATGGATCCTTGGTTTCATGAGGTCTCGCAGTGTAGCAATGCTCTCCTTACTTCCACAGTGTCACAATGGCCTCTTGGTTCCATGGGGCACCACAGTGTCACAATTGTTCCCTTAGTTCCCAGAGTCCTTGCAATGGAACAATGGCCCCTTGCTTTCATTGGGCCCCAGGCTCTCACAAGGCTCTCCTTGGTCCCGCAGTGGCACAATGGCCCCTTGGTCCCACAAGTCCCTGCAGTGTCACAGTGGGCTCTGTGGTTCCACCAGGACCCAGACTGTCACAATGGACTCCTTGCTTCCATGTAGCCCCACAGTGTCACAGTGGCCCCTTGGCTCTGTGGTGCCATGTCGTACACAGTGTCACTATGGTCCTCTCAGTTCCACGAGGCCCCACAGTGTCACAATAGCCCCTTGGTTCCTCAGGGCCCTGCAGTGTCACAATCATCACAGAATCACCCAGGCTGGAAAAGACCTTGGAGAGCATCAAGTGCAAGCTGTGACCCAACACCACCTTGTCACCCACACCATGGCACTCAGTGCCACATCCAGTCTTTCCTGAAACACTTCCAGGGATGGTGACTCACCCACCTCCCTAGCAGCGCATGCCAATGCCCAATCACCCATTTTGTGAAGAATATTTCCTAATGTCCAGCCTAAACTTCCCCCTGGTGCAGCTTGAGGCTGTGTCCTCTTGTCCTGTCATTGTTCCCTGGGAAACAGCACTATTCCCGTTGGCTGAACCCCCTTATCAGGGAGTTGTGGAAAGTGATGAGGTGTCCCCTGAGCCTCCTCTTCTCCAGGATAAACATCCCCAGCTCTCTCAGCTGCTTCTCACAGGACATGTGTTCCAGACCCCTCAACACCCTTGTTGCCTTTCTATGCTGTCTTAGTTTGAAAGACAGGTATTTGCTAAGGAAAGGCAAGAGCCCCCTTCCTGAGATGCAGAATACAACCCCCTCCCTTCTAATTATTTTAGTTTTAAATCAGAGGCCTTTAGGCAGGAGACGTGGGGATAAGGATAACAGTTCCTTACTGATATCTAACAAGGCAGAAAACAACAACAGCTATAAAAATTGACAACAGAACAGAACAGAACAGTCTAGCTCAGCTCCAGTCCCTTTTGGCCACAGGCCGTCTCCCTGCGCTCAGTTACCGGTGCTGGGGGCAGGGCAGGTCCCGCACAGTTGAAGAGGGCTGGGTGATGGCGGCCGCGGCCCAGGGGTGAGAGGGATGGGAAAGTGACTCCCCCCTCACGGTGTTGGTCATGGTGCTCAGCAGAGTGTCCAGAGATAGTAGGGTGAGGTGGGAGAGCAGCAGAGCGATGTCCAACGGCAGGGAGCGTGGATCTCAGTGCTGGGATGGCAGAGGAAGATGCCAGATCGGAGCCCAGGCTGTCCTCCCACTCCAGGAGCCAAGCGAGAGAGAGTCCCCCGCTCCAGACCCCCCGTCCCACCTTTCCTTTTCGGGTTCCCCCCCCTCCCCATCCACCCACCCCCTACGAGAGAACATTATCTGTCGTTTTAAGGTGTAGCCACAACTACTTAGCATAACAATGGGAGAAATTCCACAGAAAGAAAAGGGAACAATTCAACTCCCCAACATATGGACATGCTCCAGCCCCTCCCTGTCCTTCCTAAATTGGCATGCCCAGAGCTGGACACAGCACTTGAGCTACTGTCCAACGAGTGCTGAGCTCAGGGGAAGAATCACTGTCCTGGTCCTGCTGGCCACATCATTCCTGGTCCATAGGAGTCCCAAGGGCTGGGTGAGGGTCTGAGGACAAAATGTTGCTGGTTGTCAGCCATGAAAGGTCCTGATTTTCATATTTATTCAGTCTGCATTAGAAGGTGCTGGGGCTCAATATCAATTGGACATTGCTGACAAACAGGAAAAGAAAACTTAACAGGACAAAACAGTTCTCTCTGCATTGTTTTCAATAAAGTATATTCACTTCAAATACATTTCTGAAATGTGTCCAATTAACCACAGAAGAATTGAAGACTTAAATTATTACCAGGATCTTTTCTTGTTCCACTGTTTTGAACAAATATATATGAGTCTTTCTCAAATGAAGAGCTCAAGAAAGAAAAGGCCTCTGGAGTAGGAAAATTCATCAGCATCTTCCATGTGTGGGAGGATCCATCCTCATCAGAGCAGGAATGAACAGAAATGGGCACAGCTTTCTGGCTGCCCCAGCTTTGGGATGGGCCCTGGGCCTGGAGCAGGAGCAGCTCTGGAGGGCCTCAAGGCTGGAGCTGTTGTGCTGGCCTGGGCAGATGGGATGGCAGGAGGGGCTGCAGAGCTCTCAGGAGCTCAGGGAGAGGGGAGCAGGGCACCCAGGGAGCCTCCTTTTGCCTTGGCCAAGCACCTTCCCAATGGCCGTCTCAAAGGGTCACACCTACTGACCACACCCACTGACTATACCCCACCAGATTATCCCACTGACCATCTCCACTGCCCACACCCAATGACCACTCTGCATTGATCATCCCCATTGACCATACCCACTGACCCCAGCAACTGACCACACCCCAACGACCCCCAAATTGACCCTACCCCCACTGAGCACACCCCCACTGAGCACACACCAATGACAACCCCCACTGACCACACCCTACTTAACATAGCCATTGACCATATCCCCACTGACCACCATGACTGATAACACCCACTGCCCACACTCACTCACCAAATTCACTGACCACCCCATGACCACACCCACTGACCACACCCCATTGAACACACCTATTACATTAATTGGGGTCACAGTTAGAGACAGAGTCGACAAACCCTCAGTGATCCGTATGACAAAATCTTTCTTTATTGTTTGTGACCCTTCTTAAATCAAGTTTGAATGTCCTGGATATGTACTTTTGATTAGTTGGGGTCTTAACCCACCCATTTCCCTGGCCAATGATGCATCTGCACTTAGGGTTCAATGAATTGGCTGGGATCCTTTGCATGTGTTCAAATCCATCTGATCATTGCTCACCCAGGGACCCATTTATTTCTAGTCTGGTTGAGTCCTGAGGGCTGCCCCAGACCCAGTACATCACAACAGCAAGCACTAACCAGAAATGGAAAGCTGCAGTATGGAGCCCCTCACGAGGCCTTGCACAAGCTACTGAGGGACAAGGTGGATCAAGTCAGCTTCAAGCCATCCAGCTGGCTTTGGATATTGCCAAACAAGAGAAGTGCCCAAGGCTCTATCACTACACCAACTCATGGGTGGTAGCTAAGGCTCTCTGGGCAGGGCTGGATGACTGAAGAAAGGGCAACTGGCAGCAGAGGCAAAGGCGTCTGGGCAGCTAGATTTTATCTAGGTAGAAAATGCTTGTCTCCTCCCCTAGGTGGGGCTTCTCACAATGGGATGATGTAATTTTATCAGTCATGCAGTGACACTCAATGGCCCATTAACAGAAGGTATCTCTCTGGACAAGGGATGGATCGTTGAAAAGGTAAAGAAAACTGCCCCACCTGGTTTAACAGAAGGCCCATTAATAGGATATTGCCCCCTGAGTTATAAGAGATAAGGAAAACTACTCCACCTGTTTTCAACAGATGGTGATAGAATACTTCTGGTTACATCCTGCATTGCAACCTAAGACAGACACCTGGGCCAGAGGACATGGTATTGAATGACTATATCATATAATCATATCGTATCATCATATCATATATCATGCACCAGCTGCTGGGAAAGTTGAACGGTGCAAAGGACTACTCAAGACTTACCATGAAGTCACTTGTCAGGGGGACCTTCAAAAATTGGCAAGTGAAATTAGCAAAGGGCACCTCGATGGTCAATATCTGAGGGTCCTTTAATCCAGCTGCTCCTGCCCAGTCCGAACCCTTGCACACAGTGGAGATAAAGACCATGTGGCACACATGAAAGGTATTTTAGGAAAGACTGTTTTGATTAGTCCCACCTCAGGTAAAGGCAAACCCATCCAGGGGATTGTTTCTGCTCAAGGAACTGGTTATACTGGGTGAGTAATGCAGAGAAATGGGGAAAACTGTTGTGTACCTCAAGGAGACCTAATTTTAAATGAGAACTGTGTGTAAGGTTCCATGGTGCAAGTAGAGTTAAAGGAAGGAATTGATTTGGGTATGACAGAGATAATATAGAATAAAGGGTGGATATCGGGACATCGAAATCATGAGAGATGGGGTAACTGAGATACTTTTTAAAAGATGATTTTTTGCCTCATGAGGCACTAAAGGTGTTCTATTTAATGCTTTAATATCAGAAGCTGCATCATTCTTAGTTACAATGCCTTATGTTTGTTTTTTAGCCAATCAAATACGTCTATGAACTTTGTTAACATCTTTTTACACCAATAATTAATTGCTTTGCTTTCTGCGGCTTTGCTGCAATGTGCTATTTTTCAACTAATCATATAACACCTCACGAGCTTACATTGATACATCCTAAGCTTCTAATTAACTTTATAAAAGATTCTATTGCTAAACTTCAAAATATTTTACTATCTTACTTAACATACTGCTTTGCTTACATAATTCATATTTCTGTGTGCTTAAAACAAACTTCAACTACAAACTTATATTCTTGTTTCATGTCTGTTTCACTCAAATGCTCTAATTCTCCAAGCCTTCTCCAAGGTCTTAGGTCAAACCTTGTATCCATCTCTATCTCTGAGCCTGTATGCACAAGGCCCTGAGAGCTCTCCGTGCCTGCATTTCCCACACTGCAGTATCCCAATGGCCCCTTGGTTCTGTGGGGACTCACAATGGCAGAAGGGTCTCCTTGGTTACACAAGGTCCTGCAGAGCTCCTTGATTCAACGAGGCCTCAAAGTGTCACCATGGCCTCCAGGATTCCATGAGGCCCCACAGTGTCACAATGGACCTTTGTTTCCATGGGGTCCCGCACTGTTCCATGAATCCTTAGTTCCATGGGGCCCTGTAGTGTCACAATGGACTCCTTGGCTTCATGGAGCCCCACAGTGTCACAATGGCCCCTTGACTTCATAAGGCCCTGAAATGCCACATGACCCATTTGTTTCACAAAACCTCAAATTGTAAAAATGACCTCCATGGTTTTATGAGGCCTTGCTCTGTCACAAAGGACTCTCGGTCCCATGATGCCCCACAGTGTCACAAAGGCCTCCTTGGTTCTGCAGTGTGTGAATGCCTCCTCGGTCCCTTGGAGATTACAGTGTCACTATTGTGCCCTTGTTTCTATGAGGTCCTGCAGTGCCACAATGGTGCTTTGGTTCCATGTAGTCTCAAAGTGTAAAAATGGCCTCCTTGGTTCCATGATGCCCTGTACTGTCACATGTAAAAATGGCCTCCTTGGTTCCATGATGCCCAGTACTGTAACAAAGTTCTCCTTGATTCTATGGTGTCACAATGGCCCCTTTGTTCCATGGAGCCCCACACTGTCACTGTGGTCCCTTTGATTCCATGAGGCCCTGCCGTGCTACAATGCCCCAAATGGCTACAATGGTCTCCAGTGAGACTCTCTACAACCACCTGAACAGAGGCTGTAGTCAGGTGGGGGTCGGTCTCTTCTCCCAGGCAACCACTGACAGAACGAGAGGACACAGTCTGAAGATGAGCCAGGGGTAGTATAGGTTTGACATCAGGAAAAAATTCTTCACTGGAAGAGTGATTGGGCACTGGAATCTTCTGCCCAGGGAGGTGCTGGAGTCACCACCCTTGAAGGCATTTAAAAAAAAGTCTGGACGTGGCACACAGAGCCATGGTTTAGTTGATGAGGTGATGTTAGGTCATAGGTTCGACTTGATGATTTCAAATGTCTTTTCTAACCTCATTCACTCTGTGATTCTGTTTCATAACTGTCTCCATTGTTCTCCATTGTGAGGCCCTGTGATATCACAATGGCCTTGGTTCCATGAGAGGTGGCAGTATCAGAATGGCTCCTTTGTTTCCATGAAATTCCACAGTGTCACAATGGTGTCCCTGGTTCCATGAGGTTCTCCTGCACAATGGCCCCTTGGTTCCATGAGGTTCCAAGCTGTCACAGTTGACTCCTCGGTTCTGTGAGAAAATCTGTCACCAAATCTCCAAAATATCAGAATAGGACTCCTTAACACTAATTTGGTGTTAAAGAGGACATCATTTATTCAGACTTGAGGTCCAACATGGGATAACTCCTAACCTTACATGAACATGTGATTCATTTCCTATGGGAAAAAAGCACCTTTCACATCCAGGCGCCCATGGACAAAGTTGGGAATCTGCTTCCAGAAGTCCCTATATCCAAGGACAGCTCCTAGACAAAAGCTGTCATGACTGGCCGGCCTTGGCTTCCTGAGAGCCAGCACTCATCTGCCTTTTGAAACACTGAGGCTCTTTGCTTTCCTAATGAAAAGAAATCTTCCATTCCAGGCACCCACAACCAAAGTTGAGATTTCACCTCCAATAATCCCTGTGTCCAAGGATAGTCACCAGATGAAAGGTGTCAGGAGAGACAGGTCTGGCTGGCTTGGCCCATGGGAGGTCGTCTCTCATCTTCTTTCAAAACACTTGGGCTTTGAGCTTTTCTTTCCTATGGAAAAATCATCCATCTGACCAGGTACCCTTGGCCGAAATTTGGATTCCACCTCCAAAACTCTGTACATCCAAGGATTGCTCCCAAGTGAAAGCTGCCAGAACAGACAGGTCTGGCTGCCCCAGGCCTTTTGGGGGCTGCCTCTCACCCCCTTTCCAAACATTGGGACTCAGTGCTTTCCTTCCTATGGAAAAGAACCATCCTCCCATCCAGGTGTCTGTGTTAGAAATTGAGATTCTTCCTCCAAAGATCAGTATATCCAAGGATTCCTCTGTAACAAAAGCTGCCAGGATAAACAGGGCTTTCTCCCTTGACTTCCCAGGAGCAAACTCTCATCTGCCGTTGAAACACTTGGGCTCTGTGCTTTCCTTACCATGAAAAAAACCATCCCTCTTATCAATGCAGAAATGGCCAAAATTAAGATTCTATCCCCAAAACTCCCTATGTCCAAGGGCTACTTTCAGGCAAAAGCTACCTGGACAGAGTTTGGGCTGGCCTTGGCCTCTGATGACTGCAATTCATCTCACCCTGCAACACCAGTGTTCTGTGCTTTCCTTCCTATGTCAAAGAACTGTCCTTCTCCTCCAGGTTTCCAAGACTGGAATTGGGATTCCACCTATAAAATTCTGTATATCCAAGGATAGGTCCCAGAAAAAATCAGCCAGCACTCTCTAATTTGAGTATCCTTGGCCTCCAGTGACTGCCTCTCATCAGCCCCTGCAACACTGGCACTTGGTTGTTTCCTTCATATTGAGACCATTGTGACACCTTGGGGACCCCATGGAACCAAGGACTTGGGCAGCATGGTGCCAAGGGGCCGGTGGGGAGCAGCAGGGCTTTGTGGAACCAAGAGGCCATTGTTGCATTCCAGGGCCTGGTGCAGCCCAAGGGCCGTTGTGATCCTGCAGGGCACCATGGATCCATGGAGACCATTGTGGCACTGCAAGGCCCCATGGAATCATGGAGACCATTGTGACACTGTGGGGAACCAAAGGGCCATTGTGACCCTGCAGGGCCTGATGGCAGCAAGGGGCCATTGTGACCCTGCAGACACAAGGAGAACATTGTGACACTCTGGGGCCTCATGGAACCAAGGGGAGATGGAACAGGTCTGGCTGGCTTCACTTCCTGGGGGCCACCTCACCGGTCTGGCTAATCTTGGAATGTCATAGGGCTGCCTCTCATCATCCCCTGGAGCACTGGGCCCTATGCTTTCCCTCCTACTGGAAAAGAACTGTCCGTCTTTCCAGGTACCCACAGTCAGAATTCATACTCCCCCTGAAAAATTCCCTATATGCAACGGTTTTCCCAGACAAAGGCTGCCAGGACAGGACAGAGAGCTCCAGCAGAGTTTGGCTCCTGGTGGTCACCTCTCATCTCAAAAAGCCCTGAGGAAAGTATTTGAACAGGTTTGACTACTGGAACATCAATGAGTGTCTCATCCTCTGAAAAACTCAGATGCTCTTCTGATCATATGTCTTTTACTTCTCATTGTGTATTATGAATTAAATATTATTTTCAGCTAAAATATATTATTCTTATCACTCTAGCAATGTTATCTGACACATAACACCTCCCTCCTGTATATATGGATCCAGGTCACCTGTATAAGCAAATACACTAAAGAATCCAGCAGGAATTGTTTATCTCTGCTCCCATCTGTCACATCTCCTCTGGAGCTGCAGGTGCAGCCCCAGCTCTTGGGAGGGCTCAAGGAGTCTCAAGCTCAGCTCCCACACAGAGACCTTGCAGACCCTGGGGTGCCCCTTTCAGCCTCAGTGCCCAGAGCCTTTCTGCAACCTTCCCCCTGGAGCTGCTGCTTCCCTGCAGCCCCGGCCATGGACAGCAGCAGAACCTGGTGTGTCCCGAGCAGCAGGGCCAGCTCAGGGCCCTGTGGGGAGCAGGGGCTGGGCCAGCAGGACAAGCCAGCCCGGCCAGGCAGGACACGCTCAGCTGGGGAAAGGGATGTGCAGGGAGAGGAGCAAGGGAGCGTTTCTGTGCCTGCAGGGAGGAATGCAGAGGAAGCTGCTGCTGCTGCAGGCACCAGCTCTGGCCAGGCCCCTCTGTCCCCTGCCCAGGGCTGCTCTGCTGGCCTGGGGAGAGACAGGGGCTGGCACCGAGCAGGCAGAGGCAGCCTGTGCTGGGCATCTCCTGGAGCCAGGACCAGCAGTTCTGCACTGTCCCTGAGCTCCATTTCCCCTGCCATGGGGAGCTCCAGCCCTGGGGCTGATGTGGAGGCTGAGCTCCCTCTCTGCCCCTCAGCAGCTGCTGAGCCCTTCAAGGGGGCCAGGGCAGTGGGGTGAGTGCCCCCAGTGCTGGAGCACCCCAGAGCAGGCACTGCCATGGGGCTCACCCAGAATGGGCTGGGCTGGGCTGATCTGGGCTGGGGTGAGGGCAGGGGAGGTGGGCAGAGCTGGGCAGAAGCTGGGATAGACTGGGAAGTGCCCAGGAGATAAAACCCACTCGTGTCAGCTGAGCTGTGTGACTCTGCAGGGCCAGGACACGTTCCAGCAGGTGTGTGCTGCTGTGCCAGTCCCCTGGCAGGGATCTCAGACAGGCAGGGGCAGCACTGAGGAGCTTGGTCTGTGGCCTTGGTGGCATGGCCAGTGTGAGAAGGTGCCCCAGGGCTCTGAGCATCCCTCCAGCCACTTCCATCAGCCACTTCCACACCTGGGCACTCACCCCAGTTTCTTGGTCTATTTGTTCTGTGCTCATCTCCTTCCTCCTGCCGATTTCAGCACTGCTCTAGGGGCAGCATCAGCCCTGCCCGGGCTCCCTCCTCACCCAGCCCTTGGCAGAGCCCAGAGCAGGGCTCTCAGTGACCCCTGGCACGGGATGTGGGTGCTGGGACTGGACACTGAGGTGTGGAGTGGACACTCTGGTGGGGAACATTTGCCCACCCAAAACACTCCCTGTGCTGTGCCGTGTCTGATGAGGGGATGTGGGGCCTGTGCTGGCCAGGGGGGCTGTGCTGCCTCAGGGACAAATGACAGGCATGAGCCACAGCACAACGACCAGGAGGTGGAAGTGAGGACAAGGTACAGAGGAGGAATTCAGAAATCTGCCCTGAGTGTGTGCTCATGTGTTTAGGAAAGGCAAAGCTCAGCTGGAGCTGATGGAGGCTGCAGCCAACATCCAGAGCAAAGTCAATTCATTGCTGTGTTAGAATTCAAAGTACAGGGAATTCTCAGAACATTGGGTCTGTAACCCAAAGCTTAGAACTAAACACAGTTAAGTAGAGATAGGTTTAGCTTTAGAATTTAAGATATGGAAGAAATAAAGGTACTTAGAAAGAGAACAGGAAGTTTTGGAGTGCAGCAATGTTAAGTTTGTGTGTCGGGATATAATTGGCTAAGAAATTTTACTCTGTATCATCAGTCAGTAGGATGAAATATCTTAGTATTGAATTAGAAACATAAATATCTCTGTTGACAGTGTTTTATTGGTTATTGAATCCTTAAAAGACCTTGTAAACTTAAATCTTGTGGCTTCTAATCCATGCTGTGACCATCTGTAAGACAAACTTACCCTTTCTGCCTGTATAAAAAGTTTTTAAAAAAACCAAACTGTCTAAAGCAACTGTGAACTCCTGTCTCTCTGCTTCCTTCGGGGAAAAAAAATCTCCTCCAAAAATTGTAACATAAAAACAATACGTCCACTCTTTAAAAATATGTCATAAAAACAATAAACCAACACTTAAAAACTATAATGTAAAAAGAATAAACCCACACCTGGGGAGACTTTCTCAGCTGTGTCCCTCAGTGGCACCTATTAGAACTTCAAGAAACTTTGGACTTTGAATCTGAGTTTGAATTCTTCAGAGGTTTATTTTCCTCATTTACGCTATTTTTGCCTACCTGACATCATTGTCATCAATTTTCTGCTCTAATTCAACCCTTGGGAAAATTTCTCCTTCATGTTTATCAGTGGGATTCACTAAAAGTAAGAGAAACTTTGGAGTTTGAATCTCACTTGGAGTTCTTGAGAGGTTTCTTCAACTCCCTCTCAGGGACTGATGTTCAGGGGCTCAGCCCCAACCCCGAGAGGGTCATTAAAGTCCTTGTGCTGTGTCTGTGCTGCTGAGCTGGGCTGGGCTCCTGGCAAAGGCAGCACTGCAGAGACAGAGCCAATATTTCCAAAATATTATTTGGAGCTGGTTGGCAGCACCAAATGCACCACGGGGCTCATTGGGATGAAGCAAGTCCTGACAAACCACGGCTCTGCCTTGATTTCCCTCTGCTCTGGTGCAGTTCATTTTAGGAAGATTTTTAGCCCCAATTATGGAGAAATATCTGAAAGAGCTTCTTAGAAATATCCATTCCTATTTTCAAAGGTGTATTTTATTACTGTTCTCTTTAGAGCAGAGGTGATTGCAGCATTCTGTGACTGATGTTGATCCAGGGTCTCTCAGCAGGTCTTGCAAAGAGTTCTCTTTTTTTCGTCAGAGCCACTTCCGGGACTACAGCTCCCATGATGCTTCGCAGTTCCCATAGAGTGTAATTTCAGCTGTGACTTCATCTCCCATCATGCCCCGCGCCCCATCGAGAGCCATTGAAGCTGTGCCCAGAACTCCCATGATGCTCCACGGCTCTATTAAACCCTATTATACCTGTGCCTACAACTCCCATCATCCCCTGCGCCCCAGAAAGCCCCGTTAGAGCCCCCACAGTGCCCGCCTGTTAGACCCTGAAGGGCCCCACATTCCCCTCCCTGACCTCCCAAGTGCTCTCCTGGACCCCCAAGAGCTCCCCCGGGCCCTGAAGTGTCCATCACAATCCCTCAGTGCCCCTCCTAGTGCCCAGTCATGTCCCCCAAGTTTCCTCCAGACTCTCAAGTTCTCTCTAAATTCCCTCTCCAGACCCAAAACTGCCTCAAATGTACCCCAGAAATGTCTCCATGAACCCCAAATGGGTCCTTTTTCATACGATCTGAGAAAATTATTAAAAATATAACAATGGTACTAAAAATTGGACTAATAATCATAAAGCTGGAGAAACTCATAGCCAATACTGGCCACTTATTAATGAAGGGAATTGTGTTACTTAGAACCAATGACCAAAAAAATTTTTGGTTGCCAAAAATGTATGGATTTTTTTACATAAAAAGAAAATTAAGGTAATAAAAATATAGAATAGTATTATTATGAAAAAATATTATTTTAATTTTATAAAATAATAATCTTTTTTTTGGCATGTCAGTCCAGGGTGATGTGAGACATGCTGATGTTGGGGGTGAGGAGCAGGTTGTCCAAACAAAGTCATCCGTCAAGGGGCTTGTACTTCTGGGTGTCCAGACCTCCTAAAGAGACATTCAGCATCAAGATCACATGAGGAATGCTTCAGTCAGCTCTCCTCTAAAATGAAAAATAAAAAAATATTCATGTGATTAAAACCACAAAAGTCATGAGGTGCACATTGAAATCCTTCCTCATTAACAAAACTCCAAATTGACTCCAAGCATCTGCACAATCCCTCATAACTTGAAGACAACAGGAAGAAGACAAGGTGCTCCTGAGGACTTTCTGTATTTTAATGATCCCCAGGGTGGATTTGGGGCTGAGTCCAGGAGCCCCAGGCACTGAGGGAAGGTTGAAGAAGCTGCTCCAGGAGTCAGAAGCAAAACTCCAAGTCCCTTGGAGCATCAGTGGCCCCACTGAGGGCAGGGAGTGCCAAAGGCTCCCCAGGGAGTGGTGAGAGCAGATCCTTGAGGGCAGGATTGCAGGAGCCCGAGGCTGTGAGCAGGGAACTGCAATGCTGAGCAAGGCCTGGGCTGGGTGGAGGAAGCAGAAAGGCCAAGGCCTGAGCCCAGGCCTGGGCCAGCAGGGCCTGTCCCTCACGGGGGGCTCCTCGGGGCTGTTGCTGGGGCAGTGGGATGGCAGGGGCAGCAAGGACAAATGTCATCAAGGTGCAAGCCCTGCCAGCCTCCTGAGGGAGGGCCGAGGCAGAAGCAAAGTGCAGCCCCTGCCAGGAAAGTTCCTTCTGTGGGCCTGCAGAGGCCCTGCCCGAGCCCAGGGCACAAAGGCCTGGGTGCCTCTGGCCCTGCCAGCCCTGCCCAGCCCTTGGCCATCTCTCCTGCAGGCTGTGCCCCCTGTGCGTGCTGCTCCTGTGCCCTGGCCGGCTGCACACGCCCATCTCGCTGTCCCCCCCAGCATTTCTCAGCCCAGCATTGCTGTGCCCTCCCTGGGCTCCCTGCACCCAGCGCTGCCGGCTCCTGGCACACAGAGCCATGGCCTGGCCCAGCCTCACGCTGGGACACCTCGGGCACCAACATTCTGCCCTGGGAGGGACTTTTCTGTTTCCTCACCTCCAAGCTGAACCTTCCAGGCAGCACTTTGGGGAGATTTTCTTCTCACTCCCAAGAAAACCTCTGTCTTCTGTTGTTCACAAAGAGAGAAGGGATGGTGTGGTGGTCTGAGGTTGTTTGGGGTACAGTGACCACGAAATTACTGAATTTTTAAATATTCTGTGAAAGAAGGAGAAGGAAAACTTGTATGCTGGACTTAAAGAGAGCAGACTTTGGCCTATTCAGGATGCAGATTTGGAGAGTGACTTGGGGTATAGCCTTTAGTAAGATGGGGGTCAAGGAAAGATGAAAACACTTCAAGAAAGAAATCTTGGAGGCAGATGAGCAGCCACTCCCTGTGTGTGCAAAGCTGAGCCAGAATGGAAAACAGCTGGCCTGGCTGGGCATGGAGATTTTGTGGGAAATCAGGGGAAAAAAGAGGGTGCATTACCTTGGGACACAGGGGCAAGGAACTCAGGAAATGCTTAAGAATAGGACATGCAGAAAGAAAATCAGAGAGGTGAAAACTCAATTAGGACTTGACCAGGCCACTTCTGTGAAGGAAAACAAATATTATTTTATCAATATATTAATGGCCAAAGGAGGGGTAAGGAGAACCTTCATTCCATCCTGGGGGGGATATGGTTATCAAAGATGAGAAAAGGCTGAGCTACTTCACTTTCTTTGCCTCAGTTGTCAACAGTAAGACAGGTTGACCTCAGGACAAGTGTTCTCCTGAGCTGGTAGATGGGGACAGGGAGCAGAACAGACCCCCTGTAATCCAGGAGGAAGCAGCTGGGGACCTGCTGAGCCACTCAGATATTCACAGGTGTCTCTGGGAGCAGATGGGATCCATCCTAGGGGGATGAGGGAGCTGCTGGATGAGCTCCCCATGCTGCTCTCCATCATTTCTCATCAGTGCTGGCTCAGCAGGGAGGTGCCAGAGGACTAGAGGTGCCAATGAGAGCCCATCCCCAAGAAGGGCTGGAAGGAGGATCTGGGGAACTGCAGGCCTGTCAGCCTGGACTGGGTGCCTGGTGAGGTGATGGAACAGATCACCTTGAGTGCCATCACAGGGCACCTACAGGATGGCTGAGGGATCAGAGCCAGCCAGCGGGGATTTCAATGTCTGCATTGATGATCTGGATGAGGGCATTGAGTGCACCATCAGCAAATGTGCAGATGGCACCAAGCTGGGTGTGAGTGTGGATGTTGTGGAGGGCAGGAGGGCTCTCCAGAGGGACCTGGACAGGCTGGAGCCAGGGCCTACATCCAACAAGATGAGGTCTAACAAGACCAATGGTTGGGTCCTGCATTTTGGCCACAACAACCCCTGCAGTGCTACAGGCTGGGGACAGAGTGGCTGGACAGCAGCCAGGCAGAAAGGAACCTGGGGGCACTGATGGACAGCAGGCTGGACATGAGCCAGCAGTGTGCCCAGGTGGCCAAGAAGGCCAATGGCACCTGGCCTGGATCAGAAATGGTGTGGCCAGCAGGAGCAGGGCAGTGATTCTTCCCCTGTGCTCAGCACTGGTTGGGCAGCACCTCGAGTGTTGTGTCCAGTTCTGGGCCTCCCAAATTAGGAAGGACATGGAGGGGCTGGAGCGTGTCAAGAGAAGGGCAGCAAGGCTGGTGAGGGGAGTGGAGCACAAGTCCTGTGAGGAGTGGCTGAGGGAGCTGGGGATGTTTTTCTTGGAGAAGAGGAGGCTCAGAAGAGACCCCATCACTCTCTACAACTCCCTGACAGGAGGGTGCAGCCAGGGGTGGGTCAGCCTCTTCTCCCAGGAAACAGTGACAGGACAAGAGGATACATCCCTAAGCTGCACGAGGAGATGTTTAGACTGGACATTAAGAAAAGGTTTCTCATAGAAGGGGTGATGGGGCATTAGCAGGAGCTGCCCATGGAGGTGGGTGGGTCACTGTCCCTGGAAGTGTTTTAAGGACAGAATGGATGTGACACTGAGTGCCATGGTCTGGGTGACAAGGTGGTGTTGGGCCACAGGTTGGACTTGATGATCTCAAAGGTTTTTTCCAGCCTGGATAATTCTGTGATTCTGTGATAACTGTGACACTGGAGGGCCCCAGGGAAGCAAGGTCCCACTGCACCACTGAGGGGCTAAATGGAACCAAGGTCCATTGATGACTCTGGGTCATCGTGGAGCCATGGAGGCCACAGTGACACAGTGGGCTTTGTTGAACCAAGGGGCCATTGTTACACTGCAGGGACTGGTGGAACTAAGGGAACAATTTTGACACCTGGGTGCCCCCTGGAACTAAGACTAAGGGCCCACTGTGATACTGCAGGGCCTCATGTACTCAGACACCGCTGTGACACTGATACTGCAGGGTGTCATGGCACCAAGAATCCATTGTGACACTGCAGGATCTTGTGTCACCAGGGCTCCATTGTGACACAGTGCAAACAAGGAGTCCATTGTGACACTGTGGAACCTCGGGTAACAATGGGGCCATGGTGACACTGCAAGGCCCCATGGAACCAAGGGGCCAGTGTTAGTCTCTGGGGCCTCATGGAACCACAGAGACCACTGTGACACTGCTGGACCTTGTATAACCAAAAGGCCATTGTGACACTGCAGGGCCTATGGAACCAAGGGGCCAGTGTTGATCCTCAGGGACTCCTGGAATGAAGGAAACATGTTTGACACCGTGCTGCCCCTTGGGACCAAGAGGCCATTGTGACACTGTGGAACCAAGGACAGCATTGCTACCCTGTGAGACCCCATGGAACCAAGGATCCATTGTGACACTGCAGGGCTCTGGGGGACCAAGATGCCATTGTGATGCTGCAAGGCTCAAGGATACAAGGGGCTTTGTGATACCCAGGGGCTCCATGGAACCTAAAGAAAATTGTGACACTTGGAGGCCTCGTGAAATTGTGACATTCTGGAGCCATATGGAACTGTGCTGACATTAGGCTGGGTGTGAGTGTGCATCTTCTGGAAGGTAGGAGGACTCTGTACACAGACTTAGACAGGCTGGATTCAGGGCCCAAATCCAATAATGTTGACTTCAACCACTCCAAGTGCTGGGTCCTGCACTTTGGCCACAAAAACCCCTACAGTGCTACAGGTTGGGGACGGAGTGGCTTTACAGCAACCAGGCAGAAATGGACCTGGGAGCACTGATTGACAGCAGGCTGGACATGAGCCATCCGTGTGCCCAGGTGGCCAGGAAGGCCAATGGCTCCTGGCTTGGATCAGGAATGGTGTGGCCAGCAGGAACAGGGTAGTGATTCTTCCCATGTGCTCAGCACTGGTTCGGCAGCACATCGAGTGCTGTGTCCAGTTCTGGGCCCCAATTTAGGAAGGACATGGAGAGGCTGGAGAGTGTCCAGAGAAGGACAACAAGGCTGGTGAGGGGTTTGGAACACAAGTCCTGTGAGAAGTGGCTGAGGGATCTGGGGATGATTATTCTGGAGAAGAGGAGGCTCAGGGGAGACAAGGCGGTGTCAGGGCACAGGTTGGACTTGAAGATCCCCAAGATCTTTTCCAGCCTTGCTGATTCTGTAATTCTGTGAAACCACCCTTGGAGCAGTAGCAGGATGAGCCTTGGGCCTCCTCTTCACAAGGTCCAGCAGCTCATGTCCCTCAGCTTCTCCACACAGGCCCCAAAGCACATCCTGTCAGTCCTGCAGAGCCTCTCCAGCCCCTCCTCATTGCCCAGAACAGAGAGCCCCACACCCAGACACAGCAGCCCAGATGTGCCCCCCTGGCCTGTGGTGCCTCTGGCAAGGGAGCAGCACAAGGCACTTCAGGACCCTGCAGACAATTCCTGAAGCACTTGGAGGATGATCCTGCTCCCCACGGGATGTTCCCATGGTGCCACCTCAGGAACTGAAATGGGGAATGGGGTCATGTTGGAGTCAGTAAGTCAGGAGTTTCTCTGAATCCTCCAGGGAGAGATCAGAATGCAGGGATTGAGTATATTAGGCCTTTCACTTATAAGGCAGAGGTGAAGAGTTAGGTTGTAACATAAGAGAGAGAAAATGAGTAAGTAAATGGAATAAGTTTTAAGTGCTTTTAGTAAGCAGAAGGTCTTAGATGCCTGAGAAGTAGTACATGTTCTAGTGAAGGTTGAAAAACATGCTGGTGTTTCCTTAGAGGCTCCAAGAACCTAGCTTCAGACATAATAGAGTTAGAGTTAAGAATATTGCTTACATTTTTCAGTTAGAACAAGATAGGCCATGAACGTAGTCTATATGTAGCCTGGCGTGCTAAGAAACCAGAATTCTAATGGGTTAAGGAATAGTGGTCCGAGTTTGTGTCTTAGCTAGTTGGAAAGTTTCTATAAAAGAACATGCATCAGGGAGAGCTGGGGCTCTATGCCATGGCTTTATGCCATGTGCATTTTGCCATTGCATTTTGCCACTGCAGCTTTGCCATTGCTTTAGCCATTGCTTTGCCTTGCTTTATATTTGCTTTTGAGACTGATGTGCTTCTGCAATACATAACTTTACAGCAACTATTAGCAGCTTTGCTTTTTACACAAAGGAAGAAGTAGCCCGACAGTGTGGGTGCACAGGAGGCACCGGGAGGTTCCCAGAAACCTCACATTTGGTACCCCACGTGTGAGGAAAAAGAAACCTCACAGGGTCAGAAAAGAAAAGGCAAACAGGGCTGGGCTGTTTGCAGGGAAGGGGACAGGAATGATCAAGACGAAGAAATCTGGTGAAGGAAAGCGTAAAGGAAGCAAAGGTGAAGCAAAGGAAATGCTCAGGGCAGTTTTGGGGTGGCTGCCAGGCAGCCCTGGCTCTGAGCAACAACGTCTGCAGTGGGATAGGAAACTCACAGCTCATGGGAACAAACTCTCTGGCTGACTTCATACACCACGACAAACCCGAGTGGTTTCCCTGCCATCCCCCAGCCCTTGCTGGCCCCAGGGGCTGATGGCATTTGTGCTCACTCAGCTCCATGTCCCCACGGCAGCACCATGGGTGTGCTGAGCCTGCTGTGTGCAATGCAAACAGGGGCTCCTGAGCCAGTGCTGCCGTGTGTGTGCCTGCAAGGATGCGGCTCCTGTGTGAGCTGGGGGAGAGGCCAGGGCTGCAGAGGGGGGATGTTGTTGGCAGGTGCATGAGGACGCTCTGGGACGCTGCCCTGGGGTGTCCAGTGCAGTGGGGATGGATCAGCCCCTGCTCTGCTGCTCCTTGCCAGAGTGTCCCCCTTGCAGGGAGCTTGCAGAGCACCAGCCATGCTGTTTGCCCCCAGCCTGCCCACGGCCAGCCTGGGGCTGCTCCTGGGGGCTTTTCTCTGCTCAGCATTGGGCTGGCCAAGTGTTGTGGAGAGAGCCTGGCCAAGGAGCCTGGAGCCCCCAGGCCCTGCCCTGAGGCATCATCGCTGCCCCAGCAGTCCCCATGGCCTGTCCCTGCTGCAGCCCCTGCACTGCCACCCCCAGGGCTGTGCCCGGCCCCGAGAGCACTCAGGCCCTGCAGCAACATGAGGGCCAGGAGGGCAGCGGGGCAGTGGCACGGGAGCAGCACTGGCAACACCAAGTGCTGCTGCTGCTGCTGCTGGGCACAGCTGCTGTGCCAGCACTGATCTGCCCCCAGCTCTGCACACACACATTGCTGCTGCAGCTCCAGAGGAGGGAAGGGGAATCTCTGGAGAAATCTTTGCTGGCAGAGAGATCCTTTAGGTTGTTTAAAGACATCAAGAGCACAGCCCCTCATTCACACAGTCTGTGACCACAGGGAAGGTGGAGACAGACAAAATGGGAATTGGTTTAAATAATGCCATTTCTTTGTGGACAATATTGAAATAGTACACCAAAGAAAAACAACTTCCAAAATGAAACCAACAAGAACAATTAAGATGAATTTTATTGCACGTGATTTGCAGAAACTGGCAAGTAGTTTAACATTTCTGATGCCATCCAGTGATCAGTCTCCACACTGCAACCTTGAGCTCCTGGTTCCTCAGGCTGTAGATGAGAGGGCTCAGGGCTGGAGGCACCACCGAGTACAGAACTGACACTGCCAGATCCAGAGATGGGGAGGACAGTGAGAGGGGCTTCAAGTAGGCAGATAGGCCAGTGCTGAGAAAGAGAGAGACCACGGCCAGGTGAGGGAGGCAGGTGGAAAAGGCTTTGTGCCGTCCCTGCTCAGAGGGGATCCTCAGCACAGCCCTGAAGATCTGCACATAGGATAAAACAATGAACACAAAACAACCGAGTACTATACAGACACTAACTGCAAGAAGCCCAAGTTCCCTGAGGTAGGATTTGGAACAGGAGATCTTGAGGATTGAGGGGATTTCACAGAAGAACTGACCCAGGGCATTGCCATGGCACAGGGGCAGGGAAAATGTATTGGCTGTATGCAGAAGAGAGTAGAGAAAGCCACTGGCCCAGGCAGCTGCTGCCATGTGGGCACAAGCTCTGCTGCCCAGGAGGGTCCCGTAGTGCAGGGGTTTGCAGATGGACACGTAGCGGTCGTAGCACATGATGGTCAGGAGGGAAAATTCTGTTGAGATGAAGAACAGAAAGAAAAAGAGCTGAGTAGCACATCCTTCATAGGAGATGTGTCTGGTGTCCCAGAGGGAATTGTGCATGGCTTTGGGGACAGTGGTGCAGATGGAGCCCAGGTCGCTGAGGGCCAGGTTGAGCAGGAAGAAGAACATGGGGGTGTGCAGGTGGTGGCCGCAGGCTACGGCACTGATGATGAGGCCGTTGGCCAGGAGGGCAGCCAGGGAGATGGCCAGGAAGAGGCAGAAGTGCAGGAGCTGCAGCTGCCGCGAGTCTGCCAATGGCAGCAGGAGGAAGTGGCTGATGGAGCTGCTGTTGGACATTTCCTCACTCTGGACATGGGAACCTGTTTGTGGAGAAAAAGTTATTGAGGAGTTAGAAGAGATGACTGTACCAAAATCAAAGCCATTTCCCATACACCCTCCCCTGTAACACACACAAACATATTTTTGTGTTTCAGAGTTCTGAGGTTTTCTTTTTAAGCTTCCCCCATGTCTCTCCTGGTATTCTTGGATATCAGAAACCCTCAGCATTTCTGCTGCCCTCTGGTAGAGCAGAGTGAGTTCCTTGAGGCAAGATGATCAATGGAGACGGAGGGAAAATGATCTGTCCCTTCATTCTGTTCAGAATTTCTCTGGGCTTTCATATTTCTCAAATGGAGGATGTTCACACTCCCGTGTTCTCCATAAAGATCACCAGATATGTCTGAGAGCAGATAGATCCACCACAGCCCAGCACCATTTTTCTATCCAATTATTCACATTGCTCATTTCACCACCCCAACAACATTTTCAGTGTCAGAACACCTCTCCTGTTCCTCTTAGGTGTTTCAGATAACACAAAGATACTTTAGGAGAGGTTTGCATCCTGGATTGAAGCTCCCAGCTTGGACTGAAATCTCAGAGACACTTCCAAGTGTCCCAGTGATGGCATTGGAGTAAGGCAGATCCAGCTCCTTCCCCGGCTGCACTGACAGCATTGCCCACAGCCAGGCACTGGGGACAGCGTCACCCTGAGCCAGCTGTGCCCCCTCCCAGAGCCCCCAGTGCCGGGCAGCTGCTCCCAGCCCTGTGCTCTGCAGAGGGAACTGAGCCCGGGGCTGCAGAGCTGCCCCACGGCTCTGCTGCAGCTCTGCCTGCACAGGAGGGGCTCCACACCTTGGACCCCTGGCCCTGAGGGCAGAGGCTTGGCTGGGGGACAGGAGGGAGGGGGCTTGTTCAGAGGGAGGGGCTGCACTGCAGGGGATCCTATGGAGATCTCTAAACTCTCCCTGCCACAACATTTTTGGGTTTTGTTTTCTCTCATTGCCTGATCTTCTCCCTGTGTCCTGGGAATTTTCCTCCTGGAGGTGTTTCCCTGTACCTGATCTCTCCCTGCCAGCACTCACAGCTCCCAAATCTCTGTGCACTCTCCTTGGCCCTACAGAACCGTGCCTGTTTGCAGGGCACTGGCTTGGGGCAGGTTCTGTTTGCAGCTTAGAGAAAGGACAGGTCAGACTGAGCCTGATGGGTCCAGCAGAGGGGATGCTGGTGCTGTGCATGGGCAGAGTGACTGAAAACACATCAGGAATCGCCTGTGAGACTATTGATCACTAAAAGTAAGACTTCGGATATCTCAAGCACTTATCAACATTTATAATATCTTTAATATTTATACCCCCCTTCCTGCCGTTCTCCAATAGTAGGAAACTGAATACAAAGTCTTAGGAAATGTCTTCATTTTTATCAAAATCTTTATCTTGGAAATATTCTATGACTGATCATAAACCCACAACATGTCAGAGCTTCATGAGAATTTCACCTCCTCTCCCCCAGAAACACTCAGAGAGTTGTACTCACCGAGTCTGCAGGCATTGGGATGTTCCAGCTTTAGGAGATCACTGCAGGAGCTGCAGCTGCATTGTCCTGCAGCCAGAGGCTTCCTGTGTCAAGGGCTGGGAGTGATTCTGCCCCAGTCACTTCTGAGCATCTTCCCAGCCCTGACTGATTGAAGCTCTCTGTGCCTCTGTGCTGTGCCCGGGGTGGCTGCAAGCAGTGCCCCAGCCCTGCTGGGCTGTGCACAGGAGCTGCTCATGAAGAGAAAGGTGTTTTTGAAACTCTTCTTGGTTGCCAGGATATCCCTCTGTGCCAGGAGCCCAGCCCAGCTCATCAGCACAGACACAGCACAAGGACTTTAATGACCCTCTTGGGGTTTGTGCTGAGGCCCTGAACATCAGTCCCTGAGAGGGAGCTGAAGAAACCTCTCAAGAACTCCAAGTCACAATCAAACTCCAAAGTTTCCTAAAGTTTTAATGGGTCCCACTGAGAGACAAAACTGAGAAAGTATCTCCAGATTCCAGTCAGAGCAGGAAATTGGAGGCAGAGATGACAGGTGGGGACAAAGAGAAGCCAAGTCTTGGTGCCCTGGGGCACAGCAGGGTCTGTGCCACCAAGGGCTGGGAGGAGACACCTTGTCCTGAGCCACTGGGGCCTCCTGGCACAGCCCCAGCAAGGCTGGGCTCTGTCACCCCTTGTCCTGCCCTCAGCACCCCCCACATCCCAGTGGCCTCAGGGATCTGCTGGGACGAGTCCCTGGGGAGCCTTGGTCAGGAATGGCCCTGGGGGCTCCTTCATGCTCCCAGGGACTGCAGGTTTTTCAGAGGACTTTGGGTTTTGCTTTTGCCTTGGAGTCTCTGAGAGCTTTGTGCAATCATGGCCTCCAATTATCTGCTTTAATTAGTCTCTTGAGGGCCTTTCTCAGTAACAACACTCAGTGGAGCTCATTAATGCTTCAAGGTACTTCAGGTTTTTAAGGTACTTTCTTTTTTCCTTTCTTCTCCCAGTCTCAGAGGTTTTTGGGTAATCCTGGCCTCCCATTCCTTCCTCCAATGAGTCCATGAGGAGCCTGTGTTGGGGATGGACCTCAGTGGGACCCATTAATGCTTTGAGACACTTTGGGGTTTTCTTTTGACTTGGACTCCTGGAAAGGTTTCTGCAATCTCTTCTCAGGCCCTGAGGTTCAAGGGTTCAGCACCAAATGCACCACGGGGCTGATTGGGATCAAGCAAATCCTGACAAACCATGGCTGTGTCTCAATTTCCCTCTGCTCTGGTTCCATTTATTAGGAAGATTTTCAAATCCAGTTATGGTGAATTATTTCCAAGAGCTTCTAAGAAATACCCATTCCTATTTTGAAGGGTGTATTTCATTGCTTTGTCTTTAGAGCAGAGGTGATTGCAGCATTCTGTGATTGATATTGATCCAGGGTCTCTCCTCAGGAGGTCTGGCCTGCTCACAGAAGCTGTGCCTTGAGGTCTGAGCCAGTGTGCACAACCTTGCTCCACATTCCCCAACCCCATTCTGTCGTCCTCACTCACCTGAGACCTGCTTTGCTTGGAGAACTGGCTACATTCAGGAAAAAGATGGTTTTCCTTTTTTTTTTTTTATATCTAAAACCCCTGAATTTCCTCATTGAAAAGAGACACCTTTGATTATTGTGTGTCAGCCCAAGCTGCAATCATTGAAGTTCCCCTTCCCCAAGGAAGAACCATTCAAGAACTCTTTTGGGCCTTTGGACTCTTTGCTTCTACGAGGCCTTGCTGTGCCACCGTGCAGTCTTGGTTCTGTGAGATTCCGTTCTGTCACATGGACTTTTGGTTCCTTGGGTGTCCTTATTCTCAACAATGGTCTCTGTAGTTCCAAAGTGTCACAATGGACCCTTGGTTCCATGAGGTTCCTCAGTGTCAAAATGGAATCCTTGATTGCATGGGGCCCCAAAGTGTCACCATGGTCTCCTTGGCTCCACAAGGCCAGGCAGTGTCACAATGGCTCACAGGTTCCATGGGGCCCCACAATGTCACAGTGGACCCTTGGTCCCATGAGTTTTCATTGTGTGACAATGGTCTCCTTGGATCTGCAGTGTCACAATGGTTCTTTGGCTTCATGGCCCCCATTGTGTCACAATGAACTCTTGGTTCCATGGGGCCCCCCAGTGTCACAGGGGTTTCCTTGGTTCTGTGATGTTCTGCAGTGTCACAATGGATGTTTGGTTCCATGTACTCCACACTGTCACAGGGGTCTCCTTTTCCCTGTGGTAACCAGCAGGGCCAAATGCCTGGGAAGAAGGAGGGGAGGACATTTGGAGTGATGGTTTTTGTCTTCCCAGGGCACAGTGACGTGGGGTGGGGCCCTGCTGTCCTGGAGATGGCTGAACACCAGCCTGCCCATGGAAGGGCTGAGAGACAACAACCTCTGTGCATGGAACTACAACAGCAGAGAGCTCAGGCTGAAGGCTGGGTTTAAAAGACTGTCACCATCACAGGAAACATCAATGTGAGAGGAAAGATGTGTGTTCATGTCTTTACAAATCATTTGGTGTGTGATGGGATGGGTGTTAATGTCTTTGAAATGGGTTGTAACGTTTCCACTGACTTTCAGCAGCAGGTTTGTTACCGGGCCCAGCCAGCTTGGCTCCTCAAACAGAGAAGGGTCTGCACAAGGCTGAACTTCTGAACTTTGGGGGGAAATGCCAGGTTCAAGGGGGGATATGGGGCAGGATGTTCAGGAAGGCTTTACCTTCCTAGTGCCTCGGCCAGTGGGGAAAGGAAGAGGGCAACGTGCAGCCGGGAGTTCAGGATAAAAGGAGGCTGTGCCCTCTGAAACCTGGAGAGAGAAAACCCTGCAGGCATGTGCCCTGGTGAACTCTCTCTCTTTATTCAAATAAAGTTGAAGGACTGCTCTGTCTCCTTTTTGGACATAAACCTCTGGTGTTTGTGGATTCTCCTGACAGTGACAACATGGAATCTCATGGAACCAAGTGTCCACAGTTTCATGGTGCAGCCTCACAGAGCGCTGGAGACCATTGTGTCACAATGGGAACACATGGAACAAAGGCTCCATAGTGACACTGCAGGGCCTCATGGAATGCAGGAGATCATCCTGATGGAATGGAAACTCATGGAACCAGCCCTGCACTGGAGTGGGAGGAGAAACTGGGGCAGTACTGGGAGGCCACGGATGCCTTACTGGGGGTACTGGTGTGTACTGGGAGAGGACTGGGGAGGACTGGGAGAGGACTGGGGAGGACTGGGAGGAACTGGGATGGGATTCAAGGGTTAAGAAGAGGAAGAACTCTGGGTTGAAGGGTGATTTTTGTAGTGGCTTATACTGGTTTGTACTAGTTTATACTGGTTTTTGCTGTTTTGGGACTAGTGTGTACTGGGAGGGATTGAGATGGACTGGGACAAACTGGGAGGGGATTGGTTTGACTGGGAGGTCACTGATTTATACTAGTTTATACTGGGAGGTCACTGGGAGGTCACTGGGCCTTACTGGTTTATACTGGATGGTCACTGGTTTGAAGTGAGGGGTTAATGGGAGGGAAATGGTTTGAACTGGGAGGGTGACTGGGCCATACCGCGAGGTCAGTGGGAGTTACTGGGATGACGTGAGAAGTCCCTGGGGGGGTTACTGGGATATACTGGGAGGGGCTGGGAGGGGCTTGGGAGGGCATTGGGACTTACTGGGGCTATAGTGGTTCATATTGGTTTATACTGGTTTGAATTGGGATTTACCTGGCCAGCAGGGGGTGCCCCATGCCCAGGTGTTATCTCTTATTGGAACTGGAAGAAACTGGGATTTACTGATTTATACTGGTTCATACTGGTCTATACTGGTTCATACTGGTTTATACTGGGATTCCCCTGGCTAGCAGGGAGCACTACCCACCCATGTGCTGTCCCTCACAGGGTCAGTCCTGGTGGCCAATCCTGACATGGGCACCTGCTTGAGCCTGCAGAGATGAGCATGGGGAGCACTGGGAGGGGACTGGTGTGTACTGGTTTATACTAGTTTGTACTGCTTTATACTGGTTTTGACTGGGAGGGGCCGGAAGGGCACTGTTTGGAACTGGAGGGAACTGGGAGGGGTCTGGAGGGGGAAAAAGAGGGTTAAAAGGGAGTCTGTCGTTACTGGTTTATACTGGTTTATAACGGTTTAAACTGGTTTATACTGGGAGAGCACTGGGAAGGGTTAAAGAGGTACTGGGAGGGAATGGGAGAGCCCTTACTGGTCTGTTCTGGTCCATACTGGTCTGTACTGGTTTTTACTGCTTTATATGGGGCTATCCTGGTCTATACTGGTTTGCCTTATACTGATTTTTGTTGATTTATACTGGTTTTTACTTGTTGTTACTGGTTTTAATAGTTTGTACTGGTTCGTACTGGTTTATGTTGGGCTACACTGGCCTATACTGCTTTGCCTTATTTTTCACAGTTTTATGCTGGTTTTCACTGCTTTGTACTGGTTTTTACCACTTATACTGGTTTGCAGTGGTCCATACTGCTTTTTACTGGTCTCTACTGGTTTGCCTTACACTGGTTTTCTCTGTTTTTTACTGTTTTTTATAACTTATACTGGTCCATTCTGGTCTGTACTGGTTTATACTGGTTTATACAGGTTTCAGGGTGCTGTTGGAGCTTTTGTTGATGGAGCAGTGCCTGGGGGTGAATCCCAAATGCTATGGGGAGGTTCACCACTGGGGCTGCGTGCTGGGCTGCACCATGGCGCCCCCTGCTGGCCGGGAGGACCTGGTGCGGTGTGAGCACCTCCTGGCGGCTGATCCCCACAACTGTGAGTGGTTTGTACTGGTTTGTATTGGTTTATACTGGTTTGTGCTGGGATGGGGTCCTGGGGGTGCTGGGACCTGGCTGGGGTCACTGGGTTGTACTGGATTAACCTGGGAGAGGGTGTGTGAGCATCCCTTGCTGGCCAGGAGTACCTAGCACTGTGTGTACTGGTTTTACTGGTTTACATTGGATTGTACTGCGATGGGATGCCGGGGGTTACTGGGTTGAACTGGGAGAGGGAGTGGAGGTGTGTGAGCGCCCCCTGCTGGCCAGGAGGACCTGGTGGCCAACTGTGAGTTATACTGGGTTGCACTGGTTTATACTGGGACGTGGTCTTAGGGGTGTCTGGAGTTACTGGGGTTACTGGTTTGAATTGGTTTTTACTAGGATTGTGTGCTGGGGGTGTCACGATCCCCTGTTAATACAGAGTGGGAGTCGTGATGGTTCGTTTGATCTCAGAGGTGCAAACAGGCAAAATGCAGGGGACAAAATCAGTTTATTCAACAACAGGAATGCATTTTCATTAAATGCCAACAACTCAGTTGCGATAGAGGGGAGAAATACAGGAAACAAAGTATAGAGAGAGAAAAAAGGGGATGGGAAAATAGCTACCAACAGACGAGACGGGCGTCCTCACAGGCCAGCCAATGGATGAGTCTTCATACGTGGGGAGATCTCAAGGGTCTTCTCCAGAGGGTCTCTCTTTTATAGTCCTCCTCCAAAGCGAGTGGCTTCTGGCCAAGAGGTGGGAAGATTTATGGGCCATTGTGTGGTGCTGCAGGAGACAGGTGTGGTCGTGCAGTACATGCAGTCTCCAGTTGGTCCAACACAATCTCTGTTTGGTGCAACAACAGCACAGTCCAGTGAACACAATACACCAGCACACAGTCACAAGCATCCACCTTGGCCAGGCCAGGAAACCATTGTCCAGAGTCAGCCTGGGTGGGGGTCCTCGAGGTCTCCTTGTGACGGTCGAGAGGCAAAAACGAGGGGAACTTGGGACCGACCCTTACACCACCCCATGACTCACGATCGTCGTCAAGAGCTCTCCATTGTAGAGTTGTGGTGAAGTCTTCAGGACACATCCGAGTTGGTAACATATCCCAGAAAAACAGAGACAGAGTCAGACGAAGTAGAAAAGTAGGAAAAAATAAGAGAGAGGAAAAGGAAAAGCAGAGAGAGAGTGATAAAACAAAACAAATAATTAATTCTCACAATATACATTCAATTGTGATTACAAAGAAATAAGTAAATGATATTGATTCCAAAAATACCACACAATCAAAAAAAAAAAAAAAGAAAATAAGCAATTTCAGTCAATATCACAGTTTATCTTATTTTTAAATACCTGTGTAGTTCATCTTGTGTCAATAACTTTAGGGATGTCAATAGTGACCGATTTGGATATATCTATCACAGATGCCAATTTTGTTAACCATTTCATTACTCTCCAAATCATAATGTACAGGTTTGCTGATAAAACAAAACCAATTAAAACCAAAACCAAGAGAACAATGATGGGATGACAGAATTTGTTCAGACACCTGTAGCAGTAGGTGACCACCCAAATAGAGTATCCCAGCACCTGTGTTCAGCATCTGTCTTTACTCTTTCCAAAACACGATGTATTTTTTCCACATTATGATGAACAGCTATTAAAGTTTTTTGTCTGTTTTTCTTGATCCTCTCCAAAATTTCGATCAGATCTTGGTGGAGCAACAATTGCTTCACCAGAGAGAGGATGATTCCAATTGGAGTGGGCAAAAAATGGTGGATCAGTGTGTAATTTGACTGCAAAACATGGTAAAAAGTAACTGGGGCTACATAGGAGAAATCACAGCCTGCAATCCTGGTAAAGTTAGAAACACAAAAATTTGAATGATTTTTAGTATCCACTACCAAATTTTCTATAAAAACACTGTCACAAGCAGTTCTAAAGCATGCACATCCATTGCCTATACACACCAGTACAGTTTCAGGAATCTCGTTTGGATGAATTTCAAAATTACAAACATTCTGTTCTGTGTCCAAGCAGATATCTTGAGCTCGGATTGCATTACTTTCACAGATAAACCCTTGTTGTTCCAGGACAATGCAAGTTTCCAAATTGACAGTTTGCCATTTCTCACCAATTTGATGGGCCCATTCCCTGTGCTCGAAAGGATAGAGAATAGCTCCATCATGGTTCAGCCCTAATGCAATGATGGGGAATATTGAATGCACTGAAGCATTGTGTATGGTCAGTACAAAGGCTGTGGCTGTGTTTGTGCTGGGGTCATAGGTAAAATTTACTAAGTTCCAGCAGGATTGGAATTCTCTTTCAAAATCGGTGCCACTGTCCCAGACTATTTTTCGAATTTCAGTGGGAAAAGTGCCTTCCTCACCTTCTCTTATAATTGAAGCAGCAACCAACTGCATCCACAACTGGGCCTGGATACAGCTGAGAGCCAGAGAGATGTTATTTTGTGTAGCACAAATTGCATTGATTATCAATTTGTGGTCATTCACATTTACCTTTTCCCAGTTTGGCAATATGTTTGATAACAACCACTGTTGGGTTCCCAAAGCTGTTAAGGGTGATTGCAGGGGCTGCTGTAATTTGGTTACATCTCCAGCTGTGGTAGCCAATTTATTCATTAGTACTTCTGAATCGATGCTATTCAAAATTCCCAATCCTGTTCCCACAACACCGGTTATGTCTCTTGCCATTCGTTTTTTAGAAGGATTCTGTATCGTAACCAGGTTGTCCATCCCTCAAAAGAAGTCTGCAGAAAGGGTGAACAAGCTGGCTGAACTTCTGGGACATTATTTTGCATCGGCAATTTGATTTGTTTGAGAGACCATGCCGGATTAAACAATATTTGTTGTTGGCCAGTTTTTCTAATTACATATGGTCCAAATTGAAAAATCGTAGGACTCAACACAACCGGTGGTTGGGTGGTAGGTGTTACAACATTAACATCAAGTTCCCCCCAGTATTTTGTATTGTTTTTACCACACATGATTTTATAGGAAAATTGCATAACAGTTAAGTTTAGCCAACAATTCTAATTTTGTATTTCACAATTTAAAACATGGCCATAAAGTCCTGTGCCATAAATGTATACAGGTTCGGTGAGGGATCCAGCCACTAATTTACAAGTTATTGTGACATCATCACCTTGTGTTACTATAAAGGGAGGAAAAACATTGTTTTTGTCATCCAACACTAAGGGGGTGCTTCTTCATGTCCCTTGGTGTTCTTCTGTGAAAAGTAAACACAACAGAGTCTGCCTCCAGGAGGCAGGAGATTAAAATGGTGGAACCATCCAGCGTGTAGTGCAGACTGGACTTCTGTTAACTTCCCAATCATTTTGCTGCTGAAAAGGAAGCCACTCTGTACCTCCTTTAAACACAGCATAGGAGTCAGTGTAGATGTAAACAAGAGAGGTATTCTGTACCTCAAGTTGGAAAACACTCCAAACAACTGTCAGCTCCCCAGCCTGAGAGCTGCCTTCTCCCTCAGGAATAATTCGTTCACCAGCAGAAGTGGGGAGGGTTACTGCCCTGTATTTCCCCACCTTTCCCTCTTGTTTGGCAGAAGCATCAGTGAACCAAGAATTTGCTGATTGTTCAGGGGAGAAAGGAGTGGCCACTTTAATTACCAAGGCAGGTTTGTCATGGCTGCTAGCCAAGCTCTCAGTTTCTTGTATTGCCAAATTTTTTACAGCTCTTTCTATCACTGAGAAGATGTTACAGTCATGTTCTATATGAGCATACCACTTCCCAACTGAGGATCTCTGGGCCACCCCGTGAGGTGGAGGGGTCTCAATAGTGACTGTGATGTGTTTTCTCCAGAACACCAATAATTCTAGAGCTTGTTGGAGATCTTTCCTGGATTCGGGCAATTTAATTTGATCTAAGGAGGTTAGGGTATCAGGTGGAATACCTGTCATACTTCCTTTCCACCAAATTCCCAAAAACTTCACCTCCTGAGAAGGTTTTTGAATTTTCTCTGTGGGAATTTGTAAGTCAAGGCCTTCCAAATGAGAGATTATTTTTTGTTGGGTATCCCCCACTACTTTTATTTCATCCCCTCCAACCAGAATATCATCAATGTATTGATAGACAGCTACATTGTCAGGTTTGGGTATCTCTTCTAATTCCTGGGCTAAAGCGTGGTGAGCCAAAGTGGGGAATGTTTATACCCTTGGGAAAGCCCAGTGCAGGTGAACTGCTTTGGCTCAACTCCCAGAGCCTGTGGAGGAGATTGATTTGGTACATTGTTCAGAACTTGTGGAGAAGTTTGCTCTGGTACACTGCTCAGAACCTGTGGAAAAGTTTGCTTGGGGGGTGCATCATTGATATAATCATATTCTATTTTAATCACAGGTTTCAAGTTGGGGCAGCAGTGTTCCCCACAATTTTTCATCAAAGTCAGGTCTTTTTGAGAGTATATTGGATTAATGTGAACAGCTTCCTTCTCCTGTGTTTCTTTTGGTGTTACACCCTGCTTTGAATTGTTGGCACGTTCTTCTCTTAAGGCAGCTTTTAACAAATTATTTTCATCTCGCAACAAATGATTCTCATTCCTTTCTTGATCTAATTGTTTTTGCAAAATTTGAACAAGATTTTGTAGAGTCTATAATTGTTCTTTCCTCACTTCTTCGCTTAGAGGAAGTTTCTATATCGGCCATAAGACAAGCTCCCAAATCTGAGCAGAGCATGGTTTTATTTTTGCCCAGTTTGAACTTTGATTCATGTTGCAAAGAACATATTCTATCAATCACATTTTCCACATTAAACCAATTATTGTTCGCCCATTCCTCCCCACCTTGGGACAGTCTGGCGCTATACTTAGCTAATAGAGCATAAAATGCAGCTTTATCTGTTACAGTGGAATTCTCAGTCATTTTGTGAAGGGATAAGTAAAAACCACAACAGGGAGGTCTATTGCTTAAGTTACCACACACAACGAAACAGCTTTCGCTGTGTGCCCCCCTTTGCTTCCCTGTGCGGGAGAAGAGACCAAACTACTTGGGAGGCACTCCTTAGTTACAAACACCAGGATGTCTCTTCACTGCACCAAGTAGTCAAACATCATAAAACAACAACAATAACAGTGTCCTGCCTTTTGCACCAGTAGATCTTTTGTGAAATTCTGACGACAGAGCCCTCGAGTCTGGGGATGCTCCACACCAAGGTGTCTGCAGTCTGTGGGAAATCAGAAAAACCCTCCTTGCTTTCTAGACAGGCTCACCCATTCAAGGTGGCCAGCTAGGTGCGGCTGGAGTAAGACTTCCTTCCCCTGATACAGATTACACACAACCTTGCATCCCTTCTGTCTGCCTGAATATCCTGTCTGTGACGCCAATTTAATGTCACAATTCGCTGTTAATACAGAGCGGGGGTCGTGATGGTTCGTTTGATCTCAGAGGTGCAAACAGGCAAAATGCAGGGGACAAAATCAGTTTATTCAACAACAGCAATGCATTTTTATTAAATGCCAACAACTCAGTTGTGATAGAGGGGAGAGATATAGGAAACAAATTATAGAGAGAGAAAAAAGGGGATGGGAAAATAGCTACCAACAGACAAGACAGACGTACTCATGGGCCAGCCAATAGATGAGTCTTCATCCGTGGGGAGATCTCAAGGGTCTTCCCCAGAGGGTCTCTTTTTTATAGTCCTTCTCCAAAGCGAGTGGCTTCTGGCCAAGGAGTGGGGAGATTTATGGACCATTGTGAGGGTTGCTCCAATAAACAGGTGTACAGAACCTGCTGCTCCAGCTACTGCCTGCTCCAGAGCAGTGTACCATGAAGCACAGCGAGCACCTGCACACAGTCCCTTGGCAAGCATCCACCTTGGTCAGGCCAGAAAATCATTGTCCAGAGCCAGCCTGGGTGGGGTCCTCGGGGTCTTCTTGCGACGGTCAGGAGGCAAAAATGAGGGAAACTTGGGAGTGACCCTTACAAGGGGGAGGAGAGAGCCAGTGTGTGCAGCCCTGGGCACGGCCCCGAGAGCAGGGGCCGGGGGACAGGGCCTTTTACAGGGAAGGAGGAGAGGGAACCTCCCAAAGGGGGAGCGACACCTCCTCCGTTCTCAGGCCTGTGAGGTGCCATGGCAAACCAAAGGCCAGGGAGATGCCTCGGAAGGTGACAGCATCAAAGATCACGGACACACAGCCTGGCAGCAGAGTCACAACAGGTCCTGTTTGATGCTTTCCAGGATTGGGACTAGCCGAGATCGACTCTTGGCTACAACAGAGTCAGACAGCTCTTACTCAAACGACTCTGAGGAGGAAGAGGAGGATGAGGAAATGGACGAGATTATTGCTGCCTTAAACAGGCGGAGGAGGGGAAGGATAGCAAGAAAAGCCCTCAGAGAGCGTAGCCCAATTGCTCACTGCACTAGATCAAAAAGGGAGAGAGACAGAGAACCAGTTTTGCAAGCCCCTTTACGACAGGCAGTCGGTAATCAGGGGCCAGTATATGTGAAAGTACCATACTCCCTTATAGAGTTAGAGCAGTGGAAAACTACAGTGGGAAAATATAAAGAGAACCCAAATAAAGTGGCAAAATTGGTGGAACAGGCTATTAACTCACAAAGCCCTGACTGGGCAGACTTAAACTCCATGTTGGATACATTACTCGCCCCCACTGAGAGACAAATGGTCAATAAAGCCATCACAACCTCAGTGGAGGGGAGCACAGCCAGTGGATTGCTTCAAGGTACTGTCACTCAGATATTTCCCCTTGAGAATCCTGGGTGGGATCCAAAAATACCAGAACATATCACGAGGCTAAAACGATATCAAAGTCTTGTGGTATATGGGTTAAAACATGGAGTACCTAAAGCTATAAATTGGTCAAAGCTTTATGAAGTAAGACAAAATGATGATGAATCACCATCTGATTTTTTGAACAGGTTAAGAGAAACTGCTATCAAATATACTGATCTAGACCCTGAATCAGCTGATGGTAAAGCACATCTGGTTTGGTTGTTTATGGGCCAGGCCTCAAATGATATAAGAAGGAAGCTGCAAAAGATAGAGGGGGTCAGAGATATGGAGAGACTGCTAGAGGTTGCCTGGAAAGTGTTTTGAGACAGAGGTTCAACTGAAAGAGTTAAATCCCAGCCTAGTAAGAAGGCAACTCAGGAAAAGTCACCCAACAAAGCTTCCCCTACACAGAAGGACCAGTGTGCATACTGTAGAAAGTGGGGGCATTGGAAAAAGGACTGTCCAGTGTTAGAAGAAAAATCCTCAGTTCACCAACTCTCAGTAGCACAAACCTCAAGTGGCTCAGGCTCTGAGGGATGGTGACCAAGGGCTATTCCCCCAGCAGAGCCCTTGATTATAACTAAGCTGGGGAAAGTTGACATCAAGTAATTTTTGTAGATTCTGGAGCAGCACATTCTATGTTAAATACCTTAGAAGGGAAACTGAGTCACGACACTGTACATGTTATTGGGGTGACTGGGGTAAGAGAAACACAGTTTTTCTTCTACCTTTGTAATTCAACTTGGAGAAGCATCAATTCCTTTACATGCCTAACTCACCAAAACCATTGCTGGGGAGAAGAAGAAGAATTGGAAGCTTGTAAGCTTGTAACCAGACTGTGTTTAGTAATTTAAATATGTGGATTTGTAATGTAACTACAATTAGGGACTGTGGTTTTGTGTATAATCACACTTTTAAAAGAAGTGTTAGATCATGCAAATCTGCAGCAGCTGGCAGAAAATGCCAAGGCCAAAGCTAAAAAGATCCTAATAAGTTATAAAACAGGGAATGGAACAAATTAGGAGGGCAGGAGAACACCACTGGTGGGAAGTTCCTTTTGGCTGGTTCCCCATGGCCACTGGCATTTTCAACGAGCTGCTGCACCCCATTGTAGCTACACTGTGAATGCAAATTTGTGTGCTTTGGTAGCCACTTGTTGCTGGATGAGGCAGGTGAAACTCTGCTTTGATAACCAGGTGAAAGGAGCAGGGCTGGCCAAGACCCTCATGAAATAATCAGGGGCAAGCCTGGGTTGGCCTCTGTGTTTGCCACCAAGAAGATCTCATGGCTCCACTGTTGGCTGCAACCCAGCAGGTGTTGGGTGGAGGGGACACACGCCATGCCAGACCTTGATGAAAGGGAGGGGAAGACAGGCCAACCAGCCTGCAGTTAGTCTGAACCAACCTGCTCAAGTCAGGGCACCTAGAACTGATTGCCCAGAACTGCATTCAGCTGGACTCGGACCATCTCCACACATGGAGATCCCACAACCTCTCCAAGCAAATATGTTTGATTGTTTGATTGAAGCAAAAGTTAACATATGGTAGACCATGTAAAACCCCACATATTCCAGGTGAAATTAATTCACATGAAGAGGAAACGTGATTTACAGGGTTATTTAATGGCTCTAAGTTTCACTTTGCAGAAGCTCCAAAAGCTTCAGAGTTACATCGTGCTATCCAGACCCACAGGACTGGACACCCCTGCACATCTGTTCCAGCCTGGAGACTGGGTCTATGTGAAGTGGTGGGACAGTGATCCTCTGCAAGCCAAGTGGAAAGAACAATTTAAAGTCCTGCTGACTACCTTCACTCTAGTCAAAGTTGCTGGCAGAGGACCCTGGATTCACTACTCCAGAATTAAGAAAGCTTCTGCTTCTGAACAATTGTAACAACAAAGACTGGTGGAAATCATCGTTTTTCTTCTGCGTCTAATTTCTTTTATATAACATTTGATTGTGTAAGATATTGTTCTTGTTACAGGTTCATTATTATTAGGTTCATGTTTACGTTTATTATTAAGTATGTATTTACTACTAGGTATTTATTTAAAGTTAGATATTTATTATTAATGGTCATTTATCTGTAATTAAATACTTGTTGTTAGTAATATTTAGAATAGAGACTCGACAAGGTAGAGGCCTTGTCGAGCCTCTAAAGGGGGGAAATGATGCCTTTAGACTTAAGCTTTCTTTTATTCTCCTTGGATGTGCTTTTCTGATGTGCTAGGGTGATGAAGACAAAACAGTCCTATTCCAGTTAAGAACTCAAGGACAGTTTCTCCAAACTTCAGGCCCTAAGCACAAACAACATGGAAACATGGAGAGTGGGTTCATGCAAATGAACCAAAACCTATAAAAGTGTAAGATTTTGTGACCAAGCCCTCCTTTGCTTCCATCTTGGAGCCATCCAGGCAGGGGTCACACCTGTAGCACTCATACTGCTAGGGTGTGGCTTTTGGAGGCCTTTTGTGGCCTCTCAATAAATACCCATTTGATTCCCCTGAACTCTGTGTGTAGCCTCTGTTCCAGCTCCTCAAGGCATCAGAGCAGAGCAGCATTTAGAAGCAGTTTCAGGATTTCTAGGCAGGAAGTGGAGCTGACAACCACCTGCATCTGTGCTGCTGTGCTGGGAGTCTCTTCCCTCCACCTCTGCTCACAGGCACTGCCCTGCAGAGACAGACAAGGGCTCAGGAAGCACCTGGGTCACACAGGGCACAGCAGGACACTTTATTTTACTTCAATGCACAGTGATCATGGCTCCTTACTGTCTCTGCTTAACACAAGCCCACTAGATACTGATGTAGCAATACTGTGACTAATGGCATCCCTTTATGGAAAATATTATCAAAAGTTAAAAAAAAAAAAAAAAGAGGAAAAGTAGAACACACTAATTAGAATAGCAAAAATGACACATGGCACAAAGCAGTCTGGGCAGCCTGTAATGAGTTCCATTCTTAATGTCATGCAGACAGGCACTTTATTGTTTCTGGAAAGCAGTAATAAAATGCACCCTTAAAAACTGGAATGGATATTTCTTACACAGTCTTTGAAATATTTCTCCATAACTGGAGAAAGAAACCTTCCTCATGAACTGCACCAGACCAGAGGGAAGCCAAGGCAGAGCCATGGTTTGTCAGGACTTGCTTGACCCCAATCAGCCCCGTGGTGCATTTGGTGCTGAGCCCTTGAAGCTCAGGGCCTAAGAGGAGATTGCACAAACCCTTCCAGGAGTCCAATACAGAAGAACCTTTCAGCTGCTGCACATCCCTGTGCCTTGGGCTGGCCCAGACTTCTTCTGGGGGATGTGTTGTACCACAGCCCTGCCCTGGGAGAGAGATTCCTTTCTCCTTGTTTCCAGTCTGGGCCTCCCCAGCTGCCCTTGGCATTAATTGTTTCTTTCTCTGGATATTCTCTACGATGTCAAAAGGATCCATCATCTCTGAAACTGCCTGTCAATCCCTCTCAGGGCTCTCCTCTGCTCTCCTCAGTCTCCAGCCCACTGAGCACAGAGCTCCTTTGACCACTATAAAGTGGTCATGTGCTTGAGGCCATGGGCACCTGGACATGAATGACAGTTCTTGTCTGTAGGAAGGAAAGCACAGAAGCCCAGGGTTTTGAAGGCAGATGAGAGGCAGTCACCAGAGGCCAAGGCAAGCCAGACCTGTTTGTCTTAGTCTGGGAGCAATCCTTGCAGAGATGGAATTTGGGAGGCCAAATCCCAGTTCTGTCCATGGGCGTCAGGACAAGAAGGACAGTTCTTTTCCATAGGAAGGAAAGTGGGGAGCCCCAGTATTTCAAAGGCAATGAGAGCTGGCCCTCAGGAAGCCAAGGGAACCTACACAGTCCTGGCAGCTTTTGTCTGGGAGCTATCCTTGCATAGATAGGGAATTTTGGAGGCAGACTCCCAATTTTGGCCGTGGATGCCTGCACTTGAAAGATGATTCTTCCATGGGAAGAGAAGGTTCAGGGGGTGTCCCTGGGGCACGCGGGGCTTGGCACGGGCGTGAGCAGGGAACGGAAAAACGGACACGGGGACAAACGGCCCCAGGGCTTCAGTTGCAGCGGCAGCAGCGGCAGCAGCGGCAGCAGCGGCAGCAGCAAAACAAACAATTTTATCGACTCCCTGTTTCCCCTGTCCCTCTCCCGCTGTCTCACATCCCCTCTCGCAGTCCCGCACCCTCGCTGTCTCTCCCTTTCCCGGTGTCTCCCTCTTCTCCCTGTTCCAGGCCGGGCCATGCCCCTGGCCCGCCCCCGGGCGGGGCTGCTCCGTCCCCGGCCCCGTCCCCGGGCGTCCCGCCTGGGTCTCGCCTTCGCCTGGCTCTGGGCGTGCTGCCGGTGGCGCTGCTGGGCGGGCATCAGTGCCTGGGGCTGGGGCGGCATCGCCGCCCTTTGGCTCCACCTGGCCCGAGCCCGGCCCCGGCCCCAACGTGGGATCCGGCCCCGGCCCCGAGCCCGGCCCCGGCCCCGGCTCCTCCCGGGGCCCGCGGAGGACACACGCGGCGCGGCCGCTCCCGCCGCCTGCGCTGCGGCTCCCCCGGCCCGAGCTCCGCCGCTCGGCAGCGCGGCCGCCGGCCCCGAGCCGCCGCTGTCCCGTTCCGCAGAGAGAACGCCTGGGGCTGCCCGGCCCGGGGCGGCTGAGGGGCGCTCGGGGGCCGTTCCTGGCCCCGGGCCGAGCGCTGACAGCCGCGTCTCGCCGGCAGGGAAGGCCCAGGTGGGCCTGAAGGAGCGGTACCGGGTGGGTTCGCTGCTGGGGCGCGGCGGCTTCGGCAGCGTCTGGGCGGCGACGCGGCTCTCGGACGGCGCCCCGGTGAGTGGCGGGGCCGGCGGCGGGCACAGGACGAGGGGGCGCAGGAGGAGGAGGATGGGGCTCGGCAGAGCTGGCGGCGAGCTCAGCCCGCTGTTGGCCTTGGCTTGCAGGTGGCCATCAAAAGGGTGCCACGGAACCGCGTCCGGCACTGGGGCGAGCTGGTGAGTGAGCGGGACCAGCGGGAGAAGCCGGGACGTGCCGGGCGGGGATGAGCCGAGGGCGGCAGAGTGGAAGCCGCCAGGACCCTCGAGGGAGAGCGGGCGTGGGGCCAGCTGAGCATCCCGGGCTGCATGAGGGCTTCCCGAGCCCTGGCACGGCATCAGCCCCGCTGACGGCATCGTGGTCTTCCCGCAGCCCGACGGCACCAGCGCACCCCTGGAGATCGTGCTGCTGGACAAGGTGTCCACCGGCTTCCCTGGTGTCATCCAGCTGCTGGAGTGGCTCGAGCTCCCCAACAACATCGTGATGGTGCTGGAGCGCCCGGAGCGGTGTCAGGACCTGCAGCATTTCATTCGGGCACGGGGGTTCCTGTCCGAGGAGGTGGCGCGGGAGCTGTTCCGCCAGGTGCTGGAGGCCGTGCGGCACTGCACCAGCTGCGGGGTCCTGCACAGGGACATCAAGCCACAGAATGTCCTGGTTGACCTGGCCACCGGGCAGGCAAAATTGATCGACTTTGGCTGTGGCACCTACCTGCAGGACACAGCCTACACTCACTTTGCAGGTAAGCCCACACAGCGGTGTGCTCCCGGTCCCAGCATCTCCTGGCCCAACATCTCCTGGCCCAGCCTGGGTGTGGCAGTGGGGATTCTCCCTTTTGCTGCCAGTCATGGCACTGAGCCTTCAGCCCAGTTGCTTTTGAGTTGGGCAAGTGGAGGGCCAGCTTCCAGCCTTGCTGGCAGCCTTTGCCAGCCACTCTGCCCAGGACTGGGGCTGGGCCACCCAGCCCGACAGAAACACTTGTGGGTGGGGGTGGCAGAGAGGGGGGGGCCAGAACCTGTGCACCAGCTGGTTTGGTGTGCAGATGAGAAAGGGCTTGGACTGCTGTGCTCACCTTGTTTGCCTTGGCCTCATAATGTGTTTTGGGCCATGCAGGCAGGGAGGATGAAAGCATGGATTTTCCCCTTCACTGAGTGGGTTTTACCTTGTCATGGTCAGGCCTTGCCAGGGCTTCAGCTGCCCTCTTCCAATACCAGTGGCTTCTTTTCCAACCCCATGTTTCTACACAAGTCCCAGGTGCTGCAGAGAGGACAGCAGGTCACACCATGTGCCACTGGGGCAGCCCCCACATGGCCAAGGATGCTGGGACCAGGCTCTGGGAGCAGCAGCATCCCCCTGATAAACGCCATCTGTATTCCATAGGAACCCTGTCCTACAGCCCTCCGGAATGGACCAAGTTTGGCTGGTACTATGGCAAGCCAGCTACCATCTGGTCCCTGGGCATCCTGCTGCACCAGATGGTCTGCGGGGAGCACCCTTTCAGGAGGGGCCAGAACATCAGCTGGGACCATCAGCTCTCACTGCCACAACGGCTCTCTCAAGGTGGATCCTCATCTCTGGGCACGGGGGAAATACCAGTGCTGGGAGACAGCAGCAGGCTCGTGAGCATCCTGCTCTGGCAGCTGCTGAGGGGCTGGCACATGTCCTGCTCTCCTCCAAAACAAAGAACTGATGGGAAGGTTTAGGCCCAGCTGTGAGCACATGCAGCATGGCCTGGGCATGGGAAGAGTGGGGCAAAGCGGACTGGAGACTTCTCCAACTGACCAGCGGTTTCTGGTTTCTCTCCCCAGCGTGCCAAGGTCTGATCAGGAGGTGTTTATCCATGCTCGACACGGAAAGGCCCTCATTAGAAGATCTGTTCAGTGATCCTTGGATGCAGAATATTCATCTGCCATAGAAGAAGGGAGAGAGCCACAGGCAGGCTTTGATGTAGGGTCCTGGTAAGTTAGAGCTCCACAGATGCCCTGGCAATCAGAAGCAAAGAACCCCAGACGTTTTTGTCCTGCCTGTGTCACTGCACAGGGGTCATCAGATGGGAACACACAGCCCTTGTGCTGGAGCTGAGCTGCTCTGCCCAGCACTGGTGGCCCCCATCTGAGCTGGTTTGGCTTGTCCTGGTTCGCTGGCAGCTGGGGCCCTGGGCAGAACACTGACAGCCTGGTCTCACCCCCAGGGAAGGAGAAGGAGCCCCTGGAGTAGCTGTACCAGGTGGGGCTGCTGCTGCTGCTGGGGACAGCAAGGAAGACATCAAGGATGACAGCCTCTTCCTCCACCTGGCCAACGGCAAGCTGAAGATGATGGACTTGGATTCTGGCACCTTCTTCAAAGCCAGGCTCCACAGCGAATTTGCAGATGAGTCCAGAGCCAGGGGGATGCTCCCAGATTTGGGCATTGCACAGCTTGGCCGGGAACCAAAGGTTCCCCCTTTGCTGGGGAGGATAAAACGGATTCTTCCGTCGGCTGCCAAGCTGCTTTTTGGCAGGGCTGGGGGGATGGGCTGGGCTGGGTACGAAATGGGAGTTGGCTCCTGGCCCTGCCAACAGCCCCCAGCACCCACCGTGCCCTGGGCTGGGGCTGGGGCTGGAGCAGCCAGCCTGACACAAACAAAGCCCATGGCAGGAGCAGAGGTGGGACTCCAGAACTGTGCATGGCTGCTTTGCTTTGCAGGCAAGGAAGGGCTTGGGCTGCTCCACTGCCCTTGTTTGCTTTGAGATCACCATTACTTTTGGGGGCAGTGCAGGGGGAAAGGGAAAAACCATGGGCTTCCCTCACCCCTGAGTTACTTTTTCCCTGGCATGTAGAGGTTGGGCCTTCATCCAGCCCCTGACAGAGATAAGATTTTTACCTTTTCTCGAGTCTCCCATTTTTGTCTGTAATCTATTTTCATTCATTTGTCATTTGTTTCTCTAAAGGAAGCGTTCTAGGTGGTGTCCAGTGTGGATCAGGAAGTGCTTGGGCCCAGCTGCAGCGTGGATGGGCCGTGTCCTTGGAGAAGGCTGAGGACATCGTTTGGGACCAGCTTTTCTTCGGGCAGCGATGGCGTGAGGCGGGTCCCCGTCTCCTTGGCAGGGTGAGATAAGAGCTTTTGGGAGATGGCAGCGAGCACAGGAGCATCCTGCTGTGGCAGCTGCTGAGGGGCTGGATGTGCCATGGCTGGCTGCAGGCTGGGCACAGTCCTGCCCTCCTGCTCTGTGCCCAAGGCAGCAATGATGGGCAGCTTTGGGCACCGCTCTGGGCACGGCCAGCACGGCCTGGGCACGGCGGGAGCTGGGACAAGGGGGACAGGAGCCTTCAGCTGACGGGCGGTTTCTGGTTTCTCTCCTTGCAGCCGGGCTCTGTGGATGCTGAGGCTGCTCTGGGCTCCGCCAGGGCTCAGCTGCAGCTCAGCACCGGGCCGGAATCAGCCAAAGGAGAAATGGTGTGACCTGCAGCAGCAATTTGCTTGAGCATTTCGGCAACGCAGCTCAAGTTTGCAGAGCGTACACCTGCAGGGGAAAACATGACACCCCCCAAAAATTAAACTTGTTCCATACCTTCTGAAATGAGATCAATCTGGGATGACCCCAAATGACATTTTTCAGCTTGCTCAAGCTGTAGCTCAGCCCTTCTCTGAACAGTTCTCTCCCCCACCTGCCTTTTACTTCACAGCTGTTCCCTCCTTTCCCCCAGGGAGTTCCCAGCCCATCGCAGTCTCCATCACACTGGTGCCTTGCTCGATGCCCCTCACCACGAGGGAGGCCGAGCCCCAGGCTTAGGGACACATCCTGTCACTGGCTGAAGAGCAGCAATGTCTCAGAAACCTGATGAGATTTTAGTGTCATTCAGAGCTGCTCTCCAGCCCTCAGCTCTCCTCACTGCTGAGTTCCCACTCCCTTTTCCTCATGCTTCCAGCAGGATGAGCTCTGTGACTCCCCTTGAGCCTCCCCACTCCTCCCAGCCCACCCAGCCAGCTCAGTTAGGCTTAAGCTGAAGCTTCTTTGTTTCCCCTGGCACTTCAGTCCAGTCCCCTCTGCAGGGAGCCCCAGCCCCAGAGCACAGCACACAAGAGTGCAGTCTGGGCTGGACCAGCTCCCCTCCAGCCCTGGCTTGGCTGTTTGTGGCAGCTGAATGCTCCCTGTTTGCAGCTGTCACTGCAGGATGGCCCCAGGGCAGAGCCCAGCCAGGCTCCCACTGCATCCCCTGAAGCTTGGGGCACACGGTGGCCCCAGGGCTGAGCTTCATGGGGAGCACCCAGAGCTGTGGCTTGCAGGCAGTGTTTGCAAGTGTTGTGTTCTCATCTCCTGCAGCCTGTGGGGAAAACAACGTGTGCTGCAGGTCAGCACTGCCCCTCTGGGCAGGGACAAGGCTGAAGGGCTTTCCCATTCCAGAGGAGCCAGCATTGAGCCTTGGTAGGGTCTGGCATGGCTGGAGCTGGGTCTGGTTCCCGTTTGGGACTCGCTGCCCACTCACCCCCACTGCCCTCCCTCACCCGTGGGCAGAAGGGTCTGTCTGTGCCAGGGGCTCTTGGATGTCTCTGTATCCATGGACAGAAGGGTCTGTCTGTGCCAGGGGCTCTTGGATGTCTCTGTATCATGGTCAGAAGGGTTTATCTGTGCCAGGGTTTCCATAATGTCTTTGTACCCCTTGGTATGGAATGAACACGGAGAGTGAAAGTGTCAGTCACGTTGCTTGCACACTCCTTCCTTTGTACACAAGACACATCCATGCACACCCCCACATACAGATATATTAAAAGGATAGGGCTGGATAGAGATTTCCCACAGAGCTCTAACTTTGCCACAACTCACCTTGTAAGCCAGTAGCCAGGAGATTTTTTTCCCAGCTCTGTGTGAGTAGGTGTCCAATTCCAGCTCTCTGTGGAATTGTGCCAAGAGGGAGCAGCAGAAACACTTTGTGTCTGCTTTGATGACACAAGGTCCAAGGAGCTGCGGTGGCAGAGGGTGGCCTGGGCTGGTGGCAAGTGATGTCTCATTTCATGACATCCCAGAGTGGCACAGGACAAAGCTCCAAGCACCCAGAACCCCACGGATGAAGGCCTTGGGGTGCTGCACATTCTATAGGAAAAGATGCTGTCCCACTATCCCTTGGTACTTATAACTTTCATTTTCAATATTTTATGTCCAAGTTTCAAGCTGCAAAATTTTTACACTCAAGACACAGTCGTGTGCTGCAATGAGGGTGGCCCCAAAAACTTACAGGTTCAGAATATTGAGGGTTTCAGTAGCAAAATAAAGGAGCAGGAACAACAGAGTTGGCCAGAAACTAAAGAACTTTAATGGAAAATAAAGCAGGGACAATGCCCAGAAACTGAATGCTGTACAGGGACAAACTCCAAGGACCCGAAAAAGGGGGCCATGACAATATATACCCTGGGGGGAGAACTTTGTGGAACTATGAGCATAGAAGGGGAATGAATAACCAATAGGGGAACAGAATTTGAACCAATCAACAGAACAACACTAAGGACTGTGGGAAGAACAGTTAGGTTTTCCCCAAGTTAACAAATGTTTCCCAGGGCTTGAAGTCAATGCCTGGTTCTTTCTTGGTGAAACCTGGCTGACTATGTGTCCCAGCCAGGCTGACTCCCACACTTATCTGCAAGAAGCACTGGAGAAATGCATGGGACAAGAGTTCTGCAGGAGCCAGGTTCTTGTGCAGCAGAAAAGTTGTAAAATATGAAAGATTATAGCAACGACAAGAAATCAATTATTTATGGCTTGTAAATATTCCAGTGAATCTCAGATACTTCTGGGCAAAAATAAACACAGGGCAAACTTTCCAAAGTACGGTTTCATAACAAAATTGCAGTTTGTCTGTTCCTGTTTGTGGGAGAAGATGAGGTTCCAAGCTGCCCAGCTCAAGAAGAAAAGGAGGATCTACACTTCTCTGTCATATTTTCCTAGCGACACAGGAATTAAGACCAAGAATTTGGGTAAATGGAGGGGTAAAACCGGAGTATGGATGAGGGTTTACATCCTAAGACTTCATTTGCTAGAGGACAGTTTTGCTGTGCATGGATCTCCTTGCTAAACCTCTTTGTCTTCAAACTCCCTTCCTCAGAGGCAGAACTGAACAAGCTCCACATGTCAGAGTTTCAGTGAAAAGCTTTGTGATGAGTTCATTTTAATGGATCCATTACCAGTCTGTGGGGTTGCTGTCATGAGGAGCTCAGGTGGCTTCTTGTTGAGATCAAAATCAATGTGCCATTTGTCCCAGCTCCATCTGTCCTGTGACAGCACTGGCTCCACAGGAGCACACTGAGTGTTCTTGTGCCATTTCTAAGTGAAAACTGAACATCCTAAAGAGGCCAGGCCAAAATCACCAGACAGCAGTCACAAAAATATTTAGGCAGTTTGCTGGGTATTGATCTAACAGCAACCACCTTCCCACAGTCCAGGCTACACTAAACAAGGCTCTTTCCTCTGTAAGCAGATTTTCAATTAGTTGTGTTTGATACAGGTGCAGAGGAACAAAAAGCCACTTCCACTGTAGAAACATGAGCTGCAGCTATGCAATAAGTTGTGCTCAGTAGCTGATCTGCTGATGTGGTTTTTAGGGGGTTTGATACAGGAGATACTGCAATAAAATTTCAAAAGAAAACTATAAAGTATCTAAAATATGCAATATTATATTATTTTCTACCTCAATTATTGCCAGCACATAGCTTAAGGAAGAAGGCATTTACCAATCATCATAGAAGAAAAAAATTAAAATCAAAAAAGGACTATTAATGATATTACAACCACATCCACCAATCATTTTCCAGCTTTGCAGGATTTCAATTCAAAGTCAATCTAAACAAGTCAGCATATGTCTAGCAAGAAAGAAATCACAGTTCCTGTCTGCTCCTAAACCCAAGCTTTGCTCTATCAAAGATGGATGGTATTATTTTCCAGCTCTCAACAGATGTGTCGTAATTTCCAAATTAACAAAATACCATACATAGAAATATTTCATAGATAAGTAAGATTGATAGAAAAATATTTTAACAAGGCAGATCAAGACATATGAATGCACTTGGCTGTATAACTTTGTCTAGAAATGGATGGGGAAGTGAGAGGTGATTCTTTTCCACAGATGGAAAACAATCTTTTTGCCAGAAGAATCAGCTTCCTTCTTCAATGACCACCAGGGTGCCCAAGACTCCACCAAGAAGGCCCTGTGATCTAATGGCCTGTGCATCCAGCACTTCAACAAAGTCATGCCTGCCTCTTAATACTACAGTGCTGTTCAAGAGGTTTATTCCCAATTGTTGGTGACACGATGAACAAATTGAAGCCAGTTACTCTAAAATGCCTGCACAAGCACCACCACAAATGACAGCCAAAAGAAGGATGAAGCCAAGGTGTCCCACAACCATGGCCCAAGCAGCCAGAGATCCTCCTTCAACCCTGACTGCATTGCAGCCCCACTGAGCACCAAGAAGAAAAGGGCCCAACTGAAAGCAAGCAAACTTAACCCTCAGCCAGGACACAAATTTAGAGGGCAAAAAATTAAAAAACCCCACATCATCAGCCACGCTTCCCAGTGAGAAGGGTTGGAACTCTCTACCCCTCAACACTTTCTCAGCAGGTTCACAAAGATAACTAGGATTTAAGCTGTGCCCCCCGAATGAACATGTTTCCTTTCTACAGGCAGGAGCCCACCTTCAGTCCTGATTGGGAACCAGGGCCAGCACCTCTGGGGTCAGAGGGTCCTGTTCTGGGTGGTGGTGGCAGAGCAATAAGCTGCTAAGGCAGCCGTGGCAGGGACAAAGGACACTGGCTTGGGGATGGCCGGTGACAGGTACCAGGTGTCTCCAGCTGATGGCTTTGACTGCTCTTCTTAGACTGCAGGGGCGTTCCTGTGGAGAGAGGAGTGGCTGAGGCCCCAGCTGCCGCTGGCACACAGGGACCCTCCTGCTCTGCAGGGCCCAGGGCTGGCAAGGCTCCCCAGCACGGCTGGAGCTGCTGGCACACCTTGGCCCAGCTGCACAGCTGCCCCTCAAGGCCCCGGCCAGCAGGGGATGGCTCTGGGCACGGTCCCTGGCCAGGAGCGGGCCCCAGAGCGCGTCTGCCTTCCAAGGGCAATCTGGTCCCTGCTCTTTCTCCTCCCCACCTTGCTTTGCCTCTGCCCGCTGCTCCTGGGGCTGCTCTTGGCCACACAGCCTCAGTGGGAGCCAGCACTGGCTGCAGCCCCAGCGGGCCCCCCAGGACAAGGCCCAGCAATTAAAAGGCCAATTAAAGACTGGGCAGCAGCAGAACCCTCAGCACCATTATGTGGACAACCACTGACCATCCCCAACTCCACAGCAGCCTCACTGGGAATGTTTCCTTTCTACAAGCAGCCATCAAAAGATGCTGTTTGAGGGTAGAGCAACAGAACACTCACTGGTTTCTCTTCCAGCAATATCAGTGTGTGATAAAGCAAAAGAAGAGGACAGTCGACCAAACAAGCAGGCCGACCAATACCCCTAGCAAGAAGCATCTTCCCAGAGAGAAACGCTTTCCAGAGCCCTTCTGGGAATCAGGAACACGTGTTGATGTCCCGGCTGCATCTGTGGGAGCGATGTGGAGCATGAGCCCGTGCTGTGCTCCACTGCTGAGCAGACAAATAGCTGGATATGGCCAGGACGTTCTCTGTTTTCCCCAGAGCTGGTACCTGCAGGCACCTTGGCACCCCTTGGCACAGGCTGTGCCACCCAGCAAAGCCCAGAAGGCCGGGAGGAGAGCCCGGGGCCAGCGCAGCTGCTTGGGCAGTCGCTCCTTCCAGGGACCTGGGCCCGACCCATCCCTGAGCAGGCACTGCCAGCCCCGAGGCTCCCTGGCCCGTGACAGCTCCCCCAGCCCAAGGGGACAGAGTCAGGCCCTGTCAGGACCCAGTGCAGCCCCTGCCCAGTCGGGAGCCAGGGCTGGCTGTGGCCCTGGGCTCGCAGCAGGGCTCCCGCTCGGGGCTGCTCCTGTGCCTTGGGCCTCTGGGCACTCAGGGCAGCTCCAGGAGCAGCTGCAGCGGGAGGGACCTTGGTGCATGAGTCCCGTTTCCCAGGAGCTGGGAACGAGCTCCAGAGGCCTCAAAGCTGAGGCGCCTCCAGCTTTGGCTGCTGCAGGGCTGTGCAAGGGCAGGCCCTGGGGGAAGAGCTGCTGCCACACAGCCCTGCCCAGGGCTGAGCCTGGCACAGCAATGACCTCCTGTGCCTGTGCCTGTGCCTGGCATCGCTTCCCCACCTGCAACAGAGGCTGGCACCGGCCCACTGCTGCCTCCGAAAAGTGGCTCCTTCTGCACAGACTTTTGGTCCTTCACTTGAGAAAGAAAAAGGGACAGCTGGATCAGATGGAACTATTCCCCAGTGGAGACGTAGCATCTCCAGGAGGCAACGCTTGGCAAAGTCATGGATAAGGTTCAAAAAACGACTGGGCTTGTGAGCCAGAGCCAGGGCCCTCACTGTCAAACAGCTGCCAGGCCTGAGCCTCAGGAGCAGTGAGGGGATTGCACAGGGCGAGGGCACACACGTGCACGGCTCTGTCCTGGCACCTGCAGCGATGCCCCCTGGCCGAGCTTTGGGCTCTGAGCTGGCAGCTCCCCCAGGGTGAAAGGCCTTGACCTACCCTCATCATCTCCCAGAGGCTCATCCCTGAACGTGGGTTGGGAAGCCAGATCACCTTCCCCAACAGGGTCATCTGCAAAGAAAGGCAGAGCACAACAGCTCCCAGCACTGCAGGAGATCCTCAGGCTGCCTGGGGCCGGCAAAGGAGCCATGCAAGGATCAGCCCTGGGGCACAGTCCTGGGCCCTTCCCTTCCTTTCCCTCTCTCATCTTCTCTGTGGCTGCACAGAGCACACGGAAGGAGACACTGGCATTGCACACGGGAAGAGCATTGACAGCTAAATGCTCCTTCCTCCCACTGACAGTGATCCTGTGGGATCATTCAGGGCTCCAGAAAGAAGCAGAGCAAGGATTCCAGAATTCAACAACCCTCAGACACTTAAGGAGAGTGGCACATGAGGGAGCTGTTGCCACCTTGACACTGCTTATTCTGCCAGGAAAAGGACACTGAGAACTTTCCTTGAGCATCTGGGAATGTCTTCAAACCACCATGCCCCAGCAATTCCAAACAATCCATGTCCTGATCCCAATCTAGAAGGGAGCACAGATCAGAATCATTTCCATGGTTTGCTGAGATCCCCTTCAGCCTTAGGGACCTGGGCACTGCAAGGGAGTTGGGTAAGGCTGTGTGAGCCAGATGTGAATGGACATGGCCAAAGCTGCAGAGGGGCCTGGGGAGCTCTGGGCTGGCTCCTGGTCACGGTGCCCACTCTTTGCAGATGCTCTACAACAGCCTTGGGTGGTGGCTGGACCAGGCCAGGGCCCATTGGGGTCTCTCACTCCCACAGTGGAAAGTCTTGCTAAAGCACTGGGGAGAACTGCAGCATGCAGTGCCACAGCCACACCTCCCAACCTTCCTCCTGTCCTCTCTCCCTCTCTCCCTACTACTGTGGGAAACCTCTTAGCTCTCTCTCTCCATCCCTCTTTCCCCTGGAACAGCTCCCCCAGCCCAAGGGGACACAGGCAGGCCCTGTCAGGACACACTGGAGCCCTGCTCTCCCCCTCTGCCCTTTCCCCACCATGGTCACCCCTTGCAGCCCCTCCCAGGTTTCGGGCGGTGTCTCCCAGGGAGGGATCCCAGCAGGGCTGCTCAGTACCCGAGTGCCCTGAGCCTGCTCGGGATAATTCCTCTGGGCTGTGCCCGTCTTGTCCGGGCTGTGCCCGCACTGCCAAGCAGCAGAGATGGCAGCTCAAGGCTCAGCAGGGCTCAGGCCCAGAGGCACAGCAATTACCTCCTGTGCCTGTGCCTGGCATCGCCTCCCTTCCTGCAGCAGAGGCTGGCACAGAACCACTGCTTCCTCCGGGAAACTCAGCCTTCAGCACAGTCTTTCCTTTCATCTCTGGAAGAAGGGACAAGTAGAGCAGATGGAACCATTCCCCATTGGAAAGGTGCCATCTTCAGAAGCCAATACTGGTCAAAGTCATGGACAAGGATCAGGACATCATATAAACTTTTGGGATTGGCCAGAGCCCTTCCTTCTCCAAACAAAAAGGTGCCCTTTCTGATCTCAGGAAATTTGAGGGGATCTCAGGGTGTGCATGGCCCGTGGGGCACTTTGGGCTCTGTGATAGGTTGACTTAAGAAGTAGAAACTCAGAAAAGGTTCTTTCTAAGAGAATTTCCTCTGTGGGGGTTGGGATACCTGCAACAGCCAATTGGAGAAAGTTAGTTTGCTCCGTGCACACACATTTTGAAGGAGGTAATCCGGAACTGAGGCTCTTTGTCTTTCCTGCAGCTGAGCAGGTAACACCAACCCCAGCTTCCCCCTCCCCCATGCGGGGGGGGAGGCTCAGGGGGCCGCTTGGGCCCCGTTTGCCAACGAGGGGGACCCAATGGCCGGGGGGAGAAAAAGTTGTGTGCTAAGACCTTCACGGCTTCCTCCTCCCCGGGCCTGCGGCTCTGGCGTGGGGGGGAGGCTGACTCTTGCTGCTGCCGGCCGGGCTGGGCCTGCCCGGGTGGCCATGAGCAGTGTGGGGCTGCAGCCCAGCCCCAGAAAGGCTGATTAACACCTCAGCTGCCCCCCCAGCACGGCCTGAGCCTGGCCCAACTCTTGTAGTTGTGTTAAACTTTAACTCTTTAGTGTTCAGATAAGATTTGCAAAGCCTCCAGCCTTGCCTTTGAATATGAAAGGGAATAAGAAGATTTCTGAAGTCAGTGATGTAAGAGCTAAGTTTTTAAGATGGAAGGAGAATGAGAAGATGCTGAAATGGCTGAAAATCTTTTTGTGAAATTGTAGGAATGAACTGATGTACTGAATATTCCTATAAACCATGGAAAGAGACATGGGGGGGTGGAAATGTTCCATTTAATAGATGATTTGACTAAAAAGCACCTGTGTTGAGAATTTCTGTCCTGAGAAAAGAAGGGGATTTTGGTTTTCTGAAGATGAAGCCTGAACAGAGAGAAAGGAGACAAAGAGAATCTTTGCTGTCGAACATTTCATTCTTAAAATTAATAGCCCATGAGACAGACATGGCCCACATCTACAACTTTGGGACGGCTGTAGAGTTGGGAGGAGCGTCACGGTTGCAGGTTCCCGGGCAGATGCAAATCGGGAAAAATAAAACCACAAGAGAACTGTCTTTTTCCTTCTTGTGGGAAAAATCCCTACAACTTCAACAAGAAGAGGCTTCTCTCTCCAGAAGTGAACTGAGAAAGACTAAATTGGGCACTGACCGAAGTATTTGTTATATGTTTGTTTTGTTGTTATGAAGATTGGGAGAGGGAGGGAAGGAGTGATCTGAAAAATCTCATTCTGAAATTTTTTTTTTCCTCTCTTTTTGTTTGTGTAGTTAATAAATTTTCTTTAATACTCTCTCAAGTTTTAGGCCTGCCTTGCTCTTTTGCTCCTGGTTCTGTCTCACAACAGAAAAAATTAATTTATTTAAATTGGCAACTCAAACCGAAGACATAACAGTAAAAAGAAAAACTAAAGAGGACAAAAAAATATTTTCTCATTGTCTTTGTAAATAGAATATAATCACTTTGAATACTTCTGAAATCTTTCTAATTAACCACAAAATATTTGAAAACTTATATCAAATTATTTCCCAAGGCTTGGCTTTTTAAGGTGTTCTGTATGTTAATGAGCCCTGGAGCACTGAATTCCTGAACTGAAGAGCTGAACTGAACAAGCCTCTGGAGCAGTAAAATTCAGCAGCAGCCTCCAAGTTGCTGAGGATGGCAGCAGCCTCCACTGAGGCTATCCCTGCCCAGAGACCATGGGGGAATGGGCAGACAAGGAGAGCGTCCCTGGGACTGGGGAAGCAGAACTCAGAGGCACCAGCAGGTCCAGGTGGAAATGGAATGTAGAATGTGGCTGTGAAAGCCCTGCCTGGGCTGTGCCAAGCAGGACAGACAAGCCCTGACTCCCATCCCCCAAATAATGCTCACAGCGAGACATTTAAAAGGAATTAAAATTATTTGTGTTCACTGAGTTGGATGTACTGGAGCAAAACCAACAAGAGATTCTCAGGAGCTCAAAACAACAAAACAGACTTTACTGACAACTTTAGAAAATCTGAGAAATTTTGGCAAAAGGTTTAATACGACATTTAATCAACAAAAAAGGCTTCTCAAAGCATTAACTTGGCCCATTGTACTTCTCTAAGCCTGCTCAATTTTAAGTTAATCAAAATTTGCGAGAGGACAGAAATAGAAGAAGACACAGAGGAAGGGAAGGACATATATGATACAGAGAAGCACACAAATAGCTACCAACTCCTGGATTCTAGTGGCATTCAGACAGAAATTCCAAGAGGAGGTAGAGTCAAGATGTGTGCTTGCTGTGTGTTCAGCCTTAAATACCCCTTGGTCTTCCTGGGACCTTCCCCCAGGTGGGACTTTCAGTCATTTGGTCATGCAGGAGCTGGGCTGGGGCTATAGAAGTGGATGTGGAGCATTGCCTTTTGTGTGCCAGGGACTGGCAGACACTGCTGGGCTGGGATAGAGGCTCAGGGGGGATTGGGGTTACAGGGCACAGCAATGCTAGGGTTACAGGGCAGGGCAAGGCTGCACCTGCCCCTATCTCCCACACCTATGAAATATTTTGAGCCAAAAATCTCCTCAAGTCTCTCACAACAGGAATGTTGGAGGTAGAATCCCAATTCTGGCCATGGGCACCTGGCTGAGAAAGACAGGTTTTTTTGTAGGAAAGCACAGAGCTTCAGTGTTTGGAAGGCAGGTGAGAGCCTCACTAGGCTATGACCAGCCAGACTTGCCAGTAATGGCAGATTCTGTCTGGGAGCAGTCTTTGGGTATAGAGAATTTTGGAGGTGGAATCCCAATCTTGTCCATGGGTGCCTGTGAAAGCAGGGCAGTTCTTTCCCATAGGAAGGAAATCACGGAGCCTTCCTTACTAAGTGGGGACAGAAGAGAGGTGACCCTTGTGAAACCACTGCCAGACATTCTTGTCCTGGCAATATTCCTTTGGGAGTAATCCCTGGATATAAGGAAATTTGATGGTGAAATCCCAATTCTAGCCATGGATGCCTGGAGGAGAAAGGCAGTTCTTTTCCATAGGAAGGAAAGCAGGGAGCCCCAGTGTTTCAGTAGCAGATGAGAAGAGACACTCAACATGCCAAGGTCAGCTGGACCAGTCAGGTGGCTCCCTGGAGGCCAAACCAGCCAGACTTGTTCTGTGTTCCCTTGGTTTTATGGGGCCCTACAGTGTCACAATGGCTCCTTGATTACAAGAAGACCTTCAGTGTCACCATGGACCTTTGGACCATGGGGCTTTGTGGTGTCACAATGCTCTCCTTTGGCTCCACAGTGTCCCAATGGACCAAATGATTACAGGAGGCCCCTCTGTGTCACCCTGGAGCTTTGGTTCCATGCAGCCCTGCAGTGTCACAATGGTCTCCTTTGGCTCCACAGTGTCACAATGGACCATTGATGACATGAGGCCCCCAATGTCACAACGGACCTTTGGTTCCATGTAGCCCTGCAGTGTCACAAAGACCTCTTGGTTTCACGAGACCCAACAGTATCACAATGTTTCTCTTGTTTCTGTTGGGACCATCAAGGTCACAATGGTCTCTCCATGGTTCCATGAGGTCTCACAGTGTCACAGTGCTTTGCTTATTCCATGGGGCTTCCTAGTGTCACAATGGACTCCATGATTCCATGGGGCCCCTCAGTGTCACAATGGTCTCCTTGGTTCCAGGAGGCTGTGAAGTGTCTGAATGGGCTCTCCATGGTTCTATGAGGCCTTGCAATGTCACGATGGACCTTTGGCTCCAAGGGGTCTCACAGTGTCACAGTGTCACCCTTTGCTTCCATGACACCCCGAAGTGTCATAATGCTCTCCAGGGTTCCAGGAGGCCCCGCGGTGTCACAATGGACCCTTGGTTTGATGGGATCTCAATGTCACAATGATCCAAACATTCCATCACAAAGGTCCACATCACAAAGGTCCCCTTGGCTCCATGTGGCCCAGCAATGTCACAGTGGTCTCCATGATTCCATGAGACCCTACAGTGTCACAATGGTCCCTTGGTTCCATGAGGCCCAGCAATACCACAGTGGTCTCCATGATTCCATGAAGCCTTACAATGTCACAATGTCCCCTTGTTTCCATGGTCCCTGTGCTGGTGCATTCCCCCCTGCCCTTCTCAGCCCACCCTGCCAGCTGAGAAATGCTCGCTGGGGCTCGCCCTTGGCCAACAGCCCCTGGGCTCAGCTCCTCTGGAGCTCAGCACAAACACTGTCTGCTCCCAGGCACTTGCTGCTGCCCAACGAGCTCCTGGTTCCTTTAGGAGCAGCCCTGGAACTGCTTTTGTTCCCTCAGGCACAACATCCCTGTTCTCACCCTTCCAAAGAAAGCTGTGGATGCCAAGTGCAGCCAGGATGAAACATTGCTGTGCTCAAAGCCCCTCCCTTGGGGCCCTGCAAACAGCACTCCACAAGGAGCCCCTTGGAGCTCTCCTGGGCCAGCACCTCCCTCTGAGCGGGGCCTCTCCGAGCCGGGAACTCTCCTGTTTGCTGCACTCGGGGCATCCCCGAACAACCACGGAGCCTGGGCCAATCCCCCACTCCTCAAGGCTCAGCCCTTCACCAGTGGGGAGATCCCAAAGCATTCGGAGGGAGCATTTCCCTGCCCTCCAGGGGAATTCCTCACAGCTCCCTGCCACTGACTCTCTCTGTCTGTGTGCACACACGAGTGCCTGTGCCCTGGCAAATGTGGCAGAAATGCTGCTCTCTGAGGGTTTGAGTGCCTTGGGTATCTGAGTCAGTCAGGCTGTCAGGTTAAGTCATGAGGTACAAGCTAAGTTAAATGCTGCTAAGGGTTGTTCTTTTGCTAAGTTGTTACTTTTAACTGTAGTTGCTTTTAAGGCCTTAAAAGTGTTCTGAGTGTGGGAAGAGGTTTCACAGCAGCTCCCATCTCCTCCTGCGCCGGCAGATTCACACAGAGGAGAGGCCCTACGAGTGTGAGAATGTGGGATGAGCTTCAGCCAGAGCTCCAACCTGAACTGTCACCAGAGGATCCACACAAGGGAACAGCCCTACGAGTGTCCCCAGTGTGGGAAGAGCTTCATCCAGAGCTCTCACTTGACCAAACACCAACAGGGGCCCTGCGAGTGCTTCAAGTGTGGGAAGAGCTTCGTGCACTGCCCCAAGTTCATCCTCCATCACAGGATCCATGCTGGGCAGAGCCCTGGTGACCCACATTCTCAGTGATCCAGGTTGGGAAGACACCTGGCTGGTGCTCTCCATGTCCTCCTGGCTCCCCACAGGCACCTGGATGAATGCAGGGGCAGGAACATCCATCAGGACTCTGATCGATGTTGGAAATTAATTGAGAGGAGATGATTTTTTGACTTTACAGCCCAAAAAATCTCATCTACTCTGTGCAGTATTTTTATCTGCTGGCGTCAAGGAACGCTGGATGATCTTGGAGATCTTTTCCTACCTGAATAATTTCCATGTTTATCCCATTATAACACTCTGAATTGGGATAAAAATATTAAAATTAAGCAAAGACATCTTAAGCTGAATCATTTTACTGGTATTTGAGGATGAATGTGGGGTTCAGGGGAATATTCAGGAGAATTGATGTGCTCTGGGACCATCCAAGTCAAGGGACATGGCCATGATCTCGTAGTTGTTACAGCAGAACGTGTCCATCTGAGCCTGCCTGTTCTCCAGGAATTCCAGTTGTCTGTTCCTGGCCTGGGTCTCCCCATCCGGGGTGTGTCCCCTGAAGTGTCCAAATCCCTGCTGAAGTGCCCGAGCTGCTCTGGGCTGTGGATGTTCCTGTCCCCGAACCTCTCCTGGTCAGTGCCATGGAGGGCTGGGAGGGGTTTTAGGGACTCCTGGGGGAACTGAGTGAGGCTTCTGTGGCTCTTGGGGACATTTGTAGTGCTGGGAGGAGCTTTGGGGGCCTTCTGGGGGGGTTGTGAGTTCTGGGGTCCTTGAAGAGCTGCGTGGCTTGTGAGAGAATTTGGGTGGATCTTGGGGAAGATCAGAAGGGGTTTTTTTTGTTTTTTGGGGTATTTATGTTGCAGGGAGCGGCTGCGGATTCGTTGTGAACAGAAGCTATGGGGTGATTTGGGGGATCCAGGAGTGGCTGTGGGGTTGGGAGGGGATTTTAGGGCAGTTGTGACCCCCACTCAGCACCCCAAAACTGGCAATCGAGCCTGCCCCAAAGGTGCTGCCAGGGTTTAGGGTCTCCATGTTGGGGTTCATCCTCCTGGTGCTGTGGAAGAAGGTGAAGAGGGGTCCCCAGGGGCTGTGTCTGTCCCCCCAGAGCATGTGTGACCCCCCCATCCCGGTGTCATCCCCTTTTCCCTCCTCACAGGGCTCCTGCCCCAGCTCCTGCTCCCCCCAGAGGGAATTTGGGGTGGGGGCAGAGGGGGCTGACCCCAGCCCAGCCCCTTTGTTCAGCACCAAGCTGGGCTTGGGGCCGCAGGAGGAAGAGGCTGAGGGGAGGCAGATCCTGCAGGTGGGACAGTGCTTGGGCTCAGAGCAAGGTCCTGCCCTGCACACCTGGCTCAGGTGTGACCCTGCCCCGGGAAGGGAGCGGGACATTCCCATCCCCATGGATCAGGGCTGGGAGCAGCACTTGGAGCACAGACATGGAAGTACTGGGAGTGACTGGGACCACACTGAGGGCTACTGGGAACAACTGGGAATGACAGCTGTGTGCTGAAGGTAACTGGTATATACTGGGAATGAGTGAGATCATCCTGGGGGCAGCTGGAACCATACTGGGGACTCTGGGATGAGTGGGAATGAGCATGCTGTGGGCAACTGGGATATACTGGGAGTGTCTGGAAGAATACTGGAGGGGACAACACTGGGTACAACTGGGATCATGTTGGGGGCCACTGGGAGCAGCTGGGAGTGAGTGTGTCTCTACTGGGGGCCACTGAGATCATACTGGCCATAACTGGGACTACACTAGGGGCAGCTGGGTGCAACTGGGATGACACTGAGGGGGACTGGGACCATACTGGGAGTGACGGGGAGCATGCTAAGGGCAGTTTGGACCATGTTGGGGGCAACTGGGATATACTGGGAGCAATTGGAGCTGCACTGAGGGTGACTTGGAGTGGCTGTGGGCAACTGGAATCATGCTGGAGGCAACTGGGAGGAAGTGGGAGTGACTGGGAGCATGCTGGGGTCAACTGGGACGTAGTGAGAGAGACTGGAAGTCACTGGGATCATACTGGGAGTGAGTGGAACCATGGCAATGGCCTGGGCTGGGTGAAGTGGGGCCTCAGGGTGTGCAGGGAATGCTGAGACCCTGCAGGGCCTTGTGGAACCAAGGGGCCATTGTGCCACTGTGGAACCAAGGAGAGCCTTGTGAGGGCCTGGGGCCCAATGGAATCAAGGGGCCATTGTTCCATTGCAAGGACTCTTGGAACTAAGGGAACAATTGTGACACTGTGGTGCCCCATGGAACCAAGGGTCCCTCGTGACACTGCAGGATCTTGTGTAACCAGGGCTCCCTTGTGACACTGCAGCACCAAGGAATTCATGGTGGCACTCGGAGGCCTCATGGAGCCATGAGGCCACAGTGACACTGCAGGGCCTTGTGGGACCATGCAGAGCATTGCGACAGAGCAGGACCTCATGTAATGATGGGGCCATTGTGACACTCCAGGGTCCCATGGAACCAAGGGGCCAGTGCTGTTCCTCAGGGACTCATGAAATGAAGGAAACATGTTTGACACCATGGTGTGCCTTGGGACCAAGAGGCCACTGTGACACGGTGGAACCAAGGAGAGCATTGCTGCACTGCGAGACCTCATGGAACCAAGGATCCATTGTGACACTGCAGGGCACTGGGGGACCAAAGTGCCATTGTGACACTGTGGGGCCCAAGGATCCAAGAGACTTTGTGACACCAAGGGGTCCCATGTAACCAAAGGGACATTGTGACACTGGAACGCCTCATGGAATCATGGAGACCATTGTGACACTCCAGGACCTCACGGAACTGTAATGGTACCAAGTTAGCTGAGAGTCTTGATCTCTTGGAGGGTAGGAGGGCTCTGCACAAGGACCTGAATAGACTGGATCCAGGGCCTAAATCCAACAAGATAAGGTTTAACAAGACCAAGTGCTGGGTCACTTATGAACTTTGGCCACAACAAGCCCTGCAGTGCTACAGGCTGGGGACAGAGTGGCTGGACAGCTAGACAGAAAGGGACCTGGGGAAACTGATGGACAGCAGGCTGGACATGAGCCAGCAGTGTGCCCAGGTGGCCAAGAAGGCCAATGGTTCCGGGCCTGGATCAGGAATGGTGTGGCCAGCAGGAGCAGGGCAGTGATTCTTCCCCTGTGCTCAGCACTGGTTGGGCAGCACCTCGAGTGCTGTGTCCACTACTGGGCCCCCAATTTAGGAAGGACATGTAGGGGCTGGAGCGTGTCCAGAGAAGGACAACAAGGCTGGTGATAGGTCTAGAACACAAGTCCTGTGAGGAGCAGCTGAGGGAGTTGGGGTTGTTTATCCTGGAGAAGAGGAGGCTCAGGGAGATGAGGTAGTATCAGGGCACAGGATAGACGTGATGATCTCCAGGGCATTATCCAGCTTGGCTGATTCTGTGATTCTCTGAAACCACCCCTGGAGAACTTGCAGGATGAGCCCTGGGCTTCCTCTTCACAAGGTCCAGCAGCCCAGGTCCCTCAGCTTCTCCACACAGCCCCAAAGCCCATCCTGTCAGTCCTGCAGAGCCTCTGCAGCCCCTCCTCAATGCCCACAACAGGGAGCCCCACACCCAGACACAGCAGCCCAGATGTGCCCCGCTGGCCTGTGGTGCCTCTGGCAAGGGAGCAGCACGAGACACTGCAGGACCCTGCAGACAATTCCTGAAGCACTTGGAGGATGATCCTGCTCCCCAAGGGATCTTCCCATGGTGCCAACTGAGGACAAACAGGGATGGGCTGTTGGCAGGGGAGAGAACGAGGGTGGGCAATTGGGAGAAATCAGAAGCAGGAAAGTGGAAAGAAAGCAAAGGTCAAGCAAAGGAAATGCTCAGGGCAGTTTCGGGGTGGCTGCCAGGCAGCCCTGGCTCTGAGCAACAACATCTGCATTAGGACAGGAAACTCACAGCTGATGGGAACAAACTTTCTGCCTGACTTCAGAGGCCACAACAAACCTGAGTGGTTTCCCTGCCGTCCCCCAGCCCTTGCTGGCCCCAGGGGCTGATGGCATTTGTGCTCACTCAGCTCCATGTCCCCACAGCAGCACCATGGGGGTGCTGACCCTGCTGTGTGCAATGCAAACAGGGGCTCCTGAGCCAGTGCTGCCGTGTGTGTGCCTGCAAGGATGCGGCTCCTGTGTGAGCTGGGGGAGAGGCCAGGGCTGCAGAGGGGGGGATGTTGTTGGCAGGTGCATGAGGACGCTCTGGGACGCTGCCCTGGGGTGTCCAGTGCAGTGGGGATGGATCAGCCCCTGCTCTGCTGCTCCTTGCCAGGGTGTCCCCCTTGCAGGGACCTTGCAGAGCACCAGCCATGCTGTTTGCCCCCAGCCTGCCCATGGCCAGCCTGGGGCTGCTCCTGGGGCTTTTCTGCGCTCAGCATTGGGCTGGCCAAGTGTTGTGGAGAGAGCCTGGCCAAGGAGCCTGGAGCCCCCAGGCCCTGCCCTGAGGCATCAGCGCTGCCCCAGCAGTGCCCATGGCCTGTCCCTGCTGCAGCCCCGGCACTGCCACCCCCAGGGCTGTGCCCGGCCCCAAGAGCACTCAGACCCTGCAGCAACACGAGGGCCAGGAGGGCAGCGGGGCAGTGGCACGGGAGCAGCACTGGCAACACCAAGTGCTGCTGCTGCTGCTGGGCACAGCTGCTGTGCCAGCACTGATCTGCCCCAGCTCTGCACACAGACATTGCTGCTGCAGCTCCAGAGAAGGGAACAAATGGAGAATATCTGGAGAAAACTTTGCTGTAAGATTCTGTAGTTCATTTAATGCCATAGAGGGTACATCTCCTCATTGACACTGTCTGTGGGTCACAGTAAAGGTGGAAAAATTTAAAATGAAATATGGCACAAGCAATGGCAGTTCTTTGTGGAATATATTGAAAAACTAAAACAAAGAAAAAGAAAGAACAAACCAACAACCAAACCAACAAGAATAATCAAATATCACTTGAATTACAAGTGATTGTATAAATTGGCCAACAGTTTAATGTTCCTGAAAACATCCAGTCATCAGTGTCCACACTGCAGCCTTGAGCTCCTGGTTCCTGAGGCTGTAGATGAGAGGGTTCAGGGCTGGAGGCACCACTGAGTACAGAACTGACAGGGACAGATCCAGGGACGGGGAGGAGATGGAGGGGGGCTTCAGGTTTGCAAACACTGCAGTGCTGAGGAACAGGGAGAGCACAGCCAGGTGAGGGAGGCAGGTGGAAAAGGCTTTGTGCCGTCCCTGCTCAGAGGGGATCCTCAGCACAGCCCTGAAGATCTGCACATAGGAGAAAACAATGAACACAAAACCACCGAGTCCTAAACAGGCAGTAACAGCAAGAAGCCCAAGTTCCCTGTGGCTAGAGTGTGAGCAGGAGAGCTTGAGGATTGAGGGGATTTCACAGAAGAACTGGCCCAGGACATTGCCCTTGCACAGGGGCAGGGAAAATGTATTGGCCGAGTGCAGAAGAGAGTAGAGAAAGCCACTGGCCCAGGCAGCTGCTGCCATGTGGGCACAAGCTCTGCTGCCCAGGAGGGTCCCGTAGTGCAGGGGTTTGCAGATGGACACGTAGCGGTCGTAGCACATGATGGTCAGGAGGGAAAATTCTGCTGACATGAAGAACAGAAAGAAAAAGAGCTGAGCAGCACATCCTTCATAGGAGATGTGTCTGGTGTTCCAGAGGGAATTGTGCATGGCTTTGGGGACAGTGGTGCAGATGGAGCCCAGGTCGCTGAGGGCCAGGTTGAGCAGGAAGAAGAACATGGGGGTGTGCAGGTGGTGGCCGCAGGCTACGGCGCTGATGATGAGGCCGTTGGCCAGGAGGGCAGCCAAGGAGATGGCCAGGAAGAGGCAGAAGTGCAGGAGCTGCAGCTGCCGCGAGTCTGCCAATGGCAGCAGGAGGAAGTGGCTGATGGAGCTGCTGTTGGACATTTCCTGGGTCTCAGCATGGGGATCTGTAAATTAAATAATCATGGAAGAGTTCAGTTTGGAGAGGACTTGAAATATCCCAGCCCAGCTTGGTGGCACTTTCCCCCACTGCCTGCCCAGGGCTCTGTGCCTGGAGCTGTCCCTGCCAGCAGCTGCTTCCCTGTGCCCAGGGCTGGGCCCTGCCAGTGCTGCCAGAGCCCAGCCCAGCCCTGGGGGCTCAGCTCTGCCCTGCAGACCCCTCCCAGCACAGGACACTGCCCATGGCCAGCTCTTCCTCTGCAGTCTCTGTTGGCAACGTCACAGCAACCCTGAGGAGGCTGGAAACGTCACACTAATGCTGCATGTAAGGGACCTTGTGCTGGTTACTGTGACTGACTTCTTTATTAAGATCTGAGAAATAAATTTCTTATTTCTCCCTACCTGAACTTAGAGATAAATATCTATATGCAATTTCCCATCTAGGCAACCCGGAGCAGTAGGCTAAAAAAGCAGAATTTTCCTTTTTATGTAGCCCCTGAATTGCTGTGCTCCCTATATAATCTACTTGGAAATGTTCTGGAGTTAAATGTCATGCTGGGAGCAGTCCTGAACAATGCAGCATCCTCAACACACAAGGACAACACTTCCAAGCATTACCAGCTGTCTCCTTCCACCCAGACCTTGTCCCCCAGTGCTGGGAGCAGCTGCCAGGGCTGGCTGAGAGCTGTCCCTGGCAGGCAGCAGAGTCCCTGCCCCAGCACAGCACCCTGGGCTGCAGGACCCTGCTCTGCACCACAGCCCTGGGCACCCCTGGCTGCTCTACACAAGAGATCATCAGAGAATGTACTCACCGAGTCTGCAGACATTGGGATGTTCCAGCTTTAGGAGATCACTGCAGGAGCTGCAGCTGCATTGTCCTGCAGCCAGAGGCTTCCTGTGTCAAGGGCTGGGAGTGATTCTGCCCCAGGCACTTCTGAGCATCTTCCCAGCCCTGACTGATTGAAACTCTCTGTGCCTCTGTGCTGTGCCCGGGGTAGTTGCAGGCAGTGCCCCAGCCCTGCTGGGCTGGGAGAAGAGCTGATCATCAAGAGAAATGTGTTTTTGAAGCTCTTCTTGGTTTCCAGGAGCACCTTCTGTGCCAGGAGCCCAGCCCAGCTCATCAGCACAGACACAGCACAAGGACTTTAATGACCCTCTTGGGGTTTGTGCTGAGGCCCTGAACATCAGTCCCTGAGAGGGAGCTGAAGAAACCTCTCAAGAACTCCAAGTCAGAATCAAACTCCAAAATTTCCTAAAGTTTTAATGGGCCCCACTGAGGGATATGACTGAGAAAGTGTCCCCAGGTTCGTTAGAGCAGGAAATTGGAGGCAGAGATGACAGGTGGGGACAAAGAGAAGCCAAGTCTTGGTGCCCTGGGGCACAGCAGGGTCTGTGCCACCAAGAGCTGGGAGGACACACCTTGTCCTGAGCCACTGGGGCCTCCTGGCACAGCCCCAGCAAGGCTGGGCACTGTCACCCCTTGTCCTGCCCTCAGCATCCCCCCACATGCCAGTGGCCTCAGGGATCTGCTGGGACGAGTCCCTGGGGAGCCTCGGTCAGGAATGGCCCTGGGGGGCTCCTTCATGCTCCCAGGGACTGCAGGTTTTTCAGAGGACTTTGGGTTTTGCTTTTTCCTTGGAGTCTCTGAGAATTTGTGCAATCATGGCCTCCAATTATCAGCTTTAATTAGTCTCTTGAGAGGCTTTGTCAGTAACAACACTCAGTGGAGCTCATTAATGCTTCAAGGTTCTTCAGTTTTTTAAGGTACTTTCCTTTTCCTTTCTTCTCTGAGTCTTTGAGAGGGTTTTGGGTCATCATGGTCTCCAATTCTCTCCTCCAAGGAGTCCATGTGGAGCCTGTGTTGGACCCATTAATGCTTTGAGACACTTTGGGTTTTTCTTCTGAGTTGGACTCCTGGAAAGATTTGTATAATCTCCTCGCAGGCCCTGATGTTCAAGGGCTCAGCACCAAAGACACCACGGAGTTCATTGGGATCAAGCAAGTCCTGACAAACCATGGCTCTGCCTTCATTTCCCTCTGGTCTAGGGCGGTTAATTAAAAATGTTTCCTACTATAGTTATGGAGAAATACTTCAAACAGCTTCTAGGAGATATTTAGTAATATTTTAGAGGGTATATTTTATCACATTTCTGTTTAGAGCAGATGTGATTGCAGCATTCTGTGATTGATATTGATCCAGGGTCTCTCCTCAGGAGGTCTGACCTGCTCACAGAAGCTGTGCCTTGAGGTGTGACCTAGTTTGAACAACCTTGCTGCACATTGCCCAACCCCATCCTGGCTGTCCTCACTCACCTGGGACCTGCTTTGCTTGGAGAGCTAACTGTACACAGCCAAAGAGGATATTTTTCTTTTGTAATATTTTTTTTTAATAATCTAAAGCTCTTTAATTTCCCCATTGAAAATAGACACCTTCCTTTAGTGTGTGCCAGCCCAAGGATCCACCAAGGAGGTTTCTCTTCCCCAGGGCAGAGATATTCAAGGAATCTTAGAGATCTTTGGAGTCCTTGGTTCCACAAAGCATTGCTGTGTCACCATGGACTCTTGATTCTGTGAGGTTCTGTAATGTCACAATGGATGTTTGGTTCCATGGGGACCCACAGTGTCACAGGGGTCTCCTTTTTCCTGTGGCACCCAGCAGCAAACCCCACTGGCAGGGCCAAATGCCTGGGAAGAAGGAGGAGGGGACATTTGGAGTGATGGTTTTTGTCTTCCCAGGGCACAGTGACGTGGGGTGGGGCCCTGCTGTCCTGGAGATGGCTGAACACCGGCCTGCCCATGGCAGGGCTGAGAGACAACAACCTCTGTGCATGGAACTACAACAGCAGAGAGGTTGTCACAATCCGCTATTAATACAGAGTGGGGGTCGTGATGGTTCGTTTGATCTCAGAGGTGCAAACAGGCAAATAGCAAGGGACAAAATCAGTTTATTCAACAACAGCAATGCATTTTTATTAAATGCCAACAACTCAGTTGCGATAGAGGGGAGAGATACAGGAAACAAAGTATAGAGAGAGAAAAAGAAGGGGATGGGAAAATAGCTACCAACAGACGAGATGGATGTCCCCATGGACCAGCCAATGGACGAGTCTTCATCCGTGGGGAGATCTCAAGGGTCTGCTCCAGAGGGTTGCTCTTTTATAGTCCTTCTCCCAAGCAAGTGGCCTCTGGCCAAGAGGTGGGAAGATTTATGGACCATTGTGTGGTGCTGCAGGAGACAAGTGCCATTGGGCAGTACATGCAGTCTCCAGTTGGTACAACACAATCTCTGGTTGGTGCCATGACAGCACAGTCCAGTGAACACAATACACCAGCACACAGTCACCTGACAAGCATCCATCGTGGCCAGGCCAGGAAACCATTGTCCAGAGTCAGCCTGGGTGGGGGTCCTCGAGGTCTCCTTGCAACGGTTGAGAGGCAAAATCGAGGGGAACTTCAGACCAACCCTTACACAGGTCAGGCTGAAGGGTGGGCTTAAAAGACTGTCACCAGCACAGGAAATATCAATGTGAGAGGAAAGATGTGTGCTCATGTCTTTACAAATCATTTGGTGGGTGAAGGGATGGGTGTTAAGGTCTCTGAAATTGGTCATAGCATTTCTACTGACTTTGGGCAGCAGGTTTGTTACCGGGCCCAACCAGCTTGGCTCCTGACACAGACAAGGGTTTTCACTGGTTTATACTGATTTTTACCCATTTTCCTTGTTTGTAGAGGTCCATACTGTTTTTTTCTTGTCTATACTGGTTTGTACTGGTTACTACTGGTTTGCATTACACAGTTGGTTACTGTTTTTTACTGGTTTTTGCCACTTATACTGGTCCATACTGCTCCATACTGGTCCTTACTGGTCTGTACTCGTTTATACAGGTGTCAGGGTGCCATCAGAGCTGTCGTTCATGGGGCAGTGCCTGGGGGTGAACCCCAAATCCTACGGGGTGTGGCACCACCAGGCCTGGGTGCTGGGTCTAGCTGCAGCGCCCCCTGCTGGCCGGGAGGACCTGGCACTGTGCAAGCACCTCCTGGTGGCCAACCCTGCAACTGTGAGTGGGTTGTACTGGTTTGTACTGGTTTGTGCTGGGATGGGGTGCTGGGGTGTTACTGGTTTGTACTGGGTTATACTGAGAAAGGGAGCAGGGGTGTGTGAGTGCCCCCTGCTGGGGGGGAGGACCTGGTGGCCAACTCTGAGTTATACTGGGTATACTGGTTTATATTGGGATGGGGTGCTGAGGGTCACTGGGTTGTACTGGGTTGTACTGATTTATACTGGGATGTGGTCCTGGGAGTGACTGGGTTGTAATGGTTTATACTGGGTTATACAGGGATATTCTGGATTTTACTGGGTTAAACTGGGGTGTACTGGGTTATACTGGGAGGGTGCTTGGGGATGCTTGGCACTCCACTGGGAGCAACTTCCGGGGATGCTGGCCTTACTGATTTATACTGGGATGGGGCTTGGGACCTACTGGGAGTGACTTCAGGTTGTGCTGGCCTTACTGGTTTATACTGGTAGCTGCTGCCATGGACTCAGGGGCTCAGGGGTGGCTCCCAGTGCTTACTGGTTTATACTGCTGCCCTCCCAGTATAAACCTGGGAGCCCCAGGACCACATTAGGAGCCCCTAGACTACACTGGGAATGGGTTTGGGTGCATGAGGCCTTACTGGTTTATACTGGGAGCTGCTGCCATGAGCCTCAGGAGCTTGGGGGTGGCTCTCAGTGCTTACTGGTTTATACTGGTGCCTTCTCAGTCCACACTTGAGAACACCGGTGGGTGCTGACAGCCAGGCAGAACCCCAAGGTTGAGCTGGCCTATGTGGGATCTTTCTGAGCTGTGACTTCTCCAACTTCTCGGCCTGGCACCACCGCCTGAGGCTCCCAGTGCCTGCCAGGAGCTCCAGCAAAGGAGAGGTGAGGATACTGCCCTCTGAAAAGCTGTAGGAAGGTGAAGGATTGCCTGGAAAAATTCCCACAATTCTGTTGGATCCCCAAAATTTTCCAGCCCCTCCCTCACCTAAACTGGGAGCTGGTGGGTTCTGTTGGGTTGAATGGGTGACCTGGTGTTCCTAAATCTCTCTTGACTTCTATGGGTAAGTCTGGTGCCCTAAATCCCTGTTGATTTTAATGGGTAGACTTGAACTTCCACACACCTGGATATTCAGATATTTGGGTGCCCCCTTTGCCACCCCAGAGCTGGAGCTGGTGCAGAACGCCGCTTTCACTGACTCCAGAGTCCAAAGTGCCTGGGTGTACCTGCACTGCATGCTCTCCCGAGGTAACTTGGGGATTCCTCGCACCCCTGGGCCCCTCACCTGGAGTTTTGGGGTGCCCCCTGAATGTTGGGGTGCCCCTTGACAGCCTCCCAGCTGCTGAGGGTCATCTGTGTCCAGGTTGACCAGGAGGATGCAATAGTGGTCATCATCTTCTCTCATGGCCAGTCAGGACACTTGGGTGCCCCAAGCATCACCTGGGTACACCTGGGTACACCTGGGTATTCCCAAAAATCTCCTGGATCCCCCCAGAAATCACCTGGGTACACTGGGGTGTCCCCAGATATCACTTGGATATCCCCAGAAATCACCTGGGTATACCTGGGTACCCCTAAAATATCCTGGATCACCCCAAAAATCACCTGGGTACACCTGGGTACCCCTTGGACACCTGGATCCAAACCCAAAACCCATGTGATTCCCAAAAACCAGTGTCCCTAAATCCTCATTGCTTTGACTGGGTAGACCTGGTGTCCCTGAATACCCATTGACTTCAATGGGGTACACCTGGTGTCCTGTTGATCCCTAATTATATACACTAATCTTTACCAGTGGTCCCAGTTATGCCCCAGTGCTCCCAGTATCCCCAATGCTCCCCCCCCCTCCCTTATCTGCTCCCAGGAATAGCTCCTAGTTTGACTAATTTGCCCTCCCATTTCTCCCAGTGCTCCCAGTTTGCCCCTTTCCTCCTTTCTAGTGCTTCCAGTTCCCCCTCAGTAGTTCCAGTTCCTCCCCCTTAGCCCTTCCCAGTGCTCCCAGTTTAACCAGTAGCCCTTCCCGATCAAGCCCTATCAATGGGTAGACCTGGGGTCCCTAAATCCACAAAAGACTTCCATAGGTTAGACCTGGTGTCCCTCAGTTCCCATTGGCTTCAAGGGATAGACCTGATGTCGCAAAATGTTTGGTTGTAAAAATGCCAATTTTGGGCTCAGAATTCCCAGATTTTGAGCTGAAAATGGAGATTTTTGGGCTTACCTGGAGGCACAGCTCCAGCACAGGCCCCAGGTGTGGGATCAGGGATTCAGAACCGGCTTCCAGGAATTCATCCAGGACTTCCAGAGCATCAGCACCGTGTTACTGGAGTGGAAATTCCTGGAATTCAGCCCATATCCCCCAAATTTCCCCACTTCAGAACCAAATTTCCACAAAATCCACATTGACTTTAATGGAAAGACCTGGTGTCCCTATATCCCCTTTAATTTTAATGGGTAATCCTGATGTCCAAAAAATCCCTAATGGGAGATTAATATTATGAGGGATGGGGAATCTTAGAGACATTGTAAAAGAGGGTTTATTGCTTTATTGCATCCGTCTCATAGAAGGCTGTGACACTAAAAGTGTTACATCCAATGCCATAATACCAGAACCTGCTGCATTCTTAGTTACAATGCCTTATGTTAGTTCTTTAGCCAATTAAATACTTCTATGAAATTTGCAAGTGTCTTTTTATACCAATCATTAATTGCTTTGCTTCCCATGTCTTTGCTGCATTGCGTCATTTTTCAGCCAATCATATAACACTTCACACACTTACATTGACACATCTTAAGTTTCTAACTAAATTATAAATAACAGTTTTTATTACTAAATTTTAAAATCTTTTACTATCTTACTTAATAGACTGCTTTGCTTACGTAATAGATATTTCTGTTTGCTGAAAACATATTTCCACTTAAACTACAAACTTATATTCTTGTTTCATGTCTGTTTCACTCAAATGCTCTAATTCTCCAAGCTTTCTCCAAGGTCTTAGATCAAACCCTGTATCCATCTCTATCTCTGAGCCTGTATGCCCAAGGCCCTGAGAGCTCTCCATGCCTGCATTTCCCACACTGCAGTATCCCAATGGTCCCTTGGTTCCATGGGGACTCACAGTAGCAGAAGGGTCTCCTTGGTTCTACAAGATCCTGCAGAGCCCCTTGATTCAACAAGGCCTCAAAGTGTCATCATGGCCTCCAGGATTCCATGAGGCCCCACAGTGTCACAATGGACCTTTGGTTCCATGGGGCTGCAAAGTGTCACAACAGTCTCCATGACTCCATGAGATCCCACAGTGTCACTATGGCTCCCTGGTTCCATGGAGCCTGACAGTGTCACTATGGATTCCTTGGTTTCATAAGGCCCTGACATTTCAGACCACAATGGTCTTTCTGTTTCACAAAGCCTCAAATTGTAAAAATTTGAGGCCTCCATGGTTTCATGAGGTCTTGCTGTGTCACAATGGTCTCCTTGGCTCTGCAGTGTCAGAATGCCCCCTCGGTCCTTTGGAGCTCACAGAGTCACTCTTGTGTCCTTGGTTCCATGAGGCCCTGCAGTGCCACAATGGTGTTTTGGTTCCACGTGGCCTCAAAGTGTCATCATGGTCTCCATGGTTCCATGAGACTCTGCAGTGCCACCATGGTCTCCTTGGTTCCACGATTTCAGAATGGCCCCTTTGTCCCATGGAGCCCCAGAGTCACTGTGGTCCCCTTGATTCCATGAGGTCCTGCCATGCTACAGTGGCCCCAATGGCTACAATGGTCTCCAGTGAGACTCTCTACAACCACCTGAACAGAGGCTGTAGTCAGGTGGGGGTCAGTCTCTTCTCCCAGGCAACCACTGATAGAACAAGAGGACACAGTCTGAAGATGAGCCAAGGATAGATTAGGTTTGATGTCATGAAAAAATTCTTCACAGAAAGAGTGATTTGGCACTGAAATCTTCTGCTCAGGGAGGTGCTGGAGTCACTGTCTCTGGCGACATTTAAAAAAAGACTAGATGTGGCACTCAGAGCCACTGTTTAGTGTTGCGGTTCAGCTTTTAATTTATATGTTGTATAAGTTGTTATATCCCTTGTTCGTAATGGTTTTTCCCTTGGTTGTTACCCCTGGTTCAATGTACAATGGTTTTGCCCTTTCCCACCAGTACCCCTGTCCATCACCCTAAGCCCCGCCCATTCTTCTAGCGCTTTCCCTGCCAGTTTTTCTAATCCACTCCCAAGCCCTTGTCAATCCCTCTTGGCCCTTCCTATTGTTCTAGCACCTTCCGTGTTTGTTATTCCATCTTAAGTATATGATTTGATGCCATGTATAAGTCCCAGCCTATGTTTCCCCCTATTGGTTGCATGTATAATTAGTCCCGCCTTATGTTACACCCCTAAACTGTTGCGATTGGTTGCTGTATCGTACCCTCCCCTGTGGGAGGTCCCCTATTTAAGTTGCTGCACACCTGTGTTCCTCGCCTTTTTGGATTCCCTTCCCTCGTGTCCAGTTCTCCTCTCACCTTCCCAATAAATCCTACCCTGGAACCTTGAAAGGTCTCCCTCTTGTTCCTTTGCTTCTCCCCACATGTGTGAAGTGGCCAAAGGCAGCTTGGAGCCCTAGCTCCACTCCTGGTTCTGGGAACCTGGGAGGTAGCCCACTCGTGACGCCGGCAGTCAGCAGAGTTAGCTGGCTTGTCAGGGTTCGGGTGGTCAAGGCTGCCGCGTCAGTTTAGTTGATGAGTTGATGTTAGATCATAGGCTGGACTTGATGATCTCAAAGGACTTTTCCAACCCTGTTCATTCTGTGATTCCTTTTCATAATAGTCTCCATTGTTCCACAAGGCCCTGCAATGCTACAGTGGACCTTTGGTTTCATGAGTCCCCACAGTGTAACAATGGGCCCTTGGTTCCATGAGGTTCCTCAGTGTCACAATGGTCTCCTTGGATCCACAGTGTCACAATGGCCCCTTGGTCACAATGGACTTCTGGTTCCATGAGCTTTCATACTCTCAGAAACAGTTCTGCAGTGTCACTGTGATGAATATGATTCATGCTAATTAAATTGTAACTATATTAGCAAAATTGTATTTAGATCAATAGAAGACAATTGTTACAGAGTAAGGGGGGAGATGGGTGAGACAGGACAAAGGACATCTTCCAGATGTTGGGAGTCAGAGAAGGATATTGGAAGGGAGTCGAAGAAGGAGGTTGGAAGGGAATAGTAAAAGGATGTAGGTCTGACAAGCAGCATCTAGAAATAGAGTCTCAACCTTGAAATGGGCTAAAATGGGACAATTCCAGGCATGGGACTTAATTAGAGTCTTGCTATGGAAAACATCTGCTCAGTCACATAGTGCACCTGTGCTACCTGCAGGTCCCACCTCGGTCACTGATGAAGACGATGAGCCTTCATCGGAAATAAGACCCTCAAAAGGATGAGAGACCCCCCCTAACCCATTAGTAGAGCGTGTGCTGTACACATAGTGACGGAGATTTAAGGAATAGAAACTGGGAGGAGTTTTTTAAAAACTTCTGTAGCATATCACATATAAGTGGGATTGTTAGCCTGGATGCTTTGGTACAAGAGGAAGGGTGAGCCCCTCCCTGTACCCCTGGTCGGTTTTGCTTATGCTTTATACAAACCTCCATTATACTAAATTACTTATTCTCAAATTTTACTTATCCTGAAATATATGTATTCAATACTTTGATTGTATTCATCTCCAATATTTTGATTGTATTCATCTCGAATACTTTAATTGTATCCATTTATAATTTTTACTATTACAAATTTGCTGGTACATTTAATCCCATTGCTTGATAAATTGGAAAAATAGAGAATCATTCATTACACGGGGACAGCCTGGGAAGGTGCCCCAGGGCAATTGTCCCACACCAGCCTCTGCAATCACCACACCCAGCACTGGCCTCTCCCCCAGCTGCAGGAGGTTGTTTGTCCCTGCATGGAGGGACACCGAGTGACCAGGCCAGCAGGGCACGTTTGCTCTGTATGAGGAGATTTCAGCAGTGCATCGTTTGTGTGTGTGGGGAGATGAACCCGAGTGAGCACAAACACCATCATCACCACTCGGGGGTGGCACATTTCTGCTGGCACAAACAGTGCCTTGAGGCCACTACACTCTGGGAAACCACCTGAATTCATTACTGGGCTGTGGTTAGAACTGCATAGAAAGAAACATCCCAGGCAGGGAGGGTCCAGGAAAAAATGCTCAGGACAGCCATGGACTGCACAGAGAGACTTTGCAGTGAGATCTCTGGGGAGAAATCAGAGCTGCCTCTCTTCTGTACCATCCCGAGGACCTGGACAGGGCTGTCCCTGGAACTGAGGGATGTAGAAAAGGCCCTTGGTGTCAGGGATGTTGAGAAGGCTGGGCAGTGTCACTGTGAGACCTCTCTCAAACCCCTTGGAAAGGGCAGAGCCATCCCAGAGGGTCCTGGGCACTTGGGAAGGGCAGACATGGAACCAGTCTGCAAACAGGGCAGGGAGGGGCACTGGGACAGTCACAGACTGGTCAGGCTCAGCAGGGAAGGGCAGGTGGCAAATCCTCCTGCAGCCATTCCAGGCACTGGCAGCACAAGGCAGGGATTGCAGAACCCCCGTGGGAGGGAAAAGAAGGGGATGTTGTGTGCCCAGACTTTAGCCAGGCCTGGGACATGGTCTGCTGTGCTCTCGTCAGAGCCAGATTGGAGAGAGCTGGGCTGCAGGAGAGGAACATGGGGTGGGTGGGAATTTGGCTGAACAATGAGGGTCAAATGTCATCCATGGCACAGAGTCCTCTTGGCAGCCACTCCCTGGTGACATCCCTCAGTGACCAGCCCTTGACCACCAGTGTAGAACATTTCTATTATCTCTACAATAGTATGAAATATATTTTCCATTTCTTTTGTGGATGCTGCCAATTTGCAGGGAGTCTGAAACCAAGCTCATCTAGTTAATGTTGACTGCAAAATGCAATTGGGCAAGATGACTGAGTTGGATAAATTTGTCTTGCCATTAGGTGCCAAGCAAGCAACAAGAAAAGGCAGAAAAGATTTAGGCATCAGAAGAAAGGCAGTTCAAAAGGGGAAAAACCAAACCCAACAAAAAAATCTAAAGCAAAACCCACCCACAATAACACAAAAACCCCACAAACAAACCAACCACAAAAAGCAAAGTCCACAAAGAGAAGAAACAGAAATCCACAGGAAATCTCCTATCAACAGAAAATGTTTAACCATCTTGTGGCAGGAAAAGATTCTGGATGTGTTGGTGCTGTTCTGGAAGAAAAATATCTTTAAAAAGAAATCAGTCCCCTACACCCCTTGCTCCTCGCTTATCCCAGTTTATTTCTGATCATGGTGTGACATGGAATGGAAAATCCCTTGGGTCAGTCCAGCCCAGCTGTCCCATCCCTTTTCCCTCAGGAACACTTGCCCACCCCAAGCCCATGGGTTGGAGGGGGTTGCAGACACGCCTCATCTGTGGCAAGCACTGTGACAAGGACAGGAGAACAGAACAACATTTCTTCTTGTCAAGGACAGTAGAACAGAACTGAACAGCCTTATAGAAACAGATCAAGGATGTAGATGAGGCAAAGAGAAGTCACACAAACGCAAGTAGGATGGCAGCTCAGCTCTGCAAGGCTGATAAAGCAAAAGTTACACAAAACAATAATATTGCCCTTACCCAAAAGCGGGGGTGGAGGAACAGCCACCTAAAAAGGACACTGGATGTTTAAGACAGAGCCCAAAGGACCATATAAGGTATGTTAAGGGGTACAATTATAGCAAATCAAGTCAAAAGAAGTGGGGATAGCTAATGAATATGTAATCAGTGTGTGATAAAAATTCTGTTCATTTGATGCTCAGTGCACTCGGATGGAGGAAGGATCACCCAAGTGACCACTATGCTGTAACAAAGAATACCTGCTTTCAGATATTCAAAATTGTGTTTAAAAGTTTCTATCCTGTGGGTTTCAGTATCAGTGGTGTTCCTGACTCCATAATGCCCCTTGCACAGTTTCACAATGGCCCCTTGGTTCCACGAGGCCCTGCTGTATAACAATGGACCCTTGGTTCCATTTGGGTCTGTACTGTCAAAATGGCCTCCATGGTTCTGCACTGCCACAATGCTCTCCTTGGTTCCACAAGGCCTTGGTGTGTCACAACAGCCCCTTGGTTCCATGAACTGCCATAGTGTCACCATGATCTCTTGGATCTGCAGTATCACGATGGACAATTGGTTACAAGCAGCCCTGCAGTGTCACAGTGAATATTTGGTTCCATGGGTCCCCACACTGTCACCATGGCCCCTTGGTTCCACGAGGCCTCGCTGTAGAACAATGACCCCTCAGTTCCATGAGGTTTTGTATCGTCAATGCTCTCCTTGGGTCCACAGTGTGAAAATGGCTGCTTGGTTCCATAACGTTCCTCAGTGTCACAGTGGTGTCCTTGGTTCCTTGAGGCTCTGCAGTGTCACAATGTCCCAACATTTCCATGAGCTGCTGTCCTATCAACCATGTCCTTTATTCCAGTGAGGCCCCACAGTGTCACCATGGCCCCTTGGATCCATGAGGTTCCATAGCCTAACATGGTTTTCTTGATTCCAAGAGGTTCTGCTGTGTCACACTGGACTCTTTGTTCCATGAGGTTCTATAGCCTCACCATGGTCTCCTGGGATCCACATTGTCACAATGGACAATTGGTTCCATGGGACCCTGATGTGTCACAATAAGCCCTCAGTGCCATGAGGTTCTGGAGTGTCACAGTGGTGTCCCTGGTTCAACATGGATTTGGAATGTCACAATATCTGCTTGGTTCCATGAGCTTCCATAGTGTCACAAAGGTCTCCTTCTTTCTTCTGTGTCATAGTGGACCCTCAGTTCCATAAGGTTCCTAAATGTCACAGGTCTCCTTGGTTCCATGTGGCCCTGCTGTGTCACCACAGCCCCTTGGTTCCAGGAGTTTCTGGGCTGTCAACAGTGGTTCCTTTGTTCCAATCAGGCACCGCTGTGTCACACTGGACCCTGGGTTCCATGAAGTTCTTCAGTGTCACAGTGGCCCCTTGGATCCATGCAGTCCCATAGTGTCACCATGGTCTCCTTGGATCTGCATTGTCATAAGGGACCATTGGTTCCATGTGGCCCGGCTGTGTCACAGTGATGTGGATTCCGTAATTGCCTTCAGCGTCACAATGGAGCCTTGTTTCTGTGAGGCTCTCAACTGTCACAATTGTCTCCTTGGTTCCATCAGCCCCCGCTGTGTCACAAGGGTCTCCTTGGCTCCATGAGGATACAAAAGCTTTGAATAAACACTGAGCAACACCTGCCTCACAAACCTGGGAACATCTGTCTGTATTGAAAAGAGGGGTTAAAGGTGAGAATGGCACCAGCAGCTTCCATCCACAACAGAGACCAGGGAAAGAACAGGGACAGAGAATTCAGCTGAAAGACTCAGAGAATTCTGCTTACAGAGATCATTTCTGGTTACTCTGTCCCTTGTAGAAAGGTGATATAATTCCAGGCAGCCTGTACTGAGCATGTGGTTCCTCAGTGGGGTTTTTTGTTCAGAAAACCTGCTCAGGCTTTTCCATTCTATCCTTATAAGCAGGAAAATTTCTCCTGGGCCTGTGTGCAGGCAGAGCCCTGAGGAGAGCAGATGGGACATGGTGCAATGGGCTGGGACACCCAGCTGCAGAGCTCAGGGGACAAGGTTCTGCTGCAGGGCACAGGGATGTCAGTCCCAGGTGGGCAATGTCAGACATGGTGAGGCTGGGGGTGAGGAGCAGGTTGTCCAAACAGGGTCAGCCTGCAAGGGGCTCATTCTTCTGTGGGCCCAGACCTCCTAAGGAGACATTCAGCATCAAGACAACTTGGAGAATGATTCAATTACCTCTTCTCTGAGCTGAAAAGTAAAAAAAATTCCATTGATTAAAACCAAAAAATCATGAGGTGCACTTTGAAATCTTCCTCATTAACAGAACTCTAAACTGACTCCAAACAGCTGCACAAGCCCTGGAGACTTGAAGACAATTGAAGGAAGACAAGGAGCTCCTGAGGGCTTTCTGTATTTTGATCAGTCCCATGGTGGATTTGAGGCTGAGTCCAAGACTCTTAGGCACTGAGAGAAGGTTGAAGAAGCTGCTCCAGGAGTCAGAAGCAAAACTCCAAGTCCCTTGGAGCATCACTGGCCCCACTGAGGGCAGGGAGTGCCAAAGGCTCCCCAGGGAGTGGTGAGAGCAGATCCTTGAGGCCAGGATTGCAGGAGCCCGAGGCTGTGAGCAGGGAACTGCAATGCTGAGCAAGGCCTGGGCTGGTTGGAGGAAGCAGAAAGGCCAAGGCCTGAGCCCAGGCCTGGGCCAGCAGGGCCTGTCCCTCACAGGTGGCTCGGGGCTGTTCCTGGGGCAGTGGGATGGCAGGGGCAGCAAGGACAAATGTCATCAGGCTGTGTGACACTCCAGATGCTCATGGAACCAAGGGCCAGTGTGACACAGCAGGGCCTCATGGAAACAAGAGGCCATGCCGAGCCTGCAGGGCTGTAACACCCCAGAACACTGAAATGCTGGGGGTGACCAAAGGTTCCTTTACTTGAGTTTGGTACAAAGGAGGAACCCCAGCCAGATATTCTCAAGAGGTCAAAATGACATAAAAATTTTGCTGGCAAAATATAGAAAATCAAGGAACTTTGGAAAAGGATTTAATACAACATCTAGTCAACATAAAACACTTATCATAGCAGTAACTTCATTAACTTTTCCAATTTTACCTTAGAAACATTTAAACACTTAAGATGTTGAGGTACCCAAAAGTCTTCTATATAAAGAGCATTAGAAGAAAAGAGAGAGACAGAAAGACAGAAGCTCTATAGACAGACACACACATGGTTCCCAACCCCTGGGGTTCCAGTGTGGGTGAGACACAGACCCCAGGAGCAGGCAGGGTATGGACCATGGGCTGAGCACCTGCTCCGTGTTTTAAGCCCCTGGGCCTTCGTGGGCCTCCCCCAGGTGGGACTTGTGATTGCTGGGGCAATCAGAGCCTGGGTCAGCACCACCCCACTGTGTGACTGATTGACAGCTCATCCCCAGGTGTCTGGGACATTGATGTCATCCAGCCTCTGACAGCGACCATGGTGACACTGCAGAACCTCATGGAACCATGGGTCAGTTGTGACAATGCGGGCCCAAGGACACCATGGTGACACCATGGAACCTCATGGAACCAAAGAGACCATTGTGACACTCTGGTGCCTCATGGAATCAGGGCGACCAGTGTGAAAATCAGGACCCCTATGGAACCAAGGGTCAGTGATGAAGCTGTGGGGCCTGTAGAACCAAGGAGCCATTGTGACACAGTGGGGCCACATGGAGCCCAGGGACCATGGTGACACTGCAAGAAATTATGGAAGCACAGGGCCAATGTGAAGCAAGGAGAATATTGTGACACTAGAGGGACTCATGGAATCAAGGAGATCATGGTGACACTGTGAGGCCACCATGGAACCAAGGGACCATGTAACAGGTCTGGCTGGTGTCACGATCCACTATTAATACAGAGCGGGGGTCGTGATGGTTCGTTTGATCTCAAAGGTGCAAACAGGCAAATAGCAGGGGACAAAATCAGTTTATTCAACAACAGCAATGCATTTTCATTAAATGCCAACAACTCAGTTGTGATAGAGGGGAGAGATATAGGAAACAAAGTAGAGAGAGAGAAAAAGAAAAAGAAGGGGATGGGAAAATAGCTACCAACAGACAAAAGCGACATACTCACAGGCCAGCCAATAGATGAGTCTTCATCCCTGGGGAGATCTCAAAGGGTCTTTTCCAGAGGGTCGCTCTTTTATAGTCCTTCTCCAAAGCGAGTGGCTTCTGGCCAAGAGGTGGGAAGATTTATGGACCATTGTGTGGTGCTGCAGGAGACAGGTGCGGTCAAGAAGTCCTCAGTTGGTACAACACAGCCTCTGGTTGGTGCCACAACAGCACAGTCCAGTGAACACAATACACCAGCACACAGTCACAAGCATCCACCTGGCCAGGCCAGGAAACCATTGTCCAGAGTCAGCCTGGGTGGGGGTCCTCGAGGTCTCCTTGGGATGGTTGGGAGGCAAAATCGAGGGGAACTTGGGACTGACCCTTACACCACCCCGTGACTCACAATCATCATCAAGAGCTCTCCATTGTAGAGTTGTTGCGAAGTCTTCAGTTGTGGCGTCTTCAGGACTCATCCAAGTAGGTAGCATATCACAGAAAACAGAGACAGAAAAGTAGGAAAAAAAAAAGAGAAAGGAAAAGGAGAAAAAGAGGAAAACAAAGCAAGTAAATTATATTCAAATTTTGATTGCTAACAATTTTAAACAATTTGTTCAATTCTTTAATTTTTCAATTTTTTTATTAGAAATAAATCAAATTTTCATTACAAAAAAGTAAATTTTTGATTAAACAATTTTAATTACAATTAAAAGATAATCAATTTTAGTTAAAAATCATATTTTATCCTATTTAGAATTTTGTTTCAATAACCCTAGGGATGTCAACAGTGACCAATCTGGATACATCTATCACAGATGACAATTGTGCTAACCATTTCATCATTCTCCAACTCATAATGTATAGGATTGCTGATGAAACAAAACCAATTAAAACCAAAATCAAGAGAACAATGATGGGATGACACAATTTGTTCAGGACACCTGTAGCAGTAGGTGACCACACAAATAGAGTATCCCAGCACCTGTGTTCAGCATCTGTCTTTACCCTTTCCAAAACACGATGTATTTTTTCCACATTGTGATGAACAGCTATTAGAGTTTTCTGTCCGTTTTTCTTGATCTTCTCAAAAATTTCGATCAGATCTTGGTGGAGCAACAACTGCTTCACCAGAGAGAGGATCATTCCAATTGGAGTGGGCAATAGATGGTGGATCAGTGTGTGATTTGACTGCAAAACATGGTGAGAAGTAACTGGGGCTACATAGGAAAAATCACATCCTGAAATCCTAGTAAAGTTGCAGACACAAAAGTTTGAATTATTTTTAGTATTCACTACTAAATTTTCTATGAAAACACTATCACAAGCAGTTCTAAAGCATGCACATCCATTGCCTACATATACCAGTACTGTTTCAGGAATCTCGTTTGGATGAATTTCAAAATTGCAAACATTCTGTTCTGTGTCCAAGCAGATATCTTGAGCTCAGATTGCATTACTTTCACAGATAAACCCTTGTTGTTCCAGGACAATGCAAGTTTCCAAATTGACAGTTTGCCATTTCTCACCAATTTGATGGGCCCATTCCCTGTGCTCGAAAGGATAGAGAATAGCTCCATCATGGTTCAACCCTAATGCAATGATGGGGAATATTGAATGCACTGAAGCATTGTGTATGGTCAGTACAAAGGTTGTGGCTGTGTTTGTGCTGGGGTCATAGGTGAAATTTATTAAGTTCCACCAGGATTGGAATTCTTTTTCAAAATCAGTGGCACAGTCCCAGACTATTTTTCGAATTTCAGTGGGAAAAATGCCTTCCTCACCTTCTCTTATAATTGAAGCAGCAACCAACTGCATCCACAACTGGGCCTGGATACAGCTGAGAGCCAGAGAGATGTTATTTTGTGTAGCACAAATTGCATCGATTATCAATTTGTGGTCATTCACATTTACCTTTTCCCAGTTTGGCAATATGTTTGATAACAACCACTGTTGGGTTCCCAGAGCTGTTAAGGATGATTGCAGGGGCTGCTGTAATTTGGTTACATCTCCAGCTGTGGTAGCCACTTTATTCATTAGTACTTCTGAATCGATGCTATTCAAAATTCCCAATCCTGTTCCCACAACACCGGTTATGTCTCTTGCCACTCGTTTTTTAGAAGGATTCTGTTTTCGTAACCAGGTTGTCCATCCATCAAAAGAAGTCTGCAGAAAGGGTGAACAACCTGGCTGAACTTCTGGGACATTATTTTGCATCAGCAATTTGATTTGTTTGAGAGACCATGCCGGATTAAACAATATTTGTTGTTGGCCAGTTTTTCTAATTACATATGGTCCAAATTGAAAAATCGTAGGACTCAACACAACCGGTGGTTGGGTGGTAGGTGTTACAACATTAACATCAAGTTCCCCCCAGTATTTTGTATTGTTTTTACCACACATGATTTTATAGGAAAATTGTACAGCAGTTAAGTTTAGCCAACAATTCTAATTTTGAATTTCACAATATAAAACATGGCCATCAAGTCCTGTGCCATAACTGTATACAGGTTCGGTGAGGGATTCAGCCACTAATTTACAAGTTATTGTGATATCATCACGTTGTCACCATGAAAGGAGGAAAAAACTTGGTTTTGTTATCTAACACTAAGGGGGTGCTTCTTCGTGTCCCTCGGTGTTCTTCTGTGAAAAGTAAACACAACAGAGTCTGCCTCCAGGAGGAAGGAGATTAAAATGATGGAACCATCCAGCGTGTAGTGCAGACTGGAATTCTGTTAACTTCCCAATCATTTTGCTGCTGAAAAGGAAGCCACTCTGTACCTCCTTTAAACACAGCATAGGAGTCAGTGTAGATGTAAACAAGAGAGATATTCTGTACCTCAAGTTGGAAAACACTCCAAACAACTGTCAGCTCCCCAGCCTGAGAGCTGCCTTCTCCCTCAGGAATAATTCGTTCACCAGCAGAAGTGGGGAGGGCTACTGCCCTGTATTTCCACACCTTTCCCTCTCGTTTGGCAGAAGCATCAGTGAACCAAGAATTTGCTGATTGTTCAGGGGAGAAAGGAGGGGCCACTTTAATTACCAAGGCAGGTTTGTCATGGCTATTAGCCAAGCTCTCAGTTTCTTGTATTGCCAGATTTTTTACAGCTCTTTCTATCACTGAGAAGATGTTACAGTCATGTTCTATCTGGGCATACCACTGCATAACTGAGGATCTCTGGGCCACCCCGTGAGTTGGAGGGGTCTCAATAGTGACTGTGATGTGTTTTCTCCAGAACACTGATAATTCTAGAGCTTGCTGGAGCTCTTTCCTGGATTCAGGCAATTTAATTTGATCCAGGGAGTTTAGAGTATCAGGTGGAATACATGTCATACCTCCTTTCCACCAAATTCCCAAAAACTTCACCTCCTGAGAAGGTTTTTGAATTTTCTCTGTGGGAATTTGTAAGTCAAGGCTTTCCAGATGAGAGATTATTTTTTGTTGGGTGTCCCCCACTACTTTTATTTCATCCCTTCCCACCAGAATATCATCAATGTATTGATAGACATCTGTATTGTCATATTTGGGTATCTTTTCTAATTCCTGGGCTAAATCGTGGTGAGCCAAAGTGGGGGAATATTTATGCCCTTGGGAAAGCCCAGGGCAGGTGAATTGCTTTGGCTCAACTCCCAGAGCCTGTGGAGGAGATTGATTTGGTACATTGTTCAGAACTTGTGGAGAAGTTTGCTCTGGTACACTGCTCAGAACCTGTGGAGAAGGTTGCTCGGGGGTGCATCACTGATATAATCATATTCTATTTTAATCACAGGTTTCAAGTTGGGGCAGCAGTGTTCCCCACAATTTTTCATCAAAATTAGGTCTTTTTGAGAGTGTATTGGATTAATGTGAACAGCTTCCTTCTCCTGTGTTTCTTTTGGTGTTACACCCTGCTTTGAATTTTTGTCCCATTCTTCTCTTAAGGCAGCTTTTAACAAATTATTTTCATCGATCAAAAAATGGTTCTCATTCCTTTCTTGATCTAATTGTTTTTGCAAAATTTGAACAAGATTTTGTAGAGAGTCTATAATTGTTCTTTCCTCATTTCTGCGCTCAGAGCGAGTTTCTATAGCTGCCGTAAGACAAGCTCCTAAACTGAGCAGAGCATGGTTTTATTTTTGCCCAGTTTCAACTTTGACTCATGTTGCAAAGAACATATTCTATCAATCACATTTTCCACATTAAACCAATTATTGTTCGCCCATTCCTCCCCACCTTGGGACGGTCTGGTGCTATACTTAGCTAATAGAGCATAAAATGCACCTTTATCTGTTACAGTGGAATTCTCAGTCATTTTGTGAAGGGATAAGTAAAAACCACAACAGGGAGGTCTATTGCTTAAGTTACCACACACAACGAAACAGCTTTCGCTGTGTGCCCCCCTTTGCTTCCCTGTGCGGGAGAAGAGACCAAACTACTTGGGAGGCACTCCTTAGTTACAAACACCAGGATGTCTCTTCACTGCACCAAGTAGTCAAACATCATAAAACAACAACAATAACAGTGTCCTGCCTTTTGCACCAGTAGATCTTTTGTGAAATTCTGACGACAGAGCCCTCGAGTCTGGGGATGCTCCACACCAAGGTGTCTGCAGTCTGTGGGAAATCAGAAAAACCCTCCTTGCTTTCTAGACAGGCTCACCCATTCAAGGTGGCCAGCTAGGTGCGGCTGGAGTAAGACTTCCTTCCCCTGATACAGATTACACACAACCTTGCATCCCTTCTGTCTGCCTGAATATCCTGTCTGTGACGCCAATTTAATGTCACAATTCGCTGTTAATACAGAGCGGGGGTCGTGATGGTTCGTTTGATCTCAGAGGTGCAAACAGGCAAAATGCAGGGGACAAAATCAGTTTATTCAACAACAGCAATGCATTTTTATTAAATGCCAACAACTCAGTTGTGATAGAGGGGAGAGATATAGGAAACAAATTATAGAGAGAGAAAAAAGGGGATGGGAAAATAGCTACCAACAGACAAGACAGACGTACTCATGGGCCAGCCAATAGATGAGTCTTCATCCGTGGGGAGATCTCAAGGGTCTTCCCCAGAGGGTCTCTTTTTTATAGTCCTTCTCCAAAGCGAGTGGCTTCTGGCCAAGGAGTGGGGAGATTTATGGACCATTGTGAGGGTTGCTCCAATAAACAGGTGTACAGAACCTGCTGCTCCAGCTACTGCCTGCTCCAGAGCAGTGTACCATGAAGCACAGCGAGCACCTGCACACAGTCCCTTGGCAAGCATCCACCTTGGTCAGGCCAGAAAATCATTGTCCAGAGTCAGCCTGGGTGGGGGTCCTCGGGGTCTTCTTGCGACGGTCGGGAGGCAAAAATGAGGGAAACTTGGGAGTGACCCTTACAAGGGGGAGGAGAGAGCCAGTGTGTGCAGCCCTGGGCACGGCCCCGAGAGCAGGGGCCGGGGGACAGGGCCTTTTACAGGGAAGGAGGAGAGGGAACCTCCCAAAGGGGGAGCGACACCTCCTCCGTTCTCAGGCCTGTGAGGTGCCATGGCAAACCAAAGGCCAGGGAGCTGCCTCGGAAGGTGACAGCATCAAAGATCACGGACACACAGCCTGGCAGCAGAGTCACAACAGGTCTTGTTTGATGCTTTCCAGGATTGGGACTAGCCGAGATCGACTCTTGGCTACAACAGAGTCAGACAGCTCTTACTCAAACGACTCTGAGGAGGAAGAGGAGGATGAGGAAATGGACGAGATTATTGCTGCCTTAAACAGGCGGAGGAGGGGAAGGATAGCAAGAAAAGCCCTCAGAGAGCGTAGCCCAATTGCCCACTGCACTAGATCAAAAAGGGAGAGAGACAGAGAACCAGTTTTGCAAGCCCCTTTAGGACAGGCAGTCGGTAATCAGGGGCCAGTATATGTGAAAGTACCATACTCCCTTATAGAGTTAGAGCAGTGGAAAACTACAGTGGGAAAATATAAAGAGAACCCAAATAAAGTGGCAAAATTGGTGGAGCAGGCCATTAACTCACAAAACCCTGACTGGCCAGACTTAAACTCCATGTTGGATACATTACTCGACCCCACTGAGAGACAAATGGTCAATAAAGCCATCACAACCTCAGTGGAGGGGAGCACAGCCAGTGGATTGCTTCAAGGTACTGTCACTCAGATATTTCCCCTTGAGAATCCTGGGTGGGATCCAACTATACCAGAACATATCACGAGGCTAAAACGATATCAAAGTCTTGTGGTTATATGGGTTAAAACATGGAGTACCTAAAGCTATAAATTGGTCAAAGCTTTATGAAGTAAGACAAAATGATGATGAATCACCATCGGATTTTTTTAACAAGTTAAGAGAAACTGCTATCAAATATACTGATCTAGACCCTGAATCAGCTGATGGCAAAGCACATCTGGTTTTGTTGTTTATGGGCCAGGCCTCAAATGATATAAGAAGGAAGCTGCAAAAGATAGAGGGGTCTGAGATATGGAGAGACTGCTAGAGGTTGCCTGGAAAGTGTTTTGAGACAGAGGTTCAACTGAAAGAGTTAAATCCCAACCTAGTAAGAAGGCAACTCAGGAAAAGTCACCCAACAAAGCTTCCCCTACACAGAAGGACCAGTGTGCATACTGTAGAAAGTGGGGGCATTGGAAAAAGGACTGTCCAGTGTTAAAAGAAAAATCCTCAGTTCCCCAACTCTCAGTAGCACAAACCTCAAGTGGCTCAGGCTCTGAGGGATGGCAACCAAGGGCTATTCCCCCAGCAGAGCCTTTGATTATAACTAAGCTGGGGAAAGTTGACATCAAGTAATTTTTATAGATTCTGGAGCAGCACATTCTATGTTAAATACCTTAGAAGAGAAACTGAGTCACAACACTGTACATGTTATTGGGGTGACTGGGGTAAGGGAAACACAGATTTTCTTCTACCTTTGGAATTCAAATTGGAGAAGCATCAATTCCTTTACATGCCTAACTCACCAAAACCATTGCTGGGGAGAAGAATTGGAAGCTTGGAAGCTTGTAACCAGACTGTGTTTAGTAACTTAAATATGTGTATTTGTAATGTAACTACAATTAGAGACTCTGGTTTTGTGTATAAACACAAACACTTGTAAAAGAAATGTTACAGCATGCAAATCTGCAGCAGCTGGCAGAAAATGCCAAGGCCAAAGCTAAAAAGATCCTAATAACAGTTCACCATGATGGTAAAGTTCTAAAACAGGGAATGAAACAAATTAGGAGGGCAGGAGAACACCACTGGTGGGAAGTTCCTTTTGGCTGGTTCCCCATGGCCACTGGCATTTTCAACGAGCTGCTGCACCCCATTGTAGCTACACTGTGAATGCAAATTTGTGTGCTTTGGTAGCCACTTGTTGCTGGATGAGGCAGGTGAAACTCTGCTTTGATAACCAGGTGAAAGGAGCAGGGCTGGCCAAGACCCTCATGAAATAATCAGGGGCAAGCCTGGGTTGGCCTCTGTGTTTGCCACCAAGAAGATCTCATGGCTCCACTGTTGGCTGCAACCCAGCAGGTGTTGGGTGGAGGGGACACACGCCATGCCAGACCTTGATGAAAGGGAGGGGAAGACAGGCCAACCAGCCTGCAGTTAGTCTGAACCAACCTGCTCAAGTCAGGGCACCTAGAACTGATTGCCCAGAACTGCATTCAGCTGGACTTGGACCATCTCCACACATGGAGACTCCACAACTTCTCCAAGCAAATATGTTTGATTGTTTGATTGAAGCAAAAGTTAACATATGGTAGACCATGTAAAACCCCACATATTCCAGGTGAAATTAATTCACATGAAGAGGAAACGTGATTTACAGGGTTATTTAATGGCTCTAAGTTTCACTTTGCAGAAGCTTCAAAAGCTTCAGAGTTACATCGTGCTATCCAGACCCACAGGACTGGACACCCCTGCACATCTGTTCCAGCCTGGAGACTGGGTCTATGTGAAGTGGTGGGACAGTGATCCTCTGCAAGCCAAGTGGAAAGAACAATTTAAAGTCCTGCTGACTACCTTCACTCTAGTCAAAGTTGCTGGCAGAGGACCCTGGATTCACTACTCCAGAATTAAGAAAGCTTCAGCTTCTGAACAATTGTAACAACAAAGACTGGTGGAAATCATCATTTTTCTTCTAGGTCTAATTTCTTTTATATAACATTTGATTGTTTAAGATATTATTCTTGTTAGAGGTACATTATTATTAGATTTATGTTTACATTTATTATTATGTATGTATTTAGCACTAGGTATTTATTTAATGATAGGTATTTATTATTATTGGTCACTTATCTGTAATTAAATACTTGTTGTTAGTAATATTTAGAATAGAGATTCGACAAGGTAGAGGCCTTGTCGAGCCTCTAAAGGGGGGAAATGATGCCTTTAGTTTTAAGTTTTCCTATGCTCCTTGGATGTGCTTTTCTGATGTGCTAGGGTGATGAAGACAAAACAGTCCTATTCCAGTTAAGAACTCAAGGACAGTTTCTCCAGACTTCAGGCCCTAAGCACAAACAACATGGAAAGGTGGAGAGTGGGTTCATGCAAATGAACCAAAACCTATAAAAGTGTAAGATTTTGTGACCAAGCCCTCCTTTGCTTCCATCTTGGAGCCATCCAGGCAGGGGTCACACCTGTAGCACTCATCCTGCTAGGGTGTGGCTTTTGGAGGCCTTTTGTGGCCTCTCAATAAATACCCATTTGATTCCCCTGAACTCTGTGTGTAGCCTCTGTTCCAGCTCCTCAAGGCATCAGAGCAGAGCAGCATTTAGAAGCAGTTTCAGGATTTCTAGGCAGGAAGTGGAGCTGACAACCACCTGCATCTGTGCTGCTGTGCTGGGAGTCTCTTCCCTCCACCTCTGCTCACAGGCACTGCCCTGCAGAGACAGACAAGGGCTCAGGAAGCACCTGGGTCACACAGGGCACAGCAGGACACTTTATTTTACTTCAATGCACAGTGATCATGGCTCCTTACTGTCTCTGCTTAACACAAGCCCACTAGATACTGATGTAGCAATACTGTGACTAATGGCATCCCTTTATGGAAAATATTATCAAAAGTTAAAAAAGAAAAAAAGAGGAAAAGTAGAACACACTAATTAGAATAGCAAAAAAGACACATGGCACAAAGCAGTCTGGGCAGCCTGTAATGAGTTCCATTCTTAATGTCATGCAGACAGGCACTTTCTTGTTTCTGGAAAGCAGTAATAAAATACACCCTTAAAAACTGGAATGGATATTTCTTACACGGTCTTTGAAATATTTCTCCATAACTGGAGAAAGAAACCTTCCTGATGAACTGCACCAGACCAGAGGGAAGCCAAGGCAGAGCCATGGTTTGTCAGGACTTGCTTGACCCCAATCAGCCCCGTGGTGCATTTGGTGCTGAGCCCTTGAAGCTCAGGGCCTAAGAGGAGATTGCACAAACCCTTCCAGGAGTCCAATTCAGAAGAACCTTTGAGCTGCTGCACATCCCTGTGCCTTGGGCTGGCCCAGACTTCTTCTGGGGGATGTGTTGTACCACAGCCCTGCCCTGGGAGAGAGATTCCTTTCTCCTTGTTTCCAGTCTGGGCCTCCCCAGCTGCCCTTGGCATTAATTGTTTCTTTCTCTGGATATTCTCTACGATGTCAAAAGGATCCATCATCTCTGAAACTGTCTGTCAATCCCTCTCAGGGCTCTCCTCTGCTCTCCTCAGTCTCCAGCCCACTGAGCACAGAGCTCCTTTGACCACTATAAAGTGGTCATGTGCTTGAGGCCATGGGCACCTGGACATGAATGACAGTTCTTGTCTGTAGGAAGGAAAGCACAGAAGCCCAGGGTTTTGAAGGCAGATGAGAGGCAGTCACCAGAGGCCAAGGCAAGCCAGACCTGTTTGTCTTAGCATGGGAGCAATCCTTGCAGAGATGGAATTTGGGAGGCCAAATCCCAGTTCTGTCCATGGGCGTCAGGACAAGAAGGACAGTTCTTTTCCATAGGAAGGAAAGTGGGGAGCCCCAGTATTTCAAAGGCAATGAGAGCTGGCCCTCAGGAAGCCAAGGGAACCTACACAGTCCTGGCAGCTTTTGTCTGGGAGCTATCCTTGCATAGATAGGGAATTTTGGAGGCAGACTCCCAATTTTGTCCGTGGATGCCTGCACTTGAAAGATGATTCTTCCATGGGAAGAGAAGGTTCAGGGGGTGTCCCTGGGGCACGCGGGGCTTGGCACGGGCGCGAGCAGGGAACGGAAAAACGGACACGGGGACAAACGGCCCCAGGGCTTCAGTTGCAGCGGCAGCAGCGGCAGCAGCGGCAGCAGCGGCAGCGGCAGCAGCAAAACAAACAATTTTATCGACTCTCTGTTTCCCCTGTCCCTCTCCCGCTGTCCCACACCCTCTCCCGCAGTCCCGCACCCTCGCTGTCTCTCCCTTTCCCGGTGTCTCCCTCTTCTCCCAGTCTCCCTCTCCCCGTTCCAGGCCGGGCCATGCCCCTGGCCCGCCCCCGGGCGGGGCTGCTCCGTCCCCGGCCCCGTCCCCGGCCCCGGCCCCGTCCCCGGCCCCGGCCCCGGCCCCGGGCGTCCCGCCTGGGTCTCGCCTTCGCCTGGCTCTGGGCGTGCTGCCGGTGGCGCTGCTGGGCGGGCATCAGTGCCTGGGGCTGGGGCGGCATCGCCGCCCTTTGGCTCCACCTGGCCCGAGCCCGGCCCCGGCCCCAACGTGGGATCCGGCCCCGGCCCCAACGTGGGATCCGGCCCCGGCCCCGAGCCCGGCCCCGGCCCTGGCTCCTCCCGGGGCCCGCGGAGGACACACGCGGCGCGGCCGCTCCCGCCGCCTGCGCTGCGGCTCCCCCGGCCCGAGCTCCGCCGCTCGGCAGCGCGGCCGCCGGCCCCGAGCCGCCGCTGTCCCGTTCCGCAGAGAGAACGCCTGGGGCTGCCCGGCCCGGGGCGGCTGAGGGGCGCTCGGGGGCCGTTCCTGGCCCCGGGCCGAGCGCTGACAGCCGCGTCTCGCCGGCAGGGAAGGCCCAGGTGGGCCTGAAGGAGCGGTACCGGGTGGGTTCGCTGCTGGGGCGCGGCGGCTTCGGCAGCGTCTGGGCGGCGACGCGGCTCTCGGACGGCGCCCCGGTGAGTGGCGGGGCCGGCGGCGGGCACAGGACGAGGGGGCGCAGGAGGAGGAGGATGGGGCTCGGCGGAGCGGGCGGCGAGCTCAGCCCGCTGTTGGCCTTGGCTTGCAGGTGGCCATCAAAAGGGTGCCACGGAACCGCGTCCGGCACTGGGGCGAGCTGGTGAGTGAGCGGGACCAGCGGGAGAAGCCGGGACGTGCCGGGCGGGGATGAGGCGAGGGCCGGCAGAGTGGAAGCCGTCAGGATCCTCGAGGGAGAGCGGGCGTGAGGCCAGCTGAGCATCCCGGGCTGCATGAGGGCTTCCCGAGCCCTGGCACGGCATCAGCCCCGCTGACGGCATCGTGGTCTTCCCGCAGCCCGACGGCACCAGCGCACCCCTGGAGATCGTGCTGCTGGACAAGGTGTCCACCGGCTTCCCTGGTGTCATCCAGCTGCTGGAGTGGCTCGAGCTCCCCAACAACATCGTGATGGTGCTGGAGCGCCCGGAGCGGTGTCAGGACCTGCAGCATTTCATTCGGGCACGGGGGTTCCTGTCCGAGGAGGTGGCGCGGGAGCTGTTCCGCCAGGTGCTGGAGGCCGTGCGGCACTGCACCAGCTGCGGGGTCCTGCACAGGGACATCAAGCCACAGAATGTCCTGGTTGACCTGGCCACCGGGCAGGCAAAACTGATTGACTTTGGCTGTGGCACCTACCTGCAGGACACAGCCTACACTCACTTTGCAGGTAAGCCCACACAGCGGTGTGCTCCCGGTCCCGGCATCTCCTGGCCCAACATCTCCTGGCCCAGCCTGGGTGTGGCAGTGGGGATTCTCTCTTTTGCTGCCAGTCATGGCACTGAACCTTCAGCCCAGTTGCTTTTGAGTTGGGGCAAGTGGAGGGCCAGCTTCCAGCCTTGCTGGCAGCCTTTGCCAGCCACTCTGCCCAGGACTGGGGCTGGGCCAGCCAGCCCGACAGAAACACTTGTGGGTGGGGGTGGCAGAGAGGGGGGGGCCAGAACCTGTGCACCAGCTGGTTTGGTGTGCAGATGAGAAAGGGCTTGGACTGCTGTGCTCACCTTGTTTGCCTTGGCCTCATAATGTGTTTTGGGCCATGCAGACAGGGAGGATGAAAGCATGGATTTTCCCCAGCACTGCGTGGGTTTTACCTTGTCATGGTCAGGCCTTGCCAGGGCTTCAGCTGCCCTCTTCCAATACCAGTGGCTTCTTTTCCAGCCCCATGTTTGTACACAAGTCCCAGGTGCTGCAGAGAGGACAGCAGGTCACACCATGTGCCACTGGGGCAGCTCCCACATGGCCAGGGATGCTGGGACCAGGCTCTGGGAGCAGCAGCATCCCCCTGATAAACGCCATCTGTATTCCATAGGAACCCTGTCCTACAGCCCCCCGGAATGGACCAAGTTTGGCTGGTACTATGGCAAGCCAGCTACCATCTGGTCCCTGGGCATCCTGCTGCACCAGATGGTCTGCGGGGAGCACCCTTTCAGGAGGGGCCAGAACATCAGCTGGGACCATCAGCTCTCACTGCCACAACGGCTCTCTCAAGGTGGATCCTCATCTCTGGGCACGGGGGAAATACCAGTGCTGGGAGACAGCAGCAGGCTCGTGAGCATCCTGCTCTGGCAGCTGCTGAGGGGCTGGCACATGTCCTGCTCTCCTCCAAAACAAAGAACTGATGGGAAGGTTTAGGCCCAGCTCTGAGCACATGCAGCATGGCCTGGGCATGGGAAGAGTGGGGCAAAGCGGACTGGAGACTTCTCCAACTGACCAGCGGTTTCTGGTTTCTCTCCCCAGAGTGCCAAGGTCTGATCAGGAGGTGTTTATCCATGCTCGACACGGAAAGGCCCTCATTAGAAGATCTGATCAGTGATCCTTGGATGCAGAATATTCATCTGCCATAGAAGAAGGGAGAGAGCCACAGGCACGCTTTGATGCAGGGTCCTGGTAAGTTAGAGCTCCACAGATGCCCTGGCAATCAGAAGCAAAGGACCCCAGACGTTTTTGTCTTGCCTGTGTCACTGCACGGGGGTCATCAGATGGGAACACGCAGCCCTTGTGCTGGAGCTGAGCTGCTCTGCCCAGCACTGGTGGCCCCCATCTGAGCTGGTTTGGCTTGTCCTGGTTCACTGGCAGCTGGGGCCCTGGGCAGAACACTGACAGCCTGGTCTCACCCCCAGGGAAGGAGAAGGAGCCCCTGGAGTAGCTGTACCAGGTGGGGCTGCTGCTGCTGCTGGGGACAGCAAGGAAGACATCAAGGATGACAGCCTCTTCCTCCACCTGGCCACCGGCAAGCTGAAGATGATGGACTTGGATTCTGGCACCTTCTTCAAAGCCAGGCTCCACAGCGAATTTGCAGATGAGTCCAGACCCAGGGGGATGCTCCCAGATTTGGGCATTGCACAGCTTGGCCGGGAACCAAAGGTTCCCCCTTTGCTGGGGAGGATAAAACGGATTCTTCCGTCGGCTGCCAAGCTGCTTTTTGGCAGGGCTGGGGGGATGGCCTGGGGTGGGTACGAAATGGGAGTTGGCTCCTGGCCCTGCCAACAGCCCCCAGCACCCACCGTGCCCTGGGCTGGGGCTGGAGCTGGAGCAGCCAGCCTGACACAAACAAAGCCCATGGCAGGAGCAGAGGTGGGACTCCAGAACTGTGCATGGCTGCTTTGCTTTGCAGGCAAGGAAGGGCTTGGGCTCCTCCACTGCCCTTGTTTGCTTTGAGATCACCATTACTTTTGGGGGCAGTGCAGGGGGAAAGGGAAAAACCATGGGCTTCCCTCACCCCTGAGTTATTTTTCCCCTGGCATGTAGAGGTTGGGACTTCCTCCAGCCCCTGACAGAGATGAGATTTTTACCTTTTCTCGTGTCTCCCATTTTTGTCTGTAATCTATTTTCATTCATTTGTCGTTTGTTTCTCTAAAGGAAGCGTTCTAGGTGGTGTCCAGTGTGGATCAGGAAGTGCTTGGGCCCAGCTGCAGCGTGGATGGGCCGTGTCCTTGGAGAAGGCTGAGGACATCGTTTGGGACCAGCTTTTCTTCGGGCAGCAATGGCGTGAGGCGGGTCCCCGTCTCCTTGGCAGGGTGAGATAAGAGCTTTTGGGAGATGGCAGCGAGCACAGGAGCATCCTGCTGTGGCAGCTGCTGAGGGGCTGGATGTGCCATGGCTGGCTGCAGGCTGGGCACAGTCCTGCCCTCCTGCTCTGTGCCCAAGGCAGCAATGATGGGCAGCTTTGGGCACCGCTCTGGGCACGGCCAGCACGGCCTGGGCACGGCGGGAGCTGGGACAAGGGGGACAGGAGCCTTCAGCTGACGGGCGGTTTCTGGTTTCTCTCCTTGCAGCCGGGCTCTGTGGATGCTGAGGCTGCTCTGGGCTCTGCCAGGGCTCAGCTGCAGCTCAGCACCGGGCCGGAATCAGCCAAAGGAGAAATGGTGTGACCTGCAGCAGCAATTTGCTTGAGCATTTCGGCAACGCAGCTCAAGTTTGCAGAGCGTACACCTGCAGGGGAAAACATGACATCCCCCAAAAATTAAACTTGTTCCATACCTTCTGAAATGAAATCAGTCTGGGATGACCCCAAATGACATTTTTCAGCTTGCTCAAGCTGTAGCTCAGCCCTTCTCTGAACAGTTCTCTCCCCCACCTGCCTTTTACTTCACAGCTGTTCCCTCCTTTCCCCCAGGGAGTTCCCAGCCCATCGCAGTCTCCATCACACTGGTGCCTTCCTTGATGCCCCTCACCACGAGGGAGGCCGATCCCCAGGCTTAGGGACACATCCTGTCACTGGCTGAAGAGCAGCAATGTCTCAGAGGCCTGATGAGATTTTAGTGTCATTCAGAGCTGCTCTCCAGCCCTCAGCTCTCCTCACTGCTGAGTTCCCACTCCCTTTTCCTCATCCTTCCAGCAGGATGAGCTCTGTGACTCCCCTTGAGCCTCCCCACTCCTCCCAGCCCACCCACCCAGCTCAGTTAGGCTTAAGCTGAAGCTTCTTTGTTTCCCCTGGCACTTCAGTCCAGTCCCCTCTGCAGGGAGCCCCAGCCCCAGAGCACAGCACACAACAGTGCAGTCCGGGCTGCACCAGCTCCCCTCCAGCCCTGGCTTGGCTGTTTGTGGCAGCTGAATGCTCCCTGTTTGCAGCTGTCACTGCAGGATGGCCCCAGGGCAGAGCCCAGCCAGGCTCCCACTGCATCCCCTGAAGCTTGGGGCACACGGTGGTCCCAGGGCTGAGCTTCATGGGGAGCACCCAGAGCTGTGGCTTGCAGGCAGTGTTTGCAAGTGTTGTGTTCTCATCTCCTGCAGCCTGTGGGGAAAACAACGTGTGCTGCAGGTCAGCACTGCCCCTCTGGGCAGGAACAAGGCTGAAGGGCTTTCCCATTCCAGAGGAGCCAGCATTGAGCCTTGGTAGGGTCTGGCATGGCTGGAGCTGGGTCTGGTTCCCGTTTGGGACTCGCTGCCCACTCACCCCCACTGCCCTCCCTCAGAAGGGTCTGTCTGTGCCAGGGGCTCTTGGACTTCTCTGTATCCATGGACAGGAGGGTCTGTCTGTGCCAGGGGCTCTTGGATCTCTCTGTGTCCATGGTCAGAAGGGTCTGTCTGTGCCAGGGTTTCCATAATGTCTTTGTACCCATGGGTATGGAATAACCACTGAGAGTGAAAGTGTCAGTCACATTGCTTGCACACTCCTTCCTTTCTATACAAGACAAATCCATGCACACCTCCACGTATGGATATATTAAAAGGATAGGGCTGGATAGAGATTTCCCACAGAGCTCTAACTTCGGCATGACTCACCTTGTAAGGCAGCGGCCAGAGGATTTTTTTTCCCATCTCTGTGTGAGTAGGTGTCCAAGAGATGAAGGGAGCAGCATTTAGAAGCAGTTTCAGGATTTCTAGGCAGGAAGTGGAGTTGACAGCCATCTGCCTCTGTGCTGCTGTGCTGGGAGTCTGGGCACATCTGACTGACAGGGCAGCACTTCAGACTAGAAAAGCCCCGTCTCAAATTTTAGTGGCAGCATCTCCTGACATTTCCCTTCTTGGGGGAGTGTGGAGATTCCTCCCTGGAGTGGAGACTCCCCTCAGGGTCACTGCTTGAGGCTGAGCTAAAGAGATTTGCCCAGGGTCGTTGGTCTGGGGGAGTGACACCCATCTCTACTTAATTCTGCTTTGATCAAATTGCTTCCTAGAACACTATATTAAAATAGATGTTACAGCTCCTGTACTGTGGAGTAAATAATTTGATTAAGACCTTTGTGTCTAATCATGATCATAATCAATCATATCTCTATGTATATAAATACTTCTGATTTGCCATCTTTAATGCTGAGGGACAAAGTTTTACAAAGGTTCAATTCCACCTGTATAATCCTTTAACATAAATCCTTGACAAAGTCTGGGGCTGGGGTTGGATCCAGGCACTCCCAGGCTCCTCTCACAAAAGGAGTTTAGAAAGCCTGGGGGTCCTGGTTTGGGGGAGCTTGGGGGTGTAATTGGGGTGTTGGGGGTCCTTTCTGCACCTCGTGACCCAACAGGAGCTTCTCTAATAAACTTTGTGTGAACTCCCACTGTGCCCATGACAGGAACCCCTGTGAGTGTCTGTGACATCCCGGCCCTTTGGCAGCCTGGGCACTCCTGGGGTGTCACCCTGGAACCCCTGTGAGTGTCTGTGACATCCCAGCCCTTTGGCAGCCTGGGCACTCCTGGGATGTCACCCTGGAACCCCTGTGAGTGTCGGTGCCCTCACTGTTCTTTAGGAGCACAGGGATGTCCCCACTGGACTCCTGCCACTGCCTGTGACAAATTGGCTCCTTGGCAGGGCAGAGACACCTCTGTTGTCACTCTGGAGCCCTGTGACTGTCACCTCATGAGCCTTAGGAAGATTAAGCACCCCTGGGATGTCCCCATGGAACCCCTGTGACTGAGTGTGACCAAACAGATCTTCAGGAGCCCAGAGACCCCTCAGATGTCCCCATGGAGCCCCTGAGCCTGCACGTGAGCTCACAGCTCTTGAGCAGCCTGGAAACCCCTGGAATCTGTTCATTCCTGCTCTGCTGAGGATGGAACAACAGCAACTTGGAGGTTCTCTAATGAATTTTAACTGTCCAGAGACTTATTCAGTCTTCAGCTCTTCAGTTCAGGAATTCAGTGACAAAGGCTCATTAATATTGCAAAACACCTTAACAAGACAAGAGTCTGGGAATAATTTAATTTAAAGTCTTCAATTATTTTCTGGTTAATTATGCAGATTTCAAAAGTGTATTCAAAGAGAATATGCTATATATTTTTTTTTTAATCCGGGTTTTTTTGGTCCTATTTAGTTTTGTTTTCCTGTGTATAGATTAATATCAGCAATTTCCAGTTGATATTGATCCCAAGCACCTCCTCATGCAGTCTGAATAGAGATGAAAATCAAGACCCTTTATGGCTGACAATCAGTCACACTCTGTCCCTACCCCCACCCCACCATTTCCCCCATCCAACCCCTGGCACTCAGAGCAGCCTTGTGCAAATCTGAGCTTCCTCCCCTCCAGGCTGTGCCTGCAGCTTTCAGCTCCTTGGCACCAACTCCCACCTGCTTTCCTTGGAGAAGGAGCTGCCTGAGACACAGAGGGATGTTCATTTATGGTCAGCAAACAATACCAAAGGCAGGAACAGCTCCATAAAAATCAGAAGTCCAGCCCAAGGAGTGCTGGGCAGTGGAGCCACATCCAGGGGTGTCCCCAGGGCTCAGGATTGGGGCCAGGGCAGTTCAATCTCTTTCTTGCTGATCTGGACGAGGCCATGGAGGGCACCCTCAGTCAGTGTCCAGGTGAGCCCAAGCTGGGTGGGAGTGTGGCTGTGCTGCAGGGCAGGAAGCTCTGCAGAGGGATCTGGACAGGCTGGAGCCATGGGCCCAGGACAATTGGATGAGGTTCACCAAGGCCAAGGGCTGGCTCCTGCCCTGGGCTCACAACCACCCCAAATCCCTGGCTGTGCCCTGCCCCTGATCCCCACAGCCTGTCCTGTTTCCTTCATCCCTGCATTGCCAGGGACTTTGTGGGCCAAGGGAGCTCTGCTGTGGGGATGGAGGGAGGTGCAAGTGCCAGCACTGCAGTGGGAACCACAACTCATCAGGTTTGTGTCCTTTGGGGGTCAGCAACTGGTGTGGTTCAGATATACAGATACTTCCAATTCATGGCCAACAGAAAAAAATGTACCAATTATATAATTTAATAAACGTCAGAATTCTTTCCTCAGCTCTGTGCAATGTCAACGCAATATCTGATACATCCACCATGCATAAGAAATTTCCATAAAGGAACAGTTTTAGACACAGATATTAGAAAGGATGATTCTGTGATAGATTTCAACAGAATTAAGATAATGGCTAATGTGGAATTACAAGAGAGCAACTGGAGGAGGAAATCTGGGAGCAATGGCAAGGCCATAGGACCAGCTGGTCTAGGGAAGAAATGTCCTTAGACATGATCATTTAAACAGGAGAGGTGGAAACACCCAAATGAAGAGGGACATGAAATATTAGACAGAATAGTGGTAACACAAGTAGAGGGGAAGAGCAGTATTTCTTGTCCTGCCATCAGTACACACCCAGGAAATTTCTCTTCTGGTGGGAAAACTTTGACATTTCTTAAGGTACTCAAATGCCCCAGCTAATGAGATGTGCTCGTGCACCTTGCAAGCTGCAGGTCCCCTACAGCCCCAGAGGGCTCCTGTCCCATAAACATCTGCTCCAGCCCATTCCAAAATCAAGAGCAGCATCGTCCCAGGATCATTACGGAGCTGAGGTTGGAAGGGATCTCAGGGAGTCTGCAGCCCAACGTGTCAGAAACTGGGTCAGACCAAATGGTTCAAGGCTTGATTTGGTGTGGATTGGAAAATCCCAAAGGCCAGGGATGAGGCAACATCTCAGAACCTCTCTGAGCCCATGGGAACAAAGGTTTTCCACATGTCCTGTCTGATCTCCCCTCATTCCCCTTCCACCCATTGACTTTTGTCCCCTCCAGCCCCTCCAGTGCAGAGCCTGGCTCTGTGCTCTCCATCAGCTCCTGGGTGGCACTGCCAGGCTGGCATGAGGAGCCCCTCAGCCTTCCCTGCCCCAGGCTGGACAAGCCCAGCTCCCTCAGCCTCTCCTCTCAGCCAAAGGGCTCCAGCCCCACCTTGGAGGCCCTTCCCTCACCCTGCTCCAGCTGCCAGACATCTTTCCTGCCCTGGGGAACCCAAACCAGGCCCCAGTGACCTGGATAATCCACGTCCTTGATGTCCTGGTCACACAGCCCTGGCCCCTTGTCCCCGTGTCAGGCTCTGGGCTAAAGGACTCTGAGCCCACGGTCCTTGGTCTGGGGGAGTGACACCCATCTCTACTTAGTTCTGCTTTGATAAAATTGCTTCAGAATTTCTTCCTAGAGCACTAGATTAAAATAAATGTTACAGCTCCTGTACTGTGGAGTAAATAATTTGATTAAGACCTTTGTGTCTAATCATGATCATAATCAATCATATCTCTATGTATATAAATACTTCTGATTTGCCATCTTTAATGCTGAGGGACAAAGTTGTACAAAGGTTCGATTCCACCTGTATAATCCTTTAACATAAATCCTTGACAAAGTCTGGGGCTGGGGTTGGATCCAGGCACTCCCAGGCTCCTCTCACAAAAGGAGTTTAGAAAGCCTGGGGGTCCTGGTTTGGGGGAGCTTGGGGGTGTAATTGGGGTGTTGGGGGTCCTTTCTGCACCTCGTGACCCAACAGGAGCTTCTCTAATAAACTTTGTGTGAACTCCCACTGTGCCCATGACAGGAACCCCTGTGAGTGTCTGTGACATCCCAGCTCTTTGGCATCCTGGGCACTCCTGGGATGTCACCCTGGAACCCCTGTGAGTGTCTGTGACATCCCGGCTCTTTGGCAGCCTGGGCACTCCTGGGATGTCACCCTGGAACCCCTGTGAGTGTCTGTGACATCCCGGCCCTTTGGCAGCCTGGGCACTCCTGGGATGTCACCCTGGAACCCCTGTGAGTGTCTGTGACATCCCAGCCCTTTGGCAGCCTGGGCACTCCTGGGATGTCACCCTGGAACCCCTGTGAGTGTCTGTGACATCCCGGCTCTTTGGCAGCCTGGGCACTCCTGGGATGTCACCCTGGAACCCCTGTGAGTGTCGGTGCCCTCACTGTTCTTTAGGAGCACAGGGATGTCCCCACTGCACTCCTGCCACTGCCTGTGACAAATTGGCTCCTTGGCAGGGCAGAGACACCTCTGTTGTCACTCTGGAGCCCTGTGACTGTCACCTCATGAGCCTTAGGAAGATTAAGCACCCCTGGGATGTCCCCATGGAACCCCTGTGACTGAGTGTGACCAAACAGATCTTTAGGAGCCCAGAGACCCCTCAGATGTCCCCATGGAGCCCCTGAGCCTGCACGTGAGCTCACAGCTCTTGAGCAGCCTGGAAACCCCTGGAATCTGTTCATTCCTGCTCTGCTGAGGATGGAACAACAGCAACTTGGAGGTTCCCTGATGGATTTTAGTTCTCCAGAGACTTGTTCAGTCTTCAGCTCTTCAGTTTAGGAATTCAGTGACAAAGGCTCATTATTATTTCAAAACACCCTAACAAGACATAGCTCTGGGAATATTTTCATTTTAATGAATTAAATTCTTCTGCCGTTAATTATGCAGATTTCAAAAGTGTATTCAAAGAGAATGTATTAGATTTAAAAAAAAAAAACCCAAACTTTTTTTGTCCTATTTATTTAATTTTCTTGTTTATAGATTGATATCAGCAATCTCCAGTTGATATTGATCCTGAGCACCTCCTAATGCAGTCTGAATAGATATGAAAATCCACACCTGTAACAGTGGTAAGAGTTTTGCACCACTGAATTAGTGGTTTGTCTCAGTCTCTTCTGCCTTCACTTAGAGCCTGGATTAAAAAAATATTCAAAGGAAACAGATTTTCTCGTGTTTGGGCTTGGTTGTTTATTAAATCTTATCAAAAAGTACAGAGCGTTCAGCAACACTTCTAGCCACCTGCTAGAAATGAGCAAAATGGAGCCAGATCCAGCTGCTACAAGGTCTCCTAAAGCTAAGCAGTCCAATATAGAATTAACACCTCTATTATTTATCCTTTTAACCCAATAACTAACTTCCCATGACCCTTAATGTGACACTAACTGTCCAACCAGAAACTCCTACCTGAAACTCTGAAGAAGGAAGATGAAAAGAAGAAAGAGACACCACCCAAAATCCTCCATCTTGTCCCATACCTATTACTGTATTATAAAAACCTCAAATTTAACACCCTTCACCGTATGAAAGCACACACTTCTGTTTAAATACACACCTGTGATTTTAACTTCATCACTCAAAGTTGGAAGCCTTCTCCAAGGCCTCAGGTCAAAAGCAGTGTTCTCCAGGGGGTCAGTGCCAGAAAGCACAGAAAGCTCAAAACCCCCAGGGCTCTGGGATCCAACTACTTTCCACACACAAACTTTAGAATCTGAGGTTCAAAATCAGATTGGTTAGGATGCCTCGATTTACACTGAGGGCAGAGCCCTTGCCTTCTCTCAGAGGAACAATACCAATGTTTTTCACCAGTCCTACACTGGAACAGTAACCACAGAGTGCCAAACTCTAGAAGCCCCAAAACCTCGTAACACCCACAAAAGCAAGCTATTCCTCTTCTCTCTTGAATGACCAGACTCTCTTGTTCGGGCTGTTCCCAGTCCAAAGCTACCAACCTCCCTGCTGAGATTCTGTATATTCCTTCCAGATGAACCTGATCGTTTCCTCTTTCTATCCAATAGTTCATCAGATTCACAAATTCCCAAGGATCCAGTCCAAACCACTGAGAGAGGGGGACTCCTATGCTTTTAGCCACAATTTAAAATACCAAACAACTACACTGCAATCCTGACAGTCCAAAAATACGACCCCCCCTTAAATTTTCAAGGGTCAAGGACATACCACTGCAGGAGGGAAATGCCTTTAATTTGTCCTGCAAGGTTTACACCGTCCTTTCACCCTCTGTATTCAAAAACTCTCGTGGCTCAAGCTGAAACCATCTAGAAAGAGCCTGCCTGGATGGCCGGGCTCCTTCAGCTTGGGCTTCAACAGCCACTTCCATCAGCAAAGTACAACAGAGCAGCCAACAACACAGCCCGAGTAAACAACACAGGAAACACAGGGCAGAATTACCGGTTTGCCACAATTATAACGTTTGTCACAAGATGGCAGTATTAAAATACACAATTTCAAATCTAAAAAAATGACAGCGGTGGCAGGGACCGGTTAAACCCGAACACCGAGTGTTAGAGGGAATACCGTCCCCAAAACCGGGAATCCCCACACACAACCCGAATCCCAAAGTCAAAATCACTGTGGGGAAGGGTATCTCTTTATAAAGGGACTAAGAATTCACCTCTTTTCAACACAGCACACAGCATGCAGCAATTTTAAACGTTCACCAAAATTGCTTCGCCCTTCTCCAGCCATTTCGGTCTCCTGAAAATGAAAACGCGGATCCGAGCTCCCACTTGTCTTGTACTAAATGCATCTCACCAGTCACACACACAGACACTCACACAGTCAGGACACAGTCAAAATAATAACGATTAAAATAGCAACAACAAAAATAGCAGCAATAAACAAGGGTTTGTCCAGTTCATCCCCAGAACTGCTGGCGGGTCCCCTGACACAACAAACCCTTTCTCCGGCCACTGCACCCTCCTGATGCTTGCAAGCAAAACTGCACAGCTTGAGCTGAGCACAGAACGTCTTCTGTGACTTATCAGCTGCCTTTTAGCTATGTGTACGTCTTACAGGCTACCCCACATAATTTTAAACACACTGTTTTGTCTGCAGTGCAGTAACAGGTCTTGTCTATCCCTGTGATGAGCAGCCGGGGAGCAGAGATCCCTCCAGGAAGGTCCCGGCAGTGCCAGAGATGTCCCCAGCCCGGGCTGTTCTCACAGACAAACAGAGGAGTCCTGCCACGGTCACCAAATTGATGCAGAGACAAAAACTCTCTAACCAGTTAAAGTTAGAAAGTGATATGGTTATTACCACACTGGGCACACCCCGGAGAAATCTCCCACAGGGATGTGCGAAGTGCATAGGGCTCTTGCCTTCTTTTATCCACAAAAGTCTTACATATTCATACCAAATACACATATACATATGCCTTACCTAACCCCATCTAGCCCCACTTCGTATTAAAATTCGTTCAAAGTCCTTTTACTCTTGCACAGTTGCTTCCCTCAAGTGGGTTGCTGGGTGTTTGAAATGGGTCAATGGTTTCCTAATGATGAAGTCAGGGAGTCTTCCTTGCCTTCAACTTTTCATCTTTGTCTTGTTGGTAGGTTCTCGGGCCCCTTGGCCATAGTTCAAGCTTCCATCCTGGTTCTGGCTGGTTTCAGGGTCCAAATGCAGTTATGGTTCCTTGACTTCAACAATATCCCAACCACCTGTGTTGACACAACAAAATCAAGTGAGTGATTTATTGTCTTTGCTCTACTGGCTCAGCCACTTTCTACATTGCTTCTACTCTAATCATTATATGTATAGCTTCTATCCCTCAGCTAAGCTCTTAATCCTTTGATTTTTGCTTCAACAGAACATTAAAACCTATTCTTGAAAAACAAAAGGGGGAGTTGGAATGCCCACTTGTTAGATAGGTTAGCAAAAGCCCTGTACGTTCTCAGCTTTCTGAATTGAGATGAAGCTGGCCAAACAGCACACAAAAGGCAATATTCTTTTGATACAAAGGCTCATCCCAGGCCTCTGATGATGGTAAAGGGCCCAGTAACAAGGCAGTGGACAGGACCTGTAGACTTGTTGGGGTGGGGAAAGTGATTGTGCTTGTGTCTCCACAGGTCACCACATGAAATGAGTTCCTTTGTGGTGTGTGTGACCATTTGTTGCATCATCCTGATTGGCAAAAACACTGTGAGTGTCTTACCCCCTATACTGGATGGCACAAACGTATGGATCACCCCTGCAAATGCTGCTCACACCGATACTGTGTGCATCTCTGTGACAACCCCTGGTGATCCCTTCCACACGTGCTTGGTGGGGATGTCCATTGGCCAGAAGCGTTTTGGTAAGCTGTATGAGAGCGTGCAGCAAAACTGCACAGCCCCAGGTATATTGCAGCCCAGGTGGTGGAGCCAGGACACCTGGCAAAAGACCACAGGATGGGATGAGACGTGGTACAAGGATCTGAGAAGGATGCACGACTTTCCAGCTTTGCTCTCCCAGCCACAGGAACCAGATACACCAGGGACTTTGTCTGCTTAATACCAGCAATTGGTACTGCTCGGGCTCTGGCTTCTTTAAATAAGCTTGGCTGCTGGCTTGCAAAGGAAGCTAATGCCACTAGTGCTGCTCTTTCAGCAATGCTAATTGATGTTAAATTGGTGTGACATGCAACACTGCCAGAGCAGCCATTGATTTCATGCTGTTGGCTCAAGGCCATGGGTGCAAAGATTTTGATGGATGTGCTGCATGAACTGAAGGGATCATTCAGAGTCCATTCACAAGAGTATTGGTAACCTTGAGCTGTTCACTAAACAGCCACAGCAACATGATGAGGGTGATTGGTGGGGGCTGTCTTCATGTCTCAAACACCTCAGCTTCGGGACACTACTTAAACATTTATTAACGTGTGGCATAGTTATCTTTGGTGTTTTCTTAATGATTGTGATATGCATCCCATGTATTTTATCTTGTGTGGCACAAATGATCAATAATAGCCTTAATGAGATAATGGCTTTGTTGGCACAAACAGTTTTAGCTGTGCAATACACAAAGAAGGGAGAAATATTACCAATAAGTAAAACTTTAACAAAAGGAAGGCCTTGTAAAATCATGGCTCAGACCTGTTACTTCAGCTAAGTAGAAAAGGACTGTGGGAAAGAAACTCAACTGAATTAGGGCTAGAAAATCATGTTACATAACCCTTGCGTGTTCTTATCATGGTGTGCGGTGGTTGGTTGAATTATGTTTGTTATGCTTTAGAACAGTGTAACTGATAATGGCTAATTGCTTAAAAAGGCCTGGTTCTTGCAATAAAGCTTCTCTTTTTTGTACATACCTGATGTGATAAATGTGATTCGTGCTAATTAAGTTGTAACTATATTAACAAAATTGTATTTAGATCAATAGAAGACAATTGTTACAGAGTGAGAAGGGGGAGATGGGTGAGACAGGATAAAAGACATCTTACAGATGTTGGGAGTCGAAGAAGGAGGTTAGAAGAAAGTCAGATAAGAATAGTAGAAGGACGGAGGTCTGATAAGCGGCATCTAGAAATACAGCTTCAACCTTGAAGCTGTCAAAAATGGAATGATCACAAGCATGGGACTTAATTAAAGTCATGTTATGGAAAACATCTGCTCAGTCACACAGGGCGCCTGCGCTACCTGCAGGTCACACCTCGGTCACTGATGAAGATGATGAGCCTTCACTGGAAATAAGACCCTAAAAAGGATGAGAGACCCCCTAACCCATTAGTAGAGCATGCGCCGTGCAGTATAGTTACGTAAATTTTAGGAATAGAAACTAGGAGGAGCTTTCTAGAAACTTCTGTAGCCTACAGTCAATAAGTGGGATTGTTAGCCTGGATGCTTTGGTACGTGAGGAATGGGAGCCACTCCCCGTATCCCCGGTCGGAGGGGGGCCCCTCCCCGGTCGGTTTTGCTTATGCTTTATACGAACCTCAATTATACTAAATTACTTACTGCCAAATTTTGTATATTCTTAAATATATGCACTTTGATTGTTTCATCCCCAATACTTTAATTGTCATCTCCAATACTTTGATTGTATTCATTTTTTTACTATTAAAAACTTACTATTAAATTTAATCTTGTTGCTTGATATATTGGAAAAAATAGAACATTGTTCATAACAATTTGGTGCCGAAACCCAGGAACTCCAGTCCAAGTGAAGAGTGGCTAGTTTTGGGAAGGAGCTCCCCACCAATTGTTAAGGTGGTCCCAAGGCTAGACCAGGCTCTCTTGGAAAAGGAGTTCCAAATTAAAATAAAGCATAAGCAAAAGAAGCTTGCTACAAGGAGGTGTGCCAGAAGAAGGCTCCTGTGGGAATGCCGGCAGAAAGGGAAAGGTGCCCGTAAAACGTCTTGTGCACAAGAGCCCTGTGCGAAAATGGGCTGTGTGAGTACCACGGGGTTGGGTAAAGGGGGCGGCTGTGTGCTTGTGTGTGAGTGAGGAATGTCTGAAAGGGGAGAGCGAGTGAATACCCCAGGAGGGACTGGGAGGGAAAGTCCCAGCCCGAGAACTCAGGGAAAAGTCTTTGAGAAGGGAGCTGATGCTCGGAAAAGTGATTTAAGAAGGGAGTGAATGAGTCAGGTTCAACTATCTGTTGGGAGGATAATAGATGGAAGTTTCAGTACGTGATTAAGAAAGGATTGTGGAGAATGGCCAGAAAGAGAGGTTGGGGAGAGAATAAAAGGAAAAGAAGGAATTAGGTAGGAAACAAGTGTTTGGCAAAAGAAGTGAGATTGGTATATTAAGCGAAGGAGTTGAACCGCAGAACGAATGAGAGAGAGCAAGGGAAATGTTGCTGCCAGAGATGGGTCAGAGGAAAAGTAAAATCTCTGACCCAGGGGTTGTGAAGTGTGAGAAAAATTCACAAGAACCCAGTGTGCCTGGGAACCAAGAGGGGGTTCCCAGAAGGGGAGCGAGATTCCTCAGGACAGCCCCCTGGGGATAGTGTTACAATACTAAAGTACAAGGGAATCCCAAAGAGAAAAAGTAAGCAGAAAATGATACAGTACTGTATGTTTGAGTGGAGAAAAGAAAAGATTTGTGCAAATAATTTGTACTGGCCAGAGTTTAAATCATTTGAAGATTAGATTTGTCAGGTTTTAAATCTATATATGAGTTCAAAACAACGTTTTAATTAGGAAAAAAAGTGAATATGCTGCTTTGTGGCTTCCAAAAAGTGTGGGGGGGGTAAATTTATAGTTCAAAGGCAAGAAAAAGAAGGTTATTCGTTATACCCTTTGCAAACTAAAGGACGGGCAGCAAGAAGGGACTGGCTAAAGCCATGGGACTCGTTAAATCACCTCCCACCCCCATACAGACAGCCTGTCCAGCCTGTCCAGCCTGTCCAGCCCCTGGTCCCTGATGCACCCCCTATTCAAGACGAGCCAGTAGCACACAGAACTAGAGGCAGAAGGGAACAAGAGGAAGAAAGTGACAAAGAGGGCGAGGAAGCAGGAAGGGAAGATAGATTATACCCTCTTAGAGAGGTTCCAATGGCAAATCTGGCCCCAGGACAGGGACCTATTGGTTACGTGAGTGTTCCCCTGAATACTAGGGACGTTAGGAAATTTAAGAAAGAGATGGGCAGGATGCCAGAAGATCATATTGAGGTAGCAAAGAAACTAGATCAGTTATTAGGACTGAATATTTACACCTGAGTGGAATTGCAGTCTATTTTAGAAATCTTGTTTACAGTGGAAGAGAAAAATGATTAGATAGTCAGGAATACAGGCTTAGAATAGAGATCATTAGAAGCCAAACCAAAGAGATCAGAAATGGCCTATGGCAGATCCAAATTGTAATAATCAGGAGGTAGAAGATAGGCAAAATATGAGAGATTTCAAGTAAATGATTATCCAAGGTATTCAGGAAGCAATGCCCAGAGGACAAAATATAGGGAAATCTCTGAGTGAGCACCAAGAGAAAGATGAATGCCTGGCAGAATGGTTAAAGAGACTAAAAAAAAAAAGGATTTGCAGTTATACTCAAGCATAGACCCCGATACACCAGCAGGGCAGGTCCTTTTGAAAACACAATTTGTAGCTAAGTCTTGGAGGGGGGACATCAGGAAAAAGTTAGAAAAATTGAAAAATTAGCAGGATAGGAGCTTCAGGAGTTGTTAAAGGAAGCACAATAAGCGTATGTTCGTAGAGATGAGGAAAAGAAAATTAAAGCCAGGATTCTAATGACAGCAATCCAAGAAATACAAGCAGCCACAAACACAAAGAATTTATCAGGAAAGAATAAAAATAAGAAAGAAAAATCAGGTCCTGCTTCTGAGGACACAAGACCTATGTGCTTTTCTTGTCAAAAAAAAAAAAAAAAAGGACATACACAAAAAAAAAAAATATTAATTCAAGAAAACTAAGGGGAGTCAGGGGCTCATTTATTTAATATGAACCAAAATACCAGAAGACCCCTTGATAAAGCTGAAAGTAGATTCTCAAAATGAAGAAATCATATTTTCAGTAGACACAAGGACTTTGTTTTAGTTTAAGGTAAATTTAGAAAGAAACTTTTGAATAGAATTTTTCTGGAAAACAAATTTAAGCAATCTTTTTTTAATTAATTAGAGAAAAAAAATATTTCCTCAGAGAGAAGTGAGAATAATAACTAATTGTTTAACAGGCAAAACACTTTTCAGTATAAAAATGAACAATATTAAACAACAAAACTTCTTATTGTTTCAAAAAGATGACAGATTCAAAAGAAGGTTTTTTTGTAAGTTGCAGCTTAACTTACTTAGTCTGGTATCAGTTCCTTCAGTGCTGGGAAATGCCTTGGCCCAGGCCAGGCTAGGTGGGCTACGGTGTGAGCTTCCAGTGCTTTCTTGGGTTTTCAGTCCAGAGCAAAATTAAATAATTCAAAAAAAAAAAAAAAAAGAAAAACACACTCCAGGGAATTTTTTTTACTTTAATTGGTTAAGAAGAAAAAAAAACCTAACCAAAAAGCAAAAGAGAGTTCTCTCCCGCTGTCCACTGCAGACAACTAGGTCTGTGAGCAGGAATGCGGGGGAGTCAGTGTAGTTTCTGATAACTAATTCTGCACTTTTTCTCTCCTCTTTCACTCCTGGAATCAGTCTTAAAGCTGCAGAATTCAATATTCAACACCAATTGAACAGACTATTTAAAGATACAAGCATCATAAAATAAAAAGAAACAATTTGGCTGATAATAAAGCAGGGGGGAGCCCTAGGAAAAAACGGCAGTGTGAGTGTGGCTTTTCGGGAAGCAAAAGCACAGGGTGTGGCAACATGCTTTTCCTTGGCAGAAGTGGAGGCTGTGAAAAAGCTGGGGGTAACCCTGAAAAAAGGATGAATTTTTCTGCCCAATAGTAAAAGAGCGGTGCCAGGACTTTTGGCCCAACAGATCCCAGACAGCTCACATGGGGGGATTCACTGGGGCACGAGAGCACTTTGTGACCATTTTTGTAAAATTTTATTAAAAAAAAAACCAAAACAAATTACTCAAAAAAAATTGTAATAAATCAAATGAAACTAAGGAGAGTACTGGGAGCCAAAAGCTACAGTCCATATAGAGTTAGCATAGAACCACTGTACTTTGGGACCAAGGGAGAATTTTCACACAACTCTACGTCACTATGTTGTTTGGTGCATGCTCTACTAATGGTTAGGGGTCTCTCATCCTTTTGAGGGTCTTATTTCCGATGAAGGCTCATCATCTTCATCAGAGTCTGCTGTGTAACCTTGCAGGTAGCACAAGCGCCCTAAGCTTGGGTTATATAACTAAGCATAAGTTCCCACAATAAAATTAAGTCCCATGCCTGGAATCATCCCAATTTGACTCCTTTCAAGGTTGAAACTTTTATTTCTGGATGCTGCTTATCAGACCTACGTCCTTCTACTATTCCCTTCCAACATCCTTGTTCAACTCCCAACATCTGGAAGATGTCCTTTGCCCTGTCTCACCCATCTCCCCCCTCACTCTGTAACAATTGTCTTCTATTGACCTAAATACAATTTTGTTAAGATAGTTACAATTTAATTAGCACGAATCACATTTATCACAATTCCCTCATTTCTCTTTTTGATCATATTGATTTGTGCTCTAAAAAGTTGTTGCTTGGTATTCTCTATGTTCCTTCATACTAGCCTCCAATTTTTCTAATATTTCTCATGCTACATTCAGCTTTTCACACTCCTTCTCACATTTTATTAACATTTCTCATGCCATGTGAGGTTTCAGAAGGACCTCCGGGTGCCTCCTGTGCACCCACACTGTCGGGCCTATTCTTCTTTTATGTAAAAGCAAAGCTACTAATAGTTGCTGTAAAGTTATGTATTGCAGAAGCACATCAGTCTCAAAAGCAAATACAAAGCAAGGCAAAGCAATGGCATAAAGCAATGGCAAAGCTGCAGTGGCAAAATGCAATGGCAAAATGCACATGGCATAAAGCCATGGCATAGAGCCCCAGCTCTCCCTGATGCATGTTCTTTTATAGAAACTTTCCAACTAGCTAAGACACAAACTCGGACCACTATTCCTTAACCTATTAGAATTCTGGTTTCTTAGCACGCCAGGCTACGTATAGACTACGTTCATGGCCTATCTTGTTCTAACTGAAAAATGTAAGCAATATTCTTAACTCTAACTCTATTATGTCTGAAGCTAGGTTCTTGGAGCCTCTAAGGAAACACGAGCATGTTTTTCAACCTTCACTAGAACATGTACTACTTCTCAGGCATCTAAGTCCTTTTGCTTACTAAAAGCACTTAAAACTTATTCCATTTACTTACTCATTTTCTCTCACTTATGTTACAACTTAAATCTTCACTTCTGCCTTATAGGTGAGAGGCCTAATATACTTCAATCCATCTAAAGGTTTCAATTCAATCCCTGCATTCTGATCTCTCCCTGAAGGATTCAGAGAGACTCCTGACTTACTGACTCCAACAATGCCAGGGAATTCTCTTTGCATTCGATCACCATTTTCTCATTCTCTCTCGAGTGCGAGTGGATCGTGCTTTTAGTACCATTGTGATAAATGTGATTCGTGCTAATTAAGTTGTAACTATATTAACAAAATTGTATTTAGATCAATAGAAGACAATTGTTACAGAGTGAGAAGGGGGAGATGGGTGAGACAGGATAAAAGACATCTTACAGATGTTGGGAGTCGAAGAAGGAGGTTGGAAGAAAGTCAGATAAGAATAGTCGAAGGACGAAGGTCTGATAAGCGGCATCTAGAAATACAGCTTCAACCTTGAAGCTGTCAAAAATGGAATGATCACAAGCATGGGACTTAATTAAAGTCATGTTATGGAAAACATCTGCTCAGTCACACAGGGCGCCTGCGCTACCTGCAGGTCACACCTCGGTCACTGATGATGATGATGAGCCTTCACCGGAAATAAGACCCTAAAAAGGATAAGAGACCCCCTAACCCATTAGTAGAGCATGCGCCGTGCAGTATAGTTAGGTAGATTTTAGGAATAGAAACTAGGAGGAGCTTTCTAGAAACTTCTGTAGCCTACAGTCAATAAGTGGGATTGTTAGCCTGGATGCTTTGATACGTGAGGAATGGGAGCCACTCCCCGTATCCCCGGTCGGAGGGGGGCCCCTCCCCGGTCGGTTTTACTTATGCTTTATACGAACCTCAATTATACTAAATTACTTACTGCCAAATTTTGTATATTCTTAAATATATGCACTTTGATTGTTTCATCTCAAATACTTTAATTGTCATCTCCAATACTTTGATTGTATTCATTTTGTTACTATTAAAAACTTACTATTAAATTTAATCTTGTTGCTTGATAAATTGAGAAAAATAGAACATCATTCATAACACCATCAAGGAATTTAGTTTCCCTTTTGCTATTGATTCTGGATCCATGGGCATGGCTCTAAGTTGCATTCAATGAATTACTGAGTGGATTACTCTAATTAGATGGGGTATCATTAAAGGCAGAAACAATATTCCTAAACCAGAACATAATAGCATGAATCCCAATTTTTTCCACCACACACCCCCCAAAAAGTTTATCCTCCCAATCAGCTTTCAGGATAGAATTCCATTTTTTAACTGGTACATGTGCCCCTCTTTTAATTTCATCAGCAAATTTTGTGATGGCCTCCCTGTGATCATCTGTTTCCACACAGCACTCAGATTCATTAAACCTCCCACAAACTCTTCCTTCTTCTGCCAACAGATAATCTAGGGCAATTCTCTTTTCATATACAAATGCTCACATTTGTGAATGCTGTTTGGCCAACAACTTTAAAGTGTCTGCTGTATGGTTGGAGACGACTTCCACTACTGCCTGGAGCCTTATCAACTGGTTTAATAGGTAAATTGGAGTTCTATATCCCCAAGACCCATCCTGAGCCCAAGTAGCAGGTTCATAATGTGCTATAATTCTTTCTGCAGGCCATTCTTCATCTTTCCATTTTTTGGTTTCCTCCTGCCATTGGAAAGTCGAGATTTAATTCTCTTTTTTTTTCTTTCTAAGGTTTCATAAAGTGGTGTTCCTAGTATATTGCCCTTAGACCTTGGTCTAACAAAGAAGGAGGGCCATAGAACTCCTAAGGTACAAGTTCCTTCCCACTTTCAGGGTAGTTCACTGTATGCTCGTTGCCCACAAATCCAATATATTCCATCAGGGGCTTTCCATCTGTTTTCTGTGTTTGCTGGTTGTTCCCAATAAGATTTTAAGTCTTTTATAGATTGGTAAGGGATTAGCTCCAGGACTGCTATGCCAGCACAAATCAGTTTGATGATTCCACTCACAGTCCATTTCTTTCGCTATTCCTCAATATCCAGTAGGACTCTTGGGTCGCCAGGTCTTTGTGTTATTGTCTGAATTTACTACTAAAGTAGATAGGCAAGGAGTATATCCTACCACTTCAGTGTATTTTCTCCCTTCCTGAGTTATACAAACTGTCCCAATGACTTGATGACTCAGGACCCAACCCTCAGGCTGTTTTAATGTCTTAGAAATTTGTATATGATTTCATTTTAAAAATTGTTCTGGAGCTAAACCCTCACCTCTCCATGGCCATCTTTCAGCTATTCTAAGTCCTCCACAAACAAAACATTTAGATAATCCCAATTCTGTGGCAATTTCTTGCATCAGATCTACAAACAGATTTTTATTTGAAGTTGGCATATCCCAGTTGCTAAAGTGCTGTTTTAATTGTTTATACAGCTCATCCAGCTCCTCTAACTCTTTCCCTCTGATCTTTTTCCTATCCTTCATTGTTTCTTTTTTGTTTTCCTATTAATTTTCTCTTTGGCCCTTTTCCTTTTTCATCCTTTTCAAAACACAAGAAATTTTCATATCTAAGACAAAGTTGATCATTGTTAGGATAAGGAGCTCTCCCACTGAATCCCAAATTCCTTCTCACCCAATGCAATTTTGGAATTTTCACACAAAATTCTAAGAAACTGCTACAATCGTAACCAGCAGCACTAACATGTGACTGTGCCACAAAAACTCATTCCATCTTATCCTTGACCCACATGGAATGACTGCATTTGTCACAGGGATCAGGAATGGTTTGTTTCTTTACTGTTGGCTCTTGTGCTGCTTGTTGTCTTGGAATTTGTTCCTGCATGGCCTGTTCTCTTCTGCTCCATGCAGTCTTATGGCTTTGGCCAGTTGCCAGGGGTATTATTGTAAGCACCATGAAAAGAATCCTCAGGAATTTTAACTTTCTACCTGTCTCATGGCCCCTCGGGTTGCAACCAAGGGCAGAGATGTCAATCTTCTTGGTAGCAAAGCTTTTATCCTGGGATTTGTCTCTTTTTGGCATCCTTAGCATCATAAAGCTCATATAAAGCCATTTTAGCTTTTTTTCTGTTCCAAAGATGGCATCAATTATTTGTAGTTCTGCAGCACTGCCCTATCTCTTTCCCTAGATTGATCAGCTATTTTTCCTAATCCACTAAAGCTCCGGAGATATGCCAACTACAACAAAATTTGTTTTGACATTGCTTCAGTTAAACAGTTCGTTTTACTGGTCTTTTTCTGCTTTGAATTCAGGGATGGTAGTTAAATATTTGTTACCACCAATAGATACACTCACGATGCCAATCAGCTGCTGAAACAAATCTATGATGTGGTACATAGATTTCTTCTCCACAACAATTGTCATTTATAAACACTGGTCTATAATATTATGGATTGTTTGTTCTTTAGTCTATACAAAAGCTAATATGGCGAGGAGTAGTTGGTCTTGGTTCTCTATTAGTTGAATTGCTGCAAAAAAGGTCCCATTTTCATGTCTCAATGGTTAAGCATAAAGGTAATTAAAAATCTTTCTTGTTGTTAGCTGTCCATGTACACAATCTAAATAACTTCAACAAATCAATTGTCTCTCTTTTTCTTTTGCCCTATTTACCCTCCACCATTAATTAAAACACCAGGTACAAACAATACAAATGCAAGGGCTGCGTTCTAAGCCATGATTATTACATTCCCAATGTGTTAATTGTTGTAGGGCCTCCTCAATAATGGGTGTTACAAGTCTCTTTTTCTGGAGTTGCAGCTCCTCAAATGAATCAGTTAATATTGACCATCAGAAGCTCCTGAGAAACTTTTCAATCCATCTGGGCTTTTCCCACTGATCAGGGAGGGGTCTGATTCTTTCCCATGGGCGCTGCTCAGCCTCCGAATGCAATGAGGTTGCAGTTGGCAGCCAATGCAGGATGTCTAAATGACAACCATGTACTTCTCAAAACAACTTCAATTGATATTTCAAGCACTAACACCATACAATAATATCTCTCCTGTTATATATTATATCTCTCCCTTTTGTCCCAAGATACAATGATTTTATGTCAACTTCTTATAGACTGTAGCTTTTGGCACCAAGTACTCCTTTCCACCTAATCATGAATTTATTTCAATTTCTCTATGTTTTTGAATCTGGATGGAAATTTAATCAACTTTTAAATTCCCTTTGTAGTTTGATTTTTAGGTCTCCTGGTGCTGAAATAATTTTGCAGTCTTTATTTTCTATCAGTCCTTGTACTCGTGAAGCATGAGTCCAGCCTTTTTCTGCCGTTTGGACTGCTGCTTCTGTGGTTAAAAGAACCAGAAATGGTCCCTCCCATCGAGGTTCTAAACTTCCTCCTCTCCAGTATTTTATCAACACATACTGTCCTGGTCGGATAGAATGTACTGGAAAATCGAGAGGAATTGTTTGAGCTAAAATGCCTTTCTCTCTTAATTCCCTCAAATTGTTTGTGATGGTTGTAAGATACCCCTGGATGGTTTTGTCCCCGACTAGTGAGGGATCCATTGTCATGTCTTAGGGGTAAGGCAGTCCATATAACATCTCATATGGTGAGATCCCAGTTTCAGAGTGGGGCTTGGTTCTTATATTTAACGGGGCTAAGGGAAGGCATCTGGTCCATGGTAATTTGGTTTCTATCATTAATTCAGTTAGTTGTTGTTTAATAATTTGGTTCATCCTTTCAACTCATCCTGAGCTTTTGAGATGCCATGGGGTATGATATTCCCAGATAATTCCTAGTGCTTGGCTTAAACTGTTAATTATTCTCGAGGTAAAATGAGTGCCCAGATCTGAATCAATAATTTATACTAATCCAACTCTTGGAATAATATGCTCCAACAAAATTTTGGTTACCATTTGAGCTGTGGCCCGAGCTGCAGGAAATTCTTCTACCCACTGAGTCAACTGATCTACTATAACCAGCAGATATTTCCACCTGCCTATTTTAGGTAATTCAGTGAAATCAACTTGGATCTTTTAGAATGGCCAATAGACTGTCCCATGGCCTCCAGAGGGAGGACTCCTCAGCATCTTTTTGTTCATTTTCTGACATGTGAGACATCCTTGAGTAATTTGTTTCCCAATTTCAAGTATTCCTATACACTCATAAAATTTTTAAAAGTGGTCATAAAGTGCCCTTGTGCCCCAGTGAGTTCCTCAATATAAGTTGTCCAGGATCTGTTGGGGTATGGGTTTTGGGACTACTTTTCTACCATCAGGTAGAATCCATTCTCCTGCCTTCAGGGATGGCCCTGGCTTCTTTATAGCTTCTACCTCTGTTAAAGAAAAGTATGGTGTTTCAGTTTGTGTTTCTGTCTCCTTAAAAGTCATAATTACACTGTTGTTTTCCCTTAAGGCAGCCTTTTTTGCTTCATCATCAGCCAAATTGTTTCCTCTTATTTTAATGTCTTTCCCCCTCTGGTGTCCTTTTACATGTGCAACTGCTATCTTTTTTGGACCTTTTAAAGCCTCAAGTATTTCACTGACTAATCTTTCGTGTATTAATCCTTTCCCTTGGGTGTTTACAAAGCCCCTTTCTTTCCAGATTTTTCCAAAGGTATGCACAATCCCAAAAGCATACTTCGACTCCATGAATATAGTTCCCTCTCGATCTTTTAATAACAACAATCTATGGAGTAATGCACAAAATTCACAGGCTTGTGCTGACCAGGACGAGCTAAGGGGACCAGATTCTTTTACTTCTGATTTTTTCCACTAATTATAGCATACCCAGATTTTATTTTCCCGTTTACCACTCAAGATGATCCATCAATAAATAATTTTTCTCCTGTTTGCATTTCCTGTTCCCTTAAATCTGGATGTATTTTTGTTTATAATTCTATGACTTCTATGCAATCATGCATTAATTTTCCCCTGGGTCCCCATATAGAAACTGGGCTGGGCTTTGTACATTTGTCACTTTTAATTCTAATTCTGGAGAGGTTATCAAGATAGCCTCATACTTTAATAGTCGACTGCCTGTTACTCATTTTTGACCCTTTTGAGCAAGGATTCCTCTAATGTTATGGGGAGTGTATACTTCCAGTGGTGCCACAAAAGTTATTTTTCGAGCCTCTTCTACTAACAATGCCATTGCTACAAGAGCTTGTAAACATGTAGGCCAGCCCTTGCTAACTGGATCAAGCAACTTGGAATAATATCCCACTGGCTTTCTGCTTCCTGCCCAATCCTGAGTCACTGCTCCATGAGCTCTTTGATAGGTTGTATTAACAAATAATTGAAACGGCCTGTCTAAATCAGGAAGGCTTAAGACAGGAGCTTACAGAAGGGCCTCTTTAGCTTACTCAAAATTTTCCTGATCCTTTTCAGTCCATTTTAAGAGATTTATAGTCAATTTTTCATATAAGAATTTTACTTTCCCACTAAATCCCTCTATCTGCTGTCTGCAATAACCAGAAGACCCAAAAACTGTCTAATTTCTCTTTTATACTTTGGGGATCCCATATTTAATATTCCTGAAACCCTTTCAGGGTCTAATTTTTTCTTCCTCTACTGATCCAATGACCTAAATAACGGACTTCTGACTCCATGAATTGTAACTTTGACCTGGATATTTTTAACCCATTTTCTCCTAAAAAATTTAAAAGTTGTATAGTCCCTTTCTTAGTGTCTTCTTCAGTTTCTCCTGCTAATAACAAATCATCTACATACTGTAACAACTTAATCCCTCTAGGTAACTCAAAGGACTTCAAGAGATCTTCTAATGCTCCCCAATTTCACTGGTGACTCAGTGAAACCTTGGGGCATTATCATCCACCTAAGCTGTTCTCCTCTGCCTGTGTCTGGGTCCTCCCACTCAAAGGCAAAATAGTCCTGGCTACTCTCATCCAGAGGGCAAGTCCAAAAGGCATCTTTTAAATCCACTGCACTATACCAAGTATAACGAGGGGCCAGTTGGCTTAGTAAAGTACATGGATTGGCCACCACTGGAAAACGAGTAATGGTGCTTTGACTGACTGCCCTGAGATCCTGAACTGGTCGGTAACTGCCATCAGGCTTCTTTACCAGCACAATGGGGCTGTTATGTGCTGACATGCAAGGTTCTGATCTCCCCTGGTGCCTCTAATTCTCAATTATTGCTTTCAATCCCCTCCAACTCTCTAGTGATATTGGATATTGTTTTACTCGAATGGGGATTTCTGGATTCTGTATTTCAATGCTTAGGGGCTGAATGTTTAACTTTCCCACTTCTCTGGAATACCACACTGTGTCACTAATCTCCTGATCATCTTTTTCAGTTAAAGAATAAATTTTAAGTTGTCCTTCACAGGGCTTTATTTGAATTCCCAGGGCTATTATTCAATCCCTTCCTAATAAGTTGTCATCTGCCTCGAGTATTAGTAATAAATCATTCAACTCGAATCTCATATCAGATTCTATTTTTACATCTTTAATTACGGGAACCTGAAAAACCTCCCCTTTAACCCCTACTACTGGGACATGCTCGGAGCTAACACTACAGCCTGGAGGCAGTTTTCTCACTGTGCACCTAGAAGCCCCTGTATCTACTAAAAATGTGATTTCTTCACTTTGAGGACCTACTTTTAATGTTATCAAGGATTCTTTTGATGTTTTGGTCCTCATTAAATAAATGAGCCCCTGAGCCCCCTAATCCTCTCTAAACATCTTTTCATCCTGCTGCCTCTTTTTGCAGACTTTCAGGACATGTTCTTTTTTGGTGAGAATAGAAAGAGATACGACCTGTACTCTTGGAAACAGAACAAGAATTCTGTAAATGTCCTCTTTTGTGACAAGAAAAGCACATAGGTCTAGTGTCCTCTGAAGGAGGTCCTGATCTTTTCTTTTTATCCTTTCCTGCTAGGTTCTTTGTGTTTGTGGCTGCTTGTGTTTCTTTAACTACTGCCATTAGGATCCTGGCTTTTGTTTTTTGTTCTTTTTCATCTCGTCTAACATACACTTTTTATGTTTCCCTTAACAACTCCTGAATCCCCCTGTCCTGCCAGTCTTCCAATTTCTCCAGCTTTTTCCTGATGTCCCCCCAGGACTTAGATGTGAATTGTGTTTCCAAAAGGACCTGCCCTGATGGTGTATCAGGGTCTATGCCTAAGTACAATTGCAAATCCTTTCTCAGTCTGTCCAGCCATTCTGCTGGGGACTCGTCCTTCCCTTGGTGTTCACTCAGAGCTTTTCCTATATTTTGTCCCCCGGGCACTGCTCCCTGAATTCCTTGGATAATCATCCACCTGAAATCCCTCATATTTTGCCTGTGTTCTGCCTTCTGATTACTCCAATTTGGATCTGCCATAGGCCATTTCTGATCTCCCTGGCCTGGCCCCTGATGATCTTTATTCCAAGCCCATATTCCTGACTGTCTAATCATTGCTCTCTCTTCCACTGTAAACAAGATTCCTAAAATAGACTGCAATTCCACCCAGGTGTAAATATTCAGCCCCAAAAACTGATCTAGTCTCTCTGCTACCCCAATATGATCTTCTAGCATCCTGCCCAACTCTTTCTTAAATTTCCTAACATCCCCAGTGTTCAGGGGAACACTCACGTAACCAATAGGTCCCTGTCCTGGGGCCAGATTTGCCATTGGAACCTCTCTAAGAGGGTATAATCTATCTTCCCTTCCTGCTCCCTCATCCTCTTTGTCACTTTCTTCCTCCTGTCCCCTTCTGCCTCTAGTTCTGTGTGCTACTGGCTCGTCCTGAATAGGGGGTGCATCAGGGACCAGGGGCTGGACAGTCTGGCCGGGCTGTCTGTATGGGGGTGGGAGGTGATCTAACAGGTCCCATGGCTTTATCTGGTCCCTTCTTGCTGCCTGTCCTTTAGTTTGCAAAGGGTATAATAAATAACCTTCTTTTTCCTGCCTTTGAACTATAAATTCACCCCCCCCCCCCCCCCACTTTTGGAAGCCACAAGGCAGCATACTCACTTTTCTCCTGGTTAAAAGATTCTTTTGAATTCACATATAGATTTAAAGCCTGACAAATCCAATCCTCAAATGATCCAAACTCTGGCCAGTATAAATTATTTGCACAAATCTTTTGTCCAATCAAACATACAGTACTGTATCATTTTCTGTTTACATTTTTTCTCTTAGGGATTCCCTTGTACCCCAGTATTGTAACACTGTCCCCAGGGGGCTGTCCTGAGGAATCTCGCTCCCCTTCTGGGAACCCCCTCTCGGTTCCCAGGCACACTGGGTTCTCGCAAATTTTTCTCATAATTCACAACCCCTGGGTCAGAGATTTTACTTTTCCTCTGACCCATCTCTGGCAGCAACATCTCCCTTGCTCTCTCTCATTTGTTCTGCGGTTCAGCTCCTTCGTTTAATATACCAATCTCACTTCTTTTGCCAAACACTTGTTTCCCACCTAATTCCTTCTTTTCCTTTTATTCTCTCCCCAACCTCTCTTTCTGACCACTCTCCACAATCCTTCTTAATCACGTACTGAAGCTTCCATCTATTATCCTCCCAACAGATAGTTGAACCTGACTCATTCACTCCCTTCTTAAATCACTTCTCTGAGCATCAGCTCCCTTCTCAAAGACTTTTCCCATGAGTTTTCGGGCTGGGACTTTCCCTCCCGGTCCCTCCCGGGGTATTCACTCGCTCTCCCCTTTCAGACATTTCTCACTCACACACAAGCACACAGCCGCCCCCTTTACCCAACCCCGTGGTGCTCACACAGCCCCGTTTTCACACAGGGCTCTTGTGCACAAGACGTTTTACGGGCACCTTTCCCTTTCTGCCGGCATTCCCACAGGAGCCTTCTTCTGGCACACCTCCTTGTAGCGAGCTTCTTTTGCTTATGCTTTATTTTAATTTGGAACTCCTCCAAGAGAGCCTGGTCTAGCCTCGGGACCACCTTAACAACTGGTGGGGAGCTCCTTCCCAAAACTAGCCACTCTTCACTTGGACTGGAGTTCCTGGGTTTCGGCACCAAGTTGTTATGAATGATGTTCTATTTTTCCAATTTATCAAGCAACAAGATTAAATTTCATAGTAAATTTTTAATAGGAACAAAATTAATACAATCAAAGTATTGGAGATGACAATTAAAGTATTGGAGATGAATACAATCAAAGTGCATATATTTAAGAATATACAAAATTTGGCAGTAAGTAATTTAGTATAATTGAGGTTGGTATAAAGCATAAGCAAAACTGACCGGGGAGGGGCCCCCTTGGCCCGGGGGTGCAGGGAGTGGCTCCCATTCCTCACGTACCAAAGCATCCAGGCTAACAACCCCACTTATATACTGTAGGCTACAGAAGTTTCTAGAAAACTCCTCCTAGTTTCTATTCCTAAAATCTACGTCACTATGTTGTTTGGTGCATGCTCTGCTAATGGGTTAGGGGGTCTCTCATCCTTTTTAGGGTCTTATTTCCGATGAAGGCTCATCATCTTCTTCAATGACCAAGGTGTGACCTGCAGGTAGCACAGGTGCACTGTGTGACTGAGCAGATGTTTTCCATAACAAGACTTTAATTGAGTCCCATGCCTGGAATCATCCCATTTTGGCCCATTTCAAGGTTGAAACTTTCTATTTCTAGATGCTGCTTGTCAGACCTACGTCCTTCTACTATTCTTGTTTGACTTTCTTCCAATCTCCTTCTTTGACTCCCAACATCTGGATTATGTCCTTTGCCCTGTCTCACCCATCTCTGCCATCACTCTGTAACAATTGTTTTCTATTGACCTAAATACAATTTTGTTAATATAGTTACAATTTAATTAGCACGAATCACATTTATCACATCACCCACCTCAACAGATGCTAGTATGAAAGAGCTCAGTTTTGAAAAGTAAGAGCAAATCATCAGAATTGAAAATAAGAGTCCATTGTTTAAGCCTAATAACCTACAAAAAGGAAAAAGGAGGTTTGTTATACATGAGAAATGTGATGGTTGGCTCTCAGAATTAAAGGATGAATATTGTGCCTAAGTTAAGTTTTATGGATGTATAATGATGTTATTGTAATATATCCTCCCATAGTCCTCTTTCCACTCCCCCTTGTATTGTTATCCTGACATGGCTTAGGTAGTCGGGGCATTTGTCCTGGTTTGGAAAGACAGGGAAAGCAGGGCCTTTCCTTGAAATGAAGAAAATAAATCCTTCCCTCTGAATTAGTACAATTTTGAAATTAAGGGGCTCTCAGGTAAAGATATGGGGATAGGAAATAACAGTTCTTTACTAGTATATATAACAAGGCAATCAAAACAACAATTATGGAATTAACAACAAAGAGAACAGGAACCCAGTAGCAGTTCTTTTGGTTGTGGACACCTTTCCCTGTGGTGCAGATGCTGTCCCAGTTGGCAGTCAGTGCCAGCCGGCTCCCGGTGGGCAGGGGCAGACGCGGTGATCCCACGTGGCTGCAGGAGTGCTGGGGGCGATGGCAGCTGTGTCCCAGATGGGAAGGGATGGAGGAGAGACTCTACTGGTGAATCCTTGGAGCAGTGTCGGTCCCGGTGCCCCAACAGGATGCTGGAGATACAGACTGAAGCAGGAGAGTGTCCGAGCAGGGGTGAGGGATCCAACACCAGAAGAGGCGTTGGGATGGTGGGGCGAGGTTTTCCAGGAGCTCTCCTGCTCCCAGAGCAATAAGCGAGCAAATGCCAGGAACTGCTCCCCCCCATCTTTACCTGCCTCCAATCTTGCAGTCTTCCCCCCTTCCCCCTTCCTCACCACCCCCCCACCGACGCCCTCCTCCAAGAGAAACCCCCAAAAATCCAGGGAAGCTGTACCTCCCACATCTCAAGGTCTCAAGGATCTAGCCATCAGTGCTCCTTAGCATGTCAATGGGAAAAAATTCCACAGGCAGAGAGGAAAGGAAAAGACCAACCCCCAACACCCTGCTTGTTCCTACACCTGACCTCCAGTGCAGATGTAAGAAAGTAGTCTCCAGCAATGGACGGCAGAGAAGGAGCTCAGGGACAAGACTTTGGGAGGTCCCAGGGGCATAAAAGGCAGAACATCCATTCTGTAGGTGAGCACGAGGGGGTTTAGTGCTGTGCTCCCAGTGCTGATTTTTCTCCTTTCTCAGTCTGTTGTTGTATTTTTATGCTAAGATTTAATAAACCTCTGTGTTGGTTTGAAAGTAAAACCAGTGCGAGACTCCAAGTCAGTAATACAATTTAATAGGAGAAAAGACAAAAAAATAAAATATATGCAATAATATAAAAGAAACAACCACCAACACAGTCAGAAATACAACCTGACACCCTGTCAGTCAGGGTGTTGGTAGCAGTCCGTATAAATGATGGCTGCAGTCCTCCTGGATGACGGATGTGGTTCTGTTGAAGCAGTGCTCCTGTAGAAGGTGCAGTTTTCCTCCGAAGATCCAGCGATGATGTGGAAAAAGGTCCGACTTTCCTCTGGGATCCAGTAGAAAGGTCTGCCCTCGGGTCCCAAACCCCAGTTTTTTATCTAGGTAGGAAAGGCTTGGCTCCTGCCCCTGGTTGGGGCATCTCCCAATGGGGTGATGTAATCTTATCAGTCACACAATAGGACTGAATGGCCCATTAACAGAATATATCTTCTGGAGGAAGGATGGGTTGTGAATAGATAACGATGATCATCCCCTGATCTTATCAGATGGCACATCAGCAGAGGATATCTCCCACAGAGATAAGGATCACCACCCCTCCCACATTTTAACAGATGGTGATAGAATACACATTTTTGCATTGTACCCCAGGACAACCTCTGAAAGTTTAAAAAAGTGAAATTCGTTTCTCCCATCCTGCACTGCCGGGGTAGGAGGTGCAGCTGGAAGGAGGGAGGGGTGAAGGAAAGCTGGTTTGAAGGGTCTTTATTTACTTCTCATTGTCCTGCTGGAAGTTTGTGGAGTTTTCTGTGAGATATCTCTCCCCTCCTTCATTCATCTATAAGGTTGTGAGGCAATTTTCCCTTTTTGGGGGAAATCAAAGCCGTGCACTGATGCCCCCAATGAGGGGGTAGCAGCAGTGAGGCTCCAAGGGTTCCCACTGAGCCGGAGCCAGTGAACACGCAGGGCTGGGAAAGGCGTGCCGGGAGCTGCGGAGAACTTTGTTTGTGTTTCCAGGCCAATGCCGGCTCGGGCCCGGGCCCGTTCCAGGGCTGTTCCTCATCTCCGCCTTTCCCCTCACACAGCCCGGGGAGCCCTGAGAGCACGGGCCGAGGCTGGGCCGTGTGCAGAGCCCGCCCCTCGCTGCCATTGGCTGATTCTGCCGTCACTCCTGGTTCTTGCACGCTGATTGGTTAGAGCAGCAAAGGCACCATTGTGGCAGCGTCTGTGTGGGCCTGGCAGCGGTGGCAGCGGCCGGAGCCCGGGGAGGCAGCGGCGGAGCTTGGAGCCCAGTGTAGGTGGGAGCCGCGCTCGGTTCTGCGGGGGCTCAGGGCTCGCTGTGGGCGGAGGGGGCCGCAGGGGGCTCTGGCGGGTTGGTTGTGCCGGTCCCAGCCCGTGTTGGCGCTGGGCTGAGGGCGCTGCGGGAGCGGCTGCCCGCGGTCTCCTTCCCGCTGGGGCCTCGGCAGGAGCCGGTGCCGGAGCAGCGCTGGCTCGTCCCGGTTCCTGTGGGTAGCACAGAGGTGACTGCCCTGTGCCTGGGGCAATGCGGGAAAATTCCCGTGGCCAGAGGTTTGTGTGCAAAAAGGAGACAGAGGAGTCCTGTAAAACTTTATTGATGAACAAAGAGAGAGGCCATGTGGTCTCTAAAACACAGCCTTTTATTGTTCTAATTTTCTAGTTGTTTCTAATTGCGCTATTCTCCCTCTCCCTTTGCCCACTGCCTGAGGTACTTGGAAGGTTCAGACTTCCCAATCCGCCTACTGCATGTCCCCCTTAATATGCAGCCCTACTATGATATTAATCTTACTGCTTTCAATCCCTCCTTTTCTCAAGAATTGCCTTTACAAACTTTTAATTTCCATTGACTCCATCTCTTTTCCTGTGTCCTCTTTGGCACAAGGTGTCCTGCATGGTAAAAAGATGAGAGATGCTGCAGCACATCAGAGGAGGAACAGCATTCGTTTAAGCCATGGTCTGCCAGGGAACCACGAAAATGTGTCCCATTCCCATCCTTTCTCCGAAATACGAGTTATTTTCTTATTTCCTTTATTATCTGTTTCACCACTTTTCGGTTATCATCTATTTTGTGAACAGCAGTTTGAGTCATTTAGTTTTCCACAAACTCCTCCTCTTTCTGCTAATAGATAATCTGATCCAATCTGTTATAAATGAGAGACAAAAGTCTCAATGTTCAGCAAAATTTAGATTGCTTTATTTGATATAGACAGAGCAAGCAGCGCTGGGGAACGTGAGGGGTCACCGCCCACCCCACACTCCACCCAACCTTGGTTTGCAGCCTCTTCCTATACTGTGGGTTCTCGTTGTAATCAATAATTTTTGGGGTTTTTGTTGTCATAAGCAGTGGTGGTTGAATAAACATCCTTATACAAATTCACAAAGCCTTTGGCTGATAATCAGTCACAGATTGCCATCTGGTCCTTGTAGATAACCACCAGAGAAGTTCTGGGAGTCTGGGCCTTGAGATAGGCAGTATTGATCAGACAAAAACATGAAGGGCTTTTTGGGAAGTCTGATTTTGCAAGCTGGTAGCTGATACAACTTATTTGGAAAACATAACATAATATAATAGAATGTAACATAATACAACATAATATAACATTAGAAGGTGATTTTAAAGAGAATGATTTTATCATATAATTTCCTTTATTTAGTGTCCATGCTTCACTTCAGAGCTTAGTATTCTGGTTTATATAAACCCCAATGCTTTTGTGATTAACACAAATCTTTTATCAATTATCACACATCCCATGGTGAAATGTCTCGTTCCTCATTTCTGTGAATTGGTTGGCAGGAGGGTCAGGAGCTGGAGCTGTCTGGTTGGTTATTATTTCGAGGACAGTTTTAAACCTAATTATGCCACTCAATTTATGGATGGATTTTCTGTCTCCTGATATGAATTCGTTAGGGTTCCCAGAGGCTGGTCCATGGTATTGTAGAATTTGTTCTGGTGGCCGTTCACCTTTTCCCCATTTTTGGCTGCTCCCTCCAGCCAGGGCTGCATCAATTGACCACTCTAATCTTATTAAATCATCAAATACTTGGATTTCCAGCTGATTTCTCTGGACGAGCAAAAACACCTCAGTTCTCTGGGGAGAGGGATGATTCCCCCCCACTTTTTTCATGTTTTCCCAACATTCTCTATTTGCTGTTTCCCTTTGCAGCTTAACCAATTTCTGTTGCAGTCAGATATCCTGACTATGGGCTCTGCCTTTAGTTGTGCAAATTCCATCTGTGCAGGCAGACAGAGCTTGGGGTGAGGGACAGAGGGAATCAGCAAAATTCCTCCCCCAGGCAAGAAGATCCTGGTTCATTGTGCACACATTGCCCTAGCAGTGTTAATTTGCATTTCTAAAGCTCCTCTCCTGGCTCTGCCTGGAACCAATGCTTCTCTTCCAGAGCAGGCATTAGGTGATTCACACGTGCACCCCCACAATCTGCTTTTTTTCTTTTCTATTTTTCTAAACTATTTTGTATTAGCTGTTTATGCATTAAAGCCTCACCATTAATACTCTTCTAGTTTTGCAAAATGCAACCTAAAGGTGAGCATTGAAAAACCCATTCTGAAATTCTGCCATCATTAAGAGCCACCCACAAATATACACAGAGAAATTCCAATGCAATCAAGTTTTTTCTAGTTCTTCTCTTAGGAGTAAAAATTGATTGTCACACCCCTGGCCCAAACCTAACTGATGATACAAAAGTAGGATTATTATGAAAAGTTATTCTAATGGTCTAATCTTGTCCCTGAAACTGTGGTAAAAACAAAAACAATCCAACAATATCTTTAGTGTTAGAGAGTCAAGGCATTACTTGATTCTGGTCAGGGTGTGCAGCAGAAATCATTTCATCCATACATAGCCCGTGTGTACAGAGAAAATCATTCCATGAGATGTGAATTTTGCTAGAGTTTTCCTAAACTTTTTACACTCTAAACCCGTAGAAATAAATTGGTTAAACGTTCATTGCTTCCAAATTGTGTAGTTCTCAGTATTTTGTTTCTTAGCAGACCCAGATTTCTCCTCTTGTGATGTTAATTAGGTTCTCACTCCTGGATTTCCTTCTCTTTTCCAGACCAGGTGTCTCCAGTTATGCCGGGGCAGTGTCTGGGGCGAGTGTTCCTCGATGGTTGCTGATGTTTCTTTGATGTTTTGTTGATGGATGTTCTCTTTCTGGGTATCTTTTGGGCTATTCCCAGGCTGTTGAGGTGGTCGTTTCTGTTGAGTGGTCTAAAATTCCTTAAAAAAAAAACTTTCAAAAGTTCTTTCCCAGGACAAGGGCAAACCAAGCTTGACTAGTAAAACGGAATGTAAAAAACTTTTAGAGTTGGTATATTTTGCAGCAATGGAATCCCAGGCAGCCCAGTGTGTGAGTGTAATTGAGAGGCAGAGTCCTGGGTGGATGCTGTGACCACCAAAGTGCCAAGGCAGGCTCTGTGCCAGCCCAGCTTCCTGTGGGAGAGATTTCACAAGAGAGGATTCTGGCCACACACTGCTTGAAATCTACATCCCTTATCTCCACCACGAACTAGGTGGAGAATTACCAGGGTAAGGAATTCCAAAGATCACTTCCAAGGGAGATAATTGAATATCTGGCCTGGGTCTGGCCAAAGGTTTTAATGGCCCGATGCTTGGCCTTCAGCCAAGGGCACACACTAACTCAGAAAACACTTCCTAAATGCAGCAACATGTTGCATATTCATAGACCATTGTCTTGGTTTGAAAGACAGGTATCTGCTAAGGAAAGGCAAGAGCCCCTTTCCTGAGATGCGGAATGCAACCCCCTCCCTGTTAATTATTTTAGGTCCAAATCAGAAGCCTTCAGGCAGGAGGTTTGGGGACAAGGGTAACAGTTCTTTACTGATATCCAACAAGGCAGAGAAAAAAAACAACAACAGGTATAAAAATTGGCAACAGAACAGTATAGCTCAGCTCCAGTCCCTTTTGGCCACAGGCCGTCTCCCTGCACTCAATTACCGGTGCTGGGGGCAGGGCAGGTCCTGCGCAGTTGAAGAGGGCTGGGTGATGGTGGCAGTGGCCCAGGGGTGAGAGGGATGGGAAAGTGACTCCCCCCTCATGGTGTTGGTCGTGGTGCTCAGCAGAGTGTCTGGAGATAGTAGGGTGAGGTGGGAGAGCAGCAGAGCGATGTCTAACGGCAGGGAGCGTGGATCTCAGTGCTGGGATGGCAGGGGAAGATGCCAGATCGGAGCCCGGGCCGTCCTCCCACTCACGAGCCAAGCGAGAGAGAGAGAGCCCCGCTCCAGACCCCCCCGTCCCACCTTTCCTTTTCCGGTTTCCCCCCCCCCTCCCCCTCCAGCCACCCCCCTACGAGAGAACATTATCTGTCGTTTTAAGGTGTAGCCACAATTACTTAGCATAACAATGGGAGAAAATTCCACTGAAAGAAAAAGGCATAATTCAACCTCCAACATTATCCACCCCAGAATTTCTCCCATACTAATATGCTATATCAAATTAAACTGTTACATTATATATACATACATGCAGTTAGAGACATAGGCACAGTACTATAGGTATTTCACCCTAAAACAAGGTCTCCTTGGGGTATGCACTGGGTCTCTCCATTCTTTTGTATCACCCACCAGGTGCAACCTGGTCCTTGAGCGAATACAACTCCATGGATGGGATTGTCTTTGCTGGAGGCAGGATTCACCCAAACAGTTTTTCCTAGCATACCTCTCATGTGTACCACTGGAACCTTATCTCCATCTGATATTCCCAAGGGCTCAGATTGGGCAGGGCCTGCTCAGTTAGTGGAACCTCAGGTGTTCACTAACCATGTGGCCTTTGGTAGATTAATCTCCCAGTTCTTGAAAGTTCCCCCACCCAGTGCCTTCAAGGTGGTTTTAAGCAGGCCATTGCACCGTTCAACTTTCCCTGCAGCTGGTGCATGGTAGGGGATATGGTACACCCACTCAATGCCATGTTCTCTAGCCCAGGTGTTTATAAGGCTGTTCTTGAAATGAGTCCCATTGTCTGACTCAATTCTCTCAGGGGTACCATGCCTCCAAAGAACTTGTTTTTCCAGGCCCAGGATGGTGTTCCGAGCAGTGGCATGAGGCACAGGGTAGGTCTCCAACCATCCAGTGGTGGCTTCCACCATGGTCAGTACATAGCGCTTGCCCTGGCGGGTTTGAGGCAGTGTGATGTATTCAATCTGCCAGGCCTCTCCATACTTATATTTGGACCATCGCCCCCCATACCAGAGGGGCTTCACCCGCTTGGCTTGCTTGATGGCAGCGCACGTCTCACAGTCATGGATAACTTGAGAAATACTGTCCATGGTTAGATCCACCCCTCAGTCTCGTGCCCACTTATATGTGGCATCTCTGCCCTGATGACCTGAGGCATCATGGGCCCATCGAGCCAGGAACAACTCTCCCTTGTGCTGCCAGTCTAAATCTATCTTTGACACCTCTATCTGTGCCGCCTGATCTACCTGCTCATTGTGTCGGTGTTCCTCATTAGCCCAGCTCTTGGGGACATGGGCATCTACATGACGGACTTTCACAGGCAGCTTCTCTACCCAGGTGGCAATGTCTTTCCATTCATTGGCAGCCCAGATTGGTTTTCCCCTACATTTCCAGTCAGCCTTTTTCCACCTTTCCAGCCATCCCCACAGAGCATTGGCTACCATCCATGAATCAGTGTAAAGGTAGAGTTTTGGCCACTTCTCTCTTTCAGCAATGTCCAGGGCCAGCTGAACAGCTTTGAGTTCAGCAAGTTGACTCGATCCACCTTCTCCTTCGGTAGCTTGTGTGACCTGTCGTGTGGGGCTCCATACGGCTGCTTTCCACTTCCGGTTCATCCCCACGATGCGGCAGGAACCATCAGTGAAAAGAGCATAGCATGTTTCATCTGCTGGCAGTTGGTTATATGGTGGGGCTTCTTCGGCCCGGGTCACCTGTTCCTGTTCCTCTTTGTCGGCAAGACCAAAGTCTTCCCCTTCCAGCCAGTTGGTAATTATCTCCAAAATCCCAGGGCGATTCGGTTTTCCAATACGGGCACATTGTGTGATGAGGGCAATCCATTTACTCCATGTGGCGTCAGTGGCATGGTGGGTTGAGAGAACCTTTCCTTTAAACATCCACCCCAGCACTGGCAGTCGGGGTGCCAGGAGGAGTTGTGTTTCCGTGCCAACCACCTCTGAGGCAGCTTGGACCCCTTCATAGGCGGCCAAGATCTCCCTCTCTGTCGGAGTGTAGTTGGCCTCGGACCCTCTGTAGCTTCAGCTCCAGAACCCCAGTGGTCGGCCTCGCGTCTCACCAGGCACCTTCTGCCAAAGGCTCAAGGACAGACCATGGTTCCCGGCTGCAGAGTAGAGCACGTTCTTCACATCTGGTCCCGTCCTGACTGGGCCAAGCGCTACTGCATGAGCAATCTCCTGCTTGATCTGGGCAAAGGCTTGCTGCTGCTCAGGGCCCCAGTGGAAATCGTTCTTCTTGCGGGTGACCAGGTAAAGAGGGCTCACAATCTGGCTGTACTCAGGAATGTGCATTCTCCAAAAGCCTATGGCACCTAGGAAGGCTTGTGTTTCCTTCTTGCTGGTTGGTGGAGACATTGCAGTGATCTTATTGATGACCTCACTGGGGATCTGGCGCCGTCCATCTTGCCACTTTACTCCCAGGAACTGGATCTCTTGGGCAGGCCCTTTGACTTTGCTCTTTTTAATGGTGAAGCCGGCTCCCAGCAGAATCTCAATGATCTTTTCTCCTTTCTGAAATACTTCCATTGCCGTATCCCCCCACACAGTGATGTCATCAATGTACTGCAAATGTTCTGGAGCTCCACCCCTCTCCAGTGTAGCCTGGATCAGCCCATGACAGATGGTGGGGCTGTGTTTCCACCCCTGGGGCAGTCGGTTCCACATGTATTGCACACCCCTCCAGGTGAAAGCGAACTGAGGCCTGCACTCTGCTGCCAGAGGAATGGAGAAAAATGCATTGGCAATGTCAATGGTGGCGTACCACTTGGCTGCCTTGGACTCCAGCTCGTACTGCAGTTCCAGCATGTCCGGCACGGCAGCGCTCAGCGGTGGAGTCACCTCATTCAGTGCACGATAGTCCACTGTCAATCTCCATTCTCCTTCCGATTTACGCACAGGCCAGATGGGGCTGTTGAAGGGTGAGTGGGTTTTGCTGACCACCCCTTGGCTCTCCAGCTCACGGATCATCTTGTGGATGGGGATCACGGCATCTCGATTTGTCCGGTACTGCTGGCGGTGCACTGTTGAGGTAGCAATTGGCACCTGTTGCTCTTTCACTCTGAGGAGTCCCACTGCAGATGGGTTTTCTGATAGCCCAGGCAGGGTGTTCAACTGCTTAATGCCCTCTGCTGCCACAGCAGCTATTCCAAAAGCCCACCTGAGTCCCTTTGGGTCTTTGTAATAGCCGTTCCTGAGGAAGTCTATGCCTAGGATACATGGTGCCTCTGGGCCAGTCACAATTGGATGTTTCTGCCACTCTTTCCCAGTCAGGCTCACCTCAGCCTCCAGCAAAGTCAATTCCTGAGATCCCCCTGTAACCCCAGCAATTGAAACAGGTTCCTTTCCGACATGTCCTGATGGTATTAATGTACATTGTGAACCAGTGTCAACCAATGCTCTGTGTTCCTGTGGCTCTGATGTGCCAGGCCATCGGATCCACACCGTCCAAAAGATCTGGTTTTCCCGTGCCTCTCCCTGGCTAGAGGCAGGGCCCCTCTAGCCCTGGTTATTATTTCTCTCCTGGGCATACATACTGGAGGTTCCTTCAAGGGGATCTGACAGATCATCCTCCCTTCTGTAATACCCTGCACCTCCATGGGAGGCTGAGGCTACCCTCACTTTAGTGGAGTTCCCTCTGTTGGTGTTCCCCTCCCTGAGTTGGTGCACCCGTGCTGCCAGGACAGAAGTGGGTTTCCCATCCCACCTTCTCATGTCTTCCCCGTGGTCACGTAGAAAAAACCACAGGTCAGCACGTGGGGTGTACCCTCTCTCCCTAGCTGGGGGGCGTTGGGCTCTACTTTTGGGGTCCATGACTCTCACTGGTGCTGCACTGATCTTCCTCACCTCTTCCCTTATCTCCTTCATCTCCTCCTTAAACTCCTCTCTGAGGTCCTTAGCCACAGCAGAGACATGAGCCTGCACTGGGCCAGCCATCATACTCTGATAATTCCTGAGCCTGTTGGCAACAGAACCCACTGTCACTTGGTTAGTATCAGCATCAATCATTGCAATAAAGGGGGTATATTGAGATGGGCCCAGGTTTGCCAGATTCCACAACATCTGCCCTGTGCACCTGACCTTGTCAGGGTCATTGTCATGCTGTCCATCCCTCCCAAAGAGCACCTCCAGTACTGCCACTTCTCTCAGCTTTTGGATCCCTTCCTCAAGGGTATTCCAACGTGTTCTCTGGTGGTACTCCTGCATTCTTTCCCTGTGGACAAATCTCTCTCTCACACTCATTAAAAGTCGCTCCCAGAGGGAAAGGAGACCTGTCTCCCTTACAAATACCTGGTCCACACCTGAGTCCTGGGTCAAGGCTCCCAAATTCCTTGCCTCAGTACCATCCAGTTGCACACCGGTACCCATAAGGTCCCAGACCCGCAGTAACCAGGTTGTAAAAGCCTCACAGCCCCGTCGTACAATGTCTTTTCGCAGGTTACGGAGACTCTCGTATGACAGGGACTCGGTGATGATCTCAACTTCTGGCTCCCCTGCTGGTTGTGAGGGGCCCCCTTCCTGACCCTTATTATCTAGGTGCCTTGTTTTCATCTTAGACTTCCTAGTTTCCACAGGGGCAACTGCTGCTGGCTGTGAGTGCCCTTGCAGTTCAGCTGGAACCTGGACAGATGTAACATCTGTGGGTCCCACTGCTGCACCATCAGAGTCTCCCTCTTTAAGGCAGGGGGAGGGTTTCTCACCAGCTGGGGAGAGGTACTCCTTCAGCATCTGGCCCATCTCACGTATCTCCTTTGCTAGCACCCCCACCCATTCTGGGTGGTTCCTTTCTGAGGTGGGCTGTGGAGCAGGGTCAAACTCTGGGTTAATATCCCTAGTCTCTGGGATAGGATCAGGCTCTGGGGTAACCTCCCTAGTCTCTGGGACAAGATCAGGCTCCGGGGTAACCTCCCTAGTCTCTGGGACAGGATCAGGCTCTGGGGTAACATCACTAATCCCTGGGGTAGGTATCAGGGTTGTTATCCAAGTCAATCTCCCCTTATCTCTGAATGTTAGATAGAACAGGTTTAACAGGGATATAAGCAACACTAGCCACAATATAATGTCATTAGCATTTAAAGTGGATTGAAACCCCTTGAAGACTGGTGGGGTGAACTTCAAAAACCCTGTGATGGGTTGAGAAAAAATTTCACCTGCTGCCACTTCCTCACAGTAAGTACCATTATTGAAGTAGCCCCAGAAACACACACTTAGAGTGTGATAGCTCTGAATCCATGTGGCCATCTTCCAGAGAAAATTAAAAATCCATGAATTCCTCAACTGATCAACCCACATAATAAACTGGATAATAGCCACAGTAACCTTGGTTATGAAACTCATGTTTAAAAAAGGGCTTGCAAATGGGAGAGATATAGCAGTGACCACATGGAGGCCAATCCAGGGTAAGCTGGACAGCATGGTGTCACCTACCACAAGCTTGGGTAATTTAAGAACTGTTATCCCCTTTTCTACCCCTCTCTCAATGCCCTCAGGCAATGCCCCACGTTGGGCGCCAAAAGCTGTCTAGGTTTGAAAGACAGGTATGGTCTAAGGAAAGGCAAGAGCCCCTTTTCTGCGATGCAGAGTGCAACCCCCCTCCCTTTTAATTATTTTAGGTCCAATTCAGACACCTTCAGGCAGGAGATATGGGGATAAGAATAACAGTTCTTTACTGGTATCTAACAAAGCAGAAAAACAACAACAGCTACAAAAATTGGCAACAGAAACAGTCTAGCTCAGCTCCAGTCCCTTCTGGCCACAGGCCGTCTCCCTGTGCTGTTACCGGTGCTGTGGGGGCAGGGCAGGTCCCGCGCAGTTGAAGAGGGCTGGGTGATGGCGGCCGCGGCCCAGGGGTGAGAGGGATGGGAAAGTGACTCCCCCTCATGGTGTTGGTCGTGGTGCTCAGCAGAGTGTCTGGAGATAGTAGGGTGAGGTGAGAGAGCAGCAGAGCGATGTCCAACGGCAGGGAGCGTGGATCTCAGCGCTGGGATGGCAGGGGAAGATGCCAGATCAGAGCCCGGGCTGTCCTCCCACTCCACGAGCCAAGCGAGAGAGAGTCCCCCGCTCCAGACCCCCCGTCCCACCTTTCCTTTTCCGGTTCCCCCCCCCCCCTCCCCCTCCAGCCACCCCCCTACGAGAGAACATTATCTGTCGTTTTAAGGTGTAGCCACAATTACTTAGCATAACAATGGGAGAAAATTCCACTGAAAGAAAAGGGCTTAATTCAACCTCCAACAGTATATTGTTAAAATATAGATATCCTGGATTGGCCGACTGCAACCTCATTGCATTCGGAGGCTGAACAACCATGATGGGAAAGAATCAGACGGCTCCTTGATCAGTGGGAAAAGCCCAGATGGATTGAAAAGCTTCTCAGGAGCTTCCGACCACCAACATTAACTGATTTATTTGAGGAGCTGCAACTCAAGAAAAAGAGACTGGTAACACCTATTATTGAGGAGGCCCAAAAACAATTAGCATATTGGGAATGTCATATTCATGGCTTAGAATGCCGCCCTTGGATTTGTATTGTTTGCATTTGTTGTTTTAATTCGTGGTGGAGAGTAACTAGGGTGAAAGAAAAAGAGAGACAATTGATTTGTTTCAGTTGTTTAGGGCGTATAAATGATCAGATAACAACAGAAAAAAGTTTTAGTGACTTTTACGGGAAACCATTGAGACAAGAAAATGGGATCTTTTATGTAGCAATGCAACTAATAGAAAACCTAGACCAACTACTCCTTGCCATATTAGCTTTTGTACAGGCTAAAGAACAAGGAATCCATAATATTATAGACCAGTGTATAATAACTGACAATTGCTGTGGAGAGGAAGTCTATGTGCCACATAGTAAATTCATCTCACCAGCAAATTGGCATTGCAAGTATATCTATTGGTGGAAGAGAAGGTTTAGAAGACCAGTAAGAGGAACTGTTTAACTGAAGCAGTGTGAAAATAAGTTTTGTTGTAGTTGGCATATCTCCGGAGCTTTAGTGGGTTGGGAAAAATAGTTAATCAATCTAGGGAAAGAGACAGGGCAGTGCTGCAGAACTACAAATGTTTTGTGCCATCTCTGGAACAGAAAAAGTTGAAATGGCTCATACGAACTTTGTGAGGCCAAGGGTACCAAAGAAAAACAAATCCCAGGATAAAAGCTTTGCTACCAAGAAGATGGACATCTCTGCCCTTGGTTGCAACCCAAGGGGCCTTGAGACAAGTAGAAAGTTAAAATTCCTGAGGATTCTTTTCATGGTGCTTACAATAATACCCCTGGCAACTGGCTAAAACCATAAGGCAGCATGGAGCAAAAAAGAACAGACTGTACAGGAACAAATTACAAGAAGACAAGCAACGCAAGAGCCAGAAGTAAAGAAACAAACTATTCCTGATCCCTGTGGGTAAAGGCTAAGATGGAATCAGTTTTTGTGGCATATTCACATGTTAGTGCTGCCTGTTCCGATCATAGCAGCTTCTTAGAAATTTGTGTGAAAAGTCCAAAATTGTATTGAGTGAGAAGAAATTTAGGATTCAATGGGTGAGCTGCTTATCCTAACAATGAATCAACTTTATCCTAGATATGAAAATTTCTTTTTCTTGAAAAAGATAAGAATAGAAAAGAGACAAAGAAAAAAAAAAACTTAGTTGCTAAACAAAAAGAAAAATAAAGGATAGGAAAAAGATCAGAGGGAAAGAGTTAGAGGAGCTGGATGAGCTGTATAAACAATTAAAACAGCACTATAGTGACAGGGATTTGCCAACTTCAAACAAAAATCTGTTTGTAGATCTGATGCAAGAAATTGCCACAGAATTGGGATTATCTAAATGTTTTGTTTGTGGAGGACTTAGAATGGCTGAAAGATGGCCATGGAGAGGTGAGGGTTTAGCTCCAGAACAATTTTTAAAATGGAATCATACTCAAATTTCTAAGACATTAAAACAGCCTGAGGGTTGGGTCCTGAGTCATCAAGTCATTGGGACAGTTTGTATAACTCAGGAAGGGAGAAAATACACTGAAGTGGTAGGATATACTCCTTGCCTATCAACTTTAGTAGTAAATTCAGACAATAACACAAAGACCTGGCGACCCAAGAGTCCTACTGGATATTGGGGAATAGCAAAAGAAATCGATTGTGAGTGGAATAATCAAACTAATTTGTGCTGGCATAGCAGTCCTGGAGCTAACCCCTCCCAATCTATAAAAGACTTAAAATATTATTGGGAGCAACCAGAAAACACAGAAAACAGATGGAAAGCCCCTGATGGAATATATTGGATTTGTGGGCAACGAGCATACAGTGAACTACCCCAAAAGTGGGAGGGAACTTGTACCTTAGGAGTTCTATGGCCCTCCTTCTTTGTCATAGCAAGGTCTAAGGGTAATATACTAGGAACACCACTTTATGAAACCTTAGAAAGAGAAAAAAGAGAATTAAATCTCGACTTTCCAATGGCAGGAGGAAACCAAAAATGGAAAGATGAAGAATGGCCTGCAGAAAGAATTATAGCACACTATGAACCTGCAACTTGGGCTCAGGATGGGTCTTGGGGATATAGAACTCCAATTTACCTGTTAAATCAGTTAATAAGGCTCCAGGCAGTAGTGGAAGTCGTCTCAAACCATACAGCAGACACTTTAAAGTTGTTGGCCAAACAGCATTCACAAATGTGAGCATTTGTATTTCAGAAGAGAATTGCCCTAGATTATCTGCTGGCAGAAGAAGGAGGAGTTTGTGGGAGGTTTAATGAATCTGAGTGCTGTGTGGAAATAGATGACCATGGGGAAGCCATCACAAAACTTGCTGATGAAATTAAAAGAGTGGCACATATACCAGTTCAAAAACGGAATTCTACCCTGAAAGCTGATTGGGGGGATAAACTTTTTGGAGGGTGTGTGGTGGAAAAAATTGGGATTCATGCTATTATGTTCTCTTTTAGGACTATTGTTTCTGCCTTTCATGATAGCCCATCTAATTAGGGTAATCCACTCAATAATTCCAGGAATGCAATTTACAGCCTTGCCCATGGATCCAGAATCAACAGCAAAAAGGAAAGTGAATTTCTCGATGGTACTAAAAGCACGATCCACTCACACTCGAGAGAGAATGAGAAAATGGTGATTGAATGCAAAGAGAATACCCTGGCATTGTTGGAGTCAGTAAGTCAGGAGTCTCTGAATCCTTCAGGGAGAGATCAGAATGCAGGGATTGAGTTGAAACCTTTAGTATATTAGGCCTCTCACCTATAAGGCAGAGGTGAAGATTACGTTGTAACATAAGTGAGAGAAAATGAGTAAGTAAATGGAATAAATTCTAAGTGCTTATAGTAAGCAAAAGGTCTTAGATGCCTGAGAAGTAGTACATGTTCTAGTGAAGGTTGAAAAACATGCTCGTGTTTTCTTAGAGGCTCCAATAATCTAGCTTCAGTCATAATAGAGTTAGAGTTAAGAATATTGCTTACATTTTTCAGTTAGAACAAGATAGGCCATGAACGTAGTCTATACGTAGCCTGGCGTGCTAAGAAACCAGAATTCTAATAGGTTAAGGAATAGTGGTCCGAGTTTGTGTCTTAGCTAGTTGGAAAGTTTCTATAAAAGAACATGCATCAGGGAGAGCTGGTGCTCTATGCCATGGCTTTATGCCATGTGCATTTTGCCATTGCATTTTGCCACTGCAGCTTTGCCATTGCTTTAGCCATTGCTTTGCCTTGCTTTATATTTCCTTTTGAGACTGATGTGCTTCTGCAATAAAAAACTTCACAGCAACTATTAGCAGCTTTGCTTTTTACACAAAGGAAGAAGTAGCCCGACAGTGTGGGTGCACAGGAGGCACCGGGAGGTCCTTCTGAAACCTCACATGGCATGAGAAATGTTAATAAAATGTGAGAAGGAGTGTGAAAAGCTGAATGTAGCATGAGAAATATTAAAAAATTGGAGGCTAGTATGAAGGAACATAGAGAATACCAAGACACAACTTTTTACTGCACGAATCAATATGACCAAAAAGAGAAATGAGGGAATTGTGATAAATGAAATTCATGCTAATTAAATTGTAACTATAGTAGCAAAATTGTATTTAGATCAATAGAAGACAATTTTAACAGAGTGAGGGGGGAGATGGGTGAGACAGGACAAAGGACATCTTCCAGATGTTGGGAGTCGAAGAAGGATGTTGGAAGGGAATAGTAGAAGGACGTAGGTCTGATAAGCAGCATCTGGAAATAAAAGTTTCAGCCTTGAAAGGAGTCAAATTGGGATGATTCCAGGCATGGGACTTAATTTTATTGTGGGAACTTATGCTTAGTTATATAACCCACGCTTAGGGCGCTTGTGCTACCTGCAAGGTTACACAGCAGACACTGATGAAGATGATGAGCCTTCATCGGAAATAAGACCCTCAAAAGGATGAGAGATCCCTAACCATTAGTAGAGCATGCACCAAACAACATAGTGACGTAGATTTTAGGAATAGAAACTAGGAGGAGTTTTCTAGAAACTTCTGTAGCCTACAGTATATAAGTGGGATTGTTAGCCTTGATGCTTTGGTACGAGAGGAAATGTGAGCCACTCCCTGTACCCCCGCTCTGTTTTGCTTATGCTTTATACGAAACTCAATTATACTAAATTACTTACTCTTAAATTTTACATATCCTGAAATATATGTGTTCTGTACTTTGTATTCATCTCATATACTTTGATTGTATAAATTTATAAAAATTACTATCAAAAATCTGCTGCTAAATTTAATCTTGTTGTTTGATAAATTGGATAAATAGAATAACATTCATAACCCTTCCTTCCTTCCTTCCTTCCTTCCTTCCTTCCTTCCTTCCTTCCTTCCTTCCTTCCTTCCTTCCTTCCTTCCTTCCTTCCTTCCTTCCTTCCTTCCTTCCTTCCTTCCTTCCTTCCTTCCTTCCTTCCTTCCTTCCTTCCTTCCTTCCTTCCTTCCTTCCTTCCTTCCTTCCTTCCTTCCTTCCTTCCTTCCTTCCTTCCTTCCTCCCTTCCTCCCTTCCTCCCTTCCTTCCTTCCTTCCCCCTACCAAATGATCCTCCATCACTGACCAGGTTCCCCAAAAAATGCTCCCAGCTGCAAGGCTGACACAGCTCCAGGAGCCTTTGGACACCTCTCCCAGGGATGCACAGCCTCACCTTGCTGGGCTGTCTGTGCAGGGCCGGGCCCTGGACTCCATGATCCCACCGGGTCCCTCCCAGCTCAGCCCCTCCCGCAATTCTCACCCTTTGGCTCAGCCTTTGTGTCCTTGAGAGGAGCTGGCAGAGCTGTTGGGGCCGGGCCAGGAGCAGGGCACCCCAACATTCCCCTCTCTGGGACACGGCAGCTGTGGCAGCCCCAGCGTTCCCCTGTCTGTGACACCACAGCCCTGGCAGCCCCAACCTTCCATCCCTGGAGACCCTCCATGGCAGCTTCCAGTCAATGCAAGGCACCGGCCACGGAGCACCCCCAGCCTGGCCTGATGGGGATTCCTCTGCACACAGCTCGGGCAAGGCCCCCCTGGACACCTTCACTGTGCCACACACAAGTGTCACACACAGCTACAGAGCTCTGCCCACAGCTGCCACGAGGAGATGATTAAAAAAATAAAACAAAATTTAAAATTATAAACCGTAATAATCAAACCCATCCAAGAAAACAAACAAATCCAACAAGAACAACAACAGAAACAAAACCAAAACCACTAGAAACAAAACCAAAACCACTAGAGAAGGAGAACATCTGTCCCCAATAGATCCGTTCCATCCTTCACTCCGTACACCTGCACGCACACAGGTGCTGAGACTGCAAAAAAGAGAATGCCTTGAGTACATTTGCAGGAAAAGCAGGTTTAGGACAGCCTCTCAGTTCTGACTGTTCTCAGCAGATTGAAAACGGCCCCTTTGGCACCTGCAGATCCCTTGCAAATGGCAAGTGCCACACCCTCAGCCCATGGGGGAGAAAAGGGCTCTGAATTGCCCGCCCTGGCATGTAAACCCTGTTCCCAGGCTGCTGCACACACAGGATTCTTCTGGATGAATCCAGAAAGCTGAGGGTCTGCTCTGGCTCCTCCATATCCTAAAGCTGCCTGACAGAAGAAATTTAGGGTGGGCTCCAGCAGCACAATCCCTGCTGGCCCAGGGCACAGTGCCAGGAAGGTCTCTGCGTGCCCAGCCTTTGCTCCAGCCAAAAAAAGCTCCCGGCACAGGCTCACCTTTCCTGCTCAGCCAGAACCCCCGAGGGCCCCAGCAGCAGGAAACTGACGGCTCTGGGCGGCACCGACGCTGGCAAACGCCAGACCTGGGCACTGCCAGCGTCAACAATCTGCTGGATCTGCAGTCCTGGCACCCACAAATCACCAGATCTGGGCAGTGCTGGTGCCAGAACCGGGGAATTGCCGAGTTTTGGCTTTCTGTGCATGCAAATTGCTGGACTTGGGATGTGCCAGGGTTGGGATGGATAATGATTGGACAGGAAAGTCTCACAGATGTGTATGTATGTGACAAATGTGATTCGTGCTAAGTAAATTGTAACTATACTAGCAAAATTGTATTCATATCAATAGAAAATAATTGTTACAAAGCCAAAAAAAAGAAATGTGAGACAAATATGAGACAAATCTCCAGATGTTGAAACGGAATAGTAGAAGGGCGTAGTCTGACAAGCAGCATCTAGAAATAGAAAGTTTTGACCTTGAAATAGGCCAAAATGGGATGATTCCAGGCATGGGACACAATTAAAGTCTTGCTATGGAAAACATCTGCTCAGTCACACAGTGCACCTGTGCTACCTGCAGGTCACACCTCGGTCACTGATGAAGATGATGAGCCTTCATCGGAAATAAGACCCTCAAAAGGATGAGAGACCTCCTAACCCATTAGTAGAGCATGTGCCATACACATAGTGATGTAGATTTTAGGAATAGAAACTAGGAGGAATTTTCTAGAAACTTCTGTATTAATATGTATTAACATATAGTAGATAAGTGGGATTTTTGGCCTTGATTGTTCAGTACGTGAGGAAGGGCGAGCCCCTCCCCGTACCCCCAGTTGGTTTTGCTTATGCTTTATAAGAACCTCAATTTTACTAAATTACTAACTGCCAAATTTTTAATATATTCAAATACACATATCCAATATATTTTGATTGTATTCATTTATATACAATTGCTACTATTAAAAAAATTGCCGGAAAATTTAATCTTGTTGTCTGATAAATTGTACAAATAGAACGACATTCCTGACAGATAGAAGCATTTCCAGAGTGATCTTGATGCTGAATGTCTCCTTAGGAGCTCTGGGCACAGAGAAGAATGAGCCCCTTGCTGGCTGGCCCTGTTTGGACAACCTGCTCCTCACCCCCATCATAACTGTGTCATGATATCACCCACCTTTGACTGACAGCCTGAAATAGAAAAAAAACACATAAATTTCTCTTTAAATTAAAACTGTTCTAAAATATTAAAATATAATTATATTTTTCTTATTTATAAAATTACTATTCTATATTTTTATAACCAAATTTTTATATTTATAATAAAACTCCATTATTAGCAACCAAAAAAATCATTGGCCAATGGTTCTAAATAACACAATTTCCTTCATTAATTAAATAAGCTTTATTGATTATTTATTTCTCCCTTTTTGATAATTTGTAATATTTGTTAATTTGTAATAATTGTAGTCATTTTGTCACCTTTATTATCATCTTTTTCTCCAAAAGGATCTAGGGGGACACTTCGGGTCCAGGGAGACATTCCTGGAGCACATTCGTGGCAATTTTGAGTCTGGGGAAAGAATTTAGAAGGAAGTTGAGGACGGGAGGACACTTGGGAACATCGAGTGGGCACTAACAGAGAACTTAGAGATCCTGAGGGAAAGTCTGGGCTTGTTACCTGGGGATGTTACCTGGCTGTTTCAGGGAGGCCTTGGCGGTCAGGGAGGGGAATCTGGGGCCATTCGGGGTCCGGACGGGCACTCGGGGGCTCTAAGGGGGCTCTCTGGGGCGCGGGGTATTATGGGAGTTGTAGGCGCAACTATATTAAGGTTCAATGGAGCCGTGGAGCATCACGGGAGTTGTAGGCGCAGGTGCAGTGTGTCTTTGAGGGGCGCGGGGCACGATGGGAGTTGAAGGCATGGTTAGAATGGCGTTTTACCGGGACAGCGGAGCATCATGGGAGCTGTAGTCCCGGAAGTGGGTCTTATGGCTAGTTTGGGGCTCTGGGAAGGCACTTGAGAAACACGTTTGCCTCTGAGTGGCAGCTTCAGCTCCTCAGGGGGGAATGTATACGAGTCAGGAGGATTGAGGGGAGCCTGGGGAGCTCTAACCTGACTCTTTAGGGCACCGGGCAGGGCAGGAGTTTTCGGCGTGGGACTGGGTTATGAGGTGCTTTGAGCTCGCTGGGGAGGGCAGGAGATGAATTCCCAGAAATAGCTGTAAGGGGCATCTATGGGGTTGGGAGCATTAAGGGGATCTGGGGACGTCTTTGGGTAGTCAAGAATGGGCCCTGAGGGGGCAATTGCGGATCCTGGAGGGTCCGGGGGCACGTATGGGGCAGATGGGGAGCGGATACCGGGAGGGTTCTCTGGAGCGTGGGGCATGATGGGCGTTGTAGTCTTAGCTCCAATAGGGATCTATGGGGCCGCAGGGCATGATGGGAGTTAGAGGCAGAAAGGAAAGATGGCGCCGACTGCAGGCACCGCCCCCGAAGCTCCGATCCCCGGAGCTGAACCTCCTTGGTGGGACCTTGGGCTGGCACACACCTGAGGAGTGTGTCTGTTTTCAGTGGGGGAAATTAGGAGTTTTAGATTGCTTCAAAACTGAAAGAAAAAAAGGAAAAAACCCTCTTTGCCTGAGTGCAGCCAGTTCTCCAAGCAAAGCAGGTCCCAGGTGAGTGAGGACAGACAGGATGGGGATGGGGAATGTGGAGCAAGGTTGTCCACACTGGGTCAGACCTCAAGGCACAGCTTCTGTGAGCAGGTCAGACCTCCTGAGGAGAGACTCTGGATCAATATCATTCACAAAATGCTGCAATCACATCTGCTCTAAAGAGAACAGTGATAAAATACATCCTTTAAAATACAAATGTGTATTTCTAAGAATCTCTTTAAAATATTTCTCCATAACTGTAGTAGGAAACCTTCCTAACGAACTGCACTAGGCCAGAGGGAAATCAAGGCAGAGGCATGGTTTGTTAGGAAACCTCTCAAGAATTCAGCCATAATTGAACTCCAAAGTTTCTGATACTGTTCATGGGTCCCACTGAGGGACACAACTGAGAAAGTGTCCCCAGTTTCCAGTCACACCAGGAAATTGGAGGCAGAGATGACAGGTGGGGACAAAGAGAAGCCAAGTCTTGGTGCCCTGGGGCACAGCAGGGTCTGTGCCACCAAGGGCTGGGAGGAGACACCTTGTCCTGAGCCACTGGGGCCTCCTGGCACAGCCCCAGCAAGGCTGGGCACTGTCACCCCTTGTCCTGCCCTCAGCATCCCCCCACATCCCAGTGGCCTCAGGGATGTGCTGGGACGAGTCCCTGGGGAGCCTTGGTCAGGAATGGCCCTGGGGGCTCCTTCATGCTCCCAGGGACTGCAGGTTTTTCAGAGGACTTTGGGTTTTGCTTTTTCCTTGGAGTCTCTGAGAGCTTTGTGCAATCGTGGCCTCCAATTATCTGCTTTAATTAGACCCTTGAGGGCCTTTCTCAGTAACAACACTCAGTGGAGCTCATTACTGCTTCAAGGTACTCAGTTTTTTTAAGGTACTTGGAGTTTCCCTTTTGACACCAACTCTTTTAGTAGTTTATGCAATCATCGCCCCAATTATCTGCTTTAACGAGTCCCTTGAGAGCTTTGTATTGACACTCGGTGGGGTTGATTAATATTTTGAGATACTCAATGTTTCAAAGGTACTTTGGATTTTCCATTCTTCTCTGACTATCTGAGGGGCTTTTGGGCAATCCTGGCATCCAGTTCTCTCCTGCAAGGAGTCCATGAGGAGCCTGTGCTGGGGATGGACCTCAGTGGGACCCATTAATGCTTTGAGACACTTTGGGTTTTTCTTCTGATTTGGACTCCTGGAAAGGTTTGTGCAATCTCCTCTCAGGCCCTGATGTTCAAGGGCTCAGCACCAAATGCACCACGGGGCTGATTGGGATCCAGCAAGTCCTGACAAACCATGGCTCTGCCTTGATTTCCCTCTGGTCTGGTGAAGTTCATTCTACTGCGATTATGGAGAAATAATTCAAAGAGATTCTTAGAAATATACATTTGTATTTTAAAGAGTGTGTTATATTTCTATTCTCTTTATGGAAGCTTTTTGTGGTTGATATTGATGCAGGGTCTCTCCTCAGGAGGTCTTGCCTGCTCACAGAAGCTGTGCCTTGAGGTCTGACCCAGTGTGGACAACCTTGCTGCACATTCCAAGCCCATCCTGTCTGTCCTCACTCACCTGGGACCTGTTTTGCTTGGAGAACTGGCTGCACTCAGGTAAACAGTTTTTCCTTTTTCTATTTTTGAAGAATCTAAAACTCCAAGCTTTCCCCATTGAAAACAGTCACATTCCTCAGGTGTGTGCCAAGCTTAAGGTGCCACCCAGGATGTTCCCCTTCATCCAAGGCAGAACCCTTCAAGGAATGTTTGAGTCCTTTGGACTCCTGAGGCCTTGCTGTGTCACAAAGGCCCCTTGGTTCCATGAGGTTATGCACTGTCACAATGGAGATTTGGGTCCATGGGGCCCCACGGTGTCACAATGCTCCTTTGGATTCTATCAGACCTTGATCTGTCACAATGGACTTTTTGGTTGCTCAGCAATGGTCTCTGTAGTTCCCAAGTGTCACAGCAGACCCTTGGTTCCATGAGGTTCACTGGTGTCACCAGGGTCTCCTTGGTTCCAGGAGCCATCACAATGTCACAACAGACCCTTGGTTCCATGAGGTTCACTGGTGTCACCAGGGTCTCCTTGGTTCCAGGAGCCATCACAATGTCACAACAGACCCTTGGTTCCATGAGGTTCCTGCAGCAGGACTTCCCCTATGGCCCAGCAGAGCTCATCTGTTCTGTCCATCAGCTGGGCCATCACTCAGGGCATCTTCCCCCTCTCAGGAATTGCTGAGATAACCCAGGCCGGACATCTGTCCTGTCCTGAGTTCTCTCTGGTGCCAGGGAGGTGGAATTCCCAGCTGACCATGAACATCTGGCCTTGAGAGCAGACTGAAGGGAGATAAGCCTTGAATTTCTGAGTGACACACACTTCACTTTACAAACTGTAAAAGCTACACAAAACTTTCACCAAGCAGAAATCTTCTGCATACTCCCTGCAAACAGGTAGGGCTCCTCCCCCAAGTCTGGATGCATCTTTGTGGTTCCTTTTCTGGAAGCTGAGTGATCTCATCCAGCCTCTGACAGCGACCATGGTGACACTGCAGAACCTCATGGAACCATGGGTCAGTTGTGACAATGCGGGCCCAAGGACACCATGGTGACACCATGGAACCTCATGGAACCAAAGAGACCATTGTGACACTCTGGTGCCTCATGGAATCAGGGCGACCAGTGTGAAAATCAGGACCCCTATGGAACCAAGGGTCAGTGATGAAGCTGTGGGGCCTGTAGAACCAAGGAGCCATTGTGACACAGTGGGGCCACATGGAGCCCAGGGACCATGGTGACACTGCAAGAAATTATGGAAGCACAGGGCCAATGTGAAGCAAGGAGAATATTGTGACACTAGAGGGACTCATGGAATCAAGGAGATCATGGTGACACTGTGAGGCCACCATGGAACCAAGGGACCATGTAACAGGTCTGGCTGGTGTCACGATCCACTATTAATACAGAGCAGGGGTCGTGATGGTTCGTTTGATCTCAAAGGTGCAAACAGGCAAATAGCAGGGGACAAAATCAGTTTATTCAACAACAGCAATGCATTTTCATTAAATGCCAACAACTCAGTTGCGATAGAGGGGAGAGATACAGGAAACAAATTATAGAGAGAGAAAAAGAAAAAGAAGGGGATGGGAAAATAGCTACCAACAGACGAAAGGGACATGCTCACAGGCCAGCCAATAGATGAGTCTTCATCCGTGGGGAGATCTCAAGGGTCTTCCCCAGAGGGTCACTCTTTTATAGTCCTTCTCCAAAGCGAGTGGCTTCTGGCCAAGAGGTGGGGAGATTTATGGACCATTGTGTGGTGCTGCAGGAGACAGGTGCGGTCAAGCAGTCCTCAGTTGGTACAACACAACCTCTGGTTGGTGCAACAACAGCACAGTCCAGTGAACACAATACACCAGCACACAGTCACAAGCATCCACCTTGGCCAGGCCAGGAAACCATTGTCCAGAGTCAGCCTGGGTGGGGGTCCTCAAGGTCTCCTTGTGATGGTTGGGAGGCAAAATCGAGGGGAACTTGGGACCGACCCTTACACCACCCCGTGACTCACGATCGTCGTCAAGAGCTCTCCTTTGTAGAGTTGTGGTGAAGTCTTCAGTTGTGGCGTCTTCAGGACTCATCCAAGTTGGTAGAATATCCCAGAAAACAGAGACAGAAAAGTAGGAAAAAAAAAAAAAAGGGAAAGGAAAAGGAAAAGGAGAAAAAGAGGAAAAGAGGAAAACAAACCCAATCAATTATATTCAACTTTTCATTGCTAAAAATTTTAAACAATTTGTTCAATTCTTTAATTTTTCAATTTTTTGATTAGAAATAAATCAATCTTTCATTACAAAAAAAGTAAATTTTTGATTAAACAATTTTAATTACAATTAAAAGATAATCAATTTTAGTTAAAAATCATATTTTATCCTATTTAGAATCTTTTATTCAATAACCCTAGGGATGTCAACAGTGACCAAGCTGGATACATCTGTCACAGATGCCAATTGTGCTAACCGTTTCATCATTCTCCAATTCATAATGTATAGAATTACTGATAAAACAAAACCAATTAAAACCAAAATCAAGAGAACAATGGTGGGATGACACAATTTGTTCAGGACACCTGTAGCAGTAGGTGACCACACAAATAGAGTATCCCACCACCTGTGTTCAGCATCTGTCTTTACCCTTTCCAAAACACGATGTATTTTTTCCACATTGTGATGAACAGCTATTAGAGTTTTCTGTCCGTTTTTCTTGATCATTTCCAAATTTTCGATCAGATCTTGGTGGAGCAACAATTGCTTCACCTGAGAGAGGTTCATTCCAATTGGAGTGGGCAATAGATGGTGGATCAGTGTGTGATTTGACTGCAAAAGTTGTTAAGAAGTAACTGGAGCTACATAGGAAAAATCACAGCCTGCAATTCTAGTAGTTACAGCCACAAAAATTTGAATAATTTTTAGTATCCACTACCAAATTTTCTATAAAAACACTATCACAAGCAGTTCTAAAGCATGCACATCCATTGCCTACATATACCAGTACTGTTTCAGGAATCTCGTTTGGATGAATTTCAAAATTACAAACATTCAGTTCTGTGTCCAAGCAGATATCTTGAGCTCTGATTGCATTACTTTCACAGATAAACCCTTGTTGTTCCAGGACAATGCAAGTTTCCAAATTGACAGTTTGCCATTTCTCACCAATTTGACAGGCCCATTCCCTATGCTCGAAAGGATAGAGAATAGCTCCATCATGGTTCAACCCTAATGCAATGATGGGGAATATTGAATGCACTGAAGCATTGTGTATCATCAGTACAAAGGCTGTGGCTGTGTTTGTGCTGGGGTCATAGGTAAAATTCACTAAGTTCCACCAGGAATGGAATTCTCTTTCAAAATCGGTGGCACTATCCCAAATTATTTTCCGGATTTCAGTGGGAAAATTGCCTTCCTCACCTTCTCTTATAATTGAAGCAGCAACCAACTGCATCCACAACTGGGCCTGGATACAGCTGAGAGCCAGAGAGATGTTATTTTGTGTAGCACAAATTGCATCGATTATCAATTTGTGGTCATTCACATTCACCTTTTCCCAGTTTGGCAATATGTTTGATAACAACCACTGTTGGGTTTCCAAAGCTGTTAAGGATGATTGCAGGGGCTGCTGTAATTTGGTTACATCTCCAGCTGTGGTAGCCAATTTATTCATTAGTACTTCTGAATCGATGCTATTCAAAATTCCCAATCCTGTTCCCACAACTCCGGTTATGTCTCTTGCCATTCGTTTTTTAGAAGGATTCTGTTTTCGTAACCAGGTTGTCCATCCCTCAAAAGAAGTCTGCAGAAAGGGTGAACAACCTGGCTGAACTTCTGAGACATTATTTTGCATCAGCAATTTGATTTGTTTGAGAGACCAAGCCGGATTAAACAATATTTGTTGTTGGCCAGTTTTTCTGATTACAAATGGTCCAAATTGAAAAATCGTAGGACTCAACACAACCGGTGGTTGGGTGGTAGGTGTTACAACATTAACATCAAGTTCCCCCCAGTATTTTGTATTGTTTTTACTACACATGATTTTATAGGAAAATTGTACAGCAGTTAAGTTTAGCCAACAATTCTAATTTTGTATTTCACAATTTAAAACATGGCCATAAAGTCCTGTGCCATAACTGTCATACAGGTTCGGTGAGGGATCCAGACACTAATTTACAAGTTATTGTGATATCATCACCTTGTGTTACTATAAAGGGAGGAAAAACATTGTTTTTGTCATCCAGCACTAAGGGGGTGCTTCTTCGTGTCCCTCGGTGTTCTTCTGTGAAAAGTAAACACAAACAGAGTCTGCCTCCAGGAGGCAGGAGATTAAAATGATGGAACCATCCAGCGTGTAGTGCAGACTGGAATTCTGTTAACTTCCCAATCATTTTGCTGCTGAAAAGGAAGCCACTCTGTACCTCCTTTAAACACAGCATAGGAGTCAGTGTAGATGTAAACAAGAGAGGTATTCTGTACCTCAAGTTGGAAAACACTGCAAACAACTGTCAGCTCCCCAGCCTGAGAGCTGCCTTCTCCCTCAGGAATAATTCGTTCACCAGCAGAAGTGGGGAGGGCTACTGCCCTGTATTTCCACACCTTTCCCTCTCGTTTGGCAAAAGCATCAGTGAACCAAGAATTTGCTGATTGTTCAGGGGAGAAAGGAGTGGCCACTTTAATTACCAAGGCAGGTTTGTCATGGCTATTAGCCAAGCTCTCAGTTTCTTGTATTGCCAGATTTTTTACAGCTCTTTCTATCACTGAGAAGATGTTACAGTCATGTTCTATCTGAGCATACCACTGCATGACTGAGGATCTTTGGGCCACCCCGTGAGGTGGAGGGGTCTCAATAGTGACTGTGATGTGTTTTCTCCAGAACAGCAATAATTCTAGAGCTTGCTGGAGATCTTTCCTGGATTCAGGCAATTTAATTTGATCTAAGGAGTTTAGGGTATCAGGTGAAATGCATGTCATACCTCCTTTCCACCAAATTCCCAGGAGCTTCACTTCCTGAGAAGGTTTTTGAATTTTCTCTTTGGGAATTTGTAAGTCAAGGCCTTCCAGATGAGAGATTATTTTTTGTTGGGTATCCCCCACTACTTCTATTTCATCCCCTCCCACCAGAATATCATCAATGTATTGATAGACAGCTACATTGTCACGTTTGGGTATCTTTTTAATTCCTGGGCTAAATCGTGGTGAGCCAAAGTGGGGGAATATTTATGCCCTTGGGAAAGCCCAGTGCAGGTGAACTGCTTTGGCTCAACTCCCAGAGCCTGTGGAGGAGATTGATTTGGTACATTGTTCAGAACTTGTGGAGAAGTTTGCTCTGGTACACTGCCCAGAACCTGTGGAGAAGGTTGCTCGGGGGTGCATCGCTGATATAATCATATTCTATTTTATTCCCAGGTTTCAAGTTGGGGCAGCAGTGTTGCCCACAATTTTCCATCAAAGTTAGGTCTTTTTGAGAGTATATTGGATTAATGTGAACAGCTTCCTTCTCCTGTGTTTCTTTTGGTGTTACACCCTGCTTTGAATTGTTGGCACGTTCTTCTCTTAAGGCAGCTTTTAACAAATGATTTTCATCTCGCAACAAATGATTCTCATTCCTTTCTTGATCTAATTGTTTTTGCAAAATTTGAACAAGATTTTGTAGAGAGTCTATAATTGTTCTTTCCTCACTTCTTCGCTTAGAGCAAGTTTCTATATCGGCCGTAATACAAGCTCCCAAAACTGAGCAGAGCATGGTTTTATTTTTGGACAGTTTCAACTTGGATTCATGTTGCAATGAACATATTCTATCAATCACATTCTCCACATTAAACCAATTATTGTTCGCCCATTCCTCCCCACCTTGGGATGGTCTGTCACTATACTTAGCTAATAGAGCATAAAATGCAGCTTTATCTGTTGTAGTGGAATTCTCAGTCATTTTGTGAAGGGATAAGTAAAAACCACAACAGGGAGGTCTATTGCTTAAGTTACCACACACAACGAAACAGCTTTCGCTGTGTGCCCCCCTTCGCTTCCCTGTGCGGGAGAAGAGACCAAACGACTTGGGAGGCACTCCTTAGTTACAAACACCAGGATGTCTCTTCACTGCACCAAGTAGTCAAACATCATAAAACAACAACAACAACAACAACAATAACAACAGTGTCCTGCCTTTTGCACCAGTGGATCTTTTGTGAAATTCTGACGACAGAGCCCTCGAGTCTGGGGATGCTCCACACCAAGGTGTCTGCAGTCTGTGGGAAATCAGAAAAACCCTCCTTGCTTTCTAGACAGGCTCACACTTTCAAGGTGGCCAGCTAGGTACGGCTGGAGTAAGACTTCCTTCCCCTGATACAGATTACACACAACCTTGCATCCCTTCTGTCTGCAAGAATATCCTGTCTGTGACGCCAATTTAATGTCACAATTTGCTGTTAATACATAGCGGGGGTCGTGATGGTTCGTTTGATCCCAGAGGTGCAAACAGGCAAAATGCAGGGGACAAAATCAGTTTATTCAACAACAGCAATGCATTTTTATTAAATGCCAACAACTCAGTTGTGATAGAGGGGAGAGATACAGGAAACAAAGTATAGAGAGAGAAAAAAGGGGATGGGAAAATTGCTACCAACAGACGAGACAGACGTACTCATGGTCCAGCCAATAGATGAGTCTTCATCCACGGGGAGATCTCAAGGGTCTTCCCCAGAGGGTCTCTTTTTTATAGTCCTTCTCCAAAGCGAGTGGCTTCTGGCCAAAACGTGGGGAGATTTATGGACAATTGTGAGGGCTGCTCCAATAAACAGGTGTACAGAACCTGCTGCTCCAGCTAGTGCCTGCTCCAGAGCAGTGTACCATGAAGCACAGCGAGCACCTGCACACAGTCCCTTGGCAAGCATCCACCTTGGTCAGGCCACAAAATCATTGTCCAGAGTCAGCCTGGGTGGGGTCCTCGGGGTCTTCTTGCGACGGTCGGGAGGCAAAAATGAGGGAAACTTGGGAGTGACCCTTACAAGGGGGAGGAGAGAGCCAGTGTGTGCAGCCCTGGGCACGGCCCCGAGAGCAGGGGCCGGGGGACAGGGCCTTTTACAGGGAAGGAGGAGAGGGAACCTCCCAAAGGGGGAGCAACACCTCCTCCGTTCTCAGGCCTGTGAGGTGCCATGGCAAACCAAAGGCCAGGGAGCTGCCTCGGAAGGTGACAGCATCAAAGATCACGGACACACAGCCTGGCAGCAGAGTCACAACAGGTCTTGTTTGATGCTTTCCAGGATTGGGACTAGCCGAGATCGACTCTTGGCTACAACAGAGTCAGACAGCTCTTACTCAAACGACTCTGAGGAGGAAGAGGAGGATGAAGAAATGGACGAGATTATTGCTGCCTTAAACAGGCGGAGGAGGGGAAGGATAGCAAGAAAAGCCCTCAGAGAGCGTAGCCCAATTGCTCACTGCACTAGATCAAAAAGGGAGAGAGACAGAGAACCAGTTTTGCAAGCCCCTTTACGACAGGCAGTCGGTAATCAGGGGCCAGTATATGTGAAAGTACCATACTCCCTTATAGAGTTAGACCAGTGGAAAACTACAGTGGGAAAATATAAAGAGAACCCAAATAAAGTGGCAAAATTGGTGGAGCAGGCCATTAACTCACAAAACCCTGACTGGCCAGACTTAAACTCCATGTTGGATGCATTACTCGACCCCACTGAGAGACAAATGGTCAATAAAGCCATCATAACCTCAGTGGAGGGGAGCACAGCCAGTGGATTGCTTCAAGGCACTGTCACTCAGATATTTCCCCTTGAGAATCCTGGGTGGGATCCAAATATACCAGAACATATTGCGAGGCCAAAACGATATCAAAGTCTTGTGGTATATGGGTTAAAACATGGAGTACCTAAAGCTATAAATTGGTCAAAGCTTTATGAAGTAAGACAAAATGATGATGAATCACCATCGGATTTTTTGAACAGGTTAAGAGAAACTGCTATCAAATATACTGATCTAGACCCTGAATCAGCTGATGGTAAAGCACATCTGGTTTTGTTGTTTATGGGCCAGGCCTCAAATGATATAAGAAGGAAGCTGCAAAAGATAGAGGGGTCTGAGATATGGAGAGACTGCTAGAGGTTGCCTGGAAAGTGTTTTGAGATAGAGGTTCAACTGAAAGAGTTAAATCCCAACCTAGTAAGAAGGCAACTCAGGAAAAGTCACCCAACAAAGCTTCCCCTACACAGAAGGACCAGTGTGCATACTGTAGAAAGTGGGGGCATTGGAAAAAGGACTGTCCAGTGTTAAAAGAAAAATCCTCAGTTCCCCAACTCTCAGTAGCACAAACCTCAAGTGGCTCAGGCTCTGAGGGATGGCGACCAAGGGCTATTCCCCCAGCAGAGCCTTTGATTATAACTAAGCTGGGGAAAGTTGACATCAAGTAATTTTTGTAGATTGTGGAGCAGCACATTCTATGTTAAATACCTTAGAAGGGAAATTGAGTCACAACACTGTACATGTTATTGGGGTGACTGGGGTAAGGGAAACACAGATTTTCTTCTACCTTTGGAATTCAAATTGGAGAAGCATCAATTCCTTTACATGCCTAACTCACCAAAACCATTGCTGGGGAGAAGAATTGGAAGCTTGGAAGCTTGTAACCAGACTGTGTTTAGTAACTTAAATATGTGTATTTGTAATGTAACTACAATTAGAGACTCTGGTTTTGTGTATAAACACAAACACTTGTAAAAGAAATGTTACAGCATGCAAATCTGCAGCAGCTGGCAGAAAATGCCAAGGCCAAAGCTAAAAAGATCCTAATAACAGCTCACCATGATGGTAAAGTTCTAAAACAGGGAATGAAACAAATTAGGAGGGCAGGAGAACACCACTGGTGGGAAGTTCCTTTTGGCTGGTTCCCCATGGCCACTGGCATTTTCAACGAGCTGCTGCACCCCATTGTAGCTACACTGTGAATGCAAATTTGTGTGCTTTGGTAGCCACTTGTTGCTGGATGAGGCAGGTGAAACTCTGCCTTGATAACCAGGTGAAAGGAGCAGGGCTGGCCAAGACCCTCATGAAATAATCAGGGGCAAGCCTGGGTTGGCCTCTGTGTTTGCCACCAAGAAGATCTCATGGCTCCACTGTTGGCTGCAACCCAGCAGGTGTTGGGTGGAGGGGACACACGCCATGCCAGACCTTGATGAAAGGGAGGGGAAGACAGGCCAACCAGCCTGCAGTTAGTCTGAACCAACCTGCTCAAGTCAGGGCACCTAGAACTGATTGCCCAGAACTGCATTCAGCTGGACTTGGACCATCTCCACACATGGAGACCCCACAACCTCTCCAAGCAAATATGTTTGATTGTTTGATTGAAGCAAAAGTTAACATATGGTAGACCATGTAAAACCCCACATATTCCAGGTGAAATTAATTCACATGAAGAGGAAACGTGATTTACAGGGTTATTTAATGGCTCTAAGTTTCACTTTGCAGAAGCTCCAAAAGCTTCAGAGTTACATCGTGCTATCCAGACCCACAGGACTGGACACCCCTGCACATCTGTTCCAGCCTGGAGACTGGGTCTATGTGAAGTGGTGGGACAGTGATCCTCTGCAAGCCAAGTGGAAAGAACAATTTAAAGTCCTGCTGACTACCTTCACTCTAGTCAAAGCTGCTGGCAGAGGACCCTGGATTCACTACTCCAGAATTAAGAAAGTTTCTGCTTCTGAACAATTGTAACAACAAAGACTGGTGGAAATCATCGTTTTTCTTCTGGGTCTAATTACTTTTATATAACATTTGATTGGTTAAGATATTGTTCTTGTAAGAGGTTCATAATTATTAGGTTTATGTTTACATTTATTATTAAGTATGTATTTACTACTAGGTATTTATTTAATGTTAGGTATTTATTATTAATGGTCATTTATCTGTAATTAAAGACTTGTTGTTAGTAATATTTAGAATAGAGACTCAACAAGGTAGAGGCCTTGTCTAGCCTCTAAAGGGGGGAAATGAGGCCTTTAGTTTCAAGTTTCCCTATTCTCCTTGGATGTGCTTTTCTGATGTGCTAGGGTGATGAAGACAAAACAGTCCTATTCCAGTTAAGAACTCAAGGACAGTTTCTCCAGACTTCAGGCCCTAAGCACAAACAACATGGAAATGTGGAGAGTGGGTTCATGCAAATGAACCAAAACCTATAAAAGTGTAAGATTTTGTGACCAAGCCCTCCTTTGCTTCCATCTTGGAGCCATCCAGGCAGGGGTCACACCTGTAGCACTCATACTGCTAGGGTGTGGCTTTTGGAGGCCTTTCGTGGCCTCTCAATAAATACCCATTTGATTCCCCTGAACTCTGTGTGTAGCCTCTGTTCCAGCTCCTCAAGGCATCAGAGCAGAGCAGCATTTAGAAGCAGTTTCAGGATTTCTAGGCAGGAACTGGAGCTGACAACCACCTGCATCTGTGCTGCTGTGCTGGGAGTCTCTTCCCTCCACCTCTGCTCACAGGCACTGCCCTGCAGAGACAGACAAGGGCTCAGGAAGCACCTGGGTCACACAGGGCACAGCAGGACACTTTATTTTACTTCAATGCACAGTGATCATGGCTCCTTACTGTCTCTGCTTAACACAAGCCCACTAGATACTGATGTAGCAATACTGTGACTAATGGCATCCCTTTATGGAAAATATTATCAAAAGTTAAAAAAGAAAAAAAGAGGAAAAGTAGAGCACACTAATTAGAATAGTGTCTCGGTTTGAAAGACAGGTATGGTCTAAGGAAAGGCAAGAGCCCCTTTTCTGCAATGCAGAGTGCAATCCCCCTCCCTTTTAATTATTTTAGGTCCAATTCAGACACCTTCAGGCAGGAGATATGGGGATGAGAATAACAGTTCTTTACTGGTATTTAACAAAGCAGAAAAAAAAACAACAACAGCTATAAAAATTGGCAACAGAAACAGTCTAGCTCCGCTCCAGTCCCTTTTGGCCACAGGCCGTCTCCCTGTGCTCAGTTACCGGTGCTGGGGGCAGGGCAGGTCCCGCGCAGTTGAAGAGGGCTGGGTGATGGCGGCCGCGGCCCAGGGGTGAGCAGGGATGGGGAAAGTGACTCCCCCCTCACGGTGTCGGTCGTGGTGCTCAGCAGAGTGTCCGGAGGTAGTAGGGTGAGCTGGGAGAGCCGCGGAGCGATGTCCAAAGGCAGGGAGCGTGGATCTCAGTGCTGGGATGACAGGGGAAGATGCCAGAGCAGAGCCCAGGTGGTCTTCCCACTCCAGGAGCCAAGTGAGAGAGAGTCCCCCGCTCCAGACCCCCCGTCCCACCTTTCCTTTTCCGGTTCCCCCCCCTCCCCCTCCAGCCACCCCCCTACGAGAGAACATTATCTGTCGTTTTAAGGTGTAGCCACAATTACTTAGCATAACAATGGGAGAAATTCCACAGAAAGAAAAGCGAAGCAGTCAACCCCCAACATTATCCACCCCTGAATTTCTCCCATACTAATATGCTATATCAAATTAAACTGTTACATTATATATACATACATGCAGTTAGAGACATAGGCACAGTACTATAGGTATTTCACCCTAAAACAAGGTCTCCTTGGGGTATGCATCTGGTCTCTCCATTCTTTTGCATCACCCACCAGGTGCAACCTGGTCCTTGAGCGAATACAACTCCATGGATGGGATTGTCTTTGCTGGAGGCAGGATTCACCCAAACAGTTTTTCCTAGCATACCTCTCATGTGTACCACTGGAACCTTATCTCCATTCGATATTCCCAAGGGCTCAGACTGGGCAGGGCCTGCTCGGTTAGTGGAACCTCGGGTGTTCACTAACCAGGTGGCCTTTGGTAGATTAATCTCCCAGTTCTTGAAAGTTCCCCCACCCAGTGCCTTCAAGGTGGTTTTAAGCAGGCCATTGCACCGTTCAACTTTCCCTGCAGCTGGTGCATGGTAGGGGATATGGTACACCCACTCAATGCTGTGTTCTCTAGCCCAGGTGTTTATAAGGCTGTTCTTGAAATGAGTCCCATTGTCTGACTCAATTCTCTCAGGGGTACCATGCCTCCAAAGAACTTGTTTTTCCAGGCCCAGGATGGTGTTCCGAGCAGTGGCATGAGGCACAGGGTAGGTCTCCAACCATCCAGTGGTGGCTTCCACCATGGTCAGTACATAGCGCTTGCCCTGGCGGGTTTGAGGCAGTGTGATGTAGTCAATCTGCCAGGCCTCTCCATACTTATATTTGGACCATCGCCCCCCATACCAGAGGGGCTTCACCCGCTTGGCTTGCTTGATGGCAGCGCACGTCTCACAGTCATGGATAACTTGAGAAATACTGTCCATGGTTAGATCCACCCCTCGGTCTCGTGCCCACTTATATGTGGCATCTCTGCCCTGATGACCTGAGGCATCATGGGCCCATCGAGCCAGGAACAACTCTCCCTTGTGCTGCCAGTCTAAATCTATCTGCGACACCTCTATCTGTGCAGCCTGATCTACCTGCTCATTGTGTCGGTGTTCCTCATTAGCCCGACTCTTGGGGACATGGGCATCTACGTGACGGACTTTCACAGGCAACTTCTCTACCCGGGTGGTAATGTCTTTCCATTCATTGGCAGCCCAGATTGGTTTTCCCCTACGTTGCCAGTTAGCCTTTTTCCACCTTTCCAGCCATCCCCACAGAGCATTGGCTACCATCCATGAATCAGTGTAAAGGTAGAGTTTTGGCCACTTCTCTCTTTCAGCAATGTCCAGGGCCAGCTGAACAGCTTTGAGTTCAGCAAGTTGACTCGATCCACCTTCTCCTTCGGTAGCTTGTGCAACCTGTCGTGTGGGGCTCCATACGGCTGCTTTCCACTTCCGGTTCATCCCCACGATGCGGCAGGAACCATCAGTGAAAAGAGCATAGCATGTTTCATCTGCTGGCAGTTGGTTATACGGTGGGGCTTCTTCGGCCCGGGTCACCTGTTCCTGTTCCTCTTCGTCGGCAAGGCCAAAGTCTTCCCCTTCCGGCCAGTTGGTAATAATCTCCAAAATCCCAGGGCGATTCGGGTTTCCAATACGGGCACGTTGTGTGATGAGGGCAATCCATTTACTCCATGTGGCGTCAGTGGCATGGTGGGTTGAGGGAACCTTTCCTTTAAACATCCAGCTCAGCACTGGCAGTCGGGGTGCCAGGAGGAGTTGTGTTTCTGTGCCAACCACCTCTGAGGCAGCTTGGACCCCTTCATAGGCGGCCAAGATCTCCCTCTCCGTTGGAGTGTAGTTGGCCTCGGACCCTCTGTAGCTTCGGCTCCAGAACCCCAGTGGTCGGCCTCGCGTCTCACCAGGCACCTTCTGCCAAAGGCTCCAGGACAGACCATGGTTCCCGGCTGCAGAGTAGAGCACGTTCTTCACATCTGGTCCTGTCCTGACTGGGCCAAGGGCTACTGCATGAGCAATCTCCTGCTTGATCTGGGCAAAGGCTTGCTGCTGCTCAGGGCCCCAGTGGAAATCGTTCTTCTTGCGGGTGACCAGGTAAAGAGGGCTCACAATCTGGCTGTACTCAGGAATGTGCATTCTCCAAAAGCCTATGGCACCTAGGAAGGCTTGTGTTTCCTTCTTGCTGGTTGGTGGAGACATTGCAGTGATCTTATTGATGACCTCACTGGGGATCTGGCGCCGTCCATCTTGCCACTTTACTCCCAGGAACTGGATCTCTTGGGCAGGCCCTTTGACTTTGCTCTTTTTAATGGCGAAGCCGGCTCCCAGCAGAATCTCAATGATCTTTTCTCCTTTCTGAAATACTTCCATTGCAGTATCCCCCCACACAATGATGTCATCAATGTACTGCAGATGTTCTGGAGCTCCACCCTTCTCCAGTGTAGCCTGGATCAGCCCATGACAGATGGTGGGGCTGTGTTTCCACCCCTGGGGCAGTCGGTTCCACATGTATTGCACACCCCTCCAGGTGAAAGCGAACTGAGGCCTGCACTCTGCTGCCAGAGGAATGGAGAAGAATGCATTGGCGATGTCAATGGTGGCGTACCACTTTGCTGCCTTGGACTCCAGCTCGTACTGGAGTTCCAGCATGTCCGGCACGGCAGCGCTCAGCGGTGGAGTCACCTCATTCAGTGCACGATAGTCTACGGTCAATCTCCATTCTCCTTCCGATTTACGCACAGGCCAGATGGGGCTGTTGAAGGGTGAGTGGGTTTTGCTGACCACCCCTTGGCTCTCCAGCTCACGGATCATCTTGTGGATGGGGATCACGGCATCTCGATTCGTCCGGTACTGCCGGTGGTGCACTGTTGAGGTAGCAATTGGCACCTGTTGCTCTTTCACCCTGAGGAGTCCCACTGCAAATGGGTTTTCTGATAGCCCAGGCAGGGTGTTCAACTGCTTAATGCCCTCTGCTGCCACAGCAGCTATTCCAAAAGCCCACCTGAGTCCCTTTGGGTCTTTGTAATAGCCATTCCTGAGGAAGTCTATGCCTAGGATACATGGTGCCTCTGGGCCAGTCACAATTGGATGTTTCTGCCACTCTTTCCCAGTCAGGCTCACCTCAGCCTCCAGCAGAGTCAATTCCTGAGATCCCCCTGTAACCCCAGCAATTGAAACAGGTTCCTTCCCGACATGTCCTGATGGTATTAATGTACATTGTGAACCAGTGTCAACCAATGCTCTGTGTTCCTGTGGCTCTGATGTGCCAGGCCATCGGATCCACACCGTCCAAAAGATCCGGTTTTCCCGTGCCTCTCCCTGGCTAGAGGCAGGGCCCCTCTAGCCCTGGTTATTATTTCTCTCCTGGGCATACATACTGGAGGTTCCTTCAAGGGGATCTGACAGATCATCCTCCCTTCTGTAATACCCTGCACCTCCATGGGAGGCTGAGGCTACCCTCACTTTAGTGGAGTTCCCTCTGTTGGTGTTCCCCTCCCTGATTTGGCGCACCCGTGCTGCCAGGACAGAAGTGGGTCTCCCATCCCACCTTCTCATGTCTTCCCCGTGGTCACGTAGAAAAAACCACAGGTCAGCACGTGGGGTGTACCCTCTCTCCCTAGCTGGGGGGCGTTGGGCTCTACTTTTGGGGTCCATGACTCTCACTGGTGCTGCACTGATCTTCCTCACCTCTTCCCTTATCTCCTTCATCTCCTCCTTAAACTCCTCTCTGAGGTCCTTAGCCACAGCAGAGACATGAGCCTGCACTGGGCCAGCCATCATACTCTGATAATTCCTGAGCCTGTTGGCAACAGAACCCACTGTCACTTGGTTGGTATCAGCATCAATCATTGCAATAAAGGGGGTATATTGAGATGGGCCCAGGTTTGCCAGATTCCACAACATCTGCCCTGTGCACCTGACCTTGTCAGGGTCATTGTCATGCTGTCCATCCCTCCCAAAGAGCACCTCCAGTACTGCCACTTCTCTCAGCTTTTGGATCCCTTCCTCAAGGGTATTCCAACGTGTTCTCTGGTGGTACTCCTGCATTCTTTCCCTGTGGACAAATCTCTCTCTCACACTCATTAAAAGTCGCTCCCAGAGGGAAAGGAGACCTGTCTCCCTTACAAATACCTGGTCCACACCTGAGTCCTGGGTCAAGGCTCCCAAATTCCTTGCCTCAGTACCATCCAGTTGCACACCTGTACCCATAAGGTCCCAGACCCGCAGTAACCAGGTTGTAAAAGCCTCATGGCCCCGCCGTACAATGTCTTTTCGCAGGTTACGGAGACTCTCGTATGACAGGGACTCGGTGATGATCTCAACTTCTGGCTCCCCTGCTGGTTGTGAGGGGCCCCCTTCCTGACCCTTATTATCTAGGTGCCTTGTTTTCATCTTAGACTTCCTAGTTTCCACAGGGGCAACTGCTGCTGGCTGTGAGTGCCCTTGCAGTTCAGCTGGAACCTGGACAGATGTAACATCTGTGGGTCCCACTGCTGCACCACCAGAGTCTCCCTCTTTAAGGCAGGGGGAGGGTTTCTCACCAGCTGGGGAGAGGTACTCCTTCAGCATCTGGCCCATCTCACGTATCTCCTTTGCTAGCACCCCCACCCATTCTGGGTGGTTCCTTTCCGAGGTGGGCTGTGGAGCAGGGTCAAACTCTGGGGTAATATCCCTAGTCTCTGGGACAGGATCAGGCTCTGGGGTAACATCACTAATCCCTGGGGTAGGTATCAGGGTTGTTATCCAAGTCAATCTCCCCTTATCTCTGAATGTTAGATAGAACAGGTTTAACAGGGATATAAGCAACACTAGCCACAATATAATGTCATTAGCATTTAAAGTGGATTGGAACCCCTTGAAGACTGGTGGGGTGAACTTCAAAAACCCTGTGATGGGTTGAGAAAAAATTTCACCTGCTGCCACTTCCTCACAGTAAGTACCATTATTGAAGTAGCCCCAGAAACACACACTTAGAGTGTGATAGCTCTGAATCCATGTGGCCATCTTCCAGAGAAAATTAAAAATCCATGAATTCCTCAACTGATCAACCCACATAATAAACTGGATAATAGCCACAGTAACTTTGGTTATGAAACTCATGTTTAAAAAAGGGCTTGCAAATGGGAGAGATATAGCAGTGACCACATGGAGGCCAATCCAGGGTAAGCTGGACAGCATGGTGAAACCTACCACAAGCTTGGGTAATTTAAGAACTGTTATCCCCTTTTCTACCCCTCTCTCAATGCCCTCAGGCAATGCCCCACGTTCTGGGCGCCAAAATCTGTCTTGGTTTGAAAGACAGGTATGGTCTAAGGAAAGGCAGAAGCCCCTTTTCTGCGATGCAGAGTGCAATCCCCCTCCCTTTTAATTATTTTAGGTCCAATTCAGACACCTTCAGGCAGGAGATATGGGGATGAGAATAACAGTTCTTTACTGGTATTTAACAAAGCAGAAAAAAAACAACAACAGCTATACAAATTGGCAACAGAAACAGTCTAGCTCCACTCCAGTCCCTTCTGGCCGCAGGCCGTCTCCCTGTGCTGTTACCGGTGCTGTGGGGGCAGGGCAGGTCCCGCGCAGTTGAAGAGGGCTGGGTGATGGCGGCCGCGGCCCAGGGGAGAGAGAGGATGGGGAAAGTTACTCCCCCCTCACGGTGTCGGTCGTGGTGCTCAGCAGAGTGTCCGGAGGTAGTAGGGTGAGCTGGGAGAGCCGCGGAGCGATGTCCAAAGGCAGGGAGCGTGGATCTCAGTGCTGGGATGGCAGGGGAAGATGCCAGAGCAGAGCCCAGGTTGTCTTCCCACTCCAGGAGCCAAGCGAGAGAGCGTCCCCCGCTCCAGACCCCCCTATCCCACCTTTCCTTTTCCGGTTCCCCCCCCCTCCCCCTCCAGCCACCCCCCTACGAGAGAACATTATCTGTCGTTTTAAGGTGTAGCCACAATTAATTAGCATAACAATGGGAGAAATTCCACAGAAAGAAAAGCAAAGCATTCAACCCCCAACACCTGTCCTGAGTTCTCTCTGGTGCCAGGGAGGTGGAATTCCCAGCTGACCATGAACATCTGGCCTTGAGAGCAGACTGAAGGGAGATAAGCCTTGAATTTCTGAGTGACACACACTTCACTTTACAAACTGTAAAAGCTACACAAAACTTTCACCAAGCAGAAATCTTCTGCATACTCCCTGCAAACAGGTAGGGCTCCTCCCCCAAGTCTGGATGCATCTTTGTGGTTCCTTTTCTGGAAGCTGAGTGAAAGGGCTCCATGTGTACTCCCTCATCAGTTTGGTGCTAAGTTACATTGACTCCTGATCTCTGCTGTTTCTTCACTAGCTGTAATATAGGGAACTTTATTGTGCACTGTGTTTGTATCTACCTGGGCTTCTTTTGTTTATCCTGTGCAGTCAGTACTCCATTTAAAGTCCCTTGATTAATTTTGAGTCCATTCAGTAAACAATTTATTTTATATTAAATCTAATCAGGCATTCTAAGGAACTTGAGAGTAAGAGCAATTTGGGGTGCAGGTCACCTGAAACAGAACTACTGCCAGAAACCTGAGCATAAGGCAGGACTTGTCTGAGCTTTCACTCCATTCAAAACATATTTCAATTAAAAACAAAAAGAGAGGAGCACTTCTTTCCTATTTATTTCCTTTCTGTTTATAGATTGGTATCAGCAATCTCCAGTTGATATTGATCCCAAGCACCTCCTCATGCAGTCTGAATAGAGATGAAAATCAAGACCCTTTATGGCTGACAATCAATCACACTCTGTCCCTACCCCCATCCCACCATTTCCCCCATCCAACCTCTGGCACTCAGAGCAGCCTTGTGCAAATCTGAGCTCCCTCCCCTCCAGGCTGTGCCTGCAGCTTTCAGCTCCTTGGCACCAACTCCCACCTGCTTTCCTTGGAGAAGGAGCTGCCTGAGACACAGAGGGATGTTCATTTATGGTCAGCAAACAAAACCAAAGGCAGGCACAGCTCCATAAAAATCAGAAGTCCAGCCCAAGGAGTGCTGGGCAGTGGAGCCACATCCAGGGGTGTCCCCAGGGCTCAGGATTGGGGCCAGGGCAGTTCAATCTCTTTATTGCTGATCTGGACGAGGCCATGGAGGGCACCCTCAGTCAGTGTCCAGGTGAGCCCAAGCTGGGTGGGAGTGTGGCTGTGCTGCAGGGCAGGAAGCTCTGCAGAGGGATCTGGACAGGCTGGAGCCATGGGCCCAGGACAATTGGATGGGGTTCACCAAGGCCAAGGGCTGGCTCCTGTCCTGAGCTCACAACCACCCCAAATCCCTGGCTGTGCCCTGCCCCTGATCCCCACAGCCTGTCCTGTTTCCTTCATCCCTGCATTGCCAGGGACTTTGTGGGCCAAGGGAGCTCTGCTGTGGGTATGGAGGGAGGTGCAAGTGCCAGCACTGCAGTGGGAACCACAACTCATCAGGTTTGTGTCCTTTGGGGGTCAGCAACTGGTGTGGTTCAGATATACAGATACTTCCTATTCATGGCCAACAGAAAAAAATGTACCAATTATATAATTTAATAAACGTCAGAATTCTTTCCTCAGCTCTGTGCAATGTCAACGCAATATCTGATATGTCCACCATGCATAAGAAATTTCCATATAGGAACAGTTTTAGACACAGACATTAGAATGGATGATTCTGTGATAGATTTAAACAGAATTAAGATAATGGCTAATGTGAAATGACAAGAGAAAAACTGGAGGAGGAAATCTGGGAGCAATGGCAAGGCCATAGGACCAGCTGGTCTAGGGAAGAAATGTCCTTAGACATGGTCATTTAAACAGGAGAGGTGGAAACACCCAAATGAAGAGGGACATGAAATATTAGACAGAATAGTGGTAACACAAGTAGAGGGGAAGAGCAGTATTTCTTATCCTGCCATCAGTAGCCTTACAGGAAATTTCTGTTCTCTCTGGTGGTAAATCTTTGACATTTCTTAAAGTACTCAAATGCCCCAGCTAATGAGATGTGCTCGTGCACCTTGAAAGTTGCAGGTCCCCTACAGCCCCAGAGGGTTCCTGTCCCATAAACATCTGCTCCAGCCCATTCCAAAATCGGGAGCAGCATCGTCCCAGGATCATCAGGGAGGTGAGGCTGGAAGGGATCTCAGCAAGTCTGCAGCCCAACGTGTCAGAAACTGGGTCAGACCAAGTGGTTCAAGGCTTGATTTGGTGTGGATTGGAAAATCCCAAAGGCCAGGGATGGGGCAGCATCTCAGAACCTGTCTGAGCCCATGGGAACAAAGGTTTTCCACATGTCCCGTCTGATGTCCCCTCATTCCCCTTTCCACCCATTGTCTTTTGTCCCCTCCAGCCCCCCCAGTGCAGAGCCTGGCTCTGTGTTCTCCATCAGCTCCTGGGTGGCTCTGCCAGGCTGGCATGAGGAGCCCCTCAGCCTTCCCTGCTCCAGGCTGGACAAGCCCAGCTCCCTCAGCCTCTCCTCTCAGCCAAAGGGCTCCAGCCCCACCTTGGAGGCCCTTCCCTCACCCTGCTCCAGCTGCCAGACATCTTTCCTGCCCTGGGGAGCCCAAACCAGGCCCCAGTGACCTGGATAATCCACGTCCTTGATGTCCTGGTCACACAGCCCTGGCCCCTTGTCCCCGTGTCAGGCTCTGGGCTAAAGGACTCTGAGCCCACGGTCCTTGGTCTGGGGGAGTGACACCCATCTCTACTTAGTTCTGCTTTGATAAAATTGCTTCAGAATTTCTTCCTAGAGCACTAGATTAAAATAAATGTTACAGCTCCTGTACTGTACTGTGGAGTAAATAATTTGATTAAGACCTTTGTGTCCAACCATGATCATAATCAATCATATCTCTATGTATATAAATACTTCTGATTTGCCATCCTTAATGTTGAGGGACAAAGTTGTACAATGGTCAATTCCACCTGTATAATCCTTGACACAAAAATCCTTGAAAAAGTCTGGGGCTGGGATTGGATCCAGGCACTCCCAGGCTCCTCTCAGAAAAAGAGTTTAGAAAGCCTGGGGGTCCGGGTTTGGGGCAGCTTGGGGGTGTAATTGGGGTGTTGGGGGTCCTTTCTGCACCTCGTGACCCAACAGGAGCTTCTCTAATAAACTTTGTGTGAACTCCCACTGTGCCCATGACAGGAACCCCTGTGAGTGTCTGTGACATCCCAGCCCTTTGGCAGCCTGGGCACTCCTGGGATGTCACCCTGGAACCCCTGTGAGTGTCTGTGACATCCCGGCCCTTTGGCAGCCTGGGCACTCCTGGGATGTCACCCTGGAACCCCTGTGAGTGTCTGTGACATCCCGGCTCTTTGGCAGCCTGGGCACTCCTGGGATGTCACCCTGGAACCCCTGAGAGTCTCTGTGACATCCCAGCCCTTTGGCAGCCTGGGAACTCCTGGGATGTCACCCTGGAACCCCTGTGAGTGTCTGTGACATCCCGGCCCTTTGGCAGCCTGGGCACTCCTGGGATGTCACCCTGGAACCCCTGTGAGTGTCGGTGCCCTCACTGTTCTTTAGGAGCACAGGGATGTCCCCACTGCACTCCTGCCACTGCCTGTGACAAATTGGCTCCTTGGCAGGGCAGAGACACCTCTGTTGTCACTCTGGAGCCCTGTGACTGTCACCTCATGACCCTTAGGAAGATTAAGCACCCCTGGGATATCCCCATGGAACCCCTGTGACTGAGTGTGACCAAACAGATCTTTAGGAGCCCAGAGACCCCTCAGATGTCCCCATGGAGCCCCTGAGCCTGCACGTGAGCTCACAGCTCTTGAGCAGCCTGGAAACCCCTGGAATCTGTTCATTCCTGCTCTGCTGAGGATGGAACAACAGCAACTTGGAGGTTCCCTGATGGATTTTAACTGTCCAGAGACTTATTCAGTCTTCAGCTCTTCAGTTCAGGAATTCAGTGACAAAGGCTCATTATTATTTCAAAACACCTTAACAAGACATAGCTCTGGGAATATTTTCATTTTAATGAATTAAATTCTTCTGCTGTTAATTATACAGATTTCAAAAGTGTATTCTAAGAGAATGTATTAGATTAAAAAAAAAAACCCAAACTTTTTTTTTGTCCTATTTATTTAATTTTCTTGTTTATAGATTGATATCAGCAATCTCCAGTTGATATTGATCCTGAGCACCTCCTAATGCAGTCTGAATAGATATGAAAATCCACACCTGTAACAGTGGTAAGAGTTTTGCACCACTGAATTAGTGGTTTGTCTCAGTCTCTTCTGCCTTCACTTAGAGCCTGGATTAAAAAAATATTCAAAGGAAACAGATTTTCTCGTGTTTGGGCTTGGTTGTTTATTAAATCTTGTCAAAAAGTACAGAGCGTTCAGCAACACTTCTAGCCACCTGCTAGAAATGAGCAAAATGGAGCCAGATCCAACTGCTACAAGGTCTCCTAAAGCTAAGCAGTCCAATATAGAATTAACACCTCTATTATTTATCCTTTTAACCCAATAACTAAATTCCCATGACCCTTGGTGTGACACTAACTGTCCAACCAGAAACTCCTACCTGAAACTCTGAAGAAGGAAGATGAAAAGAAGAAAGAGACACTACCCAAAATCCTCCATCTTGTCCCATGCCTATTACTGTATTATAAAAAACCTCAAATTTAACACCCTTCACCATGTGAAAGCACACACTTCTGTTTAAATACACACCTGTGATTTTAACTTCATCACTCAAAGTTGGAAGCCTTCTCCAAGGCCTCAGGTCAAAAGCAGTGTTCTCCAAGGGGTCAGTGCCAGAAAGCACAGAAAGCTCAAAACCCCCAGGGCTCTGGGATCCAGCTAATTTCCACACACAAACTCTAGAATCTGAGGTTCAAAATCAGATTGGTTAGGATGCCTCGATTTACACTGAGGGCAGAGCCCTTGTTGTCTCTCAGAGGAACAATACCAATGTTTTTCACCAGTCCTACACTGGAACAGTAACCACACAGAGTGCCAGCCTCTAGAAGCTGCAAAACCTCGTAACACCCACAAAAGCAAGCTATTCTTCTTCTCTCTTGAATGACCAGACTCTCTCGTGCAGGCTGTTCCCAGTCCAAAGCTACCAACCTCCCTGCTGAGGTTCTGTATATTCCTTCCAGATGAACTTGATCGTTTCCTTTTTCTATCCAATAGTTCATCAGATTCACAAATTCCCAAGGATCCAGTTCAAACCACTGAGAGAGGGGGACTCCTATGCTTTTAGCCACAATTTAAAATACCAAACAACTACACTGCAATCCCGACAGTCCAAAAATACGACCCCCCTTAAATTTTCAAGGGTCAAGGACATACCACTGCAGGAGGGAAATGCCTTTAATTTGTCCTGCAAGGTTTACACCGTCCTTTCACCCTCTGTATTCAAAAACTCTCGTGGCTCAAGCTGAAACCATCTAGAAAGAGCCTGCCTGGATGGCCGGGCTCCTTCAGCTTGGGCTTCAACAGCCACTTCCATCAGCAAAGTACAACAGAGCAGCCAACAACACAGCCCGAGTAAACAACACAGGAAACACAGGGCAGAATTACCGGTTTGCCACAATTATAACGTTTGTCACAAGATGGCAGTATTAAAATACACAATTTCAAATCTAAAAATACACAATGACAGCGGTGGCAGGGACCGGTTAAACCCGAACACCGAGTGTTAGAGGGAATACCGTCCCCAAAACCGGGAATCCCCACACACAACCCGAATCCCAAAGTCAAAATCACTGTGGGGAAGGGTATCTCTTTATAAAGGGACAAAGTATTCACCTCTTTTCAACACAGCACACAGCATGCAGCAATTTTAAACGTTCACCAAAATCGCTTCACCCTTCTCCAGCCATTTCGGTCTCCTGAAAATGAAAACGCGGATCCGAGCTCCCACTTGTCTTGTACTAAATGCATCTCACCAGTCACACACACAGACACTCACACAGTCAGGACACAGTCAAAATAATAACGATTAAAATAGCAACAACAAAAATAGCAGCAATAAACAAGGGTTTGTCCAGTTCATCCCCAGAACTGCTGGCGGGTCCCCTGACACAACAAACCCTTTCTCCGGCCACTGCACCCTCCTGATGCTTGCAAGCAAAACTGCACAGCTTGAGCTGAGCACACAACGTCTTCTGTGACTTATCAGCTGCTTTTTAGCTATGTGTACGTCTTACAGGCTACCCCACATAATTTTAAACACACTGTTTTGTCTGCAGTGCAGCAACAGGTCTTGTCTATCCCTGTGATGAGCAGCCGGGGAGCAGAGATCCCTCCAGGAAGGTCCCGGCAGTGCCAGAGATGTCCCCAGCCCGGGCTGTTCTCACAGACAAACAGAGGAGTCCTGCCACGGTCACCAAATTGATGCAGAGACAAAAACTCTCTAACCAGTTAAAGTTAGAAAGTGATATGGTTATTACCACACTGGGCACACCCGGGAGAAATCTCCCACAGGGATGTGCGAAGTGCACAGGGCTCTTGCCTTCTTTTATCCACAAAAGTCTTACATATTCATACCAAATACACATATACATATGCCTTACCTAACCCCATCTAGCCCCACTTCGTATTAAAATTCGTTCAAAGTCCTTTTACTCTTGCACAGTTGCTTCCCTCAAGTGGGTTGCTGGGTGTTTGAAATGGGTCAATGGTTTCCTAATGATGAAGTCAGGGAGTCTTCCTTGCCTTCAACTTTTCATCTTTGTCTTGTTGGTAGGTTCTCGGGCCCCTTGGCCATAGTTCAAGCTTCCATCCTGGTTCTGTCTGGTTTCAGGGTCCAGATGCAGTTATGGTTCCTTGACTTCAACAATATCCCAACCACCTGTGTTGACACAACAAAATCAAGTGAGTGATTTATTGTCTTTGCTCTACTGGCTCAGCCACTTTCTACATTGCTTCTACTCTAATCATTATATGTATAGCTTCTATCCCTCAGCTAAGCTCTTAATCCTTTGATTTTTGCTTCAACAGAACATTAAAACCTATTCTTGAAAAACAAAAGGGGGAGTTGGAGTGCCCACTTGTTAGATAGGTTAGCAAAAGCCCTGTACGTTCTCAGCTTTCTGAATGGAGATGAAGCTGGCCAAACAGCACACGAAAGGCAATATTCTTTTGATACAAAGGCTCATCCCAGGCCTCTGATGATGGTAAAGGGCCCAGTAACAAGGCAGTGGACAGGACCTGTAGACTTGTTGGGGTGGGGAAAGTGATTGTGCTTGTGTCTCCACAGGTCACCACATGAAATGAGTTCCTTTGTGGTGTGTGTGACCATTTGTTGCATCATCCTGATTGGCAAAAACACTGTGAGTGTCTTACCCCCTATACTGGATGGCACAAACGTATGGATCACCCCTGCAAATGCTGCTCACACCGATACTGTGTGCATCTCTGTGACAACCCCTGGTGATCCCTTCCACACGTGCTTGGTGGGGATGTCCATTGGCCAGAAGCGTTTTGGTAAGCTGTATGAGAGCGTGCAGCAAAACTGCACAGCCCCAGGTATATTGCAGCCCAGGTGGTGGAGCCAGGACACCTGGCAAAAGACCACAGGATGGGATGGGACGTGGTACAAGGATCTGAGAAGGATGCACGACTTTCCAGCTTTTCTCTCACAGCCACAGGAACCAGATACACCAGGGACTTTGTCTGCTTAATACCAGCAATTGGTACTGCTCAGGCTTTGGCTTCTTTAAATAAGCTTGGCTGCTGGCTTGCAAAGGAAGCTAAGGCCACTAGTGCTGCTCTTTCAGCAATGCTAATTGATGTTAAATTGGTGTGACATGCAACACTGCCAGAGCAGCCATTGATTTCATGCTGTTGGCTCAAGGCCATGGGTGCAAAGATTTTGATGGATGTGCTGCATGAACTGAAGGGATCATTCAGAGTCCATTCACAAGAGTATTGGTAACCTTGAGCTGTTCACTAAACAGCCACAGCAACATGATGAGGGTGATTGGTGGGGGCTGTCTTCATGTCTCAAACACCTCAGCTTCAAGACACTACTTAAACATTTATTAACGTGTGGCATAGTTATCCTTGGTGTTTTCTTAATGATTGTGATATGCATCCCATGTATTTTATCTTGTGTGGCACAAATGATCAATAATAGCCTTAATGAGATAATGGCTTTGTTGGCACAAACAGTTTTAGCTGTGCAATACACAAAGAAGGGAGAAATATTACCAATAAGTAAAACTTTAACAAAAGGAAGGCCTTGTAAAATCATGGCTCAGGCCTGTTACTTCAGCTAAGTGGAAAAGGACTGTGGGAAAGAAACTCAACTGAATTAGGGCTAGAAAATCATGTTACATAACCCTTGCGTGTTTTTATCATGGTGTGGGGTGGTTGGTTGAATTATGTTTGTTATGTTTTAGAACAGTGTAACTGATAATGGCTAATTGCTTAAAAAGGCCTGGTTCTTGCAATAAAGCTTCTCTTTTTTGTACATACCTGAGGACTCTGTTTCACTACAGACCCTCCCCCACATCAGCCCAAAGCTCTACTTTGACCAAGTGGGGCCTCATGGCACACAGGTGCCACTGGGAGATTGCCAGGCCTAGTGGAAACAAGGCTCCATTATTGCACAGCAGGGCCTGATGGCACCCAGGAGAGCACTGTGACACAATGGGATCTCATGGAACAGTGTCCATTGTGACACAGCAGGGCCTGATGGCACCCAGGAGAGCACTGTGACACAATGGGATCTCATGGAACAGTGTCCATTGTGACACAGCAGGGCCTGATGGCACCCAGGAGAGCACTGTGACACAATGGGATCTCATGGAACAGTGTCCATTGTGACACAGCAGGGCCTGATGGCACCCAGGAGAGCACTGTGACACAATGGGATCTCATGGAACAGTGTCCATTGTGACACAGCAGGGCCTCAGGGCACCCATGTGCCACTGGGACTGTGCCAAGGCTCGTGCAAGCAAGGCTCCACTGTGACAATGAACAGCCTCACGGCACCCAGGAGACCATTGTGGCACAGTGGAATCTCATGGAACCAAGGCCCCATCATGACAAAGCGTGGCCTGATGGAAACCCAGTGCCACTGGGACATCTCCAGCCTTGGAGGAAGCAAGTGTCCATTGTGACACAGCACAGCTTTGTGAATCACAGGAGAGCACAGTGACACCATGGAATCTTGGGGAGCCAAGTGTCAATTGTAAACACAGTGGGGACTCACAAAACCCAGGAGAACATTTTGACACCGTGGAATTGCATGGAAGCAAATGTCCATTGTTTCATGTTTCATGTTGCGGCCTCATAGAGCGCTGGAGACCATTGTGACAGAATAGAAAAATGTGGAGCAAAGGCTCCTGTAAGAGTCAGTCTGGAGTTCCCTCATTTCCCTCACAACCATCACGAGGATAGAGGCTGTCCCAAGGACCCCCACCCGCTTCTGGACAGGAGTTCTGGCCTGGCCGAGGTGGATGCTGGCCAAGGGACTGTTTGCTGGTGCTCTGTGCTTGCTGTGCTGTCCACAGTACAGAGCCTTTGAACAGGTACTGCACCTACAGCTGCTTCTTGGAGCACCACTGCATGTTCTGTCTCGAGCACCTCACAATGGCCCATAAATCTCCCAGCTCTTGGCCAGACTCCACTCGCTTTGGAAAAGGACTATAAGAAAGCGACCCTCTGGAGAAGCCTTTGAGATCTCCCCACAGAAGGCGAGTCTATTGGCTGGGACCACGAGGACACTGGAGTCTATTGGGCCAGACCACGAGGACATCGGTCTCGTCTGTTGGTAGCTATTCCCTATTCCCCTCTTTGTCTCTCTCTCTCTTTACTTTGTTTCCTTTAACTCTCCCTCTATTGCAAAACTGAGTTTTGGCACTCAATAAAAGTGCATTTCTGCTTTGAGCAAACTGACTTGTCCCCTGTTGTTGTCTTTTGCACCTTTGAGATCAAAAACGAACCATCATGAATCTCGGATGTTTCAAAGGAGGATCGTGACACCAACCCAAACTATACTGTGACTCTAGAAGATGGGTGGATGTGTAACTTAACTTGAAAATATTAATAAAATCATTATTATCATCATACCTTTATTATTTTTATTATAATTATTTACTACTACTTCTATTTCTTCAACTCCTCCTCTGCTTCTTCTTCTTCTTCTTCTTCTTCTTCTTCTTCTTCTTCTTCTTCTTCTTCTTCTTCTTCTTCTTCTTCTCCTCTATATTATTCTCCTTATGTCTATACTTAAAATTATTATTACAATTACTACTACAGCTATTTCCTCATCTTAATATTTCTATTCTTCTTCTTCCTATTATTATTTTCTTATTATTATAACTGTTTCTTCTTATGTGCTTCTTGTTCCTCTACTTCTACTTGTACTTGTACTTCTTATTTATTCTTATATTATTATTCTTATTCTAAATTCCTATTGTTTTTCCTATTCTCATTCTAATTCTTCATATCATTCTTTCTGTTTCTTTTTTTCTTATTCTAACTCCTTTTTCTCAGCCCTGCTCCTGGGGCAGTGGAGCCAGGCAGGGGCAGGGCAGAGTCTGCACAGCCCCCGCAGTGCCCGCCGCAGCCGGGATCGATGTTTCTTGATGGGGGCCGGCGCTTCCAGACGGGCAGGGGAGGCACAGCACGGGCCTGGGGAGCTCGGCTCAGGTGGGCCCGGCTCAACCCAGGCCTGGCAAAGGGCAGCCAAGGGGAACCCACCTGCTGACAGACCTGCCCATCTGTGCTCTCTCTCTGCCCACTCTTCACACAGCTCGAGGATGCTCACTCCATCCCCCTCATCCTCTTCTGGTGGGGAGAGCTCCTGCCCAGTGCACGCTTCCTCATGGCACTCTTGATGGTACATGCTGGTTTCTGTGGGGGACAGCTCCTGCTCAATGCAGGCTTCCCCTTGGGATCCCTCATGGCAGCTGTTGCTAAGGTTGCTGCATGGTTGCAGGCCTGAGCTGTCGCCTGCTCCCAGCCCCTGCCCGCTGAGGGCCTGCTCTTCCAGCCTGCTGGGCATGGGGCTGGCTGCTTTGGAGTTGGGCTTCCCCCTTTCCTCCTCCATGTGCAGTGCAGAACATCTGGCACACAGAGATCCCGGGAGCTGCTTCCTCCTGAGCCAGTGGCACTCCTGGCATGGGGCAGCGCAGGGCCCTGTGCCCTGTATATACCCCTGCAGGGCAGGGCTGTGCCATGTCACCAGGACAACAGAATGTCCCTCATCACCCAGGAACCCGATAGAACGGCCCTGTGTCACAAAGGGCCAAGCCCAGCAGCCCTTCAGCAGCCCAAGCCCCTGGAAGTGGCATGGAGCAGCAGCCAGACTGGAGGGCTTCCAGCCCCTTGTTCTGATCCACTGATTCCAATGATGATAAATGGCTCTGCCTCAGTTAGGGTGCAAATGAGACCATGTGCCAAAGTCAATAGGATGGGTTTTACTGAAGAGTAAATGAGGGAAAGACAGAATGACAAAGAAAGAAAAATAGGCATGGAATAGAGGTGGGAGGAGAGAAAGAGAGTGTCAGAGCCAGATTAAGTAGTAAGCCTCACCACTCTGTGGATCCCAATGGCTTCCTGTGGATGCTCTACATCTCTGTCTTCTTGGTGCTCAGGGTCCCCCACAAACATGGAGTTCAGGGGGTCCATACACACTTGGGCCAGGGGGGAAGGCCCAGGTACCTCCCCTGGCAGGGACAAGTCTGACACAGGCTCTGGCAGCAGCCTCGGGCTCTGCTGCATCCCTTTGCATCACGAGCAGTGCTCTGCTGCAAGGCCTCAGCAGTGAGTCTGGGCAGGGCTTTGGGGCTCTTGGATGGATTCTGGCACCTCCTCAGCTGCCCCTCATGGCAATGTGCCCTGGATGTGGCCTTCCTGGGGTGGGGATGTTCCAGCTGAGCCAGTTTGTGTGAGGGAGGATGGATGTTCACTGCCTGTGAGCAGAGGCTCCACCACAGCCCCAGAACTCTCCTCCTCCCTCACAGGACTTGTGTTCCACACCCCTCACCAGCCTTGTTGCCCTTCTCTGGACACACTCCAGCCCCTCCCTGTCCTTCCTAAATTGGGGTGCCCAGAACTGGGCACAGCATGTAAGGTTCTGTCCAACCAGTGCTGATTGCAGGGGAAGAATCACTTCCCTGCTCTTATTGGCCACACCATTCCTGATCCATAGGAGTCCTAGGGTTTGGATGAGGGAAATGCTGGGAAGGAAGTGGGGACAAAATGTTATTGATTGTCAGCCTTGAAGGGTCTTGATTGTCATATCTATTCAGACTGCATTAGATGGTGCTGGGGGCCAATATCAATTAGACGTGGCTCTTATCAATCTATAAACAGGAAAAGAAAACAGAACAAAGGAGTTCTCTCTGCATTTTTTTCATTATCATATACTCATTTTAAATGGACTTCTGAAATCTATCTAATTAACCACAGAAGAATTGAAACTTCAGTTATTCCCAGGGGCTTTTCTTGTTTAGGTGTTTTGAACAAATGTTTATGAGAATTTGTCTCTGGATTTCTCAGCTGAAGAGCTCAAGAAATAAGAGGTCTCTGGAGTAGGAAAATTCATCAGCATCTTCCAAGTGTGGGAGGATCCATCCTCATCAGAGCAGGAATGAACAGAAATGGGCACAGCTTTCTGGCTGCCCCAGCTTTGGGATGGGCCCTGGGCCTGGAGCAGGAGCAGCTCTGGAGGGCCCCAAGGCCAGGGCTGTTGTGCTGGCCTGGGCAGATGGGATGGCAGGAGGGGCTGCAGAGCTCTCAGGAGCTCAGGGAGAGGGGAGCAGGGCACACAGGCAGCCTCCTTTTGCCTTGGCCAAGCACCTTCCCCCATGGCTGGGGCTGAGTCCTCTCTGAGCTGCAGCTGCTGCTGTGCCCTTGGCAGGGGCTGAGGCCGTGGGGCCACTGCCCAGAGCCCCCTGGCCTGAGCAGAGCTGTGGGGCCAGAGCCGGCTGGGCTGTGCTGGGGAGAGGCCCTTGGTGCTGCACAGAGCTCAGGGCAGCTGGCACAGCTTGCAGGGAGCTGGGCTGGCCTGAGAGAGCCTGCCAGAGAAAGCAGCAGTGTCCATGTCAGCCTGGCTGAGCGGGCAGGGGCAGGACTCAGCCCAGGCCTTGTGGGGCAGGGCCAGCGCCTGGGGAAGGCATTGCAAACAGGCAAGTGGCCCAGAGAGGAGGCTGCTCTGTGCCCTTGGTGGCACGCACAGAGCAGGGAGGGGGTCCAGGACATTTGTCACTGCCAGCCTCTGTCCCCAGCCCTTGCCAGCCCTGGCTGCTGAGCCCAGGTTTGGCCTGGGCTGAGTTTGGCTGTGGCCCAGCTCCATCCTCCTGCAGGGCTCAGGGCCTGTTCCTGGCCATGGCCAGCCCTGCCCGGCCTCTGTGCTGGCCCAGAGCCCGGCAGAGCCCGGGGCAGGGCTGTCAGTGCAGGCCCACAGGTGCCACGGGCTGTGCAGGAGCTGGCAGAGGCTGCCCAGCAGGGAGGCCATGGGGCACAGAGCCCCAGGGCTGCTGTGGGCACCACGGCTGCACCTTCAGCTCCAGAGGAGATGGGACAGATTGGAGCAGGGACAAATAATCCCTGCTGGATTCTTTAGTGTGTTTGCTTATACAGGTGATGTCCATCCACATGTCGAGGAGGTGTTTTGTGTCAGATAACACTGGCAGAGTGATAAGAATAATATTATTCATCTGAAAAATTGTTCATGCATAATACACAATGAGGAAAATAAAGACACATATAATCAGAAGAGCACCTGACTTTTGCAGATGATGAGAGAGTCATTGATCTTCCAGTAGTCAAACCTGTTTAAATACTTTCTCCAGGGCTTCCTTGAGATGAGAGCTGACCACCAGAGGCCATGGGAAGCCAGAACTCTATGCCATAGCAGCCTTTGACTGGGACTAACCCTTGCGTATAGGGAATTGTTCAGGGGGAGTATGAATTTTGGCTGTGGGCACCTGGAAAGAGGGATGGTTCTTTTCCACAGGAAGGAAAGCTCAAAGCCCCAGTGGTCCGGAGACTGATGAGAGGCCGACCTCAACATTCCAAGGTTAGCTGGATCTTTCAGGTGGCCCCTGGGAGGCCAAACCAGCCATATCTGTTTCATCTCGCCTTGGTTCCATGAGGCCCCACAGTGTCACAATGGTCTCCACAGGAAGGAAACCACAGAGCCCCAGTGTTTCAGGGGCTGATGAGCAGCAGGCACCAGATGCCAAGGCCTGGCAGACCTGTCTGTCCTGGCAGCTTTGTCTGGGAGCAGTCCCTGCATATACAGAATTTTGAATGTGGAATCCTAATTTCAGCCATTTGTGCCTGGAGGAGAAGGCTGTTCTTTTCCACAGAAAGGAAAGCACACAGCCCCTGTGTTTGGAAGGCAGGGGAGAGCCGGCCCTCAGGAGGCTAAGGCCAGTTAGACCTGTCTGTAATGGCAGCTTTTGTGTAGGAGCAATCTTTGGATCTAGGACTTTTGAAGGTGGAATCCCTGTTTTGGCCATGGGCAAATGGAGAAGGATGGTTCTTTTCCACTGGAAGGAAAGCATAGAGCCCCAGTATTTCAGGAGCAGATGAGCAGTAGCCACCAGAGGCCAAGACCAGCCAGACCCATCTGTCCTGGTATCTTTTGTCTTGGAACAATCATTGATTACATAGAATTTTGGAGGCAGAATCCCAATTTCAGCCATGAGTACTTGGGGAAGGATGGTTCTTTTCTGTAGGAAGGAAAGCAAGGAGCCCCAGTGTCTCAGGGCAGATTAGAGGCGACCATCAGAGGCCAAGGCCAGCCAGGCCTGTCTGTCCTGGCAGCTTTTGTTTGGGAGAAACCCTTGCACATAGGGAATTTTGGAGCAGAAATACCAATTTTGGCCTTGGGTGTCTGTTCAGGAGAGACAGTTCTTTTCCATAGGAAGGAAAGCACAGAGCCCCAGTGTTTGAGGGCAGGTGAGACCCAGCTCTCAGGAATACAGGGGCAGCCAGACTTGCTGGTAATGACTGCTTTTGTCTGAGAGCAATCCCTGGATATTGGAAATTTGGGAGAGGGAATCCCATTTTGGCCATGGATGCTTGAGTGAGAAGGACAGTTCTTTTCCATCTGAAGGAAAGCCCAGAGCCCCAGTGTTTCAGGGACACATGAGAAGAGACCCTTGACCTGCCAAGGGCACTGGACCAGTCAGGCCAAGTCAACCTTTTACCTTTTTCCTTGGTTCCATTGGACCCTGCAATGTCACAATGGTCCCTTTCTTCCATGATCCCTTGCAGTATCAAAATGGTTTCCTTGGTTCCATGGGACTGGACAATGACACAATCGCCCCTTGGTTCCATGAGGCCCCACAGTGTCACAATGGTCTCTGTGATTCCATGCAGTCCTGCAGTGTCACAAGGGTCCCTTGGTTCCATTGGGCTCCTCAGGATTACAGTGGCCCTGTGGCTGCACAAGGCTGAGCTGTGTCACACTGGTCCCTGGTTTCCATGGGGCCCCACAGTGTGACAACTATCCCTTGCTTCCATGGGGCCTTGCAGTGTCACAATGGTCTCCTTGCTTCCACAGGGTTCTGCAGAGCCCCTTAAATCAACGAGGCCTTGTGTCCCTGTGGTCTCCAGTATTCCATGAAACCCCACGATGTCACATTCAACCTTTGGTTCCATGGGGTCCAGCACTGTCACATGAACCCTTAGGTCCATGGGCCCTGCAGTGTCACAATGGACTCCTTGGTTCCGTAGGGCCACAAAGTGTCACAATGGCCCCTGTGTTCAATGAGGCCTGTTGTGTCACAGTAGTCCCCATGATTCCGTAAGGCTCTGCAATGTCACAATAGACCATTGGTTCCATGAGACCCCACAGGGTCAGAGTGGACCTTTGGTCCCATTGAACCCCACAGTGTCACTCTGGTTCTCATTGGTTTCACAAGGCCTTGAAGTGCCACAATGGCCCTTTGCTTACACAAGGCCACAAGCTTTTAAAATGGCCTCCATGCTTTCATGAGGCCCTGCTGTGTCACAATGGACCCTTGGCTCTGCAGTGTCAGAATGCCCCCTTGGTCCCTTGGTTCCATGAGTCCCTGAAGTGCCACAATGCTCCTTAGGTTAGCTGAAGCCTCAAAGTGTCATCATGGTCTCCATGGTGCCATGAGGCCTTGCAATGTCAAAATGGACATTTGGTTCCATGAAGTCCCACCGACACTATTGGGCCCCTGGTTCAAAAGGCCTGGAACAATCAGAATGGCCCCTTTCTTTCATGGGACACGGTCCCTTGCATTCCTGAAACACATCCAGGTTTGCTCAGCATCAGAGACACCTTTCCCTTGCTTGTCCCCACCTGTCATCACTGCCTTCAGTGTTGTGCTGTAACTGGAACCTGGGGACACTTTCTCAGTTGTGACCCTCATTGGGACCCATTAAAACTTCAAGAAACTTCAGTGTTTCAATCTTTGAGTTCTTTGAGTTCTTGAGAAGTTTTTTGAACACGCTCTGAGGGACTGAGTCTGATGCAAACACCACCAAAGCCCTGAGAGGGTCATTAAAATGCTTGTGCTGTGTCTGTGCTGCTGAACTGCGCCGGGCTCCTGGCGCAGAGGCAGCTCCTGGCAACCAAGAAGAGCTTCAAAAACACATTTCTCTTCATGAGCAGCTCTTCTCCCAGCCCACTGCAGCCACCCCAGGCACAGCACAGAGACACAGAGAGCTTCAGTCTGTCAGGGCTGGGAAGATGCTCAGAAGTGCCTGGGGCAGAATCACTCCCAGCCCTTGACACAGGAAGCCTCTGGCTGCAGGACAATGCAGCTGCAGCTCCTGCAGTCATCTCCTAAAGCTGGAACATCCCAATGCCTGCAGACTCGGTGAGTACATTCTCTGATGATCTCTTGTGTAGAGCAGCCAGGGGTGTCCAGGGCTGTGGTGCAGAGCAGGGTCCTGCAGCCCAGGGCGCTGTGCTGGGGCAGGGACTCTGCTGCCTGCCAGGGACAGCTCTCAGCCAGCCCTGGCAGCTGCTCCCAGCACTGGGGGACAAGGTCTGGGTGGAAGGAGACAGCTGGTAAGGCTTGGAAGTGTTGTCCTTGTGTGGTGAAGATGCTGCATTGTTCAGGACTGCTCCCAGCATGACATTTAACTGCAGAACATTTCCAGGTAGATTATATAGGGAGCACAGCTAGACAGGGGCTGCAAAAAACGGAAAACCCAGGTTATTAAATAGACTGTTCTTGGTTCTTTCGATGGGAAATTGCATACTGATATTCGCCTCTCAGTTGAGATGGAGAAAAAGAGAAAAAAAAATCTCTCCAATCTTAATAAAGCAGGCAGTCACAGAAATCAGCACAAGGTCCCTTACAGTCAGCATCAGTGTTGCATTTCCAGCCTCCTCAGGGTTGTTCGGGTGTTGCCATCAGAGACTGCAGAGGCAGAGCTGTCCCTGGGCAGTGTCCTGTGCTGGGAGGGGTCTGCAGGGCAGAGCTGAGCCCCCAGGGCTGGGCTGGGCTCTGGCAGCAATGGCAGGGCCCAGCCCTGGGCACAGGGAAGCAGCTGCTGGCAGGGACAGGTCCAGGCACAGAGCCCTGGGCAGGCAGTGGGGGAAAGTGCCACCGAGCTGGGCTGGGATATTTAAAGTCCTCTCTAAACCAAACTATTTCATGATTACTCTTCTTACAGATCCCCATGGCAAGACACAGCAAATGTCCAACAGCAGCTCCATCAGCCACTTCCTCCTGCTGCCATTGGCAGACACGCGGCAGCTGCAGCTCCTGCACTTCTGCCTCTTCCTGGCCATCTCCCTGGCTGCCCTCCTGGCCAACGGCCTCATCATCAGCGCCGTAGCCTGTGGCCACCACCTGCACACCCCCATGTTCTTCTTCCTGCTCAACCTGGCCCTCAGCGACCTGGGCTCCATCTGCACCACTGTCCCCAAAGCCATGCACAATTCCCTCTGGAACACCAGACACATCTCCTATGAAGGATGTGCTGCACAACTCTTTTTCTTTATGTTCTTCATTGGAACAGACTATTTCCTCCTGACCATCATGTGCTACGACCGCTACGTGTCCATCTGCAAACCCCTGCACTACGGGACCCTCCTGGGCAGCAGAGCTTGTGCCCACATGGCAGCAGCTGCCTGGGCCAGTGGCTTTCTCAATTCTCTGCTTCTCACAGCCAATACATTTTCCCTGCCCCTGTGCCATGGCAATGCCCTGGGCCAGTTCTTCTGTGAAATCCCACATATTCTCAAGCTCTCCTGCTCACACTCCAACCTCAGAGAACATGGGCTCATTGTGTTTAGTCTCTGTTTTGTATTGTGCTGTTTTGTGTTCATTGTTTTCTCCTATGTGCAGATCTTCAGGGCTGTGCTGAGGATCCCCTCTGAGCAGGGACGGCACAAAGCCTTTTCCACCTGCCTCCCTCACCTGGCTGTGGTCTCCCTGTTTGTTACCACTTCAGTGTTTGCCTACCTGAAGCCCCCTTCCATCTCCTCCCCATCCCTGGATCTGTCCCTGTCAGTTCTGTACTCGGTGGTGCCTCCAACCCTGAACCCCCTGATCTACACCCTAAGGAACCAGGAGCTCAAGGCTACCCTGAGGAAAATGATGACAGTATCTTCAGGAGCAATAAATTTTCTTTTCTGCTTCAGAGCCTTCAGAATTTAACTCTTTACAATTTTAGATTTTTTTTTCTCCTATTTGTCCATTTTTTCATTGTCTTATTGTTTTTCTATAGTTGTAATGTGTGATAATTGATAAAAGATTCGTGTTAATCACAAAAGCATTAGGGTTTGTATAAACCAGAATACTAAGCTCTATAGTGAAGCATGGACACTAGAAAAAGTAAATTATATGATTAAATAATTCTGTTTAAAATCACCTTGTTATGTTATATTATGTTGTATTATGTTACATTATAATATGTTATGTTATGTTTTTCAAATAAGTTGTATCGGCTGCCAGCTTGCAAAATTGGACTGCCCAAAAAGCCCTTCCTGCCTTTGTCTGATCAATACTGCCTATCCCAAAAACCAGACTCCCAGAACTTCTCTAGTGGTTCTCTACAAAGACCAGACCTCCAGAACTTCCCTGGTGGTCATCTACAAGGACCGGATGGCAATCTGTGACTAATTATCACCCAAAGGCTTTGTGAATTTGTGAACAACGAGAACCCACAGTATAAGAAGAGGCTGCAAACCAAGGTTGGGTGGAGCGTGGAGTGGGCCGTGACCCCTCACGTTCCCCAGCGCTGCTTGCTCTGTCTATATCAAATAAAGCAATCTAAATTTGTTAAATATCGAGACTTTTGTCTCTCATTTATAACAGCCCTAAAGCGGGGACCCGCTTAGCGGGCGGAATTTTTCAGGGTTGGCAGTGGTGGCGGTGGCCCGAACCCGGCAGAGAGTCCCCGGGAATGCCGTGGGCGAGGCTGGAGAGTGAGAGATGTCGATGGAGGGGCTGGGGGGAGTGAGAGGCGCGGGCCTCGCCCCCAGCCCTGGCCCGTGACCCCCGTGGCTAACACGGGTTGTATGAGGCACCCTGTGCTTTTTATTTGTTTGGGGTTTTTGGTCACTGGTTGCCGTCCCCCGGCTTTTCCGGAGGGAAGCCGATCGCTGCGGGGTGGGCAAAAGCCGCTGGCCCGTGGCATGGTCGGTGGCAGCTTGTCCCACGCTTGGTGGATGGGTTCCCTGGGGGCGGTGAAACGCGGCTGCCACTGCCGTCCCCTCCCCGTTGTGCACTTTTCTCACTAGGCAAACATCCTTCCATGTCGGCTCTCCCAATCATTGTGAAGCAGAATTCACCAGGCCTTGGATTGTTCACCCACTGATAGGGAACGTGAGCTGGGTTTACACCGTTGTGAGACAGGTCAGTTTTACCCTACTGATGATGTGTTGTTGCAACAGGCTGCTCCTGCTCCTTCTAAATTACTTTCTTGAAGTGTGTCCATCCTTCCCGGATCCCTTTGTTCTGAAGGACTGTTCCCCTTAAATTATCAGTACCTGATTTGGTACTCTCCAAAACTGTATCCTGAATAGACCAAAGTGTGCCCTCCATAATTCCAGTGTAGAAGTTTTATTGATGCCTCTCCTTATTTCACAGAATATTGAAAACTGGATTATTTCATGGTCACTGTACCCCAGGCAGCCTCCGACCACCACATCTCCCACCAGCCCTTCTCTGTTTGTGAACAGCAGGAGACAGAGCTTTCCTTGGGAGAGAGAGTGTTACCAAAAATTTGTTCAAATTAAAAACTCCTTAACACCAACGCAGCATAAAAAGCAGCATTCTTTATTTGGCTGGATACACAGGGGGACAGCTCCTCCCAAAGCTGTGCATGCTGAGTACAGGAAAGTTTCTGTTTATATTCTGTACTTTGCAAACATATTCATCGATTGTCCTGGAGTAAACACACATATGATAATCATTTCCCCAAAATCATTAACATCTTTCCCCTCCCCTTTATCCATGGGGATCCCCTTTATCTTCTGTCCTGGGGGTTTCTCTGGTGGTCCCTGGTGGTCATTAACCCCAATGTTCCAGTTGGCCTGGCTGAGTTGGCAGGACACTGAGGCTGGGGAACTTCCAGTTCCCCTTCTTAGACAAGGGGCGTTGTGAAGTTTCCAGAGGCCAGTGGTTTTGGAGAACAGGAATTGTGTTAGCTCGCCTGGGATGGGCAATTTATCATCTGGTAACATGAGGTCACAGAGTGGGCTATGACATCACAGAGTGGGTGATGTGAGGTCATTGAACATCACAGGCTGTCCCTGTGACATCATAACGCTGACTGTGACATCACAGGACAGAGGTCTGACATCACAGAGCAGGCTGTGACATCACAGCAGGGGTTGTGTGACATCACAGCAGGGCTGTGTGAGGTCACTGGGTTGGTCACTCTGCCCCAGACCCCCCTCACAGTTTCCCCAGACAAGTCCAATGCTGTTCATGCCCAGCAGGGTCCCCTGTCCCCCGGGATCCCCCTGCTCCACCTGGAGCCACAGCCTCCCCCAAGGATGTTCCACAAATCAACCCCAGAGCCTGACACGGGGACAAGGGGCCAGGGCTGTGTGACCAGGACATCAAGGACGTGGATTATCCAGGTCACTGGGGCCTGGTTTGGGCTCCCCAGGGCAGGAAAGATGTCTGGCAGCTGGAGCAGGGTGAGGGAAGGGCCTCCAAGGTGGGGCTGGAGCCCTTTGGCTGAGAGGAGAGGCTGAGGGAGCTGGGCTTGTCCAGCCTGGAGCAGGGAAGGCTGAGGGGCTCCTCATCCCAGCCTGGCAGTGCCACCCAGGAGCTGATGGAGAACACAGAGCCAGGCTCTGCACTGGGGGGCTGGAGGGGACAAAAGACAATGGGTGGAAGGGGAATGAGGGCAGATCAGACAGGACATGTGGAAAACCTTTGTTCCCATGGGCTCAAACAGGTTCTGAGATGCTGCCCCATCCCTGGCCTTTGGGATTTTCCAATCCACACCAAATCAAGCCTTGAATCACTTGGTCTGACCCAGTTTCTGACACGTTGGGCTGCAGACTTGCTGAGATCCCTTCCAGCCTCACCTCCCTGATGATCCTGGGACGATGCTGCTCCTGATTTTGGAATGGGCTGGAGCAGATGTTTATGGGACAGGAGCCCTCTGGGGCTGTAGAGGACCTGCAGCTTTCAAGGTGCACGAGCACATCTCATTAGCTGGGGCATTTGAGTACTTTAAGAAATGTCAAAGTTTTACCACCAGAGAGAACAGAAATTTCCTGGAAGGCTACTGATGGCAGGATAAGAAATACTGCTCTTCCCCTCTACTTGTGTTACCACTATTCTGTCTAATATTTCATGTCCCTCTTCATTTGGGTGTTTCCACCTCTCCTGTTTAAATGATCATGTCTAAGGACATTTCTTCCCTAGACCAGCTGGTCCTATGGCCTTGCCATTGCTCCCAGATTTCCTCCTCCAGTTGCTCTCTTGTAATTCCACATTAGCCATTATCTTAATTCTGTTTAAATCTATCACAGAATCATCTTTTCTAATGTCTGTGTCTAAAACTGTTCCTATATGGAAATTTCTTATGCATGGTGGACATATCAGATATTGTGTTGACAGTGCACAGAGCTGAGAGAAGAATTCTGACGTTTATTAAATTATATAATCGGTACTTTTTTTTATGTTGGCCATGAATTGGAAGTATCTGTATTTCTGAACCACACCAGTTGCTGACCCCCAAAGGACACAAACCTGATGAGTTGTGGTTCCCACTGCAGTGCTGGCACTTGCACCTCCCTCCATCCCCACAGCAGAGCTCCCTTGGCCCACAAAGTCCCTGGCAATGCAGGGATGAAGGAAACAGGACAGGCTGTGGGGATCAGGGGCAGGGCACAGCCAGGGATTTGGGGTGGTTGTGAGCCCAGGGCAGGAGCCAGCCCTTGGCCTTGGTGAACCCCATCCAATTGTCCTGGGCCCATGGCTCCAGCCTGTCCAGATCCCTCTGCAGAGCTTCCTGCCCTGCAGCACAGCCACACTCCCACCCAGCTTGGCCTCACCTGGACACTGACTGAGGGTGCCCTCCATGGCCTCGTCCAGATCAGCAATAAAGAGATTGAACTGCCCTGGCCTCAATCCTGAGCCCTGGGGACACCCCTGGATGTGGCTCCACTGCCCAGCACTCCTTGGGCTGGACTTCTGATTTTTATGGAGCTGTGCCTGCCTTTGGTATTGTTTGCTGACCATAAATGAACATCCCTCTGTGTCTCAGGCAGCTCCTTCTCCAAGGAAAGCAGGTGGGAGTTGGTGCCAAGGAGCTGAAAGCTGCAGGCACAGCCTGGAGGGGAGGAAGCTCAGATTTGCACAAGGCTGCTCTGAGTGCCAGAGGTTGGATGGGGGAAATGGTGGGGTGGGGGTAGGGACAGAGTGTGACTGATTGTCAGCCATAAAGGGTCTTGATTTTCATCTCTATTCAGACTGCATGAGGAGGTGCTTGGGATCAATATCAACTGGAAATTGCTGATATCAATCTATAAACAGGAAAACAAAACTAAATAGGACCAAAAAAACCCGGATTCAAAAAAAAATATATAGCATATTCTCTTTGAATACACTTCTGAAATGTGTATAATTAACCAGAAAATAATTGAAGACTTTAAATTAAATTATTCCCAGAGGCTTGTCTTGTTAAGGTGTTTTGCAATATTAATGAGCCTTTGTCACTGAATTCCTGAACTGAAGAGCTGAAGACTGAATAAGTCTCTGGACAGTTAAAATTCATTAGAGAACCTCCAAGTTGCTGAGGATCCATCCTCAGCAGAGCAGGAATGAACAGATTCCAGGGGTTTCCAGGCTGCTCAAGAGCTGTGAGCTCACGTGCAGGCTCAGGGGCTCCATGGGGACATCTGAGGGGTCTCTGGGCTCCTAAAGATCTGTTTGGTCACACTCAGTCACAGGGGTTCCATGGGGACATCCCAGGGGTGCTTAATCTTCCTAAGGCTCATGAGGTGACAGTCACAGGGCTCCAGAGTGACAACAGAGGTGTCTCTGCCCTGCCAAGGAGCCAATTTGACACAGGCAGTGGCAGGAGTGCAGTGGGGACATCCCTGTGCTCCTAAAGAACAGTGAGGGCACCGACACTCACAGGGGTTCCAGGGTGACACCCCAGGAGTGCCCAGGCTGCCACAGAGCCGGGATGTCACAAACACTCACAGGGGTTCCAGGGTGACATCCCAGGAGTGCCCAGGCTGCCAAAGAGCCGGGATGTCACAGACACTCACAGGGGTTCCAGGGTGACATCCCAGGAGTGCCCAGGCTGCCAAAGGGCTGGGATGTCACAGACACTCACAGGGGTTCCAGGGTGACATCCCAGGAGTGCCCAGGATGCCAAAGGGCCGGGATGTCACAGACACTCACAGGGGTTCCAGGGTGACACCCCAGGAGTGCCCAGGCTGCCAAAGGGCCGGGATGTCACAGACACTCACAGGGGTTCCTGTCATGGGCACAGTGGGAGTTCACACAAAGTTTATTAGAGAAGCTCCTGTTGGGTCACAAGGTGCAGAAAGGACCCCCAACACCCCAATTACACCCCCAAGCTCCCCCAAACCAGGACCCCCAGGCTTTCTAAACTCCTTTTGTGAGAGGAGCCTGGGAGTGCCTGGATCCAACCCCAGCCCCAGACTTTGTCAAGGATTTATGTTAAAGGATTATACAGGTGGAATCGAACCTTTGTACAACTTTGTCCCTCAGCATTAAAGATGGCAAATCAGAAGTATTTATATACATAGAGATATGATTGATTATGATCATGATTAGACACAAAGGTCTTAATCAAATTATTTACTCCACAGTACGGGAGCTGTTACATCTATTTTAATATAGTGCTCTAGGAAGCAATTTGATCAAAGCAGAATTAAGTAGAGATGGGTGTCACTCCCCCAGACCAATGACCCTGGGCAAATCTCTTTAGCTCAGCCTCAAGCAGTGACCCTGAGGGGAGTCTCCACTCCAGGGAGGAATCTCCACACTCCCCCAAGAAGGGAAATGTCAGGAGATGCTGCCACTAAAATTTGAGACGGGGCTTTTCTAGTCTGAAGTGCTGCCCTGTCAGTCAGATGTGCCCAGACTCCCAGCACAGCAGCACAGATGCAGATGGCTGTCAACTCCACTTCCTGCCTAGAAATCCTGAAACTGCTTCTAATTGCTGCTCCCTTCATCTCTTGGATACCTACTCACACAGAGCTGGGAAAAAAATCCTCTGGCCGCTGCCTTACAAAGTGAGTCATGCCGAAGTTAGAGCTCTGTGGGAAATCTCTATCCAGCCCTATCCTTTTAATATATCTGTATGTGGGGGTGTGCATGGATTTGTCTTGTATAGAAAGGAAGGAGTGTGCAAGCAATGTGGCAGACACTTTCACTCTCTGTGGTTATTCCATACCCATGGGTAAAAAGACATTATGGAAACCCTGGCACAGACAGACCCTCCTGTCCATGGATACAGAGACATCCAAGAGCCCCTGGCACAGACAGACCCTTCTGCCCACGGGTGAGTGAGGGCAGTGGGGGTGAGTGGGCAGCGAGTCCCAAACGGGAACCAGACCCAGCTCCAGCCATGCCAGACCCTACCAAGGCTCAATGCTGGCTCCTCTGGAATGGGAAAGCCCTTCAGCCTTGTCCCTGCCCAGAGGGGCAGTGCTGACCTGCAGCACACGTTGTTTTCCCCACAGGCTGCAGGAAATGAGAACACAACACTTGCAAACACTGCCTGCAAGCCACAGCTCTGGGTGCTCCCCATGAAGCTCAGCCCTGGGACCACCGTGTGCCCCAAGCTTCAGGGGATGCAGTGGGAGCCTGGCTGGGCTCTGCCCTGGGGCCATCCTGCAGTGACAGCTGCAAACAGGGAGCATTCAGCTGCCACAAACAGCCAAGCCAGGGCTGGAGGGGAGCTGGTCCAGCCCAGACTGCACTGTTGTGTGCTGTGCTCTGGGGCTGGGGCTCCCTGCAGAGGGGACTGGACTGAAGTGCCAGGGGAAACAAAGAAGCTTCAGCTTAAGCCTAACTGAGCTGGGTGGGTGGGCTGGGAGGAGTGGGGAGGCTCAAGGGGAGTCACAGAGCTCATCCTGCTGGAAGCATGAGGAAAAGGGAGTGGGAACTCAGCAGTGAGGAGAGCTGAGGGCTGGAGAGCAGCTCTGAATGACACTAAAATCTCATCAGGCCTCTGAGACATTGCTGCTCTTCAGCCAGTGACAGGATGTGTCCCTAAGCCTGGGGCTCGGCCTCCCTCGTGGTGAGGGGCATCGAGCAAGGCACCAGTGTGATGGAGACTGCGATGGGCTGGGAACTCCCTGGGGGACAGGAGGGAACAGTTGTGAAGTAAAAGGCAGGTGGGGGACAGAACTGTTCAGAGAAGGGCTGAGCTACAGCTTGAGCAAGCTGAAAAATGTCATTTGGGGTCATCCCAGATTGATTTCATTTCAGAAGGTATGGAACAAGTTTAATTTTGGGGGTGTCATGTTTTCCCCTGCAGGTGTACGCTCTGCAAACTTGAGCTGCATTTCCCGAAATGCTCAAGCAAGTCTCTGCTGCAGGTCACACCATTTCTCCTTTGGCTGATTCCGGCCCGGTGCTGAGCTGCAGCTGAGCCCTGGCAGAGCCCAGAGCAGCCTCAGCATCCACAGAGCCCGGCTGCAAGGAGAGAAACCAGAAACCGCCCGTCAGCTGAAGGCTCCTGTCCCCCTTGTCCCAGCTCCCGCCGTGCCCAGGCCGTGCTGGCCGTGCCCAGAGCGGTGCCCAAAGCTGCCCATCATTGCTGCCTTGGGCACAGAGCAGGAGGGCAGGACTGTGCCCAGCCTGCAGCCAGCCATGGCACATCCAGCCCCTCAGCAGCTGCCACAGCAGGATGCTCCTGTGCTCGCTGCCATCTCCCAAAAGCTCTTATCTCACCCTGCCAAGGAGACGGGGACCCGCCTCACGCCATCGCTGCCCGAAGAAAAGCTGGTCCCAAACGATGTCCTCAGCCTTCTCCAAGGACACGGCCCATCCACGCTGCAGCTGGGCCCAAGCACTTCCTGATCCACACTGGACACCACCTAGAACGCTTCCTTTAGAGAAACAAATGACAAATGAATGAAAATAGATTACAGACAAAAATGGGAGACTCGAGAAAAGGTAAAAATCTTATCTCTGTCAGGGGCTGGAGGAAGGCCCAACCTCTACATGCCAGGGAAAAAATAACTCAGGAGTGAGGGAAGCCCATGGTTTTTCCCTTTCCCCCTGCACTGCCCCCAAAAGTAATGGTGATCTCAAAGCAAACAAGGGCAGTGGAGCAGCCCAAGCCCTTCCTTGCCTGCAAAGCAAAGCAGCCATGCACAGTTCTGGAGTCCCACCTCTGCTCCTGCCATGGGCTTTGTTTGTGTCAGGCTGGCTGCCCCAGCTCCAGCCCCAGCCCAGGGCACGGTGGGTGCTGGGGGCTGTTGGCAGGGCCAGGAGCCAACTCCCATTTCGTACCCAGCCCAGCCCATCCCCCCAGCCCTGCCAAAAAGCAGCTTGGCAGCCGACGGAAGAATCCGTTTTATCCTCCCCAGCAAAGGGGGAACCTTTGGTTCCCGGCCAAGCTGTGCAATGCCCAAATCTGGGAGCATCCCTCTGGGTCTGGACTCATCTGCAAATTCGCTGTGGAGCCTGGCTTTGAAGAAGGTGCCAGAATCCAAGTCCATCATCTTCAGCTTGCCGGTGGCCAGGTGGAGGAAGAGGCTGTCATCCTTGATGTCTTCCTTGCTGTCCCCAGCAGCAGCAGCAGCCCCACCTGGTACAGCTACTCCAGGGGCTCCTTCTCCTTCCCTGGGGGTGAGACCAGGCTGTCAGTGTTCTGCCCAGGGCCCCAGCTGCCAGCGAACCAGGACAAGCCAAACCAGCTCAGATGGGGGCCACCAGTGCTGAGCAGAGCAGCTCAGCTCCAGCACAAGGGCTGTGTGTTCCCATCGGATGACCCCCGTGCAGTGACACGGGCAGGACAAAAACGTCTGGGGTTCTTTGCTTCTGATTGCCAGGGCATCTGTGGAGCTGTAACTTACCAGGACCCTGCATCAAAGCATGCCTGTGGCTCTCTCCCTTCTTCTATGGCAGATGAATATTCTGCATCCAAGGATCACTGAACAGATCTTCTAATGAGGGCCTTTCCGTGTCGAGCATGGATAAACACCTCCTGATCAGACCTTGGCACGCTGGGGAGAGAAACCACAAACCGCTGGTCAGTTGGAGAAGTCTCCAGTCCGCTTTGCCCCACTCTTCCCATGCCCAGGCCATGCTGCATGTGCTCAGAGCTGGGCCTAAACCTTCCCATCAGTTCTTTGTTTTGGAGGAGAGCAGGACATGTGCCAGCCCCTCAGCAGCAGCCAGAGCAGGATGCTCACGAGCCTGCTGCTGTCTCCCAGCACTGGTATTTCCCCCGTGCCCAGAGATGAGGATCCACCTTGAGAGAGCCGTTGTGGCAGTGAGAGCTGATGGTCCCAGCTGATGCTCTGGCCCCTCCTGAAAGGGTGCTCCCCGCAGACCATCTGGTGCAGCAGGATGCCCAGGGACCAGATGGTAGCTGGCTTGCCATAGTACCAGCCAAACTTGGTCCATTCCGGGGGGCTGTAGGACAGGGTTCCTATGGAATACAGATGGCGTTTATCAGGGGGATGCTGCTGCTCCCAGAGCCTGGTCCCAGCATCCCTGGGCATGTGGCAGCTGCCCCAGTGGCACATGGTGTGACCTGCTGTCCTCTCTGCAGCACGTGGGACTCGTGTACAAACATGGGGCTGGAAAAGAAGCCACTGGTATTGGAAGAGGGCAGCTGAAGCCCTGGCAAGGCCTGACCATGACAAGGTAAAACCCACTCAGTGGAGGGGAAAATCCATGCTTTCATCCTCCCTGTCTGCATGGCCCAAAACACATTATGAGGCCAAGGCAAACAAGGTGAGCACAGCAGTCCAAGCCCTTTCTCATCTGCACACCAAACCAGCTGGTGCACAGGTTCTGGCCCCCCCTCTCTGCCACCCCCACCCACAAGTGTTTCTGTCGGGCTGGCTGGCCCAGCCCCAGTCCTGGGCAGAGTGGCTGGCAAAGGCTGCCAGCAAGGCTGGAAGCTGGCCCTCCACTTGCCCCAACTCAAAAGCAACTCGGCTGAAGGCTCAGTGCCATGACTGGCAGCAAAAGGGAGAATCCCCACTGCCACACCCAGGCTGGGCCAGGAGATGTTGGGCCAGGAGATGCTGGGACCGGGAGCACACCGCTGTGTGGGCTTACCTGCAAAGTGAGTGTAGGCTGTGTCCTGCAGGTAGGTGCCACAGCCAAAGTCAATCAATTTTGCCTGCCCGGTGGCCAGGTCAACCAGGACATTCTGTGGCTTGATGTCCCTGTGCAGGACCCCGCAGCTGGTGCAGTGCCGCACGGCCTCCAGTACCTGGCGGAACAGCTCCCGCGCCACCTCCTCGGACAGGAACCCCCGTGCCCGAATGAAATGCTGCAGGTCCTGACACCGCTCCGGGCGCTCCAGCACCATCACGATGTTGTTGGGGAGCTCGAGCCACTCCAGCAGCTGGATGACACCAGGGAAGCCGGTGGACACCTTGTCCAGCAGCACGATCTCCAGGGGTGCGCTGGTGCCGTCGGGCTGCGGGAAGACCACGATGCCGTCAGCGGGGCTGATGCCGTGCCAGGGCTCGGGAAGCCCTCATGCAGCCCGGGATGCTCAGCTGGCCCCACGCCCGCTCTCCCTCGAGGGTCCTGACGGCTTCCACTCTGCCGGCCCTCGCCTCATCCCCGCCCGGCACGTCCCGGCTTCTCCCGCTGGTCCCGCTCACTCACCAGCTCGCCCCAGTGCCGGACGCGGTTCCGTGGCACCCTTTTGATGGCCACCTGCAAGTCAAGGCCAACAGCGGGCTGAGCTCGCCGCCCGCTCTGCCGAGCCCCATCCTCCTCCTCCTGCGCCCCCTCGTCCTGTGCCCGCCGCCGGCCCCGCCACTCACCGGGGCGCCGTCCGAGAGCCGCGTCGCCGCCCAGACGCTGCCGAAGCCGCCGCGCCCCAGCAGCGAACCCACCCGGTACCGCTCCTTCAGGCCCACCTGGGCCTTCCCTGCCGGCGAGACGCGGCTGTCAGCGCTCGGCCCGGGGCCAGGAACGGCCCCCGAGCGCCCCTCAGCCGCCCCGGGCCGGGCAGCCCCAGGCGTTCTCTCTGCGGAACGGGACAGCGGCGGCTCGGGGCCGGCGGCCGCGCTGCCGAGCGGCGGAGCTCGGGCCGGGGGAGCCGCAGCGCAGGCGGCGGGAGCGGCCGCGCCGCGTGTGTCCTCCGCGGGCCCCGGGAGGAGCCAGGGCCGGGGCCGGGCTCGGGGCCGGGGCCGGATCCCACGTTGGGGCCGGGGCCGGATCCCACGTTGGGGCCGGGGCCGGGCTCGGGCCAGGTGGAGCCAAAGGGCGGCGATGCCGCCCCAGCCCCAGGCACTGATGCCCGCCCAGCAGCGCCACCGGCAGCACGCCCAGAGCCAGGCGAAGGCGAGACCCAGGCGGGACGCCCGGGGCCGGAGACGGGGACGGGGCCGGGGACAGAGCAGCCCCGCCCGGGGGCGGGCCAGGGGCATGGCCCGGCCTGGAACGGGGAGAGGGAGACTGGGAGAGGAGGGGGACACCGGGAAAGGGAGAGACAGCGAGGGTGCGGGACTGCGAGAGAGGGTGTGGGACAGCGGGAGAGGGAGAGGGGAAACAGAGAGTCGATAAAATTGTTTGTTTTGCTGCTGCCGCTGCCGCTGCCTCCGCTGCTGCCGCTGCAACTGAAGCCCTGGGGCCGTTTGTCCCCGTGTCCGTTTTTCCGTTCCCTGCTCGCGCCCGTGCCAAGCCCCGCGTGCCCCAGGGACACCCCCTGAACCTTCTCTTCCCATGGAAGAATCATCTTTCAAGTGCAGGCATCCACGGCCAAAATTGGGAGTCTGCCTCTAAAATTCCCTATCAATGCAAGGATAGCTCCCAGACAAAAGCTGCCAGGACTGTGTAGGTTCCCTTGGCTTCCTGAGGGCCAGCTCTCATTGCCTTTGAAATACTGGGGCTCCCTACTTTCCTTCCTATGGAGAAGAACTGTCCTTCTTGTCCTGACGCCCATGGACAGAACTGGGATTTGGCCTCCCAAATTCCATCTCTGCAAGGATTGCTCCCAGACTAAGACAAACAGGTCTGGCTTGCCTTGGCCTCTGGTGACTGCCTCTCATCTGCCTTCAAAACCCTGGGCTTCTGTGCTTTCCTTCCTACAGACAAGAACTGTCATTCATGTCCAGGTGCCCATGGCCTCAAGCACATGACCACTTTATAGTGGTCAAAGGAGCTCTGTGCTCAGTGGGCTGGAGACTGAGGAGAGCAGAGGAGAGCCCTGAGAGGGATTGACAGGCAGTTTCAGAGATGATGGATCCTTTTGACATCGTAGAGAATATCCAGAGAAAGAAACAATTAATGCCAAGGAGAGCTGGGGAGGCCCAGACTGGAAACAAGGAGAAAGGAATCTCTCTCCCAGGGCAGGGCTGTGGTACAACACATCCCCCAGAAGAAGTCTGGGCCAGCCCAAGGCACAGGGATGTGCAGCAGCTGAAAGGTTCTTCTGTATTGGACTCCTGGAAGGGTTTGTGCAATCTCCTCTTAGGCCCTGAGCTTCAAGGGCTCAGCACCAAATGCTGACCACGGGGCTGATTGGGGTCAAGCAAGTCCTGACAAACCATGGCTCTGCCTTGGCTTCCCTCTGGTCTGGTGCAGTTCATGAGGAAGGTTTCTTTCTCCAGTTATGGAGAAATATTTCAAAGACCGTGTAAGAAATATCCATTCCAGTTTTTAAGGGAGTATTTTATTACTGCTTTCCAGAAACAATAAAGTGCCTGCCTGCATGACATTAAGAATGGAACTCATTACAGGCTGCCCAGACTGCTTTGTGCCATGTGTCATTTTTGCTATTCTAATTAGTGTGTTCTACTTTTCCTCTTTTTTTTTTTCTTAACTTTTGATAATATTTTCCATAAAGGGATGGCATTAGTCACAGTATTGCTACATCAGTATCTAGTGGGCTTGTGTTAAGCAGAGACAGTAAGGAGCCATGATCACTGTGCATTGAAGTAAAATAAAGTGTCCTGCTGTGCCCTGTGTGACCCAGGTGCTTCCTGAGCCCTTGTCTGTCTCTCCAGCCGTACCTAGCTGGCCACCTTGAAAGAGTGAGCCTGTCTAGAAAGCAAGGAGGGTTTTTCTGATTTCCCACAGACTGCAGACACCTTGGTGTGGAGCATCCCCAGACTCGAGGGCTCTGTCGTCAGAATTTCACAAAAGATCTACTGGTGCAAAAGGCGGGACACTGTTATTGTTGTTGTTGTTATTGTTATTGTTGTTTTATGATGTTTGACTACTTGGTGCAGTGAAGAGACATCCTGGTGTTTGTAACTAAGGAGTGCCTCCCAAGTCGTTTGGTCTCTTCTCCTGCACAGGGAAGCGAAGGGGGGCACACAGCGAAAGCTGTTTCGTTGTGTGTGGTAACTTAAGCAATAGACCTCCCTGTTGTGGTTTTTACTTATCCCTTCACAAAATGACTGAGAATTCCACTGCAACAGATAAAGCTGCATTTTATGCTCTATTAGCTAAGTATAGTGCCAGACCGTCCCAAGGTGGGGAGGAATGGGCGAACAATAATTGGTTTAATGTGGAAAATGTGATTGATAGAATATGTTCTTTGCAACATGAATCAAATTTCAAACTGGCTAAAAATAAAACCATGCTCTGCTCAGTTTTGGGAGCTTGTATTACGGCCGATATAGAAACTTGCTCTAAGCGAAGAAGTGAGGAAAGAACAATTATAGACTCTCTACAAAATCTTGTTCAAATTTTGCAAAAACAATTAGATCAAGAAAGGAATGAGAATCATTTGTTGCGAGATGAAAATCATTTGTTAAAAGCTGCCTTAAGAGAAGAACGTGCCAACAATTCAAAGCAGGTTGTAACACCAAAAGAAACACAGGAGAAGGAAGCTGTTCACATTAATCCAATACACTCTCAAAAAGACCTGACTTTGATGAAAAATTGTGGGGAACACTGCTGCCCCAACTTGAAACCTGTGATTAAAATAGAATATGATTATATCAGCGATGCACCCCCCGAGCAACCTTTTCCACAGGTTCTGGGCAGTGTACCAGAGCAAAGTTCTCCACAAGTTCTGAACAATGTACCAAATCAATCTCCTCCACAGGCTCTGGGAGTTGAGCCAAAGCAGTTCACCTGCCCTGGGCTTTCCCAAGGGCATAAATATTCCCCTGCTTTGGCTCACCACACTTTAGCCCAGGAATTAGAAAAGATACCCAAATATGACAATACAGATGTCTATCAATACATTGATGATATTCTGGTGGGAGGGGATGAAATAAAAGTAGTGGGGGATACCCAACAAAAAATAATCTCTCATCTGGAAAGCCTTGACTTACAAATTCCCACAGAGAAAATTCAAAAACCTTCTCAGGAGGTGAAGTTTTTGGGAATTTGGTGGAAAGGAAGTATGACAGGTATTCCACCTGATACTCTAACCTCCCTGGATCAAATTAAATTGCCTGAATCCAGGAAAGAGATCCAACAAGCTCTAGAATTATTGGTGTTCTGGAGAAAACACATCACAGTCACTATTGAGACCCCTCCACCTCACGGGGTGGCCCAGAGATCCTCAGGTAGGCAGTGGTATGCCCAGATAGAACATGACTGTAACATCTTCTCAGTGATAGAAAGAGCTGTAAAAAATCTGGCAATACAAGAAACTGAGAGCTTGGCAAATAGCCATGACAAACCTGCCTTGGTAATTAAAGTGGCCCCTCCTTTCTCCCCTGAACAATCAGCAAATTCTTGGTTCACTGATGCTTTTGCCAAACGAGAGGGAAAGGTGTGGAAATACAGGGCAGTAGCCCTCCCCACTTCTGCTGGTGAACGAATTATTCCTGAGGGAGAAGGCAGCTCTCAGGCTGGGGAGCTGACAGTTGTTTGGAGTGTTTTCCAACTTGAGGTACAGAATACCTCTCTTGTTTACATCTACACTGACTCCTATGCTGTGTTTAAAGGAGGTACAGAGTGGCTTCCTTTTCAGCAGCAAAATGATTGGGAAGTTAACAGAATTCCAGTCTGCACTACACGCTGGATGGTTCCATCATTTTAATCTCCTGCCTCCTGGAGGCAGACTCTGTTGTGTTTACTTTTCACAGAAGAACACCGAGGGACATGAAGAAGCACCCCCTTAGTGTTGGATGACAAAAACAATGTTTTTCCTCCCTTTATAGTAACACAAGGCGATGATATCACAATAACTTGTAAATTAGTGGCTGGATCCCTCACCGAACCTGTATACAGTTATGGCACAGGACTTTATGGCCATGTTTTAAATTGTGAAATACAAAATTAGAATTGTTGGCTAAACTTAACTGCTGTACAATTTTCCTATAAAATCATGTGTGATAAAAACAATACAAAATACTGGGGGAACTTGATGTTAATGTTGTAACACCTACCACCCAACCACCGGTTGTGTTGAGTCCTACGATTTTTCAATTTGGACCATTTGTAATCAGAAAAACTGGCCAACAACAAATATTGTTTAATCTGGCATGGTCTCTCAAACAAATCAAATTGCCGATGCAAAATAATGTCCCAGAAGTTCAGCCAGCTTGTTCACCCTTTCTGCAGACTTCTTTTGAGGGATGGACAACCTGGTTACGAAAACAGAATCCTTCTAAAAAACGAATGGCAAGAGACATAACCGGTGTTGTGGGAACAGGATTGGGAATTTTGAACAGCATAGATTCAGAAGTACTAATGAATAAATTGGCTACCACAGCTGGAGATGTAACCAAATTACAGCAGCCCCTGCAATCATCCTTAACAGCTTTGGGAACCCAACAGTGGTTGTTATCAAACATACTGCCAAACTGGGAAAAGGTAAATGTGAATGACCACAAATTGATAATCGATGCACTTGGTGCTACACAAAATAACATCTCTCTGGCTCTCAGCTGTATCCAGGCCCAGTTGTGGATGCAGTTGGTTGCTGCTTCAATTATAAGAGAAGGTGAGGAAGGCATTTTTCCCACTGAAATCCAGAAAATAATTTGGGATAGTGCCACCAATTTTGAAATAGAGTTCCAATCCTGGTGGAACTTAGTGAATTTTACCTATGACCCCAGCACAAACACAGCCACAACCTTTGTACTGACGATACACAATGCTTCAGTGCATTCAATATTCCCCATCATTGCATTAGGGTTGAACCATGATGGAGCTATTCTCTATCCTTTCAAGCATAGGGAATGGGCCCATCAAATTGGTGAGAAATGGCAAACTGTCAATTTGGAAACTTGCATTGTCCTGGAACAACAAGGGTTTATCTATGAAAGTAATCCAATCAGAGCTCAAGATATGTGCTTGGACACAGAACAGAATATTTGTAACTTTGAAATTCATCCAAATGAGATTCCTGAAACAGTACTGGTATATGTAGGCAATGGATATGCATGCTTTAGAACTGCTTGTGATAGTGTTTTTATAGAAAATTTGGAAGTGAATACTAAAAATCATTCAAATTTTTGTGTCTGTAACTTTACTAGAATTGCAGGGTGTGATTTTTCCTATGTAGCCCCCAGTTACTTCTTACCATGTTTTGCAGTCAAATCACACACTGATCCACCATCTATTGCCCACTCCAATTGGAATGATCCTCTCTCAGGTGAAGCAGTTGTTGCTCCAACAAGATCTGATCGAAATTTTGGAGAGGATCTAGAAAAACGGACAGAAAATCTAATAGCTGTTCATCACAATGTGGAAAAAATACATCATGTTTTGAAAAGAGTAAAGACAGATGCTGAACACAGGTGCTGGGATACTCTATTTGGGTGGTCACCTACTGCTACAGGTGTCCTGAACAAATTGTGTCATCCCATCATTGTTCTTATGATTTTGGTTTTAATTGGTTTTGTTTCATCAGCAATCCTATACATTATGAGTTGGAGAATGATGAAACGGTTAGCACAATTGTCATCTGTGATAGATGTATCCAGATTGGTCACTGTTGACATCCCTAGGGTTATTGAAACAAGATTCTTAATAGGATAAAATATGATTTTTAACTAAAATTGATTATCTTTTAATTGTAATTAAAATTGTTTAATCAAAAATTTACTTTTTTGTAATAAAAATTTGATTTATTTCTAATAAAAAAATTAAAAAATTAAAGAATTGAACAAATTGTTTAAAATTGTTAGCAATCAAAAATTGAATATAATTTATTTGCTTTGTTTTCCTCTTTTTCTCCTTTTCCTTTTCCTTTCTCTTTTTTTTTTTTTTTCCCTACTTTTCTGTCTCTGTTTTCTGGGATATGCTACCTACTTGGATGAGTCCTGAAGATGCCACAACTGAAGACTTCGCAACAACTCTACAATGGAGAGCTCTTGATGACAATCGTGAGTCATGGGGTGGTGTAAGGGTCAGTCCCAAGTTCCCCTCGATTTTGCCTCCCAACCATCCCAAGGAGACCTCGAGGACCCCCACCCAGGCTGACTCTGGACAATGGTTTCCTGGCCTGGCCAAGGTGGATGCTCGTGACTGTGTGCTGGTGTATTGTGTTCACTGGACTGTGCTGTCGTGGCACCAACCAGAGATTGTGTTGTACCAACTGAGGACTTCTTGACCGCACCTGTGTCCTGCAGCACCACACAATGGTCCATAAATCTCCCCACCTCCTGGCCAGAAGCCACTCACTTTGGAGAAGGACTATAAAAGAGCGACCCTCTGGAAAACACCCTTTGAGATCTCCCCATGGATGAAGACTCATCTATTGGCTGGCCTGTGAGCATGTCCCTTTCGTCTGTTGGTAGCTATTTTCCCATCCCCTTCTTTTTCTTTTTCTCTCTCTCTACTTTGTTTCCTATATCTCTCCCCTCTATCACAACTGAGTTGTTGGCATTTAATGAAAATGCATTGCTGTTGTTGAATAAACTGATTTTGTCCCCTGCATTTTGCCTGTTTGCACATTTGAGATCAAACGAACCATCACGACCCCTGCTCTGTATTAATAGTGGATCGTGACACCAGCCAGACCTGTTACATGGTCCCTTGGTTCCATGGTGGCCTCACAGTGTCACCATGATCTCCTTGATTCCATGAGTCCCTCTAGTGTCACAATATTCTCCTTGCTTCACATTGGCCCTGTGCTTCCATAGTTTCTTGCAGTGTCACCATGGTCCCTGGGCTCCATGTGGCCCTACTGTGTCACAATGGCTCCTTGGTTCTACAGGCCCCACAGCTTCATCACTGACCCTTGGTTCCATAGGGGTCCTGATTTTCACACTGGTCGCCCTGATTCCATGAGGCCCCAGAGTGTCACAATGGTCTCTTTGGTTCCATGAGGTTCCATGGTGTCACCATGGTGTCCTTGGGCCCGCATTGTCACAACTGACCCACGGTTCCATGAGGTTCTGCAGTGTCACCATGGTCGCTGTCAGAGGCTGGATGACATCAATGTCCCAGACACCTGGGGATGAGCTGTCAATCAGTCACACAGTGGGGTGGTGCTGACCCAGGCTCTGATTGCCCCAGCAATCACAAGTCCCACCTGGGGGAGGCCCACGAAGGCCCAGGGGCTTAAAACACGGAGCAGGCACTCAGCCCATGGTCCATACCCTGCCTGCTCCTGGGGTCTGTGTCTCACCCACACTGGAACCCCAGGGGCTGGGAGCCATGTGTGTGTCTTTCTATAGAGCTTCTGTCTTTCTGTCTCTCTCTTTTCTTCTAATGCTCTTTATATGGAAGAGTTTTGGGTACCTCAACATCTTAAGTGTTTAAATGTTTCTAAGGTAAAATGGGAAAAGTTAATGAAGTTACTGCTATGACAAGTGTTTTATGTTGACTAGATGTTGTATTAAATCCTTTTCCAAAGTTCCTTGATTTTCTATAATTTGCCATCAAAATTTTTATGTCATTTTGACCTCTTGAGAATATCTGGCTGGGGTTCCTCCTTTGTACCAAACTCAAGTAAAGGAACCTTTGGTCACCCCCAGCATTTCAGTGTTCTGGGGTGTTACAGCCCTGCAGGCTCACCATGGCCTCTTGTTTCCATCAGGCCCTGCTGTGTCACACTGGCCCTTGGTTCCATGAGCATCTGGAGTGTCACACAGCTTGATGACATTTGTCCTTGCTGCCCCTGCCATCCCACTGCCCCAGCAACAGCCCCGAGCCCCCCGTGAGGGACAGGCCCTGCTGGCCCAGGCCTGGGCTCAGGCCTTGGCCTTTCTGCTTCCTCCACCCAGCCCAGGCCTTGCTCAGCATTGCAGTTCCCTGCTCACAGCCTCGGGCTCCTGCAATCCTGCCCTCAAGGATCTGCTCTCACCACTCCCTGGGGAGCCTTTGGCACTCCCTGCCCTCAGTGGGGCCACTGATGCTCCAAGGGACTTGGAGTTTTGCTTCTGACTCCTGGAGCAGCTTCTTCAACCTTCTCTCAGTGCCTAAGAGTCTTGGACTCGGCCTCAAATCCACCATGGGACTGATCAAAATACAGAAAGTCCTCAGGAGCTCCTTGTCTTCCTTCAATTCTCTTCAAGTCTCCAGGGCTTGTGCAGCTCTTTGGAGTCAGTTTAGAGTTCTGTTAATGAGGAAGATTTCAGTGTGCACCTCATGATTTTTTGTTTTTAATCAATGGAATTTTTTTTACTTTTCAGCTCAGAGAAGAGGTAATTGAATCATTCTCCAAGTTGTCTTGATGCTGAATGCCTCCTTAGGAAGTCTGGGCCCACAGAAGAATGAGCCCCTTGCCTGCTGACCCTGTTTGGACAAGCTGCTCCCCAAGCCCAGCCTCACCATGTCTGACATCTCCCACCTGGGACTGACATCCCTGTGCCCTGCAGTAGAACCTTGTCCCCTGAGTTCTGCAGCTGGGTGTCCCAGCCCATTGCACCATGTCCCATCTGCTCTCCTCAGGGCTCTGCCTGCACACAGGCCCAGGAGAAATTTTCCTGCTTATGAGGATAGAATGGAAAAGCCTGAGCAGGTTTTCTGAACAAAAAACCCCACTGAGGAACCACATGCTCAGTACAGGCTGCCTGGAATTATATCACCTTTCTACAAGGGACAGAGTAACCAGAAATGATCTCTGTAAACAGAATTCTCTGAGTCTTTCAGCTGAATTCTCTGTCCCTGTTCTTTCCCTGGTCTCTGTTGTGGATGGAAGCTGCTGGTGCCATTCTCACCTTTAACCCCTCTTTTCAATACAGACAGATGTTCCCAGGTTTGTGAGGCAGGTGTTGCTCAGTGTTTATTCAAAGCTTTTGTATCCTCATGGAACCAAGGGGACCCTTGTGACACAGCGGGGGCTGATGGAACCAAGGAGACAATTGTGACAGTTGAGAGCCTCACAGAAACAAGGCTCCATTGTGACACTGAAGGCAATTACGGAATCCACATCACTGTGACACAGCCAGGCCACATGGAACCAATGGTCCCTGATGACAATGCAGGTCCAAGGAGACCATGGTGACACTGTGAGACCTCATGGATCCAAGGAGCCACTGTGACACTGAAGAACTTCATGGAAGCCAGGGTGCAGTGTGACACAGCGGTGCCTCATTGGAACAAAGGAGCCATTGTTGACAGCCCAGAAACTCCTGGAACCAAGGGGCTGTGGTGACACAGCAGGGCCACATGGAACCAAGGAGACCTGTGACATTTAGGAACCTTATGGAACTGAGGGTCCACTATGACACAGAAGAAACAAGGAGACCTTTGTGACACTATGGAAGCTCATGGAACCAAGCAGATATTGTGACATTCCAAATCCATGTTGAACCAGGGACACCACTGTGACATTCCAGAACCTCATGGCACTGAGGGCTTATTGTGACACAGCAGGGTCCCATGGAACCAATTGTCCATTGTGACAATGTGGATCCCAGGAGACCATGTTGAGGCTATAGAACCTCATGGAACAAAGAGTCCAGTGTGACACAGCAGAACCTCTTGGAATCAAGAAAACCATGTTAGGCTATGGAACCTCATGGATCCAAGGGGCCATGGTGACACTGTGGGGCCTCACTGGAATAAAGGACATGGTTGATAGGACAGCAGCTCATGGAAATGTTGGGACACTGTGACACTGCAGAGCCTCAAGGAACCAAGGAGACCACTGTGACACTGAGGAACGTTATGGAACCAAGCAGCCATTTTCACACTGTGGACCCAAGGAGAGCATTGACCGTACAAAACCTCCTGGAACTGAGGGGTCATTGTTCTACAGCGAGGCCTCGTGGAACCAAGGGGCCATGGTGACACTGTGGGGACCCATGGAACCAAATATTCACTGTGACACTGCAGGGCTGCTTGTAACCAATTGTCCATCGTGATACTGCAGATCCAAGAGATCATGGTGACACTATGGCAGTTCATGGAACCAAGGGGCTGTTGTGACACACCAAGGCCTTGTGGAACCAAGGAGAGCATTGTGGCAGTGCAGAACCAAGGAGGCCATTTTGACAGTACAGGCCCAAATGGAACCAAGGGTCCATTGTTAAACTGTGCAAGGGGCATTATGGAGTCAGGAACACCACTGATACTGAAACCCACAGGATAGAAACTTTTAAACACAATTTTGAATATCTGAAAGCAGGTATTCTTTGTTACAGCATAGTGGTCACTTGGGTGATCCTTCCTCCATCTGAGTGCACTGAGCATCAAATGAACAGAATTTTTATCACACACTGATTACATATTCATTAGCTATCCCCACTTCTTTTGACTTGATTTGCTATAATTGCACCCCTTATCATACCTTATATGGTCCTTTGGGCTCTGTCTTAAACATCCAGTGTCCTTTTTAGGTGGCTGTTCCTCCACCCCCACTTTTGGGTAAGGGCAATATTATTGTTTTGTGTAACTTCTGCTTTATCAGCCTTGCAGAGCTGAGCTGCCATCCTACTTGCGTTTGTGTGACTTCTCTTTGCCTCATCTACATCCTTGATCTGTTTCTATAAGGCTGTTCAGTTCTGTTCTACTGTCCTTGACAAGAAGAAATGTTGTTCTGTTCTCCTGTCCTTGTCACAGTGCTTGCCACAGATGAGGCGTGTCTGCAACCCCCTCCAACCCATGGGCTTGGGGTGGGCAAGTGTTCCTGAGGGAAAAGGGATGGGACAGCTGGGCTGGACTGACCCAAGGGATTTTCCATTCCATGTCACACCATGATCAGAAATAAACTGGGAGAAGCGAGGAGCAAGGGGTGTAGGGGACTGATTTCTTTTTAAAGATATTTTTCTTCCAGAACAGCATCAACACATCCAGAATCTTTTCCTGCCACAAGATGGTTAAACATTTTCTGTTGATAGGAGATTTCCTGTGGATTTGTGTTTCTTCTCTTTGTGGACTTTGCTTTTTGTGGTTGGTTTGTTTGTGGGGGTTTTTGTGTTATTGTGGGTGGGTTTTGCTTTAGATTTTTTTCTTGGGTTTGGTTTTTCCCCTTTTGAACTGCCTTTCTTCTGATGCCTAAATCTTTTCTGCCTTTTCTTGTTGCTTGCTTGGTACCTAATGGCAAGACAAATTTATCCAACTCAGTCATCTTGCCCAATTGCATTTTGCAATCAGCATTAACTAGATGAGCTTGGTTTCAGACTCCCTGCAAATTGGCAGCATCCACAAAAGAAATGGAAAATTTATTTCATACTATTGTAGAGATAATAGAAATGTTCTACACTGGTGGTCAAGGGCTGGTCACTGAGGGATGTCACCAGGGAGTGGCTGCCAAGAGGACTCTGTGCCATGGATGACATTTGACCCTCATTGTTCAGCCAAATTCCCACCCACCCCATGTTCCTCTCCTGCAGCCCAGCTCTCTCCAATGTGGCTCTGAGGAGATCACAGCAGATCATGTTCCAGGCCTGGCTAAAGTCTGGGCACACAACATCCCCTTCTTTTCCCTCCCATGGGGGTTCTGCAATCCCTGCCTTGTGCTGCCAGTGCCTGGAATGGCTGCAGGAGGATTTGCCACCTGCCCTTCCCTGCTGAGCCTGACCAGTCTGTGACTGTCCCAGTGTCCCTCCCTGCCCTGTTTGCAGACTGGTTCCATGTCTGCCCTTCCCAAGTGCCCATGACCCTCTGAGATGGCTCTGCCCTTTCCAAGGGGTTTGAGAGAGGTCTCACAGTGACACTGCCCAGCCTTCTCAACATCCCTGACTCCAAAGGCCTTTTCTACATCCCTCAGTTCCAGGTCAGTGTCCAGAACAGAGCACAGCCCTGTCCAGGTCCTTGGGGTGGTTCAGAAGGGAGGCAGCTCTGATTTCTCCCCACAGACCAGGGAACTCCAATGGTCTCTCTGTGCAGTCCATGGCTGTCCTGAGCATTTTTTCCTGGACCCTCCCTGCCCAGGATGTTTCTCTCTATGCAATCCTAACCACAGCCCAGTAATGAATTCAGGTGTTTTCCCAGAGTGTAGTGGCCTCAAGGCACTCTTTGTGCCAGCAGAACTGTACCCCCCCCAAGTACGGGTGATGGTGTTTGTGCTCACTGGGGTTCATCTCCCCACACACACACGATGCACTGCTGAAATCTCCTCAGTACACACCAAACATGGCCTGCTGGCCTGGTCACTCGGTGTCCCTCCATGCAGGGACACACAACCTCCTGCAGCTGGGGGAGAGGCCAGTGCTGGGTGTGGTGGTTTCAGGGGCTGGTGTGGGACAATTGCCCTGGGGCACCTTCCCAGGCTGTGCCCAGAACAAAGACACAGCCCAGGCTCTGCCCTGCTGCTCCCTCAGGTCTATCCCAGGAGCTCTGGCTGTGCCAGGACACTGCTGTGTGCCCCCTGCACACTGCCCCTCTGCCCCAGGCTCTGGGCTTTGCTTGGCCAGGGTGTTCCTGGAGCACATTCCTGACAGCAGCTCTGGAGGAGAACAAAGCCTTCCTGCCCTGCCCTCAGGAGATGCCCTTTGCTGATGGAGCTGCTGTGCTGGAGCCCAGCTGTGTCCCAGCAGTGCCCATGGCGTGTCCCTGCCTGTGGGCACAGCACAGACACGCAGCAGGACAGTGACCAAGCTGCCAGAGCACTGCGGCCTCACAGCCACAGAAGGGCTGGCAAGGAGAGGGTGGAGCTGGGAAGAGCAGATGTGGGAAGAGCCAGGGCCATTGTCCCTGGCTGTGCTGCTGTGCTGGGAGTCTCTTCCCTCCACCTCTGCTCACAGGCACTGCCCTGCAGAGACAGAGAAGGGCTGAGGAAGAATCCTGGACACACAGGGCAGGGCAGGCACTTGTTTTTATTTAAATGCACAGGCGAAAGACCTCTTGCATGTCTTTGTGTTTTAAAAGAAAGGTAGATATTCATGTAGAAATACAAAGATTAACACTACAGTATTTTGTAAGAAACATTACAACAATAGAAAAAGATTCCATAGAAAAAATGGACAAATATGGGGAAAAAAAAAGCTGAGATTTTAGAGAGTTACATTCTGAAGATTATGCAGCAAAAAAGTTTAATGGTTCTGAAAATACAGAGTCCTCAATTTTCTCAGGGCAGCCTTGAGCTCCTGGTTCCTCAGGCTGTAGATCAGGGGTTTCAGGGCTGGAGGCACCACTGAGTACAGCACTGACAGGGACAGATCCAAGGATGGGGAGGAGATGGAGGGGGGCTTCAGGTAAGCAAACACTGCAGTGCTGAGGAACAGAGAGACCACAGCCAGGTGAGGGAGGCAGGTAGAAAAAGCTTTGTGCCGTCCCTGCTCTGAGGGGATCTTCAGCACAACCCTGAAGATCTGCACATAGGAGAAAACAATGAACACAAAACAGCCAAATACCAAAGAGGCACTAAAAGCAATGAGTCCAAGTTCCCTGAGGTAAGAGTGTGAGCAGGAGAGCTTGAGGATGTGTGGAACTTCACAGAAGAACTGGCCCAGGGCATTGCCATGGCACAGGGAGAGGGAAAATGTATTGGCTGTGTGCAGCAGAGCATTGAGAAAGCCACTGGCCCAGGCAGCTGCTGCCATGTGGGCACAAGCTCTGCTGCCCAGGAGGGTCCCATAGTGCAGGGGTTTGCAGATGGACACGTAGCGGTCGTAGCACATGATGGTCAGGAGAGAAACCTCTACTGAAAAGAAAAAGAAAAACAGAAAAACCTGTGCAGCACACCCTGCACAGGAGATGTGTCTGGTGTCCCAGAGGGAATTGTGCATGGCTTTGGGGACAGTGGTGCAGATGGAGCCCAGGTCGCTGAGGGCCAGGTTGAGCAGGAAGAAGAACATGGGGGTGTGCAGGTGGTGGCCGCAGGCTACGGCGCTGATGATGAGGCCGTTGGCCAGGAGGGCAGCCAGGGAGATGGCCAGGAAGAGGCAGAAGTGCAGGAGCTGCAGCTGCCGCGAGTCTGCCAATGGCAGCAGGAGGAAGTGGCTGATGGAACTGCTGTTGGACATTTGCTATGCCTTGCCATGGGGATCTGTAAAATAAATAATCATGGAAGAGTTCAGTTTGGAGAGGACTTGAAATATCCCAGCCCAGCTTGGTGGCACTTTCCCCCCACTGCCTGCCCAGGGCTCTGTGCCTGGACCTGTCCCTGCCAGCAGCTGCTTCCCTGTGCCCAGGGCTGGGCCCTGCCAGTGCTGCCAGAGCCCAGCCCAGCACTGGGGGCTCAGCTCTGCCCTGCAGATCCCTCCCAGCACAGGCATTGCCCAGGGCCAGCTCTGCCTCTGCAGGCTCTGATGGCAATGTCATTGCAATCCTGAGGAGGCTGAAAAAGCAACATTGATGCCACCTGTAAGGAGCCCTGTGCTGCTTTTTATTCTTTACTTGGTTTTTTTAGATCTAAGAGAATTTTTTAATATTTTTCCCAATCTGAACTGAGAGATGAATATCAGTGTTCAATTTCCCATCCAGGCAACCCAGAGCAGTAGAATAAAAAAGCAAGATTTTCCCTTTTATGCAGCCCCTGCCTCACTGTACTCCCTATATAATCTATTTGGAAATGTTTTAGAGTTAAATGTCATGCTGGGAGCAGTCCTGAACAATGAAGCATCCTCACCACACAAGCAGAACACTTCCAAGCCTTACCAGCTGTCTCCTTCCACCCAGACCTTGTCCCCCAGTGCTGGGAGCAGCTGCCAGGGCTGGCTGAGAGCTGTCCCTGGCAGGCAGCAGAGTCCCTGCCCCAGCACAGCGCCCTGGGCTGCAGGACCCTGCTCTGCACCACAGCCCTGGGCACCCCTGGCTGCTCTACACAAGAGATCATCAGAGAATGTACTCACAGAGTCTGCAGGCATTGGAATGTTCCAGCTTTAGGAGATCACTGCAGGAGCTGCAGCTGCATTGTCCTGCAGCCAGAGGCTTCCTGTGTCAAGGGCTGGGAGTGATTCTGCCCCAGGCACTTCTGAGCATCTTCCCAGCCCTGACTGATTGAAGCTCTCTGTGCCTCTGTGCTGTGCCTGGGGTGGCTGCAGGCAGTGCCCCAGCCCTGCTGGGCTGGGAGAAGAGCTGATCATCAAGAGAAATGTGTTTTTGAAGCTCTTCTTGGTTGCCAGGATCACCCTCTGTGCCAGGAACCTGGCCCAGCTCATCAGCACAGACACAGCACAAGGACTTTAATTATCCCCCTGGGTTTTTGGTGCTGTTTGCATCACTCTGTCCCTGAGAGAGTGTTCAAAAAACCTCTCAAGAACTCAAAATCTCCTTAGAAGTCCAAGGTTTCTCTAACTTTTAATGGGTCCAACTGAGGGACATAACTTACGTGAAAGTGTCCCCAGGTTCCAGTTAGCACAGAACACTGGAGGCAGTGATGACAGATGGGGACAAACAAGGGAAAGGTGTCTCTGATGCTGAGCAAACCTGGATGTGTTTCAGGAATGCAAAGGGCCAAGGGCTGAGCCCCAGCCCCTGGCAAGGCAGATCCTGTCCCTCCCTCATTGCTCAGGGCTCTTCCCGGGCCACTGGGCTCTGGCCATGTGCAATGCCAAGGGCAGCACCATGGGGCGGCCCCTGCCAGGCTGCTGAGCAGGGACAAGGAGGCAATGAGGCCCCAGCACAGCAAGGCTCACTTGGCCCCTGCTGGCCTCAGGCCCAGGGCCAGCCTGCATGGCCCAAGTGCTGCAGGAGTTGGCTGTGTCAGGGCCTTTCAGCTGCTGCCCATCCCTGTGGCCTCTGCAGCCCAGGCTGTCCTACGGTGTCCATGCCCTGCGCCTCTGTCCCTGCAGGCTGTCGTCATCCCCCGGCTGCCCCACCTCGCTGGCCCCTTCCTTTGCTGACAGCTCTGCCTCCTGCCTGCCTCTGCCTGGACACACAGAGCCTTGGGCTGCCCCAGACTCCTTCTGAGGGACGTGTTGCACCACAGCTCTACCCTGGGCGAGAAACTCCTTTGTCCTCATGTCCACTTTGGCCCTCCCTAGCTGCTCCTTGCATTAATTGTTTCTCCAGCTGTTCTCTACTGACTCAAAAGGATCCTCCATCTCTGAAACCACCCTTCAGTCCCCCCCAGGGCTCTCCTCTGCTGTCCTCAGTCTCCATTGCACACAGAGCTCCTTTGTTCCTATACAGTGGTCATGTACTTGCAGTCTTCAAAACCTACCTTGGGACATCTCTGGGACCTCCCCAAGGTGTTTGCTAATGAAAACAATCTTCTCATAGTCTAAGAAAATCAGCAAAAGATTAAGCTCAGTCAGACCTCTCGTATCTGACTTCTTTTGTTTGGGAGCAATCCTTGGTTAGACAGAATTTGGGAGGCCAAATCACAATTTTGGCCCTGGACGAGAAGGTCGGTTCTTTTCCACGGGTAGAAGAAACAGTTCCCGAGTGTTACAGGGGCAGATAAAAGGTGACTACCAGAGCCTGTCCTGGCAGATTTTGTCTGGGAGAAATCCCTGGATACTGGGAATTTTTTAGGGTCAGTACCAATTTTAGCCATGGGCTCCTGGAAAAAGGGAAGGTTCTTTTCCATAGGAAGGAAAGCACGGAACCCCAGTGCTCCAAGGGGATATGAGAGGCAGCTTTTGGCATGACAAAGTCAGCTGGACCTGTAAGGTGGCCCCCAGGAGGCCAATCCAGCTAGATCTGTTCCATGTCCCCTGCATTCCATGGAGCCCCTCAGTGTCCCAATGTTCTTGTTTCTGCAGGGTCACAATGGCCCCTTGCTGCCATCAGGCCCTGCAGGGTCACAGTGGCCCTTTGGTTCCCCACAGTGTCACAATGGTCTCCATGATTCCATGGGGCCTTGCAATGCCACAATGGTCTCCATGGATCCACGGTGCCCTGCAGGATCACAACGGCCCTTGGGCTGCACCAGGCCCTGGAATGCAACAATGGCCTCTTAGTTCCACAAAGCCCTGCTGCTCCACACCGGCCCCTTGGCACCATGCAGCCCAGCAGGGCCACAGTGATGTCCTTGGTGCCACAGAGTCCCCACAGTGTCACAATGGTCCCTTGGATCCATGGTACCCTGCAGTGTCACCATGGTCTCCATAGGAAGGAAACAAGGAAGTGCCAGTGTTGCAGGGCAGATGAGAGGCAGTCACTGGAGGACAAGGACACCCAGATTAGACAGTGCTGGCAGATTTTTTCTGGTACCTATCCTTGGATATACAGAATTTTATAGGTGTGTCTTGGGGTGACTGTGTGATGCCTATATCCCCAAATCATCTGTTCTGTTGGTGTTGAATATTAAATTCTGCAACTTTAAGACTGGTTCCAGGAGTGAAGGGGGGAAAGAAGAAGTGCAGAATTTCTTATCAGAGACTGCACTGGCTCCCCCACATTCCTGCTCACAGACTGTGTTGTCTGCAGTGGACAGCGAGAGAGAGCTCTCCTTTGCTCTTGGTTAGTTTTTGGCTAGCTGAGGCAGAGAAGCCCCCTGGATTGTTGTTTTTCCTTTTTCTGTTTTCCTGGAACTGTTTGAACCTGCTTTGGACTGAAAACCCAGAAGAGCACCGGGAGCTCACACCTGTGGCCCACCAGGCCTGGCCTGGGCATTTCCCAGCACTGGAGGGACTGAGAACAGACTGAGTGAGCCAGGCAGCCACGGAAAGAACTCTTCTAAGTCTGTCATCTCCTCGGAACAGCGAGAGGTTTTGCTGTTTGATATTGTTCATTGTTGTACTGGGAGCTGTGTTGCCTGTTGAATAAACAGTTTTTCTTTTTTCCACTTCTCTCAGAGGAATTTTTTTTTCCCTAAGCCGACTGGAGGAGGGACTGCTTGGATCTTTTTTCCTAGAGGGAACCCATTCAGAGGTTTCCTCCCAAATTTTCCCTAAACCAGGACAATAATTGACCCCAATATGGAGATGAACCAAAACTTGTAAACGTGTAAAAACTCATGGCCAGGATCCATCCTGGATTTGATTTGCATGTAGCCTCAGCCAGGCTCTTGCACTGCCCAAGGTGCATCCTTTCAATACATTGGAAATCCTTCAAATCTCCCTCAAAACCCACCTGGGACCCCCAAAATCTCACAAATTCACCCCCAAATTCACCTTGGAGACCCAAAATTCACCAAATTCACCCCAAAATTCACCTGGGACCCCCAAAATTCATCAAATTCACTCCAAAATTCCACCTAGTCCCCCACGAATTTATGCCAAACCTCACCTGGGACCCCCCCCCAAATCCCCCAAATTCACCCCAAAATTCACCCAGACCTCCCAGATCCCAGCTGGGATCCCCCAAACTCCGAGAACCCCAAAAATCCCTCAAATCCTCAACAAAATACCTCATGGACCCCCCAAAATCCCCCAAATCTCCCTCAAAACCCATCCAGAACCCCCAAAGCCCACTTGGGATCCCCCAGATTTCACCCCAAAATCCACCCAGGAACCCCCAAAACTCCTGAAATTTTCAATTTAAAATTTCAATTGAAAATTCACATTGAAAATGTATTGAAATATAAATACAATAATAAAATACCTATTTTATTCCTTTTGCTCTGTCTAGTCTCTGTTCCAGGTAACAAGTCCTGATCCCTGGTGGGAGCCAGAGCTTTGGGCACCAAGAGCTGCTGCTGGACAGGGCCTGGTAGGAGATGTGGGGTCTGGACATCTGAGCCACCCCAATTGTGGGGCTGCCCCCAGGGCTTGGGACATTCCAACTGTCTGGGGGTCCCAAAATAACCCTGACTCCCCAGGGTGCTGGTGAGGACCCCATCAGAGGTGGGAGATGGGGGCAGATGTGCCAGTGTGTGGTACAGAGTGGAGAGTGCTGGGAGGTGAAAATGGAGGGATTGGGGATGGGCATGGAGTGGAATTAGTCCTGGGGATGCAGCAGGATTAGAGGTAGGATTGAAGTGGAATTAGGGTAGATTTGGGTGAGATTAGGGTGGGGGTTCAGGTGTCTTTAGGGATGGGTTTAGAGCAGGATTGGGATGGGATTGGAGTGGAGGAGAAGTGAAGTGGGTTGGGATTAGGGTGAGATTGGAGTGGAATTAGGGTTGGGGGTGGGATTTGGGGATGGGATTAGAGTGGGGTAGGATTAGGGTGAGATTGTGGTATGGGTGGGTGTGGCTGGGGTGATTTTAGGAGTGGGATTAGAGTGAGAGCAGGACTAGAGTGGGAGCAAGATTAGGGTGAGATTAGGGCAGGATTAGAATGGGTGATGGAGCTGGGATTGCATGGGATGTGATTATAAATGGAGAGGGATGGGATTAGGGCAGGGTCAAGGCAGGGTTGGGGTGGGATTAGGATTAAGACCTGTCCCCAGGGAACAGCACCCAGACCCACATAGGAGTGGCTTTGGCTGACCCAAGAAACCATGCTTGACCCATGGAGGCCATCATGGAGCCAGGATGGCCCCGAGGGCATTGAGCCATTGCCTATGCACCCCTCTCAGCCCAATGGTGACCCCCCAGTAATTTCTCATGAACCCCAAGGTGCCAGCAGGGCCTGGTGGACCTGGTGTCCCACTGCTCCAGCAGAATGAGCCCTCCCAGACTGGGGCCATCCAGGACTTCATGGTGGACGTGATGGAGAAGCTGGAGAACATCTCAATCCACCATCCAGGAGGGCTGGGGGGATGCAGGGGATGGGAGTTCTAGGAGGTGTTATGGAGAGGGAAATGGGGGAAGTACAGGGAATATAGCAGCACTAAGGGTGTATGGGGCCATAGGGAACACTATAGGATGGGGGCCATGGGGGCACTATGGGGGATGAGGGCCATGGGGCCACTATGGGATCTGGGGGCCATGGGGCCAGTATGGGGGATGAGGGCCTGTCACAATCTGCCAACACAGGCAGAGGTCGTGATTGTTTGATCTCAGGGGTGCAAAAGACACAGCAGGGGACAAATCAGTTTACTCACAGCAATGCATTTTTATTGAATGCCAACAACTCCGTTGAGATAGAGGGGAGAGATATAGGAAACAGAGAGAGAAAGAAGGGGATGGGGGAATAGCTACCAACAGAAGAGAGAGATGTTTTCATGGCCCTCAGCCAACAGACGGGTCTTCATCCGTGGGGGGGGTCTCAAAAAATCTTCTTCGGAGAGTCACTTTTATAGTCCCTTTCCAAAGCGAGTGGCTTCTGGCCAAGGCGTGGGGAGATTTATGGACCATTGTGAGGGTTGCTCCAATAAACAGGTGTACAGAACCTGCTGCTCCAGCTAGTGCCTGCTCCAGAGCAGTGTACCATGAAGCACAGCGAGCACCTGCACACAGTCCCTTGGCAAGCATCCCCCTTGGTCAGGCCAGAATTGGGTGGGGGTCCTCGGGGTCTTCTTGCGACAGTTGTGAGGCAAAATGAGGGAAAATCTGAACCGGCTCTTAGAACCTGCACACCCCTCAAAGAGTCTCAGTGCTGGGAACCAGGAGACAGACAAGATCCCCCAAAATTAAACACTTGTGACGTCCCTGAGCATCTCCTCTGTGTCCAGAACACCCAAGGACCATCCTGCCCCTTGACCCCAGCACTGAGATGAAAACATGCAGTTTTATCCCCCTGGAAATCCCTGACTTGGCCCCAGATTGATGCTGGGGGGACGAGAATACCACATCAGGGTGGGATGAAGCTCGTGGGGGTTTGTCCCCTCCCTCTCCTGCTCCCCACCCCTCCCACATGGTTTCTGTCCTGAGGCATTGGGACACTTTGAGTTTATTGGGTTTTGGGAGAAATCCTGTTCCAGACTTCTCCATTCTCACTCGTCCCCTGCAGGATCTGAGCCAGCAAGAGCAGCTTGGGAATGGAGCTCCAGGCAGGAAGGAGCTCCCAAACTGCTCCTCCTTGAAGCCAGTGGCCATCCAAGTGTGGGGCCCAGCCATGGCCCAGCCCCACTGCACAGGGATGGGCATTGGCCAGCCCTGCTCTGGCCAGCCCCAGCTGGCAGCCAGGACCTGAGGCTCCCCCTGCCCCCTTGGCTTTCATTCTTGCAGCTTTTGAGCTGCTGCAAAGGTGAGAATTCTGTGGGGGAAAAAGGCGTGGCTGTGGTTTGCTCAGCCCTGCAAGAAGCACAAAACCCGGTGTGAGCCCCAGCAGTGGCTCTGCGAGGGCCTTTGATGGTTTTCAGAGCAGGGCTGGCTGGAAACTCCCCCTGCGGGGGCAGCTGCGAGAGAACCAGTCCGGAAATGCAGCAATTGATCATTTGGTCCCTGTCCCCAAGGCACTGAGAGAGCCCCAGAACTGCTGCAAATCCCACAAGGATCTGCTCAGCCTGACCGGGACCCTCCTCGGTCCGAGCTGAGCAGGCAGAGCTGAACAAACAAAATCCATTTCTCCCAGTTTAATCCCAAAGCTGCGTTTTTTGTCCAATGAGAGGGACAAGGGTCCTGTGCCCCCTGGCACTGGGGGAGGGAATGGGGAGCCCCTGGGCGTACTGGGAGCACTGGGAGCACTGGAACGGGATCTCTGGGCTGCCCCACATGGGACCCCCCAGTCGTGGCCACCTCTCGGTCAGGGTGGGCACCCATGGGAGCCTGGGGGAGGACACACGGGGGATGCCCTCAGGCAGGGACTCCAGTGCCCCCAGTGCCCCCAGTGTCACAGCACGTTCTCATAGATGTTTCTGGGGTCCCGGCAGCTCTGTGTGGGCCACCTGGGGGATATGGTGGGGGAAACCGTGAGAGAGACTCCAGGGTTGGGGACCTGGGTGGGAGTGACACCCGTGGGTGACGTGTCCCTGTCCCCTCTGTACTCACCCCCTGCCCTCTCAGTGCCCACGACTTGGGGGTCCATCACCGCCCCCTCCTCCGGGAAGGGCAAGGGCTCCTGGGGGGGAGGCCAGCAGGGATAAGGGGGGGGGGGGGGGGCGGGGGGTCTGTGGAGCTGCAGAGTTTCTTGCAGTGAGGGTAAAATGTGGGGTCAAACATGCAGCCCCTCACTCACCTTTCCTGCTGCTTCCTGAAGGCTGGAAAGGAAAGGGGGGAGGGGTGGCTGTGGGGGCCTCAGGGCCCTTGAACATCCCTGGGACCCCTGACTGCCCCCTGAGCCCCCAAACTCCCCAGAAACCCCTGACAGAACCCGCAACATCCCTGCACGACCCTCCAGGACCTCCCCAAATCTCCCAGGACACCCAGTTGATGTCTATGGGGGCTCAGCTTCATGCAAATGGAAAGCTGTTGGTGCCAGTCTGTCATGCCCCCACTCTGGGGGGTTTCATCCCAATCCCTGGGACCCCCATGTCCCCCCATTATTACCCACCCCGGCGGTACCACCAGCGACAGCCCCCGATGACAGCCAGGAGCAGGAGCAGGTACAGGAGGGCCCTGCCGACATTCACAGCCACTGCCGGGGACAGAGGGGGACATACCGAGGTCACCCTGAACCCTGGGGGTCCTGAACACCCCGGTGACCCCGTGTGACCCCCACCTGTGAGCCCGGGTGAGCGAAGGGTCACCTCCAGGATCAGCTCTGGGCTGAGTGCCCGGAACACGCGGTGCCCGTCCTGTCCCAGCTGGTTGGTGGCCACGCACTGGTAGGTGCCTGAATGTCCCACATCGACGGCCCCAAGATCCAGGAGGGGACCCCGGGCCACCTCGTGCCCGTCGTGCAGCCAGATGAAGGTGACAGGGGCTGAGCCCACCTGCACCGAGCAGTGCAGGGTCACGGGGTCACCTGCATGCACCTGGAGTGCCGGGGGACCAGGGGTGATGGTGGCATTGGCCACGGGCACTGTGGGGACACAGACAGGACTGAGGTCGGGGGCAGGTTCTGGCACCTGGTGAGGGGGGATGAGGGAGTCTGCATGGTGACTCCTGGATACAGAGGGTCTCCTTCACCCAGGACGGTGACCCCATGGTGCTGGGGGTCATCATGAGGTGTGATGGATGAGGGGTGAGGGATGAGGATGAGATGAGGGTGAGGTGAAGGTGGGATGAGGGATGCCATGTCCAAGGGTGGGGATGGCTGTCACCTGGTGGGGGGCACAGAATGGCGTGGGTGGGATGTGATGGGTGCCAGGTGGCACAGCCAACAGGGGCATCACCCCAATGCCAAGGGTCTCAGTGCCCTGGGAGGGTCACGCTCAGTAGGGTGAATGTGACAGGATGTGCAGTAGGGAATGTGACAGCTGGGCTTAGGGATGCAGGGCTTGGATGTCCTGGGTGGGGATCCCTGGAGCCAGAGGGTCCCTGTTCACTGGTCTGTGACACCCAGGGCTGGGCACTGTGAGCTGGGCTGGGGCTGGTGTGGGGGGGATGAGGCGGAATTGGGGATGTGTGGAATTGGGGATGCTGTGGGTGGGATCACCCCCAGCCCAAGGGTTCCACTCACCCACGACAGTGACGTTCAGAGTGGGGCTCTCAGCCACGCTGTCCCTGTTGCTGGCCCGGCACTTGTAGTGGCCGCTGTCATTGTCCCCAACGTGCCTCAGCTCCAGGCGGGGACCGGTGCCCACTGGTGTCTGTGAGCCCTCCCGGAGCCAGGAGAAGGACAGGGGACCTGTCCCCATGGCCACTGCGCAGCTCAGCACCAGGTGGTCCCCCAGTGCCACCTGTCCCCCGGGGGGCTGCACCGACAGGGACACACCAGAGAGCGAGACCCCTGTGGGGAGGACACAGGAGGGACTGGGGACATGGGAGGAGTGGGGGACACCAGGGAGCAGTGAGGGACTCAGAGGGGGTGAGGATCAGAGAGGGCTGGGGGGATCCCAGTGAGGAAGAAGGGGGCACAAAGACAGAGTGAGGCTTGGAAAGGGGAGGAAGGGGCCCCAGGGAAGGATGGGAGATTCAGTGAGGGGACACATGGAGAGGGTTGAAGGGAACCACAGGGAACGTTTTGGGGACCCAGACAGGGATGGAGGGACCTGTGGACAACTGAAGAGCCTCAGAGAGGGAGAGAGGCACCCAGGGATGGGTGAGGGGACCTGGGAGGGATGCAGGCACAAGGAAAGGCAATGGGGGGACCCAGGGAGAGAGCTGGGAAGGAGGGGGGCACGCAGAGGATTGAGCAGGGATGGGAGATCTGGGAGGGCGGTGGGGGCTCCCCGTGCCCATCCCCGCACTCACTGCGCACCGTGACGCCGAGCCGGGCGCTGCTCTTCCGCACGGCCCCCCCTTCGGACCGCACCTCGCAGCTGTAATTCCCCGAGTGGGAGACCCCCACGGCGGGCACCAGGAGCTGCGGGGAGCCCTGCGGGCCCTGCAGCATCTCCCCTTCCCGGTAAAAGCTGTACAGGAGGGGGGCTCGGGGCCGCAGGGGGCTGGGGGTGCTGAGGCAGCTGAGATTGAGGGGGGACCCCTCGGTGAGCTCGGGGGGACCCTCCAGCACCGGCACCGGGAAGAGCTCTGGGAAGGAGATGGGGGTGGCGACTGTGACTCTGAGTCCACTGAGAAGTGGCTTTGGGGGTGTCAGGATATCGGAGTTCCAGCCGTGGGAGTGCTCACCGTGCACTGTCACTGTCACCGGTGCTGACAGTGACATTCCTGAGGCCACCAAGCCCCCGCAGCGGTAGCGGCCGCTGTTGTGCAGCTTCAGGGGGGACAGGGACAGCTCGGCGCCCCTGAGGGACCCCCCTAGGTCCTCCTTGTCCTTGTAAAATCGCACCCTGGTGACAGGGTTGTCCTGCCAGCCCCGGCAGCGCAGTGTCACCGTGTCCCCCTCCAGCAGCGCCCGTGCTGGCACCTGCAGCACCAGCGGGTCTGTGGGACAGGAGGGTCCCGTGTCACTGAGGAGCCCGAGACAGCTCCAAAGTGGGTGCCCACGGCACCGGGGACATCTGGCTGGAGTGTCCACTGCGCAGGAGGGTCCCAGGGACACCAGGAGCAGCCCCGTGGCACAGCTGTCACCACGGGAGTCCCACCACACCGGGATGCACTGGGATGCACTGGGATGTCCCTGTGTGCAGGGGACAGGCTCTCGCCAGACAAGGGCTGTGAGGCCACCCACGGAGTGGAGCCCACCCAGAGCTATCAGGGACCCACCCTGAGCATTTCAGATCCCCCCTCACCATTTGACACCATCACGCGGGGGCTGAGCCCACTGCCGGGTCTCTGACACTGGTAGGTGCCACTCTCGGTGACAGGGAAGCGGTCACGTCCCTCCTGCCCCCAGCGCCGCCCGTCCTTGTACCAGGTGGTGGCACGGGCGGTCCCCGAGCCCTGGCAGGTCAGTGTCACCCGGTCCCACAGCACCGCCGGCCTCCAGGGGGGCTCCACCAGGAGCTGGGGGGTCTGAGCACCTGCGGGGGACAGGGGACACCAGCCTGCCAGGGCCACCAAGGGGCTGGGGACAGTGGGGTGGGGGCATGGCATCCCCTGAGGACTCACCAGCGAGGCTGAGGGTCTGGGCTGGAAGGGAGAAAGGACAGGGCAAGGTGGAATTGGCTCCGCGGGGGCAGGGTGTGAGGCTGTCCCCGAGCTGTTCCCGTGGGGACACGGCTTCTTGTGGCAAAATGCCCGGGCACGGTCCCCAACAGGTCTGGAGAGGCTCCCAGGGGACAGCTCTGTGTCACACGTCCGGGTGGCACGGACGCCTCGGGGACAGGGACACCACGGCCAGCCCGTGCTGGCACAGCTCACCCCCGCCAGCCCCACGGCCACATCCCCGTGGTGCTTCTCCCCTTGTCCCTGTCCCCACAGCTGCCCCAGCCCCGTGGAGCCAAACCTGACATCCCTGTCCCCTGAAACTCTGTCTGTCCCCCATCCCTGTCTCCACATCCCTCTCCCAAATCCCAGTTCCCTTTTTCCTGTTCCCAGGGCCGCCCCAAAACCCCGGTCACACTGAGGAGCCACTGGCTCTGTCCCCCACTGGCTGTGCTGGCCTTGGGGACCTCAGGGGACCCCGCAGCCCCCCTGTGCCCCCTCCCCACCCCTCTCTGCCTCACCAGGGCCCGTCCCCAGGGTCATCAGGCCCGTGCCCGGGGCACTCACCCCACAGGAGCAGAGCCACCTTCCCGGCCATCCCGCTGTCCCCGGCCATGGGCACTGGCTGTCACTCACTGCTGTGGCTGTCCCCTGTCCCCTGGCTGGCGGCTCTTCGGATGAAGGGACAGGAAGCGAGGTCAGCTCTCGTCCCCATGTGTAGGTGGCCCACGGTGGGGGCAGGGTGGGACAGGATGGGGGCAGGGTGGGGACCTTGTAGGACATGGGGGTGATGGTGGGACATGGTGGGGACAGGATGTTGCCAGAATTTGGAGGCTGAGGCAGTGCAGGGAGCCAAGGATGGGTGTCCAGGGGATTGGAGTTCCAGGGATGGGAATGGGGGTCCCAAGGCTTGGGTGGATTCAAACTCAGGCATGAGAATCCCAGATCAACGTGGCCTCCAGGGATTTGTGATCATGGGATGGACCCCAGGGATTGTGGTGTCAGGGGAATGGGAGTCCTGGGGGAATCATGGTCCCCAAAAGAAGAGGGGTCCCAGGGGCTGGAACTAGCACGATGAGGGTCCTTGGGAATGGAGATCCTGGGGAATGGCAGTCATGGAGTCATGGGATGGGGGTCCCAGGGAAGAGGGGACAGAAGGAATGGTTGTCCCATGGTTGGGTTCCCAGGGGAATGGGGGTGCCAGGGATGGGCAGTGCCTGGGTAGGCCCCATGGGTCACCACTCCTAGCCTGGGTGCCTCAGATTTTGGGGTGACCCAGGGCCCAACGTTGCCCCCCTGGAGTGATCATTTCCTGGGCAGGCATCACATGGGGGTCCTGAGCAGCTCTGCTTCTGTGCCCTTCCCTCCCCTTGACTTTTTCCTCTCTTTATTTCTCTGGTTTCCTTATTTTTTTCACTTTTGTGCCATGCCCCACCCCTTCCAGTTCCTGGCTCAGAAATCCTGGGGAGCAGCTGGGCAGAGAATGGGTTGGGGGGGAATCCAGGGAGGGAGAAAAGGGGGTGAGGGGTCTCCAGGTAGGGGTGGGGAGGCTGTGGGGGATGGGGGTGTCCAGCTGTGCCCCCCAACACTTTCACTTTCTCTCTCCTGCAGCAGAAGGAAGAGGCTGTTTGTGCTGAGAGTCACACAGGGGGGAGTTCTGTCCTGGGGGGGCACATCCAGGGGGTCCTGTCCTGAGGGGATCCTGTTCTGGGGGTGACACGTTCTCGGCAGGTTTTGTTCCAGTGGTGACACATCCCAGCAGGGGAGATCCTGTCCTGGGGGATGGCGGTTCTGGGCAGGGTCCCTGGACACATTTCCTGAAGAAGTCCCTGTCCAGGGTAGGGCACGGGGGGCCCTGCCAGCCCCCTCTGTGCTCAGTGGGGCACTGTGACCTCTGTGACCTCTGGGGTGCCCCAATTTGGGGTGTGACCCGGCCACTCTACACCCCCTCATTGGCTGCCCCTGCCCATCTGGGAGCCCTCCATCCCCATTTGGGAACCCTCACAGGTGCAGCACCTCGGCCCCATCCCACAGCCCACCAAGATCATTCTGTGGGGGAAAAAGCCCAGCAGGGCTGAGTGGGCAGGGAAGGACATGGGCTGGTGTCAGTCAGGGAGGGCACAGACACCCCAGAAACACCCAAAGCCCACCCCATTACCCAAAACCCCTGCAGGGTCTCAGTGCTGGCAACCAGGAGATGGATGAGACCCTGCACATGGAACACTTGTGAAGCTCTTGGGGAGATTCCTCCTCCCTCTCCTGCTCCCCAAAATCCCCTGCATGACGTTTCTGTCCTGAGGAATTGGGACACTTTGGGTTTATTGGGTTTGGGAGAAATCCTGTTCCAGACTTCTCCATTCTCGCTTGACCCCTGCAGGATCTGAGCCAGCAAGAGCAGCTCAGGAATGGAGCTCCAGGCAGGAAGGAGCTCCCAAACTGCTCCTCCTTGAAGCCAGTGGCCATCCAAGTGTGGGGCCCAGCCATGGCCCAGCCCCACTGCACAGGGATGGGCATTGGCCAGCCCTGCTCTGGCCAGCCCCAGCTGGCAGCCAGGACCTGAGGCTCCCCCTGCCCCCTTGGCTTTCATTCTTGCAGCTTTTGAGCTGCTGCAAAGGTGAGAATTCTGTGGGGGAAAAGGCGTGGCTGTGGTTTGCTCAGCCCTGCAAGAAGCACAAAACCCGGTGTGAGCCCCAGCAGTGGCTCTGCGAGGGCCTTTGATGGTTTTCAGAGCAGGGCTGGCTGGAAACTCCCCCTGCGGGGGCAGCTGCGAGAGAACCAGTCCGGAAATGCAGCAATTGATCATTTGGTCCCTGTGCCCAAGGCACTGAGAGAGCCCCCAAACTGCTGCAAATCCCACAAGGATCTGCTCAGCCTGACCGGGACCCTCCTCGGTCCGAGCTGAGCAGGCAGAGCTGAACAAACAAAATCCATTTCTCCCAGTTTAATCCCAAAGCTGCGTTTTTTGTCCAATGAGAGGGACAAGGGTCCTGTGCCCCCTGGCACTGGGGGAGGGAATGGGGAGTTCCTGGGCGTACTGGGAGCACTGGGAGCACTGTAACAGGAGCTCTGGGCTGCCCCACATGGGACCCCCCACTCGTGGACACCTCCCTCGTAGATGTCACCGCGGTCCTGCTGTCATCCTTGGGGTCCCAGCACCTCTGTGTGGGTCACCTGGGGGATGTGCTGGGCGGGGACCTGAGAGAGACTCCAGAGTTGGAGACCTGGGTGGGGGTGACACCCATGGGTGACGTGCCCTTGTTCCCCCCCATACTCACCCCCTGCCCACTCAGTGCCCACGACATGGGGGTCCATCACCGCCCCCTCCTCCAGGGGGTCCTATGGGGATAAGTGGGGTTCTGGGTGGTGTCTGGGGCAGGGGGGAAAAGGGGAGTCCCGGCCAGAGCCTCCCACTCACCTGTCCTGGGGCTTCCTGGCAGCTTCAAGGAAAAGGGAGGGAGTGACCATGGGGACCCCGGGACTCCTGACCCTTCCTGGGACCTTGGCAGCTCCAACCACCCATGGGATACAAAAATTCCCACTAGACCCCCGATCCCCACTGCAGCCCTGATTGCCCCCAGACATTCCAATCACCCCTGAATCCCCCAGAACTTCTGCACCACCGCAGTGCCTCCATTGCCCCCCTTGCCCCCGACCCTCTGAGCAACAAAACTCGAAGCCTGGCAGGTAGGGGCACCCCTCAAACTCCCCCAGGATCCCAAAAAAATCCCCCAACATCCCTGCATGACCCTCCAAGAGCTCCCCAAACCTTCCAGGAGCTCCCAGTGCCACACCAATATTCCTCAAAGCCCATCCATGGATGCCCCTGGAGCCCAACCAAGACCCTCCAAATTCTCCCCACTGCTCTCAGTACCCCCAGCCGAGGTCACTGCGGGCTCAGTTTCCCCCAGCCCAGGGGCCCTGGGTGCTGCCCAATCTCTGCCCCCGCTATGGGGGTTTCCCATCACTCCAGTGCCTCCCACTTCCCCGAGGGTCACAACTTTTGTTGTAGATGGTCACAGATGTCACTGGGTTCCCACCGTTGCCCATGTGGCCCCGCAGCTCCACGTAGGTCGCCTGAGGATCCTCCACCATGGGGGCTCCGTGGGAATAAGGGGATGTGTGGAAGAGGATGGAAGGTCCTGGAGGTTTGGGGAAAACACAAATCATGGTCAGAGCCTGCACTCACCTTTCCTGTTGTTTCCTGGCATCTGCAAAGGAAAACTGGAGAGGTGACTTTGATTCCCCATCCACCTTCGGGAATCCTGAACCGCCACCAGACCCTCAATTCCCTCCAGGTCACCCCACTATCCCCGATGCCCCCTAGAAACCCTGAACGACCCCAGTTCCCCAACACACTGAGCCCCCAGATCGCCAGGCTTGGCAGGGAGGGGCACCCTCTGAATTCCCCAAAAAGCCCTGATAGGATCCCCAACGTCCCTGCACCTTCAGCACCTCCCTGTAGGCGTGGAAAGGGGTTTTAACCCTTTAAGTGCAGCGGAAATAAGATGCACAGCTACATGGACGTCTTTCATGATAGAAAGAGACAAGTTTATTCAGAAACACACTTGGTTTTATAGCATGACTCACAACTCCAGAGTAGAGAAAAGGTGATTGGTTCAGAGAGAAGACACCCCATTCCCAGGGCCCGGTCACACACCACAACAGGTGTTCTATCTTGTTATTAATTCCTTTTTATTTTGTCCAAATCATCACCCTGGGAGAAATTCTCCCTAGTTTTGAGCTGGACCAGCTCATCGGCTGGGAACAGAGCTGAAAAGCTCCAGCCTGGAATATTTTTCAGGCCGTAACTTTCTTACTTTGTCAATACATGTCCCACAGGTCCCCCTTCCAAAATATATTAAAAAAGGAAGAGAGAAGTGTTTGTGCTCCCCAGCAGGGCCAGGAAAAACAAACACAACCCAAAGACCTGATGATATTTGAGTGCCAAGGGTTTGGTGTCTTTTCTCTGCCTAAATCCCATCACCAAGTGAAGTACAACAGTGGACAATTTACCACTAAGTGATTATACTAATACAATTGTGAAAACTGCGACTATTTCACCCAAACACATATCAACAGCTCAATGAACAGATGAATGTCCATTCCCCACATGTAGAGGGATCATCCCATTGGTGTTTGGTTTGTTGTGCAGCATGGAAACTGAACAGTGATCACATTCTGCTTCTGCTGGTCAAGGACAGAGTGAGCATTTCTTGCAGGTTACAGCAAGGATCCAAACGTGTCTCATCCAAAGCCTGTAATGAGGCAAAGGTGATTCACAAGAACTGGATTATTTTGATCTCTTTTTTCTCTTTTTCCAATTTCTCTGTTCTGCCTTAGAGACAGCAACAGAATTTTGCTGTTCTGTGTTTGAGACAGCAACAGCCATAGGAAAATCCTGTGCTTCTCCCATTTGACTGTCATCCATACAATCTGTCAGGAATTCTCCTGCAGAAATTGACTCAAGCACAGAAACATCTGCCTGAGGATTCCCGTTCCCCATGCCCAGCCCATGAATGGACCGAGACCCAGCTCCTCCCCCTTTCGAAACGAGAACAGGGCTGTTGATGCCGTCAGCACAGGGCTGGAGCGATGCGGCACGGTGGATCGGTGGGAGGAGTCCTTCTGAGACCGGACAGACAGACAGGTCTCTTCTGGCTGATGAGATCGGTGCTGGGGTCAGTAAATCCGAGGAAAAAATAATCTCTTCTTGGCGAATGAATGATGAGACTGAGGGGGAAAGAGAATACGGCCTCTCCTCTGCCGGAGCAGAGAAAGGTGGCCAAGACCCAGGCCCCACAGAGGAGTTAGGATCTGACACCAGGGAGAAGGGAGGAGCCGGCACCATCCCCGGGCTGGGGAAGGGTGCCCGCCTCCCCCTCTCAGCAGCAAGCGGGTCGGGATCCGACATCATCGTGAAAGGTCGGGCCAGCACCACCCCTCTCTCTGAGAGCGAGGGTGTCAGCCCGGCAGGGCAGGGGGGAGTTGTCACCGCCCCTTAGGCTGGGGTGGGCGGCCGCATCTCCCCCCCAGCATCGAGCGGCCCGGCTCCGGAGGGCAGCGCAGCCCCCGCAGGCCGTGTCAGCTCCGGGCGGGCGGCGGTGGGCGCCTCAGCCGCTATGGTGACCAGAGCGCTCCCCGCCCCCGACCCGGCTGTGACAATTGATAAAAGATTCGTGTTAATCACAAAAGCATTGGGGTTTGTATAAACCAGAATACTAAGCTCTGAAGTGAAGCATGGGCACTAGATAAAGAAAATTATATGATTAAATAATTCTGTTTAAAATCACCTTGTTATGTTATATTATGCTGTATTATGTTATATTATGTTATGTTTTTCAAATAAGTTGTATCGGCTACCAGCTTGCAAAAATGGACTTCCCAAAAAGCCCTTTCTGCCTTTGTCTAATCAATACTGCCTATCCCAAAAACCAGACTCCCAGAACTTCTCTGGTGGTCATCTACAAGGACCGGATGGCTATCTGTGACTGATTATCACCCAAAGGCTTTGTGAATTTGTGTACAATGAGAAACCACAGTTTAAGAAGAAGCTGCAAACCAAGGTTGGGTGGAGTGTATAGTGGGCGGTGACCCCTCACGTTCCCCAGCGCGCTGCTTGCTCTTTCTATATCAAATAAAGCAATCTAAATTTTGCTGAATATCGAGACTTTTGTCTCTCATTTTTAACAATTTGGTGCCCAAACCCGGGATGTCCTTGGAGCCCTGAGAGGCACTGTGATTTCGGGCAGGCGCCCCACTGCTGTGGACCCGGTTCGTCAGTGATTCTCGGGACCCATCGACGTCCCGCACCACATAGACTGAGCAAGGAAAATCTCCCCGGAAGACCGCGGCAAAATCACTTGTAATTCTCGTGCACGAAGACCCAGACAGGATCATCAGACTGTGAGTATCTGTCTGGTTTGGTGGGGATGACTGTGTGCTTGCCTGAATGAGATGTGGCCTTTGCTGCGAAGCGAGAGCGGAGTCCTTCTATCCGCGTTTCCAGCATCCTGCAAGGGACCTGGCCGGTGAGCGGATGAAGTGAGTGAGCACAAAGGGAGAGACTGCTTTTCTTGTCCTAGTCCAGGCAGAGGCTAGGTCCTTCCCATCCTAGTCCAGGTAGAGGTGGGACCTGGGGAGGGGGGAAGGGGGCAACACACCAGTCACGGAGGGAGAAGGGAAAAGCTGCTTTTCCCATCCCAGCCCAGGTAGAGGCGGGTTCCAGTCCATCCTGACCCAAGGAGAGGCAGGGGTTTGGGCGGAACACATCGGGGAGTACAAACACCTCAAGACAGTCCCTTGAGGTAAAAATGGGACAAAGAGAGAGTAAGATTCTGAGTCCCAGGGACCCATGGAGAGGTTCAAGTTCATTTGGTCCCCAGGAGATAGGGAAAATAAAGACAAGACAAGTAGTTGCCAGAAATACCACCAGGCAGCCCTTTGGGAGTAATATTAAGATGTTGGGACACAGGGGCTGTATACAGAGGAAAAAGTAAAGAAAAATTGATTCAATATTGCATGGTGGAATGGACCAAAGAAATGATCCGTAAAGATAACCTATACTGGCCCATGTTCGGATCATTTGAAGGTTGGATTTGTCGGGCATTAAACAGATATGTGGCTTGTAAAGAACCATTTAACAGAGAAAAATGTGATTATGCTGCCCTGTGGGCAAAACAGTCCAAGCCATCCTTGATATATACTTTAGAAGAAAAAGTGGATGAAGATTAAAAAGGTTACCTGGGAACTCCTCGATAATCTCCCACCTCCGTATAATACAGAAAATACAGAAGACCCCCCCATGCACCCACTTCTCCTCCTGGTACTCCCATAGCTCTAAGAGCTCCCTCCAGTCAAAGGAATACCTGGAAAGACAGTATCACCAGAGAGGAGGGAGATAACAACACAAAGGCTCCCCTTTACCCCCTGAGGGAAGCACCATTAGCAGGACAACAGGCTGAATTAATTGGATTTGGAAATGTTCCCTTGAACACAGGGAAAGTGAGGAACTTTAAAAAAAGAATTGGGAAAACTATTAGAAGATCCTATAGGGGTATTGGAGAGACTAGATCAATTCCTCAGACCAAGAATGTATACTTGGATGGAATTACAATCTATATTAAGTATCCTATTCACCACGGAAGAACAGGAAATGATCAGACAGGCTGGAATGAGGGTATGGGACCGGGAGCATCAGATTGGACCTAGGGGAGACCAGAAATGGCCATTAAATAATCCTAACTGGGATAATCAGAATGATGTCCATCGCCAGAATATGATGGACTTAAGATGGATGCTCGTTAAAGGTATCTGAGAATCAGTTCCTAAAGGACAAAATATTAATAAAGCCTTTAGTGAACAACAAAAAAAGGACAAATCCCTGACTGACTGGTTGGAGCGACTGAGGAAAGATCTCCAAATGTACTCTGGGATAGACCCTGACACACAAGTGGGTCAGGCACTCCTCAAAACCCAATTTGTTGCTCGATCATGGGGAGATATTAGAAAGAAATTAGAAAAGTTAGATGATTGGCAAGATCAGGGGTTACAAGAATTGCTAAAAAAAGCACAAAAAGTTTATGTAAGGAGGGATGAAAAGAAGCAGAAAGCAAAATCAAAAATCTTTATAGCTGCAGTTCATGAAACACAGAAAGAAACCCAGTAGAAAGGGGGAGGGAAACCACAAAAAATCCCACCAAAACAAGGAAATGAAGCAGGAAATCATTCACCAAGGCAAACCTGCTTTTATTGTAACAAGAAAGGTCATATAAAGAAAAATTGTAAAGAATGGATACGGGATGAAAAAATGTTCCAGGAAGATGAATAGGGGTGTCAGGGGCTGTATGTATTAGGGACCATACCATCCAAAGAGCCCTTGATAAAATAAAGGATCGGTCCCCAGAGAGAGGAGGTGGAAGTTTTAGTAGATACAGGAACCAAAAAAATCCACAATTAAACACCTACCAAAAGGGAGTAAAACTAGTAGAGAAACGGCCCTCGTGGCTGGAGCAAAAGGTGAACCATTTCAGGTCCCTATTATTAAAAACGTGCAAATTGAGACCCAAACCAAAATTGAATGAAAAGATCTGCTGTTACTGCCAGAGGCAGAAAATAATTTATTGGGGAGGGATTTAATAATAGCATTGGATTTGAAAATTGAAGTATCCCAAGGGCAGCTTAAAATTTTTGCTTTAACTCAAAAGGACAAGGAGCAAATATGTCCTGAGGTGTGGTACACCCCTGGAGAAATAGGAAAGTTAAAAATGAAACCTATCAAAGCGAAAATCACTGATCCCAGTTTACCTATCCGAGTTCGTCAATATCCAATATCACTAAAAGGGAGACGGGGCCTTAAGCCTCTCATAGAAAACCTTTTGCAACAAAGGGCTTTAGAACCATGTATGTCCCCACATAATACTCCTATTCTGCCTGTCAAAAAGACAGGGAATTACAGATTGGTACAGGATTTGAGAGTTATAAATCAGCAAACTGTTACCAAATTTCCCGTAGTAGCAAACCCTTACACTCTCTTAAAAGAGTTGTCCCCTGACTACACTTGGTATAGTGTAATAGATCTAAAAGATGCTGGGCATGCCCATTAGAGGAAAGTAGCAGAGATTGCTTTGCCTTTGAATGGGAAGATCCTGATAAGGGCAGGAAACAACAACTGCATTGGACAGTATTGCCTCAAGGCTTTACAGAATCCCCTAATTTCTTTCCACAAGCCCTAGAAGAATTAATGCAGTCTTTTGAGTCACCAGAAGGGGTGAAATGGTTACAATATGTAGATGATCTATTAATAGGGGGAAAAGACCAGAAATCTACTAGAAATGGGACTACAAAAGTTTTAAACGTTTTGGGACAACATGGATTGAAGGTAGCCAAAGCTAAATTACAGTTCACGGAACCAGAAGTAAAATATTTGGGACATTGGCTAAGTAAAGGGAAAAAGAAATTGGATCCTAATAGAGTCTCTGGAATATTAAGCCGGGGACCTCCAAGAACCAAAAAAGAAGTGAGGAAAATTTTGGAATTGCTGGGATATTGTCCTCAATGGGTAGAGGGATTTAGTGAGAAAGTAAAATTTCTATATGAAAAACTTACCACTAATCTCCTAAAATGGACAGAGGAGGATGATAAAAGTTTTAAGAAGGTCAAACATGCTTTAATTCAAGCCCCTGCACTCAGTCTCCCAGATTTGAAGAGACCATTTCAGTTATTTGTAAATACCTCTGATCAAACAGCATATGGGGTACTCACCCAGGAATGGGCAGGCAGTCGAAAGCCAGTGGGATTTTATTCTAAACTGCTCGACCCTGTCAGTCGGGGTTGGCCCACATGCCTCCAGGCCCTAGTGGCCACAGCACTTTTAATTGAAGAAGCCCGAAAAATTACTTTGGGGCACCCCTAGTGGTCCACACCCTTCATAACGTAAGGGGAATTCTGAATCAAAAGGCTAAGAAATGGTTAACTGATGCCCGAATATTAAAATATGAAGCTATTCTAATCACTTCCCCAGATTTGGAGCTAAAAGCAACAACTACTCAAAGTCCTGCACAATTCCTATATGGGGGACTGGGAGAAAATTTAGAACATGATTGTGTGAATGTTATAGAATTACAGACAAAAATTAGACCTGACTTGGGAGAAATTGAATTTAAGGATGGAGTAAAATTGTTTATAGATGGATCTTCTCGAGTGGTGGAAGGAAAACGAAAATCAGGATATGCCATAGTAGGAGGAGAAGAATTGAAATTAGTAGAATCTGGACCCTTAAATGCAGCATGGTCCACTCAGGCTTGTAAACTATTTGCTCTTTATAGAGCATTGTCTTATTTAGAAGGTAAAAAAGGAACGATATATACAAATTCTAAGTATGCCTATGGCATAGTCCACACATTTGGTAAAATTTGGGAAGAAAGGGGGTTAATTAACACTCAAGGACGGGGATTGATACATCAAGAATTAATTGTTAGAATACTAGAGGCTCTCAGGGGCCCCACTGAAATTGCTGTGGTCCACATAAGAGGGCATCAAAAAGGAACAAGCTACCATACAAGAGGGAATAATCTGGCTGACAAAGAAGCAAAAAATGCAGCATTGGAGCAAAAATCAATTTCTGTATTAAGTACTACAGTTAGAGATCTCAGCCCCAACCAGGAATTACAGAAGCTATTTACTCCTGTTGGGGGTTGAATGCTTCGCTTTTCTTTCTGTGGAATTTCTCCCATTGTTATGCTAAGTAATTGTGGCTACACCTTAAAATGACAGATAATGTTCTCTCGTAGGGGGGTGGCTGGAGGGGGATGGGGGGGGAACCGGAAAAGGAAAGGTGGGACGGGGGGTCTGGAGCGGGGGACTCTCTCTCGCTTGGCTCGTGGAGTGGGAGGACAGCCCGGGCTCTGCTCTGGCATCTCCCCCTGCCATCCCAGCGCTGAGATCCACGCTCCCTGCCTTTGGACATCGCTCTGCTGCTCTCCCACCTCACCCTACTATCTCCGGACACTCTGCTGAGCACCACGACCGACACCGTGAGGGGGGAGTCACTTTCCCCATCCCCTCTCTCCCCTGGGCCGCGGCCGCCATCACCCAGCCCTCTTCAACTGTGCGGGACCTGCCCTGCCCCCAGCACCGGTAACTGAGCGCAGGGAGACGGCCTGTGGCCAAAAGGGACTGGAGCTGAGCTAGACTGTTTCTGTTGCCAATTTTTATAGCTGTTGTTGTTTTTTTGCTTTGTTAGATACCAGTAAAGAACTGCTATTCTTATCCCCATATCTCCTGCCTGAAGGTGTCTGAATTGGACCTAAAATAATTAAAAGGGAGGGGGGTTGCACTCTGCATCGCAGAAAAGGGGCTCCTGCCTTTCCTTAGACCATACCTGTCTTTCAAACCAAGACAACTCCTCAGGAGAAAGAAGTGATAAAAAAATTAAAGGCAGAACAGCATGAGAATAAATGGGTTTTACCAGATGGCAAGGAAATTTTACCTAAGACCCAGGCCAGACAAATTATTGAACAATTACACCAACAAACACATTGGGGAACCAGAGCACTAGCAGACCAGTTTTTAAAATTTTTTGATGCATCAGCATTTTTGATATTGCAAAGCAGAGTGTACAGGGTTGTTTAACTTGCCAGAAAATTAATTAAAAAGGTATGTGACAAGGTCCGTCAGGAGGAGGGAAAACTGCTTACAGAGCCTTTGAAAGAATACAAATAGATTTTACAGAATTACCAAAAATAGGAAGGTGGAAATACTTACTAGTGATAGTAGACCAATTAACCCACTGGGTAGAGGCATACCCTGCAGCTAGAGCCACATCACAAGTGGTAGCCAAAATATTGTTGGAACACATAATCCCAAGGTATGGCCTGGTTCGAGCAATAGACTCAGAGCAGGGGATGCACTTTACATCAAAGGTGCTTCAGTTCCTGACCTCGGCACTGGGCATCAGCTGGGAGTATCACACACCTTGGCACCCTCAGAGTTCTGGCAGGGTTGAAAAGATGAATCAAACATTAAAACAACAGCTGTCAAAATTAATGATTGAGACTAAAATGCCATGGACAAAGTGCCTCCCACTAGCCCTGTCTAATATACGAACAATGCCAAATTCAAAAACAGGGATTTCACCATATGAAATGCTGTATGGTATGCCTTACCCTAAAGGAGTACGCCTTGATCTGACCTTAGTTCAGGACTCTTCTCTTCAGAATTACATAATAACAATCAGCAAAAATTTGCAAGAATTAAGGGAGAAGGGGATTTTAGCTCAAACTGTCCCTCTAGGATTTGCCATACATAAGATTAAGCCAGGACAACATGTGTTAATTAAAGTATGGAAAGAAGAAAATCTGGATCCAAAATGGGAAGGACCGTATTTAGTTCTGTTAACGACTGAAACAGCTGTGAGGACAGCTGAAAAGGGATGGACACATGTGAGTAGAGTCAAGGGTCCTGTAACCCCTCCTACTGCAGGTTGGACAGTGGCATCTGAGCCTGGAGACCTCAAAGTGTGAATTCAGAAGACTTGATGTCGATATTGGATCAATTTGTCTCGAAGGTCTCCTAATCAGGACTGAAAGTCACCTGTCCCAAACCCGGGTGTAGCCTGTTCATCAAGAAAAGGTGTCCATATTGTACTGAGTTGTGGTGGTGTTATTCCTAGGGTGGGTATCCCCCATTCACATTATGTGTCCAGTGTAGAAAAAATGAATGTAAGGAAACTATTAAGGTACTCAATACCTTATCAGCACAAGGAGAAATCGAAATTGATGATCATAACTGGTGGGAGTTATTTGAGAATGGAATGAGGAAAAAGAAGAGAGCCAGAGCAGGGGTATTGGCAAGAGAGTGCCAGAAAGGGTTGCGTTACTGCTGTACCTCGTACTGGAATGTTAAAGCTAAAAGTTGAGACAAAATTAAGAAACACTACCAAAGGAGAAAGACAAAGTGGGAGACCCCAGGACATATTCCCTGCTGCCGAGAAGATCAAACAAACCTCGGCTACTGGCAGCAACCCCGTAGGCCTTGAGAGAGGCAGAGGGATGAAAATGGTCATGGGAGTCATCCCATTGCTAATGATGATAAAAGAAAATAATGCTGATGCTTGTTCCAAGCGTCACCAGACAATTAGGTAATGCAGACGCACGGTATCCACCCTTGCCTTCCATACACACATCAATTCAGCCTGCTATAATAAATACAACTTAGAAACTTGCACTATTATGAGAAGAAGTTACTGGGCAGCCACCAATTTGGGAAAAGGAGGGTGGGCTCCATCAGCATACCAAAATTGTCCAGTAGGAGAGACATACCTCTGCTTCACAAAAGAAAGTATGTGGGGATATTCAGATCAGAGAGGAGTGCAAGATCACTACAAGGAGGTATTGATAAAAAAACCAAACTACAGTATTCAAAGGAACAAGAACAAACCGTGGGGGAAATTTTAACTTGTATAAGAAAATAAAACAACAACTCAGCGAAGAGGACTTACCCACCTTGGGAAAAAATTTATTTGTAAAATTAATAAAAGAAATTTCTACTGAACTTAACTCGCTATTAAATCTGTAAAGGAATGCAAATGACTGAACAACGACCAAGAAGGTGGGGAGTGGGGGGAGGATTAAGGCCAAAACAGTTGTTACAGTAAAATCAAACAAAAATATTAAAGAGGAATGTGTAAAAAGTTTAATAATTCTAAATGCTGCTTAAAAATTAATGCTAATGGTAAAGTAATTACTAAAATTGCAGAAAAAAATTTAAAACAAATAGCCCATGTACCTGTACAAACCTGGAGCTCTATGCTTAATAATAATTGGTGAAATAACCTGTTGGGGAGAGCTTAGTGGAAAAAAATTAAGGTTTATGTTAACATGTGCATTATTAAAACTACTGTTCATCCCTTATCTTGTTCCATGTTTCATTCGACTAATCCAGTCGGTGGTTCAAGGAATACAAGTTGCTACAATACCAATAGACCCTGAGAAGGCAACAAAATTAATGGCAGTAGATGTATTAAATCTAGTACAAGAGGTACTGACAAAATTCAAAACCAGAACACGAATCAATGGGATAAAAAAGAGAAGTGGGGAAATTGTGACAATTGATAAAAGATTCGTGTTAATCACAAAAGCATTGGGTTTGTATAAACCAGAATACTAAGCTCTGAAGTGAAGCATGGGCACTAGATAAAGGAAATTATATGATTAAATAATTCTGTTCAAAATCACCTTGTTATGTTATATTATGTTGTATTATGTTACATTATAATATGTTATGTTATGTTTTTCAAATAAATTGTATCGGCTGCCAGCTTGCAAAATTGGACTGCCCAAAAAGCCCTTCCTGCCTTTGTCTGATCAATACTGCCTATCCCAAAAACCAGACTCCCAGAATTTCTCTAGTGGTTCTCTACAAAGACCAGACCTCCAGAACTTCCCTGGTGGTCATCTACAAGGACCGGATGGCAATCTGTGACTAATTATCACCCAAAGGCTTTGTGAATTTGTGAACAACGAGAACCCACAGTATAAGAAGAGGCTGCAAACCAAGGTTCGGTGGAGCGTGGAGTGGGCGGTGACCCCTCACGTTCCCCAGCGCTGCTTGCTCTGTCTATATCAAATAAAGCAATCTAAATTTGTTAAATATCGAGACTTTTGTCTCTCATTTATAACAGCCCTAAAGCGGGGACCCGCTTAGCGGGTGGAATTTTTCAGGGTTGGCAGTGGTGGCGGTGGCCCGAACCCGGCAGAGAGTCCCCGGGAATGCCGTGGGCGAGGCTGGAGAGTGAGAGATGTCGATGGAGGGGCTGGGGGGAGTGAGAGGCGCGGGCCTCGCCCCCAGCCCTGGCCCGTGGCCCCCGTGGCTAACACGGGTTGTATGAGGCACCCTGTGCTTTTTATTTGTTTGGGGTTTTTGGTCACTGGTTGCCGTCCCCCGGCTTTTCCGGAGGGAAGCCGATCGCTGCGGGGTGGGCAAAAGCCGCTGGCCCGTGGCATGGTCGGTGGCAGCTTGTCCCACGCTTGGTGGATGGGTTCCCTGGGGGCGGTGAAACGCGGCTGCCACGGCCGTCCCCTCCCCATTGTGCACTTTTCTCACTAGGCAAACATCCTTCCATGTCGGCTCTCCCAATCATTGTGAAGCAGAATTCACCAGGCCTTGGATTGTTCACCCACTGATAGGGAACGTGAGCTGGGTTTACACCGTTGTGAGACAGGTCAGTTTTACCCTACTGATGATGTGTTGTTGCAACAGGCTGCTCCTGCTCCTTCTAAATTACTTTCTTGAAGTGTGTCTATCCTTCCTGGAACCCTTTGTTCAGAAGGACTGTTCCCCTTAAATTATCAGTACCTGATTTGGTACTCTCCAAAACTGCATCCTGAATAGACCAAAGTGTGCCCTCCATAATTCCAGTGTAGAAGTTTTATTGATGCCTCTCCTTATTTCACAGAATATTGAAAACTGGATTATTTCATGGTCACTGTACCCCAGTCAGCCTCTGACCACCACATCTCCCACCAGCCCTTCTCTGTTTCTGAACAGCAGGAGACAGAGCTTTCCTTGGGAGAGAGAGTGTTACCAAAAATTTGTTCAAATTAAAAACTCCTTAACACCAACGCAGCATAAAAAGCAGCATTCTTTATTTGGCTGGATACACAGGGGGACAGCTCCTCCCAAAGCTGTGGATGCTGAGTACAGGAAAGTTTCTGTTTATATTCTGTACTTTGCAAACATATTCATCGATTGTCCTGGAGTAAACACACATATGATAATCATTTCACCAAAATCATTAACATCTTTCCCCTCCCCTTTACCCGTGGATTCTTCTGTCCTGGGGTTTTCTCTGGTGGTCCCTGGTGCTCATTAACCCCAATGTTCCAGTTGGCCTGGCTGAGTTGGCAGGACACTGAGGCTGGGGAACTTCCAGTTCCCCTTCTTAGACAAGGGGCGTTGTGAAGTTTCCAGAGGCCAGTGGTTTTGGAGAACAGGAATTGTGTTAGCTCACCTGGGATGGGCAATTTATCATCTGGTAACATGAGGTCACAGAGTGGGCTATGACATCACAGAGTGGGTTATGACATCACAGAGTGGGTGATGTGAGGTCATTGAACATCACAGGCTGTCCCTGTGACATCATAACGCTGACTGTGACATCACAGGACAGAGGTCTGACATCACAGAGCAGGCTGTGACATCACAGGAGGGGTTGTGTGACATCACAGCAGGGATGTGTGAGGTCACTGGGTTGGTCACTCTGCCCCAGGCCCCCCTCACAGTTTCCCCAGACAAGTCCAATGCTGTTCATGCCCAGCAGGGTCCCCTGTCCCCCGGGATCCCCCTGCTCCACCTGGAGCCACAGCCTCCCCCAAGGATGTTCCACAAATCAACCCCAGAGCCTGACACGGGGACAAGGGGCCAGGGCTGTGTGACCAGGACATCAAGGACGTGGATTATCCAGGTCACTGGGGCCTGGTTTGGGCTCCCCAGGGCAGGAAAGATGTCTGGCAGCTGGAGCAGGGTGAGGGAAGGGCCTCCAAGGTGGGGCTGGAGCCCTTTGGCTGTGAGGAGAGGCTGAGGGAGCTGGGCTTGTCCAGCCTGGAGCAGGGAAGGCTGAGGGGCTCCTCATGCCAGCCTGGCAGAGCCACCCAGGAGCTGATGGAGAGCACAGAGCCAGGCTCTGCACTGGGGGGGCTGGAGGGGACAAAAGTCAATGGGTGGAAGGGGAATGAGGGGACATCAGACGGGACATGTGGAAAACCTTTGTTGCCATGGGCTCAGACAGGTTCTGAGATGCTGCCCCATCCCTGGCCTTTGGGATTTTCCAATCCACACCAAATCAAGCCTTGAACCACTTGGTCTGACCCAGTTTCTGACACGATGGGCTGCAGACTTGCTGAGATCCCTTCCAGCCTCACCTCCCTGATGATCCCTGGACGATGCTGCTCCTGATTTTGGAATGGGCTGGAGCAGATGTTTATGGGACAGGAGCCCTCTGGGGCTGTAGAGGACCTGCAGCTTGCAAGGTGCACGAGCACATCTCATTAGCTGGGGCATTTGAGTACTTTAAGAAATGTCAAAGTTTTCCCACCAGAGAGAACAGAAATTTCCTGGAAGGCTGCTGATGGCAGGATAAGAAATACTGCTCTTCCCCTCTACTTGTGTTACCACTATTCTGTCTAATATTTCATATCCCTCTTCATTTGGGTGTTTCCACCTCTCCTCTTTAAATGATCATGTCTAAGGACATTTCTTCCCTAGACCAGCTGGTCCTACGGCCTTGCCATTGCTCCCAAATTTCCTCCTCCAGTTGTTCTCTTGTCATTCCACATTAGTCATTATCTTAATTCTGTTTAAATCTATCACAGAATCATCCTTTCTAATGTCTGTGTCTAAAACTGTTCCTATATGGAAATTTCTTATGCATGGTGGACATATCAGATATTGCGTTGACATTGCACAGAGCTGAGGAAAGAATTCTGACGTTTATTAAATTATATAATTGGTACATTTTTTTCTGTTGGCCATGAATAGGAAGTATCTGTATATCTGAACCACACCAGTTGCTGACCCCAAAGGACACAAACCTGATGAGTTGTGGTTCCCACTGCAGTGCTGGCACTTGCACCTCCCTCCATCCCCACAGCAGAGCTCCCTTGTCCCACAAAGTCCCTGGCAATGCAGGGATGAAGGAAACAGGACAGGCTGTGGGGATGAGGGGCAGGGCACAGCCAGGGATTTGGGGTGGTTGTGAGCCCAGGGCAGGAGCCAGCCCTTGGCCTTGGTGAACCCCATCCAATTGTCCTGGGCCCATGGCTCCAGCCTGTCCAGATCCCTCTGCAGAGCTTCCTGCCCTGCAGCACAGCCACACTCCCACCCAGCTTGGGCTCACCTGGACACTGACTGAGGGTGCCCTCCATGGCCTCGTCCAGATCAGCAATAAAGAGATTGAACTGCCCTGGCCTCAATCCTGAGCCCTGGGGACACCCCTGGATGTGGCTCCACTGCTCAGCACTCCTTGGGCTGGACTTCTGATTTTTATGGAGCTGTGCCTGCCTTTGGTTTTGTTTGCTGACCATAAATGAACATCCCTCTGTGTCTCAGGCAGCTCCTTCTCCAAGGAAAGCAGGTGGGAGTTGGTGCCAAGGAGCTGAAAGCTGCAGGCACAGCCTGGAGGGGAGGAAGCTCAGATTTGCACAAGGCTGCTCTGAGTGCCAGGGGTTGGATGGGGGAAATGGTGGGGTGAGGGTAGGGACAGAGTGTGACTGATTGTCAGCCATAAAGGGTCTTGATTTTCATCTCTATTCAGACTGCATGAGGAGGTGCTTGGGATCAATATCAACTGGAGATTGCTGATACCAATCTATAAACAGAAAGAAAATAAATAGGAAAGAAGTGCTCCTCTCTTTTTGTTTTTAATTGAAATATGTTTTGAATGGAGTGAAAGCTTAGACAAGTCCTGCCTTATGCTCAGGTTTCTGGCAGTAGCTCTGTTTCAGGTGACCTGCACCCCAAATTGCTCTTGCTCTCAAGTTCCTTAGAATGCCTGATTAGATTTAACATAAAATAAATTGTTTACTGAATGGACTTAAAATTAATCAAGAGACTTTAAATGGAGTACTGACTGCACAGGATAAACAAAAGAAGTACAGGTAGATACAAACACAGTGCACAATAAAGTTCCCTATATTACAGCTAGTGAAGAAACAGCAGAGATCAGGAGTCAATGTAACTTAGCACCAAACTGATGAGGGAGTACACATGGAGCCCTTTCACTCAGCTTCCAGAAAAGGAACCACAAAGATGAATCCAGACTTGGGGGAGGAGCCCTACCTGTTTGCAGGGAGTATGCAGAAGATTTCTGCTTGGTGAAAGTTTTGTGTAGCTTTTACAGTTTGTAAAGTGAAGTGTGTGTCACTCAGAAATTCAAGGCTTATCTCCCTTCAGTCTGCTCTCAAGGCCAGATGTTCATGGTCAGCTGGGAATTCCACCTCCCTGGCACCAGAGAGAACTCAGGACAGGACAGATGTCCGGCCTGGGTTATCTCAGCAATTCCTGAGAGGGGGAAGATGCCCTGAGTGATGGCCCAGCTGATGGACAGAACAGATGAGCTCTGCTGGGCCATAGGGGAAGTCCTGCTGCAGGAACCTCATGGAACCAAGGCTCTGTTGTGACATTGTGATGGCTCCTGGAACCAAGGAGACCCTGGTGACACCAGTGAACCTCATGGAACCAAGGGTCTGTTGTGACATTGTGATGGCTCCTGGAACCAAGGAGACCCTGGTGACACCAGTGAACCTCATGGAACCAAGGCTCTGTTGTGACACTTGGGAACTACAGAGACCATTGCTGAGCAACCAAAAAGTCCATTGTGACAGATCAAGGTCTGATGGAACCCAAAAGAGCATTGTGACACCGTGGGGCCCCATGGACCCAAATCTCCATTGTGACAGTGCAGAACCTCATGGAACCAAGGGGCCTTTGTGACACAGCAAGGCCTCAGGAGTTCAAAGGACTCAAACATTCCTTGAAGGGTTCTGCCTTGGATGAAGGGGAACATCCTGGGTGGCACCTTAAGCTTGGCACACACCTGAGGAGTGTGACTGTTTTCAATGGGGAAAGCTTGGAGTTTTAGATTCTTCAAAAATAGAAAAAGGAAACACTCCTGTTTACCTGATTGCAGTCAGTTCTCCAAGCAAAGCAGGTCCCAGATGAGTGAGGACAGACAGGATGGGCTTGGGCAATGTGGAGCAAGGTTGTCCACACTGGGTCAGACCTCAAGGCACAGCTTCTGTGAGCAGGCCAGACCTCCTGAGGGGAGACCCTGTATGAATATCAACCACAAAAAGCTTCCATAAAGAGAAGAGAAATAAAACACACTCTTTAAAATACAAATGTATATTTCTAAGAATGTCTTTGAATTATTTCTCCATAATCGCAGTAGAATGAACTTCACCAGACCAGAGGGAAGCCAAGGCAGAGCCATGGTTTGTCAGGACTTGCTGGATCCCAATCAGCCCCGTGGTGCATTTGGTGCTGAGCCCTTGAACCTCAGGGCCTGAGAGGAGATTGCACAAACCTTTCCAGGAGTCCAAATCAGAAGAAAAACCCAAAGTGTCTCAAAGCATTAATGGGTCCCACTGAGGTCCATCCCCAGCACAGGCTCCTCATGGACTGCTTGCAGGAGAGAACTGGATGCCAGGATTGCCCAAAAACCCCTCAGATAGTCAGAGAAGAAAGGAAAATCCAAAGTACCTTTGAAACACTGAGTATCTCAAAATATTAATCAACCCCACCGAGTGTCAATACAAAGCTCTCAAGGGACTCGTTAAAGCAGATAATTGGGGCCATGATTGCATAAACTACTAAAAGAGTTGGTGTCAAAAGGGAAACTCCAAGTACCTTAAAAAACCTGAAGTACCTTGAAGCAGTAATGAGCCCCACTGAGTGTTGTTACTGACAAAGGCTCTCAAGGGTCTAATTAAAGGAGATAATTGGAGGCCACGATTGCACAAAGTTCTCAGAGACTCCAAGGCAAAAGCAAAACCCAAAGTCCTCTGAAAAACCTGCAATCCCTGGGAGCATGAAGGAGCCCCCAGGGCCATTCCTGACCAAGGCTCCCCAGGGACTCGTCCCAGCAGATCCCTGAGGCCACTGGCATGTGGGGGGATGCTGAGGGCAGGACAAGGGGTGACAGTGCCCAGCCTTGCTGGGGCTGTGCCAGGAGGCCCCAGTGGCTCAGGACAAGGTGTCTCCTCCCAGCTCTTGGTGGCACAGACCCTGCTGTGCCCCAGGGCACCAAGACTTGGCTTCTCTTTGTCCCCACCTGTCATCTCTGCCTCCAATTTCCTGCTCTAACTGGAAACTGGGGACACTTTCTCAGTTATGTCCCTCAGTGGGACCCATGAACAGTATCAGAAACTTTGGAGTTCAATTATGGCTGAATTCTTGAGAGGTTTCCTAACAAACCATGCCTCTGCCTTGATTTCCCTCTGGCCTAGTGCAGTTCGTTAGGAAGGTTTCCTACTACAGTTATGGAGAAATATTTTAAAGAGATTCTTACAAATACACATTTGTATTTTAAAGGATGTATTTTATCACTGTTCTCTTTAGAGCAGATGTGATTGCAGCATTTTGTGAATGATATTGATCCAGGGTCTCTCCCCAGGAGGTCCTGCCTGCTCACAGAAGCTGTGCCTTGATTCTGACCCAGTGTGGACAACCTTGCTCCACATTCCCCATCCCATCCTGTCTGTCCTCACTCACCTGGGACCTGCTTTGCTGGGAGAACTGGCTGCACTCAGGCAGAGGGTTTTTTCCTTTTTTTCTTTCAGTTTTGAAGCAATCTAAAACTCCTAATTTCCCCCACTGAAAACAGACACACTCCTCAGGTGTGTGCCAGCCCAAGGCCCCACCAAGGAGGTTCAGCTCCGGGGATCGGCGCTTCAGGGGCGGTGCCTGCAGTCGGCGCCATCTTTCCTTTCTGCCTCTAACTCCCATCATGCCCCGCGGCCCCATAGAGCCCTATTGGAGCTAAGACTACAATGCCCATCATGCCCCACGCTCCAGAGAACCCTCCCGGTATCCACTCCCCATCTGCCCCATACGTGCCCCCGGACCCTCCAGGATCTGTAATTGCCCCCTCAGGGCCCATTCTTGACCACCCAAAGACGTCCCCAGATCCCCTTAATGCTCCCAACCCCATAGATTCCCCTTACAGCTATTTCTGGGAATTCATCTCCTGCCCTCCCCAGCGAGCTCAAAGCACCTCATAACCCAGTCCCACGCCGAAAACTCCTGCCCTGCCCGGTGCCCTAAAGAGTCAGGTTAGAGCTCCCCAGGCTCCCCTCAAGTCCTCCTGACTCGTATACGTTCCCCCCTGAGGAGCTGAAGCTGCCACTCAGAGGCAAACGTGTTTCTCAAGTGCCTTCCCAGAGCCCCAAACTAGCCATAAGAACCACTTCCGGGACTACAGCTCCCATGATGCTCCGCTGTCCCGGTAAAACGCCATTCTAACCATGCCTTCAACTCCCATCGTGCCCCGCGCCCCTCAAAGACACACTGCAGCTGCGCCTACAACTCCCGTGATGCTCCACGGCTCCATTGAACCTTATTATACCCGCGACTACAACTCCCATAATACCCCGCGCCCCAGAGAGCCCCCTTAGAGCCCCCGAGTGCCCGTCCGGACCCCGAATGGCCCCAGATTCCCCTCCCTGACCGCCAAGGCCTCCCTGAAACAGCCAGGTAACATCCGAAGCCCAGACTTTCCCTCAGGATCTCTAAGTTCTCTGTTAGTGCCCACTCGATGTTCCCAAGTGTCCTCCCGTCCTCAACTTCCTTCTAAATTCTTTCCCCAGACTCAAAATTGCCACGAATGTGCCCCAGAAATGTCTCCCTGGACCCGAAGTGTCCCCCTAGTTCCTGCTGGAGAAAAAGATGATAATAAAGGTGACAAAATGACTACAATTATTACAAATTAACAAATATTACAAATTATCAAAAAGGGAGAAATAAATAATCAATAGAGCTTATTTAATTAATGAAGGAAATTGTGTTACTTAGAACCATTGGCCAATGATTTTTTTGGTTGCTAATAATGGAGTTTTATTATAAATATAAAAATTTGGTTATAAAAATATAGAATAGTAATTTTATAAATAAGAAAAATATAATTGTATTTTAATATTTAAGAACATTTTAAATTGAAAAATAAAACGATGAGGTTTTTCTTCTATTTTGGGTTGTCAGTCAAAGGTGGGTGATATCATGACACAGTTATGATGGGGGTGAGGAGCAGGTTGTCCAAACAGGGCCAGCCAGCAAGGGGCTCATTCTTCTCTGTGCCCAGAGCTCCTAAGGAGACATTCAGCATCAAGATCAGTCTGGAAATGCTTCTATCTGTCATGAATGTCGTTCTATTTGTACAATTTATCAGACAACAAGATTAAATTTTCCGGCAATTTTTTTAATAGTAGCAATTGTATATAAATGAATACAATCAAAATATATTGGATATGTGTATTTGAATATATTAAAAATTTGGCAGTTAGTAATTTAGTAAAATTGAGGTTCTTATAAAGCATAAGCAAAACCAACTGGGGGTACGGGGAGGGGCTCGCCCTTCCTCACATACTGAACAATCAAGGCCAAAAATCCCACTTATCTACTATATGTTAATACATATTAATACAGAAGTTTCTAGAAAATTCCTCCAAGTTTCTATTCCTAAAATCTACATCACTATGTGTACAGCGCATGCTCTACTTATGGGTTAGGAGGTCTCTCATCCTTTTGAGGGTCTTATTTCCGATGAAGGCTCATCATCTTCATCAGTGACCGAGGTGTGACCTGCAGGTAGCACAGGTGCACTGTGTGACTGAGCAGATGTTTTCCATAACAAGACTTTAATTGAGTCCCATGCTTGGAATCATCCCATTTTGGCCCATTTCAAGGTCAAAACTTTCTATTTCTAGATGCTGCTTGTCAGACTATGCCCTTCTACTATTCCCTTTCAACATCTGGAGATTTGTCTCATATTTGTCTCACATTTCTTTTTTTTGGCTTTGTAACAATTATTTTCTATTGATATGAATACAATTTTGCTAATATAGTTACAATTTAGTTAGCACGAATCACATTTGTCACATACATACACATCTGTGAGACTTTCCTGTCCAATCATTATCCATCCCAACCCTGGCACATCCCAAGTCCAGCAATTTGCATGCACAGAAAGCCAAAACTCGGCAATTCCCCGGTTCCAGCACCAGCACTGCCCAGATCTGGTGATTTGTGGGTGCCAGGACTGCAGATGCAGCAGATTGTTGACGCTGGCAGTGCCCAGGTCTGGCGTTTGCCAGCGTCGGTGCCGCCCAGAGCCGTCAGTTTCCTGCTGCTGGGGCCCTCGGGGGTTCTGGCTGAGCAGGAAAGGTGAGCCTGTGCCGGGAGCTTTTCTTGGCTGGAGCAAAGGCTGGGCACGCAGAGACCTTCCTGGCACTGTGCCCTGGGCCAGCAGGGATTGTGCTGCTGGAGCCCACCCTAAATTTCTTCTGTCAGGCAGCTTTAGGACATGGAGGAGCCAGAGCAGACCCTCAGCTTTCTGGATTCATCCAGAAGAATCCTGTGTGTGCAGCAGCCTGGGAACAGGGTTTCCATGCCAGGGGGGGCAATTCAGAGCCCTTTTCTCCCCCATGGGCTGAGGGTGTGGCACTTGCCATTTGCAAGGGCCCTGCAGGTGCCAAAGGGGCCGTTTTCAATCTGCTGAGAACAGTCGGAACTGAGAGCCTGTCCTAAACCTGCTTTTCCTGAAAATGTACTCAAGGAATCTTCTTTTTTCGCAGTCTCAGCCTCTGTGTGCGTGCAGGTGTACGGAGTGAAGGATGGAACGGGTCTATTGGGGGGGGATGTTCTCCTTCTCTAGTGGTTTTGGTTTTGTTGTTGTTGTTCTTGTTGGACTTGTTTGGTTTTTTGGATGGGTTTGATTATTACGGTTTATAATTTTACATTTTATCTTAATATTCGTAATCACCTCCTCGTGGCAGCTGTGGGCAGAGCTCTGTAGCTGTGTGTGACACTTGTGTGTGGCACAGTGAAGGTGTCCAGGGGGGCCTTGCCCGAGCTGTGTGCAGAGGAATCCCCATCAGGCCAGGCTGGGGGTGCTCCGTGGCCGGTGCCTTGCGTTGACTGGAAGCTGCCATGGAGCGTCTCCAGGGATGGAAGGTTGGGGCTGCCAGGGCTGTGGTGTCACAGACAGGGGAACGCTGGGGCTGCCACAGCTGCCGTGTCCCAGAGAGGGGAATGTTGGGGTGCCCTGCTCCTGGCCCGGCCCCAACAGCTCTGCCAGCTCCTCTCAAGGACACAAAGGCTGAGCCAAAGGGTGAGAATTGCGGGAGGGGCTGAGCTGGGAGGGACCCGGTGGGATCATGGAGTCCAGGGCCCAGCCCTGCACAGACAGCCCAACAAGGCGAGGCTGTGCATCCCTGGGAGAGGTGTCCAAAGGCTCCTGGAGCTGTGCCAGCCTTGCAGCTGGGAGCATTTTTTGGGGATCCTGGTCAGTGATGAAGGGTCATTTGGTAGGAGGAAGGGAGGAAGGGAGGAAGGGAGGAAGGGAGGAAGGAAGGAAGGAAGGAAGGAAGGAAGGAAGGAAGGAAGGAAGGAAGGAAGGAAGGAAGGAAGGAAGGAAGGAAGGAAGGAAGGAAGGAAGGAAGGAAGGAAGGAAGGAAGGAAGGAAGGAAGGAAGGAAGGAAGGAAGGAAGGAAGGAAGGAAAGGAAGGAAGGAAGGAAGGAAGGAAGGAAGGAGCGGCTATGAATGTTATTCTATTTATGCAATTTATCAAACAACAAGATTAAATTTAGCAGCAGATTTTTGATAGTAATTTTTATAAATTTATACAATCAAAGTATTTGAGATGAATAGAATCAAAGTAAAGAACACACATATTTCAGGATATGTAAAATTTAAGAGTAAGTAATTTAGTATAATTGAGGTTCGTATAAAGCATAAGCAAAACCGACTGGGGGTACAGGGAGGGGCTCACACTTCCTCTCCTACCAAAGCATCCAGGCTAACAATCCCACTTATATACTGTAGGCTACAGAAGATTCTAGGAAACTCCTCCTAGTTTCTATTCCTAAAATCTACGTCACTACGTTCTTTGTGCATGCTCTACTAATGGTTAGGGGTCTCTCATCCTTTTGAGGGTCTTATTTCCGATGAAGGCTCATCATCTTCATCAGTGTCTGCTGTGTAACCTTGCAGGTAGCACAAGCGCCCTAAGCTTGGGTTATATAACTAAGCATAAGTTCCCACAATAAAATTAAGTCCCATGCCTGGAATCATCCCAATTTGACTCATTTCAAGGCTGAAACTTTTATTTCTACATGCTGCTTATCAGACCTATGTCCTTCTACTATTCCCTTCCAACATCCTTCTTCGACTCCCAACATCTGGAAGATGTCCTTTGCCCTGTCTCACCCATCTCCCCCCTCACTCTGTAACAATTGTCTTCTATTGATCTAAATACAATTTTGCTACTATAGTTACAATTTAATTAGCACGAATCACATTTATCACAATTCCCTCATTTCTCTTTTTGATCATATTGATTTGTGCTCTAAAAAGTTGTTGCTTGGTATTCTCTATGTTCCTTCATACTAGCCTCCAATTTTTCTAATATTTCTCATGCTACATTCAGCTTTTCACACTCCTTCTCACATTTTATTAACATTTCTCATGCCATGTGAGGTTTCAGAAGGACCTCCGGGTGCCTCCTGTGCACCCACACTGTCGGGCCTATTCTTCTTTTATGTAAAAGCAAAGCAGCTAATAGTTGCTGTAAAGTTATTTATTGCAGAAGCACATCAGTCTCAAAAGCAAATACAAGGCAAGGCAAAGCAATGGCATAAAGCAATGGCAAAGCTGCAGTGGCAAAATGCAATGGCAAAATGCACATGGCATAAAGCCATGGCATAGAGCCCCAGCTCTCCCTGATGCATGTTCTTTTATAGAAACTTTCCAACTAGCTAAGACACAAACTCGGACCACTATTCCTTAACCTATTAGAATTCTGGTTTCTTAGCACGCCAGGCTACGTATAGACTACGTTCATGGCCTATCTTGTTCTAACTGAAAAATGTAAGCAATATTCTTAACTCTAACTCTATTATGTCTGAAGCTAGGTTCTTGGAGCCTCTAAGGAAACACTAGCATGTTTTTCAACCTTCACTAGAACATGTACTACTTTTCAGGCATCTAAGTCCTTTTGCTTACTAAAAGCACTTAGAATTTATTCCATTTACTTACTTATTTTCTCTCTCTCTTATGTTACAACTTAAATTTTCACTTCTGCCTTATAGGTGAGAGGCCTAATATACTTCAATCCATCTAAAGGTTTCAACTCAATCCCTGCATTCTGATCTCTCCCTGAAGGATTCAGAGAGACTCCTGACTTACTGACTCCAACAATGCCAGGGTATTCACTTTGCATTCAATCACCATTTTCTCATTCTCTCTCGAGTGTGAGTAGATCGTGCTTTTAGTACCATCGAGAAATTTACTTTCCTTTTTGCTGTTGATTCTGGATCCATGGGCATGGCTGTAAGTAGCATTCCTGGAATTATTGAGTGGATTACTCTAATTAGATGGGGTATCATGAAAGGCAGAAACAATAGTCCTAAACCAAAACATAATAGCATGAATCCCAATTTTTTCCCCCACACAGCCCCCAAAAGGTTTATCCCCCCAATCAGCTTTCAGGATAGAATTCCGTTTTTGAACTGGTACATGTGCCACTCTTTTAATTTCATCAGCAAGTTTTGTGATGGCCTCCCTGTGATCATCTGTTTCCACACAGCACTCAGATTCATTAAACCTCCCACAAACTCCTCCTTCTTCTGCCAGCAGATAATCTAGGGCAATTCTCTTTTGATATACAAATGCTCACATTTGTGAATGCTGTTTGGCCAACAACTTTAAAGTGTCTGCTGTATGGTTTGAGATGACTTCCACTACTGCCTGGAGCCTTATCAACCAATTTAGTAGGTAAATTGGAGTTCTATATCCCCAAGACCCATCCTGAGCCCAAGTTGCAGGTTCATAGTGTGCTATAATTCTTTCTGCAGGCCATTCTTCATCTTTCCATTTTTTGGTTTCCTCCCGCCATTGGAAAGTCGAGATTTAATTCTCTTTTTTCTCTTTCTAAGGTTTCATAAAGTGGTGTTCCTAGTATATTGTCCTTAGACCTTGGTATGACAAAGAAGGAGGGCCATAGAACTCCTAAGGTACAAGTTCCTTCCCACTTTCAGGGTAGTTCACTGTATGCTCGTTGCCCACAAATCCAGTATATTCCATCAGGGGCTTTCCATCTGTTTTCTGTGCTTTCTGGTTGTTCCCAATAAGATTTTAAGTCTTTTATAGATTGGTAGGGATTAGCTCCAGGACTGCTATGCCAGCAAAAATCAGTTTGATTATTCCACTCACAATCCATTTCTTTTGCTATTCCCCAATATCCAGTAGGACTCTTGGGTCGCCAGGTCTTTGTGTTATTGTCTGAATTTACTACTAAAGTAGATAGGCAAGGAGTATATCCTACCACTTCAGTGTATTTTCTCCCCTCCTGAATTATACAAACTGTTCCAATTACTGGATGACTCAGGACCCAACCCTCAGGCTGTTTTAATGTCTTAGAAATTTGTGTATGATTCCATTTTAAAAATTGTTCTGGAGCTAAACCCTCACCTCTCCATGGCCATCTTTCAGCCATTCCAAGTCCTCCACAAACAAAACATTTAGATAATCCCAATTCTGTGGCAATTTCTTCCATCTGATCTGCAAACAGATTTTTATTTGAAGTTGGCAAATCCCAGTCGCTAAAGTGCTGTTTTAATTGTTTATACAGCTCATCCAGTTCCTCTAACTCTTTCCCTCTGATCTTTTTCCTATCCTTCATTGTTTCTTTTTTGTTTTCCTATTAATTTTCTCTTTGGCCCTTTTCCTTTTCATCCTTTTTAAAACACAAGAAATTTTCATATCTAGGACAAAGTTGATCATTGTTAGGATAAGGAGCTCTCCCACTGAATCCCAAATTCCTTCTCACCCAATACCATTTTGGAATTTTCACACAAAATTCTAAGAAACTGCTACAATCGTAACCAGCAGCACTAACATGTGACTGTGCCACAAAAACTCATTCCATCTTATCCTTGACCCACATGGAATGACTGCATTTGTCACAGGGATCAGGAATGGTTTGTTTCTTTACTGCTGGCTCTTGTGCTGCTTGTTGTCTTGGAATTTGTTCCTGCATGGCTTGTTCTCTTCTGCTTCATGCAGTCTTATGGCTTTGGCCAGTTGCCAGGGCTATTATTGTAAGCACAATGAAAATAATCCTCAGGAAATTTAACTTTCTACCCGTCTCAAGGCCCCTCGGGTTGCAACCAAGGGCAGAGATGTCAATCTTCTTGGTAGCAAAGGTTTTATCCTGGGATTTGTCTCTTTTTGGCATCCTTGGCCTCATAAAGCTCATATAAAGCCATTTTAGCTTTTTTTCTTCCAAAGATGGCATCAATTATTTGTAGTTCTGCAGCACTGCCCTATCTCTTTCCCTAGATTGATCAGCTATTTTTCCTAATCCACTAAAGCTCCGGAGATATGCCAACTACAACAAAATTTGTTTTCACACTGCTTCAGTTTGTTTTACTGGTCTTTTTCTGCTTTGAATTCAGGGATGGTAGTTAAATATTTGTCACCATCAATAGATACACTCACGATGCCAATCAGCTGCTGAAACAAATCTATGACGTGGCACATAGATTTCTTCTCCACAACAATTGTCATTTATAATACACTGGTCTATAATATTATGGATTGTTTGTTCTTTAGTCTGTACAAAAGCTAATATGGTGAGGAGTAGTTGGTCTTGGTTCTCTATTAGTTGAATTGCTGCAAAAAAGGTCCCATTTTCTTGTCTCAATGGTTAAGCATAAAGGTAATTGAAAATCTTTCTGTTGTTAGCTGTCCATATACACAATCTAAACAACTTCAACAAATCAATTGTCTCTCTTTTTCTTTTGCCCTATTTACCCTCCACCATTAATTAAAACACCAGGTACAAACAATACAAATCCAAGGGCAGCGTTCTAAGCCATGATTATTACATTCCCAATGTGTTAATTGTTGTAGGGCCTCCTCAATAATGGGTGTTACAAGTCTCTTTTTCTGGAGTTGCAGCTCCTCAAATGAATCAGTTAATGTTGACCATCAGAAGCTCCTGAGAAACTTTTCAATCCATCTGGGCTTTTCCCACTGATCAGGGAGGGGTCTGATTCTTTCCCATGGGCGCTGCTCAGCCTCTGAATGCAATGAGGTTGCAGTTGGCAGCCAATGCAGGATGTCTAAATGACAACCATGTACTTCTCAAAACAACTTCAATTGATATTTCAAGCAGTAAAACCATACAATAATATCTTTCCTGTTATATATCCCCCTTTTGTCCCAAGATACAATGATTTTATGTCAGTTTCTTATAGACTGTAGCTTTTGGCACCAAGTACTCCTTTCCACCTAATCATGAATTTATTTCAATTTCTCTATGTTTTTGAATCTGGATGGAAATTTAATCAACTTTTAAATTCCCTTTGTAGTTTGATTTTTAGGTCTCCTGGTGCTGAAATAATTTTCCAGTCTTTACTTTGTATCATTTTTTTTACTAGTGAAGCATGAATCCAGCCTTTTTCTGCCGTTTGGACTGCTGCTTCTGTGGTTAAAAGAACCAGAAATGGTCCCTGCCATCGAGGTTCTAAACTTTCTCCTCTCCAGTATTTTATCAACACATACTGTCCTGGTCAGATAGAATGTATTGGAAAATCGAGAGGAGTTGTTTGAGCTAAAATGCCTTTCTCTCTTAATTCCCTCAAATTGTGATGGTTGTAAGATACCCCTGGATGGTTTTGTCCCCGACTAGTGAGGGATCCATTGTCATGTCTTGGGGGTAAGGGAATCCATATAACATCTCATATGGTGAGATCCCAGTTTTGGAGTGGGGCTTGGTTCTTATATTTAACAGGGCTAAGGGAAGGCATCTGGTCCATGGTAATTTGGTTTCTATCACTAATTTAGTTAGTTGTTGTTTAATAATTTGGTTCATCCTTTCAACTCATCCTGAGCTTTCAGGATGCCATGGGCTATGATATTCCCAGGTAATTCCTAGTGCTTGGCTTAAACTGTTAATTATTCTCGAGGTAAAATGAGTGCCCAGATCTGAATCAATAATTTGTACTAATCCAACTCTTGGAATAATATGCTCCAACAAAATTTTGGTTACCATTTGAGCTGTGGCCCGAGCTGCAGGAAATTCTTCTACCCACTGAGTCAACTGATCTACTATAACCAGCAGATATTTCCACCTGCCTATTTTAGGTAATTCAGTGAAATCAACTTGGATCTTTTTGAATGGCCAATAGGCTGTCCCATGGCCTCCAGAGGGAGAATTCCTCAACATCTTTTTGTTCATCTTCTGACATGTGAGACATCCTTGTGTGATTTGTTTCCCAATTTCAAATATTCCCATACACCTATAAAATTTTAATAATTGATCACAAAGTGCCCTTGTGCCCCAGTGAGTTCTTCAATATAAGTTGTCCAGGATCTGTTGGGCTATGGGTTTTGGGACTACTTTTCCACCATCAGGTAGAATCCATTCTCCTGCCTTCAGGGATGGCCCTAGCTCCTTTGTAGCTTCTACCTCTGTTAAAGAAAAGTATGGTGTTTCAGTTTGTGTTTCTGTCTCCTTAAAAGTCATAATTACACTGTTGTTTTCCCTTAAGGCAGCCTTTTTTGCTTCATCATCAGCCAAATTGTTTCCTCTTATTTTAATGTCTTTCCCCCTCTGGTGTCCTTTTACATGTACAACTGCTATCTTTTTCGGACATTTTAAAGCCTCAAGTATTTCACTGACTAATCCTTAATGTATTAATACTTTTCCTTGGGTGTTTCTTTCCAGATCTTTCCAAAGGTATGCACAATCCCAAAAGCATGCTTCGAATCCGTATATATGGGTCTCTCTTGATGCTTTAATAACAACAATGCATGGAGTAATGTATAAAGTTCACAGGCTTGTGCTGACTAGGACGAGCTAAGGGAAGCAGATTCTTTTACTTCTAATTTTTCTCCACTAATTATAGCATACCCAGATTTTCTTTTCCCATTTACTACTCGTGATGATCCATCAATAATTTTTCTCCTGTTCGCTGTTCATGTTCTCTTAAATTTGGATGTATTTTTGTTTCTATCTCTATGACTTCCATGCAATCATGTATTATTTTTCCCCTGGGTCCCCATACAGAAACTGGACTGGGCTTTGTACGTTTGCCACTGTCAACTCTAATTCTGGAGAGGTTATCAAGTTAGCCTCATATTTTAATATTCCACTTTCTGTTAACCATTTTTCAGCCTTTTGAGCAAGAATTCCTCTCATGTTATGGGGGGTGTATACTTCCAGTGGTGCCACAAAAGTTATTTTTCGAACCTCTTCTACTAACAATGCCGTTGCTACAAGAGCTTGTAAACATGTTAGCCAGCCCTTGGAACTGGATTGAGCAACTTAGAATAATATCCCACTGGCTTTCTGCTTCCTGCCCAATCCTGAGTCACTACTCCATAAGCTCTTTGATAGGTTGTTGTCCTGGTTTTGGGCAAATTTGGGGGAAAACCTCCAGAAGGAGCCCCCAGACAGCAAACCCCACGACTCCTCCCCCCCACCCCACCGGGTTCGGGAAGAATTTCCTCGGAGAAGAGTGGGAGAAAAAACCTGTTTATTTAACAAGCAAGACACTCCCCAGCACAGGGAAGAAAGACAACACCAGCTGACAAAAAAAACTCTTTCACCGTTCTGAAGGGATGACAAGTTCAGTCTCTCTGGCGAGTGGTCGCTCAATTATCAGTCTCTGGCGCTGGGGATGACTGCTGCAGGTGACAGAGTGTAGACTCCCGGTGTTTCTTGGGGTTTCCCAGGTCCCCATCCGGAACAGGTTCAGATGGTATCCAGGAGAGGGAGGGGACGGGGTGGAAGAGAAAACAGTCCAGGGAAAAAGTTGGACTGCTTAGCTGAACTAACTAATAAGAAAAAAAAGCAAGGGCAAAGCGAAGGAAAGAAAAAGAGGCAGAAGCGAGCAAGCAGGCAAGCAAGCAGGCAAGCAAGCAAGCAAGCAAGCAAGCAAGCCGAGCTAAAACCTCTCCTAAACATAGACCATGGGGGAGGTGAGCCGGCTGATAACAAGACAAAACAAAGCTTCACTCTCAGAGTCAGTCCTGGAAGCACAGGACATAATACCAAACATAATCAGGACACACGATTGGAGATACAAACACCATAACATCACCCTAGGACATTCCACCCCTTATCTCCATATCGTGAACATACTAAACAGCATGTAAAAACTTCAGCAAGTAGAAATTTCCATCTTTCACTTACTCGGACACATTTTCTTCCATCTCACTTGCTCAAACCTTCGACACTTACACATTTCCTTCTATCTCACTTGCTCAGACCTTTGACACTTACATATTTCCTTCTGTCTCATGCTGCCTCACCCCACAATCAGATCTCCCTGAGGCACACATCGTGTTGTTCCATCTCTCTGCATTACCCACCATGTACAACCTGGTCCTTGAGCAAAGACAATCCCACGAATGGGTTTGTCTGTACTCGGGGCAGAATTGATCCAAACTGCCTTCCCTAACAAACCTCTGATATGTGCCACTGGGACTTTGTCTCCATCTACTATATTCAGGGACTCAGACTGGGCAGGGCCCGCTCTGTTGGTGGAACCCCGGTGTTAACTAACCAAGTGGCCTTTGCTAAATGCTGCTCCCAGTTTTTGAATGATCCCCCACCCAATGCTCTCAAGGTGGTTTTTAACAGTCCATTGTACCTTTCCACTTTCCCTGCAGCTGGTGCATGGTAGGGGATATGGTACACCCATTCAATGCCATGTTCCCTAGCCCAAGTGTTGATAAGGCTATTCTTGAAATGAGTCCCATTGTCTGACTCAATCCTCTCAGGGGTGCCATGCCTCCAAAGGACCTGCTTTTCCAGGCCCAGGATGGTGTTCCGAGCAGTGGCATGAGGCACAGGGTAGGTCTCCAACCATCCAGTGGTGGCTTCCACCATGGTCAGTACATAGCGCTTGCCCTGGCGGGTTTGAGGCAGTGTGATGTAGTCAATCTGCCAGGCCTCTCCATACTTGTACTTGGACCACCGCCCCCCATACCAGAGGGGCTTCACCCGCTTGGCTTGCTTGATGGCAGCGCATGTCTCACAGTCATGGATAACTTGAGAAATACTGTCCATGGTTAGATCCACCCCTCGGTCTCGTGCCCACTTATATGTGGCATCTCTGCCCTGATGACCTGAGGCATCATGGGCCCATCGAGCCAGGAACAACTCTCCCTTGTGTTCCCAATCAAGGTCTATCTTCGACACCCCTATCTTTGCAGCCTGATCTACCTGCTGATTGTTTTTCTGCTCTTCATTAGCCCTACTTCTGGGAACATGGGCATCTACATGGCGAACCTTCACAGGTAATTTCTCTAACCGGGTAGCGATATCTTTCCACTCTTCAGCAGCCCAAATTGGTTTTCCTCTACGCTGCCAGTTAGCCTCTTTCCATCTCTCCAACCATCCCCACAGAGCATTGGCTACCATCCATGAGTCGGTATAAAGGTAAAGCTTTGGCCACTTCTCTCTTCCTGCAATGTCTAAGGCCAGTTGAACCGCTTTGAGTTCAGCAAGTTGACTGGATCCACCCTCTCCTTCAGTGGCCTCTGCTACCCGTTGCGTGGGACTCCATACGGCTGCTTTCCACCTCCGATTCATCCCCACAATGCGACAGGAACCGTCGGTGAATAGAGCATAGCGTGTTTCCTCTGCTGGCAGTTGGTTATATGGCGGAGCTTCTTCAGCCCGTGTCACTGGTTCTTGTTCTTCATCTGTGACACCAAAACTTTCACCTTCAGGCCAATTTGTAATTACTTCCAAAATCCCAGGGCGATTCAGTTTTCCAATCCGGGTGCGCTGTGTAATGAGGGCAATCCACTTGCTCCATGTAGCACTGGTGGCATGGTGGGTTGAGGGAACCTTTCCTCTGAACATCCACCCCAGCACTGGTAGTCGGGGTGCCAGAAGGAGTTGTGCTTCTGTGCCAACCACCTCTGAGGCTGCTTGGACCCCTTCGTAGGCGGCCAAGATCTCCTTCTCTGTTGGGGTGTAGTTAGCTTCAGACCCTCTGTAGCTCCAACTCCAAAATCCTAATGGTCGGCCCCGAGTCTCACCAGGCACCTTCTGCCACAGGCTCCAGGACAGACCATGGTTCCCGGCTGCAGAGTAGAGCACGTTCTTCACATCTGGTCCCGTCCTGACTGGGCCAAGGGCTACTGCATGAGCAATCTCTTGCTTGATCTGGGCGAAGGCTTGCTGCTGCTCAGGGCCCCAGTGGAAATCGTTCTTCTTGCGGGTAACCAGGTAAAGAGGGCTCACGATCTGACTGTACTCAGGAATGTGCATCCTCCAAAAACCTATGGCGCCTAAGAAAGCTTGTGTCTCCTTCTTGTTGGTTGGTGGGGACATAGCTGTGATTTTGTTGATGACATCAGTAGGAATCTGACGCCGTCCATCTTGCCACTTCACTCCCAGGAACTGGATCTCTCGAGCAGGTCCCTTAACTTTACTCTTCTTGATGGCGAAGCCGGCTTCCAGGAGGATTTGGATGATTCTCTCTCCTTTCTTGAACACTTCTGCTGCTGTGTTCCCCCACACAATGATATCATCAATATATTGTAAATGTTCTGGAGCCTCACCTTTTTCTAGTGTAGTCTGGATCAGTCCATGGCAGATAGTAGGACTGTGCTTCCACCCCTGGGGCAGACGATTCCAGGTGTACTGCACTCCCCTCCATGTGAAAGCGAACTGAGGCCTGCATTCTGCTGCCAGAGGAATGGAGAAAAATGCATTGGCGATATCGATAGTGGCGTACCACTTTGCTGCCTTGGACTCCAGCTCGTACTGCAGTTCCAGCATGTCTGGCACGGCAGCGCTCAGTGGTGGAGTCACCTCATTCAATGCACAATAGTCTACGGTCAGTCTCCATTCTCCTTCAGATTTACGCACAGGCCAGATGGGGCTGTTGAAGGGTGAGTGGGTTTTGCTGACCACCCCTTGGCTCTCCAGCTCACGGATCATTTTATGGATGGGAACCACAGCATCTCGAGTTGTTCTGTATTGTCGGCGATGCACTATGGAAGTGGCAATTGGTACCTTTTGCTCTTCTCCTTTCAGAAGTCCTACAGTACTTGGATTCTCAGACAGTCCAGACAAGGTGTTCAATTGCTGGATGCCCTCTGTCACCACAGCTGCTATCCCAAATGCCCACCTGAATCCTTTTGGATCTTTAAAATACCCCCTTCGGAGGTAATCTATGCCCAAAATGCATGGGGCCTCTGGGCCAGTCACAATAGGATGTTTTTTCCATTCATGTCCAGTCAAGCTCACATCAGCTTCCACCAAGGTAAAGTCCTGTGATCCACCTGTCACACCAGCAATAGAAACAGATTCTGCCCCCACATATCTTGATGGGACTAATGTGCATTGGGCACCAGTATCAACCAAAGCTTTATACTTTTGTGGTTCCGATGTGCCAGGCCAACGAATCCACACAGTCCAGAAGACACGATTTTCCCTCGCCTCTCCCTGGCTAGAGGCAGGGCCCCTCTAAGCCTGTTTATCCTTCTTTCCTTGGGCATATGTCTTAGAGGTTCCTTCAAGGGGATCAGATATATCATCATCATCATACTTGGCAGCTTGGCTACGGGCAACTGGAGCTGCTCTCCTTTTGGTGGAACTTCCTCTTTGGGTCTTGCCTTCCTTCAATTCACGCACCCGTTGTGCCAGAGCAGCAGTAGATTTTCCATCCCATCTCCTCATGTTTTCTCCGCAATCACGTAGGAAGAACCACAGCTCAGCTCGTGGGGTGTACCTCCTCTCCCCATCAGGGGAACGTCTGCGTTGGATACCAGGGCCTCTAATTTGTACTGCTGAGATTTGGAGAAGGTCCTCTTTAATCTCCTCCCTGAGTCTTTTATGATTCTCCTCTATCTTGTCTTCTAATTTCTGCAGACGTGTTTCCACAGCTGCAATTCTGGCATGTGTTGGGCCATGCACAGCATCTGCATATGCTTGGAGCTTCTTTGCCATATCAAGCACGGTCTCATCCCTCTCGTCCCGCTTCATTATTGCTAAAGCAGAAGCATATTCATGGGGCCCAAGCCGTACAAGTTTTCGCCACATCACAGATGTACATGGTACCAAGTCCGGATTCCTAGTTGTTATGTCATCTGAGAAGATAATCTCTGCCACTGCCATTTCTCTCAGGCGTTGGATCCCTTGTTCTATCGTCTTCCAGTGGGTCTGCTGCATATAAAGATCATCTGCACACAGGTATCTTTGTGCTACACTGTCCAGGACCCGTGCCCAGAGGCTGTGAGGGTTAGGCCCTCTCATCATTCCTTGGTCGATGACAGGATCATGTGACAGGGATCCCAAATGCCTGGCTTCAGTGCCATCCAGAATTGTAGCCTCACCTGCAGCATCCCAAAGACGGACCAACCAACTAATTATAGACTCATCAGGTCGTCGGGTGTAATCCTTTCTTAGGCCACGGAGGTCCTTTAGGGAAAAAGACTCAATATTGGCCTCTGATCTTTTACCAGTTGCTTAACTCCTGGTTTTATGTCGAGGAGGCATCGAGGGTCCTTCTCCTGCATCATCATCATCATCGTCATCCACTGGTCGATCAGTCTTGTCTGTGCACTTTCCACTTCTCGTGCTGGTAGCAACAGCCATTGGTTGAGGCTTACTGACAGGTTTAGCTGCTGGCTTAGGCTCACTGTCTGGTGTAGTTGTTGGCCTCGAGCCTGGGGTGTTGGCTGCAGCCTGAGTGACTGGGATAGTGGCTGATTTATCTGCCTGTCCCCCTTCCTCTGTCTGCTGCCCTACAGTATCTAGCAGGGTACGGTAAGCATATGCCAGGGCCCAGCTCACTGCAATGATCTTCTTCTCCTTAGAATTACCATGGCACTTCTCTTTCAGGTACTTTGCCACCTCAGCTGGGTTCTGAATTTGTTCACATGGAAAATCCCAGGATGTAGGGTCAGAAAATTCCTTTAAGATTTGGCCCATATCCTCCCATTTCCCACACCATTCAGGATTCCTCACGCCTGGCTCTACTCTGGGGTCAGGGGTCTCAGCCCCTCTAGAAATCTCAGCTCTCATTCTAGAGAAACTGCAGACTGTATAGAGAAAGCTTACTATATTAAACACCAGAAAGATGGTCTCTTTAACACTCAGGGGGAACTGAACATTCTCTAATAAGGATGTAACAAATTCAGAGGAGAAGAAGGAGAACAAAGGCTGAAAAGCCTCATCCCCTGCTTCTCCTCTAACAAACTGAGTGCACAACCACAACCAAGAACCATACATTCCTGGAACAGATTCCAGCACCTTTATAAATCTCCTGCAGGCCATTAAAACCAAGCCCAACCCGATGGATATTTTGGTCAATGCCCCTCTCCTACAGAAACTACGCATTAGGGACAATACCGGAGCTATTTCTGGATAAGCAAATAAACCCAGGGACCACAGAGGTATTAAGACCTCAAAAAACCCTAGGGACCAAAAACCCATGCAGGCCGCCACCCCAAAAGACATGAATTCCAACAACATAGCCAATAACTGCTCTATACCAACACAAAAGAATTTGAACCAAATTATTATTATTAGAACAGGGTTTTTTCCCACTTTCTCGAGCCTCGAGTTGGGCGCCAATTTATTTGTCCTGGTTTTGGGCAAATTTGGGGGAAAACCTCCAGAAGGAGCCCCCAGACAGCAAACCCCACGACTCCTCCCCCCCACCCCACCGGGTTCGGGAAGAATTTCCTCAGAGAAGAGTGGGAGAAAAAACCTGTTTATTTAACAAGCAAGACACTCCCCAGCACAGGGAAGAAAGACAACACCAGCTGACAAAAAAACTCTTTCACCGTTCTGAAGGGATGACAAGTTCAGTCTCTCTGGCGAGTGGTCGCTCAGTTATCAGTCTCTGGCGCTGGGGATGACTGCTGCAGGTGACAGAATGCAGACTGCTGGTGTTTCTGGGGGTTTCCCAGGTCCCCGTCCAGAACAGGTTCAGATGGTATCCAGGAGAGGGAGGGGACGGGGTGGAAGAGAAAACAGTCCAGGGAAAAGGTTGGACTGCCTAGCTGAACTAACTAATAAGAAAAAAAAGCAAGGGCAAAGCGAAGGAAAGAAAAAGAGGCAGAAGCGAGCAAGCAGGCAAGCAAGCAGGCAAGCAAGCAGGCATCAAGCAGGCAAGCTAAAACCTCTCCTAAACATAGACCATGGGGGAGGTGAGCCGGCTGATAACAAGACAAAACAAAGCTTCACTTTCAGAGTCAGTCCTGGAAGCACAGGACATAATACCAAACATAATCAGGACACACGATTGGAGATACAAACACCATAACATCACCCTAGGACAATAGGCAAGGAGTATATTCTACCACTTCAGTGTATTTTCTCCCTTCCCAAGTTATACAAACTGTCCCAATGACTTGATGACTCAGGACCCAACCCTCAGGCTGTTTTAATGTCTTAGAAATTTGAGTATGATTCCATTTTAAAAATTGTTCTGGAGCTGAACCCTCACCTCTCCATGGCCATCTTTCAGCCATTCTAAGTCCTCCACAAACAAAACATTTAGATAATCCCAATTCTGTGGCAATTTCTTGCATCAGATCTGCAAACAGATTTTTGTTTGAAGTTGGCAAATCCCAGTTGCTAAAGTGCTGTTTTAATTGCTTATACAGCTCATCCAGCTCCTCTAACTCTTTCCCTCTGATCTTTTTCTTATCCTCCATTGCTTCTTTGTGTTTTCCAATAAATTTTCTCTTTGGCCCTTTTCCTTTTTCATCCTTTTCAAAACACAAGAAATTTTCATATCTAGGACAAAGTTGATCATTGTTAGGATAAGGAGCTCTCCCACTGAATCCCAAACTCCTTCTCACCCAATACAATTTTGGAATTTTCACACAAAATTTTAAGAAACCGCTACAATCCTAACGAGCAGCACTAACATGTGACTGTGCCACAAAAACTGATTCCATCTTATCCTTGACCCACATGGAATGATTGCATTTGTCACAAGGATCAGGAATGGTTAATTTCTTTAATGCTGGCTTTTGTGCTGCTTGTTATGTTATAATTTGTTCCTGCATGGCTTGTTCTCTTCTGCTCCATGCAGTCTTATGGCTTTGGCCAGTTGCCAGGGGTATTATTGTAAGCACCATGAAAAGAAACCTCAGGAATTTTAACTTTCAATCTGTCTCAAGGCCCCTTGGGTTGCAACCAAGGGCAGAGATGTCCATCTTCTTGGTAACAAAGCTTTTATCCTGGGATTTGTCTCTTTTTGGCATCCTTGGCCTCATAAAGCTCATATAAAGCCATTTTAGCTTTTTCTCTTCCAAAGATGGCATCAATTATTTGTAGTTCTGCAGCACTGTCGGAGAAGGGAGACGCGGACACCATATGGTCATCAGCAAAGTCTCGTTTATTGGTACGCAGAGTGGCGATTAAATACAATGCTTAATTAGCTCATGCATAGTGCAAAATCTTAGCTCCTCATTGGTCTAGATGTGCTGCTTAGCTAAGCACTTCGGCATTCATGTTTTTCTCAATTCTACGTGCCTTCCTTATCTCAAGGACACTGTATCCTTGAGACTGAGGCTTACTTTGCTAGCCTCACCAAGTTGATCTGACTATGGCCTTTTTCTTCCAGCCATTCCTGCACCAGGCTCTCTACACTTCCCCTGTTTTCTTTTTGAGCTAGAAGAGTGGCATGCCAAGCTTTGCTAACAGTCTTTTGAATAAAATTTTGTAAGCAAGTTATCAAGCAAGGCAGCAATAAAGCTAAGCACAAGAATATACCTAACACCATAATAGCATACTTAATAACGGTTCGAATCCATCCCCCAAGACCTAGGCTTTTTAACCACTCGTCAATGCCCCAACCATCTTCTTCTTTTAGGTTGTGTAATTTCTGCTGCATGTCTTGTATCTTTTTGTGGATGGACTCAGAGTGGTCAGATAAATTCATGCAGCACATTCCCTCGAACTCCTCGCAACCATGCTGGCAACCCTACTAGGCAGGTTCTAAAAGGATTTTGTACTCCCCCTAGACTTAAGCAGATTGATTCTTGCTTTGTTATGTTAGCGAATGTTACCCATACGTTCTCCCGAGGCGCATGCTGCATTGGAAAAGATTTTGTGCGAGCAAAGTTAGCAAGCATAAGCAGTGTAATGATCATCATTTTGATTTCTTTGGCGGCCTATTCTTTTTACGCCCTGTATTGCTCCTTGTTATCTGCAGTTGTTTCACCTTTTCTATACTTTGATTCAATACCTCCTCTGGGTCTGTACCAGGCTTAACTGGTCCTACCCGAGGCCAAGGCAGGTGTGGGACTTTATGTCTGCATCTTGCAGCGATAATATGCGAATTTGCATAGATGTGCTGCCTCTTAATCCAGTTGGTAAGTTCCCACCCGGCCCAAGCTAACAGGAGCTGTTCTGGTGTCTCGTATAGGTTTCGTACCTGGGCATATGGCACTCCTGCTTCTTTTTCTAGGGCCAGACCCCAATCTGAATCTCTTAGGTCGTCACTTTGACACCTCCAGCACCACAAACTAAACACTGTTCTCTGTTCCACCCACGAGCAGTCCCCACAGCCCCCGCACTTTAGGGCTACCCAGGCTTCACACCATGACCCCCCACACGCACAACAAGGATGGCTGCTGAGAGGCTGTTCTTCCTGGTGGGCGTGGCTCTCAATCCAATCAGCCCAATTCGGTGGTGGCTGCCTTAGCGCCTCACGGGCAGCGCTGTTATAGCGTCCCAACTTCTGTAAATAGGGCCGTAAGGTCACCGTCAACCTCTGCTGGATCCGCTTTTGGTCGACTGGAGCCAGCCGCCTCCTCAGGAATCTTTCCACCAGTTCGGTCATCTAGAATGGGCTTCACCCACCTAGCAGGGACCCAAAGTGTTCCTGTGGGGGTAGAAACACAAACGTAACCTCTACCCCAATATATTACTTCCACAGGGCCATTCCATATCCCTGTCTTTGGATCTCGGTACTTTACCCATGCCTTTGCGCCTTCTTCCTTGTTACCTTCCTTCTTCCCTCTATGTCTGATTGCAGGCGGCTCAGATTCATCCCCAAACACACACAAATAATTCATTACATAAAGAGCTTTAGCTAGTCTTTCTTGCGGATCGCCTATGGATTTGTGTTTGAGTAGATATAGCTTGAGTGTACCATTGGCCCTTTCTACTATGGCCTGTCCCGTGGGTGAGTGTGGTACTCCTGTAATATGTTTGATTCCCCAGAGTCTCATAAACTGACTTACTTTTCCACTGACATATGCAGGTCCGTTGTCGGTCTTTACCTCCCTAGGCGTTCCCATAACTGCAAAGCAACTTGTCAGGTGTCTAATTACATGGATTGCCTTTTCCCCTGTCTGTGCTGTGGCCCAGATATACTTACTATAAGTGTCTATGGTAACGTGCACATACTTGAGTCTACCAAACTCTGCCACATGTGTGATGTCCATTTGCCAAATTTCATTACTCTCCAGACCCCGAGGATTTACCCCACACCCAAGGCCTACCCCACTATTGTGATGACTGCAGGTGGGGCAGGCTCTCACTATTGCCTTAGCCTCTTGCATGCCTATTTTGAACTCACGCACCAATCCTCTAGCATTTTGGTGAAATCGTGTGTGTGACTCCCTTGCTTCAATCCCCCTGTCATCAGCTACATTCATAACCAGTCTATCCGCCCTGGCGTTGCCTTCTCCCAAGCCTACGTCCCACTTATGACTCCTGACGTGTATTATACAATAAGGCTTGAACCTTGCTCCTACTGCTCGCTTTAGCTGCAGCAAGAGTTCATAGAGTCTCTTGTTCTGCACCTCTTTTACAGAGGCGTCCTCAATTCTCTGTGCTACTCCTGCTACATAAAATGAGTCAGTGACCACATTCAAAGGCCCTTGCAGTTCACTTAGTGCCCACACAACGGCAAGCAATTCCAATGTTTGTAAGCTGTCCTCTGGGGCTGCATCTATTGTTTTATTCCTCCACCGAGGGCCTTCTTTCCAGGTGATCGCTGCTCTTCTCGTCTTTTTCCCGGCATCCGTGAAGGCTGTGGTGGCGCCCGCTATCGGCTGCTCCGATCGTAGTGGCTTCGCTATCCAGTCCCAATTTCCTAGCCACTGAAGGTGACGTGGCATCAGCGGTCCGGTGTGGATGGCTGCTCCGACTTCCAGCAAGGCCGTTTGTAGATCTCCTGAATTGAGGAGATACCAATCTAAGTCCTCCTTTTTCATGGGCAGATAAATTGTTGTTGGGCTCGTTCCGGTGATTTCCATGATCCTTACGCGACCCTTCCGAATCAGGGTAGCTACCTGTTCAATTTTTGTGCTGATTGTCCTTTTTGCTTGTAAAGGTGGGGTTATCCATTCTAGTACCCGTGTCTCCCGCGTTTTCTTTTGTAGCTGTGTGAGTGCACCGAGTAGGTGGTTGGCAGTACTCCAGATGGTAAGATCGATGGGCGAGGAGATATCTCGGCGGGAGACAAACCCCTCATCGATGCAGCGTATAATACCCTTGAGGGCTTCATGTTGTTGCGGGGTCACGGTTACGGGTGCGGTTGGGTCAGTTCCTTTAAGTAGTGGCCTGAGGGAGTCTAGCAAGGAGTTGGGTATCCCAACAATCGGCTTGAGCCATTGCAGATCTCCTAGCAGTCGCTGTGCCTCATTTAGAGTGGTGATCTTTGTTGCAAGCTGGAGCTTCTGCGGCCGTACGATCTGGCCTGTGATAGACCACCCCAAGTACCTCCATGGTGTGGATCGCTGTATTTTTTCTTGAGCTATTATGAGGGATGCCTTTGCTAGGGCGCTTTGGATCTCCTGCATCTGAGTGTCTGTAAATGCTGATTCTTGAGCAAAGAGGATATCATCCATATAATGATAAATAATTGTGTTGGGCCACTGTATTCTCAATGGTTGTAATGCGGCATCAACATACAGTTGGCACAGGGTAGGCGAGTTCTTCATTCCTTGTGGAAGAACAGTCCATTCATACCGTTTATCAGGTTCTTCTTTGTTTATTGCTGGTAGGGTGAACGCAAATCTTTTAGTATCTTGAGGGTGTAAGGCTATAGTGAAGAAGCAGTCCTTTAGATCAATGATCAGAAGAGGCCAATGCTGTGGGAGCATTGCTGGGTTGGGGAGGCCTGGCTGTAATGCCCCCATCGCCTCCATCTGATCATTTACTGCTCTTAAATCGTGCAGAAGACGATATTTTCCTGACTTCTTTTTGATCACAAAAATTGGCGTGTTCCATGGGCTTGTCGAGAGTTTCAAATGTCCTTGTTGGAATTGTTCCTTTACGAGTTGATGTGCTTGTATTAGACTTTCCCTTTTTAGAGGCCATTGCTTAACCATTACCGGTTCATTGGTAGTCCAGGTGATTGGGATCGGGAAAGTCCAAGCAATGGCAATTACTCCAAAGGGTGCTCGTTGGATAAAACGACCCCCATCTGAGCCAAGATGTCCCTTCCAATTAAGCAATGTACCGATGGCGGTAACGCAACTACGGACAACACAGTCACCAAATCTTGCCCATCTATAGTGACCTTTACTGGAGGTGTTTTTCTAGCAAGGGTGAACCCTCCGACGCCCGTCACGGTATCCGTGGTTTGCAGTGATGGCCAGTTGTGGGGCCATTTTTCTGGAGAGACAATGCTGGTATCTGCCCCAGTGTCTAGGAGTCCCATCATTTCTATTGTCTCTCCTGCATAGGTTAGTTTCACCTTCTTTTTGGGTCTGGTATGGAGATCCATTGTGAGCATAGCAATACCTGATGATCCGAATCCTTGGTTTCAGCGTGGGGTTTGTTTTTGTGGTTGAACACCCCGGCTCAACTGTGAAAGTGGAATAAATTGAGCAACACGCTGGCCCTTTTCAATCGTAATAGGAGGGAAAGGAGTATATACCATTATTTGTATTTCCCCGGTGTAGTCTGCATCAATGACGCCTGGAAGCACAAACAGCCCTACAATGGAGCTCGACGAGCGTCCTACTATTAGTCCTCCATGAGCTTGTCCTTTGATATTTATCGGGCCATAAACTCCAGTTGGGACTTTGACGGGGCGAGCTGTCATCAAAGATGTTTTTACTGCGGCTGCCAGGTCGAGTCCCAGGCTCCCTGTTGTGGCTGGTTGTAGACAGGAGATGGCGCTGATGTCACGGCGGCTACTTGTGTCTGGGCGCGGCTGCCGGGCGCGCTCCGCTGGGAGTTTTCCGACTTGCGGCGACAAGCTGACGTGTTATGCGTGTTGTTCTGGCAGTTTTGGCACCATACTCCTGGGGCACGGCACTCACGTCGGAAGTGGCCTCCTCCTCCGCATCTGTAGCAGCGCGCCGAGGGAGGTCGGTGGTCGCTCGATGTGGCCGGGGCTGCTGTAGAAGCACGGAGCGGAGCAAGAGCGGCTAGCACCTGTGACTGTGTGGACTCGGCTTGCTTTTGTAGCCCTAAGCCTAATTCTTTTAGTGCATTAACTAAGAAAACCTGCGCCCCTGTCGGCTGTAAAGCCATCCTTTCCAATGCCTCTTCTATCGTCCAATTGGCCCCTAAAGTTGATAATACCCTTTTTGTTGCCTCATTGCTATTCTGCAACGCACATTGCTTTAGCATCGCCCCTCTCATATACTCTGGGACTCCTGCCTTTTCAATAGCAGCAGCAGTCTTATCTACAAAGTCCCCAAAGGATTCATTTCTTCCCTGTTTTATCCCCATATACATGGGTATGCCTGAGCTATCTTTGACCTGACCGATGGCACTCCTTACTAGACGCATGGCTTCCCTAACCTTGTCGGGTCCCGAAATCATTTGAGCCTCTGTTCTGCGGTATTGACCCAATCCCATTAGTTCGTCTATGGTAATTCCAGCTAACGGATCTCCCGGGCCCCTCTGTGTTGCAACTGACTCCTGAACAAGAGCCTGCCAATGCGCGTTAAATAGCAACTGCTGATGTTGCGTGAAAATCAGTTTCACTATACTTCTCATATCATTTGGCAACAGCAGGTATGTATCAAACAAGAAATCTAGCATCTGCTTAGCTGGCTCGCTCCGGAAACCAAACTGACTCACTGTCTGTCTCAGCTGGGCTAGCAGCTTCCAGTCGGGAGGCGAATATGCTCCCACTTGGACGGCTTGTCCTTGTTGGTTTATTCCCTGTGTATACGTGACGGGGAAAACCCAGGCTTTCGCTGCGTCAACAGCGCTTTCGTCCCCAATCTCCAAGCCGTGTCTGGCTAGCATACTCCACGCCTCCCCCCGCCGTCTTGCCGTCTCCTCCCACAGGTCGCTTTCCGCCCTAGGGACCGGAGCTGGCTCCACGGCGGGCTTAGGGACGCTAGGCTCAGACCGGCAAGGGGATTTTTCGCCGCCGGTCTGGGGCCCTTCGCCCTCGGAAGGCGGGGTTACTCCGCCTTCTGCAATTGTCTCCGCCGCCGCGGCGGAATCCTCCTCAAGCTCTTCTAAGGGAGGTGCAGAGGGCCAAGCGCAGCTAGCCATGTCTGTCATTCCTGCTGTCCCCCCAGAGATAGGTATTTCTACTCTGGTCGTGCTGGGTGCTCGGGGCTCATTATCACCATACTGAGCATTTCTTTTATATGCCTCTACTGCCTCCCGAGCCGCCCTTCTCTCCGCCTGCTGCTTCAGTAGTGCGTTATGAACTACCCGCCAGATCTTTCCCAGCTTTTTTGCTGTTTTATCATCCTCTAATACCGCCTCCCACAGTGCATCCCCTAACTTACGCCACTCATTTAAATCATGCACGGTGTGAGGATTAGAGAATAAACCTTTAGCATAACCCCAGGCTAACAACCCCGGTATGTCCTTCCTGGGATTAATCTCTTTTAACCCTAACTTATCTATATGTACTATAAATAAATCATATGCTGCTTGCCTGTCCATTTTTTGTCGTCAGCGCTGTTGCAACTCTCCGGCTTCGGCAGCACGTATGGCCCAGGACCACCTTTATGGCTCCTGGGGGTGTCTTCCCTACGTCGTTTGACACCGACCCGGTTGCAGCAGGCCCCAACTCTACTTCACCGACCGTGGCGCGTTCTCCCCCGTTTTCTTTTTCAGCGACGGAGGGACGTCGGGGTTCACCATTTGTCGGAGAAGGGAGACGCGGACACCATATGGTCATCAGCAAAGTCTCGTTTATTGATACGCAGAGTGGTGCTTAAGTACAGTGTTTAATTAGCTCATGCATAGTGCAAAATCTGAGCTCATCATTGGTTTAGATGTGCGGCTTAGCTAAGCACTTCGGCATTCATGTTTTTCTCAATTCTGCGTGCCTTCCTTATCTCAAGGACACTGTATCCGTGAGACTGAGGCCTGCTTTGCTAGCCTCACCAAGTTGATCTGACTATGGCCTTTTTCTTCCAGCTATTCCTGCACCAGGCTCTCTACAATCCTGAGCTTTCAGGATGCCATGGGATATGATATTCCCAGGTAATTCCTAGTGCTTGCCTTGAACTGTTAATTGTTCTTGAGGTGAAATGAGTGCCCAGATCTGAATCAATAACTTGTACTAATCCAGATCTTGGAATAATATGCTCCAATAAAATTTTGGTTACCATTTGAGCTGTGGCCCGAGCTGCAGGAAATGCTTCTACCCACTGAGTCAACTGATCTACTATAACCAGCAGATATTTCCACCTGCCTATTTTAGGTCATTCAGTGAAATCAACTTGGATCTTTTTGAATGGCCAATAGGCTGTCTGATGGCCTCCAGAGGGAGGATCCCTCAACATCTTTTTGTTCACTTTCTGACATGTGAGACATCCTTGTGTGATTTGTTTCCCAATTTCAAATATTCCCATACACCTATAAAATTTTAATAATTGATCACAAAGTGCCCTTGTGCCCCAGTGAGTTCTTCAATATAAGTTGTCCAGGATCTGTTGGGCTATGGGTTTTGGGACTACTTTTCTACCATCAGGTAGAATCCATTCTCCTGCCTTCAGGGATGGCCCTAGCTCCTTTGTAGCTTCTACCTCTGTTAAAGAAAAGTATGGTGTTTGTGTTTCTGTCTCCTTAAAAGTCATAATTACACTGTTGTTTTCCCTTAAGGCAGCCTTTTTTGCTTCATCATCAGCCAAATTGTTTCCTCTTATTTTAATGTCTTTCCCCCTCTGGTGTCCTTTTACATGTGCAACTGCTATCTCTTTCGGACATTTTAAAGCCTCAAGTATTTCACTTACTAATCCTTAATGTATTAATACTTTTCCTTGGGTGTTTCTTTCCAGATCTTTCCAAAGGTATGCACAATCCCAAAAGCACACTTTGAATCCGAATATATGGGTCCCTCTTGATCCTTTAATAACAACAATGCACGGAGTAATGTGTAAAGTTCACAGGCTTGTGCTGACTAGGACGAGCTAAGGGAAGCAGATTCTTTTACTTCTAATTTTTCTCCATTAATTATAGCATACCCAGATTTTCTTTTCCCATTTACCACTCGTGATGATCCATCAATAATTTTTCTCCTGTTCGCTGTTCGTGTTCTCTTAAATTTGGATGTATTTTTGTTTCTATCTCTATGACTTCCATGCAATCATGTATTATTTTTCCCCTGGGTCCCCATACAGAAACTGGACTGGGCTTTGTACGTTTGCCACTCTCAACTCTAATTCTGGAGAGGTTATCAAGTTAGCCTCATATTTTAATATTCCACTTTCTGTTAACCATTTTTCAGCCTTTTGAGCAAGAATTCCTCTCATGTTATGGGGGGTGTATACTTCCAGTGGTGCCACAAAAGTTATTTTTCGAGCCTCTTCTACTAACAATGCTGTTGCTACAAGAGCTTGTAAACATGTTGGCCAGCCCTTGGAACTGGATTGAGCAACTTAGAATAATATCCCACTGGCTTTCTGCTTCCTGCCCAATCCTGAGTCACTACTCCATAAGCTCTTTGATAGGTTGTATTAACAAATAATTGAAATGGCCTATCTAAATCAGGAAGGCTTAAGACAGGAGCTTGCAGCAGGGCCTCTTTAACTTGCTCAAAATTTTCCTCATCCTTTTCAGTCCATTTTAAGAGATTTATAGTCAATTTTTCATATAAGAATTTTGCTTTCCCACTAAATCCCTCTATCTGCTGTCTGCAATAACCAGAAGACCCAAAAACTGTCTTGTCTTTTAGTCTTTGGGGGTCCCATATTTAATATTCCTGAAACCCTTTCAGGGTCTAATTTTTTCTTCCTCTACTGATCCAATGATCTAAATAACGGACTTCAGACTCCACGAATTGTAACTTTGACCTGGATATTTTTAACCCATTTTCTCCTAAAAAATTTAAAAGCTGTATAGTCCCCTTCCTAGTGTCTTCTTCAGTTTCTCCTGCTAATAACAAATCATCTACATACTGTAACAACTTAATCCCTCTAGGTAACTCAAAGGACTTCAAGAGATCTTCTAATGCTCCCCAAAAAGATTTGGTGACTCAGTGAAACCTTGGGGCATTACCATCCACCTAAGCTGTTCTCTTCTGCCTGTGTCTGGGTCCTCCCACTCAAAGGCAAAATAGTCCTGGCTACTCTCATCCAGAGGGCAAGTCCAAAAGGCATCTTTTAAATCCACTGCACTATACCAAGTATAACGAGGGGCCAGTTGGCTTAGTAAAGTATATGGATTGGCCACTAGAGGAAAACGAGTAATGGTGCTTTGACTGACTGCCCTGAGATCCTGAACTGGTCGGTAACTGCCATCAGGCTTCTTTACCGGCACAATGGGGCTGTTATGTGCTGACATGCAAGGTTCTGATCTCCCCTGGTGCCTCAAATTCTCAATTATTGCTTTCAATCCCCTCCGACTCTCTAGTGATATTGGATATTGTTTTACTCGAATGGGGATTTCTGGATTCTGTATTTCAATGCTTAGGGGCTGAATGTTTAACTTTCCCACTTCTCTGGAATACCACACTGTGTCACTAATCTCCTGATCATCTTTTTCAGTTAAAGAATAAATTTTAAGTTGTCCTTCACAGGGCTTTATTTGAATTCCCAGGGCTATTATTCAATCCCTTCCTAATAAGTTGTCATCTGCCTCGAGTACTAGTAATAAATCATTCAACCCAAATCTCATATCAGATTCTATTTGTACATCTTTAATTACAGGAACCTGAAAAATCTCCCCTTTAACCCCTACTACTGGGACATGCTTGGAGCTAACACTACAGCCTGGAGGCAGTTTTCTCACTGTGCACCTAGAAGCCCCTGTATCTACTAAAAATGTGATTTCTTCACTTTGAGGACCTACTTTTAATGTTATCAAGGACTCTTTTGATGTTTTGGTCCTCATTAAATAAATGAGCCCCTGACCCCTGTAATCCTCTCTAAACATCTTTTCATCCTGCTGCCTCTTTTTGCAGACTTTCAGCACATGTCCTTTTTGGTGAACCCCAGAACCCCTGGGTAGGAGATTTTACTTTTCCTCTGATCCATCTCTGGCAGCAACATTTCCCTTGCTCTCTCTCACTCGTTCTGCCGTTCAACTCCTTCGCTTAATATACACGATCTCACTTCTTTTGCCAACCACTTGTTTCCCACCTAATTCCTTCTTTTCCTTTTATTCTCTCCCCAACCTCTCTTTCTGGCTACTCTCCACAATCCTTCTTAATCACGTACTGAAGCTTCCATCTATTATCCTCCCAACAGATAGTTGAACCTGACTCATTCACTCCCTTCTTAAATCACTTCTCTGAGCATCAGCTCCCTTCTCAAAGACTTTTCCCTGAGTTCTCGGGCTGGGACTTTCCCTCCCAGTCCCTCCTGGGGTATTCACTCACTCTCCCCTTTCAGACATTCCTCACTCACACACAAGCACACAGCCGCCCCCTTTACCCAACCCCGTGGTGCTCACACAGCCCCGTTTTCACACAGGGCTCTTGTGCACAAGACGTTTTACGGGCACCTTTCCCTTTCTGCCAGCATTCCCACAGGAGCCTTCTTCTGGCACACCTCCTTGTAGCGAGCTTCTTTTGCTTATGCTTTATTTTAATTTGGAACTCCTCCAAGAGAGCCTGGTCGAACCTCGGGACCACCTTAACAACTGGTGGGGAGCTCCTTCCCAAAACTAGCCACTCTTCAATTGGACTGGAGTTCCCGGGTTTCGGCACCAAATTGTTATGTATAATGTTCTATTTTTCCAATTGATCAAGCAACAAGATTAAATTTAATAGTAAATTTTTAATAGTAACAAAATTAATACAATCAAAGTATAGGACATGACAATTAAAGTATTGGAGATGAATACAATCAAAGTGCATCTATTTAAGAATATACAAAATTTGGCAGTAAGTAATTCAGTATAATTGAGGTTGGTATAAAGCATAAGCAAAACTGACCGGGGAGGGGCCCCCTTGGCCCGGGGGTACGGGGAGTGGCTCCCATTCCTCACGTACCAAAGCATCCAGGCTAACAATCCCACTTATTGACTGTAGGCTACAGAAGTTTCTAGAAAACTCCTCCTAGTTTGTATTCCAAAAATGTGCATCACTATGTGTATGGTGCATGCTCTACTAATGGGTTAGGGGGTCTCTCATCCTTTTGAGGGTCTTATTTCTGATGAAGGCTCATCGTCTTCATCAGTGACCGAGGTGTGACCTGCAGGTAGCACAGGTACACTGTGTGACTGAGCAGATGTTTTCCATAACAAGACTTTAATTGAGTCCCATGCCTGGAATCATCCCATTTTGGCCCATTTCAAGGTTGAAACTTTCTATTTCTAGATGCTGCTTGTCAGTCCTATGTGCTTCTACTATTCTTGTTTGACGTTCTTCCAACCTCCTTCTTTGACTCCCAACATCTGGACAATGTCCTTTGCTCTGTCTCCCCCATCTCCCCCATCACTCTGTAACAATTGTTTTCTATTGACCTAAATACAATTTTGTTAATATACTTACAATTTAATTAGCACGAATCACATTTATCACATCACCCACCTCAACAGATGCTAGTATGAAAAAGCTCAGTTTTGAAAAGTAAGAGCAAATCATCAGAATCGAAAATAAGAGTCCATTGTTTAAGCCTAATGACGTATGAAAAGGAAAAAGGAGGTTTGTTATAGATGAGAAATGTGATGGTTGGCTCTCAGAATTAAAGGATGAATATTGTGCCTAAGTTAAGTTTTATGGATGTATAATGATGTTATTGTAATATATCCTCCCATAGTCCTCTTTCCCCTCCCCCTTGTATTGTTATCCTGACATGGCTTAGGTAGTCGGGGCATTTGTCCTGGTTTGGAAAGACAGGTGTGCTAGGGAAAGCAGGGCCTTTCCTTGAAATGAAGAAAATAAATCCTTCCCTCTGAATTAGTACAATTTTGAAATTAAGGGGCTCTCAGGCAAAGATATGGGGATAGGAAATAACAGTTCTTTACTAGTATATATAACAAGGCAAACAAAACAACAATTATGGAATTAACAACAAAGAGAACAGGAACCCAGTAACAGTTCTTTTGGTTGTGGACACCTTTCCCTGTGGTGCAGATGCTGTCCCAGTTGGCAGTCAGTGCCAGCCGGCTCCCGGTGGGCAGGGGCAGACGCGGTGATCCCACGTGGCTGCAGGAGTGCTGGGGGCGATGGCAGCTGTGTCCCAGATGGGAAGGGATGGAGGAGAGACTCTGCTGGTGAATCCTTGGAGCAGTGTCGGTCCCGGTGCCCCAACAGGATGCTGGAGATACAGACTGAAGCAGGAGAGTGTCCGAGCAGGGGTGAGGGATCCAACACCAGAGGAGGCGTTGGGATGGTGGGGCGAGGTTTTCCAGGAGCTCTCCTGCTCCCAGAGCCATAAGCGAGCGAATGCCAGGAACTGCTCCCCCCCATCTTTACCTGCCTCCAATCTCGCGGTCTTCCCTCCTTCCCCCTTCCTCACCACCCCCCCCACCGACGCCCTCCTCCAAGAGAAACCCCCAAAAATCCAGGGAAGCTGTACCTCCCCCATCTCAAGGTCTCAAGGATCTAGCCATCAGTGCTCCTTAGCATGGCAATGGGAAAAAATTTCACAGGCAGAGAGGAAAGGAAAAAACCAACCCCCAACACTCTGCTTGTTCCTGCACCTGACCTCCAGTGCAGATGTAAGAAAGTAGTCTCCAGCAATGGACGGCAGAGAAGGAGTTCAGGGACAAGACTTTGGGAGGACCCAGGGGCATAAAAGGCAGAACATCCATTCTGTAGGTGAGCACAAGGGGGTTTAGTCCAATGCTCCAGTGCTGATTTTTCTCCTTTCTCAGTCTGTTGTTGTATTTTTATGCTAAGATTTAATAAACCTCACAAAGTTTAAAAAAGTGAACGTAGTTTCTCCCATCCTGCATTGCTGGGGTAGGAGGTGCAGCCGGAAGGAGGGAGGGGTGAGGAAAAGCTGGTTTGAATGGTCTTTATTTACTTCTCATTGTCCTGCTGGAAGTTTGTAGAGTTTTCTGCGAGATATCTCTCTCCTCCTTCCCTCATCTATAGGGTTGTGGGGCAATTTTCCCTTTTTGGGGGAAATCAAAGCTATGCACTGATGCTCCCAATGAGGGGGTAGCAGCAGCGAGGCTCCAAGGGTTCCCACTGAGCCGAAGCCAGTGAACACGTGTCGGAGAAGGGAGACACGGACACCAATTCGGTCATCTGCAAAGTCTCGTTTATTGATAATTAGAGTGGCGATTAAATACAGTGCTTAATTAGCTCATGCATATTGCAAAAGCTAAGCTCATCATTGGTTGCCTTGCCATATGCGTCACTATGCTGATCGGCTAACTTTGTGGCTACACTTTTGCAATTTCATGGCTAGCAGAGTTCTTCTAGTTCTTCTTTTACAGTCTGTCTTTGTTCATCTTATCACAATCCTACGTGCCTTCCCTTTTACTGTGCCCTTGAGGCTGAGGCCTGCTTTGTTAGCCTGACTAAATTGATCTGACTATGGCCTCTCTCTTCTAGCCATTCCTGCACCAGGCTCTCTACACTTCCCCCGTTTTCTTTTTGAGCGAGAAGATTAGTATGCCAAGCCTTGCTAACAGTTTTTTGGATGAAATTTTGTAAGCAAGTTATCAAGCAAGGAAGCAACAAAGCTAAGCATAAGAATACGCCTAGGATCATGATAGCATACTTAATGATGGTTCGAATCCATCCTCTAAGGCCCAGGCTCTTTAGCCATTCATCAATGTCCCAACCATCTTGCTCCTTTAGGTCATGTAGTTTGTTTTGTATGTCTCGTATCTTTTTGTGAATGGATTCAGAGTGGTCAGACAAATTCATGCAGCACATTCCCTCAAATTCCTCACAACCGTGTCCCTGTGCTAGAAGTAGAAAATCAATGGCTGCTCTGTTTTGCAGTACTGCATGGTTAACACTTGAGACATCCCTGGCCATCATGTCTAACACCTGAGAGGTGGTGTTAAATTCATCTTTTGCCCAGCACCCTAACTGTTCGGCTAGGGCCATAGCTTTCCTGGCTGCTGCGTGAGGGAGGAGTACAGCAGTTGCTACCTGTCTAAAGTCACTCCAAAAGTGTGGTTGCCCTATGCCGGTGCAGTCAAGATCATGTAAACTGCGTTTTGTTCTATTTGCATTGCTTGCAAGTTGCATGAGAGTAGTTACATTGGGGTGAAACATGGTTAGTTTCCCTAGATAGCAGGGTCCCCCTTGTGGTCTCACTGGAATACCATTCCAGGCACGATCCCCACAAATTAAAAATATTCCTGGGGGTAGTGCTCTTGCCTTTGTGATGTACCTACCGTTACATTTGGGGTAGAGTTGAGTATGAATTGTTGGTAGATTACTAAGAGCCGAATTAAGGGTGGCAAAGTTTTTGTCTTCTAGGGGCATAAAACTAAACCATCCTCCTGCATTTCTTCCCATTGATGCGTTAGTGCTTCCGAAGAGGTCAATCTCTTCCGGAGGGGAGGCTAAGGTTTTGCCTAAAGCTAGGACAAATTCACATTGCCAGCATCCATCGTGTTGTGAGGGATTACTACTAGGGAAAGTACAACCCTGCAACAAATCGTCATCCCCTTTTGTAGGTAGGTTGCTATCATTAAGATACCCTGCAAACTCTCTTGGTTTCCAAACTGGCAATCCTACAAGACAAGTTTTGAAAGGATTCTGCGCTCCCCCCAAGCTCAAGCAGATTGATTCTTGCTTTGTTATGTTAGCAAATGTTACCCATACATTTTCTCTAGGTGTGTGCTCCATTGGAAAAGCATTTGTGTAAGCAAAGTTAGTAAACATAAGCAGTGTGATGAATATCATTTTCGTTGCTTACGTAGCTTCTTCCTTCTATACTTTGGATTTTCTGCTGCTATGTGCCACTGTTTTACCTTCTCTATGCACTGGTCTAACACTTCTTCTGGGTCGGTACCTGGTTTGATTGGCCCTACCCGAGGGAAAGGCAGATGTGGCACTTTATGCATACAGCTGGCAGCAACAATGCGAGATCTGGCGTTAATGCGCTGCCTCCAGAGCCACTTAGTAGTTGCCCATCGGGCCCAAGCTAACATAAGCTGTTCTGGTGCCTCATACACACTCTGGAGCTGTGGATATGGTACCCCTGCTTCTCCCTCTAGGGCTGCACCCCAGCTTGAACGCCTTATATCTTCACCCTGACACTTCGCACACCATAAATTATATACTCCTTGTTGCCTTACCCACGAGCAGTCCCCACAGCGCCCACATTTTAAAGCCACCCAAGCCTCACACCATGACCCCCCACATGCGCAACATGGACTGTCATTGAGGGGCTGTTCTTCCCTGTAGGCGTGGATCTCAAGCCAATCGGCCCAGTCCAATGGCGGTCGCTGCAGTGCTTCACGGGCTACGCGGCTATACTGTCCCAGCTCTTGTAAATAGGGTTGCAAGGTCACTGCTAGTTTCTGATGAATCCGTTCCCGGTCGTTTGGTGTCAATCGTATTCCCAGGAATCCTTCCGCCCACTCGGTCATTTAGAATGGGCTTCACCCACCTAGCAGGGACCCAAACTGTTCCTGTGGGAGTAGAAACACAAACATAACCTCTGCCCCAGTATATTACTTCAGCAGGGCCATTCCATATCCCTGTTTTTGGATCCCGGTACTTTACCCACGCTTTTGTGCCTTCTTCCTTGTTACCTTCCCTTTTTCCTCTATGCCTAATTGCAGGCGGCTCTGACTCTTCCCCAAACACACACAAAAAATTCATAACATAAAGAACCTTAGCTAACCTTTCTTGTGGATCATCTATGGATTTGTGCTTGAGTAGGTACTGTTTGAGTGTCCCATTGGCTCTTTCTACTATGGCTTGTCCTGTGGGCGAGTGTGGTACCCCTGTGATGTGTTTGATTCCCCAGAGTCTCATGAACTGGCTTACTCTCTTGCCGACATAGGCTGGTCCATTGTCGGTCTTTATTTCCCTAGGCATTCCCATGACTGCAAAGCAACTTGTTAGGTGCCTTATTACATGGATTGCCTTTTCTCCTGTTTGCGCGGTAGCCCAAATGTACTTGCTGTAGGTGTCTATTGTGACGTGTACGTATTTGAGCCTACCAAATTCTGCTACGTGTGTAACGTCCATTTGCCAAATTTCATTACTTTCTAGACCCCGAGGATTTACCCCACACCCAAGACCCACCCCACTATTATGATGACTGCAGGTGGGACAAGCTCTCACTATTGCTTTAGCTTCTTGTATGCCTATTTTGAACTCGCGCACCAATCCCTTAGCATTCTGGTGAAATCGTGTGTGTGACTCTCTCGCCTCAATCCCCCTATCATCTGCTACATTCATAACCAATCTATCTGCCCTGGCATTGCCCTCACCCAAGCCTACATCCCACTTGTGGCTTCTGATGTGTATGATACAATAAGGCTTAAACCTTGCTCCTACTGCTCGCTTTAGCTGCAGCAAGAGTTCATAGAGTCTTTTGTTTTGCACCTCTTTCACAGAGGCATCCTCAATTCTCTGTGCTACTCCTGCAACATAAAACGAGTCAGTGACTACATTCAAAGGCCCTTGCAGTTCACTTAGTGCCCACACAACAGCAAACAATTCCAATGTTTGTAAACTGTCCTCTGGAGTAGCGTCTATTATCTGCTTTTTCCATCGAGGACCTTCTTTCCAGGTGATGGCTGCCTTCCTCGATTTCTTTCCGGCATCCGTGAATGCTGTGATGGCACCTGCTATCGGTTGTTCCGATCGTGTTGGCTTTGATACCCAGTCCCAATTTCCTAACCACTGAAGATGACGTGGTGTCAGCGGTCCTGTGTTGACTGCTGCTCCAGCTTCCAGCAAAGCCGTTTGTAAGTCCTCAGAGTTGAGGAGGTACCAATCTAAGTCCTCCTTTTTCATGGGTAAATAGATTGCGGTCGGGCCTGTTCCGGTGATTTCCAGAATTCTTACCCGACCCTTACGAATCAAGGTAGCTACTTGTTCGATTTTTGTACTGATTGTCCTTTTTGCTTGTAAAGGTGGAGTTATCCACTCTAGTACCTGTATCTCCCCCGTTTTCTTTTGTGTCTGTGTAAGTGCTCCAAGTAGATGATCAGGAGTATTCCAAATGGTGAGGTCTATAGGTAATGATACATCCCGACGGGAGACAAATCCTTCATTGACGCAGCGAATGATGCCATTGAGAGCGTCTTTTTGTTGTGGTGTCATGGTTACAGGTGTGGTTGGATCGGTCCCCTTGAGCAGTGGCCTGAGGGATTCTAGCAGAGAGTTGGGTATCCCAACAATCGGTTTGAGCCACTGTAGATCTCCTAGTAAGCGTTGTGCTTCATTTAGATTGGTGATTTTTGTTGCAATTTGAAGTTTTTGCGGCCGTACGATTTGATTTGTAATAGTCCATCCCAGGTACTTCCATGGTGTAGATTGCTGTATCTTTTCTGGAGCTATCATGAGAGATGCTTTTGCTAAGGTGTTTCGAATTTCCTGCATTTGAATATCTGTAAATGCTATTTTCTGGGCGAATAGGATGTCATCCATGTAGTGGTAAATAATTGTGTCGGGCCATTTTAGTCTTAGGGGTTGCAAGGCCGCATCAACATATAATTGGCACAAAGTAGGTGAGTTTTTCATACCTTGTGGAAGAACAGTCCATTCATATCTTTTGTCAGGTTCCCCCCTGTTAATTGCCGGTAGGGTAAATGCAAATCTTTTTGTATCTTGGGGGTGTAAGGCTATAGTAAAAAAGCAGTCCTTTAAATCAATAATTAAAAGAGGCCAATGTTGTGGGAGCATGGCTGGATTGGGAAGTCCCGGTTGTAATGCTCCCATTGCTTCCATTTGATCATTTACTGCTCTTAAATCATGCAGAAGACGATATTTCCCTGACTTCTTTTTAATCACAAAAATTGGCGTGTTCCATGGGCTTGTGGAAAGTTTTAAATGTCCTTGTTGAAATTGTTCTTTCACGAGTTGATGTGCTTGTATTAGACTTTCCCTTTTTAGAGGCCATTGCTTAACCATTACCGGTTCATTGGTAGTCCAGGTGATTGGAATTGGGAAAGTCCAAGCAATGGCAATTACCCCAAAGGGTGCTCGTTGGATAGAACGACCCCAAGCTGAGCTAGAATGTCTCTTCCAATTAGACAATGTACCATGGGCGGTAATGCAACTACTGATAACACAGTTACCAAGTCCTGCCCATCTATAGTAACCCTTATTGGGGGCGTTTTCTTTGCGAGGGTAAACCCTCCGACGCCCGTCACGGTATCCATGGTTTGTAATGATGGCCAATCACAGGGCCATTTTTCTGGAGAAACAATGCTGGTATCTGCTCCAGTGTCTAAAAGTCCCATCATTTTTATTGTACGTCCTGCATAGGTGAACTTCACCTCCTTTTTGGGTCTAGTATTGAGATCCATTGTGAGCAGAGCAACACCAGAGGACCCAAAACCTTGGTCCTTGCGCGGGGTTTGTGTTTGTGGTTGAACACCCCGGCTTAACTGTGGAAGTGGAATAAATTGAGCAATACGTTGATTTGCCTCAATCGTTAAAGGAGGAAAAGGAGTATAGACTATTATTTGTATTTCCCCAGTGTAGTCTGCATCGATGACACCTGGTAGTACAAACAGTCCTAAAATGGAGCTCGATGAGCGTCCCACTATTAGTCCTCCAAAAGCTTGTCCTTTAATAGTTACCGGGCTTTGTACTCCAGTTGGGACTTTAGCGGGGCGTGTTGTTATTAATGATGTTTTTATTGCGGCTGCCAAGTCGAGTCCCAGGCTCCCTGTTGTGGCTGGTTGCAGACAGGAGATGGCGCTGATGCTACGGCGGCTACTTGTGTCTGGGCGCGGCTGCCGGGCGCGCTCCGCCTGGAGTTTCCCGATTTGCGGCGACAAGCTGACGTGTTGTGGGTGTTGCTCTGGCAGTTCTGGCACCACACTCCTGGGGCTCGGCAGTCTCGTCGAAAGTGGCCTCCGTTTCCGCATCTAAAGCATCGCGCCGAAGGAGGTCGATGGTTGTTCGCTGCGGCCGGTGCTGCTGTGGAAGCACGGAGCGGGGCAAGAGCAGCTAGTACCTGTGACTGTGTGGATTCAGCTTGTTTTTGCAGCCCTAAGCCTATTTCTTTTAGTGCATTAATTAAGAAAACCTGTGACCCTGATGGCTGCAGTGCCATTCTTTCTAATGCTTCTTCTATCGTCCAATTAGCTCCTAGAGTTGACAATACCCTTTTTGTTGCCTCATTGCTATTTTGTAACGCACATTGCTTTAACATCGCCCCTCTCATATACTCTGGAACTCCTGCCCTATCAATAGCAGCGGTAGCCTTATCTACAAAGTCCCCAAAGGATTCTTCCCTTCCTTGTTTTATTCCCATATACATAGGTATACCTGAGCTATCTTTTACCTGATCAATAGCAGTTCTTACGATACGCATGGCTTCTCTAACCCTGTCGGCCCCCGGGAGTAACTGAGTTTCTGATCTGCGAAATGCACCCACTCCCATTAACTCATCTGCTGTGATCCCGGCTAAGGGATCACCCTGAGCCCTTTGTACCGCAACTGCCTCGGCAACAAGAGCTTGCCAGTGAGCATTAAATAGCATTTGCTGATGTGGTGTGAAAATCAATTTTGCTATGCTTTTTAGATCATTTGGCAGTAATAAATATGTGTCAAATAGATAGTCTAGCATTTGCTTGGCTGGCTCGCTTCGAAACCCGAACTGACTCACTGTCTGTCGTAACTGTGCTAGCAACTTCCAATCAAGTGGTTCATACTCTCCCACTTGTACAGCTTGTCCTTGTTGGTTTACTCCCTGTGTGTATGTTACAGGAAAGGTCCAGACTTTGACTGCGCTCACAGCGGCGTCATCCCCAGTCTCCAGGCCGTGTCTGGCTAGCATATTCCACGCCTCCCTCCTCTGCCTTGCCACTTCCCCCCGCAGGTCGCTTTCCGCCCTAGGGACAGGATTTGGCTCATTGGCAGGTTTAGGGGTGCTAGATTCAGGCCGGCAAGGGGATTCTACGCCGCAAGGTTGGGATATTTCGCCTTCTGCAATTGTCTCCACTGCTTTGGCAGCGTTATTCCCCAGTTCTTCTGAGGGGGGTGCAGAGGGCCAAGTGCAACTAGCCCCATCGGCCATTCCTGCCGTGTCTCTAAGAATAGGTATTTCAACCCTTCTTGTGCTTGGTGCAAGGGGCTCATTATCACCATACTGAGCATTTCTTTTATATGCCTCTACTGCCTGCTGTGCCGCCCTTTTCTCTGCCTGTTGCTTTAAGAGCGCGTTATGAACTACTTGCCAGATTTTTCCTAACTTTTTTGCCGTCTTATCATCTCCTAATACTGCCTCCCACAGTACATCCCCTAATTTACGCCACTCATTTAACTCATGCACACTATGAGGGTTAGTGAATAAACCTTTAGCAGAGCCCCAGGCTAACAACCCCGGTATGTCCTTCCTGGGATTAAGCTCTTTTAGCCCTAACTTATCTATATGTGCTATAAATAAATCATATGCTGCTTGCCTGTTCATTTTTTACCGTCGGCGCCGTTGCAACTCTCCGGCTTCGGCAGCACGTATGGCCCAGGACCACCTCTGTAGCTCCTGAGGGTGTCTTTCCTACGTCGTTTGACACCGACCCGGTTGCAGCAGGCCCCAAACTCAACTTCACCGACCGTGGCGCGTTCTCCCCCGTTTTCTTTTTCAGCGACGGAGGGACAGCGTCGGGGTCACCATTTGTCGGAGAAGGGAGACACGGACACCAATTCGGTCATCTGCAAAGTCTCGTTTATTGATAATTAGAGTGGCGATTAAATACAGTGCTTAATTAGCTCATGCATATTGCAAAAGCTAAGCTCATCATTGGTTGCCTTGCCATATGCGTCACTATGCTGATCGGCTAACTTTGTGGCTACACTTTTGCAATTTCATGGCTAGCAGAGTTCTTCTAGTTCTTCTTTTACAGTCTGTCTTTGTTCATCTTATCACAATCCTACGTGCCTTCCCTTTTACTGTGCCCTTGAGGCTGAGGCCTGCTTTGTTAGCCTGACTAAATTGATCTGACTATGGCCTCTCTCTTCTAGCCATTCCTGCACCAGGCTCTCTACAAACACGCAGGGCTGGGAAAGGTGTGCCGGGAGCTGCGGGGAACTTTGTTTGTGTTTCCAGGCCAATGGCGGCTCGGGCCCGGGCCCGTTCCAGGGCTGTTCCTCATCTCCGCCTTTCCCCTCACACAGCCCGGGGGGCCCTGAGAGCGCGGGCCGAGGCTGGGCCGTGTGCAGAGCCCGCCCCTTGCTGCCATTGGCTGATTCTGCTGTCACTCCTGGTTCTCGCACGCTGATTGGGCAGAGCAGCAAAGGCGCCATTGTGGCAGCAGCCGGAGCCCGGGGAGGCGGCGGCGGAGCTCGGAGCCCAGCGCAGGTGGGAGCCGCGCTCGGTTCTGCGGGGGCTCGGGGCTCGCTGTGGGCGGAGGGGGCGGCAGGGGGCTCTGGCGGGTTGGTTGTGCCGAGCCCGGCCCGTGTTGGCGCTGGGCTGAGGGCGCTGCGGGAGCGGCTGCCCGCGGTCTCCTTCCCGCTGGGGCCTCGGCAGGAGCCGGTGCCGGAGCAGCGCTGGCTCGTCCCGGTTCCTGTGGGTAGCACAGAGGTGACTGCCCTGTGCCTGGGGCAATGCGGGAAAATTCCCGTGGCCAGAGGTTTGTGTGCAAAAAGGAGACAGAGGAGTCCTGTAAAAGTGACTTTATTGATGAACAAAGAGAGAGGCCATGTGGTCTCTAAAACGCAGCCTTTTATTGTTCTAATTTTCTAGTTGTTTCTAATTGCTCTATTCTCCCTCTCCCTTTGCCCCCTGCCTGAGGTACTTGGAAGATTCAGACTTCCCGATCCGCCTACTGCATGTCCCCCTTAATATACACCCTTACTACAATATTAATCTTAGTGCTTTCAATCCCTCCTTTTCTCAAGAATTGCCTTTACAAACTTTTAATTTCCATTGACTCCATCCCTTTTCCTGTGTCCTCTTTGGCACAAGATGTCCTGCATGGTAAAAAGATGAGAGATACTGCAGCACATCAGAGGAGGAACAGCATTCATTTAAGCCGTGGTCTGCCAGGCAACCATGAAAGCGTGTCCCATTCCCATCCTTTCTCTGAAATACGAGCTATTTTCTTATTTCCTTTATTATCTGTTTCACCACTTTTCGGTTATCATCTATTTTGTGAACAGCAGTTTGAGTCATTTAGTTTTCCACAAACTCCTCCTCTTTCTGCTAATAGATAATCTGATGCAATCTGTTATAAATGAGAGACAAAAGTCTCAATGTTCAGCAAAATTTAGATTGCTTTATTTGATATAGACAGAGCAAGCAGCACTGGGGAACGTGAGGGGTCACCGCCCACTCCACGCTCCACCGAACCTTGGTTTGCAGCCTCTTCTTATACTGTGGGTTCTCGTTGTAATCCATAATTTTTGGGTTTTTGTTGTCATAAGCAGTGGTGGTTGAATAAACATCCTTACACAAATTCACAAAGCCTTTGGCTGATAATCAGTCACAGATAGCCATCTGGTCCTTGTAGATAACCACCAGAGAAGTTCTGGGAGTCTGGTCCTTGAGATAGGCAGTATTGATCAGACAAAGGCATGAAGGGCTTTTTGGGAAGTCTGATTTTGCAAGCTGGTAGCCGATACAACTTATTTGGAAAACATAACATAATGTAATGTAACATAATGCAACATAATATAACATAACAAGGTGATTTTAAAGAGAATGATTTTATCATATAATTTCCTTTATTTAGTGTCCATGCTTCACTTCAGAGCTTAGTATTCTGGTTTATACAAACCCCAATGTTTTTGTGATTAACAGGAATCTTTTATCAATTATCACACATCCCATGGTGAAATGTCTCATTCCTCATTTCTGTGAATTGGTTGGCAGGAGGGTCAGGAGCTGGAGCTGTCTGGTTGGTTATTATTTCAACGACAGTTTTAAACCTAATTATGCCACTCAAATTATGGATGGATTTTCTGTCTCCTGATATGAATTCGTTAGGGTTCCCAGAGGCTGGTCCATGGTGGTACAGAATTTGTTCTGGGGGCTGTTCGCCTTTTCCCCATTTTTGGCTGCTCCCTCCAGCCAGGGCTGCATCAATTGACCACTCTAATCTTATTAAATCATCAAATACTTGGATTTCCAACTGATTTCTCTGGACGAGCAAAAACACCTCAGTTCTCTGGGGAGAGGGATGATTCCCCCCCACTTTTTTCATGTTTTCCCAACATTCTCCATTTGCTGTTTCCCTTTGCAGCTTAACCAATTTCTGTTGCAGTCAGATATCCTGACTATGGGCTCTGCCTTTAGTTGTGCAAATTCCATCTGTGCAGGCAGACAGAGCTTGGGGTGAGGGACAGAGGGAATCAGCAAAATTCCTCCCCCAGGCAAGAAGATCCTGGTTCATTGTGCACACATTGCCCTAGCAGTGTTAATTTGCGTTTCTAAAGCTCCTCTCCTGGCTCTGCCTGGAACCAATGCTTCTCTTCCAGAGCAGGCATTAGGTGATTCACACATGCACCCCCACAATCTGCTTTTTTTTCTTTTCTATTTTTTTAACGATTTTGTATTAGCTGTTTATGCGTTAAAGCCTCACCATTAATACTGTTCTAGTTTTGCAAAATGCAACCTAAAGGTGAGCATTGAGAAACCCATTCTGAAATTCTGCCATCATTAAGAGCCAGCCACAAATATACACAGAGAAATTCCAATGCAATCAAGTTTTTTCTAGTTCTTCTCTTAGGAGTAAAAATTGATTGTCACACCCCTGGTCCAAACCTAACTGATGATACAAAAGTAGGATTATTATGAAAAATTATTCTAATGGTGTAATCTTGTCCCTGAAACTGTGGTAAAAACAAAAACAATCCAACAATATCTTTAGTGTTAGAGAGTCAAGGCATTACTTGATTCTGGTCAGGGTGTGCAGCAGAAATCATTTCATCCATACATAGCCCGTGTGTGCAGAGAAAATCATTCCATGAGATGTGAATTTTGCTAGAGTTTTCCTAAACTTTTTACAGTCTAAACCCATAGAAATAAATTGGTTTAATGTTCATTGCTTCCAAATTGTGTAGTTCTCAGTATTTTGTTTCTTAGCAGACCCAGATTTCTCCTCGTTTGATGTTAATTAGGTTCTCACTCCTGGATTTCCTTCTCTTTTCCAGACCAGGTGTCTCCAGTTATGCCGGGGCAGTGTCTGGGGCAGGTGTTCCTCGATGGTTGCTGATGTTTCTTTGATGTTTTGTTGATGGATGTTCTCTTTGTGGGTATCTTTTGGGCTATTCCCAGGCTGTTGAGGTGGTCGTTTCTGTTGAGTGGTCTAAAATTCCTTAAAAAAAAAATACTTTCAAAATTCCTTTCCTGGGACAAGGGCAAACCAAGCTTGACTAGTAAAACGGAATGTAAAAAACTTTTAGAGTTGGTATATTTTGCAGCAATGGAATCCCAGGCAGCCCAGTGTGTGAGTGTAATTGAGAGGCAGAGTCCTGGGTGGATGCTGTGACCACCAAAGGGCCAAGGCAGGCTCTGTGCCAGCCCAGCTTCCTGTGGGAGAGATTTCACAAGAGAGGATTCTGGCCACAGACTGCTTGAAATATACATCCCTTATCCCCACCACGAACTAGGTGGAGAATTACCAGGGTAAGGAATTCCAAAGATCACTTCCAAGGGAGATAATTGAATATCTGCCCTGGCTCTGGCCAAAGGTTTTAATGGCCTGATGCTTGGCCTTCAGCCAAAGGGCACACACTAACTCAGAAAACACTTCCTAAATGCAGCAACATGTTGCATATTCATAGACCTTCATGCATTATTCAGAATCGTTCTCCCCAACCTGTAAATCATTATTTTTTCCTTCCCTGGGATTCTGGTGTTCCATAATCCAAGAATGCGAAGACTTTCCTGATTATCTTTTTTCCATTCCCTGAGTTAGTTACATGAACAAAAGATTTTACATCAAAATGTTGTAGTCCAAAAAAATATATTTATCACTACTATTTATAAGTTCTGTTAATCGCAGAGCTATAAGAAACTATGTTCATACAGCAAAGTTTTCCAACAGATAACATTCATTTTAATATTTGCAAAAAGACAATACTATCATATGTACTTATAACACACCTAGGATTCAAATTTCTTTTCTGAGTCTGGAAGAGTCATAGCTGGGGCACCAATCATTTTGTTATTTTTCATTTTTCAGCTTTTGTTCCTTTTCTGCTGTCCATACCACAGCCTTGAGGCTATTGAGGTTTAGAAAGTGATACAATGTTATGGGTAGAACAGAGAATCCTCAATCCAGGTCCTGCAAAATTTCCTATTCATGCTCAGAATTCTTGCACCTCCTTTTCAGTCCTGGATTACTTCTGAGATTCTCCAGACCCTCTCTGGGTCAATACACCACCAACCTACAGTCAAAATACGTCCCAAATATTTAACTACTTTTTAGAGCATTTGCTCTTTTTTTTTTTTTTTTTTTAATAATCAAAGATGCTTTTTTTAGCCTGAACATTTAGCCAATTCACAGAGGCTTCTTCTACCACTTCCTGTCCTCCTGACTGGAGCAAGTCATCCACATCCTGCATTAACCCAATCCCTGGGGGTGGGGTAAATTCTTGTGATGTTTTCTGCAAGGCTTCCCCGAATAAGGCTGGTGCTTCCGTGCATCCCTGCAGAAGGACCATCCATGTCTTTTCCATTTTCCCTTCTACCTCTTGTTCCCAGTCAAAGGCAAAATACAGTTTACCATCCTGTGTGAGTGGGCATCCCCAGAAAGCATCTTTGCCATCAAGGACTGAATGGTGGCAGTGTGAGGAGGGCACCTGGTTCAGGATGGTGTAAGGATCTGAGAGCCCCTGGGTGCTGGGGCCCCCTTGGGCCCTGGGGTTCATCCCTCAGGGGCTGTAGGAACTCTGCCATGGCCTTTGCCTTCCCCTTGGCCTTTTCCTCCTCCCTTCTTGCATTCCCCTGCTGTGCCTTTGTGACCAACTGCTCCAGGGGTTTCAGAGCAGCTCCAATCTCCTCAGACATGAGCGGATTCACACAGAGGAGAGGCCCTTCCGCTGCCCCGACTGCGGGAAGGGCTTCAAGCACAACTCCACCCTCACTGCCCACCGGCGCATCCACACCGGGGAGAGGCCCTACGAGTGTCCTGAGTGTGGGAAGGGCTTCTCCACGAGCTCTCACTCGACCCAACACCAACGGAGCCACCAATAAAGGAAGCCCTGTGATTGCCCCAGTGTGGGAAGAGCTTCGTGCTCTGCTCCAGCTCCATCCCTCATTGGAGGATCGGTGTTGGATGATCCCCAGTGACCCCCGTTGGGCAGAGCCCTGGTGATCCATGGTCCTGGTGATCCCTGTTGGGTGGTGTCTTGGTTTGAAAGACAGGTATTTGCTAAGGAAAGGCCAGAGCCCCCTTCCTGAGATGCAGAATGCAACCCCCTCCCTTTTAATTATTTTAGGTCCAAATCAGAGGCCTTCAGGCAGGAGATGTGGGGATAAGGATAACAGTTCCTTACTGATATCTAACAAGGCAGAAAACAACAACAGCTATAAAAATTGACAACAGAACAGAACAGTCTAGCTCAGCTCCAGCCCCTTTTGGCCACAGGCCGTCTCCCTGCGCTCAGTTACCGGTGCTGGGGGCAGGGCAGGTCCCGCGCAGTTGAAGAGGGCTGGGTGATGGTGGCAGCGGCCCAGGGGTGAGAGGGATGGGGAAGTGACTCCCCCCTCATGGTGTTGGTCGTGGTGCTCAGCAGAGTGTCTGGAGATAGTAGGGTGAGGTGGGAGAGCAGCAGAGCAATGTCCAAAGGCAGGGAGCGTGGATCTCAGTGCTGGGATGGCAGGGGGAGATGCCAGATGGGAGCCTGGGCCGCCTCCCACTCCACGAGCCAAGCGAGAGAGAGTCCCCCGCTCCAGACCCCCCGTCCCACCTTTCCTTTTCCGGTCCTCCCCCTCCACCCACCCCCCTGCGAGAGAACATTATCTATCCTTTTAAGGTGTAGCCACAATGACTTAGCATAACAATGGGAGAAATTCCACAGAAAGGAAAGGGAACAATTCAACCCCCAACAATCCCTAAAACTGGTCCTTTGGGGTGCGTTTTGGCACATTGGAAGGAGCTAGTGGGGTATGGAGACTCAGAGAACCAAAAGACCCTTGTAAAGTTTTGTACACAATAGTGGCCACTTTATAAACTTGAGGGGGGAGCCAGGTGGCCCTCAGTTGGATATTTACATTATAAAACTTTGTTACAGCTTATTTTATTTTTGAGACACAGAAATGGGAGGAGGTGACTTATGCTGACTGTTTTGGTTTTTCGTTTTTTTTTCCTCCTGAACCACTTTGAGTGGCAGAAAGATTGTGGACTCAGAGCCCCCTCTGACCCCTTGGTATTGGTCTTAGAAAAAGGCAACGAGGCTAAGTTAAAATAATGTTGTAGTACATGCTCCATAAACCAACACGGCACACATCCTGATAAGGTGCATCCAGCTAACCCTCTGGAATAAGAATTGGGGAATTTGTTTGAACCACCTGCTAAAAGGCAAAGCGGGGTGAGAGGGGAAGCAAATTTGAGATGGTTATTAACCTCAACTCCCGCTTTACCTTCTACTTCTGAAAAAAAAGACAGCTCGAGTTACTTCAGCTCCTTTTCCCTCATTCCACCTCCTGAAATTTCTATGTCACATCCCCACTCCAGTCGCATTCCACCTCCTGAGATTTCTTCTTCTATCCAGACTCCGGCCTATGTTCCATCCCCCACTCTAGTTAAAGCAATTTCTATTTCAACTCCAGTATCCAGAAGGAAGAAAAGGTGATGATCAAAGAAGAGGAGATTGAAAAGAGGAATGGAGCAGAGGATCTTACCCTAGGAGACCCTCTGGTTATAATAAAAGTAGGGAACTAAGAAAAAAAAATTTGATAAACACAGGAGCAACATATTTGATGTTAAGTAAAGCCTTAATACCAATAACAGATGATTATGTCATGGTAAAGGGGCCAACTGGCCAATCTGAAAGGGCTTCTTTTTGTAGCCCATTGAAATATAAGTTTGGGAAGCAATGGGGAATTCACAGGTTTTTATATATGCCCAATGCTCCTATCACTTGCTCCACCACAATCTCCCATCCTGCCCTGATCGCATTCCCCCCATTTCTCCTCCCCAGGACCTATTTCTACAGCGGGCACAGCTCCTTCCCCCCCAGCCCTTTCGTGCCCCCCGGCTCCTCTGACACCTGCCGGTTCTCCAGCCCCCCATTCCGTGGCTGTGTGGGAGTCCTGGTCTATGAGGCCAAGACCTTCACTGTGGCCATCTTCTTCTCCAACCCCCTGGACTACAACCTGTTCCCCATGGAGCTGGGCCTGGAGCTGTCCTTGGTCAAAGCTCACCTGGGCAGGTTGGAGGACACCTACACCCGCATGTCCCAGAGGGGGACTCCCCCAACCTACAACGGGACAACTGCGCGCTACTGTGTCACCCTGGACACCTGCCAGGAGCCCGTCCAGGTGAGTGTTGGCCATGTCAAGGTGACAGCCACCATGTCCAACACACGGAGGTCCATTATCAGGGTGGTTCTGCAGGAAGAGGAGTGCTCAGGGAAGGAAACCGGAGGGAAACTTCCATTCAAGGTGATAGTAAAAGAATTAATTTAATTTTTACTGTGCCTGTGAACTTTTAGCTGAGAAACAAGGCACGCAAAAACTGCTTTCCCAGCAAGAAAAAGAAGATGAGAAGAAGACATCTGGCTCAAGAATGTAGTAATAGACAAAAGAAGGACTGGATCTGGGAACTTGGGGTGGGCTTTATGGTAATGGGTAAATTGTAATATGCACTTACTTGTAAAATTGTGTGTGCTCAAATGGTTAGGAGTATCCTTTGTGGGACCTCAGGCCTGAATAAATGATGCCCTCTTTAAACCAAATTAGTGTTAAGGAGTCTTATTCCAATGCTTCAGAGATTTTGTGACAGTAAATTGGAGAGCCAGCCAGAAGATCAGCCTAGAGCTTCCATGAATCTACAGTCAACAGATCTCCAGCCAGCACTGAGGAATTTTCGGGGAGAACCTCAACTTTAGACCTTCAGGGACTCAAGGCAAGATCCCTGGGGTAAGTAAAGATACCATTTAAATTATTTTTCTTGGGGTTATTGACAAGGGATGCAAATCCCCACACAGAGTTATTGGTAAGGGGATTTTGAGTCTCCCCTGACGGGGTTTGAGTCCCTGGGTAAGTTTATCTGGGGGAGATTTGAGTTCCCCACCTCAGGGAGTTCGAGTTTCCCCTCTCCAGGCTTCAAGTCCCCAAGAAGTATTAGGGGTTCGAGTCCCCTAGGAAGTATTAGAGCTTGTCCCTGGGAGGTATCAGGAGCTGATCAGGCCAAGATTGTAGTTTCAAGAAAAATCATTGTTCTGCTGTCTGGTAGCATAGGCTACCACATCTTGACTTGGACAGAAGAAGGAAGAGAGGAAAAAACAGAATCTCCCTTGACAACTGAATCCTGGCCTCGACTTTGTCTGGAGATTCCTTTGTGGTGAAGATTGGTTAATTCCTTTGCATTCCTCGTGTTCTTTGCATTCTTCTTGAACTCTGAGAGTGTGTTCATGTAAGAATGGTGTGTTGATTTGAGTTTGCCATCATATCAATATGGGGATGCCTGTGATATAAAAATTAATTTGCAGAGAGAGTGTTGGAGTGTGGTAGAGTGATTGCTGGTGTTTTGGAGCTGCTCAATTTTTGTGTGCATGGCTGAGATCGCATTTGTGGACTTGAAGCACCCTCTTTTGTCAGTTTTAGTGATTGTAGGTTTGGCAGTCCCCTTTCTTTTCCCCTCTCCTGCCTCCATTACAAACCTGGAAATACCGTTAGGACTTTCAGAGGTAATAGCCTGTATATTTTTAATTATTGAATATGAGGCCGGTTTCTTCTAAAGCTAAAGTGGGAGATGATATTCCAAATTCTCCATTGAAATGTGTGGGGTTAAATCTCCGGTGCTCTAGGCATCAATTCGTCAGGTTGTCTTCTTTAATGAGCCAAGCAGCTAATAGTTGCTATGAAGTTGTTTATTGCAAAGGCACATCAGTCTCGAAAGGCAGAGTCACAAGTGTTGAAGTCCATGCTAAAACTTTGGTGTGAAGTCCCCAACAGAAGCAGAAGCTGCTCCTGGTGGTCCTGGCAGGGCTGATGTTGGTGTGACAGCTCCTGTCTTCTTCTTGGGTGTTGATGATGGCAGTGAGGAGAGAGCAGGAGCAAAAGCAAAGCAAGAAGCAAATGGCAAGAAGTGAAGCTCTCCCCAATGCATAAATTCTTATATAGAAACTTCCCAACAAGCTAAAGACACAAACTCGAACCACCACTACTTAACTGATTAGAATTCTAGTTCCTTAGCACACCAGGTTACATATAAACTACACATATGGTCTATCATGTTCTATCTGAAAAATGTCAGCAATATTCTTACTATAGTTTTATTGTGTCTAAAACTGTGTTCCTGGAGCCTCCATGGAAACAACTGGTATCTAGGACTATGTTTTTCAGCCTTCACAGAACCTGCACTTCTAATCTGACATCTGAGACCTTTATTCACTAAAAGCACTTAAAACTTACTCTTAATTACTTACGTACTTGCTTACTTATTCTAAAACTTAAACTTACACCTCTATTTTATGTGTGAGTGGCTTACCATACTTCAGTCCATCCAAAGTTTTAATTCAATCCCTGCACTCTGATTTCTCTCTGAAGAATTCACAGACACTCTTGATGTATAGACTTCAACAACGTATATATTATTTATTAATATAATTTTCATATATATATTTATAATCTATATAATTTATGCATCCTGTTTACTAGTATAAATTATATATATAAGGTAATTCAGGTTCTAGAACTAAATTTGCTTCAGAAAGGTCTGTGGTTGGGCTTGGATCCAGCCACACTGACTCCTCTCCAAGGATTTTAGACAGCCAGGTCCGAGTGCCCAGGATCCTTCTCTCTGGCCTGCAGTTTCAAAAACTCTGTGACAGAAGCAGAGCCCACGTGAGCCCCCGTGTCTGCACACAAGGGGCCATGGCAAGGCCCGGGAAGATGAGCAGATGCATCGGGGGCACGTGGCTGTGTGCAGGGATGCAGCCCAGCACAGCCTCTCTTACCTTCCTGCTGACAGGTGAACTTGAAGTGGCTGCAGAGGCCATCCAGAGCCATAAAGCAGCCTTGTCTGTCTTGAATGACTTGAAAAGATGTCCCAGCAGCTTTCCCAGGCCTGGGATCTGGATCTCTCCTCAGGCAGCACCTCTGTCCTCATTGTGACCAGCCTGGGGGAGGCAGGCAGAAGAGCAGAAGGGTTGAGGGTGGGCAGCTCAGGCTCTTAGCAGGAGCCAGGAGGGGACTGGCCACGACCCCGGGGTTATTCTGGACCACCTCACACCATGCTCAGGGACTGTGGGGAATGGGTCCCACCTGGTCAGGGCGATGGTGGAGTCAGCAGTCATGGAAACGCTGGGCTGCACATTGAGAAGGACCTTAGAAAGCCAGGGCATCCTTCCCACTCCTCATGGGTCAGCAGGTGTTGGAGTTTGTGTCCCTTCCTTATGTGAAGGTCCCTCTCTGCTCAGCGGCACCAGCAGCACAGCGTGCACAGGGAGGATCTTGATCTTCGCTGCTGTTTTAGAGACTTCAGGATCAAGCTGGTCTGAGCTGCCAGGCAACGGATGGAGGCATCCTTCTCTCTTGCTTGCAGTATTTCAAGTTCTGCAACACAGAGAGAGCCCAGATGAGCCCCAGTGTGTGCAGAGACCCCCCCCGGCTCCCCCGAGCCCTGGCTCCCCACTCACCCAAGAGGATCTCAGCCAGGGTGTCCTCACTCTGCTCTCTCAGGTGCCACGCAGCCAGCCCTGGGCACAGAGCTCCATCAGCCCCTGCTCCCCAGCGTGCTCCCAGCAGCGTGGCCCCCGGCCCTGCCTGACCCCCTCAGCAGTCTGGGGGTGGCACTGGGCAAGGTGGCCACCAAAGCCCCTCACCTATGTGAGCACAGTGGGCACAGGGAGGCCGAGGCCCTGCCCATGGCAGCCCCAGGGCTGGGGGGACGGGGCCAGGCTGCCCCAAGAGGGACCCTGGGGACTGGGACTCACCAATGAGCCTGAGGGCCGCCTCTCGCATGGGGGCCTGAGGGCTCAGCAGGTAGGGCTGGCTGTCCCACACCAACCGTTCAGCCCTGCTCCTGTCCTTGGCCAGCTGCAGACAGCACAGGGCTGTGGGCATTTCTAGGAGGCCCCCAGGTGGCCACAGCAGCCCCTCCTGCCAGCACCCCTGTGTCTCACAGCCCTTCCTCATGCTGGGGCCATGGAGGGGACATGGGCCTGGAGGAGGCTGCTCTACTTGAGACAGGGGCAAGGGTGCAGCTCCAGGCTTTGGGCCCAGCTGCAGAGCTCACAGCCCCAGCACAGTGTGCTGGGCAGTCCTCGCCCAGCCTGGGGCTCATCCTCACCAAGCACTCGCCCATCCTCCATGTCTGCTCTGTCTGTGCCAGGTGCTCGAGCTCTTTCCACTTGAGGAGCTCTGCTATAGCCAGGACGGCTTCCTTGGAGGCCTGTGGGGCAGAAGCTGGGAGGTGGCACCAGGGCCTGTGGAAGGAGACTTGGGCTTTGTTCCTGGGGTGATCGTGCCCTTAGGAATCTGGGCCATGCCCTCCCCAAAGCATCCTCGAGGTCTCTTTGGGGACAGCCAGGGGGAGCAGGGATTGAGGTGCCCAGCCCTGCAGGGACACCAGTGGGGACAGCTGAGAAGCCTTTGGGGACACACGTGTCCAGGCCTCGGTTGTGCCGGGCTGCTGCCCAGCCCTGCTGGAGCAGGCAGGGCAGGGGTTGGAAATGGCCGTGCCAGCCTGTCCGGCCCTGCGGGCCCTGGCTCCCAGGGGCTGTTGGGGGGAACGCTGCCTGCTGCCAGCAGCCCTCACCCCGATGGCTGGGATCCCCTGAGAGTTTCAGCCTCCCCTCTCTGGGTCAGTGCTCAGCCGTGACATCGGTACCTTGGCCACGCCGGGGGCCTGGTCACTCATGTGAAGGAGGAGGCAGACCAGGGACTTCCGTGCGTATTTCTTCATGGCCCTCTCGTCCCACCACACTGTTTTGCCCAGCACGTCTCTGAAGAGGCAGATGGAGCGCTCCCGTACACACTCTTCCTTCTGGTAGGAAGGAGGAAAGCTGAGCTTTGCACACAGCAGCTCCCTGCCCACGGCCAGGAGGGGCTGAGCTGAGGTGGCTGAGCTGAGGTGGCTGAGCTGAGGTGGCTGATGCTGCAGGGTCCCAGCCCAGAGAGGGCAGAAGCAGCTCTGGGCTGCAAGGCCCGGAATCCATCCCAGGAGAGCCCAGGGGAGCGGGGCCTGCTCCCAGTGCTGCTCACAGGGCTGGGCTGTAGGGCAGGGGTCATTGCCCAGGGTCCCTCTGCGGGGCTCAGGCTCCCACATCAGCCTTACCTCATCAAAGAAGTGCCAGAGCTTCTGCACCACCTTCACAGCCATGGGGCTGGCCTCACTCTTCTTTAGCTGCCCCAGAACGTTTCCGAAGATGTCCATGACCATCACCGCACAGTCCCAAGAAAATCGCCACCGGATTTTCAGGAGCTCTCGGAGAACGCGCTTCATTTTTCTTGCCTTTTTGAAAACAGTTTCCATTCTGTGAGAACTCCTGTGGCTGGTTGGTCCCTAGGCAGCCACCAGGCCACACCATGGCAGGCAGGGCATTTGGAGCAGTCACCACAGCACCTGACTCCCAGCCCAGGCCGAGCCACCACCTTCCCTGAGACCTCAGAGTCCAGGTGCCACATGTCTGCCCCCCACAGCGGCCTGCTCACCGTCTCAGCTCTCTCCGACAGTGTCACCAGGGCCCTGAGCACCAGAGGGACCATTTCTCTTCCTGAATACCTCAGAGATCTCAAGTCGGTATAAAATGGATCCAGGTCCTCTTCATCCACATTATCAGAGGCCAGCATCTGGAAGGAAGCAGCAGAGAGCCCAGGCAGAGCTGGCAGGGCTCCCTGGCACAGCTCCTGCTTCCCACCAGCAGCTGAGGCCAAGAGCACGTGGGCTTTTCCTGATAACTCACTGCCAGGAACGTGAGGCAGGACTTGTGCTTCTCAGTGATGATGTCATTATGCCAGTGCTGCAGTTGGATTTGCAACTCCTTCAGAACCTTCTCCAGAGTCTGGCGCACAGAGAACATGGCCTTCCACAGACAGACTTTGTCACTGCAAGGCACAGCGCTGTCAGCAGGGCTGCCCCGGCCACTGCAGCACAGCCTGGGCTGGCCCTGCTGCCCAGGGACCCTGCCCGGGCAGGTGGGCACGGCTGCCAGGGTGTTCCCCATGGGGCTGGGAGCAGCGAGCTGGCTCTGGGCTGCCTGGCCAGCTTTGGCTGCTGCGGGCCTGGGCTGGGAAGTGTGCTATGATGGAGGGCACTGCTCCCTTTGGTGATCCTGCAGTGTTCCTTGGCTCTGGCAGCCAGAGTGTCTCGGCTGCCTCTCCCCACAGGGATGAAGCCCTCCAGGCTCTCAGGGCCAGTACCTGATTCTTGGTGCAACGTCCAGAGCTGTTGCAACGACTCTCCCAGGCCACTTATTCGCCATCAGGGCAAGCAGTGAGTAAAAGCTGTGAGCTGCTGTTGTGTTTTTCTCATCGCAGTAGGCAAAGATGTGTCTCACAATCTTTGGCACCTGGAGGGAATACAGGTGAGGCTGGTGCTGCCACTGCAGTGCAGCCGTGTCTTGGGCTGCCCTGCCCATCCCTCTGTCAGGACCTAAAGGACGCAGTTAACTCATCTCAAAGCGCTGCCAAAGAAGGAAGTTCACATAAGATAAGCAACCACAGCAGGCACAGATGGCAAAAAGGGAGGCGTTAATTCCAGGCCTAAACGGAGGATTGGAATTAGCACAGTGGACAAAATGCCACTGTGCAGATTGTGGGAAAAGCTCAGACAGCAACTACAGCAGGACGCCACGCCTGGTGGGGCAGATCTGGGTTACCTGTCTGGACAAAAATTCCTACCCTGGCAAACTGTGGGAGAAGGAAGGAACTGCTTAGAGAAGGCCAGCCCAAGTTGTGCCAAGAGCACAGATGCCTTGTGGATACCCAGGACTCGGACAGATAGAAGTGGTACCTTGAGAACAGCTGGGGGAATCCCTGCCACCGTGAAGATCAGAAGGCCCAGTGCAATGTCACCATGTGCTGGTGACTATCTGTGTTTGTAATCTGTGTTTGTGTGGTTGTCTCTCTTCTCCTTCCCCCCTCTCTCTACATCCCATTTATTCTTATATTTAATCTGCACTATTGACCTTGGCATATGGTCTTTTTCGTACCTTAACTTTGGTTTAGGTATCTTAAAATGACCAGATCCTAACGTTATTTGGATGTCAGAAGTGAGATCCTAACACCCTCTCTGCTGCCTCAAGGTGGCTTCAGGAGCCTCACACAGCTGGCTTTGGGAGGGCAGGAGGCAGGAACCTGACAGGGCTCAAGGGCAGGGCAATCCAGCCCCAGGCCACTTACATCCATCAGCCACAGCTCAGGGGATTTCATGGCCACCTCCAGAAACTCCGTTGGAGCTTTCTTGTCCAAGAGGCTGGAGCGTCCCAAGATCTCGATGGCTGCAAGGACAACGCCTGTCCTCTCAGCAGGCCTGAGGTATCTCCCAAAGGCCTGTGGCAGGAAGGAAGGGATCAGAGGCCAGTGCCAGCCAGTGTCCAGAGGTGCTGCTTGGCTGGGCAGTGTCACCAGCCCTGGCCAGAGGTGCTGGGCAGTGCTGGCAGCAGTGGCCACAGGGAAGCTGGCAGCAGTGGCCACAGTCCCCATGCAGGGGAGGATGAGGATGGCCCCGGGGCAGGGAGGAGGGCTGGGCTCTCGGGCATGGGGCGCAGGCCCTGCAGAGACCCAGGGCTCGCTGGTGGCCAGCAGGGCTGGGGAGCTGCTGCTGCTGCCTGGACACCACAGTGTTCCCTGCTCGGGGACAGTGGGAACCTTCTCACCAGGGACAGCCCCACTGGTTCTGCACCCTTTGCACACACAAATGCCCTGCTGATGCCACAGGTGAGAGTCCCAGCAAGGGGGAAGGCTCCTTACCTTAACTGTCCAGGTGCTGGGCGTATTCAACAAGGAGATGATCTCAGATTTCCAGTGTGCTGGGGACTGGGCATGACCCTCTGGCAGTGTGGCATCTAAAGAGAGGGGAAACACGGACCCATAGGTGAGTCACAGCCACTGGGCCAGCAGGGGACCCCACCCTGACAAGAGTTGGGATGCAGGAATGGCTGGGGAGCAGTTGGTCACGGGAAGAGGTGCTGGGCACTGGTGGCAAGGGGGACCTGTCTCCAGTGTCTGTACCCACTGCTGCTGGCCCGGGAAGCTCTGAGCCCCTGGAGCTCTGCATGCAGCCCCCAGTTACACCGTGGCTGCTGGACTGGTCAGGGGAAGGGCTGGCAGGGCTGGAATGTGGCAGGGTGGGACATGAGCTTGGCAGAGGCCATGGGGAAGGGGCAGAGTGGGGCTGAGTCCTGCATGGAGGAGCAGCTCTGCTACACAGAACCATCCAGAGCCTGGCAGGAGCAGAGGGGACAGCAGCACTGGGGACATGATGGCACCTGCACCAAGGACAACAAGGGGCTGTCACAAGGCCCAGGAAGACAAGCAGGTGTATCTGGGGATGTGGCCGTGCATGGGATGCAGCCCACCACAGCTTCTCTGACCTTTCTGATGACAGATGAATGTGAAGAGAGAGCAGAGACTATCCAGAGCCATAGAGCTTGTCTTTTCTGTCCTGAAGGACTTGAACAGGAGATGTCCCAGCAGCTTCCCAAGGACTGGGATCTGGATCTCTCCACAGGCAGCAGCACTGTCCTCATTTTGACCAGCCTGGGGGAGGCAGGCAGAAGAGAAGGGCTGAGGGTGGGCAGCTGAGGCCTTGCAGGCATCTCAGAGCTGTGGCTGTACCCCAGCAAAGGGAAGGGGAAATGGCCTGGCTGGAGGGTAGCAGGTCCTTACCAACACATGGGAAGAGGAGTGGGCAAGCAATTGGCTCAGCTGCCTAACCCTGCCCATGACCCTCTCCTGCACTGCCACTCTGTCAATGTAGTCCAGCAGCTCCTGGGAAGAGAGAAGAGAGCAGCTGCAGGTGAGCCCCTCAAGCACACACCCACTCCAGCAGCAGCAGGAGCTTGGCCCCACTCCTGAGACACACTTGCACCGTCCCTCCAGGCTTCCTGTGCCCTCAAGCAAAGCCTGCCAGGGGGCTCCTGCCTCTGGGCCACCCCCTGCTTCCCCAGGGCAGCTGGGCACCCTCCCTGCAGCGTGCTCTGCCTGCAGGCACTGGGGGTGTCCTGGTTCTGGCTGGGACTGGGTTCCTTTGGCAGGAGGCAGGACAAGACTGGACACAACCCCGGGCTCCTTCCTCTCCAGAGTGAGGAACAGCCCCCTGACCCCCGACTCTGTGCATGGGCCAGACCTCCAAGATGTGCTGAAGAATCCAGATGATTTTGGAGGGAGGAGAGCTGAGCACCATCACCTCCAGCATGGTGTCCATGGAATGCAGAGTCTGCAAGGATGACACAGAGCAGTGGCTGTGATTCTGCTGTCCCTCCCATCCCCAGAAGACTGATCTGAACTCCCAGGGTGAGGGGAGGGACACAGGAGCAGGCTTTGTGCTGGGGGCAGAGCAGCCAGCATTGCTGGATGTGGCTGGAGCCTGGCAAGGGATGAAGGGATGAGGGTAGGAAAGTGAAGCTTAGACAATGGCCTGTCCCGGATCTTTGGTGCTAAGGCAGCATGGGGTGGCCAGGAGCAGCCCAGAGGGACTGGAGGCTCCTCCAGTTCATGCAGCACTTACCAAAGAAAAGAGGGTTGCTTCCAGTCTCTGCATTTCCCTCTTTGGAGGAAGGAAAAAGATGCTGTCAAAGCAGAGTCTTAAGAGTTTTCTCTTCTTCTCCAGCACTGTCCCGATGGTGCTGCAAAGAGAGAGGGGCCCCGTTGGACACTGGTGCTGGGAGCAGGGCCTCAAGGTCTCCTGCAGCTCTGGGGCAGGGCTGCCAGCAGGGATGGGCAGGTGGGCACGGAGCATTGGGAAGGCTCTGCAGGCCCTTGGGCCAGTACCTCAGTCCAGCGAGGGCGAGCATGGCGAGCTGCCGCACCTGGGTACAGATCTCGTACTTGGGCTCCAATTTCAGCAGCACCTGCAGGGCACAGCTGGGCTGGAACCTGGCAGCTGCCAGCACCCACAGCCAGCAGAGCTTTGCCCTGCCCGAGTGGAGCCCTCACAGGCTGTGGGGGTCCTTGCCCCCTTCCCCAGAGCGCTGCGTGCCTCCTCACCTGGATCATCTGTCCCAGCTCGTATCTGCTACAGAAATCATTCAGGACCTGGGAGAAGCCACTGTCCTCGACATCTCTGCACAGGGTGCAGATGCTTTCAAGGAACTTCAGCTTCAGGTCATTGTCCTGGAGCTGGGGGACAGAGACAATGGGGCAGCGTGAAGTGAGGAGAGCCAGGCAGCGGGACCAGAGCCCTGGGCTGCAGAGCCCTGTGGGAGCAGCTGCTCGGCAGAGCCAGCACCCCTGGCCAGGCACAGCCACCACCCAACGGGCCTTGGCTACCTGCTCGGGGCTGCTGACAAAGGCCTGGATGAAGTCCATGGCTCCCTGTACATGAACAGGTACCCAGCTGGCATCTAATGGAGGGGGAGAGAAGTGTTATAAGTACGTATTATGTACTTTTCACAAATATTCAAATGGATGAATGAAAAATGAATTTAAATGAAAACTTTGCTGGATTCATATCGTTTCTTTTAGTTCTGCTATTAAAAAAACTTAGAAACAGTAGTGTGATAAATATTTTTCTTGGACTTGAACATGGTGATGTAAAAGCTTTTGTTCATGTAACTAACAGAGAATGGTAAAAAGATAATCAGGAAATTCTTCACATTCTTGGATTATCCTATCTGGATGAGGACGGGGTGACGAACACCAGAACTCCAGGGAAAGGGTTTATTGATCACCGTTATTAAGGAGTGCACCAACAAGAAGGAGCCACAAGGAAAAAAATTAAAAAGTGAAAATGCTGATCTTCAGGTTGGGGATGGATTTTGAATAATGCATGAAAGGTCTATGAATATGTGAGTTATGGTGTGTTCTTGGCGGAATGCCAAGCACCCGACACTTGTAACCTTTTGCTTTATTGTCTCTTACTGTCTTTTATTAAACTTATTAGAATCTACCAGGAAACGGAACCTAGTTTTTCACAGAAGGGAGAGCTGCAGAGGCTGCTGTGACAGGACAGAGCAGAGGAAGGAGCAGGAGCTGGGGCCCCTCTGCTGTCCCCCTCCTCAGCAGAGCCTGTGCCAGGGCAGGTGTCCTACCCTGAGCAGCCCTGGCACTCCAGCATCACTCCCAGCCCTGCAAGCCCCGCTGCCCTTGTGCCAGGGAAACCTGATCCCAGCACGGGGACCCAGCCCTGCCCAGTCCCACAGGGCCCCTCACTCACTGGGCTGCAGTGGCTGCACCAAGGTCACCTCGGGGGGCTCCGCTGCAGAGCTGCTCTCCTGAGGAGCCGCCACCTCCTCCCAGGCCACCCTGGGCTTTCTTGGAGGCCTCTTCTCCATCTTATGGAACAGAGAAAATGTATAAATCACGGTAAGGGGGAAGGCTGGGTGAAATATCTGTCTCCCTTCTGCGGGACAAGATGTGAGCTGTGCTCGCGGGCTTGTCGCCAGCTGCGTGCTCCCGTCCTGTCCCGTCGCTGTCCTGCCGGACACTGCAGCCTGGGGGCTGGGTCCATGCCAACAAAGCCTGGGGGCTGTTGCCAGGGGCAGGTGGCAGGTCACAGGGAGCCCTTTGTGACACCCCGGTTATCCCCAGTGTGATGCTCCCACTGAAACATTCCAAACCACGCACTGCTCCCTTCTCCCACTCTCCCTCCCCTTCCCTCGGCTGGGGGATGGAGAAGAGAACTGCAGGCAAAAAAATGAAAGGTCACAGGTTGAGTTAAGAACAATTTACTAAAAGCAGCAAGGAAACAAAGCGAGAGCCCTGAGCTGCCGAACCTCATGGAGGACAAAGGAGCCCAAGGCCAGGCAGCTGGTCTGTGTTACTGTGGCCACCTCTCTCAGAAAGGCATCTCCTTGCCTTTTTCCCTTTTCTCCAGTTCTGCCTGTAGGTATTTGAGTTAGAAAGTCACAGCCCACCTGCAGAGTGAGGACCACTTGCCACCTGTTCAAGGGCTGCTCCTTGTGCTTGGTGTGCCCTCCCCAAGGGATGGGCACAGGGCAGGGTGGCATGTGTCCCAGCACGGCCCTGTCTAGCAATGGCCAGTGTCTAGAAATGCTGTAAGAAGATGCATTTACACTCAAGTTCAAGCCTCCCAGCTGGAGCTGGTGGGATGCTCTCCAGCCACAGATGGATGTGGTTCAGTTCCTCTGGTTGAGAGGGGCTGCATTTCTGCCCTTTGTTGGAGTTTTCTTCTCTGTTATGAAGCAGGAAGGGCTGCTGTGAATGACACAAGCGTGCAGAATTGTTTAAGTTTATCAATATATGCACACACATATATTTTATATAGATATATATGCAGAGGTTGTTCAGATAATACTGTATCTTTGCAAAAAAAGAATGAAAACCCTGAGGTTTGAAAAACAAGTTCTGTTTTAAAAAATGAACAGTTTTCTTCCAGCACAAGCCTTCTTCTTGCCTGTGGGGAACAGGGGAGTGAAGGGAGAGCAGGATATCTTCAAGTGAGGATGTGACCTGGATGTGCTAATCCCAGAAGTTATTTGTGAAATTAGTGTGGCTTTGGAATCCTCAGCAGGCCACACAGTCTGCCATGCCAAGTGGCTTTTCCTTCCTGGGCAGTTCAGGGAACAGTAAGAGGGTGTGGGGAGGGCTGGCAAAGAGGGCAGGGCACCAGGCCATAGGGAGGGGTGGGGCTGCTGTGTCTGGGACCAGGAGCAAGGCAGGATGCCTGCATGGTGATGGAGGAGGTAACATCTGGTGCCCAGAAAAAGGCATATGACCAACATTGAACTCGTTAACTTCCATGTCAAAATGGGCTCTTGGAGGACATGGAGCTGTTTTCCCTGGGTAGTTTGATCAATTGCATGGAAGGGGGAAGGATGAAGAATTTGGGCAGTGTTTGAGCCAAAATGGCCTTTTGCCACTTCTGATTTCCTCCCAGCTTCTGCAGAGGGGTGACAGCTCCATCCCTGCAAACCACTCCCTTTTGCAAGGCACACGCAGACCTTGCTGGAAGCTCAGGGTTCGTGAAGGGGCAGCTGCAGTTGGCAACAGGAGCTGCTGTTGAATTTTTCACCTTGCTTAACCCCCCATCCCAAATGCCACCAAGAGGAAGGACAGAAAAAGATTTCCATGGAAGAAGGGAGGACAAAAGCTTGGAAAAGGATGAAAGAAATGCTCTGATGATGATGGTAATAACAAGAAAAAGATTTATTTTTGGCAGCAAATGAACACCTGCTGCCCTCCAGCCCTCCCAGATGGGCAGGCCCAGCGGTGCCGTTTCCATGGCATGAGGTGCTGGGAGCCTGGGGAGAGAAACCAGAAAGCCACGGTCAGTCACAGAAGGCTCCTGTCCCCCCTGTCCCACCAGGGCCTGTGCGTGGCCCAGGCTGCTGGCTGGGCCCAGAGCCCAAACCTCCCAACCCATTCTCCCATTTTTAGAGGAGAGCAGCAGGGCAGGCCACGCTCCACCTCTTCTGCTTAAGCACAGCACAGCAACCTCCTCAGCAGCTGCAAGAGCGAGATTCTCGTGTGCCCACTCCCATCTGCCCCTGTGCCACCTGTGCTGTGGAGCTGGGTACCCACCTCTGCAGAGCTGCTGCCAGGAGAGGAGCTGATTCCACACAAGGTCCTCGTCCTTCTTGAGGGGGATGTCCCTGCACACCGTGGCTGCCCCGGGTAGTGCTGGCACCTCCGTGGAGTGCGTCCAGTGCCGGCACTTCCCCACCCGGTCTGGGCACAAGGTGCAATCTTCCTGGAAAAAACAAAGAACAATTGCATGAAAGTCAATTCAAAACGAGACCTGGAAACACGGCTATCAATGTTTCACGGGCCTGGGGAGGGTCTGACCGCTCCATGCAAGAATTAAACCTCACCACAGGTGGGGAAAAACCCCACCTTTCCTGCCTGTAAGCCCACCCTTTCCTCAAGGGCCTGAAAAGCAGACCAGCTGGGGCATGGCTTTGGAACCCACCCCCCTCTGCTGCCCCCCATCCTCATGGATGGATGCTTTTGTCAGGCAGGCTGCCCCCACCCCAGCCCGCACCAGGCTGGCTGGCAGAAGCCGTCGGCGAGGCCAGGAGCCGGCTCCCCTTGCACAACATCCGTGCCCTGTCCCGCCAAAAAGCAGCTGGGCGGGCGGCACAAAGATGAATATTCCCCATTGCCAACGAGCGGGGAACCTCCGGCGCGTGGCCAGGCCGAGCCCTGGCATGCCTGGGAGCACGAGCATCCCCCCGCCCCTGCACCGCCTGGGGACTCATCTTGATTTCGTCGGGGCACAGAGCCTGTCCTGTCCTCCAGGAAGGGGCCGCAGCCAAAGCCCGTGGGCTTTGCCCCGCCAGCGGCCAGCTCGAGGATGGTGCTCTCCGGCTCCATGTCGTGCTCCAGAAGAACACGCCAGCTGTGCCTCGGCTTGTGGGGACATCACGATGCCATTGAGCTGCAGGGGGATGTTTCCCCTTTTCCAGTCTCTGGAGACTTCACTGCACTGTGCCACCACTTCTCCAATAGGACGGGGAGCCCTGAGCCGCTCCCTCCACAACTCGCCGGGGACCCACGGAAGCGTCTCCTCGGCCGCGCTCTCTGCTCCGTGCCACGGCCACAGGGAAACGCTCTGGGGTTTGCTCTGAGCACCATGAGACACGAGCAACTGGTACTTGCTGGGCTCCTGGATCCTACTGTGCAGAGGGATGGATCTCTGCTGTCTCCTGGGCCAGCTGGGGGTCCTGTAGCCAAGAATGCTCAAAAAGGTCTTCTAGGCATGGCCTGTCTGCAGGGTCCATGGATAAACACCACCTGATCAGGTGCTGGCACTCTGCAGAGAGAAACCAGAAACCGCTGGTCACCTCCTGTCCAGGCTCTCCCAGATTCCACAGTGCCCACCCAACACTAGGAGTGCTCGGAGCTGCACCCAAAGCTTCCCATCCATCCTCCCTTTTGGAGCAGAACAGCACACATGCCACCTCCTCCGCCTACGCCCAGGAGATCAACCTCCTCCCTAGCTGCAAGAGCAGGACCCTTATATGCCAGATGCCATCTCTCAAGCCCATTCTTGCTCCCATGCCTTGAAGGCATATCCCCACCTTGAGACACCCGGGGTGGCAAGAACTTGCCCTGGACAATGTCCTCAGGGGTTTTGAAAGGAAGGAGCCTGCAGACCAGGTCATAGAGCAGGATGCCCAGGGACAGATGGTGGCTGGCTGGCCATGGTAACAGCCGAAGAGGATCCACTCTGGCGGGTTGTACTGCAGTGTTCCTATGGGACACGGGCACAGCTCATGAGGCCGATGCTGCTCCCTCCCTCCCAGCCAGCTCTACAACAGCCAGCCCCTGCCCCCGCCAAAAAACAACTTGGCTACAGCCGGCTGAAGAAGGATTCCCCTTCCCTCCCTCCCTCCCTCCCTCCGTCTCCCCCTGTGCCAGCAAAGGGGAGAACCTCTGCTGCCCAGCTGTGCCCCGGCTTTGGGCTCACCTGCCATGTGGGTGTAGAACGTGTCCTGGAGGATGGTGCCGCAGCCAAAGTCAATGAGCTTCGCCTCGCCCGTGGCCAGGTCAACGAGGATGTTCTCGGCCTTGATGTCGCGGTGCAGGACGCCGCGGCTGGTGCAGTGCCGCACGGCCTGCAGCACCTGGCGGAACAGCCCCCGCGCCACGGGCTCTGGCAGGAACCCCCCGCGTCCAGCAAGTGCCAGAGGTCCCGACAGCGCTCCGGACGCTCCATGACCAGCGCGAAGCCGTCGGGCAGCTCAAACCAGTCCAGGAGCCGCACGACGCCGCGGAAGCCAGGGCACGACACCATCCAGAGCAGCACCAGCTCCAGTGGCACCAGGGCGCCGTTTGTGCTGCGGGGGGACCGCGATGCCGTCAGCGGGGCCGATGCTGCGCCGCGCCTTCGGCACCCCCTGCCCGGCGCCACCGCAGCTCGCATTGCCCGGCCCGGGACGCTGCGCGGCCCCCGCTCACTCCACGCTCGCTCCCCTCGCAGCGTCCCGGCTCCCACCCTGCCGGGCCTGGCCTTAGCCCCGCCCGGCACGCCCCGCCGGCTGCTCCCGCTGGCCCCGCTCACTCACCAGCCGCGCCCACTCCCAGATGCGATCCCGGCCCACTCGCTTGATGGCCACCTGAAAGCCAAGACATGCGGCGGGCTGAGCTTGCCGTCAGTCGATCCTCCCTTCCCCGCTCCGAGCCGGCCCCGTCTCTTACCGGGGCGCCGTCGGCGAGCCGGGTCCCGGCGTAAACGCTGCCGCAGCCGCCCCTCCCCAGCAGCGGGCCCTCCCGGTAGAGCTGCTCCAGGGGAGGCTTCTCCGCCCGTGCGGACGGCACCGCGCTCTCGGCATTCTGCCCGGGGCACCCACTCGTCCCGGGCGCTGCTGCTTGCCCAGCCGCCCCGGGCTCCGGCGGCTCGGGGCCGGCGGCCGAGCTGACGAGCGGCGGGGCTCGCACCGGGGAAGCTGCCGGCGACGGGGCGGGAGCCGGGCGGCTGCGGGGCGGCTCCGAGCGGAACCGCGGGAGGGGCCTCGTTCGGGGCCGGGGCCGGGCCAGGGCCCGCGCCAGGCGGAGCCAAAAGGCGATGATGCTCCAGCACCACCACCAGCAGAGTGAGGAGCTCCTCCAGAGGCTCTTCAAAAGGCGCCGCAGCCAGTGCGGACAGAGGTGGGCAGGGGCCCGGCTCGCCCATGGGCGCCTTGTTGGGCGCGGCATGAGCCAGGCTGGGAGAGGCGGAACACGGACAGGACGGGACAGGAGTAGAGGGAGTGTGAAAGGGAGAAGAAGACGAAGAGCGAGTCGGAAGTCGAACGGAAAACCGATCGAGAGAAGCGCTGCTGCTGCCGCTGCTGCCGCTGCTGCGGAGCCTCCGGAGCGAGCCCAGCGGAGGAGCGGCCGCGCGCCCCGCGGAACGAAACAAAGAAATAAAAAACGAAGCTAATTCGTATTAGAGAAATAACCAAATAAAGCAATGCAGGAATAAAGAAGACTGTCGGCTTGTGGCTTTCTTCTTTGGGTGAGACGAAGCATTTCGTGGGGGAAGAATTGCCTCTTCTTACAGTTTTGCCAGTGTGGACAGGAGCAGAGCATTTAAATTTCAAGCAGAAAAGAGAAATCGTGTCAGTATTATCATCTCTTTTCATTCTCTGTTGAGACAGTTGCAGGCTGCCAAAAGACATCATCTGTAATGTAGAGCTTGGTCCCAAGTTTCTTTTTCTGCCAGAGGATGAGGAGGGGAGGCATCCCAGAGTCATGGAGTCATGGCATGGTTTGGCTGGGAAGGGACCTGAAAGATCACATCGCTGCAGCCCCCTGCTGTGGCTGGGAACCCCTTGCTCTAGACCGGCTTGTCTGGAGCTCCATCCAGCCTGGCCTCGTACACTGCAAGGGATGGAGTATCCACAGATTCTCTGGGACACCCGTTCCAGGAAAGTCTTTTTTTCTGAAGTCCTCTTTTAAATCTACTCTCTTTCAGTTTGAATCCATACTCTCTTGTGCTGTCTCTGCCTGCCCTTGTATAAAGTCCCTGTCCGGCTTTCTTGTAGGTTGCCATCAGGTACTGGAAGGCCACAGTTCAGTAAAGCCTAAGCCTCAGTGTCTTTTCCAGGCTGAAGAAGCCCAGCTGTCTCAGGCTTTCCTTGCAGGAGAGCTGCTCCAGCCCTCGCAGCATCTCGCTGTCCCTCCTGGGCACCTGCTCCAGCGCGTCCCTGTCCTTGCGGGCCGTGCTGGGGAGCCCAGCAGAGCCAGACACGGCCCTGCAGGTGCAGCGACAGCGGCTGCAGGAGACACGGCCCTGACAGCGGCTGCAGGAGCCGGCAATTGGCGAGTGGCCGCCCGCTCCGCAGAGAGCCGGGGCGCGGGGCACGGCAGGAGTTTTAGGCACGGAACTGGGTTATGGGGTGCTGTGAGCTCGCGGGGGATGGCAGGAGATGAATTCCCAGTGTTATGAATGATGTTCTATTTTTTCCAATTTATCAAGCAACAAGATTAAATTTAATAGTAAGTTTTTAATAGTAACAAAATGAATACAATCAAAGTATTGGAGATGACAATTAAAGTATTGGAGATGAAACAATCAAAGTGCATATATTTAAGAATATACAAAATTTGGCAGTAAGTAATTTAGTATAATTGAGGTTCGTATAAAGCATAAGCAAAACCGACCGGGGAGGGGCCCCCCTCCGACCAGGGATACGGGGAGTGGCTCCCATTCCTCACGTACCAAAGCATCCAGGCTAACAATCCCACTTATATACTGTAGGCTACAGAAGTTTCTAGAAAGCTCCTCCTAGTTTCTATTCCTAAGATCTACGTAACTATCCTGCACGGCGCATGCTCTACTAATGGGTTAGGGGGTCTCTTATCCTTTTTAGGGTCTTATTTCCGGTGAAGGCTCATCATCTTCATCAGTGACCGAGGTGTGACCTGCAGGTAGCGCAGGCGCCCTGTGTGACTGAGCAGATGTTTTCCATAACATGACTCTAATTAAGTCCCATGCTTGGAATCATTCCATTTTTGACAGCTTCAAGGTTGAAGCTGTATTTCTAGATGCTGCTTATCAGACCTTCGTCCTTCAACTATTCTTATCTGACTTTCTTCCAACCTCCTTCTTCGACTCCCAACATCTGTAAGATGTCTTTTATCCTGTCTCACCCATCTCCCCCTTCTCACTCTGTAACAATTGTCTTCTATTGATCTAAATACAATTTTGTTAATATAGTTACAACTTAATTAGCACGAATCACATTTATCACACCAGAAATGGCTGTAACGGGCATCGATGGGGTTGGGAACATTCAGGGGATCTGGGGACGTTCTTGGGGGTCCCAAGTGGGCGCTGAGGGGGCACTTAGGGATCCTGGAGGGTCTGGGGGACACGTATGGGCCACTACATCTTTGTTCTGGGCTTTGATTTTTTTACTGACTATATTTTTTATAGATCACACACTGGTCTCTGCCCAGCCGGGCTGGGCCTTGTCTAGGTGCTCTTTGTCCACTCTTTCTTTTTTCCTCTCACTTATAACAGCTGCATGCTCCCTCTTTTCTTCTTCCCTGTTCCTAAAGACTCTCCATGCCTCATCCACCGGAGTCTCTGAGTCCCTCCCATCCAGTCCCCGTATCTTTTGAAGTTTCCATCTTATGTGCCCCGTAGGTTGCCCCAGGAATAAACTGACTGGCTGCTGTGTCCCTGTGTCAGACCCAGGCTCCAGTGGTGTGTGGCAGCACATTGCATCCCTTCATCGATCGAGGAATTCCCATGGTGGCTCAGAGGGCCCCTGCTTAATTTCATACAATGCTGACCAATTTATAGTTTTGGGAATGGCCTTTTCCACCCCCTTTACGACCCACTCCTGATAGCTTTCCAACTTTTTAATTCTGCTGATTTGTTTGGGTCCCACTGTGGATTTTGGAGTGGGAAATAATCTTTAACATCCAATTGTTGGATTTTATGATAATCTTCTGTCAAATCCCCTGCTGTTTTTAGAATTAATAGTCTTTCTGTCTCGGTCAGTGCATCCAATAAGAATTGCCTATCGTTCCAATCTGGATTATGTTGTTTTATTATATATCACAGATTGTTAGCTGTGTTAACTGGATCACTGTGGTAATTTTTAGCAATGTTTTCCCATGCCTCCAGGTCGATTGAGGAGAAGGGAGATTTAACCAATACCCTTTCTCCCTCTGCTCCCCCTGCCTCTCACAGAGGTGCCTGGAATATGTGTGTCTGCTGTCTAGTCTGGTGTGCAATTGGAGGGGATGAATGGGCTGGGGCTGATGGTACCTCTGGGTCTGCATCCTCATCCTCATCCCCTTCTTGTCTTATGTGTGGAGACCTGAGCAAATCGTCTGTCAGATCTTGTTCCTGGGCCACAGTTTGGTAAACTTGATCAGATTTTGTGCACCTTTGCCCTGTGCTACACTCTGAACAACACTGCTTAAGTTTTCCTCTCTTAGTCTTATTCTCCTTCTCTAAGGCCAATACCAGAGGGTCAGATGGAGCCCAGAGCCCACAATCCCTCTGCCATTCAGGCAGAGAGAAAAACATATCTGCATATGCTGCCTTTGTCCACTTCCTTTCTCTCCTGAGAAACAGCAATATTTCCAATGTGCAACAATACAGCCTAATGGACTGGCCTTAGGGATTTCTTTACTTTGTCCAGTTCCCATTATCTTCTCCTTTTTGTCTTGTCTTGTTTTCACCCAAACTTTTCCTCATACAGTTTTACTGTTCTTTCCCAGTTTTCTTCCCACACACAACCCAATTCACAGGCACCCAGTCTCACTTTTCACACACGCTAGCTTCAGAATTTTAGATTCAACATTGACTTGATGAGGATAGTTTTCCAATTTACACTTGGGGCATACGCCCGGCTGGTTACTAGAGCAACAATACCAATATATTTCACAATCTCCACACTGTAATAAAACCCACTCCAAATGCCAACCCCTTGATCCTCTGAAGGCTCTAAATCTCCCACAAAGACAAGCTATTCTGTTCACCTCCTCTGGAATACCCAGAGTCTCTACTGCAGGTTGTTCCCAGGGCAGGGCTCCCAATTTCCCTGCAGAGGTACCGTATATCCCACCTAGACAGACCCGTTTGTTCCCTTTGTCTATCCAGTGAATTATTGGAACAACAAATTTCCTGGGATCAAGTCCAGACCACTGCTGAGGAGACACTCCTTCAGTCTGTCTGTACACGGTTAAAACAAATGCTAACCACTCTGTGTTCAAGCACAACGCTCCTCTGTTCACACTTGCACTCCCCCACACTGGCCCCAGTCGCTTCTCTTTTCTCCGGCCGCCTCAGTCGCCCGAGGTCGGAAACGCGGATAGAGCTCCGCACTCGCTCCGTACCAGAGGTACATCTCACCCCCTCACTCACTGACACACTCAACAACCCAACGTGTCCGGACTTGGCAGTCACACAAAAAGCAGCAAAAACAAGGGTTCACTCGACTCACCCCCAGAGTCACTAGCGGGCTGCTCTATCAGCTCAGTGAGACCCCTCCGTCGGCCGCGCTATCGGCCAGGATCGATCCCTCTCCTTCTGTCTCTGCCCCCCCGGCCGGCTGCTTGCAAGCCCACCGGGACTGTGCTGAGTGTCAGACGTCTCTGTACGACTCACCAGCAGCCCTGTTATAGATATTTAATACAGACCGTTTTATCCACACTGCCAGCAGGTCGTTGTCTGTCTCATGGAATGCAGGAGATCATCCTGATGGAGTGGAAACTCATGGAACCAAGTGCCCACTGTTTTACAGCAGGGCCTCGTGGAATGCTGGAGACCATTGTGCTGCAAAGGAAATGCAGGGCACAAAGGCTCCACTGTGACTCAGCAGGGCCTCATGGAATCCAAGAGACCTTTGTGATGGAATGGAAACACATGGAACCAAGGCTCTGTTGTGACAAACCTAGGCCTGATGGAACCAAGTAGACCACTGTGGTGCAATGGAATCTCAAGGAACCAAGGGTCAATTGTCAACACATCAGGTTCTCATAAAGCTAAGGAGAACATTGTGACACAGTAGAATCTCATGGAACCAAGGTCCCATTGTGACAAAGCGCAGCCTGATGGAAACCTGGTGCCACTGGGACATCTCCAGCCTTGGAGGAAGCAAGTGTCCATTGTGACACAGCCTAGTGAATCCCAGGAGAGCCCAGTGAGGCCATCAAATCTTGGGGAGCCAAGTTTCAATTTTAAACACAGTGGAGCCTCATGGAACCCAGGAGAGCATTGTAACTCCATGGAGTCACATGGAGGATAATGTCCACTGTTTCATGTTGCAGCCTCTTGGAGCACTGGAAACCATTCTGACACCATGAAAAACTGTGGGAAAAGAGGCTCTCTAGGGACACAGCAGGGCTTCATGGAATGCAAGAGACCATTGTGATGGAGTGGAAACTCATGGAATCAAGTGTCCACTGTTTCATGGTGCGACCTCATGGAACCAAGGAAACCATTGTAGTCCAATTGAATCTCAAAGAAACAAGGGTCAGTTGTCAACTTATTACTGATAAGTAAACCTTTCCAAAAGGAAGGCCTTGTAAAATCATGGCTCAAGCCTGTCACTTTGGCTAAGTAGAAAAGGACTGTGGGAAAGAGACTCAGCTGAATTAGGGATAGAAAAACGTTTCATAATCATTGCATGTTCACGTTGTTGTATGTGGTGTTTGATTGAATTACGTTTGTTATGTGTTAAAACTATGTAACTGATAATGGGCTAAATGCTTTAAAAGGTTAAAAGTTGCCTGGTTTTTGCAATAAAGCGTTTCTCCTTTGCAGCTGCCTGGGGACTCTGCATAACTACAGACCTTCACCCTCATCAGCCCATTGACCAAGTGGGGCCTCATGGCACACAGGTGCCACTGGGACATTGCCAGGCCTAGTGGGAACAAGGCTCCATTATTGCACAGCAGGGCCTCATGGCACCCAGGAGAGCACTGTGACACAATGGGATCTCATGGAAGCAAGTGTCCATTGTGACACAGCAGGGCCTCATGGCACCCAGGAGAGCACTGTGACACAAGGCAGTCTGGGGAACACAAGTGTCACCTGCAAACACAGTGGGGCCTCATAGAAGCCAGGTGCCACTTGGATACTGCCAGGGCACGTGGAACTCAGTGTCCATTGTGACACAGCACAGCCTCATGGACATGGACACAGCAGACCATTGGGACAACCTGGAACCTCACGGATCCAAGGCTCTACATTGACAACGTGGAGCCTCATGGGACACAGGTGCCTCTGGGACACTGCCAGCTCTTGTGGAATCCAGTGTCCATTGTGACACAGCACAGCCTCATGGAAACATGGGGACCATGGTGACACAATGGAATCTCATGGAAGCAAGTGTCAATTGTGAACACGGCACAGCCTCATGGAACCCAGGGCAAGTGGGACCGTGCCATGGCTCATGGAAACAAAGGGCCATTGTGACACAGCAGGGCCTCTTGGAACCCAGGAGAACATTGTGAGCAATGGAATCTGATGGAGCCAAGTGTCAATTGTCAAAACAGAAAGACCTCATGGAACCCAAGTGACCATTGTGACTCCATGGAATCTCATGGAACAAACTGTCAGGTGTAACACAGCAGGGTGTCATGGAACACAGGTGCCATTGGGACATTTCCAAGGCTCATGCAAGCACCCACTGTGGCAGAGCCAGGTGTAATGGAACACAGGAGAACATTGTTACCCAATGGAATCTCATGGAACCAAGTGTCCACTGTTTCACAGTGCAGCCTTATGGAGTGGTGGAGACCATTGTGTTGCAATGGAATATCCTTAGACTGTTGTGACAAACCTGGGCTTTATGAAACCATCTGAAGGAAAGCCCAGAGCCCCAGTGTTTCAGGGACACATGAGAAGAGACCCTTGACCTGCCAAGGGCACTGGACCAGTCAGGCCAAGTCAACCTTTTACCTTTTTCCTTGGTTCCATTGGACCCTGCAATGTCACAATGGTCCCTTTCTTCCATGATCCCTTGCAGTATCAAAATGGTTTCCTTGGTTCCATGGGACTGGACGATGACACGATGGCCCCTTGGTTCCATGAGGCCCCACAGTGTCACAATGGTCTCTGTGATTCCATGCAGTCCTGCAGTGTCACAAGGGTCCCTTGGTTCCATTGGGCTCCTCAGGATTACAGTGGCCCTGTGGCTGCACAAGGCTGAGCTGTGTCACACTGGTCCCTGGTTTCCATGGGGCCCCACAGTGTGACAACTATCCCTTGCTTCCATGGGGCCTTGCAGTGTCACAATGGTCTCCTTGCTTCCACAGGGTTCTGCAGAGCCCCTTAAATCAACGAGGCCTTGTGTCCCTGTGGTCTCCAGTATTCCATGAAACCCCACGATGTCACATTCAACCTTTGGTTCCATGGGGTCCAGCACTGTCACATGAACCCTTAGGTCCATGGGCCCTGCAGTGTCACAATGGACTCCTTGGTTCCGTAGGGCCACAAAGTGTCACAATGGCCCCTGTGTTCAATGAGGCCTGTTGTGTCACAGTAGTCCCCATGATTCCGTAAGGCTCTGCAATGTCACAATAGACCATTGGTTCCATGAGACCCCACAGGGTCATAGTGGACCTTTGGTCCCATTGAACCCCACAGTGTCACTCTGGTTCTCATTGGTTTCACAAGGCCTTGAAGTGCCACAATGGCCCTCTGCTTACACAAGGCCACAAGCTTTTAAAATGGCTTCCATGCTTTCATGAGGCCCTGCTGTGTCACAATGGACCCTTGGCTCTGCAGTGTCAGAATGCCCCCTTGGTCCCTTGGTTCCATGAGTCCCTGAAGTGCCACAATGCTCCTTAGGTTAGCTGAAGCCTCAAAGTGTCATCATGGTCTCCATGGTGCCATGAGGCCTTGCAATGTCAAAATGGACATTTGGTTCCATGAAGTCCCACCGTCACTATTGGGCCCCTGGTTCAAAAGGCCTGGAACAATCAGAATGGCCCCTTTCTTTCATGGGACACGGTCCCTTGCATTCCTGAAACACATCCAGGTTTGCTCAGCATCAGAGACACCTTTCCCTTGCTTGTCCCCACCTGTCATCACTGCCTTCAGTGTTGTGCTGTAACTGGAACCTGGGGACACTTTCTCAGTTGTGACCCTCATTGGGACCCATTAAAACTTCAAGAAACTTCAGTGTTTCAATCTTTGAGTTCTTTGAGTTCTTGAGAAGTTTTTTGAACACGCTCTGAGGGACTGAGTCTGATGCAAACACCACCAAAGCCCTGAGAGGGTCATTAAAATGCTTGTGCTGTGTCTGTGCTGCTGAACTGCGCCGGGCTCCTGGCGCAGAGGCAGCTCCTGGCAACCAAGAAGAGCTTCAAAAACATTTCTCTTCATGAGCAGCTCTTCTCCCAGCCCACTGCAGCCACCCCGGGCACAGCACAGAGGCACAGAGAGCTTCAATCAGTCAGGGCTGGGAAGATGCTCAGAAGTGCCTGGGGCAGAATCACTCCCAGCCCTTGACACAGGAAGCCTCTGGCTGCAGGACAATGCAGCTGCAGCTCCTGCAGTGATCTCCTAAACCTGGAACATCCCAATGCCTGCAGACTCGGTGAGTACATTCTCTGATGATCTCTTGTGTAGAGCAGCCAGGGGTGCCCAGGGCTGTGGTGCAGAGCAGGGTCCTGCAGCCCAGGGCGCTGTGCTGGGGCAGGGACTCTGCTGCCTGCCAGGGACAGCTCTCAGCCAGCCCTGAGAGCTGCTCCCAGCACTGGGGGACAAGGTCTGGGTGGAAGGAGACAGCTGGTAAGGCTTGGAAGTGTTGTCCTTGTGTGGTGAAGATGCTGCATTGTTCAGGACTGCTCCCAGCATGACATTTAACTGCAGAACATTTCCAGGTAGATTATATAGGGAGCACAGCTAGACAGGGGCTGCAAAAAACGGAAAACCCAGGTTTTTAAATAGACTGTTCTTGGTTCTTTCGATGGGAAATTGCATACTGATATTCGCCTCTCAGTTGAGATGGAGAAAAATAGAAAAAAAAATCTCTCCAATCTTAATAAAGCAGGCAGTCACAGAAATCAGCACAAGGTCCCTTACAGTCAGCATCAGTGTTGCATTTCCAGCCTCCTCAGGGTTGTTCCGGTGTTGCCATCAGAGACTGCAGAGGCAGAGCTGTCCCTGGGCAGTGTCCTGTGCTGGGAGGGGTCTGCAGGGCAGAGCTGAGCCCCCAGGGCTGAGCTGGGCTCTGGCAGCAATGGCAGGGCCCAGCCCTGGGCACAGGGAAGCAGCTGCTGGCAGGGACAGGTCCAGGCAGCAGAGCCCTGGGCAGGCAGTGGGGGAAAGTGCCACCGAGCTGGGCTGGGATATTTAAAGTCCTCTCTAAACCAAACTATTTCATGATTACTCTTCTTACAGATCCCCATGGCAAGACACAGCAAATGTCCAACAGCAGCTCCATCAGCCACTTCCTCCTGCTGCCATTGGCAGACTCGCGGCAGCTGCAGCTCCTGCACTTCTGCCTCTTCCTGGCCATCTCCCTGGCTGCCCTCCTGGCCAACGGCCTCATCATCAGTGCCGTAGCCTGTGGCCACCACCTGCACACCCCCATGTTCTTCTTCCTGCTCAACCTGGCCCTCAGCGACCTGGGCTCCATCTGCACCACTGTCCCCAAAGCCATGCACAATTCCCTCTGGAACACCAGACACATCTCCTATGAAGGATGTGCTGCACAACTCTTTTTCTTTCTGTTCTTCATTGGAACAGACTATTTCCTCCTGACCATCATGTGCTACGACCGCTACGTGTCCATCTGCAAACCCCTGCACTACGGGACCCTCCTGGGCAGCAGAGCTTGTGCCCACATGGCAGCAGCTGCCTGGGCCAGTGGGTTTCTCAATTCTCTGCTTCTCACAGCCAATACATTTTCCCTGCCCCTGTGCCATGGCAATGCCCTGGGCCAGTTCTTCTGTGAAATCCCACATATTCTCAAGCTCTCCTGCTCACACTCCAACCTCAGAGAACATGGGCTCATTGTGTTTAGTCTCTGTTTTGTATTGTGCTGTTTTGTGTTCATTGTTTTCTCCTATGTGCAGATCTTCAGGGCTGTGCTGAGGATCCCCTCTGAGCAGGGACGGCACAAAGCCTTTTCCACCTGCCTCCCTCACCTGGCTGTGCTCTCCCTGTTTGTTACCACTTCAGTGTTTGCCTACCTGAAGCCCCCTTCCATCTCCTCCCCATCCCTGGATCTGTCCCTGTCAGTTCTGTACTCGGTGGTGCCTCCAACCCTGAACCCCCTGATCTACACCCTAAGGAACCAGGAGCTCAAGGCTACCCTGAGGAAAATGATGACAGTATCTTCAGGAGCAATAAATTTTCTTTTCTGCTTCAGAGCCTTCAGAATTTAACTCTTTACAATTTTAGATTTTTTTTTCTCCTATTTGTCCATTTTTTCATTGTCTTATTGTTTTTCTATAGTTGTAATGTGTGATAATTGATAAAAGATTCGTGTTAATCACAAAAGCATTAGGGTTTGTATAAACCAGAATACTAAGCTCTATAGTGAAGCATGGACACTAGAAAAAGTAAATTATATGATTAAATAATTCTGTTTAAAATCACCTTGTTATGTTATATTATGTTGTATTATGTTACATTATAATATGTTATGTTATGTTTTTCAAATAAGTTGTATCGGCTGCCAGCTTGCAAAATTGGACTGCCCAAAAAGCCCTTCCTGCCTTTGTCTGATCAATACTGCCTATCCCAAAAACCAGACTCCCAGAACTTCTCTAGTGGTTATCTACAAAGACCAGACCTCCAGAACTTCCCTGGTGGTCATCTACAAGGACCGGATGGCAATCTGTGACTAATTATCACCCAAAGGCTTTGTGAATTTGTGAACAACGAGAACCCACAGTATAAGAAGAGGCTGCAAACCAAGGTTCAGTGGAGCGTGGAGTGGGCGGTGACCCCTCACGTTCCCCAGCGCTGCTTGCTCTGTCTATATCAAATAAAGCAATCTAAATTTGTTAAATATCGAGACTTTTGTCTCTCATTTATAACAGCCCTAAAGCGGGGACCCGCTTAGCGGACGGAATTTTTCAGGGTTGGCAGTGGTGACGGTGGCCCGAACCCGGCAGAGAGTCCCCGGGAATGCCGTGGGCGAGGCTGGAGAGTGAGAGATGTCGATGGAGGGGCTGGGGGGAGTGAGAGGCGCGGGCCTCGCCCCCAGCCCTGGCCCGTGACCCCCGTGGCTAACACGGGTTGTATGAGGCACCCTGTGCTTTTTATTTGTTTGGGGTTTTTGGTCACTGTTTGCCGTCCCCCGGCTTTTCCGGAGGGAAGCCGATCGCTGCGGGGTGGGCAAAAGCCGCTGGCCCGTGGCATGGTCGGTGGCAGCTTGTCCCACGCTTGGTGGATGGGTTCCCTGGGGGCGGTGAAACGCGGCTGCCACGGCCGTCCCCTCCCCGTTGTGCACTTTTCTCACTAGGCAAACATCCTTCCATGTCGGCTCTCCCAATCATTGTGAAGCAGAATTCACCAGGCCTTGGATTGTTCACCCACTGATAGGGAACGTGAGCTGGGTTTACACCGTTGTGAGACAGGTCAGTCTTACCCTACTGATGATGTGTTGTTGCAACAGGCTGCTCCTGCTCCTTCTAAATTACTTTCTTGAAGTGTGTCTATCCTTCCTGGAACCCTTTGTTCAGAAGGACTGTTCCCCTTAAATTATCAGTACCTGATTTGGTACTCTCCAAAACTGTATCCTGAATAGACCAAAGTGTGCCCTCCATAATTCCAGTGTAGAAGTTTTATTGATGCCTCTCCTTATTTCACAGAATATTGAAAACTGGATTATTTCATGGTCACTGTACCCCAGGCAGCCTCTGACCACCACATCTCCCACCAGCCCTTCTCTGTTTGTGAACAGCAGGAGACAGAGCTTTCCTTGGGAGAGAGAGTGTTACCAAAAATTTGTTCAAATTAAAAACTCCTTAACACCAACGCAGCATAAAAAGCAGCATTCTTTATTTGGGTGGATACACAGGGGGACAGCTCCTCCCAAAGCTGTGCATGCTGGGTACAGGAAAGTTTCTGTTTATATTCTGTACTTTCCACACATATTGTGATAAATGTGATTCGTGCTAATTAAATTGTAACTATATTAACAAAATTGTATTTAGATCAATAAAAGACTATTGTTACCGAGTGACAGGGGGGGAGATGGGTGAGACAGGATAAAAGACATCTCCCAGATGTTGGGAGTCGAAGAAGGAGGTTAGAAGAAAGTCAGATAAGAATAGTCGAAGGACGAAGGTCTGATAAGCGGCATCTAGAAATACAGCTTCAACCTTGAAGCTGTCAAAAATGGAATGATTCCAAGCATGGGACTTAATTAAAGTCATGTTATGGAAAACATCTGCTCAGTCACACAGGGCGCCTGCGCTACCTGCAGGTCACACCTCGGTCACTGATGAAGATGATGAGCCTTCATCGGAAATAAGACCCTCAAAAGGATGAGAGACCCCCTAACCCATTAGTAGAGCATGCGCCGTGCAGTATAGTTACGTAGATCTTAGGAATAGAAACTAGGAGGAGCTTTCTAGAAACTTCTGTAGCCTACAGTATATAAGTGGGATTGTTAGCCTGGATGCTTTGATACGAGAGGAAGGGCAGGCCCCTCCCCGTACCCCCGGTCGGTTTTGCTTATGCTTTATACGAACCTCAATTATACTAAAACACTTACTCTCAAATTTTATCCATCCCAAATTATACAATTGTAATACTTTACTTGGATGGTATTTAGTTTCAATAATTTTTGTAATCACCTTTAATACTTCTGATTGTATTCATTTATAATTGTTATTATTAAAAATTTGTTGTTACTTTTAATCTTTGTTGTTTGTTTAATTGGAAAAAAAAGAAAACCATTCATAACAATATTCATCGATTGTCCTGGAGTAAACACACATATGATAATCATTTCACCAAAATCATTAACCTATTTTCCCTCCCCTTTACCCGTGGGTTCTTCTGTCCTGGGGGTTTCTCTGGTGGTCCCTGGTGGTCATTAACCCCAATGTTCCAGTTGGCCTGGCTGAGTTGGCAGGACACTGAGGCTGGGAACTTCCAGTTCCCCTTCTTAGACAAGGGGCGTTGTGAAGTTTCCAGAGGCCAGTGGTTTTGGAGAACAGGAATTGTGTTAGCTCGCCTGGGATGGGCAATTTATCATCTGGTAACATGAGGTCACAGAGTGGGCTATGACATCACAGAGTGGGTTATGACATCACAGAGTGGGTTATGACATCACAGAGTGGGTGATGTGAGGTCATTGAACATCACAGGCTGTCCCTGTGACATCATAACGCTGACTGTGACATCACAGGACAGAGGTCTGACATCACAGAGCAGGCTGTGACATCACAGGAGGGGCTGTGTGACATCACAGCAGGGCTGTGTGAGGTCACTGGGTTGGTCATTCTGCCCCAGACCCCCCTCACAGTTTCCCCAGACAAGTCCAATGCTGTTCATGCCCAGCAGGGTCCCCTGTCCCCCGGGATCCCCCTGCTCCACCTGGAGCCACAGCCTCCCCCAAGGATGTTCCACAAATCAACCCCAGAGCCTGACACGGGGACAAGGGGCCCGGGCAGTGTGACCAGGACATCAAGGACGTGGATTATCCAGGTCACTGGGGCCTGGTTTGGGCTCCCCAGGGCAGGAAAGATGTCTGGCAGCTGGAGCAGGGTGAGGGAAGGGCCTCCAAGGTGGGGCTGGAGCCCTTTGGCTGAGAGGAGAGGCTGAGGGAGCTGGGCTTGTCCAGCCTGGAGCAGGGAAGGCTGAGGGGCTCCTCATGCCAGCCTGGCAGAGCCACCCAGGAGCTGATGGAGAACACAGAGCCAGGCTCTGCACTGGGGGGCTGGGGGGGACAAAAGACAATGGGTGGAAAGGGGAATGAGGGGAGATCAGACAGGACATGTGGAAAACCTTTGTTCCCATGGGCTCAGAGAGGTTCTGAGATGCTGCCCCATCCCTGGCCTTTGGGATTTTCCAATCCACACCAAATCAAGGCTTCAATCACTTGGTCTGACCCAGTTTCTGACAGACTGGGCTGCAGACTTGCTGAGATCCCTTCCAGCCTCACCTCCCTGATGATCCCTGGACGATGCTGCTCCCGATTTTGGAATGGGCTGGAGCAGATGTTTATGGGACAGGAACCCTCTGGGGCTGTAGGGGACCTGCAGCTTTCAAGGTGCACGAGCACATCTCATTAGCTGGGGCATTTGAGTACTTTAAGAAATGTCAAAGTTTTCCAGCCAGGGGAGAGCAGGAATTTCCTGGAATTGTACAATGGTGAGAGAAGAAATATTGATCTTTCCCTCTATTTGTGTCACCAATATTCTGTCTATTATTTCATGTCCTTCTTCATTCATGACTTTTCACCTCTCCTGTTTAAATGGCCATGTCTAAGGACATCTCTTAACTAGAGCAGCTGGATCTATGTCCTCCCCATTGTTCCCAGATTTCATCCTCTAGCTGCACTCTGGCCATTCCAAAGCCTCTCAATTGAGTGTCTTCACACTTTGAGCTTCAGGGAGTTGCCCAGTCTTTCATAACTTTAAATAACTCAATAGTCAATATCTTGTGTTTATGTCTTCTACAATTACCTTTGTCTTTATCCAAAAATGTTGATGTATGGATATCCCTTGTGGATTATGGGCATGTCAGATGCTGCTCAGTCATCTCACATTGCTGAGGGAGGACTTTTGATGTTTTTAAAATTTTATGATGATTACAATTCTTTATGTTGGCCATGAAGAGAAGCTTTTCTGTGCCTCTGAGTCTCACCAGTTCCTGATCCCCAAAGAACACAAACTGCAGACTTTCTAAAGTCCCTTCCAACCTCAGCTCCTGGATGATCTTGGGACCATGCTGTTCCCGGTTTTGGAATGGGCTGGAGCAGATGTTTATGGGACAGGAGCCCTCTGGGGCTGTAGGGGACCTGCAGCTTGCAAGGTGCACGAGCACATCTCATTAGCTGGGGCATTTGAGTACTTTAAGAAATGTCAAATATTTCCCAACAGAAGAGAAATTTCCTGGGTGTGTACTGATGGCAGGACAAGAAATAATGATCTTCCCCTGTACCTGTGTTACCACTATACTGTCTATTATTTCATGTCCCTCTTCATTTGGGTGTTTCCACCTCTCCTGTTTAAATGACCATGTCTAAGGACATTTCTTCCCTAGACCAGCTGGTCTTACGGCCTTGCCATTGCTCCCAAATTTCCTCCTCCAGTTGTCCTCCACTCATTCCATATAAGTCAACATCTTAATTGTGTCTACATCTATCACAGAATCACCCTTTCTAATGTCTGTGTCTAAAACTGTTCCTGTATGGAAATACCTTGTTCATGGTGGATACATCAGATACTGCTTTGACATTGAACAGAGCTGAGGGAAGAATTTTGAAGTTTATTGAATTTTATCATGGGTACTTTTTTTATGTTGGCCACGAAGAGAAACCTTCTGTGCCTCTGAGTCTCACCAGTTGCTGACCCCCAAAGGACACAAACCTGATGAGTTGTGGTTCCCACTGCAGTGCTGGCACTTGCACCTCCCTCCATACCCACAGCAGAGCTCCCTTGGCCCACAAAGTCCCTGGCAATGCAGGGATGAAGGAAACAGGACAGGCTGTGGGGATCAGGGGCAGGGCACAGCCAGGGATTTGGGGTGGTTGTGAGCCCAGGGCAGGAGCCAGCCCTTGGCCTTGGTGAACCTCATCCAATTGTCCTGGGCCCATGGCTCCAGCCTGTCCAGATCCCTCTGCAGAGCTTCCTGCCCTGCAGCACAGCCACACTCCCAGCCAGCTTGGGCTCACCTGGACACTGACTGAGGGTGCCCTCCATGGCCTCGTCCAGATCAGCAATAAAGAGATTGAACTGCCCTGGCCTCAATCCTGAGCCCTGGGGACACCCCTGGATGTGGCTCCACTGCCCAGCACTCCTTGGGCTGGACTTCTGATTTTTATGGAGCTGTGCCTGCCTTTGGTTTTGTTTGCTGACCATAAATGAACATCCCTCTGTGTCTCAGGCAGCTCCTTCTCCAAGGAAAGCAGGTGGGAGTTGGTGCCAAGGAGCTGAAAGCTGCAGGCACAGCCTGGAGGGGAGGAAGCTCAGATTTGCACAAGGCTGCTCTGAGTGCCAGAGGTTGGATGGGGGAAATGGTGGGGTGGGGGTAGGGACAGAGTGTGATTGATTGTCAGCCATAAAGGGTCTTGATTTTCATCTCTATTCAGACTGCATGAGGAGGTGCTTGGGATCAATATCAACTGGAAACTGCTGATATCAATCTATAAACAGGAAAACAAAACTAAATAGGACCAAAAAAACCCGGATTAAAAAAAAAATATACATAGCATATTCTCTTTGAATACACTTCTGAAATGTGTATAATTAACCAGAAAATAATTGAAGACTTTAAATTAAATTATTCCCAGAGGCTTGTCTTGTTAAGGTGTTTTGCAATATTAATGAGCCTTTGTCACTGAATTCCTGAAGAGCTGAAGAGCTGAAGACTGAATAAGTCTCTGGACAGTTAAAATTCATTAGAGAACCTCCAAGTTGCTGTTGTTCCATCCTCAGCAGAGCAGGAATGAACAGATTCCAGGGGTTTCCAGGCTGCTCAAGAGCTGTGAGCTCACGTGCAGGCTCAGGGGCTCCATGGGGACATCTGAGGGGTCTCTGGGCTCCTAAAGATCTGTTTGGTCACACTCAGTCACAGGGGTTCCATGGGGACATCCCAGGGGTGCTTAATCTTCCTAGGGCTCATGAGGTGACAGTCACAGGGCTCCAGAGTGACAACAGAGGTGTCTCTGCCCTGCCAAGGAGCCAATTTGTCACAGGCAGTGGCAGGAGTGCAGTGGGGACATCCCTGTGCTCCTAAAGAACAGTGAGGGCACCGACACTCACAGGGGTTCCAGGGTGACACCCCAGGAGTGCCCAGGCTGCCACAGAGCCGGGATGTCACAGACACTCACAGGGGTTCCAGGGTGACACCCCAGGAGTGCCCAGGCTGCCAAAGAGCCGGGATGTCACAGACACTCACAGGGGTTCCAGGGTGACACCCCAGGAGTGCCCAGGCTGCCAAAGAGCCGGGATGTCACAGACACTCACAGGGGTTCCAGGGTGACATCCCAGGAGTGCCCAGGCTGCCAAAGGGCTGGGATGTCACAGACACTCACAGGGGTTCCAGGGTGACATCCCAGGACTGCCCAGGATGCCAAAGACCCGGGATGTCACAGACACTCCCAGGGGTTCCTGTCATGGGCACAGTGGGAGTTCACACAAAGTTTATTAGAGAAGCTCCTGTTGGGTCACGAGGTGCAGAAAGGACCCCCAACACCCCAATTACACCCCCAAGCTGCCCCAAACCAGGACCCCCAGGCTTTCTAAACTCCTTTTGTGAGAGGAGCCTGGGAGTGCCTGGATCCAATCCCAGCCCCAGACTTTGTCAAGGATTTATGTTAAAGGATTATACAGGTGGAATCGAACCTTTGTACAACTTTGTCCCTCAGCATTAAAGATGGCAAATCAGAAGTATTTATATACATAGAGATATGATTGATTATGATCATGATTAGACACAAAGGTCTTAATCAAATTATTTACTCCACAGTACGGGAGCTGTAACATCTATTTTAATATAGTGCTCTAGGAAGCAATTTGATCAAAGCAGAATTAAGTAGAGATGGGTGTCACTCCCCCAGACCAACGACCCTGGGCAAATCTCTTTAGCTCAGCCTCAAGCAGTGACCCTGAGGGGAGTCTCCACTCCAGGGAGGAATCTCCACACTCCCCCAAGAAGGGAAATGTCAGGAGATGCTGCCACTAAAATTTGAGACCGGGCTTTTCTAGTCTGAAGTGCTGCCCTGTCAGTCAGATGTGCCCAGACTCCCAGCACAGCAGCACAGAGGCAGATGGCTGTCAACTCCACTTCCTGCCTAGAAATCCTGAAACTGCTTCTAAATGCTGCTCCCTTCATCTCTTGGACACCTACTCACACAGAGCTGGGAAAAAAAATCCTCTGGCCGCTGCCTGACAAAGTGAGTCATGCCGAAGTTAGAGCTCTGTGGGAAATCTCTATCCAGCCCTATCCTTTTAATATATCCATACGTGGAGGTGTGCATGGATTTGACTTGTATAGAAAGGAAGGAGTGTGCAAGCAACGTGACTGACACTTTCACTCTCTGTGGTTATTCCATACCCATGGGTACAAAGACATTATGGAAACCCTGGCACAGATAAACCCTTCTGACCATGGACACAGAGAGATCCAAGAGCCCCTGGCACAGACAGACCCTTCTGTCCGTGGACACAGAGTGATCCAAGAGCCCCTGGCAAAGACAGACCCTCCTGTCCATGGATACAGAGACATCCAAGAGCCCCTGGCACAGACAGACCCTTCTGGCCATGGATACAGAGAGATCCAAGAGCCCCTGGCACAGACAGACCCTTCTGCCCACGGGTGAGGGAGGGCAGTGGGGGTAAGTGGGCAGCGACTCCCAAACGGGAACCAGACCCAGCTCCAGCCATGCCAGACCCTACCAAGGCTCAATGCTGGCTCCTCTGGAATGGGAAAGCCCTTCAGCCTTGTCCCTGCCCAGAGGGGCAGTGCTGACCTGCAGCACAGGTTGTTTTCCCCACAGGCTGCAGGAGATGAGAACACAACACTTGCAAACACTGCCTGCAAGCCACAGCTCTGGGTGCTCCCCATGAAGCTCAGCCCTGGGACCACCGTGTGCCCCAAGCTTCAGGGGATGCAGTGGGAGCCTGGCTGGGCTCTGCCCTGGGGCCATCCTGCAGTGACAGCTGCAAACAGGGAGCATTCAGCTGCCACAAACAGCCAAGCCAGGGCTGGAGGGGAGCTGGTCCAGCCCGGACTGCACTGTTCTGTGCTGTGCTCTGGGGCTGGGGCTCCCTGCAGAGGGGACTGGACTGAAGTGCCATGGGAAACAAAGAAGCTTCAGCTTAAGCCTAACTGAGCTGGGTGGGTGGGCTGGGAGGAGTGGGGAGGCTCAAGGGGAGTCACAGAGCTCATCCTGCTGGAAGCATGAGGAAAAGGGAGTGGGAACTCAGCAGTGAGGAGAGCTGAGGGCTGGAGAGCAGCTCTGAATGACACTAAAATCTCATCAGGTTTCTGAGACATTGCTGCTCTTCAGCCAGTGACAGGATGTGTCCCTAAGCCTGGGGCTCGGACTCCCTCGTGGTGAGGGGCATCAAGGAAGGCACCAGTGTGATGGAGACTGCGATGGGCTGGGAACTCACTGGGGGAAAGGAGGGAACAGCTGTGAAGTAAAAGGCAGGTGGGGGAGAGAACTGTTCAGAGAAGGGCTGAGCTACAGCTTGAGCAAGCTGAAAAATGTCATTTGGGGTCATCCCAGATTGATTTCATTTCAGAAGGTATGGAACAAGTTTAATTTTTGGGGGGTGTCATGCTTTCCCCTGCAGGTGTACGCTCTGCAAACTTGAGCTGCATTTCCCGAAATGCTCAAGCAAATCGCTGCTGCAGGTCACACCATTTCTCCTTTGGCTGATTCCGGCCCGGTGCTGAGCTGCAGCTGAGCCCTGGCAGAGCCCAGAGCAGCCTCAGCATCTGCAGAGCCCGGCTGCAAGGAGAGAAACCAGAAACCGCCCGTCAGCTGAAGGCTCCTGTCCCCCTTGTCCCAGCTCCCGCCGTGCCCAGGCCGTGCTGGCCGTGCCCAGAGCGGTGCCCAAAGCTGCCCATCATTGCTGCCTTGGGCACAGAGCAGGAGGGCAGGACTGTGCCCAGCCTGCAGCCAGCCATGGCACACCCAGCCCCTCAGCAGCTGCCACAGCAGGATGCTCCTGTGCTCGCTGCCATCTCCCAAAAGCTCTTATCTCACCCTGCCAAGGAGACGGGGACCCGCCTCACGCCATCGCTGCCCGAAGAAAAGCTGGTCCCAAACGATGTCCTCAGCCTTCTCCAAGGACACGGCCCATCCACGCTGCAGCTGGGCCCAAGCACTTCCTGATCCACACTGGACACCACCTAGAACGCTTCCTTTAGAGAAACAAATGACAATTGAATGAAAATAGATTACAGACAAAAATGGGAGACACGAGAAAAGGTAAAAAATCTTATCTCTGTCAGGGGCTGGAGGAAGGCCCAACCTCTACATGCCAGGGGAAAAATAACTCAGGGGTGAGGGAAGCCCATGGTTTTTCCCTTTCCCCCTGCACTGCCCCCAAAAGTAATGGTGATCTCAAAGCAAACAAGGGCAGTGGAGCAGCCCAAGCCCTTCCTTGCCTGCAAAGCAAAGCAGCCATGCACAGTTCTGGAGTCCCACCTCTGCTCCTGCCATGGGCTTTGTTTGTGTCAGGCTGGCTGCCCCAGTTCCTGCCCCAGCCCAGGGCACGGTGGGTGCTGGGGGCTGTTGGCAGGGCCAGGAGCCAACTCCCATTTCGTACCCAGCCCAGCCCATCCCCCCAGCCCTGCCAAAAGGCAGCTTGGCAGCCGACGGAAGAATCCGTTTTATCCTCCCCAGCAAAGGGGGAACCTTTGGTTCCCGGCCAAGCTGTGCAATGCCCGAATCTGGGAGCATCCCTCTGGGTCTGGACTCATCTGCAAATTCGCTGTGGAGCCTGGCTTTGAAGGAGGTGCCAGAATCCAAGTCCATCATCTTCAGCTTGCCGGTGGCCAGGTGGAGGAAGAGGCTGTCACCCTTGATGTCTTCCTTGCTGTCCCCAGCAGCAGCAGCCCCACCTGGTACAGCTACTCCAGGGGCTCCTTCTCCTTCCCTGGGGGTGAGACCAGGCTGTCAGTGTTCTGCCCAGGGCCCCAGCTGCCAGTGAACCAGGACAAGCCAAACCAGCTCAGATGGGGGCCACCAGTGCTGGGCAGAGCAGCTCAGCTCCAGCACAAGGGCTGCGTGTTCCCATCTGATGACCCCCGTGCAGTGACACAGGCAGGACAAAAACGTCTGGGGTTCTTTGCTTCTGATTGCCAGGGCATCTGTGGAGATGTAACTTACCAGGACCCTGCATCAAAGCGTGCCTGTGGCTCTCTCCCTTCTTCTATGGCAGATGAATATTCTGCATCCAAGGATCACTGAACAGATCTTCTAATGAGGGCCTTTCCGTGTCGAGCATGGATAAACACCTCCTGATCAGACCTTGGCACGCTGGGGAGAGAAACCACAAACCGCTGGTCAGTTGGAAAAGTCTCCAGGCCGCTTTGCCCCACTCTTCCCATGCCCAGGCCATGCTGCATGTGCTCACAGCTGGGCCTAAACCTTCCCATCAGTTCTTTGTTTTGGAGGAGAGCAGGACATGTGCCAGCCCCTCAGCAGCTGCCAGAGCAGGATGCTCACGAGCCTGCTGCTGTCTCCCAGCACTGGTATTTCCCCCGTGCCCAGAGATGAGGATCCACCTTGAGAGAGCCGTTGTGGCAGTGAGAGCTGATGGTCCCAGCTGATGTTCTGGCCCCTCCTGAAAGGGTGCTCCCCGCAGACCATCTGGTGCAGCAGGATGCCCAGGGACCAGATGGTAGCTGGCTTGCCATAGTACCAGCCAAACTTGGTCCATTCCGGGGGGCTGTAGGACAGGGTTCCTATGGAATACAGATGGCGTTTATCAGGGGGATGCTGCTGCTCCCAGAGCCTGGTCCCAGCATCCCTGGGCATGTGGGGGCTGCCCCAGTGGCACATGGTGTGACCTGCTGTCCTCTCTGCAGCACCTGGGACTTGTGTACAAACATGGGGTTGGAAAAGAAGCCACTGGTATTGGAAGAGGGCAGCTGAAGCCCTGGCAAGGCCTGACCATGACAAAGTAAAATCCACTCAGTGCTGGGGAAAATCCATGCTTTCATCCTCCCTGCCTGCATGGCCCAAAACACATTATGAGGCCAAGGCAAACAAGGTGAGAACAGCAGTCCAAGCCCTTTCTCATCTGCACACCAAACCAGCTGGTACACAGGTTCTTCCCCCCCCTTCTCTGCCACCCCCACCCACAAGTGTTTCTGTCGGGCTGGGTGGCCCAGCCCCAGTCCTGGGCAGAGTGGCTGGCAAAGGCTGCCAGCAAGGCTGGAAGCTGGCCCTCCACTTGCCCCAACTCAAAAGCAACTCGGCTGAAGGTTCAGTGCCATGACTGGCAGCAAAAGGGAGAATCCCCACTGCCACACCCAGGCTGGGTCAGGAGATGTTGGGCCAGGAGATGCTGGGACCGGGAGCACACCGCTGTGTGGGCTTACCTGCAAAGTGAGTGTAGGCTGTGTCCTGCAGGTAGGTGCCACAGCCAAAGTCAATCAATTTTGCCTGCCCGGTGGCCAGGTCAACCAGGACATTCTGTGGCTTGATGTCCCTGTGCAGGACCCCGCAGCTGGTGCAGTGCCGCACGGCCTCCAGCACCTGGCGGAACAGCTCCCGCGCCACCTCCTCGGACAGGAACCCCCGTGCCCGAATGAAATGCTGCAGGTCCTGACACCGCTCCGGGCGCTCCAGCACCATCACGATGTTGTTGGGGAGCTCGAGCCACTCCAGCAGCTGGATGACACCAGGGAAGCCGGTGGACACCTTGTCCAGCAGCACGATCTCCAGGGGTGCGCTGGTGCCGTCGGGCTGCGGGAAGACCACGATGCCGTCAGCGGGGCTGATGCCGTGCCAGGGCTCGGGAAGCCCTCATGCAGCCCGGGATGCTCAGCTGGCCCCACGCCCGCTCTCCCTCGAGGGTCCTGGCGGCTTCCACTCTGCCGGCCCTCGCCTCATCCCCGCCCGGCACGTCCCGGCTTCTCCCGCTGGTCCCGCTCACTCACCAGCTCGCCCCAGTGCCGGACGCGGTTCCGTGGCACCCTTTTGATGGCCACCTGCAAGTCAAGGCCAACAGCGGGCTGAGCTCGCCGCCCGCTCTGCCGAGCCCCATCCTCCTCCTCCTGCGCCCCCTCGTCCTGTGCCCGCCGCCGGCCCCGCCACTCACCGGGGCGCCGTCCGAGAGCCGCGTCGCCGCCCAGACGCTGCCGAAGCCGCCGCGCCCCAGCAGCGAACCCACCCGGTACCGCTCCTTCAGGCCCACCTGGGCCTTCCCTGCCGGCGAGACGCGGCTGTCAGCGCTCGGCCCGGGGCCAGGAACGGCCCCCGAGCGCCCCTCAGCCGCCCCGGGCCGGGCAGCCCCAGGCGTTCTCTCTGCGGAACGGGACAGCGGCGGCTCGGGGCCGGCGGCCGCGCTGCCGAGCGGCGGAGCTCGGGCCGGGGGAGCCGCAGCGCAGGCGGCGGGAGCGGCCGCGCCGCGTGTGTCCTCCGCGGGCCCCGGGAGGAGCCGGGGCCGGGGCCGGGCTCGGGGCCGGGGCCGGATCCCACGTTGGGGCCGGGGCCGGGCTCGGGCCAGGTGGAGCCAAAGGGCGGCGATGCCGCCCCAGCCCCAGGCACTGATGCCCGCCCAGCAGCGCCACCGGCAGCACGCCCAGAGCCAGGCGAAGGCGAGACCCAGGCGGGACGCCCGGGGACGGGGACGGGGCCGGGGACGGGGCCGGGGACGGAGCAGCCCCGCCCGGGGGCGGGCCAGGGGCATGGCCCGGCCTGGAACGGGGAGAAGTGGGAGACACCGGGAAAGGGAGAGACAGCGAGGGTGCGGGACAGCGGGAGAGGGAGAGGGGAAACAGGGAGTCGATAAAATTGTTTGTTTTGCTGCTGCCGCTGCCGCCGCTGCTGCCGCTGCAACTGAAGCCCTGGGGCCGTTTGTCCCCGTGTCCGTTTTTCCGTTCCCTGCTCACGCCCGTGCCAAGCCCTGCGTGCCCCAGGGACACCCCCTGAACCTTCTCTTCCCATGGAAGAATCATCTTTCAAAATTGGGAGTCTGCCTCTAAAATTCCTTATCTATGCAAGGATAGCTCCCAGACAAAAGCTGCCAGGACTGTGTAGGTTCCCTTGGCTTCCTGAGGGCCAGCTCTCATTGCCTTTGAAACCCTGGGGCTCCCTACTTTCCTTCCTATGGAAAAGAACTGTCCTTCTTGTCCTGACGCCCATGGACAGAACTGGGATTTGGCCTCCCAAATTCCATCTCTGCAAGGTTTGCTCCCAGACTAAGACAAACAGGTCTGGCTTGCCTTGGCCTCTGGTGACTGCCTCTCATCTGCCTTCAAAACCCTGGGCTTCTGTGCTTTCCTTCCTACAGACAAGAACTGTCATTCATGTCCAGGTGCCCATGGCCTCAAGCACATGACCACTTTATAGTGGTCAAAGGAGCTCTGTGCTCAGTGGGCTGGAGACTGAGGAGAGCAGAGGAGAGCCCTGAGAGGGATTGACAGGCAGTTTCAGAGATGATGGATCCTTTTGACATCGTAGAGAATATCCAGAGAAAGAAACAATTAATGCCAAGGGCAGCTGGGGAGGCCCAGACTGCAAACAAGGAGAAAGGAATCTCTCTCCCAGGGCAGGGCTGTGGTACAACACATCCCCCAGAAGAAGTCTGGGCCAGCCCAAGGCACAGGGATGTGCAGCAGCTGAAAGGTTCTTCTGAATTGGACTCCTGGAAGGGTTTGTGCAATCTCCTCTTAGGCCCTGAGCTTCAAGGGCTCAGCACCAAATGCACCACGGGGCTCATTGGGGTCAAGCAAGTCCTGACAAACCATGGCTCTGCCTTGGCTTCCCTCTGGTCTGGTGCAGTTCATCAGGAAGGTTTCTTTCTCCAGTTATGGAGAAATATTTCAAAGACCGTGTAAGAAATATCCATTCCAGTTTTTAAGGGTGTATTTTATTACTGCTTTCCAGAAACAAGAAAGTGCCTGCCTGCATGACATGAAGAATGGAACTCATTACAGGCTGCACAGACTGCTTTGTGCCATGTGTCATTTTTGCTATTCTAATTAGTGTGTTCTACTTTTCTCTTTTTTTTTTTCTTAACTTTTGATAATATTTTCCATAAAGGGATGCCATTAGTCACAGTATTGCTACATCAGTATCTAGTGGGCTTGTGTTAAGCAGAGACAGTAAGGAGCCATGATCACTGTGCATTGAAGTAAAATAAAGTGTCCTGCTGTGCCCTGTGTGACCCAGGTGCTTCCTGGAGCCCTTGTCTGTCTCTCCAGCCGCAGCTAGCTGGCCACCTTGAAAGAGTGAGCCTGTCTAGAAAGCAAGGAGGGCTTTTCTCATTTCCCACAGACTGCAGAGACCTTGGTGTGGAGCATCCCCAGACTCGAGGGCTCTGTCGTCAGAATTTCACAAAAGATCTAATGGTGCAAAAGGCAGGACACTGTTGTTGTTGTTGTTGTTGCTGTTGTTGTTGTTGTTGTTGTTGTTGTTGTTTTATGATGTTTGACTACTTGGTGCAGTGAAGAGACATCCTGGTGTTTGTAACTAAGGAGTGCCTCCCAAGTAGTTTGGTCTCTTCTCCCGCACAGGGAAGCGAAGGGGGGCACACAGCGAAAGCTGTTTCGTTGTGTGTGGTAACTTAAGCAATAGACCTCCCTGTTGTGGTTTTTACTTATCCCTTCACAAAATGACTGAGAATTCCACTGTAACAGATAAAGCTGCATTTTATGCTCTATTAGCTAAGTATTAGCTAAGTATAGCGCCAGACCATCCCAAGGTGGGGAGGAATGGGCGAACAATAATTGGTTTAATGTGGAGAATGTGATTGATAGAATATGTTCTTTGCAACATGAGTCAAAGTTGAAACTGGGCAAAAATAAAACCATGCTCTGCTCAGTTTAGGATCTTGTCTTATGGCAGCTATAGAAACTCGCTCTGAGCGCAGAAATGAGGAAAGATCAATTATAGACTCTCTAAAAAATCTTGTTCAAATTTTGCAAAAACAAATAGATCAAGAAAGGAATGAGAACCATTTGTTGCGAGATGAAAATCATTTGTTAAAAGCTGCCTTAAGAGAAGAATGGGACAAAAATTCAAAACAGGGTGTAACACCAAAAGAAACACAGGAGAAGGAAGCTGTTCACATTAATCCAATACACTCTCAAAAAGACCTAATTTTGATGAAAAATTGTGGGCAACACTGCTGCCCCAACTTGAAACCTGTGATTAAAATAGAATATGATTATATCAGTGATGCACCCCCCAAGCAACCTTTTCCACAGGTTCTGGGCAGTGTACCAGAGCAAACTTCTCCACAAGTTCTGAACAATGTACCAAATCAATCTCCTCCACAGGCTCTGGGAGTTGAGCCAAAGCAGTTCACCTGCCCTGGGCTTTCCCAAGGGTATAAATATTCCCCTGCTTTGGCTCAACACGCTTTAGCCCAGGAATTAGAAAAGATACCCAAACATGACAATACAGCTGTCTATCAATACATTGATGATATTCTGGTGGGAAGGGATAAATATAATAAAGTAGTGGGGGATACCCAACAAAAAGTAATCTCTCATTTGGAAAACCATGATTTGCAAATTTCCTCAGAGAAAATTCAAAACCCTTCTCAGGTGGTGAAGTTTTTGGGAATTTGGTGGAAAGGAAGTATGACATGTATTCCACCTGACATTCTAACCTCCTTAGATCAAATTAAATTGCCTGAATCCAGGAAAGAGATCCAACAGGCTCTAGAATTATTGGTGTTCTGGAGAAAACACATCACAGTCACTATTAAGACCCCTCCACCTCACGGGGTGGCCCAGACATCCTCAGTTATGCAGTGGTATGCCCAGATAGAACATGACTGTAACATCTTCTCAGTGATAGAAAGAGCTGTAAAAAATCTGGCAATACAAGAAACTGAGAGCTTGGCAAATAGCCATGACAAACCTGCCTTGGTAATTAAAGTGGCCACTCCTTTCTCCCCTGAACAATCAGCAAATTCTTGGTTCACTGATGCTTTTGCCAAACGAGAGGGAAAGGTGTGGAAATACAGGGCAGTAGCCCTCCCCACTTCTGCTGGTGAACGAATTATTCCTGAGGGAGAAGGCAGCTCTCAGGCTGGGGAGCTGACAGTTGTTTGGAGTGTTTTCCAACTTGAGGCACAGAATACCTCTCTTGTTTACATCTACACTGACTCCTATGCTGTGTTTAAAGGAGGTACAGAGTGGCTTCCTTTTCATCAGCAAAATGATTGGGAAGTTAACAGAATTCCAGTCTGCACTACACGCTGGATGGTTCCATCATTTTAATCTCCTGCCTCCTGGAGGCAGACTCTGTTGTGTTTACTTTTCACAGAAGAACACCGAGGGACACGAAGAAGCACCCCCTTAGTGTTAGATAACAAAACCAAGGTTTTTTCCTCCTTTCATGGTGACAACGTGATGATGTCACAATAACTTGTAAATTAGTGGCTGGATCGCTCACCGAACCTGTATACAGTTATGGCACAGGACTTGATGGCCATGTTTTATATTGTGAAATTCAAAATTAGAATTGTTGGCTGAACTTAACTGCTGTACAATTTTCCTATAAAATCATGTGTGGTAAAAACAATACAAAATACTGGGGGGAACTTGATGTTAATGTTGTAACACCTACCACCCAACCACCGGTTGTGTTGAGTCCTACGATTTTTCAATTTGGACCATATGTAATTAGAAAAACTGGCCAATAACAAATATTGTTTAATCCGGCTTGGTCTCTCAAACAAATCAAATTCCTGATGCAAAATAATGTCCCAGAAGTTCAGCCAGCTTGTTCACCCTTTCTGCAGACTTCTTTTGATGGATGGACAACCTGGTTACGAAAACAGAATCCTTCTAAAAAACGAATGGCAAGAGACATAACCGGTGTTGTGGGAACAGGATTGGGAATTTTGAACAGCATGGATTCAGAAGTACTAATGAATAAATTGGCTACCACAGCTGGAGATGTAACCAAATTACAGCAGCCCCTGCAATCATCCTTAACAGCTCTGGGAACCCAACAGTGGTTGTTATCAAACATATTGCCAAACTGGGAAAAGGTAAATGTGAATGACCACAAATTGATAATCGATGCACTTGGTGCTACAAAAAATATCATTTCTCTGGCTCTCAGCTGTATCCAGGCCCAGTTGTGGATGCAGTTGGTTGCTGCTTCAATTATAAGAGAAGGTGAGGAAGGCACTTTTCCCACTGAAATTCGAAAAATAGTCTGGGACAGTGACACCGATTTTGAAAAAGAATTCCAATCCTGGTGGAACTTAATAAATTTTACCTATGACCCCAGCACAAACACAGCCACAGCCTTTGTACTGACCATACACAATGCTTCAGTGCATTCAATATTCCCCATCATTGCATTAGGGTTGAACCATGATGGAGCTATTCTCTATCCTTTCGAGGACAGGGAATGGGCCCATCAAATTGGTGAGAAATGGCAAACTGTCAATTTGGAAACTTGCATTGTCCTGGAACAACAAGGGTTTATCTGTGAAAGTAATGCAATCAGAGCTCAAGATATTTGCTTGGATACAGAACAGAATGTTTGTAATTTTGAAATTCATCCAAACGAGATTCCTGAAACAGTACTGGTATATGTAGGCAATGGATGTGCATGCTTTAGAACTGCTTGTGATAGTGTTTTTATAGAAAATTTGGTAGTGGATACTAAAAATCATTCAAACTTTTGTGTCTGTAACTTTACTAGGATTTCAGGATGTGATTTTTCCTATGTAGCCCCAGTTACTTCTCACCATCTTTTGCAGTCAAATCACACACTGATCCACCATCTGTTGCCCACTCCAATTGGAATGATCCTCTCTCTGGTGAAGCAATTGTTGCTCCACCAAGATCTGATCGAAATTTTGGAGAAGATCAAGAAAAACAGACAGAAATCTCTAATAGCTGTTCATCACAATGTGGAAAAAATACATCGTGTTTTGGAAAGAGTAAAGACAGATGCTGAACACAGGTGGTGGGATACTCTATTTGGGTGGTCACCTACTGCTACAGGTGTCCTGAACAAATTCTGTCATCCCATCATTGTTCTCTTGGTTTTGGTTTTAATTGGTTTTGTTTTATCAGTAATTCTATACATTATGAGTTGGAGAATAATGAAACAGTTAGCACAATTGGCATCTGTGACAGATGTATCCAGCTTGGTCACTGTTGACATCCCTAGGGTTATTGAATAAAAGATTCTAAATAGGATAAAATATGATTTTTAACTAAAATTGATTATCTTTTAATTGTAATTAAAATTGTTTAATCAAAAATTTACTTTTTTGTAATGAAAATTTGATTTATTTCTAATCAAAAAATTGAAAAATTAAAGAATTGAACAAATTGTTTAAAATTTTTAGCAATGAAAAGTTGAATATAATTGATTGGGTTTGTTTTCCTCTTTTTCTCCTTTTCCTTTTCCTTTCCCCTTTTTTTTTTTTCCTACTTTTGTGTCTCTGTTTTCTGGGATATGCTACCAACTTGGATGAGTCCTGAAGATGCCACAACTGAAGACTTCACCACAACTCTACAAAGGGGCGCTCTTGACGACTATCGTGAGTCACGGGGTGGTGTAAGGGTCGGTCCCAAGTTCCCCTCGATTTTGCCTCCCGACCGTCACAAGGAGACCTTGAGGACCCCCACCCAGGCTGACTCTGGACAATGGTTTCCTGGCCTGGCCAAGGTGGATGCTCGTGACTGTGTGCTGGTGTATTGTGTTCACTGGACTGTGCTGTCGTGGCACCAACCAGAGATTGTGTTGTACCAACTGGAGACTGCATGTACTGCCCAACTGCACCTGTCTCCCACAGCACCACGCAATGGTCCATAAATCTTCCCACTTTTTTGGCCAGAAGCCACTCGCTTTGGAGAAGGACTATAAAAGAGCAACCCTCTGGAAAACACCCTTTGAGATCTCCCCACGGATGAAGACTCATCTATTGGCTGGCCTGTGAGCATGTCCCTTTCGTCTGTTGGTAGCTATTTTCCCATCCCCTTCTTTTTCTTTTTCTCTCTCTCTACTTTGTTTCCTATATCTCTCCCCTCTATCACAACTGAGTTGTTGGCATTTAATAAAAATGCATTGCTGTTGTTGAATAAACTGATTTTGTCCCCTGCATTTTGCCTGTTTGCACCTCTGAGATCAAACGAACCATCACGACCCCTGCTCTGTATTAATAGTGGATCGTGACAGCAGCCAGACCTGTTACATGGTCCCTTGGTTCCATGGTGGCCTCACAGTGTCACCATGATCTCCTTGATTCCATGAGTCCCTCTAGTGTCACAATATTCTCCTTGCTTCACATTGGCCCTGTGCTTCCATAATTTCTTGCAGTGTCACCATGGTCCCTGGGCTCCATGTGGCCCCACTGTGTCACAATGGCTCCTTGGTTCTCTGGGCCCCACAGCTTCATCACTGACCCTTGGTTCCATAGGGGTCCTGATTTTCACACTGGTCGCCCTGATTCCATGAGGCACCAGAGTGTCACAATGGTCTCTTTGGTTCCATGAGGTTCCATGGTGTCACCATGGTGTCCTTGGGCCCGCATTGTCACAACTGACCCATGGTTCCATGAGGTTCTGCAGTGTCACCATGGTCGCTGTCAGATGCTGGATGACATCAATGTCCCAGACGCCTGGGGATGAGCTGTCAATCAGTCACACAGTGGGGTGGTGCTGACCCAGGCTCTGATTGCCCCAGCAATCACAAGTCCCACCTGGGGGAGGCCCACGAAGACCCAGGGGCTTAAAACACGGAGCAGGTGCTCAGCCCATGGTCCATACCCTGCCTGCTCCTGGGGTCTGTGTCTCACCCACACTGGAACCCCAGGGGCTGGGAGCCATGTGTGTGTCTTTCTATAGAGCTTCTGTCTTTCTGTCTCTCTCTTTTCTTCTAATGCTCTTTATATAGAAGACTTTTGGGTACCTCAACATCTTAAGTGTTTAAATGTTTCTAAGGTAAAATGGGAAAAGTTAATGAAGTTACTGCTATGATAAGTGTTTTATGTTGACTAGATGTTGTATTAAATCCTTTTCCAAAGTTCCTTGATTTTCTATATTTTGCCAGCAAAATTTTTATGTCATTTTGACCTCTTGAGAATATCTGGCTGGGGTTCCTCCTTTGTACCAAACTCAAGCAAAGGAACCTTTGGTCACCCCCAGCATTTCAGTGTTCTGGGGTGTTACAGCCCTGCAGGCTCACCATGGCCTCTTGTTTCCATCAGGCCCTGCTGTGTCACACTGGCCCTTGGTTCCATGAGCATCTGGAGTGTCACACAGCCTGATGACATTTGTCCTTGCTGCCCCTGCCATCCCACTGCCCCAGGAACAGCCCCGAGGAGCCCCCCGTGAGGGACAGGCCCTGCTGGCCCAGGCCTGGGCTCAGGCCTTGGCCTTTCTGCTTCCTCCAGCCAGCCCAGGCCTTGCTCAGCATTGCAGTTCCCTGCTCACAGCCTCGGGCTCCTGCAATCCTGCCCTCAAGGATCTGCTCTCACCACTCCCTGGGGAGCCTTTGGCACTCCCTGCCCTCAGTGGGGCCACTGATGCTCCAAGGGACTTGGAGTTTTGCTTCTGACTCCTGGAGCAGCTTCTTCAACCTTCTCTCAGTGCCTAAGAGTCTTGGACTCAGCCTCAAATCCACCATGGGACTGATCAAAATACAGAAAGCCCTCAGGAGCTCCTTGTCTTCCTTCAATTGTCTTCAAGTCTCCAGGGCTTGTGCAGCTGTTTGGAGTCAGTTTAGAGTTCTGTTAATGAGGAAGATTTCAGTGTGCACCTCATGATTTTTTGGTTTTAATCAATGGAATTTTTTTTACTTTTCAGCTCAGAGAAGAGGTAATTGAATCATTCTCCAAGTTGTCTTGATGCTGAATGTCTCCTTAGGAGGTCTGGGCCCACAGAAGAATGAGCCCCTTGCAGGCTGACCCTGTTTGGACAACCTGCTCCTCACCCCCAGCCTCACCATGTCTGACATCTCCCACCTGGGACTGACATCCCTGTGCCCTGCAGCAGAACCTTGTCCCCTGAGCTCTGCAGCTGGGTGTCCCAGCCCATTGCACCATGTCCCATCTGCTCTCCTCAGGGCTCTGCCTGCACACAGGCCCAGGAGAAATTTTCCTGCTTATAAGGATAGAATGGAAAAGCCTGAGCAGGTTTTCTGAACAAAAAACCCCACTGAGGAACCACATGCTCAGTACAGGCTGCCTGGAATTATATCACCTTTCTACAAGGGACAGAGTAACCAGAAATGATCTCTGTAAGCAGAATTCTCTGAGTCTTTCAGCTGAATTCTCTGTCCCTGTTCTTTCCCTGGTCTCTGTTGTGGATGGAAGCTGCTGGTGCCATTCTCACCTTTAACCCCTCTTTTCAATACAGACAGATGTTCCCAGGTTTGTGAGGCAGGTGTTGCTCAGTGTTTATTCAAAGCTTTTGTATCCTCATGGAGCCAAGGAGACCCTTGTGACACAGCGGGGGCTGATGGAACCAAGGAGACAATTGTGACAGTTGAGAGCCTCACAGAAACAAGGCTCCATTGTGACACTGAAGGCAATTACGGAATCCACATCACTGTGACACAGCCAGGCCACATGGAACCAATGGTCCCTGATGACAATGCAGATCCAAGGAGACCATGGTGACACTGTGGGACCTCATGGATCCAAGGGGCCACTGTGACACTGAAGAACTTCATGGAAGCCAGGCTGCAGTGTGACACAGCGGTGCCTGATTGGAACAAAGGAACCACTGTTGACAGCACAGAAACTCCTGGAACCAAGGGGCTGTGGTGACACAGCAGGGCCACATGGAACCTAGGAGACCTGTGACATTTAGGAACCTTATGGAACTGAGGGTCCACTATGACACAGAAGAAACAAGGAGACCTTTGTGACACTATGGAAGCTCATGGAACCAAGCAGATATTGTGACATTCCAAATCCATGTTGAACCAGGGACACCACTGTGACACTCCAGAACCTCATGGCACTGAGGGTTTATTGTGACACAGCAGGGTCCCATGGAAGCAATTGTCCATTGTGACAATGTGGATCCCAGGAGACCATGGTGACGCTATAGAACCTCATGGAACAAAGAGTCCAGTGTGACACAGCAGAACCTCTTGGAATCAAGAAAACCATGTTAGGCTATGGAACCTCATGGATCCAAGGGGCCATGGTGACACTGTGGGGCCTCACTGGAATAAAGGACATGGTTGATAGGACAGCAGCTCATGGAAATGTTGGGACATTGTGACACTGCAGAGCCTCAAGGAACCAAGGACACCACTGTGACACTGAGGAACGTTATGGAACCAAGCAGCCATTTTCATACTGTGGACCCAAGGAGAGCATTGACTGTACAAAACCTCATGGAACTGAGGGGTCATTGTTCTACAGCAAGGCCTCATGGAACCAAGGGGCCATGGTGACACTGTGGGGCCCCATGGAACCAAATATTCATTGTGACACTGCAGGGCTGCTTGTAACCAATTGTCCATCGTGATACTGCAGATCCAAGAGACCGTGCTGACACTATGGCAGTTCATGGAACCAAGGGGCTGTTGTGACACACCAAGGCCTTGTGGAACCAAGGAGAGCATTGTGGCAGTGCAGAACCATGGAGGCCATTTTGACAGTACAGACCCAAATGGAACCAAGGGGCCATTGTTAAACTGTGCAAGGGGCATTATGGAGTCAGGAACACCACTGATACTGAAACCCACAGGATAGAAACTTTTAAACACAATTTTGAATATCTGAAAGCAAGTATTCTTTGTTACAGCATAGTGGTCACTTGGGTGATCCTTCCTCCATCCGAGTGCACTGAGCATCAAATGAACAGAATTTTTATCACACACTGATTACATATTCATTAGCTATCCCCACTTCTTTTGACTTGATTTGCTATAATTGTACCCCTTAACATACCTTATATGGTCCTTTGGGCTCTGTCTTAAACATCCAGTGTCCTTTTTAGGTGGCTGTTCCTCCACCCCCGCTTTTGGGTAAGGGCAATATTATTGTTTTGTGTAACTTTTGCTTTATCAGCCTTGCAGAGCTGAGCTGCCATCCTACTTGCGTTTGTGTGACTTCTCTTTGCCTCATCTACATCCTTGATCTGTTTCTATAAGGCTGTTCAGTTCTGTTCTACTGTCCTTGACAAGAAGAAATGTTGTTCTGTTCTCCTGTCCTTGTCACAGTGCTTGCCACAGATGAGGCGTGTCTGCAACCCCCTCCAACCCATGGACTTGGGGTGGGCAAGTGTTCCTGAGGGAAAAGGGATGGGACAGCTGGGCTGGACTGACCCAAGGGATTTTCCATTCCATGTCACACCATGATCAGAAATAAACTGGGAGAAGCGAGGAGCAAGGGGTGTAGGGGACTGATTTCTTTTTAAAGATATTTTTCTTCCAGAACAGCACCAACACATCCAGAATCTTTTCCTGCCACAAGATGGTTAAACATTTTCTGTTGATAGGAGATTTCCTGTGGATTTCTGTTTCTTCTCTTTGTGGACTTTGCTTTTTGTGGTTGGTTTGTTTGTGGGGTTTTTGTGTTATTGTGGGTGGGTTTTGCTTTAGATTTTTTTGTTGGGTTTGGTTTTTCCCCTTTTGAATTGCCTTTCTTCTGATGCCTAAATCTTTTCTGCCTTTTCTTGTTGCTTGCTTGGCACCTAATGGCAAGACAAATTTATCCAACTCAGTCATCTTGCCCAATTGCATTTTGCAGTCAACATTAACTAGATGAGCTTGGTTTCAGACTCCCTGCAAATTGGCAGCATCCACAAAAGAAATGGAAAATATATTTCATACTATTGTAGAGATAATAGAAATGTTCCACAGTGATGGTCAAGGGCTGGTCACTGAGGGATGTCACCAGGGAGTGGCTGCCCAGAGGACTCTGTGCCATGGATGACATTTGACCCTCATTGTTCAGCCAAATTCCCACCCACCCCATGTTCCTCTCCTGCAGCCCAGCTCTCTCCAATCTGGCTCTGAGGAGAGCACAGCAGACCATGTCCCAGGCCTGGCTAAAGTCTGGGCACACAACATCCCCTTCTTTTCCCTCCCACGGGGGTTCTGCAATCCCTGCCTTGTGCTGCCAGTGCCTGGAATGGCTGCAGGAGGATTTGCCACCTGCCCTTCCCTGCTGAGCCTGACCAGTCTGTGACTGTCCCAGTGCCCCTCCCTGCCCTGTTTGCAGACTGGTTCCATGTCTGCCCTTCCCAAGTGCCCAGGACCCTCTGGGATGGCTCTGCCCTTTCCAAGGGGTTTGAGAGAGTTCCCACAATGACACTTCCTAGCCTTCTCAACATCCCTGACACCAAGGGCCTTTTCTAGATCCCTCAGTTCCAGGGACAGCCCTGTCCAGGTCCTCGGGATGGTACAGAAGAGAGGCAGCTCTGATTTCTCCCCAGAGATCCCACTGCAAAGTCTCTCTGTGCAGTCCATGGCTGTCCTGAGCATTTTTTCCTGGACCCTCCCTGCCCAGGATGTTTCTTTCTATGCAGTTCTAACCACAGCCCAGTAATGAATTCAGGTGGTTTCCCAGAGTGTAGTGGCCTCAAGGCACTCTTTGTGCCAGCAGAAATGTGCCACCCCCGAGTGGTGATGATGGTGTTTGTGCTCACTGGGGTTCATCTCCCCACACACCCGATGCACTGCTGAAATCTCCTCATACAGAGCAAACGTGCTCTGCTGGCCTGGTCACTCGGTGTCCCTCCATGCAGGGACAAACAACCTCCTGCAGCTGGGGGAGAGGCCAGTGCTGGGTGTGGTGATTGCAGAGGCTGGTGTGGGACAATTGCCCTGGGGCACCTTCCCAGGCTGTCCCCGTGTAATGAATGATTCTCTATTTTTCCAATTTATCAAGCAATGGGATTAAATGTACCAGCAAATTTGTAATAGTAAAAATTATAAATGGATACAATTAAAGTATTCGAGATGAATACAATCAAAATATTGGAGATGAATACAATCAAAGTATTGAATACATATATTTCAGGATAAGTAAAATTTGAGAATAAGTAATTTAGTATAATGGAGGTTTGTATAAAGCATAAGCAAAACCGACCAGGGGTACAGGGAGGGGCTCACCCTTCCTCTTGTACCAAAGCATCCAGGCTAACAATCCCACTTATATGTGATATGCTACAGAAGTTTTTAAAAAACTCCTCCCAGTTTCTATTCCTTAAATCTATGTCACTATGTGTACAGCACACACTCTACTAATGGGTTAGGGGGGGTCTCTCATCCTTTTGAGGGTCTTATTTCCGATGAAGGCTCATCGTCTTCATCAGTGACCGAGGTGGGACCTGCAGGTAGCACAGGTGCACTATGTGACTGAGCAGATGTTTTCCATAGCAAGACTCTAATTAAGTCCCATGCCTGGAATTGTCCCATTTTGGCCCATTTCAAGGTTGAGACTCTATTTCTAGATGCTGCTTGTCAGACCTACATCCTTTTACTATTCCCTTCCAACCTCCTTCTTCGACTCCCTTCCAATATCCTTCTCTGACTCCCAACATCTGGAAGATGTCCTTTGTCCTGTCTCACCCATCTCCCCCCTTACTCTGTAACAATTGTCTTCTATTGATCTAAATACAATTTTGCTAATATAGTTACAATTTAATTAGCATGAATCATATTCATCACAGTGACACTGCAGAACTGTTTCTGAGAGTATGAAAGCTCATGGAACCAGAAGTCCATTGTGACCATGGGGCCATTGTGACACTGTGGATCCAAGGAGACCATTGTGACACTGAGGAACCTCATGGAACCAAGGGCCCATTGTTACACTGTGGGGACTCATGAAACCAAAGGTCCACTGTGGCATTGCAGGGCCTTGTGGAACAATGGAGACTATTATGAAAAGGAATCACAGAATGAACAGGGTTGGAAAAGTCCTTTGAGATCATCAAGTCCAGCCTATGATCTAACATCAACTCATCAACTAAACTGACGCGGCAGCCTTGACCACCCGAACCCTGACAAGCCAGCTAGCTCTGCTGACTGCCGGCGTCACGAGTGGGCTACCTCCCAGGTTCCCAGAACCAGGAGTGGAGCTAGGGCTCCAAGCTGCCTTTGGCCACTTCCAACATGTGGGGAGAAGCAAAGGAACGAGAGGGAGACCTTTCAAGGTTCCAGGGTAGGATTTATTGGGAAGGTGAGAGGAGAACTGGACACGAGGGAAGGGAACCCAAAAAGGCGAGGAACACAGGTGTGCAGCAACTTAAATAGGGGACCTCCCACAGGGGAGGGTACCATACAGCAACCAATCGCAACAGTTTAGGGGTGTAACATAAGGCGGGACTAATTATACATGCAACCAATAGGGGGAAACATAGGCTGGGACTTATACATGGCATCAAATCATATACTTAAGATGGAATAACAAACACGGAAGGTGCTAGAACAATAGGAGGGGCCAAGAGGGATTGACAAGGGCTTGGGAGTGGATTAGAAAAACTGGCAGGGAAAGCTCTAGAAGAATGGGCGGGGCTTAGGGTGATGCACAGGGGTACTGGTGGGAAAGGGCAAAACCATTGTACATTGAACCAGGGGTAACAACCAAGGGAAAAACCATTACGAACAAGGGATATAACAACTTATACAACATATAAATTAAAAGCTGAACCGCAACACTAAACAGTGGCTCTGAGTGCCACATCTAGTCTTTTTTTAAATGTCGCCAGAGACAGTGACTCCAGCACCTCCCTGAGCAGAAGATTTCAGTGCCAAATCACTCTTTCTGTGAAGAATTTTTTCATGACATCAAACCTAATCTATCCTTGGCTCATCTTCAGACTGTGTCCTCTTGTTCTATCAGTGGTTGCCTGGGAGAAGAGACTGACCCCCACCTGACTACAGCCTCTGTTCAGGTGGTTGTAGAGAGTCTCACTGGAGACCATTGTAGCCATTGGGGCCACTGTAGCATGGCAGGACCTCATGGAATCAAGGGGACCACAGTGACAGTGTGGGGCTCCATGGGACAAAGGGGCCATTCTGACACTGTGGAACCAAGGAGATCATTGTTACACTACAGGGCATCATGGAACCAAGGAGGCCATGAGGACACTTTGAGGCCACTTTGAGGAACCAAAGGACCATTGTGGCACTGCAGGGCCTCATGGAACCAAGGACACAAGAGTGACCCTGTGAGCTCCAAGGGACCGAGGGGGCATTCTGACACTGCAGAACCAAGGAGACCATTGTGACACAGCAAGACCTCATGAAATCATGGAGGCCTCAAATTTTTACAATTTGAGGCTTTGTGAAACAAAAAGACCATTGTGGTCTGAAATGTCAGGGCCTTATGAAACCAAGGAATCCATAGTGACACTGTCAGGCTCCATGGAACCAGGGAGCCATAGTGACACTGTGGGATCTCATGGAGTCATGGAGACTGTTGTGACACTTTGCAGCCCCATGGATCCAAAGGTCCATTGTGACACTGTGGGACCTCATGGAATCCTGGAGGCCATGATGGCACTTTGAGGCCTTGTTGAATCAAGGGGCTCTGCAGGATCTTGTAGAACCAAGGAGACCCTTCTGCTACTGTGAGTCCCCATGGAACCAAGGGACCATTGGGATACTGCAGTGTGGGAAATACAGGCATGGAGAGCTCTCAGGGCCTTGGGCATACAGGCTCAGAGATAGAGATGGATACAGGGTTTGATCTAAGACCTTGGAGAAAGCTTGGAGAATTAGAGCATTTGAGTGAAACAGACATGAAACAAGAATATAAGTTTGTAGTTTAAGTGGAAATATGTTTTCAGCAAACAGAAATATCTATTACGTAAGCAAAGCAGTCTATTAAGTAAGATAGTAAAAGATTTTAAAATTTAGGAATAAAAACTGTTATTTATAATTTAGTTAGAAACTTAAGATGTGTCAATGTAAGTGTGTGAAGTGTTATATGATTGGCTGAAAAATGACGCAATGCAGCAAAGACATGGGAAGCAAAGCAATTAATGATTGGTATAAAAAGACACTTGCAAATTTCATAGAAGTATTTGATTGGCTAAAGAACTAACATAAGGCATTGTAACTAAGAATGCAGCAGGTTCTGATATTATGGCATTGGATGTAACACTTTTAATGTCACAGCCTTCTATGAGACGGATGCAATAAAGCAATAAACCCTCTTTTACAATGTCTCTAAGATTCCCCATCCCTCATAATATTAATCTCCCAATAGGGATTTTTTGGACATCAGGATTACCCATTAAAATCAAAGGGGATATAGGGACACCAGGTCTTTCCATTAAAGTCAATGTGGATTTTGTGGAAATTTGGTTCTAAAGTGGGGAAATTTGGGCAATATGGGCTGAATTCCAGGAATTTCCACTCCAGTATCACGGTGCTGATGCTCTGGAAGTCCTGGATGAATTCCTGGAAGCCGGTTCTGAATCCCTGATCCCACACCTGGGGCCTGTGCTGGAGCTGTGCCTCCAGGTAAGCCCAAAAATCTCCATTTTCAGCTCAAAATCTGGGAATTCTGAGCCCAAAATTGGCATTTTTACAACCAAACATTTTGCGACATCAGGTCTATCCATTGAAGCCAATGGGAACTGAGGGACACCAGGTCTAACCTATTGAAGTCTTTTGTGGATTTAGGGACCCCAGGTCTACCCATTGATAGGGCTTGATCAGGAAGGGCTACTGGTTAAACTGGGAGCACTGGGAAGGGCTAAGGGGGAGGAACTGGAATTACTGAGGGGGAACTGGAAGCACTAGAAAGGAGGAAAGGGGCAAACTGTGAGCACTGGGAGAAATGGGAGGGCAAATTAGTCAAACTAGGAGCTATTCCTGGGAGCAGATAAGGGAGGGGGGGGGAGCATTGGGGATACTGGGAGCACTGGGGCATAACTGGGACCACTGGTAAAGATTAGTGTATATAATTAGGGATCAACAGGACACCAGGTGTACCCCATTGAAGTCAATGGGTATTCAGGGACACCAGGTCTACCCAGTCAAAGCAATGAGGATTTAGGGACACTGGTTTTTGGGAATCACATGGGTTTTGGGTTTGGATCCAGGTGTCCAAGGGGTACCCAGGTGTACCCAGGTGATTTTTGGGGTGATCCAGGATATTTTAGGGGTACCCAGGTATACCCAGGTGATTTCTGGGGATATCCAAGTGATATCTGGGGACACCCCAGTGTACCCAGGTGATTTCTGGGGGGATCCAGGAGATTTTTGGGAATACCCAGGTGTACCCAGGTGTACCCAGGTGATGCTTGGGGCACCCAAGTGTCCTGACTGGCCATGAGAGAAGATGATGACCACTATTGCATCCTCCTGGTCAACCTGGACACAGATGACCATCAGCAGCTGGGAGGCTGTCAAGGGGCACCCCAACATTCAGGGGGCACCCCAAAACTCCAGGTGAGGGGCCCAGGGGTGCGAGGAATCCCCAAGTTATCTCGGGAGAGCATGCAGTGCAGGTACACCCAGGCACTTTGGACTCTGGAGTCAGTGAAAGCGGCGTTCTGCACCAGCTCCAGCTCTGGGGTGGCAAAGGGGGCACCCAAATATCTGAATATCCAGGTGTGTGGAAGTTCAGGTCTACCCATTAAAATCAACAGGGATTTAGGGCACCAGACTTACCCATAGAAGTCAAGAGAGATTTAGGAACACCAGGTCACCCATTCAACCCAACAGAACCCACCAGCTCCCAGTTTAGGTGAGGGAGGGGCTGGAAAATTTTGGGGATCCAACAGAATTGTGGGAATTTTTCTGGGGAATCCTTCACCTTCCTTCAGCTTTTCAGAGGGCAGTATCCTCACCTCTCCGTTGCTGGAGCTCCTGGCAGGCACCGGCAGCCCCAGGAGGTGGTGCCAGGCCGAGAAGTTGGAGAAGTCACGGCCCAGAAAGATCCCACATAGGCCAGCTCAACCTTGGGGTTCTGCCTGGCTGTCAGCACCCACCGGTGTTCTCAAGTGTGGACTGAGAAGGCACCAGTATAAACCAGTAAGCACTGAGAGCCACCCCCAAGCTCCTGAGGCCTGTGGCAGCAGCTCCCAGTATAAACCAGTAAGGCCTCATGCACCCAAACCCATTCCCAGTGTAGTCTAGGGGCTCCTAGTGTGGTCCTGGGGCTCCCAGGTTTATACTGGGAGGGCACCAGTATAAACCAGTAAGCACTGGGAGCCACCCCTGAGCCCCTGAGTCCATGGCAGCAGCTACCAGTATAAACCAGTAAGGCCAGCACAACCTGAAGTCACTCCCAGTAGGTCCCAAGCCCCATCCCAGTATAAATCAGTAAGGCCAGCATCCCCGGAAGTTGCTCCCAGTGGAGTGCCAAGCATCCCGAGGCCCCCTCCTGGAATAACCCAGTACACCCCAGTTTAACCCAGTAAAATCCAGAATATCCCTGTATAACCCAGTATAAACCATTACAACCCAGTCACTCCCAGGACCACATCCCAGTATAAATCAGTATAACCCAGTACAACCCAGTGACCCTCAGCACCCCATCCCAATATAAACCAGTATACCCAGTATAACTCAGAGTTGGCCACCAGGTCCTCCCCCCCAGCAGGGGGCACTCACACACCCCTGCTCCCTTTCTCAGTATAACCCAGTACAAACCAGTAACACCCCAGCACCCCATCCCAGCACAAACCAGTACAAACCAGTACAACCCACTCACAGTTGCAGGGTTGGCCACCAGGAGGTGCTTGCACAGTGCCAGGTCCTCCCGGCCAGCAGGGGGCGCTGCAGCTAGACCCAGCACCCAGGCCTGGTGGTGCCACACCCCGTAGGATTTGGGGTTCACCCCCAGGCACTGCCCCATGAACGACAGCTCTGATGGCACCCTGACACCTGTATAAACGAGTACAGACCAGTAAGGACCAGTATGGAGCAGTATGGACCAGTATAAGTGGCAAAAACCAGTAAAAAACAGTAACCAACTGTGTAATGCAAACCAGTAGTAACCAGTACAAACCAGTATAGACAAGAAAAAAACAGTATGGACCTCTACAAACAAGGAAAATGGGTAAAAATCAGTATAAACCAGTGAAAACCCTTGTCTGTGTCAGGAGCCAATCTGGCTGGGCCCAGTAACAAACCTGCTGCCCAAAGTCAGTAGAAATGCTATGACCAATTTCAGAGACCTTAACACCCATCCCATCACCCACCAAATGATTTGTAAAGACATTAGCAAACATCTTTCCTCTCACATTGATATTTCCTGTGCTGGTGACAGTCTTTTAAGCCCACCCTTCAGCCTGACCTGTGTAAGGGTTGGTCTGAAGTTCCCCTCGATTTTGCCTCTCAACCGTTGCAAGGAGACCTCGAGGACCCCCACCCAGGCTGGCTCTGGACAATGGTTTCCTGGCCTGGCCACGATGGATGCTTGTCAGGTGACTGTGTGCTGGTGTATTGTGCTCACTGGACTGTGCTGTCATGGCACCAACCAGAGATTGTGTTGTACCAACTGGAGACTGCATGTACTGCCCAATCGCACCTGTCTCCCGCAGCACCACACAATGGTCCATAAATCTTCCCACCTCTTGGCCAGAGGCCACTTGCTTTGGAGAAGGACTATAAAAGAGCGACCCTCTGGAGCAGACCCTTGAGATCTCCCCACGGATGAAGACTCGTCCATTGGCTGGTCCATGGGGGCGTCCATCTCGTCTGTTGGTAGCTATTTTCCCATCCCCTTCTTTTTCTCTCTCTATACTTTGTTTCCTGTATCTCTCCCCTCTATCGCAACTGAGTTGTTGGCATTTAATAAAAATGCATTGCTGTTGTTGAATAAACTGATTTTGTCCCTTGCTATTTGCCTGTTTGCACCTCTGAGATCAAACGAACCATCACGACCCCCACTCTGTATTAATAGCGGATCGTGACAACCTCTCTGCTGTTGTAGTTCCATGCACAGAGGTTGTTGTCTCTCAGCCCTTCCATGGGCAGGCCGGTGTTCAGCCATCTCCAGGACAGCAGGGCCCCACCCCACATCACTGTGCCCTGGGAAGACAAAAACCATCACTCCAAATATCCCCTTCTCCTTCTTTCCAGGCATTTGGCCCTGGCAGTGGGGTTTGCTGCTGGGTGCCACAGGAAAAAGGAGACCACTGTGACACTGTGGGTCCCCATGGAACCAAACATCCATTGTGCCATTACAGAACCTCACAGAATCAAGAGTCCATGGTGACACAGCAAGGCTTTGTGGAACCAAGGACTCCAAAGATCTCTAAGATTCCTTGAATATCTCTGCCCTGGGGAAGGGAAACCTCCTTGGGCTGGCACACACTAAAGAAAGGTGTCTATTTTCAATGGGGAAATTAAAGAGCTTTAAATTATTAAAAAAAAAAAAAATTAGAAATTAAAATATCCTCTTTGGCTGTGTACAGCTAGCTCTCCAAGCAAAGCAGGTCCCAGGTGAGTGAGGACAGCCAGGATGGGGTTGGGCAATGTGCAGCAAGGTTGTTCAAACTAGGTCACACCTCAAGACACAGCTTCTGTGAGCAGGTCAGACCTCCTGAGGAGAGACCCTGGATCAATATCAATCACAGAATGCTGCAATCACATCTGCTCTAAATGGAAATGTAATAAAATATACCCTCTAAAATATTACTAAATATCTCCTAGAAGCTGTTTGAAGTATTTCTCCATAACTATAGTAGGAAACATTTTTAATTAACTGCCCTAGACCCGAGGGAAATGAAGGCAGAGCCATGGTTTGTCAGGACTTGCTTGATCCCAATGAACTCCCTGGTGTCTTTGGTGCTGAGCCCTTGAACATCAGGGCCTGCGAGGAGATTGTACAAATCTTTCCAGGAGTCCAAGTCAGAAGAAAAACCCAAAGCGTCTCAAAGCATAAATGAGTCCAACACAGGCTCCACATGGACTGCTTGGAGGAGAGAATTGGAGGCCATGATTACCCAAAACCCTCTCAAAGACTCAGAGAAGAAAAGAAAAGTACCTTAAAAAACTGAAGTACCTTGAAGCATTAATGAGCCCCACTGAGTGTTGTTACTGAGAAAGGCCCTCAAGAGACTAATTAAAGCTGATAATTGGAGGCCATGATTGCAGAAAGCTCTCAGAGACTCCAAGGCAAAAGCAAAACCCAAAGTCCTCTGAAAAACCTGCAGTCCCTGGGAGCATGAAGGAGCCCCCAGGGCCATTCCTGACCAAGGCTCCCCAGGGACTCGTCCCAGCAGATCCCTGAGGCCACTGGGATGTGGGGGGATGCTGAGGGCAGGACAAGGGGTGACAGTGCCCAGCCTTGCTGGGGCTGTGCCAGGAGGCCCCAGTGGCTCAGGACAAGGTGTCTCCTCAGAGCCCTTGGTGGCACAGACTCTGCTGTGCCCCAGGGCACCAAGACTTGGCTTCTCTTTGTCCCCACCTGTCATCTCTGCCTCCAATTTCCTGCTCTAACGAACCTGGGGACACTTTCTCAGTCATATCCCTCAGTGGGGCCCATTAAAACTTTAGGAAACTTTGGAGTTTGATTCTGACTTGGAGTTCTTGAGAGGTTTCTTCAGCTCCCTCTCAGGGACTGATGTTCAGGGCCTCAGCACAAACCCCAAGAGGGTCATTAAAGTCCTTGTGCTGTGTCTGTGCTGTTGAGCTCGGCTGGGCTCCTGGCACAGAAGGTGCTCCTGGAAACCAAGAAGAGCTTCAAAAACACATTTCTCTTGATGAGCAGCTCTTCTCCCAGCCCAGGAGGGCTGGGGCACTGCCTGCAGCCACCCCGGGCACAGCACAGAGGCACAGAGAGCTTCAATCAGTCAGGGCTTGGGAAGATGCTCAGAAGTGCCTGGGGCAGAATCACTCCCAGCCTTTGACACAGGAAGCCTCTGGCTGCAGGACAATGCAGCTGCAGCTCCTGCAGTGATCTCCTCAAGCTGCAACATCCCAATGCCTGCAGACTCTGTGAGTACATTCTCTGATGATCTCTTGTGTAGAGCAGCCAGGGGTGCCCAGGGCTGTGGTGCAGAGCAGGGTCCTGCAGCCCAGGGCGCTGTGCTGGGGCAGAGACTCTGCTGCCTGCCAGGGACAGCTCTCAGCCAGCCCTGGCAGCTGCTCCCAGCACTGGGGGACAAGGTCAGGGTGGAAGGAGACAGCTGGTAATGCTTGGAAGTGTTGTCCTTGTGTGTTGAGGATGCTGCATTGTTCAGGACTGCTCCCAGCATGACATTTAACTCCAGAATATTTCCAAGTAGATTATATAGGGAGCACAGCAATTCAGGAGCTACATAAAAAGGAAAATTCTGCTTTTTTAGCCTACTGCTCTGGGTTGCCTAGATGGGAAATTGCATATAGATATTTATCTCTAAGTTCAGGTAGGGAGAAATAAGAAATTTATTTCTCAGATCTTAATAAAGCAGTCAGTCACAGAGATCAGCAAAAGGTCCCTTACATGCAGCATTAGTGTGACGTTTCCAGCCTCCTCAGGGTTGCTGTGACGTTGCCAACAGAGACTGCAGAGGAAGAGCTGGCCCTGGGCAGTGTCCTGTGCTGGGAGGAGTGTGCAGGGCAGAGCTGAGCCCCCAGGGCTGAGCTGGGCTCTGGCAGCAATGGCAGGGCCCAGCCCTGGGCACAGGGAAGCAGCTGCTGGCAGGGACAGCTCCAGGCACAGAGCCCTGGGCAGGCAGTGGAGGGAAAGTGCCACCAAGCTGGGCTGGGATATTTAAAGTCCTCTCCATAGTGAACTCTTCCATGATTACTCTTCTTACAGATCCCCATGCTGAGACACATCAAATGTCCAACAGCAGCTCCATCAGCCACTTCCTCCTGCTGCCATTGGCAGACTCGCGGCAGCTGCAGCTCCTGCACTTCTGCCTCTTCCTGGCCATCTCCCTGGCTGCCCTCCTGGCCAACGGCCTCATCATCAGCGCCGTAGCCTGTGGCCACCACCTGCACACCCCCATGTTCTTCTTCCTGCTCAACCTGGCCCTCAGCGACCTGGGCTTCATCTGCACCACTGTCCCCAAAGCCATGCACAATTCCCTCTGGGACACCAGACACATCTCCTATGAAGGATGTGTTACTCAGCTCTTTTTCTTTCTGTTCTTCATCTCAACAGAATTTTCCCTCCTGACCATCATGTGCTACGATCGCTACGTGTCCATCTGCAAACCCCTGCACTATGGGACCCTCCTGGGCAGCAGAGCTTGTGCCCACATGGCAGCAGCTGCCTGGGCCAGTGGCTTTCTCTACTCTCTTCTGCACACAGCCAATACATTTTCCCTGCCCCTGTGCAAGGGCAATGCCCTGGGCCAGTTCTTCTGTGAAATCCCCCAGATCCTCAAACTCTCCTGCTCACACTCTAGCCACAGGGAACTTGGGCTTCTTGCTGTTACTGCCTGTTTAGGACTCGGTTGTTTTGTGTTCATTGTTTTCTCCTATGTGCATATCTTCAGGGCTGTGCTGAGGATCCCCTCTGAGCAGGGACGGCACAAAGCCTTTTCCACCTGCCTCCCTCACCTGGCTGTGCTCTCTCTGTTCCTCAGCACTGCAGTGTTTGCTAACCTGAAGCCCCCCTCCATCTCCTCCCCGTCCCTGGATTTGTCCCTGTCAGTTCTGTACTCAGTGGTTCCTCCAGCCCTGAACCCTCTCATCTACAGCCTCAGGAACCAGGAGCTCAAGGCTGCAGTGTGGACACTGATGACTGGATGTTTTCAGGAACATTAAACTGCTGGCCAATTTATGCAATCACTTGTAATCGAAGTCATATTTGATTATTCTTGTTGGTTTGGTTGTTGGTTTGTTCTTTCTTTTTCTTTGTTTTAGTTTTTCAATATATTCCACAAAGAAATGCCATTGCTTGTGCCATATTTCATTTTAAATTTTTCCACCTTTACTGTGACCCACAGTGTCAATGAGGAGCTGTACCCTCTATGGCATTAAATGAACTAAAGAATCTTACAGCAAAGTTTTATCCAGAGATGCCCTTTTTGTTCCCTTCTCTGGAGCTGCAGCAGCAATGTCTGTGTGCAGAGCTGGGGGCAGATCAGTGCTGGCACAGCAGCTGTGCCCAGCAGCAGCAGCACTTGGTGTTGCCAGTGCTGCTCCCATGCCCCTGCCCCGCTGCCCTCCTGGCCCTCGTGTTGCTGCAGGGCCTGAGTGCTCTGGGGGCCGGGCACAGCCCTGGGGGTGGCAGTGCCGGGGCTGCAGCAGGGACAGGCCATGGGCACTGCTGGGGCAGCGATGACGCCTCAGGGCAGGGCCTGGGGGCTCCAGGCTCCATGGCCAGGCTCTCTCCACAACACTTGGCCAGCCCAATGCTGAGCACAGAAAAGCCCCGGGAGCAGCCCCAGGCTGGCCGTGGGCAGGCTGGGGGCAAACAGCATGGCTGGTGCTCTGCAAGGTGCCTGCAAGGGGGACACCCTGGCAAGGAGCAGCAGAGCAGGGGCTGATCCATCCCCACTGCACTGGACACCCCAGGGCAGCGTCCCAGAGCGTCCTCATGCACCTGCCAACAACATCCCCCCTCTGCAGCCCTGGCCTCTCCCCCAGCTCACACAGGAGCCGCATCCTTGCAGGCACACACGGCAGCACTGGCTCAGGAGCCCCTGTTTGCATTGCACACAGCAGGCTCAGCACCCCCATGGTGCTGCTGTGGGGACATGGAGCTGAGTGAGCACAAATGCCATCAGCCCCTGGGGCCAGCAAGGGCTGGGGACGGCAGGGAAACCACTCAGGTTTGTTGTGGCCTCTGAAGTCAGCCACAAAGTTTGTTCCCATCAGCTGTGAGTTTCCTGTCCCACTGCAGACGTTGTTGCTCAGATCCAGGGCTGCCTGGCAGCCATCCCCAAACTGCCCTGAACATTTCCTTGGCTTCACCTTTGCTTTCTTTACTCTTTCTTTGTGCAGATTTCTTCCTCTTGCCCATCCTATCTCCTCCTCTGCAAACAGTCCATCCCTGTTTTCCTTTCCTCTCTGGCCCCACTCCCCATTTCAGTTCCTCAGTTGGCACCATGGGAACATCCCCTGGGAGCAGGATCATCCTCCAAGTGCTGCAGGAATTGTCTGCAGGGTCCTGCAGTGCCTCGTGCTGCTCCCTTGCCAGAGGCACCACAGGCCAGGGGGGCACATCTGGGCTGCTGTGTCTGGGTGTGGGGCTCCCTGTTCTGGGCATTGAGGAGGGGCTGGAGAGACTCTGAAGGACTGACAGGATGGGCTTTGGGGCTGTGTGGAGAAGCTGAGGGACCTGGGCTGCTGGACCTTGTGAAGAGGAGGCCCAGGGCTCATCCTGCACATGCTCCAAGGGTGGTTTCAGAGAATCTCAGAATCAGCAAGGCTGGAAAAGATCCTGGAGATCATCAAGTCCAACCTGTGGCCTGACACCACCTTGTCTCCCGGAGCCTCCTTTTCTCCAGGATAAACATCCCCAGCACCCTCAGCCACTCCTCACAGGACTTGTGCTCCAGACCCCTCACCAGCCTTGGTGCCCTTCTCTGGACACTCTCCAGACCCTCCATGTCCTTCCTAAATTGGGGGACCTGGAACCGGCCACAACACTCGAGTCTCTGCCCAACCACTACCGAATACAGGGGAAGAATCACTGCCCTGCTCCTGCTGGCCACACCATTCCTGATCCAGGCCAGGAGCCATTGGCCTTCTTGGCCACCTGGGCACACTGCTGGCTCATGTCCAGCCTGCTGCCCATCAGTGTCCCCAGGTCCCTTTCTGCCTGGCTGCTGTCCAGCCACTCTGTCCCCAGCCTGTAGCACTGCAGGGCTTGTTGTAGCCAAATTGCAGGGCCCAGCACTTGGTCTTGTTAAACCTCACCGTGTTGGATTTGGGTCCTGGATACAGCCTGTCCAGGTCCCTGTGCAGAGCCCTCCAACCCTCCAGAACATCCACTATGCCTGCCAACTTCATGTCACCATGGTTCTTTGAGCTCCTGGATAGTTACAATAGTCTCCATGATTCCATGAGGCCTCCCAGTGTCACAATGTCTCTTTGGTTCCATGGGACCCCAGGGTGTCACAAAGTCCCATGGATCCTTGGGCCCTGCAGTGTCACAATGGATCCTTGGTTCCATGAGGTCTCACAGTGCAGTAATGCTCTCCTTGGTTCCAGTGTCACAATGGCCTCTTGGTCCCAAGGGTCACCATGGTGTAAAACATGTTTCCTTCATTCCAGGAGTCCCTGAGGAGCAACACTGGCCCCTTGGTTCCATGGGCCCTGCAGTGTCACAATGGCTTCTGTGGTTCCACCAGGACCCAGACTGTCACAATGGACTCCTTGCTTCCATGTAGCCCCACAGTGTCACAGTGGCCCCTTGGCTCTGTGGTGCCATGTTGTACACAGTGTCACTATGGTCCTCTCAGTCCCATGAGGCCCTGCAGTGTCACAATGGCCCCTTGCTGCCCCAGGGCCCTGCAGTGTCACAATCATCACAGAATCACCCAGGCTGGAAAAGACCTTAGAGAGCATCAAGTGCAACCTGTGACCCAACACCACCTTGTCACCCAGACCATGGCACTCAGTGCCACATCCAGTCTGTCCTGAAACACTTCCAGGGATGGTGACTCACCCACCTACCTGGGCATCCCATTCCAATGCCCAACCACCCTTTTTCCTAATTTCCTAATGTCCAGCCTAAACATCCCCTTGGTGCAGCTTTAAGGCTGTGTCCTCTTATCCTTTCACTGTTCTCTGGGAATAGACCCCAACATCCACCTGGCTGCACCCTCCTGTCAGGGAGTTTTAGGGAGTGATGGGGTCTTGCCTGAGCCTCCTCTTCTCCAGGATAAACATCCCCAGCTCCCTCAGGCACTCCTCACAGGACTTGTGTTCCAGACCCCTCACTAGCTTTGTTGCCCTTCTCTGGACACGCTCCAGCCCCTCCATGTCCTTCCTAAATTGGGGGCCCAGAACTGGACACAGCATTCAAGGTGCTGCCAACCAGTGCTGAGCACAGGAGAAGAGTCACTGCCCTGCTCCTGCTGGCCACACCATTCCTGATCCATAGGAGTCACAGTTTTTGGATGAGGGAAATGCAGGGGAGGGGGTGAGGACAAAGTGTGATTGATTGTCAGCCATGACGGGTCTTGATTTTCATATCTATACAAACTGCATTAGACGGTTTCTGAGGGTCAATATAATTGGGACATTGTATATATCCATCTAGAAACAGGAAAAGAAATCTTTACAGGACAAACTGTTCTCTCTGCACTGTTTTCAATATAGTATAGTCACTTGGAATACACTTCTGAAATCTGTCTAATTAACCACAGAAGAATTGATAATGTAAATTATTCCCAGGGACTTTTCTTGTTCCACTGTTTTGAACAAAAGTTTGTCTTTGTCACTGAATTTGTGAACTGAAGAGCTCAAGAAAGAAGAGGCCTCTGGAGTAGTAAAATTCATCAGCAACCTCCAAGTGGCTGAGGATCCATCCTCATCAGAGCAGGAATGAACAGAAATGGGCACAGCTTTCTGGCTGCCCCAGCTCTGGGATGGGGCCTGGAGCAGGAGCAGCTCTGGAGGGCCCCAAGGCCAGGGCTGTTGTGCTGGCCTGGGCAGATGGGATGGCAGGAGGGGCTGCAGAGCTCTCAGGAGCTCAGGGAGAGGGGAGCAGGGCACCCAGGGAGCCTCCTTTTGCCTTGGCCAAGCACCTTCCCCCATGGCTGGGGCTGAGTCCTCTCCGAGCTGCAGCTGCTGCTGTGTCCTTGGCAGGGGCTGAGGCCGTGGGGCCACTGCCCAGAGCCCCCTGGCCTGAGCAGAGCTGTGGGGCCAGAGCCGGCTGGGCTGTGCTGGGGAGAGGCCCTTGGTGCTGCACAGAGCTCAGGGCAGCTGGCACAGCTTGCAGGGAGCTGGGCTGGCCTGAGAGAGCCTGCCAGAGAAAGCAGCAGTGTCCATCTCAGCCTGGCTGAGCGGGCAGGGGCAGGACTCAGCCCAGGCCTTGTGGGGCAGGGCCAGCGCCTGGGGAAGGCATTGCAAACAGGCAAGTGGCCCAGAGAGGAGGCTGCTCTGTGCCCTTGGTGGCATGCACAGAGCAGGGAGGGGGTCCAGGACATTTGTCACTGCCAGCCTCTGTCCCCAGCCATTGCCAGCCCTGGCTGCTGAGCCCAGCTTTGGCCTGGGCTGAGTTTGGCTGTGGCCCAGCTCCATCCTCCTGCGGGGCTCAGGGCCTGTTCCCGGCCATGGCCAGCCCTGCCTGGCCTCTGTGCTGGCCCAGAGCCCGGCAGAGCCCGGGGCAGGGCTGTCAGTGCAGGCCCACAGGTGCCACGGGCTGTGCAGGAGCTGGCAGAGGCTGCCCAGCAGGGAGGCCATGGGGCACAGAGCCCCAGGGCTGTTATGGGCACCACGGCAGAGGGGCCGTTCCCACCTGCAATGCTCCTGTCCTGGGCTGGGCCTGCACAGGGGCTGGGCCACCATGGCTGGGGCTGCAAGATTTGATCCGAGGCCAGGGTGACAAAACCCCCTGGCTGCACCTTATGGAGGAGCCTGTTTTGAGTGGGTCCACAACTCAGGAATCCAACATGGAGTTTTAGTCATCAGTAATAGGTTGACAATTAACTCGTGTTTCCTTGAGATTCCATTGTACCACAATGGTCTCCTTGGTTCCATGAGGTTGCAATGGGAAACAGTGGACACTTGAATCCATGCATTTCTATTCCATCAGAGTGGTCTCTTGCATTCCATGAGGCCCTGCAGTGTCACTAGGGACCCTTTGTTCCACATGTTTCCATTGTGTCGCAATGGTCTCCAGAGCTCTAACTTGTTCATTTGTGCAACATGAAACAGTGGACATTTGCTTCCAAGTGTTTCCACAGTGTCACAGTGGTTTCCATGAGGTCCCTCTTTGCAACAATTCAGACTTGGTTCCATGAGATTCTATAGGGTCACAATGTTCTCCTGGCATCCATGAGTCCCCGCTGTGTTTACAATTGACACTTGGCTCCCCAAGATTCCACGGTGTCACTGTGCTCTCCTGTGATTCACAAAGCTGTGCTGTGTCACAATGGACACTTGCTTCCTCCAAGGCTGGAGATGTCCCAGTGGCACTGGGTTTCCATCAGGCCACGGTTTGTCCCAATGGATTCTTGGTTCCATGAGAATCCATTGTGCCACAATGGTCTCCTGGGTGCCATGAGGATGTCCTTTGTCACAGTGGAGCCTTGCTTGCACAAGCCTTGGCAATGTCCCAGGGGGTTCCATGAGGCCCTGCCATGTCACAATGGACACTTGCTTCCATGAGATTCCATTATTTCACAGTGCTCTCCTAGATCACATGAGGCCTTTTTCTGCCACAGTGGTGTCTTGTTTCTACTAGGCCTGGCAATATTTCCATGGCCCTTGTGTTCCATGTGACCTCTCTCTGTCAGAATTGACCTTGGTTTCATTGCCTCAGAACACTCCTTGTATTTCCATGACCTGCCCTGTGTCTCAATGGACACTGGATCCCACAAGAGCTGACAATGTCCCCATGGCACCTGTCTCCTACTCGGCCCCACAGTCAGAATAAAGACTTGGTTCCACAAGATTCCACTGTGTCACAATGTTCTCCTTATTTTCCTGAGATCCTGATGTTTTCACAATTGACCCTTGGTTCCTTGAGATTCGATTGCATCACAGTGGTCTCCTTGGTTTCATAAAGCCCAGGTTTGTCACAACAGTCTAAGGATATTCCATTGCAACACAATGGTCTCCACCACTCCATAAGGCTGCACTGTGAAACAGTGGACACTTGGTTCCATGAGATTCCGTTGGGTAACAATGTTCTCCTGTACGCCTGGCTCTGGCACAGTGGATGCTTGCATGAGCCTTGGAAATGTCCCAATGGCACCTGTGCTCCATGACACCCTGCTGTGTTACACCTGACAGTTTGTTCCATGAGATTCCATGGAGTCACAATGGTCACTTGGGTTCCATGAGGTCTCTGTGTTTTGACAGTTGACACTTGGCTCCATCAGATTCCATTGCTCACAATGTTCTCCTGGGTTCCAAGAGGCCCTGCTGTGTCACAATGGCCCCTTGTTTCCATGAGCCATGGCACGGTCCCACTTGCCCTGGGTTCCATGAGGCTGTGCTGTGTTCACAATGGACACTTGCTTCCATGAGATTCCATTGTGTCACCATGGTCCCCATGTTTCCATGAGGCTGTGCTGTGTCACAATGGACACTGGATTCCACAAGAGCTGGCAGTGTCCCAGAGGCACCTGTGTCCCATGAGGCTCCACGTTGTCAATGTAGAGCCTTGGATCCGTGAGGTTCCAGGTTGTCCCAATGGTCTGCTGTGTCCATGTCCATGAGGCTGTGCTGTGTCACAATGGACACTGAGTTCCACGTGCCCTGGCAGTATCCAAGTGGCACCTGGCTTCTATGAGGCCCCACTGTGTTTGCAGGTGACACTTGTGTTCCCCAGACTGCCTTGTGTCACAGTGCTCTCCTGGGTGCCATGAGGCCCTGCTGTGTCACAATGGACACTTGCTTCCATGAGATCCCATTGTGTCACAGTGCTCTCCTGGGTGCCATGAGGCCCTGCTGTGTCACAATGGACACTTGCTTCCATGAGGTCCCATTGTGTCACTGTGCTCTCCTGGGTGCCATGAGGCCCTGCTGTGCAATAATGGAGCCTTGTTTCCACTAGGCCTGGCAATGTCCCAGTGGCACCTGTGTGCCATGAGGCCCCACTTGGTCAATGGGCTGATGAGGGTGAAGGTCTGTAGTTATGCAGAGTCCCCAGGCAGCTGCAAAGGAGAAACGCTTTATTGCAAAAACCAGGCAACTTTTAACCTTTTAAAGCATTTAGCCCCTTATCAGCTAAATAGTTTCAACTCATAACAAACATAATTCAATCAACCACCACATGCAACAATGTGAACATGCAGTGATTATGAAACACGTTTTTCTATCCCTAATTCAGCTGAGTCTCTTTCCCACAGTCCTTTTCTACTTAGCCAAAGTGACAGGCTTGAGCCATGATTTTACAAGGCCTTCCTTTTGGAAAGGTTTACTTATCAGTAATAAGTTGACAAATGACCCTCGTTTCTTTGAGATTCAATTGGACTATAATGGTTTCCTTGGCTCCATGAGGTCGCACCATGAATCAGTGGACACTTGATTCCATGAGTTTCCACTCCATCACAATAATCTCTTGCATTCCATGAAGCCCTGCTGTGTCCCTATAGAGCCTCTTTTCCCACAGTTTTTCATGGTGTCAGAATGGTTTCCAGTGCTCCAAGAGGCTGCAAAATGAAACAGTGGACATTATCCTCCATGTGATTCCATGGAGTTACAATGCTCTCCTGGGTTCCATGAGGCTCCACTGTGTTTAAAATTGAAACTTGGTTCCCCAAGATTTGATGGCCTCACTGGGCTCTCCTGGGATTCACTAGGCTGTGTCACAATGGACACTTGCTTCCTCCAAGGCTGGAGATGTCCCAGTGGCACCAGGTTTCCATAAGGCTGCGCTTTGTCACAATGGAGCCTTGGTTCCATGCCTTTCCAGTGCAGCAAAATGGTCTCCAGCATTTCATGATGTCCTGCTGTAAAACAGTGGGCACTTGGTTTCATGAGTTTCCATTCCATCAGGATGATCTCTTGCATTCCATGAGGCCCTGCAGTGTCACTATGGAGCCTTTGTTCCATGTGTTCCCATTGTGACACAATGGTCTCCAGCGCTCTGTGAGGCTGCACCATGAAACTGTGGACACTTGGTTCCATGAGATTCCCTGTTGTCACTGTCAGGAGAATCCACAAACACCAGAGGTTTATGTCCAAAAAGGAGACAGATGAGTCCTTCAATTTATTTGAATAAAGGGACAGAGTTCACCAGGGCACATGCCTGCAGGGTTTTCTCTCTCGAGGTTTCAGAGGGCGCAGCCTCCTTTTATCCTGAACTCCCGGCTGCACATTGCCCTCTTCCTTTCCTCATTGACCGAGGCACTAGGAAGGTAAAGCCTTCCTGAACATCCTGCCCCATATCCCCCCTTGAACCTGGCATTTCCCCCCAAAGTTCAGGAGTTCAGCCTTGTGCAGACCCTTCTCTGTGTCAGGAGCCAAGCTGTCTGAGCCTGGTAAAAAAACTTGCTGCTGAAAGTGAGTAGAAACATTACAACCCATTTAAAAGACATTAACACCCATCCCATCACCCATCAAATGATTTGTAAAGACATGAGCACACATCTTTCCTCTCACATTGATGTTTCCTGTGCTGGTGACAGTCTGTTAAACCCATCCTTCAGCCTGAGCTCTCTGCTGTTGTAGTTCCATGCACAGAGGTTGTTGTCTCTCAGCCCTTCCATGGGCAGGCCGGTGTTCAGCCATCTCCAGGACAGCAGGGCCCCAGCCCACGTCACTGTGCCCTGGGAAGACAAAAACTCCAAATGTCCCGTTCTCCTTCTTCCCAGGCATTTGGCCCTGCCAGTGGGGTTTGCTGCTGGGTGCCACAGGGAAAAGGAGCCCATTGTGACACTGTGGGGCCCCATGGGAACAAATATCCATTGTGACACTACAGAACCTCACAGAACCAAGAGTCCATGGTGACACAATAAGGCCTCAGAGAACCAAGGGAGTCCAAAGGTCTAAAACAGTTCTTGCATGGCTCTACCTTGAGAACAGAAACCTCCTTGGTGGCAATATGGGCTTGGCACTCAATTAAGGAGGGTGTCTGTGTGTAATGGGGAAACTCAGGAGTTTTTAGCTTGCTTCAAAACTAATAAAAAGGAAAAAACCCTCTTTGCCTGAGTGCAGCCAGTTCTCCAAGCAAAGCAGGTCCTAGGTGAAATAGGAAATTGAGAATTGTAGGAGTGTCAGTCGGTCAGGACTGAGAGATCTCTAAAGCCAGGTTTTGGAACTTATGGTTTATTGCATAGGGTGTGGGTGAAAGGGCCCTGCTTGGAGCTGCCAGCTGCAGCTCAGAGCAGGCCTGTGAGAACAGGAGGGCAAGAGTAAAAGGAGTAAAGAGAGGGCAAGGGGTAGGAGGTAAGAAGGGTAAGGGCGGTAAGAGGTAGGAGCATAAGAGAGGTAAGAATAGTAAGAAAAGTAAGAGCATAAGACAATGAGGTTCCCGTTACAATACAATAAATCTTCTCTTTTGAATATTCTAATTCTCACTAACCAATCTACTACAAGATACAAATTCTATAGCATTTACATACAGCCTACAAGAATCACTAAATTACCATACTGTGTTACACTTTAAACCCTCAAAACTAATCTTTGGACCACCTCTGCCATGCTAGTAGGGTCTTCTCTGACCCTTGGACCTGTCTGCAAGCAAAGGGGATTGTTCAATCAAGAGGGGATTACTTTCAGATGGCCATACTCTTGTTCTCTAGTTGTTCGGTAACTAAGGTTTGGTATCTCAAAGATGGCTTTCATTTCAATCTTGCTTGTAGTTTCCATTTTCTCAAAATCTTTTGCCAGACAATCATATTTATAAGGTTTTCCATTTTCATCTTCTCCAACAGAGAATTAAGAATCAAGCATTAAGAAAGGTTTTGACTAAAAAGGGAACTGACAAAACTATATTGTTTGCTATAATTTATCGTGCTTGCAAAACAGGAAAAGAGCCAAGTTGCAAAGTGAAGCCAATGGGTTAAATGTGCAAACAGGATGGAAGGACAAAGGCACCACAGGATAAGGGGGTCCCCAGATCCCTGAGACCGGGAAAACTGATATCAAAATCCAGAGAATGACCAAAGGACTAAAAAGAGAGCATGCACAAGAAGGTAAGGTGAAAAGTTCAAACTGAGAGGAAGACGATTTACTTCATCTAGAGACCCCCAGACGACCACCAGAGCAACCTAAAAGGAATAATGTGCAGTCCCAAAGAGGCGTGAAACTAATTTCCATATGAAGCAGGGATAGGCAATGGATATGTATGAGGTGAATTGTGTATTCCTAGTTTGTAGAGAATAAAAGGCAAAGCGCAGGTCACCAAAGGTGTGCATGGTTTTGGAGGAGCTATCCCCCATGCACCTCAGAGCTGAATAAATACATACCTACTCTTATAACTTATTTTTGTGAGTTATAGATTGTTTTCCTGGGCATCAGATTGGCGAGCCAGGCAGGAGAGAGTCTGTGTGGCTGCGGGAGCGGCCGAGGAGCGGATTCCCTGGCGCACCCCGGGACCTTCCTGGAGGGACCCCAACCTCGGCTCGCTCACTGCGGGGACAGACAACGACCTGCTGGCAGTGTGGATAAAACGGTCTGTATTAAATATCTATAACAGGGCTGCTGGTGAGTCGTACAGAGACGTCTGACACTCAGCACAGTCCCGGTGGGCTTGCAAGCAGCCGGCCGGGGGGGCCAGAGACAGAAGGAGAGGGATCGATCCTGGCCGATAGCGCGGCCGACGGAGGGGTCTCACTGAGCTGATAGAGCAGCCCGCTAGTGACTCTGGGGGTGAGTTGAGTGAACCCTTGTTTTTGCTGCTTTTTGTGTGACTGCCAAGTCCGGACACGTTGGGTTGTTGAGTGTGTCAGTGAGTGAGGGGGTGAGATGTACCTCTGGTACGGAGCGAGTGCGGAGCTCTATCCGCGTTTCCGACCTCGGGCGACTGAGGCGGCCGGAGAAAAGAGAAGCGACTGGGGCCAGTGTGGGGGAGTGCAAGTGTGAACAGAGGAGTGTTGTGCTTGAACAAGGAGTGGTTAGCATTTGTTTTAACCGTGTACAGACAGACTGAAGGAGTGTCTCCTCAGCAGTGGTCTGGACTTGATCCCTGGAAATTTATTGTTCCAATAATTCACTGGGTAGACAAAGGGAACAAACGGGTCTGTCTAGGTGGGATATACGGTACCTCTGCAGGGAAATTGGGAGCCCTGCCCTGGGAACAACCTGCAGTAGAGACTCTGGGTATTCCAGAGGAGGTGAACAGAATAGCTTGTCTTTGTGGGAGATTTAGAGCCTTCAGAGGATCAAGGGGTTGGCATTTGGAGTGGGTTTTATTACAGTGTGGAGATTGTGAAATATATTGGTATTGTTGCTCTAGTAACCAGCAGGGCGTATGCCCCAAGTGTAAATTGGAAAACTATCCTCATCAAGTCAATGTTGAATCTAAAATTCTGAAGCTAGTGTGTGGAAAGTTAGATTGGGTGCCTGTGAATTGGGTTGTGTGTGGGAAGAAAACTGGGAAAGAACAGTAAAACTGTATGAGGAAAAGTTTGGGTGAAAACAAGACAAGACAAAAAGGAGAAGATAATGGGAACAGGACAAAGTAAAGAAATCCCTAAGGCCAGTCCATTAGGCTGTATTGTTGCACATTGGAAATATTGCTGTTTCTCAGGAGAGAAAGGAAGTGGACAAAGGTAGCATAGGCAGATATGTTTTTCTCTCTGCCCGAATGGCAGAGGGATTGTGGGCTCTGGGCTCCATCTGACCCTCTGGTATTGGCCTTAGAGAAGGAGAATAAGACTAGGAGAGGAAAACTTAAGCAGTGTTGTTCAGAGTGGAGCATAGGGCAAAGGTGCACAAAATCTGATCAAGTTTACCAAACTGTGGCCCAGGAACAAGATCTGACAGGTGATTTGCTCAGGTCTCCACACATAAAACAAGAAAGGGATGAGGATGAGGATGCAGACTCAGAGGTACCATCAGCCCCAGCCCATTCATCCCCTCCAATTGCACACCAGACGAGACAGCAGACACACATATTACAGGCACCTCTGTGAGAGGCAGGGGGAGCAGAGGGAGAAAGGGTATTGGTTAAATCTCCCTTCTCCTCAATCGACCTGGAGGCATGGGAAAACGTTGCTAAAAATTACTGCAGTGATCCAGTTAGCACGGTTAACAATCTGTGATATATAATAAAACAACATAATCCAGACTGGAACAATAGGCAATTATTATTGGATGCTCTGACCAAGACAGAAAGACTATTACTTATAAAAACAGCAGGGGATTTGGCAGAAGATTATCATAAAATCCAACCATTGGATGTTAAAGATTATTTCCCACTCCAAAATCCACAGTGGGACCCAAACAAATCAGCAGAATTTAAAAAGTTGGAAAGCTATCAGGAGTGGGTCGTAAAGGGGATGGAAAAGGCCATTCCCAAAACTATAAATTGGTCAGCATTGTATGAAATTAAGCAGGGGCCCTCTGAGCCACCATGGGAACTCCTCGATCGATGAAGGGATGCAATGCGCTGCCACACACCACTGGAGCCTGGGTCTGACACAGGGACACAGCAGCCAGTCAGTTTATTCCTGGGGCAACCTACGGGGCACATAAGATGGAAACTTCAAAAGATACGGGGACTGGATGGGAGGGACTCAGAGACTCCGGTCGATGAGGCATGGAGAGTCTTTAGGAACAGGGAAGAAGAAAAGAGGGAGCATGCAGCTGTTATAAGTGAGAGGAAAAAAGAAAGAGTGGACAAAGAGCACCTAGACAAGGCCCAGCCCGGCTGGGCAGAGACCAGTGTGTGATCTATAAAAAATATAGTCAGTAAAAAAATCAATGCCCAGAACAAAGACGTAGTGGCCCATACGTGTCCCCCAGACCCTCCAGGATCCCTAAGTGCCCCCTCAGCGCCCACTTGGGACCCCCCAAGAACGTCCCCAGATCCCCTGAATGTTCCCAACCCCATCGATGCCCATTACAGCCATTTCTGGGAATTCATCTCCTGCCATCCCCCGCGAGCTCACAGCACCCCATAACCCAGTTCCGTGCCTAAAACTCCTGCCGTGCCCCGCGCCCCGGCTCTCTGCGGAGCGGGCGGCCACTCGCCAATTGCCGGCTCCTGCAGCCGCTGTCAGGGCCGTGTCTCCTGCAGCCGCTGTCGCTGCACCTGCAGGGCCGCGTCCGGCTCTGCTGGGCTCCCCAGCACGGCCCGCAAGGACAGGGACGCGCTGGAGCAGGTGCCCAGGAGGGACAGCGAGATGCTGCGAGGGCTGGAGCAGCTCTCCTGCAAGGAAAGCCTGAGACAGCTGGGCTTCTTCAGCCTGGAAAAGACACTGAGGCTTAGGCTTAGGCTTTACTGAACTGTGGCCTTCCAGTACCTGATGGCAACCTACAAGAAAGCCGGACAGGGACTTTATACAAGGGCAGGCAGAGACAGCACGAGAGAGTATGGATTCAAACTGAAAGAGAGTAGATTTAAAAGAGGAATTCAGAAAAAAAGACTTTCCTGGAACACGTGGCCCAGAGAATCAATCTGTGGATGCCCCATCCCTGACAGTGTACGAGGCCAGGCTGGATGGAGCTCCACACAAGCCGGTCTAGAGCAAGGGGTTCCCAGCCACAGCAGGGGGCTGCAGCGATGTGATCTTTCAGGTCCCTTCCCAGCCAAACCATGTCATGACTCCACGATTCTGAGATACCTCCCCTCCTCATCCTCTGGCAGAAAAAGAAACTTGGGACCAAGCTCGACATTGCAGATGATGTCTTTTGGCAGCCTGCAACTGTCTCAACAGAGAATGAAAAGAGATGACAATACTGACATGATTTCTCTTTTCTACTTGAAATTTAAATGCACTGTCGTGTCCACAGTGGCAAAACTGTCAGAAGAGGCAATTCTTCTCCACCAAATGCTTCATCTCACCCAAAGAAGAAAGCCACAAGCCGACAGTCTTCTTTATTCCTGCATTGCTTTATTTGGTTATTTCTCTAATACAAATTAGCTTCATTTTTTATTTCTTTGTTTCGTTCCGCGGGGCGCACGGCTGCTCCTCCGCTGGGCTCGCTCCGGAGGCTCCGCAGCAGCAGCAGCAGTGGCAGCAGCAGCGCTTCTCTCGATCGGTTTTCTGTTCGACTTCTAGCTCGCTCATCCCTCCCCTTTTCCCTTTCACACTTCCCCTACTCCTGTCCCGTCCTGTCCGTGTTCCGCCTCTCCCAGCCCGGCTCATGCCGCGCCCCGCAAGGCGCCCATGGGCGAGCCGGGCCCTTGCCCACCTCTGTCCGCACTGGCTGCGGCGCCTTTTGAAGAGCCTCTGGAGGAGCTCCTCACTCTGCTGCTGGTGGTGCTGGAGCATCATCGCCTTTTGGCTCCGCCTGGCTCGGGCCGTGGCCCGGCCCCGGCCCCGAACGAGGCCCCTCCCGCGGTTCCGCCCGGAGCCGCCCCGCTGCCGCCCGGCTCCCGCCCCGTCGCCGGCAGCTTCCCCGGGGCGAGCCCCGCCGCCCGTCAGCTCGGCCGCCGGCCCCGAGCCGCCGGAGCCCGGAGCCCGGAGCGGCTGGGCAAGCAGCAGCGCCCGGGGCGAGTGGGTGCCCCGGACAGAATGCCGAGAGCGCGGTGCCGTCCGCACGGGCGGAGAAGCCTCCCCTGGAGCAGCTCTACCGGGAGGGCCCGCTGCTGGGGAGGGGCGGCTGCGGCAGCGTTTACGCCGGGACCCGGCTCGCCGACGGCGCTCCGGTAAGAGACGGGGCCGGCTGGGAGCGGGGAGGGGGGGATCGGCGGACGGCAAGCTCAGCCCGCCGCTTGTCTTGGCTTGCAGGTGGCCATCAAGCGAGTGGGCCGGGATCGCATCTGGGAGTGGGCGCGGCTGGTGAGTGAGCGGGGCCAGCGGGAGCAGCCGGCGGGGCGTGCCGGGCGGGGCTAAGGCCAGGCCCGGCAGGGTGGGAGCCAGGACGCTGCGAGGGGAGCGAGCGTGGAGTGAGCGGGGGCCGCGCAGCGTCCCGGGCCGGGCAATGCGAGCTGCGGTGGCGCTGGGCAGGGGGTGCCGAAGGCGCGGCGCAGCATCGGCCCCGCTGACGGCATCGCGGTCCCCCCGCAGCACAACGGCGCCCTGGTGCCACTGGAGCTGGTGCTGCTCTGGATGGTGTCGTGCCCTGGCTTCCGCGGCGTCGTGCGGCTCCTGGACTGGTTTGAGCTGCCCGACGGCTTCGCGCTGGTCATGGAGCGTCCGGAGCGCTGTCGGGACCTCTGGCACTTGCTGGACGCGGGGGGTTCCTGCCAGAGCCCGTGGCGCGGGGGCTGTTCCGCCAGGTGCTGCAGGCCGTGCAGCACTGCACCAGCCGCGGCGTCCTGCACCGCGACATCAAGGCCGAGAACATCCTCGTTGACCTGGCCACGGGCGAGGTGAAGCTCATTGACTTTGGCTGCGGCACCATCCTCCAGGACACGTTCTACACCCACATGGCAGGTGAGCCCAAAGCCGGGGCACAGCTGGGCAGCAGAGGTTCTCCCCTTTGCTGGCACAGGGGAAGACAGAGGGAGAGAGGGGGAATCCTTCTTCAGCCGGCTGCAGCCAAGTTGTTTTTTGGCGGGGGCAGGGGCTGGTTGTTGTGGAGCTGGCTGGGAGGGAGGGAGCAGCATCGGCCTCATGAGCTGTGCCCGTGTCCCATAGGAACACTGCAGTACAACCCGCCAGAGTGGATCCTCTTCGGCTGCTACCATGGCCAGCCAGCCACCATCTGTCCCTGGGCATCCTGCTCTATGACCTGGTCTGCGGGCTCCTTCCTTTCAAAACCCCTGAGGACATCATCCGGGGCCAGTTCTTGCCACCCCGGGTGTCTCAAGGTGGAGATATGTTTTCAAGGCACGGGAGCAAGAATGGGAGATGGCCTCTGGCATATAAGGGTCCTGCTCTTGCACCTAGGGAGGAGGTTGATCTCCTGGGTTTAGGCGGAGGAGGTGGCATGTGTGCTGTTCTGCTCCAAAAGGGAGGATGGATGGGAAGCTTTGGGTGCAGCTCCGAGCACTCCTAGTGTGGGGTGGGCACTGTGGAATCTGGGAGAGCCTGGACAGGAGGTGACCAGCGGTTTCTGGTTTCTCTCTGCAGAGTGCCAGCACCTGATCAGGTGGTGTTTATCCATGGACCCTGCAGACAGGCCATGCCTAGAAGACCTTTTTGAGCATTCCTGGCTACAGGACCCCCAGCTGGCCCAGGAGACAGCAGAGATCCATCCCTCTGCACAGTAGGATCCAGGAGCCCAGCAAGTCCCAGTTGCTCGTGTCTCATGGTGCTCAGAGCAAACCCCAGAGCGTTTCCCTGTGGCCGTGGCACGGAGCAGAGAGCACGGCCGAGGAGACGCTTCCGTGGGTCCCCGGCGAGTTGTGGAGGGAGTGGCTCAGGGCTCCCCGTCCTATTGGAGAAGTGGTGGCACAGTGCAGTGAAGTCTCCACAGACTGGAAAAGGGGAAACATCCCCCTGCAGCTCAATGGCATCGTGATGTCCCCACAAGCCGAGGCACAGCTGGCGTGTTCTTCTGGAGCACGACGCGGAGCCGGAGAACACCATCCTCGAGCTGGCCACTGGTGGGGCAAAGCCCACGGGCTTTGGCTGCGGCCCCTTCCTGGAGGACAGGACAGGCTCTGTGCCCCGACGAAATCAAGATGAGTCCCCAGGCGGTGCAGGGGCGGGGGGATGCTCGTGCTCCCAGGCATGCCAGGGCTCGGCCTGGCCACACGCCGGAGGTTCCCCGCTCGTTGGCAATGGGGAATATTCATCTTTGTGCCGCCCGCCCAGCTGCTTTTTGGCGGGACAGGGCACGGATGTTGTGCAAGGGGAGCCGGCTCCTGGCCTCGCCGACGGCTTCTGCCAGCCAGCCTGGTGCGGGCTGGGGTGGGGGCAGCCTGCCTGACAAAAGCATCCATCCATGAGGATGGGGGGCAGCAGAGGGGGGTGGGTTCCAAAGCCATGCTTCAGCTGGTCTGCTTTTCAGGCCCTTGAGGAAGGGATGGTCTTACAGGCAGGAAAGGTGGGGTTTTTCCCCACCTGTGGTGATGTTTAATTCTTGCATGGAGTGGTCAGACCCTCCCCAGGCCCGTGAAACATTGATAGCCGTGTTTCCAGGTCTCGTTTTGAATTGGCTTTCATGCAATTGTTCTTTGTTTTTTCTAGGAAGATTGCACCCGGTGCCCAGACCGGGTGGGGAAGTGCCGGCACTGGACGCACTCCATGGCAGTGCCAGCACTACCCGGGGCAGCCACGGCGTGCAGGGACATCCCCCTCAAGAAGGACGAGGACCTTGTGTGGGATCAGCTCCTCTCCTGGCAGCAGCTCTGCAGAGGTGGGTACCCAGCTCCACAGCACAGGTGGCACAGGGGCAGATGGGAGTGGGCACACGAGAATCTCGCTCTTGCAGCTGCTGAGGAGGTTGCTGTGCCGTGCTTAAGCAGAAAGAGGTGGAGCGTGGCCTGCCCTGCTGCTCTCCTCTAAAAATGGGAGAATGGGTTGGGAGGTTTGGGCTCTGGGCACAGCCAGCATCCTGGCCCACGCACAGGCCCTGGTGGGACAGGGGGGACAGGAGCCTTCTGTGACTGACCGTGGCTTTCTGGTTTCTCTCCCCAGGCTCCCAGCACCTCATGCCATGGAAACGTCACCCCTGGGCCTGCCCATCTGGGAGGGCTGGAGGGCAGCAGGTGTTCATTTGCTGCCAAAAATAAATCTTTTTCTTGTTATTACCATCATCATCAGAGCATTTCTTTCATCCTTTTCCAAGCTTTTGTCCTCCCTTCTTCCATGGAAATCTTTTTCTGTCCTTCCTCTTGGTGGCATTTGGGATGGGGGGTTAAGCAAGGTGAAAAATTCAACAGCAGCTCCTGTTGCCAACTGCAGCAGCCTCTTCACGAACCCTGAGCTTCCAGCAAGGTCTGCGTGTGCCTTGCAAAAGGGAGTGGTTTGCAGGGATGGAGCTGTCACCCCTCTGCAGAAGCTGGGAGGAAATCAGAAGTGGCAAAAGGCCATTTTGGCTCAAACGCTGCCCAAATTCTTCATCCTTCCCCCTTCCATGCAATTGATCAAACTACCCAGGGAAAAACAGCTCCATGTCCTCCAAGAGCCCATTTTGACATGGAAGTTTACGAGTTCAATGTTGGTCATATGCCTTTTTCTGGGCCCCAGATGTTACCCCCTCCATCACCATGCAGGCATCCTGCCTTGCTCCTGGTCCCAGACACAGCAGCCCCACCCCTCCCTATGGCCTGGTGCCCTGCCCTCTTTGCCAGCCCTCCCCACACCCTCTCACTGTTCCCTGAACTGCCCAGGAAGGAAAAGCCACTTGGCATGGCAGACTGTGGGGCCTGCCTGAGGATTCCAAAGCCACACTAATTTCACAAATAACTCCTGGGATTAGCACATCCAGGTCACATCCTCACTTGAAGATATCCTGCTCTCCCTTCACTCCCCTGTTCCCCACAGACAAGAAGAAGGCTTGTGCTGGAAGAAAACTGTTCATTTTTTAAAATAGAACTTGTTTTTCAAACCTCAGGGTTTTCATTCTTTTTTTGCAAAGATACAGTATTATCTGAACAACCTCTGCATATATATCTATATAAAATAGATGTGTGTGCATATATTTATAAACTTAAACAATTCTGCAACCTTGTGTCATTCACAGCAGCCCTTCCTGCTTGATAAGAGAGAAGAAAACTCTAACAAAGGGCAAAAATGCAGCCCCTCTCAACCAGAGGAACTGAACCACATCCATCTGTGGCTGGAGAGCATCCCACCAGCTCCAGCTGGGAGGCTTGAACTTGAGTGTAAATGCATCTTCTTACAGCATTTCTAGACACTGGCCATTGCTAGACAGGGCCGTGCTGGGACACATGCCACCCTGCCCTGTGCCCATCCCTTGGGGAGGGCACACCAAGCACAAGGAGCAGCCCTTGAACAGGTGGCAAGTGGTCCTCACTCTGCAGGTGGGCTGTGACTTTCTAACTCAAATACCTACAGGCAGAACTGGAGAAAAGGGAAAAAGGCAAGGAGATGCCTTTCTGAGAGAGGTGGCCACAGTAACACAGACCAGCTGCCCGGCCTTGGGCTCCTTTGTCCTCCATAAGGTTCGGCAGCTCAGGGCTCTCGCTTTGTTTCCTTGCTGCTTTTAGTAAATTGTTCTTAACTCAACCTGTGACCTTTCATTTTTTTGCCTGCAGTTCTCTTCTCCATCCCCCAGCCGAGGGAAGGGGAGGGAGAGTGGGAGAAGGGAGCAGTGCGTGGTTTGGAATGTTTCAGTGGGAGCATCACACTGGGGATAACCGGGGTGTCACAAAGGGCTCCCTGTGACCTGCCACCTGCCCCTGGCAACAGCCCCCAGGCTTTGTTGGCATGGACCCAGCCCCCAGGCTGCAGTGTCCGGCAGGACAGCGACGGGACAGGACGGGAGCACGCAGCTGGCGACAAGCCCGCGAGCACAGCTCACATCTTGTCCCGCAGAAGGGAGACAGATATTTCACCCAGCCTTCCCCCTTAGCGATCTTTATACATTTTCTCTGTTCCATAAGATGGAGAAGAGGCCTCCAAGAAAGCCCAGGGTGGCCTGGGAGGAGGTGGCGGCTCCTCAGGAGAGCAGCTCTGCAGCGGAGCCCCCCGAGGTGACCTTGGTGCAGCCACTGCAGCCCAGTGAGTGAGGGGCCCTGTGGGACTGGGCAGGGCTGGGTCCCCGTGCTGGGATCAGGTTTCCCTGGCACAAGGGCAGCGGGGCTTGCAGGGCTGGGAGTGATGCTGGAGTGCCAGGGCTGCTCAGGGTAGGACACCTGCCCTGGCACAGGCTCTGCTGAGGAGGGGGACAGCAGAGGGGCCCCAGCTCCTGCTCCTTCCTCTGCTCTGTCCTGTCACAGCACCCTCTGCAGCTCTCCCTTCTGTGAAAAACTAGGTTCCGTTTCCTGGTAGATTCTAATAAGTTTAATAAAAGACAGTAAGAGACAATAAAGCAAAAGGTTACAAGTGTCGGGTGCTTGGCATTCCGCCAAGAACACACCATAACTCACATATTCATAGACCTTTCATGCATTATTCAAAATCCACCCCCAACCTGAAGATCAGCATTTTCACTTTTTAATTTTTTTCCTTGTGGCTCCTTCTTGTTGGTGCACTCCTTAATAACGGTGATCAATAAACCCTTTCCCTGGAGTTCTGGTGTTCGTCACCCCGTCCTCATCCAGATAGGATAATCCAAGAATGTGAAGAATTTCCTGATTATCTTTTTACCATTCTCTGTTAGTTACATGAACAAAAGCTTTTACATCACCGTGTTCAAGCCCAAGAAAAATATTTATCACACTACTGTTTCTAAGTTTTTTTAATAGCAGAACTAAAAGAAACGATATTAATTCAGCAAAGTTTTCATTTAAATTCATTTTTCATTCATCCATTTGAATATTTGTGAAAAGTACATAATACGTACTTATAACACTTCTCTCCCCCTCCATTAGATGCCAGCTGGGTACCTGTTCATGTACAGGGAGCCATGGACTTCATCCAGGCCTTTGTCAGCAGCCCCGAGCAGGTAGCCAAGGCCCGTTGGGTGGTGGCTGTGCCTGGCCAGGGGTGCTGGCTCTGCCGAGCAGCTGCTCCCACAGGGCTCTGCAGCCCAGGGCTCTGGTCCCGCTGCCTGGCTCTCCTCACTTCACGCTGCCCCATTGTCTCTGTCCCCCAGCTCCAGGACAATGACCTGAAGCTGAAGTTCCTTGAAAGCATCTGCACCCTGTGCAGAGATGTCAAGGACAGTGGCTTCTCCCAGGTCCTGAATGATTTCTGTAGCAGATACAAGCTGGGACAGATGATCCAGGTGAGGAGGCACGCAGCGCTCTGGGGAAGGGGGCAAGGACCCCCACAGCCTGTGAGGGCTCCACTCGGGCAGGGCAAAGCTCTGCTGGCTGTGGGTGCTGGCAGCTGCCAGGTTCCAGCCCAGCTGTGCCCTGCAGGTGCTGCTGAAATTGGAGCCCAAGTACGAGATCTGTACCCAGGTGCGGCAGCTCGCCATGCTCGCCCTCGCTGGACTGAGGTACTGGCCCAAGGGCCTGCAGAGCCCTCCCAATGCTCCGTGCTCACCTGCCCAGCCCTGCTGGCAGCCCTGCCCCAGAGCTGCAGGAGACCTTGAGGCCCTGCTCCCAGCACCAGTGTCCAACGGGGCCCCTCTCTCTTTGCAGCACCATCGGGACAGTGCTGGAGAAGAAGAGAAAACTCTTAAGACTCTGCTTTGACAGCATCTTTTTCCTTCCTCCAAAGAGGGAAATGCAGAGACTGGAAGCAACCCTCTTTTCTTCGGTAAGTGCTGCATGAACTGGAGGAGCCTCCAGTCCCTCTGGGCTGCTCCTGGCCACCCCATGCTGCCTTAGCACCAAAGATCCGGTGCAGGCCATTGTCTAAGCTTCACTTTCCTACCCTCATCCCTTCATCCCTTGCCAGGCTCCAGCCACATCCAGCAATGCTGGCTGCTCTGCCCCCAGCACAAAGCCTGCTCCTGTGTCCCTCCCCTCACCCTGGGAGTTCAGATCAGTCTTCTGGGGATGGGAGGGACAGCAGAATCACAGCCACTGCTCTGTGTCATCCTTGCAGACTCTGCATTCCATGGACACCATGCTGGAGGTGATGGTGCTCAGCTCTCCTGCCTCCAAAATCATCTGGATTCTTCAGCACATCTTGGAGGTCTGGCCCGTGCACAGAGTCGGGGGTCAGGGGGCTGTTCCTCACTCTGGAGAGGAAGGAGCCCGGGGTTGTGTCCAGTCTTGTCCTGCCTCCTGCCAAAGGAACCCAGTCCCAGCAAGAACCAGGACACCCCCAGTGCCTGCAGGCAGAGCACGCTGCAGGGAGGGTGCCCAGCTGCCCTGGGGAAGCAGGGGGTGGCCCAGAGGCAGGAGCCCCCTGGCAGGCTTTGCTTGAGGGCACAGGAAGCCTGGAGGGACGGTGCAAGTGTGTCTCAGGAGCGGGGCCAAGCTCCTGCTGCTGCTGGAGTGGGTGTGTGCTTGAGGGGCTCACCTGCAGCTGCTCTCTTCTCTCTTCCCAGGAGCTGCTGGACTACATTGACAGAGTGGCAGTGCAGGAGAGGGTCATGGGCAGGGTTAGGCAGCTGAGCCAATTGCTTGCCCACTCCTCTTCCCATGTGTTGGTAAGGACCTGCTACCCTCCAGCCAGGCCATTTCCCCTTCCCTTTGCTGGGGTACAGCCACAGCTCTGAGATGCCTGCAAGGCCTCAGCTGCCCACCCTCAGCCCTTCTCTTCTGCCTGCCTCCCCCAGGCTGGTCAAAATGAGGACAGTGCTGCTGCCTGTGGAGAGATCCAGATCCCAGTCCTTGGGAAGCTGCTGGGACATCTCCTGTTCAAGTCCTTCAGGACAGAAAAGACAAGCTCTATGGCTCTGGATAGTCTCTGCTCTCTCTTCACATTCATCTGTCATCAGAAAGGTCAGAGAAGCTGTGGTGGGCTGCATCCCATGCACGGCCACATCCCCAGATACACCTGCTTGTCTTCCTGGGCCTTGTGACAGCCCCTTGTTGTCCTTGGTGCAGGTGCCATCATGTCCCCAGTGCTGCTGTCCCCTCTGCTCCTGCCAGGCTCTGGATGGTTCTGTGTAGCAGAGCTGCTCCTCCATGCAGGACTCAGCCCCACTCTGCCCCTTCCCCATGGCCTCTGCCAAGCTCATGTCCCACCCTGCCACATTCCAGCCCTGCCAGCCCTTCCCCTGACCAGTCCAGCAGCCACGGTGTAACTGGGGGCTGCATGCAGAGCTCCAGGGGCTCAGAGCTTCCCGGGCCAGCAGCAGTGGGTACAGACACTGGAGACAGGTCCCCCTTGCCACCAGTGCCCAGCACCTCTTCCCGTGACCAACTGCTCCCCAGCCATTCCTGCATCCCAACTCTTGTCAGGGTGGGGTCCCCTGCTGGCCCAGTGGCTGTGACTCACCTATGGGTCCGTGTTTCCCCTCTCTTTAGATGCCACACTGCCAGAGGGTCATGCCCAGTCCCCAGCACACTGGAAATCTGAGATCATCTCCTTGTTGAATACGCCCAGCACCTGGACAGTTAAGGTAAGGAGCCTTCCCCCCTGCTGGGACTCTCACCTGTGGCATCAGCAGGGCATTTGTGTGTGCAAAGGGTGCAGAACCAGTGGGGCTGTCCCTGGTGAGAAGGTTCCCACTGTCCCCGAGCAGGGAACACTGTGGTGTCCAGGCAGCAGCAGCAGCTCCCCAGCCCTGCTGGCCACCAGCGAGCCCTGGGTCTCTGCAGGGCCTGCGCCCCATGCCCGAGAGCCCAGCCCTCCTCCCTGCCCCGGGGCCATCCTCATCCTCCCCTGCATGGGGACTGTGGCCACTGCTGCCAGCACTGCCCAGCACCTCTGGCCAGGGCTGGTGACACTGCCCAGCCAAGCAGCACCTCGGGACACTGGCTGGCACTGGCCTCTGATCCCTTCCTTCCTGCCACAGGCCTTTGGGAGATACCTCAGGCCTGCTGAGAGGACAGGCGTTGTCCTTGCAGCCATCGAGATCTTGGGACGCTCCAGCCTCTTGGACAAGAAAGCTCCAACGGAGTTTCTGGAGGTGGCCATGAAATCCCCTGAGCTGTGGCTGATGGATGTAAGTGGCCTGGGGCTGGATTGCCCTGCCCTTGAGCCCTGTCAGGTTCCTGCCTCCTGCCCTCCCAAAGCCAGCTGTGTGAGGCTCCTGAAGCCACCTTGAGGCAGCAGAGAGGGTGTTAGGATCTCACTTCTGACATCCAAATAACGTTAGGATCTGGTCATTTTAAGATGCCTAAACCAAAGTTAAGGTACGAAAAAGACCATATGCCAAGGTCAATAGTGCAGATTAAATATAAGAATAAATGGGATGTAGAGAGAGGGGGGAAGGAGAAGAGAGACAACCACACAAACACAGATTACAAACACAGACAGTCACCAGCACATGGTGACATTGCACTGGGCCTTCTGATCTTCACGGTGGCAGGGATTCCCCCAGCTGTTCTCAAGGTACCACTTCTATCTGTCCGAGTCCTGGGTATCCACAAGGCATCTGTGCTCTTGGCACAACTGGGGCTGGCCTTCTCTAAGCAGTTCCTTCCTTCTCCCACAGTTTGCCAGGGTAGGAATTTTTGTCCAGACAGGTAACCCAGATCTGCCTCACCAGTCGTGGCGTCCTGCTGTAGTTGCTGTCTGAGCTTTTCCCACAATCTGCACAGTGGCATTTTGTCCACTGTGCTAATTCCAATCCTCCGTTCAGGCCTGGAATTAACGCCTCCCTTTTTGCCATCTGTGCCTGCTGTGGTTGCTTATCTTATGTGAACTTCCTTCTTTGGCAGCGCTTTGAGATGAGTTAACTGCGTCCTTTAGGTCCTGACAGAGGGATGGGCAGGGCAGCCCAAGACACGGCTGCACTGCAGTGGCAGCACCAGCCTCACCTGTATTCCCTCCAGGTGCCAAAGATTGTGAGACACATCTTTGCCTACTGCGATGAGAAAAACACACCAGCAGCTCACAGCTTTTACTCACTGCTTGCCCTGATGGCGAATAAGTGGCCTGGGAGAGTCGTTGCAACAGCTCTGGACGTTGCACCAAGAATCAGGTACTGGCCCTGAGAGCCTGGAGGGCTTCATCCCTGTGGGGAGAGACAGCTGAGACACTCTGGCTGCCAGAGCCAAGGAACACTGCAGGATCACCAAAGGGAGCAGTGCCCTCCATCATAGCACACTTCCCAGCCCAGGCCCGCAGCAGCCAAAGCTGGCCAGGCAGCCCAGAGCCAGCTCGCTGCTCCCAGCCCCATGGGGAACACCCTGGCAGCCGTGCCCACCTGCCCGGGCAGGGTCCCTGGGCAGCAGGGCCAGCCCAGGCTGTGCTGCAGTGGCCGGGGCAGCCCTGCTGACAGCGCTGTGCCTTGCAGTGACAAAGTCTGTCTGTGGAAGGCCATGTTCTCTGTGCGCCAGACTCTGGAGAAGGTTCTGAAGGAGTTGCAAATCCAACTGCAGGACTTACGTAAGAACATCTTCACTCGGCAGCAGAAGTCCTGCCTCGCTTTCTTGTCTGTGAGTCATCTGGAAAGGCCCACGTGCCCTTCCCTCAGTTGTACAAAGGGAACCCTGCCAACTCTGCCCATGCTCTTTTCTGCTTTCTTCCAGATGCTGGCCCATGGTGATGTGCTGGATAACAAAGTGGGTCCATTGTACAAAAACTTGAGTCTTCTGAGGTCTCCGAGACGGGAAATGGTCCCTCTGGTGCTCAGGGCCCTGGTGACACTGTCGGAGAGAGCTGAGACGGTGAGCAGGCCGCTGTGGGGGGCAGACATGTGGCACCTGGACTCTGAGGTCTCAGGGAAGGTGGTGGCTCGGCCTGGGCTGGGAGTCAGGTGCTGGGGTGACTGCTCCAAATGCCCTGCCTGCCATGGTGTGGCCTGGTGGCTGCCTAGGGACCAACCAGCCACAGGAGTTCTCACAGAATGGAAACTGTTTTCAAAAAGGCAAGAAAAATGAAGGACCTCGTGCCCGAGCTTCTGAAATGCCTTTGGCATCGGTCTTGGGACATTTCAGTGATGGCCATGGACACCTGCCGTAACGTTCTGGGGCACCTAAAGAAGAGTGAGGCCAGCCCCATGGCTGTGAAGGTGGTGCAGAAGCTCTGGCACTTCTTTGATGAGGTAAGGCTGTTGTGGGAGCCTGAGCCCCGCAGAGGGACCCTTGGCAATGACCCCTGCCCTACAGCCCAGCCCTGCGAGCAGCACTGGGAGCAGGCCCCGCTCCCCTGGGCTCTCCTGGGATGGATTCTGGGCCTTGCAGCCCAGAGCTGCTTCTGCCCTCTCTGGGCTGGGACCCTGCAGCATCAGCCACCTCAGCTCAGCCACCTCAGCTCAGCCCCTCCTGGCCGTGGGCAGGGAGCCGCTGTGTGCGAAGCTCAGCTTTCCTCCTTCCTACCAGAAGGAAGAGTGTGTACGGGAGCGCTCCATCTGCCTCTTCAGAGACGTGCTGGGCAAAACAGTGTGGAGGGACAAGAAGGCCATGAGGAGGAACTCCTGGAAGGCCCTGGTCCGGCTTATCCTTCACATGAGTGACCAGGCCCCTGGCGTGGCCAAGGTACCGATGTTCAGGCTGGGCATTGATACAGAGAGGGGAGGCTGACACCCCCTGGGGCTCTTGGGCATTGTGGCGAGGCCTCCTTCCGCAGCCCCTGGTGCCACCTCCCAGCTTCTGCCCCACAGGCCTCCAAGGAAGCCGTCCTGGCTATAGCAGAGCTCCTCAAGTGGAAAGAGCTCGAGCACCTGGCACAGACAGAGCAGACATGGAGGATGGGCGAGTGCTTGGTGAGGATGAGCCCCAGGCTGGGCGAGGACTGCCCAGCACACTGTGCTGGGGCTGTGAGCTCTGCAGCTGGGCCCAAAACCTGGAGCTGCACCCTTGCCCCTGTCTCAAGAAGAGCAGCCTCCTCCAGGCCCATGTCCCCTCCATGGCCCCAGCATGGGGAAGGGCTCTGAGACACAGGGGTGCTGGCAGGAGGGGCTGCTGTGGCCACCTGGGGGCCTCCTAGAAATGCCCACAGCCCTGTGCTGTCTGCAGCTGGCCAAGGACAGGAGCAGGGCTGAATGGTTGGTGTGGGACAGCCAGCCCTACCTGCTGAGCCCTCAGGCCCCCATGTGAGAGGCGGCCCTCAGGCTCATTGGTGAGTCCCAGTCCCCAGGGTCCCTCTTGGGGCAGCCTGGCCCCGTCCCCCCAGCCCTGGGGCTGCCATGGGCAGGGCCTCGGCCTCCCTGTGCCCACTGTGCTCACATAGGTGAGGGGCTTTGGTGGCCACCTTGCCCAGTGCCACCCCCAGACTGCTGAGGGGGTCAGGCAGGGCCGGGGGCCACGCTGCTGGGAGCACGCTGGGGAGCAGGGGCTGATGGAGCTCTGTGCCCAGGGCTGGCTGCGCGGCACCTGAGAGAGCAGAGTGAGGACACCCTGGCTGAGATCCTCTTGGGTGAGTGGGGAGCCAGGGCTCGGGGGAGCCGGGGGGGTCACTGCACACACTGGGGCTCATCTGGGCTCTCTCTGTCTTGCAGAACTTGAAATGCTGCAAGCAAGAGAGAAGGATGCCTCCATCCGTTGCCTGGCAGCTCAGACCAGCTTGATCCTGAAGTCTCTAAAACAGCAGCGAAGATCAAGATCCTCCCTGTGCACGCTGTGCTGCTGGTGCCGCTGAGCAGAGAGGGACCTTGACATAAGGAAGGGACACAAACTCCAACACCTGCTGACCCATGAGGAGTGGAAAGGATGCCCTGGCTTTCTAAGGTCCTTCTCAAAGTGCAGCCCAGCGTTTCCATGACTGCTGACTCCACCATCGCCCTGACCAGGTGGGACCCATTCCCCACAGCCCCTGAGCATGGTGTGAGGTGGTCCAGAATAACCCCGGGGTCGTGGCCAGTCCCCTCCTGGCTCCTAAGAGCCTGAGCTGCCCATCCTCAGCCCTTCTGCTCTTCTGCCTGCCTCCCCCAGGCTGGTCACAATGAGGACAGAGGTGCTGCCTGAGGAGAGATCCAGATCCCAGGCCTGGGGAAGCTGCTGGGACATCTTTTCAAGTCATTCAAGACAGACAAGGCTGCTTTATGGCTCTGGATGGCCTCTGCAGCCACTTCAAGTTCACCTGTCAGCAGGAAGGTAAGAGAGGCTGTGCTGGGCTGCATCCCTGCACACAGCCACGTGCCCCCGATGCATCTGCTCATCTTCCCGGGCCTTGCCATGGCCCCTTGTGTGCAGACACGGGGGCTCACGTGGGCTCTGCTTCTGTCACAGAGTTTTTGAAACTGCAGGCCAGAGAGAAGGATCCTGGGCACTCGGACCTGGCTGTCTAAAATCCTTGGAGAGGAGTCAGTGTGGCTGGATCCAAGCCCAACCACAGACCTTTCTGAACCAAATTTAGTTCTACAGCCTTACCTTATATATATAATTACCTTATATATATCTCATTTATTCTTGTAAACGTGATGTATAAATTTTATAGCTTTTAAATATATATAATTTTTATAATAATATGCTTAAATAATATCAGTCATATATATTATCTCATGTATATTAATTATATATATAATTAATATATATTCTATATATTAGTGATATATTAGCTCTTGAAATAAAATAAACAATCTATTTATAATGGATTACAGAAATATTAATGACTGCACCACACAGGTAGCTCTATATATGAATATAGTGCACCATTTCCTAGCAATATGGAAGCACTGATGTTAAAGGTAGCAGAGGCACCTGGGGAAGAACAGTGGGTAAAAAATATCAGGAGGAAAGGGTGGTAAACATGAGGGGACAAAATGGTTGGGAATGTAAAGGGGACAAAATGGTGGGGACTGTGAGGGAGAAAAGTGGCAGAAAATGTAAGAGTACAAAAGGGTGGGAAAGAACAGAGAGGGATAAGGGTGGTTAATGTGAGGGTAAAAATGGTGGGGAAACATGAGGAGCAAAATGGTGGGGAATGTAAGGGAGACAAAATGATGGGGAATGTGAGGGGACAAAATGGTGGGGAAACATGAGGAGCAAAATGGTGGGGAATGTGAGGGGACAAAATCGAGGGAAATCTGAGGGGGCAAGATGATGGGGAATGTAAGGGGGACAAAATGGTGGGGAATGTGAGGGGACAAAATGGTGGGGAATGTGAGGGGACAAAATGGAGGGGAACGTGAGGGGACAAAAGGGCAGGAAACAGTGGGGGGAAAAGGATGGGAAGCCTGAGGAGAAAAAAGGTGGCAAATGGAAAGCAAAAAAGGATGGGAAATTTGAATGAAAAGAACAGGAAATGAGAGAAAGGAAGGGTGCGAAATAGAAGGGAAGAAAAGGTGGGAAATGTCAGGGAATAAATGATGGCAAATGTGAGGGGACAGAAGGGCAGGAAGTGTGAGGGGGAATGAATGGCAGGAAACGTGAGAGGAAACAAATGGCAAGGAATGTGAGGGAGGGAAATGGGGGGATAATGTGAGGGGAGAAAAAAGCAGGAAACTTGAGGGGGGGAAAAGGACAGGAAACATCAGGGGGAAAAATGGGGAAACGTGGGGAGGAAAAATGGGTGCAAAAGGAGGAAAAATGAAGGAAAGATGAGGCCAAAAATATCAGGAAAGGTGAGGAGACAGATGAGCAGGGAATCTGAGGGCAAAAATGGTGGAAAACTTGAGGGGAAAAGGCTGGGAAATGTGACTAAAAATGGAAAAAGGTTGAGAGAAATGACACGAGCCCAGAGTCCTTCGTTCAGGGTCCTGCTCAGGTGCAGCAGCTCCAGCTGTTCCTGTGTTACTGCAGCCTGAATAAATGGCTTTGTGGAACTGGGGTTGAGCCGGGAGGAAACCTGGTCTGACTGTGGGGACTAAATGGGGACCTGTGGGGTCACAGGAGCCACTGCTGTGAAGAGGATCCACTGCCAGCAGTTAAAATCCCTGGCCTTGGGAGCTCTCCCAGAGGGTCCCAGCAGTTGTACGAAGCAGAGTGACACAGAGCTGCCTGGCAGGTGCAAGAGAGAGATCTTTATTGCAAAACCCAGGCCTTTTAAAGCAGTTAGGCCGTTATCAGTTGCATTCCATTTAAGCACAACAAATGTAACTCAACCAAGCACTATAAACCACAGTGTGAACATATAATAGTTATATAACTTGGTTTTCTGTGGACACACACATTTAGAGAGCTAGGGAATTACAGCTTGGAAATTCTTTCCAGGCCTGGATTTCTCCTGACTCTCAGCTCCATTCCCAGGCTGACAAGCTGACTGCAGCTTCAGTTAGGGAGGAGTCTCCCAGGGTGATAACATGGTAGAAAACAGAGTGGAATTCATCATAAAGATTAGCAGCTGGTGTCTTTCCCGTGGGATACACCCTGAGGTGCTGTCCCAAGGATGTTTTTCCCATTTGTCCAATGAACTACTGTCCTGTCCTAGCTGCATGTAACACACTTTAAATACGAGATGTCCTTACAATAATGTTGGCTTTTTTTCCCCCAAAAGAGGTCCGTGTGTGTTACTGTCCTTTCTCTCTCTTTGCAGCCCAGTAACCACATTTTTCTACCTCTAATTCAGCTGAGCCACTTTCCCATAGCCTTTTTCTACTTAGCCAAAATAACAGGCCCGAGCTATGATTTCACAAGGGTAACAAGGCCCTTACTTTGTAAGGCTTTACCTGTACACAACACAGTGTCACAATGGACCCTGCACCACACTGACACTGGTGTCATCAGATTTTTGACCAGCAATGAGAAGATATTTGATTCCCATATTTCTGTGTTGGCAAAGGAAGGATACAGATCTGGAAAACACTTCTGGGGAGTGCCTGCTGTGAGAAGAAGCCTCTGGGCCTTGGGGGTTGGCTGGCAATCTGTGTCTCACAAAGGACCATTGACTCTGTGCCCTGAGAATGGCTTCTGGGCCCTTGGCTTGGCAGATGGGTGAAACTCTTGGGCCTCACAGATCATTGGACCTGTCTGAGTGTGGGTGGCAAGGTGCAATACTTTGGGATCTTCCTGCACTTCCTAGCCAAGCAGGTGCCTTCTTACGATGCACTTAAGGGAGCAGCTCTGAACACTTTTAGCTCTGCTGATGGCAGCTGCCAGGAAGGGAAATTCACTGCCCTCTTCTCCACAGGCCCTGAGAGTGCAGAGCCTGACCCTGAGCCTCTGAGATACTGCAGTTTTCTGGTGATGATGAAAAAGTCTCTTCACCCTGCATTTCAGAGGTGGATAATGTAAAGGAAGTGATCAAATCACATTGTAATCAGGCTGCTGCCTAATTTGTGTCTCCTTAACAAAGCTAAGGAAGGTGAGGAGAGATCTGTTATGGTGGCCAGCTCTGAATTTATTTTCATTATGCATCAGATTGAAAAATAATGAAATTTTATGTGCTTGGGGAAAAAATGTTCCTTCATGGTATAATTGAAAAAGCCCTTCCAGTGGATTCTGAGTTTTCCTGGAAAATGACTGTATTTTTTCCTAATTGTCTGTGATTTGTCATTTTGTTGAGGAGGGATACTGATGACCATCTTGTTGGGCACCTACAACCAGGCAAGGTCACCCCACCACACATCTCCACGTGGCTTTGGGATATCTCCAAGGACAGAGACTCCACAGCCTCTCTGGGGAGCTCGTACCTGGACTTGGTCCCCACAAAGTAATAAACTGTGTCCCAGTGTTCAGAGGGAGAATTTGTGCAACTGAAGCAGACTGTCTGCTGAAGGGATTGTCCCTTCAGGCAGGTTTTTTCACTTGAACACTGTCTGCTCGTTGCCCCTGAGAGCCATTTTAACTGGTACTTTTTGACAATATTGTCCTGGGTATGAGTCAGTTCACTAAAACTGGACTTTATATCTAAGTCATGCTGCCAAAATAAAAGGGCTTATTTTATTTCTTCTTCTTAAAGATATTATGAAATCCATATAGAGGAGTTTTTTGCTACAAAAATGTGAAATATTTAAGGCTCTCTGACGTGTAACTGAATCAAAGTGCCAAGATTTACATATTGTGTTACCTTGGCTCTCACCAGTTTCCAGGTCTTGGTTTTCCCAGAAAATGAGAGGAGAACTAATTGGGAAAATTCAGCTAAAGCACAAGCTTGAGCTGTGCTGGCTCTCAAAATGTTTTCACTGGAAACTCTGTGATTTCTGATCCAGCAGGATTGAGGGCTGGTTAACAACAAGGCAGAGAGCAGTACTGCTACATTGGGGCCACATCCACATAGCCTGAAAATCCATTTTAGCTTCAGGAGCTCCATTTACATCCCAGAAGCTCCATTTCAGCTCAAGCTTTGGCCTTGAGTCCTTGTCTGAGCTGTGTTAGAGGCAGGTTTGTGTCTCAAGCTCCATTGCAGCCATGCTCCTGCCTGGCCATGGTTCCCAGTGACCCCACCCATGAACTGACTCTGTCACAAACACCTGGAGAAGCTCAGAGTCCCTCCTCCATTCTGTCCATCCTCATCAGCACCTTCTGGAAGAACAGCAGCAGCCTCCAAATTCCTGGCACGCAAGGAAGGGCACAGAGCTCTGCTGGGATGGAAAAGCCACCGTGGGATTGAGTTTCCAGTTCTGAACCCGGAGGCCAGGAGTGCCTGCAGCTGGGAATGCTCATTCCCTGTGTCCCCTCTTTGGAGCACTGGTCACACTGGCTGTTTTCCTTCCAGAACTCTGCTGGCAAACCTTCCAGACAGCAAACCCACCCGAGGAGGAATGGAACATCTGAATGTACCTCTCACCCTGCCATGGTGGTACAGACACAGACACTTGACTTGGGCTCTCAGAGTTTTATTGCCATGAGGCACTTGTTGAGTCCTTGCCCATAGGATCAGGGAAAAGCAGCACAATGTTCAGCAAGGACCAGCTCACATTTCTTCTGCCCTTTCAGCCTAAACATTGTTCCTCCTTCTTTACTTCTTTCTTCCATGTTTTATGTCAAGGGAATATTTGAAGATATCAAGATTTTTCTATATAAATGACTAGCACTATAAATTCTGGGTATAGATATGGCAAAATTGGGACTCAAGATTAATAACTGCTGTACATTCCAGATTCTTCACACACACAAATTTGCTCAAACATCTAAAATCCAGACTTTGCAGGACTCTTACCAGAGGTTTGGTGTAGAACTCGCTGGCTAATTCAGCTGCTCTGGTTTGGGTGGAACTTTGGCTGCTTGTTTCCTTCATTTGCTGAAAGCACACAGCCGATGTATCTACCATGGCACAGGAGGATCACCCACCAAATCACAGGAGGTAGAAATGCCCTAAAAGTTGTCTGAGTCTTGTGGCTGCACGAGCACTTCCCAGCACAGCAAGCCCAGGGAATGCAGGCAGGGTGGGAGGTCAAACTCCAGAAAAATGTAATGAAGCCTGGACAGAAGAAGTCCTAAGCAACATATAATTCCTCCAATGATTTCTTCTGGAGACATGTAATTTCCAGCTCCATTCTTTCTTCAACCACAACTGAATTAGGGAATGAAGTGATACGGACAACACACTATAATCCTTTTTCCAAACACTTTTGTATTGCTTCCTGACTTCCATTCTGCTTGGTGATCAATACTGCAGCAGCTCCAAAGGATTCTATCCCTCTACGTCACACCACTCATCTTCTTATGCACTTTCTATCACCACACCTGCAAAGAAACAGAGGAATTGAAAAGTAAATGCACGAAGGAATTGGGTACAGACACAGCTCTGTCTGACTTTGGAGATTCTGAAAATTGTGGTTGCAGATGTCTTGTGCCCTGCACAGAATCACAGAAACACAGAGTAGCTGAGGTTGGAAATGACCCCAAGAGATCACCTGGTCCAACTCCTCTGCTCAATCAGGCTCACCTGGAACTGGTTGGCCACAACCTCTTCCAGAGGCCTTTCAACATCTCCAAGGATGGAGGCTCCACCACCTCCCCACATTACAAAGTCTCTAAGACCCAGGGACCAGTTTGGGCCTCAGTGGCCTTGCTACATTTTTCTCTCCATTTCACATCTTCTTGGTGAGGCACCTTGATGGGGCAAGAGGCAACAGGCACAAGCTGCAACGTGAGAAATTCCTATTACATGTGTGGAAAACTTTCTTTTGGTAGCATTTCACCATGAGGGTGATCCAATATTTGAACAGGCTGAGGTAATTTGATCTATGATCAAATGGTTTTTTCCATTTTTGCTACAGCGTAAGGAGGCGAGGGTAAATGAAAATGAGAAGCTGTTGCCTCTTGCCATTGCAATATTGCCCCAATTGGTGTCATGCCATAAAGTTTGCCAAGATGATGAGAGCTGAAGCCAAGTCCCAGCTGTACCTGTACAGAGTGAAAACCCATAAGAGAGTGGTTGGAAATTAGAGTAGGAGTGAAGAGATTGTTTTGATCTGACATGAAGATTTTTAAGTAAAATGGGAAATTGAGAGGGGTAAGATGAGAGATGCCTTGAGAAAGAACAATAATATTGAGAAAGAACAATAATGGTATGTGGTGCTGATAAGGATTTTGGTGGTTAAATCCAGGATAAAAAATTGGATTTACTCATCCAGCTTGAACTGTCTCATACACAGGTTAGAAATAGTTCTAATGCTTAAATTAAATTCTAATGCTTAATTAGATTAAGTAGTTGCAAATCTCAGTAGCAGTGACTGAAAACTGAATGAATATTCCTGAGGTCTGAACTCAGACTAATAATAAAATATTTTGCCTTGAGATAAAGGAGGTGCAATACAGCAAGGCATCAGGAAATGCTCTAAACCCACTGTCTAAGATCAGGTATTGGGTGGGACATCTCTGCACTGGCTGAAGGTGTAAAAAATCAAGGCCATTTCTGATGCAAACTCCCCCAGGGCTTTCATATTTTTATATCAGGTGTTTTTAACATCACCTTCAGCCTGTCTCACACCCCACCTTTTCTCTCTGTGTATGTGTGCTGTGCAATAGGTCACTTGCATTAGGGCTCTGAGCTGTGCCCGTTTGGGTGGAGGGGGGTCCAAGGTGGGAGGCTGTGGTGATGGCAGGAGCTGATTCCCAGCTGGCTGCCATGACCCTGTGCGTGCCACATTGTGGGCCTGGGGATGCCTGGGGAAAAGTGGCCACTGAGCTTGTGCTGCAGGTCCCAGTGTGGGGTGGGCATGCGCTGGCCAAGGTGCCAGGGCTTGTGGTGCCAGAGGAGCAGCACGGGTCAGCTGCCCTGGGCATCCCAATGAGGCACTGTCCATCTGGTGGATGAAGAGGAAAAGCATGCCGTGGTGAGTGAAGTTGTGTAAAGGAGCTGCAATGGTGGTGCAGGAAGCCAAGATATTGTTGTGTTTTTGGGGGAAGAAGAGGATCACGTCAGGATTCAGGGTGTGCCAAGAGGCCAAGCTTGCAAGTGGTGAGCCCTGGGAGCAGGCGAGCACAGCAGCAGTGCGGTGCCTCGGGCCCTTGGTCATTGCCATTGGTCATTGCAGTGACTGTAGGAAAGGGGCATCCCACCACAGGACATTTCTTGGTCAACTCTGGACATAAAGAGTGGAAAATTGTCTGTGACTCAGGTTTTGGTCTTGAAGCCACTGCCGTATGTTTCCGCTTCAAGACAAATTTTGGGAGAAGATGCCCTGGAGTGAGCATTTCCTCTAAGGAGAAAGGGTTTCAATAATTCCCTTTTCTTCTGCCAAAGAGAGAAATGGATACCAGGGGGTGAAACTGAAAAAAAACCCCCAACAAACCTGCTTATTAAATAAAATAAAAATTTGACTAAATGCTAGATATTTAAATTGTGGAACCTAACCCACCCCCAAAACCCAATCTCAGCCTTCTCTTTTCAGGCACTTTCCCCTTTGGTGCAGTTCCGGTCACGGCCGGCAGGGGCGCTGGTGGCTGTGGGCCGGGCGGGGCAGCTGCAATGACTCCCCCGCGCCTGCAGGGGGCGCTGTGGCTCCGGCCCCGCCATCTTTGTCCATGTTAACGATGGCGGGCGCAGCCGTGGGACGGGATGGAGGAGGCGCTTCCTTTACAAATTCACAGGGACACCCAGTCCTGGTGCCCCTCTGGCTGTAGCAGGAAATCTCAGAAGCAGAAGGCTGGAACGACAGGGAGGGCTCCCCTGGGACAGCAAGAAAGAGGCAGAAGAAACTGCAGATGCAGCTGGACCGTGGGGCCTGCCAGCAGGCAGGGGCAAAGCAGCTGCAGTGCAGAAAAAAGCTCCAGAACAGCAGCAGAGGCAAGGTGAGGGCCAGGCAGCAGCAGCCTGGCTCCCAAACATGGCAGGGAAATGGCTCCCTGGGATTTTTCACTGGCCCTGTCAGGAGCCTGGGTCCGGGTTATGAGATGGGAGAAGCCCCAGTGGGAAACAGGGTGTTCCCGGGTCCTGGTGTGCACGTGCTGGCTTTGGGCTTTCTGACAGCAAAGCAGCAAAATAAGCCAAGCTGGCAAGCTCAGTCACAGTGCCAAAGCAAAAAAAAAATCCCCCAAAACAAACAAAAGAAAGCAGGCACAACCCACAGGAGCAGCAGGATCCTGGTCAGAGACACTGGCTGTGTGTGTCCAGTCAAACAGCGTGCCCTGAGAAGGGAAAGGGCTGCCTCTCACCCTGATCCCAGTGCCCACTGGAAACCCCAACTTGGCTCCCATTCACCATGACAGCCCCAGAGCTGGGGAGGATGGGGACTGTGGCAGGGACAGCTGCCACCCCTGGGCACAAAACAAAACAAAACAAAACCAAACCCCCAAACCGGTATGGGGTTATAAACCATCCCCAGGACACGGTGGTTTGCAGGGAGCTGCAGTGTGGCACGGCCCTGGCTGAGCCCAGGAGTGCTCACTTTGGGGAAGGTGTTGGTCCTGGCTGGCACAGGGAGCTGCAGTGTGGGGGGAATTGATCCCTTCTGGCCTCCTGCCCCAGGGGTCGTCCAGGTGCCAGCCCTGCCTCACGCTCGTGATGCCACCTGCACATGGAGGTGTTGCACACCCAGTGTGTGGCAGGGAAGGACAGAGAAGTGGGGCAGGTCTGGGCATGGGGACAGAAGGGATGACAGGACTATGAGCATGGTTTTCCTGTGGCCTCTCGTGCAGCAGCTGAGAGTGCAGGATCTCTGCCCCACCCACTCATGGAGCTAAGGGGCCACTGTGACACTGCAGGGCCTCGTGTAACCAAGGAGATCTCCACTGATTTACTCCATAAATTTGATCATAAATCATAAATCTGACAGGAATAAGATTAATGTGTCTTTGAAAGCTGGCTGTGTGACTCTCCTTGTGGGTAAGGCCAGATACTTATCCATAGGAAAAAATCAAGGGAAGTAATTAATTTTAGGAAGATTTACTAATTGACATGGACTGCTGCTCAGCCAAGGTCGTGCTAAACTGCTGAACTTTGGGAAGAAAATAAAGACTTACTAGGGTTATGAGTGTTAACTTCTCTGCCCAGAGCTGACTTAAAGATAATTTTAATTACCATGTATCGTATGTTATAGAGTGCATAGGGAAGTCTGTACATTCCAAATACCTCAGCCAATGGGGAAGGGAGGAGGGTGTGATGTGGCTGTGAAATAAAAATAAAAGAAGAATACTTGTTTACTTGCTTCAACTAATAGAGAGAGACCTCCTTGGACATATTCCTTTGTTCATGAATGAAGTCACTTTTACAGGACTCTTCTGTCTCCTTTGTAGCTGCTGACCTCTTGTAACATGAATTTTTCACACCTTGATGAAGATAATAAACACCTTTGGTCCCCATATGGCTCCCTGAGGGCCCCCACCTCTGACAGGTTCCCAGTTTGAAAAGGATCCCTTTCCCAGCACTTTCTGGGGACTGCCTGCCAGCCACTTCCCACCCAAAGCACGGACCCCTTGTCCAGACTCTCACACATCTCTTTCTTCATCAGGAGGCTGTGGGAAATTCTATCACAAGCTTTGAAATACTCAGGTAGACCATGTCCACTGCTCACCCCACCCCAGCTGAGCTGGGGACTGTCCTAGGAGGTGACCAGGTTTGTCAAGTCCCATTTGCCCTTGGGGAATCTGTGCTGCTCCCACCCTCACCTGTCATCTGACTTCTGATATTTCCCAAGAGGATAGAACTTTCCCAGGGACTCAAGTAATGCTGATGAGCCTGTAATATCTCCTTTGGGATGTGTGATGGGTGAGGCTTTCAGGCCCAAGAAAACCTCTTCTGAGGATTTTTCCAGCCCAATTTTCTCAGGCTCTTCTAGGGTTTTTCCCAAAGCTAGCCCCCTTTCTCTAACGTAAACATAAGAATAGAATTAATAACAAAGATAAACACCTGCTGGATATGTGAGGAAAGCCTAAGAAAGTGGTGTTGCTTTCTCTGGACCAATCAGCTGTATTCTGTCCCTGGAGTAGCAGGTGACTGTACTTAAGCAAGGTGTTTTACAATAAATTCGGCTCTTTCCTATCCTGAAAGATGACCACGTTGCTGCGTGTCTTATTACTGCCCCTCAAAGGGTTAATTGCCTCACATACAGCCACATGATGGGTCCTTCCAAGGCCAAATATTAGGAAGAAGAAGTAGCCAGAGGAGCTGTTGACACCCCATCCCTGGGAGTGTTCAGGGCCAGGCTGGATGGGTCCTGGAGCAACCTGGTCTAGTGGAAGGTGTCCCTGCCCATGGCAGGTGACACAATGAGATTGTCTTTAAGAATCTTCCCAACCCAAACTGTTCTATGATTCTATTTTTATAAGAACTGCCTTCTCCTCCTCCTGACACTCCCCAGCATCTCACCATCTTCCAGAGGATTGTGGAGAGAAGACCAAAAGCCAAGTTCAGCAAGAAGGAGGACGTGCATGGGCCGCAGTTCCCCAGGGACAGGCTGCCTGCACCCTTGGGGAGCAGAACAACGAGGGGGTTTCAGTGTGGCTCCAGAGAAGGCAGGAAACGAGATGGAGCAGCACTGAGGTGCTATGGACATGTGGACGTGCTCTGTTGAAAACAATGAAGCTAATAAGGCAGAGGAGTGATCCGGATATTAACCAGAAACTGAACTTTGCTTCATGAACTCAGAAATTCCAATTACTTTTCACACCCGTATCTATGCTAATGACTGAAGTAACTAAAACTCCACCTAAACATAAAAGGACATTATCTGTAACTTTATCCTTGCTCCTCCCCAATGGAAAACAATATAAATAATGCTTCAGTGGGGAGAGGTCAGAGAAGACACCATCATAACTCCTGGGGTTGCTTTATGGGCTGAACCTGTCTTCTCCCCCATAGGGACACTGAATAGGCAAGGCACTATATTCTCTCTGCACTAAATGGCTATTTCAAGATTTTGTTGGTGATTGCAGCTTGTCTGGATGGCAGCTTGATTCGTTTTTGTAGTCAGTTACAACCAGCAGCCATCTCTGAACCCTAATCTGTCACTCAGGGCTTCTGTTACGTTTTTGTTGATCAAGGGTGTTACTCCACAAACTGTTAAAAGTGTTAGTCCTTCATGGGCAACTGGCAGCCACCAGCAGTGGAGAACATACTTGACAAAACTGATAATGTGCAAAATGAGAATGGGGACAATGTCAGTGTGATCCTGAACATGTGAGTCAAACCCAGGGGACCCCAAAACGGGGCACTGACAGATTGATCAAATATAAAAGCTTCAAGGAAACCTCCCTCTCATGTGAGACAAGGATTTATCTCACAGCACCTTCAGACATTTAATGCCTTTTTCAGGAGATGTGGCACCAGATAAGGAGCAAACCCCAGTGATCACCTCCTGCCCTAACATTTTTTGATGTCCACACACGTGTCCTCCTCCTTTGCAGTTTAACTCCTGCAATCACAAGAGCATCACCAGTACCCAGAACTGGCTTTCCTTGAATCCAGCACCTTCATTCTGCAATATAGACCCAAGTGCTCCTAGCCAGGGCAAGGATTTTGAATATCTCAAGATGTGGACCCATCCTAAAAACCCTCAGCCCAAAGGAGGACTATGCACAGTTGTTATCAGAAAGCTGTTTTTCTCAACAACAGCTGGATTTTTTTTGCTGCAGCCCATTGAAGTGCTGCCCTGAGCTGTGGAGAAGACACGAGAGATGGTTTGGGAATTGATGCAGCAATTCTAGGATTCAGCTTTTGCTTTAGTTAAATTCAGGTACTTGGAAAACATCAGCAATTGACTTCATTTAGGTGGAGATGGACAGAATGTAGAGTTTTCTGCTGCAGAGCCACTCGTGGGTGGGTAGCAACTGGTCTTGTGCTGCCACCGACAAAGATACTGATGGTGATATTAGTCCCTGTCTTGTCCCCTTCTAATAAGGTCGCCTATTCCCATCTAAAATTGTATAATATCATCCAGTATGTTGCTCTCTCCAGCTCTGTGGATGTCCTGGCACTCTGCTCTTGATAATACTTTGTCCATGAACTGTCATAGTTTGAAAAAATGACACACAGATGTGGGGGGAAAAAGTCAGCTTTGTTCGAGCAGAGACAGTCTGCCTGACCTGTATATTTGCTGTACACAGGAGAATTAGGAGGTCTGTAATGAGTAAGTGCTTTAAGAATGATTAATTTTGCTGAACATGGAAGCAAGCCACAAGCAGTTTCCTAGAGGGATTGTGTTTGATTCTCAGCTGGATGTTTAAAGTTTCCTCCTGATAACTAATCAGAGCTTCTGCCTGTTGTTGAGCAGTTTTTTACTAATGAAACCAGTAGTAAAATAAACAAAACCCAACAACCCATCTCCCCTCCCTCCTGAAACAACAACAACAACAACAACAACAACAACAACAACAACAACAACAACAACAACAACAACAACAAAAACGAAACAATCAACCCCACCCAAAAACAGCAAAAAGAAAGAAAACAGGGAAGTGGAGGGGCAGCATCACCATCCATTGTCCTTTTCCCTGCTCCTCTCTGCTGTGCCTCCTCCAGGTGTGCATGGGCTTTTCACGATTCCCTTGGGACCCACACTGTCACTGGGGTCATTCTGGGGCTCTCAGGCAGCCATGGGTCAGAGCCCTTTTGGGGCTCTCCGATGGCCGTGGGGTAGCCCCATTCCAGTGTGGAACAGAGGCTGACTGAGGCTGCAGGGCAGGGGGTGAGCAGTGACCACCCCACCTACACAGAGCTTGCCCTGTTCCCCACCACTTCCCACTGGGCTGCTTTGAGCCAGTGCCAGCTGCTCCTCTGGTCTGCTACTCCACTTGGTCCAATTCAAGCAGTGAGACAATTAAACCAGTTTAACTAGATAATCCAATTAAACTTGTTCAATTTCATGAACCAATTAAACCAGTTAAACCGGTTATGAACTTATTGTCAAACCATTTAAATAATTTAAAATATTTAAACCAGTTGAGTTAGATCTGATTAGATAAATTAGATTAAATTACTTGAATTACATAAATTAGAGAAATCAATTAAACAAGTTGCATTAGACAATTCAGCCAGTTAAACCAGTTACACCAGCTAAAGGTGCCAGGCCCCAGGGGACTTTGCCCCGGACTCACCACCAGGAAGTCGCTTCCATTTTATAACCAGGAAGTTGGAATTTAGGAATTTTTTCAGCCAGGGGAGGGATTTCTCTGCTCCAGGACATTCCCAATCCCAGTGGAGACCCAGAAGGTGCTCAGAGGAGGAGACCACAGGCACGGAAGGGACTGATCTGCTGAGGAAGGTCAGAGGCTGGGGTGGATATTCTGGATCCAGGGAGACCCCAGTGCTGAGGAGACCCCAAACCCAAGGAGAAGATTTCACTGCTGACAAGACCCTGGGTCCAAAGAGACACCGAATCTGAGAAGATTCCAGATCCAAAGAGATTCTGGATCCAAGAAATTTCCAGAGACAAGAACAAGATTAAAGAGCTGAGAAGATTTTGAATCCAAGGAGACCCCAGAGCTGAGGAAAAGATCCTGGATCCAAGAAGAAGATTCTGGAACAAAGAGAGTCCAGATCTGAGGAGGAGACCTTGGAGTGAGAAGATTACGGATTCAAGGAGACTCCGGAGCTGAGAAAATTCTGTCTCCAAGACCAAGATCCTAGAGGTGAGGAAACCCCAGATCAGAGGAGTAGATTCTGGTCCTGTGGAGCAGCCAATCCCGTGCCAGGATGTGGGAATTCTTGGAGCGGAGTGTGGAGATCCAGATATCTAACAGGACCCAGAATGTCACCTTGGAGAACCCCAGGTGAGAGGACATGGGAGGAACCCTGGGGTGCAGGGGGGAGGTTTGGGTGGGGTCATCATCCCGTGGTGGGAGCATCTCCCAGGGGTTGGTCCATCCCCTGCTGGTCTCCCAATGCTCTCACCATCTCCCAGTAGTCCCATCATTATCTCACATTGCTTCCAGCACCTCCCAGTGGTGGTGAGATTGTTTCCTACTGGTTCCACCACCTATCACTTGCTCCACCACGATCTCCCATCCTGCCCTGATCGCATTCCCCCCATTTCTCCTCCCCAGGACCTATTTCTACAGGGGGCACAGCTCCTTCCCCCCCAGCCCTACCGTGCCCCCCGGCTCCTCTGACACCTGCCGGTTCTCCAGCCCCCCATTCCGTGGCTGTGTGGGAGTCCTGGTCTATGAGGCCAAGACCTTCACTGTGGCCATCTTCTTCTCCAACCCCCTGGACTACAACCTGTTCCCCATGGAGCTGGGCCTGGAGCTGTCCTTGGTCAAAGCTCACCTGGGCAGGTTGGAGGACACCTACACCCGCATGTCCCAGAGGGGGACTCCCCCAACCAACAACGGGACAACTGCGCGCTACTGTGTCACCCTGGACACCTGCCAGGAGCCCGTCCAGGTGAGTGTTGGCCATGTCAAGGTGACAGCCACCATGTCCAACACACGGAGGTCCATTATCAGGGTGGTTCTGCAGGAAGAGGAGTGCTCATGGAAGGAAACCGAAGGGAAACTTCCATTCAAGGTGATAACAGAATTAATTTAACTTTTACTGTGCCTGTGAACTTTTAGCTGAGAAACAAGGCACGCAAAAACTGCTTTCCCAGCAAGAAAAAGAAGATAAGAAGAAGACATCTGGCTCAAGAATGTAGTAATAGACAAAAGAAGGACTGGATCTGGGAACTTGGGGTGGGCTTTATGGTAATGGGTAAATTGTAATATGCACTTACTTGTAAAACTGTGTGTGCTCAAATGGTTAGGAGTATCCTTTGTGGGACCTCAGGCCTGAATAAATGATGCCCTCTTTAAACCAAATTAGTGTTAAGGAGTCTTATTCCAATACTTTGGAGATTTTGTGACAGTAAACTGGAGAGCCAGCCAGAAGATCAGCCTAGAGCTTCCATGAATCTACAGTCAACAGATCTCCAGCCAGCACCGAGGAATTTTCGGGGAGAACCTCAACTTTAGACCTTCAGGGACTCAAGGCAAGATCCCTGGGGTAAGTAAAGATATCATTGAAATTATTTATCTTGGGGTTATTGACAAGGGATGCAAATCCCCACACAGAGTTATTGGTAAGGGCGTTTTGAGTCTCCCCTGACGGGGTTTGAGTCCCTGGGTAAGTTTATCTGGGGGAGATTTGAGTTCCCCACCTCAGGAAGTTCGAGTTTCCCCTCTCCAGGGTTCAAGTCCCCAAGAAGTATTAGGGGTTAGGAAGTATTAGAGCTTGTCCCTGGGAGGTATCAGGAGCTGATCAGGCCAAGATTGTAGTTTCAAGAAAAATCATTGTTCTGCTGTCTGGTAGCATAGGCTGCCACCATCTTGACTTGGACAGAAGAAGGAAGAGAGGAAAAAACAGAGTCTCCCTTGACAACTGAATCCTGGCCTCGACTTTGTCTGGAGATGCCTTTGTGGTGAAGATTGGTTAATTCCTTTGCATTCCTAATGTTCTTTGCATTCTTCTTGAACTCTGAGAGTGTGTTCATGTAAGAGTGGTGTGTCGATTTGAGTTTGCCATCATATCAATATGGGGATGCCTGTGATATAAAAATTAATTTGCAGAGAGAGTCTTGGAGTGTGATAGAGTGATTGCTGGTGTTTTGGAGCTGCTCTATTTTTGTGTGCATGGCTGAGATCGCATTTGTGGACTTGAAGCACCCTCTTTTGTCAGTTTTAGTGATTGTAGGTTTGGCAGTCCCCTTTCTTTTCCCCTCTCCTGCCTCCATTACAAACCTGGAAATACCGTTAGGACTTTCAGAGGTAATAGCCTGTATATTTGTAATTATTGAATATGAGGCTGGTTTCTTCTAAAACTAAAGTGGGAGATGATATTCCAAATTCTCCATTGAAATGTGTGGGGTTAAATCTCCGGTGCTCTAGGCACCAATTTGTCAGGTTGTCTTCTTTAATGAGCCAAGCAGCTAATAGTTGCTATGAAGTTGTTTATTGCAAAGGCACATCAGTCTCGAAAGGCAGATTCACAAGTGTTGAAGTCCATGCTAAAACTTTGGTGTGAAGTCCCCAACAGAAGCAGAAGCTGCTCCTGGTGGTCCTGGCAGGGCTGATGTTGGTGTGACAGCTCCTGTCTTCTTCTTGGGTGTTGATGATGGCAGTGAGGAGAGAGCAGGAACAAAAGCAAAGCAAGAAGCAAATGGCAAGAAGTGAAGCTCTCCCCAATGCATAAATTCTTATATAGAAACTTCCCAACAAGCTCAAGACACAAACTCGAACCACCACTACTTAACTGATTAGAATTCTAGTTCCTTAGCACACCAGGTTACGTATAAACTACACATATGGTCTATCTTGTTCTATCTGAAAAATGTCAGCAGTATTCTTACTATAGTTTTATTGTGTCTAAAACTGTGTTCCTGGAGCCTCCATGGAAACAACTGGTATCTAGGAGTATATTTTTCAGCCTTCACAGAACCTGCACTTCTACTCTGACATCTGAGACCTTTATTCACTAAAATCACTTCAAACTTACTCTTAATTACTTACGTACTTGCTTACTTATTCTAAAACTTAAACTTACACCTCTATTTTATGTGTGAGTGGCTTACCATACTTCAGTCCATCCAAAGTTTTAATTCAATCCCTGCACTCTGATTTCTCTCTGAAGAATTCACAGAGATTCTTGATGTATAGACTTCAACAACATATATATTATTTATTAATATAATTTTCATATGTATATATAATCTATATAATTTATGCATCCTGTTTACTAGTATAAATTATATATATAAGGTAATTCAGGTTCTAGAACTAAATTTGGTTCAGAAAGGTCTGTGGTTGGGCTTGGATCCAGCCACACTGACTCCTCTCCAAGGATTTTAGACAGCCAGGTCCGAGTGCCCAGGATCCTTCTCTCTGGCCTGCAGTTTCAAAAACTCTGTGACAGAAGCAGAGCCCACGTGAGCCCCCGTGTCTGCACACAAGGGGCCATGGCAAGGCCTGGGAAGATGAGCAGATGCATCGGGGGCACGTGGCTGTGTGCAGGGATGCAGCCCAGCACAGCCTCTCTTACCTTCCTGCTGACAGGTGAACTTGAAGTGGCTGCAGAGGCCATCCAGAGCCATAAAGCAGCCTTGTCTGTCTTGAATGACTTGAAAAGATGTCCCAGCAGCTTCCCCAGGCCTGGGATCTGGATCTCTCCTCAGGCAGCACCTCTGTCCTCATTGTGACCAGCCTGGGGGAGGCAGGCAGAAGAGCAGAAGGGCTGAGGGTGGGCAGCTCAGCCTCTTAGCAGGAGCCAGGAGGGGACTGGCCACGACCCCGGGGTTATTCTGGACCACCTCACACCATGCTCAGGGGCTGTGGGGAATGGGTCCCTGCCGGTCAGGGCGATGGTGGAGTCAGCAGCCATGGAAACGCTGGGCTGCACTTTGAGAAGGACCTTAGAAAGCCAGGGCATCCTTCCCACTCCTCATGGGTCAGCAGGTGTTGGAGTTTGTGTCCCTTCCTTATGTGAAGGTCCCTCTCTGCTCAGCGGCACCAGCAGCACAGCGTGCACAGGGAGGATCTTGATCTTCGCTGCTGTTTTAGAGACTTCAGGATCAAGCTGGTCTGAGCTGCCAGGCAACGGATGGAGGCATCCTTCTCTCTTGCTTGCAGCATTTCAAGTTCTGCAAGACAGAGAGAGCCCAGATGAGCCCCAGTGTGTGCAGTGACCCCCCCGGCTCCCCCGAGCCCTGGCTCCCCACTCACCCAAGAGGATCTCAGCCAGGGTGTCCTCACTCTGCTCTCTCAGGTGCCGCGCAGCCAGCCCTGGGCACAGAGCTCCATCAGCCCCTGCTCCCCAGCGTGCTCCCAGCAGCGTGGCCCCCGGCCCTGCCTGACCCCCTCAGCAGTCTGGGGGTGGCACTGGGCAAGGTGGCCACCAAAGCCCCTCACCTATGTGAGCACAGTGGGCACAGGGAGGCCGAGGCCCTGCCCATGGCAGCCCCAAGGCTGGGGGGACGAGGCCAGGCTGCCCCAAGAGGGACCCTGGGGACTGGGACTCACCAATGAGCCTGAGGGCCGCCTCTCGCATGGGGGCCTGAGGGCTCAGCAGGTAGGGCTGGCTGTCCCACACCAACCGTTCAGCCCTGCTCCTGTCCTTGGCCAGCTGCAGACAGCACAGGGCTGTGGGCATTTCTAGGAGGCCCCCAGGTGGCCACAGCAGCCCCTCCTGCCAGCACCCCTGTGTCTCAGAGCCCTTCCTCATGCTGGGGCCATGGAGGGGACATGGGCCTGGAGGAGGCTGCTCTTCTTGAGACAGGGGCAAGGGTGCAGCTCCAGGCTTTGGGCCCAGCTGCAGAGCTCACAGCCCCAGCACAGTGTGCTGGGCAGTCCTCGCCCAGCCTGGGGCTCATCCTCACCAAGCACTCGCCCATCCTCCATGTCTGCTCTGTCTGTGCCAGGTGCTCGAGCTCTTTCCACTTGAGGAGCTCTGCTATAGCCAGGACGGCTTCCTTGGAGGCCTGTGGGGCAGAAGCTGGGAGGTGGCACCAGGGCCTGTTGAAGGAGACTTGGGCTTTGTTCCTGGGGTGATCGTGCTCTTAGGAATCTGGGCCATGCCCTCCCCAAAGCATCCTCGAGGTCTCGTTGGGGACAGCCAGGGGGAGCAGGGATTGAGGTGCCCAGCCCTGCAGGGACGCCAGTGGGGACAGCTGAGAAGCCTTTGGGGACACACGTGTCCAGGCCTCGGTTGTGGGGGGCTGCTGCCCAGCCCTGCTGGAGCAGGCAGGGCAGGGTTTGGAAATGGCCGTGCCAGCCTGTCCGGCCCAGCAGGCCCTGGCTCCCAGGGGCTGTTGGGGGGAACGCTGCCTGCTGCCAGCAGCCCTCACCCCCATGGCTGGGATCCCCTGAGAGTTTCAGCCTCCCCTCTCTGGGTCAGTGCTCAGCCGTGACATCGGTACCTTGGCCACGCCGGGGGCCTGGTCACTCATGTGAAGGAGGAGGCAGACCAGGGACTTCCGTGCGTATTTCTTCATGGCCCTCTCGTCCCACCACACTGTTTTGCCCAGCACGTCTCTGAAGAGGCAGATGGAGCGCTCCCGTACACACTCTTCCTTCTGGTAGGAAGGAGGAAAGCTGAGCTTTGCACACAGCAGCTCCCTGCCCACGGCCAGGAGGGGCTGAGCTGAGGTGGCTGAGCTGAGGTGGCTGAGCTGAGGTGGCTGATGCTGCAGGGTCCCAGCCCAGAGAGGGCAGAAGCAGCTCTGGGCTGCAAGGCCCGGAATCCATCCCAGGAGAGCCCAGGGGAGCGGGGCCTGCTCCCAGTGCTGCTCGCAGGGCTGGGCTGTAGGGCAGGGGTCGTTGCCCAGGGTCCCTCTGTGGGGCTCAGGCTCCCACATCAGCCTTACCTCATCAAAGAAGTGCCAGAGCTTCTGCACCACCTTCACAGCCATGGGGCTGGCCTCACTCTTCTTTAGGTGCCCCAGAACGTTTTGGAAGATGTCCATGACCATCACCGCACAGTCCCAAGAAAATCGCCACCGGATTTTCAGGAGCTCTCGGAGAACGCGCTTCATTTTTCTTGCCTTTTTGAAAACAGTTTCCATTCTGTGAGAACTCCTGTGGCTGGTTGGTCCCTCGGCAGCCACCAGGCCACACCATGGCAGGCAGGGCATTTGGAGCAGTCACCACAGCACCTGAGTCCCAGCCCAGGCCGAGCCACCACCTTCCCTGAGACCTCAGAGTCCAGGTGCCACATGTCTGCCCCCCACAGCGGCCTGCTCACCGTCTCAGCTCTCTCCGACAGTGTCACCAGGGCCCTGAGCACCAGAGGGACCATTTCTCTTCCTGAATACCTCAGAGATCTCAAGTCGGTATAAAATGGATCCAGGTCCTCTTCATCCACATTATCAGAGGCCAGCATCTGGAAGGAAGCAGCAGAGAGCCCAGGCAGAGCTGGCAGGGCTCCCTGGCACAGCTCCTGCTTCCCACCAGCAGCTGAGGCCAAGAGCACGTGGGCTTTTCCTGATAACTCACTGCCAGGAACGTGAGGCAGGACTTGTGCTTCTCAGTGATGATGTCATTATGCCAGTGCTGCAGTTGGATTTGCAGCTCCTTCAGAACCTTCTCCAGAGTCTGGCGCACAGAGAACATGGCCTTCCACAGACAGACTTTGTCACTGCAAGGCACAGCGCTGTCAGCAGGGCTGCCCCGGCCACTGCAGCACAGCCTGGGCTGGCCCTGCTGCCCAGGGACCCTGCCCGGGCAGGTGGGCACGGCTGCCAGGGTGTTCCCCATGGGGCTGGGAGCAGCGAGCTGGCTCTGGGCTGCCTGGCCAGCTTTGGCTGCTGCGGGCCTGGGCTGGGAAGTGTGCTATGATGGAGGGAACTGCTCCCTTTGGTGATCCTGCAGTGTTCCTTGGCTCTGGCAGCCAGAGTGTCTCGGCTGTCTCTCCCCACAGGGATGAAGCCCTCCAGGCTCTCAGGGCCAGTACCTGATTCTTGGTGCAACGTCCAGAGCTGTTGCAACGACTCTCCCAGGCCACTTATTCGCCATCAGGGCAAGCAGTGAGTAAAAGCTGTGAGCTGCTGTTGTGTTTTTCTCATCGCAGTAGGCAAAGATGTGTCTCACAATCTTTGGCACCTGGAGGGAATACAGGTGAGGCTGGTGCTGCCACTGCAGTGCAGCCGTGTCTTGGGCTGCCCTGCCCATCCCTCTGTCAGGACCTAAAGGACGCAGTTAACTCATCTCAAAGTGCTGCCAAAGAAGGAAGTTCACATAAGATAAGCAACCACAGCAGGCACAGATGGCAAAAAGGGAGGTGTTAATTCCAGGCCTGAATGGAGGATTGGAATTAGCACAGTGGACAAAATGCCACTGTGCAGATTGTGGGAAAAGCTCAGACAGCAACCACAGCAGGACACCACGCCTGGTGGGGCAGATCTGGGTTACCTGTCTGGACAAAAATTCCTACCCTGGCAAACTGTGGGAGAAGGAAGGAACTGCTTAGAGAAGGCCAGCCCCAGTTGTGCCAAGAGCACAGGTGCCTTGTGGATACCCAGGACTCGGACAGATAGAAGTGGTACCTTGAGAACAGCTGGGGGAATCCCTGCCACCGTGAAGATCAGAAGGCCCAGTGCAATGTCACCATGTGCTGGTGACTGTCTGTGTTTGTAACCTGTGTTTGTGTGGTTGTCTCTCTTCTCCTTCCCCCCTCTCTCTACATCCCATTTATTCTTATATTTAATCTGCACTATTGACCTTGGCATATGGTCTTTTTCGTACCTTAACTTTGGTTTGGTATCTTAAAATGACCAGATCCTAACATTATTTGGATGTCAGAAGTCGGACCCTAACACCCTCTCTGCTGCCTCAAGGTGGCTTCAGGAGCCTCACACAGCTGGCTTTGGGAGGGCAGGAGGCAGGAACCTGACAGGGCTCAAGGGCAGGGCAATCCAGCCCCAGGCCACTTACATCCATCAGCCACAGCTCAGGGGATTTCATGGCCACCTCCAGAAACTCCGTTGGAGCTTTCTTGTCCAAGAGGCCGGAGCGTCCCAAGATCTCGATGGCTGCAAGGACAACGCCTGTCCTCTCAGCAGGCCTGAGGTATCTCCCAAAGGCCTGTGGCAGGAAGGAAGGGATCAGAGGCCAGTGCCAGCCAGTGTCCCGAGGTGCTGCTTGGCTGGGCAGTGTCAGCAGCCCTGGCCAGAGGTGCTGGGCAGTGCTGGCAGCAGTGGCCACAGGGAAGCTGGCAGCAGTGGCCACAGTCCCCATGCAGGGGAGGATGAGGATGGCCCCGAGACAGGGAGGAGGGCTGGGCTCTCGGGCATGGGGCGCAGACCCTGCAGAGACCCAGGGCTCGCTGGTGGCCAGCAGGGCTGGGGAGCTGCTGCTGCTGCCTGGACACCACAGTGTTCCCTGCTCGGGGACAGTGGGAACCTTCTCACCAGGGACAGCCCCACTGGTTCTGCACCCTTTGCACACACAAATGCCCTGCTGATGCCACAGGTGAGAGTCCCAGCAAGGGGGAAGGCTCCTTACCTTAACTGTCCAGGTGCTGGGCGTATTCAACAAGGAGATGATCTCAGATTTCCAGTGTGCTGGGGACTGGGCATGACCCTCTGGCAGTGTGGCATCTAAAGAGAGGGGAAACACGGACCCATAGGTGAGTCACAGCCACTGGGCCAGCAGGGGACCCCACCCTGACAAGAGTTGGGATGCAGGAATGGCTGGGGAGCAGTTGGTCACGGGAAGAGGTGCTGGGCACTGGTGGCAAGGGGGACCTGTCTCCAGTGTCTGTACCCACTGCTGCTGGCCCGGGAAGCTCTGAGCCCCTGGAGCTCTGCATGCAGCCCCCAGTTACACCGTGGCTGCTGGACTGGTCAGGGGAAGGGCTGGCAGGGCTGGAATGTGGCAGGGTGGGACATGAGCTTGGCAGAGGCCATGGGGAAGGGGCAGAGTGGGGCTGAGTCCTGCATGGAGGAGCAGCTCAGCTACACAGAACCATCCAGAGCCTGGCAGGAGCAGAGGGGACAGCAGCACTGGGGACATGATGGCACCTGCACCAAGGACAACAAGGGGCTGTCACAAGGCCCAGGAAGACAAGCAGGTGTATCTGGGGATGTGGCCGTGCATGGGGATGCAGCCCACCACAGCTTCTCTGACCTTTCTGATGACAGATGAATGTGAAGAGAGAGCAGAGACTATCCAGAGCCATAGAGCTTGTCTTTTCTGTCCTGAAGGACTTGAACAGGAGATGTCCCAGCAGCTTCCCAAGGACTGGGATCTGGATCTCTCCACAGGCAGCAGCACTGTCCTCATTTTGACCAGCCTGGGGGAGGCAGGCAGAAGAGAAGGGCTGAGGGTGGGCAGCTGAGGCCTTGCAGGCATCTCAGAGCTGTGGCTGTACCCCAGCAAAGGGAAGGGGAAATGGCCTGGCTGGAGGGTAGCAGGTCCTTACCAACACATGGGAAGAGGAGTGGGCAAGCAATTGGCTCAGCTGCCTAACCCTGCCCATGACCCTCTCCTGCACTGCCACTCTGTCAATGTAGTCCAGCAGCTCCTGGGAAGAGAGAAGAGAGCAGCTGCAGGTGAGCCCCTCAAGCACACACCCACTCCAGCAGCAGCAGGAGCTTGGCCCCGCTCCTGAGACACACTTGCACCGTCCCTCCAGGCTTCCTGTGCCCTCAAGCAAAGCCTGCCAGGGGGCTCCTGCCTCTGGGCCACCCCCTGCTTCCCCAGGGCAGCTGGGCACCCTCCCTGCAGCGTGCTCTGCCTGCAGGCACTGGGGGTGTCCTGGTTCTTGCTGGGACTGGGTTCCTTTGGCAGGAGGCAGGACAAGACTGGACACAACCCCGGGCTCCTTCCTCTCCAGAGTGAGGAACAGCCCCCTGACCCCCGACTCTGTGCACGGGCCAGACCTCCAAGATGTGCTGAAGAATCCAGATGATTTTGGAGGGAGGAGAGCTGAGCACCATCACCTCCAGCATGGTGTCCATGGAATGCAGAGTCTGCAAGGATGACACAGAGCAGTGGCTGTGATTCTGCTGTCCCTCCCATCCCCAGAAGACTGATCTGAACTCCCAGGGTGAGGGGAGGGACACAGGAGCAGGCTTTGTGCTGGGGGCAGAGCAGCCAGCATTGCTGGATGTGGCTGGAGCCTGGCAAGGGATGAAGGGATGAGGGTAGGAAAGTGAAGCTTAGACAATGGCCTGCCCCGGATCTTTGGTGCTAAGGCAGCATGGGGTGGCCAGGAGCAGCCCAGAGGGACTGGAGGCTCCTCCAGTTCATGCAGCACTTACCGAAGAAAAGAGGGTTGCTTCCAGTCTCTGCATTTCCCTCTTTGGAGGAAGGAAAAAGATGCTGTCAAAGCAGAGTCTTAAGAGTTTTCTCTTCTTCTCCAGCACTGTCCCGATGGTGCTGCAAAGAGAGAGGGGCCCCGTTGGACACTGGTGCTGGGAGCAGGGCCTCAAGGTCTCCTGCAGCTCTGGGGCAGGGCTGCCAGCAGGGCTGGGCAGGTGAGCACGGAGCATTGGGAGGGCTCTGCAGGCCCTTGGGCCAGTACCTCAGTCCAGCGAGGGCGAGCATGGCGAGCTGCCGCACCTGGGTACAGATCTCGTACTTGGGCTCCAATTTCAGCAGCACCTGCAGGGCACAGCTGGGCTGGAACCTGGCAGCTGCCAGCACCCACAGCCAGCAGAGCTTTGCCCTGCCCGAGTGGAGCCCTCACAGGCTGTGGGGGTCCTTGCCCCCTTCCCCAGAGCGCTGCGTGCCTCCTCACCTGGATCATCTGTCCCAGCTTGTATCTGCTACAGAAATCATTCAGGACCTGGGAGAAGCCACTGTCCTCGACATCTCTGCACAGGGTGCAGATGCTTTCAAGGAACTTCAGCTTCAGGTCATTGTCCTGGAGCTGGGGGACAGAGACAATGGGGCAGCGTGAAGTGAGGAGAGCCAGGCAGCGGGACCAGAGCCCTGGGCTGCAGAGCCCTGTGGGAGCAGCTGCTCGGCAGAGCCAGCACCCCTGGCCAGGCACAGCCACCATCCAATGGGCCTTGGGTACCTGCTCGGGGCTGCTGACAAAGGCCTGGATGAAGTCCATGGCTCCCTGCACATGAACAGGTACCCAGCTGGCATCTAATGGAGGGGGAGAGAAGTGTTATAAGTACGTATTATGTACTTCTCACAAATATTCAAATGGATGAATGAAAAATGAATTAAAATGAAAACTTTGTTTCTTTTAGTTCTGCTATTAAAAAAACTTAGAAACAGTAGTGTGATAAATATTTTTCTTGGGCTTGAACATGCTGATGTAAAAGCTTTTGTTCATGTAACTAACAGAGAATGGTAAAAAGATAATCAGGAAATTCTTCACATTCTTGGATTATCCTATCTGGATGGGGACGGGGTGACGAACACCAGAACTCCAGGGAAAGGGTTTATTGATCACCGTTATTAAGGAGTGCACCAACAAGAAGGAGCCACAAGGAAAAAAATTAAAAAGTGAAAATGCTGATCTTCAGGTTGGGGGTGGATTTTGAATAATGCATGAAAGGTCTCTGAATATGTGAGTTATGGTGTGTTCTTGGCGGAATGCCAAGCACCCGACACTTGTAACCTTTTGCTTTATTGTCTCTTACTGTCTTTTATTAAACTTATTAGAATCTACCAGGAAACGGAACCTAGTTTTTCACAGAAGGGAGAGCTGCAGAGGGTGCTGTGACAGGACAGAGCAGAGGAAGGAGCAGGAGCTGGGGCCCCTCTGCTGTCCCCCTCCTCAGCAGAGCCTGTGCCAGGGCAGGTGTCCTACCCTGAGCAGCCCTGGCACTCCAGCATCACTCCCAGCCCTGCAAGCCCCGCTGCCCTTGTGCCAGGGAAACCTGATCCCAGCACGGGGACCCAGCCCTGCCCAGTCCCACAGGGCCCCTCACTCACTGGGCTGCAGTGGCTGCACCAAGGTCACCTCGGGGGGCTCCGCTGCAGAGCTGCTCTCCTGAGGAGCCGCCACCTCCTCCCAGGCCACCCTGGGCTTTCTTGGAGGCCTCTTCTCCATCTTATGGAACAGAGAAAATGTATAAAGATCGCTAAGGGGGAAGGCTGGGTGAAATATCTGTCTGCCTTCTGCAGGACAAGATGTGAGCTGTGCTCGCAGGCTTGTCGCCAGCTGCGTGCTCCCGTCCTGTCCCGTCGCTGTCCTGCCGGACACTGCAGCCTGGGGGCTGGGTCCATGTCAACAAAGCCTGGGGGCTGTTGCCAGGGGCAGGTGGCAGGTCACAGGGAGCCCTTTGTGACACCCCGGTTATCCCCAGTGTGATGCTCCCACTGAAACATTCCAAACCACGCACTGCTCCCTTCTCCCACTCTCCCTCCCCTTCCCTCGGCTGGGGGATGGAGAAGAGAACTGCAGGCAAAAAAATGAAAGGTCACAGGTTGAGTTAAGAACAATTTACTAAAAGCAGCAAGGAAACAAAGCGAGAGCCTTGAGCTGCCAAACCTTATGGAGGACAAAGGAGCCCAAGGCCGGGCAGCTGGTCTGTGTTACTGTGGCCACCTCTCTCAGAAAGGCATCTCCTTGCCTTTTTCCCTTTTCTCCAGTTCTGCCTGTAGGTATTTGAGTTAGAAAGTCACAGCCCACCTGCAGAGTGAGGACCACTTGCCACCTGTTCAAGGGCTGCTCCTTGTGCTTGGTGTGCCCTCCCCAAGGGATGGGCACAGGGGAGGGTGGCATGTGTCCCAGCACGGCCCTGTCTAGCAATGGCCAGTGTCTAGAAATGCTGTAAGAAGATGCATTTACACTCAAGTTCAAGCCTCCCAGCTGGAGCTGGTGGGATGCTCTCCAGCCACAGATGGATGTGCTTCAGTTCCTCTGGTTGAGAGGGGCTGCATTTTTGCCCTTTTTGGAGTTTTCTTCTCTCTTATCAAGCAGGAAGGGCTGCTGTGAATGACACAAGCTTGCAGAATTGTTTAAGTTTATCAATATATGCGCACGCATATATTTTATATAGATATATATGTAGAGGTTGTTCAGATAATACTGTATCTTTGCAAAAAAAGAATGAAAACCCTGAGGTTTGAAAAACAAGTTCTATTTTAAAAAATGAACAGTTTTCTTCTAGCACAAGCCTTCTTCTTGTCTGTGGGGAACAGGGGAGTGAAGGGAGAGCAGGATATCTTCAAATGAGGATGTGACCTGGATGTGCTAATCCCAGAAGTTATTTGTGAAATTAGTGTGGCTTTGGAATCCTCAGGCAGGCCCCACAGTCTGCCTTGCCAAGTGGCTTTTCCTTCCTGGGCAGTTCAGGGAACAGTGAGAGGGTGTGGGGAGGGCTGGCAAAGAGGGCAGGGCACCAGGCCATAGGGAGGGGTGGGGCTGCTGTGTCTGGGACCAGGAGCAAGGCAGGATGCCTGCATGGTGATGGAGGGGGTAACATCTGGGGCCCAGAAAAAGGCATATGACCAACATTGAACTCGTTAACTTCCATGTCAAAATGGGCTCTTGGAGGGCATTGAGCTGTTTTCCCTGGGTAGTTTGATCAATTGCATGGAAGGGGGAAGGATGAAGAATTTGGGCAGTGTTTGAGCCAAAATGGCCTTTTGCCACTTCTGATTTCCTCCCAGCTTCTGCAGAGGGGTGACAGCTCCATCCCTGCAAACCACTCCCTTTTGCAAGGCACACGCAGACCTTGCTGGAAGCTCAGGGTTCGTGAAGGGGCTGCTGCAGTTGGCAACAGGAGCTGCTGTTGAATTTTTCACCTTGCTTAACCCCCCATCCCAAATGCCACCAAGAGGAAGGACAGAAAAAGATTTCCATGGAAGTAGGGAGGACAAAAGCTTGGAAAAGGATGAAAGAAATGCTCTGATGATGATGGTAATAACAAGAAAAAGATTTATTTTTGGCAGCAAATGAACACCTGCTGCCCTCCAGCCCTCCCAGATGGGCAGGTCCAGGGGTGCCGTTTCTATGGCATGAGGTGCTGGGAGCCTGGGGAGAGAAACCAGAAAGCCACGGTCAGTCACAGAAGGCTCCTGTCCCCCCTGTCCCACCAGGGCCTGTGTGTGGGCCAGGATGCTGGCTGGGCCCAGAGCCCAAACCTCCCAACCCATTCTCCCATTTTTAGAGGAGAGCAGCAGGGCAGGCCACGCTCCACCTCTTCTGCTTAAGCACAGCACAGCAACCTCCTCAGCAGCTGCAAGAGCGAGATTCTCGTGTGCCCACTCCCATCTGCCCCTGTGCCACCTGTGCTGTGGAGCTGGGTACCCACCTCTGCAGAGCTGCTGCCAGGAGAGGAGCTGATCCCACACAAGGTCCTCGTCCTTCTTGAGGGGGATGTCCCTGCACACCGTGGCTGCCCCGGGTAGTGCTGGCACCTCCATGGAGTGCGTCCAGTGCCGGCACTTCCCCACCCGGTCTGGGCACCGGGTGCAATCTTCCTGGAAAAAACAAAGAACAATTGCATGAAAGCCAATTCAAAACGAGACCTGGAAACACGGCTATCAATGTTTCATGGGCCTGGGGAGGGTCTGACCGCTCCATGCAAAAATTAAACCTCACCACAGGTGGGGAAAAACCCCACCTTTCCTGCCTGTAAGCCCACCCCTTCCTCAAGGGCCTGAAAAGCAGACCAGCTGGGGCATGGCTTTGGAACCCACCCCCCTCTGCTGCCCCCCATCCTCATGGATGGATGCTTTTGTCAGGCAGGCTGCCCTCACCCCAGCCCGCACCAGGCTGGCTGGCAGAAGCTGTCGGCGAGGCCAGGAGCCGGCTCCCCTTGCACAACATCCGTCCCCTGTCCCGCCAAAAAGCAGCTGGGCGGGCGGCACAAAGATGAATATTCCCCATTGCCAACGAGCGGGGAACCTCCGGCGTGTGGCCAGGCCGAGCCCTGGCATGCCTGGGAGCACGAGCATCCCCCCGCCCCTGCACCGCCTGGGGACTCATCTTGATTTCGTCGGGGCACAGAGCCTGTCCTGTCCTCCAGGAAGGGGCCGCAGCCAAAGCCCGTGGGCTTTGCCCCGCCAGCGGCCAGCTCGAGGATGGTGTTCTCTGGCTCCACGTCGTGCTCCAGAAGAACACGCCAGCTGTGCCTCGGCTTGTGGGGACATCACGATGCCATTGAGCTGCAGGGGGATGTTTCCCCTTTTCCAGTCTGTGGAGACTTCACTGCACTGTGCCACCACTTCTCCAATAGGACGGGGAGCCCTGAGCCGCTCCCTCCACAACTCGCCGGGGACCCACGGAAGCGTCTCCTCGGCCGCGCTCTCTGCTCCGTGCCACAGCCACAGGGAAACGCTCTGGGGTTTGCTTTGAGCACCATGAGACACGAGCAACTGGTACTTGCTGGGCTCCTGGATCCTACTGTGCAGAGGGATGGATCTCTGCTGTCTCCTGGGCCAGCTGAGGGTCCTGTAGCCAGGAATGCTCAAAAAGGTCTTCCAGGCATGGCCTGTCTGCGGGGTCCATGGATAAACACCACCTGATCAGGTGCTGGCACTCTGCAGAGAGAAACCAGAAACCGCTGGTCACCTCCTGTCCAGGCTCTCCCAGATTCCACAGTGCCCACCCCACACTAGGAGTGCTCGGAGCTGCACCCAAAACTTCCCATCCATCCTCCCTTTTGGAGCAGAGCAGCACACATTCCACCTCCTCCGCCTAAACCCAGGAGATCAACCTCCTCCCTAGGTGCAAGAGCAGGACCCTTATGTGCCAGCTGCCATCTCTCAAGCCCATTCTTGCTCCCATGCCTTGAAGGCATATCCCCACCTTGAGACACCCGGGGTGGCAAGAACTGGCCCCGGATGATGTCCTCAGGGGTTTTGAAAGGAAGGAGCCCGCAGACCAGGTCATAGAGCAGGATGCCCAGGGACAGATGGTGGCTGGCTGGCCATGGTAGCAGCCGAAGAGGATCCACTCTGGCGGGTTGTACTGCGGTGTTCCTATGGGACACGGGCGCAGCTCATGAGGCCGATGCTGCTCCCTCCCTCCCAGCCAGCTCCACAACAACAAGCCCCTGCCCCCGCCAAAAAACAACTTGGCTGCAGCCGGCTGAAGAAGGATTCCCCCTCTCTCCCTCCGTCTTCCCCTGTGCCAGCAAAGGGGAGAACCTCTGCTGCCCAGCTGTGCCCCGGCTTTGGGCTCACCTGCCATGTGGGTGTAGAACGTGTCCTGGAGGATGGTGCCGCAGCCAAAGTCAATGAGCTTCGCCTCGCCCGTGGCCAGGTCAACGAGGATGTTCTCGGCCTTGATGTCGCGGTGCAGGACGCCGCGGCTGGTGCAGTGCCGCACGGCCTGCAGCACCTGGCGGAACAGCCCCCGCGCCACGGGCTCTGGCAGGAACCCCCCGCGTCCAGCAAGTGCCAGAGGTCCCGACAGCGCTCCGGACGCTCCATGACCAGCGCGAAGCCGTCGGGCAGCTCAAACCAGTCCAGGAGCCGCACGACACCGCGGAAGCCAGGGCACGACACCATCCAGAGCAGCACCAGCTCCAGTGGCACCAGGGCGCCGTTTGTGCTGCGGGGGGACCGCGATGCCGTCAGCGGGGCCGATGCTGCGCCGCGCCTTCGGCACCCCCTGCCCGGCGCCACCGCAGCTCGCATTGCCCGGCCCGGGACGCTGCGCGGCCCCCGCTCACTCCACGCTCGCTCCCCTCGCAGCGTCCCAGCTCCCACCCTGCCGGGCCTGGCCTCAGCCCCGCCCGGCACGCCCCGCCGGCTGCTCCCGCTGGCCCCGCTCACTCACCAGCCGCGCCCACTCCCAGATGCGATCCCGGCCCACTCGCTTGATGGCCACCTGCAAGCCAAGACAAGCGGCGGGCTGAGCTTGCCGTCAGTCGATCCTCCCTTCCCCGCTCCGAGCCGGCCCCGTCTCTTACCAGAGCGCCGTCGGCGAGCCGGGTCCCGGCGTAAACGCTGCCGCAGCCGCCCCTCCCCAGCAGCGGGCCCTCCCGGTAGAGCTGCTCCAGGGGAGGCTTCTCCGCCCGTGCGGATGGCACCGCGCTCTCGGCATTCTGCCCGGGGCACCCACTCGCCCCGGGCGCTGCTGCTTGTCGAGCCGCCCCGGGCTCCGGCGGCTCGGGGCCGGCGGCCGAGGTGACGGGCGGCGGGGCTCGCCCCGGGGAAGCTGCTGGCGACGGGGCGGGAGCCGGGCGGCTGCGGGGCGGCTCCGGGCGGAACCGCGGGAGGGGCCTCGTTCGGGGCCGGGGCCGGGCCAGGGCCCGCGGCAGGCGGAGCCAAAAGGCGATGATGCTCCAGCACCACCAGCAGCAGAGTGAGGAGCTCCTGCAGAGGCTCTTCAAAAGGCGCCGCAGCCAGTGCGGACAGAGGTGGGCAGGGGTCCAGCTCACCCACGGCCGCCTTGTGGGGCGCGGCATGAGCCGGGCTGGGAGAGGCGGAACACGGACAGGACGGGACAGGAGTAGAGGGAGTGTGAAAGAGAGAAGGGGACGGATGAGCGAGCTAGAAGTCGAACGGAAAACCAATCGAGAGAAGCGCTGCTGCTGCCGCTGCTGCCGCTGCTGCGGAGCCTCCGGAGCGAGCCCAGCGGAGGAGCGGCCGCGCGCCCCGAGGAACGAAACAAAGAAGTAAAAAACGAAGCTAATTCGTATTAGAGAAATAACCAAATAAAGCAATGCAGGAATAAAGAAGACTGTCGGCTTGTGGCTTTCTTCTTTGGGTGAGACGAAGCATTTCGTGGGGGAAGAATTGCCTCTTCTTACAGTTTTGCCAGTGTGGACAGGAGCAGAGCATTTAAATTTCAAGCAGAAAAGAGAAATCGTGTCAGTATTATCATCTCTTTTCATTCTCTGTTGAGACAGTTGCAGGCTGCCAAAAGACATCATCTGCAATGTGGAACTTGGTCCCAAGTTTCTTTTTCTGCCAGAGGATGAGGAGGGGAGGCATCCCAGAATCATGGAGTCATGGCATGGTTTGGCTGGGAAGGGACCTGAAAGATCACATCGCTGCAGCCCCCTGCTGTGGCTGGGAACCCCCTGCTCTAGACCGGCTTGTCTGGAGCTCCATCCAGCCTGGCCTCGTACACTGCAAGGGATGGAGTATCCACAGATTCTCTGGGCCACCCGTTCCAGGAAAGTCTTTTTTTCTGAATTCCTCTTTTAAATCTACTCTCTTTCAGTTTGAATCCATACTCTCTTGTGCTGTCTCTGCCTGCCCTTGTATAAAGTCCCTGTCCGGCTTTCTTGTAGGTTGCCATCAGGTACTGGAAGGCCACAGTTCAGTAAAGCCTAAGCCTAAGCCTCGGTGTCTTTTCCAGGCTGAAGAAGCCCAGCTGTCTCAGGCTTTCCTTGCAGGAGAGCTGCTCCAGCCCTCGCAGCATCTCGCTGTCCCTCCTGGGCACCTGCTCCAGCGCGTCCCTGTCCTTGCGGGCCGTGCTGGGGAGCCCAGCAGAGCCGGACGCGGCCCTGCAGGTGCAGCGACAGCGGCTGCAGGAGACACGGCCCTGACAGCGGCTGCAGGAGCCGACAATTGGCGAGTGGCCGCCCGCTCCGCAGAGAGCCGGGGCGCGGGGCACGGCAGGAGTTTTAGGCACGGAACTGGGTTATGGGGTGCTGTGAGCTCGCGGGGGATGGCAGGAGATGAATTCCCAGAAATGGCTGTAACGGGCATCGATGGGGTTGGGAACATTCAGGAGATCTGGGGACGTTCTTGGGGGGTCCCAAGTGGGTGCTGAGGGGGCACTTAGGGATCCTGGAGGGTCTGGGGGACACGTATGGGCCACTACGTCTTTGTTCTGGGCATTGATTTTTTTACTGACTATATTTTTTATAGATCACACACTGGTCTCTGCCCAGCCGGGCTGGGCCTTGTCTAGGTGCTCTTTGTCCACTCTTTCTTTTTTCCTCTCACTTATAACAGCTGCATGCTCCCTCTTTTCTTCTTCCCTGTTCCTAAAGACTCTCCATGCCTCATCCACCGGAGTCTCTGAGTCCCTCCCATCCAGTCCCCGTATCTTTTGAAGTTTCCATCTTATGTGCCCCGTAGGTTGCCCCAGGAATAAACTGACTGGCTGCTGTGTCCCTGTGTCAGACCCAGGCTCCAGTGGTGTGTGGCAGCGCATTGCATCCCTTCATCGACTGAGGAATTCCCATGGTGGCTCAGAGGGCCCCTGCTTAATTTCATACAATGCTGACCAATTTATAGTTTTGGGAATGGCCTTTTCCATCCCCTTTACGACCCACTCCTGATAGCTTTCCAACTTTTTAAATTCTGCTGATTTGTTTGGGTCCCACTGTGGATTTTGGAGTGGGAAATAATCTTTAACATCCAATTGTTGGATTTTATGATAATCTTCTGTCAAATCCCCTGCTGTTTTTATAAGTAATAGTCTTTCTCTCTCGGTCAGTGCATCCAATAATAATTGCCTATTGTTCCAATCTGGATTATGTTGTTTTATTATATATCACAGATGGTTAGCCGTGCTAACTGGATCACTGTGGTAATTTTTAGCAACGTTTTCCCATGCCTCCAGGTCGATTGAGGAGAAGGGAGATTTAACCAATACCCTTTCTCCCTCTGCTCCCCCTGCCTCTCACAGAGGTGCCTGGAATATGTGTGTCTGCTGTCTAGTCTGGTGTGCAATTGGAGGGGATGAATGGGCTGGGGCTGATGGTACCTCTGGGTCTGCATCCTCATCCTCATCCCCTTCTTGTTTTATGTGTGGAGACCTGAGCAAATCGTCTGTCAGATCTTGTTCCTGGGCCACAGTTTGGTAAACTTGATCAGATTTTGTGCACCTTTGCCCTATGCTACACTCTGAACAACACTGCTTAAGTTTTCCTCTCTTAGTCTTATTCTCCTTCTCTAAGGCCAATACCAGAGGGTCAGATGGAGGCCAGAGCCCACAATCCCTCTGCCATTCGGGCAGAGAGAAAAACATATCTGCATATGCTACCTTTGTCCACTTCCTTTCTCTCCTGAGAAACAGCAGTATTTCCAATGTGCAATAATACAGCCTAATGGACTGGCCTTAGGGATTTCTTTACTTTGTCCAGTTCCCATTATCTTCTCCTTTTTGTCTTGTCTTGTTTTCACCCAAACTTTTCCTCATACAGTTTTACTGTTCTTTCCCAGTTTTCTTCCCACACACAACCCAATTCACAGGCACCCAATCTAACTTTCCACACACTAGCTTCAGAATTTTAGATTCAACATTGACTTGATGAGGATAGTTTTCCAATTTACACTTGGGGCATACGCCCTGCTGGTTACTAGAGCAACAATACCAATATATTTCACAATCTCCACACTGTAATAAAACCCACTCCAAATGCCAACCCCTTGATCCTCTGAAGGCTCTAAATCTTCCACAAAGACAAGCTATTCTGTTCACCTCCTCTGGAATACCCAGAGTCTCTACTGCAGGTTGTTCCCAGTCCAGGGCTCCCAATTTCCCTGCAGAGGTACCGTATATCCCACCTAGACAGACCCGTTTGTTCCCTTTGTCTATCCAGTGAATTATTGGAACAACAAATTTCCTGGGATCAAGTCCAGACCACTGCTGAGGAGACACTCCTTCAGTCTGTCTGTACACGGTTAAAACAAATGCTAACCACTCTGTGTTCAAGCACAACACTCCTCTGTTCACACTTGCACTCCCCCACACTGGCCCCAGTCGCTTCTCTTTTCTCCGGCCGCCTCAGTCGCCCGAGGTCGGAAACGCGGATAGAGCTCCGCACTCGCTCCGTACCAGAGGTACATCTCACCCCCTCACTCACTGACACACTCAACGGCCCAACGTGTCTGGACTTGGCAGTCACACAAAAAGCAGCAAAAACAAGGGTTCACTCGACTCACCCCCAGAGTCACTAGCGGGCTGCTCTATCAGCTCAGTGAGACCCCTCCGTCGGCCGCGCTATCGGCCAGGATCGATCCCTCTCCTTCTGTCTCTGCCCCCCCGGCCGGCTGCTTGCAAGCCCACCGGGACTGTGCTGAGTGTCAGACGTCTCTGTACGACTCACCAGCAGCCCTGTTATAGATATTTAATACAGACCGTTTTATCCACACTGCCAGCAGGTCGTTGTCTGTCTCATGGAATGCAGGAGATCATCTTGATGGAGTGGAAACTCATGGAACCAAGTGCCCACTGTTTTACAGCAGGGCCTCGTGGAATGCTGGAGACCATTGTGCTGCAAAGGAAATGCAGGGCACAAAGGCTCCACTGTGACTCAGCAGGGCCTCATGGAATCCAAGAGACCTTTGTGATGGAATGGAAACACATGGAACCAAGGCTCTGTTGTGACAAACCTAGGCCTGATGGAACCAAGGAGACCACTGTGGTGCAATGGAATCTCAAGGAACCAAGGGTCAATTGTCAGCACATCAGGTTCTCATAAAGCTAAGGAGAACATTGTGACACAGTAGAATCTCATGGAACCAAGGTCCCATTGTGACAAAGCGCAGCCTGATGGAAACCTGGTGCCACTGGGACATCTCCAGCCTTGGAGGAAGCAAGTGTCCATTGTGACACAGCCTAGTGAATCCCAGGAGAGCCCAGTGAGGCCATCAAATCTTGGGGAGCCAAGTTTCAATTTTAAACACAGTGGAGCCTCATGGAACCCAGGAGAGCATTGTAACTCCATGGAATCACATGGAGGATAATGTCCACTGTTTCATGTTGCAGCCTCTTGGAGCACTGGAAACCATTCTGACACCATGAAAAACTGTGGGAAAAGAGGCTCTCTAGGGACACAGCAGGGCTTCATGGAATGCAAGAGACCATTGTGATGGAGTGGAAACTCATGGAATCAAGTGTCCACTGTTTCATGGTGCGACCTCATGGAACCAAGGAAACCATTGTAGTCCAATTGAATCTCAAAGAAACAAGGGTCAGTTGTCAACTTATTACTGATAAGTAAACCTTTCCAAAAGGAAGGCCTTGTAAAATCATGGCTCAAGCCTGTCACTTTGGCTAAGTAGAAAAGGACTGTGGGAAAGAGACTCAGCTGAATTAGGGATAGAAAAACGTTTCATAATCATTGCATGTTCACGTTGTTGTATGTGGTGGTTGATTGAATTACGTTTGTTATGTGTTAAAACTATGTAACTGATAATGGGCTAAATGCTTTAAAAGGTTAAAAGTTGCCTGGTTTTTGCAATAAAGCGTTTCTCCTTTGCAGCTGCCTGGGGACTCTGCATAACTACAGACCTTCACCCTCATCAGCCCATTGACCAAGTGGGGCCTCATGGCACACAGGTGCCACTGGGACATTGCCAGGCCTAGTGGGAACAAGGCTCCATTATTGCACAGCAGGGCCTCATGGCACCCAGGAGAGCACTGTGACACAATGGGATCTCATGGAAGCAAGTGTCCATTGTGACACAGCAGGACCTCATGGCACCCAGGAGAGCACTGTGACACAATGGGATCTCATGGAAGCAAGTGTCCATTGTGACACAGCAGGGCCTCAGGGCACCCAGGAGAGCACTGTGACACAATGGGATCTCATGGAAGCAAGTGTCCATTGTGACACAGCAGGGCCTCAGGGCACCCAGGAGAGCACTGTGACACAAGGCAGTCTGGGGAACACAAGTGTCACCTGCAAACACAGTGGGGCCTCATAGAAGCCAGGTGCCACTTGGATACTGCCAGGGCACGTGGAACTCAGTGTCCATTGTGACACAGCACAGCCTCATGGACATGGACACAGCAGACCATTGGGACAACCTGGAACCTCACGGATCCAAGGCTCTACATTGACAACGTGGAGCCTCATAGGACACAGGTGCCTCTGGGACACTGCCAGCTCTTGTGGAATCCAGTGTCCATTGTGACACAGCACAGCCTCATGGAAACATGGGGACCATGGTGACACAATGGAATCTCATGGAAGCAACTGTCCATTGTGAACACAGCACAGCCTCATGGAACCCAGGGCAAGTGGGACCGTGCCATGGCTCATGGAAACAAGGGGCCATTGTGACACAGCAGGGCCTCTTGGAACCCAGGAGAACATTGTGAGCAATGGAATCTGATGGAGCCCAGTGTCAACTGTCAAAACAGAAAGACCTCATGGAACCCAAGTGACCATTGTGACTCCATGGAATCTCATGGAACAAACTGTCAGGTGTAACACAGCAGGGTGTCATGGAACACAGGTGCCATTGGGACATTTCTAAGGCTCATGCAAGCATCCACTGTGCCAGAGCCAGGCGTAATGGAACACAGGAGAACATTGTTACCCAACGGAATCTCATGGAACCAAGTGTCCACTGTTTCACAGTGCAGCCTTATGGAGTGGTGGAGACCATTGTGTTGCAATGGAATATCCTTAGACTGTTGTGACAAACCTGGGCTTTATGAAACCAAGGAGACCACTGTGATGCAATCAAATCTCAAGGAACCAAGGGTCAATTGTGAAAACATCAGGATCTCAGGAAAATAAGGAGAACATTGTGACACAGTGGAATCTCATGGAACCAAGTCTTTATTCTGACTGTGGGGCCGAGTAGGAGACAGGTGCCATGGGGACATTGTCAGCTCTTGTGGGATCCAGTGTCCATTGAGACACAGGGCAGGTCATGGAAATACAAGGAGTGTTCTGAGGCAATGAAACCAAGGTCAATTCTGACAGAGAGGGGCCACATGGAACACAAGGGCCACGGAAATATTGCCAGGCCTAGTAGAAATAAGACACCACTGCGGCAGAAAAAGGCCTCATGTGATCTAGGAGAGCACTGTGAAACAATGGAATGTCATGGAAGCAAGTGTCCATTGTGACATGGCAGGGCCTCATGGAACCCCCTGGAACATTGCCAAGGCTTGTGCAAGCAAGGCTCCACTGTGACAAAGGACATCCTCATGGCACCCAGGAGACCATTGTGGCACAATGGATTCTCATGGAACCAAGAATCCATTGGGACAAACCGTGGCCTGATGGAAACCTGGTGCCACTGGGACATCTCCAGCCTTGGAGGAAGCAAATGTCCATTGTGACACAGCACAGCTTTGTGAATCACAGGAGAGCACAGCGACACCGTGGAATCTTGGGGAACCAAGTGTCAATTGTAAACACAGCGGGGACTCATGGACGCCAGGAGAACATTGTGACCCTATAGAATCTCATGGAACCAAGTCTGAATTGTTGCAAAGAGGGACCTCATGGAAACCACTGTGACACTGTGGAAACACTTGGAAGCAAATGTCCACTGTTTCATGTTGCACAAATGAACAAGTTAGAGCTCTGGAGACCATTGCGACACAATGGAAACATGTGGAACAAAGGGTCCCTAGTGACACTGCAGGGCCTCATGGAATGCAAGAGACCACTCTGATGGAATAGAAATGCATGGATTCAAGTGTCCACTGTTTCCCATTGCAACCTCATGGAACCAAGGAGACCATTGTGGTACAATGGAATCTCAAGGAAACACAAGTTAATTATCAACCTATTACTGATGACTAAAACTCCATGTTGGATTCCTGAGCTGTGGACCCACTCAAAACAGGCTCCTCCATAAGATTCAGCCAGGGGGTTTTGCCACCCTGGCCTTGGTTCAAATCTTGCAGCCCCATCCATGGTGGCCCAGCCCCTGTGCAGGCCCAGCCCAGGACAGGAGCATTGCAGGTGGGAACGGCCCCTCTGCCGTGGTGCCCACGGCAGCCCTGGGGCTCTGTGCCCCATGGCCTCCCTGCTGGGCAGCCTCTGCCAGCTCCTGCACAGCCCGTGGCACCTGTGGGCCTGCACTGACAGCCCTGCCCCGGGCTCTGCCGGGCTCTGGGCCAGCACAGAGGCCAGGCAGGGCTGGCCATGGCTGGGAACAGGCCCTGAGCCCTGCAGGAGGATGGAGCTGGGCCACAGCCAAACTCAGCCCAGGCCAAACCTGGGCTCAGCAGCCAGGGCTGGCAAGGGCTGGGGACAGAGGCTGGCAGTGACAAATGTCCTGGGCCCCCTCCCTGCTCTGTGCATGCCACCAAGGGCACAGAGCAGCCTCCTCTCTGGGCCACTTGCCTGTTTGCAATGCCTTGCCCAGGCGCTGGCCCTGCCCCACAAGGCCTGGGCTGAGTCGTGCCCCTGCCCGCTCAGCTAGGCTGAGATGGACACTGCTGCTTTCTCTGGCAGGCTCTCTCAGGCCAGCCCAGCTCCCTGCAAGCTGTGCCAGCTGCCCTGAGCTCTGTGCAGCACCAAGGGCCTCTCCCCAGCACAGCCCAGCCGGCTCTGGCCCCACAGCTCTGCTCAGGCCAGGGGGCTCTGGGCAGTGGCCCCACGGCCTCAGCCCCTGCCAAGGGCACAGCAGCAGCTGCAGCTCAGAGAGGACTCAGCCCCAGCCATGGGGGAAGGTGCTTGGCCAAGGCAAAAGGAGGCTCCCTGTGTGCCCTGCTCCCCTCTCCCTGAGGTCCTGAGAGCTCTGCAGCCCCTCCTGCCATCCCATCTGCCCAGGCCAGAACAACAGCCCCTGCCTTGGGGCCCTCCAGAGCTGCTCCTGCTCCAGGCCCAGGGCCCATCCCAGAGCTGGGGCAGCCAGAAAGCTGTGCCCATTTCTGTTCATTCCTGCTCAGATGAGGATGGATCCTCAGCCACTTGGAGGTTGCTGATGAATTTTACTACTCCAGAGGCCTCTTCTTTCTTGAGCTCTTCAGTTCACAAATTCAGTGACAAAGACAAACTTTTGTTCAAAACAGTGGAACAAGAAAAGTCCCTGGGAATCATTTACGTTATCAATTCTTCTGTGGTTAATTAGACAGATTTCAGAAGTGTATTCCAAGTGACTATACTATATTGTAAACAGTGCAGAGAGAACAGTTTGTCCTGTAAAGATTTCTTTTCCTGTTTCTAGATGGATATAAACAATGTCCCAATTATATTGACCCTCAGAAACCGTCTAATGCAGTCTGTATAGATATGAAAATCAAGACCCGTCATGGCTGACAATCAATCACACTTTGTCCTCACCCCCTCCCCAGCATTTCCCTCATCCAAAAACTGTGACTCCTATGGATCAGGAATGGTGTGGCCAGCAGGAGCAGGGCAGTGACTCTTCTCCTGTGCTCAGCACTGGTTGGGCAGCACCTCGAATGCTGTGTCCAGTTCTGGGCCCCCAATTTAGGAAGGACATGGAGGGGCTGGAGCGTGTCCAGAGACAGACAACAAGGCTGGTGAGAGGTATGGAACACAAGTCCTCTGAGGAGTGGCTGAGGGAGCTGGGGTTGTTTACCCTGGAGAAGAGGAGGCTCAGGCAAGACCCCATCACTCCCTAAAACTCCCTGACAGGAGGGTGCAGCCAGGTGGATGTCGGGGTCTTTTCCCAGAGAACAGTGAAAGGATAAGAGGACACAGCCTTAAAGCTGCACCAAGGGGATGTTTAGGCTGGACATTAGGAAATTAGGAAAAAGGGTGGTTGGGCATTGGATTGGGCTGCCCAGGGAGGTGGGTGAGTCACCATCCCTGGAAGTGTTTCAGGATAGACTGGATGTGGCACTGAGTGCCACGGTCTGTGTGACAAGGTGGTGTTGGGTCACAGGTTGCACTTGATGCTCTCTAAGGTCTTTTCCAGCCTGGGTGATTCTGTGATGATTGTGACACTGCAGGGCCCTGGGGCAGCAAGGGGCCGTTGTGACACTGCAGGGCCTGGTGGAACTGAGAGGACCGTAGTGACACTTTGTACAACATGGCACCACAGAGCCAAGGGGCCACTGTGACACTGTGGGGCCACATGGAAGCAAGGAGTCCATTGTGAGAGTCTGGGTCCTGGTGGAACAACAGAGGCCACTGTGACACTGCAGGGCCCATGGAACCAAGGGGCCAGTGTTGATCCTCAGGGACTCCTGGAATGAAGGAAACATGTTTGACACCATGGTGACCCTTGGGACCAAGAGTCCATTGTGACACTGGAACCAAGGAGAGCATTACTGCACTGTGAGACCTCATGGAACCAAGGATCCATTGTGACACTGCAGGGCCCAAGGATCCATGGGACTTTGTGACACCCTGGGGTCCCATGGAACCAAAGAGACATTGTGACACTGGGAGGCCTCATGGAATCATGGAGACTATTGTAACTATCCAGGAGCTCAAAGAACCATGGTGACATGAAGTTGGCAGGCATAGTGGATGTTCTGGAGGGTTGGAGGGCTCTGCACAGGGGCCTGGACAGGCTGGATCCAGGACCCAAATCCAACATGGTGAGGTTTAACAAGACCAAGTGCTGGGCCCTGCAATTTGGCTACAACAAGCCCTGCAGTGCTACAGGCTGGGGACAGAGTGGCTGGACAGCAGCCAGGCAGAAAGGGACCTGGGGGCACTGATGGACAGCAGGCTGGACATGAGCCAGCAGTGTGCCCAGGTGGCCAAGAAGGCCAGTGGTTCCTGGCCTGGATCAGGAATGGTGTGGCCAGCAGGAGCAGGGCAGTGATTCTTCCCCTGTATTTGGTAGTGGTTGGGCAGAGCCTCTAATGTTGTGGCTGGTTCCAGGTCCCCCAATTTAGGAAGGACATGGAGGGTCTGGAGAGTGTCCAGAGAAGGGCACCAAGGCTGGTGAGGGGTCTGGAGCACAAGTCCTGTGAGGAGTGGCTGAGGTTGCTGGGGATGTTTATCCTGGAAAAGAGGAGGCTCCGGGAGACAAGGTGGTGTCAGGCCACAGGTTGGACTTGATGATCTCCAGGATCTTTTCCAGCCTTGCTGATTCTGTGATTCTCTGAAACCACCCTTGGAGCATGTGCAGGATGAGCCCTGGGCTTCCTCTTCACAAGGTCCAGCAGCCCAGGTCCCTCAGCTTCTCCACACAGGCCCCAAAGCCCATCCTGTCAGTCCTGCAGAGCGTCTCCAGCACCTCCTCAATGCCCAGAACAGAGAGCCCCACACCCAGACACAGCAGCCCAGATGTGCCCCCTTGGCCTGCGGTGCCTCTGGCAAGGGAGCAGCACGAGGTACTGCAGGACCCTGCAGACAATTCCTGAAGCACTTGGAGGATGATCCTGCTCCCCACGGGATGTTCCCATGGTGCCAACTGAGGAACTGAAATGGGGAGTGGGGCCAGAGAGGAAAGGAAAACAGGGATGGACTGTTTGCAGAGGAGGAGATAGGATGGGCAAGAGGAGGAAATCTGCACAAAGAAAGAGTAAAGAAAGCAAAGGTGAAGCAAAGGAAATGTTCAGGGCAGTTTGGGGATGGCTGCCAGGCAGCCCTGCCTCTGAGCAACAACATCTGCATTAGGACAGGAAACTCACAGCTGATGGGAACAAACTTTCTGGCTGACTTCAGAGGCCACAACAAACCTGAGTGGTTTCCCTGCCGTCCCCAGCCCTTGCTGGCCCAGGGGCTGATGGCATTTGTGCTCACTCAGCTCCATGTCCCCACAGCAGCACCATGGGGGTGCTGAGCCTGCTGTGTGCAATGCAAACAGGGGCTCCTGAGCCAGTGCTGCCGTGTGTGTGCCTGCAAGGATGTGGCTCCTGTGTGAGCTGGGGGAGAGGCCAGGGCTGCAGAGGGGGGGATGTTGTTGGCAGGTGCATGAGGATGCTCTGGGACGCTGCCCTGGGGTGTCCAGTGCAGTGGGGATGGATCAGCCCCTGCTCTGCTGCTCCTTGCCAGGGTGTCCCCCTTGCAGGGAGCTTGCAGAGCACCAGCCATGCTGTTTGCCCCCAGCCTGCCCACGGCCAGCCTGGGGCTGCTCCTGGGGCTTTTCTGTGCTCAGCATTGGGCTGGCCAAGTGTTGTGGAGAGAGCCTGGCCAAGGAGCCTGGAGCCCCCAGGCCCTGTCCTGAGGTGTCAGCGCTGCCCCAGCAGTGCCCATGGCCTGTCCCTGCTGCAGCCCTGGCACTGCCACCCCCAGGGCTGTGCCCGGCCCCGAGAGCACTCAGGCCCTGCAGCAACACGAGGGCCAGGAGGGCAGCGGGGCAGTGGCACGGGAGCAGTACTGGCAACACCAAGTGCTGCTGCTGCTGCTGGGCACAGCTGCTGTGCCAGCACTGATCTGCCCCAGCTCTGCACACTGACATTGCTGCTGCGGCTCCAGAGAAGGGAACAAAAGGGGCATCTCTGGAGAAAACTTTGCTGTAAGATTCTTTAGTTCATTTAATGCCATAGAGGGTACAGCTCCTCATTGACACTGTCTGTGGGTCACAGTAAAGGTGGAAAATTTAAAATGAAATATGGCACAAGCAATGGCATTTCTTTGTGGAATATATTGAAAAACTAAAACAAAGAAAAAGAAAGAACAAAACAACAACTAAACCAACAAGAACAATCAAATATGACTTCGATTACAAGTGATTGCATAAATTGGCCAGCAGTTTAATGTTCCTGAAACCATCCAGTCATCAGTGTCCACACTGCAGCCTTGAGCTCCTGGTTCCTGAGGCTGTAGATGAGAGGGTTCAGGGCTGGAGGCACCACTGAGTACAGAACTGACAGGGACAAATCCAGGGATGGGGAGGAGATGGATGGGGGCTTCAGGTTCGCAAACACTGCAGTGCTGAGGAACAGGGAGACCACAGCCAGGTGAGGGAGGCAGGTGGAAAAGGCTTTGTGCCGTCCCTGCTCTGAGGGGATCCTCAGCACAGCCCTGAAGATCTGCACATAGGAGAAAACAATGAACACAAAACAGCCAAGTGTTAAGCAGGCACTAACACCAAGAAGCCCAAGTTCCCTGAGGTAGGATTTGGAGCAGGAGAGCTTGAGGATCTGGGGCACCTCACAGTAGAACTGGCCCAGGGCATTGCCCTTGCACAGGGGCAGGGAAAACGTATTGGCCGTGTGCAGCAGAGCACTGAGAAAGGCACTGGCCCAGGCAGCTGCTGCCATGTGGGCACAAGCTCTGCTGCCCAGGAGGGTCCCGTAGTGCAGGGGTTTGCAGATGGACACGTAGCGGTCGTAGCACATGATGGTCAGGAGGGAAAATTCTGCTGACATGAAGAACATAAAGTAAAAGAGCTGAGCAGCACATCCTTCATAGGAGATGTGTCTGGTGTTCCAGAGGGAATTGTGCATGGCTTTGGGGACAGTGGTGCAGATGGAGCCCAGGTCGCTGAGGGCCAGGTTGAGCAGGAAGAAGAACATGGGGGTGTGCAGGTGGTGGCCGCAGGCTACGGCGCTGATGATGAGGCCGTTGGCCAGGAGGGCAGCCAGGGAGATGGTCAGGAAGAGGCAGAAGTGCAGGAGCTGCAGCTGCCGCGAGTCTGCCAATGCCAGCAGGAGGAAGTGGCTGATGGAGCTGCTGTTGGACATTTCCTCACTCTGGACATGGGAACTTGTTCATGGAGAAAAAGTTATTGAGGAGTTAGAAGAGATGACTGTACCAAAATCAAAACCATTTCCCATACACCCTCCGCTGTAACACACACAAACATATTTTGGTGTTTCAAAGTTCTGAGGTTTTCGTTTTAAGCTCCCCCCATGTCTCTCCTGGTATTCTTGGATATCAGAAACCCTCAGCATTTCTGCTGCCCTCTGGTAGAGCAGAGTGAGTTCCTTGAGGCAAGATGATCAATGGAGACTGAGGGAAAATGATCTGTCCCTTCATTCTGTTCAGAATTTCTCTGGGCTTTCATATTTCTCAAATGGAGGATGTTCACACTCCCGTGTTCTCCATAAAGATCACCAGATATGGCTGAGAGCAGATAGATCCACCACAGCCCAGCACCATTTTTCTATCCAAGTATTCACATTGCTCATTTCACCACCCCAACAACATTTTCAGTGTCAGAACACCTCTCCTGTTCGTCTTAGGTGTTTCAGATAACACAAAGATACTTTAGGAGAGGTTTGCATCATGGATTGAAGCTCCCAGCTTGGACTGAAATCTCAGAGACATTTCCAAGTGTCCCAGTGATGGCATTGGAGTAAGGCAGATCCAGCTCCTTCCCCAGCTGCACTGACAGCATTGCCCACAGCCAGGCACTGGGGACAGCGTCACCCTGAGCCAGCTGTGCCCCCTCCCAGAGCCCCCAGTGCCGGGCAGCTGCTCCCAGCCCTGTGCTCTGCAGAGGGAACTGGGCCCGGGGCTGCAGAGCTGCCCCACGGCTCTGCTGCAGCTCTGCCTGCACAGGAGGGGCTTCACACCTTGGACCCCCGGCCCTGAGGGCAGAGGCTTGGCTGGGGGACAGGAGTGAGGGGGCTTGTTCAGAGGGAGGGGCTGCACTGCAGGGGATCCTATGGAAATCTCTGAACTCTCCCTGCCACCACATTTCTGGGTTTTGTTTTCTCTCGTTGCCTGATCTTCTCTCTGTGTCCTGGGGATTTTCCTGTAGTTGTTTCCCTGTGCCTGATCTCTCCCTGCCAGCACTCACAGCTCCCAAATCTCTGTGCACTCTCCTTGGCCCTACAGAACCCTGCCTGTTTGCAGGGCACTGGCTTGGGGCAGGTTCTGTTTGCAGCTTAGAGAAAGGACAGGTCAGACGGAGCCTGATGGGTCCAGCAGAGGGGATGCTGGTGCTGTGCATGGGCAGAGTGACTGAAAACACATCAGGAATCGCCTGTGAGACTATTGATCACTAAAAGTAACACTTCGGATGTCTCAAGCACTTATCAACATTTATAATATCTTTAATATTTATACACCCCTTCCCACTGTCCTCCAATAGTAGGAAACTGAATACAAAGTCTTAGGAAATGTCTTCATTTTTATCAAAATCTTTGTCTTGGAAATATTCTATGACTGATCATAAACCCACAACATGTCAGAGCTTCATGAGAATTTCACCTCGTCTCCCCCAGAAACACTCAGAGAGTTGTACTCACCGAGTCTGCAGGCATTGGGATGTTCCAGCTTTAGGAGATGACTGCAGGAGCTGCAGCTGCATTGTCCTGCAGCCAGAGGCTTCCTGTGTCAAGGGCTGGGAGTGATTCTGCCCCAGGCATTTCTGAGCACCTTACCAGTCCTGACTGATTGAAGCTCTCTGTGCCTCTGTGCTGTGCCTGGGGTGGCTGCAGGCAGTGCCCCAGCCCTGCTGGCCTGTGCACAGGAGCTGCTCATGAAGAGAAAGGTGTTTTTGAAACTCTTCTTGGTTGCCAGGATATCCCTCTGTGCCAGGAGCCCAGCCCAGCTCATCAGCACAGACACAGCACAAGGACTTTAATGACCCTCTTGGGGTTTGTGCTGAGGCCCTGAACATCAGTCCCTGAGAGGGAGCTGAAGAAACCTCTCAAGAACTCCAAGTCACAATCAAACTCCAAAATTTCCTAAAGTTTTAATGGGTCCCACTGAGAGACAAAACTGAGAAAGTATCTCCAGATTCCAGTCAGAGCAGGAAATTGGAGGCAGAGATGACAGGTGGGGACAAAGAGAAGCCAAGTCTTGGTGCCCTGGGGCACAGCAGGGTCTGTGCCACCAAGGGCTGGGAGGAGACACCTTGTCCTGAGCCACTGGGGCCTCCTGGCACAGCCCCAGCAAGGCTGGCCACTGGCACCCCTTGTCCTGCCCTCAGCATCCCCCCACATCCCAGTGGCCTCAGGGATCTGCTGGGACGAGTCCCTGGGGAGCCTTGGTCAGGAATGGCCCTGGAGGCTCCTTCATGCTCCCAGGGACTGCAGGTTTTTCAGAGGACTTTGGGTTTTGCTTTTGCCTTGGAGTCTCTGAGAACTTTGTGCAATCATGGCCTCCAATTATCTGCTTTAATTAGTCTCTTGAGGGCCTTTCTCAGTAACAACACTCAGTGGAGCTCATTAATGCTTCAAGGTACTTCAGTTTTTTAAGGTACTTTCTTTTTTCCTTTCTTCTCTCAGTCTCTCAGAGGTTTTTGGGTAATCATGGCCTCCCATTCCTTCCTCCAATGAGTCCATGAGGAGCCTGTGTTGGGGATGGACCTCAGTGGGACCCATTAATGCTTTGAGACACTTTGGGGTTTTCTTTTGACTTGGACTCCTGGAAAGGTTTCTGCAATCTCCTCTCAGGCTCTGAGGTTCAAGGGTTCAGCACCAAATGCACCAAGGGGCTGATTGGGATCAAGCAAATCCTGACAAACCATGGCTCTGCCTTGATTTCCCTCTGGTCTGGTGCCATTTATTAGGAAGATTTTCAAATCCAGTTATGGTGAAATATTTCCAAGAGCTTCTAAGAAATACCCATTCCTATTTTGAAGGGTGTATTTCATTGCTTTGTCTTTAGAGCAGAGGTGATTGCAGCATTCTGTGATTGATATTGATCCAGGGTCTCTCCTCAGGAGGTCTGGCCTGCTCACAGAAGCTGTGCCTTGAGGTCTGAGCCAGTGTGCACAACCTTGCTCCACATTCCCCAAGCCCATTCTGTCTGTCCTCACTCACCTGGGACCTGCTTTGCTTGGAGAACTGGCTACATTCAGGAAAAAGATGGTTTTCCTTTTTTTTTTTTTTTTTTTTTTTTTAAATCTAAAACCCCCAAATTTCCTCATTGAAAAGAGACACCTTTGATTAGTGTGTGTCAGCCCAAGCTGAAACCATTGAAGTTCCCCTTCCCCAAGGAAGAACCATGCAAGAACTCTTTTGGGCCTTTGGACTCATTGCTTCTATGAGGCCTTGCTGTGCCACCATGCAGTCTTGGTTCTGTGAGGTTCTGTTCTGTCACATGGACTTTTGGTTCCTTGGGTGTCCTTATTCTCAACAATGGTCTCTGTAGTTCCAAAGTGTCACAATGGACCCTTGGTTCCACGAGGTTCCTCAGTGTCAAAATGGAATCCTTGATTGCATGGGGCCCCAAAGTGTCACCATGGTCTCCTTGGCTCCACAAGGCCAGGCAGTGTCACAATGGCTCACAGGTTCCATGGGCCCCACAATGTCACAGTGGACCCTTGGTCCCATGAGTTTTCATTGTGTGACAATGGTCTCCTTGGATCTGCAGTGTCACAATGGTTCTTTGGCTTCATGTCCCCCATTGTGTCACAATGAACTCTTGGTTCCATGGGGCCCCACAGTGTCACAGGGGTTTCCTTGGTTCTGTGATGTTCTGCAGTGTCACAATGGATGTTTGGTTCCATGTACTCCACACTGTCACAGGGGTCTCCTTTTCCCTGTGGTAACCAGCAGAGCCAAATGCCTGGGAAGAAGGAGGGGAGGACATTTGGAATGATGGTTTTTGTCTTCCCAGGGCACAGTGACGTGGGGTGGGGCCCTGCTGTCCTGGAGATGGCTGAACACCGGCCTGCCCATGGCAGGGCTGAGAGACAACAACCTCTGTGCATGGAACTACAACAGCAGAGAGCTCAGGCTGAAGGCTGGGTTTAAAAGACTGTCACCATCACAGGAAACATGAATGTGAGAGGAAAGATGTGTGTTCATGTCTTTACAAATCATTTGGTGTGTGAAGGGATGGGTGTTAATGTCTTTGAAATGGGTTGTAACATTTCTACTGACTTTCAGCAGCAGGTTTGTTACCAGGCCCAGAGAGCTTGGCTCCTCAAACAGACAAGAGTCTGCACAAGGCTGAACTTCTGAACTTTGGGGGGAAATGCCAGGTTCAAGGGGGGATATGGGGCAGGATGTTCAGGAAGGCTTTACCTTCCTAGTGCCTCGGCCAGTGGGGAAAGGAAGAGGGCAACGTGCAGCCGGGAGTTCAGGATAAAAGGAGGCTGCGCCCTCTGAAACCTGGAGAGAGAAAACCCTGCAGGCATGTGCCCTGGTGAACTCTCTCCCTTTATTCAAATAAAGTTGAAGGACTGCTCTGTCTCCTTTTTGGACATAAACCTCTGGTGTTTGTGGATTCTCCTGACAGTGACAAGAGGGAATCTCATGGAACCAAGTGTCCACAGTTTCATGGTGCAGCCTCACAGAGCGCTGGAGACCATTGTGTCACAATGGGAACACATGGAACAAAGGCTCCATAGTGACACTGCAGGGCCTCATGGAATGCAAGAGATCATCCTGATGGAATGGAAACTCATGGATCCAAATGCCCACTGTTTTACAGCAGGGCCTCGTGGAATGCTGGAGACCATTGTGCTGCAAAGGAAATGCAGGGCACAAAAGCTCCATTGTGACAAACCTGGGCCTGATGGAACCAAGGAGACCACTGTGGTGCAATGGAATCTCATGGAACCAAGGGTCAATTGTCAGCACATCAGGTTCTCATAAAGCTAAGGAGAACATTGTGACACAGTAGAATCTCATGGAACCACGGTCCCATTGTGACAAAGCACAGCCTTATGGAAACCTGGTGCCACTGGGACATCTCCAGCCTTGGAGGAAGCAAGTGTCCATTGTGACACAGCCTAGTGAATCCCAGGAGAGCCCAGTGAGGCCATCAAATCTTGGAGATCCAAGTTTCAATTTTAAACACAGTGGAGCCTCATGGAACCCAGGAGAGCATTGTAACTCCATGGAATCACATGGAGGATAATGTCGACTGTTTCATGTTGCAGCTTGTTGGAGCACTGGAAACCATTCTGACACCATGAAAAATTGTGGAAAAAGAGGCTCTCTAGGGACACAGCAGGGCTTCATGGAATGCAAGAGATTATTGTGATGGAGTGGAAACTCATGGAATCAAGTGTCCACTGTTTCATGGTGCGACCTCATGGAACCAAGGAAACCATTGTAGTCCAATTGAATCTCAAAGAAACAAGGGTCAGTTGTCAACTTATTACTGATAAGTAAACCTTTCCAAAAGGAAGGCCTTGTAAAATCATGGCTCAAGCCTGTCACTTTGGCTAAGTAGAAAAGGACTGTGGGAAAGAGACTCAGCTGAATTAGGGATAGAAAAACGTTTCATAATCATTGCATGTTCACGTTGTTGTATGTGGTGGTTGATTGAATTACGTTTGTTATGTGTTAAAACTATGTAACTGATAATGGGCTAAATGCTTTAAAAGGTTAAAAGTTGCCTGGTTTTTGCAATAAAGCGTTTCTCCTTTGCAGCTGCCTGGGGACTCTGCATAACTACAGACCTTCATCCTCATCAGCCCATTGACCAAGTGGGGCCTCATGGCACACAGGTGCCACTGGGACATTGCCAGGCCTAGTGGGAACAAGGCTCCATTATTGCACAGCAGGGCCTCATGGCACCCAGGAGAGCACAGTGACACAATGGGATCTCATGGAAGCAAGTGTCCATTGTGACACAGCAGGGCCTCATGGCACCCAGGAGAGCACTGTGACACAATGGGATCTCATGGAAGCAAGTGTCCATTGTGACACAGCAGGGCCTCATGGCACCCAGGAGAGCACTGTGACACAAGGCAGTCTGGGGAACACAAGTGTCACCTGCAAACACAGTGGGGCCTCATAGAAGCCAGGTGCCACTTGGATACTGCCAGGGCACGTGGAACTCAGTGTCCATTGTGACACAGCACAGCCTCATGGACATGGACACAGCAGACCATTGGGACAACCTGGAATCTCATGGATCCAAGGCTCTACATTGACAACGTGGAGCCTCATGGGACACAGGTGCCTCTGGGACACTGCCAGCTCTTGTGGAATCCAGTGTCCATTGTGACACAGCACAGCCTCATGGAAACATGGGGACCATGGTGACACAATGGAATCTCATGGAAGCAAGTGTCAATTGTGAACACAGCACAGCCTCATGGAACCCAGGGCAAGTGGGACCGTGCCATGGCTCATGGAAACAAGGGGCCATTGTGACACAGCAGGGCCTCTTGGAACCCAGGAGAACATTGTGAGCAATGGAATCTGATGGAGCCAAGTGTCAATTGTCAAAACAGAAAGACCTCATGGAACCCAAGTGACCATTGTGACTCCATGGAATCTCATGGAACAAACTGTCAGGTGTAACACAGCAGGGTGTCATGGAGCACAGGTGCCATTGGGACATTTCTAAGGCTCATGCAAGCATCCACTGTGCCAGAGCCAGGCGTAATGGAACACAGGAGAACATTGTTACCCAATGGAATCTCATGGAACCAAGTGTCCACTGTTTCACAGTGCAGCCTTATGGAGTGGTGGAGACCATTGTGTTGCAATGGAATATCCTTAGACTGTTGTGACAAACCTGGGCTTTATGAAACCAAGGAGACCACTGTGATGCAATCGAATCTCAAGGAACCAAGGGTCAATTGTGAAAACATCAGGATCTCAGGAAAATAAGGAGAACATTGTGACACAGTGGAATCTCGTGGAACCAAGTCTTTATTCTGACTGTGGGGCCGAGTAGGAGACAGGTGCCATGGGGACATTGTCAGCTCTTGTGGGATCCAGTGTCCATTGAGACACAGGGCAGGTCATGGAAATACAAGGAGTGTTCTGAGGCAATGAAACCAAGGTCAATTCTGACAGAGAGGGGCCACATGGAACACAAGGGCCATGGAAATATTGCCAGGCCTAGTAGAAACAAGACACAACTGTGGCAGAAAAAGGCCTCATGTGATCTAGGAGAGCACTGTGAAATAATGGAATCTCATGGAAGCAAGTGTCCATTGTGACATGGCAGGGCCTCATGGAACCCCCTGGGACATTGCCAAGGCTTGTGCAAGCAAGGCTCCACTGTGACAAAGGACATCCTCATGGCACCCAGGAGACCATTGTGGCACAATGGATTCTCATGGAACCAAGAATCCATTGGGACAAACCGTGGCCTGATGGAAACCCAGTGCCACTGGGACATCTCCAGCCTTGGAGGAAGCAAGTGTCCATTGTGACACAGCACAGCTTTGTGAATCACAGGAGAGCACAGTGACACCATGGAATCTTGGGGAGCCAAGTGTCAATTGTAAACACAGCGGGGACTCATGGACGCCAGGAGAACATTGTGACCCTATAGAATCTCATGGAACCAAGTCTGAATTGTTGCAAAGAGGGACCTCATGGAAACCACTGTGACACCGTGGAAACACTTGGAAGCAAATGTCCACTGTTTCATGTTGCACAAATGAACAAGTTAGAGCTCTGGAGACCATTGCGACACAATGGAAACATGTGGAACAAAGGGTCCCTAGTGACACTGCAGGGCCTCATGGAATGCAAGAGACCACTCTGATGGAATAGAAATGCATGGATTCAAGTGTCCACTGTTTCCCATTGCAACCTCATGGAACCAAGGAGACCATTGTGGTACAATGGAATCTCAAGGAAACACGAGTTAATTGTCAACCTATTACTGATGACTAAAACTCCATGTTGGATTCCTGAGTTGTGGACCCACTCAAAACAGGCTCCTCCATAAGGTGCAGCCAGGGGGTTTTGTCACCCTGGCCTCGGATCAAATCTTGCAGCCCCAGCCATGGTGGCCCAGCCCCTGTGCAGGCCCAGCCCAGGACAGGAGCATTGCAGGTGGGAATGGCCCCTCTGCCTGGTGCCCATAACAGCCCTGGGGCTCTGTGCCCCATGGCCTCCCTGCTGGGCAGCCTCTGCCAGCTCCTGCACAGCCCGTGGCACCTGTGGGCCTGCACTGACAGCCCTGCCCCGGGCTCTGCCGGGCTCTGGGCCAGCACAGAGGCCAGGCAGGGCTGGTCATGGTCAGGAACAGGCCCTGAGCCCTGCAGGAGGATGGAGGTGGGCCACAGCCAAACTCAGCCCAGGCCAAACCTGGGCTCAGCAGCCAGGGCTGGCAAGGGCTGGGGACAGAAGCTGGCAGTGACAAATGTCCTGGGCCCCCTCCCTGCTCTGTGCATGCCACCAAGGGCACAGAGCAGCCTCCTCTCTGGGCCACTTGCCTGTTTGCAATGCCTTCCCCAGGCGCTGGCCCTGCCCCACAAGGCCTGGGCTGAGTCCTGCCCCTGCCCGCTCAGCCAGGCTGACATGGACACTGCTGCTTTCTCTGGCAGGCTCTCTCAGGCCAGCCCAGCTCCCTGCAAGCTGTGCCAGCTGCCCTGAGCTCTGTGCAGCACCAAGGGCCTCTCCCCAGCACAGCCCAGCCGGCTCTGGCCCCACAGCTCTGCTCAGGCCAGGGGGCTCTGGGCAGTGGCCCCACGGCCTCAGCCCCTGCCAAGGACACAGCAGCAGCTGCAGCTCGGAGAGGACTCAGCCCCAGCCATGGGGGAAGGTGCTTGGCCAAGGCAAAAGGAGGCTCCCTGGGTGCCCTGCTCCCCTCTCCCTGAGCTCCTGAGAGCTCTGCAGCCCCTCCTGCCATCCCATCTGCCCAGGCCAGAACAACAGCCCCTGCCTTGGGGCCCTCCAGAGCTGCTCCTGCTCCAGGCCCCATCCCAGAGCTGGGGCAGCCAGAAAGCTGTGCCCATTTCTGTTCATTCCTGCTCTGATGAGGATGGATCCTCAGCCACTTGGAGGTTGCTGATGAATTTTACTACTCCAGAGGCCTCTTCTTTCTTGAGCTCTTCAGTTCACAAATTCAGTGACAAAGACAAACTTTTGTTCAAAACACCCAAACAAGAAAAGTCCCTGGGAATCATTTACGTTATCAATTCTTCTGTGGTTAATTAGACAGATTTCAGAAGTGTATTCCAAGTGACTATACTATATTGTAAACAGTGCAGAGAGAACAGTTTGTCCTGTAAAGATTTCTTTTCCTGTTTCTAGATGGATATATACAATGTTCCAATTATATTGAGCCTCAGAAACCGTCTAATGCAGTCTGTATAGATATGAAAATCAAGACCCGTCATGGCTGACAATCAATCACACTTTGTCCTCACCCCCTCCCCTGCATTTCCCTCATCCAAAAACTGTGACTCCTATGGATCAGGAATGGTGTGGCCAGCAGGAGCAGGGCAGTGACTCTTCTCCTGTGCTCAGCACTGGTTGGGCAGCACCTCGAATGCTGTGTCCAGTTCTGGGCCCCCAATTTAGGAAGGACATGGAGGGGCTGGAGCGTGTCCAGAGACAGACAACAAGGTTGGTGAGGGGTCTGGAACACAAGTCCTCTGAGGAGTGCCTGAGGGAGCTGGGGATGTTTATCCTGGAGAAGAGGAGGCTCAGGCAAGACCCCATCACTCCCTAAAACTCCCTGACAGGAGGGTGCAGCCAGGTGGATGTTGGGGTCTATTCCCAGAGAACAGTGAAAGGATAAGAGGACACAGCCTTAAAGCTGCACCAAGGGGATGTTTAGGCTGGACATTAGGAAATTAGGAAAAAGGGTGGTTGGGCATTGGAATGGGCTGCCCAGGGAGGTGGGTGAGTCACCATCCCTGGAAGTGTTTCAGGATGGACTGGATGTGGCACTGAGTGCCATGGTCTGGGTGACAAGGTGGTGTTGGGTCACAGGTTGCACTTGATGCTCTCCACGGTCTTTTCCAGCCTGGGTGATTCTGTGATGATTGTGACACTGCAGGGCCCTGGGGAACCAAGGGGCCATTGTGACACTGCAGGGCCTCATGGGACTGAGAGGACCATAGTGACACTGTGTACAACATGGCACCACAGAGCCAAGGGGCCACTGTGACACTGTGGGGCTACATGGAAGCAAGGAGTCCATTGTGAGAGTCTGGGTCCTGGTGGAACCACAGAAGCCATTGTGACACTGCAGGGCCCATGGAACCAAGGGGCCAGTGTTGCTCCTCAGGGACTCCTGGAATGAAGGAAACATGTTTGACACCATGGTGACCCTTGGGACCAAGAGGCCATTGTGACACTGTGGAACCAAGGAGAGCATTGCTGCACTGTGAGACCCCATGGAACCAAGGATCCATTGTGACACTGCAGGGCCCAAGGATCCATGGGACTTTGTGACACCCTGGGGTGCCATGGAACCAAAGAGACATTGTGACACTGGGAGGCCTCATGGAATCATGGAGACTATTGTAACTATCCAGGAGCTCAAGGAACCATGGTGACATGAAGTTGGCAGGCATAGTGGATGTTCTGGAGGGTTGGAGGGCTCTGCACAGGGACCTGGACAGGCTGGATCCAGGACCCAAATCCAACATGGTGAGGTTTAACAAGACCAAGTGCTGGGCCCTGCAATTTGGCTACAACAAGCCCTGCAGTGCTACAGGCTGGGGACAGAGTGGCTGGACAGCAGCCAAGCAGAAAGGGACCTGGGGGCACTGATGGACAGCAGGCTGGACATGAGCCAGCAGTGTGCCCAGGTGGCCAAGAAGGCCAATGGCTCCTGGCCTGGATCAGGAATGGTGTTGCCAGCAGGAGCAGGGCAGTGATTCTTCCCCTGTATTTGGTAGTGGTTGGGCAGAGCCTCGAGTGTTGTGGCTGGTTCCAGGTCCCCCAATTTAGGAAGGACATGGAGGGTCTGGAGAGTGTCCAGAGAAGGGCACCAAGGCTGGTGAGGGGTCTGGAGCACAAGTCCTGTGAGGAGTGGCTGAGGTTGCTGGGGATGTTTATCCTGGAAAAGAGGAGGCTCCGGGAGACAAGGTGGTGTCAGGCCACAGGTTGGACTTGATGATCTCCAGGATCTTTTCCAGCCTTGCTGATTCTGTGATTCTCTGAAACCACCCTTGGAGCATGTGCAGGATGAGCCCTGGGCTTCCTCTTCACAAGGTCCAGCAGCCCAGGTCCCTCAGCTTCTCCACACAGGCCCCAAAGCCCATCCTGCCAGTTTTGCAGAGCCTCTCCAGCCCCTCCTCAATGCCCAGAACAGGGAGCCCCACACCCAGACACAGCAGCCCAGATGTGCCACCCTGGCCTGTGGTGCCTCTGGCAAGGGAGTAGCACGAGGCACTGCAGGACCCTGCAGACAATTCCTGCAGCACTTGGAGGATGATCCTGCTCCCCAAGGGATGTTCCCATGGTGCCAACTGAGGAACTGAAATGGGGAGTGGGGCCAGAGAGGAAAGGAAAACAGGGATGGACTGTTTGCAGAGGAGGAGATAGGATGGGCAAGAGGAGGAAATCTACACAAAGAAAGAGTAAAGAAAGCAAAGGTGAAGCAAAGGAAATGTTCAGGGCAGTTTGGGGATGGCTGCCAGGCAGCCCTGCCTCTGAGCAACAACGTCTGCAGTGGGACAGGAAACTCACAGCTGATGGGAACAAACTTTCTGGCTGACTTCAGAGGCCACAACAAACCTGAGTGGTTTCCCTGCTGTCCCCAGCCCTTGCTGGCCCAGGGGCTGATGGCATTTGTGCTCACTCAGCTCCATGTCCCCACAGCAGCACCATGGGGGTGCTGACCCTGCTGTGTGCAATGCAAACAGGGGCTCTTGAGCCAGTGCTGCCGTGTGTGTGCCTGCAAGGATGCGGCTCCTGTGTGAGCTGGGGGAGAGGCCAGGGCTGCAGAGGGGGGATGTTGTTGGCAGGTGCATGAGGATGCTCTGGGACGCTGCCCTGGGGTGTCCAGTGCAGTGGGGATGGATCAGCCCCTGCTCTGCTGCTCCTTGCCAGGGTGTCCCACTTGCAGGGACCTTGCAGAGCACCAGCCATGCTGTTTGCCCCCAGCCTGCCCATGGCCAGCCTGGGGCTGCTCCCGGGGCTTTTCTGTGTTCAGCATTGGGCTGGCCAAGTGTTGTGGAGAGAGCCTGGCCAAGGAGCCTGGAGCCCCCAGGCCCTGCCCTGAGGCGTCAGCGCTGCCCCAGCAGTGCCCATGGCCTGTCCCTACTGCAGCCCTGGCACTGCCACCCCCAGGGCTGTGCCCGGCCCCGAGAGCACTCAGGCCCTGCAGCAACACGAAGGCCAGGAGGGCAGCGGGGCAGTGGCACGGGAGCAGCACTGGCAACACCAAGTGCTGCTGCTGCTGGGCACAGCTGCTGTGCCAGCACTGATCTGCCCCCAGCTCTGCACACAGACATTGCTGCTGCGGCTCCAGAGAAGGGAACAAAAAGGGCATCTCTGGATAAAACTTTGCTGTAAGATTCTTTAGTTCATTTAATGCCATAGAGGGTACAGCTCCTCATTGACACTGTGGGTCACAGTAAAGGTGGAAAAATTTAAAATGAAATATGACACAAGCAATGGCATTTCTTTGTGGAATATATTGAAAAACTAAAACAAAGAAAAAGAAAGAACAAACCAACAACCAAACCAACAAGAATAATCAAATATGACTTTGATTACAAGTGATTGCATAAATTGGCCAGCAGTTTAATGTTCCTGAAAACATCCAGTCATCAGTGTCCACACTGCAGCCTTGAGCTCCTGGTTCCTGAGGCTGTAGATGAGAGGGTTCAGGGCTGGAGGAACCACTGAGTACAGAACTGACAGGGACAAATCCAGGGACGGGGAGGAGATGGATGGGGGCTTCAGGTTCGCAAACACTGCAGTGCTTAGGAACAGGGAGAGCACAGCCAGGTGAGGGAGGCAGGTGGAAAAGGCTTTGTGCCGTCCCTGCTCTGAGGGGATCCTCAGCACAGCCCTGAAGATATGCACATAGGAGAAAACAATGAACACAAAACAACCGAGTCCTAAACAGGCAGTAACAGCAAGAAGCCCAAGTTCCCTGCGGCTAGAGTGTGAGCAGGAGAGCTTGAGGATCTGGGGGATTTCACAGAAGAACTGGCCCAGGACATTGCCCTTGCACAGGGGCAGGGAAAATGTATTGGCTGTGTGCAGCAGAGCACTGAGAAAGGCACTGGCCCAGGCAGCTGCTGCCATGTGGGCACAAGCTCTGCTGCCCAGGAGGGTCCCGTAGTGCAGGGGTTTGCAGATGGACACGTAGCGGTCGTAGCACATGATGGTCAGGAGGAAATACTCTGCTCCAAGGAAGAACAGAAAGAAAAAGAGCTGAGCTGCACATCCTGAGTAGGAGATGTGTCTGGTGTTCCAGAGGGAATTGTGCATGGCTTTGGGGACAGTGGTGCAGATGAAGCCCAGGTCGCTGAGGGCCAGGTTGAGCAGGAAGAAGAACATGGGGGTGTGCAGGTGGTGGCCGCAGGCTACGGCACTGATGATGAGGCCGTTGGCCAGGAGGGCAGCCAGGGAGATGGCCAGGAAGAGGCAGAAGTGCAGGAGCTGCAGCTGCCGCGAGTCTGCCAATGGCAGCAGGAGGAAGTGGCTGATGGAGCTGATGTTGGACATTTGATGTGTCTCAGCATGGGGATCTGTAAGAAGAGTAATCATGGAATAGTTCAGTATGGAGAGGACTTGAAATATCCCAGCCCAGCTTGGTGGCACTTTCCCTCCACTGCCTGCCCAGGGCTCTGTGCCTGGAGCTGTCCCTGCCAGCAGCTGCTTCCCTGTGCCCAGGGCTGGGCCCTGCCATTGCTGCCAGAGCCCAGCCCAGCCCTGGGGTCTCAGCTCTGCCCTGCAGACCCCTCCCAGCACAGGACACTGCCCAGGGCCAGCTCTTCCTCTGCAGTCTCTGTTGGCAACGTCACAGCAACCCTGAGGAGGCTGGAAACGTCACACTAATGCTGCCTGTAAGGGACCTTTTGCTGATCTCTGTGACTGACTGCTTTATTAAGATCTGAGAAATAAATTTCTTATTTCTCCCTACCTGAACTTAGAGATAAATATCTATATGCAATTTCCCATCTAGGCAACCCAGAGCAGTAGGCTAAAAAAGCAGAATTTTCCTTTTTATGTAGCTCCTGAATTGCTGTGCTCCCTATATAATCTACTTGGAAATGTTCTGGAGTTAAATGTCATGCTGGGAGCAGTCCTGAACAATGCAGCATCCTCAACACACAAGGACAACACTTCCAAGCATTACCAGCTGTCTCCTTCCACCCAGACCTTGTCCCCCAGTGCTGGGAGCAGCTCTCAGGGCTGGCTGAGAGCTGTCCCTGGCAGGCAGCAGAGTCCCTGCCCCAGCACAGCGCCCTGGGCTGCAGGACCCTGCTCTGCACCACAGCCCTGGGCACCCCTGGCTGCTCTACACAAGAGATCATCAGAGAATGTACTCACAGAGTCTGCAGGCATTGGGATGTTCCAGCTTTAGGAGATGACTGCAGGAGCTGCAGCTGCATTGTCCTGCAGCCAGAGGCTTCCTGTGTCAAGGGCTGGGAGTGATTCTGCCCCAGGCACTTCTGAGCACCTTCCCAGTTCTGACTGATTGAAGCTCTCTGTGCCTCTGTGCTGTGCCTGGGGTGGCTGCAGGCAGTGCCCCAGCCCTGCTGGGCTGGGAGAAGAGCTGATCATCAAGAGAAATGTGTTTTTGAAGCTCTTCTTGGTTTCCAGGAGCACCTTCTGTGCCAGGAGCCCAGCCCAGCTCATCAGCACAGACACAGCAAAAGGACTTTAATTATCCCTCTTGGGGTTTGTGCTGAGGCCCTGAACATCAGTCCCTGAGAGGGAGCTGAAGAAACCTCTCAAGAACTCCAAGTCAGAATCAAACTCCAAAATTTCCTAAAGTTTTAATGGGCCCCACTGAGGGATATGACTGAGAAAGTGTCCCCAGGTTCGTTAGAGCAGGTAATTGGAGGCAGAGATGACAGGTGGGGACAAAGAGAAGCCAAGTCTTGGTGCCCTGGGGCACAGCAGGGTCTGTGCCACCAAGGGCTGGGAGGAGACACCTTGTCCTGAGCCACTGGGGCCTCCTGGCACAGCCCCAGCAAGGCTGGCCACTGGCACCCCTTGTCCTGCCCTCAGCATCCCCCCACATCCCAGTGGCCTCAGGGATCTGCTGGGACGAGTCCCTGGGGAGCCTTGGTCAGGAATGGCCCTGGGGACTCCTTCATGCTCCCAGGGACTGCAGGTTTTTCAGAGGACTTTGGGTTTTGCTTTTTCCTTGGCGTCTCTGAGAGCTTTGTGCAATCATGGCCTCCAATTATCAGCTTTAATTAGTCTCTTGAGAGGCTTTGTCAGTAACAACACTCAGTGGGGCTCATTAATGCTTCAAGGTTCTTCAGTTTTTTAAGGTACTTTCCTTTTCCTTTCTTCTCTGAGTCTTTGAGAGAGTTTTGGGCAATCATGGCCTCCAATTCTCTCCTCCAAGGAGTCCATGTGGAGCCTGTGTTGGACCCATTAATGCTTTGAGACACTTTGGGTTTTTCTTCTGAGTTGGACTCCTGGAAAGATTTGTACAATCTCCTCGCAGGCCCTGATGTTCAAGGGCTCAGCACCAAAGACACCAGGGAGTTCATTGGGATCAAGCAAGTCCTGACAAACCATGGCTCTGCCTTCATTTCCCTCTGGTCTAGGGCAGTCAATTAAAAATGTTTCCTACTATAGTTATGGAGAAATACTTCAAACAGCTTCTAGGAGATATTTAGTAATATTCTAGTGGGTATATTTTATTACATTTCTGTTTAGAGCAGAGGTGATTGCAGCATTCTGTGATTGATATTGATCCAGGGTCTCTCCTCAGGAGGTCTGACCTGCTCACAGAAGCTGTGTCTTGAGGTGTGACCTAGTTTGAACAACCTTGCTGCACATTGCCCAACCCCATCCTGGCTGTCCTCACTCACCTGGGACCTGCTTTGCTTGGAGAGCTAGCTGTACACAGCCAAAGAGGATATTTTCCTTTTCTAATTTTTTTTTAATAATCTAAAGCTCTTTAATTTCCCCATTGAAAATAGACACCTTCCTTTAGTGTGTGCCAGCCCAAGGTTCCACCAAGGAGGTTTCTCTTCTCCAGGGCAGAGATATTCAAGGAATCTTAGAGATCTTTGGAGTCCTTGGTTCCACAAAGCATTGCTGTGTCACCATGGACTCTTGATTCTGTGAGGTTCTGTAATGTCACAATGGATGTTTGGTTCCATGGGGCCCCACAGTGTCACAGGGGTCTCCTTTTTCCTGTGGCACCCAGCAGCAAACCCCACTGCCAGGGCCAAATGCCTGGGAAGAAGGAGAAGGGGATGTTTGGAGTGATGGTTTTTGTCTTCCCAGGGCACAGTGACGTGGGGTGGGGCCCTGCTGTCCTGGAGATGGCTGAACACCGGCCTGCCCATGGCAGGGCTGAGAGACAACAACCTCTGTGCATGGAACTACAACAGCAGAGAGGTTGTCACAATCCGCTATTAATACAGAGTGGGGGTCGTGATGGTTCGTTTGATCTCAGAGGTGCAAACAGGCAAATAGCAAGGGACAAAATCAGTTTATTCAACAACAGCAATGCATTTTTATTAAATGCCAACAACTCAGTTGTGATAGAGGGGAGAGATACAGGAAACAAAGTATAGAGAGAGAAAAAGAAGGGGATGGGAAAATAGCTACCAACAGACGAGATGGACGTCCCCATGGACCAGCCAATGGACGAGTCTTCATCCGTGGGGAGATCTCAAGGGTCTGCTCCAGAGGGTTGCTCTTTTATAGTCCTTCTCCAAAGCAAGTGGCCTCTGGCCAAAAAAGTGGGAAGATTTATGGACCATTGTGTGGTGCTGCAGGAGACAAGTGCCATTGGGCAGTACATGCAGTCTCCAGTTGGTACAACACAATCTCTGGTTGGTGCCATGACAGCACAGTCCAGTGAACACAATACACCAGCACACAGGCACCTGACAAGCATCCATCGTGGCCAGGCCAGGAAACCATTGTCCAGAGCCAGCCTGGGTGGGGGTCCTCGAGGTCTCCTTGCAACGGTTGAGAGGCAAAATCGAGGGAAACTTCAGACCAACCCTTACACAGGTCAGGCTGAAGGGTGGGCTTAAAAGACTGTCACCAGCACAGGAAATATCAATGTGAGAGGAAAGATGTTTGCTAATGTCTTTACAAATCATTTGGTGGGTGATGGGATGGGTGTTAAGGTCTCTGAAATTGGTCATAGCATTTCTACTGACTTTGGGCAGCAGGTTTGTTACCGGGCCCAGCCAGCTTGGCTCCTGACACAGACAAGGGTTTTCACTGGTTTATACTGATTTTTACCCATTTACCTTGTTTGTAGAGGTCCATACTGGTTTTTTTCTTGTCTATACTGGTTTGTACTGGTTACTACTGGTTTGCATTACACAGTCGGTTATTGTTTTTTACTGGTTTTTACCACTTATACTGGTCCATACTGGTCCATACTGGTCTGGACTGGTTTATACAGGTTTCAGGGTGCTGTTGGAGCTGTCGTTCATGGGGCAGATCCTGGGGCTGAATCCCAAATCCTACGGGGTGTGGCACCACCAGGGCTGGGTGCTGGGCCGCGCTGCAGCGCCCCCTGCTGGCTGGGAGGATCAGGCACTGTGCTTGCACCTCCTGGTGACCAACCCTGCAACTGTGAGTGGGTTGTACTGGTTTGTATTGGTTTGTACTGGTTTGTGCTGGGATGGGGTCCAGGGGGTGCTGGGATGGGGCTGGAGTCACTGGGTTATACTGGGTTATACTGGGTTATACTGGGTTATACTGGGTTATACTGGGAGAGAGTGTGTGAGTGTCCGGGAAGACTGAGCACTGTGTGTACTGGCTGTACTGGGTTATACTGGTTTGTACTGGGATGGGGTGCTGGGTTGTTACTGATTTGTACTGGGTTCTACTGAGAAAGGGAGCAGGGGTGTGTGAGTGCCCCCTGCTGGCTTGGAGGACCTGGTGGCCAACTGTGAGTTATACTGGTTAATACTGGGATGCGGTGCTGGGGGTCACTGTGTTATACTGGGATGTGGTCCTGGGAGTGACTGGATTGTAGTGGTTTATATTGGGTTCTACAGGGATATTCTGGATTTTACTGGGTTAAACTGGGGTGTAATGGGTTATACTGGGAGGGAGCTTAGGGATGCTTGGCACTCCACTGGGAGCAGCTTTTGGGGATGCTGGCCTTACTGATTTATACTGGAATGGGACTTTGGACCTACTGGGAGTGACTTCAGGTTGTGCTTACTGGTTTCTACTGGGAGCTGCCGCAATGGGCTCAGGGGCTCAGAGGTGGCTCCCAGTGCTTACTGGTTTATACTGGTGCCCTCCCAGTATAAACCTGGGAGCCCCAGGACCACACTGGGAATGGGTTTGGGTGCATGAGGCCTTACTGGTTTATACTGGGAGCTGCTGCCACAGGCCTCAGGAGCTCGGGAGTGGCTCCAAGTGCTTACTGGTTTATACTGGTGCCTTCCCAGTCCACACCTGGGAACACTGGTAGGCACTTGTGGCCAGGCAGGACCTCAAGGCTGAGCTGGACTTCACCCGGGCCTTGCTGAGCCGCAGCTTCTCCAAGTTCTCAGCCTGGAAACACTGCCTGTGGCTGCTGATGCCCACCAGGAGCTACAGCAAGGGCACTGCCCCCTGGAAGGCTGAAGGAAGGTGAGGGATTCCTCAAAAAAACTCCTCCAATTTTGCGAGATCCCCAAAATTTTCCAGCCCATCCCTTGCCTAAAGTGGGAGCTGGTGGGTTCTGTTGCATTGAATGGGTAGATCTGGTGTTCCTAAATCCCTATTGACTTCAATGAGTAGATCTGGTTTCCCTAAATCCCCATTGACTTTAATGGGTAGACCCGAACTCCTGGATACCTGGGTGCCCCTATTGAGATATTGGGAGTTCCCCCGGTGTCCCCCTGAGATTTTGGGGTGCCTCTTTTGCCCACCCCAGAGCTGGGGCTGCTGCAGAATACCATCTTCACCAACCCCAAGGAGCAAAGCACTTGGCTGTACCTGATCTGCATCCTCTCCAGAGGTAACTCAGGGCTCCCTCTCACCCCTGATGTCCTCACCTGGACTTTTGGGGTACCCCTGAATGTAGGGGTGACCCCTGACAGCCCTGCAGCTGCCAAGGGTCATCTGTGTCCACGTCGACTGGGAGGACAGTGGCCATCATCTTCTCCTGGCCTGTCAGGGTGTCAGGGCACTTGGGTGCCCCAAAAATAACCTGAATATCCCCAAAAAATTATCTGGGTACACCTGGATGCTGCCCAAAATAACCTGGATCCCGCCAAGCAATCACCTGGGTACACCTGGGTATGCCCAAAAATCACCTGAGTACCCCTAGAAATCACCTGGATACACCTGGGTACCCCTTGGACACCTGGATCACCAAAAACCCCTGGACCCCCAAAAACGAGTGTCTCAAACATCCTTATTGCTCTGATTGCATAGACCTGGTGTCCCTAAACCTTATGACTTTTAAAGGCTAGACCCACTGTCCCTAAATTCCTGTTCATTTCAATGAGATAGACCTGGAGTCCTGTTTATCTCCATTTATCTCTACAAATCCCTCCCAGTGGTCCCACTTTTGCTTCAGTGCTCCCAGTCACCCCAGTGTCCCCTCTTAGCCCTTCCCAGTGCTCCCAGTTTAAACAGTAACTCTTCCCAATCAAGCCCTGTCAATGGGTAGACCTGGTGTCCCTAAAATCCCTATTGACTTCACTGGTGTAGACCTGGTGTCCTTCAATCCCTTTTTACTTCAGTGGGCAGAGCTGATGTCCCAACATTTTTGGCGCCAAAAATCCCAATTTTGGGCTTGGAATTCCCAGCTTTCAGGCTGAAAATGGACATTTTTGGGCTTACCTGGAGGCACAGCTCCAGCATAGACAGCAGGTGAAGGATCAGGGACTCGGGATTGGCCTCCAGGAATTCATCCAGGACATCCAGAGTACTGGCACTGCAATCCTGGAGTGGAAATTCCCAGAATTCAGCCCAAGATTTCCTCCAAATTTACTCAAATTTCCCTATTTTAGGGCCAAATTTCCTCAAAACCCCCTTGATTTTAATGGATAAACCAGGTGTCCCTAAATCCATATTGACTTTAATGGAATAGACCTGGTGTCCATAAGTCCCTATTGATTTCATTAGTCATGTCTGATGTCAAAAAAATGTCTTTTGGGAGATTGATATTACAAGAGATGAGGCAACTGAGAGACATTGTAAAAGATGGTTTATGGCCTCATGGAAGAATGAGACATATCAGAAGCTGCTTAATTCTTAGTTACAATGCCTTATGTTAGTTTTTGAGCCAATCAAATATTTCTGTGAAGTTTGCCAGCATCCTTTTACACTAATCATTAATTGCTTTCCTTCTCATGCCTTTGCCGCAATGCATCATTTTTCAACCAATCCTAGAACACTTCACAAACCTACACTGATAAACCATAAACTTCTAACTAACTTTATAACAGGTTCTATTGCTAAGCTTTAAAATCTTTTATTATCTTACTTAACATACTGATTTGCTTACATAATGCATATTTCTGTTTGCTTAAAATATATTTCTACTTAAACTAAAAATTATATTCTTGTTTTATATCAATTTTCTTTTTCATGCTCTGATTCCCCCAGCCTTCTCCAAGGTCTTAGGTCAAACCTTGGATCCATCTCAATCTCTGAGCCTGTATGCACAAGGCCCTGAGAGCTCTCCATGCCTGCATTTCCCACCCCACCTGTCATCTCTGCCTCCAATTTCCTGCTCACACTGGAACCTGGGGACACTTTCTCTGTTGTGTCCCTCAGTGGGACCCATGAACAGTATCAGAAACTTTGGAGTTCGATTTTGACCAAATTCTTCAAGATTTCCTAGCAAACGATTCTACCTTGATTTCCCTCTGGCCTGGTGCAGTTCATTCGGAAGTTTTTCAACTCCAGTTATGGAGAAACATGTCAAAGACCTTCTTAGAAATATCCATTCCAATTTTAGTGGGTGTATTTTATTACTGTCCTCTTTAGAGCAGAGGTGACTGCAGCATTCTGTGATTGGTATTTGTGAGAAATGGATTTGTAAAGGATTCTCAAAGCCTGACTGAAAGCTCACACACTCTGGTACATCTGGATGCAAACTCTGAGATAAGGTGTGCTGACTCAGAAAGGAATAGAGAAGACATTGCTGAGAGAGAGACTGAACTAGAAACAAGTTTCAAACAATGGCCTTGCAAAAAGATCAGATATTTTGGAGAATTAGAACTGTGAAAGATGCATTGTGGCAAGACCATGTGGAGTAAAATATTAGGTGATTGGTGTTAGTATTATTAGCACCATTGTGTGGAAAAAGGTGATAGGCTGAAAAACATTTATAAAATATTGTAACCAGGAAATAACTTGGCTTTTTATAGAATGGCATTAAGATTTACCTCTCTTATGTTTCACCTTTCAAGGAGTCTGATAATGGAATAAAATCTTTTTAAAACCCCTCTCAGTTGCCCCGTCTCTGTAGAGCTGGGATTTTCCAACAGTGCTGAGTCCCTGGACATCAGTCCCTGAGAGGGAGCTGAAGGAAAACTTCTCAAGAACTCAATGACATATTCAAACTCCAAAATTTCTTGAAATTTTAATTGGTTCCACTGAGGGATATGACTCAGAAAATCTCTCCAAGTTCCAGTTAGAGTAAAACATCGGAGGCACTGAAGACAGGGGGGACAAACAAGGGAAAGGTGTCTCTGATGCTGAGCAAACCTGGATGTGTTTCAGGAATGCAGAGGGCCAAGGGCTGAGCCCCAGCCCCTGGCAAGGCAGATCCTGTCCCTCCCTCATTGCTCAGGGCTCTTCCCGGGCCACTGGGCTCTGGGCATGTGCAATGCCAAGGGCAGCACCATGGGGCGGCCCCTGCCAGGCTGCTGAGCAGGGACAAGGAGGCAATGAGGCCCCAGCACAGCAAGGCTCACTTGTCCCCTGCTGGCCTCAGGCCCAGGGCCAGCCTGCATGGCCCAAGTGCTGCAGGAGTTGGCTGTGTCAGGGCCTTTCAGCTGCTGCCCATCCCTGTGCCCTCTGCAGCCCAGGCTGTCCTACGGTGTCCATGCCCTGCGCCTCTGTCCCTGCAGGCTGTCGTCATCCCCCGGCTGCCCCACCTCGCTGGCCCCTTCCTTTGCTGACAGCTCTGCCTCCTGCCTGCCTCTGCCTGGACACACAGAGCCTTGGCCTTGACACTAACAGAGTCCATTCAATTTTTATTGTGCCTGTGAACTTTCAGCAGAGGAACAAGGCATGCAGTGGCTGCTTTAACATCAGAGACTGTTGAAGGCAAAGAACAACACATGTGGCTCCAGGTTGCAGTTATAGAAAAATCAAGGATTGAATTGGGAGATTGGGGTGGGTTTTGTAGAAATGGGTGAATTGGAATACGCATGTAGTGACTGAATATAGGCAACACACTTGTAGAATGATATTTCCACATAAGGGCAGGAGTTATCCCACATTGGACCTCAGGTCTGAAAAAAATGATGCCCTCATTAACACCAAATTAGTGTTAAGGAGTCTTATTCTGATTTCTTGGAGATTTGGTAACAGCAGGGCCTCACAGAACCAAGGAGTCCAGTGTGACACTGTGGAACCTGAAGGAACAAAGGGGCCTTTTGACACTATGGGAGCTCACGGAACCAAAATCCATTTTGACAGAGTGGGGCCACATGGAACCTATGGTCCATTGTGACACTGTAGATCCAAGGAGGCCATGGTGACACTGTGGAACCTCCTGCATCCATGGGTGTATTGTGACACTGCAGGGCCTCACAGAACCAAGGAGTCCATTGTGACACTGCAGAACCACAGAGAACCAAGGTGACCATGTGTAAGGGTCGGTCCGAAGTTCCCCTCGATTTTGCCTCCCGACCGTCGCAAGGAGACCTCGAGGACCCCCACCCAGACTGACTCCGAACAATGGTTTACTGGCCGGGCCAAGGTGGATGCTCATGACTGTGTGCTGGTGTATTGTGTTCACTGGACCGTGCTGTCGTGGCACCAACCAGAGACTGTGTTGCATCAACTGAGGACTGATTGTCCGTACCTGTCTCCTGCAGCACCACACAATGGTCCATAAATCTTCCCACCTTTTGGCTAGAGGCCACTCGCTTTGGAGAAGGACTATAAAAGAGCGACCCTCTGGAAAAGACCCTTTGAGATCTCTCCACTGATGAAGACCCCTGAGATCTCCCCACGGACGAGGACTCGTCTATCGGATGACCCGCGAGGACGCCCGTCTCGTCTGTTGGTAGCTATTCTCCCATCCCTTCCTTTCCTTCCCCTTTCCTTATCCTGTACCTCTCCCCTTTACCGTAACTGAATTGTTGGCATTTGATGAAATGCATTGCTGTTGTTGACTAAACTGATTTTCTGTTGTTGAATAAACTGATTTTGTCCCCTGCATTTTGCCTGTTTGCACCTTTGAGATCAAAAGAACCATCACGACCCCCGCTCTGCATTAATAGCGGATCGTGACATTAAATTGGCGTCACGGACAGGATTTTCTGGCAGACAGAAGGGATGCAAGGTTGTCTGTAGTCTGTATCAGGGGAAGGAAGTCTTACTCCAGCCGCACCTAGCTGGCCACCTCGGATGGGTGAGCCTGTCTAGAAAGCAAGGGGGGTTTTTCTGATTTCCCGCAGACTGCAGACACCTTGGTGTGGAGCATCCCCAGACTCGCTTGAGGGTTCTGTCGTCAGAATTTCACAAAAGATCTACTGGTGCAAAAGGCGGGACACTGTTGTTGTTGTTGTTGTTGTTGCTGTTGTTGTTGTTTTGTTGTTTTTTATGATGTTTGACTACTTGGTGCAGTGAAGAGACAACCTGGTGTTTTGGTAACTAAGGAGTACCTCCCAAGTAGTTTGGTCTCTTCACCTACACAGGGAAGCGAAGGGGGGCACACAGCGGAAGCTGTTTCGTTGTGTGTGGTAACTTAAGCAATAGACCTCCCTGTTGTGGTTTTTACTTATCCCTTCACAAAATGAGTGAGAATTCCACTGTAACAAATAAAGCTGCATTCTATGCTCTATTAGCTAAGTATAGCGCCAGACCGTCCCAAGGTGGGGAGGAATGGGCGAACAATAATTGGTTTAATCTGGAGAATGTGATTGATAGGATATATTCCTTGCAACATGAGTCAAGGTTCAAACTGGGCAAAAATAAAACCATACTCTGCTCAGTTTTGGGAGCTTGTCTTACGGCAGCCATAGAAACTCGCTTTAAGCGAGTGAGTGAAGAAAGCACAATTATAGATTCTTTGCAAAATCTTGTTCAAATTCTGCAAAATGAGAACCACTCATTGCGAGACGAAAATCATATGCTACAGGCTGCCCTAAAAAAGGAATGTGCAAAAAAATTAAAGCAGAATGAAACACACACAGAAACAGAGGAAAAGGAGATTGTTCACATTAATCAAATTTATCCCCAAAAGGAGTTAACTGTAATGAAAAATCTTGGGGAAAATTGCTGTCCAAAATTAAGACCTATGGTTAAAACACAATATACTTATCTTGGTCCTGATGATTTTGAACCAAACATATCTACAAAAGAAATCCCATATTCTGCCACTGAATTAGCAAAACTGAAAAAGGAATATGGGCGACTCCCTCATGAAACAGAAACTGAATATGTATTTCGAGTGTCTCTTACTGGGGGAGATCAGATTAAATTATCAGAAAGCGAAGCTAGTGGGTATTGGGGACATGGAGTTTTCTTAACAACCGGAGATAAAAGCTACCCATGGTCCTTGACCCAACGTGCAGCTTTCTGGGCCGGGGGGCTTAACCCCCTGGAAAGGGGAGACCCTATAGCTTTAGTTGGTACTCTCGACCAACTTTTGGAAAACATTCACAAAGCTGCTTGCTTGCAAATGATACATGAGAGAAAACTGACTACCACCTATGAATCACCTATGCAATTACCTGTAATGCCTGAAATCATGACCCCTTTAATCCGTGGTCTCCCAGAAACTCTCAAATCTACCGCAATTCTCCTTCAAAAAACTATTGCATCCATGACACCTGTAGAAAGATTAGATAGATTTCTTGGAAACTCACGTGAGCGATCTGGTTCCGTGGACTCTTTCCCTCCCTATGAAACCCCTCCTAGACGGACTCCAGAGTCTCCGGACAATAACCGTAAAATCTGGACATGGAGCGAAGTGGCAGAGGAATTGCTGAATTTCAGTAGGAAATATGGACCCGTAAAAATCCCAGAGGATAAAGTGGAGAAAACCAAGGGTGTTAGACACATCATTTCTCCTAGTAGTGATAAGCCAGAAAAGGGGAAGTTGAATACTTCTCGTCAGTACTGGTGGTCGTTGGGGTTAAAGAAACAAATTCCTAAAGATGTTATGGATGGCTTACCACTTGACAAGTTGATAAAAATTGTTGTGAATTGGCATTGCCCTAAGATCCTTACATCAAACTCTCCTACTGTTCAGCCTAGTGCACCTCCTCCTCCACCAGTCATGGTCAGTGAGTCAAACCTAACCCCTCCCCAGATTCTGGGCAGTGAGCCAAATCAATCTCCTCTACAGGTTCTGAGAGCTGAGTCAGAGTTTCCTCCTTCTCAGTCTTTGGGAATGGAACTAAAACGGCTTCAGAAGCAGGGAAACTAGAAACCCCATCTCTCGTGGGTGAGCAGAGGGATGGGGGGGGAAACTGGTTATTTCTTAGAACGCTCACCAGAAACCACAATACTGGGGACCTCCTGATAACAGCAATAGTTGGTCCTAGAAGGTCACCTGTCACTTTTGTGGTTGACACTGGAGCTCAAATTTCTGCACTAACAAGAAAAGCTGCGCAGAAATGTGGAGTTGTTCCAACGAGGAGACAATGCTTTGTCCTTAATGCCTTGGGGACCACAGAAGCTATGGATATAGCTCTGATAAAAATCCTACTACCTGGAGAAGAGAATTTGTTACTTATTAAAATTGTAATTGGGGATATTCCAAATGATTTATTAGGAATGGATGTCCTCGCTGGGAGGCAGTGGGAAGACGAGGAGGGTTGTCTCTGGTCTTTTGGCACACCACGTTTTAATATTAATCTGCTCCAAACTGCACCCTCCTTACCTTTCAGTAAAATTACTAATGTGAAACAATACCCACTTCCCACTGGTGCCAAAGAAGGAATCAAGCCAGTTATTCAGGACCTGAGAGATCAGGGAGTGATAATTGACACTCATTCTCCCTTTAACTCCCCAGTGTGGCCAGTCCGTAAACCTAACGGAAAGTGGAGGCTGACAGTAGATTTTCGCAGACTAAATGCAAACACAGATCCTCTCACAGCAGCTGTCCCAAATTTAGCTGAACTTATAACTTCAATTCAGGAGAAGGCTCATACAATCATGGCAACTATAGATGTCAAAGACATGTTCTTTATGATACCTATACAACCAGAGGACATGGACCGTTTTGCCTTCACCTGGGAAGGACAGCAATACACCTTCACTAGGCTTCCTCAAGGCTATAAACACTCCCCTACTCTAGCCCACCATGCTTTAGCACAGGAATTAGAAAAGATACCCAAACCTGACAATGTAGCTGTCTATCAATACATTGATGATATTCTGGTGGGAGGGGATGAAATAGAAGTAGTGGGGGATACCCAACAGAAAATAATCTCTCATCTGGAAAGCCTTGACTTACAAATTCCCCCAGAGAAAATTCAAAAACCCTCACAGGAAGTGAAGTTTTTAGGGATTTGGTGGAAAGGAGGCATGACATGTATTCCACCGGATACCCTAACTTCTCTGGATCAAATTAAAATGCCCGGATCCAGGAAAGAGCTTCAACAAGCTCTGGGATTATTAGTGTTTTGGAGAAAACACATCCCTGATTTTTCAATTATTGCCAGACCCCTTTATGACTTGCTGAGGAAAAAAGTAAAATGGGATTGGACCCCTTCTCAGGAGGAGGCACTACAACTTCTGATTTTCGAAGCAACTGCACATCAAGCCCTAGGCCCTATTCATCCCACAGATCCTTTCCAGGTAGAATGGGGATTTGCTACCTCGGGGCTATCAGTGCACATATGGCAACGGGGTCCAGAAGGCCCTACAAGGCCGGTTGGTTTTTATTCTCGTGGTTTTAAAGATGCCGAAAAAAGATACACCACCTGGGAAAAGGGGCTTTTTGTTGTTAGTATAGCTCTCATAGAAGTGGAAAAAATTACACGTCAACAACCAATTGTATTAAGAGGCCCCTTCAAAGTTATCAAAGCAGTCACCAGCGGGACCCCTCCCCCTGACGGGGTGGCCCAGAGATCCTCAGTCAGGAAGTGGTATGCCCAGATAGAACATTACTGTAACATCTTCTCTGTAACAGAAGGAGCTGCAAAAAGTCTGGCTATACAAGAAACTGAGAATTTGGCTAACAGCCACGATAAACCTGCCTCAGTAATTAAAGTGGCCCCTCCTTTCTCCCCTGAACAATCAGTGAATTCCTGGTTTACTGATGCCTCTGCCAAACGAGAGGGAAAAGTGTGGAAATACAGAGCAGTGGCCCTTCATACTTCATCTGGTGAACGAATTATTACTGAGGGAGAAGGCAGTGCTCAGGTTGGTGAACTGATTGCCGTTTGGAGTGTTTTCAAGCAGGAGGCACATAATACCTCTCTTGTTTGTATTTACACTGACTCCTATGCTGTGTTTAAAGGATGTACAGAGTGGCTTCCTTTCTGGCAGCAAAATGATTGGGAAGTCAACAGAATCCCAGTATGGCACAAGGAAAAATGGCAAGAAATTCTAGATATAGCAAGTCACGGGAACTTTGCTGTGGGGTGGGTGGCTTCCCATCAGACAGATGGAAATTTAGCTGGTGAATGGAATAATGCCGCTGATGAGTTAGCAAGACTAAGTCCCCTGAAAAAGGAACAAATTACAGAAGATTGGGAACATCTGTTAGAATGGTTGCATATAAAAAGACAACACACAGGTGCCAAAGATTTATACAAAGAAGCCCTTGCTCGTGGCTGGCCTGTCACTAGGGAAATGTGTAAAACATGCATATCAGCTTGTGAGCAATGCCGCAGACGACTAGAAAGGCATCCTTTGGAAGATGACCCTTTGCACTTAAGGAAAGGTAAAGGCCTATGGGATGCATGGCAGGTAGATTATATCGGCCCCTTTAAGAAGTCTGGTGGTAAACACTTCGTGCTGGTGGGAGTGGAAATAATTTCAGGGCTAGTTCAAGCTGAAGCCTTTAATAGAGCTACAGGAGAAAATACTGTTAAGGCATTGCGAGAATGGTTTGGAACATTTCCAAAGCCGCAGGAGATTCAATCTGACAATGGGTCTCACTTTACTGCTAAAGTAGTACAGGAATGGGCAAGGGAGGAAGGAATAAAGTGGACTTTTCACACCCCCTATTATCCTCAAGCCAACGGGATTGTAGAAAGGACCAATGGTCTTCTAAAGCGACTCCTAAAGCCACATGAGGGAGGTTGGGATCTTCGATTATGGCAAGCTGTAAAAGGTATAAATGATAGATGGGGGGTAAACGGGTGTCCCAAAATAACTGCTTTTTGTCTAAAAGCCCCAAGCATCATTCCTGCACTACAGGGACCTAATGATTCCAAAAATCCAGTCCATTATCCTGGGCAACCTGTTTTGGTAAACCTCCCTACTGTAGGAGAAGTACCACTAGTACTAAAAACTCCTCTAAATAAATATGCATGGGTAGCCACCAATGCTCTGGGAAAGGAGCATCGGATAAGTACCCGTTGGATTGTTCCATCATTTTGACCTCCTGCCTTTTGGTGGCAGACTCTGTTATGTTTGCTTTCACAGAAGACCACCGAGGGACATGGGGACTGGACGAACCATGATCATCTTTTTGATATTTTTCTGTATCCTACCACCACACCATGGCCAAAACTCGGCCCAGTGGCCATGGTCTGAAGCTTCCATCAGGCATACCAGTGCTCTAGGACCCTACCCCAGAGATCGTCACCCAAGCCTTGCGACCGTAGTACTGCATGGTTCTGAGGTATACCGTTCAAGTGACTGGGGTTGGGACAAAAAGGACTGGGCTAGGGTACTAACAGGAATAATTGGTGAAGAAATCAAGGTAGGATGCAGAAAAGTGGAAAAATCCCTTCATGAGAAAGCCACCACCATTACAATCACCGGGAATTACTTAAAATCAGATATAACCAGTAGTTTGCACCCTAACATCACGGCGAGTCTCTGCCCCACCACAGCATGGACATGTAAAAAACAAGCTCCCCTAATACTGTGCTGTCGCCAAAGGAAGGTTGGTAACTATACCCTGGACCCTGACACCAACAACGTTGAAGTTACAAAGCTTTGTGCAGATGAACTTACTGACTGTTGGCATAACTTTACTTTAACCAGACCAACCTATGTAACATGCTCCTGGCAGAATAACACAACAGATGAGTCCAGCTTGAAAGGCCTGACCTATAAATTCAGAATAAATGCTATAGAAAAACCCACGCTAACCGCCGTAGTTATATACCGTGGTGTAAGTACCCCCCTAGTGTTAGATGACAAAAACAAGGTTTTCCCTCCTTTCTTGGTGACACAAGGTGATAATGTTGCAATAACTTGTAAATTAGCAACTGGATCCCTCACCGAACCTGCATACAGTTATGGCATAGAATCTCATGGCCGGACTTTATATTGCAAGCCCCAAAATCAAGACTGTTGGCTAAACCTAACTGCTGTACAATTTTCCTATAAAATCATGTGTGGGAAAAATGATACAAAATACTGGGGAGAGCTTGATGTTAATGTTGTAACACCTACTACCCAACCACCGGTTGTGCTAAGCCCTACAATTTTTCAATTTGGACCTTATGTAATTAGAAAAACTGGCCAACAACAAATATTGTTTAATCCGGCATGGTCTCTCAAACAAATCAAATTATTGATGCAAAATAATGTCTCAGAAGTCCAACCAGCTTGTTCACCCTTTCTGCAAACTTCTTTTGAGGGATGGACAACCTGGCTGCGGAAACGAAATCCTGCTAAAAAACGAATGGCAAGAGACATAACCGGTGTTGTGGGAACAGGATTGGGAATTTTGAATAGCATCGATTCGGAAGTACTAATGAATAAATTGGCTACCACAGCTGGAGATGTAACCAAATTACAACGGCCCCTACAAACAGCCTTAACAGCTTTGGGAGCCCAACAATGGTTGTTATCAAACATATTACCAAGTTGGGAAAAGGTAAACGTAAATGACCACAAATTGATAATCGATGCACTTGGTGCTACTCAAAATAACATCTCTTTGGCTCTCAGTTGTATCCAGGCCCAGTTGTGGATGCAGTCAGTTGCTGCTTTAATTATAAGAGAAGGTGAGGAAGGCACTTTTCCCACTGAAATCCGAAAAATAGTCTGGGACAGTGCCACTGATTTTGAAAAAGAATTCCAGTCCTGGTGGAACTTAGTAAATTTTACCTATGATCCCAGCACAAGCATTGCCACAGCCTTTGTACTGACGATTCGTAATGCTTCAGTGCATTCAATATTCCCCATCATTGCATTAGGGTTGAACCATGATGGAGCCATTCTCTATCCTTTTGAGCATAGGGAATGGGCCCGTCAAATCGGTGGGAGGTGGCAAACTGTCAATTTGGAAACTTGCATTGTCCGGGAACAACAAGGGTTTATCTGTGAAAGTAATGCAATCAGAGCTCAAGATATCTGCTTGGACACAGAACAGAATGTTTGTAACTTTGAAATCCATCCAAATGAGATTCCTGAAACTGTATTAGTATATATAGGCAATGGATGTGCATGCTTTAGAACCGCTTGTGATAGTGTTTTTATAGAAAATTTGGTACTGAATACTAAAAATCATTCAAACTTTTGTGTCTGCAACTTTACTAGGATTTCAGGATGTGATTTTTTCTATGTAGCCCCAGTTACTTCTCACCATCTTTTGCAGTCAAATTACACACTGATCCACCATCTATTGCCCACTCCAATTGGAATGAACCTCTCTCTGGTGAAGCAATTGTTGCTCCACCAAGATCTGATCGAAATTTTGGAGAGGATCAAGAAAAACGGACAGAAAACTCTAATAGCTGTTCATCACAATGTGGAAAAAATACATCGTGTTTTAGAAAGAGTAAAGGCAGATGCTGAACACAGGTGGTGGGATACTCTATTTGGGTGGTCACCTACTGCTACAGGTATCCTGAACAAATTGTGTCATCCCACCATTGTTCTCTTGATTTTAGTTTTAATTGGTTTTGTTTTGTCAGCAATTCTATACATCATGACTTGGAGAATAACGAAACGATTAACACAATTGGCATCTGTGACAGATATACCCAGATCGGCTACTGTTGACATCCCCAGGGTTATTGACACAAGGTTTCAGATAAAATAAAAAATGAATATTTTCCTTTTTTTTTTTTTTTAATAATAAGAATTGTTTAATCAAAAACTTGCTTTAAAAATTGATTTATTTCTAATCAAAAATTGAACAAAGAATTGTTTAATCAAAAACTTGCTTTATTTCTAATCAATACTGAAAAAATTTAAAGAATTGAGATCAAAAACTTGCTTTAAAAATTGATTTATTTCTAATCAAAAATTGAACAAATTGTTTGAAGACGTTAGCAATCAACAAAATTGAACATAATTGATCTGTTTTGTTTTCCCTTTTCTCCTTTTCCTTATCCTGTCCCTTATCTCTTTCCTACTCTCCTGTCTCTGTTTTTTCTGGGATATGCTACCAACGGGGACGAGTCCTGAAGACACCACAACTGAAGACTTCACTACAACTCTACAAAAGGGCGCTCTTGACGACGATCGTGAGTCACGGGGTGGTGTAAGGGTCGGTCCGAAGTTCCCCTCGATTTTGCCTCCCGACCGTCGCAAGGAGACCTCGAGGACCCCCACCCAGACTGACTCCGAACAATGGTTTACTGGCCGGGCCAAGGTGGATGCTCATGACTGTGTGCTGGTGTATTGTGTTCACTGGACCGTGCTGTCGTGGCACCAACCAGAGACTGTGTTGCATCAACTGAGGACTGATTGTCCGTACCTGTCTCCTGCAGCACCACACAATGGTCCATAAATCTTCCCACCTTTTGGCTAGAGGCCACTCGCTTTGGAGAAGGACTATAAAAGAGCGACCCTCTGGAAAAGACCCTTTGAGATCTCTCCACTGATGAAGACCCCTGAGATCTCCCCACGGACGAGGACTCGTCTATCGGATGACCCGCGAGGACGCCCGTCTCGTCTGTTGGTAGCTATTCTCCCATCCCTTCCTTTCCTTCCCCTTTCCTTATCCTGTACCTCTCCCCTTTACCGTAACTGAATTGTTGGCATTTGATGAAATGCATTGCTGTTGTTGACTAAACTGATTTTCTGTTGTTGAATAAACTGATTTTGTCCCCTGCATTTTGCCTGTTTGCACCTTTGAGATCAAAAGAACCATCACGACCCCCGCTCTGCATTAATAGCGGATCGTGACACCATGTTATACTACAGAACCTCGTGGAGCAAAGGGCCCATGGTGTCACTGCAGAACTGGTGCTGAGAGTATGAAAGCTCATGGAACCATTTCATTCCATTGTGACCAAGGGGCCATTGGGACACTGTGGATCCAAGGAGACCATTGTGACACTGAGAAACCTCATGGAACCAAGGGCCCATTGTTACACTGTGGGAACTCATGGAACCAAATGTCCATTGTGACACTGCAGGCCTCATGGAACAATGGAGACTATTATGAAACAGAATCACAGAGGCAATGAGGTTGGAAATGACTTTGAGGTTAAGTGCAACCTATGACCTAACATCACCTCATCAACTTAACCATGGCTCTGTGTGCCACGTGCAGTCTGTTTTTAAATGCCTCCAGAAACAGTGACTCCAGCACCTCCCTGGGAAGAAGATGCCAATTCTCATTCACTCTTCCAGTGAAGAATTTTTCTCCTGATGTCAAACTTATACACCCCTGGTTCATCTTCAGACTGTGTCCTCTGGTTCTGTCAGTGGTTGCCTGGGAGAAGAGACCGACCCCCACCTGACTACAACCTCTGTTCAGGTGGTTGTAGAGAGTCTCACTGGAGACCATTGTAGCCATTGGGGCCATTGTAGCATGGCAGGGACTCATGGAATCAAAGGGACCACAGTGACAGTGTGGGGCTCCATGGGACGAAGGGGCCATTGTGACACCATGGTACCAAGGTGACCTTTGTGACAGTACAGGGCATCATGGAACCAAGGAGACCATTTTTACAATTCGAGGCTTTGTGAAACCAAAGGGCCATTGTGGCACTTCAGAGCCTTCTGGAGCCAAGGGGACCATAGTGAAACTGTGGGGCTCAGTAAAACCAATGGTCTGTTGTGACACTGTGGGATCTCATGGAATCAATGGTTTATTTTGACACTGCAGGGCCTTATGGAATCATGGAGACTATTGTGGCACTGCAGGTGATGCCTTGGAGTGGCTACCTAGAACAGAGACTAGATAAGGTTAAGAGAATAAAGTGGGTATTTATTAAAGGCTTTCAATAGATTCACCTTGGGCAGTCAAAAGTCTCACAGAGGCTACACCCAAGATGGATGGTGATGACAAGTTTTTCAGACAGATTAAAGTTTGGTCAATATACATATCAGGGGTTAATCCTCCAATTACAGCTTTAGGTAATGAAGCCATATTTCCCCAGTTTGCTCCCTCCCCCCAGTTCACTTTTGTTTATACTTTTCAGAGCCTGAGGCTGTACGGTGTCCTCGGTTTCAGGCCTAGAGGAATTGTATTGTCTGACCAAAATGTGAAGACAGTTAACTAACACTTTATATGGAGTTTAGAGTTATACACTAATGCAGTACAGGATTTCAAAAATATACAGGCTAAAATCTTAAGGCATCACAAGCCTTATGGAACCAAGGGGCCATGTGACACTTTGTGGCCCCATGGAACCAAGGAGTCCATTGTGACACTACAAGGCCTTATGGAAGCCAGGAACTATTGTGATACTATGGAGTGTTTACTGTGCCTGTAGACTTGTAGCAGAGGAACAGTGTATGGAAAGGCTTCTTTTGCAGCAAGGATGGTTTGAAGACCAGAAGAGCTCTGGCTCATGGTTCCATGAGGCCCTAGAGTGTCACAATGATCTCCATGATTCCATGAGGCCTCCCAGTGTCACAATGTCCCTTTGGTTCCATGGGACCCCTTGGTGTCACAAAGTCCATTGGATCCTTGGGCCCTGCAGTGTCCCAATGGCAACTTGGTCCCCTAAGCCCCTGCAGAGTCACAATGGATCCTTGGTTTCATGAGGTCTCGCAGTGTAGCAATGCTCTCCTTACTTCCGCAGTGTCACAATGGCCTCTTGGTTCCATGGGGCACCACAGTGTCACAATTGTTCCCTTAGTTCCCATAGTCCTTGCAATGGAACAATGGCCCCTTGATTCCATTGGGCCCCAGGCTCTCACAAGGCTCTCCTTGGTCCCGCAGTGGCACAATGGCCCCTTGGTCCCACAAGGCCCTGCAGTTTCACAATGGCCTCTGTGGTTCCACCAGGACCCAGACTGTCACAATGGACTCCTTGCTTCCATGTAGCCCCACAGGGTCACAGTGGCCCCTTGGCTCTGTGGTGCCATGTTGTCATGGCAGTGTCACTATGGTCCTCTCAGTTCCACGAGGCCCCACAGTGTCACAATGGCCCCTTGGTTCCTCAGGGCCCTGCAGTGTCACAATCATCACAGAATCACACAGGCTGGAAAAGACCTTTGAGAGCATCAAGTGCAACCTGTGACCCAACACCACCTTGTCACCCAGACCATGGCACTCAGTGCCACATCCAGTCTATCCTGAAACACTTCCAGGGATGGTGACTCACCCACCTCCCTAGCAGCGCATGCCAATGCCCAATCACCCATTTTGTGAAGAATATTTCCTAATGTCCAGCCTAAACATCCCCTGGTGCAGCTTGAGGGCTGTGTCCTCTTGTCCTGTCATTGTTCCCTGGGAAACAGCACTATTCCCGCTGGCTGAACCCCCTTATCAGGGAGTTGTGGAAAGTGATGAGGTGTCCCCTGAGCCTCCTCTTCTCCAGGATAAACATCCCCAGCTGTCTCAGCTGCTTCTCACAGGACATGTGTTCCAGACCCCTCAACACCCTTGTTGCCTTTCTATGCTGTCTTGGTTTGAAAGACAGGTATTTGCTAAGGAAAGGCAAGAGCCCCCTTCCTGAGATGCAGAATACAACCCCCTCCCTTCTAATTATTTTAGTTTTAAATCAGAGGCCTTTAGGCAGGAGACGTGGGGATAAGGATAACAGTTCTTTACTGATATCTAACAAGGCAGAAAACAACAACAGCTATAAAAATTGACAACAGAACAGAACAGTATAGCTCAGCTCCAGTCCCTTTTGGCCACAGGCCGTCTCCCTGCGCTCAGTTACCGGTGCTGGGGGCAGGGCAGGTCCCGCGCAGTTGAAGAGGGCTGGGTGATGGTGGCAGTGGCCCAGGGGTGAGAGGGATGGGAAAGTGACTCCCCCCTCACGGTGTTGGTCGTGGTGCTCAGCAGAGTGTCCGGAGATAGTAGGGTGAGGTGGGAGAGCAGCAGAGCGATGTCCAAAGGCAGGGAGCGTGGATCTCAGTGCTGGGATGGCAGGGGAGATGCCAGAGCGGAGCCCGGGCCGTCCTCCCACTCCACGAGCCAAGCGAGAGAGAGTCCCCTGCTCCAGACCCCCCCGTCCCACCTTTCCTTTTCCGGTTCCCCCCCCTCCCCCTCCACCCATCCCCTACGAGAGAACATTATCTGTCATTTTAAGGTGTAGCCACAACTATTTACCATAACAATGGGAGAAATTCCACAGAAAGAAAAGGAAACAATTCAACCCCCAACAATCCCTAAAACTGGTCCTTTGGGGTGTGTTTTGGCACATTGGAAGGATCTAGTGGGGTATGGAGACTCAGAGAACCAAAAGACCCTTGTAAAGTTTTGTACACAATAGTGGCCACTTTATAAACTTGAGGGGGGAGCCAGGTGGCCCTCAGTTGGATATTTACATTATGAAACTTTGTTACATCTTATGTTATTTTTGAGATACAGAAATGGGAGGAGGTGACTTACGCTGACTGTTTTGGTTTTTCAGGTTTTTTTCCTCCTGAACCACCTTGAGTCACAGAAAGATTGTGGACTCAGAACCCCCTCTGACCCCTTGGTATTGGTCTTAGAAAAAGACAACGAGGCTAAGTTAAAATAATGTTGTAGTACATGCTCCATAAACCAACGCTGCACACACCCTGATAAGGTGCATCCAGCTAACCCTCTGGAATAAGAATTGGGGAATTTGTTTGAACCACCTGCTAAAAGGCAAAGCGGGGTGAGAGGGGAAGCAAATTTGAGATGGTTATTAACCTCAACTCCCGCTTTACCTTCTATTTCTGAAAAAAAAGCCAGCTCGAGTTACTTCAGCTCCTATTCCCTCATGCCACCTCCTGAAATTTCTATGTCCCATCTCCCACTCCAGTCCCATTCCACCTCCTGAGATTTTTTCTTCTATCCAGACTCCGGCCTATGTTCCATCTCCCACTCTAGTTAAAGCAATTTCTATTTCAACTCCAGTATCCAGAAGGAAGAAAAGGTGATGATCAAAGAAGAGGAGATTGAAAAGAGGAATGGAGCAGAGGATCTTACCCTAGGAGACCCTCTGGTTATAATAAAAGTAGGGAACAAAGAAAAAAAAAATTTTGATAAACACAGGAGCAACATATTTGATGTTAAGTAAAGCCTTAATACCAATAACAGATGATTATGTCATGGTAAAGGGGGCAACTGGCCAATCTGAAAGGGCTTCTTTTTGTAGCCCATTGAAATATAAGTTTGGGAAGCAATGGGGAATTCACAGGTTTTTATATATGCCCAATGCTCCTATCACTTGCTCCACCACGATCTCCCATCCTGCCCTGATCGCATCCCCCCCATTTCTCCTCCCCAGGACCTATTTCTACAGCGGGCACAGCTCCTTCCCCCCCAGCCCTACCGTGCCCCCCGGCTCCTCTGACACCTGTCGGTTCTCCAGGCCCCCATTCCGTGGCTGTGTGGGAGTCCTGGTCTATGAGGCCACGACCTTCACTGTGGCCATCTTCTTCTCCAACCCCCTGGACTACAACCTGTTCCCCATGGAGCTGGGCCTGGAGCTGTCCTTGGTCAAAGCTCACCTGGGCAGGTTGGAGGACACCTACACCCGCATGTCCCAGAGGGGGACTCCCCCAACCTACAACGGGACAGCTGCGTGCTACTGTGTCACCCTGGACACCTGCCAGGAGCCCGTCCAGGTGAGTGTTGGCCATGTCAAGGTGACAGCCACCATGTCCAACACACAGAGGTCCATTATCAGGGTGGTTCTGCAGGAACAGGAGTGCTCAGGGAAGGAAGCCGGAGGGAAACTTCCATTCAAGGTGATAGTAAAAGAATTAATTTAATTTTTACTGTGCCTGTGAACTTTTAGCTGAGAAACAAGGCACGCAAAAACTGCTTTCCCAGCAAGAAAAAGAAGATAAGAAGAAGACATCTGGCTCAAGAATGTAGTAATAGACAAAAGAAGGACTGGATCTGGGAACTTGGGGTGGGCTTTATGGTAATGGGTAAATTGTAATATGCACTTACTTGTAAAATTGTGTGTGCTCAAATGGTTAGGAGTATCCTTTGTGGGACCTCAGGCCTGAATAAATGATGCCCTCTTTAAACCAAATTAGTGTTAAGGAGTCTTATTCCAATACTTTGGAGATTTTGTGACAGTAAACTGGAGAGCCAGCCAGAAGATCAGCCTAGAGCTTCCATGAATCTACAGTCAACAGATCTCCAGCCAGCACTGAGGAATTTTCAGGGAGAACCTCAACTTTAGACCTTCAGGGACTCAAGGCAAGATCCCTTGGGTAAGTAAAGATATCATTTAAATTATTTTTCTTGGGGTTATTGACAAGGGATGCAAATCCCCACACAGAGTTATTGGTAAGGGGATTTTGAGTCTCCCCTGACGGGGTTTGAGTCCCTGGGTAAGTTTATCTGGGGGAGATTTGCGTTCCCCACCTCAGGGAGTTCGAGTTTCCCCTCTCCAGGGTTCAAGTCCCCAAGAAGTATTAGGGGTTAGGAAGTATTAGAGCTTGTCCCTGGGAGGTATCAGGAGCTGAACAGGCCAAGATTGTAGTTTCAAGAAAAATCATTGTTCTGCTGTCTGGTAGCATAGGCTGCCACATCTTGACTTGGACAGAAGAAGGAAGAGAGGAAAAAACAGAGTCTCCCTTTACAACTGAAACCTGGCCTCGACTTTGTCTGGAGATGCTTTTGTGTGAAGATTGGTTAATTCCTTTGCATTCCTCGTGTTCTTTGCATTCTTCTTGAACTCTGAGAGTGTGTTCATGTAAGAGTGGTGTGTTGATTTGAGTTTGCCATCATATCAATATGGGGATGCCTGTGATATAAAAATTAATTTGCAGAGAGAGTCTTGGAGTGTGGTAGAGTGATTGCTGGTGTTTTGGAGCTGCTCTATTTTTGTGTGCATGGCTGAGATCGCATTTGTGGACTTGAAGCACCCTCTTTTGTCAGTTTTAGTGATTGTAGGTTTGGCAGTCCCCTTTCTTTTCCCCTCTCCTGCCTCCATTACAAACCTGGAAATACCGTTAGGACTTTCAGAGGTAATAGCCTGAATATTTGTAATTATTGAATATAAGGCCGCTTTCTTCTAAAGCTAAAGTGGGAGATGATATTCCAAATTCTCCATTGAAATGTGTGGGGTTAAATCTCCAGTGCTCTAGGCACCAATTTGTCAGGTTGTCTTCTTTAATGAGCCAAGCAGCTAATAGTTGCTATGAAGTTGTTTATTGCAAAGGCACATCAGTCTCGAAAGGCAGAGTCACAAGTGTTGAAGTCCATGCTAAAATTTTGGTGTGAAGTCCCCAACAGAAACAGAAGTTGCTCCTGGTGGTCCTGGCAGGGCTGATGTTGGTGTGACAGCTCCTGTCTTCTTCTTGGGTGTTGATGATGGCAGTGAGGAGAGAGCAGGAACAAAAGCAAAGCAAGAAGCAAATGGCAAGAAGTGAAGCTCTCCCCAATGCAGAGATTCTTATATAGAAACTTCCCAACAAGCTCAAGACACAAACTCGAACCACCACTACTTAACTGATTAGAATTCTAGTTCCTTAGCACACCAGGTTACGTATAAACTACACATATGGTCTATCTTGTTCTACCTGAAAAATGTCAGCAATATTCTTACTATAGTTTTATTATGTCTAAAACTGTGTTCCTGGAGCCTCCATGGAAACAACTGGTATCTAGGAGTATGTTTTTCAGCCTTCACTAAAACTTGCACTTCTACTCTGACATCTGAGACCTTTATTCACTAAAAGCACTTAAAACTTACTCTTAATTACTTACGTACTTGCTTACTTATTCTAAAACTTAAACTTACACCTCTATTTTAGGTGTGAGTGGCTTACCATACTTCAGTCCATCCAAATGTTTTAATTCAATCCCTGCACTCTGATTTCTCTCTGAAGAATTCACAGAGACTCTTGATGTATAGACTTCAACAACGTATATATTATTTATTAATATAATTTTCATATATATATAATATATATATATATAATCTATATAATTTATGCATCCTGTTTACTAGTATAAATTATATATATAAGGTAATTCAGGTTCTAGAACTAAATTTGGTTCAGAAAGGTCTGTGGTTGGGCTTGGATCCAGCCACACTGACTCCTCTCCAAGGATTTTAGACAGCCAGCTCCGAGTGCCCAGGATCCTTCTCTCTGGCCTGCAGTTTCAAAAACTTTGTGACAGAAGCAGAGCCCACGTGAGCCCCCGTGTCTGCACACAAGGGGCCATGGCAAGGCCCGGGAAGATGAGCAGATGCATTGGGGGCACGTGGCTGTGTGCAGGGATGCAGCCCAGCACAGCCTCTCTTACCTTCCTGCTGACAGGTGAACTTGAAGTGGCTGCAGAGGCCATCCAGAGCCATAAAGCAGCCTTGTCTGTCTTGAATGACTTGAAAAGATGTCCCAGCAGCTTCCCCAGGCCTGGGATCTGGATCTCTCCTCAGGCAGCACCTCTGTCCTCATTGTGACCAGCCTGGGGGAGGCAGGCAGAAGAGCAGAAGGGCTGAGGGTGGGCAGCTCAGGCTCTAAGCAGGAGCCAGGAGGGGACTGGCCACGACCCCGGGGTTATTCTGGACCACCTCACACCATGCTCAGGGGCTGTGGGGAATGGGTCCCAACTGGTCAGGGCGATGGTGGAGTCAGCAGTCATGGAAACGCTGGGCTGCACTTTGAGAAGGACCTTAGAAAGCCAGGGCATCCTTCCCACTCCTCATGGGTCAGCAGGTGTTGGAGTTTGTGTCCCTTCCTTATGTGAAGGTCCCTCTCTGCTCAGCGGCACCAGCAGCACAGCGTGCACAGGGAGGATCTTGATCTTCGCTGCTGTTTTAGAGACTTCAGGATCAAGCTGGTCTGAGCTGCCAGGCAACGGATGGAGGCATCCTTCTCTCTTGCTTGCAGCATTTCAAGTTCTGCAAGACAGAGAGAGCCCAGATGAGCCCCAGTGTGTGCAGAGACCCCCCCGGCTCCCCCGAGCCCTGGCTCCCCACTCACCCAAGAGGATCTCAGCCAGGGTGTCCTCACTCTGCTCTCTCAGGTGCCGTGCAGCCAGCCCTGGGCACAGAGCTCCATCAGCCCCTGCTCCCCAGCGTGCTCCCAGCAGAGTGGCCCCCGGCCCTGCCTGACCCCCTCAGCAGTCTGGGGGTGGCACTGGGCAAGGTGGCCACCAAAGCCCCTCACCTATGTGAGCACAGTGGGCACAGGGAGGCCGAGGCCCTGCCCATGGCAGCCCCAGGGCTGGGGGGACGGGGCCAGGCTGCCCCAAGAGGGACCCTGGGGACTGGGACTCACCAATGAGCCTGAGGGCCGCCTCTCGCATGGGGGCCTGAGGGCTCAGCAGGTAGGGCTGGCTGTCCCACACCAACCGTTCAGCCCTGCTCCTGTCCTTGGCCAGCTGCAGACAGCACAGGGCTGTGGGCATTTCTAGGAGGCCCCCAGGTGGCCACAGCAGCCCCTCCTGCCAGCACCCCTGTGTCTCAGAGCCCTTCCCCATGCTGGGGCCATGGAGGGGACATGGGCCTGGAGGAGGCTGCTCTACTTGAGACAGGGGCAAGGGTGCAGCTCCAGGCTTTGGGCCCAGCTGCAGAGCTCACAGCCCCAGCACAGTGTGCTGGGCAGTCCTCGCCCAGCCTGGGGCTCATCCTCACCAAGCACTCGCCCATCCTCCATGTCTGCTCTGTCTGTGCCAGGTGCTCGAGTTCTTTCCACTTGAGGAGCTCTGCTATAGCCAGGACGGCTTCCTTGGAGGCCTGTGGGTCAGAAGCTGGGAGGTGGCACCAGGGCCTGTGGAAGGAGACTTGGGCTTTGTTCCTGGGGTGATCGTGCCCTTAGGAATCTGGGACATGCCCTCCCCAAAGCATCCTCGAGGTCTCTTTGGGGACAGCCAGGGGGAGCAGGGATTGAGGTGCCCAGCCCTGCAGGGACACCAGTGGGGACAGCTGAGAAGCCTTTGGGGACACACGTGTCCAGGCCTCGGTTGTGGGGGGCTGCTGCCCAGCCCTGCTGGAGCAGGCAGGGCAGGGGTTGGAAATGGCCGTGCCAGCCTGTCCAGCCCTGCGGGCCCTGGCTCCCAGGGGCTGTTGGGGGGAACGCTGCCTGCTGCCAGCAGCCCTCACCCCGATGGCTGGGATCCCCTGAGAGTTTCAGCCTCCCCTCTCTGGGTCAGTGCTCAGCCGTGACATCGGTACCTTGGCCACGCCGGGGGCCTGGTCACTCATGTGAAGGAGGAGGCAGACCAGGGACTTCCGTGCGTATTTCTTCATGGCCTTCTCGTCCCACCACACTGTTTTGCCCAGCACGTCTCTGAAGAGGCAGATGGAGCGCTCCCGTACACACTCTTCCTTCTGGTAGGAAGGAGGAAAGCTGAGCTTCGCACACAGCAGCTCCCTGCCCACGGCCAGGAGGGGCTGAGCTGAGGTGGCTGAGCTGAGGTGGCTGAGCTGAGGTGGCTGATGCTGCAGGGTCCCAGCCCAGAGAGGGCAGAAGCAGCTCTGGGCTGCAAGGCCCAGAATCCATCCCAGGAGAGCCCAGGGGAGCGGGGCCTGCTCCCAGTGCTGCTCGCAGGGCTGGGCTGTAGGACAGGGGTCATTGCCCAGGGTCCCTCTGCGGGGCTCAGGCTCCCACATCAGCCTTACCTCATCAAAGAGGTGCCAGAGCTTCTGCACCACCTTCACAGCCATGGGGCTGGCCTCACTCTTCTTTAGGTGCCCCAGAACGTTTTGGAAGATGTCCATGACCATCACCGCACAGTCCCAAGAAAATCGCCACCGGATTTTCAGGAGCTCTTGGAGAACGCGCTTCATTTTTCTTGCCTTTTTTGAAAACAGTTTCCATTCTGTGAGAACTCCTGTGGCTGGTTGGTCCCTAGGCAGCCCCAGGCCACACCATGGCAGGCAGGGCATTTGGAGCAGTCACCACAGCACCTGAGTCCCAGCCCAGGCCGAGCCACCACCTTCCCTGAGACCTCAGAGTCCAGGTGCCACATGTCTGCCCCCCACAGCGGCCTGCTCACCGTCTCAGCTCTCTCCGACAGTGTCACCAGGGCCCTGAGCACCAGAGGGACCATTTCTCTTCCTGAATACCTCAGAGATCTCAAGTCGGTATAAAATGGATCCAGGTCCTCTTCATCCACATTATCAGAGGCCAGCATCTGAAAGGAAGCAGCAGAGAGCCCAGGCAGAGCTGGCAGGGCTCCCTGGCACAGCTCCTGCTTCCCACCAGCAGCTGAGGCCAAGAGCACGTGGGCTTTTCCTGATAACTCACTGCCAGGAACGTGAGGCAGGACTTGTGCGTCTCAGTGATGATGTCATTATGCCAGTGCTGCAGTTGGATTTGCAGCTCCTTCAGAACCTTCTCCAGAGTCTGGCGCACAGAGAACATGGCCTTCCACAGACAGACTTTGTCACTGCAAGGCACAGCGCTGTCAGCAGGGCTGCCCCGGCCACTGCAGCACAGCCTGGGCTGGCCCTGCTGCCCAGGGACCCTGCCCGGGCAGGTGGGCACGGCTGCCAGGGTGTTCCCCATGGGGCTGGGAGCAGCGAGCTGGCTCTGGGCTGCCTGGCCAGCTTTGGCTGCTGCGGGCCTGGGCTGGGAAGTGTGCTATGATGGAGGGCACTGCTCCCTTTGGTGATCCTGCAGTGTTCCTTGGCTCTGGCAGCCAGAGTGTCTCGGCTGTCTCTCCCCACAGGGATGAAGCCCTCCAGGCTCTCAGGGCCAGTACCTGATTCTTGGTGCAACGTCCAGAGCTGTTGCAACGACTCTCCCAGGCCACTTATTCGCCATCAGGGCAAGCAGTGAGTAAAAGCTGTGAGCTGCTGGTGTGTTTTTCTCATCGCAGTAGGCAAAGATGTGTCTCACAATCTTTGGCACCTGGAGGGAATACAGGTGAGGCTGGTGCTGCCACTGCAGTGCAGCCGTGTCTTGGGCTGCCCTGCCCATCCCTCTGTCAGGACCTAAAGGACGCAGTTAACTCATCTCAAAGCGCTGCCAAAGAAGGAAGTTCACATAAGATAAGCAACCACAGCAGGCACAGATGGCAAAAAGGGAGGCATTAATTCCAGGCCTGAACGGAGGATTGGAATTAGCACAGTGGACAAAATGCCACTGTGCAGATTGTGGGAAAAGCACAGACAGCAACCACAGCAGGATGCCACGCCTGGTGGGGCAGATCTGGGTTACCTGTCTGGACAAAAATTCCTACCCTGGCAAACTGTGGGAGAAGGAAGGAACTGCTTACAGAAGGCCAGCCCCAGTTGTGCCAAGAGCACAGATGCCTTGTGGATACCCAGGACTCGGACAGATAGAAGTGGTACCTTGAGAACAGCTGGGGGAATCCCTGCCACCGTGAAGATCAGAAGGGCCAGTGCAATGTCACCATGTGCTGGTGACTGTCTGTGTTTGTAACCTGTGTTTGTGTGGTTGTCTCTCTTCTCCTTCCCCCCTCTCTCTACATCCCATTTATTCTTATATTTAATCTGCACTATTGACCTTGGCATATGGTCTTTTTCGTACCTTAACTTTGATTTAGGTATCTTAAAATGACCAGATCCTAACATTATTTGGATGTCAGAAATGGGATCCTAACACCCTCTCTGCTGCCTCAAGGTGGCTTCAGGAGCCTCACACAGCTGGCTTTGGGAGGGCAGGAGGCAGGAACCTGACAGGGCTCAAGGGCAGGGCAATCCAGCCCCAGGCCACTTACATCCATCAGCCACAGCTCAGGGGATTTCATGGCCACCTCCAGAAACTCCGTTGGAGCTTTCTTGTCCAAGAGGCTGGAGCGTCCCAAGATCTCGATGGCTGCAAGGACAACGCCTGTCCTCTCAGCAGGCCTGAGGTATCTCCCAAAGGCCTGTGGCAGGAAGGAAGGGATCAGAGGCCAGTGCCAGCCAGTGTCCCGAGGTGCTGCTTGGCTGGGCAGTGTCACCAGCCCTGGCCAGAGGTGCTGGCCAGTGCTGGCAGCAGTGGCCACAGGGAAGCTGGCAGCAGTGGCCACAGTCCCCATGCAGGGGAGGATGAGGATGGCCCCGGGGCAGGGAGGAGGGCTGGGCTCTCGGGCATGGGGCGCAGGCCCTGCAGAGACCCAGGGCTCGCTGGTGGCCAGCAGGGCTGGGGAGCTGCTGCTGCTGCCTGGACACCACAGTGTTCCCTGCTCGGGGACAGTGGGAACCTTCTCACCAGGGACAGCCCCACTGGTTCTGCACCCTTTGCACACACAAATGCCCTGCTGATGCCACAGGTGAGAGTCCCAGCAAGGGGGAAGGCTCCTTACCTTAACTGTCCAGGTGCTGGGCGTATTCAACAAGGAGATGATCTCAGATTTCCAGTGTGCTGGGGACTGGGCATGGCCCTCTGGCAGTGTGGCATCTAAAGAGAGGGGAAACACGGACCCATAGGTGAGTCACAGCCACTGGGCCAGCAGGGGACCCCACCCTGACAAGAGTTGGGATGCAGGAATGGCTGGGGAGCAGTTGGTCATGGGAAGAGGTGCTGGGCACTGGTGGCAAGGGGGACCTGTCTCCAGTGTCTGTACCCACTGCTGCTGGCCCGGGAAGCTCTGAGCCCCTGGAGCTCTGCATGCAGCCCCCAGTTACACCGTGGCTGCTGGACTGGTCAGGGGAAGGGCTGGCAGGGCTGGAATGTGGCAGGGTGGGACATGAGCTTGGCAGAGGCCATGGGGAAGGGGCAGAGTGGGGCTGAGTCCTGCATGGAGGAGCAGCTCTGCTACACAGAACCATCCAGAGCCTGGCAGGAGCAGAGGGGACAGCAGCACTGGGGACATGATGGCACCTGCACCAAGGACAACAAGGGGCTGTCACAAGGCCCAGGAAGACAAGCAGGTGTATCTGGGGATGTGGCCGTGCATGGGGATGCAGCCCACCACAGCTTCTCTGACCTTTCTGATGACAGATGAATGTGAAGAGAGAGCAGAGACTATCCAGAGCCATAGAGCTTGTCCTTTCTGTCCTGAAGGACTTGAACAGGAGATGTCCCAGCAGCTTCCCAAGGACTGGGATCTGGATCTCTCCACAGGCAGCAGCACTGTCCTCATTTTGACCAGCCTGGGGGAGGCAGGCAGAAGAGAAGGGCTGAGGGTGGGCAGCTGAGGCCTTGCAGGCATCTCAGAGCTGTGGCTGTACCCCAGCAAAGGGAAGGGGAAATGGCCTGGCTGGAGGGTAGCAGGTCCTTACCAGCACATGGGAAGAGGAGTGGGCAAGCAATTGGCTCAGCTGCCTAACCCTGCCCATGACCCTCTCCTGCACTGCCACTCTGTCATTGTAGTCCAGCAGCTCCTGGGAAGAGAGAAGAGAGCAGCTGCAGGTGAGCCCCTCAAGCACACACCCACTCCAGCAGCAGCAGGAGCTTGGCCCCACTCCTGAGACACACTTGCACCGTCCCTCCAGGCTTCCTGTGCCCTCAAGCAAAGCCTGCCAGGGGGCTCCTGCCTCTGGGCCACCCCCTGCTTCCCCAGGGCAGCTGGGCACCCTCCCTGCAGCGTGCTCTGCCTGCAGGCACTGGGGGTGTCCTGGTTCTGGCTGGGACTGGGTTCCTTTGGCAGGAGGCAGGACAAGACTGGACACAACCCCGGGCTCCTTCCTCTCCAGAGTGAGGAACAGCCCCCTGACCCCCGACTCTGTGCACGGGCCAGACCTCCAAGATGTGCTGAAGAATCCAGATGATTTTGGAGGGAGGAGAGCTGAGCACCATCACCTCCAGCATGGTGTCCATGGAATGCAGAGTCTGCAAGGATGACACAGAGCAGTGGCTGTGATTCTGCTGTCCCTCCCATCCCCAGAAGACTGATCTGAACTCCCAGGGTGAGGGGAGGGACACAGGAGCAGGCTTTGTGCTGGGGGCAGAGCAGCCAGCATTGCTGGATGTGGCTGGCGCCTGGCAAGGGATGAAGGGATGAGGGTAGGAAAGTGAAGCTTAGACAATGGCCTGCCCCGGATCTTTGGTGCTAAGGCAGCATGGGGTGGCCAGGAGCAGCCCAGAGGGACTGGAGGCTCCTCCAGTTCATGCAGCACTTACCGAAGAAAAGAGGGTTGCTTCCAGTCTCTGCATTTCCCTCTTTGGAGGAAGGAAAAAGATGCTGTCAAAGCAGAGTCTTAAGAGTTTTCTCTTCTTCTCCAGCACTGTCCCGATGGTGCTGCAAAGAGAGAGGGGCCCCGTTGGACACTGGTGCTGGGAGCAGGGCCTCAAGGTCTCCTGCAGCTCTGGGGCAGGGCTGCCAGCAGGGATGGGCAGGTGGGCACGGAGCATTGGGAGGGCTCTGCAGGCCCTTGGGCCAGTACCTCAGTCCAGCGAGGGCGAGCATGGCGAGCTGCCGCACCTGGGTACAGATCTCGTACTTGGGCTCCAATTTCAGCAGCACCTGCAGGGCACAGCTGGGCTGGAACCTGGCAGCTGCCAGCACCCACAGCCAGCAGAGCTTTGCCCTGCCCGAGTGGAGCCCTCACAGGCTGTGGGAGTCCTTGCCCCCTTCCCCAGAGCGCTGCGTGCCTCCTCACCTGGATCATCTGTCCCAGCTCGTATCTGCTACAGAAATCATTCAGGACCTGGGAGAAGCCACTGTCCTTGACATCTCTGCACAGGGTGCAGATGCTTTCAAGGAACTTCAGCTTCAGGTCATTGTCCTGGAGCTGGGGGACAGAGACAATGGGACAGCGTGAAGTGAGGAGAGCCAGGCAGCGGGACCAGAGCCCTGGGCTGCAGAGCCCTGTGGGAGCAGCTGCTCGGCAGAGCCAGCACCCCTGGCCAGGCACAGCCACCACCCAACGGGCCTTGGCTACCTGCTCGGGGCTGCTGACAAAGGCCTGGATGAAGTCCATGGCTCCCTGTACATGAACAGGTACCCAGCTGGCATCTAATGGAGGGGGAGAGAAGTGTTATAAGTACGTATTATGTACTTTTCACAAATATTCAAATGGATGAATGAAAAATGAATTAAAATGAAAACTTTGCTGAATTAATATCGTTTCTTTTAGTTCTGCTATTAAAAAAACCTTAGAAACAGTAGTGTGATAAATATTTTTCTTGGACTTGAACATGGTGATGTAAAAGCTTTTGTTCATATAACTGACAGAGAATGGTAAAAAGATAATCAGGAAATTCTTCACATTCTTGGATTATCCTATCTGGATGAGGACGGGGTGACGAACACCAGAACTCCAGGGAAAGGGTTTATTGATCACCGTTATTAAGGAGTGCACCAACAAGAAGGAGCCACAAGGAAAAAAATTAAAAAGTGAAAATGCTGATCTTCAGGTTGGGGGTGGATTTTGAATAATGCATGAAAGGTCTATGAATGTGTGAGTTATGGTGTGTTCTTGGCGGAATGCCAAGCACCCGACACTTGTAACCTTTTGCTTTATTGTCTCTTACTGTCTTTTATTAAACTTATTAGAATCTACCAGGAAACTGAACCTAGTTTTTCACAGAAGGGAGAGCTGCAGAGGCTGCTGTGACAGGACAGAGCAGAGGAAGGAGCAGGAGCTGGGGCCCCTCTGCTGTCCCCCTCCTCAGCAGAGCCTGTGCCAGGGCAGGTGTCCTACCCTGAGCAGCCCTGGCACTCCAGCATCACTCCCAGCCCTGCAAGCCCCGCTGCCCTTGTGCCAGGGAAACCTGATCCCAGCACGGGGACCCAGCCCTGCCCAGTCCCACAGGGCCCCTCACTCACTGGGCTGCAGTGGCTGCACCAAGGTCACCTCGGGGGGCTCCGCTGCAGAGCTGCTCTCCTGAGGAGCCGCCACCTCCTCCCAGGCCACCCTGGGCTTTCTTGGAGGCCTCTTCTCCATCTTATGGAACAGAGAAAATGTATAAAGATCGGTAAGGGGAAGGCTGGGTGAAATATCTGTCTCCCTTCTGCGGGACAAGATGTGAGCTGTGCTCGCGGGCTTGTCGCCAGCTGCGTGCTCCCGTCCTGTCCCGTCGCTGTCCTGCCGGACACTGCAGCCTGGGGGCTGGGTCCATGCCAACAAAGCCTGGGGGCTGTTGCCAGGGGCAGGTGGCAGGTCACAGGGAGCCCTTTGTGACACCCCGGTTATCCCCAGTGTGATGCTCCCACTGAAACATTCCAAACCACGCACTGCTCCCTTCTCCCACTCTCCCTCCCCTTCCCTCGGCTGGGGGATGGAGAAGAGAACTGCAGGCAAAAAAATGAAAGGTCACAGGTTGAGTTAAGAACAATTTACTAAAAGCAGCAATGAAACAAAGCGAGAGCCCTGAGCTGCCGAACCTCATGGAGGACAAAGGAGCCCAAGGCCGGGCAGCTGGTCTGTGTTACTGTGGCCACCTCTCTCAGAAAGGCATCTCCTTGCCTTTTTCCCTTTTCTCCAGTTCTGCCTGTAGGTATTGGAGTTAGAAAGTCACAGCCCACCTGCAGAGTGAGGACCACTTGCCACCAGTTCAAGGGCTGCTCCTTGTGCTTGGTGTGCCCTCCCCAAGGGATGGGCACAGGGCAGGGTGGCATGTGTCCCAGCACGGCCCTGTCTAGCAATGGCCAGTGTCTAGAAATGCTGTAAGAAGATGCATTAACACTCAAGTTCAAGCCTCCCAGCTGGAGCTGGTGGGATGCTCTCCAGCCACAGATGGATGTGGTTCAGTTCCTCTGGTTGAGAGGGGCTGCATTTTTGCCCTTTTTGGAGTTTTCTTCTCTCTTATCAAGCAGGAAGGGCTGCTGTGAATGACACAAGGTTACAGAATTGTTTAAGTTTATAAATATATGCACACACATATATTTAATATAGATATATATGCAGAGGTTGTTCAGATAATACTGTATCTTTGCAAAAAAAGAATGAAAACCCTGAGGTTTGAAAAACAAGTTCTATTTTAAAAAATGAACAGTTTTCTTCCAGCACAAGCCTTCTTCTTGCCTGTGGGGAACAGGGGAGTGAAGGGAGAGCAGGATATCTTCAAGTGAGGATGTGACCTGGATGTGCTAATCCCAGGAGTTATTTGTGAAATTAGTGTGGCTTTGGAATCCTCAGGCAGGCCCCACAGTCTGCCATGCCAAGTGGCTTTTCCTTCCTGGGCAGTTCAGGGAACAGTGAGAGGGTGTGGGGAGGGCTGGCAAAGAGGGCAGGGCACCAGGCCATAGGAGGGGTGGGGCTGCTGTGTCTGGGACCAGGAGCAAGGCAGGATGCCTGCATGGTGATGGAGGGGGTAACATCTGGGGCCCAGAAAAAGGCATATGACCAACATTGAACTCGTTAACTTCCATGTCAAAATGGGCTCTTGGAGGACATGGAGCTGTTTTCCCTGGGTAGTTTGATCAATTGCATGGAAGGGGGAAGGATGAAGAATTTGGGCAGCGTTTGAGCCAAAATGGCATTTTGCCACTTCTGATTTCCTCCCAGCTTCTGCAGAGGGGTGACAGCTCCATCCCTGCAAACCACTCCCTTTTGCAAGGCACACGCAGACCTTGCTGGAAGCTCAGGGTTCGTGAAGAGGCTGCTGCAGTTGGCAACAGGAGCTGCTGTTGAATTTTTCACCTTGCTTAACCCCCCATCCCAAATGCCACCAAGAGGAAGGACAGAAAAAGATTTCCATGGAAGAAGGGAGGACAAAAGCTTGGAAAAGGATGAAAGAAATGCTCTGATGATGATGGTAATAACAAGAAAAAGATTTATTTTTGGCAGCAAATGAACACCTGCTGCCCTCCAGCCCTCCCAGATGGGCAGGTCCAGGGGTGACGTTTCCATGGCATGAGGTGCTGGGAGCCTGGGGAGAGAAACCAGAAAGCCACGGTCAGTCACAGAAGGCTCCTGTCCCCCCTGTCCCACCAGGGCCTGTGCGTGGGCCAGGCTGCTGGCTGGGCCCAGAGCCCAAACCTCCCAACCCATTCTCCCATTTTTAGAGGAGAGCAGCAGGGCAGGCCACGCTCCACCTCTTCTGCTTAAGCACGGCACAGCAACCTCCTCAGCAGCTGCAAGAGCGAGTTTCTCATGTGCCCACTCCCATCTGCCCCTGTGCCATCTGTGCTGTGGAGCTGGGTACCCACCTCTGCAGAGCTGCTGCCAGGAGAGGAGCTGATCCCACACAAGGTCCTCGTCCTTCTTGAGGGGGATGTCCCTGCACACCGTGGCTGCCCCGGGTAGTGCTGGCACTGCCATGGAGTGCGTCCAGTGCCGGCACTTCCCCACCCGGTCTGGGCACCGGGTGCAATCTTCCTGGAAAAAACAAAGAACAATTGCATGAAAGTCAATTCAAAACGAGACCTGGAAACACGGCTATCAATGTTTCACGGGCCTGGGGAGGGTCTGACCGCTCCATGCAAGAATTAAACATCACCACAGGTGGGGAAAAACCCCACCTTTCCTGCCTGTAAGCCCACCCCTTCCTCAAGGGCCTGAAAAGCAGACCAGCTGGGGCATGGCTTTGGAACCCACCTTCCTCTGCTGCCCCCCATCCTCATGGATGGATGCTTTTGTCAGGCAGGCTGCCCCCACCCCAGCCCGCACCAGGCTGGCTGGCAGAAGCCATCGGCGAGGCCAGGAGCCGGCTCCCCTGGCACAACATCCGTGCCCTGTCCCGCCAAAAAGCAGCTGAGCGGGCGGCACAAAGATGAATATTCCCCATTGCCAACGAGCGGGGAACCTCCGGCGCGTGGCCAGGCCGAGCCCTGGCATGCCTGGGAGCACGAGCATCCCCCCGCCCCTGCACCGCCTGGGGACTCATCTTGATTTCGTCGGGGCACAGAGCCTGTCCTGTCCTCCAGGAAGGGGCCGCAGCCAAAGCCCGTGGGCTTTGCCCCGCCAGCGGCCAGCTCGAGGATGGTGCTCTCCGGCTCCGCGTCGTGCTCCAGAAGAACACGCCAGCTGTGCCTCGGCTTGTGGGGACATCACGATGCCATTGAGCTGCAGGGGGATGTTTCCCCTTTTCCAGTCTGTGGAGACTTCACTGCACTGTGCCACCACTTCTCCAATAGGACGGGGAGCCCTGACCTGCTCCCTCCACAACTCGCCGGGGACCCACGGAAGCGTCTCCTCGGCCGCGCTCTCTGCTCCGTGCCACGGCCACAGGGAAACGCTCTGGGGTTTGCTTTGAGCGCCATGAGACACGAGCAACTGGCACTTGCTGGGCTCCTGGATCCTACTGTGCAGAGGGATAGATCTCTGCTGTCTCCTGGGCCAGCTGGGGGTCCTGTAGCCAAGAATGCTCAAAAAGGTCTTCCAGGCATGGCCTGTCTGCGGGGTCCATGGATAAACACCACCTGATCAGGTGCTGGCACTCTGCAGAGAGAAACCAGAAACCGCTGGTCACCTCCTGTCCAGGCTCTCCCAGATTCCACAGTGCCCACCCCACACTAGGAGTGCTCGGAGCTGCACCCAAAGCTTCCCATCCATCCTCCCTTATGGAGCAGAACAGTACACATGCCACCTCCTCTGCCTAAACCCAGGAGATCAACCTCCACCCTAGCTGCAAGAGCAGGACCCTTATATGCCAGAGGCCATCTCTCAAGCCCATTCTTGCTCCCATGCCTTGAAGGCATATCCCCACCTTGAGACACCCGGGGTGGCAAGAAGAACTTGCCCTGGACAATGTCCTCAGGGGTTTTGAAAGGAAGGAGCCCACAGACCAGGTCATAGAGCAGGATGCCCAGGGACCAGATGGTGGCTGGTTGGCCATGGTAGCAGCCGAAGAGGATCCACTCTGGCGGGTTGTACTGCGGAGTTCCTATGGGACACGGGCACAGCTCATGAGGCCGATGCTGCTCCCTCCCTCCCAGCCAGCTCTACAACAGCCAGCCCCTGCCCCCGCCAAAAAACAACTTGGCTGCAGCCGGCTGAAGAAGGATTCTCCCTCCCTCCCTCCGTGTTCCCCTGTGGCAGCAAAGGGGAGAACCTTCCCTGCCCAGCTGTGCCCCGGCTTTGGGCTCACCTGCCATGTGGGTGTAGAACGTGTCCTGGAGGATGGTGCCGCAGCCAAAGTCAATGAGCTTCGCCTCGCCCGTGGCCAGGTCAACGAGGATGTTCTCGGCCTTGATGTCGCGGTGCAGGACGCCACGGCTGGTGCAGTGCCCCACGGCCTGCAGCACCTGGCGGAACAGCCCCCGCGCCACGGGCTCTGGCAGGAACCCCCCGCGTCCAGCAAGTGCCACAGGTCCCGACAGCGCTCCGGACGCTCCATGACCAGCGCGAAGCCGTCGGGCAGCTCAAACCAGTCCAGGAGCCGCACGACGCCGCGGAAGCCAGAGCACGACACCATCCACAGCAGCACCAGCTCCAGTGGCACCAGGGTGCCGTTTGTGCTGCGGGGGGACCGCGATGCCGTCAGCGGGGCCGATGCTGCGCCGCGCCTTCGGCACCCCCTGCCCGGCGCCACCGCAGCTCACATTGCTCGGCCCGGGACGCTGCGCGGCCCCCGCTCACTCCACGCTCGCTCCCCTCGCAGCGTCCCGGCTCCCACCCTGCCGGGCCTGGCCTCAGCCCCGCCCGGCACGCCCCGCCGGCTGCTCCCGCTGGCCCCGCTCACTCACCAGCCGCGCCCACTCCCAGATGCGATCCCGGCCCACTCGCTTGATGGCCACCTGCAAGCCAAGACAAGCGGCGGGCTGAGCTTGCCGTCCGCCGATCCTCCCCTCCCCGCTCCGAGCCGGCCCCGTCTCTTACCGGGGCGCCGTCGGCGAGCCGGGTCCCGGCGTAAACGCTGCCGCAGCCGCCCCTCCCCAGCAGCGGGCCCTCCCGGTAGAGCTGCTCCAGGGGAGGCTTCTCCGCCCGTGCGGACGGCACCGCGCTCTCGGCATTCTGCCCGGGGCACCCACTCGCGCCGGGCGCTGCTGCTTGTCGAGCCGCCCCGGGCTCCGGCGGCTCGGGGCCGGCGGCCGAGCTGACGGGCGGCGGCGCTCGCACCCGGGAAGCTGCCGGCGACGGGGCGGGAGCCGGGCGGCTGCGGGGCGGCTCCGGGCGGAACCGCGGGAGGGGCCTCGTTCGGGGCCGGGGACGGGCCAGGGCCCGCGGCAGGCGGAGCCAAAAGGCGATGATGCTCCAGCACCACCAGCAGCAGAGTGAGGAGCTCCTCCAGAGGCTCTTCAAAAGGCGCCGCAGCCAGTGCGGACAGAGGCGGGCAGGGGCCCGGCTCGCCCATGGGCGCCTTGTGGGGCGCGGCATGAGCCGGGCTGGGAGAGGCGGAACACGGACAGGACGGGACAGGAGTAGAGGAAGTGTGAAAGGGAGAAGAAGACGGAGAGTGAGTCGGAAGTCGAACGGAAAAGCAATCGAGAGAAGCGCTGCTGCTGCCGCTGCTGCCGCTGCTGCGGAGCCTCCGGAGCGAGCCCAGCGGAGGAGCGGCCGCGCGCCCCGAGGAACGAAACAAAGAAGTAAAAAACGAAGCTAATTCGTATTAGAGAAATAACCAAATAAAGCAATGCAGGAATAAAGAAGACTGTCGGCTTGTGGCTTTCTTCTTTGGGTGAGACGAAGCATTTCGTGGGGGAAGAATTGCCTCTTCTTACAGTTTTGCCAGTGTGGACAGGAGCAGAGCATTTAAATTTCAAGCAGAAAAGAGAAATCGTGTCAGTATCATCATCTCTTTTCATTCTCTGTTGAGACAGTTGCAGGCTGCCAAAAGACATCATCTGCAATGTGGAACTTGGTCCCAAGTTTCTTTTTCTGCCAGAGGATGAGGAGGGGAGGCATCCCAGAATCATGGAGTCATGGCATGGTTTGGCTGGGAAGGGACCTGAAAGATCACATCGCTGCAGCCCCCTGCTGTGGCTGGGAACCCCTTGCTCTAGACCGGCTTGTCTGGAGCTCCATCCAGCCTGGCCTCGTACACTGTCAGGGATGGGGCATCCACAGATTGATTCTCTGGGCCACGTGTTCCAGGAAAGTCTTTTTTTCTGAATTCCTCTTTTAAACCTACTCTCTTTCAGTTTGAATCCATACTCTCTTGTGCTGTCTCTGCCTGCCCTTCTAAAAATCCCTGTCCGGCTTTCTTGTAGGTTGCCATCAGGTACTGGAAGGCCACAGTTCAGTAAAGCCTAAGCCTAAGCCTCGGTGTCTTTTCCAGGCTGAAGAAGCCCAGCTGTCTCAGGCTTTCCTTGCAGGAGAACTGCTCCAGCCCTCGCAGCATCTCGCTGTCCCTCCTGGGCACCTGCTCCAGCGCGTCCCTGTCCTTGCGGGCCGTGCTGGGGAGCCCAGCAGAGCCGGACGCGGCCCTGCAGGTGCAGCGACAGCGGCTGCAGGAGACACGGCCCTGACAGCGGCTGCAGGAGCCGGCAATTGGCGAGTGGCCGCCCGCTCCGCAGAGAGCCGGGGCGCGGGGCACGGCAGGAGTTTTAGGCACGGAACTGGGTTATGGGGTGCTGTGAGCTCGCGGGGGATGGCAGGAGATGAATTCCCAGAAATGGCTGTAACGGGCATCGATGGGGTTGGGAACATTCAGGGGATCTGGGGACGTTCTTGGGGGGGTCCCAAGTGGGCGCTGAGGGGGCACTTAGGGATCCTGGAGGGTCTGGGGGACACGTATGGGCCACTACGTCTTTGTTCTGGGCTTTGATTTTTTTACTGACTATATTTTTTATAGATCACACACTGGTCTCTGCCCAGCCGGGCTGGGCCTTGTCTAGGTGCTCTTTGTCCACTCTTTCTTTTTTCCTTTCACTTATAACAGCTGCATGCTCCCTCTTTTCTTCTTTCCTGTTCCTAAAGACTCTCCATGCCTCATCGACCGGAGTCTCTGAGTCCCTCCCATCCAGTCCCCGTATCTTTTGAAGTTTCCATCTTATGTGCCCCGTAGGTTGCCCCAGGAATAAACTGACTGGCTGCTGTGTCCCTGTGTCAGACCCAGGCTCCAGTGGTGTGTGGCAGCGCATTGCATCCCTTCATCGATTGAGGAATTCCCATGGTGGCTCAGAGGGCCCCTGCTTAATTTCATACAATGCTGACCAATTTATAGTTTTGGGAATGGCCTTTTCCATCCCCTTTACGACCCACTCCTGATAGCTTTCCAACTTTTTAATTCTGCTGATTTGTTTGGGTCCCACTGTGGATTTTGGAGTGGGAAATAATCTTTAACATCCAATTGTTGGATTTTATGATAATCTTCTGTCAAATCCCCTGCTGTTTTTAGAATTAATAGTCTTTCTGTCTCGGTCAGTGCATCCAATAATAATTGCCTATTGTTCCAGTCTGGATTATGTTGTTTTATTATATATCACAGATGGTTAGCCGTGCTAACTGGATCACTGCGGTAATTTTTAGCAATGTTTTCCCATTCCTCCAGGTCGATTGAGGAGAAGGGAGATTTAACCAATACCCTTTCTCCCTCTGCTCCCCCTGCCTCTCACAGAGGTGCCTGGAATATGTGTGTCTGCTGTCTAGTCCGGTGTGCAATTGGAGGGGATGAATGGGCTGGGGCTGATGGTACCTCTGGGTCTGCATCCTCATCCTCATCCCCTTCTTGTCTTATGTGTGGAGACCTGAGCAAATCGTCTGACAGATCTTGTTCCTGGGCCACAGTTTGGTAAACTTGATCAGATTTTGTGCACCTTTGCCCTGTGCTACACTCTGAACAACACTGCTTAAGTTTTCCTCTCTTAGTCTTATTCTCCTTCTCTAAGGCCAATACCAGAGGGTCAGATGGAGCCCAGAGCCCACAATCCCTCTGCCATTCAGGCAGAGAGAAAAACATATCTGCATATGCTACCTTTGTCCACTTCTTTTCTCTCCTGAGAAACGGCAATATTTCCAATGTGCAACAATACAGCCTAATGGACTGGCCTTAGGAATTTCTTTACTTTGTCCAGTTCCCATTATCTTCTCCTTTTTGTCTTGTCTTGTTTTCACCCAAACTTTTCCTCATACAGTTTTACTGTTCTTTCCCAGTTTTCTTCCCACACACAACCCAATTCACAGGCACCCAGTCTCACTTTTCACACACGCTAGCTTCAGAATTTTAGATTCAACATTGACTTGATGAGGATAGTTTTCCAATTTACACTTGGGGCATAGGCCCGGCTGGTTACTAGAGCAACAATACCAATATATTTCACAATCTCCACACTGTAATAAAACCCACTCCAAATGCCAACCCCTTGATCCTCTGAAGGCTCTAAATCTCCCACAAAGACAAGCTATTCTGTTCACCTCCTCTGGAATACCCAGAGTCTCTACTGCAGGTTGTTCCCAGGGCAGGGCTCCCAATTTCCCTGCAGAGCTACCGTATATCCCACCTAGACAGACCCGTTTGTTCCCTTTGTCTATCCAGTGAATTATTGGAACAACAAATTTCCAGGGATCAAGTCCAGACCACTTCTGAGGAGACACTCCTTCAATCTGTCTGTACACGGTTAAAACAAATGCTAACCACTCTGTGTTCAAGCACAACACTCCTCTGTTCACACTTGCACTCCCCCACACTGGCCCCAGTCGCTTCTCTTTTCTCCGGCCGCCTCAGTCGCCCGAGGTCGGAAACGCGGATAGAGCTCCGCACTCGCTCCGTACCAGAGGTACATCTCACCCCCTCACTCACTGACACACTCAACGACCCAACGTGTCTGGACTTGGCAGTCACACAAAAAGCAGCAAAAACAAGGGTTCACTCGACTCACCCCCAGAGTCACTAGCGGGCTGCTCTATCAGCTCAGTGAGACCCCTCCGTCGGCCGCGCTATCGGCCAGGATCGATCCCTCTCCTTCTGTCTCTGCCCCCCCGGCCGGCTGCTTGCAAGCCCACCGGAACTGTGCTGAGTGTCAGACGTCTCTGTACGACTCACCAGCAGCCCTGTTATAGATATTTAATACAGACCGTTTTATCCGCACTGCCAGCAGGTCGTTGTCTGTCTCATGGAATGCAGGAGATCATCCTGATGGAGTGGAAACTCATGGAACCAAGTGCCCACTGTTTTACAGCAGGGCCTCGTGGAATGCTGGAGACCATTGTGCTGCAAAGGAAATGCAGGGCACAAAGGCTCCACTGTGACTCAGCAGGGCCTCATGGAATCCAAGAGACCTTTGTGATGGAATGGAAACACATGGAACCAAGGCTCTGTTGTGACAAACCTGGGCCTGATGGAACCAAGGAGACCACTGTGGTGCAATGGAATCTCAAGGAACCAAGGGTCAATTGTCAACACATCAGGTTCTCATAAAGCTAAGGAGAACATTGTGACACAGTAGAATCTCATGGAACCAAGGTCCCATTGTGACAAAGCGCAGCCTGATGGAAACCTGGTGCCACTGGGACATCTCCAGCCTTGGAGGAAGCAAGTGTCCATTGTGACACAGCCTAGTGAATCCCAGGAGAGCCCAGTGAGGCCATCAAATCTTGGGGAGCCAAGTTTCAATTGTAAACACAGTGGAGCCTCATGGAACCCAGGAGAGCATTGTAACTCCATGGAGTCACATGGAGGATAATGTCCACTGTTTCATGTTGCAGCCTCTTGGAGCACTGGAAACCATTCTGACACCATGAAAAACTGTGGGAAAAGAGGCTCTCTAGGGACACAGCAGGGCTTCATGGAATGCAAGAGACCATTGTGATGGAGTGGAAACTCATGGAATCAAGTGTCCACTGTTTCATGGTGTGACTTCATGGAACCAAGGAAACCATTGTAGTCCAATTGAATCTCAAAGAAACGAGGGTCATTTGTCAACTTATTACTGATAAGTAAACCTTTCCAAAAGGAAGGCCTTGTAAAATCATGGCTCAAGCCTGTCACTTTGGCTAAGTAGAAAAGGACTGTGGGAAAGAGACTCAGCTGAATTAGGGATAGAAAAACATGTTTCATAATCATTGTGTGTTCACACTGTTGTATGTGGTGTTTGATTGAATTACGTTTGTTATGTGTTAAAAGTATGTAACTGATAATGGGCTAAATGCTTTAAAAGGTTAAAAGTTGCCTGGTTTTTGCAATAAAGCGTTTCTCCTTTGCAGCTGCCTGGGGACTCTGCATAACTACAGACCTTCACCCTCATCAGCCCATTGACCAAGTGGGGCCTCATGGCACACAGGTGCCACTGGGACATTGCCAGGCCTAGTGGGAACAAGGCTCCATTATTGTACAGCAGGGCCTCAGGGCACCCAGGAGAGCACTGTGACACAATGGGATCTCATGGAAGCAAGTGTCCATTGTGACACAGCAGTGCCTCAGGGCACCCAGGAGAGCACTGTGACACAATGGGACCTCATGGAAGCAAGTGTCCATTGTGACACAGCAGGGCCTCATGGCACCCAGGAGAGCACAGTGACACAAGGCAGTCTGGGGAACACAAGTGTCACCTGCAAACACAGTGGGGCCTCATAGAAGCCAGGTGCCACTTGGATACTGCCAGGGCACGTGGAACTCAGTGTCCATTGTGACACAGCACAGCCTCATGGACATGGACACAGCAGACCATTGGGACAACCTGGAACCTCACGGATCCAAGGCTCTACATTGACAACATGGAGCCTCATGGGACACAGGTGCCTCTGGGACACTGCCAGCTCTTGTGGGATCCAGTGTCCATTGTGACACAGCACAGCCTCATGGAAACATGGGGACCATGGTGACACAATGGAATCTCATGGAAGCAAGTGTCAATTGTGAACACGGCACAGCCTCATGGAACCCAGGGCAAGTGGGACCGTGCCATGGCTCATGGAAACAAAGGGCCATTGTGACACAGCAGGGCCTCTTGGAACCCAGGAGAACATTGTGAGCAATGGAATCTGATGGAGCCAAGTGTCAACTGTCAAAACAGAAAGACCTCATGGAACCCAAGTGACCATTGTGACTCCATGGAATCTCATGGAACAAACTGTCAGGTGTAACACAGCAGGGTGTCATGGAACACAGGTGCCATTGGGACATTTCCAAGGCTCATGCAAGCACCCACTGTGGCAGAGCCAGGCGTAATGGAACACAGGAGAACATTGTTACCCAATGGAATCTCATGGAACCAAGTGTCCACTGTTTCACAGTGCAGCCTTATGGAGTGGTGGAGACCATTGTGTTGCAATGGAATATCCTTAGACTGTTGTGACAAACCTGGGCTTTATGAAACCAAGGAGACCACTGTGATGCAATTGAATCTCAAGGAACCAAGGGTCAATTGTGAAAACATCAGGTTCTCAGGAAAATAAGGAGAACATTGTGACACAGTGGAATCTCGTGGAACCAAGTCTTTATTCTGACTGTGGGGCCGAGTAGGAGACAGGTGCCATGGGGACATTGTCAGCTCTTGTGGGATCCAGTGTCCATTGAGACACAGGGCAGGTCATGGAAATACAAGGAGTGTTCTGAGGCAATGAAACCAAGGTCAATTCTGACAGAGAGGGGCCACATGGAACACAAGGGCCACGGAAATATTGCCAGGCCTAGTAGAAACAAGACACCACTGTGGCAGAAAAAGGCCTCATGTGATCTAGGAGAGCACTGTGAAACAATGGAATGTCATGGAAGCAAGTGTCCATTGTGACATGGCAGGGCCTCATGGAACCCCCTGGGACATTGCCAAGGCTTGTGCAAGCAAGGCTCCACTGTGACAAAGGACATCCTCATGGCACCCAGGAGACCATTGTGGCACAATGGATTCTCATGGAACCAAGAATCCATTGGGACAAACCGTGGCCTGATGGAAACCTGGTGCCACTGGGACATCTCCAGCCTTGGAGGAAGCAAGTGTCCATTGTGACACAGCACAGCCTCGTGAATCACAGGAGAGCACAGTGACACCTTGGAATCTTGGGGAACCAAGTGTCAATTGTAAACACAGCGGGGACTCATGGACGCCAGGAGAACATTGTGACCCAATAGAATCTCATGGAACCAAGTCTGAATTGTTGCAAAGAGGGACCTCATGGAAACCACTGTGACACTGTGGAAACACTTGGAAGCAAATGTCCACTGTTTCATGTTGCACAAATGAACAAGTTAGAGCTCTGGAGACCATTGCGACACAATGGAAACATGTGGAACAAAGGGTCCCTAGTGACACTGCAGGGCCTCATGGAATGCAAGAGACCACTCTGATGGAATAGAAATGCATGGATTCAAGTGTCCACTGTTTCACATTGCGACCTCATGGAACCAAGGAGACCATTGTGGTACAATGGAATCTCAAGGAAACACGAGTTAATTGTCAACCTATTACTGATGACTAAAACTCCATGTTGGATTCCTGAGCTGTGGACCCACTCAAAACAGGCTCCTCCATAAGGTTCAGCCAGGGGGTTTTGTCACCCTGGCCTTGGTTCAAATCTTGCAGCCCCAGCCATGGTGGCCCAGCCCCTGTGCAGGCCCAGCCCAGGACAGGAGCATTGCAGGTGGGAACGGCCCCTCTGCCGTGGTGCCCACAGCAGCCCTGGGGCTCTGTGCCCCATGGCCTCCCTGCTGGGCAGCCTCTGACAGCTCCTGCACAGCCGTGGCACCTGTGGGCCTGCACTGACAGCCCTGCCCTGGGCTCTGCCGGGCTCTGGGCCAGCACAGAGGCCAGGCAGGGCTGGCCATGGCTGGGAACAGGCCCTGAGCCCTGCAGGAGGATGGAGCTGGGCCACAGCCAAACTCAGCCCAGGGCAAACCTGGGCTCAGCAGCCAGGGCTGGCAAGGGCTGGGGACAGAGGCTGGCAGTGACAAATGTCCTGGACCCCCTCCCTGCTCTGTGCATGCCACCAAGGGCACAGAGCAGCCTCCTCTCTGGGCCACTTGCCTGTTTGCAATGCCTTCCCCAGGCGCTGGCCCTGCCCCACAAGGCCTGGGCTGAGTCCTGCCCCTGCCCGCTCAGCCAGGCTGAGATGGACACTGCTGCTTTCTCTGGCAGGCTCTCTCAGGCCAGCCCAGCTCCCTGCAAGCTGTGCCAGCTGCCCTGAGCTCTGTGCAGCACCAAGGGCCTCTCCCCAGCACAGCCCAGCCGGCTCTGGCCCCACAGCTCTGCTCAGGCCAGGGGGCTCTGGGCAGTGGCCCCACGGCCTCAGCCCCTGCCAAGGGCACAGCAGCAGCTGCAGCTCAGAGAGGACTCAGCCCCAGCCATGGGGGAAGGTGCTTGGCCAAGGCAAAAGGAGGCTCCCTGGGTGCCCTGCTCCCCTCTCCCTCAGCTCCTGAGAGCTCTGCAGCCCCTCCTGCCATCCCATCTGCCCAGGCCAGCACAACAGCCCTGGCCTTGGGGCCCTCCAGAGCTGCTCCTGCTCCAGGCCCCATCCCAGAGCTGGGGCAGCCAGAAAGCTGTGCCCATTTCTGTTTATCCCTGCTCTGATGAGGATGGTTCCTCAGATACTTGGAGGTTGCTGATGAATTTTCCTACTCCAGAGGCTTCTTCTTTCTTGAGCTCTTCAGTTCACAAATTCAGTGACAAAGACAAACTTTTGTTCAAAACACCCAAACAAGAAAAGTCCCTGGGAATAATTTACGTTATCAATTCTTCTGTGGTTAATTAGACAGATTTCAGAAGTGTATTCCAAGTGACTATACTATATTGTAAACAGTGCAGAGAGAACAGTTTGTCCTGTAAAGATTTCTTTTCCTGTTTCTAGATGGATATAAACAATGTCCCAATTATATTGACTGTCAGAAACCGTCTAATGCAGTCTGTATAGATATGAAAATCAAGACCCGTTATGGCTGACAATCAATCACACTTTGTCCTCACCCCCTCCCCTGCATTTCCCTCATCCAAAAACTGTGACTCCTATGGATCAGGAATGGTGTGGCCAGCAGGAGCAGGGCAGTGACTCTTCTCCTGTGCTCAGCACTGGTTGGGCAGCACCTCGAATGCTGTGTCCAGTTCTGGGCCCCCAATTTAGGAAGGACATGGAGGGGCTGGAGCGTGTCCAGAGACAGACAACAAGGCTGGTGAGGGGTCTGGAACACAAGTCCTGTGAGGCGTGCCTGAGGGAGCTGGAGTTGTTTATCCTGGAGGAGGCTCCGGCAAGACCCCATCACTCCCTAAAACTCCCTGACAGGAGGGTGCAGCCAGGTGGATGTTGGGGTCTATTCCCAGAGAAGAGTGAAAGGATAAGAGGACACAGCCTTAAAGCTGTACAAGGGGATGTTTAGGCTGGACATTAGGAAATTAGGAAAAAGGGTGGTTGGGCATTGGAATGGGCTGCCCAGGGAGGAGGGTGAGTCACCATCCCTGGAAGTGTTTCAGGATAGACTGGATGTGGTACTGAGTGCCATGGTCTGGGTGACAAGGTGGTGTTGGGTCACAGGTTGGACTTGATGCTCTCCAAGGTCTTTTCCAGCCTGGGTGATTCTGTGATGATTGTGACACTGCAGGGCCCTGGGGCAGCAAGGGGCCATTGTGACACTGCAGGGCCTGGTGAGACTGAGAGGACCATAGTGACACTGTGTACAACATGGCACCACAGAGCCAAGGGGCCACTGTGACACTGTGGGGCCACATGGAAGCAAGGAGTCCATTGTGAGAGTCTGGGTCCTGGTGGAACCACAGAGGCCACTGTGACACTGCAGGGCCCATGGAACCAAGGGGCCAGTGTTGCTCCTCAGGGACTCCTGGAATGAAGGAAACATGTTTGACACCATGGTGACCCTTGGGACCAAGAGGCCATTGTGACACTGTGGAACCAAGGAGAGCATTACTGCACTGTGAGACCCCATGGAACCAAGGATCCATTGTGACACTGCAGGGCCCAAGGATCCATGGGACTTTGTGACACCCTGGGGTCCCATGGAACCAAAGAGACATTGTGACACTGGGAGGCCTCATGGAATCATGGAGACTATTGTAACTATCCAGGAGCTCAAGGAACCATGGTGACATGAAGTTGGCAGGCATAGTGGATGTTCTGGAGGGTTGGAGGGCTCTGCACAGGGACCTGGACAGGCTGGATCCAGGACCCAAATCCAACAAGGTGAGGTTTAACAAGACCAAGTGCTGGGCCCTGCAATTTGGCTACAACAAGCCCTGCAGTGCTACAGGCTGGGGACAGAGTGGCTGGACAGCAGCCAGGCAGAAAGGGACCTGGGGGCACTGATGGACAGCAGGCTGGACATGAGCCAGCAGTGTGCCCAGGTGGCCAAGAAGGCCAATGGCTCCTGGCCTGGATCAGGAATGGTGTGGCCAGCAGGAGCAGGGCAGTGATTCTTCCCCTGTATTCGGTAGTGGTTGGGCAGAGCCTCGAGTGTTGTGGCCGGTTCCAGGTCCCCCAATTTAGGAAGGACATGGAGGGTCTGGAGAGTGTCCAGAGAAGGTCACCAAGGCTGGTGAGGGGTCTGGAGCACAAGTCCTGTGAGGAGTGACTGAGGTTGCTGGGGATGTTTATCCTGGAAAAGAGGAGGCTCCGGGAGACAAGGTGGTGTCAGGCCACAGGTTGGACTTGATGATCTCCAGGATCTTTTCCAGCCTTGCTGATTCTGTGATTCTCTGAAACCACCCTTGGAGCATGTGCAGGATGAGCCCTGGGCCTCCTCTTCACAAGGTCCAGCAGCCCAGGTCCCTCAGCTTCTCCACACAGGCCCCAAAGCCCATCCTGCCAGTTTTGCAGAGCCTCTCCAGCCCCTCCTCAATGCCCAGAACAGGGAGCCCCACACCCAGACACAGCAGCCCAGATGTGCCCCCCTGGCCTGTGGTGCCTCTGGCAAGGCAGCAGCACGAGGCACTGCAGGACCCTGCAGACAATTCCTGAAGCACTTGGAGGATGATCCTGCTCCCCACGGGATGTTCCCATGGTGCCAACTGAGGAACTGAAATGGGGAGTGGGGCCAGAGAGGAAAGGAAAACAGGGATGGACTGTTTGCAGAGGAGGTGATAGGATGAGCAAGAGGAAGAAATCTGCACAAAGAAAGAGTAAAGAAAGCAAAGGTGAAGCAAAGGAAATGTTCAGGGCAGTTTGGGGATGGCTGCCAGGCAGCCCTGCCTCTGAGCAACAACATCTGCATTAGGACAGGAAACTCACAGCTGATGGGAACAAACTTTCTGGCTGACTTCAGAGGCCACAACAAACCTGAGTGGTTTCCCTGCCGTCCCCCAACCCTTGCTGGCCCCAGGGGCTGATGGCATTTGTGCTCACTCAGCTCCATGTCCCCACAGCAGCACCATGGGGGTGCTGACCCTGCTGTGTGCAATGCAAACAGGGGCTCCTGAGCCAGTGCTGCCGTGTGTGTGCCTGCAAGGATGCGGCTCCTGTGTGAGCTGGGGGAGAGGCCAGGGCTGCAGAGGGGGGATGTTGTTGGCAGGTGCATGAGGACGCTCTGGGATGCTGCCCTGGGGTGTCCAGTGCAGTGGGGATGGATCAGCCCCTGCTCTGCTGCTCCTTGCCAGGGTGTCCCCCTTGCAGGGACCTTGCAGAGCACCAGCCATGCTGTTTGCCCCCAGCCTGCCCACGGCCAGCCTGGGGCTGCTCCGGGGGTTTTCTGTGCTCAGCATTGGGCTGGCCAAGTGTTGTGGAGAGAGCCTGGCCAAGGAGCCTGGAGCCCCCAGGCCCTGCCCTGAGGCGTCATCGCTGCCCCAGCAGTGCCCATGGCCTGTCCCTGCTGCAGCCCCTGCACTGCCACCCCCAGGGCTGTGCCCAGCCCCGAGAGCACTCAGGCCCTGCAGCAACACGAGGGCCAGGAGGGCAGCGGGGCAGTGGCACGGGAGCAGCACTGGCAACACCAAGTGCTGCTGCTGCTGCTGGGCACAGCTGCTGTGCCAGCACTGATCTGCCCCAGCTCTGCACACAGACATTGCTGCTGCAGCTCCAGAGAAGGGAACAAAAAGGGCATCTCTGGAGAAAACTTTGCTGTAAGATTCTTTAGTTCATTTAATGCCATAGAGGGTACAGCTCCTCATTGACACTGTCTGTGGGTCACAGTAAAGGTGGAAAAATTTTAAATGAAATATGGCACAAGCAATGGCAGTTCTTTGTGGAATATATTGAAAAACTAAAACAAAGAAAAAGAAAGAACAAACCAACAACCAAACCAACAAGAATAATCAAATATGACTTCGATTACAAGTGATTGCATAAATTGGCCAGCAGTTTAATGTTCCTGAAAACATCCAGTCATCAGTGTCCACACTGCAGCCTTGAGCTCCTGGTTCCTGAGGCTGTAGATGAGAGGGTTCAGGGCTGGAGGAACCACTGAGTACAGAACTGACAGGGACAAATCCAGGGACGGGGAGGAGATGGAGGGGGGCTTCAGGTTTGCAAACACTGCAGTGCTGAGGAACAGGGAGAGCACAGCCAGGTGAGGGAGGCAGGTGGAAAAGGCTTTGTGCCGTCCCTGCTCTGAGGGGATCCTCAGCACAGCCCTGAAGATATGCACATAGGAGAAAACAATGAACACAAAACAACCGAGTCCTAAACAGGCAGTAACAGCAAGAAGCCCAAGTTCCCTGCGGCTAGAGTGTGAGCAGGAGAGTTTGAGGATCTGGGGGATTTCACAGAAGAACTGGCCCAGGACATTGCCCTTGCACAGGGGCAGGGAAAATGTATTGGTTGTGTGCAGCAGAGCACTGAGAAAGGCACTGGCCCAGGCAGCTGCTGCCATGTGGGCACAAGCTCTGCTGCCCAGGAGGGTCCCGTAGTGCAGGGGTTTGCAGATGGACACGTAGCGGTCGTAGCACATGATGGTCAGGAGGAAATACTCTGCTCCAAGGAACAAGAGAAAGAAAAAGAGCTGAGCTGCACAACCTGAGTAGGAGATGTGTCTGGTGTTCCAGAGGGAATTGTGCATGGCTTTGGGGACAGTGGTGCAGATGAAGCCCAGGTCGCTGAGGGCCAAGTTGAGCAGGAAGAAGAACATGGGGGTGTGCAGGTGGTGGCCGCAGGCTACGGCGCTGATGATGAGGCCGTTGGCCAGGAGGGCAGCCAGGGAGATGGCCAGGAAGAGGCAGAAGTGCAGGAGCTGCAGCTGCCGCGAGTCTGCCAATGGCAGCAGGAGGAAGTGGCTGATGGAGCTGCTGTTGGACATTTGATGTGTCTCAGCATGGGGATCTGTAAGAAGAGTAATCATGGAATAGTTCACTATGGAGAGGACTTGAAATATCCCAGCCCAGCTTGGTGGCACTTTCCCCCACTGCCTGCCCAGGGCTCTGCTGCCTGGACCTGTCCCTGCCAGCAGCTGCTTCCCTGTGCCCAGGGCTGGGCCCTGCCAGTGCTGCCAGAGACCAGCCCAGCCCTGGGGGCTCAGCTCTGCCCTGCAGATCCCTCCCAGCACAGGACACTTCCCAGGGCCAGCTCTTCCTCTGCAGTCTCTGTTGGCAAAGTCACAGCAACCCTGAGGAGGCTGGAAACGTCACACTAATGCTGCATGTAAGGGACCTTGTGCTGATCTCTGTGACTGACTGCTTTATTAAGATCTGAGAAATAAATTTCTTATTTCTCCCTACCTGAACTTAGAGATAAATATCTATATGCAATTTCCCATCTAGGCAACCCAGAGCAGTAGGCTAAAAAAGCAGAATTTTCCTTTTTATGTAGCTCCTGAATTGCTGTGCTCCCTATATAATCTACTTGGAAATGTTCTGGAGTTAAATGTCATGCTGGGAGCAGTCCTGAACAATGCAGCATCTTCAACACACAAGGACAACACTTCCAAGCCTCACCTGCTGTCTCCTTCCACCCAGACCTTGTCCCCCAGTGCTGGGAGCAGCTGCCAGGGCTGGCTGAGAGCTGTCCCTGGCAGGCAGCAGAGTCTCTGCCCCAGCACAGCGCCCTGGGCTGCAGGACCCTGCTCTGCACCACAGCCCTGGGCACCCCTGGCTGCTCTACACAAGAGATCATCAGAGAATGTACTCACCGAGTCTGCAGGCATTGGGATGTTCCAGCTTTAGGAGATCACTGCAGGAGCTGCAGCTGCATTGTCCTGCAGCCAGAGGCTTCCTGTGTCAAGGGCTGGGAGTGATTCTGCCCCAGGCACTTCTGAGCATCTTCCCAGCCCTGACTGATTGAAGCTCTCTGTGCCTCTGTGCTGTGCCTGGGGTGGCTGCAGGCAGTGCCCCAGCCCTGCTGGGCTGGGAGAAGAGCTGATCATCAAGAGAAATGTGTTTTTGAAGCTCTTCTTGGTTTCCAGGAGCACCTTCTGTGCCAGGAGCCCAGCCCAGCTCATCAGCACAGACACAGCACAAGGACTTTAATGACCCTCTTGGGGTTTGTGCTGAGGCCCTGAACATCAGTCCCTGAGAGGGAGCTGAAGAAACCTCTCAAGAACTCCAAGTCAGAATCAAACTCCAAAATTTCCTAAAGTTTTAATGAGCCCCACTGAGGGATATGACTGAGAAAGTGTCCCCAGGTTCGTTAGAGCAGGAAATTGGAGGCAGAGATGACAGGTGGGGACAAAGAGAAGCCAAGTCTTGGTGCCCTGGGGCACAGCAGGGTCTGTGCCACCAAGGGCTGGGAGGAGACACCTTGTCCTGAGCCACTGGGGCCTCCTGGCACAGCCCCAGCAAGGCTGGCCACTGGCACCCCTTGTCCTGCCCTCAGCATCCCCCCACATCCCAGTGGCCTCAGGGATCTGCTGGGACGAGTCCCTGGGGAGCCTTGGTCAGGAATGGCCCTGGGGGGCTCCTTCATGCTCCCAGGGACTGCAGGTTTTTCAGAGGACTTTGGGTTTTGCTTTTGCCTTGGAGTCTCTGAGAGCTTTCTGCAATCATGGCCTCCAATTATCTGCTTTAATTAGTCTCTTGAGAGGCTTTGTCAGTAACAACACTCAGTGGGGCTCATTAATGCTTCAAGGTTCTTCAGTTTTTTAAGGTACTTTCCTTTTCCTTTCTTCTCTGAGTCTTTGAGAGAGTTTTGGGCAATCATGGCCTCCAATTCTCTCCTCCAAGGAGTCCATGTGGAGCCTGTGTTGGACCCATTAATGCTTTGAGACACTTTGGGTTTTTCTTCTGACTTGGACTCCTGGAAAGATTTGTATAATCTCCTCGCAGGCCCTGATGTTCAAGGGCTCAGCACCAAAGACACCAGGGAGTTCATTGGGATCAAGCAAGTCCTGACAAACCATGGCTCTGCCTTCATTTCCCTCTGGTCTAGGGCAGTCAATTAAAAATGTTTCCTACTATAGTTATGGAGAAATACTTCAAACAGCTTCTAGGAGATATTTAGTAATATTCTAGTGGGTATATTTTATTACATTTCTGTTTAGAGCAGATGTGATTGCAGCATTCTGTGATTGATATTGATCCAGGGTCTCTCCTCAGGAGGTCTGGCCTGCTCACAGAAGCTGTGTCTTGAGGTGTGACCTAGTTTGAACAACCTTGCTGCACATTGCCCAACCCCATCCTGTCTGTCCTCACTCACCTGGGACCTGCTTTGCTTGGAGAGCTAGCTGTACACAGCCAAAGAGGATATTTTCCTTTTCTAATTTTTTTTTTAATAATCTAAAGCTCTTTAATTTCCCCATTGAAAATAGACACCTTTCTTTAGTGTGTGCCAGCCCAAGGAGGTTTTCCCTTCCCCAGGGCAGAGATATTCAAGGAATCTTAGAGATCTTTGGAGTCCTTGGTTCCACAAAGCATTGCTGTGTCACCATGGACTCTTGATTCTGTGAGGTTCTGTAATGGCACAATGGATGTTTGGTTCCATGGGGACCCACAGTGTCACAGTGGTCTCCTTTTTCCTGTGGCACCCAGCAGCAAACCCCACTGCCAGGGCCAAATGCCTGGGAAGAAGGAGGAGGGGATATTTGGAGTGATGGTTTTTGTCTTCCCAGGGCACAGTGACGTGGGGTGGGGCCCTGCTGTCCTGGAGATGGCTGAACACCGGCCTGCCCATGGCAGGGCTGAGAGACAACAACCTCTGTGCATGGAACTACAACAGCAGAGAGGTTGTCACAATCCACTATTAATACAGAGTGGGGGGCGTGATGGTTCGTTTGATCTCAGAGGTGCAAACAGGCAAATAGCAAGGGACAAAATCAGTTTATTCAACAACAGGAATGCATTTTTATTAAATGCCAACAACTCAGTTGTGATAGAGGGGAGAGATACAGGAAACAAAGTATAGAGAGAGAAAAAGAAGGGGATGGGAAAATAGCTACCAACAGATGAGATGGATGTCCCCATGGACCAGCCAATGGACGAGTCTTCATCCATGGGGAGATCTCAAGGGTCTGCTCCAGAGGGTCGCTCTTTTATAGTCCTTCTCCAAAGCAAGTGGCCTCTGGCCAAGAGGTGGGGAGATTTATGGACCATTGTGTGGTGCTGCAGGAGACAGGTGCGATTGGGCAGTACATGCAGTCTCCAGTTGGTACAACACAATCTCTGGTTGGTGCCATGACAGTACAGTCCAGTGAACACAATACACCAGCACACAGGCACCTGACAAGCATCCATCGTGGCCAGGCCAGGAAACCATTGTCCAGAGCCAGCCTGGGTGGGGGTCCTCAAGGTCTCCTTGCAACGGTTGAGAGGCAAAATCGAGGGAAACTTCAGACCAACCCTTACACAGGTCAGGCTGAAGGGTGGGCTTAAAAGACTGTCACCAGCACAGGAAATATCAATGTGAGAGGAAAGATGTGTGCTCATGTCTTTACAAATCATTTGGTGGGTGAAGGGATGGGTGTTAAGGTCTCTGAAATTGGTCATAGCATTTCTACTGACTTTGGGCAGCAGGTTTGTTACCGGGCCCAACCAGATTGGCTCCTGACACAGACAAGGGTTTTCACTGGTTTATACTGATTTTTACCCATTTTCCTTGTTTGTAGAGGTCCATACTGTTTTTTTCTTGTCTATACTGGTTTGTACTGGTTACTACTGGTTTGCATTACACAGTTGGTTACTGTTTTTTACTGGTTTTTGCCACTTATACTGGTCCATACTGCTCCATACTGGTCCTTACTGGTCTGTACTGGTTTATACAGGTGTCAGGGTGCCATCAGAGCTGTCGTTCATGGGGCAGTGCCTGGGGGTGAACCCCAAATCCTACGGGGTGTGGCACCACCAGGCCTGGGTGCTGGGTCTAGCTGCAGCGCCCCCTGCTGGCCGGGAGGACCTGGCACTGTGCGAGCACCTCCTGGTGGCCAACCCTGCAACTGCGAGTGGGTTGTACTGGTTTGTACTGGTTTGTGCTGGGATGGGGTGCTGGGGTGTTACTGGTTTGTACTGGGTTATACTGAGAAAGGGAGCAGGGGTGTGTGAGTGCCCCCTGCTGGGGGGGAGGACCTGGTGGCCAACTCTGAGTTATACTGGGTATACTGGTTTATATTGGGATGGGGTGCTGAGGGTCACTGGGTTGTAATGGTTTATACTGGGTTATACAGGGATATTCTGGATTTTACTGGGTTAAACTGGGGTGTACTGGGTTATACCAGGAGGGGGCCTGGGGATGCTTGGCACTCCACTGGGAGCAACTTCCGGGGATGCTGGCCTTACTGATTTATACTGGGGTGGGGCTTGGGACCTACTGGGAGTGACTTCAGGTTGTGCTGGCCTTACTGGTTTATACTGGTAGCTGCTGCCATGGACTCAGGGGCTCAGGGGTGGCTCCCAGTGCTTACTGGTTTATACTGGTGCCCTCCCAGTATAAACCTGGGAGCCCCAGGACCACACTAGGAGCCCCTAGACTACACTGGGAATGGGTTTGGGTGCATGAGGCCTTACTGGTTTATACTGGGAGCTGCTGCCATGAGCCTCAGGAGCTTGGGGGTGGCTCTCAGTGCTTACTGGTTTATACTGGTGCCTTCTCAGTCCACACCTGAGAACACCGGTGGGTGCTGACAGCCAGGCAGAACCCCAAGTTTGAGCTGGCCTATGTGGGATCTTTCTGGGCCGTGACTTCTCCAACTTCTCGGCCTGGCACCACCGCCTGGGGCTGCCAGTGCCTGCCAGGAGCTCCAGCAACGGAGAGGTGAGGATACTGCCCTCTGAAAAGCTGAAGGAAGGTGAAGGATTCCCCAGAAAAATTCCCACAATTCTGTTGGATCCCCAAAATTTTCCAGCCCCTCCCTCACCTAAACTGGGAGCTGGTGGGTTCTGTTGGGTTGAATGGGTGACCTGGTGTTCCTAAATCTCTCTTGACTTCTATGGGTAAGTCTGGTGCCCTAAATCCCTGTTGATTTTAATGGGTAGACCTGAACTTCCACACACCTGGATATTCAGATATTTGGGTGCCCCCTTTGCCACCCCAGAGCTGGAGCTGGTGCAGAACGCCGCTTTCACTGACTCCAGAGTCCAAAGTGCCTGGGTGTACCTGCACTGCATGCTCTCCCGAGGTAACTTGGGGATCCCTCCCACCCCTAGGGCCCACACCTGGAGTTTTGGGGTGCCCCCTGAATGTTGGGGTGCCCCTTGACAGCCTCCCAGCTGCTGAGGGTCATCTGTGTCCAGGTTGACCAGGAGGATGCAATAGTGGTCATCATCTTCTCTCATGGCCAGTCAGGACACTTGGGTGCCCCAAGCATCACCTGGGTACACCTGGGTATACCTGGGTATTCCCAAAAATCTCCTGGATCCCCCCAGAAATCACCTGGGTACACTGGGGTGTCCCCAGATATCACTTGGATATCCCCAGAAATCACCTGGGTATACCTGGGTACCCCTAAAATATCCTGGATCACCCCAAAAATCACCTGGGTACACCTGGGTACCCCTTGGACACCTGGATCCAAACCCAAAACCCATGTGATTCCCAAAAACCAGTGTCCCTAAATCCTCATTGCTTTGACTGGGTAGACCTGGTGTCCCTGAATACCCATTGACTTCAATGGGGTACACCTGGTGTCCTGTTGATCCCTAATTATATACACTAATCTTTACCAGTGGTCCCAGTTATGCCCCAGTGCTCCCAGTATCCCCAATCCCCCCCCCTTATCTGCTCCCAGGAATAGCTCCTAGTTTGACTAATTTGCCCTCCCATTTCTCCCAGGGCTCCCAGTTTGCCTGTTTCCTCCTTTCTAGTGCTTCCAGTTCCCCCTCAGTAGTTCCAGTTCCTCTCCCTTAGCCCTTCCCAGTGCTCCCAGCTTAACCAGTAGCCCTTCCTGATCAAGCCCTATCAATGGGTACACCTGGGGTCCCTAAATCCACAAAAGACTTCCATAGGTTAGACCTGGTGTCCCTCAGTTCCCATTGACTTCAAGGGATAGACCTGATGTCGCAAAATGTTTGGTTGTAAAAATGCCAATTTTGGGCTCAGAATTCCCAGATTTTGAGCTGAAAATGGAGATTTTTGGGCTTACCTGGAGGCACAGCCCCAGCACAGGCCCCAGGTGTGGGATCAGGGATTCAGAACTGGCTTCCAGGAATTCATCCAGGACTTCCAGAGCATCAGCACCATGATACTGGAGTGGAAATTCCTGGAATTCAGCCCATTTCCCCCAAATTTCCCCACTTTAGAACCAAATTTCCACAAAATCCACATTGACTTTAATGGAAAGACCTGGTGTCCCTATATCCCCTTTGATTTTAATGGGTAATCCTGATGTCCAAAAAATCCCTATTGGGAGATTAATATTATGAGGGATGGGGAATCTTAGAGACATTGTAAAAGAGGGTTTATTGCTTTATTGCATCCGTCTCATAGAAGGCTGTGACACTAAAAGTGTTACATCCAATGCCATAATATCAGAACCTGCTGCATTCTTAGTTACAATGCCTTATGTTAGTTCTTTAGCCAATTAAATACTTCTATGAAATTTGCAAGTGTCTTTTTATACCAATCATTAATAGCTTTGCTTCCCATGGCTTTGCTGCATTGCTTCATTTTTCAGCCAATCATATAACACTTCACAAACTTACATTGACACATCTTAAGTTTCTAACTAAATTATAAATAACAGTTTTTATTACTAAATTTTAAAATCTTTTACTATCTTACTTAATAGACTGCTTTGCTTACATAATAGATATTTCTGTTTGCTGAAAACATATTTCCACTTAAACTACAAACTTAAATTCTTGTTTCATGTCTGTTTCACTTTAATGCTCTAATTCTCCAAGCTTTCTCCAAGGTCTTAGATCAAACCCTGTATCCATCTCTATCTCTGAGCCTGTATGCACAAGGCCCTGAGAGCTCTCCTTGCCTGCATTTCCCACACTGCAGTATCCCAATGGCCCCTTGGTTCTGTGGGGACTCACAGTGTCAGAAGGGTCTCCTTGGTTCCACAAGATCCTGCAGATCCCCTTGATTCAACGAGGCCTCAAAGTGTCATCATGGCCTCCAGGATTCCATGAGGCCCCACAGTGTCACAATGGACCTTTGGTTCCATGGGGCTGCAAAGTGTCACAACAGTCTCCATGACTCCATGAGATCCCACAGTGTCACTATGGCTCCCTGGTTCCATGGAGCCTGACAGTGTCACTATGGATTCCTTGGTTTCATAAGGCCCTGAAATGCCACAATGGTCTTTTTGTTTCACAAAGCCTCAAATTGTAAAAATTTGAGGCCTCCATGGTTTCATGAGGTCTTGCTGTGTCACAATGGTCTCCTTGGTTCTGCAGTGTCAGAATGCCCCCTCAGTCCCTTGGAGCTCACAGGGTCACTCTTGTGTCCTTGGTTCCATGAGGCCCTGCAGTGCCACAATGGTGCTTTGGTTCCACGTGGCCTCAAAGTGTCATCATGGTCTCCATGGTTCCATGAGACTCTGCAGTGCCACCATGGTCTCCTTGGTTCCACGATTTCAGAATGGCCCCTTTGTCCCATGAGTCACTGTGGTCCCCTTGATTCCATGAGGTCCTGCCATGCTACAGTGGCCCCAATGGCTACAATGGTCTCCAGTGAGACTCTCTACAACCACCTGAACAGAGGCTGTAGTCAGGTGGGGGTCAGTCTCTTCTCCCAGGCAACCACTGATAGAACAAGAGGACACAGTCTGAAGATGAGCCAAGGATAGATTAGGTTTGATATCATGAAAAAATTCTTCACAGAAAGAGTGATTGGGCACTGAAATCTTCTGCCCAGGGAGGTGCTGGAGTCACTGTCTCTGGCGACATTTAAAAAAAGACTAGATGTGGCACTCAGAGCCACTGTTTAGTGTTGTGGTTCAGCTTTTAATTTATATGTTGTAGAAGTTGTTATATCCCTTGTTCGCAATGGTTTTTCCCTTGGTTGTTACCCCTGGTTCAATGTACAATGGTTTTGCCCTTTCCCGCCGGTACCCCTGTCCATCACCCTAAGCCCCGCCCATTCTTCTAGAGCTTTCCCTGCCAGTTTTTCTAATCCACTCCCAAGCCCTTGTCAATCCCTCTTGGCCCTTCCTATTGTTCTAGCACCTTCCGTGTTTGTTATTCCATCTTAAGTATATGATTTGATGCCATGTATAAGTCCCAGCCTATGTTTCCCCCTATTGGTTGCATGTATAATTAGTCCCACCTTATGTTACACCCCTAAACTGTTGCGATTGGTTGCTGTATCGTACCCTCCCCTGTGTGAGGTCCCCTATTTAAGTTGCTGCACACCTGTGTTCCTCGCCTTTTTGGGTTCCCTTCCCTCGTGTCCAGTTCTCCTCTCACCTTCCCAATAAATCCTACCCTGGAACCTTGAAAGGTCTCCCTCTCGTTCCTTTGCTTCTCCCCACATGTTGGAAGTGGCCAAAGGCAGCTTGGAGCCCTAGCTCCACTCCTGGTTCTGGGAACCTGGGAGGTAGCCCACTCGTGACGCCAGCAGTCAGCAGAGCTAGCTGGCTTGTCAGGGTTCGGGTGGTCAAGGCTGCCGCGTCAGTTTAGTTGATGAGTTGATGTTAGATCATAGGCTGGACTTGATGATCTCAAAGGACTTTTCCAACCCTGTTCATTCTGTGATTCCTTTTCATAATAGTCTCCATTGTTCCACAAGGCCCTGCAATGCCACAGTGGACCTTTGGTTTCATGAGTCCCCACAGTGTAACAATGGGCCCTTGGTTCCATGAGGTTCCTCAGTGTCACAATGGTCTCCTTGGATCCACAGTGTCACAATGGCCCCTTGGTCACAATGGACTTCTGGTTCCATGAGCTTTCATACTCTCAGAAACAGTTCTGCAGTGTCACTGTGATGAATATGATTCATGCTAATTAAATTGTAACTATATTAGCAAAATTGTATTTAGATCAATAGAAGACAATTGTTACAGAGTAAGGGGGGAGATGGGTGAGACAGGACAAAGGACATCTTCCAGATGTTGGGAGTCAGAGAAGGATATTGGAAGGGAGTCGAAGAAGGAGGTTGGAAGGGAATAGTAAAAGGATGTAGGTCTGACAAGCAGCATCTAGAAATAGAGTCTCAACCTTGAAATGGGCCAAAATGGGACAATTCCAGGCATGGGACTTAATTAGAGTCATGTTATGGAAAACATCTGCTCAGTCACACAGGGCGCCTGCGCTACCTGCAGGTCCCACCTCGGTCACTGATGAAGACGATGAGCCTTCATCAGAAATAAGACCCTCAAAATGATGAGAGACCCCTAACCATTAGTAGAGCAAGCGCTGTACACACAGTGACGGAGATTTAAGGAATAGAAACTAGGAGGAGTTTTCTAGAAACTTCTGTAGCCTACAGTCAATAAGTGGGATTGTTAGCCTGGATGCTTTGGTACGAGAGGAATGGGAGCCACTCCCTGTACCCCTGGTCATTTTTGCTTATGCTTTATACAAACCTCCATTATACTAAATTACTTATTCTCAAATTTTACTTATCCTGAAATATATGTATTCAGTACCTTGATTGTATTCATCTCCAATATTTTGATTGTATTAATCTTGAATACTTTAATTGTATCCATTTATAATTGTTACTATTACAAATTTGCTGGTACATTTAATCCCATTGCTTGATAAATTGGAAAAATAGAGAATCATTCATTACACGGGGACAGCCTGGGAAGGTGCCCCAGGGCAATTGTCCCACACCAGCCCCTGCAATCACCACACCCAGCACTGGCCTCTCCCCCAGCTGCAGGAGGTTGTTTGTCCCTGCATGGAGGGACACCGAGTGACCAGGCCAGCAGGGCACGTTTGCTCTGTATGAGGAGATTTCAGCAGTGCATCGTGTGTGTGGGGGGAGATGAACCCGAGTGAGCACAAACACCATCATCACCACTCGGGGGTGGCACATTTCTGCTGGCACAAAGAGTGCCTTGAGGCCACTACACTCTGGGAAAACACCTGAATTCATTACTGGGCTGTGGTTAGAACTGCATAGAAAGAAACATCCCGGGCAGGGAGGGTCCAGGAAAAAATGCTCAGGACAGCCATGGACTGCACAGAGAGACTTTGCAGTGAGATCTCTGGGGAGAAATCAGAGCTGCCTCTCTTCTGTACCATCCCGAGGACCTGGACAGGGCTGTCCCTGGAACTGAGGGATCTAGAAAAGGCCCTTGGTGTCAGGGATGTTGAGAAGGCTAGGAAGTGTCATTGTGGGATCTCTCTCAAACCCCTTGGAAAGGGCAGAGCCATCCCAGAGGGTCCTGGGCACTTGGGAAGGGCAGACATGGAACCAGTCTGCAAACAGGGCAGGGAGGGGCACTGGGACAGTCACAGACTGGTCAGGCTCAGCAGGGAAGGGCAGGTGGCAAATCCTCCTGCAGCCATTCCAGGCACTGGCAGCACAAGGCAGGGATTGCAGAACCCCCGTGGGAGGGAAAAGAAGGGGATGTTGTGTGCCCAGACTTTAGCCAGGCCTGGAACATGATCTGCTGTGCTCTCCTCAGAGCCACATTGGAGAGAGCTGGGCTGCAGGAGTGGAACATGGGGTGGGTGGGAATTTGGCTGAACAATGAGGGTCAAATGTCATCCATGGCACAGAGTCCTCTGGGCAGCCACTCCCTGGTGACATCCCTCAGTGACCAGCCCTTGACCACCAGTGTAGAACATTTCTATTATCTCTACAATAGTATGAAATATATTTTCCATTTCTTTTGTGGATGCTGCCAATTTGCAGGGAGTCTGAAACCAAGCTCATCTAGTTAATGCTGATTGCAAAATGCAATTGGGCAAGATGACTGAGTTGGATAAATTTGTCTTGCCATTAGGTGCCCAGCAGTCAACAAGGAAAGGCAGAAAAGATTTAGGCATCAGAAGAAAGGCAGTTCAAAAGGGGAAAAACCAAACCCAACAAAAAAATCTAAAGCAAAACCCACCCACAATAACACAAAAACCCCACAAACAAACCAACCACAAAAAGCAAAGTCCACAAAGAGAAGAAACAGAAATCCACAGGAAATCTCCAATCAACAGAAAATGTTTAACCATCTTGTGGCAGGAAAAGATTCTGGATGTGTTGGTGCTGTTCTGGAAGAAAAATATCTTTAAAAAGAAATCAGTCCCCTACACCCCTTGCTCCTCGCTTCTCCCAGTTTATTTCTGATCATGGTGTGACATGGAATGGAAAATCCCTTGGGTCAGTCCAGCCCAGCTGTCCCATCCCTTTTCCCTCAGGAACACTTGCCCACACCAAGTCCATGGGTTGGAGGGGGTTGCAGACACGCCTCATCTGTGGCAAGCACTGTGACAAGGACAGGAGAACAGAACAACATTTCTTCTTGTCAAGGACAGTAGAACAGAACTGAACAGCCTTATAGAAACAGATCAAGGATGTAGATGAGGCAAAGAGAAGTCACACAAACGCAAGTAGGATGGCAGCTCAGCTCTGCAAGGCTGATAAAGCAGAAGTTACACAAAACAATAATATTGCCCTTACCCAAAAGCGGGGGTGGAGGAACAGCCACCTAAAAAGGACACTGGATGTTTAAGACAGAGCCCAAAGGACCATATAAGGTATGATAAGGGGTGCAATTATAGCAAATCAAGTCAAAAGAAGTGGGGATAGCTAATGAATATGTAATCAGTGTGTGATAAAAATTCTGTTCATTTGATGCTCAGTGCACTCGGATGGAGGAAGGATCACCCAAGTGACCACCATGCTGTAACAAAGAATACCTGCTTTCAGATATTCAAAATTGTGTTTAAAAGTTTCTATCCTGTGGGTTTCAGTATCAGTGGTGTTCCTGACTCCATAATGCCCCTTGCACAGTTTCACAATGGCCCCTTGGTTCCACGAGGCCCTGCTGGATAACAATGGACCCTTGGTTCCATTTGGGTCTGTACTGTCAAAATGGCCTCCATGGTTCTGCACTGCCACAATGCTCTCCTTGGTTCCACAAGGCCTTGGTGTGTCACAACAGCCTCTCGGTTCCATGAACTGCCATAGTGTCAGCACGGTCTCTTGGATCTGCAGTATCACGATGGACAATTGGTTACAAGCAGCCCTGCAGTGTCACAGTGAATATTTGGTTCCATGGGTCCCCACAGTGTCACCATGGCCCCTTGGTTCCACGAGGCCTCGCTGTAGAACAATGACCCCTCAGTTCCATGAGGTTTTGTACAGTCAATGCTCTCCTTGGGTCCACAGTGTGAAAATGGCTGCTTGGTTCTATGAGGCTCCTCAGTGTCACAGTGGTGTCCTTGGTTCCTTGAGGCTCTGCAGTGTCACAGTGTCCCAACATTTCCATGAGCTGCTGTCCTATCAACCATGTCCTTTATTCCAGTGAGGCCCCACAGTGTCACCATGGCCCCTTGGATCCATGAGGTTCCATAGCCTAACATGGTTTTCTTGATTCCAAGAGGTTCTGCTGTGACACACTGGACTCTTTGTTCCATGAGGTTCTATAGCCTCACCATGGTCTCCTGGGATCCACATTGTCACAATGGACAATTGGTTCCATGGGACCCTGATGTGTCACAATAAGCCCTCAGTGCCATGAGGTTCTGGAGTGTCACAGTGGTGTCCCTGGTTCAACATGGATTTGGAATGTCACAATATCTGCTTGGTTCCATGAGCTTCCATAGTGTCACAAAGGTCTCCTTCTTTCTTCTGTGTCATAGTGGACCCTCAGTTCCATAAGGTTCCTAAATGTCACAGGTCTCCTTGGTTCCATGTGGCCCTGCTGTGTCACCACAGCCCCTTGGTTCCAGGAGTTTCTGTGCTGTCAACAAAGGTTCCTTTGTTCCAATGAGGCACCGCTGTGTCACACTGGACCCTGGGTTCCATGAAGTTCTTCAGTGTCACAGTGGCCCCTTGGATCCATGCGGTCCCACAGTGTCACCATGGTCTCCTTGGATCTGCATTGTCATCAGGGACCATTGGTTCCATGTGGCCCGGCTGTGTCACAGTGATGTGGATTCCGTAATTGCCTTCAGTGTCACAATGGAGCCTTGTTTCTGTGAGGCTCTCAACTGTCACAACTGTCTCCTTGGTTCCATCAGCCCCCGCTGTGTCACAAGGGTCCCCTTGGTTCCATGAGGATACAAAAGCTTTGAATAAACACTGAGCAACACCTGCCTCACAAACCTGGGAACATCTGTCTGTATTGAAAAGAGGGGTTAAAGGTGAGAATGGCACCAGCAGCTTCCATCCACAACAGAGACCAGGGAAAGAACAGGGACAGAGAATTCAGCTGAAAGACTCAGAGAATTCTGCTTACAGAGATCATTTCTGGTTACTCTGTCCCTTGTAGAAAGGTGATATAATTCCAGGCAGCCTGTACTGAGCATGTGGTTCCTCAGTGGGGTTTTTTGTTCAGAAAACCTGCTCAGGCTTTTCCATTCTATCCTCATAAGCAGGAAAATTTCTCCTGGGCCTGTGTGCAGGCAGAGCCCTGAGGAGAGCAGATGGGACATGGTGCAATGGGCTGGGACACCCAGCTGCAGAGCTCAGGGGACAAGGTTCTGGTGCAGGGCACAGGGATGTCAGTCCCAGGTGGGAGATGTCAGACATGGTGAGGCTGGGGGTGAGGAGCAGGTTGTCCAAACAGGGTCAGCAGGCAAGGGGCTCATTCTTCTGTGGGCCCAGACCTCCTAAGGAGACATTCAGCATCAAGACAACTTGGAGAATGATTCAATTGCCTCTTCTCTGAGCTGAAAAGTAAAAAAAAATTCCATTGATTAAAACCAAAAAATCATGAGGTGCACTTTGAAATCTTCCTCATTAACAGAACTCTAAACTGACTCCAAACAGCTGCACAAGCCCTGGAGACTTGAAGACAATTGAAGGAAGACAAGGAGCTCCTGAGGACTTTCTGTATTTTGATCAGTCCCCTGGTGGATTTGAGGCTGAGTCCAAGACTCTTAGGCACTGAGAGAAGGTTGAAGAAGCTGCTCCAGGAGTCAGAAGCAAAACTCCAAGTCCCTTGGAGCATCACTGGCCCCACTGAGGGCAGGGAGTGCCAAAGGCTCCCCAGGGACTGGTGAGAGCAGATCCTTGAGGGCAGGATTGCAGGAGCCCGAGGCTGTGAGCAGGGAACTGCAATGCTGAGCAAGGCCTGGGCTGGGTGGAGGAAGCAGAAAGGCCAAGGCCTGAGCCCAGGCCTGGGCCAGCAGGGCCTGTCCCTCACAGGTGGCTCGGGGCTGTTCCTGGGGCACTGGGATGGGAGAGGCAGCAAGGACAAAAGTCATCAGGCTGTGTGACACTCCAGATGCTCATGCAACCAAGGGCCAGTGTGACACAGCAGAGCCTGATGGAAACAAGAGGCCATGGTGAGCCTGCAGGGCTGTAACACCCCAGAACACTGAAATGCTGGCGGTGACCAAAGGTTCCTTTACTTGAGTTTGGTACAAAGGAGGAACCCCAGCCAGATATTCTCAAGAGGTCAAAATGACATAAAAATTTTGCTGGCAAAATATAGAAAATCAAGGAACTTTGGAAAAGGATTTAATACAACATCTAGTCAACATAAAACACTTATCATAGCAGTAACTTCATTAACTTTTCCCATTTTACCTTAGAAACATTTAAACACTTAAGATGTTGAGGTACCCAAAAGTCTTCTATATAAAGAGCATTAGAAGAAAAGAGAGAGACAGAAAGACAGAAGCTCTATAGAAAGACACACACATGGCTCCCAACCCCTGAGGTTCCAGTGTGGGTGAGACACAGACCCCAAGAGCAGGCAGGGTATGGACCATGGGCTGAGTGCCTGCTCCGTGTTTTAAGCCCCTGGGCCTTCGTGGGCCTCCCCCAGGTGGGACTTGTGATTGCTGGGGCAATCAGAGCCTGGGTCAGCACCACCCCACTGTGTGACTGATTGACAGCTCATCCCCAGGTGTCTGGGACATTGATGTCATCCAGCCTCTGACAGCGACCATGGTGACACTGCAGAACCTCATGGAACCATGGGTCAGTTGTGACAATGCGGGCCCAAGGACACCATGGTGACACCATGGAACCTCATGGAACCAAAGAGACCATTGTGACACTCTGGTGCCTCATGGAATCAGGGCGACCAGTGTGAAAATCAGGACCCCTATGGAACCAAGGGTCAGTGATGAAGCTGTGGGGCCTGTAGAACCAAGGAGCCATTGTGACACAGTGGGGCCACATGGAGCCCAGGGACCATGGTGACACTGCAAGAAATTATGGAAGCACAGGGCCAATGTGAAGCAAGGAGAATATTGTGACACTAGAGGGACTCATGGAATCAAGGAGATCATGGTGACACTGTGAGGCCACCATGGAACCAAGGGACCATGTAACAGGTCTGGCTGGTGTCACGATCCACTATTAATACAGAGCAGGGGTCCTGATGGTTCGTTTGATCTCAAAGGTGCAAACAGGCAAAATGCAGGGGACAAAATCAGTTTATTCAACAAGAGCAATGCATTTTCATTAAATGCCAACAACTCAGTTGCGATAGAGGGGAGAGATATAGGAAACAAAGTAGAGAGAGAGAAAAAGAAAAAGAAGGGGATGGGAAAATAGCTACCAACAGACGAAAGGGACATAGTCACAGGCCAGCCAATAGATGAGTCTTCATCCGTGGGGAGATCTCAAAGGGTGTTTTCCAGAGGGTTGCTCTTTTATAGTCCTTCTCCAAAGCGAGTGGCTTCTGGCCAAAAAAGTGGGAAGATTTATGGACCATTGTGTGGTGCTGTGGGAGACAGGTGCAGTTGGGCAGTACATGCAGTCTCCAGTTGGTACAACACAATCTCTGGTTGGTGCCACAACAGCACAGTCCAGTGAACACAATACACCAGCACACAGTCACGAGCACCCACCTTGGCCAGGCCAGGAAACCATTGTCCAGAGTCAGCCTGGGTGGGGGTCCTCGAGGTCTCCTTGGGATGGTTGGGAGGCAAAATCGAGGGGAACTTGGGACTGACCCTTACACCACCCCGTGACTCACGATCGTCGTCAAGAGCTCTCCATTGTAGAGTTGTGGTGAAGTCTTCAGTTGTGGCATCTTCAGGACTCATCCAAGTTGGTAGCATGTCCCAGAAAACAGAAACACAAAAGTAGGAAAAAAAAAAAAAAAGGGAAAGGAAAAGGAAAAGGAGAAAAAGAGGAAAACAAACCCAATCAATTATATTCAATTTTTCATTGCTAAAAATTTTAAACAATTTGTTCAATTCTTTAATTTTTCAATTTTTTGATTAGAAATAAATCAATCTTTCATTACAAAAAAAGTAAATTTTTGATTAAACAATTTTAATTACAATTAAAAGATAATCAATTTTAGTTAAAAATCATATTTTATCCTATTTAGAATCTTTTATTCAATAACCCTAGGGATGTCAACAGTGACCAAGCTGGATACATCTGTCACAGATGCCAATTGTGCTAACTGTTTCATCATTCTCCAACTCATAATGTATAGAATTACTGATAAAACAAAACCAATTAAAACCAAAATCAAGAGAACAATGGTGGGATGACACAATTTGTTCAGGACACCTGTAGCAGTAGGTGACCACCCAAATAGAGTATCCCAGCACCTGTGTTCAGCATCTGTCTTTACCCTTTCCAAAACACCATGTATTTTTTCCACATTGTGATGAACAGCTATTAGAGTTTTCTGTCCGTTTTTCTTGATCATTTCCAAAATTTCGATCAGATCTTGGTGGAGCAACAATTGCTTCACCAGAGAGAGGATCATTCCAATTGGAGTGGGCAATAGATGGTGGATCAGTGTGTGATTTGACTGCAAAACATGGTAAGAAGTAACTGGGGGCTACATAGGAAAAATCGCACCCTGCGATTCTGGTAAAGTTACAAACACAAATATTAGAATGATATTTAGTATCCACTACCAAATTTTCTATGAAAACACTATCACAAACAGTTCTAAAGCATGCACATCCATTGCCTACATATAGCAGTACTGTTTCAGGAATCTCATTTGGATGAATTTCAAAATTACAAACATTCTGTTCTGCATCCAAGCAGATATCTTGAGCTCTAATTGCATTACTTTCACAGATAAACCCTTCTTGTTCCGGGACAATGCAAGTCTCCAAATTGACAGTTTGCCATTTCTCACCAATTTGATGGGCCCATTCCCTGTGCTCGAAAGGATAGAGAATAGCTCCATCATGGTTCAGCCCTAATGCAATGATGGGGAATATTGAATGCACTGAAGCATTGTGTATCATCAGTACAAAGGCTGTGGCTGTGTTTGTGCTGGGGTCATAGGTAAAATTTACTAAGTTCCACCAGGAATGGAATTCTCTTTCAAAATCGGTGGCACTATCCCAAATTATTTTCTGGATTTCAGTGGGAAAATTGCCTTCCTCACCTTCTCTTATAATTGAAGCAGCAACCAACTGCATCCACAACTGGGCCTGGATACAGCTGAGAGCCAGAGAGATGTTATTTTGTGTAGCACAAATTGCATCGATTATCAATTTGTGGTCATTCACATTTACCTTTTCCCAGTTTGGCAATATGTTTGATAACAACCACTGTTGGGTTCCCAAAGCTGTTAAGGATGATTGCAGGGGCTGCTGTAATTTGGTTACATCTCCAGCTGTGGTAGCCAATTTATTCATTAGTACTTCTGAATCGATGCTATTCAAAATTCCCAATCCTGTTCCCACAACACCGGTTATGTCTCTTGCCACTCGTTTTTTAGAAGGATTCTGTTTTCGTAACCAGGTTGTCCATCCCTCAAAAGAAGTCTGCAGAAAGGGTGAACAAGCTGGCTGAACTTCTGAGACATTATTTTGCATCAGCAATTTGATTTGTTTGAGAGACCATATTAAACAATATTTGTTGTTGGCCAGTTTTTCTAATTACATATGGTCCAAATTGAAAAATCGTAGGACTCAACACAACCGGTGGTAGGGTGGTAGGTGTTACAACATTAACATCAAGTTCCCCCCAGTATTTTGTATTGTTTTTACTACACATGATTTTATAGGAAAATTGTATAGCAGTTAAGTTTAGCCAACAATTCTAATTTTGTATTTCACAATTTAAAACATGGCCATAAAGTCCTGTGCCATAATTGTACGCAGGTTCGATGAGGGATTCAGTAATTAATTCACATGTTATCGTGACATCATCACCTTGTGTTACTATAAAGGGAGGAAAAACATTGTTTTTGTCATCCAGCACTAAGGGGGTGCTTCTTCATGTCCCTCGGTGTTCTTCTGTGAAAAGTAAACACAACAGAGTCTGCCTCCAGGAGGCAGGAGATTAAAATGATGGAACCATCCAGCGTGTAGTGCAGACTGGAATTCTGTTAACTTCCCAATCATTTTGCTGCTGAAAAGGAAGCCACTCTGTACCTCCTTTAAACACAGCATAGGAGTCAGTGTAGATGTAAACAAGAGAGGTATTCTGTACCTCAAGTTGGAAAACACTCCAAACAACTGTCAGCTCCCCAACCTGAGAGCTGCCTTCTCCCTCAGGAATAATTCGTTCACCAGCAGAAGTGGGGAGGGCTACTGCCCTGTATTTCCACACCTTTCCCTCTCGTTTGGCAAAAGCATCAGTGAACCAAGAATTTGCTGATTGTTCAGGGGAGAAAGGAGTGGCCACTTTAATTACCAAGGCAGGTTTGTCATGGCTATTAGCCAAGCTCTCAGTTTCTTGTATTGCCAGATTTTTTACAGCTCTTTCTATCACTGAGAAGATGTTACAGTCATGTTCTATCTGGGCATACCACTGCCTAACTGAGGATCTCTGGGCCACCCCGTGAGGTGGAGGGGTCTCAATACTGACTGTGATGTATTTTCTCCAGAACACCAATAGTTCTAGAGCCTGTTGGATCTCTTTCCTGGATTCAGGCAATTTAATTTGATCTAAGGAGGTTAGGGTATCAGGTGGAATACATGTCATACCTCCTTTCCACCAAATTCCCAGGAGCTTCACCTCCTGAGAAGGTTTTTGAATTTTCTCTGGGGGAATTTGTAAATCAAGGCTTTCCAGATGAGAGATTATTTTTTGTTGGGTATCCCCCACTACTTCTATTTCATCCCCTCCCACCAGAATATCATCAATGTATTGATAGACAGCTACATTGTCACGTTTGGGTATCTTTTCTAATTCCTGGGCTAAAGTGTGGTGAGCCAAAGTGGGGAATATTTATGCCCTTGGGAAAGCCCAGGGCAGGTGAACTGCTTTGGCTCAACTCCCAGAGTCTGTGGAGGAGATTGATTTGGTACATTGTTCAGAACTTGTGGAGAAGTTTGCTCTGGTACACTGCTCAGAACCTGTGGAGAAGGTTGCTCGGGGGTGCATCACTGATATAATCATATTCTATTTTAATCAAAGGTTTCAAGTTGGGGCAGCAGTGTTGCCCACAATTTTTCATCAAAATTAGGTCTTTTTGAGAGTGTATTGGATTAATGTGAATAGCTTCCTTCTCCTGTGTTTCTTTTGGTGTTACACCCTGCTTTGAATTTTTGTCCCATTCTTCTCTTAAGGCAGCTTTTAACAAATTATTTTCATCGATCAAAAAATGGTTCTCATTCCTTTCTTGATCTAATTGTTTTTGCAAAATTTGAACAAGATTTTGTAGAGAGTCTATAATTGTTCTTTCCTCATTTCTGCGCTCAGAGCGAGTTTCTATAGCTGCCGTAAGACAAGCTCCTAAACTGAGCAGAGTATGGTTTTATTTTTGCCCAGTTTCAACTTTGACTCATGTTGCAGAGAATATATTCTATCAATCACATTCTCCAGATTAAACCAATTATTGTTCGCCCATTCCTCCCCACCTTGGGACGGTCTGGCGCTATACTTAGCTAATAGAGCATAAAATGCAGCTTTATCTGTTACAGTGGAATTCTCAGTCATTTTGTGAAGGGATAAGTAAAAACCACAACAGGGAGGTCTATTGCTTAAGTTACCACACACAACGAAACAGCTTTCACTGTGTGCCCCCCTTCGCTTCCCTGTGCGGGAGAAGAGACCAAACTACTTGGGAGGCACTCCTTAGTTACAAACACCAGGATGTCTCTTCACTGCACCAAGTAGTCAAACACCATAAAACAACAACAACAACAACAACAACAATAACAGTGTCCTACCTTTTGCACCAGTAGATCTTTTGTGAAATTCTGACGACAGAGCCCTCGAGTCTGGGGATGCTCCACACCAAGGTGTCTGCAGTCTGTGGGAAATCAGAAAAACCCTCCTTGCTTTCTAGACAGGCTCACACTTTCAAGGTGGCCAGCTAGGTGCGGCTGGAGTAAGACTTCCTTCCCCTGATACAGATTACACACAACCTTGCATCCCTTCTGTCTGCCAGAATATCCTGTCCGTGACACCAATTTAATGTCATGATCTGCTATTAATACAGAGCGGGGGTCGTGATGGTTTGTTTGATCCCAGAGGTGCAAACAGGCAAAATGCAGGGGAAAAAATCAGCTTATTCAACAACAGCAATGCATTTTTATTAAATGCCAACAACTCAATTGCGATAGAGGGGAGAGATATAGCAAAGAAAGTAGAGAGAGAGAAAAAAGGGGATGGGAAAATTGCTACCAACAGACGAGGCAGACGTCCTCATGGTCCAGCCAATAGGTGAGTCTTCATCCGTGGGGAGATCTCAAGGGTCTTCCCCAGAGGGTCTCTTTTTTATAGTCCTTCTCCAAAGCGAGTGGCTTCTGGCCAAGGAGTAGGGAGATTTATGGACCATTGTGAGGGTTGCTCCAATAAACAGGTGTACAGAACCTGCTGCTCCAGCTAGTGCCTGCTCCAGAGCAGTGTACCATGAAGCACAGCGAGCACCTGCACACAGTCCCTTGGCAAGCATCCACCTTGGTCAGGCCACAAAATCATTGTCCAGAGTCAGCCTGGGTGGGGTCCTCGGGGTCTTCTTGCGACGGTCGGGAGGCAAAAATGAGGGAAACTTGGGAGTGACCCTTTCAAGGGGGAGGAGATAGCCAGTGTGTGCAGCCCTGGGCACGGCCCCGAGAGCAGGGGCCGGGGGACAGGGCCTTTTACAGGGAAGGAGGAGAGGGATCCTCCCAAAGGGGGAGTGACACCTCCTCCGTTCTCAGGCCTGTGAGGTGCCATGGCAAACCAAAGGCCAGGGAGCTGCCTCGGAAGGTGACAGCATCAAAGATCACGGACACACAGACTGGCAGCAGAGTCACAACAGGTCTTGTTTGATGCTTTCCAGGATTGGGACTAGCCGAGATCGACTCTTGGCTACAACAGAGTCAGACAGCTCTTACTCAAACGACTCTGAGGAGGAAGAGGAGGATGAGGAAACGGACGAGATTATTGCTGCCTTAAACAGGAGGAGGAGGGGAAGGATAGCAAGAAAAGCCCTCAGAGAGCGTAGCCCAATTGCTCACTGCACTAGATCAAAAAGGGAGAGAGACAGAGAACCAGTTTTGCAAGCCCCTTTACGACAGGCAGTCGGTAATCAGGGGCCAGTATATGTGAAAGTACCATACTCCCTTATAGAGTTAGAGCAGTGGAAAACTACAGTAGGAAAACATAAAGAGAACCCAAATAAAGTGGCAAAATTGGTGGAACAGCCTATTAACTCACAAAACCCTGACTGGGCAGACTTAAACTCCATGTTAGATACATTACTCGACCCCACTGAGGGACAAATGGTCAATAAAGCCATCACAACCTCAGTGGAGGGGAGCATAGCCAGTGGATTGCTTCAAGGTACTGTCACTCAGATATTTCCCCTTGAGAATCCTGGGTGGGATCCAAAAATACCAGAACATATCGCGAGGCTAAAACGATATCAAAGTCTTGTGGTATATGGGTTAAAACATGGAGTACCTAAAGCTATAAATTGGTCAAAGCTTTATGAAGTAAGACAAAATGATGATGAATCACCATCGGATTTTTTGAACAGGTTAAGAGAAACTGCTATCAAATATACTGATCTAGACCCTGAATCAGCTGATGGTAAAGCACATCTGGTTTTGTTGTTTATGGGTCAGGCCTCAAATGATATAAGAAGGAAGCTGCCAAAGATAGAGGGGTCCGAGATATGGAGAGACTGCTAGAGGTTGCCTGGAAAGTGTTTCGAGACAGAGGTTCAACTGAAAGAGTTAAATCCCAACCTAGTAAGAAGGCAACTCAGGAAAAGTCACCCAACAAAGCTTCCCCTACACAGAAGGACCAGTGTGCATACTGTAGAAAGTGGGGGCATTGGAAAAAGGACTGTCCAGTGTTAAAAGAAAAATCCTCAGTTCCCCAACTCTCAGTAGCACAAACCTCAAGTGGCTCAGGTTCTGAGGGATGGCAACCAAGGGCTATTCCCCCAGCAGAGCCCTTGATTATAACTAAGCTGGGGAAAGTTGACATCAAGTAATTTTTGTAGATTCTGGAGCAGCACATTCTATGTTAAATACCTTAGAAGGGAAACTGAGTCACAACACTGTACATGTTATTGGGGTGACTGGGGTAAGAGAAACACAGTTTTTCTTCTACCTTTGGAATTCAAATTGGAGAAGCATCAGTTTCTTTACATGCCTAACTCACCAAAACCATTGCTGAGGAGAAGAATTGGAAGTTTGGAAGCTTGTAACCAGACTGTGTTTAGTAACTTAAATACGTGTATTTGTAATGTAACTACAATTAGGGACTGTGGTTTTGTGTATAAACACAAACACTTGTAAAAGAAATGTTACAGCATGCAAATCTGCAGCAGCTGGCAGAAAATGCCAAGGCCAAAGCTAAAAAGATCCTAATAACAGTTCAGCATGATGCTAAAGTTCTAAAACAGGGAATGGAACAAATTAGGAGGGCAGGAGAACACCACTGGTGGGAAGTTCCTTTTGCCTGGTTCCCCATGGCCACTGGCATTTTCAACGAGCTGCTGCACCCCATTGTAGCTACACTGTGAATGCAAATTTGTGTGCTTTGGTAGCCACTTGTTGCTGGATGAGGCAGGTGAAACTCTGCCTTGATAACCAGGTGAAAGGAGCAGGGCTGGCCAAGACCCTCATGAAATAATCAGGGGCAAGCCTGGGTTGGCCTCTGTGTTTGCCACCAAGAAGATCTCATGGCTCCACTGTTGGCTGCAACCCAGCAGGTGTTGGGTGGAGGGGACACACGCCATGCCAGACCTTGATGAAAGGGAGGGGAAGACAGGCCAACCAGCCTGCAGTTAGTCTGAACCAACCTGCTCAAGTCAGGGCACCTAGAACTGATTGCCCAGAACTGCATTCAGCTGGACTTGGACCATCTCCACAGATGGAGACCCCACAACCTCTCCAAGCAAATATGTTTGATTGTTTGATTGAAGCAAAAGCTAACATATGGTAGACCATGTAAAACCCCACATATTCCAGGTGAAATTAATTCACATGAAGAGGAAACGTGATTTACAGGGTTATTTAATGGCTCTAAGTTTCACTTTGCAGAAGCTCCAAAAGCTTCAGAGTTACATCGTGCTATCCAGACCCACAGGACTGGACACCCCTGCACATCTGTTCCAGCCTGGAGACTGGGTCTATGTGAAGTGGTGGGACAGTGATCCTCTGCAAGCCAAGTGGAAAGAACAATTTAAAGTCCTGCTGACTACCTTCACTCTAGTCAAAGTTGCTGGCAGAGGACCCTGGATTCACTACTCCAGAATTAAGAAAGCTTCTGCTTCTGAACAATTGTAACAACAAAGACTGGTGGAAATCATCGTTTTTCTTCTGCGTCTAATTTCTTTTATATAACATTTGATTGTGTAAGATATTGTTCTTGTTAGAGGTTCATTATTATTAGGTTTATGTTTACGTTAATTATTAAGTATGTATTTACTACTAGGTATTTATTTAAAGTTAGGTATTTATTATTATTGGTCACTTATCTGTAATTAAATACTTGTTGTTAGTAATATTGAGAATAGAGACTCGACAAGGTAGAGGCCTTGTCGAGCCTCTAAAGGGGGGAAACGAGGCCTTTAGTTTCAAGTTTCCCTATTCTCCTTGGATGTACTTTTCTGATGTGCTAGGGTGATGAAGACAAAACAGTCCTATTCCAGTTAAGAACTCAAGGACAGTTTCTCCAGACTTCAGGCCCTAAGCACAAACAACATGGAAACGTGGAGAGTGGGTTCATGCAAATGAACCAAAACCTATAAAAGTGTAAGATTTTGTGACCAAGCCCTCCTTTGCTTCCATCTTGGAGCCATCCAGGCAGGGGTCACACCTGTAGCACTCATCCTGCTAGGGTGTGGCTTTTGGAGGCCTTTCGTGGCCTCTCAATAAATACCCATTTGATTCCCCTGAACTCTGTGTGTAGCCTCTGTTCCAGCTCCTCAAGGCATCAGAGCAGAGCAGCATTTAGAAGCAGTTTCAGGATTTCTAGGCAGGAAGTGGAGCTCACAACCACCTGCATCTGTGCTGCTGTGCTGGGAGTCTCTTCCCTCCACTCTGCTCACAGGCACTGCCCTGCAGAGACAGACAAGGGCTCAGGAAGCACCTGGGTCACACAGGGCACAGCAGGACACTTTATTTTACTTCAGTGCACAGTGATCATGGCTCCTTACTGTCTCTGCTTAACACAAGCCCACTAGATACTGATGTAGCAATACTGTGACTAATGGCATCCCTTTATGGAAAATATTATCAAAAGTTAAGAAAAAAAAAAGAGGAAAAGTAGAACACACTAATTAGAATAGCAAAAAAGACACGTGGCACAAAGCAGTCTGGGCAGCCTGTAATGAGTTCCATTCTTAATGTCATGCAGACAGGCACTTTCTTGTTTCTGGAAAGCAGTAATAAAATACACCCTTAAAAACTGGAATGGATATTTCTTACACGGTCTTTGAAATATTTCTCCATAACTGGAGAAAGAAACCTTCCTGATGAACTGCACCAGACCAGAGGGAAGCCAAGGCAGAGCCATGGTTTGTCAGGACTTGCTTGACCCCAATGAGCCCCGTGGTGCATTTGGTGCTGAGCCCTTGAAGCTCAGGGCCTAAGAGGAGATTGCACAAACCCTTCCAGGAGTCCAATACAGAAGAACCTTTCAGCTGCTGCACATCCCTGTGCCTTGGGCTGGCCCAGACTTCTTCTGGGGGATGTGTTGTACCACAGCCCTGCCCTGGGAGAGAGATTCCTTTCTCCTTGTTTCCAGTCTGGGCCTCCCCAGCTGCCCTTGGCATTAATTGTTTCTTTCTCTGGATTTTCTCTACGATGTCAAAAGGATCCATCATCTCTGAAACTGCCTGTCAATCCCTCTCAGGGCTCTCCTCTGCTCTCCTCAGTCTCCAGCCCACTGAGCACAGAACTCCTTTGACCACTATAAAGTGGTCATGTGCTTGAGGCCATGGGCACCTGGACATGAATGACAGTTCTTGTCTGTAGGAAGGAAAGCACAGAAGCCCAGGGTTTTGAAGGCAGATGAGAGGCAGTCATCAGAGGCCAAGGCAAGCCAGACCTGTTTGTCTTAGTCTGGGAGCAATCCTTGCAGAGATGGAATTTGGGAGGCCAAATCCCAGTTCTGTCCATGGGCGTCAGGACAAGAAGGACAGTTCTTTTCCATAGGAAGGAAAGTAGGGAGCCCCAGGGTTTCAAAGGCAATGAGAGCTGGCCCTCAGGAAACCAAGGGAACCTACACAGTCCTGGCAGCTTTTGTCTGGGAGCTATCCTTGCATTGATAGGGAATTTTGGAGGCAGACTCCCAATTTTGGCCGTGGATGCCTGCACTTGAAAGATGATTCTTCCATGGGAAGAGAAGGTTCAGGGGGTGTCCCTGGGGCACGCGGGGCTTGGCACGGGCGTGAGCAGGGAACGGAAAAACGGACACGGGGACAAACGGCCCCAGGGCTTCAGTTGCAGCGGCAGCAGCGGCAGCAGCGGCAGCAGCGGCAGCGGCGGCGGCAGCAGCAAAACAAACAATTTTATCGACTCTCTGTTTCCCCTCTCCCTCTCCCGCTGTCTCACATCCCCTCTCGCAGTCCCGCACCCTCGTTGTCTCTCCCTTTCCCGGTGTCTCCCTCTTCTCCCCGTTCCAGGCCGGGCCATGCCCCTGGCCCGCCCCCGGGTGGGGTTGCCCCCGCCCCGGCCCCGGCCCCGTCCCCGGCCCCGGGCGTCCCGCCTGGGTTTCGCCTTCGCCTGGCTCTGGGCGTGCTGCCGGTGGCGCTGCTGGGCGGGCATCAGTGCCTGGGGCTGGGGCGGCATCGCCGCCCTTTGGCTCCACCTGGCCCGAGCCCGGCCCCGGCCCCAACGTGGGATCCGGCCCCGAGCCTGGCCCCGGCCCCGGCCCCGGCTCCTCCCGGGGCCCGCGGAGGACACACGCGGCGCGGCCGCTCCCGCCGCCTGCGCTGCGGCTCCCCCGGCCCGAGCTCCGCCGCTCGGCAGCGCGGCCGCCGGCCCCGAGCCGCCGCTGTCCCGTTCCGCAGAGAGAACGCCTGGGGCTGCCCGGCCCGGGGCGGCTGAGGGGCGCTCGGGGGCCGTTCCTGGCCCCGGGCCGAGCGCTGACAGCCGCGTCTCGCCGGCAGGGAAGGCCCAGGTGGGCCTGAAGGAGCGGTACCGGGTGGGTTCGCTGCTGGGGCGCGGCGGCTTCGGCAGCGTCTGGGCGGCGACGCGGCTCTCGGACGGCGCCCCGGTGAGTGGCGGGGCCGGCGGCGGGCACAGGAGGAGGGGGCGCAGGAGGAGGAGGATGGGGCTCGGCAGAGCTGGCGGCGAGCTCAGCCCGCTGTTGGCCTTGGCTTGCAGGTGGCCATCAAAAGGGTGCCGCGGAACCGCGTCCGGTACTGGGACGAGCTGGTGAGTGAGCGGGACCAGCGGGAGAAGCCGGGACGTGCCGGGCGGGGATGAGGCGAGGGCCGGCAGAGTGGAAGCCGCCAGGACCCTCGAGGGAGAGCGGGCGTGGGGCCAGCTGAGCATCCCGGACTGCATGAGGGCTTCCCGAGCCCTGGCACGGCATCAGCCCCGCTGACGGCATCGTGGTCTTCCCGCAGCCCGACGGCACCAGCGCACCCCTGGAGATCGTGCTGCTGGACAAGGTGTCCACCGGCTTCCCTGGTGTCATCCAGCTGCTGGAGTGGCTCGAGCTCCCCAACAACATCGTGATGGTGCTGGAGCGCCCGGAGCGGTGTCAGGACCTGCAGCATTTCATTCGGGCACGGGGGTTCCTGTCCGAGGAGGTGGCGCGGGAGCTGTTCCGCCAGGTGCTGGAGGCCGTGCGGCACTGCACCAGCTGCGGGGTCCTGCACAGGGACATCAAGCCACAGAATGTCCTGGTTGACCTGGCCACCGGGCAGGCAAAATTGATTGACTTTGGCTGTGGCACCTACCTGCAGGACACAGCCCACACTCACTTTGCAGGTAAGCCCACACAGCGGTGTGCTCCCTGTCCCGGCATCTCCTGGCCCAACATCTCCTGGCCCAGCCTGGGTGTGGCCGTGGGGATTCTCCCTTTTGCTGCCAGTCATGGCACTGAACCTTCAGCCGAGTTGCTTTTGAGTTGGGGCAAGTGGAGGGCCAGCTTCCAGCCTTGCTGGCAGCCTTTGCCAGCCACTCTGCCCAGGACTGGGGCTGGGCCACCCAGCCCGACAGAAACACTTGTGGGTGGGGGTGGCAGAGAGGGAGGCCAGAACCTGTGCACCAGCTGGTTTGGTGTGCAGATGAGAAAGGGCTTGGACTGCTGTGCTCACCTTGTTTGCCTTGGCCTCATAATGTGTTTTGGGCCATGCAGGCAGGGAGGATGAAAGCATGGATTTTCCCCTCCACTGAGTGGGTTTTACCTTGTCATGGTCAGGCCTTGCCAGGGCTTCAGCTGCCCTCTTCCAATACCAGTGGCTTCTTTTCCAACCCCATGTTTGTACACAAGTCCCAGGTGCTGCAGAGAGGACAGCAGGTCACACCATGTGCCACTGGGGCAGCCCCCACATGCCCAGGGATGCTGGGACCAGGCTCTGGGAGCAGCAGCATCCCCCTGATAAACGCCATCTGTATTCCATAGGAACCCTGTCCTACAGCCCCCCGGAATGGACCAAGTTTGGCTGGTACTATGGCAAGCCAGCTACCATCTGGTCCCTGGGCATCCTGCTGCACCAGATGGTCTGCGGGGAGCACCCTTTCAGGAGGGGCCAGAACATCAGCTGGGACCATCAGCTCTCACTGCCACAACGGCTCTCTCAAGGTGGATCCTCATCTCTGGGCACGGGGGAAATACCAGTGCTGGGAGACAGCAGCAGGCTCGTGAGCATCCTGCTCTGGCAGCTGCTGAGGGGCTGGCACATGTCCTGCTCTCCTCCAAAACAAAGAACTGATGGGAAGGTTTAGGCCCAGCTCTGAGCACATGCAGCATGGCCTGGGCATGGGAAGAGTGGGGCAAAGCGGCCTGGAGACTTCTCCAACTGACCAGCAGTTTCTGTTTTCTCTCCCCAGCGTGCCAAGGTCTGATCAGGAGGTGTTTATCCATGCTCCACACGGAAAGGCCCTCATTAGAAGATCTGTTCAGTGATCCTTGGATGCAGAATATTCATCTGCCATAGAAGAAGGGAGAGAGCCACAGGCACGCTTTGATGCAGGCTCCTGGTAAGTTACAGCTCCACAGATGCCCTGGCAATCAGAAGCAAAGAACCCCAGACGTTTTTGTCCTGCCTGTGTCACTGCACGGGGGTCATCAGATGGGAACACACAGCCCTTGTGCTGGAGCTGAGCTGCTCTGCCCAGCACTGGTGGCCCCCATCTGAGCTGCTTTGGCTTGTCCTGGTTCGCTGGCAGCTGGGGCCCTGGGCAGAACACTGACAGCCTGGTCTCACCCGCAGGGAAGGAGAAGGAGCCCCTGGAGTAGCTGTACCAGGTGGGGCTGCTGCTGCTGGGGACAGCAAGGAAGACATCAAGGATGACAGCCTCTTCCTCCACCTGGCCACCGGCAAGCTGAAGATGATGGACTTGGATTCTGGCACCTTCTTCAAAGCCAGGCTCCACAGCGAATTTGCAGATGAGTCCAGACCCAGGGGGATGCTCCCAGATTTGGGCATTGCACAGCTTGGCCGGGAACCAAAGGTTCCCCCTTTGCTGGGGAGGATAAAACGGATTCTTCCGTCGGCTGCCAAGCTGCTTTTTGGCAGGGCTGGGGGGATGGGCTGGGCTGGGTACGAAATGGGAGTTGGCTCCTGGCCCTGCCAACAGCCCCCAGCACCCACCGTGCCCTGGGCTGGGGCTGGAGCTGGGGCAGCCAGCCTGACACAAACAAAGCCCATGGCAGGAGCAGAGGTGGGACTCCAGAACTGTGCATGGCTGCTTTGCTTTGCAGGCAAGGAAGGGCTTGGGCTGCTCCACTGCCCTTGTTTGCTTTGAGATCACCATTACTTTTGGGGGCAGTGCAGGGGGAAAGGGAAAAACCATGGGCTTCCCTCACCCCTGAGTTATTTTTTCCCTGGCATGTAGAGGTTGGGCCTTCCTCCAGCCCCTGACAGAGATAAGATTTTTACCTTTTCTCGAGTCTCCCATTTTTGTCTGTAATCTATTTTCATTCATTTGTCATTTGTTTCTCTAAAGGAAGCGTTCTAGGTGGTGTCCAGTGTGGATCAGGAAGTGCTTGGGCCCAGCTGCAGCGTGGATGGGCCGTGTCCTTGGAGAAGGCTGAGGACATCGTTTGGGACCAGCTTTTCTTCGGGCAGCAATGGCGTGAGGCGGGTCCCCGTCTCCTTGGCAGGGTGAGATAAGAGCTTTTGGGAGATGGCAGCGAGCACAGGAGCATCCTGCTGTGGCAGCTGCTGAGGGGCTGGATGTGCCATGGCTGGCTGCAGGCTGGGCACAGTCCTGCCCTCCTGCTCTGTGCCCAAGGCAGCAATGATGGGCAGCTTTGGGCACCGCTCTGGGCACGGCCAGCACGGCCTGGGCACGGCGGGAGCTGGGACAAGGGGGACAGGAGCCTTCAGCTGACGGGCGGTTTCTGGTTTCTCTCCTTGCAGCCGGGCTCTGCAGATGCTGAGGCTGCTCTGGGCTCTGCCAGGGCTCAGCTGCAGCTCAGCACCGGGCCGGAATCAGCCAAAGGAGAAATGGTGTGACCTGCAGCAGCGATTTGCTTGAGCATTTCGGGAAATGCAGCTCAAGTTTGCAGAGCGTACACCTGCAGGGGAAAACATGACACCTCCCCAAAATTAAACTTGTTCCATACCTTCTGAAATGAAATCAATCTGGGATGACCCCAAATGACATTTTTCAGCTTGCTCAAGCTGTAGCTCAGCCCTTCTCTGAACAGTTCTCTCCCCCACCTGCCTTTTACTTCACAGCTGTTCCCTCCTTTCCCCCAGTGAGTTCCCAGCCCATCGCAGTCTCCATCACACTGGTGCCTTGCTCGATGCCCCTCACCACGAGGGACGCCGAGCCCCAGGCTTAGGGACACATCCTGTCACTGGCTGAAGAGCAGCAATGTCTCAGAGGCCTGATGAGATTTTAGTGTCATTCAGAGCTGCTCTCCAGCCCTCAGCTCTCCTCACTGCTGAGTTCCCACTCCCTTTTCCTCATGCTTCCAGCAGGATGAGCTCTGTGACTCCCCTTGAGCCTCCCCACTCCTCCCAGCCCACCCACCCAGCTCAGTTAGGCTTAAGCTGAAGCTTCTTTGTTTCCCCTGGCACTTCAGTCCAGTCCCCTCTGCAGGGAGCCCCAGCCCCAGAGCACAGCACACAACAGTGCAGTCTGGGCTGCACCAGCTCCCCTCCAGCCCTGGCTTGGCTGTTTGTGGCAGCTGAATGCTCCCTGTTTGCAGCTGTCACTGCAGGATGGCCCCAGGGCAGAGCCCAGCCAGGCTCCCACTGCATCCCCTGAAGCTTGGGGCACACGGTGGTCCCAGGGCTGAGCTTCATGGGGAGCACCCAGAGCTGTGGCTTGCAGGCAGTGTTTGCAAGTGTTGTGTTCTCATCTCCTGCAGCCTGTGGGGAAAACAACCTGTGCTGCAGGTCAGCACTGCCCCTCTGGGCAGGGACAAGGCTGAAGGGCTTTCCCATTCCAGAGGAGCCAGCATTGAGCCTTGGTAGGGTCTGGCATGGCTGGAGCTGGGTCTGGTTCCCGTTTGGGACTCGCTGCCCACTCACCCTCACTGCCCTCCCTCACCCGTGGGCAGAAGGGTCTGTCTGTGCCAGGGGCTCTTGGATGTCTCTGTGTCCATGGTCAGAAGGGTCTGTCTCTGCATGGGTTTCCATAATGTCTTTGTACCCATGGGTATGGAATAACCACAGAGAGTGAAAGTGTCTGTCACATTGCTTGCACACTCCTTCCTTTCTATACAAGACAAATCCATGCACACCTCCACGTATGAATATATTAAAAGGATAGGGCTGGATAGAGATTTCCCACAGAGCTCTAACTTCGGCCTGACTCACCTTGTAAGGCAGTGGCCAGAGGATTTTTTTTCCCAGCTCTGTGTGAGTAGGTGTCCAAGAGATGAAGGGAGCAACATTTAGAAGCAGTTTCAGGATTTCTAGGCAGGAAGTGGAGTTGACAGCCATCTGCATCTGTGCTGCTGTGCTGGGAGTCTGGGCACATCTGACTGACAGGGCAGCACTTCAGACTAGAAAAGCCCCGTCTCAAATTTTAGTGGCAGCATCTCCTGACATTTCCCTTCTTGGGGGAGTGTGGAGATTCCTCCCTGGAGTGGAGACTCCTCTCAGGGTCACTGCTTGAGGCTGAGCTAAAGAGATTTGCCCAGGGTCGTTGGTCTGGGGGAGTGACACCCATCTCTACTTAATTCTGCTTTGATCAAATTGCTTCCTAGAGCACTATATTAAAATAGATGTTACAGCTCCCGTACTGTGGAGTAAATAATTTGATTAAGACCTTTGTGTCTAATCATGATCATAATCAATCATATCTCTATGTATATAAATACTTCTGATTTGCCATCTTTAATGCTGAGGGACAAAGTTGTACAAAGGTTCAATTCCACCTGTATAATCCTTTAACATAAATCCTTGACAAAGTCTGGGGCTGGGATTGGATCCAGGCACTCCCAGGCTCCTCTCACAGAAGGAGTTTAGAAAGCCTGGGGGTCCTGGTTTGGGGCAGCTTGGGGGTGTAATTGGGGTGTTGGGGGTCCTTTCTGCACCTCGTGACCCAACAGGAGCTTCTCTAATAAACTTTGTGTGAACTCCCACTGTGCCCATGACAGGAACCCCTGTGAGTGTCTGTGACATCCCGGCCCTTTGGCAGCCTGGGCACTCCTGGGGTGTCACCCTGGAACCCCTGTGAGTGTCTGTGACATCCCGGCTCTTTGGCAGCCTGGGCACTCCTGGGGTGTCACCCTGGAACCCCTGTGAGTGTCTGTGACATCCCGGCTCTTTGGCAGCCTGGGCACTCCTGGGATGTCACCCTGGAACCCCTGTGAGTGTCTGTGACATCCCAGCCCTTTGGCAGCCTGGGGACTCCTGGGGTGTCACCCTGGAACCCCTGTGAGTGTCTGTGACATCCCAGCCCTTTGGCAGCCTGGGCACTCCTGGGATGTCACCCTGGAACCCCTGTGAGTGTCTGTGACATCCCGGCCCTTTGGCAGCCTGGGCACTCCTGGGATGTCACCCTGGAACCCCTGTGAGTGTCTGTGACATCCCGGCCCTTTGGCAGCCTGGGCACTCCTGGGATGTCACCCTGGAACCCCTGTGAGTGTCTGTGACATCCCGGCTCTTTGGCAGCCTGGGCACTCCTGGGGTGTCACCCTGGAACCCCTGTGAGTGTCGGTGCCCTCACTGTTCTTTAGGAGCACAGGGATGTCCCCACTGCACTCCTGCCACTGCCTGTGACAAATTGGCTCCTTGGCAGGGCAGAGACACCTCTGTTGTCACTGTGGAGCCCTGTGACTGTCACCTCATGACCCTTAGGAAGATTAAGCACCCCTGGGATTCCCCATGGAACCCCTGTGACTGAGTGTGACCAAACAGATCTTTAGGAGCCCAGAGACCCCTCAGATGTCCCCATGGAGCCCCTGAGCCTGCACGTGAGCTCACAGCTCTTGAGCAGCCTGGAAACCCCTGGAATCTGTTCATTCCTGCTCTGCTGAGGATGGATCCTCAGCAACTTGGAGGTTCCCTGATGGATTTTAGTTCTCCAGAGACTTGTTCAGTCTTCAGCTCTTCAGTTCAGGAATTCAGTGACAAAGGCTCATTATTATTTCAAAACACCTTAACAAGACATAGCTCTGGGAATATTTTCATTTTAATGAATTAAATTCTTCTGCTGTTAATTATACAGATTTCAAAAGTGTATTCTAAGAGAATGTATTAGATTTAAAAAAAAAAAAAAACCAAACTTTTTTTTTGTCCTATTTATTTAATTTTCTTGTTTATAGATTGATATCAGCAATCTCCAGTTGATATTGATCCTGAGCACCTCCTAATGCAGTCTGAATAGATATGAAAATCCACACCTGTAACAGTGGTAAGAGTTTTGCACCACTGAATTAGTGCTTTGTCTCAGTCTCTTCTGCCTTCACTTAGAGCCTGGATTAAAAAAATATAAAAAGGAAACAGATTTTCTCGTGTTTGGGCTTGGTTGTTTATTAAATCTTATCAAAAAGTACAGAGCGTTCAGCAACACTTCTAGCCACCTGCTAGAAATGAGCAAAATGGAGCCAGATCCAGCTGCTACAAGGTCTCCTAAAGCTAAGCAGTCCAATATAGAATTAACACCTCTATTATTTATCCTTTTAACCCAATAACTAACTTCCCATGACCCTTGGTGTGACACTAACTGTCCAACCAGAAACTCCTACCTGAAACCATGAAGAAGAAGGAAGATGAAAAGAAGAAAGAGACACCACCCAAAATCCTCCATCTTGTCCCATACCTATTACTGTATTATAAAAAACCTCAAATTTAACACCCTTCACCATGTGAAAGCACACACTTCTGTTTAAATACACACCTGTGATTTTAACTTTATCACTCAAAGTTAGAAGCCTTCTCCAAGGCCTCAAGTCAAAAGCAGTGTTCTCCAGGGGGTCAGTGCCAGAAAGCACAGAAAGCTCAAAACCCCCAGGTCTCTGGGATCTGTAATTTTCCACACACAAACTCTAGAATCTGAGGTTCAAAATCAGATTGGTTAGGATGCCTCGATTTACACTGAGGGCAGAGCCCTTGCTGTCTCTCAGAGGAACAATACCAATGTTTTTCACCAGTCCTACACTGGAACAGTAACCACACAGAGTGCCAAACTCTAGAAGCCCCAAAACCTCGTAACACCCACAAAAGCAAGCTATTCCTCTTCTCTCTTGTATGACCAGACTCTCTTGTGCAGGCTGTTCCCAGTCCAAAGCTACCAACCTCGCTGCTGAGGTTCTGTATATTCCTTCCAGATGAACCTGATCGTTTCCTCTTTCTATCCAATAGTTCATCAGATTCACAAATTCCCAAGGATCCAGTCCAAACCACTGAGAGAGGGGGACTCCTATGCTTTTAGCCACAATTTAAAATACCAAACAACGACACTGCAATCCTGACAGTCCAAAAATACGACCCCCCCTTAAATTTTCAAGGGTCAAGGACATACCACTGCAGGAGGGAAATGCCTTTAATTTGTCCTGCAAGGTTTACACCGTCCTTTCACCCTCTGTATTCAAAAACTCTCGTGGCTCAAGCTGAAACCATCTAGAAAGAGCCTGCCTGGATGGCCGGGCTCCTTCAGCTTGGGCTTCAACAGCCACTTCCATCAGCAAAGTACAACAGAGCAGCCAACAACACAGCCCGAGTAAACAACACAGGAAACCCAGGGCAGAATTACCGGTTTGCCACAATTATAACGTTTGTCACAAGATGGCAGTATTAAAATACACAATTTCAAATCTAAAAATACACAATGACAGCGGTGGCAGGGACCGGTTAAACCCGAACACCGAGTGTTAGAGGGAATACCGTCCCCAAAACCAGGAATCCCCACACACAACCCGAATCCCAAAGTCAAAATCACTGTGGGGACGGGTATTTCTTTATTAAGGGGCAAAGTATTTACCTCTTTTCAACACAGCACACAGCATGCAGCAATTTTAAACGTTCACCAAAATTGCTTCACCCTTCTCCAGCCATTTCAGTCTCCTGAAAATGAAAACGCGGATCCGAGCTCCCACTTGTCTTGTACTAAATGCATCTCACCAGTCACACACACAGACACTCACACAGTCAGGACACAGTCAAAATAATAACGATTAAAATAGCAACAACAAAAATAGCAGCAATAAACAAGGGTTTGTCCAGTTCATCCCCAGAACTGCTGGCGGGTCCCCTGACCCAACAAACCCTTTCTCCGGCCACTGCACTCTCCTGATGCTTGCAAGCAAAACTGCACAGCTTGAGCTGAGCACACAACGTCTTCTGTGACTTATCAGCTGCCTTTTAGCTATGTGTACGTCTTACAGGCTACCCCACATAATTTCAAACACACTGTTTTGTCTGCAGTGCAGCAACAGGTCTTGTCTATCCCTGTGATGAGCAGCCGGGGAGCAGAGATCCCTCCAGGAAGGTCCCGGCAGTGCCAGAGATGTCCCCAGCCCGGGCTGTTCTCACAGACAAACAGAGGAGTCCTGCCACGGTCACCAAATTGATGCAGAGACAAAAACTCTCTAACCAGTTAAAGTTAGAAAGTGATATGGTTATTACCACACTGGGCACACCCGGGAGAAATCTCCCACAGGGATGTGCGAAGTGCATAGGGCTCTTGCCTTCTTTTATCCACAAAAGTCTTACATATTCATACCAAATACACATATACATATGCCTTACCTAACCCCATCTAGCCCCACTTCATATTAAAATTCGTTCAAAGTCCTTTTACTCTTGCACAGTTGCTTCCCTCAAGTGGGTTGCTGGGTGTTTGAAATGGGTCAATGGTTTCCTAATGATGAAGTCAGGGAGTCTTCCTTGCCTTCAACTTTTCATCTTTGTCTTGTTGGTAGGTTCTCGGGCCCCTTGGCCATAGTTCAAGCTTCCATCCTGGTTCTGGCTGGTTTCAGGGTCCAGATGCAGTTATGGTTCCTTGACTTCAACAATATCCCAACCACCTGTGTTGACACAACAAAATCAAGTGAGTGATTTATTGTCTTTGCTCTACTGGCTCAGCCACTTTCTACATTGCTTCTACTCTAATCATTATATGTATAGCTTCTATCCCTCAGCTAAGCTCTTAATCCTTTGATTTTTGCTTCAACAGAACATTAAAACCTATTCTTGAAAAACAAAAGGGGGAGTTGGAGTGCCCACTTGTTAGATAGGTTAGCAAAAGCCCTGTACATTCTCAGCTTTCTGAATTGAGATGAAGCTGGCCAAACAGCACACGAAAGGCAATATTCTTTTGATACAAAGACTCATCCCAGGCCTCTGATGATGGTAAAGGACCCAGTAACAAGGCAGTGGACAGGACCTGTAGACTTGTTGGGGTGGGGAAAGTGATTGTGCTTGTGTCTCCACAGGTCACCACATGAAATGAGTTCCTTTGTGGTGTGTGTGTGACCATTTGTTGCATCATCCTGATTGGCAAAAACACTGTGAGTGTCTTACCCCCTATACTGGATGGCACAAACGTATGGATCACCCCTGCAAATGCTGCTCACACCGATACTGTGTGCATCTCTGTGACAACCCCTGGTGATCCCTTCCACACGTGCTTGGTGGGGATGTCCATTGGCCAGAAGCGTTTTGGTAAGCTGTATGAGAGCGTGCAGCAAAACTGCACAGCCCCAGGTATATTGCAGCCCAGGTGGTGGAGCCAGGACACCTGGCAAAAGACCACAGGATGGGATGGGACGTGGTACAAGGATCTGAGAAGGATGCACGACTTTCCAGCTTTGCTCTCCCAGCCACAGGAACCAGATACACCAGGGACTTTGTCTGCTTAATACCAGCAATTGGTACTGCTCAGGCTTTGGCTTCTTTAAAGAAGCTTGGCTGCTGGCTTGCAAAGGAAGCTAATGCCACTAGTGCTGCTCTTTCAGCAATGCTAATTGATGTTAAATTGGTGTGACATGCAACACTGCCAGAGCAGCCATTGATTTCATGCTGTTGGCTCAAGGCCATGGGTGCAAAGATTTTGATGGATGTGCTGCATGAACTGAAGGGATCATTCAGAGTCCATTCACAAGAGTATTGGTAACCTTGAGCAGCTCACTGAACAGCCACAGCAACATGATGAGGGTGATTGGTGGGGGCTGTCTTCATGTCTCAAACACCTCAGCTTCGGGACACTACTTAAACATTTATTAATGTGTGGCATAGTTATCTTTGGTGTTTTCTTAATGATTGTGATATGCATCCCATGTATTTTATCTTGTGTGGCACAAATGATCAATAATAGCCTTAATGAGATAATGGCTTTGTTGGCACAAACAGTTTTAGCTGTGCAATACACAAAGAAGGGAGAAATATTACCAATAAGTAAAACTTTAACAAAAGGAAGGCCTTGTAAAATCATGGCTCAGGCCTGTTACTTCAGCTAAGTAGAAAAGGAATGTGGGAAAGAAACTCAACTGAATTAGGGCTAGAAAATCATGTTACATAAACCTTGCGTGTTCTTATCATGGTGTGGGGTGGTTGGTTGAATTATGTTTGTTATGTTTTAGAACAGTGTAACTGATAATGGCTAATTGCTTAAAAAGGCCTGGTTCTTGCAATAAAGCTTCTCTTTTTTGTACATACCTGAGGACTCTGTTTCACTACAGACCCTCCCCCACATCAGCCCAAAGCTCTACTTTGACCAAGTGGGGCCTCATGGCACACAGGTGCCACTGGGACATTGCCAGGCCTAGTGGAAACAAGGCTCCATTATTGCACAGCAGGGCCTCATGGCACCCAGGAGAGCACAGTGACACAATGGGATCTCATGGAAGCAAGTGTCCATTGTGACACAGCAGGGCCTCATGGCACCCAGGAGAGCACTGTGACACAATGGGATCTCATGGAACAGTGTCCATTGTGACACAGCAGGGCCTCAGGGCACCCAGGACAGCACTGTGACACAATGGGATCTCATGGAACAGTGTCCATTGTGACACAGCAGGGCCTGATGGCACCCATGTGCCACTGGGACTGTGCCAAGGCTCGTGCAAGCAAGGCTCCACTGTGACAATGAACAGCCTCACGGCACCCAGGAGACCATTGTGGCACAGTGGAATCTCATGGAACCAAGGCCCCATCGTGACAAACCGTGGCCTGATGGAAACCCAGTGCCACTGGGACATCTCCAGCCTTGGAGGAAGCAAGTGTCCATTGTGACACAGCACAGCTTTGTGAATCACAGGAGAGCACAGTGACACCATGGAATCTTGGGGAGCCAAGTGTCAATTGTAAACACAGTGGGGACTCACAAAACCCAGGAGACCACTGTGACACCGTGGAATTGCATGGAAGCAAATGTCCATTGTTTCATGTTTCATGTTGCGGCCTCATAGAGCTCTGGAGACCATTGTGACAGAATAGAAAAATGTGGAGCAAAGGCTCCTGTAAGAGTCAGTCTGGAGTTCCCTCATTTCCCTCACAACCATCACGAGGATAGAGGCTGTCCCAAGGACCCCCACCCGCTTCTGGACAGGAGTTCTGGCCTGGCCGAGGTGGATGCTGGCCAAGGGACTGTTTGCTGCTGCTCTGTGCTTGCTGTGCTGTCCACAGTACAGAGCCTTTGAACAGGTACTGCACCTACAGCTGCTTCTTGGAGCACCACTGCATGTTCTGTCTCGAGCACCTCACAATGGCCCATAAATCTCCCAGCTCTTGGCCAGACTCCACTCGCTTTGGAAAAGGACTATAAGAAAGCGACCCTCTGGAGAAGCCTTTGAGATCTCCCCACAGAAGGCGAGTCTATTGGCTGGGACCACGAGGACACTGGAGTCTATTGGGCCAGACCACGAGGACATCGGTCTCGTCTGTTGGTAGCTATTCCCTATTCCCCTCTTTCTCTCTCTCTCTCTTTACTTTGTTTCCTTTAACTCTCCCTCTATTGCAAAACTGATTTGTTGGCACTCAATAAAAGTGCATTTCTGCTTTGAGCAAACTGACTTGTCCCCTGTTGTTGTCTTTTGCACCTTTGAGATCAAAAACGAACCATCATGAATCTCGGATGTTTTAAAGGAGGATTGTTACACCAACCCAAACTATACTGTGACTCTAGAAGATGGGTGGATGTGTAACTTAACTTGAAAATATTAATAAAATCATGATTATCATCATACCTTTATTATTTTTATTATAATTATTTACTACTACTTCTATTTCTTCCACTCCTCCTCTGCTTCTTCTTCTTCTTCTTCTTCTTCTTCTTCTTCTTCTTCTTCTTCTTCTTCTTCTTCTTCTTCTTCTTCTTCTCCTCTATATTATTCTCCTTATGTCTATACTTTAAATTATTATTACAATTACTACTACAGCTATTTCCTCATCTTAATATTTCTATTCTTCTTCTTCCTATTATTATTTTCTTATTATTATAACTGTTTCTTCTTATGTGCTTCTTGTTCCTCTACTTCTACTTGTACTTGTACTTCTACTTCTTATTTATTCTTATATTATTATTCTTATTCTAAATTCCTATTGTTTTTCCTATTCTCATTCTAATTCTTCATATCATTCTTTCTGTTTCTTTTTTTCTTATTCTAACTCCTTTTTCTCAGCCCTGCTCCTGGGGCAGTGGAGCCAGGCAGGGGCAGGGGCAGAGTCTGCACAGCCCCCGCAGTGCCCGCCGCAGCCGGGATCGATGTTTCTTGATGGGGGCCGGCGCTTCCAGACGGGCAGGGGAGGCACAGCACGGGCCTGGGGAGCTCGGCTCAGGTGGGCCCGGCTCAACCCAGGCCTGGCAAAGGGCAGCCAAGGGGAACCCACCTGCTGACAGACCTGCCCATCTGTGCTCTCTCTCTGCCCACTCTTCACACAGCTCGAGGACGCTCACTCCATCCCCCTCATCCTCTTCTGCTGGGGAGAGCTCCTGCCCAGTGCACGCTTCCTCATGGCACTCTTGATGGTACATGCTGGTTTCTGTGGGGGACAGCTCCTGCTCAATGCAGGCTTCCCCTTGGGATCCCTCATGGCAGCTGTTGCTAAGGTTGCTGCATGGTTGCAGGCCTGAGCCGTCGCCTCCTCCCAGCCCCTGCCCGCTGAGGGCCTGCTCTTCCAGCCTGCTGGGCATGGGGCTGGCTGCTTTGGAGTTGGGCTTCCCCTTTTCCTCCTCCATGTGCAATGCAGAACGTCTGGCACACAGAGATCCCGGGAGCTGCTTCCTCCTGAGCCAGTGGCACTCCTGGCACGGGGCAGCGCAGGGCCCTGTGCCCCGTATATACCCCTGCAGGGCAGGGCTGTGCCATGTCACCAGGACAACAGAATGTCCCTCATCACCCAGGAACCCGATAGAACGGCCCTGTGTCACAAAGGGCCAAGCCCAGCAGCCCTTCAGCAGCCCAAGCCCCTGGAAGTGGCATGGAGCAACAGCCAGACTGGAGGGCTTCCAGCCCCTTGTTCTGATCCACTGATTCCAATGATGATAAATGGCTCTGCCTCGATTAGGGTGCAAATGAGACCATGTGCCAAAGTCAATAGGATGGGTTTTACTGAAGAGTAAATGAGGGAAAGACAGAATGACAAAGAGAGAAAAATAGGCATGGAATAGAGGTGGGAGGAGAGAAAGAGAGTGTCAGAGCCAGATTAAGTAGTAAGCCTCACCACTCTGTGGATCCCAATGGCTTCCTGTGGATGCTCTACATCTCTGTCTTCTTGGTGCTCAGGGTCCCCCACAAACACGGAGTTCAGGGGGTCCATACACACTTGGGCCAGGTGGGAAGGCCCAGGTACCTCCCCTGGCAGGGTCAAGTCTGACACAGGCTCTGGCAGCAGCCTCGGGCTCTGCTGCATCCCTTTGCATCACGAGCAGTGCTCTGCTGCAAGGCCTCAGCAGTGAGTCTGGGCAGCGCTTTGGGGCTCTTGGATGGATTCTGGCACCTCCTCAGCTGCCCCTCATGGCAATGTGCCCTGGATGTGGCCTTCTTGGGGTGGGGATGTTCCAGCTGAGCTGGTTTGTATGAGGGAGGATGGGTGTTCACTGCCTGTGAGCAGAGGCTCCACCACAGCCCCAGAACTCTCCTCCTCCCTCACAGGACTTGTGTTCCACACCCCTCACCAGCCTTGTTGCCCTTCTCTGGACACACTCCAGCCCCTCCCTGTCCTTCCTAAATTGGGGTGCCCAGAACTGGGCACAGCATGTGAGGTTCTGTCCAACCAGTGCTGATTGCAGGGGAAGAATCACTGCCCTGCTCTTATTGGCCACACCATTCCTGATCCATAGGAGTCCTAGGGTTTGGATGAGGGAAATGCTGGGAAGGAAGTGGGGACAAAATGTTATTGATTGTCAGCCTTGAAGGGTCTTGATTGTCATATCTATTCAGACTGCATTAGATGGTGCTGGGGGCCAATATCAATTAGACGTGGCTCTTATCAATCTATAAACAGGAAAAGAAAACAGAACAAAGGAGTTCTCTCTGCATTTTTTTCATTATCATATACTCATTTTAAATGAACTTCTGAAATCTATCTAATTAACCACAGAAGAATTGAATCTTCAGTTATTCCCAGGGGCTTTTCTTGCTTAGGTGTTTTGAACAAATGTTTATGAGAATTTGTCTCTGGATTTCTCAGCTGAAGAGCTCAAGAAAGAAGAGGTCTCTGGAGCAGGAAAATTCATCAGCATCTTCCAAGTGTGGGAGGATCCATCCTCATCAGAGCAGGAATGAACAGAAATGGGCACAGCTTTCTGGCTGCCCCAGCTCTGGGATGGGCCCTGGGCCTGGAGCAGGAGCAGCTCTGGAGGGCCCCAAGGCCGGGGCTGTTGTGCTGGCCTGGGCAGATGGGATGGCAGGAGGGGCTGCAGAGCTCTCAGGAGCTCAGGGAGAGGGGAGCAGGGCACATAGGGAGCCTCCTTTTGCCTTGGCCAAGCACCTTCCCCCATGGCTGGGGCTGAGTCCTCTCTGAGCTGCAGCTGCTGCTGTGCCCTTGGCAGGGGCTGAGGCCGTGGGGCCACTGCCCAGAGCCCCCTGGCCTGAGCAGAGCTGTGGGGCCAGAGCCGGCTGGGCTGTGCTGGGGAGAGGCCCTCGGTGCTGCACAGAGCTCAGGGCAGCTGGCACAGCTTGCAGGGAGCTGGGCTGGCCTGAGAGAGCCTGACAGAGAAAGCAGCAGTGTCCATGTCAGCCTGGCTGAGCGGGCAGGGGCAGGACTCAGCCCAGGCCTTGTGGGGCAGGGCCAGCGCCTGGGGAAGGCATTGCAAACAGGCAAGTGGCCCAGAGAGGAGGCTGCTCTGTGCCCTTGGTGGCACGCACAGAGCAGGGAGGGGGTCCAGGACATTTGTCACTGCCAGCCTCTGTCCCCAGCCCTTGCCAGCCCTGGCTGCTGAGCCCACGTTTGCCCTGGGCTGAGTTTGGCTGTGGCCCAGCTCCATCCTCCTGCAGGGCTCAGGGCCTGTTCCTGACCATGGCCAGCCCTGCCTGGCCTCTGTGCTGGCCCAGAGCCCGGCAGAGCCCGGGGCAGGGCTGTCAGTGCAGGCCCACAGGTGCCACGGGCTGTGCAGGAGCTGGCAGAGGCTGCCCAGCAGGGAGGCCATGGGGCACAGAGCCCCAGGGCTGCTGTGGGCACCACGGCTGCACCTTCAGCTCCATAGGAGATGGGACAGATTGGAGCAGGGACAAATAATCCCTGCTGGATTCTTTAGTGTGTTTGCTTATACAGGTGATGTCCATCCACATGTCGAGGAGGTGTTTTGTGTCAGATAACACTGGCAGAGTGATAAGTATAATATTATTCATCTGAAAAATTGTTCATGCATAATACACAATGAGGAAAATAAAGACACATATAATCAGAAGAGCACCTGACTTTTGCAGATGATGAGAGAGTCATTGATCTTCCAGTAGTCAAACCTGTTTAAATACTTTCTCCAGGGCTTCCTTGAGATGAGAGCTGACCACCAGAGGCCATGGGAAGCCAGAACTCTATGCCATAGCAGCCTTTGACTGGGACTAACCCTTGCATATAGGGAATTGTTCAGGGGGAGTATGAATTTTGGCTGTGGGCACCTGGAAAGAGGGATGGTTCTTTTCCACAGGAAGGAAAGCTCAAAGCCCCAGTGGTCTGGAGACTGATGAGAGGCCGACCTCAACATTCCAAGGTTAGCTGGATCTTTCAGGTGGCCCCTGGGAGGCCAAACCAGCCATATCTATTTCATCTCACCTTGGTTCCATGAGGCCCCACAGTGTCACAATGGTCTCCACAGGAAGGAAACCACAGAGCCCCAGTGTTTCAGGGGCTGATGGGCAGCAGGCACCAGATGCCAAGGCCTGGCAGACCTGTCTGTCCTGGCAGCTTTGTCTGGGAGCAGTCCCTGCATATACAGAATTTTGAATGTGGAATCCTAATTTCAGCCATTTGTGCCTGGAGGAGAAGGCTGTTCTTTTCCACAGAAAGGAAAGCACACAGCCCCTGTGTTTGGAAGGCAGGGGAGAGCCAGCCCTCAGGAGGCTAAGGCCAGTTAGACCTGTCTGTAATGGCAGCTTTTGTGTAGGAGCAATCTTTGGATGTAGGACTTTTGAAGGTGGAATCCCAGTTTTGGCCATGGGCAAATGGAGAAGGATGGTTCTTTTCCACTGGAAGGAAAGCATAGAGCCCCGGTATTTCAGGGGCAGATGAGCAGTAGCCACCAGAGGCCAAGACCAGCCAGACCCATCTGTCCTGGTATCTTTTGTCTTAGAACAATCCTTGATTACATAGAATTTTGGAGGCAGAATCCCAATTTCAGCCATGAGTACTTGGGGAAGGATGGTTCTTTTCTGTAGGAAGGAAAGCAAGGAGCCCCAGTGTCTCAGGGCAGATTAGAGGCGACCACCAGAGGCCAAGGCCAGCCAGGCCTTTCTGTCCTGGCAGCTTTTGTTTGGGAGAAACCCTTGCACATAAGGAATTTTGGAGCAGAAATACCAATTTTGGCCTTGGGTGTCTGTTCAGGAGAGACAGTTCTTTTCCATAGGAAGGAAAGCACAGAGCCCCAGTGTTTGAGGGCAGGTGAGACCCAGCTCTCAGGAATACAGGGGCAGCCAGACTTGCTGGTAATGACTGCTTTTGTCTGAGAGCAATCCCTGGATATTGGAAATTTGGGAGAGGGAATCCCATTTTGGCCATGGATGCTTGAGTGAGAAGGACAGTTCTTTTCCATCTGAAGGAAAGCCCAGAGCCCCAGTGTTTCAGGGACACATCAGAAGAGACCCTTGACCTGCCAAGGGCACTGGACCAGTCAGGCCAAGTCAACCTTTTACCTTTTTCCTTGGTTCCATTGGACCCTGCAATGTCACAATGGTCCCTTTCTTCCACGATCTCTTGCAGTATCAAAATGGTTTCCTTGGTTCCATGGGACTGGACAATGACACGATGGCCCCTTGGTTCCATGAGGCCCCACAGTGTCACAATGGTCTCTGTGATTCCATGCAGTCCTGCAGTGTCACAAGGGTCCCTTGGTTCCATTGGGCTCCTCAGGATTACAGTGGCCCTGTGGCTGCACAAGGCTGAGCTGTGTCACACTGGTCCCTGGTTTCCATGGGGCCCCACAGTGTGACAACTATCCCTTGCTTCCATGGGGCCTTGCAGTGTCACAATGGTCTCCTTGCTTCCACAGGGTTCTGCAGAGCCCCTTAAATCAACGAGGCCTTGTGTCCCTGTGGTCTCCAGTATTCCATGAAACCCCACGATGTCACATTCAACCTTTGGTTCCATGGGGTCCAGCACTGTCACATGAACCCTTAGGTCCATGGGCCCTGCAGTGTCACAATGGACTCCTTGGTTCCGTAGGGCCACAAAGTGTCACAATGGCCCCTGTGTTCAATGAGGCCTGTTGTGTCACAGTAGTCCCCATGATTCCATAAGGCTCTGCAATGTCACAATAGATCATTGGTTCCATGAGACCCCACAGGGTCATAGTGGACCTTTGGTCCCATTGAACCCCACAGTGTCACTCTGGTTCTCATTGGTTTCACAAGGCCTTGAAGTGCCACAATGGCCCTTTGCTTACACAAGGCCACAAGCTTTTAAAATGGCCTCCATGCTTTCATGAGGCCCTGCTGTGTCACAATGGACCCTTGGCTCTGCAGTGTCAGAATGCCCCCTTGGTCCCTTGGTTCCATGAGTCCCTGAAGTGCCACAATGCTCCTTAGGTTAGCTGAAGCCTCAAAGTGTCATCATGGTCTCCATGGTGCCATGAGGCCTTGCAATGTCAAAATGGACATTTGGTTCCATGAAGTCCCACCATCACTATTGGGCCCCTGGTTCAAAAGGCCTGGAACAATCAGAATGGCCCCTTTCTTTCATGGGACATGGTCCCTTGCATTCCTGAAACACATCCAGGTTTGCTCAGCATCAGAGACACCTTTCCCTTGCTTGTCCCCACCTGTCATCACTGCCTTCAGTGTTGTGCTGTAACTGGAAGCTGGGGACACTTTCTCAGTTGTGACCCTCATTGAGATCCATTAAAACTTCAAGAAACTTCAGTGTTTCAATCTCTGAGTTCTTTGAGTTCTTGAGAAGTTTTTTGAACACGCTCTGAGGGACTGAGTCTGATGCAAACACCACCAAAGCCCTGAGAGGGTCATTAAAATGCTTGTGCTGTGTCTGTGCTGCTGAACTGCGCCGGTCTCCTGGCCCAGAGGCAGCTCCTGGCAACCAAGAAGAGCTTCAAAAACACATTTCTCTTCATGAGCAGCTCTTCTCCCAGCCCACTGCAGCCACCCCGGGCACAGCACAGAAGCACAGAGAGCTTCAATCTGTCAGGGCTGGGAAGATGCTCAGAAGTGCCTGGGGCAGAATCACTCCCAGGCCTTGACACAGGAAGCCTCTGGCTGCAGGACAATGCAGCTGCAGCTCCTGCAGTCATCTCCTAAAGCTGGAACATCCCAATGCCTGCAGACTCTGTGAGTACATTCTCTGATGATCTCTTGTGTAGAGCAGCCAGGGGTGTCCAGGGCTGTCGTGCAGAGCAGGGTCCTGCAGCCCAGGGCGCTGTGCTGGGGCAGGGACTCTGCTGCCTGCCAGGGACAGCTCTCAGCCAGCCCTGGGAGCTGCTCCCAGCACTGGGGGACAAGGTCTGGGTGGAAGGAGACAGCTGGTAATGCTTGGAAGTGTTGTCCTTGTGTGGTGAAGATGCTGCATTGTTCAGGACTGCTCCCAGCATGACATTTAACTGCAGAACATTTCCAGGTAGATTATATAGGGAGCACAGCTAGACAGGGGCTGCAAAAAACGGAAAACCCAGGTTTTTAAATCGACTGTTCTTGGTTCTTTCGATGGGAAATTGCATACTGATATTCGCCTCTCAGTTCAGATGGAGAAAAATAGAAAAAAAATTCTCTCCAATCTTAATAAAGCAGGCAGTCACAGAAATCAGCACAAGGTCCCTTACAGTCAGCATCAGTGTTGCATTTCCAGCCTCCTCAGGGTTGTTCGGGTGTTGCCATCAGAGTCTGCAGAGGCAGAACTGGCCCTGGGCAGTGTCCTATGCTGGGAGGGGTCTGCAGGGCAGAGCTGAGACCCCAGGGCCGGGCTGGGCTCTGGCAGCAATGGCAGGGCCCAGCCCTGGGCACAGGGAAGCAGCTGCTGGCAGGGACAGGTCCAGGCAGCAGAGCCCTGGGCAGGCAGTGGGGGAAAGTGCCACCAAGCTGGGCTGGAATACTTAAAGTCCTCTCTAAACCAAACTATTCCATGATTACTTTTTTTATAGATCCCCATGGCAAGACACAGCAAATGTCCAACATCAGCTCCATCAGCCACTTCCTCCTGCTGCCATTGGCAGACTCGCGGCAGCTGCAGCTCCTGCACTTCTGCCTCTTCCTGGCCATCTCCCTGGCTGCCCTCCTGGCCAACGGCCTCATCATCAGCGCCGTAGCCTGCGGCCACCACCTGCACACCCCCATGTTCTTCTTCCTGCTCAACCTGGCCCTCACTGACCTGGGCTCCATCTGCACCACTGTCCCCAAAGCCATGCACAATTCCCTCTGGAACACCAGACACATCTCCTATGAAGGATGTGCTGCACAACTCTTTTTCTTTATGTTCTTCATTGGAACAGACTATTTCCTCCTGACCATCATGTGCTACGACCGCTACGTGTCCATCTGCAAACCCCTGCACTACGGGACCCTCCTGGGCAGCAGAGCTTGTGCCCACATGGCAGCAGCTGCCTGGGCCAGTGGCTTTCTCAATTCTCTGCTTCTCACAGCCAATACATTTTCCCTGCCCCTGTGCCATGGCAATGCCCTGGGCCAGTTCTTCTGTGAAATCCCACATATTCTCAAGCTCTCCTGCTCACACTCCAACCTCAGAGAACATGGGCTCATTGTGTTTAGTCTCTGTTTTGTATTGTGCTGTTTTGTGTTCATTGTTTTCTCCTATGTGAAGATCTTCAGGGCTGTGCTGAGGATCCCCTCTGAGCAGGGACGGCACAAAGCCTTTTCCACCTGCCTCCCTCACCTGGCTGTGCTCTCCCTGTTTGTTACCACTTCAGTGTTTACCTACCTAAAGCCCCCTTCCATCTCCTCCCCATCCCTGGATCTGTCCCTGTCAGTTCTGTACTCGGTAGTGCCTCCAACCCTGAACCCCCTGATCTACACCCTAAGGAACCAGGAGCTCAAGGCTACCCTGAGGAAAATGATGACAGTATCTTCAGGAGCAATAAATTTTCTTTTCTGCTTCAGAGCCTTCAGAATTTAACTCTTTACAATTTTAGATTTTTTTCTCCTATTTGTCCATTTTTTCATTGTCTTATTGTTTTTCTATAGTTGTAATGTGTGATAATTGATAAAAGATTCGTGTTAATCACAAAAGCATTGGGTTTGTATAAACCAGAATACTAAGCTCTATAGTGAAGCATGGACACTAGATAAAGTAAATTATATGATTAAATAATTCTGTTTAAAATCACCTTGTTATGTTATATTATGTTGTATTATGTTACATTAGAATATGTTATGTTATGTTTTTCAAATAAGTTGTATTGGCTGCCAGCTTGCAAAATTGGACTGCCCAAAAAGCCCTTCCTGCCTTTGTCTGATCAATACTGCCTATCCCAAAAACCAGACTCCCAGAACTTCTCTAGTGGTTATCTTCAAAGACCAGACCTCCAGAACTTCCCTGGTGGTCACCTACAAGGACCAGATGGCAATCTGTGACTAATTATCACCCAAAGGCTTTGTGAATTTGTGAACAACGAGAAACCACAGTATAAGAAGAGGCTGCAAACCAAGGTTCGGTGGAGCGTGGAGTGGGCGGTGACCCCTCACGTTCCCCAGCGCTGCTTGCTCTGTCTATATCAAATAAAGCAATCTAAATTTGTTAAATATCGAGACTTTTGTCTCTCATTTATAACAGCCCTAAAGCGGGGACCCGCTTAGCGGGTGGAATTTTTCAGGGTTGGCAGTGGTGGCGGTGGCCCGAACCCGGCAGAGAGTCCCCGGGAATGCCGTGGGCGAGGCTGGAGAGTGAGAGATGTCGATGGAGGGGCTGGGGGGAGTGAGAGGCGCGGGCCTCGCCCCCAGCCCTGGCCCGTGACCCCCGTGGCTAACACGGGTTGTATGAGGCACCCTGTGCTTTTTATTTGTTTGGGGTTTTTGGTCACTGGTTGCCGTCCCCCGGCTTTTCCGGAGGGAAGCCGATCGCTGCGGGGTGGGCAAAAGCCGCTGGCCCGTGGCATGGTCGGTGGCAGCTTGTCCCACGCTTGGTGGATGGGTTCCCTGGGGGCGGTGAAACGCGGCTGCCACGGCCGTCCCCTCCCCATTGTGCACTTTTCTCACTAGGCAAACATCCTTCCATGTCGGCTCTCCCAATCATTGTGAAGCAGAATTCACCAGGCCTTGGATTGTTCACCCACTGATAGGGAACATGAGCTGGGTTTACACCGTTGTGAGACAGGTCAGTTTTACCCTACTGATGATGTTTTGTTGCAACAGGCTGCTCCTGCTCCTTCTAAATTACTTTCTTGAAGTGTGTCTATCCTTCCTGGAACCCTTTGTTCTGAAGGACTGTTCCCCTTAAATTATCAGTACCTGATTTGGTACTCTCCAAAACTGTATCCTGAATAGACCAAAGTGTGCCCTCCATAATTCCAGTGTAGAAGTTTTATTGATGCCTCTCCTTATTTCACAGAATATTGAAAACTGGATTATTTCATGGTCACTGCACCCCAGGCAGCCTCCGACCACCACATCTCCCACCAGCCCTTCTCTGTTTGTGAACAGCAGGAGACAGAGCTTTCCTTGGGAGAGAGAGTGTTACCAAAAATTTGTTCAAATTAAAAACTCCTTAACACCAACGCAGCATAAAAAGCAGCATTCTTTATTTGGCTGGATACAGAGGGGGACAGCTCCTCCCAAAGCCCTGCATGCTGAGTACAGGAAAGTTTCTGTTTATATTCTGTACTTTGCAAACATATTCATCGATTGTCCTGGAGTAAACACACATATGATAATCATTTCACCAAAATCATTAACATCTTTCCCCTCCCCTTTACCCGTGGGTTCTTCTGTCCTGGGGGTTTCTCTGGTGGTCCCTGGTGGTCATTAACCCCAATGTTCCAGTTGGCCTGGCTGAGTTGGCAGGACACTGAGGCTGGGAACTTCCAGTTCCCCTTCTTAGACAAGGGGCGTTGTGAAGTTTCCAGAGGCCAGTGGTTTTGGAGAACAGGAATTGTGTTAGCTCGCCTGGGATGGGCAATTTATCATCTGTTAACATGAGGTCACAGAGTGGGCTATGACATCACAGAGTGGGTTATGACATCACAGAGTGGGTGATGTGAGGTCATTGAACATCACAGGCTGTCCCTGTGACATCATAACGCTGACTGTGACATCACAGGACAGAGGTCTGACATCACAGAGCAGGCTGTGACATCACAGGGGGATGTGTGACGTCACAGCAGGGCTGTGTGAGGTCACTGGGTTGGTCACTCTGCCCCAGTCCCCCCTCACAGTTTCCCCAGACGAGTCCAATGCTGTTCATGCCCAGCAGGGTCCCCTGTCCCCCGGGATCCCCCTGCTCCACCTGGAGCCACAGCCTCCCCCAAGGATGTTCCACAAATCAACCCCAGAGCCTGACACGGGGACAAGGGGCCCGGGCAGTGTGACCAGGACATCAAGGACGTGGATTATCCAGGTCACTGGGGCCTGGTTTGAGTTCCCCAGGGCAGGAAAGATGTCTGGCAGCTGGAGCAGGGTGAGGGAAGGGCCTCCAAGGTGGGGCTGGAGCCCTTTGGCTGAGAGGAGAGGCTGAGGGAGCTGGGCTTGTCCAGCCTGGAGCAGGGAAGGCTGAGGGGCTCCTCATCCCAGCCTGGCAGAGCCACCCAGGAGCTGATGGAGAACACAGAGCCAGGCTCTGCACTGGGGGGCTGGAGGGGACAAAAGACAATGGGTAGAAGGGGAATGAGGGCAGATCAGACAGGACATGTGGAAAACCTTTGTTGCCATGGGCTCAGACAGGTTCTGAGATGCTGCCCCATCCCTGGCCTTTGGGATTTTCCAATCCACACCAAATCAAGCCTTGAACCACTTGGTCTGACCCAGTTTCTGACAAGTTGGGCTGCAGACTTGCTGAGATCCCTTCCAGCCTCACCTTCCTGATGATCCCTGGACGATGCTGCTCCTGATTTTGGAATGGGCTGGAGCAGATGTTTATGGGACAGGAACCCTCTGGGGCTGTAGGGGACCTGCAGCTTGCAAGGTGCACGAGCACATCTCATTAGCTGGGGCATTTGAGTACCTTAAGAAATGTCAAAGTTTTCCAGCCAGGGGAGAGCAGGAATTTCCTGGAATTGTACAATGGTGAGAGAAGAAATATTGATCTTTCCCTCTATTTGCATCATCAATATTCTGTCTATTATTTCATGTCCTTCTTCATTCATGAGTTTTCACCTCTCCTGTTTAAATGGCCATGTCTAAGGACATCTCTTAACTAGAGCAGCTGGATCTATGTCCTCCCCATTGCTCCCAGATTTCATCCTCTAGCTGCGCTCTGGCCATTCCAAAGCCTCTCAATTGAGTGTCTTCACACTTTGAGCTTCAGGGAGTTGCCCAGTCTTTCATAACTTTAAATAACTCAATAGTCAATATCTTGTGTTTATGTCTTCTACAATTACCTTTGTCTTTATCCAAAAATGTTGATGTATGGATATCCCTTGTGGATTATGGGCATGTCAGATGCTGCTGAGTCATCTCACATTGCTGAGGGAGGACTTTTGATGTTTTTAAAATTTTATGATGATTACAATTCTTTATGTTGGCCATGAAGAGAAGCCTTTCTGTGCCTCTGAGTCTCACCAGTTCCTGATCCCCAAAGAACACAAACTGCAGACTTTTTAAAGTCCCTTCCAACCTCAGCTCCTGGATGATCTTGGGACCATGCTGCTCTTGATTTTGGAATGGGCTGGAGCAGATGTTTATGGGACAGGAGCCCTCTGGGGCTGTAGGGGACCTGCAGCTTGCAAGGTGCACGAGCACATCTCATTAGCTGGGGCATTTGAGTACTTTAAGAAATGTTATAAATTTCCCACCAGAAGAGAAGAGAAATTTCCTGTGTGTGTACTGATGGCAGGACAAGAAATAATGATTTTCCCCTGTACCTGTGTTACCACTATACTGTCTATTATTTCATGTCCCTCTTCATTTGGGTGTTTCCACCTCTCCTCTTTAAATGATCATGTCTAAGGACATTTCTTCCCTAGACCAGCTGGTCCTACGGCCTTGCCATTGCTCCCAGATTTCCTCCTCCAGTTGTCCTCCACTCATTCCACATTAGTCAACATCTTAATTGTGTCTACATTTGTCACAGAATCATCCTTTCTAATGTCTGTGTCTAAAACTGTTCCTGTATGGAAATACCTTGTGCATGGTGGATACATCAGATACTGCTTTGACATTGAACAGAACTGAGGGAAGAATTTTGAAGTTTATTCAATTTTATCATGGGTACTTTTTTTTATGTTGGCCACGAAGAGAAACCTTCTGTGTCTCTGAGTCTCACCAGTTGCTGACCCCCAAAGGACACAAACCTGATGAGTTGTGGTTCCCACTGCAGTGCTGGCACTTGCACCTCCCTCCATCCCCACAGCAGAGCTCCCTTGGCCCACAAAGTCCCTGGCAATGCAGGGATGAAGGAAACAGGACAGGCTGTGGGGATCAGGGGCAGGGCACAGCCAGGGATTTGGGGTGGTTGTGAGCCCAGGGCAGGAGCCAGCCCTTGGCCTTGGTGAACCCCATCCAATTGTCCTGGGCCCATGGCTCCAGCCTGTCCAGATCCCTCTGCAGAGCTTCCTGCCCTGCAGCACAGCCACACTCCCACCCAGCTTGGGCTCACCTGGACACTGACTGAGGGTGCCCTCCAGGGCCTCGTCCAGATCAGCAATAAAGAGATTGAACTGCCCTGGCCCCAATCCTGAGCCCTGGGGACACCCCTGGATGTGGCTCCACTGCCCAGCACTCCTTGGGCTGGACTTCTGATTTTTATGGAGCTGTGCCTGCCTTTGGTTTTGTTTGCTGACCATAAATGAACATCCCTCTGTGTCTCAGGCAGCTCCTTCTCCAAGGAAAGCAGGTGGGAGTTGGTGCCAAGGAGCTGAAAGCTGCAGGCACAGCCTGGAGGGGAGGAAGCTCAGATTTGCACAAGGCTGCTCTGAGTGCCAGGGGTTGGATGGGGGAAATGGTGGGGTGGGGGTAGGGACAGAGTGTGATTGATTGTCAGCCATAAAGATTTTCATCTCTATTCAGACTGCATGAGGAGGTGCTTGGGATCAATATCAACTGGAAATTGCTGATATCAATCTATAAACAGAAAGGAAATAAATAGGAAAGAAGTGCTCCTCTCTTTTTGTTTTTAATTGAAATATGTTTTGAATGGAGTGAAAGCTTAGACAAGTCCTGCCTTATGCTCAGGTTTCTGGCAGTAGCTCTGTTTCAGGTGACCTGCACCCCAAATTTCTCTTGCTCTCAAGTTCCTTAGAATGCCTGATTAGATTTAATATAAAATAAATTGTTTACTGAATGGACTCAAAATTAATCAAGAGACTTTAAATGGAGTACTGACTGCACAGGATAAACAAAAGAAGTACAGGTAGATACAAACACAGTGCACAATAAAGTTCCCTATATTACAGCTAGTGAAGAAACAGCAGAGATCAGGAGTCAATGTAACTTAGCACCAAACTGATGAGGGAGTACACATGGAGCCCTTTCACTCAGCTTCCAGAAAAGGAACCACAAAGATGAATCCAGACTTGGGGGAGGAGCCCTACCTGTTTGCAGGGAGTATGCAGAAGATTTCTGCTTGGTGAAAGTTTTGTGTAGCTTTTACAGTTTGTAAAGTGAAGTGTGTGTCACTCAGAAATTCAAGGCTTATCTCCCTTCAGTCTGCTCTCAAGGCCAGATGTTCATGGCCAGCTGGGAATTCCACCTCCCTGGCACCAGAGAGAACTCAGGACAGGACAGATGTCCGGCCTGGGTTATCTCAGCAATTCCTGAGAGGGGGAAGATGCCCTGAGTGATGGCCCAGCTGATGGACAGGACAGATGAGCTCTGCTGGGCCATAGGGGAAGTCCTGCTGCAGGAACCTCATGGAACCAAGGGTCTGTTGTGACATTGTGATGGCTCCTGGAACCAAGGAGACCCTGGTGACACCAGTGAACCTCATGGAACCAAGGCTCTGTTGTGACATTGTGATGGCTCCTGGAACCAAGGAGACCCTGGTGACACCAGTGAACCTCATGGAACCAAGGGTCTGTTGTGACATTGTGATGGCTCCTGGAACCAAGGAGACCCTGGTGACACCAGTGAACCTCATGGAACCAAGGGTCTGCTGTGACACTTGGGAACTACAGAGACCATTGCTGAGCAACCAAAAAGTCCATTGTGACAGATCAAGGTCTCATGGAACCCAAAAGAGCATTGTGACACCGTGGGGCCCCATGGACCCAAATCTCCATTGTGACAGTGCAGAACCTCATGGAACCAAGGGGCCTTTGTGACACAGCAAGGCCTCAGGAGTCCAAAGGACTCAAACATTCCTTGAAGGGTTCTGCCTTGGATGAAGGGGAACATCCTGGGTGGCACCTTAAGCTTGGCACACACCTGAGGAGTGTGACTGTTTTCAATGGGGAAATTAGGAGTTTTAGATTCTTCAAAAATAGAAAAAGGAAAAACTCCTGTTTACCTGACTGCAGTCAGTTCTCCAAGCAAAGCAGGTCCCAGGTGAGTGAGGACAGACAGGATGGGCTTGGGCAATGTGGAGCAAGGTTGTCCACACTGGGTCAGACCTCAAGGCACAGCTTCTGTGAGCAGGCCAGACCTCCTGAGGGGAGACCCTGGATCAATATCAACCACAAAAAGCTTCCAAAAGAGCATAGAAATAAAACACACTCTTTAAAATACAAATGTATATTTCTAAGAATCTCTTTGAATTATTTCTCCATAATTGCAGTAGAATGAACTTCACCAGACCAGAGGGAAATCAAGGCAGAGCCATGGTTTCTCAGGATTTACTTGATCCCAATCAGCCCCGTGGTGCATTTGGTGCTGAGCCCTTGAACCTCAGGGCCTGAGAGGAGATTGCACAAACCTTTCCAGGAGTCCAAATCAGAAGAAAAACCCAAAGTGTCTCAAAGCATTAATGGGTCCCACTGAGGTCCATCCCCAACACAGGCTGCTCACGGACTCCTTGGAGGAGAGAACTGGATGCCAGGATTGCCCAAAAACCCCTCAGATAGTCAGAGAAAAAAGGGAAATCCAAAGTACCTTTGAAACATTGAGTATCTCAAAATATTAATCAACCCCACTGAGTGTCAATACAAAGCTCTCAAGGGACTCGTTAAAGCAGATAATTGGGACCATGATTGCATAAACTACTAAAAGAGTTGGTGTCAAAAGGGAAACTCCAAGTACCTTAAAAAAACTGAGTACCTTGAAGCATTAATGAGCTCCACTGAGTGTTGTTATTGAGAAAGGCTCTCAAGGGTCTAATTAAAAGAGATAATTGGAGACCATGATTGCACAAAGTTCTCAGAGACTCCAAGGAAAAAGCAAAACCCAAAGTCCTCTGAAAAACCTGCAGTCCCTGGGAGCATGAAGGAGCCCCCCAGGGCCATTCCTGACCAAGGCTCCCCAGGGACTCGTCCCAGCAGATCCCTGAGGCCACTGGGATGTGGGGGGATGCTGAGGGCAGGACAAGGAGTGACAGTGGCCAGCCTTGCTGGGGCTGTGCCAGGAGGCCCCAGTGGCTCAGGACAAGGTGTCTCCTCAGAGCCCTTGGTGGCACAGACCCTGCTGTGCCCCAGGGCACCAAGACTTGGCTTCTTTTTGTCCCCACCTGTCATCTCTGCCTCAAATTTCCTTCTCTGACTGGAAACTGGGGACACTTTCTCAGTTGTGTCCCTCAGTGGGACCCATGAACAGTATCAAAAACTTTGGAGTTCAATTATGGCTGAATTCCTGAGAGGTTTCCTAACAAACCATGCCACTGCCTTGATTTCCCTCTGGTCTAGTGCAGTTCGTTAGGAAGGTTTCCTACTACAGTTATGGAGAAATATTTTAAAGAGATTCTTAGAAATACACATTGTATTTTAAAGGATGTATTTTATCACTGTTCTCTTTAGAGCAGAGGTGATTGCAGCATTTTGTGGTTGATATTGATCCAGGGTCTCTCCTCAGGAGGTCTTGCCTGCTCAGAGAAGCTGTGCCTTGAGGTCTGACCCAGTGTGGACAACCTTGCTCCACATTGCCCAAGCCCATCCTGTCTGTCCTCACTCACCTGGGACCTGCTTTGTTTGGAGAACTGGCTGCACTCAGGCAAAGAGGGTTTTTTCCTTTCTTTTAGTTTTGAAGCAATCTAAAACTCCTAATTTCCCCCACTGAAAACAGACACACTCCTCAGGTGTGTGCCAGCCCAAGGTCCCACCAAGGAGGTTCAGCTCCGGGGATCGGAGCTTCGGGGGCGGTGCCTGCAGTCGGCGCCATCTTTCCTTTCTGCCTCTAACTCCCATCATGCCCCGCGGCCCCATAGAGCCCTATTGGAGCTAAAACTACAGCGCCCATCATGCCCCACGCTCCAGAGAACCCTCCCGGTATCCGCTCCCCATCTGCCCCATACGTGCCCCCGGACCCTCCAGGATCTGTAATTGCCCCCTCAGGGCCCATTCTTGACCACCCAAAGACGTCCCCAGATCCCCTGAATGCTCCCAACCCCATAGATTCCCCTTACAGCTATTTCTGGGAATTCATCTCCTGCCCTCCCCAGCGAGCTCAAAGCATCTCATAACCCAGTCCCGTGCCGAAAACTCCTGCCCTGCCCGGTGCCCTAAAGAGTCCAGTTAGAGCTCCCCAGGCTCCCCTCAAGTCCTCCTGACTCGTATACGTTCCCCCCTGAGGAGCTGAAGCTGCCACTCAGAGGCAAACGTGTTTCTCAAGTGCCTTCCCAGACCCCAAAACTAGCCATAAGAACCACTTCCGGGACTACAGATCCCATAATGCTCCGCTGTCCCGGTAAAACGCCATTCTAACCATGCCTTCAACTCCCATCGTGCCCCGCGCCCCTCAAAGACACACTGCAGCTGTGCCTACAACTCCCATGATGCTCCATGGCTCCTTTAAACCTTATTATACCCGCGACTACAACTCCCATAATACCCCGCGCCCCAGAGAGCCCCCTTAGAGCCCCCGAGTGCCCGTCCGGACCCCGAATGGCCCCAGATTCCCCTCCCTGACCGCCAAGGCCTCCCTGAAACAGCCAGGTAACATCCGAAGCCCAGACTTTCCCTCAGGATCTATAAGTTCTCTGTTAATGCCCACTCGATGTTCCCAAGTGTCCTCCCGTCCTCAACTTCCTTCTAAATTCTTTCCCCAGACTCAGAATTGCCACAAATGTGCCCCAGAAATGTCTCCCTGGACCCGAAGTGCCCCCCTGGATCCTGTCGGAGAAAAAGATGATAATAAAGTTGATCAAATGACTACAAATATTACAAATTATCAAAAAGAGGGAGAAATAAATAATCAATAAAGCTTATTTAATTAATGAAGGAAATTGTGTTACTTAGAACCATTGGCCAATAATTTTTTTGGTTGCTAATAATGAATAGAGTTTTATTATAAATATAAAAAATTGGTTATAAAAATATAGAACAGTAATTTTATAAATAAGAAAAATATAGTTGTATTTTAATATTTAAGGACATTTTTAATTGAAAAATAAATTTATGAGGTTTTTCTTCTACTTTGGGTTGTCAGTCAAAGGTGGGTGATATCATGACACAGTTATGATGGGGGTGAGGAGCAGGTTGTCCAAACAGGGCCAGCCAGCAAGGGGCTCATTCTTCTCTGTGCCCAGAGCTCCTAAGGAGACATTCAGCATCAAGATCACTCTGGAAATGCTTCTATCTGTCAGGAATGTCGTTCTATTTGTACAATTTATCAGACAACAAGATTAAATATTGCAGCAATTTTTTTAATAGCAACAATTGTATATAAATGAATACAATCAAAATACATTGTATATGTATATTTGAATATATACAAAATTTGGCAGTTAGTAATTTAGTATAATTGAGGTTCTTATAAAGCATAAGCAAAACCAACTGGGGGTACGGGGAGGGGCTCGCCCTTCCTCACGTACTGAACAATCAAGGCCAAAAATCCCACTTATCTACTATATGTTAATACATATTAATGCAGAAGAGCCTAGAAAACTCCTCCTAGTTTCTATTCCTAAAATCTACATCACTATGTGTACAGCACGTTCTCTACTAATGGGTTAGGAGGTCTCTCATCCTTTTGAGGGTCTTATTTCTGATGAAGGCTCATCATCTTCATCAGTGACCAAGGTGAGACCTGCAGGTAGCACAGGTGCACTGTGTGACTGAGCAGATGTTTTCCATAACAAGACTTTAATTGAGTCCCATGCCTGGAATCATCCCATTTTGGCCCATTTCAAGGTCAAAACTTTCTATTTCTAGATGCTGCTTCTCAGACCTATGTCCTTCTACTATTCCCTTCCAACATCTGGAGGATTCCATCTGCTTTGTCTGACTCATTTCCTTTTTTTTTGGCTTTGTAACAACTATTTTCTATTGATATGAGTACAATTTTGCTAAAATAGTTACAATTTAGTTAGCACGAATCACATTTGTCACATACATACACATTTGTGAGACTTTCCTGTCCAATCATTATCCATCCCAACCCTGGCACATCCCAAGTCCAGCAATTTGCATCCACAGAAAGCCAAAACTCGGCAATTCCCCGGTTCTGGCACCAGCACTGCTCAGATCTGGTGATTTGTGGGTGCCAGGACTGCAGATGCAGCAGATTGTTGACGCTGGCAGTGCCCAGGTCTGGCGTTTGCCAGCGTCGGTGCCGCCCAGAGCCGTCAGTTTCCTGCTGCTGGGGCCCCCGGGGGTTCTGGCTGAGCAGGAAAGGTGAGCCTGTGCCGGGAGCTTTTCTTGGCTGGAGCAAAGGCTGGGCACGCAGAGACCTTCCTGGCACTGTGCCCGGGGCCAGCAGGGATTGTGCTGCTGGAGCCCACCCTAAATTTCTTCTGTCAGGCAGCTTTAGGACATGGAGGAGCCAGAGCAGACACTCAGCTTTCTGGATTCATCCAGAAGAATCCTGTGTGTGCAGCAGCCTGGGAACAGGGTTTACATGCCAGGGCGGGCAATTCAGAGCCCTTTTCTCCCCCATGGGCTGAGGGTGTGGCACTTGCCATTTGAAAGGGATCTGCAGGTGCCAAAGGGGCCGTTTTCAATCTGCTGAGAACAGTCGGAACTGAGAGGCTGTCCTAAACCTGCTTTTCCTGCAAATGTACTCAAGGAATTCTCTTTTTTTGCAGTCTCAGCACCTGTGTGTGTGCAGGTGTAGCGAGTGAAGGATGGAACGGATCTATTGGGGACAGATGTTCTCCTTCTCTAGTGGTTTTGGTTTTGTTTCTGTTGTTGTTGTTCTTGTTGGATTTGTTTGTTTTCTTGGATGGGTTTGATTATTACGGTTTATAATTTTAAATTTTGTTTTATTTTTTTAATCATCTCCTCGTGGCAGCTGTGGGCAGAGCTCTGTAGCTGTGTGTGACACTTGTGTGTGGCACAGTGAAGGTGTCCAGGGGGGCCTTGCCCGAGCTGTGTGCAGAGGAATCCCCATCAGGCCAGGCTGGGGGTGCTCCGTGGCCGGTGCCTTGCGTTGACTGGAAGCTGCCATGGAGCGTCTCCAGGGATGGAAGGTTGGGGCTGCCAGGGCTGTGGTGTCACAGACAGGGGAACGCTGGGGCTGCCACAGCTGCCGTGTCCCAGAGAGGGGAATGTTGGGGTGCCCTGCTCCTGGCCCGGCCCCAACAGCTTTGCCAGCTCCTCTCAAGGACACAAAGGCTGAGCCAAAGGGTGAGAATTGCGGGAGGGGCTGAGCTGGGAGGGACCCGGTGGGATCATGGAGTCCAGGGCCCGGCCCTGCACAGACAGCCCAACAAGGGGAGGCTGTGCATCCCTGGGAGAGGTGTCCAAAGGCTCCTGGAGCTGTGCCAGCCTTGCAGCTGGGAGCATTTTTTGTGATCCTGGTCAGTGATGGAGGATCATTTGGTAGGGGGAGGGAAGGAAGGAAGGAAGGAAGGAAGGAAGGAAGGAAGGAAGGAAGGAAGGAAGGAAGGAAGGAAGGAAGGAAGGAAGGAAGGAAGGAAGGAAGGAAGGAAGGAAGGAAGGAAGGAAGGAAGGAAGGAAGGAAGGAAGGAAGGAGGGAAGGAAGGAGGGAAGGAAGGAGGGAAGGAAGGAGGGAAGGAAGGAAGGAAGGAAGGAAGGAAGGAAGGAAGGAAGGAAGGAAGGAAGGAAGGAAGGAAGGAAGGAAGGAAGGAAGGAAGGGATATGAATGTTATTCTATTTATCCAATTTATCAAACAACAAGATTAAATTTAGCAGCAGATTTTTGATAGTAATTTTTATAAATTTATACAAAGTATATGAGATGAATAGAATCAAAGTATAGAATACATATATTTCAGTATATGTAAAATTTAAGAGTAACTAATTTAGTATAATTGAGTTTCATATAAAGCATAAGCAAAACAGACCAGGGGTACAGGGAGTGGCTCACACTTCCTCCCCTACCAAAGCATCCAGGCTCACAATCCCACTTATATACTATATGCTACAGAAGTTTCTAGAAAACGCCTCCTAGTTTCTATTCCTAAAATCTACGTCACTATGTTGTTTGGCGCATGCTCTGCTAATGGTTAGGGGGTCTCTCATCCTTTTGAGGGTCTTATTTCTGATGAAGGCTCATCATCTTCATCAGTGTCTGCTGTGTAACCTTGCAGGTAGCACAAGCGCCCTAAGCTTGTTTTATATAACTAAGCATAAGTTCCCACCATAAAATTAAGTCCCATGCCTGGAATCATCCCAATTTGACTCCTTTCAAGGCTGAAACTTTTATTTCTAGATGCTGCTTATCAGACCTACGTCCTTCTACTATTCCCTTCCAACATCCTTCTTCGACTCCCAACATCTGGAAGATGTCTTTTGCCCTGTCTCACCCATCTCCCCCCTCACTCTGTTAAAATTGTCTTCTATTGATCTAAATACAATTTTGCTACTATAGTTACAATTTAATTAGCATGAATCACATTTATCACAATTCCCTCATTTCTCTTTTTGATCATTTTGATTTGTGCTCTAAAAAGTTGTTGCTTGGTATTCTCTATGTTCCTTCATACTAGCCTCCAATTTTTCTAATATTTCTCATGCTACATTCAGCTTTTCACACTCCTTCTCACATTTTATTAACATTTCTCATGCCATGTGAGGTTTCAGAAGGACCTCTGGGTGCCTCCTGTGCACCCACACTGTCGGGCCTATTCTTCTTTTATGTAAAAGCAAAGCAGCTAATAGTTGCTGTAAAGTTATTTATTGCAGAAGCACATCAGTCTCAAAAGCAAATACAAGGCAAGGCAAAGCAATGGCTAAAGCAATGGCAAAGCTGCAGTGGCAAAATGCAATGGCAAAATGCACATGGCATAAAGCCATGGCATAGAGCCCCAGCTCTCCCTGATGCATGTTCTTTTATAGAAACTTTCCAACTAGCTAAGACACAAACTCGGACCACTATTCCTTAACCTATTAGAATTCTGGTTTCTTAGCACGCCAGGCTACGTATAGACTACGTTCATGGCCTATCTTGTTCTAACTGAAAAATGTAAGCAATATTCTTAACTCTAACTCTATTATGTCTGAAGCTAGGTTCTTGGAGCCTCTAAGAAAACACTAGCATGTTTTTCAACCTTCACTAGAACATGTACTACTTTTCAGGCATCTAAGTCCTTTTGCTTACTAAAAGCACTTAAAATTTATTCCATTTACTTACTTATTTTCTCTCTCTCTTATGTTACAACTTAAATTTTCACTTCTGCCTTATAGGTGAGAGGCCTAATATACTTCAATCCATCTAAAGGTTTCAACTCAATCCCTGCATTCTGATCTCTCCCTGAAGGATTCAGAGAGACTCCTGACTTACTGACTCCAACAATGCCAGGGTATTCTCTTTGCATTCGATCACCATTTTCTCATTCTCTCCCTCAAGTGCGAGTGGATCGTGCTTTTAGTACCATCAAGAAATTAACTTTCCTTTTTGCTGTTGATTCTGGATCCATGGGCATGGCTCTAAATTGCATTCAATGAATTACTGAGTGGATTACTCTAATTAGATGGGGTATCATGAAAGGCAGAAACAATAGTCCTAAACCAAAACATAATAGCATGAATCCCAATTTTTTCCTCCACACAGCCCCCAGAAAGTTTCTCCCAGCAATCAGCTTTCAGGATAGAATTCCGTTTTTGAACTGGTACATGTGCCACTTTTTTAATTTCATCAGCAAGTTTTGTGATGGCCTCCCTGTGATCATCTGTTTCCACACAGCACTCAGATTCATTAAACCTCCCACAAACTCCTCCTTCTTCTGCCAGCAGATAATCTAGGGCAATTCTCTTTTGATATACAAATGCTCACATTTGTGAATGCTGTTTGGCCAACAACTTTAAAGTGTCTGCTGTGTGGTTTGAGATGACTTCCACTACTGCCTGGAGCCTTATCTACCGATTTAATAGGTAAATTGGAGTTCTAAATCCCCAAGACCCATCCTGAGCCCAAGTTGCAGGTTCATAGTGTGCTATAATTCTTTCTGCAGGCCATTCTTCATCTTTCCATTTTTTGGTTTCCTCCTGCCATTGGAAAGTCGAGATTTAATTCTCTTTTTTCTCTTTCTAAGGTTTCATAAAGTGGTGTTCCTAGTATATTACCCTTAGACCTTGGTATGACAAAGAAGAAGGGTCGTATAACTCCTAAGGTACAAGTTCCCTCCCACTTTCAGGGTAGTTCACTGTATGCTCGTTGCCCACAAATCCAATATATTCCATCAGGGGCTTTCCATCTGTTTTCTCTGTTTGCTGGTTGTTCCCAATAAGATTTTAGGTCTTTTATAGATTGGTAAGGATTAGCTCCAGGACTGCTATGCCAGCAAAAATCAGTTTGATTATTCCACTCACAGTCCATTTTTTTTGCTATTCCCCAATATCCAGTAGGACTCTTGGGTCGCCAGGTCTTTGTGTTATTGTCTGAATTTACTACTAAAGTAGATAGGCAAGGAGTATATCCTACCACTTCAGTGTATTTTCTCCCTTCCTGAGTTATACAAACTGTCCCAATGACTTGATGACTCAGGACCCAACCCTCAGGCTGTTTTAATGTCTTAGAAATTTGAGTATGATTCCATTTTAAAAATTGTTCTGGAGCTAAACCCTCACCTCTCCATGGCCATCTTTCAGCCATTCTAAGTCCTCCACAAACAAAACATTTAGATAATCCCAATTCTGTGGCAATTTCTTCCGTCTGATCTACAAACAGATTTTTATTTGAAGTTGGCAAATCCCAGTCGCTAAAATGCTGTTTTAATTGTTTATACAGCTCATCCAGTTCCTCTAACTCTTTCCCTCTGATCTTTTTCCTATCCTTCATTGTTTCTTTTTTGTTTTCCTATTAATTTTCTCTTTGGCCCTTTTCCTTTTTCATCCTTTTCAAAACACAAGAAATTTTCATATCTAGGACAAAGTTGATCATTGTTAGGATAAGGAGCTCTCCCACTGAATCCCAAATTCCTTCTCACCCAATACCATTTTGGAATTTTCACACAAAATTCTAAGAAACTGCTACAATCGTAACCGGCAGCACTAACATGTGACTGTGCCACAAAAACTGATTCCATCTTATCCTTGACCCACATGGAATGATTGCATTTGTCACAAGGATCAGGAATGGTTTGTTTCTTTACTGTTGGCTCTTGTGCTGCTTGTTGTCTTGGAATTTGTTCCTGCATGGCCTGTTCTCTTCTGATCCATGCAGTCTTATGGCTTTGGCCAGTTGCCAGGGGTATTATTGTAAGCACAATGAAAAGAATCCTCAGGAATTTTAACTTTCTACTTGTCTCAAGGCCCCTTGGGTTGCAACCAAGGGCAGAGATGTCCATCTTCTTGGTAGCAAAGCTTTTATTCTGGGATTTGTCTCTTTTTGGCATCCTTGGCCTCATAAAGCTCATATAAAGCCATTTTAGCTTTTTTTCTTCCAAAGATGGCATCAATTATTTGTAGTTCTGCAGCACTGCCCTATCTCTTTCCCTAGATTGATTATCTATTTTTCCTAATCCACTAAAGCTCCGGAGATATGCCAACTACAACAAAATTTGTTTTGACATTGCTTCAGTTAAACAGTTCCTCTTACTGGTCTATTTCTGCTATGAATTCAGGGAAGGTAGTTAAATATTTGTCACCACCAATAGATACACTCAAGATGCCAATCAGCTGCTGAAGCAAATCTATGATGTGGCACATAGATTTCTTCTCCACAACAATTGTCATTTATAATACACTGGTCTATAATATTACGGATTGTTTGTTCTTTAGTCTATATAAAAGCTAATATGGCGAGGAGTAGTTGGTCTTGGTTCTCTATTAGTTGAATTGCTGCAAAAAAGGTCCCATTTTCTTGTCTCAATGGTTAAGCATAAAGGTAATTAAGAATCTTTCTACTGTTAGCTGTCCATGTACACAATCTAAACAACTTCAACAAATCAATTGTCTCTCTGTTTCTTTTGCCCTATTTACCCTCCACCATTAATTAAAACACCAGGTACAAACAATACAAATCCAAGGGTGGCATTCTAAGCCATGATTATTACATTCCCAATGTGTTAATTGTTGTAGGGCCTCCTCAATAATGGGTGTTACAAGTCTCTTTTTCTGGAGTTGCAGCTCCTCAAATGAATCAGTTAATATTGACCATCAGAAGCTCCTGAGAAACTTTTCAATCCATCTGGGCTTTTCCCACTGATCAGGGAGGCGTCTGATTCTTTCCCATGGGCGCTGTTCAGCCTCCAAATGCAATGAGGTTGCAGTTGGCAGCCAATGCAGGATGTCTAAATGACAACCATGTACTTCTCAAAACAACTTCAATTGATATTTCAAGCAGTAACACCATACAATAATATCTTTCCTGTTATATATCCCCCTTTTGTCCCAAGATACAATGATTTTATGTCAGTTTCTTATAGACTGTAGCTTTTGGCACCAAGTACTCCTTTCCACCTAATCATGAATTTATTTCAATTTCTCTATGTTTTTGAATCTGGATGGAAATTTAATCAACTTTTAAATTCCCTTTATAGTTTGATTTTTAGGTCTCCTGGTGCTGAAATAACTTTCCAGTCTTTACTTTGTATCATTTTTTTTACTAGTGAAGCATGAATCCAGCCTTTTTCTGCCGTTTGGACTGCTGCTTCTGTGGTTAAAAGAACCAGAAATGGTCCCTCCCATCGAGGTTCTAAACCTTCTCCTCTCCAGTATTTTATCAACACATACTGTCCTGGTCGGATAGAATGTACTGGAAAATCGAGAGGAATTGTTTGAGCTAAAATGCCTTTCTCTCTTAATTCCCTCAAATTGTTTGTGATGGTTGTAAGATACCCCTGGATGGTTTTGTCCCCAACTAGTGAGGGATCCATTGTCATGCCTTGGGGGTAAGGCAGTCCATATAACATCTCATATGATGAGATCCCAGTTTCAGAGTGGGGATTGGTTCTTATATTTAACAGGGCTAAGGGAAGGCATCTGCTCCATGGTAATTTGGTTTCTATCATTAATTTAGTTAGTTGTTGTTTAATAGTTTGGTTCATCCTTTCAACTCATCCTGAGCTTTCGGGATGCCATGGGGTATGATATTCCCAGGTAATTCCTAGTGCTTAACTTAAATTGTTAACTATTCTCGAGGTAAAATGAGTGCCCAGATCTGAATCAATAATTTGTACTAATCCAAATCGTGGAATAATATGCTCCAACAAAATTTTGGTTACCATTTGAGCTGTGGCCCGAGCTGCAGGAAATGCTTCTACCCACTGAGTCAACTGATCTACTATAACCAGCAGATATTTCCACCTGCCTATTTTAGGTAATTCAATGAAATCAACTTGAATCTTTTTGAATGGCCAATAGGCTGTCCCATGGCCTCCAGAGGGAGGACTCCTCAACATCCTTTTGTTCATTTTCTGACATGTGAGACATCCTTGAGTAATTTGTTTCCCAATTTCAAGTATTCCTATACACTCATAAAATTTTTAAAAGTGGTCACAAAGTGCCCTTGTGCCCCAGTGAGTTCCTCAATGTAAGTTGTCCAGGATCTGTTGGGCTATGGGTTTTGGGACTACTTTTCTACCATCAGGTAGAATCCATTCTCCTGCCTTCAGGGATGGCCCTAGCTCCTTTGTAGCTTCTACCTCTGTTAAAGAAAAGTATGGTGTTTCAGTTTGTGTTTCTGTCTCCTTAAAAGTCATAATTACACTGTTGTTTTCCCTTAAGGCAGCCTTTTTTGCTTCATCATCAGCCAAATTGTTTCCTCTTATTTTAATGTCTTTCCCCCTCTGGTGTCCTTTTACATGTGCAACTGCTATCTTTTTTGGACATTTTAAAGCCTCAAGTATTTCACTGACTAATCTTTCGTGTATTAATCCTTTCCCTTGGGTGTTTACAAAGCCCCTTTCTTTCCAGATTTTTCCAAAGGTATGCACAATCCCAAAAGCATACTTCGAGTCCATGAATAGAGTTCCCTCTCGATCTTTTAATAACAACAATCTATGGAGTAATGCACAAAATTCACAGGCTTGTGCTGACCAGGACGAGCTAAGGGGACCAGATTCTTTTACTTCTGATTTTTTCCACTAATTATAGCATACCCAGATTTTATTTTCCCGTTTACCACTCAAGATGATCCATCAATAAATAATTTTTCTCCTGTTTGCATTTCCTGTTCCCTTAAATCTGGATGTATTTTTGTTTATAATTCTATGACTTCTATGCAATCATGCATTAATTTTCCCCTGGGTCCCCATATAGAAACTGGGCTGGGCTTTGTACATTTGTCACTTTTAATTCTAATTCTGGAGAGGTTATTAAGATAGCCTCATACTTTAATAGTCGACTGCCTGTTACTCATTTTTGACCCTTTTGAGCAAGGATTCCTCTAATGTTATGGTGAGTGTATACTTCCAGTGGTGCCACAAAAGTTATTTTTCGAGCCTCTTCTACTAACAATGCCGTTGCTACAAGAGCTTGTAAACATGTAGGCCAGCCCTTGCTAACTGGATCAAGCAACTTGGAATAATATCCCACTGGCTTTCTGCTTCCTGCCCAATCCTGAGTCACTGCTCCATGAGCTCTTTGATAGGTTGTATTAACAAATAATTGAAACGGCCTATCTAAATCAGGAAGGCTTAAGACAGGAGCTTACAGAAGGGCCTCTTTAGCTTACTCAAAATTTTCCTGATCCTTTTCAGTCCATTTTAAGTGATTTGTAGTCAATTTTTCATGTAAGAATTTTACTTTCCCACTAAATCCCTCTATCCACTGTCTACAATAACCCAGAAGACCCAAGAACTGTCTAATTTCTCTTTTAGTCTTTGGCGGTCCCATATTCAATATTCCTGAAACCCTTTCAGGGTCTAATTTTTTCTTCCTCTACTGATCCAATGACCTAAATAACGGACTTCTGACTCCACGAATTGTAACTTTGACCTGGATATTTTTAACCCATTTTCTCCTAAAAAATTTAAAAGCTGTATAGTCCCTTTCTTAGTGTCTTCTTCAGTTTCTCCTGCTAATAACAAATCATCTACATACTGTAACAACTTAATCCCTCTAGGTAACTCAAAGGACTTCAAGAGATCTTCTAATGCTCCCCAAAAAGATCTGGTGACTCAGTGAAACCTTGGGGCATTACCATCCACCTAAGCTGTTCTCCTCTGCCTGTGTCTGGGCCCTCCCACTCAAAGGCAAAATAGTCCTGGCTACTCTCATCCAGAGGGCAAGTCCAAAAGGCATCTTTTAAATCCACTGCACTATACCAAGTATAACGAGGGGCCAGTTGGCTTAGTAAAGTACATGGATTGGCCACCACTGGAAAACGAGTAATGGTGCTTTGACTGACTGCCCTGAGATCCTGAACTGGTCGGTAACTGCCATCAGGCTTCTTTACCGGCACAATGGGGCTGTTATGTGCTGACATGCAAGGTTCTGATATCCCCTGGTGCCCCAAATTCTCAATTATTGCTTTCAATCCCCTCCGACTCTCTAGTGATATTGGATATTGTTTTACTCGAATGGGGATTTCTGGATTCTGTATTTCAATGCTTAGGGGCTGAATGTTTAACTTTCCCACTTCTCTGGAATACCACACTGTGTCACTAATCTCCTGATCATCTTTTTCAGTTAAAGAATAAATTTTAAGTTGTCCTTCACAGGGCTTTATTTGAATTCCCAGGGCTATTATTCAATCCCTTCCTAATAAGTTGTCATCTGCCTCGAGTATTAGTAATAAATCATTCAACCCAAATCTCATATCAGATTCTATTTGTACATCTTTAATTACAGGAACCTGAAAAACCTCCCCTTTAACCCCTACTACTGGGACATGCTTGGAGCTAACAATACAGCCTGGAGGCAGTTTTCTCACTGTGCACCTAGAAGCCCCTGTATCTACTAAAAATGTGATTTCTTCACTTTGAGGACCTACTTTTAATGTTATCAAGGACTCTTTTGATGTTTTGGTCCTCATTAAATAAATGAGCCCCTGACCCCTGTAATCCTCTCTAAACATCTTTTCATCCTGCTGCCTCTTTTTGCAGACTTTCAGCACATGTCCTTTTTGGTGAACCCCAGAACCCATGGGTAGGAGATTTTACTTTTCCTCTGACCCTCTCTGGCAGCAACATCTCCCTTGCTCTCTCTCACTCGTTCTGCCGTTCAACTCCTTCGCTTAATATACACGATCTCACTTCTTTTGCCAACCACTTGTTTCCCACCTAATTCCTTCTTTTCCTTTTATTCTCTCCCCAACCTCTCTTTCTGGCTACTCTCCACAATCCTTCTTAATCACGTACTGAAGCTTCCATCTATTATCCTCCCAACAGATAGTTGAACCTGACTCATTCACTCCCTTCTTAAATCACTTCTCTGAGCATCAGCTCCCTTCTCAAAGACTTTTCCGATGAGTTTTCGGGCTGGGACTTTCCCTCCCAGTCCCTCCTGGGGTATTCACTCGCTCTCCCCTTTCAGACCTTCCTCACTCACACACAAGCACACAGCCGCCCCCTTTACCCAACCCCGTGGTGCTCACACAGCCCCGTTTTCACACAGGGCTCTTGTGCACAAGACGTTTTATGGGCACCTTTCCCTTTCTGCCGGCATTCCCACAGGAGCCTTCTTCTTCTGGCACACCTCCTTGTAGCGAGCTTCTTTTGCTTATGCTTTATTTTAATTTGGAACTCCTTCTCCAAGAGAGCCTGGTCTAGCCTCGGGACCACCTTAACAATTGGTGGGGAGCTCCTTCCCAAAACCAGCCACTCTTCACTTGGACTGGAGTTCCCGGGTTTTGGCACCAAGTTGTTATGAACGATGTTCTATTTTTCCAATTTATCAAGCAACAAGATTAAATTTAATAGTAAGTTTTTAATAGTAACAAAATGAATGCAATCAAAACATTGGAGATGTCAATTAAAGTATTGGAGATGAATACAATCAAAGTGCATATATTTAAGAATATACAAAATTTGGCAATAAGTAATTTAGTATAATTGAGGTTGGTATAAAGCATAAGCAAAACCGACCGGGGAGGGGCCCCCTTGGCCCGGGGGTGCAGGGAGTGGCTCCCATTCCTCACGTACCAAAGCATCCAGGCTAACAACCCCACTTATATACTGTAGGCTACAGAAGTTTCTAGAAAACTCCTCCTAGTTTCTATTCCTAAAATCTACGTCACTATGTTGTTTGGTGCATGCTCTACTAATGGGTTAGGGGGTCTCTCAACCTTTTGAGGGTCTTATTTCTGATGAAGGCTCATCATCTTCATCAGTGACCGAGGTGTGACCTGCAGGTACCACAGGTGCCCTGTGTGACTGAGCAGATGTTTTCCATAACAAGACTTTAAGTGAGTCTCATGCTTGGAATCATCCCATTTTGGCCCATTTCAAGGTTGAAACTTTCTATTTCTAGATGCTGATTATCAGTCCTATGTGCTTCTACTATTCTTGTTTGACTTTCTTCCAACCTCCTTCTTCGACTCCCAACATCTGGAAGATGTCCTTTGTCCTGTCTCACTCATCTCCCCCCTCACTCTGTAACAATTGTCTTCTATTGATCTAAATACAATTTTGCTAAAATAGTTACAATTTAATTAGCATGAATCACATTTATCACACCTTAATTTTCTCTTTATGTAAAAAAATCCATACATTTTTGGCAACCAAACATTATTTTGGTCATTGGTTCTAAGTAACACAATTCCCTTCATTAATAAGTGACCACTATTGGCTATGGATTTCTCCAGCTTTATGATTATTAGTCCTATTTTAGTACCATTGTCATATTTTTAATAATTTTCTCAGTCCGTATAAAAGGGACCCATTTGGGGTTCATGGAGACATTTCTGGGGTATATTTGAGGCAGTTTTGGGTCTGGAGAGGGAATTTAGACAGAACCTTAAAGTCTGGAGGAAACTTGGGAGACCTGAGATGACACTAGGAGGGGCACTGAGAGATTGTGATGGACACTTTGGGGTCCAGGGGAGCTCTTGGTGGTTCAGGAGGGCACTTGGGGGTCAGGGAGGGGAATTTGGAGCCATTCGGGGTCCGGGTCGGGACTTGGAGGGCTCCAACGGGGCTCTCTGGGGCGTGGGGGATGATGGGAGTTGTAGGCACAGGTATAATAGAGTTTAATAGAGCCGTGGAGCATCATGGGAGTTCTGGGCACAGCTACAATGTCTCTCGGTGGGGCGCGGGTCATGATGGGAGATGAAGTCACAGCTGAAATTACACTCTATGGGAACTGAGAAGCATCATGGGAGCTGTAGTCCCGGAAGTGGCTCTGACAAAGAAAGAACACTCCTCTTTGCCAGACCTGGGGAAGGACCCTGGATCAACATCAATGACAGAATGCTGCAATCACCTCTGCTATAAAGAGAACAGTAATAAAATACACCCTTGAAAATAGGAATGGATATTTCTAAGAAGCTCTTTGAAATATTTCTCCATATCTGGAGTTGAAAATCTTCCTAATGAACTGCACCAGAGCAGAGGGAAATCAAGGCAGAGCCATGGTTTGTCAGGACTTGCTTGATCCCAATCAGCCCCGTGGTGCATTTGGTGCTTCCAATGAACTTCAAATAATATTTTGGAAATATTGGCTCTCTCTCTGCAGTGCTGCCTTTGCCAGGAGCCCGGCCCAGCTCAGCAGCACAGACACAGCACAAGGACTTTAATGACCCTCTCGGGCTTGGGGCTGAGTCCCTGAACATCAGCCCCTGAGAGGGAGTTGAAGACACGTCTCAAGAATTCAAAGTCAGACTCAAACTCCAAAGTTTCTCTTACTTTTAGTAAGTCCCACTGATAAACATGAAAGGGAAAGGGTTGAATTAGAGCAGAAAATTGATGGCAGTGATGTCAGGTAGGAAAAAATAGGGTAAAGGAGGAAAAGAAACCTCTCAAGAATTCAAAGTCAGATTCAAAGTCCAAAGTTTCCTGAAGTTCTAATGGCTCTCACTGAGATACATGACTGAAAATGTGTCCCCCGGTGCAGGTTTATTGTTTTTACATTATATTTTTAAAGTGTAGGTTTATTGTTTTTATGACATATTTTTTAAGTGTGTGCTTATTATTTTATGTTACAATTTTTGGAGGGGATTATTTCTTTTTTCCACATGAAGCAGAGAGACAGGACTTCTGAGTTTCTTTAGAAAGTGTGATTTATTTTTTTTATTTTCTATCCAGGCTGAAAGTGTAAGTTTGTCTTACAGATGTTCAGAGCATGGCTAAGAAGTCACAACACTTATGCTACAAGGTCTTTTCAGGATTTATTAACCAATAAAGCACTGTTAACAGAGATATTTATGGTTCTAATTCAATACTAAGATATTTTGTCTTACTGACTCATATTACAGTGTGAACTTTCTTAGCCAATTATATCCTGACACACAAACTTACATTGCTACACTCTAAAACTTCTTGTTCCCTTTGTAAGTACCTTTATTTCTTCTATATCTTAAATTTTAAAGCTAAACCTATCTCAACTGTTTTTAGTTCTAAGCTTTGCCTTACAGACTTTTGCATTTTGAATTCTAACACAGCCATGAATTGACTTTGCTCTGGATGTTGCCTGCAGCCTCCATCAGCTCCAGCTGAGCTTTGCCTTTCCTAAACACATGAACACACACTCAGGGCAGATTTCTGAATTCTTCCTCTGTACCTTGTCCTCACTTCCACCTCCTGGTCGCTGTGCTGTGGCTCATGCCTGTCATTTGTCCCTGAGGCAGCACAGCCCCCCTGGCCAGCACAGGCCCCACATCCCCTCATCAGACACAGCACAGCACAGGGAGTGTTTTGGGTGGGCAAATGTTCCCCACCAGAGTGTCCACTCCACACCTCAGTGTCCAGTCCCAGCACCCACATCCCGTGCCAGGGTTCACAGAGAGCCCTGCTCTGGGCTCTGCCAAGGGCTGGGTGAGGAGGGAGCCCGGGCAGGGCTGATGCTGCCCCTAGAGCAGTGCTGAAATGGGCAGGAGGAAGGAGATGAGCACAGAACAAATAGACCAAGAAACTGGGGTGAGTGCCCAGGTGTGGAAGTGGCTGATGGAAGAAGCTGGAGGGATGCTCAGAGCCCTGGGGCACCTTCTCAGACTGGCCATGCCACCAAAGCCACAGACCAAGCTCCTCAGTGCTGCCCCTGCCTGTCTGAGATCCCTGCCAGGGGACTGGCACAGCAGCACACACCTGCTGGAACGTGTCCTGGCCCTGCAGAGTCACACAGCTCAGCTGACACGAGTGGGTTTTATCTCCTGGGCACTTCCCAGTCTATCCCAGCTTCTGCCCAGCTCTGCCCACCCCCCTGCACTCACCCCAGCCCAGATCAGCCCAGCCCAGCCCATTCTGGGTGAGCCCCATGGCAGTGCCTGCTCTGGGGTGCTCCAGCACTGGGGGCACTCACCCCACAGCCCTGACCCCCTTGAAGGGCTCAGCAGCTGCTGAGGGGCAGAGAGGGAGCTCAGCCTCCACATCAGCCCCAGGGCTGGAGCTCCCCATGGCAGGGGAAATGGAGCTCAGGGACAGTGCAGAACTGCTGGTCCTGGCTCCAGGAGATGCCCAGCACAGGCTGCCTCTGCCTGCTCGGTGCCAGCCCCTGTCTCTCCCCAGGCCAGCAGAGCAGCCCTGGGCAGGGGACAGAGGGGCCTGGCCAGAGCTGGTGCCTGCAGCAGCAGCAGCTTCCTCTGCATTCCTCCCTGCAGGCACAGAAACGCTCCCTTGCTCCTCTCCCTGCACATCCCTTTCCCCAGCTGAGCGTGTCCTGCCTGGCCGGGCTGGCTTGTCCTGCTGGCCCAGCCCCTGCTCCCCACAGGGCCCTGAGCTGGCCCTGCTGCTCGGGACACACCAGGTTCTGCTGCTGTCCATGGCCGGGGCTGCAGGGAAGCAGCAGCTCCAGGGGGAAGGTTGCAGAAAGGCTCTGGGCACTGAGGCTGAAAGGGGCACCCCAGGGTCTGCAAGGTCTCTGTGTGGGAGCTGAGCTTGAGACCCCTTGAGCCCTCCCAAGTGCTGGAGCTGCACCTGCAGCTCCAGAGGAGATGTGACAGATGGGAGCAGAGATAAACAATTCCTGCTGGATTCTTTAGTGTGTTTGCTTATACAGGTGACCTGGATCCATATATACAGGAGGGAGGTGTTATGTGTCAGATAACATTGCTAGAGTGATAAGAAGAATATATTTTAGCTGAAAATAATATTTAATTCATAATACACAATGAGAAGTAAAAGACATATGATCAGAAGAGCATCTGAATTTTTCAGAGGATGAGACACTCATTGATGTTCCAGTAGTCAAACCTGTTCAAATACTTTCGTCAGGGCTTTTTGAGATGAGAGGTGACCACCAGGAGCCAAACTCTGCTGGAGCTCTCTGTCCTGTCCTGGCAGCCATTGTCTGGGAAAACCGTTGCATATAGGGAATTTTTCAGGGGGAGTATCAGTTTTGGCTGTGGGCATCTGGCAGGACAGATGGTTCTTTTCCATAGGAAGAAAAGCACAGGGCCCCAGTTCTCCAGGGGCTGATGAGAAGCAGCCCTCAACATTCCAAATTCAGATGGTCCAGTCAGGTGGGCCCTGGGAAGTGAAACCAGCCAGATCAGTTCCATCTCCCCTTGGTTCCATGAGGCCCCAGAGTGTCACAATGTTCTCCTTGTTTCTGCAGGGTCACAATGGCCCCTTGCTGCCATCAGGCCCTGCAGGGTCACAATGGCCCTTTGGTTCCCCACAGTGTCACAATGGTCTCCATGATTCCATGGGGCCTTGCAATGCCACAATGGTCTCCATGGATCCACGGTGCCCTGCAGGATCACAACGGCCCTTGGGCTGCACCAGGCCCTGTAATGCAACAATGGCCTTTTGGTTCCACAGAGCCCTGCTGCTCCACACCGGCCCCTTGGCACCATGCTGCCCAAGTCCTTGGTTCCATGGGGTCCCCAAGGTGTCACAATGGTCTCAATATGAAGGAAACAACCGAGTGCCAGTGTTGCAGGGGCAGATGAGAGGCAGTCACTGGAGGCCAAGGATACTCAAATTAGAGTGCTGGCTGATTTTTTCTGGGACCTATCCTTGGATATACAGAATTTTATAGGTGGAATCCCAATTCCAGTCTTGGAAACCTGGAGGAGAAGGACAGTTCTTTGACATAGGAAGGAAAGCACAGAACACTGGTGTTGCAGGGTGAGATGAATTGCAGTCATCAGAGGCCAAGGCCAGCCCAAACTCTGTCCAGGTAGCTTTTGCCTGAAAGTAGCCCTTGGACATAGGGAGTTTTGGGGATAGAATCTTAATTTTGGCCATTTCTGCATTGATAAGAGGGATGTTTTTTTTCATGGTAAGGAAAGCACAGAGCCCAAGTGTTTCAACAGCAGATGAGAGTTTGCTCCTGGGAAGTCAAGGTAGAAAGCCCTGTTTATCCTGGCAGCTTTTGTTACAGAGGAATCCTTGGATATACTGATCTTTGGAGGAAGAATCTCAATTTCTAACACAGGCACCTGGATGGGAGGATGGTTCTTTTCCATAGGAAGGAAAGCACTGAGTCCCAATGTTTGGAAACGGGGTGAGAGGCAGCCCCCAAAAGGCCTGGGGCAGCCAGACCTGTCTGTTCTGGCAGCTTTCACTTGGGAGCAATCCTTGGATGTACAGAGTTTTGGAGGTGGAATCCAAATTTCAGCCATGGGTACCTGGTCAGATGGATGCTTTTTCCATAGGAAAGAAAAGCTCAAAGCCCAAGTGTTTTGGAAGAAGATGAGAGATGACCTCCCATGGGCCAAGCCAGCCAGACCTGTCTCTCCTCACACCTTTCATCTGGTGACTATCCTTGGACACAGGGATTATTGGAGGTGAAATCTCAACTTTGGTTGTGGGTGCCTGGAATGGAAGATTTCTTTTCATTAGGAAAGCAAAGAGCCTCAGTGTTTCAAAAGGCAGATGAGTGCTGGCTCTCAGGAAGCCAAGGCCGGCCAGTCATGACAGCTTTTGTCTAGGAGCTGTCCTTGGATATAGGGACTTCTGGAAGCAGATTCCCAACTTTGTCCATGGGCGCCTGGATGTGAAAGGTGCTTTTTTCCCATAGGAAATGAATCACATGTTCATGTAAGGTTAGGAGTTATCCCATGTTGGACTTCAAGTGTGAATAAATGATGTCCTCTTTAACACCAAATTAGTGTTAAGGAGTCCTATTCTGATATTTTGGAGATTTGGTGAAAGCAGGGCCTCACAGAACCAAGGAGTCAGCTGTGACAGCTTGGAACCTCATGGAACCAAGGGGCCATTGTGCAGGAGAACCTCATGGAACCAGGGACACCATTGTGACACTGTGGAATTTCATGGAAACAAAGGAGCCATTCTGATACTGCCACCTCTCATGGAACCAAGGCCATTGTGATATCACAGGGTCTCACAATGGAGAACAATGGAGACAGTTATGAAACAGAATCACAGAGTGAATGAGGTTAGAAAAGACATTTGAAATCATCAAGTCGAACCTATGACCTAACATCACCTCATCAACTAAACCATGGCTCTGTGTGCCACGTCCAGACTTTTTTTAAATGCCTTCAAGGGTGGTGACTCCAGCACCTCCCTGGGCAGAAGATTCCAGTCCCCAGTCACTCTTCCAGTGAAGAATTTTTTCCTGATGTCAAACCTATACTACCCCTGGCTCATCTTCAGACTGTGTCCTCTGGTTCTGTCAGTGATTGCCTGGGAGAAGAGACCAACCCCCACCTGACTACAGCCTCTGTTCAGGTGGTTGTAGAGATTCTCTCTGGAGACCATTGTAGCCATTTGGGCCATTGTAGCACGGCAGGGCCTCATGGAATCAAGGGGAGCACAGTGACAGTGTGGGGCTCCATGGAACAAAGGGGCCATTGTGACACCATAGAATCAAGGAGAACTTTGTTACAGTACTGGGCGTCATGGAACCAAGGAGGCCATTTTTACACTTTGAGACCACATGGAACCAAAGCACCATTGTGGCACTGCAGGACCTCATAGAAACAAGGGCACAATAGTGACACTGTGATCTCCAAGGGACCGAGGAGGCATTCACACACTGCAGAACCAAGGAGGCCTTTGTGACACTGTGGGGCATCATGGGACCGAGAGTCCTTTGTGACAGAGCAGGGCCTCATGAAACCATGGAGGTCATTTTTACAATTTGAGGTTTTGTGAAACAAAAGGGTCATTGTGGCATTTCAGGGCCTTATGAAGTCAAGGGGCCATTGTGACACTGTGGGGCTCCATGAAGCCAAGGAGTCCATTGTGACACTACAGGGCCCCATGGAACTAAGGATTCATGGAACAGTGCGGGACCCCATGGAAACAAAGGTCCATTGTGACACTGTGGGGCCTCATGGAATCCTGGAGGCCATGGTGACACTTTGAGGCCTCGTTGAATCAAGGGGCTCTGCAGCACCTTGTGGAACCAAGGAGACCCTTCTGCCATTGTGAGTCCCCACAGAACCAAGGGTCCATTGGGATTCTGCGATGTGGGAAATGCAGGCACGGAGAGCTCTCAGGGCCTTGTGCATACAGGCTCAGAGATAGAGATGGATACAAGGTTTGACCTGAGACCTTGGAGAAGGCTTGGAGAATTAGAGCATTAAAGTGAAACAGACATGAATCAAGAATATAAGTTTGTAGTTGAAGTTTGTTTTAAGCACACAGAAATATCTATTATGTAAGCAAAGCAGTATGTTAAGTAAGATAGTAAAATATTTTGAAGTTTAACAATAGAATCTTTTATAAAGTTAGTTAGAAGCTTAGGATGTATCAATGTAAGCTTGTGAGGTGTTATATGATTAGTTGAAAAATAGCACATTGCAGCAAAGCCACAGAAAGCAAAGCAATTAATTATTGGTGTAAAAAGATGTTAACAAAGTTCATAGACGTATTTGATTGGCTAAAAAACAAACATAAGGCATTGTAACTAAGAATGATGCAGCTTCTGATATTAAAGCATTAAATAGAACACCTTTAGTGCCTCATGAGGCAAAAAATCATCTTTTAAAAAGTATCTCAGTTACCCCATCTCTCATGATTTCGATGTCCCAATATCCACCCTTTATTCTATATCATCTCTGTCATACCCAAATCAATTCCTTCCTTTAACTCTTCTTGCACCATGGAACCTTACACACAGTTCTCATTTAAAATTAGGTCTCCTTGAGGTACACAACAGTTTTCCCCATTTCTCTGCATTACTCACCCAGTGTAACCAGTTCCTTGAGCAGAAACAATCCCCTGGATGGGTTTGCCTTTACCTGAGGTGGGACTAATCAAAACAGTCTTTCCTAAAATACCTTTCATGTGTGCCACATGGTCTTTATCTCCACTGTGTGCAAGGGTTCGGACTGGGCAGGAGCAGCTCGATTAAAGGACCCTCAGATATTGACCATCGAGGTGCCCTTTGCTAATTTCACTTGCCAATTTTTGAAGGTCCCCCTGACAAGTGACTTCATGGTAAGTCTTGAGTAGTCCTTTGCACCGTTCAACTTTCCCAGCAGCTGGTGCATGATACATGATATGATGATACGATATGATTATATGATATATTCATTCAATACCATGTCCTCTGGCCCAGGTGTCTGTCTTAGGTTGCAATGCAGGATGTAACCAGAAGTATTCTATCACCATCTGTTGAAAACAGGTGGAGTAGTTTTCCTTATCTCTTATAACTCAGGGGGCAATATCCTATTAATGGGCCTTCTGTTAAACCAGGTGGGGCAGTTTTCTTTATCTTTTCAATGATCCATCCCTTGTCCAGAGAGATACCTTCTGTTAATGGGCCATTGAGTGTCACTGCATGACTGATAAAATTACATCATCCCATTGTGAGAAGCCCCACCTAGGGGAGGAGACAAGCATTTTCTACCTAGATAAAATCTAGCTGCCCAGACACCTTTGCCTCTGCTGCCAGTTGCCCTTTCTTCAGTCATCCAGCCCTGCCCAGAGAGCCTTAGCTACCACCCATGAGTTGGTGTAGTGATAGAGCCTTGGGCACTTCTCTTGTTTGGCAATATCCAAAGCCAGCTGGATGGCTTAAAGCTGACTTGATCCACCTTGTCCCTCAGTAGCTTGTGCAAGGCCTTGTGAGGGGCTCCATACTGCAGCTTTCCATTTCTGGTTAATGCTTGCTGTTGTGATGTACTGGGTCTGGGGCAGCTCTCCAAACTCAACCAGGCTAGAAGTAAATGGGTCCCTGGGTGAGCAATGATCAGATGGATTTGAACACATGCAAAGGATCCCGGCCAATTCATTGAACTCTAAGTGCAGATGCATCATTGGCCAGGGAAATGGGTGGGTTAAGACCCCAACTAATCAAAAGTACATATCCAGGACATTCAAACTTGATTTAAGAAGGGTCACAAACAATAAAGAAAGATTTTGTCATATGGATCACTGAGGGTTTGTGTTGTCTCTGTCTCCAACTATGACCCCAATTAATGTAATAGGTGTGTTCAATGGGGTGTGGTCAGTGGGTGTGGTCATGGGGTGGTCAGTGAATTTGGTGAGTGAGTGTGGGCAGGGGGTGTTATCAGTCATGGTGGTCAGTGGGGATATGGTCAATGGCTATGTTAAATAGGGTGTGGTCAGTGGGGGTTGTCATTGGTGTGTGCTCAGTGGGGGTGTGCTCAGTGGGGGTAGGGTCAATTTGGGGGTCGTTGGGGTGTGGTCAGTTGCTGGGGTCAGTGGGTATGGTCAATGGGGATGATCAGTGGGTATGAACAGTGCAGAGTGGTCATTGGGTGTGGGCAGTGGAGATGGTCAGTGGGATAATCTGGTGGGGTATAGTCAGTGGGTGTGGTCAGTAGGTGTGACCCTTTGAGACGGCCATTGGGAAGGTGCTTGGCCAAGGCAAAAGGAGGCTCCCTGTGTGCCCTGCTCCCCTCTCCCTGAGCTCCTGAGAGCTCTGCAGCCCCTCCTGCCATCCCATCTGCCCAGGCCAGCAGAACAGCTCCGGCCTTGAGGCCCTCCAGAGCTGCTCCTGCTCCAGGCCCAGGGCCTATCCCAAAGCTGGGGCAGCCAGAAAGCTGTGCCCATTTCTGTTCATTCCTGCTCTGATGAGGATGGATCCTCCCACACTTGGAAGATGCTGATGAATTTTCCTACTCCAGAGGCCTTTTCTTTCTTGAGCTCTTCATTTGAGAAAGACTCATATATATTTGTTCAAAACAGTGGAACAAGAAAAGCTCCTGGGAATAATTTAAGTCTTCAATTCTTCTGTGGTTAATTGGACACATTTCAGAAATGTATTTGAAGTGAATATACTTTATTGAAAACAATGCATAGAGAACTGTTTTGTCCTGTTAAGTTTTCTTTTCCTGTTTGTCAGCAATGTCCAATTGATATTGAGCCCCAGCACCTTCTAATGCAGACTGAATAAATATGAAAATCAGGACCTTTCATGGCTGACAACCAGCAACATTTTGTCCTCAGACCCTCATCCAGCCCTTGGGACTCCTATGGACCAGGAATGATGTGGCCAGCAGGACCAGGACAGTGATTCTTCCCCTGAGCTCAGCACTCGTTGGACAGTAGCTCAAGTGCTGTGTCCAGCTCTGGGCATGCCAATTTAGGAAGGACAGGGAGGGGCTGGAGCATGTCCATATGTTGGGGAGTTGAATTGTTCCCTTTTCTTTCTGTGGAATTTTCTCCCATTGTTATGCTAAGTAGTTGTGGCTACACCTTAAAATGACAGATAATGTTCTCTCGTAGGGGGGTGGGTGGAGGGGGGGGGGGTGGGAACCGGAAAAAGAAAGGTGGGACGGGGGGTCTGGAGCTGGGCGCTCTCTTGCTTGGCTCCTGGAGTGGGAGGACAGCCCGGGCTCCCATCTGGCATCTCCCCTGCCATCCCAGCACTGAGATCCACGCTCCCTGCTGTTGGACATCGCTCTGCTGCTCTCCCACCTCACCCTACTATCTCCGGACACTCTGCTGAGCACCACGACCAACACCATGAGGGGGGAGTCACTTTCCCATCCCTCTCACCCCTGGGCCACTGCCACCATCACCCAGCCCTCTTCAACTGCGCGGGACCTGCCCTGCCCCCAGCACCGGCAACTGAGCGCAGGGAGACGGCCTGTGGCCAAAAGGGACTGGAGCTGAGCTATACTGTTCTGTTCTGTTCTGTTGTCAATTTTTATAGCTGTTGTTGTTTTCTGCCTTGTTAGATATCAGTAAAGAACTGTTATTCTTATCCCCATATCTCCTGCCTAAAGGCCTCTGATTTGAAACTAAAATAATTAGAAGGGAGGGGGTTGTATTCTGCATCTCAGGAAGGGGGCTCTTGCCTTTCCTTAGCAAATACCTGTCTTTCAAACCAAGACAGCATAGAAAGGCAACAAGGGTGTTGAGGGGTCTGGAACACATGTCCTGTGAGAAGCAGCTGAGACAGCTGGGGATGTTTATCCTGGAGAAGAGGAGGCTCAGGGGACACCTCATCACTTTCCACAACTCCCTGATAAGGGGGTTCAGCCAGCGGGAATAGTGCTGTTTCCCAGGGAACAATGACAGGACAAGAGGACACAGCCTCAAGCTGCACCAGGGGGAAATTTAGGCTGGACATTAGGAAATATTCTTCACAAAATGGGTGATTGGGCATTGGCATGCGCTGCTAGGGAGGTGGGTGAGTCACCATCCCTGGAAGTGTTTCAGGAAAGACTGGATGTGGCACTGAGTGCCATGGTGTGGGTGACAAGGTGGTGTTGGGTCACAGCTTGCACTTGATGCTCTCCAAGGTCTTTTCCAGCCTGGGTGATTCTGTGATGATTGTGACACTGCAGGGCCCTGAGGAACCAAGGGGCCATTGTGACACTGTGGGGCCTCGTGGAACTGAGAGGACCATAGTGACACTGTGTACAACATGGCACCACAGAGCCAAGGGGCCACTGTGACACTGTGGAACCGAGAGCCTTGTGAGAGCCTGGGGCCCAATGGAAGCAAGGGGCCATTGTTCCATTGCAAGGACTCTTGGAACTAAGGGAACAATTGTGACACTGTGGTGCCCCATGGAACCAAGGGTCCCTCGTGACACTGCAGGATCTTGTGTAACCAGGGCTCCATTGTGACACTGCAGCACCAAGGAATTCATGGTGGCAATCGGAGGCCTCATGGAACTACAGCAGCCACAGTGACACTGCAGGGCCTTGTGGAACCATACAGAGCATTGTGACAGAACAGGACCTGGTGTAATGATGGGGCAATTGTGACACTGCAGGGTCCCATGGAACTGAGGGGCCAGTGTTGCTCTTCAGAGACACATGGAATGAAGGAAACATGTTTGACATCGTGGTGCCCCTTGGGACCAAGAGGCCATTGTGACACTGTGGAACCAAGGAGAGCATTGCTGCAATGCGAGACCTCATGGAACCAAGGATCCATTGTGACACTGCGGGGCCCAAGGATCAAAGGGACTTTGTGACACCAAGGGGTCCCATGGAAACAAGGGACATTGTGACACTGGAAAGCCTCATGGAATCATGCAGACCATTGTGACACTCGAGGACCTCATGGAACCGTAGTGGCACTAAGTTACCTGATAGTCTTGATCTGTTGGAGGGTGGGAGGGCTCTGCACAAGGACCTGGATAGACTGGATCCAGGGCCTACATCCAACAAGATGAGGTCTAACAAGACCAAGTGCTGGATCACTTATGCACTTTGGCTACAACAACCCCTGCAGTGCTATAGGCTGGGGACAGGGTGGCTGGACAGAAGTGAGACAGAAAGGGCCCTGGGGGCACTGATGGACAGCAGGCTGGACATGAGCCAGCAGTGTGCCCAGGTTGTGAAGAAGGCCAATGGCACTGGGCCTGGATGAGCAATGGTGTGGCCAGCAGGACCAGTGCAGTGATTCTTCTCCTGTGCTCAGACTGGTTGAGCAGCACTTGGAGTGCTGTGCCCAATTCCTGGCCTTGCACATTTAGGAAGGACATGGAGGGGCTGGAGCATGTCCAGAGAAGGGCAACAAGGCTGGTGAGGGGTCTGGAACACAAGTCCTGCGAGGAGCGGCTGAGGGAGTTGGGGTTGTTTATCCTGGAGAACAGGAGGCTCAGGGGACACAAGGCGGTGTCAGGGCACAGGTTGGACTTGATGATCTCCAGGATCTTTTCCAGCCCTGCTGATTCTGTGATTCTCTGAAACCACCCCTGGAGCAGGTGCAGGATGAGCCCTGGGCCTCCTCTTCACAAGGTCCAGCAGCCCAGGTCCCTCAGCTTCTCCACACAGGCCCCAAAGCCCATCCTGTCAGTCCTGCAGAGCCTCTCCAGCCCCTCCTCATTGCCCAGAACAGGGAGCCCCACACCCAGACACAGCAGCCCAGATGTGCCCCCCTGGCCTGTGGTGCCTCTGGCAAGGGAGCAGCACGAGGCACTGCAGGACCCTGCAGACAATTCCTGAAGCACTTGGAGGATGATCCTGCTCCCAGGGGATGTTCCCATGGTGTTACCTCAGGAATTGAAATGAGGAGTGAGGCCAGAGAAGAAAGGGCCAACAGGGATGGGCTGTTTGCAGGGGAGGGAAAAGGGATGTGTAGGAAAAAGTAATCTGGACCAGGAAGAAGAAAGAAAGCAAAGGTGAAGCCAAGGACATGCTCAGGGCAGTTTGGGGATGGCTGCCAGGCAGCCCTGCCTCTGAGCAACAGCATATGCAATGGGACAGGAAACTCACAGCTGATGGGAACAAACTTTCTGGCTGACTTCAGAGGCCACAACAAACCTGAGTGGTTTCCCTGCCGTCCCCCAGCCCTTGCTGGCCCCAGGGGCTGATGGCATTTGTGCTCACTCAGCTCCATGTCCCCACAGCAGCACCATGGGGGTGCTGACCCTGCTGTGTGCAATGCAAACAGGGGCTCCTGAGCCAGTGCTGCCGTGTGTGTGCCTGCAAGGATGCGGCTCCTGTGTGAGCTGGGGGAGAGGCCAGGGCTGCAGAGGGGGGATGTTGTTGGCAGGTGCATGAGGACGCTCTGGGACGCTGCCCTGGGATGTCCAGTGCAGTGGGGATGGATCAGCCCCTGCTCTGCTGCTCCTTGCCAGGGTATCCCGCTTGCAGAGCACCAGCCATGCTGTTTGCCCCCAGCCTGCCCATGGCCAGCCTGGGGCTGCTCCCGGGGCTTTTCTGTGTTCAGCATTGGGCTGGCCAAGTGTTGTGGAGAGAGCCTGGCCAAGGAGCCTGGAGCCCCCAGGCCCTGCCCTGAGGCGTCAGCGCTGCCCCAGCAGTGCCCATGGCCTGTCCCTGCTGCAGCCCCGGCACTGCCACCCCCAGGGCTGTGCCTGGCCCTGAGAGCACTCAGGCCCTGCAGCAACACAAGGGCCAGGAGGGCAGCGGGGCAGTGGCACGGGAGCAGCACTGGCAACACCAAGTGCTGCTGCTGCTGCTGGGCACAGCTGCTGTGCCAGCACTGATCTGCCCCCAGCTCTGCGCACAGACATTGCTGCTGCAGCTCCAGAGAAGGGAACAAAAGGGGCATCTCTGCAGAAAACTTTGATGGGAGATCCTTTATTTTGTTTAAAGTTACAAAGATCGCAGCCCCTCATTGACACAGTCTCTGGGTCACAGAAACGATGGTGAAAATCAAAAGGAAATACAGCACAAATAATGACATTTCTTTGTGGACAATATTGAAAAGCTAAAACAAAGGAAAGAAAAGAACAAACCAACAAGCAAACCAACAAGAAGAATCAAAGGTGACTTTTATTACAAGTGATTTTCAGAAATTGGCAAGCAGTTTACTGTTTCTGAAACCATCTGGTGTTCAGTCTCCACAATGCAGCCTTGAGCTCCTGGTTCCTCAGGCTGTAGATGAGAGGGCTCAGGGCTGGAGGCACCACCGAGTACAGAACAGACAGGGCCACATCCAGAGATGGGGATGAGATGGAGAGGGGCTTCAGGTAGGCAAACACTGCAGTGCTTAGGAACAGTGAGACCACAGCCAGGTGAGGGAGGCAGGTGGAAAAGGCTTTGTGCCGTCCCTGCTCTGAGGGGATCCTCAGCACAGCCCTGAAGATCTGCACATAGGAGAAAACAATGAACATAAAACAACCAAATAACAAACAGGCACTAACAGCAATGATCCCAAGTTCGCTAAGATAGGATTTGGAGCAGGAGAGCTTGAGGATCTGGGGGATTTCACAGAAGAATCCCCCCAAGTAATTGCCATGGCACAGGGATAGGGAAACTGTATTGGTTGTATGCAGCAGAGCAGTGAGAAAGCCACTGGCCCAGGCAGCTGCTGCCATGTGGGCACAAGCTCTGCTGCCCAGGAGGGTCCCGTAGTGCAGGGGTTTGCAGATGGACACGTAGCGGTCGTAGCACATGATGGTCAGGAGGAAATACTCAGATGAAATGAAGAACACAAAGAAAAAGATCATCTCCTATGCAGCACATCCTGCATAGGAGATGTGTCTGGTGTTCCAGAGGGAATTGTGCATGGCTTTGGGGACAGTGGTGCAGATGGAGCCCAGGTCGCTGAGGGCCAGATTGAGCAGGAAGAAGAACATGGGGGTGTGCAGGTGGTGGCCGCAGGCTACGGCGCTGATGATGAGGCCGTTGGCCAGGAGGGCAGCCAGGGAGATGGCCAGGAAGAGGCAGAAGTGCAGGAGCTGCAGCTGCCGCGAGTCTGCCAATGGCAGCAGGAGGAAGTGGCTGATGGAACTGCTGTTGGACATTTGCTGTGTCTCAGCATGGGGATCTGTAAAAAATTAATCATAGAATATTTTGATTTGGAGAGGACTTGAATTATCCCAGCCCAGCTTGGTGACACTTTCCTCCCACTGCCTGCCCAGGGCTCTGCTGCCTGGAGCTGTCCCTGCCAGCAGCTGCTTCCCTGTGCCCAGGGCTGGGCCCTGCCATTGCTGCCAGAGCCCAGCTCAGCCCTGGGGGCTCAGCTCTGCCCTGCAGACCCCTCCCAGCACAGGACACTGCCCATGGCCAGCTCTGCCTCTGCAGTCTCTGATGGCAACATTACAGTAACCCTGAGGAGGCTGGAAAAGTGACACTGATGCTGCCTGTGAGGGACCTTGTGCTGGTTTCTGTGACTGACTGCTTTATTAAGATCTGAGAAATAAATTTCTTATTTCTCCCTACCTGAACTTAGAGATAAATATCTATATGCAATTTCCCATCTAGGCAACCCAGAGCAGTAGACTGAAAAAGTAGAATTTTCCTTTTTATGTAGCCCCTGAATTACTGTGCTCCCTGTATAATCTACTTGGAAATGTTCAGCAGTTATATGTTACGCTAGGATGCAGTCCTGAACATTGTAGCATCTTCAACACACAAGGACAACACTTCCAAGCCTTACCAGCTGTCTCCTTCCACCCAGACCTTGTCCCCCAGTGCTGGGAGCAGCTGCCAGGGCTGGCTGAGAGCTGTCCCTGGCAGGCAGCAGAGTCCCTGCCCCAGCACAGCACCCTGGGCTGCAGGACCCTGCTCTGCACGACAGCCCTGGGCACCCCTGGCTGCTCTACACAAGAGATCATCAGAGAATGTACTCACACAGTCTGCAGGCATTGGGATGTTGCAGCTTTAGGAGATCACTGCAGGAGCTGCAGCTGCATTGTCCTGCAGCCAGAGGCTTCCTGTGTCAAGGCCTGGGAGTGATTCTGCCCCAGGCACTTCTGAGCATCTTCCCAGCCCTGACTGATTGAAGCTCTCTGTGCCTCTGTGCTGTGCCTGGGGTGGCTGCAGGCAGTGCCCCGGCCCTGCTGGGCTGGGAGAAGAGCTGCTCATCAAGAGAAATGTGTTTTTGAAGCTCTTCTTGGTTGCCAGGATCGCCTTCTGAGCGAGGAGCCCAGCCCAGCTCAGTAGCACAGACACAGCACAAGGACTTTAATGACCCTCTCAGGGATTGGGGCTGAGTCTCTGAGCATCAGTCCCTGAGTGGGAGTTGAAGAAACCTCTCAAGAACTCCAAGTCAGAATCAAACTGCAAAGTTTCTTAAAGATTTAATGGGCCCCACTGAGGGATATGACTGAGAAAGTGTCCCCAGGTTCGTTAGAGCAGGAAATTGGAGGCAGAGATGACAGGTGGGGACAAAGAGAAGCCAAGTCTTGGTGCCCTGGGGCACAGCAGGGTCTGTGCCACCAAGGGCTGGGAGGAAACACCTTGTCCTGAGCCACTGGGGCCTCCTGGCACAGCCCCAGCAAGGCTGGGCACTGTGACCCCTTGTCCTGCCCTCAGCATCCCCCCACATCCCAGTGGCCTCAGGGATCTGCTGGGACGAGTCCCTGGGGAGCCTTGGTCAGGAATGGCCCTGGGGGCTCCTTCATGCTCCCAGGGACTGCAGGTTTTTCAGAGGACTTTGGGTTTTGCTTTTTCCTTGGAGTCTCTGAGAGCTTTGTGCAATCATGGCCTCCAATTATCTGCTTTAATTAGTCTCTTGAGAGGCTTTTTCATTAACAACACTCAGTGGGGCTCATTAATGATTCAAAGTACTTCAGTTTTTTAAAGTACTTTCCTTATTCCTTTCTTCTCTGAGAGATTTTTGGGTAATCCTGGCCTCCCATTCTCTCCTCCAAGGAGTCCATGAGGAGCCTGTGTTGGGGATGGACCTCAGTGGGTCCCATTAATGCTTTGAGACACTTTGGGTTTTTCTTCTGACTTGGACTCCTGGAAAGGTTTGTTCAATCTCCTCTCAGGCCCTGAGGTTCAAGGGCTCAGCACCAAATGCACCACGGGACTGATTGGGATCAAGCAAGTCCTGACAAACCATGGCTCTGCCTTCATTTCCCTCTGGTCTATGGCAGTTCATTAAAAAAAATTATTACTATAGTTATGGAGAAATACTTCAAAGAGCTTCTAGAAGATATTTAGTAATATTTTAGAGGGTATATTTTATTACATTTCTGTTTAGAGCAGAGGTGATTGCAGCATTCTGTGATTGATATTGATCCAGGGTCTCTCCTCAGGAGGTCTGGCCTGCTGAGAAGCTGTGCCCTGAGGTCTGAGCCAGTGTGCACAACCTTACTGCACATTGCCTAACCCCATCCTGTCTGTCCTCACTCACCTGGGACCTGCTTTGCTTGGAGAGCTAGCTGGACACAGCCAAAGAGGATTTTTTTCCTTTTCTAATATTTTTTTTAAGTAATCTAAAACTCTTTAATTTCCCCATTGCAAATGGACACCTTCCTTTAGTGTGTGCCAGCCCAAGGTTCCACCAAGGAGGTTTCCCTTCCCCAGGGCAGAGATATTCAAGGAATCTTAGAGATCTTTGGAGTCCTTGGTTCCACAAAGCCTTGCTGTGTCACCATGGACTCTTGATTCTGTGAGGTTCTGCAGTGTCACAATGGATGTTTGGTTCCATGGGGCTACACACTGTCACAGTGGTCTCCTTTTCCCTGTGGCACCCAGCAGCAAACCCCACTGGCAGGGCCAAATGCCTGGGAAGAAGGAGAATGGGACATTTGTAGTGATGGTTTTTGTCTTCCCAGGGCACAGTGACGTGGGGTGGGGCCCTGCTGTCCTGGAGATGGCTGAACACCGGCCTGCCCATGGAAGGGCTGAGAGACAACAACCTCTGTGCATGGAACTACAACAGCAGAGAGCTCAGGCTGAAGGCTGGGTTTAAAAGACTGTCACCAGCACAGGAAACATCAATGTGAGAGGAAAGATGTGTGTTCATGTCTTTACAAATCATTTGGTGAGTGAAGGGATGGGTGTTAATGTCTCTGAAATTGGTCATAGCATTTCTACTGACTTTGGGCAGCAGGTTTGTTACCGGGCCCAGCCAGCTTGGCTCCTGACACAGACAAGGGTTTTCACTGGTTTATACTGATTTTTACCCATTTTCCTTGTTTGTAGAGGTCCATACTGTTTTTTTCTTGTCTATACTGGTTTGTACTGGTTACTACTGGTTTGTATTACACAGTTGGTTACTGTTTTACTGGTTTTTACCACTTATACTGGTCCATACTGCTCCATACTGGTCCTTACTGGTCTGTACTGGTTTATACAGGTGTCAGGGTGCAATCAGAGCTGTCGTTCATGGGGCAGTGCCTGGGGGTGAACCCCAAATCCTACGGGGTGTGGCACCACCAGGGCTGGGTGCTGGGCAGCGCTGCAGCGCCCCCTGCTGGCCGGGAGGACCTGGCACTGTGCGAGCACCTCCTGGTGGCCAACCCCTGCAACTGTGAGTGGGTTGTACTGGTTTGTACTGGTTTGTGCTGGGATGGGGTGCTGGGGTGTTACTGGTTTGTACTGGGTTATACTGAGAAAGGGGGCAGGGGTGTGTAAGTGCCCCCTGCTGGGGGGGAGGACCTGGTGGCCAACTGTGAGTTATACTGGGTATACTGGTTTATATTGGGATGGGGTGCTGAGGGTCACTGGGTTGTACTGGGTTATACTGGTTTATACTGGGATGTGGTCCTGGGGCGGACTGGGTTGTAATGGTTTATACTGGGTTATACAGGGATATTCTGGATTTTACTGGGTTAAACTGGGGTGTACTGGGTTATACTGGGAGGGTGCTTGGGGATGCTTGGCACTCCACTGGGAGCAACTTCTGGGGATGCTGGCCTTACTGATTTATACTGGGATGGGGCTTGGGACCTACTGGGAGTGACTTCAGGTTGTGCTGGCCTTACTGGTTTATACTGGTAGCTGCTGCCATGGACTCAGGGGCTCAGGGGTGGCTCCCAGTGCTTACTGGTTTATACTGGTGCCCTCCCAGTATAAACCTGGGAGCCCCAGGACCACACTAGGAGCCCCTAGACTACACTGGGAATGGGTTTGGGTGCATGAGGCCTTACTGGTTTATACTGGGAGCTGCTGCCATCAGCCTCAGGAGCTTGGGGGTGGCTCTCAGTGCTTACTGGTTTATACTGGTGCCTTCTCAGTCCACACCTGGGAACACCAGTGGGTGCTGACAGCCAGGCAGAACCCCAAGGTTGAGCTGGCCTATGTGGGATCTTTCTGAGCTGTGACTTCTCCAACTTCTCGGCCTGGCACCACCTCCTGGGGCTGCCGGTGCCTGCCACGAGCTCCAGCAACGGAGAGATGAGGATACTGCCCTCTGAAAAGCTGAAGGAAGGTGAAGGATTCCCCAGAAAAATTCCCACAATTCTGTTGGATCCCCAAAATTTTCCAGCCCCTCCCTCACCTAAACTGGGAGCTGGTGGCTTCTGTTGGGTTGAATGGGTGACCTGGTGTTCCTAAATCTCTCTTGACTTCTATGGGTAGGTCTGGTGCCCTAAATCCCTGTTGATTTTAATGGGTAGACCTGAACTTCCACACACCTGGATATTCAGATATTTGGGTGCCCCCTTTGCCACCCCAGAGCTGGAGCTGGTGCAGAACGCTGCTTTCACTGACTCCAGAGTCCAAAGTGCCTGGGTGTACCTGCACTGCATGCTCTCCCGAGGTAACTTGGGGATCCCTCCCACCCCTAGGGCCCACACCTGGAGTTTTGGGGTGCCCCCTGAATGTTGGGGTGCCCCTTGACAGCCTCCCAGCTGCTGAGGGTCATCTGTGTCCAGGTTGACCAGGAGGATGCAACAGTGGTCATCATCTTCTCTCATGGCCACTCAGGACACTTGGGTGCCCCAAACATCACCTGGGTACACCTGGGGTACACCTGGGTATTCCCAGAAATCTTCTGGATCCCCCCAGAAATCACCTGGGTACATCGGAGTGTCGCCAGATATCACTTGGATATCCCCAGAAATCACCTGGGTACACCTGGGTACCCCTTGGACACCTGGATCCAAACCCAAAACCCATGTGATTCCCAAAAACCAGTGTCCCTAAATCCTCATTGCTTTGACTGGGTAGACCTGGTGTCCCTGAATACCCATTGACTTCAATGGGGTACACCTGGTGTCCTGTTGATCCCTAATTATATACACTAATCTTTCCCAGTTATGCCCCAGTGCTCCCAGTATCCCCAATGCCCCCCCCCTTATCTGCTCCCAGGAATAGCTCCTAGTTTGACTAATTTTCCCTCCCATTTCTCCCAGGGCTCCCAGTTTGCCCGTTTCCTCCTTTCTAGTGCTTCCAGTTCCCCCTCAGTAGTTCCAGTTCCTCTCCCTTAGCCCTTCCCAGTGCTCCCAGCTTAACCAGTAGCCCTTCCTGATCAAGCCCTATCAATGGGTAGACCTGGGGTCCCTAAATCCACAAAAGACTTCCATAGGTTAGACCTGGTGTCCCTCAGTTCCCATTGACTTCAAGGGATAGACCTGATGTCGCAAAATGTTTGGTTGTAAAAATGCCAATTTTAGGCTCAGAATTCCCAGATTTTGAGCTGAAAATGGAGATTTTTGGGCTTACCTGGAGGCACAGCCCCAGCACAGGCCCCAGGTGTGGGATCAGGGATTCAGAACCGGCTTCCAGGAATTCATCCAGGACTTCCAGAGCATCAGCACCATGATACTGGAGTGGAAATTCCTGGAATTCAGCCCATTTCCCCCAAATTTCCCCACTTTAGAACCAAATTTCCACAAAATCCACATTGACTTTAATGGAAAGACCTGGTGTCCCTATATCCCCTTTAATTTTAATGGGTAATCCTGATGTCCAAAAAATCCCTAATGGGAGATTAATATTATGAGGGATGGGGAATCTTAGAGACATTGTAAAAGAGGGTTTATTGCTTTATTGCATCCGTCTCATAGAAGGCTGTGACACTAAAAGTGTTACATCCAATGCCATAATATCAGAACCTGCTGCATTCTTAGTTACAATGCCTTATGTTAGTTCTTTAGCCAATTAAATACTTCTATGAAATTTGCAAGTGTCTTTTTATACCAATCATTAATTGCTTTGCTTCCCATGTCTTTGCTGCATTGCGTCATTTTTCAGCCAATCATATAACACTTCACAAACTTACATTGACACATCTTAAGATTCTAACTAAATTATAAATAACAGGTTTTATTACTAAATTTTAAAATCTTTTATTATCTTACTTAATAGACTGCTTTGCTTACATAATAGATATTTCTGTTTGCTGAAAACATATTTCCACTTAAACTACAAACTTAAATTCTTGTTTCATGTCTGTTTCACTTTAATGCTCTAATTCTCCAAGCTTTCTCCAAGGTCTTAGATCAAACCCTGTATCCATCTCTGTCTCTGAGCCTGTATGCCCAAGGCCCTGAGAGCTCTCCGTGCCTGCATTTCCCACATTGCAGTATCCCAATGGACCCTTGGTTCTGTGGGGACTCACAATGGCAGAAGGGTCTCCTTGGTTCCACAAGATCCTGCAGATCCCCTTGATTCAACAAGGCCTCAAAATGTCATCATGGCCTCCAGGATTCCATGAGGTCCCACAGTGTCACAATGGACCTTTGGTTCCATGGGGCTGCAAAGTGTCACAATAGTCTCCATGATTCCATGAGATCCCACAGTGTCACTATGGCTCCCTGGTTCCATGGAGCCTGACAGTGTCACTATGGATTCCTTGGTTTCATAAGGCCCTGACATTTCAGACCACAATGGTCTTTTTGTTTCACAAAGCCTCAAATTGTAAAAATTTGAGGCCTCCATGGTTTCATGAGGTCTTGCTGTGTCACAATGGTCTCCTTGGTTCTGCAGTGTCAGAATGCCCCCTCGGTCCCTTGGAGCTCACAGTGTCACTCTTGTGCCCTTGGTTCCATGAGGTCCTGCAGTGCCACAATGGTGTTTTGGTTCCACGTGGCCTCAAAGTGTCATCATGGTCTCCATGGTTCCATGAGACTCTGCAGTGCCACCATGGTCTCCTTGGTTCCACGATTTCAGAATGGCCCCTTTGTCCCATGGAGCCCCAGAGTCACTGTGGTCCCCTTGATTCCATGAGGTCCTGCCATGCTACAGTGGCCCCAATGGCTACAATGGTCTCCAGTGAGACTCTCTACAACCACCTGAACAGAGGCTGTAGTCAGGTGGGGGTCGATCTCTTCTCCCAGGCAACCACTGATAGAACGAGAGGACACAGTCTGAAGATGAGCCAAGGATAGATTAGGTTTGATATCATGAAAAAATTCTTCACAGAAAGAGTGATTGGGCACTGAAATCTTCTGCCCAGGGAGGTGCTGGAGTCACTGTCTCTGGCGACATTTAAAAAAAGACTAGATGTGGCACTCAGAGCCACTGTTTAGTGTTGCGGTTAAGCTTTTAATTTATATGTTGTATAAATTGTTATATCCCTTGTTCGTAATGGTTTTTCCCTTGGTTGTTACCCCTGGTTCAATGTACAATGGTTTTGCCCTTTCCCACCAGTACCCCTGTCCATCACCCTAAGCCCCGCCCATTCTTCTAGCGCTTTCCCTGCCAGTTTTTCTAATCCACTCCCAAGCCCTTGTCAATCCCTCTTGGCCCTTCCTATTGTTCTAGCACCTTCCGTGTTTGTTATTCCATCTTAAGTATATGATTTGATGCCATGTATAAGTCCCAGCCTATGTTTCCCCCTATTGGTTGCATGTATAATTAGTCCCGCCTTATGTTACACCCCTAAACTGTTGCGATTGGTTGCTGTATCGTACCCTCCCCTGTGGGAGGTCCCCTATTTAAGTTGCTGCACGCCTGTGTTCCTCGCCTTTTTGGGTTCCCTTCCCTCGTGTCCAGTTCTCCTCTCACCTTCCCAATAAAACCTACCCTGGAACCTTGAAAGGTCTCCCTCTCGTTCCTTTGCTTCTCCCCACATGCTGGAAGTGGCCAAAGGCAGCTTGGAGCCCTAGCTCCACTCCTGGTTCTGGGAACCTGGGAGGTAGCCCACTCGTGACGCCGGCAGTCAGCAGAGCTAGCTGGCTTGTCAGGGTTCGGGTGGTCAAGGCTGCCACGTCAGTCTAGTTGATGAGTTGATGTTAGATCATAGGCTGGACTTGATGATCACAAAGGACTTTTCCAACCCTGTTCATTCTGTGATTCCTTTTCATAATAGTCTCCATTGTTCCACAAGGCCCTGCAATGCCACAGTGGACCTTTGGTTTCATGAGTCCCCACAGTGTAACAATGGGCCCTTGGTTCCATGAGGTTCCTCAGTGTCACAATGGTCTCCTTGGATCCACAGTGTCACAATGGCCCCTTGGTCACAATGGACTTCTGGTTCCATGAGCTTTCATACTCTCAGAAACAGTTCTGCAGTGTCACTGTGATGAATATGATTCATGCTAATTAAATTGTAACTATATTAGCAAAATTGTATTTAGATCAATAGAAGACAATTGTTACAGAGTAAGGGGGGAGATGGGTGAGACAGGACAAAGGACATCTTCCAGATGTTGGGAGTCAGAGAAGAATATTGGAAGGGAGTCGAAGAAGGAGGTTGGAAGGGAATAGTAAAAGGATGTAGGTCTGACAAGCAGCATCTAGAAATAGAGTCTCAACCTTGAAATGGGCCAAAATGGGACAATTCCAGGCATGGGACTTAATTAGAGTCTTGCTATGGAAAACATCTGCTCAGTCACACAGGGCGCCTGCGCTACCTGCAGGTCCCACCTCGGTCACTGATGAAGACGATGAGCCTTCATCGGAAATAAGACCCTCAAAATGATGAGAGACCCCTAACCATTAGTAGAGCAAGCGCTGTACACATAGTGACATAGATTTAAGGAATAGAAACTAGGAGGAGTTTTCTAGAAACTTCTGTAGCCTACAGTCAATAAGTGGGATTGTTAGCCTGGATGCTTTGGTACGAGAGGAATGGCGAGCCCCTCCCTGTACCCCTGGTCGGTTTTGCTTATGCTTTATACAAACCTCCATTATACTAAATTACTTATTCTCAAATTTTACTTATCCTGAAATATATGTATTCAATACTTTGATTGTATTCATCTCCAATATTTTGATTGTATTCATCTCGAATACTTTAATTGTATCAATTTATAATTGTTACTATTACAAATTTGCTGGTACATTTAATCCCAGTGCTTGATAAATTGGAAAAATAGAGAATCATTCATTACACGGGGACAGCCTGGGAAGGTGCCCCAGGGCAATTGTCCCACACCAGCCTCTGCAATCACCACACCCAGCACTGGCCTCTCCCCCAGCTGCAGGAGGTTGTTTGTCCCTGCATGGAGGGACACCGAGTGACCAGGCCAGCAGAGCACGTTTGCTCTGTATGAGGAGATTTCAGCAGTGCATCGGGTGTGTGGGGAGATGAACCCGAGTGAGCACAAACACCATCATCACCACTCGGGGGTGGCACATTTCTGCTGGCACAAAGAGTGCCTTGAGGCCACTACACTCTGGGAAAACACCTGAATTCATTACTGGGCTCTGGTTAGGATTGCATAGAAAGAGACATCCCGGGCAGGGAGGGTCCAGGAAAAAATGCTCAGGACATCCATGGACTGCACAGAGAGACTTTGCAGTGAGATCTCTGGGGAGAAATCAGAGCTGCCTCTCTTCTGTACCATCCCGAGGACCTGGACAGGGCTGTCCCTGGAACTGAGGGATCTAGAAAAGGCCCTTGGTGTCAGGGATGTTGAGAAGGCTAGGAAGTGTCATTGTGGGATCTCTCTCAAACCCCTTGGAAAGGGCAGAGCCATCCCAGAGGGTCCTGGGCACTTGGGAAGGGCAGACATGGAACCAGTCTGCAAACAGGGCAGGGAGGGGCACTGGGACAGTCACAGACTGGTCAGGCTCAGCAGGGAAGGGCAGGTGGCAAATCCTCCTGCAGCCATTCCAGGCACTGGCAGCACAAGGCAGGGATTGCAGAACCCCCGTGGGAGGGAAAAGAAGGGGATGTTGTGTGCCCAGACTTTAGCCAGGGCTGGGTCATGATCTGCTGTGCTCCCCTCAGAGCCAGATTGGAGAGAGCTGGGCTGCAGGAGAGGAACATGGGGTGGGTGGGAATTTGGCTGAACAATGAGGGTCAAATGTCATCCATGGCACAGAGTCCTCTGGGCAGCCACTCCCTGGTGACATCCCTCAGTGACCAGCCCTTGACCACCAGTGTAGAACATTTCTATTATCTCTACAATAGTATGAAATAAATTTTCCATTTCTTTTGTGGATGCTGCCAATTTGCAGGGAGTCTGAAACCAAGCTCATCTAGTTAATGCTGATTGCAAAATGCAATTGGGCAAGATGACTGAGTTGGATAAATTTGTCTTGCCATTAGGTACCAAGCAAGCAACAAGGAAAGGCAGAAAAGATTTAGGCATCAGAAGAAAGGCAGTTCAAAAGGGGAAAAACCAAACCCAACAAAAAAATCTAAAGCAAAACCCACCCACAATAACACAAAAACCCCCACAAACAAACCAACCACAAAAAGCAAAGTCCACAAAGAGAAGAAACACAAATCCACAGGAAATCTCCTATCAACAGAAAATGTTTAACCATCTTGTGGCAGGAAAAGATTCTGGATGTGTTGGTGCTGTTCTGGAAGAAAAATATCTTTAAAAAGAAATCAGTCCCCTACACCCCTTGCTCCTCGCTTCTCCCAGTTTATTTCTGATCATGGTGTGACATGGAATGGAAAATCCCTTGGGTCAGTCCAGCCCAGCTGTCCCATCCCTTTTCCCTCAGGAACACTTGCCCACCCCAAGTCCATGGGTTGGAGGGGGTTGCAGACACGCCTCATCTGTGGCAAGCACTGTGACAAGGACAGGAGAACAGAACAACATTTCTTCTTGTCAAGGACAGTAGAACAGAACTGAACAGCCTTATAGAAACAGATCAAGGATGTAGATGAGGCAAAGAGAAGTCACACAAACGCAAGTAGGATGGCAGCTCAGCTCTGCAAGGCTGATAAAGCAGAAGTTACACAAAACAATAATATTGCCCTTACCCAAAAGTGGGGGTGGAGGAACAGCCACGTAAAAAGGACACTGGATGTTTAAGACAGAGCCCAAAGGACCATATAAGGTATGATAAGGGGTGCAATTATAGCAAATCAAGTCAAAAGAAGTGGGGATAGCTAATGAATATGTAATCAGTGTGTGATAAAAATTCTGTTCATTTGATGCTCTATGCACTCGGATGGAGGAAGGATCACCCAAGTGACCACCATGCTGTAACAAAGAATACCTGCTTTCAGATATTCAAAATTGTGTTTAAAAGTTTCTATCCTGTGGGTTTCAGTATCAGTGGTGTTCCTGACTCCATAATGCCCCTTGCACAGTTTAACAATGGCCCCTTGGTTCCATGAGGTTTTGTACAGTCAATGCTCTCCTTGGGCCCACAGTGTGAAAATGGCTGCTTGCTTCTATGAGGCTCCTCAGTGTCACAGTGGTGTCCTTGGTTCCTTGAGGCTCTGCAGTGTCACAGTGTCCCAACATTTCCATGAGCTGCTGTCCTATCAACCATGTCCTTTATTCCAGTGAGGCCCCACAGTGTCACCATGGCCCCTTGGATCCATGAGGTTCCATAGCCTAACATGGTTTTCTTGATTCCAAGAGGTTCTGCTGTGTCACACTGGACTCTTTGTTCCATGAGGTTCTATAGCGTCACCATGGTCTCCTGGGATCCACATTGTCACAATGGACAATTGGTTCCATGGGACCCTGATGTGTCACAATAAGCCCTCAGTGCCATGAGGTTCTGGAGTGTCACAGTGGTGTCCCTGGTTCAACATGGATTTGGAATGTCACAATATCTGCTTGGTTCCATGAGCTTCCATAGTGTCACAAAGGTCTCCTTGTTTCTTCTGTGTCATAGTGGACCCTCAGTTCCATAAGGTTCCTAAATGTCACAGGTCTCCTAGGTTCCATGTGGCCCTGCTGTGTCACCACAGCCCCTTGGTTCCAGGAGTTTCTGGGCTGTCAACAGTGGTTCCTTTGTTCCAATCAGGCACCGCTGTGTCACACTGGACCCTGGGTTCCATGAAGTTCTTCAGTGTCACAGTGGCCCCTTGGATCCATGCGGTCCCATAGTGTCACCATGGTCTCCTTGGACCTGCATTGTCATAAGGGACCATTGGTTCCATGTGGCTCGGCTGTGTCACAGTGATGTGGATTCCGTAATTGCCTTCAGTGTCACAATGGAGCCTTGTTTCTGTGAGGCTCTCAACTGTCACAATTGTCTCCTTGGTTCCATCAGCCCCCGCTGTGTCACAAGGGTCTCCTTGGCTCCATGAGGATACAAAAGCTTTGAATAAACACTGAGCAACACCTGCCTCACAAACCTGGGAACATCTGTCTGTATTGAAAAGAGGGGTTAAAGGTGAGAATGGCACCAGCAGCTTCCATCCACAACAGAGACCAGGGAAAGAACAGGGACAGAGAATTCAGCTGAAAGACTCAGAGAATTCTGCTTACAGAGATCATTTCTGGTTACTCTGTCCCTTGTAGAAAGGTGATATAATTCCAGGCAGCCTGTACTGAGCATGTGGTTCCTCAGTGGGGTTTTTTGTTCAGAAAACCTGCTCAGGCTTTTCCATTCTATCCTCATAAGCAGGAAAATTTCTCCTGGGCCTGTGTGCAGGCAGAGCCCTGAGGAGAGCAGATGGGACATGGTGCAATGGGCTGGGACACCCAGCTGCAGAACTCAGGGGACAAGGTTCTGCTGCAGGGCACAGGGATGTCAGTCCCAGGTGGGAGATGTCAGACATGGTGAGGCTGGGCTTGGGGAGCAGCTTGTCCAAACAGGGTCAGCAGGCAAGGGGCTCATTCTTCTGTGGGCCCAGACCTCCTAAGGAGGCATTCAGCATCAAGACAACTTGGAGAATGATTCAATTACCTCTTCTCTGAGCTGAAAAGTAAAAAAAAATTCCATTGATTAAAACCAAAAAATCATGAGGTGCACTTTGAAATCTTCCTCATTAACAGAACTCTAAACTGACTCCAAACAGCTGCACAAGGCCTGGAGACTTGGAGAGAATTGAAGGAAGACAAGGAGCTCCTGAGGGCTTTCTGTATTTTGATCAGTCCCGTGGTGGATTTGAGGCTGAGTCCAAGACTCTTAGGCACTGAGGGAAGGTTGAAGAAGCTGCTCAAGGAGTCAGAAGCAAAACTCCAAGTCCCTTGGAGCATCAGTGGCCCCACTGAGGGCAGGGAGTGCCAAAGGCTCCCCAGGGAGTGGTGAGAGCAGATCCTTGAGGGCAGGATTGCAGGAGCCCGAGGCTGTGAGCAGGGAACTGCAATGCTGAGCAAGGCCTGGGCTGGTTGGAGGAAGCAGAAAGGCCAAGGCCTGAGCCCAGGCCTGGGCCAGCAGGGCCTGTCCCTCACAGGTGGCTCGGGGCTGTTCCTGGGGCAGTGGGATGGCAGGGGCAGCAAGGACAAATGTCATCAGGCTGTGTGACACTCCAGATGCTCATGGAACCAAGGGCCAGTGTGACACAGCAGGGCCTGATGGAAACAAGAGGCCGTGCTGAGCCTGCGTGCCTGTAACACCCCAGAACACTGAAATGCTGAGGGTGAGCAAAGGTTCCTTTACTCGAGTTTGGTACAAAGGAGGAACCCCAGCCAGATATTCTCAAGAGGTCAAAATGACATAAAAATTTTGCTGGCAAAGTATAGAAAATCAAGGAACTTTGGAAAAGGATTTAATACAACATCTAGTCAACATAAAACACTTATCATAGCAGTAACTTCATTAACTTTTCCCATTTTACCTTAGAAACCTTTAAACACTTAAGATGTTGAGGTACCCAAAAGTCTTCTATATAAAGAGCATTAGAAGAAAAGAGAGAGACAGAAAGACAGAAGCTCTATAGACAGACACACACATGGCTCCCAGCCCCTGGGGTTCCAGTGTGGGTGAGACACAGACCCCAGGAGCAGGCAGGGTATGGACCATGGGCTGAGTGCCTGCTCTGTGTTTTAAGCCCCTGGGTCTTCGTGGGCCTCCCCCAGGTGGGACTTGTGATTGCTGGGGCAATCAGAGCCTGGGTCAGCACCACCCCACTGTGTGACTGATTGACAGCTCATCCCCAGGTGTCTGGGACATTGATGTCATCCAGCCTCTGACAGCGACCATGGTGACACTGCAGAACCTCATGGAACCATGGGTCAGTTGTGACAATGCGGGCCCAAGGACACCATGGTGACACCATGGAACCTCATGGAACCAAAGAGACCATTGTGACACTCTGGTGCCTCATGGAATCAGGGCGACCAGTGTGAAAATCAGGACCCCTATGGAACCAAGGGTCAGTGATGAAGCTGTGGGGCCCAGAGAACCAAGGAGCCATTGTGACACAGTGGGGCCACATGGAGCCCAGGGACCATGGTGACACTGCAAGAAATTATGGAAGCACAGGGCCAATGTGAAGCAAGGAGAATATTGTGACACTAGAGGGACTCATGGAATCAAGGAGATCATGGTGACCCTGTGAGGCCACCATGGAAGCAAGGGACCATGTAACAGGTCTGGCTGGTGTCACAATCCACTATTAATACAGAGCAGGGGTCGTGATGGTTCGTTTGATCTCAAAGGTGCAAACAGGCAAAATGCAGGGGACAAAATCAGTTTATTCAACAACAGCAATGCATTTTCATTAAATGCCAACAACTCAGTTGTGATAGAGGGGAGAGATACAGGAAACAAAGTAGAGAGAGAGAAAAAGATAAAGAAGGGGATGGGAAAATAGCTACCAACAGACGAAAGGGACATGCTTTTTTACCATGTTTTTACATGATTTTATAGGAAAATTGTTTAGCAGTTAAGTTTAGCCAACAATTCTAATTTTGTATTTCACAATTTAAAACATGGCCATAAAGTCCTGTGCCATAACTGTATACAGGTTCGGTGAGGGATCCAGCCACTAATTTACAAGTTATTGTGATATCATCACCTTGTGTTACTATAAAGGGAGGAAAAACATTGTTTTTGTCATCCAACACTAAGGGGGTGCTTCTTCATGTCCCTCGGTGTTCTTCTGTGAAAAGTAAACACAACAGAGTCTGCCTCCAGGAGGCAGGAGATTAAAATGATGGAACCATCCAGCGTGTAGTGCAGACTGGAATTCTGTTAACTTCCCAATCATTTTGCTGCTGAAAAGGAAGCCACTCTGTACCTCCTTTAAACACAGCATAGGAGTCAGTGTAGATGTAAACAAGAGAGGTATTCTGTACCTCAAGTTGGAAAACACTCCAAACAACTGTCAGCTCCCCAGCCTGAGAGCTGCCTTCTCCCTCAGGAATAATTCGTTCACCAGCAGAAGTGGGGAGGGCTACTGCCCTGTATTTCCACACCTTTCCCTCTCGTTTGGCAAAAGCATCAGTGAACCAGGAACTTGCTGATTGTTCAGGGGAGAAAGGAGTGGCCACTTTAATTACCAAGGCAGGTTTGTCATGGCTGCTAGCCAAGCTCTCAGTTTCTTGTATTGCCAAAATTTTTACAGCTCTTTCTATCACTGAGAAGATGTTACAGTCATGTTCTATCTGGGCATACCACTGCCTACCTGAGGATCTCTGGGCCACCCCGTGAGGTGGAGGGGTCTCAATAGTGACTGTGATGTGTTTTCTCCAGAACACCAATAATTCTAGAGCCTGTTGGAGCTCTTTCCTGGATTCAGGCAATTTAATTTGATCTAAGGAGGTTAGAGTATCAGGTGGAATACATGTCATATCTCCTTTCCACCAAATTCCCAGGAGCTTCACTTCCTGAGAAGGTTTTTGAATTTTCTCTTTGGGAATTTGTAAGTCAAGGCTTTCCAGATGAGAGATTATTTTTTGTTGGGTATCCCCCACTACTTCTATTTCATCCCCTCCCACTAGAATATCATCAATATATTGATAGACAGCTACATTGTCAGGTTTGGGTATCTTTTCTAATTCCTGGGCTAAATCGTGTTGAGCCAAAGCAGGGGAATATTTATGCCCTTGGGAAAGCCCAGTGCAGGTGAACTGCTTTGGCTCAACTCCCAGAGCCTGTGGAGGAGATTGATTTGGTACATTGTTCAGAACTTGTGGAGAAGTTTGCTCTGGTACACTGCCCAGAACCTGTGGAGAAGGTTGCTCGGGGGTGCATCACTGATATAATCTTATTCTATTTTAATCACAGGTTTCAAGTTCGGGCAGCAGTGTTCCCCACAATTTTTCATCAAAGTCAGGTCTTTTTGAGAGTATATTGGATTAATGTGAACAGCTTCCTTCTCCTGTGTTTCTTTTGGTGTTACACCCTGCTTTGAATTGTTGGCACGTTCTTCTCTTAAGGCAGCTTTTAACAAATGATTTTCATCTCGCAACAAGTGATTCTCATTCCTTTCTTGATCTAATTGTTTTTGCAAATTTTCGACTAAGTTTTGTAAAGAATCTGTAATTGTACTTTCCTCACTTCTATGCTTAAAGAGAGCTTCTATGGCAGCTACAAGACAAGCTCCCAAAACTGAGCAGAGCATGGTTTTATTTTTGGCCAGTTTCAACTTGGATTCATGTTGCAAAGAACATATTCTATCAATCACATTCTCCACATTAAACCAATTATTGTTCGCCCATTCCTCCCCACCTTAGGACGGTCTGGCGCTATACTTAGCTAATAGAGCATAAAATGCAGCTTTATCTGTTACAGTGGAATTCTCAGTCATTTTGTGAAGGGATAAGTAAAAACCACAACAGGGAGGTCTATTGCTTAAGTTACCACACACAACGAAACAGCTTTCGCTGTGTGCCCCCCTTCGCTTCCCTGTGCGGGAGAAGAGACCAAACTACTTGGGAGGCACTCCTTAGTTACAAACACCAGGATGTCTCTTCACTGCACCAAGTAGTCAAACACCATAAAACAACAACAACAACAATAACAGTGTCCTACCTTTTGCACCAGTAGATCTTTTGTGAAATTCTGACGACAGAGCCCTCGAGTCTGGGGATGCTCCACACCAAGGTGTCTGCAGTCTGCGGGAAATCAGAAAAACCCCCCTTGCTTTCTAGACAGGCTCACCCATTCAAGGTGGCCAGCTAGGTGCGGCTGGAGTAAGACTTCCTTCCCCTGATACAGATTACACACAACCTTGCATCCCTTCTGTCTGCCAGAATATCCTGTCCGTGACACCAATTTAATGTCACAATTTGCAGTTAATGCAGAGCAGGAGTCGTGATGGTTCGTTTGATCTCAGAGGTGCAAACAGGCAAAATGCAGGGGACAAAATCAGTTTATTCAACAACAGCAATGCATTTTTATTAAATGCCAACAACTCAGTTGTGATAGAGGGGAGAGATATAGGAAACAAAGTAGAAAGAGAAAAAGAAGGGGATGGGAAAATAGCTACCAACGAGATGAGACACACGTCCTCATTGTCCAGCCAATAGATGAGTCTTCATCCATGGGGAGATCTCAAGGGTCTTCCCCAGAGGGTCTCTTTTTTATAGTCCTTCTCCAAAGCGAGTGGCTTCTGGCCAAGGAGTAGGGAGATTTATGGACCATTGTGAGGGTTGCTCCAATAAACAGGTGTACAGAACCTGCTGCTCCAGCTAGTGCCTGCTCCAGAGCAGTGTACCATGAAGCACAGCGAGCACCTGCACACAGTCCCTTGGCAAGCATCCACCTTGGTCAGGCCACAAAATCATTGTCCAGAGTCAGCCTGGGTGGGGTCCTCGGGGTCTTCTTGCGACGGTCGAGAGGCAAAAATGAGGGAAACTTGGGAGTGACCCTTACAAGGGGGAGGAGAGAGCCAGTGTGTGCAGCCCTGGGCACGGCCCCGAGAGCAGGGGCCGGGGGACAGGGCCTTTTACAGGGAAGGAGGAGAGGGAACCTCCCAAAGGGGGAGCGACACCTCCTCCGTTCTCAGGCCTGTGAGGTGCCATGGCAAACCAAAGGCCAGGGAGCTGCCTCGGAAGGTGACAGCATCAAAGATCACGGACACACAGCCTGGCAGCAGAGTCACAACAGGTCTTGTTTGATGCTTTCCAGGATTGGGACTAGCCGAGATCAACTCTTGGCTACAACAGAGTCAGACAGCTCTTACTCAAACGACTCTGAGGAGGAAGAGGAGGATGAGGAAATGGACGAGATTATTGCTGCCTTAAACAGGCGGAGGAGGGGAAGGATAGCAAGAAAAGCCCTCAGAGAGCGTAGCCCAATTGCTCACTGCACTAGATCAAAAAGGGAGAGAGACAGAGAACCAGTTTTGCAAGCCCCTTTACGACAGGCAGTCAGTAATCAGGGGCCAGTATATGTGAAAGTACCATACTCCCTTATAGAGTAAGAGCAGTGGAAAACTACAGTGGGAAAATATAAAGAGAACCCAAATAAAGTGGCAAAATTGGTGGAGCAGGCTATTAATTCACAAAGCCCTGACTGGGCAGACTTAAACTCCATGTTGGATACATTACTTGACCCCACTGAGAGACAAATGGTCAATAAAGCCATCACAACCTCAGTGGAGGGGAGCACAGCCAGTGGATTGCTTCAAGGTACTGTCACTCAGATATTTCCCCTTGAGAATCCTGGGTGGGATCCAAATATACCAGAACATATCGCCAGGCTAAAATGATATCAAAGTCTTGTGGTATATGGGTTAAAACATGGAGTACCTAAAGCTATAAATTGGTCAAAGCTTTATGAAGCCGGAGATTCAGCCAGAGCTCCGAGCTGGTGGAGAAGGCTCATGGTGGGGAGAAGCCCCACAGGTGCTTGGAATGTGGGAAGGATTTCAGCTACAGCTCTGACCTGATCCAGCACCAGAGAGTGCACACTGGGGAGAAGCCCTACGAGTGTGGGGAATGTGAGAAGAGCTTTAGGACAATATCTTATCTGTTGCAGCACCAGGTGATCCACACAGGAGAACGGCCCTACACCTGCTTGGAATGTGGAAAGAACTTTGGGTGGAGCTCCTGCCTGAGAAAACACCAGCACATCCACACCGGGGAGAGGCCCTACGAGTGTCCTGAGTGTGGGAAGAGGTTTCAGAGCAGCTCCAATCTCCTCATACATGAGCGGATTCACACAGAGGAGAGGCCCTTCCGCTGCTCCGACTGCGGGAAGGGCTTCAAGCACAACTCCACCCTCACTGCCCACCGGCGCATCCACACCGGGGAGAGGCCCTACGAGTGTCCTGAGTGTGGGAAGGGCTTCTCCACGAGCTCTCACTTGACCCAACACCAACGGAGCCACCAATAAAGGAAGCCCTGTGATTGCCCCAGTGTGGGAAGAGATTCGTGCTCTGCTCCAGCTCCATCCCTCATGGGAGGATCGGTGTTGGATGATCCCCCGTGACCCCCGTTGGGCAGAGCCCTGGTGATCCGTGGTCCTGGTGATCCCTGTTGGGTGGGGGGAAGGGGCTGGAGAGATTTCTCTCCCTTCTCCTTGTGCTGCTGTGATGCGGTTGGTAATAAATTCCCTCGCTGTGCCCAGGCTGGGTCTGTTGTTCCCGTGCCGGTGCTCAGGGCGGGATCTCTCCCGTTCCTTCTCTCAACTCCCGGGGCTCTCCTCAGCCAATCAGAGAATGCGATGGAGAAGATTCAGCCAATCAGCGAGAGCAGCCTTGATGACTCACCGGTTGCCGGGCAGACCCGCAGCACCCAGTGTTCCCCACCTGGGCCCACCCTCCCCGCCCAATCACGATCCCCCAGCGGGGTCCCCCCAAGTCCCTCCCCAGTCCCGCCCCACAATAAACGGGACTGCGGCAAACTGGGAAGATTTATTTGGAACACTGGGAGCAGCTGAGCTGGGGCAGAGTGACTGCGGGGCTGGGGGGACACACAACACTCCCAAAATCAGCGTGGGGGTGGAGCAGGGGGTTTTGGCTGGGCTCGAGGCCACGGGGAGGGGCTGAAGCCGCTGCTGGGTCAGGAGCTCTGTGGGCAGAGAAAAGGGGGTGAAACTGAGCCAGGGGTCCTCAGGGAGAGCACACACACTCCGGGACCCCCCGTCACCTTCGAGTGAGCCCCAGCCGAGCCCCAGCGCCAGGAAGACAAAGCCCAACAAGGAGACCCTGATCCCCATCACACCTTGCTTTGGGCGGTGTCTGGCGGCGTCTCTGGGGGTCCGCAGGGGTCAGGACCCCCCAAAACCTCTCACAGATACCCAAAGCCCCTCTAATCACATTCTCAATTGCCGCCAGCCAAAGTCAGGACTCCATGAAACCTTCTCCCAGTCTCTTCCCAGCCTACCCAGCATCCACCAGATCCCCTCCTGTCCTTCTCAGGATCCCATAACCCCGTCCCATTTGCCCCCCACCACCCCAGGACCCCCAGTCTTTCTCCTAGTCCCTTCCCAGCCCCACCAGGACTCACCAAGACCCTCCCAGTCTCTTTCCAGCACAACCAGCCTCATTCCAACTCCTGCTTTCCAATCCCTGATCTTTTCCCAGCCCCACCCAATTCACTCAAATCCCTCACAAGTACACTCAGCACCCCCAGACGCCCTCCCAGTGCCCACCAGGACCCCTGGAACCCCATCCCACCCTCCACAGCATCCTTTAAACTCCTCAGCCCTTCCAGACCCCTGAACCCTACTCCCGGTTTTAAGCAGGCTGTCTCAAACTCCCTCCGACATAGTCCCAGCACACCCCACTCCCTCTCCCAGCCCCCTCAGTGCCTCCCCCACTCCCCCCGCACTGTGGGGTCCGGGCTGTGCCCCAGTGCCGGCTCAGGGGGTGCTCCAGGCTGACGTGCTCCACCTGGCAGCTGGAGCTGACCCCGTGCCGGGGGAGGTTTCCAGCTCCTAGTGCTGCTGGAAACCAGGTCGGTGGCCACCACATGCCCTGAGAGCTCCTGCTGGCCCTGGAACCAGCTCAGCTGGATCTCGGCAGGGGAGAAATCCACCACAGAGCAGAGCAGGCAGCTGGGGCCGGGCTGGGAGTTCGAGGGAACCAGTGAGATGGACTCACTGAGGGGCACTGGGAGAGAGTGGGGACACACTGGGATCAGCTGGGGGGAACTGGGAGAGATGAAAGAGGGCTGGTATGGCACTGAGAGTGAGTGGGAATGAAACTGGAGAGCGTGGGGGAACACTGGGAGAGAGTGGAGTGGATTAGGGCAAAGGGAGAGGGTGGTGGTCTGGGATTGGACTGGAAAAGGACTTGGAAAGATTGGGAAGGACTGGGAAGGCATTGGGAGACAGGGTGGAGGTCTGAGAGTGGGGTTAGGAGGACTGGGAGTGGACTGGGAATGGAATGGCTGTGGACTGAGGAATTGGGAGGGATTCTGGTGACACTGGGAGGGACTATGAGGACACTGGGAGAGACTGGGATGGACTGGGAGAGCCTCACTTGGGGTGAGGGGGCAGGAGGCCCCGGGCATGGGCACAAGAAGGGCTGACATGTCTCGGGTGATTCCCAGGGAGGTTTTCAGGAGTTCCAGGGTCATTCCCAGGGCAGAGCCCGAGGGGACACGCTCTGCCCCACGCTCACCTCTGCACTCCACGAGGAACAGGCTGGACAACTCGTAGTGCTGACAGTGCCTGTCCACCGCAGCCCGTCTGTACTCCATCCATTGCAGGTCGCTGTTCCAGTACCTGGCAGCCTTCTGTCTCAATGAAGAGATGGAGCTGTCACCCCAGTGTCTGGTTGGTACCACCAGCACAGCCCACACGGCACCAGCACTGGCTGAGCTCCATGTCCAGGAGCAGCCATGGATGCCCACGGTGCGGGCAGGCAGGAGCCAGGCAGGGGCTGCTGTGACCAGCGGCGGGGCCCCGAGGGGCTGGGGGAGCCCGTGCTGAGCATCCCTGGGCGGAGGGCACATCTCCTTCAGTGCCATCATCTGGGCCTGGACCTCCTCCAATGGCATGCCCAGGAAAAGAGGGGAGCCATGGAGAGCATCTCCAGAGACACAGCCTGACCAGCAATGTCAGCAGGCAAAACAAAGGTTTTGCTAAGCAATGGCCCTTTGATGGAGCAAAACATTTACAATCAGGGCAGTCCATTCGTGCAGATGGGGGTACACTCTGGGGCTACAGCTAGGGCCATGAGGTCACAGCAGGCTCTGGGGTGACAGCAGGCTGAGGTCACAGCAGGCTCTGAGGTCACAGAGGTCCCAGAGCCCCGTGGTTGCACAGCACCACAGGCACCGAGCACTCAGTCCTTGAGCACAACTGCTGCGGCAGCAGCGGCGGCGGCGGCAGCGGTGCTGACATTGGGACAGCGGTGTCAGGACAGCGGGGGCAGCAAGAGCTGCGGGACTGGCACAGGACAAGGCACCATGGCCCTTGCTCTGAGCCTCTTCCTCCTGCTCCTCCTGGCACTGGCCCTGCCTGCCAGGGCTGCCCAGGCAGCTCCGTGGCGAGCACAGGGAGCAGGTGAGCTGGGGGCCTGGCTCCCCTTTCCCAGGACAGCGCTCCCTTCTCCCCAGGGAGCGTTGGGGATGGCTTTGCATAGGGCTTTAGGGAGGCTTTCCTCTGTGGGTGGGAGAGAGCCCACAGGGGCCCTGGGCTGCTCCAGCCACCCATCCAGGGATGTGGCACAGGGCGTGGAAAGAGTGTGAAGGTGAGCAGAGTCAGCCCAGAGCTCCCAAGGCCCCTCAGCAGCTTTGGCCATGTCCATTCACATCTGGCTCCCACAGCCTTACCCGACCCCCTTGCAGTGCCCATTCCCTAAGGCACAAGGAGATCTCAGCACACCATGGAAATGCTTCTGATTTGTGCTCCCTTCTAGATTTGGATCATGACATGGCTTATTTAGAAAAGCTGGTGAATGACAGGATGAAGATTCTAGAACATGGTGGGGGCAAGTTCTCATTGCACCCTTCCTAACAGAATAATCTTTGTCACTGTGACAAGAGCTCACTCCTGTGATGTTTCCTTTACATAATCTCAGGGTTGAGAGATTCTGGAAACCTTGCCCTGCTCCCTTCTGGAGCCCTGAGTGATCTCTCAGGATCACTGTCAGTGGGAGGAAGGAGCATTCCTTCAATCCTCTTCCCATGTGCAATGTCAGTGTCTCCTTCTGTGTGCTCTGTGCAGCCATGGAGAAGAGCAGAGAGGGAAGGGAAGGGAAGGGAAGGGAAGGGAAGGGAAGGGAAGGGAAGGGAAGGGAAGGGAAGGGAAGGGAAGGGAAGGGAAGGGAAGGGAAGGGAAGGGAAGGGAAGGGAAGGGAAGGGAAGGGAAGGGAAGGGAAGGGAAGGGAAGGGAAGGGAAGGGAAGGGAAGGGAAGGGCCCAGGGCTGGGCCCCAGGGCTGGACCGTGCACGGCTCCTTTGCCAGCCCCAGGCAGCCTGAGCTGCTCCTGCCACTGCTGCCAAGCCCTGGCCCTGGCCAGGGCTGGGTTCAGAGCTGCTGGCAGCTCCGGGGAATCCTTTCTCCCCTGACTGCCCCAGAAGGGGCTCCTTCCATCCCAGTTTGGGGCCACTGCAGGCACCTGCTCCCTCTACCCCTGCTCCTGAGCGGAAGGCAGAGCTGGGGGAGTGCCTTGGAGCACTCATTGCACTCACTGCCACTGTAGCCTGAAGAGAAATGGAACTACTTTCCCTTCAGGTCCTTCCAGATGGAAGAACCAAGATGTAGGAGACAAGAAATCCCTGGAGGAATTGAAACGTCTGGACCAGAAGCTGAGTGACCTGGAGAGACGCCGTGGTGGGTGCATTTCCCTCAGCCTTCTCCTGACACTCAGCAGCCGGGGGCTTTCTCTGCACATCTGGACACGCCGTGCCTGGCACAGTGGGAAGGGATCCATGGCAGCCTCGCTGCCCCACTGCTGCTGTCACAGCCTGCAGAGCTGTTTCCCAGCCTGGCCTGGCTGCAGCTGCTCCCCAGCCTCTGCAGGAAGGCTTTGGCATCAGCTGACAGGGAGCCCAAAGTGCCCCACGGGCCATGCACACCCTGAGATCCCCTCAAATTTCCTGGTCTCGGAGTCGATCAGAAAGGGCAGCTTTTTATTTGGAGAAGGAAGGGCCCTGGTCAATCCCAAAAGTTTATATGATGTCCTGATCCTTGTCCATGACTTTGACCAGTATTGGCTTTTGAAGATAGCACTTTTCCAATGGGGAATGTTTCCATCTGCTCTACTTGTCCCATCTTCCAGAGATGAAAGGAAAGACTGTGCTGAAGGCTGAGTTTCCCGGAGGAAGCAGTGGTTCTGTGCCAGCCTCTGCTGCAGGAAGGGAGGCGATGCCAGGCACAGGCACAGGAGGTAATTGCTGTGCCTCTGGGCCTGAGCCCTGCTGAGCCTTGAGCTGCCATCTCTGCTGCTTGGCAGTGCGGGCACAGCCCGGACAAGACGGGCACAGCCCAGAGGAATTATCCCGAGCAGGCTCAGGGCACTCGGGTACTGAGCAGCCCTGCTGGGGTCCCTCCGTGGGAGACACCACCCGAAACCTGGGAGGGGCTGCAAGGGGTAACCATGGTGGGGAAAGGGCAGAGGGGGAGAGCGGGGCTCCAGTGTGTCAGGAAAATTAATCCACAAACACCAGAGGTTTATGTCCAAAAAGGAGACAGAGGAGTCCTTTTTGCTTTATTCGAATAAAGGGAGAGGCCATGGGACATTCCCCTGGGATCTCTCAAATTTTCGGAGGACGCAGCCTCCTTTTTATCCTATTTTCCCGGCCGCATTTCCCTCTCTCTTTCCCCATTGGCTTAGGTACTTGAGAGGCACAGACTTCCCGGAACGCCTGATACCTGAAATTCCCCTCTAATGTATAACCCTCCCTTTTAATTTTTAATTCTTATAGAATTCATAGTTTTCCCCCCGTTGCTTCTTTCATCTTTCGATATCCAATTTCATTTATCAGCAGCCCTACAGTTTGTTTGTAAAGGCAAATATCTCTTTCCATTCATCAATCAGTGGAATCCATCCCATTGTTTCTTTTATCTCTCAGTGCTAGCCTTATCTATAGGCTGATCCACAACTCATTTGTAAAGACAAATTTAACATTCCTCTCAATCCCTCCTCTTTTATTTGTTTAATAATTGTCTTTACAAACTTTAGCTATCATTGACTTAATTTCTTGTTCCTGAGTTCTTTTTGGTTTTGTAATTATTTGGAGTGACATCAATTTCTGTCCTTTTGTAACCATCTCTGGATCAGTAGGCGTGGCTATTACCTGCATCCCTTTGATCACATGTTGAATAAGTTGTACTAAGCAAGGGATCATGCATGGTAAAAATATTAGAGTTGCTACAGCACATAAGAGGAAAAAAAGTAGTTGTTTAACCCATAGTCCACCAGGTAGCCAAGAAAACATGTCCCATTCCCATCCTTTCCATGTTTGGACTGGCACATGAGCTAATTTTCTTATTTCTTTTGCTATTTGCTTCACCACCTTTCCATTGTCATCTATTTGCAAACAGCAGTTTGAGTCGTTAAATTTGCCACACACTCCCCCTTCTTCTGCTAATAAATAGTCTAATACCATCCGGTGTTGAAATATTGCAGTTCTCATCTGAGTAGCCTGGTCAGCAAGAAGGTCAAGAGCTGTAGCTGTCTGGTTACTTACTATTTCAAAGACAGCTTGTAACCTAATTATCCAGTTTAGATTATAAATGGGTTCTCTGGCACCTGATATTAATTCATTAGGATTCCAAGTGGCTGGTCCGTAGTGTTGTATGATTCGTTCAGGTGGCCATTCATCATCACCCCATCTTTGGGTGCTCCCTCCAGCCAGGGATACATCAATTGACCGCTTTTCTCTAATTAGATCATCATATACCTTGATTCCTAAGTGATTTCCCTGAACCTGTGGTAGCAGAAAGAACAGTGGTGTGATATACCCCACATAACATATTCCTGACCAGTTTGGGGGTAACCTGCGATGTGCATGTTGGCCTCAAATCCAGTAATGCCCCTTTAAAGCCCAGGTCCCATTGGCAAAGGGACCTTCCCAATTTTCATGGTCAATTGGAGAGTCAAAATACAGCTTACTCCCTGGGCCCAGTGGTCCCCCCAGCAATGGTCGCCCCACCATAAGAATCACAGTAGTTGCATTTCCAAGCTCCCACATGAGGTTTCCACCTGCAGTTACATCCCAGATCTGTTTTGTTAGATTTGGACCAGAACCTATTAAAAAGGGTTCGAGTTCCATTTCGATGTTGCCATTTCCACTGGTAGTCACGGATAACATGTGTGCTACTTGTGGAATTATCTCGGGGACAGCTTAAAAATAAGGGGTCAAAAAACTTATCCTTCCCCACTGCTTTACAGCCTTTTAAATCTTTCTGGTAATTATGATAGGAGCACTTTACCCAGCTACCATTTGTGAGCTTAACATGCGTTTGATTCCATCTGCCTTGATATCTGGAACAATCATAAGGAAGGCAGTTGGGGGTCCAACAATCTAAACCCAAAGATAAAGTCCAGTCACAAACGCTTTTTCCCATATATATGCTTCCTGTCCTATTTAGACAGTAAGTGCCTCTTTCAGAAGAATGAAGCCGCCATGGACTTCCTTCTTCATCCCAAAATCCTGTTCCATTACGGACCTCACTCAGGGTGCTAATCCACCATTTAGGTTCAACTGGGCTGGCCACCCATGGCCAGTTTTCAGATCCCCCTGGCCCTCCACAGACCCAACAATTGCTAAGGTTAAAGGTTTTTGCTACTTCTTCTCCTAAGGTCAAAAAATTATTTTCCCATTCTTGGCCCCAACCTAACTGATAATATAAAGGTAACATTATTAAGAGAAACATTCTGATTGTGTAATCTAATTTCCTAACTTAATTTTTACTTTCACTTTGTCTTTCACACCACCTGTGGCGAGCGAAGGCACAGAAACGGCTTAACATAAAGAAAACAATGACAGCAAGGGTTGGCCCCCAGTGACTGGAGATTTGAGAGGAGGGATGCCCACACAGACTATTTCAGCAGGCACTCTGTGGGTGGGCACACGAGGCTTCCCCCAATGTCGACGCCCTGGCTGCTGCTCCAGTCCACTCCTGTGGAGTGTCAGTCGCGGCTTCCCGTCCTTCTCCTCCAGCTGAGATGTCCAAATCTCTGGGGCTGCAGAGACCTTGGCCCGAGTGTGATGGGTCCAGCCGTGTTCAGCTGTCTTGACGGCTGTTTCTGTGCTCAGCAACACCTGGAAAGGTCCACGCCACTTCGCCACCAGTGGTGCTTCTTTCCACTCCTTAACCAGGACCCAGTGTCCCGGTTGGATGTTGTGAACAGCAAAGTCCAAAGGCAGGGTCTGTGCCAGCTGAGCTTCCTGTCGAAGAGATTTCACAAGAGACAGTATCCAGCCACATATTGTTTCAAATACACATCACTTATCTCTATCCCCCCACTCGGCTGAGAATTACAAGGGTAAGGAATTCCAAACATCAATTCAAAGGGAGATAATTGAATATCTCCCCTGGGTCTGGCTCTTATCCTTGCTAAAGCCAGGGGCAGGAGCCGTACCCATGGCATTTTAGTTTCTATCACCAGCTTTAGGAGATGTTTCTTTATTTCTCCATTCATCCTCTCAACCTGGCCTGAACTTTGTGGATGCCAGGGGGTATGGAGGTTCCACTGTATCCCTAAAGCAGTCATAACTCCTTGAAGAATTTTTCCTGTAAAATGAGTTCCCCTATCTGAATCTATTGCTTCCACCATCCCATATCTTGGAATTATTTGTTCCAAAAATATTTTAACAACTGATCCTGTAGTTGCTGACACAGTTGGAAATGCTTCTGGCCACCCGGTTAATTGACATACTATTACCAGAAGATATTTAAATCTTGCCACTCGAGGCATTTCAGTAAAATCCACCTGGCATCTCTGGAAGGGACGTACTGCCCAACGCCTCCCTCCCCTGGCCAGTTTGTTTGTAACTTTGTTGTTGGTTTTAGCACAAGTCAAACAGCCTTCAGTGGCTCGCTTTGCCAGGCTAAAGAGACCAACAGCAGCGTACATTTTGAGGAAGGCTTCTGCCAGTCCTCGGGAGCCCCAATGACTCCCTTCATGAAGCTGTTTTAACAATTGTAAGGCTAGAGCTTTTGGTATCCACTGCTTACCATCCCTTGTAAACCAATTTTCTCTTTTCTCTGCCCCACTCTTTTTAATTATCTCAAGTTCCTCTGGTGGAAAAGAGAGTTTCTCTGGCAGCGGTGCAGTTACTGGGAGCATAGGCAGGATCTTAGAGACTTCTGGCAACAATGCAGCTTTGCGAGCTTCTTCATCAGCCAGTCGGTTTCCTATTGCCTCCTCCGACCATCCTGCCTGATGCCCCTTAATGTGGATTATCGCCACCTTTTTTGGTAAATTCACTGCCTCCAATAGGCGAGAGATTAAGTTCTCGTGAGCTAATGTCTTTCCTCTGCAGCTTAATAAACCTCTTTCTTCCCATAGTTTTCCAAATGCATGTATTACCCCATATGCATATTTAGAATCAGTAAATATATTTACTGTCTTGTCCTGGTATAATTCACAGGCTCTCACAAGCGCGTACAGCTCTGCTGTCTGAGCTGACCAAGTGGCTGGTAACCTTCCCCCTTCCCTTAATTGCTTTCCATTCACGATAGAGTATCCTGTAAATCGTTTCCCTTCTACCACCTTGGAGGACCCATCAATGAACACATTCTCTCCCTCAGGCCAGGGAATATCCCGTAGATCTTCCCTAGCCCGTGTCTGGAGGTCTATAACCTGGATACAATCATGGATTTCTTCCTGGCCCCCCTTTTCTCCAGGGCCATTTAAATAAGAGGCTGGATTAAAAATTTCCCCACCTTTAAATTCTAAATCCTCCTGTTCCATTAAACAAGATTCATACTGTAATAATCGAGCACTCGTCATCCACTTAGAGGCTCTCTCAGTTAACAAAGCTTTAATCTGATGTGGGACTTTAACAATGAGATACCCTCCCCTTGTCAGCTTTCGGGCCTCAGCCACCATCAGAGCTGTGGCTGCACAGTTCTGCAGACAATGGGGCCGCCTCTGGCCACCGGGTCTAACAACTTAGAAAAATAGGCAACAGGCCTCCGTGTTCCCCCATGCTCTTGTACCAAAATTCCTTTAGCATGACCCTGTTTGACATCCACATATAGCTGAAATTCTTTTTCTGCGTCTGGAAGAGCCAAGACTGGGGCCTTAACCAATTTGTCTTTTAATTTCTTAAAGCTTTTCTCTCCTTCTGGTGTCCATACTACGACATTAGGACTGTTTTGAGTTAAAAAGTTATATAAAGGTCTGGCCACCACAGAAAAATCCTCGATCCATGCTCTACAGTACCCCACCAACCCTAAAAACTGCCGTAACTCCTCTTTAGTCTGGGGTAATGGTACCTGTAAAATCCCTTGTATCCTTTCTGGATCAATACACCGTAACCCTTCGGACAGAATGTGTCCCAAATATTTGACCTTCTTTTCTACCAACTGTGCTTTCTTTTTGGATACTCTAAGTCCCTTTTTTGCAAGAAAATTAAGCAGCTTTACAGTAGCCTCTTCAACCACCTTTTCCTGTTCCCCTGATAAGAGCAAATCATCTACATACTGCAACAACTTGACTCCTAAGGGTGGAGTAAACTCTCTTTAATATTTTCTGCAAAGCTTGCCCAAACAGAACTGGTGACTCTGTATATCCTTGAGGGAGTACTGTCCATGTCAATTGTTGTTTTATCATTTTCCCTCCTTCCTCCTGTTCCCACTCAAAAGCAAAATACTGTTTACTATCTTCTGTGATTGGACACCCCCAGAAAGCATCCTTCAAATCCAGTACAGAATAATACTGATGTGAAGAAGGGATTTGATTTAGGATTGTGTATGGATCTGGAACTGTGGGATGCCTTGGTTTGACAATCTCATTTATTATTCTTAAATCCTGCACCATTCTGTAGGTTCCATCTGGTTTCTTAACCGGCAGGATAGGAGTGTTATAGGAAGACATACACGGCTCTAAAAGACCTGCTTTTAGCAGGGACTTAATAACAGGCTGTAACCCCTTCTTTCCCTCCCTTGAAAGAGGGTATTGCCCCTTAAACACCACTTGTCCTGGTTGCTTCAAAGTAATTTGGAGAGGCTCTATGTCCAGTTTCCCATATTTCCCTGGAGCTGCCCATACTTCTGGATTTATTTTAGCATAAGCCTTTTCAGACATTTTACACAAAGATATCACAGTTTCGGACTCCGTGTCACTTCTTACAATGCTAATTTGCATTCCCATTTTAGCCATCAAATCTCTTCCCAGTAAATTACAATCACAATTAGGAACAAACAAGAATTCATGCAGTTCAAATCTGTCCCCCACATCTATTAACAGCGGTTGAATAAAATGCACTCGCTCATCCTTCCTGCTTACTCCTTGAATAACCAAGGATCTTTTTGACAATTTCCCCCCCTTAGGTATAAAATTTAAGTTGGACCGAGAGGCCCCCGTGTCTACCAGAAAACACACCTCCTCTCGATCCGGACCCACCTTAAAAGTTATCAAGGGCTCCTGAGTGGTGGGTCCTTGGTATAATAGGAGCCCCTGACACCTCTAACAATCCATTTCCATTATCCTCTGGACTTCCTCCTCCTGAGGGTCCAGTTGTTTTTGCGGACACTCGTTTTTCCAATGCCCTTCTGCCCTGCAGACAGCACACTGGTTCTTCCCCAGCCGCTGTTTGGGTCGGCTGTCCCCTGCCGAGGAGGGAATCCCTTTGCCACTTCCTTGTGGCCGACCCCGTCCCCTCTGTCCCTGGGGACCCCTTGGACCCTGCGGTTTATTCCTCTGGGGCTGCAAAAACTCTGCCATCATCTTTGCTTTAGCTTTTGCCTTTTCCTCATCCCTTCTTACACATATCTGCTGTGTTTTTCTAACCAATTCCTTTAGAGGCTTATTTTGCCACTTTTTATCTTTTTGTACCCCTTTCCTTATATCAGGCCAGGCCTTAGTAACAAATTGCACCTTAAGCAATGTGTTGAAGGCTGGCCCTTCAGGATCCATCCCCCCCGTGCTTCCTCAAGGTATCCCTAATCCTCTCCAACCAATGAGGGCTTTCCTGTTTCTCCTGTTCTAACGACATAGCCTTAGCTATGTTGTTAGTTCTGGGAGCCGCAGACTTGATTGCCCTGATCAAATAAGCACGGTAATCACGGTGAGCCAGACTGGCCTGGTTATTTGGGTCCCACTGGGGGTCTGCCTGGGGGATGGCATCACCCACCGTAGGTGCATTGGGTCCAGCCCCCCCAGCTGCTTGTGGGTGTTCATCCTCCCACAGCTGCCGAGCTTTCTGCAAAATCATTCGTTTCTCTGATGACTCAAACAAAATTCCCAAAAGAAAATCCCAATCCTTCCATGTATAATCCGCATTTCCCAAATATTCCTCTATCTTTTCCCCCACTCCTATGGAATCATCCAAATATGGGGGTAATTCTTTTTTCAACCCTCTTATATCCTGGGTAGTGAGTGGTACAATTACAAACCCAAATCCTCCCCCTTGACCCCCCAAAGGAACTTGACGGAGTGGCATCTGGTGTACCCCTGTCTCTTGGGGGGCTTCTGATGCCCTAAACTGAGTTCCTCTTCTAGTTCTGGGGGGTGATACAACATGCTGCTCCCCTCCCCCTACACCATTATCCTTCTCAGGTGGGGCTGTAGGAGTAACATTTTCCTGATCCCCTTGCTCTGAAAGTTGAGGATACAGACGACCTGCAGCTGGCAACACTGGAGGACAAGACGGGGGAAGGTGCTGAAAAACATCCCAATCCTCACCACTTTCCTCTTCCTCCTCTTTTTCCTCTTCTCCTTTTTTTCTTAACACATAAATTTCTCTTGTTTCTTGTCTGACCCATATTAATCCACATTCCCTTTCAATCCATCCTTTCCAATTCTCCTCTAGATACCTCCACAAAATTCTACACAAATGAATTTTATCTGTTCCATAAGGTGGCCATATAAGTCCCCTTGCCAGCTTATACTCTGGCCACACAAAATAACAATATTTTACCATAATTTTCATAGTTACTTCTGGGTGAATATACAATCTGTCCCAAGACCTCAGCATTCTCCCCAAGGGACTCTCTGGGGGTATTATGGGATCGTCATCCCATTTGCCGGGGCCCCTTCGCGGCTTCACCTTTCCAACCCTCTCTGGGTGCCCCGTTTTACCTGTGCTACCCTCCATGGGTGCCCTCCCAGGTTTACCTGTGCTACCCTCCATGGGTGCCCTCCCAGGTTTGCTCCCCGAAGATCCCATTTTACTCACCGGTGAGATTTTCAGTGGTCCTTCCCTGCGGACTCTTCACGGACCCCCCTGGTCCGCCACTCGTCTGTCTCCTGGACAGTCTCGGGAACCCAATCAATGGCCCGGTGCCAGCCGGCACCAAGGGGAGCTGATCACCCAAACTGGGTGAGGCGCGCCTTCAGCTCCGCTCGCCACCCGCCGCCCCGGACGGTGGAAAGATCCCGGACGAGCCCCCAAATTGTCAGGAAAATTAATCCACAAACACCAGAGGTTTATGTCCAAAAAGGAGACAGAGGAGTCCTTTTTGCTTTATTCGAATAAAGGGAGAGGCCATGGGACATTCCCCTGGGATCTCTCAAATTTTTGGAGGGTGCAGCCTTTTTTTTATCCTATTTTCCCGGCCGCATTTCCCTCTCTCTTTCCCCATTGGCTTAGGTACTTGAGAGGCACAGACTTCCCGGAACACCTGATACCTGAAATTCCCCTCTAATGTATAACCCTCCCTTTTAATTTTTAATTCTTATAGAATTCATAGTTTTCCCCCCGTTGCTTCTTTCATCTTTCGATATCCAATTTCATTTATCAGCAGCCCTACAGTTTGTTTGTAAAGGCAAATATCTCTTTCCATTCATCAATCAGTGGAATCCATCCCATTGTTTCTTTTATCTCTCAGTGCTAGCCTTATCTATAGGCTGATCCACAACTCATTTGTAAAGACAAATTTAACATTCCTCTCAAGTGTGTCCTGACAGGGCCTGCCTCTGTCCCCTTGGGCTGGGGGAGCTGTTACAGGGAAAAGAGGGATGGAGAGAGAGAGCTAAGAGGTTTCCCACAATAGTAGAGAGAGAGAGGGAGAGAGGACAGGAGGAAGGTTGGGAGGTGTGGCTGTGGCACTGCATGCTGCAGTTCTCCCCAGTGCTTTAGCAAGACTTTCCACTGTGGGAGTGAGAGACCCCAATGGGCCCTGGCCTGGTCCAGCCACCACCCAAGGCTGTTGTAGAGCATCTGCAAAGAGTGGGCACCGTGACCAGGAGCCAGCCCAGAGCTCCCCAGGCCCCTCTGCAGCTTTGGCCATGTCCATTCACATCTGGCTCACACAGCCTTACCCAACTCCCTTGCAGTGCCCAGGTCCCTAAGGCTGAAGGGGATCTCAGCAAACCATGGAAATGATTCTGATCTGTGCTCCCTTCTAGATTGGGATCAGGACATGGATTGTTTGGAATTGCTGGGGCATGATGGTTTGAAGACATTCCCAGATGCTCAAGGAAAGTTCTCAGTGTCCTTTTCCTGGCAGAATAAGCAGTGTCAAGGTGGCAACAGCTCCCTCATGTGCCACTCTCCTTAAGTGTCTGAGGGTTGTTGAATTCTGGAATCCTTGCTCTGCTTCTTTCTGGAGCCCTGAATGATCCCACAGGATCACTGTCAGTGGGAGGAAGGAGCATTTAGCTGTCAATGCTCTTCCCGTGTGCAATGCCAGTGTCTCCTTCCGTGTGCTCTGTGCAGCCACAGAGAAGATGAGAGAGGGAAAGGAAGGGAAGGGCCCAGGACTGTGCCCCAGGGCTGATCCTTGCATGGCTCCTTTGCCGGCCCCAGGCAGCCTGAGGATCTCCTGCAGTGCTGGGAGCTGTTGTGCTCTGCCTTTCTTTGCAGATGACCCTGTTGGGGAAGGTGATCTGGCTTCCCAACCCACGTTCAGGGATGAGTCTCTGGGAGATGGTGAGGGTAGGTCAAGGCCTTTCACCCTGGGGGAGCTGCCAGCTCAGAGCCCAAAGCTCGGCCAGGGGGCATCGCTGCAGGTGCCAGGACAGAGCCGTGCACGTGTGTGCCCTCGCCCTGTGCAATCCCCTCACTGCTCCTGAGGCTCAGGCCTGGCAGCTGTTTGACAGTGAGGGCCCTGGCTCTGGCTCACAAGCCCAGTCGTTTTTTGAACCTTATCCATGACTTTGCCAAGCGTTGCCTCCTGGAGATGCTACCTCTCCTTTGGGGAATAGTTCCATCTGATCCAGCTGTCCCTTTTTCTTTCTCAAGTGAAGGACCAAAAGTCTGTGCAGAAGGAGCCACTTTTCGGAGGCAGCAGTGGGCCGGTGCCAGCCTCTGTTGCAGGTGGGGAAGTGATGCCAGGCACGGGCACAGGCACAGGAGGTCATTGCTGTGCCAGGCTCAGCCCTGGGCAGGGCTGTGTGGCAGCAGCTCTTCCCCCAGGGCCTGCCCTTGCACGGCCCTGCAGCAGCCAAAGCTGGAGGCGCCTCAGCTTTGAGGCCTCTGGAGCTCGTTCCCAGCTCCTGGGAAACGGGACTCATGCACCAAGGTCCCTCCCGCTGCAGCTGCTCCTGGAGCTGCCCTGAGTGCCCAGAGGCCCAAGGCACAGGAGCAGCCCCGAGCGGGAGCCCTGCTGCGAGCCCAGGGCCACAGCCAGCCCTGGCTCCCGACTGGGCAGGGGCTGCACTGGGTCCTGACAGGGCCTGACTCTGTCCCCTTGGGCTGGGGGAGCTGTCACGGGGCAGGGAGCCTCGGGGCTGGCAGTGGCTGCTCAGGGATGGGTCGGGCCCAGGTCCCTGGAAGGAGTGACTGCCCAAGCAGCTGCGCTGGCCCCGGGCTCTCCTCCCGGCCTTCTGGGCTTTGCTGGGTGGCACAGCCTGTGCCAACAGGTGCCAAGGTGCCTGCAGGTACCAGCTCTGGGGGAAACAGAGAACGTCCTGGCCATATCCAGCTATTTGTCTGCTCAGCAGTGGAGCACAGCACGGGCTCATGCTCCACATTGCTCCCACAGATGCAGCCGGGACATCAACACGTGTTCCTGATTCCCAGAAGGGCACTGGAAAACGTTTCTCTCTGGGAAGATGCTTCTTGCTAGGGGTATTAGTAGGCCTGCTTGTTTGGTCAACTGTCCTTTTGCTTTATCACACACTGATATTGCTGGAAGAGAAACCGGTGAGTGTTCTGTTGCTCTACCCACAAACAGCTTCATTTGATGGCTGCTTGTAGAAAGGAAACATTCCCAGTGAGGTTGCTGTGGAGTTGGGGATGGTCAGTGGTTGTCCACATAATGGTGCTGAGGGTTCTGCTGCTGCCCAGTCTTTAATTGGCCTTTTAATTGCTGGGCCTTGTCCTGGGGGGCCCGCTGGGGCTGCAGCCAGTGCTGGCTCCCACTGAGGCTGTGTGGCCAAGAGCAGCCCCAGGAGCAGCGGGCAGAGGCAAAGCAAGGTGGGGAGGAGAAAGAGCAGGGACCAGATTGCCCTTGGAAGGCAGACGCGCTCTGGGGCCCGCTCCTGGCCAGGGACCCTGCCCAGAGCCATCCCCTGCTGGCCGGGGCCTTGAGGGGCAGCTGTGCAGCTGGGCCAAGGTGTGCCAGCAGCTCCAGCCGTGCTGGGGAGCCTTGCCAGCCCTGGGCCCTGCAGTGCAGGAGGGTCCCTGTGTGCCAGCGGCAGCTGGGGCCTCAGCCACTCCTCTCTCCACAGGAACGCCCCTGCAGTCTAAGAAGAGCAGTCAAAGCCATCAGCTGGAGACACCTGGTACCTGTCACCGGCCATCCCCAAGCCAGTGTCCTTTGTCCCTGCCACGGCTGCCTTAGCAGCTTATTGCTCTGCCACCACCACCCAGAACAGGACCCTCTGTCCCCAGAGGTGCTGGACCTGGTTCCCAATCAGGACTGAAGGTGGGCTCCTCCTGCCAGGGATGGGCTTAATTCCAGCATCACCTTTGGGCTTCAGCTCTGGTAGCTGGGTGGTGCCACCAGCACTGGTTGAGCTCCTTGTCTGGGCACAAGCAGTGCTGAGCAGGCAGCAGTCAGGCTTGGGGCACCTTGTTTTCTTTGCTTTTCATTTTTAGAAATTAGGCATTTTTAGAAATAGTTGCTACTTGGTTTTTTTGTACAAAGAAATCTCCAAATGTTTCTTCCCCTCTTCTACAATAGTGTATTTTTCCAAGTAGTTTTTGAATTCTGAAAAGCTTTGAACATTTTTACACTTCTAGAATAAAAATTAAATTGCATTTGATTGGTATTCTTTATGCTAGGAAGAACAAAGACACCCAGCCTACTGCAGAGGCTCTTTTCCCACTGGAGATTTGTACCTAGTCACAACCAAATTCAGCAAAACCTCTTCCCAGCTATTTTCTCGGCTTTCTGCCAAGCTCATCTCTGAGTCTTCAGAGGCAAACTTGGAGCACAGTGGGAATCTCTTGAAGTCACTGTCTTTGCTTCTGAACGAACTCCCTCAGTTCTAGAGCAGGGGGTTCTCTCAGCTTCCTGCCCCCCTCGGGTTCTCCTCGTGGCCTCCTGGGCTTTGCTGGGTGGCACAGCCTGTGCCAAGGGGTGCCAAGGTGCCTGCAGGCCCCAGCTCTGGGGGAAACAGAGAATGTCGTGGCTGTGACCAGCGAGCTGCCAGCTCAGCAGTGGAGCACAGCAGGGACTCAGGCTCCACATTGCTCCCACAGAGGCAGCCAGCACCTCAACACGTGTTCCCGATTCCCAGCAGGGCACTGGAAAGGGTTTCTGTCAGGGAACACGCTGCTGGCTAGAGTTAATGGCAGGCCTGGCTATTCCATGGCACGCAGGTGATGGGGACCCCTGTAAGGCTGGCAGATGACTGGGGTCTGTCATGAGGCACACGGGTAGGGTGTGGAGTTTTCCAATAAGATATGTGGGGTTTGGGTTCTTTGTGAGTGGTGCATGTGGCTGGGGTTCCTCCTGAGGTTCTTAGGGGATTTGGGGTCCCTTCTATGGCGTACAGGTGACTGGAGACCTCTGTAAGGCTGGCAGAGGGGTTGAGTTCCTCATGATTTACATGCCAGTTTAGTGGTTGTTGTCAAGACCTGCAGAGGAGCTGAGTCCTTCCTAAGGTGGACAGGGCCTGGATTCTTTTGTGAGGCACAAAGGGATATTTTGGGCTCTCTCATAGGATTTCCATGGATCCCTCCTGAGGCACAAAGGATATTTATGGTCTTTGCTAAGGGGTGCAGGGATCCCTCATAAGGTGTGCAGCAGGGTTAAACTAGACGTGTTTTTTAAGGTTTCTCAGCACAGCAAAGGGACACTGTGGCTCCAGGCTGTGCAAAGTCGGCAGGAAGCTTCCAGCAAAGCCGGGCCCGGCCCGGGCCCAGCGGGCGGGCGGAGCCCATCCCTTGGGGGCCGGGCGGGGCCTGTGGAGCCGCCGCGCCCTGGTCGGGCCGGGTCCCGCGGCCGGGCCGGGCCGGGTCAGGGCCCCGGCGGGGAAGGGCCACGGCCCCGGGCTGCGATGGGGCTGCCGAGCTGTGCTGGAGGCACAACAAGGGCCTGGCTACACCCTGGGCCTGTGCTGCAGCCACACACACATTGACAGCCACGGCCATTGGCCCTGGGCCTGTGCTGCAGCCACACACACATTGACAGCCACGGCCATTGGCCCTGGGCCTGTGCTGCAGCCACACACACATTGACAGCCACGGCCATTGGCCCTGGGCCTGTGCTGCAGCCACACACACATTGACAGCCACGGCCATTGGCCCTGGGCCTGTGCTGCAGCCACACACACATTGACAGCCACGGCCATTGGCCCTGGGCCTGTGCTGCAGCCACACACACATTGACAGCCACGGCCATTGGCCCTGGGCCTGCGCTGCAGCCACACACACATTGACAGCCACGGCCATTGGCCCTGGGCCTGTGCTGCAGCCACACACACATTGACAGCCAGGGCTGCTCCCTGGAGCACAGGAGGCACCCGGGGCTATAACTGAGGCCGTGGTTTCTCACACTGAAGGGAGATTGGCTCTGTTCTTTTGGGGGGCACAGCTTAAATCCCAGTTACCTTTGTGAACCTGCTGGGAAAGTGTTGAGGGGCAGAGAGTTCCAACCCTTCTCACTGGGAAGCGTGGCTGATGATGTGGGGTTTTTTAATTTTTTGCCCTCTAAATTTGTGTCCTGGCTGAGGGTTAAGTTTGCTTGCTTTCAGTAGGGCACTTTGCTTCTTGGTGCTCAGTGGGGCTGCAATGCAGCCAGGGTTGAAGGAGGATCTCTGGCTGCTTGGGCCATGGTTGTGGGACACCTTGGCTTCATCCTTCTTTTGGCTGTCATTTGTGGTGGTGCTTGTGCAGGCATTTTAGAGTAACTGGCTTCAATTTGTTCATCGTGTCACCAACAATTGGGAATAAACCTCTTGAACAGCACTGTAGTATTAAGAGGCAGGCATGACTTTGTTGAAGTGCTGGATGCACAGGCCATTGGATCACAGGGCCTTCTTGGTGGAGTCTTGGGCACCCTGGTGGTCATTGAAGAAGGAAGCTGATTCTTCTGGCAAAAAGATTGTTTTCCATGTGTGGAAAAGAATCACCTCTCACTTCCCCATCCATTTCTAGACAAAGTTATACAGCCAAGTGCATTCATATGTCTTGATCTGTCTTGTTAAAATATTTTTCTATCAATCTTACTTATCTATGAAATATTTCTATGTATGGTATTTTGTTAATTTGGAAATTACGACACATCTGTTGAGAGCTGGAAAATAATACCATCCATCTTTGATAGAGCAAAGCTTGGGTTTAGGAGCAGACATGAACTTTGATTTCTTTCTTGCTAGACATATGCTGCCTTGTTTAGATTGACTTTGAATTGAAATCCTGCAAAGCTGGAAAATGACTGGTGGATGTGGTTGTAATATCATTAATAGTCCTTTTTTGATTTTAATTTTTTTCTTCTATGATGGTTGGTAAATGCCTTCTTCCTTAAGCTATGTGCTGGCAATATTGGAGGTAGAAAATAATATAATATTGCATATTTTAGATACTTTATAGTTTTCTTTTGAAATTTTATTGCAGTATCTCCTGTATAAAACCCCCTAAAAACCACATCAGCAGGTCAGCTACTGAGTAGAACTTATTGCATAGCTGCAGCTCATGTTTCTACAGTGGAAGTGGCTTTTTGTTCCTCTGCACATGTATCAAACACAACAAATTGAAAATCTGCTTACAGAGGAAAGAGCCTTGTTTAGTGTAGCCTGGACTGTGGGAAGGTGGTTGCTGTTAGATCAATACCCAGCAAACTGCCTAAATTTTTTTGTGACTGCTGTCTGGTGATTTTGGTCTGGTTTCTTTAGGATGTTCAATTTTCACTTAGAAATGGCACAAGAACACTCAGTGTGCTCCTGTGGAGCCAGTGCTGTCACAGGACAGATGGAGCTGGGACAAATGGCACATTGATTTTGATCTCAACAAGAAGCCACCTGAGCTCCTCATGACAGCAACCCCACAGACTGGTAATGGATCCATTAAAATGAACTCATCACAAAGCTTTTCACTGAAACTCTGACATGTGGAGCTTGTTCAGTTCTGCCTCGGAGGAAGGGAGTTTGAAGACAAAGAGGTTTAGCAAGGAGATCCATGCACAGCAAAACTGTCCTCTAGCAAATGAAGTCTTAGGATGTAAACCCTCATCCATACTCCGGTTTTACCCCTCCATTTACCCAAATTCTTGGTCTTAATTCCTGTGTCGCTAGGAAAATATGACAGGGAAGTGTAGATCCTCCTTTTCTTCTTGAGCTGGGCAGCTTGGAACCTCATCTTCTCCCACAAACAGGAACAGACAAACTGCAATTTTGTTATGAAACCGTACTTTGGAAAGTTTGCCCTGTGTTTATTTTTGCCCAGAAGTATCTGAGATTCACTGGAATATTTACAAGCCATAAATAATTGATTTATTGTCGTTGCTATAATCTTTCATATTTTACAACTTTTCTGCTGCACAAGAACCTGGCTCTTGCAGAACTCTTGTCCCATGCATTTCTCCAGTGCTTCTTGCAGATAAGTGTGGGAGTCAGCCTGGCTGGGACACACAGTCAGCCAGGTTTCACCAAGAAAGAACCAGGCATTGAGTTCAAGCCCTGGGAAACATTTGTTAACTTGGGGAAAACATAACTGTTCTTCCCACAGTCGTTAGTGTTGTTCTGTTGATTGGTTCCAATTCTGTTCCCCTATTGGTTATTCATTCCCCTTATATGCTCATAGTTCCACAAAGTTCTCCCCCCAGGGTATATATTGTCATGGCCCCCTTTTTCGGGTCCTTGGAGTTTGTCCCCATACAGCATTCAGTTTCTGGGCATTGTCCCTGCTTTATTTTCCATTAAAGTTCTTTAGTTTCTGGCCAACTCTGATGTTCTTGCTCCTTTATTTTGCTACTGAAACCCTCAGTATTCCAAACCCGTAAGTTTTGGGGCCACCCTCATCACAACACGACTGTGTCTTGAGTGTAAAAATTTTACAGTTTGAGACTTGGACGTAAAATATTGAAAATGAAAGTTTTAAGTAGCAAAGGATAGTGTGACAGCATCTTTTCTTATAGAATGTGCAGCACCCCAAGGCCTTCATCAGTGGGGCTGTGGGTGCTTGGAGCTTTGTCCTGTGCCACTCTGGCATGTCATGAAATGGGACTTCACCTGCCACCAGCCCAGGTCACCCTCTGCCACCGCAGCTCCTTGGACCTTGTGTCATCAAAGCAGACACAAAGTGTTTCTGCTGCTCCCACCTTGGAACAAATCCACAGAGAGCTGGAATTTTTCCAAATCTTGTCTCCATTGTGCCATATTCCTAAAAAAACAGGAGGACCTTCCAGTGAATACAGTGAGTTTCATGCATGGTTGTCAGCTCCACTTCCTGCCTAGAAATCCTGAAACTGCTTGTAAATGCTGCTCCCTTCAGCTCTTGGACACCTACTCACACAGAGCTGGGAAAAAAATCTCCTGGCTACTGGCTTACAAGGTGACTTGTGCCAAAGTAAGAGCTCTGTGGGAAATCTCTATCCAGCCCTATCCTTTTAATATATCTGTATGTGGGGGTGTGCATGGATGTGTCTTGTGTACAAAGGAAGGAGTGTGCAAGCAACGTGACTGACACTTTCACTCTCTGTGTTCATTCCATACCCATGGGTACAAAGACATTATGGAAACCCTGGCACAGATAAACCCTTCTGGTCATGGATACAGAGACATCCAAGAGCCCCTGGCATAGAGAGACCCTTCTGTCCATACATACAGAGACATCCAAGAGCCCCTGGCACAGACAGACCCTCCTGTCCATGGATACAGAGAGATCCAAGAGCCCCTGGCATAGACAGACCCTTCTGTCCATGGATACAGAGACATCCAAGAGCCCCTGGCACAGACAGACCCTTCTGAGCGAGGGCAGTGAGGGTGAGTGGGTAGCGAGTCCCAAACGGGAACCAGACCCAGCTCCAGCCATGCCAGACCCTACCAAGGCTCAATGCTGGCTCCTCTGGAATGGGAAAGCCCTTCAGCCTTGTCCCTGCCCAGAGGGGCAGTGCTGACCTGCAGCACAGGTTGTTTTCCCCACAGGCTGCAGGAGATGAGAACACAACACTTGCAAACACTGCCTGCAAGCCACAGCTCTGGGTGCTCCCCATGAAGCTCAGCCCTGGGACCACCGTGTGCCCCAAGCTTCAGGGGATGCAGTGGGAGCCTGGCTGGGCTCTGCCCTGGGGCCATCCTGCAGTGACAGCTGCAAACAGGGAGCATTCAGCTGCCACAAACAGCCAAGCCAGGGCTGCAGGGGAGCTGGTCCAGCCCAGACTGCACTGTTGTGTGCTGTGCTCTGGGGCTGGGGCTCCCTGCAGAGGGGACTGGACTGAAGTGCCAGGGGAAACAAAGAAGCTTCAGCTTAAGCCTAACTGAGCGGGCTGGGTGGGCTGGGAGGAGTGGGGAGGCTCAAGGGGAGTCACAGAGCTCATCCTGCTGGAAGCATGAGGAAAAGGGAGTGGGAACTCAGCAGTGAGGAGAGCTGAGGGCTGGAGAGCAGCTCTGAATGACACTAAAATCTCATCAGGCCTCTGAGACATTGCTGCTCTTCAGCCAGTGACAGGATGTGTCCCTAAGCCTGGGGCTCGGCCTCCCTCGTGGTGAGGGGCATCAAGGAAGGCACCAGTGTGATGGAGACTGCGATGGGCTGGGAACTCACTGGGGGAAAGGAGGGAACAGCTGTGAAGTAAAAGGCAGGTGGGGGAGAGAACTGTTCAGAGAAGGGCTGAGCTACAGCTTGAGCAAGCTGAAAAATGTCATTTGAGGTCATCCCAGATTGCTTTCATTTCAGAAGGTATGGAACAAGTTTAATTTTTGGGGGATGTCATGTTTTCCCCTTCAGGTGTACGCTCTGCAAACTTGAGCTGCATTTCCCGAAATGCTCAAGCAAGTCTGTGCTGCAGGTCACACCATTTCTCCTTTGGCTGATTCCAGCCCGGTGCTGAGCTGCAGCTGAGCCCTGGCAGAGCCCAGAGCAGCCTCAGCATCCACAGAGCCCGGCTGCAAGGAGAGAAACCAGAAACCGCCCGTCAGCTGAAGGCTCCTGTCCCCCTTGTCCCAGCTCCCGCCGTGCCCAGGCCGTGCTGGCCGTGCCCAGAGCGGTGCCCAAAGCTGCCCATCATTGCTGCCTTGGGCACAGAGCAGGAGGGCAGGACTGTGCCCAGCCTGCAGCCAGCCATGGCACATCCAGCCCCTCAGCAGCTGCCACAGCAGGATGCTCCTGTGCTCGCTGCCATCTCCCAAAAGCTCTTATCTCACCCTGCCAAGGAGACGGGGACCCGCCTCACGCCATCGCTGCCCGAAGAAAAGCTGGTCCCAAACGATGTCCTCAGCCTTCTCCAAGGACACGGCCCATCCACGCTGCAGCTGGGCCCAAGCACTTCCTGATCCACACTGGACACCACCTAGAACGCTTCCTTTAGAGAAACAAATGACAAATGAATTAAAATAGATTACAGACAAAAATGGGAGACTCGAGAAAAGGTAAAAAATCTTATCTCTGTCAGGGGCTGGAGGAAGGCCCAACCTCTATATGCCAGGGAAAAAATAACTCAGGGGTGAGGGAAGCCCATGGTTTTTCCCTTTCCCCCTGCACTGCCCCCAAAAGTAATGGTGATCTCAAAGCAAACAAGGGCAGTGGAGCAGCCCAAGCCCTTCCTTGCCTGCAAAGCAAAGCAGCCATGCACAGTTCTGGAGTCCCACCTCTGCTCCTGCCATGGGCTTTGTTTGTGTCAGGCTGGCTGCCCCAGTTCCTGCCCCAGCCCAGGGCACGGTGGGTGCTGGGGGCTGTTGCCAGGGCCAGGAGCCAACTCCCATTTTGTACCCAGCCCAGCCCATCCCCCCAGCCCTGCCAAAAAGCAGCTTGGCAGCCGACGGAAGAATCCGTTTTATCCTCCCCAGCAAAGGGGGAAACTTTGGTTCCCGGCCAAGCTGTGCAATGCCCAAATCTGGGAGCATCCCCCTGGGTCTGGACTCATCTGCAAATTCGCTGTGGAGCCTGGCTTTGAAGAAGGTGCCAGAATCCAAGTGCATCATCTTCAGCTTGCCAGTGGCCAGGTGGAGGAAGAGGCTGTCATCCTTGATGTCTTCCCTGCTGTCCCCAGCAGCAGCAGCCCCACCTGGTACAGCTACTCCAGGGGCTCCTTCTCCTTCCCTGGGGGTGAGACCAGGCTGTCAGTGTTCTGCCCAGGGCCCCAGCTGCCAGCGAACCAGGACAAGCCAAAGCAGCTCAGATGGGGGCCACCAGTGCTGGGCAGAGCAGCTCAGCTCCAGCACAAGGGCTGTGTGTTCCCATCTGATGACCCCTGTGCAGTGACACAGGCAGGACAAAAACGTCTGGGGTTCTTTGCTTCTGATTGCCAGGGCATCTGTGGAGCTGTAACTTACCAGGACCCTGCATCAAAGCCTGCCTGTGGCTCTCTTCCTTCTTCTATGGCAGATGAATATTCTGCATCCAAGGATCACTGATCAGATCTTCTAATAAGGGCCTTTCCTTGTCGAGCATGGATAAACACCTCCTGATCAGACCTTGGCACTCTGGGGAGAGAAACCACAAACCGGTGGTCAGTTGGAGAAGTCTCCAGTCCGCTTTGCCCCACTCTTCCCATGCCCAGGCCATGCTGCATGTGCTCACAGCTGGGCCTAAACCTTCCCATCAGTTCTTTGTTTTGGAGGAGAGCAGGACATGTGCCAGCCCCTCAGCAGCAGCCAGAGCAGGATGCTCACGAGCCTGCTGCTGTCTCCCAGCACTGGTATTTCCCCCGTGCCCAGAGATGAGGATCCACCTTGAGAGAGCCGTTGTGGCAGTGAGAGCTGATGGTCCCAGCTGATGTTCTGGCCCCTCCTGAAAGGGTGCTCCCCGCAGACCATCTGGTGCAGCAGGATGCCCAGGGACCAGATGGTAGCTGGCTTGCCATAGTACCAGCCAAACTTGGTCCATTCTGGAGGGCTGTAGGACAGGGTTCCTATGGAATACAGATGGTGTTTATCAGGGGGATGCTGCTGCTCCCAGAGCCTGGTCCCAGCATCCCTGGGCATGTGGGGGCTGCCCCAGTGGCACATGGTGTGACCCGCTGTCCTCTCTGCAGCACCTGGGACTTGTGTACAAACATGGGGCTGGAAAAGAAGCCACTGGTATTGGAAGAGGGCAGCTGAAGCCCTGGCAAGGCCTGACCATGACAAGGTAAAACCCACTCAGTGGAGGGGAAAATCCATGCTTTCATCCTCCCTGCCTGCATGGCCCAAAATACATGATGAGGCCAAGGCAAACAAGGTGAGCACAGCAGTCCAAGCCCTTTCTCATCTGCACACCAAACCAGCTGGTGCACAGGTTCTGGGCCCCCCCTCTCTGCCACCCCCACCCACAAGTGTTTCTGTCGGGCTGGGTAGCCCAGCCCCAGTCCTGGGCAGAGTGGCTGGCAAAGGCTGCCAGCAAGGCTGGAAGCTGGCCCTCCACTTGCCCCAACTCAAAAGCAACTGGGCTGAAGGTTCAGTGCCATGACTGGCAGCAAAAGGGAGAATCCCCACTGCCACACCCAGGCTGGGCCAGGAGATGTTGGGCCAGGAGATGCTGGGACCGGGAGCACACCGCTGTGTGGGCTTACCTGCAAAGTGAGTGTAGGCTGTGTCCTGCAGGTAGGTGCCACAACCAAAGTCAATCAATTTTGCCTGCCCGGTGGCCAGGTCAACCAGGACATTCTGTGGCTTGATGTCCCTGTGCAGGACCCGGCAGCTGGTGCAGTGCCGCACGGCCTCCAGCACCTGGCGGAACAGCTCCCGCGCCACCTCCTCGGACAGGAACCCCCGTGCCCGAATGAAATGCTGCAGGTCCTGACACCGCTCCGGGCGCTCCAGCACCATCACGATGTTGTTGGGGAGCTCGAGCCACTCCAGCAGCTGGATGACACCAGGGAAGCCGGTGGACACCTTGTCCAGCAGCACGATCTCCAGGGGTGCGCTGGTGCCGTCGGGCTGCGGGAAGACCACGATGCCGTCAGCGGGGCTGGTGCCGTGCCAGGGCTCGGGAAGCCCTCATGCAGCCCGGGATGCTCAGCTGGCCCCACGCCCCCTCTCCCTCGAGGGTCCTGACGGCTTCCACTCTGCCGGCCCTCGCCTCATCCCCGCCCGGCACGTCCCGGCTTCTCCCGCTGGTCCCGCTCACTCACCAGCTCGTCCCAGTGCCGGACGCGGTTCCGTGGCACCCTTTTGATGGTCACCTGCAAGCCAAGGCCAACAGCGGGCTGAGCTCGCCGCCCGCTCCGCCGAGCCCCATTCTCCTCCTCCTGCGCCCCCTCGTCCTGTGCCCGCCGCCGGCCCCGCCACTCACCGGGGCGCCGTCCGAGAGCCGCGTCGCCGCCCAGACGCTGCCGAAGCCGCCGCGCCCCAGCAGCGAACCCACCCGGTACCGCTCCTTCAGGCCCACCTGGGCCTTCCCTGCCGGCGAGACGCGGCTGTCAGCGCTCGGCCCGGGGCCAGGAACGGCCCCCGAGCGCCCCTCAGCCGCCCCGGGCCGGGCAGCCCCAGGCGCTCTCTCTGCGGAACGGGACAGCGGCGGCTCGGGGCCGGCGGCCGCGCTGCCGAGCGGCGGAGCTCGGGCCGGGGGAGCCGCAGCGCAGGCGGCGGGAGCGGCCGCGCCGCGTGTGTCCTCCGCGGGCCCCGGGAGGAGCCGCGCCGGGCTCGGGGCCGGGGCCGGATCCCACGTTGGGGCCGGGGCCGGGCTCGGGCCAGGTGGAGCCAAAGGGCGGCGATGCCGCCCCAGCCCCAGGCACTGATGCCCGCCCAGCAGCGCCACCGGCAGCACGCCCAGAGCCAGGCGAAGGCGAGACCCAGGCGGGACGCCCGGGGCCGGGGCCGGGGCCGGGGACGGAGCAGCCCCGGCCGGGGGCGGGCCAGGGGCATGGCCCGGCCTGAAACGGGGAGAGGGAGACTGGGAGAGGAGGGGGACACCGGGAAAGGGAGAGACAGCGAGGGTGCGGGACTGCGAGAGAGGGTGCGGGACAGCGGGAGAGGGAGAGGGGAAACAGAGAGTCGATAAAATTGTTTGTTTTGCTGCTGCCGCAGCAACTGAAGCCCTGGGGCCGTTTGTCCCCGTGTCCGTTTTTCCGTTCCCTGCTCGCGCCCGTGCCAAGCCCCGCGTGCCCCAGGGACACCCCCTGAACCTTTTCTTCCCATGGAAGAATCATCTTTCAAGTGCAGGCATCCACGGCCAAAATTGGGAGTCTGCCTCTAAAATTCCCTGTCTATGCAAGGATAGCTCCCAGACAAAAGCTGCCAGGACTGTGTAGGTTCCCTTGCCTTCCTGAGGGCCAGCTCTCATTGCCTTTGAAACCCTGGGGCTCCCCACTTTCCTTCCTATGGAAAAGAACTGTCCTTCTTGTCCTGACGCCCATGGACAGAACTGGGATTTGGCCTCCCAAATTCCATCTCTGCAAGGATTGCTCCCAGGCTAAGACAAACAGGTCTGGCTTGCCTTGGCCTCTGGTGACTGCCTCTCATCTGCCTTCAAAACCCTGGGCTTCTGTGCTTTCCTTCCTACAGACAAGAACTGTCATTCATGTCCAGGTGCCCATGGCCTCAAGCACATGACCACTTTATAGTGGTCAAAGGAGCTCTGTGCTCAGTGGGCTGGAGACTGAGGAGAGCAGAGGAGAGCCCTGAGAGCGATTGACAGGCAGTTTCAGAGATGATGGATCCTTTTGACATCGTAGAGAATATCCAGAGAAAGAAACAATTAATGCCAAGGGCAGCTGGGGAGGCCCAGACTGGAAACAAGGAGAAAGGAATCTCTCTCCCAGGGCAGGGCTGTGGTACAACACATCCCCCAGAAGAAGTCTGGGCCAGCCCAAGGCACAGGGATGTGCAGCAGCTGAAAGGTTCTTCTGTATTGGACTCCTGGAAGGGTTTGTGCAATCTCCTCTTAGGCCCTGAGCTTCAAGGGCTCAGCACCAAATGCACCACGGGGCTGATTGGGGTCAAGCAAGTCCTGACAAACCATGGCTCTGCCTTGGCTTCCCTCTGGTCTGGTGCAGTTCATGAGGAAGGTTTCTTTCTCCAGTTATGGAGAAATATTTCAAAGACCGTGTAAGAAATATCCATTCCAGTTTTTAAGGGTGTATTTTATTACTGCTTTCCAGAAACAAGAAAGTGCCTGTCTGCATGACATTAAGAATGGAACTCATTACAGGCTGCCCAGACTGCTTTGTGCCATGTGTCATTTTTGCTATTCTAATTAGTGTGCTCTACTTTTCCTCTTTTTTTCTTTTTTAACTTTTGATAATATTTTCCATAAAGGGATGCCATTAGTCACAGTATTGCTACATCAGTATCTAGTGGGCTTGTGTTAAGCAGAGACAGTAAGGAGCCATGATCACTGTGCATTGAAGTAAAATAAAGTGTCCTGCTGTGCCCTGTGTGACCCCGGTGCTTCCTGAGCCCTTGTCTGTCTCTGCAGGGCAGTGCCTGTGAGCAGAGGTGGAGGGAAGAGACTCCCAGCACAGCAGCACAGATGCAGGTGGTTGTCAGCTCCAGTTCCTGCCTAGAAATCCTGAAACTGCTTCTAAATGCTGCTCTGCTCTGATGCCTTGAGGAGCTGGAACAGAGGCTACACACAGAGTTCAGGGGAATAAAATGGGTATTTATTGAGAGGCCACGAAAGGCCTCCAAAAGCCACACCCTAGCAGGATGAGTGCTACAGGTGTGACCCCTGCCTGGATGGCTCCAAGATGGAAGCAAAGGAGGGCTTGGTCACAAAATCTTACACTTTTATAGGTTTTGGTTCATTTGCATGAACCCACTCTCCACGTTTCCATGTTGTTTGTGCTTAGGGCCTGAAGTCTGGAGAAACTGTCCTTGAGTTCTTAACTGGAATAGGACTGTTTTGTCTTCATCACCCTAGCACATCAGAAAAGCACATCCAAGGAGAATAAAAGAAAACTTAAAACTGAAGGCATCATTTCCCCCCTTTAGAGGCTCGACAAGGCCTCTACCTTGTCGAGTCTCGATTCTAAATATTACTAACAACAAGTCTTTAATTACAGATAAGTGACCAACAATAATAAATACCTAACATTAAATAAATACCTAGTGCTAAATACATACTTAATAATAAATGTAAACATAAACCTAATAATAATGAACCTCTAACAAGAACAATATCTTACACAATCAAATGTTATATAAAAGAAGTTAGACCCAGAAGAAAAACGATGATTTCCACCAGTCTTTGTTGTTACAGTTGTTCAGAAGCTGAAGCTTTCTTAATTCTGGAGTAGTGAATCCAGGGTCCTCTGCCAGCAACTTTGACTAGAGTGAAGGTAGTCAGCAGGACTTTAAATTGTTCTTTCCACTTGGCTTGCAGAGGATCACTGTCCCACCACTTCACATAGACCCAGTCTCCAGGCTGGAACAGATGTGCAGGGGTGTCCAGTCCTGTGGGTCTGGATAGCACGATGTAACTCTGAAGCTTTTGGAGCTTCTGCAAAGTGAAACTTAGAGCCATTAAATAACCCTGTAAATCACGTTTCCTCTTCATGTGAATTAATTTCACCTGGAATATGTGGGGTTTTACATGGTCTACCATATGTTAACTTTTGCTTCAATCAAACAATCAAACATATTTGCCTGGAGAGGTTGTGGAGTCTCCATCTGTGGAGATGGTCCAAGTCCAGCTGAATGCAGTTCTGGGCAATCAGTTCTAGGTGCCCTGACTTGAGCAGGTTGGTTCAGACTAACTGCAGGCTGGTTGGCCTGTCTTCCCCTCCCTTTCATCAAGGTCTGGCATGGCGTGTGTCCCCACCACCCAACACCTGCTGGGTTGCAGCCAACAGTGGAGCCATGAGATCTTCTTGGTGGCAAACACAGAGGCCAACCCAGGCTTGCCCCTGATTATTTCATGAGGGTCTTGGCCAGCCCTGCTCCTTTCACCTGGTTATCAAGGCAGAGTTTCACCTGCCTCATCCAGCAACAAGTGGCTACCAAAGCACACAAATTTGCATTCACAGTGTAGCTACAATGGGGTGCAGCAGCTCGTTGAAAATGCCAGTGGCCATGGGGAACCAGCCAAAAGGAACTTCCCACCAGTGGTGTTCTCCTGCCCTCCTAATTTGTTCCATTCCCTGTTTTAGAACTTTAGCATCATGCTGAACTGTTATTAGGATCTTTTTAGCTTTGGCCTTGGCTTTTTCTGCCAGCTGCTGCAGATTTGCATGATCTAACATTTCTTTTACAAGTGTTTGTGTTTATACACAAAACCAGAGTCTCTAATTGTAGTTACATTAGAAATACACATATTTAAGTTACTAAACACAGTCTGGTTACAAGCTTCCAAGCTTCCAATTCTCCCCAGCAATGGTTTTGGTGAGTTAGGCATGTAAAGAAATTGATGCTTCTCCAATTTGAATTCCAAAGCTAGAAGAAAAACTGTGTTTCTCTTACCCCAGTCACCCCAATAACATGTACAGTGTTTCACACTCAGTTTCCCTTCTAAGGTATTTAACATAGAATGTGCTGCTCCAGAATCTACAAAAATTACTTGATGTCAACTTTCCCCAGCTTAGTTATAATCAAGGGCTCTGCTGGGGGAATGGCCCTTGGTCACCATCCCTCAGAGCCTGAGCCACTTGAGGTTTGTGCTACTGAGAGTTGGGGAACTGAGGATTTTTCTTTTAACACGGGACAGTCCTTTTTCCAATGCCCCCACTTTCTACAGTATGCACACTGGTCCTTCTGTGTAGGGGAAGCTTTGTTGGGTGACTTTTCCTGAGTTGCCTTCTTACTAGGTTGGGATTTAACTCTTTCAGTTGAACCTCTATCTCAAAACACTTTCCAGGCAACCTCTAGCAGTCTCTCCATATCTCGGACCCCTCTATCTTTGGCAGCTTCCTTCTTATATCATTTGAGGCCTGGCCCATAAACAACAAAACCAGATGTGCTTTACCATCAGCTGATTCAGGGTCTAGATCAGTATATTTGGTAGCATTTTCTCTTAATTTGTTCAAAAAATCCGATGGTGATTCATCATCATTTTGTCTTACTTCATAAAGCTTTGACCAATTTATAGCTTTAGGTACTCCATGTTTTAACCCATATACCACAAGACTTTGATATCGTTTTAGCCTCGTGATATGTTCTGGTATTTTTGGATCCCACCCAGGATTCTCAAGGGGAAATATCTGAGTGACAGTACCTTGAAGCAATCCACTGGCTGTGCTCCCCTCCACTGAGGTTGTGATGGCTTTATTGACCATTTGTCCCTCAGTGGGGTCGAGTAATGTATCCAACATGGAGTTTAAGTCTGGCCAGTCAGGGTTTTGTGAGTTAATGGCCTGCCCCACCAATTTTGCCACTTTATTTGGCTTCTCTTTATCTTTTCCCATGGTAGTTTTCCACTGCTCTAACTATATAAGGGAGTATGGTACTTTCACATATACTGGCCCCTGATTACCGACTGCCTGTCGTAAAGGGGCTTGCAAAACTGGTTCTCTGTCTCTCTCCCTTTTTGATCTAGTGCAGTGAGCAATTGGGCTACGCTCTCTGAGGGCTTTTCTTGCTATCCTTCCCCTCCTCTGCCTGTTTAAGGCAGCAATAATCTCGTCCGTTTCCTCATCCTCCTCTTCCTCCTCAGAGTCGTTTGAGTAAGAGCTGTCTGACTCTGTTGTAGCCAAGAGTCGATCTCGGCTAGTCCCAATCCTGGAAAGCATCAAACAAGACCTGTTGTGACTCTGCTGCCAGGCTGTGTGTCCGTGATCTTTGATGCTGTCACCTTCCGAGGCAGCTCCCTGGCCTTTGGTTTGCCATGGCACTTCACAGGCCTGAGAACGGAGGAGGTGTCGCTCCCCCTTTGGGAGGTTCCCTCTCCTCCTTCCCTGTAAAAGGCCCTGTCCCCCGGCCCCTGCTCTCGGGGCCGTGCCCAGGGCTGCACACACTGGCTCTCTCCTCCCCCTTGTAAGGGTCACTCCCAAGTTTCCCTCATTTTTGCCTCCCGACCGTCACAAGAAGACCCCGAGGACCCCACCCAGGCTGACTCTGGACAATGATTTTCTGGCCTGACCAAGGTGGATGCTTGCCAAGGGACTGTGTGCAGGTGCTCGCAGTGCTTCATGGTACACTGCTCTGGAGCAGGCACTAGCTGGAGCAGCAGGTTCTGTACACCTGTTTATTGGAGCAACCCTCACAATGGCCCATAAATCTCCCTACTCCTTGGCCAGAAGCCACTCGCTTTGGAGAAGGACTATAAAAAAGAGACCCTCTGGGGAAGACCCTTGAGATCTCCCCACGGATGAAGACTCATCTATTGGCTGGCCTGTGACTATGTCCCTTTCGTCTGTTGGTAGCTATTTTCCCATCCCCTTCTTTTTCTTTTTCTCTCTCTATACTTTGTTTCCTATATCTCTCCCCTCTATCACAACTGAGTTGTTGGCATTTAATGAAAATGCATTGCTCTTGTTGAATAAACTGATTTTGTCCCCTGCATTTTGCCTGTTTGCACCTTTGAGATCAAACGAACCATCACGACCCCTGCTCTGTATTAATAGTGGATTGTGACACCAGCCAGACCTGTTACATGGTCCCTTGCTTCCATGGTGGCCTCACAGGGTCACCATGATCTCCTTGATTCCATGAGTCCCTCTAGTGTCACAATATTCTCCTTGCTTCACATTGGCCCTGTGCTTCCATAATTTCTTGCAGTGTCACCATGGTCCCTGGGCTCCATGTGGCCCCACTGTGTCACAATGGCTCCTTGGTTCTCTGGGCCCCACAGCTTCATCACTGACCCTTGGTTCCATAGGGGTCCTGATTTTCACACTGGTCGCCCTGATTCCATGAGGCACCAGAGTGTCACAATGGTCTCTTTGGTTCCATGAGGTTCCGCAGTGTCCCCATGGTCACTGTCAGAGGCTGGATGAGATCACTCAGCTTCCAGAAAAGGAACCACAAAGATGCATCCAGACTTGGGGGAGGAGCCCTACCTGTTTGCAGGGAGTATGCAGAAGATTTCTGCTTGGTGAAAGTTTTGTGTAGCTTTTACAGTTTGTAAAGTGAAGTGTGTGTCACTCAGAAATTCAAGGCTTATCTCCCTTCAGTCTGCTCTCAAGGCCAGATGTTCATGGTCAGCTGGGAATTCCACCTCCCTGGCACCAGAGAGAACTCAGGACAGGACAGATGTCCGGCCTGGGTTATCTCAGCAATTCCTGAGAGGGGGAAGATGCCCTGAGTGATGGCCCAGCTGATGGACAGAACAGATGAGCTCTGCTGGGCCATAGGGGAAGTCCTGCTGCAGGAACCTCATGGAACCAAGGCTCTGTTGTGACATTGTGATGGCTCCTGGAACCAAGGAGACCCTGGTGACACCAGTGAACCTCATGGAACCAAGGGTCTGCTGTGACATTGTGATGGCTCCTGGAACCAAGGAGACCCTGGTGACACCAGTGAACCTCATGGAACCAAGGCTCTGTTGTGACATTGTGATGGCTCCTGGAACCAAGGAGACCCTGGTGACACCAGTGAACCTCATGGAACCAAGGGTCTGCTGTGACATTGTGATGGCTCCTGGAACCAAGGAGACCCTGGTGACACCAGTGAACCTCATGGAACCAAGGCTCTGTTGTGACATTGTGATGGCTCCTGGAACCAAGGAGACCCTGGTGACACCAATGAACCTCATGGAACCAAGGGTCTGTTATGACACTTGGGAACTACAGAGACCATTGCTGAGGAACCAAAACGTCCATTGTGACAGATCAAGGTCTGATGGAACCCAAAAGAGCATTGTGACACCGTGGGGCCCCATGGACCCAAATCTCCATTGTGACAGTGCAGAACCTCATGGAACCAAGGGGCCTTTGTGACACAGCAAGGCCTCAGGAGTCCAAAGGATTCAAACATTCCTTGAAGGGTTCTGGCTTGGATGAAGGGGAACATCCTGGGTGGCACCTTAAGCTTGGCACACACCTGAGGAATGTGACTGTTTTCAATGGGGAAAGCTTGGAGTTTTAGATTCTTCAAAAATAGAAAAAGGAAAAACTCCTGTTTACCTGAGTGCAGCCAGTTCTCCAAGCAAAGCAGGTCCCAGGTGAGTGAGGACAGACAGGATGGGGTTGGGCAATGTGCAGCAAGGTTGTCCACACTGGGTCAGACCTCAAGGCACAGCTTCTGTGAGCAGGCCAGACCTCCTGAGGGGAGACCCTGCATCAATATCAACCACAAAAAGCTTCCATAAAGAGAATAGAAATATAACACACTCTTTAAAATACAAATGTATATTTCTAAGAATCTCTTTGAATTATTTCTCCATAATCGCAGTAGAATGAACTTCACCAGAGCAGAGGGAAATCAAGGCAGAGCCATGGTTTGTCAGGACTTGCTGGATCCCAGTCAGCCCCGTGGTGCATTTGGTGCTGAGCCCTTGAACCTCAGGGCCTGAGAGGAGATTGCACAAACCTTTCCAGGAGTCCAAATCAGAAGAAAAACCCAAAGTGTCTCAAAGCATTAATGGGTCCCACTGAGGTCCATCCCCAACACAGGCTCCTCATGGACTGCTTGCAGGAGAGAACTGGATGCCAGGATTGCCCAAAAACCCCTCAGATAGTCAGAGAAGAAAGGAAAATCCAAAGTACCTTTGAAACACTGAGTATCTCAAAATATTAATCAACCCCACCGAGTGTCAATACAAAGCTCTCAAGGGACTCGTTAAAGCAGATAATTGGGGCCATGATTGCATAAACTACTAAAAGAGTTGGTGTCAAAAGGGAAACTCCAAGTACCTTAAAAAACCTGAAGTACCTTGAAGCAGTAATGAGCCCCACTGAGTGTTGTTACTGACAAAGGCTCTCAAGGGTCTAATTAAAGGAGATAATTGGAGGCCACGATTGCACAAAGTTCTCAGAGACTCCAAGGAAAAAGCAAAACCCAAAGTCCTCTGAAAAACCTGCAATCCCTGGGAGCATGAAGGAGCCCCCAGGGCCATTCCTGACCAAGGCTCCCCAGGGACTCGTCCCAGCACATCCCTGAGGCCACTGGGATGTGGGGGGATGCTGAGGGCAGGACAAGGGGTGACAGTGCCCAGCCTTGCTGGGGCTGTGCCAGGAGGCCCCAGTGGCTCAGGACAAGGTGTCTCCTCCCAGCCCTTGGTGGCACAGACCCTGCTGTGCCCCAGGGCACCAAGACTTGGCTTCTCTTTGTCCCCACCTGTCATCTCTGCCTCCAATTTCCTGCTGTGACTGGAAACTGGGGACACTTTCTCAGTTATGTCCCTCAGTGGGACCCATGAACAGTATCAGAAACTTTGGAGTTCAATTATGGCTGAATTCTTGAGAGGTTTCCTAACAAACCATGCCTCTGCCTTGATTTCCCTCTGGCCTAGTGCAGTTCGTTAGGAAGGTTTCCTACTACACTTATGGAGAAATATTTTAAAGAGATTCTTAGAAATACACATTTGTATTTTAAAGGATGTATTTTATCACTGTTCTCTTTAGAGCAGATGTGATTGCAGCATTTTGTGAATGATATTGATCCAGGGTCTCTCCCCAGGAGGTCCTGCCTGCTCACAGAAGCTGTGCCTTGATTCTGACCCAGTGTGGACAACCTTGCTCCACATTCCCCATCCCCATCCTGTCTGTCCTCACTCACCTGGGACCTGCTTTGCTGGGAGAACTGGCTGCACTCAGGCAAAGAGGGTTTTTTCCTTTTTTTCTTTCAGTTTTGAAGCAATCTAAAACTCCTAATTTCCCCCACTGAAAACAGACACACTCCTCAGGTGTGTGCCATCCCAAGGTCCCACCAAGGAGGTTCAGCTCCGGGGATCGGCGCTTCGGGGGCGGTGCCTGCAGTCGGCGCCATCTTTCCTTTCTGCCTCTAACTCCCATCATGCCCCGCGGCCCCATAGAGCCCTATTGGAGCTAAGACTACAATGCCCATCATGCCCCACGCTCCAGAGAACCCTCCCGGTATCCGCTCCCCATATGTCCCATACATGCCCCCCGGACCCTCCAGGATCCGCAATTGCCCCCTCAGGGCCCATTCTTGACCACCCAAAGACGTCCCCAGATCCCCTTAATGCTCCCAACCCCATAGATTCCCCTTACAGCTATTTCTGGGAATTCATCTCCTGCCCTCCCCAGCGAGCTCAAAGCACCTCATAACCCAGTCCCACGCCGAAAACTCCTGCCCTGCCCGGTGCCCTAAAGAGTCAGGTTAGAGCTCCCCAGGCTCCCCTCAAGTCCTCCTGACTCGTATACGTTCCCCCCTGAGGAGCTGAAGCTGCCACTCAGAGGCAAACGTGTTTCTCAAGTGCCTTCCCAGAGCCCCAAACTAGCCATAAGAACCACTTCCGGGACTACAGCTCCCATGATGCTCCGCTGTCCCGGTAAAACGCCATTCTAACCATGCCTTCAACTCCCATCGTGCCCCGCGCCCCTCAAAGACACACTGCAGCTGTGCCTACAACTCCCGTGATGCTCCACGGCTTCATTAAACCTTATTATACCCGCGACTACAACTCCCATAATACCCCGCGCCCCAGAGAGCCCCCTTAGAGCCCCCGAGTGCCCGTCCGGACCCCGAATGGCCCCAGATTCCCCTCCCTGACCGCCAAGGCCTCGCTGAAACAGCCAGGTAACATCCGAAGCCCAGACTTTCCCTCAGGATCTCTAAGTTCTCTGTTAGTGCCCACTCGATGTTCCCAAGTGTCCTCCCGTCCTCAACTTCCTTCTAAATTCTTTCCCCAGACTCAAAATTGCCACGAATGTGCCCCAGAAATGTCTCCCTGGACCCGAAGTGTCCCCCTAGATCCTGCTGGAGAAAAAGATGATAATAAAGGTGACAAAATGACTACAATTATTATAAATTAACAAATATTACAAATTATCAAAAAGAGGGAGAAATAAATAATCAATAAAGCTTATTTAATTAATGAAGGAAATTGTGTTACTTAGAACCATTGGCCAATGATTTTTTTGGTTGCTAATAATGGAGTTTTATTATAAATATAAAAATTTGGTTATAAAAATATAGAACAGTAATTTTATAAATAAGAAAAATATAGTTGTATTTTAATATTTAAGGACATTTTTAATTGAAAAATAAATTTATGAGGTTTTTCTTCTACTTTGGGTTGTCAGTCAAAGGTGGGTGATATCATGACACAGTTATGATGGGGGTGAGGAGCAGGTTGTCCAAACAGGGCCAGCCAGCAAGGGGCTCATTCTTCTCTGTGCCCAGAGCTCCTAAGGAGACATTCAGCATCAAGATCACTCTGGAAATGCTTCTATCTGTCATGAATGTCGTTCTATTTGTACAATTTATCAGACAACAAGATTAAATTTTCCGGCAATTTTTTTAATAGTAGCAATTGTATATAAATGAATACAATCAAAATATATTGGATATGTGTATTTGAATATATTAAAAATTTGGCAGTTAGTAATTTAGTATAATTGAGGTTCTTATAAAGCATAAGCAAAACCAACTGGGGGTACGGGGAGGGGCTCGCCCTTCCTCACATACTGAACAATCAAGGCCAAAAATCCCACTTATCTACTATATGCTAATACATATTAATACAGAAGTTTCTAGAAAATTCCTCCAAGTTTCTATTCCTAAAATCTACATCACTATGTGTACAGCGCATGCTCTACTAATGGGTTAGGAGGTCTCTCATCCTTTTGAGGGTCTTATTTCCAATGAAGGCTCATCATCTTCATCAGTGACCAAGGTGAGACCTGCAGGTAGCACAGGTGCACTGTGTGACTGAGCAGATGTTTTCCATAACAAGACTTTAATTGAGTCCTATGCCTGGAATCATCCCATTTTGGCCCATTTCAAGGTCAAAACTTTCTATTTCTAGATGCTGCTTGTCAGACTATGCCCTTCTACTATTCCGTTTCAACATCTGGAGATTTGTCTCATATTTGTCTCACATTTCTTTTTTTTGGCTTTGTAACAATTATTTTCTATTGATATGAATACAATTTTGTTAATGTAGTTACAATTCAGTTAGCATGAATCACATTTGTCACATACATACACATCTGTGAGACTTTCCTGTCCAATCATTATCCATCCCAACCCTGGCACATCCCAAGTCCAGCAATTTCCATCCACAGAAAGCCAAAACTCGGCAATTCCCCGGTTCTGGCACCAGCACTGCTCAGATCTGGTGATTTGTGGGTGCCAGGACTGCAGATGCAGCAGATTGTTGACGCTGGCAGTGCCCAGGTCTGGCGTTTGCCAGCGTCGGTGCCGCCCAGAGCCGTCAGTTTCCTGCTGCTGGGGCCCTCGGGGGTTCTGGCTGAGCAGGAAAGGTGAGCCTGTGCCGGGAGCTTTTCTTGGCTGGAGCAAAGGCTGGGCACGCAGAGACCTTCCTGGCACTGTGCCCGGGGCCAGCAGGGATTGTGCTGCTGGAGCCCACCCTAAATTTCTTCTGTCAGGCAGCTTTAGGACATGGAGGAGCCAGAGCAGACACTCAGCTTTCTGGATTCATCCAGAAGAATCCTGTGTGTGCAGCAGCCTGGGAACAGGGTTTACATGCCAGGGCGGGCAATTCAGAGCCCTTTTCTCCCCCATGGGCTGAGGGTGTGGCACTTGCCATTTGAAAGGGATCTGCAGGTGCCAAAGGGGCCGTTTTCAATCTGCTGAGAACAGTCGGAACTGAGAGCCTGTCCTAAACCTGCTTTTCCTGCAAATGTACTCAAGGAATTCTCTGTTTTTGCAGTCTCAGCACCTGTGTGCATGCAGGTGTACGGAGTGAAGGGTGGAACGGGTCTATTGGGGACAGATGTTCTCCTTCTCTAGTGGTTTTGGTTTTGTTTTTGTTGTTCTTGTTGGATTTGTTTGTTTTCTTGGATGGGTTTGATTATTACAGTTTATAATTTTAAATTTTGTTTTACTTTTTTAATCATCTCCTCGTGGCAGCTGTGGGCAGAGCTCTGTAGCTGTGTGTGACACTTGTGTGTGGCACAGTGAAGGTGTCCAGGGGGGCCTTGCCCGAGCTGTGTGCAGAGGAATCCCCATCAGGCCAGGCTGGGGGTGCTCCGTGGCCGGTGCCTTGCGTTGACTGGAAGCTGCCATGGAGCGTCTCCAGGGATGGAAGGTTGGGGCTGCCAGGGCTGTGGTGTCACAGACAGGGGAACGCTGGGGCTGCCACAGCTGCCGTGTCCCAGAGAGGGGAATGTTGGGGTGCCCTGCTCCTGGCCCGGCCCCAACAGCTCTGCCAGCTCCTCTCAAGGACACAAAGGCTGAGCCAAAGGGTGAGAATTGCGGGAGGGGCTGAGCTGGGAGGGACCCGGTGCGATCATGGAGTCCAGGGCCCGGCCCTGCACAGACAGCCCAGCAAGGTGAGGCTGTGCATCCCTGGGAGAGGTGTCCAAAGGCTCCTGGAGCTGTGTCAGCTTTGCAGCTGGGAGCATTTTTTGGGGATCCTGGTCAGTGATGGAGGATCATTTGGTAGGAGGAAGGAAGGGAGGAAGGGAGGGAGGGAGGGAGGGAGGGAGGGAGGGAGGAAGGAAGGAAGGAAGGAAGGAAGGAAGGAAGGAAGGAAGGAAGGAAGGAAGGAAGGAAGGAAGGAAGGAAGGAAGGAAGGAAGGAAGGAAGGAAGGAAGGAAGGAAGGAAGGAAGGAAGGAAGGAAGGAAGGAAGGAAGGAAGGAAGGAAGGAAGGAAGGAAGGAAGGAAGGAAGGAAGGAAGGAAGGAAGGAAGGAAGGAAGGAAGGAAGGAAGGAAGGAAGGAAGGGTTATGAATGTTATTCTATTTATCCAATTTATCAAACAACAAGATTAAATTTAGCAGCAGATTTTTGATAGTAATTTTTATAAATTTATACAATCAAAGTATTTGAGATGAATAGAATCAAAGTAAAGAACACACATATTTCAGGATATGTAAAATTTAAGAGTAAGTAATTTAGTATAATTGAGGTTCCTATAAAGCATAAGCAAAACTGACTGGGGGTACAGGGAGGAGCTCGCCATTCCTCTCCTACCAAAGCATCAAGGCTAACAATCCCACTTATATACTGTAGGCTACAGAAGTTTCTAGAAAACTCCTCCTAGTTTCTATTCCTAAAATCTACGTCACTATGTTCTTTGTGCATGCTCTACTAATGGTTAGGGGTCTCTCAGCCTTTTGAGGGTCTTATTTCCGATGAAGGCTCATCATCTTCATCAGTGTCTGCTGTGTAACCTTGCAGGTAGCACAAGCGCCCTAAGCTTGTTTTATATAACTAAGCATAAGTTCCCACAATAAAATTAAGTCCCATGCCTGGAATCATCCCAATTTGACTCCTTTCAAGGCTGAAACTTTTATTTCTACATGCTGCTTATCAGACCTATGTCCTTCTACTATTCCCTTCCAACATCCTTCTTCAACTCCCAACATCTGGAAGATGTCTTTTGCCCTGTCTCACCCATCTCCCCCCTCACTCTGTAACAATTGTCTTCTATTGATCTAAATACAATTTTGCTACTATAGTTACAATTTAATTAGCACGAATCACATTTCTCACAATTCCCTCATTTCTCTTTTTGATCATATTGATTTGTGCTCTAAAAAGTTGTTGCTTGGTATTCTCTATGTTCCTTCATACTAGCCTCCAATTTTTCTAATATTTATCATGCTACATTCAGATTTTCACACTCCTTCTCACATTTTATTAACATTTCTCATGCCATGTGAGGTTTCAGAAGGACCTCCGGGTGCCTCCTGTGCACCCACACTGTCGGGCCTATTCTTCTTTTATGTAAAAGCAAAGCTGTTAATAGTTGCTGTAAAGTTATTTATTGCAGAAGCACATCAGTCTCAAAAGCAAATACAAGGCAAGGCAAAGCAATGGCATAAAGCAATGGCAAAGCTGCAGTGGCAAAATGCAATGGCAAAATGCACATGGCATAAAGCCATGGCATAGAGCCCCAGCTCTCCCTGATGCATGTTCTTTTATAGAAACTTTCCAACTAGCTAAGACACAAACTCGGACCACTATTCCTTAACCTATTAGAATTCTGGTTTCTTAGCATGCCAGGCTGCGTATAGACTACGTTCATGGCCTATCTTGTTCTAACTGAAAAATGTAAGCAATATTCTTAACTCTAACTCTATTATGTCTGAAGCTAGGTTCTTGGAGCCTCTAAGGAAACACTAGCATGTTTTTCAACCTTCACTAGAACATGTACTACTTTTCAGGCATCTAAGTCCTTTTGCTTACTAAAAGCACTTAGAATTTATTCCATTTACTTACTTATTTTCTCTCTCTCTTATGTTACAACTTAAATTTTCACTTCTGCCTTATAGGTGAGAGGCCTAATATACTTCAATCCATCTAAAGGTTTCAACTCAATCCCTGCATTCTGATCTCTCCCTGAAGGATTCAGAGACTCCTGACTTACTGACTCCAACAATGCCAGGGTATTCTCTTTGCATTCGGTCACCATTTTCTCATTCTCTCCCTCAAGTCCGAGTGGATCGTGCTTTTAGTACCATCGAGAAATTTACTTTCCTTTTTGCTGTTGATTCTGGATCCATGGGCATGGCTGTAAGTAGCATTCCTGGAATTATTGAGTGGATTACTCTAATTAGATGGGGTATCATGAAAGGCAGAAACAATAGTCCTAAACCAAAACATAATAGCATGAATCCCAATTTTTTCCCCCACACAGCCCCCAAAAAGTTTATCCCCCCAATCAGCTTTCAGGATAGAATTCCGTTTTTGAACTGGTACATGTGCCACTCTTTTAATTTCATCAGCAAGTTTTGTGATGGCCTCCCTGTGATCATCTGTTTCCACACAGCACTCAGATTCATTAAACCTCCCACAAACTCCTCCTTCTTCTGCCAGCAGATAATCTAGGGCAATTCTCTTTTGATATACAAATGCTCACATTTGTGAATGCTGTTTGGCCAACAACTTTAAAGTGTCTGCTGTATGGTTTGAGATGACTTCCACTACTGCCTGGAGCCTTATCAACCAATTTAGTAGGTAAATTGGAGTTCTATATCCCCAAGACCCATCCTGAGCCCAAGTTGCAGGTTCATAGTGTGCTATAATTCTTTCTGCAGGCCATTCTTCATCTTTCCATTTTTTGGTTTCCTCCCGCCATTGGAAAGTCGAGATTTAATTCTCTTTTTTCTCTTTCTGAGGTTTCATAAAGTGGTGTTCCTAGTATATTACCCTTAGACCTTGGTATGACAAAGAAGGAGGGCCATAGAACTCCTAAGGTACAAGTTCCTTCCCACTTTCAGGGTAGTTCACTGTATGCTCGTTGCCCACAAATCCAGTATATTCCATCAGGGGCTTTCCATCTGTTTTCTGTGCTTTCTGGTTGTTCCCAATAAGATTTTAAGTCTTTTATAGATTGGTAGGGATTAGCTCCAGGACTGCTATGCCAGCAAAAATCAGTTTGATTATTCCACTCACAATCCATTTCTTTCGCTATTCCCCAATATCCAGTAGGACTCTTGGGTCGCCAGGTCTTTGTGTTATTGTCTGAATTGACTACTAAAGTAGATAGGCAAGGAGTATATCCTACCACTTCAGTGTATTTTCTCCCTTCCTGAGTTATACAAAATGTTCCAATTACTGGATGACTCAGGACCCAACCCTCAGGCTGTTTTAATGTCTTAGAAATTTGTGTATGATTCCATTTTAAAAATTGTTCTGGAGCTAAACCCTCACCTCTCCATGGCCATCTTTCAGCCATTCTGAGTCCTCCACAAACAAAACATTTAGATAATCCCAATTCTGTGGCAATTTCTTCCGTCTGATCTGCAAACAGATTTTTATTTGAAGTTGGCAAATCCCAGTCGCTAATGTGCTGTTTTAATTGTTTATACAGCTCATCCAGCTCCTCTAACTCTTTCCCTCTGATCTTTTTCCTATCCTTCATTGTTTCTTTTTTGTTTTCCTATTAATTTTCTCTTTGGCCCTTTTCCTTTTCATCCTTTTTAAAACACAAGAAATTTTCATATCTAGGACAAAGTTGATCATTGTTAGGATAAGGAGCTCTCCCACTGAATCCCAAATTCCTTCTCACCCAATACAATTTTGGAATTTTCACACAAAATTCTAAGAAACTGCTACAATCGTAACCAGCAGCACTAACATGTGACTGTGCCACAAAAACTGATTCCATCTTATCCTTGACCAACATGGAATGATTGCATTTGTCACAGGGATCAGGAATGGTTCGTTTCTTTACTGCTGGCTCTTGTGCTGCTTGTTGTCTTGGAATTTGTTCCTGCATGGCTTGTTCTCTTCTGATCCATGCAGTCTTATGGCTTTGGCCAGTTGCCAGGGGTATTATTGTAAGCACAATGAAAAGAATCCTCAGGAATTTTAACTTTCTACCCGTCTCAAGGCCCCTTGGATTGCAACCAAGGGCAGAGATGTCCATCTTCTTGGTAGCAAAGCTTTTATCCTGGGATTTGTCTCTTTTTGGCATCCTTGGCCTCATAAAGCTCATATAAAGCCATTTTAGCTTTTTTTCTTCCAAAGATGGCATCAATTATTTGTAGTTCTGCAGCACTGCCCTATCTCTTTCCCTAGATTGATCAGCTATTTTTCCTAATCCACTAAAGCTCCGGAGATATGCCAACTATAACAAAATTTGTTTTCACACTGCTTCAGTTTGTTTTACTGGTCTTTTTCTGCTTTGAATTCAGGGATGGTAGTTAAATATTTGTCACCATCAATAGATACACTCACGATGCCAATCAGCTGCTGAAACAAATCTATGACGTGGCACATAGATTTCTTCTCCACAGCAATTGTCATTTATAATACACTGGTCTATAATATTATGGATTGTTTGTTCTTTAGTCTGTACAAAAGCTAATATGGCGAGGAGTAGTTGGTCTTGGTTCTCTATTAGTTGAATTGCTGCAAAAAAGGTCCCATTTTCTTGTCTCAATGGTTAAGCATAAAGGTAATTGAAAATCTTTCTGTTGTTAGCTGTCCATATACACAATCTAAACAACTTCAACAAATCAATTGTCTCTCTTTTTCTTTTGCCCTATTTACCCTCCACCATTAATTAAAACACCAGGTACAAACAATACAAATCCAAGGGCAGCGTTCTAAGCCATGATTATTACATTCCCAATGTGTTAATTGTTGTAGGGCCTCCTCAATAATGGGTGTTACAAGTCTCTTTTTCTGGAGTTGCAGCTCCTCAAATGAATCAGTTAATGTTGACCATCAGAAGCTCCTGAGAAACTTTTCAATCCATCTGGGCTTTTCCCACTGATCAGGGAGGCGTCTGATTCTTTCCCATGGGCGCTGCTCAGCCTCCGAATGCAATGAGGTTGCAGTTGGCAGCCAATGCAGGATGTCTAAATGACAACCATGTACTTCTCAAAACAACTTCAATTGATATTTCAAGCAGTTACACCATACAATAATATCTCTCCTGTTATATATTATATCTCCCCCTTTTATCCCAAGATACAATGATTTTATGTCAACTTCTTATAGACTGTAGCTTTTGGCACCAAGTACTCCTTTCCACCTAATCATGAATTTATTTCAATTTCTCTATGTTTTTGAATCTGGATGGAAATTTAATCAACTTATAAATTTCCTTTGTAGTTTGATTTTTAGGTCTCCTGGTGCTGAAATAACTTTCCAGTCTTTACTTTGTATCATTTTTTTTACTAGTGAAGCATGAATCCAGCCTTTTTCTGCCGTTTGGACTGCTGCTTCTGTGGTTAAAAGAACCAGAAATGGTCCCTCCCATCGAGGTTCTAAACTTTCTCCTCTCCAGCATTTTATCAACACATACTGTCCTGGTCGGATAGAATGTATTGGAAAATCGAGAGGAATTATTTGAGCTAAAATGCCTTTCTCTCTTAATTCCCTCAAATTGTGATGGTTGTAAGATACCCCTGGATGGTTTTGTCCCTGACTAGAGAGGGATCCATTGTCATGCCCTGGGGGTAAGGCAGTCCATATAACATCTCATATGGTGAGATCCCAGTTTTGGAGTGGGGCTTGGTTCTTATATTTAACAGGGCTAAGGGAAGGCATCTGGTCCATGGTAATTTGGTTTCTATCATTAATTTAGTTAGTTGTTGTTTAATAATTTGGTTCATCCTTTCAACTCATCCTGAGCTTTCAGGATGCCATGGGGTATGATATTCCCAGGTAATTCCTAGTGCTTGGCTTAAACTGTTAATTATTCTCGAGGTAAAATGAGTGCCCGGATCTGAATCAATAACTTGTACTAATCCAAATCTTGGAATAATATGCTCCAACAAAATTTTGGTTACCATTTGAGCTGTGGCCCGAGCTGCAGGAAATTCTTCTACCCACTGAGTCAACTGATCTACTATAACCAGCAGATATTTCCACCTGCCTATTTTAGGTAATTCAGTGAAATCAACTTGGATCTTTTTGAATGGCCAATAGGCTGTCCCATGGCCTCCAGAGGGAGAATTCCTCAACATCTTTTTGTTCATCTTCTGACATGTGAGACATCCTTGTGTGATTTGTTTCCCAATTTCAAATATTCCCATACACCTATAAAATTTTAATAATTGATCACAAAGTGCCCTTGTGCCCCAGTGAGTTCTTCAATATAAGTTGTCCAGGATCTGTTGGGCTATGGGTTTTGGGACTACTTTTCCACCATCAGGTAGAATCCATTCTCCTGCCTTCAGGGATGGCCCTAGCTCCTTTGTAGCTTCTACCTCTGTTAAAGAAAAGTATGGTGTTTGTGTTTCTGTCTCCTTAAAAGTCATAATTACACTGTTGTTTTCCCTTAAGGCAGCCTTTTTTGCTTCATCATCAGCCAAATTGTTTCCTCTTATTTTAATGTCTTTCCCCCTCTGGTGTCCTTTTACATGTGCAACTGCTATCTTTTTCGGACATTTTAAAGCCTCAAGTATTTCACTTACTAATCCTTAATGTATTAATACTTTTCCTTGGGTGTTTCTTTCCAGATCTTTCCAAAGCTATGCACAATCCCAAAAGCATGCTTCGAATCCGTATATATGGGTCTCTCTTGATGCTTTAATAACAACAATGCATGGAGTAATGTATAAAGTTCACAGGCTTGTGCTGACTAGGACGAGCTAAGGGAAGCAGATTCTTTTACTTCTAATTTTTCTCCACTAATTATAGCATACCCAGATTTTCTTTTCCCATTTACTACTCGTGATGATCCATCAATAATTTTTCTCCTGTTCGCTGTTCATATTCTCTTAAATTTGGATGTATTTTTGTTTCTATCTCTATGACTTCCATGCAATCATGTATTATTTTTCCCCTGGGTCCCCATACAGAAACTGGACTGGGCTTTGTACGTTTGCCACTCTCAACTCTAATTCTGGAGAGGTTATCAAGTTAGCCTCATATTTTAATATTCCACTTTCTGTTAACCATTTTTCAGCCTTTTGAGCAAGAATTCCTCTCATGTTATGGGGGGTGTATACTTCCAGTGGTGCCACAAAAGTTATTTTTCGAACCTCTTCTACTAACAATGCCGTTGCTACAAGAGCTTGTAAACATGTTAGCCAGCCCTTGGAACTGGATTGAGCAACTTAGAATAATATCCCACTGGCTTTCTGCTTCCTGCCCAATCCTGAGTCACTACTCCATAAGCTCTTTGATAGGTTGTTGTCCTGGTTTTGGGCAAATTCGGGGGAAAACCTCCAGAAGGAGCCCCCAGACAGCAAACCCCACGACTCCTCCCCCCCACCCCACCGGGTTCGGGAAGAATTTCCTTGGAGAAGAGTGGGAGAAAAAACCTGTTTATTTAACAAGCAAGACACTCCCCAGCACAGGGAAGAAAGACAACACCAGCTGACAAAAAAAACTCTTTCACCGTTCTGAAGGGATGACAAACTCAGTCTCTCTGGCGAGTGGTCGCCCAGTTATCAGTCTCTGGCGCTTGGGAATGGCTGCTGCAGGTGACAGAGTGTAGACTCCCGGTGTTTCTTGGGGTTTCCCAGGTCCCCGTCTGGAACAGGTTCAGATGGTATCCAGGAGAGGGAGGGGACGGGGTGGAAGAGAAAACAGTCCAGGGAAAAAGTTGGACTGCTTAGCTGAACTAACTAATAAGAAAAAAAAGCAAGGGCAAAGCGAAGGAAAGAAAAAGAGGCAGAAGCGAGCAAGCAGGCAAGCAAGCAGGCAAGCAAGCAGGCAAGCAAGCAAGCAAGCAAGCAAGCCGAGCTAAAACCTCTCCTAAACATAGACCATGGGGGAGGTGAGCCGGCTGATAACAAGACAAAACAAAGCTTCACTCTCAGAGTCAGTCCTGGAAGCACAGGACATAATACCAAACATAATCAGGACACACGATTGGAGATACAAACACCATAACATCACCCTAGGACATTCCACCCCTTATCTCCATATCGTGAACATACTAAACAGCATGTAAAAACTTCAGCAAGTAGAAATTTCCATCTTTCACTTACTCGGACACATTTTCTTCCATCTCACTTGCTCAAACCTTCGACACTTACACATTTCCTTCTATCTCACTTGCTCAGACCTTTGACACTTACATATTTCCTTCTGTCTCATGCTGCCTCACCCCACAATCAGATCTCCCTGAGGCACACATCGTGTTGTTCCATCTCTCTGCATTACCCACCATGTACAACCTGGTCCTTGAGCAAAGACAATCCCACGAATGGGTTTGTCTGTACTCGGGGCAGAATTGATCCAAACTGCCTTCCCTAACAAACCTCTGATATGTGCCACTGGGACTTTGTCTCCATCTACTATATTCAGGGACTCAGACTGGGCAGGGCCCGCTCGGTTGGTGGAACCCCGGGTGTTAACTAACCAAGTGGCCTTTGCTAAATGCTGCTCCCAGTTTTTGAATGATCCCCCACCCAATGCTCTCAAGGTGGTTTTTAACAGTCCATTGTACCTTTCCACTTTCCCTGCAGCTGGTGCATGGTAGGGGATATGGTACACCCACTCAATGCCATGTTCCCTAGCCCAAGTGTTGATAAGGCTATTCTTGAAATGAGTCCCATTGTCTGACTCAATCCTCTCAGGGGTGCCATGCCTCCAAAGGACCTGCTTTTCCAGGCCCAGGATGGTGTTACGGGCTGTAGCGTGAGACACAGGGTAGGTCTCCAACCATCCAGTGGTGGCTTCCACCATGGTCAGTACATAGCGCTTGCCTTGGCGTGTCTGGGGCAGTGTGATGTAGTCAATCTGCCAGGCCTCTCCATACTTGTACTTGGACCACCGCCCCCCATACCAGAGGGGCTTCACCCGCTTGGCTTGCTTGATGGCAGCGCACGTCTCACAGTCATGGATAACTTGAGAAATACTGTCCATGGTTAGATCCACCCCTCGGTCTCGTGCCCACTTATATGTGGCATCTCTGCCCTGATGACCTGAGGCATCATGGGCCCATCGAGCCAGGAACAACTCTCCCTTGTGTTCCCAATCAAGGTCTATCTTCGACACCCCTATCTTTGCAGCCTGATCTACCTGCTGATTGTTTTTCTGCTCTTCATTAGCCCTACTTCTGGGAACATGGGCATCTACATGGCGAACCTTCACAGGTAATTTCTCTAACCGGGTAGCGATGTCTTTCCACTCTTCGGCAGCCCAAATTGGTTTTCCTCTACGCTGCCAGTTAGCCTCTTTCCATCTCTCCAACCATCCCCACAGAGCATTGGCTACCATCCATGAATCGGTATAAAGGTAAAGCTTTGGCCACTTCTCTCTTTCAGCAATGTCTAAGGCCAGTTGAACCGCTTTGAGTTCAGCAAGTTGACTGGATCCACCCTCTCCTTCAGTGGCCTCTGCTACCCGTCGCGTGGGGCTCCATACGGCTGCTTTCCACCTCCGATTCATCCCCACAATGCGACAGGAACCGTCGGTGAATAGAGCATAGCGTGTTTCCTCTGCTGGCAGTTGGTTATATGGTGGAGCTTCTTCAGCCCGTGTCACTGGTTCTTGTTCCTCATCTGTGACACCAAAACTTTCACCTTCAGGCCAATTTGTAATTACTTCCAAAATCCCAGGGCGATTCAGTTTTCCAATCCGGGTGCGCTGTGTAATGAGGGCAATCCACTTGCTCCATGTAGCACTGGTGGCATGGTGGGTTGAGGGAACCTTTCCTCTGAACATCCACCCCAGCACTGGCAGTCGGGGTGCCAGGAGGAGTTGTGCTTCTGTGCCAACCACCTCTGAGGCTGCTTGGACCCCTTCGTAGGCAGCCAAGATCTCCTTCTCTGTTGGGGTGTAGTTAGCTTCAGACCCTCTGTAGCTCCGACTCCAAAATCCTAATGGTCGGCCTCGAGTCTCACCAGGCACCTTCTGCCACAGGCTCCAGGACAGACCATGGTTCCCGGCTGCAGAGTAGAGCACGTTCTTCACATCTGGTCCCGTCCTGACTGGGCCAAGGGCTACTGCATGAGCAATTTCCTGCTTTATCTGGGCAAAAGCTTGTTGCTGCTCAGGGCCCCAATGGAAATCGTTCTTCTTGCGGGTGACCAGGTAAAGAGGGCTCACAATCTGACTGTACTCAGGAATGTGCATCCTCCAAAAACCTATGGCGCCTAAGAAAGCTTGTGTCTCCTTCTTGTTGGTTGGTGGGGACATAGCTGTGATTTTGTTGATGACATCAGTAGGAATCTGACGCCGTCCATCTTGCCACTTCACTCCCAGGAACTGGATCTCTCGAGCAGGTCCCTTAACTTTACTCTTCTTGATGGCGAAGCCGGCTTCCAGGAGGATTTGGATGATTCTCTCTCCTTTCTTGAACACTTCTGCTGCTGTGTTCCCCCACACAATGATATCATCAATATATTGTAAATGTTCTGGAGCCTCACCTTTTTCTAGTGTGGTCTGGATCAGTCCATGGCAGATAGTAGGACTGTGCTTCCACCCCTGGGGCAGTCGATTCCAGGTGTACTGCACTCCCCTCCATGTGAAAGCGAACTGAGGCCTGCACTCTGCTGCCAGAGGAATGGAGAAAAATGCATTGGCGATATCGATAGTGGCGTACCACTTTGCTGCCTTGGACTCCAGCTCGTACTGCAGTTCCAGCATGTCCGGCACGGCAGCGCTCAGTGGTGGAGTCACCTCATTCAATGCACGATAGTCTACGGTCAGTCTCCATTCTCCTTCAGATTTACGTACAGGCCAGATGGGGCTGTTGAAGGGTGAGTGGGTTTTGCTGACCACCCCTTGGCTCTCCAGCTCACGGATCATTTTATGGATGGGAACCACAGCATCTCGAGTTGTTCTGTATTGTCGGCGATGCACTATGGAAGTGGCAATTGGTACCTTTTGCTCTTCTCCTTTCAGAAGTCCTACAGTACTTGGATTCTCAGACAGTCCAGACAAGGTGTTCAATTGCTGGATGCCCTCTGTCACCACAGCTGCTATCCCAAATGCCCACCTGAATCCTTTTGGATCTTTAAAATACCCCCTTCGGAGGTAATCTATGCCCAAAATGCATGGGGCCTCTGGGCCAGTCACAATAGGATGTTTTTTCCATTCATGTCCAGTCAAGCTCACATCAGCTTCCACCAAGGTAAAGTCCTGTGATCCACCTGTCACACCAGCAATAGAAACAGATTCTGCCCCCACATATCTTGATGGGACTAATGTGCATTGGGCACCAGTATCAACCAAAGCTTTATACTTTTGTGGTTCCGATGTGCCAGGCCAACGAATCCACACAGTCCAGAAGACACGATTTTCCCTCGCCTCTCCCTGGCTAGAGGCAGGGCCCCTCTAAGCCTGTTTATCCTTCTTTCCTTGGGCATATGTCTTAGAGGTTCCTTCAAGGGGATCAGATATATCATCATCATCATACTTGGCAGCTTGGCTACGGGCAACTGGAGCTGCTCTCCTTTTGGTGGAACTTCCTCTTTGGGTCTTGCCTTCCTTCAATTCACGCACCCGTTGTGCCAGAGCAGCAGTAGATTTTCCATCCCATCTCCTCATGTTTTCTCCGCAATCACGTAGGAAGAACCACAGCTCAGCTCGTGGGGTGTACCTCCTCTCCCCATCAGGGGAACGTCTGCGTTGGATACCAGGGCCTCTAATTTGTACTGCTGAGATTTGGAGAAGGTCCTCTTTAATCTCCTCCCTGAGTCTTTTATGATTCTCCTCTATCTTGTCTTCTAATTTCTGCAGACGTGTTTCCACAGCTGCAATTCTGGCATGTGTTGGGCCATGCACAGCATCTGCATATGCTCGGAGCTTCTTTGCCATATCAAGCACGGTCTCATCCCTCTCGTCCCGCTTCATTATTGCTAAAGCAGAAGCGTATTCATGGGGCCCAAGTCGTACAAGTTTTCGCCACATCACAGATGTACATGGTACCAAGTGTGGATTCCTAGTTGTTATGTCATCTGAGAAGATAATCTCTGCCACTGCCATTTCTCTCAGGCGTTGGATCCCTTGTTCTATCGTCTTCCAGTGGGTCTGCTGCATATAAAGATCATCTGCACACAGGTATCTTTGTGCTACACTGTCCAGGACCCGTGCCCAGAGGCTGTGAGGGTTAGGCCCTCTCATCATTCCTTGGTCGATGACAGGATCATGTGACAGGGATCCCAAATGCCTGGCTTCAGTGCCATCCAGAATTGTAGCCTCGCCTGCAGCATCCCAAAGACGGACCAACCAACTAATTATAGACTCATCAGGTCGTCGGGTGTAATCCTTTCTTAGGCCACGGAGGTCCTTTAGGGAAAAAGACTCAATATTGGCCTCTGATCTTTTACCAGTTGCTTTGACTCCTGGTTTTATGTCAGGAGGCGTCGAGGGTCCTTCTCCTGCATCATCATCATCATCATCATCCACTGGTCGATCAGTCTTGTCTGTGCACTTTCCACTTCTCGTGCTGGTAGCAACAGCCATTGGTTGAGGCTTACTGACAGGTTTAGCTGCTGGCTTAGGCTCACTGTCTGGTGTAGTTGTTGGCCTCGAGCCTGGGGTGTTGGCTGCAGCCTGAGTGACTGGGATAGTGGCTGATTTATCTGCCTGTCCCCCTTCCTCTGTCTGCTGCCCTACAGTATCTAGCAGGGTACGGTAAGCATATGCCAGGGCCCAGCTCACTGCAATGATCTTCTTCTCCTTAGAATTACCATGGCACTTCTCTTTCAGGTACTTTGCCACCTCAGCTGGGTTCTGAATTTGTTCACATGGAAAATCCCAGGATGTAGGGTCAGAAAATTCCTTTAAGATTTGGCCCATATCCTCCCATTTCCCACACCATTCAGGATTCCTCACGCCTGACTCTACTCTGGGGTCAGGGGTCTCAGCCCCTCTAGAAATCTCAGCTCTCATTCTAGAGAAAATGCAGACTGTATAGAGAAAGCTTACTATATTAAACACCAGAAAGATGGTCTCTTTAACACTCAGGGGGAACTGAACATTCTCTAATAGGGATGTAACAAATTCAGAGGAGAAGAAGGAGAACAAAGGCTGAAAAGCCTCATCCCCTGCTTCTCCTCTAACAAACTGAGTACACAACCACAACCAAGAACCATACATTCCTGGAACAGACTCCAGCACCTTTATAAATCTCCTGCAGGCCATTAAAACCAAGCCCAGCCCGATGGATATTTTGGTCAATGCCCCTCTACTACAGAAACTACGCATTAGGGACAATACCGGAGCTATTTCTGGATAAGCAAATAAACCCAGGGACCACAGAGGTATTAAGACCTCAAAAAACCCAAGGGACCAAAAACCCATGCAGGCCTCCACCCCAAAAGACATGAATTCCAACAACATAGCCAATAACTGCTCTATACCAACACAAAAGAATTTGAATCAAATTATTATTATTAGAACAGGGTTTTTTCCCACTTTCTCGAGCCCCGAGTTGGGCGCCAATATATTTGTCCTGGTTTCGGCCAAATTTGGGGGAAAACCTCCAGGAGGAGCCCCCAGACAGCAAACCCCACGACTCCTCCCCCCCCCCCCCACCCCACCGGGTTCGGGAAGAATTTCCTTGGAGAAGAGTGGGAGAAAAAACCTGTTTATTTAACAAGCAGGACACTCCCCAGCACAGGGAAAAAAAAACAACACCAGCTGACAAAAAACTCTTTCACCGTTCTGAAGGGATGACAAGTTCAGTCTCTCTGGCGAGTGGTCGCTCAGTTATCAGTCTCTGGCGCTGGGGATGACTGCTGCAGGTGACAAAGTGTAGCCTCCCGGTGTTTCTTGGGGTTCCCAGGTCCCCGTCCGGAACAGGTTCAGATGGTATCCAGGAGAGGGAGGGGACGGGGTGGAAGAGAAAACAGTCCAGGGAAAAAGTTGGACTGCCTAGCTGAACTAACTAATAAGCAGAAAGCAAGGGCAAAGCGAAGGAAAGAAAAAGGCAGAAGCGAGCAAGCAGGCAAGCAAGCAAGCAAGCAAGCAAGCAAGCAAGCCGAGCTAAAACCTCTCCTAAACATAGACCATGGGGGAGGTGAGCCGGCTGATAACAAGACAAAACAAAGCTTCACTCTCAGACTCAGTCCTGGAAGCACAGGACATAATACCAAACATAATCAGGACACACGATTGGAGATAGAAACACCATAACATCACCCTAGGACAGGTTCCTAAATGTCACAGGTCTCCTTGGTTCCATGTGGCCCTGCTGTGTCACCACAGCCCCTTGGTTCCAGGAGTTTCTGGGCTGTCAACAGTGGTTCCTTTGTTCCAATCAGGCACCGCTGTGTCACACTGCACCCTGGGTTCCATGAAGTTCTTCAGTGTCACAGTGGCCCCTTGGATCCATGCGGTCCCATAGTGTCACCATGGTCTCCTTGGATCTGCATTGTCATAAGGGACCATTGGTTCCATGTGGCCCGGCTGTGTCACAGTGATGTGGATTCCGTAATTGCCTTCAGTGTCACAATGGAGCCTTGTTTCTGTGAGGCTCTCAACTGTCACAATTGTCTCCTTGGTTCCATCAGCCCCCGCTGTGTCACAAGGGTCTCCTTGGCTCCATGAGGATACAAAAGCTTTGAATAAACACTGAGCAACACCTGCCTCACAAACCTGGGAACATCTGTCTGTATTGAAAAGAGGGGTTAAAGGTGAGAATGGCACCAGCAGCTTCCATCCACAACAGAGACCAGGGAAAGAACAGGGACAGAGAATTCAGCTGAAAGACTCAGAGAATTCTGTTTACAGAGATCATTTCTGGTTACTCTGTCCCTTGTAGAAAGGTGATATAATTCCAGGCAGCCTGTACTGAGCATGTGGTTCCTCAGTGGGGTTTTTTGTTCAGAAAACCTGCTCAGGCTTTTCCATTCTATCCTTATAAGCAGGAAAATTTCTCCTGGGCCTGTGTGCAGGCAGAGCCCTGAGGAGAGCAGATGGGACATGGTGCAATGGGCTGGGACACCCAGCTGCAGAACTCAGGGGACAAGGTTCTGCTGCAGGGCACAGGGATGTCAGTCCCAGGTGGGAGATGTCAGACATGGTGAGGCTGGGGGTGAGGAGCAGGTTGTCCAAACAGGGTCAGCCTGCAAGGGGCTTATTCTTCTGTGGGCCCAGACCTCCTAAGGAGACATTCAGCATCAAGACAACTTGGAGAATGATTCAATTACCTCTTCTCTGAGCTGAAAAGTAAAAAAAATTCCATTGATTAAAAACAAAAAATCATGAGGTGCACATTGAAATCTTCCTCATTAACAGAACTCTAAACTGACTCCAAACAGCTGCACAAGCCCTGGAGACTTGAAGAGAATTGAAGGAAGACAAGGAGCTCCTGAGGGCTTTCTGTATTTTGATCAGTCCCATGGTGGATTTGAGGCTGAGTCCAAGACTCTTAGGCACTGAGAGAAGGTTGAAGAAGTTGCTCCAGGAGTCAGAAGCAAAACTCCAAGTCCCTTGGAGCATCAGTGGCCCCACTGAGGGCAGGGAGTGCCAAAGGCTCCCCAGGGAGTGGTGAGAGCAGATCCTTGAGGCCAGGATTGCAGGAGCCCGAGGCTGTGAGCAGGGAACTGCAATGCTGAGCAAGGCCTGGGCTGGGTGGAGGAAGCAGAAAGGCCAAGGCCTGAGCCCAGGCCTGGGCCAGCAGGGCCTGTCCCTCACGGGGGGCTACTCGGGGCTGTTGCTGGGGCAGTGGGATGGCAGGGGCAGCAAGGACAAATGTCATCAGGCTGTGTGACACTCCAGATGCTCATGGAACCAAGGGCCAGTGTGACACAGCAGGGCCTGATGGAAACAAGAGGCCATAGTGAGCCTGCAGGGCTGGAACACCCCAGAACACTGAAATGCTGGCGGTGACCAAAGGTTCCTTTACTTGAGTTTGGTACAAAGGAGGAACCCCAGCCAGATATTCTCAAGAGGTCAAAATGACATAAAAATTTTGCTGGCAAAATATAGAAAATCAAGGAACTTTGGAAAAGGATTTAATACAACATCTAGTCAACATAAAACACTTATCATAGCAGTAACTTCATTAACTTTTCCCATTTTACCTTAGAAACATTTAAACACTTAAGATGTTGAGGTACCCAAAACTCTTCTATATAAAGAGCATTAGAAGAAAAGAGAGAGACAGAAAGACAGAAGCTCTATAGAAAGACACACACATGGCTCCCAGCCCCTGGGGTTCCAGTGTGGGTGAGACACAGACCCCAGGAGCAGGCAGGGTATGGACCATGGGCTGAGCACCTGCTCCGTGTTTTAAGCCCCTGGGCCTTCGTGGGCCTCCCCCAGGTGGGACTTGTGATTGCTGGGGCAATCAGAGCCTGGGTCAGCACCACCCCACTGTGTGACTGATTGACAGCTCATCCCCAGGTGTCTGGGACATTGATGTCATCCAGCCTCTGACAGCGACCATGGTGACACTGCAGAACCTCATGGAACCATGGGTCAGTTGTGACAATGCGGGCCCAAGGACACCATGGTGACACCATGGAACCTCATGGAACCAAAGAGACCATTGTGACACTCTGGTGCCTCATGGAATCAGGGCGACCAGTGTGAAAATCAGGACCCCTATGGAACCAAGGGTCAGTGATGAAGCTGTGGGGCCTGTAGAACCAAGGAGCCATTGTGACACAGTGGGGCCACATGGAGCCCAGGGACCATGGTGACACTGCAAGAAATTATGGAAGCACAGGGCCAATGTGAAGCAAGGAGAATATTGTGACACTAGAGGGACTCATGGAATCAAGGAGATCATGGTGACACTGTGAGGCCACCATGGAACCAAGGGACCATGTAACAGGTCTGGCTGGTGTCACGATCCACTATTAATACAGAGCGGGGGTCGTGATGGTTCGTTTGATCTCAAAGGTGCAAACAGGCAAATAGCAGGGGACAAAATCAGTTTATTCAACAACAGCAATGCATTTTCATTAAATGCCAACAACTCAGTTGTGATAGAGGGGAGAGATATAGGAAACAAAGTAGAGAGAGAGAAAAAGAAAAAGAAGGGGATGGGAAAATAGCTACCAACAGACAAAAGCGACATACTCACAGGCCAGCCAATAGATGAGTCTTCATCCATGGGGAGATCTCAAAGGGTCTTTTCCAGAGGGTTGCTCTTTATAGTCCTTCTCCAAAGCGAGTGGCTTCTGGCCAAGAGGTGGGAAGATTTATGGACCATTGTGTGGTGCTGCAGGACACAGGTGCGGTCAAGAAGTCCTCAGTTGGTACAACACAACCTCTGGTTGGTGCAACAACAGCACAGTCCAGTGAACACAATACACCAGCACACAGTCACGAGCATCCACCTTGGCCAGGCCAGGAAACCATTGTCCAGAGTCAGCCTGGGTGGGGGTCCTCGAGGTCTCCTTGGGATGGTTGGGAGGCAAAATCGAGGGGAACTTGGGACTGACCCTTACACCACCCCGTGACTCACAATCATCATCAAGAGCTCTCCATTGTAGAGTTGTTGCGAAGTCTTCAGTTGTGGCGTCTTCAGGACTCATCCAAGTAGGTAGCATATCACAGAAAACAGAGACAGAAAAGTAGGGAAAAAAAAAGAGAAAGGAAAAGGAGAAAAAGAGGAAAACAAAGCAAGTAAATTATATTCAAATTTTGATTGCTAACAATTTTAAACAATTTGTTCAATTCTTTAATTTTTCAATTTTTTTATTAGAAATAAATCAAATTTTCATTACAAAAAAGTAAATTTTTGATTAAACAATTTTAATTACAATTAAAAGATAATCAATTTTAGTTAAAAATCATATTTTATCCTATTTAGAATTTTGTTTCAATAACCCTAGGGATGTCAACAGTGACCAATCTGGATACATCTATCACAGATGACAATTGTGCTAACCATTTCATTATTCTCCAACTCATAATGTATAGGATTGCTGATGAAACAAAACCAATTAAAACCAAAATCAAGAGAACAATGATGGGATGACACAATTTGTTCAGGACACCTGTAGCAGTAGGTGACCACACAAATAGAGTATCCCAGCACCTGTGTTCAGCATCTGTCTTTACCCTTTCCAAAACACGATGTATTTTTTCCACATTGTGATGAACAGCTATTAGAGTTTTCTGTCCGTTTTTCTTGATCTTCTCCAAAATTTCGATCAGATCTTGGTGGAGCAACAATTGCTTCACCAGAGAGAGGATCATTCCAATTGGAGTGGGCAATAGATGGTGGATCAGTGTGTAATTTGACTGCAAAACATGGTGAGAAGTAACTGGGGCTACATAGGAAAAATCACATCCTGAAATCCTAGTAAAGTTGCAGACACAAAAGTTTGAATTATTTTTAGTATTCACTACTAAATTTTCTATGAAAACACTATCACAAGCAGTTCTAAAGCATGCACATCCATTGCCTACATATACCAGTACTGTTTCAGGAATCTCGTTTGGATGAATTTCAAAATTGCAAACATTCTGTTCTGTGTCCAAGCAGATATCTTGAGCTCAGATTGCATTACTTTCACAGATAAACCCTTGTTGTTCCAGGACAATGCAAGTTTCCAAATTGACAGTTTGCCATTTCTCACCAATTTGATGGGCCCATTCCCTGTGCTCAAAAGGATAGAGAATAGCTCCATCATGGTTCAACCCTAATGCAATGATGGGGAATATTGAATGCACTGAAGCATTGTGTATTGTCAGTACAAAGGCTGTGGCTGTGTTTGTGCTGGGGTCATAGGTGAAATTTATTAAGTTCCACCAGGATTGGAATTCTTTTTCAAAATCAGTGGCACAGTCCCAGACTATTTTTCGAATTTCAGTGGGAAAAATGCCTTCCTCACCTTCTCTTATAATTGAAGCAGCAACCAACTGCATCCACAACTGGGCCTGGATACAGCTGAGAGCCAGAGAGATGTTATTTTGTGTAGCACAAATTGCATCGATTATCAATTTGTGGTCATTCACATTTACCTTTTCCCAGTTTGGCAATATGTTTGATAACAACCACTGTTGGGTTCCCAGAGCTGTTAAGGATGATTGCAGGGGCTGCTGTAATTTGGTTACATCTCCAGCTGTGGTAGCCACTTTATTCATTAGTACTTCTGAATCCATGCTATTCAAAATTCCCAATCCTGTTCCCACAACACCGGTTATGTCTCTTGCCATTCGTTTTTTAGAAGGATTCTGTTTTCGTAACCAGGTTGTCCATCCATCAAAAGAAGTCTGCAGAAAGGGTGAACAACCTGGCTGAACTTCTGAGACATTATTTTGCATCAGCAATTTGATTTGTTTGAGAGACCATGCCGGATTAAACAATATTTGTTGTTGGCCAGTTTTTCTAATTACATATGGTCCAAATTGAAAAATCGTAGGACTCAACACAACCGGTGGTTGGGTGGTAGGTGTTACAACATTAACATCAAGTTCCCCCCAGTATTTTGTATTGTTTTTACCACACATGATTTTATAGGAAAATTGTACAGCAGTTAAGTTTAGCCAACAATTCTAATTTTGAATTTCACAATATAAAACATGGCCATAAAGTCCTGTGCCATAACTGTATACAGGTTCGGTGAGGGATTCAGCCACTAATTTACAAGTTATTGTGACATCATCACGTTGTCACCATGAAAGGAGGAAAAAACTTGGTTTTGTTATCTAACACTAAGGGGGTGCTTCTTCGTGTCCCTCGGTGTTCTTCTGTGAAAAGTAAACACAACAGAGTCTGCCTCCAGGAGGAAGGAGATTAAAATGATGGAACCATCCAGAGTGTAGTGCAGACTGGAATTCTGTTAACTTCCCAATCATTTTGCTGATGAAAAGGAAGCCACTCTGTACCTCCTTTAAACACAGCATAGGAGTCAGTGTAGATGTAAACAAGAGAGGTATTCTGTGCCTCAAGTTGGAAAACACTCCAAACAACTGTCAGCTCCCCAGCCTGAGAGCTGCCTTCTCCCTCAGGAATAATTCGTTCACCAGCAGAAGTGGGGAGGGCTACTGCCCTGTATTTCCACACCTTTCCCTCTCGTTTGGCAGAAGCATCAGTGAACCAAGAATTTGCTGATTGTTCAGGGGAGAAAGGAGTGGCCACTTTAATTACCAAGGCAGGTTTGTCATGGCTATTAGCCAAGCTCTCAGTTTCTTGTATTGCCAGATTTTTTACAGCTCTTTCTATCACTGAGAAGATGTTACAGTCATGTTCTATCTGGGCATAGCACTGCCTACCTGAGGATCTCTGGGCCTCCACGTGAGGTGGAGGGGTCTCAATAGTGACTGTGATGTGTTTTCTCCAGAACACTGATAATTCTAGAGCTTGCTGGAGCTCTTTCCTGGATTCAGGCAATTTAATTTGATCCAGGGAGGTTAGAGTATCAGGTGGAATACATGTCATACCTCCTTTCCACCAAATTCCCAAAAACTTCACCTCCTGAGAAGGTTTTTGAATTTTCTCTGTGGGAATTTGTAAGTCAAGGCTTTCCAGATGAGAGATTATTTTTTGTTGGGTGTCCCCCACTACTTTTATTTCATCCCTTCCCACCAGAATATCATCAATGTATTGATAGACATCTGTATTGTCATATTTGGGTATCTTTTCTAATTCCTGGGCTAAAGCGTGGTGAGCCAAAGTGGGGGAATATTTATGCCCTTGGGAAAGCCCAGGGCAGGTGAATTGCTTTGGCTCAACTCCCAGAGCCTGTGGAGGAGATTGATTTGGTACATTGTTCAGAACTTGTGGAGAAGTTTGCTCTGGTACACTGCCCAGAACCTGTGGAGAAGGTTGCTTGGGGGTGCATCACTGATATAATCATATTCTATTTTAATCAAAGGTTTCAAGTTGGGGCAGCAGTGTTCCCCACAATTTTTCATCAAAATTAGGTCTTTTTGAGAGTGTATTGGATTAATGTGAATAGCTTCCTTCTCCTGTGTTTCTTTTGGTGTTACACCCTGCTTTGAATTTTTGTCCCATTCTTCTCTTAAGGCAGCTTTTAACAAATTATTTTCATCGATCAAAAAATGGTTCTCATTCCTTTCTTGATCTAATTGTTTTTGCAAAATTTGAACAAGATTTTGTAGAGAGTCTATAATTGTTCTTTCCTCATTTCTGCGCTCAGAGCGAGTTTCTATAGCTGCCATAAGACAATCTCCTAAACTGAGCAGAGCATGGTTTTATTTTTGTCCAGTTTCAACTTTGACTCATGTTGCAAAGAACATATTCTATCAATCACATTCTCCAGATTAAACCAATTATTGTTCACCCATTCCTCCCCACCTTAGGACGGTCTGGCGCTATACTTAGCTAATAGAGCATAAAATGCAGCTTTATCTGTTGTAGTGGAATTCTCAGTCGTTTTGTGAAGGGATAAGTAAAAACCACAACAGGGAGGTCTATTGCTTAAGTTACCACACACAACGAAACAGCTTTCGCTGTGTGCCCCCCTTCGCTTCCCTGTGCGGGAGAAGAGACCAAACGACTTGGGAGGCACTCCTTAGTTACAAACACCAGGATGTCTCTTCACTGCACCAAGTAGTCAAACATCATAAAACAACAACAACAACAACAACACTGTCCTGCCTTTTGCACCAGTAGATCTTTTGTGAAATTCTGACGACAGAGCCCTCGAGTCTGGGGATGCTCCACACCAAGGTGTCTGCAGTCTGTGGGAAATCAGAAAAACCCTCCTTGCTTTCTAGACAGGCTCACCCATTCAAGGTGGCCAGCTAGGTGCGGCTGGAGTAAGACTTCCTTCCCCTGATACAGATTACACACAACCTTGCATCCCTTCTGTCTGCCAGAAAATCCTGTCTGTGACGCCAATTTAATGTCATGATCTGCTATTAATACAGAGCGGGGGTCGTGATGGTTTGTTTGATCCCAGAGGTGCAAACAGGCAAAATGCAGGGGACAAAATCAGTTTATTCAACAACAGCAATGCATTTTTATTAAATGCCAACAACTCAATTGCGATAGAGGGGAGAGATATAGCAAAGAAAGTAGAGAGAGAGAAAAAAGGGGATGGGAAAATTGCTACCAACAGACGAGGCAGACGTCCTCATGGTCCAGCCAATAGGTGAGTCTTCATCCATGGGGAGATCTCAAGGGTCTTCCCCAGAGGGTCACTCTTTTATAGTCCTTCTCCAAAGCAAGTGGCTTCTGGCCAAAACGTGGGGAGATTTATGGACCATTGTGAGGGTTGCTCCAAGAAACAGGTGTACAGAACCTGCTGCTCCAGCTAGTGCCTGCTCCAGAGCAGTGTACCATGAAGCACAGCGAGCACCTGCACACAGTCCCTTGGCAAGCATCCACCTTGGTCAGGCCACAAAATCATTGTCCAGAGTCAGCCTGGGTGGGGTCCTCGGGGTCTTCTTGCGACGGTCGGGAGGCAAAAATGAGGGAAACTTGGGAGTGACCCTTTCAAGGGGGAGGAGAGAGCCAGTGTGTGCAGCCCTGGGCACGGCCCCGAGAGCAGGGGCCGGGGGACAGGGCCTTTTACAGGGAAGGAGGAGAGGGAACCTCCCAAAGGGGGAGCGACACCTCCTCCGTTCTCAGGCCTGTGAGGTGCCATGGCAAACCAAAGGCCAGGGAGCTGCCTCGGAAGGTGACAGCATCAAAGATCACGGACACACAGCCTGGCAGCAGAGTCACAACAGGTCTTGTTTGATGCTTTCCAGGATTGGGACTAGCCGAGATCGACTCTTGGCTACAACAGAGTCAGACAGCTCTTACTCAAACGACTCTGAGGAGGAAGAGGAGGATGAGGAAATGGACGAGATTATTGCTGCCTTAAACAGGCAGAGGAGGGGAAGGATAGCAAGAAAAGCCCTCAGAGAGCGTAGCCCAATTGCTCACTGCACTAGATCAAAAAGGGAGAGAGACAGAGAACCAGTTTTGCAAGCCCCTTTATGACAGGCAGTCGGTAATCAGGGGCCAGTATATGTGAAAGTGCCATACTCCCTTATAGAGTTAGAGCAGTGGAAAACTACAGTGGGAAAATATAAAGAGAACCCAAATAAAGTGGCAAAATTGGTGGAACAGGCCATTAACTCACAAAACCCTGACTGGGCAGACTTAAACTCCATGTTGGATGCATTACTCGACCCCACTGAGAGACAAATGGTCAATAAAGCCATCACAACCTCAGTGGAGGGGAGCACAGCCAGTGGATTGCTTCAAGGTACTGTCACTCAGATATTTCCCCTTGAGAATCCTGGGTGGGATCCAAAAATACCAGAACATATTGCGAGGCTAAAACGATATCAAAGTCTTGTGGTATATGGGTTAAAACATGGAGTACCTAAAGCTATAAATTGGTCAAAGCTTTATGAAGTAAGACAAAATGATGATGAATCACCATCGGATTTTTTGAACAAGTTAAGAGAAACTGCTATCAAATATACTGATCTAGACCCTGAATCAGCTGATGGTAAAGCATATCTGGTTTTGTTGTTTATGGGTCAGGCCTCAAATGATATAAGAAGGAAGCTGCAAAAGATAGAGGGGTCCGAGAAATGGAGAGACTGCTAGAGGTTGCCTGGAAAGTGTTGTGAGATAGAGGTTCAACTGAAAGAGTTAAATCCCAACCTAGTAAGAAGGCAACTCAGGAAAAGTCACCCAACAAAGCTTCCCCTACACAGAAGGACCAGTGTGCATACTGTAGAAAGTGAGGGCATTGGAAAAAGGACTGTCCAGTGCTAGAAGAAAAATCCTCAGTTCCCCAACTCTCAGTAGCACAAACCTCAAGTGGCTCAGGCTCTGAGGGATGGTGACCAAGGGCTATTCCCCCAGCAGAGCCCTTGATTATAACTAAGCTGGGGAAAGTTGACATCAAGTAATTTTTGTAGATTCTGGAGCAGCACATTCTATGTTAAATACCTTAGAAGGGAAACTGAGTCACAACACTGTACATGTTATTGGGGTGACTGGGGTAAGAGAAACTCAGTTTTTCTTCTACCTTTGGAATTCAAATTGGAGAAGCATCAATTCCTTTACATGCCTAACTCACCAAAACCATTGCTGGGGAGAAGAAGAAGAATTGGAAGCTTGTAAGCTTGTAACCAGACTGTGTTTAGTAATTTAAATACGTGGATTTGTAGTGTAACTACAATTAGGGACTGTGGTTTTGGGTATAATCACACTTGTAAAAGAAGTGTTAGATCATGCAAATCTGAAGCAGCTGGCAGAAAATGCCAAGGCCAAAGCTAAAAAGATCCTAATAATAGTTCAGCATGATGCTAAAGTTATAAAACAGGGAATGGAACAAATTAGGAGGGCAGGAGAACACCACTGGTGGGAAGTTCCTTTTGCCTGGTTCCCCATGGCCACTGGCATTTTCAACGAGCTGCTGCACCCCATTGTAGCTACACTGTGAATGCAAATTTGTGTGCTTTGGTAGCCACTTGTTGCTGGATGAGGCAGGTGAAACTCTGCTTTGATAACCAGGTGAAAGGAGCAGGGCTGGCCAAGACCCTCATGAAATAATCAGGGGCAAGCCTGGGTTGGCCTCTGTGTTTGCCACCAAGAAGATCTCATGGCTCCACTGTTGGCTGCAACCCAGCAGGTGTTGGGTGGAGGGGACACACGCCATGCCAGACCTTGATGAAAGGGAGGGGAAGACAGGCCAACCAGCCTGCAGTTAGTCTGAACCAACCTGCTCAAGTCAGGGCACCTAGAACTGATTGCCCAGAACTGCATTCAGCTGGACTTGGACCATCTCCACAGATGGAGACTCCACAACCTCTCCAGGCAAATATGTTTGATTGTTTGATTGAAGAAAAAGTTAACATATGGTAGACCATGTAAAACCCCACATATTCCAGGTGAAATTAATTCACATGAAGAGGAAACGTGATTTACAGGGTTATTTAATGGCTCTAAGTTTCACTTTGCAGAAGCTCCAAAAGCTTCAGAGTTACATCGTGCTATCCAGACCCACAGGACTGGACACCCCTGCACATCTGTTCCAGCCTGGAGACTGGGTCTATGTGAAGTGGTGGGACAGTGATCCTCTGCAAGCCAAGTGCAAAGAACAATTTAAAGTCCTGCTGACTACCTTCACTCTAGTCAAAGTTGCTGGCAGAGGACCCTGGATTCACTACTCCAGAATTAAGAAAGCTTCTGCTTCTGAACAATTGTAACAACAAAGACTGGTGGAAATCATCGTTTTTCTTCTGGGTCTAATTTCTTTTATATAACATTTGGTTGGTTAAGATATTGTTCTTGTTAGAGGTTCATTATTATTAGGTTTATGTTTACGTTTATTATTAAGTATGTATTTACTACTAGGTATTTATTTAATGTTAGGTATTTATTATTATTGGTCACTTATCTGTAATTATCTGTAATTAAAGACTTGTTGTTAGCAATATTTAGAATCGAGACTCGACAAGGTAGAGGCCTTGTCGAGCCTCTAAAGGGGGGAAATGATGCCTTCAGTTTTAAGTTTTCTTTTATTCTCCTTGGATGTGCTTTTCTGATGTGCTAGGGTGATGAAGACAAAACAGTCCTATTCCAGTTAAGAACTCAAGGACAGTTTCTCCAGACTTCAGGCCCTAAGCACAAACAACATGGAAACGTGGAGAGTGGGTTCATGCAAATGAACCAAAACCTATAAAAGTGTAAGATTTTGTGACCAAGCCCTCCTTTGCTTCCATCTTGGAGCCATCCAGGCAGGGGTCACACCTGTAGCACTCATACTGCTAGGGTGTGGCTTTTGGAGGCCTTTCGTGGCCTCTCAATAAATACCCATTTTATTCCCCTGAACTCTGTGTGTAGCCTCTGTTCCAGCTCCTCAAGGCATCAGAGCAGAGCAGCATTTAGAAGCAGTTTCAGGATTTCTAGGCAGGAAGTGGAGCTGACAACCACCTGCATCTGTGCTGCTGTGCTGGGAGTCTCTTCCCTCCACCTCTGCTCACAGGCACTGCCCTGCAGAGACAGACAAGGGCTCAGGAAGCACCTGGGTCACACAGGGCACAGCAGGACACTTTATTTTACTTCAATGCACAGTGATCATGGCTCCTTACTGTCTCTGCTTAACACAAGCCCACTAGATACTGATGTAGCAATACTGTGACTAATGGCATCCCTTTACAGAAAATATTATCAAAAGTTAAAAAAAAAAGAGGAAAAGTACAACACACTAATTAGAATAGCAAAAATGACACATGGCACAAAGCAGTCTGGGCAGCCTGTAATGAGTTCCATTCTTAATGTCATGCAGACAGGCACTTTATTGTTTCTGGAAAGCAGTAATAAAATACACCCTTAAAAACTGGAATGGATATTTCTTACACGGTCTTTGAAATATTTCTCCATAACTGGAGAAAGAAACCTTCCTCATGAACTGCACCAGACCAGAGGGAAGCCAAGGCAGAGCCATGGTTTGTCAGGACTTGCTTGACCCCAATCAGCCCCGTGGTGCATTTGGTGCTGAGCCCTTGAAGCTCAGGGCCTAAGAGGAGATTGCACAAACCCTTCCAGGAGTCCAATACAGAAGAACCTTTCAGCTGCTGCACATCCCTGTGCCTTGGGCTGGCCCAGACTTCTTCTGGGGGATGTGTTGTACCACAGCCCTGCCCTGGGAGAGAGATTCCTTTCTCCTTGTTTCCAGTCTGGGCCTCCCCAGCTCTCCTTGGCATTAATTGTTTCTTTCTCTGGATATTCTCTACGATGTCAAAAGGATCCATCATCTCTGAAACTGCCTGTCAATCCCTCTCAGGGCTCTCCTCTGCTCTCCTCAGTCTCCAGCCCACTGAGCACAGAGCTCCTTTGACCACTATAAAGTGGTCATGTGCTTGAGGCCATGGGCACCTGGACATGAATGACAGTTCTTGTCTGTAGGAAGGAAAGCACAGAAGCCCAGGGTTTTGAAGGCAGATGAGAGGCAGTCACCAGAGGCCAAGGCAAGCCAGACCTGTTTGTCTTAGTCTGGGAGCAATCCTTGCAGAGATGGAATTTGGGAGGCCAAATCCCAGTTCTGTCCATGGGTGTCAGGACAAGAAGGACAGTTCTTTTCCATAGGAAGGAAAGTGGGGAGCCCCAGGGTTTCAAAGGCAATGAGAGCTGGCCCTCAGGAAGCCAAGGGAACCTACACAGTCCTGGCAGCTTTTGTCTGGGAGCTATCCTTGCATTGATAGGGAATTTTAGAGGCAGACTCCCAATTTTGGCCGTGGATGCCTGCACTTGAAAGATGATTCTTCCATGGGAAGAGAAGGTTCAGGGGGTGTCCCTGGGGCACGCGGGGCTTGGCACGGGCACGAGCAGGGAACGGAAAAACGGACACGGGGACAAACGGCCCCAGGGCTTCAGTTGCAGCGGCAGCAGCGGCAGCAGCGGCGGCAGCGGCGGCAGCAGCAAAACAAACAATTTTATCGACTCTCTGTTTCCCCTCTCCCTCTCCCGCTGTCTCACATCCTCTCTCGCAGTCCCGCACCCTCGCTGTCTCTCCCTTTCCCGGTGTCTCCCTCTTCTCCCCGTTCCAGGCCGGGCCATGCCCCTGGCCCGCCCCCGGCCGGGGCTGCTCCGTCCCCGTCCCCGTCCCCGGCCCCGGCCCCGGCCCCGTCCCCGTCCCCGGGCGTCCCGCCTGGGTCTCGCCTTCGCCTGGCTCTGGGCGTGCTGCCGGTGGCGCTGCTGGGCGGGCATCAGTGCCTGGGGCTGGGGCGGCATCGCCGCCCTTTGGCTCCACCTGGCCCGAGCCTGGCCCCGGCCCCAACGTGGGATCCGGCCCCGGCCCCGGGCCCGGCCCCGGCCCCGGCTCCTCCCGGGGCCCGCGGAGGACACACGCGGCGCGGCCGCTCCCGCCGCCTGCGCTGCGGCTCCCCCGGCCCGAGCTCCGCCGCTCGGCAGCGCGGCCGCCGGCCCCGAGCCGCCGCTGTCCCGTTCCGCAGAGAGAACGCCTGGGGCTGCCCGGCCCGGGGCGGCTGAGGGGCGCTCGGGGGCCGTTCCTGGCCCCGGGCCGAGCGCTGACAGCCGCGTCTCGCCGGCAGGGAAGGCCCAGGTGGGCCTGAAGGAGCGGTACCGGGTGGGTTCGCTGCTGGGGCGCGGCGGCTTCGGCAGCGTCTGGGCGGCGACGCGGCTCTCGGACGGCGCCCCGGTGAGTGGCGGGGCCGGCGGCGGGCACAGGACGAGGGGGCGCAGGAGGAGGAGGATGGGGCTCGGCAGAGCGGGCGGCGAGCTCAGCCCGCTGTTGGCCTTGGCTTGCAGGTGGCCATCAAAAGGGTGCCACGGAACCGCGTCCGGCACTGGGGCGAGCTGGTGAGTGAGCGGGACCAGAGGGAGAAGCCGGGACGTGCCGGGCGGGGATGAGCCGAGGGCCGGCAGAGTGGAAGCCGTCAGGACCCTCGAGGGAGAGCGGGCGTGAGGCCAGCAGGGCATCCCGGGCTGCATGAGGGCTTCCCGAGCCCTGGCACGGCATCAGCCCCGCTGACGGCATCGTGGTCTTCCCGCAGCCCGACGGCACCAGCGCACCCCTGGAGATCGTGCTGCTGGACAAGGTGTCCACCGGCTTCCCTGGTGTCATCCAGCTGCTGGAGTGGCTCGAGCTCCCCAACAACATCGTGATGGTGCTGGAGCGCCCGGAGCGGTGTCAGGACCTGCAGCATTTCATTCGGGCACGGGGGTTCCTGTCCGAGGAGGTGGCGCGGGAGCTGTTCCGCCAGGTGCTGGAGGCCGTGCGGCACTGCACCAGCTGCGGGGTCCTGCACAGGGACATCAAACCACAGAATGTCCTGGTTGACCTGGCCACCGGGCAGGCAAAATTGATTGACTTTGGCTGTGGCACCTACCTGCAGGACACAGCCTACACTCACTTTGCAGGTAAGCCCACACAGCGGTGTGCTCCCGGTCCCGGCATCTCCTGGCCCAACATCTCCTGGCCCAGCCTGGGTGTGGCCGTGGGGATTCTCCCTTTTGCTGCCAGTCATGGCACTGAACCTTCAGCCGAGTTGCTTTTGAGTTGGGGCAAGTGGAGGGCCAGCTTCCAGCCTTGCTGGCAGCCTTTGCCAGCCACTCTGCCCAGGACTGGGGCTGGGCCACCCAGCCCGACAGAAACACTTGTGGGTGGGGGTGGCAGAGGAAGGGGGGGGAAGAACCTGTGCACCAGCTGGTTTGGTGTGCAGATGAGAAAGGGCTTGGACTGCTGTGCTCACCTTGTTTGCCTTGGCCTCATAATGTGTTTTGGGCCATGCAGGCAGGGAGGATGAAAGCATGGATTTTCCCCAGCACTGCGTGGGTTTTACCTTGTCATGGTCAGGCCTTGCCAGGGCTTCAGCTGCCCTCTTCCAATACCAGTGGCTTCTTTTCCAGCCCCATGTTTGTACACGAGTCCCAGCTGCTGCAGAGAGGACAGCAGGTCACACCATGTGCCACTGGGGCAGCTCCCACATGGCCAGGGATGCTGGGACCAGGCTCTGGGAGCAGCAGCATCCCCCTGATAAACACCATCTGTATTCCATAGGAACCCTGTCCTACAGCCCTCCAGAATGGACCAAGTTTGGCTGGTACTATGGCAAGCCAGCTACCATCTGGTCCCTGGGCATCCTGCTGCACCAGATGGTCTGCGGGGAGCACCCTTTCAGGAGGGGCCAGAACATCAGCTGGGACCATCAGCTCTCACTGCCACAACGGCTCTCTCAAGGTGGATCCTCATCTCTGGGCACGGGGGAAATACCAGTGCTGGGAGACAGCAGCAGGCTCGTGAGCATCCTGCTCTGGCAGCTGCTGAGGGGCTGGCACATGTCCTGCTCTCCTCCAAAACAAAGAACTGATGGGAAGGTTTAGGCCCAGCTGTGAGCACATGCAGCATGGCCTGGGCATGGGAAGAGTGGGGCAAAGCGGACTGGAGACTTCTCCAACTGACCAGCGGTTTCTGGTTTCTCTCCCCAGCGTGCCAAGGTCTGATCAGGAGGTGTTTATCCATGCTCGACACGGAAAGGCCATCATTAGAAGATCTGTTCAGTGATCCTTGGATGCAGAATATTCATCTGCCATAGAAGAAGGGAGAGAGCCACAGGCAGGCTTTGATGCAGGGCCCTGGTAAGTTACAGCTCCACAGATGCCCTGGCAATCAGAAGCAAAGGACCCCAGACGTTTTTGTCTTGCCTGTGTCGCTGCACGGGGGTCATCAGATGGGAACACACAGCCCTTGTGCTGGAGCTGAGCTGCTCTGCCCAGCACTGGTGGCCCCCATCTGAGCTGGTTTGGCTTGTCCTGGTTCACTGGCAGCTGGGGCCCTGGGCAGAACACTGACAGCCTGGTCTCACCCGCAGGGAAGGAGAAGGAGCCCCTGGAGTAGCTGTACCAGGTGGGGCTGCTGCTGCTGGGGACAGCAAGGAAGACATCAAGGATGACAGCCTCTTCCTCCACCTGGCCACCGGCAAGCTGAAGATGATGGACTTGGATTCTGGCACCTTCTTCAAAGCCAGGCTCCACAGCGAATTTGCAGATGAGTCCAGACCCAGGGGGATGCTCCCAGATTTGGGCATTGCACAGCTTGGCCGGGAACCAAAGGTTCCCCCTTTGCTGGGGAGGATAAAACGGATTCTTCCGTCGGCTGCCAAGCTGCTTTTTGGCAGGGCTGGGGGGATGGCCTGGGGTGGGTACGAAATGGGAGTTGGCTCCTGGCCCTGCCAACAGCCCCCAGCACCCACCGTGCCCTGGGCTGGGGCTGGAGCTGGGGCAGCCAGCCTGACACAAACAAAGCCCATGGCAGGAGCAGAGGTGGGACTCCAGAACTGTGCATGGCTGCTTTGCTTTGCAGGCAAGGAAGGGCTTGGGCTGCTCCACTGCCCTTGTTTGCTTTGAGATCACCATTACTTTTGGGGGCAGTGCAGGGGGAAAGGGAAAAACCATGGGCTTCCCTCACCCCTGAGTTATTTTTTCCCTTTCATGTAGAGGTTGGGACTTCCTCCAGCCCCTGACAGAGATAAGATTTTTACCTTTTCTCGAGTCTCCCATTTTTGTCTGTAATCTATTTTCATTCATTTGTCGTTTGTTTCTCTAAAGGAAGCGTTCTAGGTGGTGTCCAGTGTGGATCAGGAAGTGCTTGGGCCCAGCTGCAGCGTGGATGGGCCGTGTCCTTGGAGAAGGCTGAGGACATCGTTTGGGACCAGCTTTTCTTCGGGCAGCGATGGCGTGAGGCGGGTCCCCGTCTCCTTGGCAGGGTGAGATAAGAGCTTTTGGGAGATGGCAGCGAGCACAGGAGCATCCTGCTGTGGCAGCTGCTGAGGGGCTGGATGTGCCATGGCTGGCTGCAGGCTGGGCACAGTCCTGCCCTCCTGCTCTGTGCCCAAGGCAGCAATGATGGGCAGCTTTGGGCACCGCTCTGGGCACGGCCAGCACGGCCTGGGCACGGCGGGAGCTGGGACAAGGGGGACAGGAGCCTTCAGCTGACGGGCGGTTTCTGGTTTCTCTCCTTGCAGCCGGGCTCTGTGGATGCTGAGGCTGCTCTGGGCTCTGTCAGGGCTCAGCTGCAGCTCAGCACCGGGCCGGAATCAGCCAAAGGAGAAATGGTGTGACCTGCAGCAGCAATTTGCTTGAGCATTTCGGCAACGCAGCTCAAGTTTGCAGAGCGTACACCTGCAGGGGGAAACATGACATCCCCCAAAAATTAAACTTGTTCAATACCTTCTGAAATGAAATCAGTCTGGGATGACCCCAAATGACATTTTTCAGCTTGCTCAAGCTGTAGCTCAGCCTTTCTCTGAACAGTTCTCTCCCCCACCTGCCTTTTACTTCACAGCTGTTCCCTCCTTTCCCCCAGGGAGTTCCCAGCCCATCAGTCAGTCTCCATCACACTGGTGCCTTCCTCGATGCCCCTCACCACGAGGGAGGCCGAGCCCCAGGCTTAGGGACACATCCTGTCACTGGCTGAAGAGCAGCAATGTGTCAGAGGCCTGATGAGATTTTAGTGTCATTCAGAGCTGCTCTCCAGCCCTCAGCTCTCCTCACTGCTGAGTTCCCACTCCCTTTACCTCATGCTTCCAGCAGGATGAGCTCTGTGACTCCCCTTGAGCCTCCCCACTCCTCCCAGCCCACCCACCCAGCTCAGTTAGGCTTAAGCTGAAGCTTCTTTGTTTCCCCTGGCACTTCAGTCCAGTCCCCTCTGCAGGGAGCCCCAGCCCCAGAGCACAGCACACAGCAGTGCAGTCTGGGCTGCACCAGCTCCCCTCCAGCCCTGGCTTGGCTGTTTGTGGCAGCTGAATGCTCCCTGTTTGCAGCTGTCACTGCAGGATGGCCCCAGGGCAGAGCCCAGCCAGGCTCCCACTGCATCCCCTGAAGCTTGGGGCACACGGTGGTCCCAGGGCTGAGCTTCATGGGGAGCACCCAGAGCTGTGGCTTGCAGGCAGTGTTTGCAAGTGTTGTGTTCTCATCTCCTGCAGCCTGTGGGGAAAACAACCTGTGCTGCAGGTCAGCACTGCCCCTCTGGGCAGGGACAAGGCTGAAGGGCTTTCCCATTCCAGAGGAGCCAGCATTGAGCCTTGGTAGGGTCTGGCATGGCTGGAGCTGGGTCTGGTTCCCGTTTGGGACTCGCTACCCACTCACCCCCACTGCCCTCGCTCAGAAGGGTCTGTCTGTGCCAGGGGCTCTTGGATCTCTCTGTATCCATGGACAGAAGGGTCTGTCTGTGCCAGGGGCTCTTGGATCTCTCTGTATCCATGGACAGAAGGGTCTGTCTGTGCCAGGGGCTCTTGGATCTCTCTGTATCCATGGACAGAAGGGTCTGTCTGTGCCAGGGGCTCTTGGATCTCTCTGTATCCATGGACAGAAGGGTCTGTCTGTGCCAGGGGCTCTTGGATGTCTCTGTATCCATGGACAGAAGGGTCTGTCTGTGCCAGGGGCTCTTGGATGTCTCGGTATCTATGGACCGAAGGGTCTGTCTGTGCCAGGGGCTCTTGGATGTCTCTGTATCCATGACCAGAAGGGTTTATCTGTGCCAGGGTTTCCATAATGTCTTTGTACCCATGGGTGTGGAATGAACACGGAGAGTGAAAGTGTCAGTCACGATGCTTGCACACTCCTTCCTTTGTACATAAGACACATCCATGCACACCCCCACATACAGATATATTAAAAGGATAGGGCTGGATAGAGATTTCCCACAGAGGTCTTACTTTGGCACAACTCACTTGTAAGCCAGTAGCCAGGAGAATTTTTTCCCAGCTTTGTGTGAGTAGGTGTCCAAGAGCTGAAGGGAGCAGCATTTAGAAGCAGTTTCAGGATTTCTAGGCAGGAAGTGGAGCGGACAACCATGCATGAAACTCACTGTATTCACTGGAAGGTCCTCCTGTTTTTTTAGGAATATGGCACAATGGAGACACAAGATTTGGAAAAATTCCAGCTCTCTGTGGAATTGTGCCAAGGTGGGAGCAGCAGAAACACTTTGTGTCTGCTTTGATGACACAAGGTCCAAGGAGCTGCGGTGGCAGAGGGTGACCTGGGCTGGTGGCAAGTGATATCTCATTTCATGACATGCCAGAGTGGCACAGGACAAAGCTCCAAGCACCCACAGCCCCACTGATGAAGGCCTTGGGGTGCTGCACATTCTATAGGAAAAGATGCTGTCACACTATCCTTTGCTACTTAAAACTTTCATTTTCAATATTTTACGTCCAAGTCTCAAACTGTAAAATTTTTACACTCAAGACACAGTCGTGTTGTGATGAGGGTGGCCCCAAAACTTATGGGTTTGGAATACTGAGGGTTTCAGTAGCAAAATAAAGGAGCAAGAACATCAGAGTTGGCCAGAAACTAAAGAACTTTAATGGAAAATAAAGCAGAGACAATGCCCAGAAACTGAATGCTGTATGGGGACAAACTCCAAGGACCCGAAAAAGGGGGCCATGACAATATATACCCTGGGGGGAGAACTTTGTGGAACTATGAGCATATAAGGGGAATGAATAACCAATAGGGGAACAGAATTGGAACCAATCAACAGAACAACACTAAGGACTGTGGGAAGAACAGTTAGGTTTTCCCCAAGTTAACAAATGTTTCCCAGGGCTTGAACTCAATGCCTGGTTCTTTCTTGGTGAAACCTGGCTGACTGTGTGTCCCAGCCAGGCTGACTCCCACACTTATCTGCAAGAAGCACTGGAGAAATGCATGGGACAAGAGTTCTGCAGGAGCCAGGTTCTTGTGCAGCAGAAAAGTTGTAAAATATGAAAGATTATAGCAACGACAATAAATCAATTATTTATGGCTTGTAAATATTCCAGTGAATCTCAGATACTTCTGGGCAAAAATAAACACAGGGCAAACTTTCCAAAGTACGGTTTCATAACAAAATTGCAGTTTGTCTGTTCCTGTTTGTGGGAGAAGATGAGGTTCCAAGCTGCCCAGCTCAAGAAGAAAAGGAGGATCTACTCTTCCCTGTCATATTTTCCTACTGACACAGGAATTAAGACCAAGAATTTGGGTAAATGGAGGGGTAAAACCGGAGTATGGATGAGGGTTTACATCCTAAGACTTCATTTGCTAGAGGACAGTTTTGCTGTGCATGGATCTCCTTGCTAAACCTCTTTGTCTTCAACTCCCTTCCTCAGAGGCAGAACTGAACAAGCTCCACATGTCAGAGTTTCAGTGAAAAGCTTTGTGATGAGTTCATTTTAATGGATCCATTTCCAGTCTGTGGGGTTGCTGTCATGAGGAGCTCAGGTGGCTTCTTGTTGAGATCAAAATCAATGTGCCATTTGTCCCAGCTCCATCTGTCCTGTGACAGCACTGGCTCCATGGGAGCACACTGAGTGTTCTTGTGCCATTTCTAAGTGAAAATTGAACATCCTAAAGAAGCCAGGCCAAAATTACCAGACAGCAGTCACAAAAATATTTAGGCAGTTTGCTGGGTATTGATCTAACAGCAACCACCTTCCCACAGTCCAGGCTACACTAAACAAGGCTCTTTCCTCTGTAAGCAGATTTTCAATTTGTTGTGTTTGATACATGTGCAGAGGAACAAAAAGCCACTTCCACTGTAGAAACATGAGCTGCAGCTATGCAATAAGTTGTGCTCAGTAGCTGATCTGCTGATGTGGTTTTTAGGGGGTTTGATACAGGAGATACTGCAATAAAATTTCAAAAGAAAACTATAAAGTATCTAAAATATGCAATATTATATTATTTTCTACCTCCAATATTGCCAGCACATAGCTTAAGGAAGAAGGCATTTACCAATCATCATAGAAGAAAAAAATTAAAATCAAAAAAGGACTATTAATGATATTACAACCACATCCACCAATCATTTTCCAGCTTTGCAGGATTTCAATTCAAAGTCAATCTAAACAAGGCAGCATATGTCTAGCAAGAAAGAAATCACAGTTCCTGTCTGCTCCTAAACCCAAGCTTTGCTCTATCAAAGATGGATGGTATTATTTTCCAGCTCTCAACAGATGTGTTGTAATTTCCAAATTAACAAAATACCATACATAGAAATATTTCATAGATAAGTAAGATTGATAGAAAAATATTTTAACAAGACAGATCAAGACATATGAATGCACTTGGCTATATAACTTTGTCTAGAAATGGATGGGGAAGTGAGAGGTGATTCTTTTCCACACATGGAAAACAATCTTTTTGCCAGAAGAATCAGCTTCCTTCTTCAATGACCACCAGGGTGCCCAAGACTCCACCAAGAGGGCCCTGTGATCCAATGGCCTGTGCATCCAGCACTTCAACAAAGTCATGCCTGCCTCTTAATACTACAGTGCTGTTCAAGAGGTTTATTCCCAATTGTTGGTGACACGATGAACAAATTGAAGCCAGTTACTCTAAAATGCCTGCACAAGCACCACCACAAATGACAGCCAAAAGAAGGATGAAGCCAAGGTGTCCCACAACCATGGCCCAAGCAGCCAGAGATCCTCCTTCAACCCTGGCTGCATTGCAGCCCCACTGAGCACCAAGAAGAAAAGGGCCCTACTGAAAGCAAGCAAACTTAACCCTCAGCCAGGACACAAATTTAGAGGGCAAAAGATTAAAAAATCCCACATCATCAGCCACGCTTCCCAGTGAGAAGGGTTGGAACTCTCTGCCCCTCAACACTTTCCCAGCAGGTTCACAAAGGTAACTGGGATTTAAGCTGTGCCCCCCAAAAGAACAGAGCCAACCTCCCTTCAGTGTGAGAAACCACGGCCTAAGTTATAGCCCCGGGTGCCTCCTGTGCTCCAGGGAGCAGCCCTGGCTGTCAATGTGTGTGTGGCTGCAGCACAGGCCCAGGGCCAATGGCCCTGGCTGTCAATGTGTGTGTGGCTGCAGCACAGGCCCAGGGCCAATGGCCGTGGCTGTCAATGTGTGTGTGGCTGCAGCACAGGCCCAGGGCCAATGGCCGTGGCTGTCAATGTGTGTGTGGCTGCAGCACAGGCCCAGGCCAATGGCCATGGCTGTCAATGTGTGTGTGGCTGCAGCACAAGCCCAGGGCCAATGGCCCTGGCTGTCAATGTGTGTGTGGCTGCAGCACAGGCCCAGGGCCAATGGCCGTGGCTGTCAATGTGTGTGTGGCTGCAGCACAGGCCCAGGGCCAATGGCCGTGGCTGTCAATGTGTGTGTGGCTGCAGCACAGGCCCAGGGCCAATGGCCGTGGCTGTCAATGTGTGTGTGGCTGCAGCACAGGCCCAGGGTGTAGCCAGGCCCTTGTTGTTCCTCCAGCACAGCTCGGCAGCCCCATCGCAGCCCGGGGCCGCGGCCCTTCACCGCCGGGGCCCTGACCCGGCCCGGCCCGGCCGCGGGACCGGCCCGACCAGGGCGCGGCGGCTCCACAGGCCCCGCCCGGCCCCCAAGGGATGGGCTCCGCCCGCCCGCTGGGCCCGGGGCGGGCCCGGCTTTGCTGGAAGCTTCCTGCCGACTTTGCACAGCCTGGAGCCACAGTGTCCCTTTGCTGTGCTGAGAAGCCTTAAAAAACACGTCTAGTTTAACCCTGCTGCACACCTTATGAGGGATCCCTGCACCCCTTAGCAAAGACCATAAATATCCTTTGTGCCTCATGAGGGATCCCTGCAAATCCTATGAGAGAGCCCAAAATATCCCTTTGTGCCTCACAAAAGAATCCAGGCCCTGTCCACCTTATCATGGACTCAGCTCCTCTGGAGGCCTTGACAGCAACCACTAAACTGCCATGTAAATCATGAGGAACTCTGTAGAGAGCCTGGTGCAGGAATAGCTGGAAGAAAAAGGCCATAGTCAGATCAACTTAGTGAAGCTAGCAAAGTGGGCCCTAGTCTCACGGATACAGTGTCCTTGAGATAAGGAAGGCACGCAGAATTGAGAAAAACATGAATGCCGAAGTGCTTAGCTAAGTCGCACATCTAAACCAATGATGAGCTCAGATTTTGCACTATGCATGAGCTAATTAAGCACTGTATTTAATCGCCACTCTGCGTATCAATAAACGAGACTTTGCTGATGACCATATGGTGTCCGCGTCTCCCTTCTCCGACAAATGGTGAACCCCGACGTGCCCTCCGTCGCTGAAAAGAAAACGGGGGAGAACGCGCCACGGTCGGTGAAGTAGAGTTGGGGCCTGCTGCAACCGGGTCGGTGTCAAACGACGTAGGGAAGACACCCCCAGGAGCCATAAAGGTGGTCCTGGGCCATACGTGCTGCCGAAGCCGGAGAGTTGCAACAGCGCTGACGACAAAAAATGGACAGGCAAGCAGCATATGATTTATTTATAGTACATATAGATAAGTTAGGGCTGAAAGAAATTAATCCCAGGAAGGACATACCGGGGTTGTTAGCCTGGGGTTATGCTAAAGGTTTATTCTCTAACCCTCACACCGTGCATGATTTGAATGAGTGGCGTAAGTTAGGGGATGCACTGTGGGAGGCGGTCTTGGAGGATGATAAAACAGCAAAAAAGCTGGGGGAGATCTGGCGGGTAGTTCATAACGCGCTACTGAAGCAGCAGGCGGAGAGAAGGGCGGCTCGGGAGGCAGTAGAGGCATATAAAAGAAATGCTCAGTATGGCGATAATGAGCCCCGAGCACCCAGCACGACCAGAGTAGAAATACCTGTCGCTGGGGGGGCGGCAGGAATGGCAGTCATGGCCAGCTGCGCTTGGCCCTCTGCACCTCCTTTAGACGACCTGGAGGAGGATTCCGCCGCGGCGGCGGAGACAATTGCAGAAGGCGGAGCACCTCCGCCTTCCGAGGGCGAAGGACCTCAGCCCAGCGGCGAAAAATCCCCTTGCCGGTCTGAGCCTAGCGTCCCTAAGCCTGCCGCGAAGCCAGACCCTGTCCCTGAGGCGGAAAGCGACCTGTGGAAGGAGATGGCTAAACGGCGAAGGGAGGCGTGGAGTATGCTAGCCAGACACGGCTTGGAGACTGGGGACGAAGGCGCTGTTGACGCAGCGAAAGCCTGGGCTTTTCCTGTAACGTACACCCAGGGAGTAGACCAGCAGGGACAAGTTGTGCAAGTGGGAGAATATTCGCCCCCCAACTGGAAGCTGCTAGCCCAGCTGAGACAGACAGTGAGTCAGTTTGGTTTCCGGAGTGAGCCAGCTAAGCAGATGCTAGATTTCTTGTTCGATACATACCTGCTGTTGCCAAATGATATGAGAAGTATAGTGAAGCTGATTTTCACGCAACATCAGCAGTTGCTATTTAACGCCCACTGGCAGGCTCTTGTTCAGGAGTCAGTTGCAGTACAGAGGGGCCCGGGAGATCCGTTAGCTGGAATTACCATAGACGAACTAATGGGATTGGGTCAATACCGCAGGACAGAGGCTCAAATGATTTCAGGACCCGACAAGGTTAGGGAAGCCATGCGTCTAGTAAGGAGTGCCATCGATCAGGTCAAGGATAGCTCAAGCATACCCATGTATATAGGGATAAAACAGGGAAGAAATGAATCCTTTGGGGACTTTGTAGATAAGGCTGCTGCTGCTATTGAAAAGGCAGGAGTCCCAGAGTATATGAGAGGGGCGCTGCTAAAGCAATGTGCATTGCAGAATAGCAATGAGGCAACAAAAAGGGTATTATCAACTTTGGGGGCCAATTGGACAATAGAGGAGGCGTTGGAGAGGATGGCACTGCAGCCGTCAGGGGCGCAGGCCTTCCTAGTTAGTGCACTAAAAGAAATAGGCTTGGGGCTACAAAAGCAAGCCGAGTCCACACAGTCGCAGGTGCTAGCCGCTCTTGCTCCGCTCCGTGCTTCTACAGCAGCCCCGGCTACATCGAGCGACCACCGGCCTCCTTCGGCGCAATGCTATAGATGCGGAAGCGGAGGCCACTTCCGACGGGACTGCCGAGCCTCAGGAGTGTGGTGCCAAAACTGCCAGAGCAACACGCACAACACGTCAGCTTGCCGCCGCAAGTCGGGAAACTCCCGGCGGAGCGCGCCCGGCAGCCGCGCCCGGACACAAGTAGCCGCCGTGACATCAGCGCCATCTCCTGTCTACAACCAGCCACAACAGGGAGCCTGGGACTCGACCTGGCAGCCGCAGTAAAAACATCTTTGATGACAGCTCGCCCCGTCAAAGTCCCAACTGGAGTTTATGGCCCGATAAATATCAAAGGACAAGCTCATGGAGGACTAATAGTGGGACGCTCGTCGAGCTCCATTGTAGGGCTGTTTGTGCTTCCAGGCGTCATTGATGCAGACTACACCGAGGAAATACAAATAATGGTATATACTCCTTTCCCTCCTATTACGATTGAAAAGGGCCAGCGTGTTGCTCAATTTATTCCACTTCCACAGTTGAGCCGGGGTGTTCAACCACAAAGACAAACCCCACGCGGAGACCAAGGATTCGGATCATCAGGTATTGCTATGCTCACAATGGATCTCCATACCAGACCCAAAAAGAAGGTGAAACTAACCTATGCAGGAGAGACAATAGAAATGATGGGACTCCTAGACACTGGGGCAGATACCAGCATTGTCTCTCCAGAAAAATGGCCCCACAACTGGCCATCGGTGCAAACTACGGATACCGTCACAGGCGTCGGGGGATTCACCCTCGCTAGAAAAACACCTCCAGTAAAGGTCACTATAGATAGGCAAGATTTGGTGACTGTGTTGTCCGTAGTTGCGTTACCGCCATCGGTACATTGCTTGATTGGAAGGGACATCTTGGCTCAGATGGGGGTCGTTTTATCCAACGAGCACCCTTTGGGGTAATTGCCATTGCTTGGACTTTCCCGATCCCAATCACCTGGACTACCAATGAACCGGTAATGGTTAAGCAATGGCCTCTAAAAAGGGAAAGTCTAATACAAGCACATCAACTCGTAAAGGAACAATTCCAACAAGGACATTTGAAACTCTCGACAAGCCCATGGAACACGCCAATTTTTGTGATCAAAAAGAAGTCAGGAAAATATCGTCTTCTGCACGATTTAAAAGCAGTAAATGATCAGATGGAAGCGATGGGGGCATTACAGCCAGGCCTCCCCAACCCAGCAATGCTCCCACAGCATTGGCCTCTTCTGATCATTGATCTAAAGGACTGCTTCTTCACTATAGCCTTACACCCTCAAGATACTAAAAGATTTGCGTTCACCCTACCAGCAATAAACAGAGGAGAACCTGATAAACGGTATGAATGGACTGTTCTTCCACAAGGAATGAAGAACTCGCCTACCCTGTGCCAACTGTATGTTGATGCCGCATTACAACCATTGAGGATACAGTGGCCCAACACAATTATTTATCATTATATGGATGATATCCTCTTTGCTCAAGAATCAGCATTTACAGACACTCAGATGCAGGAGATTCAAAGCGCCCTAGCAAAGGCATCCCTCATAATAGCTCAAGAAAAAATACAGCAATCCACACCATGGAAGTACTTGGGGTGGTCTATCACAGGCCAGATCGTACGGCCGCAGAAGCTCCAGCTTGCAACAAAGATCACCACTCTAAATGAGGCACAGCGACTGCTAGGAGATCTGCAATGGCTCAAGCCGATTGTTGGGATACCCAACTCCTTGCTAGACTCCCTCAGGCCACTACTTAAAGGAACTGACCCAACCGCACCCGTAACCGTGACCCCGCAACAACATGAAGCCCTCAAGGGTATTATACGCTGCATCGATGAGGGGTTTGTCTCCCGCCGAGATATCTCCTCGCCCATCGATCTTACCATCTGGAGTACTGCCAACCACCTACTCGGTGCACTCACGCAGCTACAAAAGAAAACGCGGGAGACACGGGTACTAGAATGGATAACCCCACCTTTACAAGCAAAAAGGACAATCAGCACAAAAATTGAACAGGTAGCTACCCTGATTCGGAAGGGTCGCGTAAGGATCATGGAAATCACCGGAACGAGCCCAACAACAATTTATCTGCCCATGAAAAAGGAGGACTTAGATTGGTACCTCCTCAATTCAGGAGATCTACAAACGGCCTTGCTGGAAGTCGGAGCAGCCATCCACACCGGACCGCTGATACCACGTCACCTTCAGTGGCTAGGAAATTGGGACTGGATAGCGAAGCCACTACGATCGGAGCAGCCGATAGCGGGCGCCACCACAGCCTTCACGGATGCCGGGAAAAAGACGAGAAGAGCAGCGATCACCTGGAAAGAAGGCCCTCGGTGGAGGAATAAAACAATAGATGCAGCCCCAGAGGACAGCTTACAAACATTAGAATTGCTTGCCGTTGTGTGGGCACTAAGTGAACTGCAAGGGCCTTTGAATGTGGTCACTGACTCATTTTATGTAGCAGGAGTAGCACAGAGAATTGAGGACGCCTCTGTGAAAGAGGTGCAGAACAAGAGACTCTATGAACTCTTGCTGCAGCTAAAGCGAGTAGTAGGAGCAAGGTTCAAGCCTTATTGTATAATACACGTCAGGAGTCATAAGTGGGACGTAGGCTTGGGAGAAGGCAACGCCAGGGCGGATAGACTGGTTATGAATGTAGCTGATAACAGGGGGATTGAAGCAAGGGAGTCACACACACGATTTCACCAAAATGCTAGAGGATTGGTGCGTGAGTTCAAAATAGGCATGCAAGAGGCTAAGGCAATAGTGAGAGCCTGCCCCACCTGCAGTCATCACAATAGTGGGGTAGGCCTTGGGTGTGGGGTAAACCCTCGGGGTCTGGAGAGTAATGAAATTTGGCAAATGGACATCACACATGTGGCAGAGTTTGGTAGACTCAAGTATGTGCACGTTACCATAAACACTTATAGTAAGTATATCTGGGCCACAGCACAGACAGGGGAAAAGGCAATCCATGTAATTAGACACCTGACAAGTTGCTTTGCAGTTATGGGAACGCCTAGGGAGGTAAAGACCGACAACGGACCTGCATATGTCAGTGGGAAAGTAAGTCAGTTTATGAGACTCTGGGGAATCAGACATATTACAGGAGTACCACACTCACCCACGGGACAGGCCATAGTAGAAAGGGCCAATGGTACACTCAAGCTATATCTACTCAAACACAAATCCATAGGCGATCCGCAAGAAAGACTAGCTAAAGCTCTTTATGTAATGAATTACTTGTGTGTGTTTGGGGATGAATCTGAGCCGCCTGCAATCAGGCATAGAAGGAAAAGGGAAGGTAACAGAGGAGAGCGCATGAAGGCATGGGTAAAGTACCGGGATCCAAAGACAGGAATATGGAATGGCCCAGCGGAAGTGGTATATTGGGGGAGAGGCTATGTTTGTGTTTCTACCCCCACAGGAACAGTTTGGGTCCCTGCTAGGTGGGTGAAGCCCGTCCTAGATGACCGAACTGGTGGAAAGATTCCTGAGGAGGCGGCTGGCTCCAGTCGACCAAGAGCGGATCCAGCAGAGGTTGACGGTGACCTTACGGCCCTATTTACAGAAGTTGGGACGCTATAACAGCGCTGCCCGTGAAGCGCTAAGGCAGCCACCACCGAATTGGGCTGATTGGATTGAGAGCCACGCCCACCAAGAAGAACAGCCTCTCAGCAGCCGTCCTTGTTGTGCGTGTGGGGGGTCATGGTGTGAAGCCTGGGTAGCCCTAAAGTGCTGGGGCTGTGGGGACTGCTCGTGGGTGGAACAGAGAACAGTGTTTAGTTTGTGGTGCTGGAGGTGTCAAAGTGACGACCTAAGAGATTCAAATTGGGGTCGGGCCCTAGAAAAAGAAGCAGGAGTGCCATATGCCCAGGTACGAAACCTATACGAGACACCAGAACAGCTCCTGTTAGCTTGGGCCCGGTGGGAACTTACCAACTGGATTAAGAGGCAGCACATCTATGCAAATTCGCACATTATCGCTGCAAGATGCAGACATAAAGTCCCACACCTGCCTTGGCCTCGGGTAGGACCAGTTAAGCCCGGTACAGACCCAGAGGAAGTATTAAATCAAAGTATAGAAAAGGTGAAACAACTGCAGATAACAAAGAACAATACAGGGCGTAAAAAGAATAGGCCGCCAAAGAAATCAAAATTATGATCATTACACTGCTTATGCTTGCTAACTTTGCTCGCACAAAATCTTTTCCAATGCAGCATGCGCCTCGGGAGAACGTATGGGTAACATTCGCTAACATAACAAAGCAAGAATCAATCTGCTTAAGTCTAGGGGGAGTACAAAATCCTTTTAGAACCTGCCTAGTAGGGTTGCCAGTATGGTTGCGAGGAGTTCAAGGGAATGTGCTGCATGAATTTATCTGACCACTCTGAGTTCATCCACAAAAAGATACAAGACATGCAGCAGAAATTACACAACCTAAAAGAAGAAGATGGTTGGGGCATCGACGAGTGGTTAAAAAGCCTAGGTCTTGGGGGATGGATTTGAACCGTTATTAAGTATGCTATTATGGTGTTAGGTATATTCTTGTGCTTAGCTTTATTGCTACCTTGCTTGATAACTTGCTTACAAAATTTTATTCAAAAGACTGTTAGCAAAGCTTGGCATGCCACTCTTCTAGCTCAAAAAGAAAACGGGGGAAGTGTAGAGAGCCTGGTGCAGGAATGGCTGGAAGAAAAAGGCCATAGTCAGATCAACTTGGTGAGGCTAGCAAAGCAGGCCTCAGTCTCAAGGATACAGCGTCCTTGAGATAAGGAAGGCACGTAGAATTGAGAAAAACATGAATGCCGAAGTGCTTAGCTAAGCAGCACATCTAGACCAATGAGGAGCTAAGATTTTGCACTATGCATGAGCTAATTAAGCATTGTATTTAATCGCCACTCTGCGTATCAATAAACGAGACTTTGCTGATGACCATATGGTGTCCGCGTCTCCCTTCTCCGACACAGGAATGCCAAGGGCTGAGCCCCAGCCCCTGGCAAGGCAGCTCCTGTCCCTCCCTCATTGCCCAGGGCTCTTCCCGGGGCACTGGGAAAAGAACTGTCCCTCCTGCCCAGGCAGCCATGGCCAAAACTGGTTCTTTTCCTCTGAAATTTCCTATCTACAAGAGTTACCCCTAGATGGAGCAAGCTGACAAGACAGACAGGTCTGGCTGGCCTTGGCCTCTGGTGGTCACCTCTAATCTGCCATGAGATACTGGGACTCCATGCTTTCCTTCCTATAGGAAAGAACCATCTTTCTTCAGGCACTTATGTCTGAAATTGAAATTCTGCCTCCAAAATTCTGTATAACCAAGGATTGCTCCCAGACAGAAGCCACCAGGACAGATGGGTCTGGCTGCCTCTGGTGGCTACTGCTCATCTGCCTCTGAAACACCAGGGCTCTATGCTTCTCTTCCAGTGGAGAAGAACCATCCTTCCTTTCTCCAGGTGCCCATGGCCAAAATTGGGATTCCACCTCCAAAAGTCCTAGATCCAAAGATTGCTTCTTGACGAAAACTGCCTTTACAGACAGGTCTGGCTGGCCTTGGCCTCCTGAGGGCCAGCTCTCACCTGCCTGCAAAACACTGGGGCTGCATGCTTTCCTTTCTATGGAAAAGAACTGGCCTTCTCCTCCAGGCACAAATGGCTGAAATTGAGATGCCACTGTCAAAATTCTGTATATCCAAGGGTTGCTCCTGGCGAGACTTGCCAGGACAGAGAGGTCTGCCTGGCCTTGGCCTCTCATGACTGCAGTTCATCAGCCCCTGATACACTGAGGCTTCCTTCCTGTGGAGACCATTGAGACACTGTGGGGTACCATGGATCCAAGGGACCATTGTGACACTGTGGGGAGCCCATGGAACCAAGGACATCACTGTGGCCCTGCTGGGCCGCATGGTGCCAAGGGGCCGGTGTGAAGCAGCAGGGCTTTGTGGAACCAAGAGGCCATTGTTGCATTCCAGGGCCTGGTGCAGCCCAAGGGCCGTTGTGATCCTGCAGGGCACCGTGGAAGCAAGGAGAGCATTGTGGCACTGCAAGGGCTCATGGAATCAAGGAACTCTTGTGACACAGGGGAGGCCAATGGAACCAAGTGTCCATTGTTACAAGGCAGGGCCTCATGGAACCAAGGGCCATTTTAAAGCTGCAGAGCCAAGCAGACCTTTAGGACACTGAGGGACCTGACTGAACTGATGAGAATATGGTGACACTGAGACCTTATGGAAACAAGGATCCATAGTGACACTTTGGGGTCTCATGTGACCAGGACTCCAGTTGTGACACTGCAGAGCCAAGGAGATCATTATGACACTACAGGGTCTCATCAAATCAACAGGCCATTGAGTCACTTTGGGGTCCCCATGGAACTAAGGCATCCATTGTGAAATGATGGGGCATGATGGAACCAAGGGGCCATTGTGACACTGCAAGGCCCCATGGAAGCAAGGGTCCATTGCAACAATGCTACTAAAAATTGGAAAAAAATAGAAGAATGCTTAATACCAGGGGAGCAGTTAGAAGCAGCATTCTTTATTCAGCCAGAGGCACAAGGGGAAATAGCTTCCCCCAAAGGTGTGCATGCTGAGTTTAGGAAAGTTCCTGCTTTTAAAGGCTGTATTTTACATACATATTCAGAGATGGTCACAGAATAAGCATACATATGATAATCATTTCCCTGGAATCATCAATATATTTTCCCTCCCATTCACAGATTTGTTTTTCGGTCCTGGGGGTCTCTTTGGTGGTCCCAGGTGGTTGGCGATGCCACAGTCACACCTGACTGCCTGGTGAGCTGATAAAAGTTGGCACAACTGGAGCTGGTTGCTTATCAATTCTCCTCACACAATTGGCATTGTGCAGTTCCATGGGCCAGTGGGTTTTGAAGAACAAGCATTGTGTGTGCTCCTGTCACGATTGGCTATTAATGCAGAGCAGGGGTCGTGATGGTTCTTTTGATCTTAAAGGTGCAAACAGGCAAAATGCAGGGGACAAAATCAGTTTATTCAAGAGCAGAAAATCAGTTTATTCAACAACAGCAATGCATTTCATCAAATGCCAACAATTCAGTTACGGTAAAGGGGAGAGGTATAGGAAACAAAGTATAGGGAAAGGGGAAGGAAAGGAAGGGATGGGAGAATAGCTACCAACAGACGAGATGGGCGTCCTCACGGGTCATCCGATAGACGAGTCTTTGTCCGTGGGGAGATCTCAGGGGTCTTCATCCGTGGGGAGATCTCAAAGGGTCTTTCCCAGAGGGTCGCTCTTTATAGTCCTTCTCCAAAGCGAGTGGCTTCTGGCCAAAAGGTGGGAAGATTTATGGACCATTGTGTGGTGCTGCAGGAGACAGGTACGGACAAGCAGTCCTCAGTTGGTACAACACAGCCTCTGGTTGGTGCCATGACAGCACAGTCCAGTGAACACAATACACCAGCACACAGTCATGAGCATCCACCTTGGCCAGGCCAGGAAACCATTGTCCAGAGTCAGCCTGGGTGGGGGTCCTCAAGGTCTCCTTGTGATGGTTGTAGGCAAAATCGAGGGGAACTTGGGACCGACCCTTACACCACCCCATGACTCACGATTGTCGTCAAGAGCTCTCCATTGTAGAGTTGTGGTGAAGCCTTCAGTTGTGGCGTCTTCAGGACTCATCCAAGTTGGTAGCATGTCCCAGAAAACAGAGACACAAAAGTAGGAAAAAAAAAAAAAAGGGAAAGGAAAAGGAAAAGGAGAAAAAGAGGAAAACAAACCCAATCAATTATATTCAATTTTTCATTGCTAAAAATTTTAAACAATTTGTTCAATTCTTTAATTTTTCAATTTTTTTATTAGAAATAAATCAAATTTTCATTACAAAAAAGTAAATTTTTGATTAAACAATTTTAATTACAATTAAAAGATAATAAATTTTAGTTAAAAATCATATTTTATCCTATTTAGAATCTTGTTTCAATAACCCTAGGGATGTCAACAGTGAGCAATCTGGATACATCTATCACAGATGACAATTGTGCTAACCGTTTCATCATTCTCCAACTCATAATGTATAGGATTGCTGATGAAACAAAACCAATTAACACCAAAATCATAAGAACAATGATGGGATGACACAATTTGTTCAGGACACCTGTAGCAGTAGGTGACCACCAAATAGAGTATCCCAGCACCTGTGTTCAGCATCTGTCTTTACCCTTTCCAAAACACGATGTATTTTTTCCACATTGTGATGAACAGCTATTAGAGTTTTCTGTCCGTTTTTCTTGATCTTCTCCAAAATTTCGATCAGATCTTGGTGGAGCAACAACTGCTTCACCTGAGAGAGGATCATTCCAATTGGAGTGGGCAATAGATGGTGGATCAGTGTGTAATTTGACTGCAAAACATGGTAAGAAGTAACTGGGGCTACATAGGAAAAATCACAGCCTGCAATTCTAGTAAAGTTACAGACACAAAAATTTGAATGATTTTTAGTATCCACTACCAAATTTTCTATAAAAACACTATCACAAGCAGTTCTAAAGCATGCACATCCATTGCCTACATATACCAGTACTGTTTCAGGAATCTCGTTTGGATGAATTTCAAAATTACAAACATTCTGTTCTGTGTCCAAGCAGATATCTTGAGCTCTGATTGCATTACTTTCACAGATAAACCCTTCTTGTTCCAGGACAATGCAAGTTTCCAAATTGACAGTTTGCCATTTCTCACCAATTTGATGGGCCCATTCCCTATGCTCGAAAGGATAGAGAATAGCTCCATCATGGTTCAGCCCTAATGCAATGATGAGGAATATTGAATGCACTGAAGCATTGTGTATCGTCAGTACAAAGGCTGTGGCTGTGTTTGTGCTGGGGTCATAGGTAAAATTTACTAAGTTCCAGCAGGACTGGAATTCTCTTTCAAAATCGGTGGCACTATCCCAAATTATTTTCCAGATTTCAGTGGGAAAAATGCCTTCCTCACCTTCTCTTATAATTGAAGCAGCAACCAGCTGCATCCACAACTGGGCCTGGATACAGCTGAGAGTCAGAGAGATGTTATTTTGTGTAGCACCAAGTGCATCGATTATCAATTTGTGGTCATTCACATTTACCTTTTCCCAGTTTGGCAATATGTTTGATAACAACTACTGTTGGGTTCCCAAAGCTGTTAAGGATGATTGCAGGGGCTGCTGTAATTTGGTTACATCTCCAGCTGTGGTAGCCAATTTATTCATTAGTACTTCTGAATCGATGCTGTTCAAAATTCCCAATCCTGTTCCCACAACACTGGTTATGTCTCTTGCCATTCGTTTTTTAGAAGGATTCTGTTTTCACAACCAGGTTGTCCATCCCTCAAAAGAAGTCTGCAGAAAGGGTGAACAAGCTGGCTGAACTTCTGAGACATTATTTTGCATCAGCAATTTGATTTGTTTGAGAGACCATGCCGGATTAAACAATATTTGTTGTTGGCCAGTTTTTCTAATTACATATGGTCCAAATTGAAAAATTGTAGGACTCAACACAACCGGTGGTTGGGTGGTAGGTGTTACAACATTAACATCAAGTTCCCCCCAGTATTTTGTATTGTTTTTACCACACATGATTTTATAGGAAAATTGTACAGCATTTAAGTTTAGCCAACAATTCTAATTTTGAATTTCACAATATAAAACATGGCCATAAAGTCCTGTGCCATAACTGTATACAGGTTCGGTGAGGGATTCAGCCACTAATTTACAAGTTATTGTGATATCATCACCTTGTGTTACTATAAAGGGAGGAAAAACATTGTTTTTGTCATCCAACACTAAGGGGGTGCTTCTTCATGTCCCTCGGTGTTCTTCTGTGAAAAGTAAACACAACAGAGTCTGCCTCCAGGAGGAAGGAGATTAAAATGATGGAACCATCCAGCGTGTAGTGCAGACTGGAATTCTGTTAACTTCCCAATCATTTTGCTGCTGAAAAGGAAGCCACTCTGTACCTCCTTTAAACACAGCATAGGAGTCAGTGTAGATGTAAACAAGAGAGGTATTCTGTACCTCAAGTTGGAAAACACTCCAAACAACTGTCAGCTCCCCAGCCTGAGAGCTGCCTTCTCCCTCAGGAATAATTCGTTCACCAGCAGAAGTGGGGAGGGCTACTGCCCTGTATTTCCACACCTTTCCCTCTCGTTTGGCAAAAGCATCAGTGAACCAAGAATTTGCTGATTGTTCAGGGGAGAAAGGAGTGGCCACTTTAATTACCAAGGCAGGTTTGTCATGGCTATTAGCCAAGCTCTCAGTTTCTTGTATTGCCAGATTTTTTACAGCTCTTTCTATCACTGAGAAGATGTTACAGTCATGTTCTATCTGAGCATACCACTGCCTACCTGAGGATCTTTGGGCCACCCCGTGAGGTGGAGGGGTCTCAATAGTGACTGTGATGTGTTTTCTCCAGAACACCAATAATTCTAGAGCCTGTTGGATCTCTTTCCTGGATTCAGGCAATTTAATTTGATCTAAGGAGGTTAGAGTGTCAGGTGGAATACTTTCCACCAAATTCCCAGGAGCTTCACTTCCTGAGAAGGTTTTTGAATTTTCTCTGTGGGAATTTGTAAGTCAAGGCCTTCCAAATGAGAGATTATTTTTTGTTGGGTATCCCCCACTACTTCTATTTCATCCCCTCCCACCAGAATATCATCAATGTATTGATAGACAGCTACATTGTCAGGTTTGGGTATCTTTTCTAAATCCTGGGCTAATGTGTGGTGGGCCAAAGCAGGGGAATATTTATGCCCTTGGGAAAGCCCAGTGCAGGTGAACTGCTTTGGCTCAACTCCCAGAGCCTGTGGAGGAGATTGATTTGGTGCATTGTTCAGAACTTGTGGAGAAGTTTGCTCTGGTACACTGCCCAGAACCTGTGGAAAAGGTTGCTCGGGGGGTGCATCGCTGATATAATCATATTCTATTTTAATCACAGGTTTCAAGTTGGGGCAGCAGTGTTCCCCACAATTTTTCATCAAAGTCAGGTCTTTTTGAGAGTATATTGGATTAATGTGAACAGCTTCCTTCTCCTGTGTTTCTTTTGGTGTTACACCCTGCTTTGAATTGTTGGCACGTTCTTCTCTTAAGGCAGCTTTTAACAAATGATTTTCATCTCGCAACAAATGATTCTCATTCCTTTCTTGATCTAATTGTTTTTGCAAAATTTGAACAAGATTTTGTAGAGAGTCTATAATTGTTCTTTCCTCACTTCTTCGCTTAGAGCAAGTTTCTATATCGGCCGTAATACAAGCTCCCAAAACTGAGCAGAGCATGGTTTTATTTTTAGCCAGTTTGAAATTTGATTCATGTTGCAAAGAACATATTCTATCAATCACATTCTTCACATTAAACCAATTATTGTTCGCCCATTCCTCCCCACCTTGGGATGCTCTGGCGCTATACTTAGCTAATAGAGCATAAAATGCAGCTTTATCTGTTGCAGTGGAATTCTCAGTCATTTTGTGAAGGGATAAGTAAAAACCACAACAGGGAGGTCTATTGCTTAAGTTACCACACACAACGAAACAGCTTTCGCTGTGTGCCCCCCTTCGCTTCCCTGTGCGGGAGAAGAGACCAAACGACTTGGGAGGCACTCCTTAGTTACAAACACCAGGATGTCTCTTCACTGCACCAAGTAGTCAAACATCATAAAACAACAACTACTACAACAACAACAACAATAACAACAGTGTCCTACCTTTTACACCAGTAGATCTTTTGTGAAATTCTAACGACAGAGCCCTCAAGCGAGTCTGGGGATGCTCCAAACCGAGGTGTCTGCAGTCTGTGGGAAATGAGAAAAACCCTCCTTGCTTTCTAGACAGGCTCACCCATTCAAGGTGGCCAGCTAGGTGCGGCTGGAGTAAGACTTCCTTCCCCTGATACAGATTACACACAACCTTGCATCCCTTCTGTCTGCCAGAATATCCTGTCTGTGACGCCAATTTAATGTCACAATTCGCTGTTAATACAGAGCGGGGGTCGTGATGGTTCGTTTGATCTCAGAGGTGCAAACAGGCAAAATGCAGGGGACAAAATCAGTTTATTCAACAACAGCAATGCATTTTTATTAAATGCCAACAACTCAGTTGTGACAGAGGGGAGAGATACAGGAAACAAAGTAGAGAGAGAGAAAAACGGGGTTGGGAAAATTGCTACCAAGAGATGAGACAGACGTCCTCATGGTCCAGCCAATAGATGAGTCTTCATCCGTGGGGAGATCTCAAGGGTCTTCCCCAGAGGGTCTCTTTTTTATAGTCCTTCTCCAAAGCGAGTGGCTTCTGGCCAAGACGTGGGAGATTTATGGACCATTGTGAGGGCTGCTCCAATAAACAGGTGTACAGAACCTGCTGCTCCAGCTAGTGCCTGCTCCAGAGCAGTGTACCATGAAGCACAGCGAGCACCTGCACACAGTCCCTTGGCAAGCATCCACCTTGGTCAGGCCAGAAAATCATTGTCCAGAGTCAGCCTGGGTGGGGTCCTCGGGGTCTTCTTGCAACGGTGGGGAGGCAAAAATGAGGGAAACTTGGGAGTGACCCTTTCAAGGGGGAGGAGAGAGCCAGTGTGTGCAGCCCTGGGCACGGCTCCGAGAGCAGGGGCCAGGGGACAGGGCCTTTTACAGGGAAGGAGGAGAGGGAACCTCCCAAAGGGGGAGCGACACCTCCTCCGTTCTCAGGCCTGTGAGGTGCCATGGCAAACCAAAGGCCAGGGAGCTGCCTCGGAAGGTGACAGCATCAAAGATCACGGACACACAGCCCGGCAGCCGAGTCACAACAGGTCTTGTTTGATGCTTTCCAGGATTGGGACTAGCCGAGATCGACTCTTGGCTACAACAGAGTCAGACAGCTCTTACTCAAACGACTCTGAGGAGGAAGAGGAGGATGAGGAAATGGACGAGATTATTGCTGCCTTAAACAGGCAGAGGAGGGCAAGGATAGCAAGAAAAGCCCTCAGAGAGCGTAGCCCAATTGCTCACTGCACTAGATCAAAAAGGGAGAGAGACAGAGAACCAGTTTTGCAAGCCCCTTTACGACAGGCAGTCGGTAATCAGGGGCCAGTATATGTGAAAGTACCATACTCCCTTATAGAGTTAGAGCAGTGGAAAACTACCGTGGGAAAATATAAAGAGAGCCCAAATAAAGTGGCAAAATTGGTGGAACAGGCTATTAACTCACAAAGCCCTGACTGGGCAGACTTAAACTCCATGTTGGATACATTACTCGCCCCCACTGAGAGACAAATGGTCAATAAAGCCATCACAACCTCAGTGGAGGGGAGCACAGCCAGTGGATTGCTTCAAGGTACTGTCACTCAGATATTTCCCCTTGAGAATCCTGGGTGGGATCCAAATATACCAGAACATATTGCGAGGCTAAAACGATATCAAAGTCTTGTGGTATATGGTTAAAACATGGAGTACCTAAAGCTATAAATTGGTCAAAGCTTTATGAAGTAAGACAAAATGATGATGAATCACCATCTGATTTTTTGAACAAGTTAAGAGAAACTGCTATCAAATATACTGATCTAGACCCTGAATCAGCTGATGGTAAAGCACATCTGGTTTTGTTGTTTATGGGTCAGGCCTCAAATGAAATAAGAAGGAAGCTGCAAAAGATAGAGGGGGTCCGAGATATGGAGAGACTGCTAGAGGTTGCCTGGAAAGTGTTTTGAGACAGAGGTTCAACTGAAAGAGTTAAATCCCAACCTAGTAAGAAGGCAACTCAGGAAAAGTCACCCAACAAAGCTTCCCCTACACAGAAGGACCAGTGTGCATACTGTAGAAAGTGGGGGCATTGGAAAAAGGACTGTCCAGTGTTAAAAGAAAAATCCTCAGTTCCCCAACTCTCAGTAGCACAAACCTCAAGTGGCTCAGGCTCTGAGGGATGGTGACCAAGGGCTATTCCCCCCAGCAGAGCCCTTGATTATAACTAAGCTGGGGAAAGTTGACATCAAGTAATTTTTGTAGATTCTGGAGCAGCACATTCTATGTTAAATACCTTAGAAGAGAAACTGAGTCACAACACTGTACATGTTATTGGGGTGACTGGGGTAAGAGAAACACAGTTTTTCTTCTACCTTTGGAATTCAAATTGGAGAAGCATCAATTTCTTTACATGCCTAACTCACCAAAACCATTGCTGGGGAGAAGAATTGGAAGCTTGGAAGCTTGTAACCAGACTGTGTCTAGTAACTTAAATACGTGTATTTGTAATGTAACTACAATTAGGGACTGTGGTTTTGTGTATAAACACAAACACTTGTAAAAGAAATGTTACAGCATGCAAATCTGCAGCAGCTGGCAGAAAATGCCAAGGCCAAAGCTAAAAAGATCCTAATAACAGTTCAGCATGATGCTAAAGTTATAAAACAGGGAATGGAACAAATTAGGAGGGCAGGAGAACACCACTGGTGGGAAGTTCCTTTTGGCTGGTTCCCCATGGCCACTGGCATTTTCAACGAGCTGCTGCACCCCATTGTAGCTACACTGTGAATGCAAATTTGTGTGCTTTGGTAGCCACTTGTTGCTGGATGAGGCAGGTGAAACTCTGCTTTGATAACCAGGTGAAAGGAGCAGGGCTGGCCGAGACCCTCATGAAATAATCAGGGGCAAGCCTGGGTTGGCCTCTGTGTTTGCCACCAAGAAGATCTCATGGCTCCACTGTTGGCTGCAACCCAGCAGGTGTTGGGTGGAGGGGACACACGCCATGCCAGACCTTGATGAAAGGGAGGGGAAGACAGGCCAACCAGCCTGCAGTTAGTCTGAACCAACCTGCTCAAGTCAGGGCACCTAGAACTGATTGCCCAGAACTGCATTCAGCTGGACTTGGACCATCTCCACACATGGAGACCCCACAACCTCTCCAAGCAAATATGTTTGATTGTTTGATTGAAGCAAAAGTTAACATATGGTAGACCATGTAAAACCCCACATATTCCAGGTGAAATTAATTCACATGAAGAGGAAACGTGATTTACAGGGTTATTTAATGGCTCTAAGTTTCACTTTGCAGAAGCTCCAAAAGCTTCAGAGTTACATCGTGCTATCCAGACCCACAGGACTGGACACCCCTGCACATCTGTTCCAGCCTGGAGACTGGGTCTATGTGAAGTGGTGGGACAGTGATCCTCTGCAAGCCAAGTGCAAAGAACAATTTAAAGTCCTGCTGACTACCTTCACTCTAGTCAAAGCTGCTGGCAGAGGACCCTGGATTCACTACTCCAGAATTAAGAAAGCTTCTGCTTCTGAACAACTGTAACAACAAAGACTGGTAGAAATCATCGTTTTTCTTCTGGGTCTAATTTCTTTTATATAACATTTGATTGGTTAAGATATTGCTCGTGTTAGAGGTTCATTATTATTAGGTTTATGTTTACATTTATTATTAAGTATGTATTTACTACTAGGTATTTATTTAATGTTTGGTATTTATTATTAATGGTCATTTATCTGTAATTAAATACTTGTTGTTAGTAATATTTAGAATAGAGATTCGACAAGGTAGAGGCCTTGTCGAGCCTCTAAAGGGGGGAAATGAGGCCTTTAGTTTCAAGTTTCCCCATTCTCCTTGGATGTGCTTTTGTGATGTGCTAGGGTGATGAAGACAAAACAGTCCTATTCCAGTTAAGAACTCAAGGACAGTTTCTCCAGACTTCAGGCCCTAAGCACAAACAACATGGAAACGTGGAGAGTGGGTTCATGCAAATGAACCAAAACCTATAAAAGTGTAAGATTTTGTGACCAAGCCCTCCTTTGCTTCCATCTTGGAGCCATCCAGGCAGGGGTCACACCTGTAGCACTCATACTGCTAGGGTGTGGCTTTTGGAGGCCTTTCGTGGCCTCTCAATAAATACCCATTTTATTCCCCTGAACTCTGTGTGTAGCCTCTGTTCCAGCTCCTCAAGGCATCAGAGCAGAGCAGCATTTAGAAGCAGTTTCAGGATTTCTAGGCAGGAAGTGGAGCTGACAACCACCTGCATCTGTGCTGCTGTGCTGGGAGTCTCTTCCCTCCACCTCTGCTCACAGGCACTGCCCTGCAGAGACAGACAAGGGCTCAGGAAGCACCTGGGTCACACAGGGCACAGCAGGACACTTTATTTTACTTCAATGCACAGTGATCATGGCTCCTTACTGTCTCTGCTTAACACAAGCCCACTAGATACTGATGTAGCAATACTGTGACTAATGGCATCCCTTTATGGAAAATATTATCAAAAGTTAAAAAAAAAAGAGGAAAAGTACAACACACTAATTAGAATAGCAAAAATGACACATGGCACAAAGCAGTCTGGGCAGCCTGTAATGAGTTCCATTCTTAATGTCATGCAGACAGGCACTTTATTGTTTCTGGAAAGCAGTAATAAAATACACCCTTAAAAACTGGAATGGATATTTCTTACACGGTCTTTGAAATATTTCTCCATAACTGGAGAAAGAAACCTTCCTCATGAACTGCACCAGACCAGAGGGAAGCCAAGGCAGAGCCATGGTTTGTCAGGACTTGCTTGACCCCAATCAGCCCCGTGGTGCATTTGGTGCTGAGCCCTTGAAGCTCAGGGCCTAAGAGGAGATTGCACAAACCCTTCCAGGAGTCCAATACAGAAGAACCTTTCAGCTGCTGCACATCCCTGTGCCTTGGGCTGGCCCAGACTTCTTCTGGGGGATGTGTTGTACCACAGCCCTGCCCTGGGAGAGAGATTCCTTTCTCCTTGTTTCCAGTCTGGGCCTCCCCAGCTCTCCTTGGTATTAATTATTTCTTTCTCTGGATATTCTCTACGATGTCAAAAGGATCCATCATCTCTGAAACTGCCTGTCAATCCCTCTCAGGGCTCTCCTCTGCTCTCCTCAGTCTCCAGCCCACTGAGCACAGAGCTCCTTTGACCACTATAAAGTGGTCATGTGCTTGAGGCCATGGGCACCTGGACATGAATGACAGTTCTTGTCTGTAGGAAGGAAAGCACAGAAGCCCAGGGTTTTGAAGGCAGATGAGAGGCAGTCACCAGAGGCCAAGGCAAGCCAGACCTGTTTGTCTTAGTCTGGGAGCAATCCTTGCAGAGATGGAATTTGGGAGGCCAAATCCCAGTTCTGTCCATGGGCGTCAGGACAAGGACAGTTCTTTTCCATAGGAAGGGAAGTGGGGAGCCCCAGGGTTTCAAAGGCAATGAGATCTGGCCCTCAGGAAGCCAAGGGAACCTACACAGTCCTGGCAGCTTTTGTCTGGGAGCTATCCTTGCATTGATAGGGAATTTTGGAGGCAGACTCCCAATTTTGGCCGTGGATGCCTGCACTTGAAAGATGATTCTTCCATGGGAAGAGAAGGTTCAGGGGGTGTCCCTGGGGCACGCGGGGCTTGGCACGGGCGTGAGCAGGGAACGGAAAAACGGACACGGGGACAAACGGCCCCAGGGCTTCAGTTGCAGCGGCAGCGGCGGCGGCAGCGGCAGCAGCGGCAGCAGCAAAACAAACAATTTTATCGACTCTCTGTTTCCCCTCTCCCTCTCCCGCTGTCCCGCACCCTCTCTCGCAGTCCCGCACCCTCGCTGTCGATCCCTTTCCCGGTGTCCCCCTCCTCTCCCAGTCTCCCTCTCCCCGTTCCAGGCCGGGCCATGCCCCTGGCCCGCCCCCGGCCGGGGCTGCTCCGTCCCCGGCCCCGTCCCCGTCCCCGGCCCCGGGCGTCCCGCCTGGGTCTCGCCTTCGCCTGGCTCTGGGCGTGCTGCCGGTGGCGCTGCTGGGCGGGCATCAGTGCCTGGGGCTGGGGCGGCATCGCCGCCCTTTGGCTCCACCTGGCCCGAGCCCGGCCCCGGCCCCAACGTGGGATCCGGCCCCGGCCCCGAGCCCGGCCCCGGCCCCGGCTCCTCCCGGGGCCCGCGGAGGACACACGCGGCGCGGCCGCTCCCGCCGCCTGCGCTGCGGCTCCCCCGGCCCGAGCTCCGCCGCTCGGCAGCGCGGCCGCCGGCCCCGAGCCGCCGCTGTCCCGTTCCGCAGAGAGAACGCCTGGGGCTGCCCGGCCCGGGGCGGCTGAGGGGCGCTCGGGGGCCGTTCCTGGCCCCGGGCCGAGCGCTGACAGCCGCGTCTCGCCGGCAGGGAAGGCCCAGGTGGGCCTGAAGGAGCGGTACCGGGTGGGTTCGCTGCTGGGGCGCGGCGGCTTCGGCAGCGTCTGGGCGGCGACGCGGCTCTCGGACGGCGCCCCGGTGAGTGGCGGGGCCGGCGGCGGGCACAGGACGAGGGGGCGCAGGAGGAGGAGGATGGGGCTCGGCAGAGCGGGCGGCGAGCTCAGCCCGCTGTTGGCCTTGGCTTGCAGGTGGCCATCAAAAGGGTGCCACGGAACCGCGTCCGGCACTGGGGCGAGCTGGTGAGTGAGCGGGACCAGAGGGAGAAGCCGGGACGTGCCGGGCGGGGATGAGCCGAGGGCCGGCAGAGTGGAAGCCGTCAGGACCCTCGAGGGAGAGCGGGCGTGGGGCCAGCTGAGCATCCCGGGCTGCATGAGGGCTTCCCGAGCCCTGGCACGGCATCAGCCCCGCTGACGGCATCGTGGTCTTCCCGCAGCCCGACGGCACCAGCGCACCCCTGGAGATCGTGCTGCTGGACAAGGTGTCCACCGGCTTCCCTGGTGTCATCCAGCTGCTGGAGTGGCTCGAGCTCCCCAACAACATCGTGATGGTGCTGGAGCGCCCGGAGCGGTGTCAGGACCTGCAGCATTTCATTCGGGCACGGGGGTTCCTGTCCGAGGAGGTGGCGCGGGAGCTGTTCCGCCAGGTGCTGGAGGCCGTGCGGCACTGCACCAGCTGCGGGGTCCTGCACAGGGACATCAAGCCACAGAATGTCCTGGTTGACCTGGCCACCGGGCAGGCAAAACTGATTGACTTTGGTTGTGGCACCTACCTGCAGGACACAGCCTACACTCACTTTGCAGGTAAGCCCACACAGCGGTGTGCTCCCGGTCCCAGCATCTCCTGGCCCAACATCTCCTGACCCAGCCTGGGTGTGGCCGTGGGGATTCTCCCTTTTGCTGCCAGTCATGGCACTGAACCTTCAGCCGAGTTGCTTTTGAGTTGGGGCAAATGGAGGGCCAGCTTCCAGCCTTGCTGGCAGCCTTTGCCAGCCACTCTGCCCAGGACTGGGGCTGGGCCACCCAGCCCGACAGAAACACTTGTGGGTGGGGGTGGCAGAGAGGGGGGCCAGAACCTGTGCACCAGCTGGTTTGGTGTGCAGATGAGAAAGGGCTTGGACTGCTGTGCTCACCTTGTTTGCCTTGGCCTCATAATGTGTTTTGGGCCGTGCAGGCAGGGAGGATGAAAGCATGGATTTTCCCCAGCACTGAGTGGATTTTACTTTGTCATGGTCAGGCCTTGCCAGGGCTTCAGCTGCCCTCTTCCAATACCAGTGGCTTCTTTTCCAACCCCATGTTTGTACACAAGTCCCAGGTGCTGCAGAGAGGACAGCAGGTCACACCATGTGCCACTGGGGCAGCTCCCACATGGCCAAGGATGCTGGGACCAGGCTCTGGGAGCAGCAGCATCCCCCTGATAAACGCCATCTGTATTCCATAGGAACCCTGTCCTACAGCCCCCCGGAATGGACCAAGTTTGGCTGGTACTATGGCAAGCCAGCTACCATCTGGTCCCTGGGCATCCTACTGCACCAGATGGTCTGCGGGGAGCACCCTTTCAGGAGGGGCCAGAACATCAGCTGGGACCATCAGCTCTCACTGCCACAACGGCTCTCTCAAGGTGGATCCTCATCTCTGGGCACGGGGGAAATACCAGTGCTGGGAGACAGCAGCAGGCTCGTGAGCATCCTGCTCTGGCTGCTGCTGAGGGGCTGGCACATGTCCTGCTCTCCTCCAAAACAAAGAACTGATGGGAAGGTTTAGGCCCAGCTGTGAGCACATGCAGCATGGCCTGGGCATGGGAAGAGTGGGGCAAAGCGGACTGGAGACTTCTCCAACTGACCAGCGGTTTGTGGTTTCTCTCCCCAGAGTGCCAAGGTCTGATCAGGAAGTGTTTATCCATGCTCGACAAGGAAAGGCCCTCATTAGAAGATCTGTTCAGTGATCCTTGGATGCAGAATATTCATCTGCCATAGAAGAAGGGAGAGAGCCACAGGCACGCTTTGATGCAGGGTCCTGGTAAGTTACAGCTCCACAGATGCCCTGGCAATCAGAAGCAAAGAACCCCAGACGTTTTTGTCCTGCCTGTGTCACTGCACAGGGGTCATCAGATGGGAACACACAGCCCTTGTGCTGGAGCTGAGCTGCTCTGCCCAGCACTGGTGGCCCCCATCTGAGCTGGTTTGGCTTGTCCTGGTTCACTGGCAGCTGGGGCCCTGGGCAGAACACTGACAGCCTGGTCTCACCCCCAGGGAAGGAGAAGGAGCCCCTGGAGTAGCTGTACCAGGTGGGGCTGCTGCTGCTGCTGGGGACAGCAAGGAAGACATCAAGGATGACAGCCTCTTCCTTCACCTGGCCACCAGCAAGCTGAAGATGATGGACTTGGATTCTGGCACCTTCTTCAAAGCCAGGCTCCACAGCGAATTTGCAGATGAGTCCAGACCCAGGGGGATGCTCCCAGATTTGGGCATTGCACAGCTTGGCCGGGAACCAAAGGTTCCCCCTTTGCTGGGGAGGATAAAACGGATTCTTCCGTCGGCTGCCAAGCTGCTTTTTGGCAGGGCTGGGGGGATGGGCTGGGCTGGGTACAAAATGGGAGTTGGCTCCTGGCCCTGGCAACAGCCCCCAGCACCCACCGTGCCCTGGGCTGGGGCTGGAGCTGGGGCAGCCAGCCTGACACAAACAAAGCCAATGGCAGGAGCAGAGGTGGGACTGCAGAACTGTGCATGGCTGCTTTGCTGTGCAGGCAAGGAAGGGCTTGGGCTGCTCCACTGCCCTTGTTTGCTTTGAGATCACCATTACTTTTGGGGGCAGTGCAGGGGGAAAGGGAAAAACCATGGGCTTCCCTCACCCCTGAGTTATTTTTTCCCTGGCATGTAGAGGTTGGGCCTTCCTCCAGCCCCTGACAGAGATAAGATTTTTACCTTTTCTCGAGTCTCCCATTTTTGTCTGTAATCTATTTTAATTCATTTGTCATTTGTTTCTCTAAAGGAAGCGTTCTAGGTGGTGTCCAGTGTGGATCAGGAAGTGCTTGGGCCCAGCTGCAGCGTGGATGGGCCGTGTCCTTGGAGAAGGCTGAGGACATCGTTTGGGACCAGCTTTTCTTCGGGCAGCGATGGCGTGAGGCGGGTCCCCGTCTCCTTGGCAGGGTGAGATAAGAGCTTTTGGGAGATGGCAGCGAGCACAGGAGCATCCTGCTGTGGCAGCTGCTGAGGGGCTGGATGTGCCATGGCTGGCTGCAGGCTGGGCACAGTCCTGCCCTCCTGCTCTGTGCCCAAGGCAGCAATGATGGGCAGCTTTGGGCACCGCTCTGGGCACGGCCAGCACGGCCTGGGCACGGCGGGAGCTGGGACAAGGGGGACAGGAGCCTTCAGCTGACGGGCGGTTTCTGGTTTCTCTCCTTGCAGCCGGGCTCTGTGGATGCTGAGGCTGCTCTGGGCTCTGCCAGGGCTCAGCTGCAGCTCAGCACCGGGCCGGAATCAGCCAAAGGAGAAATGGTGTGACCTGCAGCAGAGACTTGCTTGAGCATTTCGGGAAATGCAGCTCAAGTTTGCAGAGCGTACACCTGCAGGGCAAAACATGACACCCCCCAAAAATTAAACTTGTTCCATACCTTCTGAAATGAAATCAATCTGGGATGACCCCAAATGACATTTTTCAGCTTGCTCAAGCTGTAGCTCAGCCCTTCTCTGAACAGTTCTCTCCCCCACCTGCCTTTTACTTCACAGCTGTTCCCTCCTTTCCCCCAGGGAGTTCCCAGCCCATCGCAGTCTCCATCACACTGGTGCCTTCCTCGATGCCCCTCACCACGAGGGAGGCTGAGCCCCAGGCTTAGGGACACATCCTGTCACTGGCTGAAGAGCAGCAATGTCTCAGAGGCCTGATGAGATTTTAGTGTCATTCAGAGCTGCTCTCCAGCCCTCAGCTCTCCTCACTGCTGAGTTCCCACTCCGTTTTCCTCATGCTTCCAGCAGGATGAGCTCTGTGACTCCTCTTGAGCCTCCCCACTCTTCCCAGCCCACCCACCCAGCTCAGTTAGGCTTAAGCTGAAGCTTCTTTGTTTCCCCTGGCACTTCAGTCCAGTCCCCTCTGCAGGGAGCCCCAGCCCCAGAGCACAGCACACAACAGTGCAGTCTGGGCTGGACCAGCTCCCCTGCAGCCCTGGCTTGGCTGTTTGTGGCAGCTGAATGCTCCCTGTTTGCAGCTGTCACTGCAGGATGGCCCCAGGGCAGAGCCCAGCCAGGCTCCCACTGCATCCCCTGAAGCTTGGGGCACACGGTGGTCCCAGGGCTGAGCTTCATGGGGAGCACCCAGAGCTGTGGCTTGCAGGCAGTGTTTGCAAGTGTTGTGTTCTCATCTCCTGCAGCCTGTGGGGAAAACAACGTGTGCTGCAGGTCAGCACTGCCCCTCTGGGCAGGGACAAGGCTGAAGGGCTTTCCCATTCCAGAGGAGCCTGCATTGAGCCTTGGTCTGGCATGGCTGGAGCTGGGTCTGGTTCCCGTTTGGGACTCGCTGCCCACTCACCCCCACTGCCCTCCCTCCCCCGTGGGCAGAAGAGTCTGTCTGTGCCAGGGGCTCTTGGATGTCTCTGTATCCATGGGCAGAAGGGTCTGTCTGTGCCAGGGGCTCTTGGATGTCTCTGTATCCATGGACAGAAGGGTCTGTCTGTGCCAGGGGCTCTTGGATCTCTCTGTATCCATGGACAGAAGGGTCTGTCTGTGCCAGGGGCTCTTGGATGTCTCTATATCCATGGACAGAAGGGTCTGTCTGTGCCAGGGGCTCTTGGATGTCTCTGTATCCATGGACAGAAGGGTCTGTCTGTGCCAGGGGCTCTTGGATCTCTCTGTGTCCATGGACAGGAGGGTCTGTCTGTGCCAGGGGCTCTTGGATGTCTCTATATCCATGGACAGAAGGGTCTGTCTGTGCCAGGGGCTCTTGGATGTCTCTGTATCCATGGACAGAAGGGTCTGTCTGAGCCAGGGGCTCTTGCATGTCTCTGTATCCATGACCAGAAGGGTTTATCTGTGCCAGGGTTTCCATAATGTCTTTGTACCCGTGGGTATGGAATAACCACACAGTGAAAGTGTCTGTCACATTGCTTGCACACTCCTTCCTTTCTATACAAGACAAATCCATGCACACCTCCACGTATGGATATATTAAAAGGATAGGGCTGGATAGAGATTTCCCACAGAGCTCTAACTTCGGCATGACTCACTTTGTAAGGCAGCGGCCAGAGGATTTTTTTTCCCAGCTCTGTGTGAGTAGGTGTCCAAGAGATGAAGGGAGCAGCATTTAGAAGCAGTTTCAGGATTTCTAGGCAGGAAGTGGAGTTGACAGCCATCTGCCTCTGTGCTGCTGTGCTGGAAGTCTGGGCACATCTGACTGACAGGGCAGCACTTCAGACTAGAAAAGCCCCGTCTCAAATTTTAGTGGCAGCATCTCCTGACATTTCCCTTCTTGGGGGAGTGTGGAGAGTCCTCCCTGGAGTGGAGACTCCCCTCAGGGTCACTGCTTGAGGCTGAGCTAAAGAGATTTGCCCAGGGTCGTTGGTCTGGGGGAGTGACACCCATCTCTACTTAATTCTGCTTTGATCAAATTGCTTCCTAGAGCACTATATTAAAATAGATGTTACAGCTCCCGTACTGTGGAGTAAATAATTTGATTAAGACCTTTGTGTCTAATCATGATCATAATCAATCATATCTCTATGTATATAAATACTTCTGATTTGCCATCTTTAATGCTGAGGGACAAAGTTGTACAAAGTTTCGATTCCACCTGTATAATCCTTTAACATAAATCCTTGACAAAGTCTGAGGCTGGGATTGGATCCAGGCACTCCCAGACTCCCCTCACAGAAGGAGTTTAGAAAGCCTGGGGGTCCTGGTTTGGGGGAGCTTGGGGGTGTAATTGGGGTGTTGGGGGTCCTTTCTGCACCTCGTGACCCAACAGGAGCTTCTCTAATAAACTTTGTGTGAACTCCCACTGTGCCCATGACAGGAACTCCTGTGAGTGTCTGTGACATCCCGGCCCTTTGGCAGCCTGGGCACTCCTGGGATGTCACCCTGGAACCCCTGTGAGTGTCTGTGACATCCCGGCCCTTTGGCAGCCTGGACACTCCTGGGGTGTCACCCTGGAACCCCTGTGAGTGTCTGTGACATCCCAGCCCTTTGGCAGCCTGGGCACTCCTGGGATGTCACCCTGGAACCCCTGTGAGTGTCTGTGACATCCCAGCCCTTTGGCAGCCTGGGCACTCCTGGGATGTCACCCTGGAACCCCTGTGAGTGTCTGTGACATCCCGGCTCTTTGGCAGCCTGGGCACTCCTGGGATGTCACCCTGGAACCCCTGTGAGTGTCTGTGACATCCCAGCCCTTTGGCAGCCTGGGCACTCCTGGGGTGTCACCCTGGAACCCCTGTGAGTGTCTGTGACATCCCGGCCCTTTGGCAGCCTGGGCACTCCTGGGATGTCACCCTGGAACCCCTGTGAGTGTCTGTGACATCCCAGCCCTTTGGCAGCCTGGGCACTCCTGGGATGTCACCCTGGAACCCCTGTGAGTGTCGGTGCCCTCACTGTTCTTTAGGAGCACAGGGATGTCCCCACTGCACTCCTGCCACTGCCTGTGACAAATTGGCTCCTTGGCAGGGCAGAGACACCTCTGTTGTCACTCTGGAGCCCTGTGACTGTCACCTCATGAGCCTTAGGAAGATTAAGCACCCCTGGGATTCCCCATGGAACCCCTGTGACTGAGTGTGACCAAACAGATCTTTAGGAGCCCAGAGACCCCTCAGATGTCCCCATGGAGCCCCTGAGCCTGCACGTGAGCTCACAGCTCTTGAGCAGCCTGGAAACCCCTGGAATCTGTTCATTCCTGGTCTGCTGAGGATGGAACAACAGCAACTTAGAGGTTCTCTAATGAATGTTAACTCTCCAGAGACTTGTTCAGTCTTCAGCTCTTCAGTTCAGGAATTCAGTGACAAAGGCTCATTAATATTGCAAAACACCTTAACAAGACATAGCTCTGGGAATATTTTCATTTTAATGAATTAAATTCTTCTGCTGTTAATTATACAGATTTCAAAAGTGTATTCAAAGAGAATGTATTAGATTTTAAAAAAAACCCAAACTTTTTTTTGGTCCTATTTATTTAATTTTCTTGTTTATAGATTGATATCAGCAATCTCCAGTTGATATTGATCCTGAGCACCTCCTAATGCAGTCTGAATAGATATGAAAATCAACACCTGTAACAGTGGTAAGAGTTTTGCACCCCTGAATTAGTGGTTTGTCTCAGTCTCTTCTGCCTTCACTTAGGGCCAGGATTAAAAAAATATTCAAAGGACACAGATTTTCTCGTGTTTGGGCTTGGTTGTTTATTAAATCTTATCAAAAAGTACAGAGCGTTCAGCAACACTTCTAGCCACCTGCTAGAAATGAGCAAAATGGAGCCAGATCCAGCTGCTACAAGGTCTCCTAAAGCTAAGCAGTCCAATATAGAATTAACACCTCTATTATTTATCCTTTTAACCCAATAACTAACTTCCCATGACCCTTGGTGTGACACTAACTGTCCAACCAGAAACTCCTACCTGAAACCATGAAGAAGAACGAAGATGAAAAGAAGAAGAAAGAGACACCACCCAAAATCCTCCATCTTGTCCCATACCTATTACTGTATTATAAAAACCTCAAATTTAACGCCCTTCACCATATGAAAGCACACACTTCTGTTTAAATACACACCTGTGATTTTAACTTTATCACTCAAAGTTAGAAGCCTTCTCCAAGGCCTCAGGTCAAAAGCAGTGTTCTCCAGGGGTTCAGTGCCAGAAAGCACAGAAAGCTCAAAACCCCCAGGTCTCTGGGATCCAGCTAATTTCCACACACAAACTTTAGAATCTGAGGTTCAAAATCAGATTGGTTAGGATGCCTCGATTTACACTGAGGGCAGAGCCCTTGCCTTCTCTCAGAGGAACAATACCAATGTTTTTCACCAGTCCTACACTGGAACAGTAACCACACAGAGTGCCAAACTCTAGAAGCCCCAAAACCTCGTAACACCCACAAAAGCAAGCTATTCCTCTTCTCTCTTGTATGACCAGACTCTCTCGTGCAGGCTGTTCCCAGTCCAAAGCTACCAACCTCCCTGCTGAGGTTCTGTATATTCCTTCCAGATGAACCTGATCGTTTCCTCTTTCTATCCAATAGTTCATCAGATTCACAAATTCCCAAGGATCCAGTCCAAACCACTGAGAGAGGGGGACTCCTATGCTTTTAGCCACAATTTAAAATACCAAACAACGACACTGCAATCCTGACAGTCCAAAAATACGACCCCCCCTTAAATTTTCAAGGGTCAAGGACATACCACTGCAGGAGGGAAATGCCTTTAATTTGTCCTGCAAGGTTTACACCGTCCTTTCACCCTCTGTATTCAAAAACTCTCGTGGCTCAAGCTGAAACCATCTAGAAAGAGCCTGCCTGGATGGCCGGGCTCCTTCAGCTTGGGCTTCAACAGCCACTTCCATCAGCAAAGTACAACAGAGCAGCCAACAACAGAGCCCGAGTAACAACACAGGAAACCCAGGGCAGAATTACCGGTTTGCCGCAATTATAACGTTTGTCACAAGATGGCAGTATTAAAATACACAATTTCAAATCTAAAAATACACAATGACAGCGGTGGCAGGGACCGGTTAAACCCGAACACCGAGTGTTAGAGGGAATACCGTCCCCAAAACCGGGAATCCCCACACACAACCCGAATCCCAAAGTCAAAATCACTATGGGGAAGGGTATCTCTTTATTAAGGGACAAAGTATTCACCTCTTTTCAACACAGCACACAGCATGCAGCAATTTTAAACGTTCACCAAAATTGCTTCTCCCTTCTCCAGCCATTTCGGTCTCCTGAAAATGAAAACGCGGATCCGAGCTCCCACTTGTCTTGTACTAAATGCATCTCACCAGTCACACACACAGACACTCACACAGTCAGGACACAGTCAAAATAATAACGATTAAAATAGCAACAACAAAAATAGCAGCAATAAACAAGGGTTTGTCCAGTTCATCCCCAGAACTGCTGGCGGGTCCCCTGACACAACAAACCCTTTCTCCGGCCACTGCACCCTCCTGATGCTTGCAAGCAAAACTGCACAGCTTGAGCTGAGCACACAACGTCTTCTGTGACTTATCAGCTGCCTTTTAGCTATGTGTACGTCTTACAGGCTACCCCACATAATTTCAAACACACTGTTTTGTCTGCAGTGCAGCAACAGGTCTTGTCTATCCCTGTGATGAGCAGCCGGGGAGCAGAGATCCCTCCAGGAAGGTCCCGGCAGTGCCAGAGATGTCCCCAGCCCGGGCTGTTCTCACAGACAAACAGAGGAGTCCTGCCACGGTCACCAAATTGATGCAGAGACAAAAACTCTCTAACCAGTTAAAGTTAGAAAGTGATATGGTTATTACCACACTGGGCACACCCGGGAGAAATCTCCCACAGGGATGTGCGAAGTGCATAGGGCTCTTGCCTTCTTTTATCCACAAAAGTCTTACATACTCATACCAAATACACATATACATATGCCTTACCTAACCCCATCTAGCCCCACTTCGTATTAAAATTCGTTCAAAGTCCTTTTACTCTTGCACAGTTGCTTCCCTCAAGTGGGTTGCTGGGTGTTTGAAATGGGTCAATGGTTTCCTAATGATGAAGTCAGGGAGTCTTCCTTGCCTTCAACTTTTCATCTTTGTCTTGTTGGTAGGTTCTCGGGCCCCTTGGCCATAGTTCAAGCTTCCATCCTGGTTCTGTCTGGTTTCAGGGTCCAGATGCAGTTATGGTTCCTTGACTTCAACAATATCCCAACCACCTGTGTTGACACAACAAAATCAAGTGAGTGATTTATTGTCTTTGCTCTACTGGCTCAGCCACTTTCTACATTGCTTCTACTCTAATCATTATATGTATAGCTTCTATCCCTCAGCTAAGCTCTTAATCCTTTGATTTTTGCTTCAACAGAACATTAAAACCTCTTCTTGAAAAACAAAAGGGGGAGTTGGAATGCCCACTTGTTAGATAGGTTAGCAAAAGCCCTGTACGTTCTCAGCTTTCTGAATTGAGATGAAGCTGGCCAAACAGCACACGAAAGGCAATATTCTTTTGATACAAAGGCTCATCCCAGGCCTCTGATGATGGTAAAGGGCCCAGTAACAAGGCAGTGGACAGGACCTGTAGACTTGTTGGGGTGGGGAAAGTGATTGTGCTTGTGTCTCCACAGGACACCACATGAAATGAGTTCCTTTGTGGTGTGTGTGACCATTTGTTGCATCATCCTGATTGGCAAAAACACTGTGAGTGTCTTACCCCCTATACTGGATGGCACAGACGTATGGATCACCCCTGCAAATGCTGCTCACACCGATACTGTGTGCATCTCTGTGACAACCCCTGGTGATCCCTTCCACACGTGCTTGGTGGGGATGTCCATTGGCCAGAAGCGTTTTGGTAAGCTGTATGAGAGCGTGCAGCAAAACTGCACAGCCCCAGGTATATTGCAGCCCAGGTGGTGGAGCCAGGACACCTGGCAAAAGACCACAGGATGGGATGGGACGTGGTACAAGGATCTGAGAAGGATGCACGACTTTCCAGCTTTGCTCTCACAGCCACAGGAACCAGATACACCAGGGACTTTGTCTGCTTAATACCAGCAATTGGTACTGCTCAGGCTTTGGCTTCTTTAAACAAGCTTGGCTGCTGGCTTGCAAAGGAAGCTAAGGCCACTAGTGCTGCTCTTTCAGCAGTACTAATTGATGTTAAATTGGTGTGACATGCAACACTGCCAGAGCAGCCATTGATTTCATGCTGTTGGCTCAAGGCCATGGGTGCAAAGATTTTGATGGATGTGCTGCATGAACTGAAGGGATCATTCAGAGTCCATTCACAAGAGTATTGGTAACCTTGAGCTGTTCACTAAACAGCCACAGCAACATGATGAGGGTGATTGGTGGGGGCTGTCTTCATGTCTCAAACACCTCAGCTTCGGGACACTACTTAAACATTTATTAACGTGTGGCATAGTTATCCTTGGTGTTTTCTTAATGATTGTGATATGCATCCCATGTATTTTATCTTGTGTGGCACAAATGATCAATAATAGCCTTAATGAGATAATGGCTTTGTTGGCACAAACAGTTTTAGCTGTGCAATACACAAAGAAGGGAGAAATATTACCAATAAGTAAAACTTTAACAAAAGGAAGGCCTTGTAAAGTCATGGCTCAGGCCTGTTACTTCAGCTAAGTAGAAAAGGACTGTGGGAAAGAGACTCAACTGAATTAGGGGTAGAAAATGATGTTACATAACCCTTGCATGTTTTTATCATGGTGTGGGGTGGTTGGTTGAATTATGTTTGTTATGCTTTAGAACAGTGTAACTGATAATGGCTAATTGCTTAAAAAGGCCTGGTTCTTGCAATAAAGCTTCTCTTTTTTGTACATACCTGAGGACTCTGTTTCACTACAGACCCTCCCCCACATCAGCCCAAAGCTCTGCTTTGACCAAGTGGGGCCTCATGGCACACAGGTGCCACTGGGACATTGCCAGGCCTAGTGGAAACAAGGCTCCATTATTGCATAGCAAGGCCTCATGGCACCCAGGAGAGCACAGTGACACAATGGGATCTCATGGAAGCAAGTGTCCATTGTGACACAGCAGGGCCTCAGGGCACCCAGGAGAGCACAGTGACACAATGGGATCTCATGGAACAGTGTCCATTGTGACACAGCAGGGCCTCATGGCACCCAGGAGAGCACTGTGACACAATGGGATCTCATGGAACAGTGTCCATTGTGACACAGCAGGGCCTGATGGCACCCAGGAGAGCACTGTGACACAATGGGATCTCTTGGAACAGTGTCCATTGTGACACAGCAGGGCCTGATGGCACCCATGTGCCACTGGGACTGTGCCAAGGCTCGTGCAAGCAAGGCTCCACTGTGACAATGAACAGCCTCACGGCACCCAGGAGACCATTGTGCCACAATGGAATCTCATGGAACCAAGGCCCCATCGTGACAAACCGTGGCCTGATGGAAACCCGGTGCCACTGGGACATCTCCAGCCTTGGAGGAAGCAAGTGTCCATTGTGACACAGCACAGCTTTGTGAATCACAGGAGAGCACAGTGACACCATGGAATCTTGGGGAGCCAAGTGTCAATTGTAAACACAGTGGGGACTCACAAAACCCAGGAGACCATTGTGACACCGTGGAATTTCATGGAAGCAAATGTCCATTGTTTCATGTTTCATGTTGCGGCCTCATAGAGCGCTGGAGACCATTGTGACAGAATAGAAAAATGTGGAGCAAAGGCTCCTGTAAGAGTTGGTCCGGAGTTTCCCTCATTTGCCTCACAACCATCACGAGGATAGAGGCTGTCCCAAGGACCCCCACCCGCTTCTGGACAGGAGTTCTGGCCTGGCCGAGGTGGATGCTGGCCAAGGGACTGTTTGCTGGTGCTCTGTGCTTGCTGTGCTGTCCACAGTACAGAGCCTTTGAACAGGTACTGCACCTACAGCTGCTTCTTGGAGCACCACTGCATGTTCTGTCTCGAGCACCTCACAATGGCCCATAAATCTCCCAGCTCTTGGCCAGACTCCACTCGCTTTGGAAAAGGACTATAAGAAAGTGACCCTCTGGAGAAGCCTTTGAGATCTCCCCACAGAAGGCGAGTCTATTGGCTGGGACCACGAGGACACTGGAGTCTATTGGGCCAGACCACGAGGACATCGGTCTCATCTGTTGGTAGCTATTCCCTATTCCCCTCTTTGTCTCTCTCTCTCTTTACTTTGTTTCCTTTAACTCTCCCTCTATTGCAAAACTGATTTGTTGGCACTCAATAAAAGTGCATTTCTGCTTTGAGCAAACTGACTTGTCCCCTGTTGTTGTCTTTTGCACCTTTGAGATCAAAAACGAACCATCATGAATCTCGGATGTTTCAAAGGAGGATCGTGACACCAACCCAAACTATACTGTGACTCTAGAAGATGGGTGGATGTGTAACTTAACTTGAAAATATTAATAAAATCATGATTATCATCATACCTTTATTATTTTTATTATAATTATTTACTACTACTTCTATTTCTTCCACTCCTCTTCTTCTTCTTCTTCTTCTTCTTCTTCTTCTTCTTCTTCTTCTTCTTCTTCTTCTTCTTCTTCTTCTCCTCTATATTATTCTCCTTATGTCTATACTTAAAATTATTATTACAATTACTACTACCGCTATTTCCTCATCTTAATATTTCTATTCTTCTTCTTCCTATTATTATTTTCTTCTTATTATAACTATTTCTTCTTATGTGCTTCTTGTTCCTCTACTTGTACTTGTACTTCTACTTCTTATTTATTCTTATATTATTATTCTTATTCTAAATTCCTGTTGTTTTTCCTATTCTCATTCTAATTCTTCATATCATTCTTTCTGTTTCTTTTTTTCTTATTCTAACTCCTTTTCCTTAGCCCTGCTCCTGGGGCAGTGGAGCCAGGCAGGGGCAGGGCAGAGTCTGCGCAGCCCCCGCAGTGCCCGCCGCAGCCGGGATCGATGTTTCTTGATGGGGGCCGGCGCTTCCAGACGGGCAGGGGAGGCACAGCACGGGCCTGGGGAGCTCGGCTCAGGTGGGCCCGGCTCAACCCAGGCCTGGCAAAGGGCAGCCAAGGGGAACCCACCTGCTGACAGACCTGCCCATCTGTGCTCTCTCTCTGCCCACTCTTCACACAGCTCGAGGACGCTCACTCCATCCCCCTCATCCTCTTCTGGTGGGGAGAGCTCCTGCCCAGTGCACGCTTCCTCATGGCACTCTTGATGGTACATGCTGGTTTCTGTGGGGGACAGCTCCTGCTCAATGCAGGCTTCCCCTTGGGATCCCTCATGGCAGCTGTTGCTAAGGTTGCTGCATGGTTGCAGGCCTGAGCCGTCGCCTGCTCCCAGCCCCTGCCCGCTGAGGGCCTGCTCTTCCAGCCTGCTGGGCATGGGGCTGGCTGCTTTGGAGTTGGGCTTCCCCCTTTCCTCCTCCATGTGCAGTGCAGAACGTCTGGCACACAGAGATCCCGGGAGCTGCTTCCTCCTGAGCCAGTGGCACTCCTGGCACGGGGCAGCGCAGGGCCCTGTGCCCCGTATATACCCCTGCAGGGCAGGGCTGTGCCATGTCACCAGGACAACAGAATGTCCCTCATCACCCAGGAACCCGATAGAACGGCCCTGTGTCACAAAGGGCCCAGCCCAGCAGCCCTTCAGCAGCCCAAGCCCCTGGAAGTGGCATGGAGCAACAGCCAGACTGGAGGGCTTCCAGCCCCTTGTTCTGATCCACTGATTCCAATGATGATAAATGGCTCTGCCTCGATTAGGGTGCAAATGAGACCATGTGCCAAAGTCAATAGGATGGGTTTTACTGAAGAGTAAATGAGGGAAAGACAGAATGACAAAGAGAGAAAAATAGGCATGGAATAGAGGTGGGAGGAGAGAAAGAGAGTGTCAGAGCCAGATTAAGTAGTAAGCCTCACCACTCTGTGGATCCCAATGGCTTCCTGTGGATGCTCTACATCTCTGTCTTCTTGGTGCTCAGGGTCCCCCACAAACATGGAGTTCAGGGGGTCCATACACACTTGGGCCAGGGGGGAAGGCCCAGGTACCTCCCCTGGCAGGGTCAAGTCTGACACAGGCTCTGGCAGCAGCCTCGGGCTCTGCTGCATCCCTTTGCATCACGAGCAGTGCTCTGCTGCAAGGCCTCAGCAGTGAGTCTGGGCAGCGCTTTGGGGCTCTTGGATGGATTCTGGCACCTCCTCAGCTGCCCCTCATGGCAATGTGCCGTGGATGTGGCCTTCCTGGGGTGGGGATGTTCCAGCTGAGCCAGTTTGTGTGAGGGAGGATGGGTGTTCACTGCCTGTGAGCAGAGGCTCCACCACAGCCCCAGAACTCTCCTCCTCCCTCACAGGACTTGTGTTCCACACCCCTCACCAGCCTTGTTGCCCTTCTCTGGACACACTCCAGCCCCTCCCTGTCCTTCCTAAATTGGGGTGCCCAGAACTGGGCACAGCATGTAAGGTTCTGTCCAACCAGTGCTGATTGCAGGGGAAGAATCACTTCCCTGCTCTTATTGGCCACACCATTCCTGATCCATAGGAGTCCTAGGGTTTGGATGAGGGAAATGCTGGGAAGGAAGTGGGGACAAAATGTTATTGATTGTCAGCCTTGAAGGGTCTTGATTGTCATATCTATTCAGACTGCATTAGATGGTGCTGGGGGCCAATATCAATTAGACGTGGCTCTTATCAATCTATAAACAGGAAAAGAAAACAGAACAAAGGAGTTCTCTCTGCATTTTTTTCATTATCATATACTCATTTTAAATGGACTTCTGAAATCTATCTAATTAACCACAGAAGAATTGAAACTTCAGTTATTCCCAGGGGCTTTTCTTGTTTAGGTGTTTTGAACAAATGTTTATGAGAATTTGTCTCTGGATTTCTCAGCTGAAGAGCTCAAGAAAGAAGAGGTCTCGAGTAGGAAAATTCATCAGCATCTTCCAAGTGTGGGAGGATCCATCCTCATCAGAGCAGGAATGAACAGAAATGGGCACAGCTTTCTGGCTGCCCCAGCTCTGGGATGGACCCTGGACCTGGAGCAGGAGCAGCTCTGGAGGGCCCCAAGGCCAGGGCTGTTGTGCTGGCCTGGGCAGATGGGATGGCAGGAGGGGCTGCAGAGCTCTCAGGAGCTGAGGGAGAGGGGAGCAGGGCACCCAGGGAGCCTCCTTTTGCCTTGGCCAAGCACCTTCCCCCATGGCTGGGGCTGAGTCCTCTCCGAGCTGCAGCTGCTGCTGTGCCCTTGGCAGGGGCTGAGGCCGTGGGGCCACTGCCCAGAGCCCCCTGGCCTGAGCAGAGCTGTGGGGCCAGAGCCGGCTGGGCTGTGCTGGGGAGAGGCCCTTGGTGCTGCACAGAGCTCAGGGCAGCTGGCACAGCTTGCAGGGAGCTGGGCTGGCCTGAGAGAGCCTGCCAGAGAAAGCAGCAGTGTCCATGTCAGCCTGGCTGAGCGTGCAGGGGCAGGACTCAGCCCAGGCCTTGTGGGGCAGGGCCAGCGCCTGGGGAAGGCATTGCAAACAGGCAAGTGGCCCAGAGAGGAGGCTGCTCTGTGCCCTTGGTGGCATGCACAGAGCAGGGAGGGGGTCCAGGACATTTGTCACTGCCAGCCTCTGTCCCCAGCCCTTGCCAGCCCTGGCTGCTGAGCCCACGTTTGCCCTGGGCTGAGTTTGGCTGTGGCCCAGCTCCATCCTCCTGCAGGGCTCAGGGCCTGTTCCCAGCCATGGCCAGCCCTGCCTGGCCTCTGTGCTGGCCCAGAGCCCGGCAGAGCCCGGGGCAGGGCTGTCAGTGCAGGCCCACAGGTGCCACGGGCTGTGCAGGAGCTGGCAGAGGCTGCCCAGCAGGGAGGCCATGGGGCACAGAGCCCCAGGGCTGCTGTGGGCACCACGGCTGCACCTTCAGCTCCATAGGAGATGGGACAGATTGGAGCAGGGACAAATAATCCCTGCTGGATTCTTTAGTGTGTTTGCTTATACAGGTGATGTCCATCCACATGTCGAGGAGGTGTTTTGTGTCAGATAACACTGGCAGAGTGATAAGTATAATATTATTCATCTGAAAAATTGTTCATGCATAATACACAATGAGGAAAATAAAGACACATATAATCAGAAGAGCACCTGACTTTTGCAGATGATGAGAGAGTCATTGATCTTCCAGTAGTCAAACCTGTTTAAATACTTTCTCCAGGGCTTCCTTGAGATGAGAGGTGACCACCAGAGGCCATGGGAAGCCAGAACTCTATGCCATAGCAGCCTTTGACTGGGACTAACCCTTGCATATAGGGAATTGTTCAGGGGGAGTATGAATTTTGGCTGTGGGCACCTGGAAAGAGGGATGGTTCTTTTCCACAGGAAGGAAAGCTCAAAGCCCCAGTGGTCCAGAGACTGATGAGAGGCCGACCTCAACATTCCAAGGTTAGCTGGATCTTTCAGGTGGCCCCTGGGAGGCCAAACCAGCCATATCTATTTCATCTCACCTTGGTTCCATGAGGCCCCACAGTGTCACAATGGTCTCCACAGGAAGGAAACCACAGAGCCCCAGTGTTTCAGGGGCTGATGAGCAGCAGGCACCAGATGCCAAGGCCTGGCAGACCTGTCTGTCCTGGCAGGTTTGGCTGGGAGCAGCCCTTACATATGCAGAATTTTGAATGTGGAATCCTAATTTCAGCCATTTGTGCCTGGAGGAGAAGGCTGTTCTTTTCCACAGAAAGGAAAGCACACAGCCCCTGTGTTTGGAAGGCAGGGGAGAGCCGGCCCTCAGGAGGCTAAGGCCAGTTAGACCTGTCTGTAATGGCAGCTTTTGTGTAGGAGCAATCTTTGGATGTAGGACTTTTGAAGGTGGAATCCCAGTTTTGTCCATGGGCAAATGGAGAAGGATGGTTCTTTTCCACTGGAAGGAAAGCATAGAGCCCCGGTATTTCAGGGGCAGATGAGCAGTAGCCACCAGAGGCCAAGACCAGCCAGACCCATCTGTCCTGGTATCTTTTGTCTTGGAACAATCCTTGATTACATAGAATTTTGGAGGCAGAATCCCAATTTCAGCCATGAGTACTTGGGGAAGGATGGTTCTTTTCTGCAGGAAGGAAAGCAAGGAGCCCCAGTGTCTCAGGGCAGATTAGAGGCGACCACCAGAGGCCAAGGCCAGCCAGGCCTGTCTGTCCTGGCAGCTTTTGTTTGGGAGAAACCCTTGCACATAAGGAATTTTGGAGGAGAAATACCAATTTTGGCCTTGGGTGTCTGTTCAGGAGAGACAGTTCTTTTCCATAGGAAGGAAAGCACAGAGCCCCAGTGTTTGAGGGCAGGTGAGACCCAGCTCTCAGGAATACAGGGGCAGCCAGACTTGCTGGTAATGACTGCTTTTGTCTGAGAGCAATCCCTGGATATTGGAAATTTGGGAGAGGGAATCCCATTTTGGCCATGGATGCTTGAGTGAGAAGGACAGTTCTTTTCCATCTGAAGGAAAGCCCAGAGCCCCAGTGTTTCAGGGACACATGAGAAGAGACCCTTGACCTGCCAAGGGCACTGGACCAGTCAGGCCAAGTCAAACAGACCTTTTACCTTTTTCCTTGGTTCCATTGGACCCTGCAATGTCACAATGGTCCCTTTCTTCCATGATCCCTTGCAGTATCAAAATGGTTTCCTTGGTTCCATGGGACTGGACAATGACACGATGGCCCCTTGGTTCCATGAGGCCCCACAGTGTCACAATGGTCTCAGTGATTCCATGCAGTCCTGCAGTGTCACAAGGGTCCCTTGGTTCCATTGGGCTCCTCAGGATTACAGTGGCCCTGTGGCTGCACAAGGCTGAGCTGTGTCACACTGGTCCCTGGTTTCCATGGGGCCCCACAGTGTGACAACTATCCCTTGCTTCCATGGGGCCTTGCAGTGTCACAATGGTCTCCTTGCTTCCACAGGGTTCTGCAGAGCCCCTTAAATCAACGAGGCCTTGTGTCCCTGTGGTCTCCAGTATTCCATGAAACCCCACGATGTCACATTCAACCTTTGGTTCCATGGGGTCCAGCACTGTCACATGAACCCTTAGGTCCATGGGCCCTGCAGTGTCACAATGGACTCCTTGGTTCCGTAGGGCCACAAAGTGTCACAATGGCCCCTGTGTTCAATGAGGCCTGTTGTGTCACAGTAGTCCCCATGATTCCGTAAGGCTCTGCAATGTCACAATAGACCATTGGTTCCATGAGACCCCACAGGGTCATAGTGGACCTTTGGTCCCATTGAACCCCACAGTGTCACTCTGGTTCTCATTGGTTTCACAAGGCCTTGAAGTGCCACAATGGCCCTTTGCTTACACAAGGCCACAAGCTTTTAAAATGGCCTCCATGCTTTCATGAGGCCCTGCTGTGTCACAATGGACCCTTGGCTCTGCAGTGTCAGAATGCCCCCTTGGTCCCTTGGTTCCATGAGTCCCTGAAGTGCCACAATGCTCCTTAGGTTAGCTGAAGCCTCAAAGTGTCATCATGGTCTCCATGGTGCCATGAGGCCTTGCAATGTCAAAATGGACATTTGGTTCCATGAAGTCCCACCGACACTATTGGGCCCCTGGTTCAAAAGGCCTGGAACAATCAGAATGGCCCCTTTCTTTCATGGGACACAGTCCCTTGCATTCCTGAAACACATCCAGGTTTGCTCAGCATCAGAGACACCTTTCCCTTGCTTGTCCCCACCTGTCATCACTGCCTTCAGTGTTGTGCTGTAACTGGAACCTGGGGACACTTTCTCAGTTGTGACCCTCATTGAGATCCATTAAAACTTCAAGAAACTTCAGTGTTTCAATCTTTGAGTTCTTTGAGTTCTTGAGAAGTTTTTTGAACACGCTCTGAGGGACTGAGTCTGATGCAAACACCACCAAAGCCCTGAGAGGGTCATTAAAATGCTTGTGCTGTGTCTGTGCTGCTGAACTGCGCCGGGCTCCTGGCGCAGAGGCAGCTCCTGGCAACCAAGAAGAGCTTCAAAAACATTTCTCTTCATGAGCAGCTCTTCTCCCAGCCCACTGCAGCCACCCCGGGCACAGCACAGAGGCACAGAGAGCTTCAATCAGTCAGGGCTGGGAAGATGCTCAGAAGTGCCTGGGGCAGAATCACTCCCAGCCCTTGACACAGGAAGCCTCTGGCTGCAGGACAATGCAGCTGCAGCTCCTGCAGTGATCTCCTAAACCTGGAACATCCCAATGCCTGCAGACTGTGTGAGTACATTCTCTGATGATCTCTTGTGTAGAGCAGCCAGGGGTGCCCAGGGCTGTGGTGCAGAGCAGGGTCCTGCAGCCCAGGGCGCTGTGCTGGGGCAGGGACTCTGCTGCCTGCCAGGGACAGCTCTCAGCCAGCCCTGGCAGCTGCTCCCAGCACTGGGGGACAAGGTCTGGGTGGAAGGAGACAGCTGGTAAGGCTTGGAAGTGTTGTCCTTGTGTGGTGAAGATGCTGCATTGTTCAGGACTGCTCCCAGCATGACATTTAACTCCAGAACATTTCCAGGTAGATTATATAGGGAGCACAGCTAGACAGGGGCTGCAAAAAACGGAAAACCCAGGTTTTTAAATCGACTGTTCTTGGTTCTTTCGATGGGAAATTGCATACTGATATTCGCCTCTCAGTTCAGATGGAGAAAAATAGAAAAAAAATTCTCTCCAATCTTAATAAAGCAGGCAGTCACAGAAATCAGCACAAGGTCCCTTACAGTCAGCATCAGTGTTGCATTTCCAGCCTCCTCAGGGTTGTTCGGGTGTTGCCATCAGAGTCTGCAGAGGCAGAACTGGCCGTGGGCAGTGTCCTATGCTGGGAGGGGTCTGCAGGGCAGAGCTGAGACCCCAGGGCCGGGCTGGTCTCTGGCAGCAATGGCAGGGCCCAGCCCTGGGCACAGGGAAGCAGCTGCTGGCAGGGACAGGTCCAGGCAGCAGAGCCCTGGGCAGGCAGTGGGGGAAAGTGCCACCAAGCTGGGCTGGAATACTTAAAGTCCTCTCTAAACCAAACTATTCCATGATTACTTTTTTTATAGATCCCCATGGCAAGACACAGCAAATGTCCAACTGCAGCTCCATCAGCCACTTCCTCCTGCTGCCATTGGCAGACTCGCGGCAGCTGCAGCTCCTGCACTTCTGCCTCTTCCTGGCCATCTCCCTGGCTGCCCTCCTGGCCAACGGCCTCATCATCAGCGCCGTAGCCTGTGGCCACCACCTGCACACCCCCATGTTCTTCTTCCTGCTCAACCTGGCCCTCACTGACCTGGGCTTCATCTGCACCACTGTCCCCAAAGCCATGCACAATTCCCTCTGGAACACCAGACACATCTCCTATGAAGGATGTGCTGCACAACTCTTTTTCTTTATGTTCTTCATTGGAACAGACTATTTCCTCCTGACCATCATGTGCTACGACCGCTATGTGTCCATCTGCAAACCCCTGCACTACGGGACCCTCCTGGGCAGCAGAGCTTGTGCCCACATGGCAGCAGCTGCCTGGGCCAGTGGCTTTCTCAATTCTCTGCTTCTCACAGCCAATACATTTTCCCTGCCCCTGTGCCATGGCAATGCCCTGGGCCAGTTCTTCTGTGAAATCCCACATATTCTCAAGCTCTCCTGCTCACACTCCAACCTCAGAGAACATGGGCTCATTGTGTTTAGTCTCTGTTTTGTATTGTGCTGTTTTGTGTTCATTGTTTTCTCCTATGTGCAGATCTTCAGGGCTGTGCTGAGGATCCCCTCTGAGCAGGGACGGCACAAAGCCTTTTCCACCTGCCTCCCTCACCTGGCTGTGGTCTCCCTGTTTGTTACCACTTCAGTGTTTACCTACCTAAAGCCCCCTTCCATCTCCTCCCCATCCCTGGATCTGTCCCTGTCAGTTCTGTACTCGGTAGTGCCTCCAACCCTGAACCCCCTGATCTACACCCTAAGGAACCAGGAGCTCAAGGCTACCCCGAGGAAAATGATGACAGTATCTTCAGGAGCAATAAATTTTCTTTTCTGCTTCAGAGCCTTCAGAATTTAACTCTTTACAATTTTAGATTTTTTTTTCTCCTATTTGTCCATTTTTTCATTGTCTTATTGTTTTTCTATAGTTGTAATGTGTGATAATTGATAAAAGATTCGTGTTAATCACAAAAGCATTGGGTTTGTATAAACCAGAATACTAAGCTCTATAGTGAAGCATGGACACTAGATAAAGTAAATTATATGATTAAATAATTCTGTTTAAAATCACCTTGTTATGTTATATTATGTTGTATTATGTTACATTAGAATATGTTATGTTATGTTATGTTTTTCAAATAAGTTGTATCGGCTACCAGCTTGCAAAATTGGACTGCCCAAAAAGCCCTTCCTGCCTTTGTCTGATCAATACTGCCTATCCCAAAAACCAGACTCCCAGAACTTTTCTAGTGGTTATCTACAAAGACCAGACCTCCAGAACTTCCCTGGTGGTCATCTACAAGGACCAGATGGCAATCTGTGACTAATTATCACCCAAAGGCTTTGTGAATTTGTGAACAACGAGAACCCACAGTATAAGAAGAGGCTGCAAACCAAGGTTGGGTGGAGCGTGGAGTGGGCAGTGACCCCTCACGTTCCCCAGCGCTGCTTGCTCTGTCTATATCAAATAAAGCAATCTAAATTTGTTAAATATCGAGACTTTTGTCTCTCATTTATAACAGCCCTAAAGCGGGGACCCGCTTAGCGGGTGGAATTTTTCAGGGTTGGCAGTGGTGGCGGTGGCCCGAACCCGGCAGAGAGTCCCCGGGAATGCCGTGGGCGAGGCTGGAGAGTGAGAGATGTCGATGGAGGGGCTGGGGGGAGTGAGAGGCGCGGGCCTCGCCCCCAGCCCTGGCCCGTGACCCCCGTGGCTAACACGGGTTGTATGAGGCACCCTGTGCTTTTTATTTGTTTGGGGTTTTTGGTCACTGGTTGCCGTCCCCCAGCTTTTCCGGAGGGAAGCCGATCGCTGCGGGGTGGGCAAAAGCCGCTGGCCCGTGGCATGGTCGGTGGCAGCTTGTCCCACGCTTGGTGGATGGGTTCCCTGGGGGCGGTGAAACGCGGCTGCCACGGCCGTCCCCTCCCCATTGTGCACTTTTCTCACTAGGCAAACATCCTTCCATGTCGGCTCTCCCAATCATTGTGAAGCAGAATTCACCAGGCCTTGGATTGTTCACCCACTGATAGGGAACGTGAGCTGGGTTTACACCGTTGTGAGACAGGTCAGTTTTACCCTACTGATGATGTGTTGTTGCAACAGGCTGCTCCTGCTCCTTCTAAATTACTTTCTTGAAGTGTGTCCATCCTTCCTGGAACCCTTTGTTCTGAAGGACTGTTCCCCTTAAATTATCAGTACCTGATTTGGTACTCTCCAAAACTGTATCCTGAATAGACCAAAGTGTGCCCTCCATAATTCCAGTGTAGAAGTTTTATTGATGCCTCTCCTTATTTCACAGAATATTGAAAACTGGATTATTTCATGGTCACTGTACCCCAGGCAGCCTCCGACCACCACATCTCCCACCAGCCCTTCTCTGTTTGTGAACAGCAGGAGACAGAGCTTTCCTTGGGAGAGAGAGTGTTACCAAAAATTTGTTCAAATTAAAAACTCCTTAACACCAACGCAGCATAAAAAGCAGCATTCTTTATTTGGCTGGATACACAGGGGGAGAGCTCCTCCCAAAGCTGTGGATGCTGAGTACAGGAAAGTTTCTGTTTATATTCTGTACTTTGCAAACATATTCATTGATTGTCCTGGAGTAAACACACATATGATAATCATTTCACCAAAATCATTAACATCTTTCCCCTCCCCTTTATCCATGGGTTCTTCTGTCCTGGGGGTTTCTCTGGTGGTCCCTGGTGGTCATTAACCCCAATGTTCCAGTTGGCCTGGCTGAGTTGGCAGGACACTGAGGCTGGGAACTTCCAGTTCCCCTTCTTAGACAAGGGGCGTTGTGAAGTTTCCAGAGGCCAGTGGTTTTGGAGAACAGGAATTGTGTTAGCTCGCCTGGGATGGGCAATTTATCATCTGTTAACATGAGGTCACAGAGTGGGCTATGACATCACAGAGTGGGTTATGACATCACAGAGTGGGTGATGTGAGGTCATTGAACATCACAGGCTGTCCCTGTGACATCATAACGCTGACTGTGACATCACAGGACAGAGGTCTGACATCACAGAGCAGGCTGTGACATCACAGGAGGGGCTGTGTGACATCACAGCAGGGCTGTGTGAGGTCACTGGGTTGGTCACTCTGCCCCAGACGCCCCTCACAGTTTCCCCAGACAAGTCCAATGCTGTTCATGCCCAGCAGGGTCCCCTGTCCCCCGGGATCCCCCTGCTCCACCTGGAGCCACAGCCTCCCCCAAGGATGTTCCACAAATCAACCCCAGAGCCTGACACGGGGACAAGGGGCCAGGGCTGTGTGACCAGGACATCAAGGATGTGGATTATCCAGGTCACTGGGGCCTGGTTTGAGTTCCCCAGGGCAGGAAAGATGTCTGGCAGCTGGAGCAGGGTGAGGGAAGAGCCTCCAAGGTGGGGCTGGAGCCCTTTGGCTGAGAGGAGAGGCTGAGGGAGCTGGGCTTGTCCAGCCTGGAGCAGGGAAGGCTGAGGGGCTCCTCATGCCAGCCTGGCAGTGCCACCCAGGAGCTGATGGAGAACACAGAGCCAGGCTCTGCACTGGGGGGCTGGGGGGGACAAAAGACAATGGGTGGAAGGGGAATGAGGGGAGATCAGACAGGACATGTGGAAAACCTTTGTTGCCATGGGCTCAGACAGGTTCTGAGATGCTGCCCCATCCCTGGCCTTTGGGATTTTCCAATCCACACCAAATCAAGGTTTGAATCACTTGGTCTGACCCAGTTTCTGACACGTTGGGCTGCAGACTTGCTGAGATCCCTTCCAGCCTCACCTTCCTGATGATCCCTGGACGATGCTGCTCCCGATTTTGGAATGGGCTGGAGCAGATGTTTATGGGACAGGAACCCTCTGGGGCTGTAGGGGACCTGCAGCTTTCAAGGTGCACGAGCACATCTCATTAGCTGGGGCATTTGAGTACTTTAAGAAATGTCAAAGTTTTCCAGCTAGGGGAGAGCAGGAATTTCCTGGAATTGTACAATGGTGAGAGAAGAAATATTGATCTTTCCCTCTATTTGTGTCACCAATATTCTGTCTATTATTTTATGTCCTTCTTCATTCAGGAGTTTCCACCTCTCCTGTTTAAATGGCCATGTCTAAGGACATCTCTTAACTAGAGCAGCTGGATCTATGTCCTCCCCATTGCTCCCAGATTTCATCCTCTAGCTGCACTCTGGCCATTCCAAAGCCTCTCAATTGAGTGTCTTCACACTTTGAGCTTCAGGGAGTTGCCCAGTCTTTCATAACTTGAAATAACTCAATAGTCAATATCTTGTGTTTATGTCTTCTACAATTACCTTTGTCTTTATCCAAAAATGTTGATGTATGGATATCCCTTGTGGATTATGGGCATGTCAGATGCTGCTGAGTCATCTCACATTGCTGAGGGAGGACTTTTGATGTTTTTAAAATTTTATGATGATTACAATTCTTTATGTTGGCCATGAAGAGAAGCCTTTCTGTGCCTCTGAGTCTCACCAGTTCCTGATCCCCAAAGAACACAAACTGCAGACTTTTTAAAGTCCCTTCCAACCTCAGCTCCTGGATGATCTTGGGACCATGCTGCTCCCGATTTTGGAATGGGCTGGAGCAGATGTTTATGGGACAGGAGCCCTCTGGGGCTGTAGGGAACCTGCAGCTTTCAAGGTGCACGAGCACATCTCATTAGCTGGGGCATTTGAGTACTTTAACAAATGTCAAAAATTTCCCACCAGAAGAGAAATTTCCTGGGTGTGTACTGATGGCAGGACAAGAAATAATGATCTTCCCCTGTACCTGTTACCACTATACTTTCTATTATTTCATGTCCCTCTTCATTTGGGTGTTTCCACCTCTCCTGTTTAAATGACCATGTCTAAGGACATTTCTTCCCTAGACCAGCTGGTCTTACGGCCTTGCCATTGCTCCCATATTTCCTCCTCCAGTTGTTCTCTGGTCATCCCACATTAGTCAACATCTTAATTGTGTCTACATCTGTCACAGAATCACCCTTTCTAATGTCTGTGTCTAAAACTGTTCCTGTATGGAAATACCTTGTGCATGGTGGATACATCAGATACTGCTTTGATATTGCACAGAGCTGAGGGAAGAATTTTGAAGTTTATTCAATTTTATCATGGGTACTTTTTTTTATGTTGGCCACGAAGAGAAACCTTCTGTGCCTCTGAGTCTCACCAGTTGCTGACCCCCAAAGGACACAAACCTGATGAGTTGTGGTTCCCACTGCAGTGCTGGCACTTGCACCTCCCTCCATCCCCACAGCAGAGCTCCCTTGGCCCACAAAGTCCCTGGCAATGCAGGGATGAAGGAAACAGGACAGGCTGTGGGGATCAGGGGCAGGGCACAGCCAGGGATTTGGGGTGGTTGTGAGCCCAGGGCAGGAGCCAGCCCTTGGCCTTGGTGAACCTCATCCAATTGTCCTGGGCCCATGGCTCCAGCCTGTCCAGATCCCTCTGCAGAGCTTCCTGCCCTGCAGCACAGCCACACTCCCACCCAGCTTGGGCTCACCTGGACACTGACTGAGGGTGCCCTCCAGGGCCTCGTCCAGATCAGCAATAAAGAGATTGAACTGCCCTGGCCTCAATCCTGAGCCCTGGGGACACCCCTGGATGTGGCTCCATTGCCCAGCACTCCTTGGGCTGGACTTCTGATTTTTATGGAGCTGTGCCTGCCTTTGGTATTGTTTGCTGACCATAAATGAACATCCCTCTGTGTCTCAGGCAGCTCCTTCTCCAAGGAAAGCAGGTGGGAGTTGGTGCCAAGGAGCTGAAAGCTGCAGGCACAGCCTGGAGGGGAGGGAGCTCAGATTTGCACAGGGCTGCTCTGAGTGCCAGGGGTTGGATGGGGGAAATGGTGGGGTGGGGGTAGGGACAGAGTGTGACTGATTGTCAGCCATAAAGGGTCCTGATTTTCATCTCTATTCAGACTGCATGAGGAGGTGCTTGGGATCAATATCAACTGGAAATTGCTGATATCAATCTATAAACAGGAAAACAAAACTAAATAGGACCAAAAAAACCCGGATTAAAAAAAAAAATATATAGCATATTCTCTTTGAATACACTTCTGAAATGTGTATAATTAACCAGAAAATAATTGAAGACTTTAAATTAAATTATTCCCAGAGGCTTGTCTTGTTAAGGTGTTTTGCAATATTAATGAGCCTTTGTCACTGAATTCCTGAACTGAAGAGCTGAAGACTGAATAAGTCTCTGGACAGTTAAAATCCATCAGGGAACCTCCAAGTTGCTGTTGTTCCATCCTCAGCAGAGCAGGAATGAACAGATTCCAGGGGTTTCCAGGCTGCTCAAGAGCTGTGAGCTCATGTGCAGGCTCAGGGGCTCCATGGGGACATCTGAGGGGTCTCTGGGCTCCTGAAGATCTGTTTGGTCACACTCAGTCACAGGGGTTCCATGGGGACATCCCAGGGGTGCTTAATCTTCCTAAGGGTCATGAGGTGACAGTCACAGGGCTCCAGAGTGACAACAGAGGTGTCTCTGCCCTGCCAAGGAGCCAATTTGTCACAGGCAGTGGCAGGAGTGCAGTGGGGACATCCCTGTGCTCCTAAAGAACAGTGAGGGCACCGACACTCACAGGGGTTCCAGGGTGACATCCCAGGAGTGCCCAGGCTGCCAAAGGGCTGGGATGTCACAGACACTCACAGGGGTTCCAGGGTGACATCCCAGGAGTGCCCAGGCTGCCAAAGGGCCGGGATGTCACAGACACTCACAGGGGTTCCAGGGTGACATCCCAGGAGTGCCCAGGCTGCCAAAGGGCTGGGATGTCACAGACACTCACAGGGGTTCCTGTCATGGGCACAGTGGGAGTTCACACAAAGTTTATTAGAGAATCTCCTGTTGGGTCACGAGGTGCAGAAAGGACCCCCAACACCCCAATTACACCCCCAAGCTGCCCCAAACCAGGACCCCCAGGCTTTCTAAACTCCTTTTGTGAGAGGAGCCTGGGAGTACCTGGATCCAATCCCAGCCCCAGACTTTGTCAAGGATTTATGTTAAAGGATTATACAGGTGGAATCGAAACTTTGTACAACTTTGTCCCTCAGCATTAAAGATGGCAAATCAGAAGTATTTATATGCATAGAGATATGATTGATTATGATCATGATTAGACACAAAGGTCTTAATCAAATTATTTACTCCACAGTACGGGAGCTGTAACATCTATTTTAATATAGTGCTCTAGGAAGCAATTTGATCAAAGCAGAATTAAGTAGAGATGGGTGTCACTCCCCCAGACCAACGACCCTGGGCAAATCTCTTTAGCTCAGCCTCAAGCAGTGACCCTGAGGGGAGTCTCCACTCCAGGGAGGAATCTCCACACTCCCCCAAGAAGGGAAATGTCAGGAGATGCTGCCACTAAAATTTGAGACGGGGCTTTTCTAGTCTGAAGTGCTGCCCTGTCAGTCAGATGTGCCCAGACTCCCAGCACAGCAGCACAGATGCAGATGGCTGTCAACTCCACTTCCTGCCTAGAAATCCTGAAACTGCTTCTAAATGCTGCTCCCTTCATCTCTTGGACACCTACTCACACAGAGCTGGGAAAAAAAATCCTCTGGCCACTGCCTTACAAGGTGAGTCATGCCGAAGTTAGAGCTCTGTGGGAAATCTCTATCCAGCCCTATCCTTTTAATATATCCATACGTGGAGGTGTGCATGGATTTGTCTTGTATAGAAAGGAAGGAGTGTGCAAGCAATGTGACAGACACTTTCACTCTCTGTGGTTATTCCATACCCACGGGTACAAAGACATTATGGAAACCCATGCAGAGGCAGACCCTTCTGACCATGGACACAGAGACATCCAAGAGCCCCTGGCACAGACAGACCCTCCTGTCCATGGATACAGAGACATCCAAGAGCCCCTGGCACAGACAGACCCTTCTGCCCACGGGGGAGGGAGGGCAGTGGGGGTGAGTGGGCAGCGAGTCCCAAACGGGAACCAGACCCAGCTCCAGCCATGCCAGACCCTACCAAGGCTCAATGCTGGCTCCTCTGGAATGGGAAAGCCCTTCAGCCTTGTCCCTGCCCAGAGGGGCAGTGCTGACCTGCAGCACACGTTGTTTTCCCCACAGGCTGCAGGAGATGAGAACACAACACTTGCAAACACTGCCTGCAAGCCACAGCTCTGGGTGCTCCCCATGAAGCTCAGCCCTGGGACCACCGTGTGCCCCAAGCTTCAGGGGATGCAGTGGGAGCCTGGCTGGGCTCTGCCCTGGGGCCATCCTGCAGTGACAGCTGCAAACAGGGAGCATTCAGCTGCCACAAACAGCCAAGCCAGGGCTGGAGGGGAGCTGGTCCAGCCCGGACTGCACTGTTGTGTGCTGTGCTCTGGGGCTGGGGCTCCCTGCAGAGGGGACTGGACTGAAGTGCCAGGGGAAACAAAGAAGCTTCAGCTTAAGCCTAACTGAGCTGGGTGGGTGGGCTGGGAGGAGTGGGGAGGCTCAAGGGGAGTCACAGAGCTCATCCTGCTGGAAGCATGAGGAAAAGGGAGTGGGAATTCAGCAGTGAGGAGAGCTGAGGGCTGGAGAGCAGCTCTGAATGACACTAAAATCTCATCAGGTTTCTGAGACATTGCTGCTCTTCAGCCAGTGACAGGATGTGTCCCTAAGCCTGGGGCTCGGCCTCCCTCATGGTGAGGGGCATCAAGGAAGGCACCAGTGTGATGGAGACTGCGATGGGCTGGGAACTCCCTGGGGGAAAGGAGGGAACAGCTGTGAAGTAAAAGGCAGGTGGGGGAGAGAACTGTTCAGAGAAGGGCTGAGCTACAGCTTGAGCAAGCTGAAAAATGTCATTTGGGGTCATCCCAGATTGATTTCATTTCAGAAGGTATTGAACAAGTTTAATTTTTGGGGGGTGTCATGTTTTCCCCTGCAGGTGTACGCTCTGCAAACTTGAGCTGCATTTCCCGAAATGCTCAAGCAAGTCTGTGCTGCAGGTCACACCATTTCTCCTTTGGCTGATTCCGGCCCGGTGCTGAGCTGCAGCTGAGCCCTGGCAGAGCCCAGAGCAGCCTCAGCATCCACAGTGCCCGGCTGCAAGGAGAGAAACCAGAAACCGCCCATCAGCTGAAGGCTCCTGTCCCCCTTGTCCCAGCTCCCGCCGTGCCCAGGCCGTGCTGGCCGTGCCCAGAGCGGTGCCCAAAGCTGCCCATCATTGCTGCCTTGGGCACAGAGCAGGAGGGCAGGACTGTGCCCAGCCTGCAGCCAGCCATGGCACATCCAGCCCCTCAGCAGCTGCCACAGCAGGATGCTCCTGTGCTCGCTGCCATCTCCCAAAAGCTCTTATCTCACCCTGCCAAGGAGACGGGGACCCGCCTCACGCCATCGCTGCCCGAAGAAAAGCTGGTCCCAAACGATGTCCTCAGCCTTCTCCAAGGACACGGCCCATCCACGCTGCAGCTGGGCCCAAGCACTTCCTGATCCACACTGGACACCACCTAGAACGTTTCCTTTAGAGAAACAAATGACAATTGAATGAAAATAGATTACAGACAGAAAGGGGAGACACGAGAAAAGGTAAAAAATTTTATCTCTGTCAGGGGCTGGAGGAAGGCCCAACCTCTACATGCCAGGGGTGAGGGAAGCCCATGGTTTTTCCCTTTCCCCCTGCACTGCCCCCAAAAGTAATGGTGATCTCAAAGCAAACAAGGGCAGTGGAGCAGCCCAAGCCCTTCCTTGCCTGCAAAGCAAAGCAGCCATGCACAGTTCTGGAGTCCCACCTCTGCTCCTGCCATGGGCTTTGTTTGTGTCAGGCTGGCTGCCCCAGCTCCAGCCCCAGCCCAGGGCACGGTGGGTGCTGGGGGCTGTTGGCAGGGCCAGGAGCCAACTCCCATTTCGTACCCAGCCCAGCCCATCCCCCCAGCCCTGCCAAAAAGCAGCTTGGCAGCCGACGGAAGAATCCGTTTTATCCTCCCCAGCAAAGGGGGAACCTTTGGTTCCCGGCCAAGCTGTGCAATGCCCAAATCTGGGAGCATCCCCCTGGCTCTGGACTCATCTGCAAATTCGCTGTGGAGCCTGGCTTTGAAGAAGGTGCCAGAATCCAAGTCCATCATCTTCAGCTTGCCGGTGGCCAGGTGGAGGAAGAGGCTGTCATCCTTGATGTCTTCCTTGCTGTCCCCAGCAGCAGCAGCCCCACCTGGTACAGCTACTCCAGGGGCTCCTTCTCCTTCCCTGGGGGTGAGACCAGGCTGTCAGTGTTCTGCCCAGGGCCCCAGCTGCCAGTGAACCAGGACAAGCCAAACCAGCTCAGATGGGGGCCACCAGTGCTGGGCAGAGCAGCTCAGCTCCAGCACAAGGGCTGTGTGTTCCCATCTGATGACCCCTGTGCAGTGACACAGGCAGGACAAAAACGTCTGGGGTTCTTTGCTTCTGATTGCCAGGGCATCTGTGGAGCTGTAACTTACCAGGACCCTGCATCAAAGCGTGCCTGTGGCTCTCTCCCTTCTTCTATGGCAGATGAATATTCTGCATCCAAGGATCACTGAACAGATCTTCTAATGAGGGCCTTTCCGTGTCGAGCATGGATAAACACTTCCTGATCAGACCTTGGCACTCTGGGGAGAGAAACCAGAAACCGCTGGTCAGTTGGAGAAGTCTCCAGTCCGCTTTGCCCCACTCTTCCCATGCCCTGGCCATGCTGCATGTGCTCACAGCTGGGCCTAAACCTTCCCATCAGTTCTTTGTTTTGGAGGAGAGCAGGACATGTGCCAGCCCCTCAGCAGCTGCCAGAGCAGGATGCTCACGAGCCTGCTGCTGTCTCCCAGCACTGGTATTTCCCCCGTGCCCAGAGATGAGGATGCACCTTGAGAGAGCCGTTGTGGCAGTGAGAGCTGATGGTCCCAGCTGATGTTCTGGCCCCTCCTGAAAGGGTGCTCCCCGCAGACCATCTGGTGCAGCAGGATGCCCAGGGACCAGATGGTAGCTGGCTTGCCATAGTACCAGCCAAACTTGGTCCATTCCGGGGGGCTGTAGGACAGGGTTCCTATGGAATACAGATGGCGTTTATCAGGGGGATGCTGCTGCTCCCAGAGCCTGGTCCCAGCATCCTTGGGCATGTGGGGGCTGCCCCAGTGGCACATGGTGTGACCTGCTGTCCTCTCTGCAGCACCTGGGACTTGTGTACAAACATGGGGTTGGAAAAGAAGCCACTGGTATTGGAAGAGGGCAGCTGAAGCCCTGGCAAGGCCTGACCATGACAAAGTAAAACCCACTCAGTGCTGGGGAAAATCCATGCTTTCATCCTCCCTGCCTGCATGGCCCAAAACGCATTATGAGGCCAAGGCAAACAAGGTGAGCACAGCAGTCCAAGCCCTTTCTCATCTGCACACCAAACCAGCTGGTGCACAGGTTCTGGCCCCCCTCTCTGCCACCCCCACCCACAAGTGTTTCTGTCGGGCTGGGTGGCCCAGCCCCAGTCCTGGGCAGAGTGGCTGGCAAAGGCTGCCAGCAAGGCTGGAAGCTGGCCCTCCACTTGCCCCAACTCAAAAGAAACTCGGCTGAAGGTTCAGTGCCATGACTGGCAGCAAAAGGGAGAATCCCCACGGCCACACCCAGGCTGGGCCCTGAGATGTTGGGTCAGGAGATGCCGGGAGCGGGAGCACACCGCTGTATGGGCTTACCTGCAAAGTGAGTGTAGGCTGTGTCCTGCAGGTAGGTGCCACAGCCAAAGTCGATCAGTTTTGCCTGCCCGGTGGCCAGGTCAACCAGGACATTCTGTGGCTTGATGTCCCTGTGCAGGACCCCGCAGCTGGTGCAGTGCCGCACGGCCTCCAGCACCTGGCGGAACAGCTCCCGCGCCACCTCCTCGGACAGGAACCCCCGTGCCCGAATGAAATGCTGCAGGTCCTGACACCGCTCCGGGCGCTCCAGCACCATCACGATGTTGTTGGGGAGCTCGAGCCACTCCAGCAGCTGGATGACACCAGGGAAGCCGGTGGACACCTTGTCCAGCAGCACGATCTCCAGGGGTGCGCTGGTGCCGTCGGGCTGCGGGAAGACCACGATGCCGTCAGCGGGGCTGATGCCGTGCCAGGGCTCGGGAAGCCCTCAGGCAGCCCGGGATGCTCAGCTGGCCCCACGCCCGCTCTCCCTCGAGGGTCCTGGCGGCTTCCACTCTGCCGGCCCTCGGCTCATCCCCGCCCGGCACGTCCCGGCTTCTCCCGCTGGTCCCGCTCACTCACCAGCTCGTCCCAGTGCCGGACGCGGTTCCGTGGCACCCTTTTGATGGCCACCTGCAAGTCAAGGCCAACAGCGGGCTGAGCTCGCCGCCCGCTCTGCCGAGCCCCATCCTCCTCCTCCTGCGCCCCCTCGTCCTGTGCCCGCCGCCGGCCCCGCCACTCACCGGGGCGCCGTCCGAGAGCCGCGTCGCCGCCCAGACGCTGCCGAAGCCGCCGCGCCCCAGCAGCGAACCCACCCGGTACCGCTCCTTCAGGCCCACCTGGGCCTTCCCTGCCGGCGAGACGCGGCTGTCAGCGCTCGGCCCGGGGCCAGGAACGGCCCCCGAGCGCCCCTCAGCCGCCCCGGGCCGGGCAGCCCCAGGCGTTCTCTCTGCGGAACGGGACAGCGGCGGCTCGGGGCCGGCGGCCGCGCTGCCGAGCGGCGGAGCTCGGGCCGGGGGAGCCGCAGCGCAGGCGGCGGGAGCGGCCGCGCCGCGTGTGTCCTCCGCGGGCCCCGGGAGGAGCCGGGGCCGGGGCCGGGCTCGGGGCCGGGGCCGGATCCCACGTTGGGGCCGGGGCCGGGCTCGGGCCAGGTGGAGCCAAAGGGCGGCGATGCCGCCCCAGCCCCAGGCACTGATGCCCGCCCAGCAGCGCCACCGGCAGCACGCCCAGAGCCAGGCGAAGGCGAGACCCAGGCGGGACGCCCGGGGCCGGAGACGGGGCCGGGGCCGGGGCCGGGGCCGGGGACGGAGCAGCCCCGGCCGGGGGCGGGCCAGGGGCATGGCCCGGCCTGGAACGGGGGAAGGGAGACTGGGAGAGGAGGGGGACACCGGGAAAGGGAGAGACAGCGAGGGTGCGGGACTGCGAGAGAGGGTGCGAGACAGCTGGAGAGGGACAGGGGAAACAGAGAGTCGATAAAATTGTTTGTTTTGCTGCTGCCGCTGCTGCCGCTGCTGCCGCTGCTGCCGCTGCTGCCGCTGCTGCCGCTGCAACTGAAGCCCTGGGGCCGTTTGTCCCCGTGTCCGTTTTTCCGTTCCCTGCTCACGCCCGTGCCAAGCCCCGCGTGCCCCAGGGACACCCCCTGAACCTTCTCTTCCCATGGAAGAATCATCTTTCAAGTGCAGGCATCCACGGCCAAAATTGGGAGTCTGCCTCCAAAATTCCCTATCAATGCAAGGATAGCTCCCAGACAAAAGCTGCCAGGACTGTGTAGGTTCCCTTGGCTTCCTGAGGGCCAGATCTCATTGCCTTTCAAACCCTGGGGCTCCCCACTTTCCTTCCTATGGAAAAGAACTGTCCTTGTCCTGACGCCCATGGACAGAACTGGGATTTGGCCTCCCAAATTCCATCTCTGCAAGGATTGCTCCCATGCTAAGACAAACAGGTCTGGCTTGCCTTGGCCTCTGGTGACTGCCTCTCATCTGCCTTCAAAACCCTGGGCTTCTGTGCTTTCCTTCCTACAGACAAGAACTGTCATTCATGTCCAGGTGCCCATGGCCTCAAGCACATGACCACTTTATAGTGGTCAAAGGAGCTCTGTGCTCAGTGGGCTGGAGACTGAGGAGAGCAGAGGAGAGCCCTGAGAGGGATTGACAGGCAGTTTCAGAGATGATGGATCCTTTTGACATCGTAGAGAATATCCAGAGAAAGAAATAATTAATACCAAGGAGAGCTGGGGAGGCCCAGACTGGAAACAAGGAGAAAGGAATCTCTCTCCCAGGGCAGGGCTGTGGTACAACACATCCCCCAGAAGAAGTCTGGGCCAGCCCAAGGCACAGGGATGTGCAGCAGCTGAAAGGTTCTTCTGAATTGGACTCCTGGAAGGGTTTGTGCAATCTCCTCTTAGGCCCTGAGCTTCAAGGGCTCAGCACCAAATGCACCACGGGGCTGATTGGGGTCAAGCAAGTCCTGACAAACCATGGCTCTGCCTTGGCTTCCCTCTGGTCTGGTGCAGTTCATCAGGAAGGTTTCTTTCTCCAGTTATGGAGAAATATTTCAAAGACCGTGTAAGAAATATCCATTCCAGTTTTTAAGGGTGTATTTTATTACTGCTTTCCAGAAACAAGAAAGTGCCTGTCTGCATGACATTAAGAATGGAACTCATTACAGGCTGCCCAGACTGCTTTGTGCCATGTGTCTTTTTTGCTATTCTAATTAGTGTGCTCTACTTTTCCTTTTTTTTTTTTTTTTTTTTAACTTTTGATAATATTTTCCATAAAGGGATGCCATTAGTCACAGTATTGCTACATCAGTATCTAGTGGGCTTGTGTTAAGCAGAGACAGTAAGGAGCCATGATCACTGTGCATTGAAGTAAAATAAAGTGTCCTGCTGTGCCCTGTGTGACCCAGGTGCTTCCTGAGCCCTTGTCTGTCTCTGCAGGGCAGTGCCTGTGAGCAGAGGTGGAGGGAAGAGACTCCCAGCACAGCAGCACAGATGCAGGTGGTTGTCAGCTCCAGTTCCTGCCTAGAAATCCTGAAACTGCTTCTAAATGCTGCTCTGCTCTGATGCCTTGAGGAGCTGGAACAGAGGCTACACACAGAGTTCAGGGGAATAAAATGGGTATTAATATTGAGAGGCCACGAAAGGCCTCCAAAAGCCACACCCTAGCAGTATGAGTGCTACAGGTGTGACCCCTGCCTGGATGGCTCCAAGATGGAAGCAAAGGAGGGCTTGGTCACAAAATCTTACACTTTTATAGGTTTTGGTTCATTTGCATGAACCCACTCTCCACGTTTCCATGTTGTTTGTGCTTAGGGCCTGAAGTCTGGAGAAACTGTCCTTGAGTTCTTAACTGGAATAGGACTGTTTTGTCTTCATCACCCTAGCAAATCAGAAAACCACATCCAAGGAGAATAGGGAAACTTGAAACTAAAGGCATAATTTCCCCCCTTTAGAGGCTCGACAAGGCCTCTACCTTGTCGAATCTCTATTCTCAATATTACTAACAACAAGTATTTAATTACAGATAAGTGACCAATAATAATAAATACCTAACTTTAAATAAATATCTAGTAGTAAATACATACTTAATAATTAACGTAAACATAAACCTAATAATAATGAACCTCTAACAAGAACAATATCTTACACAATCAAAAGTTATATAAAAGAAATTAGACCCAGAAGAAAAACGATGATTTCCACCAGTCTTTGTTGTTACAGTTGTTCAGAAGCTGAAGCTTTCTTAATTCTGGAGTAGTGAATCCAGGGTCCTCTGCCAGCAACTTTGACTAGAGTGAAGGTAGTCAGCAGGACTTTAAATTGTTCTTTGCACTTGGCTTGCAGAGGATCACTGTCCCACCACTTCACATAGACCCAGTCTCCAGGCTGGAACAGATGTGCAGGGGTGTCCAGTCCTGTGGGTCTGGATAGCACGATGTAACTCTGAAGCTTTTGGAGCTTCTGCAAAGTGAAACTTAGAGCCATTAAATAACCCTGTAAATCACGTTTCCTCTTCATGTGAATTAATTTCACCTGGAATATGTGGGGTTTTACATGGTCTACCATATGTTAACTTTTGCTTCAATCAAACAATCAAACATATTTGCTTGGAGAGGTTGTGGGGTCTCCATGTGTGGAGATGGTCCAAGTCCAGCTGAATGCAGTTCTGGGCAATCAGTTCTAGGTGCCCTGACTTGAGCAGGTTGGTTCAGACTAACTGCAGGCTGGTTGGCCTGTCTTCCCCTCCCTTTCATCAAGGTCTGGCATGGCGTGTGTCCCCTCCACCCAACACCTGCTGGGTTGCAGCCAACAGTGGAGCCATGAGATCTTCTTGGTGGCAAACACAGAGGCCAACCCAGGCTTGCCCCTGATTATTTCATGAGGGTCTTGGCCAGCCCTGCTCCTTTCACCTGGTTATCAAAGCAGAGTTTCACCTGCCTCATCCAGCAACAAGTGGCTACCAAAGCACACAAATTTGCATTCACAGTGTAGCTACAATGGGGTGCAGCAGCTCGTTGAAAATGCCAGTGGCCATGGGGAACCAGCCAAAAGGAACTTCCCACCAGTGGTGTTCTCCTGCCCTCCTAATTTGTTCCATTCCCTGTTTTAGAACTTTACCATCATGCTGAACTATTATTAGGATCTTTTTAGCTTTGGCCTTGGCATTTTCTGCCAGCTGCTTCAGATTTGCATGCTGTAACATTTCTTTTACAAGTGTTTTTGTTTATACACAAAACCACAGTCCCTAATTGTAGTTACATTACAAATACATGTATTTAAGTTACTAAACACAGTCTGGTTACAAGCTTCCAAGCTTCCAATTCTTCTCCCCAGCAATGGTTTTGGTGAGTTAGGCATGTAAAGGAATTGATGCTTCTCCAATTTGAATTCCAAAGGTAGAAGAAAAACTGTGTTTCCCTTACCCCAGTCACCCCAATAACATGTACAGTGTCGTGACTCAATTTCCCTTCTAAGGTATTTAACATAGAATGTGCTGCTCCAGAATCTACAAAAATTACTTGATGTCAACTTTCCCCAGCTTAGTTATAATCAAGGGCTCTGCTGGGGGAATAGCCCTTGGTCGCCATCCCTCAGAGCCTGAGCCACTTGAGGTTTGTGCTACTGAGAGTTGGGGAACTGAGGATTTTTCTTCTAACACTGGACAGTCCTTTTTCCAATGTCCCCACTTTCTACAGTATGCACACTGGTCCTTCTGTGTAGGGGAAGCTTTGTTGGGTGACTTTTCCTGAGTTGCCTTCTTACTAGGTTGGGATTTAACTCTTTCAGCTGAACCTCTGTCTCAAAACACTTTCCAGGCAGCCTCTAGCAGCCTCTCCATATCTCGGACCCCTCTATCTTTGGCAGCTTCCTTCTTATATCATTTGAGGCCTGACCCATAAACAACAAAACCAGATGTGCTTTACCATCAGCTGATTCAGGGTCTAGATCAGTATATTTGATAGCAGTTTCTCTTAATTTGTTCAAAAAATCCGATGGTGATTCATCATCATTTTGTCTTACTTCATAAAGCTTTGACCAATTTTTAGCTTTAGGTACTCCATGTTTTAACCCATATACCACAAGACTTTGATATCATTTTAGCCTCGCAATATGTTCTGGTATATTTGGATCCCACCCAGGATTCTCAAGGGGAAATATCTGAGTGACAGTACCTTGAAGCAATCCACTGGCTGTGCTCCCCTCCACTGAGGTTGCGATGGCTTTATTGACCATTTGTCTCTCAGTGGGGGTGAGTAATGTATCCAACATGGAGTTTAAGTCTGCCCAGTCAGGGCTTTGTGAGTTAATAGGCTGTTCCACCAATTTTGCCACTTTATTTGGGTTCTCTTTATATTTTCCCACTGTAGTTTTCCACTGCTCTAACTCTATAAGGGAGTATGGCACTTTCACATATACTGGCCCCTGATTACCGACTGCCTGTCGTAAAGGGGCTTGCAAAACTGGTTCTCTGTCTCTCTCCCTTTTTGATCTAGTGCAGTGAGCAATTGGGCTACGCTCTCTGAGGGCTTTTCTTGCTATCCTTCCCCTCCTCCGCCTGTTTAAGGCAGCAATAATCTCGTCCATTTCCTCATCCTCCTCTTCCTCCTCAGAGTCGTTTGAGTAAGAGCTGTCTGACTCTGTTGTAGCCAAGAGTCGATCTCGGCTAGTCCCAATCCTGGAAAGCATCAAACAAGACCTGTTGTGACTCCGCTGCCAGGCTGTGTGTCCGTGATCTTTGATGCTGTCACCTTCCGAGGCAGCTCCCTGGCCTTTGGTTTGCCATGGCACCTCACAGGCCTGAGAACGGAGGAGGTGTCGCTCCCCCTTTGGGAGGTTCCCTCTCCTCCTTCCCTGTAAAAGGCCCTGTCCCCCGGCCCCTGCTCTCGGGGCCGTGCCCAGGGCTGCACACACTGGCTCTCTCCTCCCCCTTGTAAGGGTCACTCCCAAGTTTCCCTCATTTTTGCCTCCCGACCGTCGCAAGAAGACCCCGAGGACCCCCACCCAGGCTGACTCTGGACAATGATTTTCTGGCCTGACCAAGGTGGATGCTTGCCAAGGGACTGTGTGCAGGTGCTCGCTGTGCTTCATGGTACACTGCTCTGGAGCAGGCACTAGCTGGAGCAGCAGGTTCTGTACACCTGTTTATTGGAGCAACCCTCACAATGGTCCATAAATCTCCCACGTCTTGGCCAGAAGCCACTTGCTTTGCGTCTCATCTCGTTGGTAGCTATTTTCCAATCCCTTTCTTTTTCTTTCTCTACAGTTTGTTTCCTGTATCTCTCCCCTCTGTCACAACTGAGTTGTTGGCATTTAATGAAAATGCATTGCTGTTGTTGAATAAACTGATTTTTTCCCCTGCATTTTGCCTGTTTGCACCTTTGAGATCAAACGAACCATCACGACCCCCGCTCTGCATTAATAGCAGATCGTGACACCTGCTCTGCTTGGCTCTCATGGCTGGAGTGGGTTTGGTCCCAGCCCGAGGCTTTGGCTGCTCCTGAGCAGGGCTGGCCCCACATGAGGCATCTCTGCAACCCCCAGCCAATGGGTTGGGGGTGGGCAAGTGCTCCTGGGCACTCAGGGATGGGACAGCTGGGCTGGACTGATCCAAAAGATCTTCCTTTCCATGGGATGTCCTGATCCGCAGGGAAATGAAGGTGACAAGAGGGTCTTTGGATTTTCTGTATTAATACATTTGTCTTCCAAAATAAGCACTGCATGTGCTGAATTCTTGTGCTGAATTCTTGTCTCCCTGCGAGTTTTCTTGCTTCTGCATGTGGCCTTTGATTTTTACTTCCTCACCCCAGCCATTAATCTCTTTTTAAGGTGACCCACAATATTTTCACCTTATTTTCTCCTGTTTTCTGAGTAAGGAGGGACAGTGATAGAGACACTTGGCTGTCACTTGATCCCCAGAGGGGTTTAACCACAGTCACCTTGCCCAACTCTGCTCTTATGGGCACACCCAGCAATGTCAGGGCTCTGTCAGGTGCCCAGCCCTGAGCTGGGCTCATGCCCTGCTCACAGCCCCAGGGGTGTCCAGGGACACGAGTCCTTCCCTGGCACACACACACACAGTTCATTGCAGCACGGGCAGGGGCTCCCTGGGCTCTACTGCCACTGCCAGAGCCTGGCAGGGACCTCAGCCCTGAGGGTGTCACCCTGCCCTGCCCCTGCCCGAGGTGCCCCACAGCTGGAGGGATGGACACGGGGAGCTCTGGGCACAGGAGCCCATCCAAACCCTGCATCCAGGGGTTCCCAGGGGATGTTACTCTCTGGAAACTCCAGGAACAGCTGCAGGTGTTTGTGTCACTGGGTTTATGCCCCCTCACACATACACAGGATGTTCAGGGCTGTGGAATGTCCCTGCACTGCAAACACAGACTCCTGACCCGGTCACTTGATGTCCCTCCAGGGAGGGAAGAACAACCTCTGTGCCCTGGGGTGAGAGGCCACTGCTGGGAGCGGCGCTGGCTTTGCAAGGGCACTGCTGGGACAGCCCCACCCTGACCACTGCCACACTTGTGCTGGTCACTGCTGTTCTCCTCTCCAGGGCGCTGTGTTGGGAACATCCTTGAGAGCAAACTGGGAAGGAGATTGAAGCTTTCAGGCCCTGCACTGGGGAGATGCCTCTGCATGATGGAAATGCTGCTGCAGAGCCCAGCTCTGTCCCAGCAGTGCCCACGGCCTGTCCCTGCCTGCCGTCCCTGGACAGTCACACAGCAGGACAGGGACAGAGCTGAGAGAGCCCTGAGGCCTTAAACCAGGCCAGGGGCTCGGAAGGGGAGTGTGGAAGTGAAGGAAGGGGAGGTTATGGAGCAGAAGCCCTGGGGCTGCCTGGCAGTGAGGAGCACTGGGGTTCCTTTTCACCCCAGCTTTTCCCAGAGGCACCAACCCTGCAGCTCCAGAGAAGTCAGGGAAGAAAGATGTCAGGCAAACATGGCAATACAGAGTTCTTTATTTGTATAAGCACATAGGTAGTAAAACTCTTGGGTTATACAGTCTCTGGGTTTGCAAGAAAATCAAACACTGAATTAAAAATTGTATAGTCAAAGAATTTTGTGTGAACAAATTCTCAAAAGTAGACACCTGTGCCAGTAGCAAAATAGAGAGGACACAAATGGAGCATAAATGGAACACAACAGCTGTGCCGAATGATGAGTGTTTATTACTTCTACAAAGCATTCATGAACATTTTCCTCAGGCCATCCTTGAGCTCCTGGTTCCTCAGGCTGTAGATGAGCGGGTTAAGGGCTGGAGGCACCACCGAGTACAGAACTGACAGTGCCAGATCCAGGGATGGGGAGGAGATGGAGGGAGGTTTCAAGTGAGCAAATGTGGTAGTACTGACAAACAGGGAGACCACAGCCAGGTGAGGGAGGCAGGTGGAAAAGGCTTTGTGCCGTCCCTGCTCAGAGGGGATCCTCAGCACAGCCCTGAAGATCTGCACATAGGAGAAAACAATGAATACAAAACAACCAAATACCAAACAGACACTAAGAGCAAGGAGCCCAAGTTCCCTGAGGTAGCTGGAGTGTGAGCAGGAGAGTTTGAGGATCTGGGGGAGTTCACAGAAGAACTGGCCCAGGATATTGCCCTGGCACAGGGGCAGGGAAAATGTACTGGCTGTGTGCAGAAGAGAGTAGAGAAAGCCACTGGCCCAGGCAGCTGCTGCCATGTGGGCACAAGCTCTGCTGCCCAGGAGGGTCCCGTAGTGCAGGGGTTTGCAGATGGACACGTAGCGATCGTAGCACATGATGGTCAGGAGGGAAAACTCTGTTGTAGCGCAGAAAACAAAAAAAAAAAACCTGTGCAGCACATCCTTCATAGGAGATGTGTCTGGTGTTCCAGAGGGAATTGTGCATGGCTTTGGGGACAGTAGTGCAGATGGAGCCCAGGTCGCTGAGGGCCAGGTTGAGCAGGAAGAAGAACATGGGGGTGTGCAGGTGGTGGCCGCAGGCTACGGCACTGATGATGAGGCCGTTGGCCAGGAGGGCAGCCAGGGAGATGGCCAGGAAGAGGCAGAAGTGCAGGAGCTGCAGCTGCCGCGTGTCTGCCAATGGCAGCAGGAGGAAGTGGCTGAAGGAGCTGCTGTTGGACATTTGCTTTCTCTGGCCATGGGGATCTGTTCGTGGATAAAGGACAGTGACAAGTCAGCAGAGGCTGCTTTGAGCCAAACCTGAGCCATTCCCCATAGACTGTCCTGCTGTGACTCACCCACCCTTGTTCCTGCTCTAGGAAAACCTTCACCCTGGTTCCTGACTGAGCTCCAGTTGTGCTGTCTGAGTGTGCCAGGAGCACCCAGGCCTGGTGGGGGGGGCTCTTGAGGAGCCATCCCAGCCCCACTGCCCTGGGTTTGTGGCTGTGTGGCAGAGGGACAAGGCTGGATATTCAGGATTTGTCAGTGGAATCACTCTTAATGCAGAAAGCCTTGGTAGCTTCTGCACTCCCAAGTCTAAAGGATGGCAGGAGATTGTTTTAGGAATTGCTATCCTACCCACACATCATTCCTGGCTCCCTGAGGACAGAAATCCCCAGCATTTCTGCTGCACTCCGAGATTGCCACTGAGAGATGTAAGAGGCAAAGTATTCCCTGTGGCTCAGGGCAAGGTGAGGGGCTGGATGGGCTTGTTCCCAACTGCCCTGGATTTGCACCTTTGGCTGCAATCAGAGCACAGTCACACTCCCATGTCACTCTGGGATAAATCAGACCCTGCCCAGAGCAGAGGGATCCCTGAATGTCTCACCCTCTCTAAAGGTCTCTGAGCAAGGTCTCAGCACCCCCTTCTGCCAAGGACACTCACGGCTCCCTTGGCAAACCCAACAGCATTTCCTCAGCTGTGGCATCTCTGCCCTTCCCCGAGGGACATTCAGGGAGCTCTGAGAGGCTGTGGCACAGATTTGCACCCAGGAGGGCAGCTCAGAGCTTGGAAGGACACAGCAAGGAGACCCCCAGGTGTGCCTATGATGGGATCTCAGGGAGGGGTCTCAGCTCATTCCCCGTTGCCAGGGATTGCTTTTCCCACAGCCCCACAGGACACAGGGAAACTTGGACACCCCATTCCCATGGACACCCCATTCCCATGGACACCCCAGCCTGGCAGGAATCCCAAGGGCAGTGCCTGGCTCAGCTGCTGCAAACCCCAGAGGCTCCCTGAGAGCAGCAGATAACAATGACAATATCAGAGGAGTGCAGAAACAAGAGAAGATGTTGTGGTGCTGTGCCTGGGAGGGCAGGGCAGAGACAGCCGGGCACTCAGGACAGTGTTCCTGTGCCCAGCTGTGCACGGCACCTCCCACACACCAACAGTGCCCTCCTGCCCCCAGCATCGCTCTGTTCAGTCCCCTCTCCTTCCCTGAGCATCCCCCTGGGCCTGGACATTTCCCTCCTGAGAGCTGCCTTGTCCCTGCCAGGCTCACAGAGCCCATCCCACCCTCTGTGCACTCACCTGGCCCTGCAGAAACCTGCCTGTCTGCAGGGCCCTGCCTGGGCAGGCTCTGTCTGCAGCTGGGCAAGGGCAGCTCAGGAGAGCCCTGCTGGGCCCTGCAAAGGTGATGCTGGTGCTGCCCAGGGCTGAGGAGTGTCTGAAGGCCCTTTGGGAGGCTCCCAGTAGAGAGACTGACCCCCCAAAGTTACAGATCTGTATTCTCTGTAAATGTTCAAACATTACTTTGATGATCCAGATGTGTCCCTTTCAACTCAGAATGTTCTGTGATTCTGTGATTACATTTCCTGTTTTGCTTCTCTCATCCCCCTGTTGTCTAAAATCAAAAGAGAAAAAAACCCTTGAAACAGTGTTGGAACAGTAAAGTAAAAAACAGACTTTTATGAGAACTTTCCAGGTGTTCCAGTGTGGATGGGGCACACCCAGCCCCGATTTTGACAATTTATTAAGGTTGATTAATTAGGATATTTAACAGGAATATCCAATAGGGGATTCAGTTTCCCCTGTTACACACCCCTGGATCAACCCACTGGAGAAGGTCCAAGGCTTCATTGCCCCAGTTTTATTATGACTGCGCACATTTTGGTTAGAAAAAAAAATGTTCATCTTGTAGGTCCTCCTCCTGATAATAAGACTGTACAGTATTTCAGGAATGTATTTAGAAGGTCAGCTTATTATTCTAAAATCAAAGAGAAAGGTTAGGAAATGTACTAGAATTAATTAAGGATTATAGTATATAAGTATAAAATAGTAGTTTAATAGAGTTAATTAAGAGTGTCATAGAGTCAATTAAAGATTATAATTTTATAACTATATAACAGTAGTTTTCAGAGCTATGAATATATGAAAAATGTACAAAAAGCAAAAATATTTTTGTCATCACCCCAAATTTTCCATCGTTCTCCAAAGAAGAAATTGAAAACACTCTCAAGAAAACCCCTGATCTTTGCACCAATCCCAGGCTTATTTTATTTTGGCGAGTGTCCTCCGGAGCTGTGCCCAGGCTGGTCTGGATCTGGGAGCAGCCCTGCCCCACACAGCACCTCTCAGCAGCAGCACCTGCCCTGCTCAGGGTCTCTCGTTGCCCCCACAGCTTCCCCCCAGTGCTGGGAGCAGCTGCCAGGGCTGGCTGAGAGCTGTCCCTGGCAGGCAGCAGAGTCCCTGCCCCAGCACAGCGCCCTGGGCTGCAGGACCCTGCTCTGCACCACAGCCCTGGGCACCCCTGGCTGCTCTACACAAGAGATCATCAGAGAATGTACTCACACAGTCTGCAGGCATTGGGATGTTGCAGCTTGAGGAGATGACTGCAGGAGCTGCAGCTGCATTGTCCTGCAGCCAGAGGCTTCCTGTGTCAAGGGCTGGGAGTGATTCTGCCCCAGGCACTTCTGAGCATCTTCCCAGCCCTGACTGATTGAAGCTCTCTGTTCCTCTGTGCTGTGCCTGGGGTGGCTGCAGGCAGTGCCCCAGCCCTGCTGGGCTGGGAGAAGAGCTGCTCATCAAGAGAAATGTGTTTTTGAAGCTCTTCTTGGTTTCCAGGAGCACCTTCTGTGCCAGGAGCCCAGCCCAGCTCATCAGCACAGACACAGCACAAGGACTTTAATGACCCTCTTGGGGTTTGTGCTGAGGCCCTGAACATCAGTCCCTGAGAGGGAGCTGAAGAAACCTCTCAAGAACTCCAAGTCACAATCAAACTCCAAAGTTTCCTAAAGTTTTAATGGGCCCCACTGAGGGACACAACTGAGAAAGTGTCCCCAGGTTCATTAGAGCAGGAAATTGGAGGCAGAGATGACAGGTGGGGACAAAGAGAAGCCAAGTCTTGGTGTCCTGGGGCACAGCAGGGTCTGTGCCACCAAGGGCTGGGAGGAGACACCTTGTCCTGAGCCACTGGGGCCTCCTGGCACAGCCCCAGCAAGGCTGGCCACTGTCACCCCTTGTCCTGCCCTCAGCATCCCCCCACATCCCAGTGGCCTCAGGGATCTGCTGGGACGAGTCCCTGGGGAGCCTTGGTCAGGAATGGCCCTGGGGGCTCCTTCATGCTCCCAGGGACTGCAGGATTTTCCAAGGACTTTGGGTTTTGTTTTTGCCTTGGAGTCTCTGAGAACTTTGTGCAATCATGGCCTCCAATTATCTCCTTTAATTAGACCCTTGAGAGCCTTTGTCAGTAACAACACTCAGTGGGGCTCATTAATGCTTCAAGGTACTCAGTTTTTTTAAGGTACTTGGAGGTTCCCTTTTGACACCAACTCTTTTAGTATTTTATGCAATTATGCCCCCAATTATCTACTTTAATTAGTCACTTGAGAGCTTTGTATTGACACTCAGTGGGGCTCATTAATACTTTGAGAGACTCAAAGTTTTAAAGGTACTTTGGATTTTCCTTTGGATTTTCCTTCCTCTCTGAGTTTCTGAGAGGTTTTTGGGCAATCCTGGCGTCCAGTTCTCTCCTCCAAGGAGTCCATGAGGAGCCTGTGTTGGGGATGGACCTCAGTGGGTCCCATTAATGCTTTGAGACACTTTGAGTTTTTCTTCTGCCTTTGACTCCTGGAAAGGTTTGTGCAATCTCCTCTCAGGCCCTGAGGTTCAAAGGCTCAGCACCAAATGCACCACAGGGCTGATTGGGATCAAGCAAATCCTGACAAACCACGGCTCTGCCTTGATTTGCCTCTGGTCTGGGGCAGTTCATTAGGAAGGTTTCCTACTACACTTATGGGGAAATTATTCAAAGGGCTTCTAGGAGATATTTGATAATATTTTAGAGGGTGAATTTTATTACTGTTCTGTTTAGAGCAGAGGTGATTGCAGCATTCTGTGATTGATATTGATGCAGGGTCTCTCCCCAGGAGGTCTGGCCTGCTCAGAGAAGCTGTACCTTGAGGTCTGAGCCAGTGTGGACAACCTTGCTGCACATTGCCCAACCCCATCCTGGCTGTCCTCACTCATCTGGGACCTGCTTTGCTTGGAGAACTGGCTGCACTCAGGCAAACACGGGGTTTTCTTCCTTTTTTTCTGAAGCAATCTAAAACTCCTGAGTTTCCCCATTACAAACAGACACCCTCCTTAATTGTGTGCCAAGTCCAAGCTGCCACCATGGAGGTTCTCTTCCCAAGGCAGAGCCATGCAAGAACTGATTTAAACATTTGTACTCTCTTGGTTCCCTGAGGCCTTGTTGTGTCACCATGGACTCTTGGTTCTGTGAGGTTCTGTAATGTCACAATGGATGTTTGGTTCCATGTGCCCCACAGTGTCACAGGGGTCTCCTTTTTCCTGTGGCACCCAGCAGCAAACCCCACTGGCAGGGCCAAATGCCTGGGAAGAAGGAGGAGGGGACATTTGGAGTGATGGTTTTTGTCTTCCCAGGGCACAGTGACGTGGGGTGGGGCCCTGCTGTCCTGGAGATGGCTGAACACCGGCCTGCCCATGGAAGGGCTGAGAGACAACAACCTCTGTGCATGGAACTGCAACAGCAGAGAGCTCAGGCTGAAGGCTGGGTTTAAAAGACTGTCACCAGCACAGGAAACATCAATGTGAGAGGAAAGATGTGTGCTCATGTGTTTACAAATCATTTGGTGGGTGATGGGATGGGTGTTAATGTCTTTGAAATGGGTTATAACATGTCTACTGACTTTGGGCAGCAGGTTTGTTACCGGGCCCAGCCAGCTTGGCTCCTGAAACAGACAAGGGTTTTCACTGGTTTGTACTGGTTTTTACCTATTTTCCTGGTTTATAGCAGTCCCTACTGTTTTTTTCTGGTCCATACTGGTTTGTACTGGTTACTGTTGGTTTGCATTACACTGCTGTTTGCTATTGTTTACTGCTTTTTACTGGTTTTTACCACTTATACTGGTCCATACTGGTCCGGACTGGTTTATACAGGTATCAGGGTGCCATCAGAGCTGTCATTTGTGGGTCAGTGCCTGGGGGTGAACCCCAAATCCTACGGGGTGTGGCACCACCAGGGCTGGGTGCTTGGGCCGCGCTGCAGCGCCCCCTGCTGGATGGGAGAACCTGGCACTGTGCAAGCACCTTCTGGTGGCCAACCCCTGCAACTGTGGGTTGTACTGGTTTGTACTGGTTTGTACTGGTTTATGCTGTGATGGGGTCCAGGGAGTGCTGGGATTACTGCCTTGTACTGGGTTATACTGGGAGAGAGTGTGTGAGTGTCCAGGAGGACCTAGCACTGTGTGTACTGGTTGTGCTGGTTTATAGTGGTTTGTACTGAGATGGGGTGCTGGGATGTTACTGGTTTGTATTGGGTTCTACTGGGAAAGGGAGCAGGGGTGTGTGAGTGCCCCCTGCTGGCTGGGAGGACCTGGTGGCTAACTGTGAGTTATAGTGGATTATACTGGCTTATACTGGGACGTGGTCCTGGGGGTGACAGGGTTATACTGTTTTGTACTGGTTTGTGCTTGGTTATAGAGGGATATTCTGGATTTTACTGGGTTAAACTGGGGTGTACTGGGTTATACTGGGAGGGGCTTGCGGATACTTGGGATTCCACTGGTAGCAACTTCTGGGGATGCTGGCCTTTCTGGTTTATACTGGGATGGGGCTTGGGACCTACTGGGAGTGACTTCAGGTTGTGCTGGCCTTACTGGTTTCTACTGGGAGCTGCTGCCATGGGCTCAGGGGTGGCTCCCAGTGCTTACTGGTTTATACTGGTGCCCTCCCAGTATAAACCTGGGAGCTCCAGGACCACACTAGGAGCCCCTAGACTACACTGGGAATGGGTTTGGGTGCATGACGACTTACTTGTTTATACTGGGAGCTGCTGCCATGAGCCTCATGTGCTCAGTAGTGGCTCTCAGTGATTACTGGTTTATACTGGTGCCTTCTCAGTCCATACCTGGAAACACTGGCAGGTGCTGACAGCCAGGCAGGACCCCAAGGCTGAACTGGCCTTCACTGGGGCCCTGCTGAGCCGTGACTTCTCCAACTTGTTGGCCTGGCAACACTGCCCGCAGCTGCTGGTGCCCACCAGGAACTCTGGCATGGGGGAGGCCAGGGTGCTGCCCTCTGAAAAGCTGTAGGAAGGTGAAGGATTGCCTGGAAAAATTCCCACAATTCTGTGGGATCCCCAAAATTTTCCAGCCCCTCCCTCACCTAAACTGGGAGCTGGTGGCTTCTGTTGGGTTGAATGGGTAGACCTGGTGTTCCTAAATCCCTAATGACTTCCATGGGTAGGCCTGGTGCCCTAAATCCCTGTTGATTTTAATGGGTAGACCTGAACTTCCACACACCTGGATATTCAGATATTTGGGTGCCCCCTTTGCCACCCCAGAGCTGGAGCTGGTGCAGAACGCTGCTTTCACTGACTCCAGAGTCCAAAGTGCCTGGGTGTACCTGCACTGCATGCTCTCCCGAGATAACTTGGGGATCCCTCCCACCCCTAGGGCCCACACCTGGAGTTTTGGGGTTTCCCCCTGAATGTTGGGCTGCCCCTTGACAGCCTCCCAGCTGCTGAGGGTCATCTGTGTCCAGGTTGACCAGGAGGATGCAACAGTGGTCATCATCTTCTCTCATGGCCAGTCAGGACACTTGGGTGCCCCAAACATCACCTGGGTACACTGGGGTGTCCCCAGATATCACTTGGATATCCCCAGAAATCACCTGGGTACACCTGGGTACCCCTTGGACACCTGGATTCAAACCCAAAACCCATGTGATTCCCAAAAACCAGTGTCCCTAAATCCTCATTGCTTTGACTGGGTAGACCTGGTGTCCCTGAATACCCATTGACTTCAATGGGGTACACCTGGTGTCCTGTTGATCCCTAATTATATACACTAATCTTTACCAGTTATGCCCCAGTGCTCCCAGTATCCCCAATGCGCCCCCCCCCTTATCTGCTCCCAGGAATAGCTCCCAGTTTGACTAATTTGCCCTCCCATTTCTCCCAGTGCTCCCAGTTTGCCTGTTTCCTCCTTTCTAGTGCTTCCAGTTCCCCCTCAGTAATTCCAGTTCCTCCCCCTTAGCCCTTCCCAGTGCTCCCAGTTAAACCAGTAACCCTTCCCAATCAAGCCCTATCAATGGGTAGACCTGGGGTCCCTAAATCCACAAAAGACTTCCATAGGTTAGACCTGGTGTCCCTCAGTTCCCATTGACTTCAAGGGATAGACCTGATGTCGCAAAATGTTTGGTTGTAAAAATGCCAATTTTGGGCTCAGAATTCCCAGATTTTGAGCTGAAAATGGAGATTTTTGGGCTTACTTGGAGGCACAGCTCCAGCACAGGCCCCAGGTGTGGGATCAGGGATTCAGAACCGGCTTCCAGGAATTCATCCAGGACTTCCAGAGCATCAGCACCGTGATACTGGAGTGGAAATTCCTGGAATTCAGCCCATATCCCCCAAATTTCCTTACTTTAGAACCAAATTTCCACAAAATCCACATTGACTTTAATGGAAAGACCTGGTGTCCCTATATCCCCTTTAATTTTAATGGGTAATCCTGATGTCCAAAAAATCCCTAATGGGAGATTAATATTATGAGGGATGGGGAATCTTAGAGACATTGTAAAAGAGGGTTTATTGCTTTATTGCATCCGTCTCATAGAAGGCTGTGACACTAAAAGTGTTACATTCAATGCCATAATATCAGAACCTGCTGCATTCTTAGTTACAATGCCTTATGTTAGTTCTTTAGCCAATTAAATACTTCTATGAAATTTGCAAGTGTCTTTTCATACCAATCATTAATTGCTTTGCTTCCCATGGCTTTGCTGCATTGCGTCATTTTTCAGCCAATCATATAACACTTCACAAACTTACATTGACACATCTTAAGTTTCTAACTAAATTATAAATAACAGGTTTTATTACTAAATTTTAAAATCTTTTACTATCTTACTTAATAGACTGCTTCGCTTACGTAATAGATATTTCTGTTTGCTGAAAACATATTTCCACTTAAACTACAAACTTATATTCTTGTTTCATGTCTGTGTCACTTTCATGCTCTAATTCTCCGAGCTTTCTCCAAGGTCTTAGATCAAACCCTGTATCCATCTCTATCTCTGAGCCTGTATGCACAAGGCCCTGAGAGCTCTCCGTGCCTGCATTTCCCACACTGCAGTATCCCAATGGACCCTTGGTTCTGTGGGGACTCACAATGGCAGAAGGGTCTCCTTGGTTCCACAAGATCCTGCAGATCCCCTTGATTCAACAAGGCCTCAAAATGTCATCATGGCCTCCAGGATTCCATGAGGCACCACAGTGTCACAATGGACCTTTGGATCCATGGGGCTGCAAAGTGTCACAACAGTCTCCATGACTCCATGAGATCCCACAGTGTCACTATGGCTCCCTGGTTCCATGGAGCCTGACAGTGTCACTATGGATTCCTTGGTTTCATAAGGCCCTGACATTTCAGACCACAATGGTCTTTCTGTTTCACAAAGCCTCAAATTGTAAAAATTTGAGGCCTCCATGGTTTCATGAGGTCTTGCTGTGTCACAATGGTCTCCTTGGCTCTGCAGTGTCAGAATGCCCCCTCAGTCCCTTGGAGCTCACAGGGTCACTCTTGTGTCCTTGGTTCCATGAGGCCCTGCAGTGCCACAATGGTGTTTTGGTTCCACGTGGCCTCAAAGTGTCATCATGGTCTCCATGGTTCCATGAGACTCTGCAGTGCCACCATGGTCTCCTTGGTTCCACGATTTCAGAATGGCCCCTTTGTCCCATGGAGCCCCAGAGTCACTGTGGTCCCCTTGATTCCATGAGGTCCTGCCATGCTACAGTGACCCCAATGGCTACAATGGTCTCCAGTGAGACTCTCTACAACCACCTGGACAGAGGCTGTAGTCAGGTGGGGGTCGGTCTCTTCTCCCAGGCAACCACTGATAGAACAAGAGGACACAGTCTGAAGATGAGCCAAGGATAGATTAGGTTTGATATCATGAAAAAATTCTTCACAGAAAGAGTGATTGGGCACTGAAATCTTCTGCCCAGGGAGGTGCTGGAGTCACTGTCTCTGGCGACATTTAAAAAAAGACTAGATGTGGCACTCAGAGCCACTGTTTAGTGTTGCGGTTCAGCTTTTAATTTATATGTTGTATAAGTTGTTATATCCCTTGTTCGCAATGGTTTTTCCCTTGGTTGTTACCCCTGGTTCAATGTACAATGGTTTTGCCCTTTCCCGCCGGTACCCCTGTCCATCACCCTAAGCCCCGCCCATTCTTCTAGCGCTTTCCCTGCCAGTTTTTCTAATCCACTCCCAAGCCCTTGTCAATCCCTCTTGGCCCCTCCTATTGTTCTAGCACCTTCCGTGTTTGTTATTCCATCTTAAGTATATGATTTGATGCCATGTATAAGTCCCAGCCTATGTTTCCCCCTATTGGTTGCACGTATAATTAGTCCCGCCTTATGTTACACCCCTAAACTGTTGCGATTGGTTGCTGTATCGTACCCTCCCCTGTGGGAGGTCCCCTATTTAAGTTGCTGCACACCTGTGTTCCTCGCCTTTTTGGGTTCCCTTCCCTCGTGTCCAGTTCTCCTCTCACCTTCCCAATAAAACCTACCCTGGAACCTTGAAAGGTCTCCCTCTCGTTCCTTTGCTTCTCCCCACATGTTGGAAGTGGCCAAAGGCAGCTTGGAGCCCTAGCTCCACTCCTGGGTCTGGGAACCTGGGAGGTAGCCCACTCGTGACGCCGGCAGTCAGCAGAGCTAGCTGGCTTGTCAGGGTTCGGGTGGTCAAGGCTGCTGCGTCAGTTTAGTTGATGAGTTGATGTTAGATCATAGGCTGGACTTGATGATCTCAAAGGACTTTTCCAACCCTGTTCATTCTGTGATTCCTTTTCATAATAGTCTCCATTGTTCCACAAGGCCCTGCAATGCCACAGTGGACCTTTGGTTTCATGAGTCCCCACAGTGTAACAATGGGCCCTTGGTTCCATGAGGTTCCTCAGTGTCACAATGGTCTCCTTGGATCCACAGTGTCACAATGGCCCCTTGGTCACAATGGACTTCTGGTTCCATGAGCTTTCATACTCTCAGAAACAGTTCTGCAGTGTCACTGTGATGAATATGATTCATGCTAATTAAATTGTAACTATATTAGCAAAATTGTATTTAGATCAATAGAAGACAATTGTTACAGAGTAAGGGGGGAGATGGGTGAGACAGGACAAAGGACATCTTCCAGATGTTGGGAGTCAGAGAAGGATATTGGAAGGGAGTCGAAGAAGGAGGTTGGAAGGGAATAGTAAAAGGATGTAGGTCTGACAAGCAGCATCTAGAAATAGAGTCTCAACCTTGAAATGGGCCAAAATGGGACAATTCCAGGCATGGGACTTAATTAGAGTCTTGCTATGGAAAACATCTGCTCAGTCACACAGGGCGCCTGCGCTACCTGCAGGTCCCACCTCGGTCACTGATGAAGACGATGAGCCTTCATCGGAAATAAAACCCTCAAAAGGATGAGAGACCCCCCCTAACCCATTAGTAGAGCGTGTGCTGTACACATAGTGACATAGATTTAAGGAATAGAAACTGGGAGGAGTTTTTTAAAAACTTCTGTAGCGTATCACATATAAGTGGGATTGTTAGCCTGGATGCTTTGGTACAAGAGGAAGGGTGAGCCCCTCCCTGTACCCCTGGTCGGTTTTGCTTATGCTTTATACAAACCTCCATTATACTAAATTACTTATTCTCAAATTTTACTTATCCTGAAATATATGTATTCAATACTTTGATTGTATTCATCTCCAATATTTTGATTGTATTCATCTCAAATACTTTAATTGTATCCATTTATAATTGTTACTATTACAAATTTGCTGGTACATTTAATCCCAGTGCTTGATAAATTGGAAAAATAGAGAATCATTCATTACATGGGGACAGCCTGGGAAGGTGCCCCAGGGCAATTGTCCCACACCAGCCCCTGCAATCACCACACCCAGCACTGGCCTCTCCCCCAGCTGCAGGAGGTTGTTTGTCCCTGCATGGAGGGACACCGAGTGACCAGGCCAGCAGGGCACGTTTGCTCTGTATGAGGAGATTTCAGCAGTGCATCGTGTGTGTGTGGGGAGATGAACCCGAGTGAGCACAAACACCATCATCACCACTCGGGGGTGGCACATTTCTGCTGGCACAAAGAGTGCCTTGAGGCCACTACACTCTGGGAAACCACCTGAATTCATTACTGGGCTGTGGTTAGAACAGCATAGAAAGAAACATCCTGGGCAGGGAGGGTCCAGGAAAAAATGCTCAGGACAGCCATGGACTGCACAGAGAGACTTTGCAGTGGGATCTCTGGGGAGAAATCAGAGCTGCCTCTCTTCTGTACCATCCCGAGGACCTGGACAGGGCTGTCCCTGGAACTGAGGGATCTAGAAAAGGCCCTTGGTGTCAGGGATGTTGAGAAGGCTAGGAAGTGTCATTGTGGGATCTCTCTCAAACCCCTTGGAAAGGGCAGAGCCATCCCAGAGGGTCATGGGCACTTGGGAAGGGCAGACATGGAACCAGTCTGCAAACAGGGCAGGGAGGGGCACTGGGACAGTCACAGACTGGTCAGGCTCAGCAGGGAAGGGCAGGTGGCAAATCCTCCTGCAGCCATCCCAGGCACTGGCAGCACAAGGCAGGGATTGCAGAACCCCCGTGGGAGGGAAAAGAAGGGGATATTGTGTGCCCAGACTTTAGCCAGGGCTGGGACATGATCTGCTGTGCTCCCCTCAGAGCCAGATTGGAGAGAGCTGGGCTGCAGGAGAGGAACATGGGGTGGGTGGGAATTTGGCTGAACAATGAGGGTCAAATGTCATCCATGGCACAGAGTCCTCTGGGAAGCCACTCCCTGGTGACATCCCTCAGTGACCAGCCCTTGACCACCAGTGTAGAACATTTCTATTATCTCTACAATAGTATGAAATATATTTTCCATTTCTTTTGTGGATGCTGCCAATTTGCAGGGAGTCTGAAACCAAGCTCATCTAGTTAATGTTGACTGCAAAATGCAATTGGGCAAGATGACTGAGTTGGATAAATTTGTCTTGCCATTAGGTGCCAAGCAAGCAACAAGAAAAGGCAGAAAAGATTTAGGCATCAGAAGAAAGGCAGTTCAAAAGGGGAAAAACCAAACCCAACAAAAAAATCTAAAGCAAAACCCACCCACAATAACACAAAAACCCCACAAACAAACCAACCACAAAAAGCAAAGTCCACAAAGAGAAGAAACAGAAATCCACAGGAAATCTCCTATCAACAGAAAATGTTTAACCATCTTGTGGCAGGAAAAGATTCGGGATGTGTTGGTGCTGTTCTGGAAGAAAAATATCTTTAAAAAGAAATCAGTCCCCTACACCCCTTGCTCCTCGCTTCTCCCAGTTTATTTCTGATCATGGTGTGACATGGAATGGAAAATCCCTTGGGTCAGTCCAGCCCAGCTGTCCCATCCCTTTTCCCTCAGGAACACTTGCCCACACCAAGTCCATGGGTTGGAGGGGGTTGCAGACACACCTCATCTGTGGCAAGCACTGTGACAAGGACAGGAGAACAGAACAACATTTCTTCTTGTCAAGGACAGTAGAACAGAACTGAACAGCCTTATAGAAACAGATCAAGGATGTAGATGAGGCAAAGAGAAGTCACACAAACGCAAGTAGGATGGCAGCTCAGCTCTGCAAGGCTGATAAAGCAAAAGTTACACAAAACAATAATATTGCCCTTACCCAAAAGCAGGGGTGGAGGAACAGCCACCTAAAAAGGACACTGGATGTTTAAAACAGAGCCCAAAGGACCATATAAGGTATGATAAGGGGTGCAATTATAGCAAATCAAGTCAAAAGAAGTGGGGATAGCTAATGAATATGTAATCAGTGTGTGATAAAAATTCTGTTCATTTGATGCTCTGTGCACTCGGATGGAGGAAGGATCACCCAAGTGACCACTATGCTGTAACAAAGAATACTTGCTTTCAGATATTCAAAATTGTGTTTAAAAGTTTCTATCCTGTGGGTTTCAGTATCAGTGGTGTTCCTGACTCCATAATGCCCCTTGCACAGTTTCACAATGGCCCCTTGGTTCCACGAGGCCCTGCTGTATAACAATGGACCCTTGGTTCCATTTGGGTCTGTACTGTCAAAATGGCCTCCTTGGTTCTGCACTGCCACAATGGTCTCCTTGGTTCCACAAGGCCTTGGTGTGTCACAACAGCCTCTCGGTTCCATGAACTGCCATAGTGTCACCATGGTCTCTTGGATCTGCAGTATCACAATGGACAATTGGTTACAAGCAGCCCTGCAGTGTCACAATGAATATTTGGTTCCATGGGTCCCCACACTGTCACCATGGCCCCTTGGTTCCACGAGGCCTCACTGTAGAACAATGACCCCTCAGTTCCATGAGGTTTTGTACAGTCAATGCTCTCCTTGGGTCCACAGTGTGGAAATGGCTGCTTGGTTCCATAACGTTCCTCAGTGTCACAGTGGTCTCCTTGGTTCCTTGAGGCTCTGCAGTGTCACAGTGTCCCAACATTTCCATGAGCTGCTGTCCTATCAACCATGTCCTTTATTCCAGTGAGGCCCCACAGTGTCACCATGGCCCCTTGGATCCATGAGGTTCCATAGCCTAACATGGTTTTCTTGATTCCAAGAGGTTCTGCTGTGTCACACTGGACTCTTTGTTCCATGAGGTTCTATAGCCTCACCATGGTCTCCTGGGATCCACATTGTCACAATGGACAATTGGTTCCATGGGACCCTGATGTGTCACAATAAGCCCTCTGTGCCATGAGGTTCTGGAGTGTCACAGTGGTGTCCCTGGTTCAACATGGATTTGGAATGTCACAATATCTGCTTGGTTCCATGAGCTTCCATAGTGTCACAAAGGTCTCCTTCTTTCTTCTGTGTCATAGTGGACCCTCAGTTCCATGAGGTTCCTAAATGTCACAGGTCTCCTTGGTTCCATGTGGCCCTGCTGTGTCACCACAGCCCCTTGGTTCCAGGAGTTTCTGGGCTGTCAACAAAGGTTCCTTTATTCCAATCAGGCACCGCTGTGTCACACTGCACCCTGGCTTCCATGAAGTTCTTCAGTGTCACAGTGGCCCCTTGGATCCATGCGGTCCCACATTGTCACCATGGTCTCCTTGGATCTGCATTGTCATCAGGGACCATTGGTTCCATGTGGCCTGGCTGTGTCACAGTGATGTGGATTCCGTAATTGCCTTCAGTGTCACAATGGAGCCTTGTTTCTGTGAGGCTCTGAACTGTCACAATTGTCTCCTTGGTTCCATCAGCCCCCGCTGTGTCACAAGGGTCTCCTTGGCTCCATGAGGATACAAAAGCTTTGAATAAACACTGAGCAACACCTGCCTCACAAACCTGGGAACATCTGTCTGTATTGAAAAGAGGGGTTAAAGGTGAGAATGGCACCAGCAGCTTCCATCCACAACAGAGACCAGGGAAAGAACAGGGACAGAGAATTCAGCTGAAAGACTCAGAGAATTCTGCTTACAGAGATCATTTCTGGTTACTCTGTCCCTTGTAGAAAGGTGATATAATTCCAGGCAGCCTGTACTGAGCATGTGGTTCCTCAGTGGGGTTTTTTGTTCAGAAAACCTGCTCAGGCTTTTCCATTCTATCCTTATAAGCAGGAAAATTTCTCCTGGGCCTGTGTGCAGGCAGAGCCCTGAGGAGAGCAGATGGGACATGGTGCAATGGGCTGGGACACCCAGCTGCAGAGCTCAGGGGACAAGGTTCTGCTGCAGGGCACAGGGATGTCAGTCCCAGGTGGGAGATGTCAGACATGGTGAGGCTGGAGGTGAGGAGCAGGTTGTCCAAACAGGGTCAGCCTGCAAGGGGCTCATTCTTCTGTGGGCCCAGACCTCCTAAGGAGACATTCAGCATCAAGACAACTTGGAGAATGATTCAATTACCTCTTCTCTGAGCTGAAAAGTAAAAAAAATTCCATTGATTAAAAACAAAAAATCATGAGGTGCACACTGAAATCTTCCTCATTAACAGAACTCTAAACTGACTCCAAACAGCTGCACAAGCCCTGGAGACTTGAAGACAATTGAAGGAAGACAAGGAGCTCCTGAGGGCTTTCTGTATTTTGATCAGTCCCATGGTGGATTTGAGGCTGAGTCCAAGACTCTTAGGCACTGAGAGAAGGTTGAAGAAGCTGCTCCAGGAGTCAGAAGCAAAACTCCAAGTCCCTTGGAGCATCAGTGGCCCCACTGAGGGCAGGGAGTGCCAAAGGCTCCCCAGGGAGTGGTGAGAGCAGATCCTTGAGGGCAGGATTGCAGGAGCCCGAGGCTGTGAGCAGGGAACTGCAATGCTGAGCAAGGCCTGGGCTGGGTGGAGGAAGCAGAAAGGCCAAGGCCTGAGCCCAGGCCTGGCCCAGCAGGGCCTGTCCCTCACAGGTGGCTCAGGGCTGTTCCTGGGGCAGTGGGATGGCAGGGGCAGCAAGGACAAATGTCATCAGGCTGTGTGACACTCCAGATGCTCATGGAACCAAGGGCCAGTGTGACACAGCAGGGCCTGATGGAAACAAGAGGCCATGCTGAGCCTGCAGGGCTGTAACACCCCAGAACACTGAAATGCTGGCGGTGACCAAAGGTTCCTTTACTTGAGTTTGGTACAAAGGAGGAACCCCAGCCAGATATTCTCAAGAGGTCAAAATGACATAAAAATTTTGCTGGCAAAATATAGAAAATCAAGGAACTTTGGAAAAGGATTTAATACAACATCTAGTCAACATAAAACACTTATCATAGCAGTAACTTCATTAACTTTTCCCATTTTACCTTAGAAACATTTAAACACTTAAGATGTTGAGGTACCCAAAAGTCTTCTATATAAAGAGCATTAGAAGAAAAGAGAGAGACAGAAAGACAGAAGCTCTATAGAAAGACACACACATGGCTCCCAGCCCCTGGGGTTCCAGTGTGGGTGAGACACAGACCCCAGGAGCAGGCAGGGTATGGACCACGGGCTGAGCACCTGCTCCGTGTTTTAAGCCCCTGGGCCTTCGTGGGCCTCCCCCAGGTGGGACTTGTGATTGCTGGGGCAATCAGAGCCTGGGTCAGCACCACCCCACTGTGTGACTGATTGACAGCTCATCCCCAGGTGTCTGGGACATTGATGTCATCCAGCCTCTGACAGCGACCATGGTGACACTGCAGAACCTCATGGAACCATGGGTCAGTTGTGACAATGCGGGCCCAAGGACACCATGGAGACACCATGGAACCTCATGGAACCAAAGAGACCATTGTGACACTCTGGGGCCTCATGGAATCAGGGCGACCAGTGTGAAAATCAGGACCCCTATGGAACCAAGGGTCAGTGATGAAGCTGTGGGGCCCAGAGAACCAAGGAGCCTTTGTGACACAGTGGGGCCACATGGAGCCCAGGGACCATGGTGACACTGCAAGAAATTATGGAAACACAGGGCCAATGTGAAGCAAGGAGAATATTGTGACACTAGAGGGACTCATGGAATCAAGGAGATCATGGTGACACTGTGAGGCCACCATGGAACCAAGGGACCATGTAACAGGTCTGGCTGGTGTCACGATCCACTATTAATACAGAGCAGGGGTCGTGATGGTTCGTTTGATCTCAAAGGTGCAAACAGGCAAATAGCAGGGGACAAAATCAGTTTATTCAACAACAGCAATGCATTTTCATTAAATGCCAACAACTCAGTTGTGATAGAGGGGAGAGATACAGGAAACAAAGTAGAGAGAGAGAAAAAAGGGGATGGGAAAATAGCTACCAACAGACGAGACGGGCGTCCTCACAGGCCAGCCAATGGACAAGTCTTCATCCATGGGGAGATCTCAAGGGTCTTCTCCAGAGGGTCACTCTTTTATAGTCCTTCTCCAAAGCGAGTGGCTTCTGGCCAAGAGGTGGGAAGATTTATGGACCATTGTGTGGTGCTGCAGGAGACAGGTGCAGTTGGGCAGTACATGCAGTCTCCAGTTGGTACAACACAATCTCTGGTTGGTGCCATGACAGCACAGTCCAGTGAACACAATACACCAGCACACAGTCACAAGCATCCACCTTGGCCAGGCCAGGAAACCATTGTCCAGAGTCAGCCTGGGTGGGGGTCCTCGAGGTCTCCTTGCGACGGTCGAGAGGCAAAAACGAGGGGAACTTGGGACTGACCCTTACACCACCCCGTGACTCACGATCGTCGTCAAGAGCTCTCCATTGTAGAGCTGTGGTGAAGTCTTCAGGACTCGTCCGAGTTGGTAGCATATCCCAAAAAACAGAGACAGAGTCAGACGAAGTAGAAAAGTAGGAAAAAATAAGAGAGAGGCAAAGGAAAAGGAGAGAGAGAGTGATAAAACAAAACAAAACAAAACAAATAATTCATTCTCACAATATACATTCAATTTTGATTACAAAGAAATAAACAATTTTTTCAATTTTTCGATTACAAAACAATAAGTAAATGATATTGATTCCAAAAATACCACACAATCAAAAAAAAAAAAAAGAAAATAAGCAATTTCAGTCAATATCACAGTTTATCTTATTTTTAAATACCTGTGTAGTTCATCTTGTGTCAATAACTTTAGGGATGTCAATAGTGACTGATTTGGGTATATCTATCACAGATGCCAATTTTGTTAACCATTTCATCATTCTCCAATTCATAATGTACAGGTTTGCTGATAAAACAAAACCAATTAAAACCAAAATCAAGAGAATAATGATGGGATGACAGAATTTGTTCAGACACCTGTAGCAGTAGGTGACCACCCAAATAGAGTATCCCACCACCTGTTTTCAGCATCTGTCTTTACTCTTTCCAAACACGATGTATTTTTTCCACATTATGATGAACAGCTATTAAAGTATTTGTCCGTTTTTCTTGATCCTCTCCAAAATTTCAATCAGATCTTAGTGGAGCAACAATTGCTTCACCAGAGAGAGGTTCATTCCAATTGGAGTGGGCAATAGATGGTGGATCAGTGTGTGATTTGACTGCAAAACATGGTAAGAAGTAACTGGGGGCTACATAGGAGAAATCACAGCCTGCAATCCTGGTAAAGTTAGAAACAAAAAGAATTGAATGATTTTTAGTATCCACTACCAAATTTTCTATAAAGACACTATCACAAGCAGTTCTAAAGCATGCACATCCATTGCCTACATATACCAGTACAGTTTCAGGAATCTCGTTTGGATGAATTTCAAAGTTACAAACATTCTGTTCTGCATCCAAGCAGATATCTTGACATCTGATTGCATTACTTTCACAGATAAACCCTTGTTGTTCCAGGACAATGCAAGTTTCCAAATTGACAGTTTGCCATTTCTCACCAATTTGATGGGCCCATTCCCTGTGCTCGAAAGGATAGAGAATAGCTCCATCATGGTTCAACCCTAATGCAATGATGGGGAATATTGAATGCACTGAAGCATTGTGTATCATCAGTACAAAGGTTGTGGCTGTGTTTGTGCTGGGGTCATAGGTAAAATTTACTAAGTTCCAACAGGACTGGAATTCTCTTTCAAAATCGGTGGCACTGTCCCAGACTATTTTTTGAATTTCAGTGGGAAAAATGCCTTCCTCACCTTCTCTTATAATTGAAGCAGCAACCAACTGCATCCACAACTGGGCCTGGATACAGCTGAGAGCCAGAGAGATGTTATTTTGTGTAGCACAAATTGCATCGATTATCAATTTGTGGTCATTCACATTTACCTTTTCCCAGTTTGGCAATATGTTTGATAACAACCACTGTTGGGTTCCCAGAGCTGTTAAGGATGAATGCAGGGGCTGCTGTAATTTGGTTACATCTCCAGCTGTGGTAGCCAATTTATTCATTAGTACTTCTGAATCGATGCTATTCAAAATTCCCAATCCTGTTCCCACAACACCGGTTATGTCTCTTGCCATTCGTTTTTTAGAAGGATTCTGTTTTCATAACCAGGTTGTCCATCCCTCAAAAGAAGTCTGCAGAAAGGGTGAACAAGCTGGCTGAACTTCTGAGACATTATTTTGCATCAGCAATTTGATTTGTTTGAGAGACCATGCCGGATTAAACAATATTTGTTGTTGGCCAGTTTTTCTAATTACATATGGTCCAAATTGAAAAATCGTAGGACTCAACACAACCGGTGGTTGGGTGGTAGGTGTTACAACATTAACATCAAGTTCCCCCCAGTATTTTGTATTGTTTTTACCACACATGATTTTATAGGAAAAGTGTACAACAGTTAAGTTTAGCCAACAATTCTAATTTTGAATTTCACAATATAAAACATGGCCATCAAGTCCTGTGCCATAACTGTATACAGGTTCGGTGAGGGATCCAGCCACTAATTTACAAGTTATTGTGACATCATCACGTTGTCACCATGAAAGGAGGAAAAACCTTGGTTTTGTTATCTAACACGAAGGGGGGGCTACTTCATGTCCCTCGGTGTTCTTCTGTGAAAAGTAAACACAACAGAGTCTGCCTCCAGGAGGCAGGAGATTAAAATGATGGAACCATCCAGAGTGTAGTGCAGACTGGAATTCTGTTAACTTCCCAATCATTTTGCTGCTGAAAAGGAAGCCACTCTGTACCTCCTTTAAACACAGCATAGGAGTCAGTGTAGATGTAAACAAGAGAGGTATTCTGTACCTCAAGTTGGAAAACACTCCAAACAACTGTCAGCTCCCCAGCCTGAGAGCTGCCTTCTCCCTCAGGAATAATTCGTTCACCAGCAGAAGTGGGGAGGGCTACTGCCCTGTATTTCCACACCTTTCCCTCTCGTTTGGCAAAAGCATCAGTGAACCAAGAATTTGCTGATTGTTCAGGGGAGAAAGGAGGGGCCACTTTAATTACCAAGGCAGGTTTGTCATGGCTATTTGCCAAGCTCTCAGTTTCTTGTATTGCCAGATTTTTTACAGCTCTTTCTATCACTGAGAAGATGTTACAGTCATGTTCTATCTGGGCATAGCACTGCCTACCTGAGGATCTCTGGGCCACCCCGTGAGGTGGAGGGGTCTCAATAGTGACTGTGATGTGTTTTCTCCAGAACACCAATAATTCTAGAGCCTGTTGGATCTCTTTCCTGGATTCAGGCAATTTAATTTGATCCAGGGAGGTTAGAGTATCAGGTGGAATACCTGTCATACTTCCTTTCCACCAAATTCCCAAAAACTTCACCTCCTGAGAAGGTTTTTGAATTTTCTCTGTGGGAATTTGTAAGTCAAGGCTTTCCAGATGAGAGATTATTTTTTGTTGGGTATCCCCCACTACTTTTATTTCATCCCTTCCCACCAGAATATCATCAATGTATTGATAGACATCTGTATTGTCATATTTGGGTATCTTTTCTAATTCCTGGGCTAAAGTGTGGTGAGCCAAAGCAGGGGAATATTTATGCCCTTGGGAAAGCCCAGGGCAGGTGAACTGCTTTGGCTCCACTCCCAGAGCCTGTGGAGGAGATTGATTTGGTACATTGTTCAGAACTTGTGGAGAAGTTTGCTCTGGTACACTGCCCAGAACCTGTGGAAAAGGTTGCTTGGGGGGTGCATCGTTGATATAATCATATTCTATTTTAATCAAAGGTTTCAAGTTGGGGCAGCAGTGTTGCCCACAATTTTTCATCAAAATTAGGTCTTTTTGAGAGTGTATTGAATTAATGTGAACAGCTTCCTTCTCCTGTGTTTCTTTTGGTGTTACACCCTGTTTTGAATTTTTGTCCCATTCTTCTCTTAAGGCAGCTTTTAACAAATTATTTTCATCTAGCAACAAATGGTTCTCATGCCTTTCTTGATCTATTTGTTTTTGCAAAATTTGAACAAGATTTTGTAGAGAGTCTATAATTGTTCTTTCCTCATTTCTGCGCTCAGAGCGAGTTTCTATAGCTGCCATAAGACAAGATCCTAAACTGAGCAGAGTATGGTTTTATTTTTGCCCAGTTTCAACTTTGACTCATGTTGCAGAGAATATATTCTATCAATCACATTCTCCACATTAAACCAATTATTGTTCGCCCATTCCTCCCCACCTTGGGACGGTCTGGCGCTATACTTAGCTAATAGAGCATAAAATGCAGCTTTATCTGTTAGAGTGGAATTCTCAGTCATTTTGTGAAGGGATAAATAAAAACCACAACAGGGAGGTCTATTGCTTAAGTTACCACACACAACGAAACAGCTTTCGCTGTGTGCCCCCCTTCGCTTCCCTGTGCGGGAGAAGAGACCAAACTACTTGGGAGGCACTCCTTAGTTACAAACACCAGGATGTCTCTTCACTGCACCAAGTAGTCAAACATCATAAAACAGCAACAACAACAACAACACTGTCCCGCCTTTTGCACCAGTAGATCTTTTGTGAAATTCTGACGACAGAGCCCTCGAGTCTGGGGATGCTCCACACCAAGGTGTCTGCAGTCTGTGGGAAATCAGAAAAACCCTCCTTGCTTTCTAGACAGGCTCACTCTTTCAAGGTGGCCAGCTAGCTGCGGCTGGAGAGACAGATAAGGGCTCAGGAAGCACCTGGGTCACACAGGGCACAGCAGGACACTTTATTTTACTTCAATGCACAGTGATCATGGCTCCTTACTGTCTCTGCTTAACACAAGCCCACTAGATACTGATGTAGCAATACTGTGACTAATGGCATCCCTTTATGGAAAATATTATCAAAAGTTAAGAAAAAAAAAAGAGGAAAAGTAGAACACACTAATTAGAATAGCAAAAACGACACATGGCACAAAGCAGTCTGGGCAGCCTGTAATGAGTTCCATTCTTAATGTCATGCAGGCAGGCACTTTATTGTTTCTGGAAAGCAGTAATAAAATACACCCTTAAAAACTGGAATGGATATTTCTTACACGGTCTTTGAAATATTTCTCCATAACTGGAGAAAGAAACCTTCCTGATGAACTGCACCAGACCAGAGGGAAGCCAAGGCAGAGCCATGGTTTGTCAGGACTTGCTTGACCCCAATCAGCCCCGTGGTGCATTTGGTGCTGAGCCCTTGAAGCTCAGGGCCTAAGAGGAGATTGCACAAACCCTTCCAGGAGTCCAATTCAGAAGAACCTTTCAGCTGCTGCACATCCCTGTGCCTTGGGCTGGCCCAGACTTCTTCTGGGGGATGTGTTGTACCACAGCCCTGCCCTGGGAGAGAGATTCCTTTCTCCTTGTTTCCAGTCTGGGCCTCCCCAGCTCTCCTTGGCATTAATTGTTTCTTTCTCTGGATATTCTCTACGATGTCAAAAGGATCCATCATCTCTGAAACTGCCTGTCAATCCCTCTCAGGGCTCTCCTCTGCTCTCCTCAGTCTCCAGCCCACTGAGCACAGAGCTCCTTTGACCACTATAAAGTGGTCATGTGCTTGAGGCCATGGGCACCTGGACATGAATGACAGTTCTTGTCTGTAGGAAGGAAAGCACAGAAGCCCAGGGTTTTGAAGGCAGATGAGAGGCAGTCACCAGACGCCAAGGCAAGCCAGACCTGTTTGTCTTAGTCTGGGAGCAATCCTTGCAGAGATGGAATTTGGGAGGCCAAATCCCAGTTCTGTCCATGGGCGTCGGGACAAGAAGGACAGTTCTTCTCCATAGGAAGGAAAGTGGGGAGCCCCAGGGTTTCAAAGGCAATGAGAGCTGGCCCTCAGGAAGCCAAGGGAACCTACACAGTCCTGGCAGCTTTTGTCTGGGAGCTATCCTTGCATTGATAGGGAATTTTAGAGGCAGACTCCCAATTTTGGCCGTGGATGCCTGCACTTGAAAGATGATTCTTCCATGGGAAGAGAAGGTTCAGGGGGTGTCCCTGGGGCACGCGGGGCTTGGCACGGGCGTGAGCAGGGAACGGAAAAACGGACACGGGGACAAACGGCCCCAGGGCTTCAGTTGCAGCGGCAGCAGCGGCAGCAGCAGCAGTAGCAAAACAAACAATTTTATCGACTCTCTGTTTCCCCTCTCCCTCTCCCGCTGTCCCACACCCTCTCTCGCAGTCCCGCACCCTCGCTGTCTCTCCCTTTCCCGGTGTCTCCCTCCTCTCCCAGTCTCCCTCTCCCCGTTCCAGGCCGGGCCATGCCCCTCGCCCGCCCCCGGGCGGGGCTGCTCCGTCCCCGGCCCCGGCCCCGTCCCCGGCCCCGGGCGTCCCGCCTGGGTCTCGCCTTCGCCTGGCTCTGGGCGTGCTGCCGGTGGCGCTGCTGGGCGGGCATCAGTGCCTGGGGCTGGGGCGGCATCGCCGCCCTTTGGCTCCACCTGGCCCGAGCCCGGCCCCGGCCCCAACGTGGGATCCGGCCCCGGCCCCGAGCCCGGCCCCGGCCCCGGCTCCTCCCGGGGCCCGCGGAGGACACACGCGGCGCGGCCGCTCCCGCCGCCTGCGCTGCGGCTCCCCCGGCCCGAGCTCCGCCGCTCGGCAGCGCGGCCGCCGGCCCCGAGCCGCCGCTGTCCCGTTCCGCAGAGAGAACGCCTGGGGCTGCCCGGCCCGGGGCGGCTGAGGGGCGCTCGGGGGCCGTTCCTGGCCCCGGGCCGAGCGCTGACAGCCGCGTCTCGCCGGCAGGGAAGGCCCAGGTGGGCCTGAAGGAGCGGTACCGGGTGGGTTCGCTGCTGGGGCGCGGCGGCTTCGGCAGCGTCTGGGCGGCGACGCGGCTCTCGGACGGCGCCCCGGTGAGTGGCGGGGCCGGCGGCGGGCACAGGACGAGGGGGCGCAGGAGGAGGAGGATGGGGCTCGGCAGAGCGGGCGGCGAGCTCAGCCCGCTGTTGGCCCTGGCTTGCAGGTGGCCATCAAAAGGGTGCCACGGAACCGCGTCCGGCAATGGGGCGAGCTGGTGAGTGAGCGGGACCAGCGGGAGAAGCCGGGACGTGCCGGGCGGGGATGAGCCGGGGGCCGGCAGAGTGGAAGCCGTCAGGACCCTCGAGGGAGAGCGGGCGTGGGGCCAGCTGAGCATCCCGGGCTGCATGAGGGCTTCCCGAGCCCTGGCACGGCATCAGCCCCGCTGACGGCATCGTGGTCTTCCCGCAGCCCGACGGCACCAGCGCACCCCTGGAGATCGTGCTGCTGGACAAGGTGTCCACCGGCTTCCCTGGTGTCATCCAGCTGCTGGAGTGGCTCGAGCTCCCCAACAACATCGTGATGGTGCTGGAGCGCCCGGAGCGGTGTCAGGACCTGCAGCATTTCATTCGGGCACGGGGGTTCCTGTCCGAGGAGGTGGCGCGGGAGCTGTTCCGCCAGGTGCTGGAGGCCGTGCGGCACTGCACCAGCTGCGGGGTCCTGCACAGGGACATCAAGCCACAGAATGTCCTGGTTGACCTGGCCACCGGGCAGGCAAAATTGATTGACTTTGGTTGTGGCACCTACCTGCAGGACACAGCCTACACTCACTTTGCAGGTAAGCCCACACAGCGGTGTGCTCCCGGTCCCAGCATCTCCTGGCCCAACATCTCCTGACCCAGCCTGGGTGTGGCAGTGGGGATTCTCCCTTTTGCTGCCAGTCATGGCACTGAGCCTTCAGCCGAGTTGCTTTTGAGTTGGGGCAAGTGGAGGGCCAGCTTCCAGCCTTGCTGGCAGCCTTTGCCAGCCACTCTGCCCAGGACTGGGGCTGGGCCACCCAGCCCGACAGAAACACTTGTGGGTGGGGGTGGCAGAGAGGGGGGGCCAGAACCTGTGCACCAGCTGGTTTGGTGTGCAGATGAGAAAGGGCTTGGACTGCTGTGCTCACCTTGTTTGCCTTGGCCTCATAATGTGTTTTGGGCCATGCAGACAGGGAGGATGAAAGCATGGATTTTCCCCTCCACTGAGTGGATTTTACTTTGTCATGGTCAGGCCTTGCCAGGGCTTCAGCTGCCCTCTTCCAATACCAGTGGCTTCTTTTCCAGCCCCATGTTTGTACACGAGTCCCACGTGCTGCAGAGAGGACAGCAGGTCACACCATGTGCCACTGGGGCAGCCCCCAGATGGCCAAGGATGCTGGGACCAGGCTCTGGGAGCAGCAGCATCCCCCTGATAAACGCCATCTGTATTCCATAGGAACCCTGTCCTACAGCCCCCCGGAATGGACCAAGTTTGGCTGGTACTATGGCAAGCCAGCTACCATCTGGTCCCTGGGCATCCTGCTGCACCAGATGGTCTGCGGGGAGCACCCTTTCAGGAGGGGCCAGAACATCAGCTGGGACCATCAGCTCTCACTGCCACAACGGCTCTCTCAAGGTGGATCCTCATCTCTGGGCACGGGGGAAATACCAGTGCTGGGAGACAGCAGCAGGCTCGTGAGCATCCTGCTCTGGCTGCTGCTGAGGGGCTGGCACATGTCCTGCTCTCCTCCAAAACAAAGAACTGATGAGAAGGTTTAGGCCCAGCTCTGAGCACATGCAGCATGGCCTGGGCATGGGAAGAGTGGGGCAAAGCGGACTGGAGACTTCTCCAACTGACCAGCGGTTTGTGGTTTCTCTCCCCAGAGTGCCAAGGTCTGATCAGGAGGTGTTTATCCATGCTCGACACGGAAAGGCCCTCATTAGAAGATCTGATCAGTGATCCTTGGATGCAGAATATTCATCTGCCATAGAAGAAGGGAGAGAGCCACAGGCAGGCTTTGATGCAGGGTCCTGGTAAGTTACAGCTCCACAGATGCCCTGGCAATCAGAAGCAAAGAACCCCAGACGTTTTTGTCCTGCCTGTGTCACTGCACAGGGGTCATCAGATGGGAACACACAGCCCTTGTGCTGGAGCTGAGCTGCTCTGCCCAGCACTGGTGGCCCCCATCTGAGCTGGTTTGGCTTGTCCTGGTTCGCTGGCAGCTGGGGCCCTGGGCAGAACACTGACAGCCTGGTCTCACCCCCAGGGAAGGAGAAGGAGCCCCTGGAGTAGCTGTACCAGGTGGGGCTGCTGCTGCTGCTGGGGACAGCAAGGAAGACATCAAGGATGACAGCCTCTTCCTCCACTTGGCCACCGGCAAGCTGAGGATGATGGACTTGGATTCTGGCACCTTCTTCAAAGCCAGGCTCCACAGCGAATTTGCAGATGAGTCCAGAGCCAGGGGGATGCTCCCAGATTTGGGCATTGCACAGCTTGGCCGGGAACCAAAGGTTCCCCCTTTGCTGGGGAGGATAAAACGGATTCTTCCGTCGGCTGCCAAGATGCTTTTTGGCAGGGCTGGGGGGATGGGCTGGGCTGGGTACGAAATGGGAGTTGGCTCCTGGCCCTGCCAACAGCCCCCAGCACCCACCGTGCCCTGGGCTGGGGCTGGAGCTGGGGCAGCCAGCCTGACACAAACAAAGCCCATGGCAGGAGCAGAGGTGGGACTCCAGAACTGTGCATGGCTGCTTTGCTTTGCAGGCAAGGAAGGGCTTGGGCTCCTCCACTGCCCTTGTTTGCTTTGAGATCACCATTACTTTTGGGGGCAGTGCAGGGGGAAAGGGAAAAACCATGGGCTTCCCTCACCCCTGAGTTATTTTTTCCCTGGCATGTAGAGGTTGGGCCTTCATCCAGCCCCTGACAGAGATAAGATTTTTACCTTTTCTCGAGTCTCCCATTTTTGTCTGTAATCTATTTTAATTCATTTGTCATTTGTTTCTCTAAAGGAAGCGTTCTAGGTGGTGTCCAGTGTGGATCAGGAAGTGCTTGGGCCCAGCTGCAGCGTGGATGGGCCGTGTCCTTGGAGAAGGCTGAGGACATCGTTTGGGACCAGCTTTTCTTCGGGCAGCGATGGCGTGAGGCGGGTCCCCGTCTCCTTGGCAGGGTGAGATAAGAGCTTTTGGGAGATGGCAGCGAGCACAGGAGCATCCTGCTGTGGCAGCTGCTGAGGGGCTGGATGTGCCATGGCTGGCTGCAGGCTGGGCACAGTCCTGCCCTCCTGCTCTGTGCCCAAGGCAGCAATGATGGGCAGCTTTGGGCACCGCTCTGGGCACGGCCAGCACGGCCTGGGCACGGCGGGAGCTGGGACAAGGGGGACAGGAGCCTTCAGCTGACGGGCGGTTTCTGGTTTCTCTCCTTGCAGCCGGGCTCTGTGGATGCTGAGGCTGCTCTGGGCTCTGCCAGGGCTCAGCTGCAGCTCAGCACCGGGCCGGAATCAGCCAAAGGAGAAATGGTGTGACCTGCAGCAGCGATTTGCTTGAGCATTTCGGGAAATGCAGCTCAAATTTGCAGAGCGTACACCTGCAGGGGAAAACATGACACCCCCCAAAAATTAAACTTGTTCAATACCTTCAGAAATGAGATCAATCTGGGATGACCCCAAATGACATTTTTCAGCTTGCTCAAGCTGTAGCTCAGCCCTTCTCTGAACAGTTCTCTCCCCCACCTGCCTTTTACTTCACAACTGTACCCTCCTGTCCCCCAGGGAGTTCCCAGCCCATCGCAGTCTCCATCACACTGGTGCCTTGCTCGATGCCCCTCACCACGAGGGAGGCCGAGCCCCAGGCTTAGGGACACATCCTGTCACTGGCTGAAGAGCAGCAATGTCTCAGAGGCCTGATGAGATTTTAGTGTCATTCAGAGCTGCTCTCCAGCCCTCAGCTCTCCTCACTGCTGAGTTCCCACTCCCTTTTCCTCATGCTTCCAGCAGGATGAGCTCTGTGACTCCCCTTGAGCCTCCCCACTCCTCCCAGCCCACCCACCCAGCTCAGTTAGGCTTAAGCTGAAGCTTCTTTGTTTCCCCTGGCACTTCAGTCCAGTCCCCTCTGCAGGGAGCCCCAGCCCCAGAGCACAGCACACAACAGTGCAGTCTGGGCTGGACCAGCTCCCCTCCAGCCCTGGCTTGGCTGTTTGTGGCAGCTGAATGCTCCCTGTTTGCAGCTGTCACTACAGGATGGCCCCAGGGCAGAGCCCAGCCAGGCTCCCACTGCATCCCCTGAAGCTTGGGGCACACGGTGGTCCCAGGGCTGAGCTTCATGGGGAGCACCCAGAGCTGTGGCTTGCAGGCAGTGTTTGCAAGTGTTGTGTTCTCATCTCCTGCAGCCTGTGGGGAAAACAACGTGTGCTGCAGGTCAGCACTGCCCCTCTGGGCAGGGACAAGGCTGAAGGGCTTTCCCATTCCAGAGGAGCCAGCATTGAGCCTTGGTAGGGTCTGGCATGGCTGGAGCTGGGTCTGGTTCCCGTTTGGGACTCGCTACCCACTCACCCCCACTGCCCTCCCTCACCCGTGGGCAGAAGGGTCTGTCTGTGCCAGGGGCTCTTGGATCTCTCTGTATCCATGGACAGAAGGGTTTATCTGTGCCAGGGGCTCTTGGATCTCTCTGTATCCATGGACAGGAGGGTCTGTCTGTGCCAGGGGCTCTTGGATCTCTCTGTATCCATGGACAGAAGGGTCTGTCTGTGCCAGGGGCTCTTGGATGTCTCTGTATCCATGGACAGGAGGGTCTGTCTGTGCCAGGGGCTCTTGGATCTCTCTGTATCCATGGACAGGAGGGTCTGTCTGTGCCAGGGGCTCTTGGATCTCTCTGTATCCATGGACAGAAGGGTTTATCTGTGCCAGGGGCTCTTGGATCTCTCTGTATCCATGGACAGAAGGGTCTGTCTGTGCCAGGGGCTCTTGGATCTCTCTGTATCCATGGACAGAAGGGTCTGTCTGTGCCAGGGGCTCTTGGATCTCTCTGTATCCATGGACAGGAGGGTCTGTCTGTGCCAGGGGCTCTTGGATGTCTCTGTATCCATGGACAGAAGGGTCTGTCTGTGCCAGGGGCTCTTGGATGTCTCTGTATCCATGGACAGAAGGGTCTGTCTGTGCCAGGGGCTCTTGGATCTCTCTGTATCCATGGACAGGAGGGTCTGTCTGTGCCAGGGGCTCTTGGATGTCTCTGTATCCATGGACAGGAGGGTCTGTCTGTGCCAGGGGCTCTTGGATCTCTCTGTATCCATGGCCAGAAGGGTTTATCTGTGCCAGGGTTTCCATAATGTCTTTGTACCCATGGGTATGGAATGAACACGGAGAGTGAAAGTGTCAGTCACGTTGCTTGCACACTCCTTCCTTTGTACACAAGACACATCCATGCACACCCCCCATACAGATATATTAAAAGGATAGGGCTGGATAGAGATTTCCCACAGAAGTCTTATTTTGGCACAACTCACTTGTAAGCCAGTAGCCAGGAGAATTTTTTCCATCACTGTGTGAGTAGGTGTCCAAGAGCTGAAGGGAGCAGCATTTAGAAGCAGTTTCAGGATTTCTAGGCAGGAAGTGGAGCTGACAACCATGCATGAAACTCACTGTATTCACTGGAAGGTCCTCCTGTTTTTTTAGGAATATGGCACAATGGAGACACAAGATTTGGAAAAATTCCAGCTCTCTGTGGATTTGTTCCAAGGTGGGAGCAGCAGAAACACTTTGTGTCTGCTTTGATGACACAAGGTCCAAGGAGCTGCGGTGGCAGAGGGTGACCTGGGCTGGTGGCAGGTGAAGTCCCATTTCATGACATGCCAGAGTGGCACAGGACAAAGCTCCAAGCACCCACAGCCCCACTGATGAAGGCCTTGGGGTGCTGCACATTCTATAGGAAAAGATGCTGTCACACTATCCCTTGCTACTTAAAACTTTAATTTTCAATATTTTACGTCCAAGTCTCAAACTGTAAAATTTTTACACTCAAGACACAGTCGTGTTGTGATGAGGGTGGCCCCAAAACTTATGGGTTTGGAATACTGAGGGTTTCAGTAGCAAAATAAAGGAGCAAGAACATCAGAGTTGGCCAGAAACTAAAGAACTTTAATGGAAAATAAAGCAGGGACAATGCCCAGAAACTGAATGCTGTACAGGGACAAACTCCAAGGACCCGAAAAAGGGGGTCATGACAATATATACCCTGGGGGGAGAACTTTGTGGAACTATGAGCATAGAAGGGGAATGAATAACCAATAGGGGAACAGAATTGGAACCAATTAACAGAACAACACTAAGGACTGTGGGAAGAACAGTTATGTTTTCCCCAAGTTAACAAATGTTTCCCAGGGCTTGAACTCAATGCCTGGTTCTTTCTCGGTGAAACCTGGCTGACTGTGTGTCCCAGCCAGGCTGACTCCCACACTTATCTGCAAGAAGCACTGGAGAAATGCATGGGGATAAGAGTTCTGCAAGAGCCAGGTTCTTGTGCAGCAGAAAAGTTGTAAAATATGAAAGATTATAGCAACGACAAGAAATCAATTATTTATGGCTTGTAAATATTCCAGTGAATCTCAGATACTTCTGGGCAAAAATAAACACAGGGCAAACTTTCCAAAGTACGGTTTCATAACAAAATTGCAGTTTGTCTGTTCCTGTTTGTGGGAGAAGATGAGGTTCCAAGCTGCTCAGCTCAAGAAGAAAAGGAGGATCTACTCTTCCCTGTCATATTTTCCTACTGACACAGGAATTAAGACCAAGAATTTGGGTAAATGGAGGGGTAAAACCGGAGTATGGATGAGGGTTTACATCCTAAGACTTCATTTGCTAGAGGACAGTTTTGCTGTGCATGGATCTCCTTGCTAAACCTCTTTGTCTTCAAACTCCCTTCCTCCGAGGCAGAACTGAACAAGCTCCACATGTCAGAGTTTCAGTGAAAAGCTTTGTGATGAGTTGATTTTAATGGATCCATTACCAGTCTGTGGGGTTGCTGTCATGAGGAGCTCAGGTGGCTTCTTGTTGAGATCAAAATCAATGTGCCATTTGTCCCAGCTCCATCTGTCCTGTGACAGCACTGGCTCCATGGGAGCACACTGAGTGTTCTTGTGCCATTTCTAAGTGAAAACTGAACATCCTAAAGAAACCAGGCCAAAATCACCAGACAGCAGTCACAAAAATATTTAGGCAGTTTGCTGGGTATTGATCTAGCAGCAACCACCTTCCCACAGTCCAGGCTACACTAAACAAGGCTCTTTCCTCTGTAAGCAGATTTTCAGTTTGTTGTGTTTGATACATGTGCAGAAGAACAAAAAGCCACTTCCACTGTAGAAACATGAGCTGCAGCTATGCAATAAGTTGTGCTCAGTAGCTGATCTGCTGATGTGGTTTTTAGGGGGTTTGATACAGGAGATACTGCAATAAAATTTCAAAAGAAAACTATAAAGTATCTAAAATATGCAATATTATATTATTTTCTACCTCAAATATTGCCAGCACATAGCTTAAGGAAAAAGGCATTTACCAACCATCATAGAAGAAAAAAATTAAAATCAAAAAAGGACTATTAATGATATTACAACCACATCCACCAATCATTTTCCAGCTTTGCAGGATTTCAATTCAAAGTCAATCTAAACAAGTCAGCATATGTCTAGCAAGAAAGAAATCACAGTTCCTGTCTGCTCCTAAACCCAAGCTTTGCTCTATCAAAGATGGATGGTATTATTTTCCAGCTCTCAACAGATGTGTTGTAATTTCCAAATTAACAAAATACCATACATAGAAATATTTCATAGATAAGTAAGATTGATAGAAAAATATTTTAACAAGACAGATCAAGACATATGAATGCACTTGGCTGTATAACTTTGTATAGAAATGGATGGGGAAGTGAGAGGTGATTCTTTTCCACAGATGGAAAACAATCTTTTTGCCAGAAGAATCAGCTTCCTTCTTCAATGACCACCAGGGTGCCCAAGACTCCACCAAGAAGGCCCTGTGATCCAATGGCCTGTGCATCCAGCACTTCAACAAAGTCATGCCTGCCTCTTAATACTACAGTGCTGTTCAAGAGGTTTATTCCCAATTGTTGGTGACACGATGAACAAATTGAAGCCAGTTACTCTAAAATGCCTGCACAAGCACCACCACAAATGACAGCCAAAAGAAGGATGAAGCCAAGGTGTCCCACAGCCATGGCCCAAGCAGCCAGAGATCCTCCTTCAACCCTGGCTGCATTGCAGCCCCACTGAGCACCAAGAAGCAAAGTGCCCTACTGAAAGCAAGCAAACTTAACCCTCAGCCAGGACACAAATTTAGAGGGCAAAAGATTAAAAAATCCCACATCATCAGCCACGCTTCCCAGTGAGAAGGGTTGGAACTCTCTGCCCCTCAACACTTTCCCAGCAGGTTCACAAAGGTAACTGGGATTTAAGCTGTGCCCCCCCAAAAGAACAGAGCCAACCTCCCTTCAGTGTGAGAAACCATGGCCTCAGTTATAGCCCCGGGTGCCTCCTGTGCTCCAGGGAGCAGCCCTGGCTGTCAATGTGTGTGTGGCTGCAGCACAGGCCCAGGGCCAATGGCCGTGGCTGTCAATGTGTGTGTGGCTGCAGCGCAGGCCCAGGGCCAATGGCCGTGGCTGTCAATGTGTGTGTGGCTGCAGCACAGGCCCAGGGCCAATGGCCGTGGCTGTCAATGTGTGTGTGGCTGCAGCACAGGCCCAGGGTGTAGCCAGGCCCTTGTTGTTCCTCCAGCACAGCTCGGCAGCCCCATCGCAGCCCGGGGCCGCGGCCCTTCCCCGCCGGGGCCCTGACCCGGCCCGGCCCGGCCGCGGGACCCGGCCCGACCAGGGCGCGGCGGCTCCAGAGGCCCCGCCCGGCCCCCAAGGGATGGGCTCCGCCCGCCCGCTCGGCCCGGGCCGGGCCCGGCTTTGCTGGAAGCTTCCTGCCGACTTTGCACAGCCTGGAGCCACAGTGTCCCTTTGCTGTGCTGAGAAGCCTTAAAAAACACGTCTAGTTTAACCCTGCTGCACACCTTATGAGGGATCCCTGCACACCTTAGCAAAGACCATAAATATCCTTTGTGTCTCATGAGGGATCCATGGAAATCCTATGAGAGAGCCCAAAATATCCCTTTGTGCCTCACAAAAGAATCCAGGCCCTGTCCACCTTAGGATGGACTCAGCTGCTCTGCAGGCCTTGACAGCAACCACTAAACTGCCATGTAAATCATGAGGAACTCAACCCCTCTGCCAGCCTTACAGAGGTCTCCAGTCACCTGTACGCCACAGAAGGGACCCCAAATCCCCATAGAACCTCAGGAGGAACCCCAGCCACATGCACCACTGACAAAGAACCCAAACCCCACATATCTTATTGGAAAACTCCACACCCTACCCGTGTGCCTCATGACAGACCCCAGTCATCTGCCAGCCTTACAGGGGTCCCCATCACCTGCGGGACATGGAATAGCCAGGCCTGCCATTAACTCTAGCCAGCAGCGTGTTCCCTGACAGAAACCCTTTCCAGTGCCCTGCTGGGAATCGGGAACACGTGTTGAGGTGCTGGCTGCCTCTGTGGGAGCAATGTGGAGTGTGAGTCCCTGCTGTGCTCCACTGCTGAGCTGGCAGCTCGCTGGTCACAGCCAGGACATTCTCTGTTTCCCCCAGAGCTGGGGCCTGCAGGCACCTTGGCACCCCTTGGCACAGGCTGTGCCACCCAGCAAAGCCCAGGAGGCCACGAGGAGAACCCGAGGGTGGCAGGAAGCTGAGAGAACCCCCTGCTCTAGAACTGAGGGAGTTCCTTCAGAAGCAAAGACAGTGACTTCAAGAGATTCCCACTGTGCTCCAAGTTTGCCTCTGAAGACTCAGAGATGAGCTTGTCAGAAATCTGAGAAAATAGCTGGGAAAAGGTTTTGCTGAATTTGGTTGTGACTAGGTACAAATCTCCAGTGGGAAAAGAGCCTCTGCAGTAGGCTGAGTGACTTTGTTCTTCCTAGCATAAAGAATACCAATCAAATGCAATTTAATTTTTATTCTAGAAGTGTAAAAATGTTCAAAGATTTTCAGAATTCAAAAACTACTTGGAAAAATACACTATTGTAGAAGAGGGGAAGAAACATTTGGAGATTCCTTTGTACAAAAAAACCAATAGTAACTATTTCTAAAAATGTCTAATTTCTAAAAATGAAAAGCAAAGAAAACAAGGTGCCCCAAGCCTGACTGCTGCCTGCTCAGCGCTGCTTGTGCCCAGACAAGGAGCTCAACCAGTGCTGGTGGCACCACCCAGATACCAGAGCTGAAGCCCAAAGGTGATGCTGGAATTAAGCCCATCCCTGGCAGGAGGAGCCCACCTTCAGTCCTGATTGGGAACCAGGGCCAGCACCTCTGGGGACAGAGGGTCCTGTTCTGGGTGGTGGTGGCAGAGCAATAAGCTGCTAAGGCAGCCGTGGCAGGGCCAAAGGACACTGGCTTGGGGATGGCCGGTGACAGGTACCAGGTGTCTCCAGCTGATGGCTTTGACTGCTCTTCTTAGACTGCAGGGGCGTTCCTGTGGAGAGAGGAGTGGCTGAGGCCCCAGCTGCCGCTGGCACACAGGGACCCTCCTGCACTGCAGGGCCCAGGGCTGGCAAGGCTCCCCAGCACGGCTGGAGCTGCTGGCACACCTTGGCCCAGCTGCACAGCTGCCCCTCAAGGCCCCGGCCAGCAGGGGATGGCTCTGGGCAGGGTCCCTGGCCAGGAGCGGGCCCCAGAGCGCGTCTGCCTTCCAAGGGCAATCTGGTCCCTGCTCTTTCTCCTCCCCACCTTGCTTTGCCTCTGCCCGCTGCTCCTGGGGCTGCTCTTGGCCACACAGCCTCAGTGGGAGCCAGCAATGGCTGCAGCCCCAGCGGGCTCCCCAGGACAAGGCCCAGCAATTAAAAGGCCAATTAAAGACTGGGCAGCAGCAGAACCCTCAGCACCATTATGTGGACAACCACTGACCATCCCCAACTCCACAGCAGCCTCACTGGGAATGTTTCCTTTCTACAAGCAGCCATCAAAAGATGCTGTTTGAGGGTAGAGCAACAGAGAACACTCACTGGTTTCTCTTCCAGCAATATCAGTGTGTGATAAAGCAAAAGAAGAGGACAGTCGACCAAACAAGCAGGCCGACCAATACCCCTAGCAAGAAGCATCTTCCCAGAGAGAAACGCTTTCCAGAGCCCTTCTGGGAATCAGGAACACGTGTTGATGTCCCGGCTGCATCTGTGGGAGCGATGTGGAGCATGAGCCCGTGCTGTGCTCCACTGCTGAGCAGACAAATCGCTGGATATGGCCAGGATGTTCTCTGTTTCCCCCAGAGCTGGTACCTGCAGGCACCTTGGCACCCGTTGGCACAGGCTGTGCCACCCAGCAAAGCCCAGAAGGCCGGGAGGAGAGCCCGGGGCCAGTGCAGCTGCTTGGGCAGTCGCTCCTTCCAGGGACCTGGGCCCGACCCATCCCTGAGCAGCCACTGCCAGCCCCGAGGCTCCCAGCCCCGGGACAGCTCCCCCAGGCCAAGGGGACAGAGTCAGGCCCTGTCAGGACCCAGTGCAGCCCCTGCCCAGTCGGGAGCCAGGGCTGGCTGTGGCCCTGGGCTCGCAGCAGGGCTCCCGCTCGGGGCTGCTCCTGTGCCTTGGGCCTCTGGGCACTCAGGGCAGCTCCAGGAGCAGCTGCAGCGGGAGGGACCTTGGTGCATGAGTCCCGTTTCCCAGGAGCTGGGAACGAGCTCCAGAGGCCTCAAAGCTGAGGCGCCTCCAGCTTTGGCTGCTGCAGGGCCGAGCAAGGGCAGGCCCTGGGGGAAGAGCTGCTGCCACACAGCCCTGCCCAGGGCTGAGCCTGGCACAGCAATGACCTCCTGTGCCTGTGCCCGTGCCTGGCATCACTTCCCCACCTGCAATAGAGGCTGGCACCGGCCCACTGCTGCCTCTGAAATGGGGCTCCTTCTGCACAGACTTTTGGTCCTTCACTTGAGAAAGAAAAAGGGACAGCTGGATCAGATGGAACTATTCCCCAATGGAGAGGTAGCATCTCCAGGAGGCAACGCTTGGCAAAGTCATGGATAAGGTTCAAAAAACGACTGGGCTTGTGAGCCAGAGCCAGGGCCCTCACTGTCAAACAGCTGCCAGGCCTGAGCCTCAGGAGCAGTGAGGGGATTGCACAGGGCGAGGGCACACACGTGCACGGCTCTGTCCTGGCACCTGCAGCGATGCCCCCTGGCCGAGCTTTGGGCTCTGAGCTGGCAGCTCCCCCAGGGTGAAAGGCCTTGACCTACCCTCACCATCTCGCAGAGGCTCATCCCTGAACGTGGGTTGGGAAGCCAGATCACCTTCCCCAACAGGGTCATCTGCAAAGAAAGGCAGAGCACAACAGCTCCCAGCACTGCAGGAGATCCTCAGGCTGCCTGGGGCCGGCAAAGGAGCCATGCAAGGATCAGCCCTGGGGCACAGTCCTGGGTCCTTCCCTTCCTTTCCCTCTCTCATCTTCTCTGTGGCTGCACAGAGCACACGGAAGGAGACACTGGCATTGCACACGGGAAGAGCATTGACAGCTAAATGCTCCTTCCTCCCACTGACAGTGATCCTGTGGGATCATTCAGGGCTCCAGAAAGAAGCAGAGCAAGGATTCCAGAATTCAACAACCCTCAGACACTTAAGGAAAGTGGCACATGAGGGAGCTGTTGCCACCTTGACACTGCTTATTCTGCCAGGAAAAGGACATGAGAACTTTCCTTGAGCATCTGGAAATATCTTCAAACCACCATGCCCCAGCAATTCCAAATAATCCATGTCCTGATCCCAATCTAGAAGGGAGCACAGATCAGAATCATTTCCATGGTTTGCTGAGATCCCCTTCAGCCTTAGGGACCTGGGCACTGCAAGGGAGTTGGGTAAGGCTGTGTGAGCCAGATGTGAATGGACATGGCCAAAGCTGCAAAGGGGCCTGGGGAGCTCTGGGCTGGCTCCTGGTCACGGTCCCCACTCTTTGCAGATGCTCTACAACAGCCTTGGGTGGTGGCTGGACCAGGCCAGGGCCCATTGGGGTCTCTCACTCCCACAGTGGAAAGTCTTGCTAAAGCACTGGGGAGAACTGCAGCATGCAGTGCCACAGCCACACCTCCCAACCTTCCTCCTGTCCTCTCTCCCTACTACTGTGGGAAACCTCTTAGCTCTCTCTCTCCATCCCTCTTTCCCCTGGAACAGCTCCCCCAGCCCAAGGGGACACAGGCAGGCCCTGTCAGGACACACTGGAGCCCTGCTCTCACCCTCTGCCCTTTCCCCACCATGGTCACCCCTTGCAGCCCCTCCCAGGTTTCGGGTGGTGTCTCCCACGGAGGGACCCCAGCAGGGCTGCTCAGTACCCGAGTGCCCTGAGCCTGCTCGGGATAATTCCTCTGGGCTGTGCCCGTCTTGTCCGGGCTGTGCCCGCACTGCCAAGCAGCAGAGATGGCAGCTCAAGGCTCAGCAGGGCTCAGGCCCAGAGGCACAGCAATTACCTCCTGTGCCTGTGCCTGGCATCGCCTCCCTTCCTGCAGCAGAGGCTGGCACAGAACCACTGCTTCCTCTGGGAAACTCAGCCTTCAGCACAGTCTTTCCTTTCATCTCTGGAGAAAGGGGAAACCAGATCAGATGGAACTATTCCCCTTTGGAAAGATGCCATCTTCAGAAGCCAATACTGGTCAAAGTCCTGGACAAGGATCAGGACATATAAACTTTTGGGATTGGCCAGGACCCTTCCTTCTCCAAACAGAAAGCTGCCCTTTCTGATCTACTCTGAGACCAGGAAATTTGAGGGGATCTCAGGGTGTGCATGGCCCGTGGGGCACTTTGGGCTCCCTGTCAGCTGATGCCAAAGGCCTTCCTGCAGAGGCTGGGGAGAAGCTGCAGCCAGGCCAGGCTGGGAAACAGCTCTGCAGGCTGTGACAGCAGCAGTGGGGCAGCGAGGCTGCCATGGATCCCTTCCCACTGTGCCAGGCACGGCGTGTCCAGATGTGCAGAGAAAGCCCCCAGCTGCTGAGTGTCAGGAGAAGGCTGAGGGAAATGCACCCACCACGGCGTCTCTCCAGGTCACTCAGCTTCTGGTCCAGTCGTTTCAATTCCTCCAGGGATTTCTTGTCTCCTACATCTTGGTTCTTCCATCTGGAAGGACCTGAAGGGAAAGTAGTTCCATTTCTCTTCAGGCTGCAGTGGCAGTGAGTGCAATGAGTGCTCCAAGGCACTCCCCCAGCTCTGCCTTCCGCTCAGGAGCAGGGGCAGAGGGAGCAGGTGCCTGCAGTGGCCCCACACTGGGATGGAAGGAGCCCGTTGTGGGGCAGTCAGGGGACAAAGGACTCCCCAGAGCTGCCAGCAGCTCTGAACCCAGCTCTGGCCAGGGCCAGGGCTTGGCAGCAGCAGCGGGAGCAGCTCAGGCTGCCTGGGGCCGGCAAAGGAGCCGTGCACAGTCCAGCCCTGGGGCACAGCCCTGGGCCCTTCCCTTCCCTTCCCTTCCCTTCCCTTCCCTTCCCTTCCCTTCCCTTCCCTTCCCTTCCCTTCCCTTCCCTTCCCTTCCCTTCCCTTCCCTTCCCTTCCCTTCCCTTCCCTTCCCTCTCTGCTCTTCTCCATGGCTGCACAGAGCACACAGAAGGAGACACTGACATTGCACATGGGAAGAGAATTGAAGGAATGCTCCTTCCTCCCACTGACAGTGATCCTGGGGTATCACTCAGGGCTCCAGAAGGGAGCAGGGCAAGGTTTCCAGAATCCCTCAACCCTGAGATTATGTAAAGGAAACATCACAGGAGAGAACTCTTGCCACAGTGACACAGATTATTCTGTCAGGAAGGGTGCAATGAGAACTTGCCCCCACCATGCTCTGAAATCTTCATCCTGTCATTCACCAGCTTTTCAATATAAGCCATGTCACGATCCAAATCCGTGACAGTGGACAGGCACTGTCAGCACAACTACGAGTTGTCCAGCCCGTTCCTCGTGGAGTGCAGAGGTGAGCGTGGGGCAGAGCGTGTCCCCTCGGGCTCTGCCCTGGGAATGACCCTGGAACTCCTGAAAACCTCCCTGGGAATCACCCGAGACACGTCAGCCCTTCTTGTGCCCATCCCCGGGGCCTCCTGCCCCCTCACCCCAAGTGAGGCTCTCCCAGTCCATCCCAGTCTCTCCCAGTGTCCTCATAGTCCCTCCCAGTGTCACCAGAATCCCTCCCAATTCCTCAGTCCACAGCCATTCCATTCCCAGTCCATTCCCAGTTCTTCTAACCCCACTCTCAGACCTCCACCCTGTCTCCTAATGCCTTCCCAATCCTTCCCAATTTTTCCAAGTCCTTTTTCAGTCCAATCCCAGACCACCACCCTCTCCCTTTGCCCTAATCCACTCCACTCTCTCCCAGTGTTCCCCCACGCTCTCCAGTTTCATTCCCACTCACTCTCAGTGCCATACCAGCCCTCTTTCATCTCTCCTAGTTCCCCCCAGCTGATCCCAGTGTGTCCCCACTCTCTCCCAGTGCCCCTCAGTGAGTCCATCTCACTGGTTCCCTCCAACTCCCAGCCCGGCCCCAGCTGCCTGCTCTGCTCTGTGATGGATTTCTACCCTGCCGAGATCCAGCTGAGCTGGTTCCAGGGCCAGCAGGAGCTCTCAGGGCATGTGGTGGCCACCGACCTGGTTTCCAGCAGCACTAGGAGCTGGAAACCTCCCCCGGCATGGGGTCAGCTCCAGCTGCCAGGTGGAGCACGTCAGCCTGGAGCACCCCCTGAGCCGGCACTGGGGCACAGCCCGGACCCCACAGTGCGGGGGGAGTGGGGGAGGCACTGAGGGGGCTGGGAGAGGGAGTGGGGTGTGCTGGGACTATGTCGGAGGGAGTTTGAGACAGCCTGCTTAACACCGGGAGTAGGGTTCAGGGGTCTGGAAGGGCTGAGGAGTTTAAAGGATGCTGTGGAGGGTGGGATGGGGTTCCAGGGGTCCTGGTGGGCACTGGGAGTCTGGGGGTGCTGGGTGTAATTGGGAGGAATTTGAGTGAACTGGGTGGGGCTGGGAAAAGATCAGGGATTGGAAAGCAGGAGTTGGAATGAGGCTGGTTGTGCTGGAAAGAGACTGGGAGGGTCTTGGTGAGTCCTGGTGGGGCTGGGAAGGGACTGGGAGAAAGATTGGGGGTCCTGGGGTGGTGGGGGGCACATGGGACGGGGTTATGGGATCCTGAGAAGGACAGGAGGGGATTTGGTGGATCCTGGGTAGGCTGGGAAGAGACTGGGAGGAGGTTTCAGGGAGTCCTGACTTTGGCTGGCGGCAATTGAGAATGTGATTAGAGGGGCTTTGGGTATCTGTGAGAGGTTTTGGGGGGTCCTGACCCCTGCGGATCCCCAGAGACGCTGCCAGACACCGCCCAAAGCAAGGTGTGATGGGGATCAGGGTCTCCTTGTTGGGTTTTGTCTTCCTGGCGCTGGGGCTCAGCTTCTACCTGAGCAAGAAGGTGGCGGGGGATCCCGGAGTGTGTGTGTTCTCCCTGAGGACCCCTGGCTCAGTTTCACCCCCTTTTCTCTGCCCACAGAGCTCCTGACCCAGCAGCGGCTTCAGCCCCTCCCCGTGGCCTCGAGCCCAGCCAGAACCCCCTGCTCCACCCCCACGCTGATTTTGGGAGCGTTGTGTGTCCCCCCCAGCCCCGCAGTCACTCTGCCCCAGCTCAGCTGCTCCCAGTGTTCCAAATAAATCTTCCCAGTTTGCCGCAGTCCCGTTTATTGTGGGGCGGGACTGGGGAGGGACTTGGGGGGACCCCGCGGGGGGATCGTGATTGGGCGGGGAGGATGGGGCCCAGGTGGGGAACACTGGGTGCTGCGGGTCTGCCCGGCAACCGGTGAGTCATCACAGCTGCTCTCGCTGATTGGCTGAATCTTCTCCATCGCATTCTCTGATTGGCTGAGGAGAGGCCCGGGAGTTGAGAGAAGGAACGGGAGAGAACCCGCCCCGAGCACCGGCACGGGAACAACAGACCCAGCCTGGGCACAGCGAGGGAATTTATTACCAACCAAATCACAGCACGAGAAGGAGAAGGGAGAGAAATCTCTCCAACCCCTTCCCCCCACCCAACAGGGATCACCAGGACCACGGATCACCAGGGCTCTGCCCAACGGGGGTCACTGGGGATCATCCAACACCGATCCTCCCATGAGGGATGGAGCTGGAGCAGAGCACGAAGCTCTTCCCACACTCGGGGCAATCACAGGGCTTCCTTTATTGGTGGCTCCGTTGGTGTTGGGTCGAGTGAGAGCTCGTGGAGAAGCCCTTCCCACACTCAGGACACTCGTAGGGCCTCTCCCCGGTGTGGATGCGCTGGTGTTTTCTCAGGCAGGAGCTCCACCCTTTCCACATTCCAATCAGGTGTAGGGCCGTTCTCCTGTGTGGATCACCTGGTGCTGCAACAGATAAGATATTGTCCTAAAGCTCTTCTCACATTCCCCACACTCGTAGGGCTTCTCCCCAGTGTGCATTCTCTGGTGCCAGATCAGGTCAGAGCTGTAGCTGAAATCCTTCCAACATTCCAAGGACCTGTGGGGCTTCTCCCCACCATGAGCCTTCTTCACCAGCTCTGAGCTCTGCCTTCTCCGGCTTCATAAAGCTTTGACCAATTTATAGCTTTAGGTACTCCATGTTTTAACCCATATACCACAAGACTTTGATATCGTTTTAGCCTCGTGATATGTTCTGGTATATTTGGATCCCACCCAGGATTCTCAAGGGGAAATATCTGAGTGACAGTACCTTGAAGCAATCCACTGGCTGTGCTCCCCTCCACTGAGGTTGTGATGGCTTTATTGACCATTTGTCTCTCAGTGGGGGTCGAGTAATGTATCCAACATGGAGTTTAAGTCTGCCCAGTCAGGGCTTTGTGAGTTAATAGCCTGTTCCACCAATTTTGCCACTTTATTTGGGTTCTCTTTATATTTTCCCACTGTAGTTTTCCACTGCTCTAACTCTATAAGGGAGTATGGTACTTTCACATATACTGGCCCCTGATTACCGACTGCCTGTCGTAAAGGGGCTTGCAAAACTGGTTCTCTGTCTCTCTCCCTTTTTGATCTAGTGCAGTGAGCAATTGGGCTACGCTCTCTGAGGGCTTTTCTTGCTATCCTTCCCCTCCTCCTCCTGTTTAAGGCAGCAATAATCTCGTCCATTTCCTCATCCTCCTCTTCCTCCTCAGAGTCGTTTGAGTAAGAGCTGTCTGACTCTGTTGTAGCCAAGAGTCGATCTCGGCTAGTCCCAATCCTGGAAAGCATCAAACAAGACCTGTTGTGACTCTGCTGCCAGGCTGTGTGTCCGTGATCTTTGATGCTGTCACCTTCCGAGGCAGCTCCCTGGCCTTTGGTTTGCCATGGCACCTCACAGGCCTGAGAACGGAGGAGGTGTCGCTCCCCCTTTGGGAGGTTCCCTCTCCTCCTTCCCTGTAAAAGGCCCTGTCCCCCGGCCCCTGCTCTCGGGGCCGTGCCCAGGGCTGCACACACTGGCTCTCTCCTCCCCCTTGTAAGGGTCACTCCCAAGTTTCCCTCATTTTTGCCTCCCGACCGTCGCAAGAAGACCCCGAGGACCCCACCCAGGCTGACTCTGGACAATGATTTTGTGGCCTGACCAAGGTGGATGCTTGCCAAGGGACTGTGTGCAGGTGCTCGCTGTGCTTCATGGTACACTGCTCTGGAGCAGGCACTAGCTGGAGCAGCAGGTTCTGTACACCTGTTTATTGGAGCAACCCTCACAATGGTCCATAAATCTCCCACGTCTTGGCCAGAAGCCACTTGCTTTGGAGAAGGACTATAAAAAAGAGACCCTCTGGGGAAGACCCTTGAGATCTCCCACGGATGAAGACTCATCTATTGGCTGGACCATGAGGACGTCTGCCTCGTCTGTTGGTAGCAATTTTCCCATCCCCTTTTTTCTCTCTCTCTACTTTCTTTGCTATATCTCTCCCCTCTATCACAATTGAGTTGTTGGCATTTAATAAAAATGCATTGCTGTTGTTGAATAAGCTGATTTTTTCCCCTGCATTTTGCCTGTTTGCACCTCTTGGATCAAACGAACCATCACGACCCCCGCTCTGTATTAATAGCAGATCAAGACATTAAATTGGCGTCACAGACAGGATATTCAGGCAGACAGAAGGGATGCAATGTTGTGTGTAATCTGTATCAGGGGAAGGAAGTCTTACTCCACCTGCACCTAGCTGGCCACCTTGAAAGTGTGAGCCTGTCTAGAAAGCAAGGAGGGTTTTTCTGATTTCCCACAGACTGCAGACACCTTGGTGTGGAGCATCCCCAGACTTGCTTGAGGGCTCTGTCGTCAGAATTTCACAAAAGATCTACTGGTGCAAAAGGCAGGACAGTGTTGTTGTTCTTGTTGTTGTTTTATGATGTTTGACTACTTGGTGCAGTGAAGAGACATCCTGGTGTTTGTAACTAAGGAGTGCCTCCCAAGTAGTTTGGTCTCTTCTCCCGCACAGGGAAGCGAAGGGGGGCACACAGCGAAAGCTGTTTCGTTGTGTGTGGTAACTTAAGCAATAGACCTCCCTGTTGTGGTTTTTACTTATCCCTTCACAAAATGACTGAGAATTCCACTGCAGCAGATAAAGCTGCATTTTATGCTCTATTAGCTAAGTATAGCACCAGACCGTCCCAAGGTAGGGAGGAATGGGCGAACAATAATTGGTTTAGTGTGGAGAATGTGATTGATAGAATATGTTCTTTGCAACATGAATCCAAGTTGAAACTGGCCAAAAATAAAACCATGCTCTGCTCAGTTTTGGGAGCTTGTCTTACAGCCGATATAGAAACTTCCTCTAAGCGAAGAAGTGAGGAAAGAACAATTATAGACTCTCTACAAAATCTTGTTCAAATTTTGCAAAAATAATTAGATCAAGAAAGGAATGAGAATCATTTGTTGTGAGATGAAAATCATTTGTTAAAAGCTGCCTTAAGAGAAGAACGTGCCAACAATTCAAAGCAGGGTGTAACACCAAAAGAAACACAGGAGAAGGAAGCTGTTCACATTAATCCAATACACTCTCAAAAAGACCTGACTTTGATGAAAAATTGTGGGGAACACTGCTGCCCCAACTTGAAACCTTTGATTAAAATAGAATATGATTATATCAGTGATGCACCCCCGAGCAACCTTCTCCACAGGTTCTGAGCAGTGTACCAGAGCAAAGTTCTCCACAAGTTCTGAACAATGTACCAAATCAATCTCCTCCACAGGCTCTGGGAGTTGAGCCAAAGCAGTTCACCTGCCCTGGGCTTTCCCAAGGGCATAAATATTCCCCTGCTTTGGCTCAACACGATTTAGCCCAGGAATTAGAAAAGATACCCAAACGTGACAATGTAGCTGTCTATCAATATATTGATGATATTCTAGTGGGAGGGGATGAAATAGAAGTAGTGGGGGATACCCAATAAAATAATCTCTCATCTGGAAAGCCTTGACTTACAAATTCCCCCAGAGAAAATTCAAAAACCTTCTCAGGAAGTGAAGCTCCTGGGAATTTGGTGGAAAGGAGATAGGACATGTATTCCACCTGATACTCTAACCTCCTTAGATCAAATTAAATTGCCTGAATCCAGGAAAGAGCTCCAACAGGCTCTAGAATTATTGGTGTTCTGGAGAAAACACATCACAGTCACTATTGAGACCCCTCCACCTCACGGGGTGGCCCAGAGATCCTCAGTTAGGCAGTGTTATGCTCAGATAGAACATGACTGTAACATCTTCTCAGTGATAGAAAGAGCTGTAAAAATTTTGGCAATACAAGAAACTGAGAGCTTGGCTAATAGCCATGACAAACCTGCCTTGGTAAATAAAGTAGACACTCCTTTCTCCCCTGAACAATCAGCAAATTCTTGGTTCACTGATGCTTTTGCCAAACGAGAGGGAAAGGTGTGGAAATACAGGGCAGTAGCCCTCCCCACTTCTGCTGGTGAACGAATTATTCCTGAGGGAGAAGGCAGCTCTCAGGCTGGGGAGCTGACAGTTGTTTGGAGTGTTTTCCAACTTGAGGTACAGAATACCTCTCTTGTTTACATCTACACTGACTCCTATGCTGTGTTTAAAGGAGGTACAGAGTGGCTTCCTTTTCAGCAGCGAAATGATTGGGAAGTTAACAGAATTCCAGTCTGCACTACACGCTGGATGGTTCCATCATTTTAATCTCCTGCCTCCTGGAGGCAGACTCTGTTGTGTTTACTTTTCACAGAAGAACACCGAGGGACATGAAGAAGCACCCCCTTAGTGTTGGATGACAAAAACAATGTTTTTCCTCCCTTTATAGTAACACAAGGTGATGATATCACAATAATTTGTAAATTAGTGGCTGGATCCCTCACCGAACCTGTATACAGTTATGGCACAGGACTTTATGGCCATGTTTTAAATTGTGAAATACAAAATTAGAATTGTTGGCTAAACTTAACTGCTAAACAATTTTCCTATAAAATCATGTAAAAACATGGTAAAAAAGCATGTCCCTTTCGTCTGTTGGTAGCTATTTTCCCATCCCCTTCTTTATCTTTTTCTCTCTCTCTACTTTGTTTCCTATATCTCTCCCCTCTATCACAACTGAGTTGTTGGCATTTAATGAAAATGCATTGCTGTTGTTGAATAAACTGATTTTGCCCCCTGCTATTTGCCTGTTTGCACCTTTGAGATCAAACGAACCATCACGACTCCCACTCTGTATTAATAGTGGATCGTGACACCAGCCAGACCTGTTACATGGTCTCTTGGTTCCATGGTGGCCTCACAGTGTCACCATGATCTCCTTGATTCCATGAGTCCCTCTAGTGTCACAATATTCTCCTTGCTTCACATTGGCCCTGTGCTTCCATAATTTCTTGCAGTGTCACCATGGTCCCTGGGCTCCATGTGGCCCCACTGTGTCACAATGGCTCCTTGGTTCTCTGGGCCCCACAGCTTCATCACTGACCCTTGGTTCCATAGGGGTCCTGATTTTCACACTGGTCGCCCTGATTCCATGAGGCCCCAGAGTGTCACAATGGTCTCTTTGGTTCCATGAGGTTCCATGGTGTCACCATGGTGTCCTTGGGCCCGCATTGTCACAACTGACCCATGGTTCCATGAGGTTCTGCAGTGTCACCATGGTCGCTGTCAGAGGCTGGATGACATCAATGTCCCAGACACCTGGGGATGAGCTGTCAATCAGTCACACAGTGGGGTGGTGCTGACCCAGGCTCTGATTGCCCCAGCAATCACAAGTCCCACCTGGGGGAGGCCCACGAAGGCCCAGGGGCTTAAAACACGGAGCAGGTGCTCAGCCCGTGGTCCATACCCTGCCTGCTCCTGGGGTCTGTGTCTCACCCACACTGGAACCCCAGGGGCTGGGAGCCATGTGTGTGTCTTTCTATAGAGCTTCTGTCTTTCTGTCTCTCTCTTTTCTTCTAATGCTCTTTATATAGAAGACTTTTGGGTACCTCAACATCTTAAGTGTTTAAATGTTTCTAAGGTAAAATGGGAAAAGTTAATGAAGTTACTGCTATGATAAGTGTTTTATGTTGACTAGGATGTTGTATTAAATCCTTTTCCAAAGTTCCTTGATTTTCTATACTTTGCCAGCAAAATTTTTATGTCATTTTGACCTCTTGAGAATATCTGGCTGGGGTTCCTCCTTTGTACCAAACTCAAGTAAAGGAACCTTTGGTCACCGCCAGCATTTCAGTGTTCTGGGGCGTTCCAGCCCTGCAGGCTCACTATGGCCTCTTGTTTCCATCAGGCCCTGCTGTGTCACACTGGCCCTTGGTTCCATGAGCATCTGGAGTGTCACACAGCCTGATGACATTTGTCCTTGCTGCCCCTGCCATCCCACTGCCCCAGGAACAGCCCCGAGGAGCCCCCCGTGAGGGACAGGCCCTGCTGGCCCAGGCCTGGGCTCAGGCCTTGGCCTTTCTGCTTCCTCCACCCAGCCCAGGCCTTGCTCAGCATTGCAGTTCCCTGCTCACAGCCTCGGGCTCCTGCAATCCTGCCCTCAAGGATCTGCTCTCACCACTCCCTGGGGAGCCTTTGGCACTCCCTGCCCTCAGTGGGGCCACTGATGCTCCAAGGGACTTGGAGTTTTGCTTCTGACTCCTTGAGCAGCTTCTTCAACCTTCCCTCAGTGCCTAAGAGTCTTGGACTCAGCCTCAAATCCACCATGGGACTGATCAAAATACAGAAAGCCCTCAGGAGCTCCTTGTCTTCCTTCAATTGTCTTCAAGTCTCCAGGGCTTGTGCAGCTGTTTGGAGTCAGTTTAGAGTTCTGTTAATGAGGAAGATTTCAGTGTGCACCTCATGATTTTTTGTTTTTAATCAATGGAATTTTTTTTACTTTTCAGCTCAGAGAAGAGGTAATTGAATCATTCTCCAAGTTGTCTTGATGCTGAATGCCTCCTTAGGAAGTCTGGGCCCACAGAAGAATGAGCCCCTTGCCTGCTGACCCTGTTTGGACAACCTGCTCCTCACCCCCAGCCTCACCATGTCTGACATCTCCCACCTGGGACTGACATCCCTGTGCCCTGCAGCAGAACCTTGTCCCCTGAGTTCTGCAGCTGGGTGTCCCAGCCCATTGCACCATGTCCCATCTGCTCTCCTCAGGGCTCTGCCTGCACACAGGCCCAGGAGAAATTTTCCTGCTTATGAGGATAGAATGGAAAAGCCTGAGCAGGTTTTCTGAACAAAAAACCCCACTGAGGAACCACATGCTCAGTACAGGCTGCCTGGAATTATATCACCTTTCTACAAGGGACAGAGTAACCAGAAATGATCTCTGTAAGCAGAATTCTCTGAGTCTTTCAGCTGAATTCTCTGTCCCTGTTCTTTCCCTGGTCTCTGTTGTGGATGGAAGCTGCTGGTGCCATTCTCACCTTTAACCCCTCTTTTCAATACAGACAGATGTTCCCAGGTTTGTGAGGCAGGTGTTGCTCAGTGTTTATTCAAAGCTTTTGTATCCTCATGGAACCAAGGGGACCCTTGTGACACAGCGGGGGCTGATGGAACCAAGGAGACAATTGTGACAGTTGAGAGCCTCACAGAAACAAGGCTCCATTGTGACACTGAAGGCAATTACGGAATCCACATCACTGTGACACAGCCAGGCCACATGGAACCAATGGTCCCTTATGACAATGCAGATCCAAGGAGACCATGGTGACACTGTGAGACCTCATGGATCCAAGGGGCCACTGTGACACTGAAGAACTTCATGGAACCCAGGGTCCAGTGTGACACAGTGGTGCCTCATTGGAACAAAGGAGCCATTGTTGACAGCACAGAAACTCCTGGAACCAAGGGGCTGTGGTGACACAGCAGGGCCACATGGAACCTAGGAGACCTGTGACATTTAGGAACCTTATGGAACTGAGGGTCCACTATGACACAGAAGAAAGAAGGAGACCTTTGTGACACTATGGAAGCTCATGGAACCAAGCAGATATTGTGACATTCCAAATCCATGTTGAACCAGGGACACCACTGTGACACTCCAGAACCTCATGGCACAGAGGGCTTATTGTGACACATCAGGGTCCCATGGAACCAATTGTCCATTGTGACAATGTGGATCCCAGGAGACCATGGTGAGGCTATAGAACCTCATGGAACAAAGAGTCCAGTGTGACACAGCAGAACCTCTTGGAATCAAGAAAACCATGTTAGGCTATGGAACCTCATGGATCCAAGGGGCCATGGTGACACTGTGGGGCCTCACTGGAATAAAGGACATGGTTGATAGGACAGCAGCTCATGGAAATGTTGGGACACTGTGACACTGCAGAGCCTCAAGGAACCAAGGAGACCACTGTGACACTGAGGAGCCTCATAGAACCAAGCAGCCATTTTCACACTGTGGGCCCAAGGAGAGCATTGACGATACAAAACCTCATGGAACTGAGGGGTCATTGTTCTACAGTGAGGCCTCGTGGAACCAAGGGGCCATGGTGACACTGTGGGGACCCATGGAACCAAATATTCATTGTGACACTGCAGGGCTGCTTGTAACCAATTGTCCATCGTGATACTGCAGATCCAAGAGACCATGGTGACACTATGGCAGTTCATGGAACCAAGGGGCTGTTGTGACACACGAAGGCCTTGTGGAACCAAGGAGAGCATTGTGGCAGTGCAGAACCATGGAGGCCATTTTGACAGTACAGACCCAAATGGAACCAAGGGTCCATTGTTACACAGCAGGGCCTCATGGAACCAAGGGGCCATTGTGAAACTGTGCAAGGGGCATTATGGAGTCAGGAACACCGCTGATACTGAAACCCACAGGATAGAAACTTTTAAACACAATTTTGAATATCTGAAAGCAGGTATTCTTTGTTACAGCATGGTGGTCACTTGGGTGATCCTTCCTCCATCCGAGTGCACTGAGCATCAAATGAACAGAATTTTTATCACACACTGATTACATATTCATTAGCTATCCCCACTTCTTTTGACTTGATTTGCTATAATTGCACCCCTTATCATACCTTATATGGTCCTTTGGGCTCTGTCTTAAACATCCAGTGTCCTTTTTAGGTGGCTGTTCCTCCACCCCTGCTTTTGGGTAAGGGCAATATTATTGTTTTGTGTAACTTCTGCTTTATCAGCCTTGCAGAGCTGAGCTGCCATCCTACTTGCGTTTGTGTGACTTCTCTTTGCCTCATCTACATCCTTGATCTGTTTCTATAAGGCTGTTCAGTTCTGTTCTACTGTCCTTGACAAGAAGAAATGTTGTTCTGTTCTCCTGTCCTTGTCACAGTGCTTGCCACAGATGAGGTGTGTCTGCAACCCCCTCCAACCCATGGTCTTGGGGTGGGCAAGTGTTCCTGAGGGAAAAGGGATGGGACAGCTGGGCTGGACTGACCCAAGGGATTTTCCATTCCATGTCACACCATGATCAGAAATAAACTGGGAGAAGCGAGGAGCAAGGGGTGTAGGGGACTGATTTCTTTTTAAAGATATTTTTCTTCCAGAACAGCACCAACACATCCAGAATCTTTTCCTGCCACAAGATGGTTAAACATTTTCTGTTGATAGGAAATTTCCTGTGGATTTCTGTTTCTTCTCTTTGTGGACTTTGCTTTTTGTGGTTGGTTTGTTTGTGGGGTTTTTGTGTTATTGTGGGTGGGTTTTGCTTTAGATTTTTTTGTTGGGCTTGGTTTTTCCCCTTTTGAACTGCCTTTCTTCTGATGCCTAAATCTTTTCTGCCTCTTCTTGTTGCTTGCTTGGCACCTAATGGCAAGACAAATTTATCCAACTCAGTCATCTTGCCCAATTGCATTTTGCAGTCAGCATTAACTAGATGAGCTTGGTTTCAGACTCCCTGCAAATTGGCAGCATCCACAAAAGAAATGGAAAATATATTTCATACTATTGTAGAGATAATAGAGATGTTCCACAGTGATGGTCAAGGGCTGGTCACTGAGGGATGTCACCAGGGAGTGGCTGCCCAGAGGACTCTGTGCCATGGATGACATTTGACCCTGATTGTTCAGCCAAATTCCCACCCACCCCATGTTCCTCTCCTGCAGCCCAGCTCTCTCCAATGTGGCTCTGAGGAGAGCACAGCAGATCATGTCCCAGGCCTGGCTAAAGTCTGGGCACACAACATCCCCTTCTTTTCCCTCCCACGGGGGTTCTGCAGTCCCTGCCTTGTGCTGCCAGTGCCTGGGATGGCTGCAGGAGGATTTGCCACCTGCCCTTCCCTGCTGAGCCTGACCAGTCTGTGACTGTCCCAGTGCCCCTCCCTGCCCTGTTTGCAGACTGGTTCCATGTCTGCCCTTCCCAAGTGCCCATGACCCTCTGAGATGGCTCTGCCCTTTCCAAGGGGTTTGAGAGAGATCCCACAATGACACTTCCTAGCCTTCTCAACATCCCTGACACCAAGGGCCTTTTCTAGATCCCTCAGTTCCAGGGACAGCCCTGTCCAGGTCCTCGGGATGGTACAGAAGAGAGGCAACTCTGATTTCTCCCCAGAGATCTCACTGCAAAGTCTCTCTGTGCAGTCCATGGCTGTCCTGAGCATTTTTTCCTGGACCCTCCCTGCCTGGGATGTTTCTTTCTATGCAGTTCTAACCACAGCCCAGTAATGAATTCAGGTGGTTTCCCAGAGAGTAGTGGCCTCAAGGCATTCTTTGTGCCAGCGGAAATGTGCCACCCCCGAGTGGTGATGATGGTGTTTGTGCTCACTCGGGTTCATCTCCCCCCACACACACGATGCACTGCTGAAATCTCCTCATACAGAGCAAACGTGCCCTGCTGGCCTGGTCACTCGGTGTCCCTCCATGCAGGGACAAACAACCTCCTGCAGCTGGGGGAGAGGCCAGTGCTGGGTGTGGTGATTGCAGGGGCTGGTGTGGGACAATTGCCCTGGGGCACCTTCCCAGGCTGTCCCCGTGTAATGAATGATTCTCTATTTTTCCAATTTATCAAGCACTGGGATTAAATGTACCAGCAAATTTGTAATAGTAACAATTATAAATGGATACAATTAAAGTATTCGAGATTAATACAATCAAAATATTGGAGATGAATACAATCAAGGTATTGAATACATATATTTCAGGATAAGTAAAATTTGAGAATAAGTAATTTATTATAATGGAGGTTTGTATAAAGCATAAGCAAAACCGACCAGGGGTACAGGGAGGGGCTCCCATTCCTCACGTACCAAAGCATCCAGGCTAACAATCCCACTTATTTACTGTAGGCTACAGAAGTTTCTAGAAAACTCCTCCTTGTTTCTATTCCTTAAATCTCCGTCACTATGTGTACAGCGCTTGCTCTACTAATGGTTAGGGGTCTCTCATCATTTTGAGGGTCTTATTCCCGATGAAGGCTCATCGTCTTCATCAGTGACCGAGGTGGGACCTGCAGGTAGCGCAGGCGCCCTCTGTGACTGAGCAGATGTTTTCCATAGCAAGACTCTAATTAAGTCCCATGCCTGGAATTGTCCCATTTTGGCCCATTTCAAGGTTGAGACTCTATTTCTAGATACTGCTTGTCAGACCTACATCCTTTTACTATTCCCTTCCAACATCCTTCTTCAACTCCCTTCCAATATCCTTCTCTGACTCCCAACATCTGGAAGATGTCCTTTGTCCTGTCTCACCCATCTCCCCCCTTACTCTGTAACAATTGTCTTCTATTGATCTAAATACAATTTTGCTAATATAGTTACAATTTAATTAGCATGAGTCATATTCATCACAGTGACACTGCAGAACTGTTTCTGAGAGTATGAAAGCTCATGGAACCAGAAGTGCATTGTGACCAAGGGGCCATTGTGACACTGTGGATCCAAGGAGACCATTGTGACACTGAGGAACCTCATGGAACCAAGGGCCCATTGTTACACTGTGGGGACTCATGAAACCAAAGGTCCACTGTGGCATTGCAGGGCCTTGTGGAACAATGGAGACTATTATGAAAAGGAATCACAGAATGAACAGGGTTGGAAAAGTCCTTTGAGATCATCAAGTCCAGCCTATGATCTAACATCAACTCATCAACTAAACTGACGCGGCAGCCTTGACCACCCGAACCCTGACAAGCCAGCTAGCTCTGCTGACTGCCGGCGTCACGAGTGGGCTACCTCCCAGGTTCCCAGAACCAGGAGTGGAGCTAGGGCTCCGAGCTGCCTTTGGCCACTTCCAACATGTGGGGAGAAGCAAAGGAACGAGAGGGAGACCTTTCAAGGTTCCAGGGTAGGATTTATTGGGAAGGTGAGAGGAGAACTGGACACGAGGGAAGGGAACCCAAAAAGGCGAGGAACACAGGCGTGCAGCAACTTAAATAGGGGACCTCCCACAGGGGAGGGTACGATACAGCAACCAATCGCAACAGTTTAGGGGTGTAACATAAGGCGGGACTAATTATACGTGCAACCAATAGGGGGAAACATAGGCTGGGACTTATACATGGCATCAAATCATATACTTAAGATGGAATAACAAACACGGAAGGTGCTAGAACAATAGGAAGGGCCAAGAGGGATTGACAAGGGCTTGGGAGGAGATTAGGAAAACTGGCAGGGAAAGCGCTAGAAGAATGGGCGGGGCTTAGGGTGATGGACAGGGGTACCGGCGGGAAAGGGCAAAACCATTGTACATTGAACCAGGGGTAACAACCAAGGGAAAAACCATTACGAACAAGGGATATAACAACTTATACAACATATAAATTAAAAGCTGAACCGCAACACTAAACAGTGGCTCTGAGTGCCACATCTAGTCTTTTTTTAAATGTCGCCAGAGACAGTGACTCCAGCACCTCCCTGGGCAGAAGATTTCAGTGCCCAATCACTCTTTCTGTGAAGACTTTTTTCATGATATCAAACCTAATCTATCCTTGGCTCATCTTCAGACAGTGTCCTCTTGTTCTATCAGTGGTTGCCTGGGAGAAGAGACCGATCCCCACCTGACTACAGCCTCTGTTCAGGTGGTTGTAGAGAGTCTCACTGGAGACCATTGTAGCCATTGGGGCCACTGTAGCATGGCAGGACCTCATGGAATCAAGGGGACCACAGTGACTCTGGGCTCCATGGGACAAAGGGGCCATTCTGAAATCGTGGAACCAAGGAGACCATGGTGGCACTGCAGAGTCTCATGGAACCATGGAGACCATGATGACACTTTGAGGCCACGTGGAACCAAAACACCATTGTGGCACTGCAGGGCCTCATGGAACCAAGGACACAAGAGTGACCCTGTGAGCTCCAAGGGACCGAGGGGGCATTCTGACACTGCAGAACCAAGGAGACCATTGTGACACAGCAAGACCTCATGAAACCATGGAGGCCTCAAATTTTTACAATTTGAGGCTTTGTGAAACAAAAAGACCATTGTGGTCTGAAATGTCAGGGCCTTATGAAACCAAGGAATCCATAGTGACACTGTCAGGCTCCATGGAACCAGGGAGCCATAGTGACACTGTGGGATCTCATGGAGTCATGGAGACTGTTGTGACACTTTGCAGCCCCATGGAACCAAAGGTCCATTGTGACACTGTGGGACCTCATGGAATCCTGGAGGCCATGATGACATTTTGAGGCCTTGTTGAATCAAGGGGCTCTGCAGGATCTTGTGGAACCAAGGAGACCCTTCTGCTACTGTGAGTCCCCATGGAACCAAGGGACCATTGGGATACTGCAGTGTGGGAAATGCAGGCACGGAGAGCTCTCAGGGCCTTGGGCATACAGGCTCAGAGACAGAGATGGATACAGGGTTTGATCTAAGACCTTGGAGAAAGCTTGGAGAATTAGAGCATTAAAGTGAAACAGACATGAAACAAGAATTTAAGTTTGTAGTTTAAGTGGAAATATGTTTTCAGCAAACAGAAATATCTATTATGTAAGCAAAGCAGTCTATTAAGTAAGATAATAAAAGATTTTAAAATTTAGTAATAAAACCTGTTATTTATAATTTAGTTAGAAACTTAAGATGTGTCAATGTAAGTTTGTGAAGTGTTATATGATTGGCTGAAAAATGACGCAATGCAGCAAAGCCATGGGAAGCAAAGCAATTAATGATTGGTATAAAAAGACACTTGCAAATTTCATAGAAGTATTTAATTGGCTAAAGAACTAACATAAGGCATTGTAACTAAGAATGCAGCAGGTTCTGATATTATGGCATTGGATGTAACACTTTTAGTGTCACAGCCTTCTATGAGACGGATGCAATAAAGCAATAAACCCTCTTTTACAATGTCTCTAAGATTCCCCATCCCTCATAATATTAATCTCCCATTAGGGATTTTTTGGACATCAGGATTACCCATTAAAATTAAAGGGGATATAGGGACACCAGGTCTTTCCATTCAAGTCAATGTGGATTTTGTGGAAATTTGGTTCTAAAGTGGGGAAATTTGGGGGAAATGGGCTGAATTCCAGGAATTTCCACTCCAGTATCACGGTGCTGATGCTCTGGAAGTCCTGGATGAATTCCTGGAAGCCGGTTCTGAATCCCTGATCCCACACCTGGGGCCTGTGCTGGGGCTGTGCCTCCAGGTAAGCCCAAAAATCTCCATTTTCAGCTCAAAATCTGGGAATTCTGAGCCCAAAATTGGCATTTTTACAACCAAACATTTTGCGACATCAGGTCTATCCCTTGAAGTCAATGGGAACTGAGGGACACCAGGTCTAACCTATGGAAGTCTTTTGTGGATTTAGGGACCCCAGGTCTACCCATTGATAGGGCTTGATCAGGAAGGGCTACTGGTTAAGCTGGGAGCACTGGGAAGGGCTAAGGGAGAGGAACTGGAACTACTGAGGGGGAACTGGAAGCACTAGAAAGGAGGAAACGGGCAAACTGGGAGCACTGGGAGAAATGGGAGGGCAAATTAGTCAAACTAGGAGCTATTCCTGGGAGCAGATAAGGGGGGGGGGGCATTGGGGATACTGGGAGCACTGGGGCATAACTGGGAAAGATTAGTGTATATAATTAGGGATCAACAGGACACCAGGTGTACCCCATTGAAGTCAATGGGTATTCAGGGACGCCAGGTCTACCCAGTGAAAGCAATGAGGATTTAGGGACACTGGTTTTTGGGAATCACATGGGTTTTGGGTTTGGATCCAGGTGTCCAAGGGGTACCCAGCTGTACCCAGGTGATTTCTGGGGATATCCAAGTGATATCTGGCGACACTCCGATGTACCCAGGTGATTTCTGGGGGGATCCAGGAGATTTTTGGGAATACCCAGGTATACCCAGGTGTACCCAGGTGATGTTTGGGGCACCCAAGTGTCCTGACTGGCCATGAGAGAAGATGATGACCACTGTTGCATCCTCCTGGTCAACCTGGACACAGATGACCCTCAGCGGCTGGGAGGCTGTCAAGGGGCACCCCAACATTCAGGGGGAAACCCCAAAACTCCAGGTGTGGGCCCTAGGGGTGGGAGGGATCCCCAAGTTACCTCGGGAGAGGATGCAGTGCAGGTACACCCAGGCACTTTGGACTCTGGAGTCAGTGAAAGCAGCGTTCTGCACCAGCTCCAGCTCTGGGGTGGCAAAGGGGGCACCCAAATATCTGAATATCCAGGTGTGTGGAAGTTCAGGTCTATCCATTAAAATCAACAGGGATTTAGGGCACCAGACCTACCCATAGAAGTCAAGAGAGATTTAGGAACACCAGGTCTACCCATTCAACCCAACAGAACCCACCAGCTCCCAGTTTAGGTGAGGGAGGGGCTGGAAAATTTTGGGGATCCAACAGAATTGTGGGAATTTTTCTGGGGAATCCTTCACCTTCCTTCAGCTTTTCAGAGGGCAGTATCCTCACCTCTCCGTTGCTGGAGCTCCTGGCAGGCACCGGCAGCCCCAGGCTGTGGTGCCAGGCCGAGAAGTTGGAGAAGTCACAGCTCAGAAAGATCCCACATAGGCCAGCTCAACCTTGGGGTTCTGCCTGGCTGTCAGCACCCACTGGTGTTCCCAGGTGTGGACTGAGAAGGCACCAGTATAAACCAGTAAGCACTGAGAGCCACCCCCAAGCTCCTGAGGCTGATGGCAGCAGCTCCCAGTATAAACCAGTAAGGCCTCATGCACCCAAACCCATTCCCAGTGTAGTCTAGGGGCTCCTAGTGTGGTCCTGGGGCTCCCAGGTTTATACTGGGAGGGCACCAGTATAAACCAGTAAGCACTGGGAGCCACCCCTGAGCCCCTGAGTCCATGGCAGCAGCTACCAGTATAAACCAGTAAGGCCAGCACAACCTGAAGTCACTCCCAGTAGGTCCCAAGCCCCATCCCAGTATAAATCAGTAAGGCCAGCATCCCCAGAAGTTGCTCCCAGTGGAGTGCCAAGCATCCCCAAGCACCCTCCCAGTGTAACCCAGTACACCCCAGTTTAACCCAGTAAAATCCAGAATATCCCTGTATAACCCAGTATAAACCATTACAACCCAGTCCGCCCCAGGACCACATCCCAGTATAAACCAGTATAACCCAGTACAACCCAGTGACCCTCAGCACCCCATCCCAATATAAACCAGTATACCCAGTATAACTCACAGTTGGCCACCAGCTCCTCCCAGCCAGCAGGGGGCACTCACACACCCCTGCCCCCTTTCTCAGTATAACCCAGTACAAACCAGTAACACCCCAGCACCCCATCCCAGCACAAACCAGTACAAACCAGTACAACCCACTCACAGTTGCAGGGTTGGCCACCAGGAGGTGCTTGCACAGTGCCAGGTCCTCCCGGCCAGCAGGGGGCGCTGCAGCGCTGCCCAGCACCCAGCCCTGGTGGTGCCACACCCCGTAGGATTTGGGGTTCACCCCCAGGCACTGCCCCATGAACGACAGCTCTGATTGCACCCTGACACCTGTATAAACCAGTACAGACCAGTAAGGACCAGTATGGAGCAGTATGGACCAGTATAAGTGGTAAAAACCAGTAAAACAGTAACCAACTGTGTAATGCAAACCAGTAGTAACCAGTACAAACCAGTATAGACAAGAAAAAAACAGTATGGACCTCTACAAACAAGGAAAATGGGTAAAAATCAGTATAAACCAGTGAAAACCCTTGTCTGTGTCAGGAGCCAAGCTGGTTGGGCCCGGTAACAAACCTGCTGCCCAAAGTCAGTAGAAATGCTATGACCAATTTCAGAGACCTTAACACCCATCCCTTCACCCACCAAATGATTTGTAAAGACATGAACACACATCTTTCCTCTCACATTGATATTTCCTGTGCTGGTGACAGTCTTTTAAACCCAGCCTTCAGCCTGAGCTCTCTGCTGTTGTAGTTCCATGCACAGAGGTTGTTGTCTCTCAGCCCTTCCATGGGCAGGCCGGTGTTCAGCCATCTCCAGGACAGCAGGGCCCCACCCCACGTCACTGTGCCCTGGGAAGACAAAAACCATCACTCCAAATGTCCTCCCCTCCTTCTTCCCAGGCATTTGGCCCTGGCAGTGGGGTTTGCTGCTGGGTGCCACAGGAAAAAGGAGACCACTGTGACACTGTGTAGCCCCATGGAACCAAACATCCATTGTGACATTACAGAACCTCACAGAATCAAGAGTCCATGGTGACACAGCAAGGCTTTGTGGAACCAAGGACTCCAAAGATCTCTAAGATTCCTTGAATATCTCTGCCCTGGGGAAGGGAAACCTCCTTGGTGGAACCTTGGGCTGGCACACACTAAAGGAAGGTGTCCATTTGCAATGGGGAAATTAAAGAGTTTTAGATTACTTAAAAAAAAATATTACAAAAGAAAAAAATCCTCTTTGGCTGTGTCCAGCTAGCTCTCCAAGCAAAGCAGGTCCCAGGTGAGTGAGGACAGACAGGATGGGGTTAGGCAATGTGCAGTAAGGTTGTGCACACTGGCTCAGACCTCAGGGCACAGCTTCTCAGCAGGTCAGACCTCCTGAGGAGAGACCCTGGATCAATATCAATCACAGAATGCTGCAATCACCTCTGCTCTAAACAGAAATGTAATAAAATATACCCTCTAAAATATTACTAAATATCTCCTAGAAGCTGTTTGAAGTATTTCTCCATAACTATAGTAATAATTTTTTTTAATGAACTGCCATAGACCAGAGGGAAATGAAGGCAGAGCCATGGTTTGTCAGGACTTGCTTGATCCCAATCAGCCCCGTGGTGCATTTGGTGCTGAACCCTTGAACCTCAGGGCCTGAGAGGAGATTGAACAAACCTTTCCAGGAGTCCAAGTCAGAAGAAAAACCCAAAGTGTCTCAAAGCATTAATGGGACCCACTGAGGTCCATCCCCAACACAGGCTCCTCATGGACTCCTTGGAGGAGAGAATGGGAGGCCAGGATTACCCAAAAATCTCTCAGAGAAGAAAGGAATAAGGAAAGTACTTTAAGAAACTGAAGTACTTTGAGTCATTAATGAGCCCCACTGAGTGTTGTTAATGAAAAAGCCTCTCAAGAGACTAATTAAAGCAGATAATTGGAGGCCATGATTGCACAAAGCTCTCAGAGACTCCAAGGAAAAAGCAAAACCCAAAGTCCTCTGAAAAACCTGCAGTCCCTGGGAGCATGAAGGAGCCCCCAGGGCCATTCCTAGCCAAGGCTCCCCAGGGACTCGTCCCAGCAGATCCCTGAGGCCACTGGGATGTGGGGGGATGCTGAGGGCAGGACAAGGGGTGACAGTGCCCAGCCTTGCTGGGGCTGTGCCAGGAGGCCCCAGTGGCTCAGGACAAGGTGTCTCCTCCCAGCCCTTGGTGGCACAGACCCTGCTGTGCCTCAGGGCACCAAGACTTGGCTTCTCTTTGTCCCCACCTGTCATCTCTGCCTCCAATTTCCTGCTCTGACTGGAACCTGGGGACACTTTCTCAGTCATATCCCTCAATGGGGCCCATTAAATCTTTAAGAAACTTTGGAGTTTGATTCTGACTTGGAGTTCTTGAGAGGTTTCTTCAACTCCCACTCAGGGACTGATGCTCAGAGACTCAGCCCCAATCCCTGAGAGGGTGATTAAAGTCCTTGTGCTGTGTCTGTGCTGATGAGCTGGGCTGGGCTCCTCGCTCAGAAGGCGATCCTGGCAACCAAGAAGAGCTTCAAAAACACCTTTCTCTTCATGAGCAGCTCTTCTCCCAGCCCAGCAGGGCCGGGGCAGTGCCTGCAGCCACCCCAGGAACAGCACAGAGGCACAGAGAGCTTCAATCAGTCAGGGCTGGGAAGATGCTCAGAAGTGCCTGGGGCAGAATCACTCCCAGCCCTTGACACAGGAAGCCTCTGGCTGCAGGACAATGCAGCTGCAGCTCCTGCAGTGATCTCCTAAAGCTGGAACATCCCAATGCCTGCAGACTCGGTGAGTACATTCTCTGATGATCTCTTGTGTAGAGCAGCCAGGGGTGCCCAGGGCTGTGGTGCAGAGCAGGGTCCTGCAGCCCAGGGCGCTGTGCTGGGGCAGGGACTCTGCTGCCTGCCAGGGACAGCTCTCAGCCAGCCCTGGCAGCTGCTCCCAGCACTGGGGGACAAGGTCTGGGTGGAAGGAGACAGCTGGTAAGGCTTGGAAGTGTTGTCCTTGTGTGTTGAAGATGCTACAATGTTCAGGACTGCTCCCAGCATGACATTTAACTCCAGAACATTTCCAGGTAGATTATACAGGGAGCACAGTAATTCAGGGGCTACATAAAAAGGAAAATTCTACTTTTTCAGTCTACTGCTCTGGGTTGCCTAGATGGGAAATTGCATATAGATATTTATCTCTAAGTTCAGGTAGGGAGAAATAAGAAATTTATTTCTCAGATCTTAATAAAGCAGTCAGTCACAGAGATCAGCAAAAGGTCCCTTACATGCAGCATTAGTGTGACGTTTCCAGCCTCCTCAGGGTTGCTGTGACGTTGCCATCAGAGTCTGCAGAGGAAGAGCTGGCCCGGGGCAGTGTCCTGTGCTGGGAGGAGTGTGCAGGGCAGAGCTGAGCCCCCAGGGCTGAGCTGGGCTCTGGCAGCAATGGCAGGGCCCAGCCCTGGGCAGTGGGAAACAGCTGCTGGCAGGGACAGGTCCAGGCAGCAGAGCCCTGGGCAGGCAGTGGAGGGAAAATGCCACCAAGCTGGGCTGGGATATTTCAAGTCCTCTCCATACTGAACTATTCCATGATTACTTTTCTTACAGATCCCCATGCCGAGACACATCAAATGTCCAACAGCACCTCCTTCAGCCACTTCCTCCTGCTGCCATTGGCAGACTCGCGGCAGCTGCAGCTCCTGCACTTCTGCCTCTTCCTGGCCATCTCCCTGGCTGCCCTCCTGGCCAACGGTCTCATCATCAGTGCCGTAGCCTGCGGCCACCACCTGCACACCCCCATGTTCTTCTTCCTGCTCAACCTGGCCCTCAGCGACCTGGGCTTCATCTGCACCACTGTCCCCAAAGCCATGCACAATTCCCTCTGGGACACCAGACACATCTCCTACTCAGGATGTGCTGTTCAGCTCTTTTTCTTTCTGTTCTTCCTTGGAGCAGAGTATTTCCTCCTGACCATCATGTGCTACGACCGCTACGTGTCCATCTGCAAACCCCTGCACTACGGGACCCTCCTGGGCAGCAGAGCTTGTGCCCACATGGCAGCAGCTGCCTGGGCCAGTGCCTTTCTCAGTGCTCTGCTGCACACAACCAATACATTTTCCCTGCCCCTGTGCAAGGGCAATGTCCTGGGCCAGTTCTTCTGTGAAATCCCCCAGATCCTCAAACTCTCCTGCTCACACTCTAGCCGCAGGGAACTTGGGCTTCTTGCTGTTACTGCCTGTTTAGGACTCGGTTGTTTTGTGTTCATTGTTTTCTCCTATGTGCAGATCTTCAGGGCTGTGCTGAGGATCCCCTCAGAGCAGGGACGGCACAAAGCCTTTTCCACCTGCCTCCCTCACCTGGCTGTGCTCTCCCTGTTCCTCAGCACTGCAGTGTTTGCGAACCTGAAGCCCCCCTCCATCTCCTCCCCGTCCCTGGATTTGTCCCTGTCAGTTCTGTACTCAGTGGTTCCTCCAGCCCTGAACCCTCTCATCTACAGCCTCAGGAACCAGGAGCTCAAGGCTGCAGTGTGGACACTGATGACTGGATGTTTTCAGGAACATTAAACTGCTGGCCAATTTATGCAATCACTTGTAATCGAAGTCCTATTTGATTATTCTTGTTGGTTTAGTTGTTGTTTTGTTCTTTCTTTTTCTTTGTTTTAGTTTTTCAATATATTCCACAAAGAAATGCCATTGCTTGTGCCATATTTCATTTTAAATTTTTCCACCTTTACTGTGACTCACAGTGTCAATGAGAAGCTGTACCCTCTATGGCATTAAATGAACTAAAGAATCTTACAGCAAAGTTTTATCCAGAGATGCCCTTTTTGTTCCCTTCTCTGGAGCCGCAGCAGCAATGTCTGTGTGCAGAGCTGGGGCAGATCAGTGCTGGCACAGCAGCTGTGCCCAGCAGCAGCAGCAGCACTTGGTGTTGCCAGTGCTGCTCCCGTGCCACTGCCCCGCTGCCCTCCTGGCCCTCGTGTTGCTGCAGGGCCTGAGTGCTCTCGGGGCTGGGCACAGCCCTGGGGGTGGCAGTGCCAGGGCTGCAGCAGGGACAGGCCATGGGCACTGCTGGGGCAGCGCTGATGCCTCAGGGCAGGGCCTGGGGGCTCCAGGCTCCATGGCTAGGCTCTCTCCACAACACTTGGCCAGCCCAATGCTGAGCACAGAAAAGCCCCAGGAGCAGCCCCAGGCTGGCCGTGGGCAGGCTAGGGGCAAACAGCATGGCTGGTGCTCTGCAAGGTGCCTGCAAGTGGGACACCCTGGCAAGGAGCAGCAGAGCAGGGGCTGATCCATCCCCACTGCACTGGACACCCCAGGGCAGCGTCCCAGAGCATCCTCATGCACCTGCCAACAACATCCCCCCCTCTGCAGCCCTGGCCTCTCCCCCAGCTCACACAGGACCCGCATCCTTGCAGGCACACACACGGCAGCACTGGCTCAGGAGCCCCTGTTTGCATTGCACACAGCAGGGTCAGCACCCCCATGGTGCTGCTGTGGGGACATGGAGCTGAGTGAGCACAAATGCCATCAGCCCCTGGGGCCAGCAAGGGCTGGGGGATGGCAGGGAAACCACTCAGGTTTGTTGTGGCCTCTGAAGTCAGCCAGAAAATTTGTTCCCATCAGCTGTGAGTTTCCTGTCCCACTGCAGATGTTGTTGCTCAGAGGCAGGGCTGCCTGGCAGCCATCCCCAAACTGCCCTGAACATTTCCTTTGCTTCACCTTTGCTTTCTTTACTCTTTCTTTGTGCAGATTTCTTCCTCTTGCCCATCCTATCACCTCCTCTGCAAACAGTCCATCCCTGTTTTCCTTTCCTCTCTGGCCCCACTCCCCATTTCAGTTCCTCAGTTGGCACCATGGGAACATCCCGTGGGGAGCAGGATCATCCTCCAAGTGCTGCAGGAATTGTCTGCAGGGTCCTGCAGTGCCTCGTGCTGCTCCCTTGCCAGAGGCACCACAGGCCAGGGGACACCTGGGCTGCTGTGTCTGGGTGTGGGGCTCCCTGTTCTGGGCATTGAGGAGGGGCTGGAGAGACTCTGAAGGACTGACAGGATGGGCTTTGGGGCCTGTGTGGAGAAGCTGAGGGACCTGGGCTGCTGGACCTTGTGAAGAGGAGGCCCAGGGCTCATCCTGCACATACTCCAAGGGTGGTTTCAGAGAATCTCAGAATCAGCAAGGCTGGAAAAGTTCCTGGAGATCATCAAGTCCAACCTGTGGCCTGACACCACCTTGTCTCCCGGAGCCTCCTTTTTTCCAGGATAAACATCCCCAGCAACCTCAGCCACTCCTCACAGGACTTGTGCTCCAGACCCCTCACCAGCCTTGGTGCCCTTCTCTGGACACTCTCCAGACCCTCCATGTCCTTCCTAAACTGGGGGACCTGGAACCGGCCACAACACTCGAGGCGCTGCCCAACCACTACCGAATACAGGGGAAGAATCACTGCCCTGCTCCTGCTGGCCACACCATTCCTGATCCAGGCCAGGAGCCATTGGCCTTCTTGGCCACCTGGGCACACTGCTGGCTCATGTCCAGCCTGCTGTCCATCAGTGCCCCCAGGTCCCTTTCTGCCTGGCTGCTGTCCAGCCACTCTGTCCCCAGCCTGTAGCACTGCAGGGGTTGTTGTAGCCAAATTGCAGGGCCCAGCACTTGGTCTTGTTAAACCTCACCATGTTGGATTTGGGTCCTGGATCCAGCCTGTCCAGGTCCCTGTGCAGAGCCCTCCAACCCTCCAGAACATCCACTATGCCTGCCAACTTCATGTCACCATGGTTCCTTGAGCTCCTGGATAGTTACAATAGTCTCCATGATTCCATGAGGCCTCCCAGTGTCACAATGTCTCTTTGGTTCCATGGCACCCCAGGGTGTCACAAAGTCCCATGGATCCTTGGGCCCTGCAGTGTCACAATGGATCCTTGGTTCCATGAGGTCTCACAGTGCAGTAATGCTCTCCTTGGTTCCACAGTGTCACAATGGCCTCTTGGTCCCAAGGGTTACCATGGTGTCAAACATGTTTCCTTGATTCCAGGAGTCCCTGAGGATCAACACTGGCCCCTTGGTTCCATGGGCCCTGCAGTGTCACAATGGCCTTTTGGTTATACAAGGTCCAGCAGTGTCACAGTGGCCTCTGTGGTTCCACCAGGACCCAGACTCTCACAATGGACTCCTTGCTTCCATGTAGCCCCACAGTGTCACAGTGGCCCCTTGGCTCTGTGGTGCCATGTTGTACACAGTGTCACTATGGTCCTCTCAGTCTCATCAGGCCCTGCAGTGTCACAATGGCCCCTTGCTGCCCCAGGGCCCTGCAGTGTCACAATCATCACAGAATCACCCAGGCTGGAACAGACCTTAGAGAGCATCAAGTCCAACCTGTGACCCAACACCACCTTGTCACCCAGACCATGGCACTCAGTGCCACATCCAGTCTATCCTGAAACACTTCCAGGGATGGTGACTCACCCACCTCCCTGGGCAGCCCATTCCAATGCCCAACCACCTTTTTTCCTAATTTCCTAATGTCCAGCCTAAACATCCCCTTGTACAGCTTTAAGGCTGTGTCCTCTTATCCTTTCACTGTTCTCTGGGAATAGACCCTGACATCCACCTGGCTGCACCCTCCTGTCAGGGAGTTTTAGGGAGTGATGGGGTCTTGCCTGAGCCTCCTCTTCTCCAGGGTAAACAACCCCAGCTCCCTCAGCCACTCCTCAGAGGACTTGTGTTCCAGACCCCTCACCAGCCTTGTTGTCCGTCTCTGGACACGCTCCAGCCCCTCCATGTCCTTCCTAAATTGGGAGCCCAGAACTGGACACAGCATTCGAGGTGCTGCCCAACCAGTGCTGAGCACAGGAGAAGAGTCACTGCCCTGCTCCTGCTGGCCACACCATTCCTGATCCATAGGAGTCACAGTTTTTGGATGAGGGAAATGCTGGGGAGGGGGTGAGGACAAAGTGTGATTGATTGTCAGCCATGACGGGTCTTGATTTTCATATCTATACAGACTGCATTAGACGGTTTCTGAGGGTCAATATAATTGGGACATTGTTTATATCCATCTAGAAACAGGAAAAGAAATCTTTACAGGACAAACTGTTCTCTCTGCACTGTTTTCAATATAGTATAGTCACTTGGAATACACTTCTGAAATCTGTCTAATTAACCACAGAAGAATTGATAACATAAATGATTCCCAGGGACTTTTCTTGTTCCACTGTTTTGAACAAAAGTTTGTGAGTCTTTGTCACTGAATTCCTGAGCTGAAGAGCTCAAGAAAGAAGAGGCCTCTGGAGTAGTAAAATTCATCAGCAACCTCCAAGTGTCTGAGGATCCATCCTCATCAGAGCAGGAATGAACAGAAATGGGCACAGCTTTCTGGCTGCCCCAGCTCTGGGATGGGGCCTGGAGCAGGAGCAGCTCTGGAGGGCCCCAAGGCCAGGGCTGTTGTGCTGGCCTGGGCAGATGGGATGGCAGGAGGGGCTGCAGAGCTCTCAGGAGCTCAGGGAGAGGGGAGCAGGGCACACAGGGAGCCTCCTTTTGCCTTGGCCAAGCACCTTCCCCCATGGCTGGGGCTGAGTCCTCTCTGAGCTGCAGCTGCTGCTGTGCCCTTGGCAGGGGCTGAGGCCGTGGGGCCACTGCCCAGAGCCCCCTGGCCTGAGCAGAGCTGTGGGGCCAGAGCCGGCTGGGCTGTGCTGGGGAGAGGCCCTTGGTGCTGCACAGAGCTCAGGGCAGCTGGCACAGCTTGCAGGGAGCTGGGCTGGCCTGAGAGAGCCTGCCAGAGAAAGCAGCAGTGTCCATCTCAGCCTGGCTGAGCGGGCAGGGGCACGACTCAGCCCAGGCCTTGTGGGGCAGGGCCAGCGCCTGGGGAAGGCATTGCAAACAGGCAAGTGGCCCAGAGAGGAGGCTGCTCTGTGCCCTTGGTGGCACGCACAGAGCAGGGAGGGGGTCCAGGACATTTGTCACCGCCAGCCTCTGTCCCCAGCCCTTGCCAGCCCTGGCTGCTGAGCCCAGGTTTGCCCTGGGCTGAGTTTGGCTGTGGCCCAGCTCCATCCTCCTGCAGGGCTCAGGGCCTGTTCCTGACCATGGCCAGCCCTGCCTGGCCTCTGTGCTGGCCCAGAGCCTGGCAGAGCCCGGGGCAGGGCTGTCAGTGAAGGCCCACAGGTGCCACGGGCTGTGCAGGAGCTGGCAGAGGCTGCCCAGCAGGGAGGCCATGGGGCACAGAGCCCCAGGGCTGCTGTGGGCACCACAGCAGAGGGGCCATTCCCACCTGCAATGCTCCTGTCCTGGGCTGGGCCTGCACAGGGGCTGGGCCACCATAGATGGGGCTGCAAGATTTGAACCAAGGCCAGGGTGGCAAAACCCCCTGGCTGAATCTTATGGAGGAGCCTGTTTTGAGTGGGTCCACAGCTCAGGAATCCAACATGGAGTTTTAGTCATCAGTAATAGGTTGACAATTAACTCGTGTTTCCTTGAGATTCCATTGTACCACAATGGTCTCCTTGGTTCCATGAGGTTGCAATGTGAAACAGTGGACACTTGAATCCATGCATTTCTATTCCATCAGAGTGGTCTCTTGCATTCCATGAGGCCCTGCAGTGTCACTAGGGACCCTTTGTTCCACATGTTTCCATTGTGTCGCAATGGTCTCCAGAGCTCTAACTTGTTCATTTGTGCAACATGAAACAGTGGACATTTGCTTCCAAGTGTTTCCACGGTGTCACAGTGGTTTCCATGAGGTCCCTCTTTGCAACAATTCAGACTTGGTTCCATGAGATTCTATTGGGTCACAATGTTCTCCTGGCGTCCATGAGTCCCCGCTGTGTTTACAATTGACACTTGGCTCCCCAAGATTCCAAGGTGTCACTGTGCTCTCCTGTGATTCACAAAGCTGTGCTGTGTCACAATGGACACTTGCTTCCATGACATTCCATTGTTTCACAGTGCTCTCCTAGATCACATGAGGCCTTTTTCTGCCACAGTGGTGTCCTATTTCTACTAGGCCTGGCAATATTTCCGTGGCCATTGTGTTCCATGTGGTCCCTCTCTGTCAGAATTGACCTTGGTTTCATTGCCTCAGAACACTCCTTGTATTTCCATGACCTGCCCTGTGTCTCAATGGACACTGGATCCCACAAGAGCTGACAATGTCCCCATGGCACCTGTCTCCTACTCAGCCCCACAGTCAGAATAAAGACTTGGTTCCACGAGATTCCACTGTGTCACAATGTTCTCCTTATTTTCCTGAGATCCTGATGTTTTCACAATTGACCCTTGGTTCCTTGAGATTCGATTGCATCACAGTGGTCTCCTTGGTTTCATAAAGCCCAGGTTTGTCACAACAGTCTAAGGATATTCCATTGCAACACAATGGTCTCCACCACTCCATAAGGCTGCACTGTGAAACAGTGGACACTTGGTTCCATGAGATTCCATTGGGTAACAATGTTCTCCTGTGTTCCATTACTCTTGGCTCTGCCACAGTGGATGCTTGCATGAGCCTTGGAAATGTCCCAGTGGCACCTGTGTTCCATGACACCCTGCTGTGTTACACCTGACAGCTTGTTCCATGAGATTCCATGGAGTCACAATGGTCACTTGGGTTCCATGAGGTCTCTCTGTTTTGACAATTGACACTTGGCTCCATCAGATTCCATTGCTCACAATGTTCTCCTGGGTTCCAAGAGGCCCTGCTGTGTCACAATGGCCCTTTGTTTCCATGAGCCATGGCACGGTCCCACTTGCCCTGGGTTCCATGAGGCTGTGCTGTGTTCACAATTGACACTTGCTTCTATGAGATTCCATTGTGTCACCATGGTCCCCATGTTTCCATGAGGCTGTGCTGTGTCACAATGGACACTGGATTCCACAAGAGCTGGCAGTGTCCCAGAGGCACCTGTGTCCTATGAGGGTCCACGTTGTCAATGTAGAGCCTTGGATCCGTGAGGTTCCAGGTTGTCCCAATGGTCTGCTGTGTCCATGTCCATGAGGCTGTGCTGTGTCACAATGGACACTGAGTTCCACGTGCCCTGGCAGTATCCAAGTGGCACCTGGCTTCTATGAGGCCCCACTGTGTTTGTAGGTGACACTTGTGTTCCCCAGACTGCCTTGTGTCACAGTGCTCTCCTGGGTGCCCTGAGGCACTGCTGTGTCACAATGGACACTGTTCCATGAGATCCCATTGTGTCACAGTGCTCTCCTGGGTGCCCTGAGGCCCTGCTGTGTCACAATGGACACTTGCTTCCATGAGGTCCCATTGTGTCACTGTGCTCTCCTGGGTGCCATGAGGCCCTGCTGTGTCACAATGGACACTTGCTTCCATGAGGTCCCATTGTGTCACTGTGCTCTCCTGGGTGCCATGAGGCCCTGCTGTACAATAATGGAGCCTTGTTCCCACTAGGCCTGGCAATGTCCCAGTGGCACCTGTGTGCCATGAGGCCCCACTTGGTCAATGGGCTGATGAGGGTGAAGGTCTGTAGTTATGCAGAGTCCCCAGGCAGCTGCAAAGGAGAAACGCTTTATTGCAAAAACCAGGCAACTTTTAACCTTTTAAAGCATTTAGCCCCTTATCAGTTACATAGTTTTAACACATAAGAAACGTAATTCAATCAAAGACCATATGCAACAATGTGAACATGCAATGATTATGAAACATGTTTTTCTATCCCTAATTCAGCTGAGTCTCTTTCCCACAGTCCTTTTCTACTTAGCCAAAGTGACAGGCTTGAGCCATGATTTTACAAGGCCTTCCTTTTGGAAAGTTTTACTTATCAGTAATAAGTTGACAACTGACCCTTGTTTCTTTGAGATTCAATTGGACTACTATTGTTTCCTTGGTTCCATGAGGTCGCACCATGAAACAGTGGACACTTGATTCCATGAGTTTCCACTCCATCACAATGGTCTCTTGCATTCCATGAAGCCCTGCTGTGTCCCTAGAGAGCCTCTTTTCCCACAGTTTTTCATGGTGTCAGAATGGTTTCCAGTGCTCCAAGAGGCTGCAACATGAAACAGTGGACATTATCCTCCATGTGATTCCATGGAGTTACAATGCTCTCCTGGGTTCCATGAGGCTCCACTGTGTTTAAAATTGAAACTTGGCTCCCCAAGATTTGATGGCCTCACTGGGCTCTCCTGGGATTCACTAGGCTGTGTCACAATGGACACTTGCTTCCTCCAAGGCTGGAGATGTCCCAGTGGCACCAGGTTTCCATCAGGCTGCGCTTTGTCACAATGGGACCTTGGTTCCATGAGATTCTACTGTGTCACAATGTTCTCCTTAGTTTTATGAGAACCTGATGTGTTGACAATTGACCCTTGGTTCCTTGAGATTCCATTGAACCACAGTGGTCTCCTTGGTTCCATCAGGCCCAGGCTTGTCACAATGGAGACTTTGTGCCCTGCATTTCCTTTGCAGCACAATGGTCTCCAGCATTCCACGAGGCCCTGCTGTAAAACAGTGGGCAGGGCTGGTTCCATGAGTTTCCACTCCATCAGGATGATCTCCTGCATTCCATGAGGCCCTGCAGTGTCACTATGGAGCCTTTGTTCCATGTGTTCCCATTGTGACACAATGGTCTCCAGCGCTCTGTGAGGCTGCACCATGAAACTGTGGACACTTGGTTCCATGAGATTCCCTGTTCTCACTGTCAGGAAAATCCACAAACACCAGAGGTTTATGTCCAAAAAGGAGACAGAGGAGTCCTTCAACTTTATTTGAATAAAGGGAGAGAGTTCACCAGGGCACATGCCTGCAGGGTTTTCTCTCTCGAGGTTTCAGAGGGCGCAGCCTCCTTTTATCCTGAACTCCCGGCTGCATGTTGCCCTCTTCCTTTCCCCACTGGCCGAGGCACTAGGAAGGTAAAGCCTTCCTGAACATCCTGCCCCATATTCCCTCTTGAACCTGGCATTTCCCCCCAAAGTTCAGAAGTTCAGCCTTGTGCAGACCCTTCTCTGTTTGAGGAGCCAAGCTGTCTGAGACTGGTAAAAAAACTTGCTGCTGAAAGTCAGTGGAAACATTACAACCCATTTCAAAGACATTAACACCCATCCCATCACCCATCAAATGATTTGTAAAGACATGAGCACACATCTTTCCTCTCACATTGATGTTTCCTGTGCTGGTGACAATCTTTTAAACCCAGCCTTCAGCCTGAGCTCTCTGCTGTTGTAGTTCCATGCACAGAGGTTGTTGTCTCTCAGCCCTTCCATGGGCAGGCCGGTGTTCAGCCATCTCCAGGACAGCAGGGCCCCACCCCACATCACTGTGCCCTGGGAAGACAAAAACTCCAAATGTCCCGTTCTCCTTCTTCCCAGGCATTTGGAGCTGCCAGTGGGGTCTGATCCTGAGTGCCACAAGAAAAAGGAGCCCATTGTGACACTGTGGGGCCCCATGGGAACAAATATCCATTGTGACACTACAGAACCTCACAGAACCAAGAGTCCATGGTGACACAATAAGGCCTCAGAGAACCAAGGGAGTCCAAAGGTCTAAAACAGTTCTTGCACGGCTCTACCTTGAGAACAGAAACCTCCTTGGTGGCAGTATGGGCTTGGCACTCAGTTAAGGAGGGTGTCTGTGTGTAATGGGGAAACTCAGGAGTTTTAGCTTGCTTCAAAACTAATAAAAAGGAAAAAACCCTCTTTGCCTGAGTGCAGCCAGTTCTCCAAGCAAAGCAGGTCCTAGGTGAAATAGGAAATTGAGAATTGTAGGAGCGTCAGTCGGTCAGGACTGAGAGATCTCTAAAGCCAGGTTTTGGAACTTATGGTTTATTGTATAGGGTGTGGGTGAAAGGGCCCTGCTTGGAGCTGCCAGCTGCAGCTCAGAGCAGGCCTGTGAGAACAGGAGGGCAAGAGTAAAAGGAGTAAAGAGAGGGCAAGGGGTAGGAGGTAAGAAGGGTAAGGGCGGTAAGAGGTAGGAGCATAAGAGAGGTAAGAGTAGTAAGAAAAGTAAGAGCATAAGACAATGAGGTTCCCGTTACAATACAATAAATCTTCTGTTTTGAATATTCTAATTCTCACTAACCAATCTAATACAAGATACAAATTCTATAGCATTTACATACAGCCTACAAGAATCACTAAATTACCACACTGTGTTACACTTTAAACCCTCAAAACTAATCTTTGGACCACCTCTGCCATGCTAGTAGGGTCTTCTCTGACCCTTGGACCTGTCTGCAAGCAAAGGGGATTGTTCAATCAAGAGGGGATTACTTTCAGATGGCCATACTCTTGTTCTCTAGTTGTTCAGTAACTAAGGTTTGGTATCTCAGAGATGGCTTTCATTTCAATCTTGCTTATAGTTTCCATTTTCTCAAAATCTTTTGCCAGACAATCATATTTATAAGGTTTTCCATTTTCATCTTCTCCAACAGAGAATTAAGAATCAAGCATTAAGAAAGGTTTTGACTAAAAAGGGGACTGACAAAACTATATTGTTTGCTATAATTTATCGTGCTTGCAAAACAGGAAGAGAGCCAAGTTGCAAGGTGAAGCCAATGGGTTAAATGTGCAAACAGGATGGAAGGACAAAGGCACCACAGAATAAGGGGGTCCCCAGATCCCTGAGACCGGGAAAACTGATATCAAAGTCCAGAGAATGACCAAAGGACTAAAGAGAGAGCATGCACAAGAAGGCAAGGTGAAAAGTTCAAACTGAGAGGAAGACGATTTACTTCATCTAGAGACCCCCAGACGACCACCAGAGCAACCTAAAAGGAATAATGTGCAGTCCCAAAGAGGCGTGAAACTAATTTCCATATGAAGCAGGGATAGGCAATGGATATGTGTTAGGTGAATTGTGTATTCCTAGTTTGTAGAGAATAAAAGGCAAAGCGCAGGTCACCAAAGGTGTGCATGGTTTTGGAGGAGCTATCCCCCATGCACCTCAGCGCTGAATAAATACATACCTAGTGTTATAACTTATTTTTGTGAGTTATAGGTTGTTTTCCTGGGCATCAGATTGGCAAGCTAGGCAGGAGAGAGTCTGTGTGGCTGCGGGAGCGGCCGAGGAGCGGATTCCCTGGCGCACCCCGGGACCTTCCTGGAGGGACCCCAACCTCGGCTCGCTCACTGCGGGGACAGACAACGACCTGCTGGCAGTGCGGATAAAACGGTCTGTATTAAATATCTATAACAGGGCTGCTGGTGAGTCGTACAGAGACGTCTGACACTCAGCACAGTCCCGGTGGGCTTGCAAGCAGCCGGCCGGGGGGGCCAGAGACAGAAGGAGAGGGATCGATCCTGGCCGATAGCGCGGCCGACGGAGGGGTCTCACTGAGCTGATAGAGCAGCCCGCTAGTGACTCTGGGGGTGAGTCGAGCGAACCCTTGTTTTTGCTGCTTTTTGTGTGACTGCCAAGTCCAGACACGTTGGGTCGTTGAGTGTGTCAGTGAGTGAGGGGGTGAGATGTACCTCTGGTACGGAGCGAGTGCGGAGCTCTATCCGCGTTTCCGACCTCGGGCGACTGAGGCGGCCGGAGAAAAGAGAAGCGACTGGGGCCAGTGTGGGGGAGTGTAAGTGTGAACAGAGGAGTGTTGTGCTTGAACACGGAGTGGTTAGCATTTGTTTTAACCGTGTACAGACAGTTTGAAGGAGTGTCTCCTCAGCAGTGGTCTGGACTTGATCCCTGGAAATTTGTTGTTCCAATAATTCACTGGATAGACAAAGGGAACAAACGGGTCTGTCTAGGTGGGATATACGGTACCTCTGCAGGGAAATTGGGAGCCCTGCCCTGGGAACAACCTGCAGTAGAGACTCTGGGTATTCCAGAGGAGGTGAACAGAATAGCTTGTCTTTGTGGGAGATTTAGAGCCTTCAGAGGATCAAGGGGTTGGCATTTGGAGTGGGTTTTATTACAGTGTGGAGATTATGAAATATATTGGTATTGTTGCTCAGTAACCAGCAGGGCATATGTCCCAAGTGTAAATTGGAAAACTATCCTCATCAAGTCAATGTTGAATCTAAAATTCTGAAGCTAGTGTGTGTGAAAAGTGAGATTGGGTGCCTGTGAATTGGGTTGTGTGTGGGAAGAAAACTGGGAAAGAACAGTAAAACTGTATGAGGAAAAGTTTGGGTGAAAACAAGACAAGACAAAAAGGAGAAGAAAATGGGAACAGGACAAAGTAAAGAAATCCCTAAGGCCAGTCCATTAGGCTGTATTATTGCACATTGGAAATACTGCTGTTTCTCAGGAGAGAAAGGAAGTGGATAAAGGTAGCATATGCAGATATGTTTTTCTCTCTGCCCGAATGGCAGAGGGATTGTGGGCTCAGGGCTCCATCTGACCCTCTGGTATTGGCCTTAGAGAAGGAGAATAAGACTAAGAGAGGAAAACTTAAGCAGTGTTGTTCAGCATCTAGCATAGGGCAAAGGTGCACAAAATCTGATCAAGTTTACCAAACTGTGGCCCAGGAACAAGATCTGTCAGACGATTTGCTCAGGTCTCCACACGTAAGACAAGAAAGGGATGAGGATGAGGATGCAGACCCAGAGGTACCATCAGCCCCAGCCCATTCATCCCCTCCAATTGCACACCAGACTAGACAGCAGACACACATATTCCAGGCACCTCTGTGAGAGGCAGGGGGAGCAGAGGGAGAAAGGGTATTGGTTAAATCTCCCTTCTCCTCAATCGACCTGGAGGCATGGGAAAACGTTGCTAAAAATTACCGCAGTGATCCAGTTAGCACGGCTAACAATCTGTGATATATAATAAAACAACATAATCCGGATTGGAACGATAGGCAATTCTTATTGGATGCACTGACCAAGACAGAAAGACTATTAATTATAAAAATAGCAGGGGATTTGGCAGAAGATTATCATAAAATCCAACAATTGGATGTTAAAGATTATTTCCCACTCCAAAATCCACAGTGGGACCCAAACAAATCAGCAGAATTAAAAAAGTTGGAAAGCTATCAGGAGTGGGTCGTAAAGGGGATGGAAAAGGCCATTCCCAAAACTATAAATTGGTCAGCATTGTATGAAATTAAGCAGGGGCCCTCTGAGCCACCATGGGAACTCCTCGATCGATGAAGGGATGCAATGCGCTGCCACACACCACTGGAGCCTGGGTCTGACACAGGGACACAGCAGCCAGTCAGTTTATTCCTGGGGCAACCTACGGGGCACATAAGATGGAAACTTCAAAAGATACGGGGACTGGATGGGAGGGACTCAGAGACTCCGGTGGATGAGGCATGGAGAGTCTTTAGGAACAGGGAAGAAGAAAAGAGGGAGCATGCAGCTGTTATAAGTGAGAGGAAAAAAGAAAGAGTGGACAAAGAGCACCTAGACAAGGCCCAGCCCAGCTGGGCAGAGACCAGTGTGTGATCTATAAAAAATATAGTCAGTAAAAAAATCAAAGCCCAGAACAAAGACGTAGTGGCCCATACGTGTCCCCCAGACCCTCCAGGATCCCTAAGTGCCCCCCCAGCACCCACTTGGGACCCCCCAAGAACGTCCCCAGATCCCCTGAATGTTCCCAACCCCATCGATGCCCGTTACAGCCATTTCTGGGAATTCATCTCCTGCCATCCCCCGCGAGCTCACAGCACCCCATAACCCAGTTCCGTGCCTAAAACTCCTGCCGTGCCCCGCGCCCCGGCTCTCTGCGGAGCGGGCGGCCACTCGCCAATTGCCGGCTCCTGCAGCCGCTGTCAGGGCCGTGTCTCCTGCAGCCGCTGTCGCTGCACCTGCAGGGCCGCGTCCGGCTCTGCTGGGCTCCCCAGCACGGCCCGCAAGGACAGGGACGCGCTGGAGCAGGTGCCCAGGAGGGACAGCGAGATGCTGCGAGGGCTGGAGCAGCTCTCCTGCAAGGAAAGCCTGAGACAGCTGGGCTTCTTCAGCCTGGACAAGACACTGAGGCTTAGGCTTAGGCTTTACTGAACTGTGGCCTTCCAGTACCTGATGGCAACCTACAAGAAAGCCGGACAGGGATTTTTAGAAGGGCAGGCAGAGACAGCACAAGAGAGTATGGATTCAAACTGAAAGAGAGTAGATTTAAAAGAGGAATTCAGAAAAAAAGACTTTCCTGGAACACGTGGCCCAGAGAATCAATCTGTGGATGCCCCATCCCTGACAGTGTACGAGGCCAGGCTGGATGGAGCTCCAGACAAGCCGGTCTAGAGCAAGGGGTTCCCAGCCACAGCAGGGGGCTGCAGCGATGTGATCTTTCAGGTCCCTTCCCAGCCAAACCATGCCATGACTCCACGATTCTGGGATGCCTCCCCTCCTCATCCTCTGGCAGAAAAAGAAACTTGGGACCAAGCTCCACATTGCAGATGATGTCTTTTGGCAGCCTGCAACTGTCTCAACAGAGAATGAAAAGAGATGACAATACTGACACGATTTCTCTTTTCTACTTGAAATTTAAATGCTCTGCTCCTGTCCACACTGGCAAAACTGTAAGAAGAGGCAATTCTTCCCCACGAAATGCTTCGTCTCACCCAAAGAAGAAAGCCACAAGCCGACAGTTTTCTTTATTCCTGCATTGCTTTATTTGGTTATTTCTCTAATACGAATTAGCTTCGGTTTTTATTTCTTTGTTTCGTTCCGTGGGGCGCGCGGCCGCTCCTCGCTGGGCTCGCTCCGGAGGCTCCGCAGCAGCGGCAGCAGCGGCAGCAGCAGCGCTTCTCTCGATCGGTTTTCCGTTCGACTTCTAGCTCGCTCATCCGTCTCCTTCTCCCTTTCACACTCCCTCTACTCCTGTCCCATCCTGTCCGTGTTCCGCCTCTCCCAGCCCGGCTCATGCCGTGCCCAACAAGGCGCCCATGGGCGAGCCGGGCCCCTGCCCACCTCTGTCCGCACTGGCTGCGGCGCCTTTTGAAGAGCCTCTGGAGGAGCTCCTCACTCTGCTGGTGGTGGTGCTGGAGCATCATCGCCTTTTGGCTCAGCCTGCCGCGGGCCCTGGCCCAGCCCCAGCCCCGAACGAGGCCCCTCCCGCGGTTCCGCTCGGAGCCGCCCCGCAGGCGCCCGGCTCCCGCCCCGTCGCCGGCAGCTTCCCCGGGGCGAGCCCCGCCGCCCGTCACCTCGGCCGCCGGCCCCGAGCCACCGGAGCCCGGGGCGGCTGGGCAAGCAGCAGCGCCCGGGGCGAGTGGGTGCCCCGGACAGAATGCCGAGAGCGCGGTGCCGTCCGCACGGGCGGAGAAGCCTCCCCTGGAGCAGCTCTACCGGGAGGGCCCGCTGCTGGGGAGGGGCGGCTGCGGCAGCGTTTACGCCGGGACCCGGCTCGCCGACGGCGCTCCGGTAAGAGACGGGGCCGGCTCGGAGCGGGGAGGGGAGGATCGACTGACGGCAAGCTCAGCCCGCCGCTTGTCTTGGCTTGCAGGTGGCCATCAAGCGAGTGGGCCGGGATCGCATCTGGGAGTGGGCGCGGCTGGTGAGTGAGCGGGGCCAGCGGGAGCAGCCGGCGGGGCGTGCCGGGCGGGGCTAAGGCCAGGCCCGGCAGGGTGGGAGCCGGGACGCTGCGAGGGGAGCGAGCGTGGAGTGAGCGGGGGCCGCGCAGCGTCCCGGGCCGGGCAATGTGAGCTGCGGTGGCGCCGGGCAGGGGGTGCCGAAGGCGCGGCGCAGCATCGGCCCCGCTGACGGCATCGCGGTCCCCCCGCAGCACAAACGGCGCCCTGGTGCCACTGGAGCTGGTGCTGCTCTGGATGGTGTCGTGCCCTGGCTTCCGCGGCGTCGTGCGGCTCCTGGACTGGTTTGAGCTGCCCGACGGCTTCGCGCTGGTCATGGAGCGTCCGGAGCGCTGTCGGGACCTGTGGCACTTGCTGGACGCGGGGGGTTCCTGCCAGAGCCCGTGGCGCGGGGGCTGTTCCGCCAGGTGCTGCAGGCCGTGCGGCACTGCACCAGCCGCGGCGTCCTGCACATCAAGACCGAGAACATCCTCGTTGACCTGGCCACGGGCGAGGCGAAGCTCATTGACTTTGGCTGCGGCACCATCCTCCAGGACACGTTCTACACCCACATGGCAGGTGAGCCCAAAGCCGGGGCACAGCTGGGCAGCGAAGGTTCTCCCCTTTGCTGGTACAGGGGAATACGGAGGGAGGGAGGGAGAATCCTTCTTCAGCCGGCTGCAGCCAAGTTGTATTTTGGCGGGGGCAGGGGCTGGCTGTTGTAGAGCTGGCTGGGAGGGAGGGAGCAGCATCGGCCTGATGAGCTGTGCCCGTGTCCCATAGGAACACCTCAGTACAACCCGCCAGAGTGGATCCTCTTCGGCTGCTACCATGGCCAGCCAGCCACCATCTGTCCCTGGGCATCCTGCTCTATGACCTGGTCTGCGGGCTCCTTCCTTTCAAAACCCCTGAGGACATTGTCCAGGGCAAGTTCTTCTTGCCACCCCGGGTGTCTCAAGGTGGGGATATGCCTTCAAGGCATAGGAGCAAGAATGGGCTTGAGAGATGGCAGCTGGCACATAAGGGTCCTGCTCTTGCAGCTAGGGAGGAGGTTGATCTCCTGGGCTTAGCTGGAGGGGGTGGCATGTGTGCTGTTCTGCTCCAAAAGGGAGGATGGATGGGAAGCTTTGGGTGCAGCTCCGAGCACTCCTAGTGTGGGGTGGGCACTGTGGAATCTGGGAGAGCCTGGACGGGAGGTGACCAGCGGTTTCTGGTTTCTCTCTGCAGAGTGCCAGCACCCGATCAGGTGGTGTTTATCCATGGACCCTGCAGACAGGCCATGCCTAGAAGACCTTTTTGAGCATTCTTGGCTACAGGACCCCCAGCTGTCCCAGGAGACAGCAGAGATCCATCCCTCTGCACAGTAGGATCCAGGAGCCCAGCAAGTACCAGTTGCTCGTGTCTCATGGCGCTCAGAGCAAACCCCAGAGCGTTTCCCTGTGGCTGTGGCACGGAGCAGAGAGTGCGGCCAAGGAGACGCTTCCGTGGGTCCCCGGCGAGTTGTGGAGGGAGCGGCTCAGGGCTCCCCGTCCTATTGGAGAAGTGGTGGCACAGTGCAGTGAAGTCTCCACAGACTGGAAAAGGGGAAACATCCCCCTGCAGCTCAAGGGCATCGTGATGTCCCCACAAGCCGAGGCACAGCTGGCGTGTTCTTCTGGAGCACGATGTGGAGCCGGAGAACACCATCCTCGAGCTGGCCGCTGGCGGGGCAAAGCCCACGGGCTTTGGCTGCGGCCCCTTCCTGGAGGACAGGACAGGCTCTGTGCCCCGACGAAATCAAGATGAGTCCCCAGGCGGTGCAGGGGCGGGGGGATGCTCGTGCTCCCAGGCATGCCAGGGCTCGGCCTGGCCACGCGCCAGAGGTTCCTCGCTTGGCGGCAATGGGGAATATTCATCTTTGTGCCGCCCGCCCAGCTGCTTTTTGGCGGGACAGGGCACGGATGTTGTGCAAGGGGAGCCGGCTCCTGGCCTCGCCGACGGCTTCTGCCAGCCAGCCTGGTGCGGGCTGGGGTGGGGGCAGCCTGCCTGACAAAAGCATCCATCCATGAGGATGGGGGGCAGCAGAGGGGGGTGGGTTCCAAAGCCATGCCCCAGCTGGTCTGCTTTTCAGGCCCTTGAGGAAGGGGTGGACTTACAGGCAGGAAAGGTGGGGTTTTTCCCCACATGTGGTGAGGTTTAATTCTTGCATGGAGCGGTCAGACCCTCCCCAGGCCCGTGAAACATTGATAGCCGTGTTTCCAGGTCTCGTTTTGAATTGACTTTCATGCAATTATTCTATGTTTTTTCCAGGAAGATTGCACCCGGTGCCCAGACCAGATGGGGAAGTGCCGGCACTGGATGCACTCCATGGAGGTGCCAGCACTGCCCGGGGCAGCCACGGTGTGTGGGGACATCCCCCTCAAGAAGGACGAGGACCTTGTGTGGGATCAGCTCCTCTCCTGGCAGCAGCTCTGCAGAGGTGGGTACCCAGCTCCACAGCACAGGTGGCACAGGGGCAGATGGGAGTGGGCACACGAGAATCTCGCTCTTGCAGCTGCTGAGGTGGTTGCTGTGCCGTGCTTAAGCAGAAGAGGTGGAGCGTGCTGCTCTCCTCTAAAAATGGGAGAATGGGTTGGGAGGTTTGGGCTCTGGGCCCAGCCAGCAGCCTGGGCCACGCACAGGCCCTGGTGGGACAGGGGGGACAGGAGCCTTCTGTGACTGACCGTGGCTTTCTGGTTTCTCTCCCCAGGCTCCCAGCACCTCATGCCATGGAAACGGCACCGCTGGGCCTGCCCATCTGGGAGGGCTGGAGGGCAGCAGGTGTTCATTTGCTGCCAAAAATAAATCTTTTTCTTGTTATTACCATCATCATCAGAGCATTTCTTTCATCCTTTTCCAAGCTTTTGTCCTCCCTTCTTCCATGGAAATCTTTTTCTGTCCTTCCTCTTGGTGGCATTTGGGATGGGGGGTTAAGCAAGGTGAAAAATTCAACAGCAGCTCCTGTTGCCAACTGCAGCAGCCCCTTCACGAACCCTGAGCTTCCAGCAAGGTCTGCGTGTGCCTTGCAAAAGGGAGTGGTTTGCAGGGATGGAGTTGTCACCCCTCTGCAGAAGCTGGGAGGAAATCAGAAGTGGCAAAATGCCATTTTGGCTCAAACGCTGCCCAAATTCTTCATCCTTCCCCCTTCCATGCAATTGATCAAACTACCCAGGGAAAACAGCTCAATGTCCTCCAAGAGCCCATTTTGACATGGAAGTTAACGAGTTCAATGTTGGTCATATGCCTTTTTCTGGGCCCCAGATGTTACCTCCTCCATCACCATGCAGGCATCCTGCCTTGCTCCTGGTCCCAGACACAGCAGCCCCACCCCTCCCTATGGCCTGGTGCCCTGCCCTCTTTGCCAGCCCTCCCCACACCCTCTCACTGTTCCCTGAACTGCCCAGGAAGGAAAAGCCACTTGGCATGGCAGACTGTGTGGCCTGCTGAGGATTCCAAAGCCACATTAATTTCACAAATAACTCCTGGGATTAGCACATCCAGGTCACATCCTCACTTGAAGATATCCTGCTCTCCCTTCACTCCCCTGTTCCCCACAGACAAGAAGAAGGCTTGTGCTGGAAGAAAACTGTTCATTTTTATAAATAGAACTTGTTTTTCAAACCTCAGGGTTTTCATTCTTTTTTTGCAAAGATACAGTATTATCTGAACAACCTCTACATATATATATATATAAAATATATGTTTGCACATATATTTATAAACTTAAACAATTCTGCACGCTTGTGTCATTCACAGCAGCCCTTCCTGCTTGATAAGAGAGAAGAAAACTCTAACAAAGGGCAAAAATGCAGCCCCTCTCAACCAGAGGAACTGAACCACATCCATCTGTGGCTGGAGAGCATCCCACCAGCTCCAGCTGGGAGGCTTGAACTTGAGTGTAAATGCATCTTCTTACAGCATTTCTAGACACTGGCCATTGCTAGACAGGGCCGTGCTGGGACACATGCCACCCTGCCCTGTGCCCATCCCTTGGGGAGGGCACACCAAGCACAAGGAGCAGCCCTTGAACAGGTGGCAAGTGGTCCTCACTCTGCAGGTGGGCTGTGACTTTCTAACTCAAATACCTACAGGCAGAACTGGAGAAAAGGGAAAAAGGCAAGGAGATGCCTTTGTGAGAGAGGTGGCCACAGTAACACAGACCAGCTGCCCGGCCTTGGGCTCCTTTGTCCTCCATGAGGTTCGGCAGCTCAGGGCTCTCGCTTTGTTTCATTGCTGCTTTTAGTAAATTGTTCTTAACTCAACCTGTGACCTTTCATTTTTTTGCCTGCAGTTCTCTTCTCCATCCCCCAGCCGAGGGAAGGGGAGGGAGAGTGGGAGAAGCGAGCAGTGCGTGGTTTGGAATGTTTCAGTGGGAGCATCACACTGGGGATAACCGGGGTGTCACAAAGGGCTCCCTGTGACCTGCCACCTGCCCCTGGCAACAGCCCCCAGGCTTTGTTGGCATGGACCCAGCCCCCAGGCTGCAGTGTCCGGCAGGACAGCGACGGGACAGGACGGGAGCACGCAGCTGGCGACAAGCCCGCGAGCACAGCTCACATCTTGTCCCGCAGAAGGGAGACAGATATTTCACCCAGCCTTCCCCCTTACCGATCTTTATACATTTTCTCTGTTCCATAAGATGGAGAAGAGGCCTCCAAGAAAGCCCAGGGTGGCCTGGGAGGAGGTGGCGGCTCCTCAGGAGAGCAGCTCTGCAGCGGAGCCCCCCGAGGTGACCTTGGTGCAGCCACTGCAGCCCAGTGAGTGAGGGGCCCTGTGGGACTGGGCAGGGCTGGGTCCCCGTGCTGGGATCAGGTTTCCCTGGCACAAGGGCAGCGGGGCTTGCAGGGCTGGGAGTGATGCTGGAGTGCCAGGGCTGCTCAGGGTAGGACACCTGCCCTGGCACAGGCTCTGCTGAGGAGGGGGACAGCAGAGGGGCCCCAGCTCCTGCTCCTTCCTCTGCTCTGTCCTGTCACAGCACCCTCTGCAGCTCTCCCTTCTGTGAAAAACTAGGTTCCGTTTCCTGGTAGATTCTAATAAGTTTAATAAAAGACAGTAAGAGACAATAAAGCAAAAGGTTACAAGTGTCAGGTGCTTGGCATTCTGCCAAGAACACACCATAACTCAGATATTCATAGACCTTTCATGCATTATTCAAAATCCACCCCCAACCTGAAGATCAGCATTTTCACTTTTTAATTTTTTTCCTTGTGGCTCCTTCTTGTTGGTGCACTCCTTAATAACGGTGATCAATAAACCCTTTCCCTGGAGTTCTGGTGTTCGTCACCCCGTCCTCATCCAGATAGGATAATCCAAGAATGTGAAGAATTTCCTGATTATCTTTTTACCATTCTCTGTCAGTTACATGAACAAAAGCTTTTACATCACCATGTACAAGCCCAAGAAAAATATTTATCACACTACTGTTTCTAAGTTTTTTTAATAGCAGAACTAAAAGAAACAAAGTTTTCATTTAAATTCATTTTTCATTCATCCATTTGAATATTTGTGAAAAGTACATAATACGTACTTATAACACTTCTCTCCCCCTCCATTAGATGCCAGCTGGGTACCTGTTCATGTACAGGGAGCCATGGACTTCATCCAGGCCTTTGTCAGCAGCCCCGAGCAGGTAGCCAAGGCCCGTTGGGTGGTGGCTGTGCCTGGCCAGGGGTGCTGGCTCTGCCGAGCAGCTGCTCCCACAGGGCTCTGCAGCCCAGGGCTCTGGTCCCGCTGCCTGGCTCTCCTCACTTCACGCTGCCCCATTGTCTCTGTCCCCCAGCTCCAGGACAATGACCTGAAGCTGAAGTTCCTTGAAAGCATCTGCACCCTGTGCAGAGATGTCAAGGACAGTGGCTTCTCCCAGGTCCTGAATGATTTCTGTAGCAGATACAAGCTGGGACAGATGATCCAGGTGAGGAGGCACGCAGCGCTCTGGGGAAGGGGGCAAGGACCCCCACAGCCTGTGAGGGCTCCACTCGGGCAGGGCAAAGCTCTGCTGGCTGTGGGTGCTGGCAGCTGCCAGGTTCCAGCCCAGCTGTGCCCTGCAGGTGCTGCTGAAATTGGAGCCCAAGTACGAGATCTGTACCCAGGTGCGGCAGCTCGCCATGCTCGCCCTCGCTGGACTGAGGTACTGGCCCAAGGGCCTGCAGAGCCCTCCCAATGCTCCGTGCCCACCTGCCCAGCCCTGCTGGCAGCCCTGCCCCAGAGCTGCAGGAGACCTTGAGGCCCTGCTCCCAGCACCAGTGTCCAACGGGGCCCCTCTCTCTTTGCAGCACCATCGGGACAGTGCTGGAGAAGAAGAGAAAACTCTTAAGACTCTGCTTTGACAGCATCTTTTTCCTTCCTCCAAAGAGGGAAATGCAGAGACTGGAAGCAACCCTCTTTTCTTCGGTAAGTGCTGCATGAACTGGAGGAGCCTCCAGTCCCTCTGGGCTGCTCCTGGCCACCCCATGCTGCCTTAGCACCAAAGATCCGGGGCAGGCCATTGTCTAAGCTTCACTTTCCTACCCTCATCCCTTCATCCCTTGCCAGGCTCCAGCCACATCCAGCAATGCTGGCTGCTCTGCCCCCAGCACAAAGCCTGCTCCTGTGTCCCTCCCCTCACCCTGGGAGTTCAGATCAGTCTTCTGGGGATGGGAGGGACAGCAGAATCACAGCCACTGCTCTGTGTCATCCTTGCAGACTCTGCATTCCATGGACACCATGCTGGAGGTGATGGTGCTCAGCTCTCCTGCCTCCAAAATCATCTGGATTCTTCAGCACATCTTGGAGGTCTGGCCCGTGCACAGAGTCGGGGGTCAGGGGGCTGTTCCTCACTCTGGAGAGGAAGGAGCCCGGGGTTGTGTCCAGTCTTGTCCTGCCTCCTGCCAAAGGAACCCAGTCCCAGCCAGAACCAGGACACCCCCAGTGCCTGCAGGCAGAGCACGCTGCAGGGAGGGTGCCCAGCTGCCCTGGGGAAGCAGGGGGTGGCCCAGAGGCAGGAGCCCCCTGGCAGGCTTTGCTTGAGGGCACAGGAAGCCTGGAGGGACGGTGCAAGTGTGTCTCAGGAGCGGGGCCAAGCTCCTGCTGCTGCTGGAGTGGGTGTGTGCTTGAGGGGCTCACCTGCAGCTGCTCTCTTCTCTCTTCCCAGGAGCTGCTGGACTACATTGACAGAGTGGCAGTGCAGGAGAGGGTCATGGGCAGGGTTAGGCAGCTGAGCCAATTGCTTGCCCACTCCTCTTCCCATGTGTTGGTAAGGACCTGCTACCCTCCAGCCAGGCCATTTCCCCTTCCCTTTGCTGGGGTACAGCCACAGCTCTGAGATGCCTGCAAGGCCTCAGCTGCCCACCCTCAGCCCTTCTCTTCTGCCTGCCTCCCCCAGGCTGGTCAAAATGAGGACAGTGCTGCTGCCTGTGGAGAGATCCAGATCCCAGTCCTTGGGAAGCTGCTGGGACATCTCCTGTTCAAGTCCTTCAGGACAGAAAAGACAAGCTCTATGGCTCTGGATAGTCTCTGCTCTCTCTTCACATTCATCTGTCATCAGAAAGGTCAGAGAAGCTGTGGTGGGCTGCATCCCATGCACGGCCACATCCCCAGATACACCTGCTTGTCTTCCTGGGCCTTGTGACAGCCCCTTGTTGTCCTTGGTGCAGGTGCCATCATGTCCCCAGTGCTGCTGTCCCCTCTGCTCCTGCCAGGCTCTGGATGGTTCTGTGTAGCAGAGCTGCTCCTCCATGCAGGACTCAGCCCCACTCTGCCCCTTCCCCATGGCCTCTGCCAAGCTCATGTCCCACCCTGCCACATTCCAGCCCTGCCAGCCCTTCCCCTGACCAGTCCAGCAGCCACGGTGTAACTGGGGGCTGCATGCAGAGCTCCAGGGGCTCAGAGCTTCCCGGGCCAGCAGCAGTGGGTACAGACACTGGAGACAGGTCCCCCTTGCCACCAGTGCCCAGCACCTCTTCCCGTGACCAACTGCTCCCCAGCCATTCCTGCATCCCAACTCTTGTCAGGGTGGGGTCCCCTGCTGGCCCAGTGGTTGTGACTCACCTATGGGTCCGTGTTTCCCCTCTCTTTAGATGCCACACTGCCAGAGGGCCATGCCCAGTCCCCAGCACACTGGAAATCTGAGATCATCTCCTTGTTGAATACGCCCAGCACCTGGACAGTTAAGGTAAGGAGCCTTCCCCCTTGCTGGGACTCTCACCTGTGGCATCAGCAGGGCATTTGTGTGTGCAAAGGGTGCAGAACCAGTGGGGCTGTCCCTGGTGAGAAGGTTCCCACTGTCCCCGAGCAGGGAACACTGTGGTGTCCAGGCAGCAGCAGCAGCTCCCCAGCCCTGCTGGCCACCAGCGAGCCCTGGGTCTCTGCAGGGCCTGCGCCCCATGCCCGAGAGCCCAGCCCTCCTCCCTGCCCCGGGGCCATCCTCATCCTCCCCTGCATGGGGACTGTGGCCACTGCTGCCAGCTTCCCTGTGGCCACTGCTGCCAGCACTGCCCAGCACCTCTGGCCAGGGCTGCTGACACTGCCCAGCCAAGCAGCACCTCGGGACACTGGCTGGCACTGGCCTCTGATCCCTTCCTTCCTGCCACAGGCCTTTGGGAGATACCTCAGGCCTGCTGAGAGGACAGGCGTTGTCCTTGCAGCCATCGAGATCTTGGGACGCTCCAGCCTCTTGGACAAGAAAGCTCCAACGGAGTTTCTGGAGGTGGCCATGAAATCCCCTGAGCTGTGGCTGATGGATGTAAGTGGCCTGGGGCTGGATTGCCCTGCCCTTGAGCCCTGTCAGGTTCCTGCCTCCTGCCCTCCCAAAGCCAGCTGTGTGAGGCTCCTGAAGCCACCTTGAGGCAGCAGAGAGGGTGTTAGGATCTCACTTCTGACATCCAAATAACGTTAGGATCTGGTCATTTTAAGATGCCTAAACCAAAGTTAAGGTACGAAAAAGACCATATGCCAAGGTCAATAGTGCAGATTAAATATAAGAATAAATGGGATGTAGAGAGAGGGGGGAAGGAGAAGAGAGACAACCACACAAACACAGATTACAAACACAGACAGTCACCAGCACATGGTGACATTGCACTGGCCCTTCTGATCTTCACGGTGGCAGGGATTCCCCCAGCTGTTCTCAAGGTACCACTTCTATCTGTCCGAGTCCTGGGTACCCACAAGGCATCTGTGCTCTTGGCACAACTGGGGCTGGCCTTCTGTAAGCAGTTCCTTCCTTCTCCCACAGTTTGCCAGGGTAGGAATTTTTGTCCAGACAGGTAACCCAGATCTGCCTCACCAGGCGTGGCGTCCTGCTGTAGTTGCTGTCTGTGCTTTTCCCACAATCTGCACAGTGGCATTTTGTCCACTGTGCTAATTCCAATCCTCCGTTCAGGCCTGGAATTAATGCCTCCCTTTTTGCCATCTGTGCCTGCTGTGGTTGCTTATCTTATGTGAACTTCCTTCTTTGTCAGCGCTTTGAGATGAGTTAACTGCGTCCTTTAGGTCCTGACAGAGGGATGGGCAGGGCAGCCCAAGACACGGCTGCACTGCAGTGGCAGCACCAGCCTCACCTGTATTCCCTCCAGGTGCCAAAGATTGTGAGACACATCTTTGCTCACTGCGATGAGAAAAACACAACAGCAGCTCACAGCTTTTACTCACTGCTTGCCCTGATGGCGAATAAGTGGCCTGGGAGAGTCGTTGCAACAGCTCTGGACGTTGCACCAAGAATCAGGTACTGGCCCTGAGAGCCTGGAGGGCTTCATCCCTGTGGGGAGAGACAGCCGAGACACTCTGGCTGCCAGAGCCAAGGAACACTGCAGGATCACCAAAGGGAGCAGTGCCCTCCATCATAGCACACTTCCCAGCCCAGGCCCGCAGCAGCCAAAGCTGGCCAGGCAGCCCAGAGCCAGCTCGCTGCTCCCAGCCCCATGGGGAACACCCTGGCAGCCGTGCCCACCTGCCCGGGCAGGGTCCCTGGGCAGCAGGGCCAGCCCAGGCTGTGCTGCAGTGGCCGGGGCAGCCCTGCTGACAGCGCTGTGCCTTGCAGTGACAAAGTCTGTCTGTGGAAGGCCATGTTCTCTGTGCGCCAGACTCTGGAGAAGGTTCTGAAGGAGCTGCAAATCCAACTGCAGCACTGGCATAATGACATCATCACTGAGAAGCACAAGTCCTGCCTCACGTTCCTGGCAGTGAGTTATCAGGAAAAGCCCACGTGCTCTTGGCCTCAGCTGCTGGTGGGAAGCAGGAGCTGTGCCAGGGAGCCCTGCCAGCTCTGCCTGGGCTCTCTGCTGCTTCCTTCCAGATGCTGGCCTCTGATAATGTGGATGAAGAGGACCTGGATCCATTTTATACCGACTTGAGATCTCTGAGGTATTCAGGAAGAGAAATGGTCCCTCTGGTGCTCAGGGCCCTGGTGACACTGTCGGAGAGAGCTGAGACGGTGAGCAGGCCGCTGTGGAGGGCAGACATGTGGCACCTGGACTCTGAGGTCTCAGGGAAGGTGGTGGCTCAGCCTGGGCTGGGAGTCAGGTGCTGTGGTGACTGCTCCAAATGCCCTGCCTGCCATGGTGCGGCCTGGTGGCTGCCTAGGGACCAACCAGCCACAGGAGTTCTCACAGAATGGAAACTGTTTTCAAAAAGGCAAGAAAAATGAAGCGCGTTCTCCGAGAGCTCCTGAAAATCCGGTGGCGATTTTCTTGGGACTGTGCGGTGATGGTCATGGACATCTTCCAAAACGTTCTGGGGCACCTAAAGAAGAGTGAGGCCAGCCCCATGGCTGTGAAGGTGGTGCAGAAGCTCTGGCACTTCTTTGATGAGGTAAGGCTGATGTGGGAGCCTGAGCCCCGCAGAGGGACCCTGGGCAATGACCCCTGCCCTACAGCCCAGCCCTGTGAGCAGCACTGGGAGCAGGCCCCGCTCCCCTGGGCTCTCCTGGGATGGATTCCGGGCCTTGCAGCCCAGAGCTGCTTCTGCCCTCTCTGGGCTGGGACCCTGCAGCATCAGCCACCTCAGCTCAGCCACCTCAGCTCAGCCACCTCAGCTCAGCCCCTCCTGGCCGTGGGCAGGGAGCCGCTGTGTGCGAAGCTCAGCTTTCCTCCTTCCTACCAGAAGGAAGAGTGTGTACGGGAGCGCTCCATCTGCCTCTTCAGAGACGTGCTGGGCAAAACCGTGTGGTGGGACGAGAGGGCCATGAAGAAATACGCACGGAAGTCCCTGGTCTGCCTCCTCCTTCACATGAGTGACCAGGCCCCCGGCGTGGCCAAGGTACCGATGTCACGGCTGAGCACTGACCCAGAGAGGGGAGGCTGAAACTCTCAGGGGATCCCAGCCATGGGGGTGAGGGCTGCTGGCAGCAGGCAGCGTTCCCCCCAACAGCCCCTGGGAGCCAGGGCCCACAGGGCCGGACAGGCTGGCACGGCCATTTCCAACCCCTGCCCTGCCTGCTCCAGCAGGGCTGGGCAGCAGCCCCCCACAACCGAGGCCTGGACACGTGTGTCCCCAAAGGCTTCTCAGCTGTCCCCACTGGTGTCCCTGCAGGGCTGGGCACCTCAATCCCTGCTCCCCCTGGCTGTCCCCAAAGAGACCTCGAGGATGCTTTGGGGAGGGCATGGCCCAGATTCCTAAGGGCACGATCACCCCAGGAACAAAGCCCAAGTCTCCTTCCACAGGCCCTGGTGCCACCTCCCAGCTTCTGATCCACAGGCCTCCAAGGAAGCCGTCCTGGCTATAGCAGAGCTCCTCAAGTGGAAAGAGCTCGAGCACCTGGCACAGACAGAGCAGACATGGAGGATGGGCGAGTGCTTGGTGAGGATGAGCCCCAGGCTGGGCGAGGACTGGCCAGCACACTGTGCTGGGGCTGTGAGCTCTGCAGCTGGGCCCAAAGCCTGGAGCTGCACCCTTGCCCCTGTCTCAAGAAGAGCAGCCTCCTCCAGGCCCATGTCCCCTCCATGGCCCCAGCATGAGGAAGGGCTGTGAGACACAGGGGTGCTGGCAGGAGGGGCTGCTGTGGCCACCTGGGGGCCTCCTAGAAATGCCCACAGCCCTGTGCTGTCTGCAGCTGGCCAAGGACAGGAGCAGGGCTGAACGGTTGGTGTGGGACAGCCAGCCCTACCTGCTGAGCCCTCAGGCCCCCATGCGAGAGGCGGCCCTCAGGCTCATTGGTGAGTCCCAGTCCCCAGGGTCCCTCTTGGGGCAGCCTGGCCCCGTCCCCCCAGCCCTGGGGCTGCCATGGGCAGGGCCTCGGCCTCCCTGTGCCCACTGTGCTCACATAGGTGAGGGGCTTTGGTGGCCACCTCGCCCAGTGCCACCCCCAGACTGCTGAGGGGGTCAGGCAGGGCCGGGGGCCACGCTGCTGGGAGCACGCTGGGGAGCAGGGGCTGATGGAGCTCTGTGCCCAGGGCTGGCTGTGCGGCACCTGAGAGAGCAGAGTGAGGACACCCTGGCTGAGATCCTCTTGGGTGAGTGGGGAGCCAGGGCTCGGGGGAGCCGGGGGGGGGGTCTCTGCACACACTGGGGCTCATCTGGGCTCTCTCTGTCTTGCAGAACTTGAAATACTGCAAGCAAGAGAGAAGGATGCCTCCATCCGTTGCCTGGCAGCTCAGACCAGCTTGATCCTGAAGTCTCTAAAACAGCAGCGAAGATCAAGATCCTCCCTGTGCACGCTGTGCTGCTGGTGCCGCTGAGCAGAGAGGGACCTTCACATAAGGAAGGGACACAAACTCCAACACCTGCTGACCCATGAGGAGTGGGAAGGATGCCCTGGCTTTCTAAGGTCCTTCTCAAAGTGCAGCCCAGCGTTTCCATGACTGCTGACTCCACCATCGCCCTGACCAGTTGGGACCCATTCCCCACAGCCCCTGAGCATGGTGTGAGGTGGTCCAGAATAACCCCGGGGTCGTGGCCAGTCCCCTCCTGGCTCCTGCTAAGAGCCTGAGCTGCCCATCCTCAGCCCTTCTGCTCTTCTGCCTGCCTCCCCCAGGCTGGTCACAATGAGGACAGAGGTGCTGCCTGAGGAGAGATCCAGATCCCAGGCCTGGGGAAGCTGCTGGGACATCTTTTCAAGTCATTCAAGACAGACAAGGCTGCTTTATGGCTCTGGATGGCCTCTGCAGCCACTTCAAGTTCACCTGTCAGCAGGAAGGTAAGAGAGGCTGTGCTGGGCTGCATCCCTGCACACAGCCACGTGCCCCCAATGCATCTGCTCATCTTCCCGGGCCTTGCCATGGCCCCTTGTGTGCAGACACGGGGGCTCACGTGGGCTCTGCTTCTGTCACAGAGTTTTTGAAACTGCAGGCCAGAGAGAAGGATCCTGGGCACTCGGACCTGGCTGTCTAAAATCCTTGGAGAGGAGTCAGTGTGGCTGGATCCAAGCCCAACCACAGGCCTTTCTGAACCAAATTTAGTTCTAGAACCTGAATTACCTTATATATATAATTTATACTAGTAAACAGGATGCATAAATTATATAGATTATAAATATATATAATATATGAAAATTATATGAATAAAAAATATATATGTTGTTGAAGTCTATACATCAAGAGTCTCTGTGAATTCTTCAGAGAGAAATCAGAGTGCAGGGATTGAATTAAAACTTTGGATGGACTGAAGTACGGTAAGCCACACACATAAAATAGAGGTGTAAGTTTAAGTTTTAGAATAAGTAAGCAAGTACGTAAGTAATTAAGAGTAAGTTTTAAGTGCTTTTAGTGAATAAAGGTCTCAGATGTCAGAGTAGAAGTGCAGGTTCTGTGAAGGCTGAAAAATATAGTCCTAGATACCAGTTGTTTCCATGGAGGCTCCAGGAACACAGTTTTAGACACAATAAAACTATAGTAAGAATATTGCTGACATTTTTCAGATAGAACATGATAGACCATTTGTGTAGTTTATACGTAACCTGGTGTGCTAAGGAACTAGAATTCTAATCAGTTAAGTAGTAGTGGTTCGAGTTTGTGTCTTTAGTTTGTTGGGAAGTTTCTATATAAGAATCTCTGCATTGGGGAGGGCTTCACTTCCTGCCATTTGCTTTTTGCTTTGCTTTTGTTCCTGCTCTCTCCTCACTGCCATCATCAACACCCAAGAAGAAGACAGGAGCTGTCACACCAACATCAGCCCTGCCAAGACCACCAGGAGCAGCTTCTGCTTCTGTTGGGGACTTCACACCAAAGTTTTAGCATGGACTTCAACACTTGTGACTCTGCCTTTCGAGACTGATGTGCCTTTGCAATAAACAACTTCATAGCAACTATTAGCTGCTTGGCTCATTAAAGAAAACAACCTGACAAATTGGTGCCTAGAGTACTGGAGATTTAACCCCACACATTTCAATGGAGAATTTGGAATATCATCTCCCACTTTAGCTTTAGAAGAAACCGGCCTCATATTCAATAATTACAAATATACAGGCTATTACCTCTGGAAGTCCTAACGGTATTTCCAGGTTTGTAATGGAGGCAGGAGAGGGGAAAAGAAAGGGGACTGCCAAACCTACAATCACTAAAAGTGACAAAAGAGGGTGCTTCAAGTCCACAAATGCGATCTCAGCCATGCACACAAAAATTGAGCAGCTCCAAAACACCAGCAATCACTCTACCACACTCCAACACTCTCTCTGCAAATTAATTTTTATATCACAGGCATCCCCATATTGATATGATGGCAAACTCAAATCAACACACCATTCTTACATGAACACACTCTCAGAGTTCAAGAAGAATGCAAAGAACACGAGGAATGCAAAGGATTTAACCAATCTTCACCACAAAGGCATCTCCAGACAAAGTCGAGGCCAGGATTCAGTTGTAAAGGGAGAGTCTGTTTTTTCCTCTCTTCCTTCTTCTGTCCAAGTCAAGATGTGGCAGCCTATGCTACCAGACAGCAGAACAATGATTTTTCATGAAACTACAATCTTGGCCTGATCAGCTCCTGATACCTCCCAGGGACAAGCTCTAATACTTCCTAACCCCTAATACTTCTTGGGGACTTGAAGCCTGGAGAGGGGAAACTCGAACTCCCTGAGGTGGGGAACTCAAATCTCCCCCAGATAAACTTACCCAGGGACTCAAACCCCGTCAGGGGAGACTCAAAACCCCCTTACCAATAACTCTGTGTGGGGATTTGCATCCCTTGTCAATAACCCCAAGATAAATAATTTAAATGATATCTTTACTTACCCCAGGGATCTTGCCTTGAGTCCCTGAAGGTCTAAAGTTGAGGTTCTCCCCGAAAATTCCTCAGTGCTGGCTGGACATCTGTTGACTGTAGATTCATGGAAGCTCTAGGCTGATCTTCTGGCTGGCTCTCCAATTTACTGTCACAAAATCTCCAAAGTGTTGGAATAAGACTCCTTAACACTAATTTGGTTTAAAGAGGGCATCATTTATTCAGGCCTGAGGTCCCACAAAGGATACTCCTAACCATTTGAGCACACACAGTTTTACAAGTAAGTGCATATTACAATTTACCCATTACCATAAAGCCCACCCCAAGTTCCCAGATCCAGTCCTTCTTTTATCTATTACTACATTCTTGAGCCAGATGTCTTCTTCTCATCTTCTTTTTCTTGCTGGGAAAGCAGTTTTTGCGTGCCTTGTTTCTCAGCTAAAAGTTCACAGGCACAGTAAAAATTAAATTAATTCTTTTACTATCACCTTGAATGGAAGTTTCCCTCTGGTTTCCTTCCCTGAGCACTACTCTTCCTGCAGAACCACCCTGATAATGGACCTCTGTGTGCTGGACATGGTGGCTGTCACCTTGACATGGCCAACACTCACCTGGACAGGCTCCTGGCAGGTGTCCAGGGTGACACAGTAGCGCGCAGTTGTCCCGTTGGTGGTTGGGGGAGTCCCCCTCTGGGACATGCAGGTGTAGGTGTCCTCCAACCTGCCCAGGTGAGCTTTGACCAAGGACAGCTCCAGGCCCAGCTCCATGGGGAACAGGTTGTAGTCCAGGGGGTTGGAGAAGAAGATGGCCACAGTGAAGGTCGTGGCCTCATAGACCAGGACTCCCACACAGCCACGGAATGGGGGGCTGGAGAACCGGCAGGTGTCAAAGGAGCCGGGGGGCACGGAAGGGCTGGGGGGGAAGGAGCTGTGCCCGCTGTAGAAATAGGTCCTGGGGAGGAGAAATGGGGGGGATGCGATCAGGGCAGGATGGGAGATCGTGGTGGAGCAAGTGATAGGAGCATTGGGCATATATAAAAACCTGTGAATTCCCCATTGCTTCCCAAACTTATATTTCAATGGGCTACAAAAAGAAGCCCTTTCAGATTGGCCAGTTGGCCCCTTTACCATGACATAATCATCTGTTATTGGTATTAAGGCTTTACTTAACATTAAATATGTTGCTCCTGTGTTTATCAAAATTTTTTTTTTTCTTTGTTCCCTACTTTTATTATAACCAGAGGGTCTCCTAGGGTAAGATCCTCTGCTCCATTCCTCTTTTCAATCTCCTCTTCTTTGATCATCACCTTTTCTTCCTTCTGGATACTGGAGTTGAAATAGAAATTGCTTTAACTAGAGTGGGGGATGGAACATAGGCCAGAGTCTGGATAGAAGAAGAAATCTCAGGAGGTGGAATGGGACTGGAGTGGGGATGTGACATAGAAATTTCAGGAGGTGGAATGAGGGAAAAGGAGCTGAAGTAACTCGAGCTGGCTTTTTTTTCAGAAGTAGAAGGTAAAGCGGGAGTTGAGGTTAATAACCATCTCAAATTTGCTTCCCCTCTCACCCCGCTTTGCCTTTTAGCAGGTGGTTCAAAAAAATTCCCCAATTCTTATTCCAGAGGGTTAGCTGGATGCACCTTATCAGGGTGTGTGCAGCGTTGGTTTATGGAGCATGTACTACAACATTATTTTAACTTGGCCTCATTGTCTTTTTCTAAGACCAATACCAAGGGGTCAGAGGGGGCTCTGAGTCCACAATCTTTCTGCCACTCAAGGTGCTTCAGGAGGAAAAAAAACCGAAAAACCAAAACAGTCAGCGTAAGTCACCTCCTCCCATTTCTGTGTCTCAAAAATAACATAAGCTGTAACAAAGTTTCATAATGTAAATATCCAACTGAGGGCCACCTGGCTCCCCCCTCAAATTTATAAAGTGGCCACTATTGTGTACAAAACTTTACAAGGGTCTTTTGGTTCTCTGAGTCTCCATACCCCACTAGCTCCTTCCAATGTGCCAAAACACACCCCAAAGGACTAGTTTTAGGGATTGTTGGGGGTTGAATTGTTCCCTTTTCTTTCAGTGGAATTTCTCCCATTGTTATGCTAAGTAGCTGTGGCTACACCTTAAAATGACAGATAATGTTCTCTCATAGGGGGGTGGGTGTAGGGGGAGGACTGGAAAAGGAAAGGTGGGACGGGGGGTCTGGAGCGGGGCTCTCTCTCTCGCTTGGCTCGTGGAGTGGGAGGATGGCCCGGGCTCCGATCTGGCATCTCCCCTGCCATCCCAGCACTGAGATCCACGCTCCCTGCCGTTGGACATCGCTCTGCTGCTCTCCCACCTCACCCTACTACCTCCGGACACTCTGCTGAGCACCACGACCAACACCGTGAGGGGGGAGTCACTTTCCCATCCCTCTCACCCCTGGGCCACTGCCGCCATCACCCAGCCCTCTTCAACTGCGCGGGACCTGCCCTGCCCCCAGCACCGGTAACAGCACAGGGAGACGGCCTGTGGCCAAAAGGGACTGGAACTGAGCTATACTGTTCTGTTCTGTTGTCAATTTTTATAGCTGTTGTTGTTTTTCTGCCTTGTTAGATATCAGTAAGGAACTGTTATCCTTATCCCCACATCTCCTGCCTGAAGGCCTCTCATTTGGACCTAAAATAATTAGAAGGGAGGGGGTTGCATTCTGCATCTCAGGAAGGGGGCTCTGGCCTTTCCTTAGCAAATACCTGTCTTTCAAACCAAGACACCACCCAACACAGATCACCAGGACCACGGATCTCCAGGGCTCTGCCCAACGGGGGTCACTGGGGATCATCCAACACCGATCCTCCCATGAGGGATGGAGCTGGAGCAGAGCACGAAGCTCTTCCCACACTCGGGGCAATCACAGGGCTTCCTTTATTGGTGGCTCCGTTGGTGTTGGGTCGAGTGAGAGCTCGTGGAGAAGCCCTTCCCACACTCAGGACACTCGTAGGGCCTCTCCCCGGTGTGGATGCACCGGTGGGCAGTGAGGGTGGAGTTGTGCTTGAAGCCCTTCCCGCAGTCGGGGCAGCGGAAGGGCCTCTCCTCTGTGTGAATCCGCTCATGTCTGAGGAGATTGGAGCTGCTCTGAAACCCCTGGAGCAGTTGGTCACAAAGGCACAGCAGGGGAATGCAAGAAGGGAGGAGGAAAAGGCCAAGGGGAAGGCAAAGGCCATGGCAGAGTTTCTACAGCCCCTGAGGGATGAACCCCAGGGCCCAAGGGGGCCCCAGCACCCAGGGGCTCTCAGATCCTTACACCATCCTGAACCAGGTGCCCTCCTCACACTGCCACCATTCAGTCCTTGATGGCAAAGATGCTTTCTGGGGATGCCCACTCACACAGGATGGTAAACTGTATTTTGCCTTTGACTGGGAACAAGAGGTAGAAGGGAAAATGGAAAAGACATGGATGGTCTTTCTGCAGGGATGCACGGAAGCACCAGCCTTATTTGGGCAAGCCTTGCAGAAAATATCACAAGAATTTACCCCACCCCCAGGGATTGGGTTAATGCAGGATGTGGATGACTTGCTCCAATCAGGAGAACAGGAAGTGGTAGAAGAAGCCTCTGTGAATTGGCTGAATGTTCAGGCAAAAAAAAGCATCTTTGATTATTAAAAAAAAAAAAAAGAACAAATGCTCTAAAAAGTAGTTAAATATTTGGGATGTATTTTGACTGTAGGTTTGTGGTGTATTGACCCAGAGAGGGTTTGGAGAATCTCAGAAGTAATCCAGGACTGAAAAGGACGTGCAAGAATTCTGAGCATGAATAGGAAATTTTGCAGGACCTGGATTCAGGATTCTCTGTTCTACCCATAACATTGTATCACTTTCTAAACCTCAATAGCCTCAAGGTTGTGGTATGGACAGCAGAAAAAGAACAAAAGCTGAAAAATGAAAAATAACAAAATGATTGGTGCCCCAGCTATGACTCTTCCAGACTCAGGAAAGAAATTTGAATCCTAGGTGTGTTATAAGTACATATGATATTATCGTCTTTTTGAAAATATTAAAATGAATGCTATCTGTTGGAAAACTTTGCTGTATGAACATAGTTTCTTATAGCTCTGCAATTATCAGAACTTATAAATAGTAGGGATAAATATATTTTTTTTGGACTACAACATTTTGATGTAAAATCTTTTGTTCATGTAACTAACTCAGGGAATGGAAAAAAGATAATCAGGAAAGTCTTCACATTCTTGGATTATGGAACACCAGAATCCCAGGGAAGGAAAAAATAATGATTTACAGGTTGGGGAGAACGATTCTGAATAATGCATGAAGGTCTATCAATATGCAACATGTTGCTGCATTTAGGAAGTGTTTTCTGAGTTAGTGTGTGCCCTTGGCTGAAGGCCAAGCATCGGGCCATTAAAACCTTTGGCCAGAGCCAGGGCAGATATTCAATTATCTCCCTTGGAAGTGATCTTTGGAATTCCTTACCCTGGTAATTCTCCACCTAGTTCGTGGTGGGGATAAGGGATGTAGATTTCAAGCAGTGTGTGGCCAGAATCCTCTCTTGTGAAATCTCTCCCACAGGAAGCTGGGCTGGCACAGAGCCTGCCTTGGCACTTTGGTGGTCACAGCATCCACCCAGGACTCTGCCTCTCAATTACACTCACACACTGGGCTGCCTGGGATTCCACTGCTGCAAAATATACCAACTCTAAAAGTTTTTTACATTCCGTTTTACTAGTCAAGCTTGGTTTGCCCTTGTCCCAGGAAAGAAATTTTGAAAGTTTTTATTTTAAGGAATTTTAGACCACTCAACAGAAATTACCACCTCAACAGCCTGGGAATAGCCCAAAAGATACCCACAAAGAGAACATCCATCAACAAAACATCAAAGAAACATCAGCAACCATCGAGGAACACCTGCCCCAGACACTGCCCCGGCATAACTGGAGACACCTGGTCTGGAAAAGAGAAGGAAATCCAGGAGTGAGAACCTAATTAACATCAAATGAGGAGAAATCTGGGTCTGCTAAGAAACAAAATACTGAGAACTACACAATTTGGAAGCAATGAACATTAAACCAATTCATTTCTATGGGTTTAGAGTGTAAAAAGTTTAGGAAAACTCTAACAAAATTCACATTTCATGGAATGATTTTCTCTGCACACACGGGCTATGTATGGATGAAATGATTTCTGCTGCACACCCTGACCAGAATCAAGTAATGCCTTGACTCTCTAAAGATATTGTTGGATTGTTTTTGTTTTTACCACAGTTTCAGGGACAAGATTACACCATTAGAATAATTTTTCATAATAATCCTACTTTTGTATCATCAGTTAGGTTTGGGCCAGGGGTGTGACAATCAATTTTTACTCCTAAGAGAAGAACTAGAAAAAACTTGATTGCATTGGAATTTCTCTGTGTATATTTGTAGCTGGCTCTTAATGATGGAAGAATTTCAGAATGGGTTTTTCAATGCTCACCTTTAGGTTGCATTTTGCAAAACTAGAAGAGTATTAGTGGTGAGGCTTTAACGCATAAACAGCTAATACAAAATCGTTTAAAAATAGAAAAGAAAAAAAAGCAGATTGTGGGGGTGCATGTGTGAATCACCTAATGCCTGCTCTGGAAGAGAAGCATTGGTTCCAGGCAGAGCCAGGAGGGGAGCTTTAGAAATGCAAATTAACACTGCTAGGGCAATGTGTGCACAATGAACCAGGATCTTCTTGCCTGGGGGAGGAATTTTGCTGATTCCCTCTGTCCCTCACCCCAAGCTCTGTCTGCCTGCACAGATGGAATTTGCACAACTAAAGGCAGAGCCCATAGTCAGGATATCTGACTGCAACAGAAATTGGTTAAGCTGCAAAGGGAAACAGCAAATGCAGAATGTTGGGAAAACTTCATGAAAAAAGTGGGGGGGAATCATCCCTCTCCCAGAGAACTGAGGTGTTTTTGCTCGTCCAGAGAAATCAGTTGGAAATCCAAGTATTTGATGATTTAATAAGATTAGAGTGGTCAATTGATGCAGCCATGGCTGGAGGGAGCAGCCAAAAATGGGGAAAAGGTGAACGGCCACCAGAACAAATTCTACAACACCATGGACCAGCCTCTGGGAACCCTAACGAATTCATATCAGGAGACAGAAAATCCATCCATAATTTGAGTGGCATAATTAGGTTTAAAACTGTCCTTGAAATAATAACCAACCAGACAGCTCCAGCTCCTGACCCTCCTGCCAACCAATTCACAGAAATAAGGAACGAGACATTTCACCATGGGATGTGTGACAATTGATAAAAGATTCGTGTTAATCACAAAAGCATTGGGGTTTGCATAAACCAGAATACTAAGCTCTGAAGTGAAGCATGGACACTAAATAAAGGAAATTATATGATAAAATCATTCTGTTTAAAATCACCTTGTTATGTTCTGTTACATTATATTATATTATGTTATGTTTTCCAAATAAGTTGTATCAGCTACCAGCTTGCAAAATCAGACTTCCCAAAAAGCCCTTCCTGCCTTTGTCTGATCAATACTGCCTATCCCAAAAACCAGACTCCCGGAACTTCTCTGGTGGTTCTCTACAAAGACCAGACCTCCAGAACTTCCCTGGTGGTCATCTACAAGGACCAGATGGCTATCTGTGACTGATTATCGCCCAAAGGCTTTGTGAATTTGTGTAAGGATGTTTATTCAACCACCACTGCTTATGACAACAAAAACCCCCAAAATTATTGATTACAACGAGAACCCACAGTATAAGAAGAGGCTGCAAACCAAGATCAGGTGGAGTGTGGGGTGGGCGGTGACCCCTCACGTTCCCCAGCTCGCTGCTTGCTCTGTCCATATCAAATAAAGCAATCTAAATTTTGCTGAACATTGAGACTTTTGTCTCTCATTTATAACAGATTGGATCAGATTATCTATTAGCAGAAAGAGGAGGAGTTCGTGGAAAATTAAATGACTCAAGCTGCTGTTTGCAAAATAGATGATAACTGAATAGTTATAATAAAGGAAATAAGAAAATAGCTCGTATTTCAGAAAGAGGATGGGAATGGGACACGTTTTCGTGGTTCCCTGGCAGACCATGGCTTAAATGAATGCTGTTCCTCCTCTGATGTGCTGCAGCATCTCTCATCTTTTTACCATGCAGGACATCTTGCACCAAAGAGGACACAGGAAAAGAGATTGAGTCAATGGAAATTAACAGTTTGTAAAGGCAATTCTTGAGAAAAGGAGGGATTGAAAGCAGTAAGATTAATATTGTAGTAGGGGTGCATATTAAGGGGGACATGCAGTAGGCGGATCGGGAAGTCTGAATCTTCCAAGTACCTCAGGCAGTGGGCAAAGGGAGAGGGAGAATAGCGCAATTAGAAACAACTAGAAAATTAGAACATAAAAGGCTGCGTTTTAGAGACCACATGGCCTCTCTCTTTGTTCATCAATAAAATTTTACAGGACTCCTCTGTCTCCTTTTTGCACACAAACCTCTGGCCACGGGAATTTTCCCACACAGCCCCGGGCACAGGGCAGCCACCTCTGTGCTACCCACAGGAACCGGGACGAGCCAGCGCTGCTCCGGCACCGGCTCCTGCCGAGGCCCCAGCGGGAAGGTGACCGCGGGCAGCCGCTCCCGCAGCGCCCTCAGCCCAAAGCCAACACGGGCGGGGACCGGCACAACCAACCCGCCAGAGCCCCCTGCCGCGCCCTCTGCCTGCAGTGAGCCCAAGGCCCCGCAGAACCGAGCGCGGCTCCCACCTGCGCTGGGCTCCGAGCTCCGCCGCCGCCTCCCCGGGCTCTGGCTGCTGCCACAATGGCGCCTTTGCTGCTCTGCCCAATCAGCGTGCGAGAACCAGGAGTGACAGCAGAATCAGCCAATGGCAGCGAGGGGCGGGCTCTGCACACGGCCCAGCCTCGGCCCGCGCTCTCAGGGCCCCCCGGGCTGTGTGAGGGGAAAGGCGGAGATGAGGAACAGCCCTGGAACGGGCCCGGGCCCGAGCCGCCATTGGTCTGGAAACACAAACAAAGTTCTCTGCAGCTCCCGGCACGCCTTTCCCAGCCCTGCGTGTTCGCTGGCTCCGGCTCAGCAGGAACCCTTGGAGCCTCGCTGCTGCTACCCCCTCATTGGGAGCATCAGTGCACAGCTTTGATTTCCCCCAAAAAGGGAAAACTGCCCCACAACCCTATAGATGAGGGAAGGAGGAGAGAGATATCTCGCAGAAAACTCTACAAACTTCCAGCAGGACAATGAGAAGTAAATAAAGACCATTCAAACCAGCTTTTCCTCACCCCTCCCTCCTTCCGGCTGCACCTCCTACCCCAGCAATGCAGGATGGGAGAAAATACGTTCACTTTTTTAAACTTTGTGAGGTTTATTAAATCTTAGCATAAAAATACAACAACAGACTGAGAAAGGAGAAAAATCAGCACTGGAGCATTGGACTAAACCCCCTTGTGCTCACCTACAGAATGGATGTTCTGCCTTTTATGCCCCTGGGCCCTCCCAAAGTCTTGTCCCTGAACTCCTTCTCTGCCGTCCATTGCTGGAGACTACTTTCTTACATCTGCACTGGAGGTCAGGTGTAGGAACAAGCAGAGTGTTGGGGGTTGGTTTTTTCCTTTCCTCTCTGCCTGTGAAATTTTTTCCCATTGCCATGCTAAGAAGCACTGATGGCTAGATCCTTGAGACCTTGAGATGGGGGAGGTACAGCTTCCCTGGATTTTTGGGGGTTTCTCTTGGAGGAGGGCGTCGGTGGGGGGGGTGGTGAGGAAGGGGGAAGGGGGGAAGACCGCGAGATTGGAGGCAGGTAAAGATGGGGGGGAGCAGTTCCTGGCATTCGCTCGCTTATGGCTCTGGGAGCAGGAGAGCTCCTGGAAAACCTCGCCCCACCATCCCAACGCCTCTTCTGGTGTTGGATCTCTCACCCCTGCTCGGACACTCTCCTGCTTCAGTCTGTATCTCCAGCATCCTGTTGGGGCACCGGGACCGACACTGCTCCAAGGATTCACCAGCAGAGTCTCTCCTCCATCCCTTCCCATCTGGGACACAGCTGCCATCACCCCAGCACTCCTGCAGCCACGTGGGATCACCGCGTCTGCCCCTGCCCACCGGGAGCCGGCTGGCACTGACTGCCAACTGGGACAGCATCTGCACCACAGGGAAAGGTGTCCACAACCAAAAGAACTGTTACTGGGTTCCTGTTCTCTTTGTTGTTAATTCCATAATTGTTGTTTTGTTTGCCTTGTTATATATACTAGTAAAGAACTGTTATTTCCTATCCCCATATCTTTGCCTGAGAGCCCCTTAATTTCAAAATTATACCAATTCAGAGGGAAGGATTTATTTTCTTCATTTCAAGGAAAGGCCCTGCTTTCCCTAGCACACCTGTCTTTCCAAACCAGGACAACAGCCCTCCCCAAATGCCCCGACTACCTAAGCCGTGTCACGACAACAATACAAGGGGGAGGGGAAAGAGGACTATGGGAGGATATATTACAATAACATCATTATACATCCATAAAACTTAACTTAGGCACAATATTCATCCTTTAATTCTGAGAGCCAACCATCACATTTCTCATCTATAACAAACCTCCTTTCTCCTTTTCATAAGTTATTAGACTTAAACAATGGACTCTTATTTTCGATTCTGATGATTTGCTCTTTCTTTTCAGAACTGAGCTTTTTCATACTAACATCTGTTGAGGTGGGTGATGTGATAAATGTGATTCGTGCTAATTAAATTGTAACTATGTTAACAAAATTGTATTTAGGTCAATAGAAAACAATTGTTACAGAGTGATGGGGGAGATGGGTGAGACAGGGCAAAGGACATTGTCCAGATGTTGGGAGTCAAAGAAGGAGGTTGGAAGAAAGTCAAACAAGAATAGTAGAAGGACGTAGGTCTGACAAGCAGCATCTAGAAATAGAAAATTTTGACTTTGAAATGGGCCAAAATGGGATGATTCCAGGCATGGGACTCAATTAAAGTCTCGTTATGGAAAACATCTGCTCAGTCACACAGGGCGCCTGTGCTACCTGCAGGTCTCAGCTTGGTCATTGAGGAAGACGATGAGCCTTCATCAGAAATAAGACTCTCAAAAGGATGAGAGACCCCCTAACCCATTAGTAGAGCATGCACCTTACACATAGTGATGCACATTTTCTGAATAGTAACTAGGAGGAGTTTTCTACAAACTTCTGTAGCCTACAGTATATAAGTGGGATTGTTAGCCTGGATGCTTTGGTACGTGAGGAATGGGAGCCACTCCCCGTACCCCCGGGCCAAGGGGGCCCCTCCCCAGTCGGTTTTGCTTATGCTTTATATGAACCTCAATTATACTAAATTACTTACTGCCAAATTTTGTATATTCTTAAATATATGCACTTTGATTGTATTCATCTCCAATACTTTGATTGTATTCATTTTGTTACTATTAAAAAATTACTATTAAATTTAATCTTGTTGCTTGATAAATTGGAAAAATAGAACATCATTCATAACAACTTGGTGCCAAAACCCGGGAACTCCAGTCCAATTGAAGAGTGGCTAATTTTGGGAAGGAGCTCCCCACCAGTTGTTAAGGTGGTCCCGAGGTTAGACCAGGCTCTCTTGGAGAAGGAGTTCCAAATTAAAATAAAGCATAAGCAAAAGAAGCTCGCTACAAGGAGGTGTGCCAGAAGAAGGTTCCTGTGGGAATGCCAGCAGAAAGGGAAAGGTGCCCGTAAAACGTCTTGTGCACAAGAGCCCTGTGTGAAAATGGGCTGTGTGAGCACCACGGGGTTGGGTAAAGGGGGCGGCTGTGTGCTTGTGTGTGAGTGAGGAAGGTCTGAAAGGGGAGAGCGAGTGAATACCCCAGGAGGGACTGGGAGGGAAAGTCTCAGCCCGAAAACTCATGGGAAAAGTCTTTGAGAAGGGAGCTGATGCTCAGAGAAGCGATTTAAGAAGGGAGTGAATGAGTCAGGTTCAACTATCTGTTGGGAGGATAATAGGTGGAAGTTTTGGTACGTGATTATGAAGGATTGTGGAGAGTGGCCAGAAAGAGAAGGTGGGCAGAGAATAAAAGGAAAAGAAGGAATTAGGTGGGAAACAAGTGGTTGGCAAAAGAAGAGAGATCGTGTATATTAAACGAAGGAGTTGAACCACAGAACGAGTGAGAGAGAGCAAGGGAGATGTTGCTGCCAGAGATGGGTCAGAGGAAAAGTAAAATCTCCTACCCAGGGGTTCTGGGGTTCACCAAAAAGGACATGTGCTGAAAGTCTGCAAAAAGAGGCAGCAGGATGAAAAGATGTTTAGAGAGGATTACAGGGGTCAGGGGCTCATTTATTTAATGAGGACCAAAACATCAAAAGAGTCCTTGATAACATTAAAAGTAGGTCCTCAAAGTGAAGAACTCACACTTCTAGTAGATACAGGGGCTTCTAGGTGCACAGTGAGAAAACTGCCTCCAGGCTGTAGTGTTAGCTCCAAGCATGTCCCAGTAGTAGGGGTTAAAGGGGAGGTTTTTCAGGTTGCCGTAATTAAAGATGTACAAATAGAATCTGATACAAGATTCGGGTTGAATGATTTATTACTAATACTCGAGGCAGATGGCAACTTATTAGGAAGGGATTGAATAATAGCCCTGGGAATTCAAATAAAGCCCTGTGAAGGACAACTTAAAATTTATTCTTTAACTGAAAAAGATGATCAGGAGATTAGTGACACAGTGTGGTGTTCCAGAGAAGTGGGAAAGTTAAACATTCAGCCCCTAAGCATTGAAATACAGAATCCAGAAATCCCCATTCGAGTAAAACAATATCCAATATCACTAGAGAGTCGGAGGGGATTGAAAGCAATAATTGAGAATTAGAGGCACCAGGGGATATCAGAACCTTGCATGTCAGCACATAACAGCCCCATTGTGCTGGTAAAGAAGCCTGATGGCAGTTACCGACCAGTTCAGGATCTCAGGGCAGTCAGTCAAAGCACCATTACTCGTTTTCCAGTGGTGGCCAATCCATGTACTTTACTAAGCCAACTGGCCCCTCGTTATACTTGGTATAGTGTAGTGGATTTAAAAGATGCTTTTTGGACTTGCCCTCTGGATGAGAGTAGCCAGGACTATTTTGCCTTTGAGTGGGAGGGCCCAGACACAGGCAGAAGAGAACAGCTTAGGTGGATGGTAATACCCCAAGGTTTCACTGAGTCACCAGATCTTTTTGGGGAGCATTAGAAGATCTCTTGAAGTCCTTTGAGTTACCAAAAGGGATTAAGTTGTTACAGTAGGTAGATGGTTTGTTATTATTAGCAGGAGAAACTGAAGAAGACACTAGGAAAGGGACTATCCAGCTTTTAAATTTTTTAGGAGAAAATGGGTTAAAAATATCCAGGTCAAAGTTACAATTCATGGAGTCAGAAGTACGTTATTTAGGCCATTGGATCAGTAGAGGAAAAAAAAATTAGACCCTGAAAGGGTTTCAGGAATATTGAATATGGGACCCCCAAAGTATAAAAGAGAAATTAGACAGTTTTTGGGTTTTCTGGGTTGTTGTAGACAGCGGATAGAGGGATTTAGTGGGAAAGTAAAATTCTTATATGAAAAATTGACTATAAATCTCTTAAAATGGACTGAAAAGGATGAGGAAAATTTTGAGCAAGTTAAAGAGGCCCTGCTGCAAGCTCCTGTCTTAAAACCTAGTGATTTAGACAGGCCATTTCAATTATTTGTTAATACAACCTATCAAAGAGCTTATGGAGTAGTGACTCAGGATTGGGCAGGAAGCAGAAAGCCAGTGGGATATTATTCTGAGTTGCTCAATCCAGTTCCAAGGGCTGGCTAACATGTTTACAAGCTCTTGTAGCAACGGCATTGTTAGTAGAAGAGGCTCGAAAAATAACTTTTGTGGCACCACTGGAAGTATACACCCCCCATAACATGAGAGGAATTCTTGCTCAAAAGGCTGAAAAATGGTTAACAGAAAGTGGAATATTAAAATATGAGGCTAACTTGATAACCTCTCCAGAATTAGAGTTGACAGTGGCAAACATACAAAGCCCAGTCCAGTTTCTGTATGAGGACCCAGGGGAAAAATAATACATGATTGCATGGAAGTCATAGAGATAGAAACAAAAATACATCCAAATTTAAGAGAACATGAACAGCAAACAGGAGAAAAATTATTGATTGATCATCACGAGTGGTAAATGGGAAAAGAAAATCTGGGTATGCTATAATTAGTGGAGAAAAATTAGAAGTAAAAGAATCTGCTTCCCTTAGCTCGTCCTAGTCAGCACAAGCCTGTGAACTTTATACATTACTCCGTGCATTGTTGTTATTAAAGGATCAAGAGGGACCCATATATACGGATTTGAAGTATCCTTTTGGGATTGTGCATACCTTTGGAAAGATCTGGAAAGAAACACCCAAGGAAAAGTATTAATACATTAAGGATTAGTCAGTGAAATACTTGAGGCTTTAAAATGTCCAAAAAAGATAGCAGTTGCACATGTAAAAGGACACCAGAGGGGGAAAGACATTAAAATAAGAGGAAACAATTTGGCTGATGATGAAGCAAAAAAGGCTGCCTTAAGGGAAAACAACAGTGTAATTATGACTTTTAAGGAGACAGAAACACAAACACAAACACCATACTTTTCTTTAACAGAGGTAGAAGCTACAAAGGAGCTAGGGCCATCCCTGAAGGCAGGAGAATGGATTCTACCTGATGGTAGAAAAGTAGTCCCAAAACCCATAGCCCAACAGATCCTGGACAACTTAGATTGAAGAACTCACTGGGGCACAAGGGCACTTTGTGACTACTTTTTAAAATTTTACGAGTGTATAGGAATATTTGAAATTGGGAAACAAATTACTCAAGGATATCTCACATGTCAGAAAATGAACAAAAAGATGTTGAGGAGTCCTCCCTCTGGAGGCCATGGGACAGTCTATTGGCCATTCAAAAAGATCCAAGTTGATTTCACTGAATTACCTAAAATAGGCAGGTGGAAATATCTGCTGGTTATAGTAGATCAGTTGACTCAGTGGGTAGAAGCATTTCCTACAGCTCGAGCCACAGCTCAAATGGTAATCAAAATTTTGTTGGAGCACATTATTCCAAGATTTGGATTAGTACAAATTATTGATTCAGATCCGGGCACTCATTTCACCTCGAGAATAATTAACAGTTTAAGCCAAGCACTAGGAATTACCTGGGAATATCATACCCCATGGCATCCTGAAAGCTCAGGATGAGTTGAAAGGATGAACCAAATTATTAAACAACAACTAACTAAATTAATGATAGAAACCAAATTACCATGGAGCAGATGCCTTCCCTTAGCCCTGTTAAATATAAGAACCAAGCCCCACTCTGAAACTGGGATCTCACCATATGAGATGTTATATGGACTGCCTTACCCCCAAGGCATGACAATGGATCCCTCACTAGTTGGGGACAAAACCATCCAGGGGTATCTTACAACCATCACAAACAATTTGAGGGAATTAAGAGAGAAAGGCATTTTAGCTCAAACAATTCCTCTCGATTTTCCAATACATTCTATCTGACCAGGACAGTATGTGTTGATAAAATGCTGGAGATGAGGAAGTTTAGAACCTCGATAGGAGGGATAATTTTTGGTTCTTTTAACCACAAAAGCAGCAGTCCAAACGGCAGAAAAAGGCTGGACTCATGCTTCACGAGTAAAAGGACTGATACAAAATAAAGATTGGAAAATTATTTCAGCACCAGGAGACTTAAAACAAATGAAAAAAATAGGGAATTTGAAAATTGATTAAATTCCCACCCAGATTAAAAAAAACCCAACATATAGAAATTGTAATAACTTCATGATTAGGTGGAAAGGAGAACTTGACACCAAAAAGCTGCAGTGATAAGAAATTGGCATAAAATCATTGTATCTTAGGACCAAAGGGGAGATGTAAGATATATATGGGAAAAGATATTATTGTATGCTGTTACTGCTTAAAATATCAATTAAGGTTGTTTTGAGAAAGTATATGTCTTGGATTGAAAGACAGGTATGGTCTAAGGAAAGGCAAGAGCCCCTTTTCTGCGATGCAGAGTGCAACCCCCCTCCCTTTTAATTATTTTAGGTCCAATTCAGACACCTTCAGGCAGGAGATATGGGGATAAGAATAGCAGTTCTTTACTGGTATCTAACAAAGCAGAAAAACAACAACAGCTATAAAAATTGACAACAGAACAGAACAGAACAGAACAGAACAGAACAGTATAGCTCAGCTCCAGTCCCTTTTGTCCACAGGCCGTCTCCCTGTGCTCAGTTACCGGTGCTGGGGGCAGGGCAGGTCCCGCGCAGTTGAAGAGGGCTGGGTGATGGCGGCCGCGGCCCAGGGGAGAGAGAGGATGGGGAAAGTGACTCCCCCTCACGGTGTCGGTCGTGGTGCTCAGCAGAGTGTCCGGAGGTAGTAGGGTGAGGTGGGAGAGCAGCAGAGCGATGTCCAAAGGCAGGGAGCGTGGATCTCAGTGCTGGGATGGCAGGGGAAGATGCCAGATCGGAGCCCGGGCTGTCCTCCCACTCCACGAGCCAAGCGAGAGAGAGAGCCCCGCTCCAGACCCCCCGTCCCACCTTTCCTTTTCCAGTTCCCCCCCCCCCCCCCCTCCAGCCACCCCCCTACGAGAGAACATTATCTGTCGTTTTAAGGTGTAGTCACAATTACTTAGCATAACAATGGGAGAAAATTCCACTGAAAGAAAAAGGGCTTAATTCAACCTCCAACAGTATATTGTTAAAATATAGATATCCTGGATTGGCCGACTGCAACCTCATTGCATTCGGAGGCTGAACAACCATGATGGGAAAGAATCAGACGGCTCCTTGATCAGTGGGAAAAGCCCAGATGGATTGAAAAGCTTCTCAGGAGCTTCCGACCACCAACATTAACTGATTTATTTGAGGAGCTGCAACTCAAGAAAAAGAGACTGGTAACAGCTATTATTGAGGAGGCCCAAAAACAATTAGCATATTGGGAATGTCATATTCATGGCTTAGAATGCCGCCCTTGGATTTGTATTGTTTGCACTTGTTGTTTTAATTCGTGGTGGAGAGTAACTAGGGTGAAAGAAAAAGAGAGACAATTGATTTGTTTCAGTTGTTTAGGGCGTATAAATGATCAGATAACAACAGAAAAAAGTTTTAGTGACTTTTACGGGAAACCATTGAGACAAGAAAATGGGATCTTTTATGTAGCAATGCAACTAATAGAAAACCTAGACCAACTACTCCTTGCCATATTAGCTTTTGTACAGGCTAAAGAACAAGGAATCCATAATATTATAGACCAGTGTATAATAACTGACAATTGCTGTGGAGAGGAAGTCTATGTGCCACGTAGTAAATTCATCTCACCAGCAAATTGGCATTGCAAGTATATCTATTGGTGGAAGAGAAGGTTTAGAAGACCAGTAAGAGGAACTGTTTAACTGAAGCAGTGTGAAAATAAGTTTTGTTGTAGTTGGCATATCTCCGGAGCTTTAGTGGGTTGGGAAAAATAGTTAATCAATCTAGGGAAAGAGACAGGGCAGTGCTGCAGAACTACAAATGTTTTGTGCCATCTCTGGAACAGAAAAAGTTGAAATGGCTCATACGAACTTTGTGAGGCCAAGGGTACCAAAGAAAAACAAATCCCAGGATAAAAGCTTTGCTACCAAGAAGATTGCCATCTGGGCCCTTGGCTGCAACCCAAGGGGCCTTGAGACAGATTGAAAGTTAAAATTCCTGAGGTTTCTTTTCATGGTGCTTACAATAATACCCCTGGTAACTGGCTAAAACCATAAGGCAGCATGAAGCAAAAAAGAACAGACGGCACAGGAACAAATTACAAGAAGACAAGCAATGCAAGAGCCAGAAGTAAAGAAACAAACTATTCCTGATCCCTGTGGGTAAAGGATAAGATGGAATCAGTTTTTGTGGCACATTCACATGTTAGTGCTGCCTGTTCCGATCATAGCAGCTTCTTAGAAATTTGTGTGAAAAGTCCAAAATTGTATTGAGTGAGAAGAAATTTAGGATTCAATGGGTGAGCTGCTTATCCTAACAATGAATCAACTTTATCCTAGATATGAAAATTTCTTTTTCTTGAAAAAGATAAGAATAGAAAAGAGACAAAGAAAAAAAAAACTTAGTTGCTAAACAAAAAGAAAAATAAAGGATAGGAAAAAGATCAGAGGGAAAGAGAGGAGCTGGATGAGCTGTATAAACAATTAAAACAGCACTATAGTGACAGGGATTTGCCAACTTCAAACAAAAATCTGTTTGTAGATCTGATGCAAGAAATTGCCACAGAATTGGGATTATCTAAATGTTTTGTTTGTGGAGGACTTGGAATGGCTGAAAGATGGCCATGGAGAGGTGAGGGTTTAGCTCCAGAACAATTTTTAAAATGGAATCATACTCAAATTTCTAAGACATTAAAACAGCCTGAGGGTTGGGTCCTGAGTCATCCAGTAATTGGAACAGTTTGTATAACTCAGGAAGGGAGAAAATACACTGAAGTGGTAGGATATACTCCTTGCCTATCTACTTTAGTAGTAAATTCAGACAGTAACACAAAGACCTGGCGACCCAAGAGTCCTACTGGATATTGGGGAATAGCAAAAGAAATGGATTGTGAGTGGAATAACCAAACTGATTTGTGCTGGCATAGCAGTCCTGGAGCTAACCCCTCCCAATCTATAAAAGACTTAAAATATTATTGGGAGCAACCAGAAAACACAGAAAACAGATGGAAAGCCCCTGATGGAATATATTGGATTTGTGGGCAACGAGCATACAGTGAACTACCCCGAAAGTGGGAAGGAACTTGTACCTTAGGAGTTCTATGACCGTCCTTCTTTGTCATACCAAGGTCTAAGGGCAATATACTAGGAACACCACTTTATGAAACCTTAGAAAGAGAAAAAAGAGAATTAAATCTCGACTTTCCAATGGCGGGAGGAAACCAAAAATGGAAAGATGAAGAATGGCCTGCAGAAAGAATTATAGCACACTATGAACCTGCAACTTGGGCTCAGGATGGGTTTTGGGGATATAGAACTCCAATTTACCTGTTAAATTGGTTGATAAGGCTCCAGGCAGTAGTGGAAGTCGTCTCAAACCATACAGCAGGCACTTTAAAGTTGTTGGCCAAACAGCATTCACAAACGTGAGCATTTGTATTTCAGAAGAGAATTGCCCTAGATTATCTGCTGGCAGAAGAAGGAGGAGTTTGTGGGAGGTTTAATGAATCTGAGTGTTGTGTGGAAACAGATGACCACGGGGAAGCCATCACAAAACTTGCTGAGGAAATTAAAAGAGGGGCACATGTACCAGTTCAAAAACAGAATTCTACCCTGAAAGCTGATTGGTGGGATATTGTTTTGGAGGGTGTGTGGTGGAAAAAATTGGGATTCATGCTATTATGTTCTCTTTTAGGACTATTGTTTCTGCCTTTCATGATAGCCCATCTAATTAGGGTAATCCACTCAATAATTCCAGGAATGCAATTTACAGCCATGCCCATGGATCCAGAATCAACAGCAAAAAAGAAACTGAATTTCTTGATGGTACTAAAAGCACGATCCACTCACACTCGAGAGAGAATGAGAAAATGGTGATTGAATGCAAAGAGAATACCCTGGCATTGTTGGAGTCAGTAAGTCAGGAGTCTCTCTGAATCCTTCAGGGAGAGATCAGAATGCAGGGATTGAGTTGAAACCTTTAGATAGATTGAAGTATATTAGGCCTCTCACCTATAAGGCAGAGGTGAAGATTTACATTGTAACATAAGTGAGAGAAAATGAGTAAGTAAATGGAATAAGTTTTAAGTGCTTTTAGTAAGCAAAAGGTCTTAGATGCCTGAGAAGTAGTACATGATCTAGTGAAGGTTGAAAAACATGCTAGTGTTTTCTTAGAGGCTCCAAGAATCTAGCTTGAGTCATAATAGAGTTAGAGTTAAGAATATTGCTTACATTTTTCAGTTAGAACAAGATAGGCCATGAACGTAGTCTATACGTAGCCTGGCGTGCTAAGAAACCAGAATTCTAATAGGTTAAGGAATAGTGGTCCGAGTTTGTGTCTTAGCTAGTTGGAAAGTTTCTATAAAAGAACATGCATCAGGGAGAGCTGGGGCTCTATGCCATGGCTTTATGCCATGTGCATTTTGCCATTGCATTTTGCCACTGCAGCTTTGCCATTGCTTTAGCCATTGCTTTGCCTTGCTTTATATTTGCTTTTGAGACTGATGTGCTTCTGCAATAAAAAACTTCACAGCAACTATTAGCAGCTTTGCTTTTACATAAAAGAAGAATAGGCCCGACAGTGTGGGTGCACAGGAGGCACCCGGAGGTCCTTCTGAAACCTCACATGGCATGAGAAATGTTAATAAAATGTGAGAAGGAGTGTGAAAATCTGAATGTAGCATGAGAAATATTAGAAAAATTGGAGGCTAGTATGAAGGAACATAGAGAATACCAAGCAACAACTTTTTAGAGCACAAATCAATATGATCAAAAAGAGAAATGAGGGAATTGTGATAAATGTGATTCGTGCTAATTAAATTGTAACTATAGTAGCAAAATTGTATTTAGATCAATAGAAGACAATTTTAACAGGGTGAGGGGGGAGATGGGTGAGACAGGACAAAGGACATCTTCCAGATGTTGGGAGTCGAAGAAGGATGTTGGAAGGGAATAGTAGAAGGACGTAGGTCTGATAAGCAGCATCCAGAAATAAAAGTTTCAACCTTGAAATGAGTCAAATTGGGATGATTCCAGGCATGGGACTTAATTTTATTGTGGGAACTTATGCTTAGTTTTATAACCCAAGCTTAGTGCGCTTGTGCTACCTGCAAGGTTACACAGCAGACACTGATGAAGATGATGAGCCTTCATCGGAAATAAGACCCTCAAAAGGATGAGAGACCCCTAACCATTAGTAGAGCATGCACCAAACAACATAGTGATGTAGATTTTAGGAATAGAAACTAGGAGGAGTTTTCTAGAAACTTCTGTAGCCTACAGTATATAAGTGGGATTGTTAGCCTGGATGCTTTGGTAGGAGAGGAAGGACGAGCCCCTCCCTGTACCCCCAGTCGGTTTTGCTTATGCTTTATAGCAACCTCAATTATACTAAATTACTTACTCTTAAATTTTACATGTCCTGAAATATGTGTGTTCTTTACTTTGATTCTATTCATCTCAAATACTTTGATTGTATAAATTTATAAAAATTACTATCAAAAATCTGCTGCTAAATTTAATCTTGTTGTTTGATAAATTGCATAAATAGAATAACATTCATAGCCCTTCCTTCCTTCCTTCCTTCCTTCCTTCCTTCCTTCCTTCCTTCCTTCCTTCCTTCCTTCCTTCCTTCCTTCCTTCCTTCCTTCCTTCCTTCCTTCCTTCCTTCCTTCCTTCCTTCCTTCCTTCCTTCCTTCCTTCCTTCCTTCCTTCCTTCCTTCCTTCCTTCCTTCCTTCCTTCCTTCCTTCTGTGATAAATGTGATTCGTGCTAATTAAGTTGTAACTATATTAACAAAACTGTATTTAGATCAATAGAAGACAATTGTTACAGAGTGAAAGGGGGGGAGATGGGTGAGACAGGATAAAAGACATCTTCCAGATGTTGGGAGTCGAAGAAGGAGGTTAGAAGAAAGTCAGATAAGAATAAAAGAAGGACGTAGGTCTGATAAGCAGCATCTAGAAATACAGCTTCAACCTTGAAGCTGTCAAAAATGGAATGATTCCAAGCATGGGACTTAATTAGAGTCATGTTATGGAAAACATCTGCTCAGTCACACAGGGCGCCTGCGCTACCTGCAGGTCACACCTCGGTCACTGATGAAGATGATGAGCCTTCATCGGAAATAAGACCCTCAAAAGGATAAGAGACCCCCTAACCCATTAGTAGAGCATGCGCCGTGCAGGATAGTTACGTAGATTTTAGGAATAGAAACTAGGAGGAGTTTTCTAGAAACTTCTGTAGCCTACAGTATATAAGTGGGATTGTTAGCCTGGGTGCTTTGGTACGTGAGGAATGGGAGCCACTCCCCGTACCCCCGGGCCAAGCGGGCCCCTCCCCGGTCGGTTTTGCTTATGCTTTATACGAACCTCAATTATACTAAATTACTTACTGCCAAATTTTGTATATTCTTAAATATATGCACTTTGATTGTTTCATCTCCAATACTTTAATTGTCATCTCCAATACTTTGATTGTATTCATTTTGTTACTATTAAAAGCTTACTATTAAATTTAATCTTGTTGCTTGATAAATTGGAAAAAATAGAACATCATTCATAACACTTCCTTCCTTCCTTCCTTCCTTCCTTCCTTCCTTCCTTCCTTCCTTCCTTCCTTCCTTCCTTCCTTCCTTCCTTCCTTCCTTCCTTCCTTCCTTCCTTCCTTCCTTCCTTCCTTCCTTCCTTCCTTCCTTCCTTCCTTCCTTCCTTCCTTCCTTCCTTCCTTCCTTCCTTCCTTCCTTCCTTCCTTCCTTCCTTCCTTCCTTCCTTCCTTCCTTCCTTCCTTCCTTCCTTCCTTCCTTCCTTCCTTCCTTCCTTCCTTCCTTCCTTCCTTCCTTCCTTCCTTCCTTCCTTCCTTCCTTCCTTCCTTCCTTCCTCCCTCCCTCCCTCCCTCCCTCCCTTCCTCCCTTCCTTCCTCCTACCAAATGATCCTCCATCACTGACCAGGATCCCCAAAAAATGCTCCCAGCTGCAAAGCTGACACAGCTCCAGGAGCCTTTGGACACCTCTCCCAGGGATGCACAGCCTCACCTTGCTGGGCTGTCTGTGCAGGGCCGGGCCCTGGACTCCATGATCGCACCGGGTCCCTCCCAGCTCAGCCCCTCCCGCAATTCTCACCCTTTGGCTCAGCCTTTGTGTCCTTGAGAGGAGCTGGCAGAGCTGTTGGGGCCGGGCCAGGAGCAGGGCACCCCAACATTCCCCTCTCTGGGACACGGCAGCTGTGGCAGCCCCAGCGTTCCCCTGTCTGTGACACCACAGCCCTGGCAGCCCCAACCTTCCATCCCTGGAGACGCTCCATGGCAGCTTCCAGTCAACGCAAGGCACCGGCCACGGAGCACCCCCAGCCTGGCCTGATGGGGATTCCTCTGCACACAGCTCGGGCAAGGCCCCCCTGGACACCTTCACTGTGCCACACACAAGTGTCACACACAGCTACAGAACTCTGCCCACAGCTGCCACGAGGAGGTGATTACGAATATTAAGATAAAATTTAAAATTATAAACCGTAATAATCAAACCCATCCAAAAAACCAAACAAGTCCAACAAGAACAACAAAAACAAAACCAAAAACCATTAGAGAAGGAGAACATCTGTCCCCAATAGACCCGTTCCATCCTTCACTCCGTACACCTGCACACACACAGGTGCTGAGACTGCAAAAAAAGAGAATTCCTTGAGTACATTTGCAGGAAAAGCAGGTTTAGGACAGGCTCTCAGTTCCGACTGTTCTCAGCAGATTGAAAATGGCCCCTTTGGCACCTGCAGATCTCTTGCAAATGGCAAGTGCCACACCCTCAGCCCGTGGGGGAGAAAAGGGCTCTGAATTGCCCCCCCTGGCATGTAAACCCTGTTCCCAGGCTGCTGCACAAACAGGATTCTTCTGGATGAATCCAGAAAGCTGAGGGTCTGCTCTGGCTCCTCCATGTCCTAAAGCTGCCTGACAGAAGAAATTTAGGGTGGGCTCCAGCAGCACAATCCCTGCTGGCCCCGGGCACAGTGCCAGGAAGGTCTCTGCGTGCCCAGCCTTTGCTCCAGCCAAGAAAAGCTCCCGGCACAGGCTCACCTTTCCTGCTCAGCCACAACCCCCGAGGGCCCCAGCAGCAGGAAACTGACGGCTCTGGGCGGCACCGACGCTGGCAAACGCCAGACCTGGGCACTGCCAGCGTCAACAATCTGCTGCATCTGCAGTGCTGGCACCCACAAATCACCAGATCTGAGCAGTGCTGGTGCCGGAACCGGGGAATTGCCGAGTTTTGGCTTTCTGTGCATGCAAATTGCTGGACTTGGGATGTGCCAGGGTTGGGATGAATAATGACTGGACAGGAAAGTCTCACAGATGTGTATGTATGTGACAAATGTGATTCGTGCTAACTAAATTGTAACTATATTAGCAAAATTGTATTCATATCAATAGAAAATAATTGTTACAAAGCCAAAAAAAAGAAATGTGAGACAAATATGAGACAAATCTCCAGATGTTGAAACGGAATAGTAGAAGGGCGTAGTCTGACAAGCAGCATCTAGAAATAGAAAGTTTTGACCTTGAAATGGGCCAAAATAGGATGATTCCAGGCATGGGACACAATTAAAGTCTTGCTATGGAAAACATCTGCTCAGTCACACAGGGCGCCTGCGCTACCTGCAGGTCTCACCTTGGTCACTGAGGAAGACAATGAGCCTTCATTGGAAATAAGACCCTCAAAAGGATGAGAGACCCCCTAACCCATTAGTAGAGCACGTGCTGTACACATAGTGATGTAGATTTTAGGAATAGAAACTAGGAGGAGTTTTCTAGGCTCTTCTGCATTAATATGTATTAACATATAGTAGATAAGTGGGATTTTTGGCCTTGATTGTTCAGTACGTGAGGAAGGGCGAGCCCCTCCCTGTACCCCCAGTTGGTTTTGCTTATGCTTTATAAGAACCTCAATTATACTAAATTACTAACTGCCAAATTTTGTATATATTCAAATATACATATCCAATATATTTTGATTGTATTCATTTATATACAATTGTTGCTATTAAAAAAATTGCTGCAAAAATTAACCTTGTTGTCCGATAAATTGTACAAATAGAACGACATTCATGACAGATAGAAGCATTTCCAGAGTGATCTTGATGCTGAATGTCTCCTTAGGAGCTCTGGGCACAGAGAAGAATGAGCCCCTTGCTGGCTGGCCCTGTTTGGACAACCTGCTCCTCACCCCCATCATAACTGTGTCATGATATCGCCCACCTTTGACTGACAACCCAAAATAGAAAAAAAACCTCATAAATTTATTTTTCAATTAAAAATGTTCTTAAATATTAAAATACAACTATATTTTTCTTATTTATAAAATTACTGTTCTATATTTTTATAACCAAATTTTTATATTTATAATAAAACTCTATTCATTATTAGCAACCAAAAAAATTATTGGCCAATGGTTCTAAGTAACACAATTTCCTTCATTAATTAAATAAGCTTTATTGATTATTTATTTCTCCCTCTTTTTGATAATTTGTAATATTTGTAGTCATTTGATCAACTTTATTATCATCTTTTTCTCCGACAGGATCCAGGGGGACACTTCGGGTCCAGGGAGACATTTCTGGGGCACATTCGTGGCAATTTTGGGTCTGGGGAAAGAATTTAGAAGGAAGTTGAGGACGGGAGGACACTTGGGAACATCGAGTGGGCATTAACAGAGAACTTAGAGATCCTGAGGGAAAGTCTGGGCTTCGGATGTTACCTGGCTGTTTCAGGGAGGCCTTGGCGGTCAGGGAGGGGAATCTGGGGCCATTCGGGGTCCGGACGGGCACTCGGGGGCTCTAAGGGGGCTCTCTGGGGCGCGGGGTATTATGGGAGTTGTAGTCGCGGGTATAATAAGGTTTAATGGAGCCGTGGAGCATCACGGGAGTTGTAGGCACAGCTGCAGTGTGTCTTTGAGGGGCGCGGGGCACGATGGGAGATGAAGTCATGGTTAGAATGGCGTTTTACCGGGACAGCGGAGCATTATGGGATCTGTAGTCCCGGAAGTGGTTCTTATGGCTAGTTTGGGGGTCTGGGAAGGCACTTGAGAAACACGTTTGCCTCTGAGTGGCAGCTTCAGCTCCTCAGGGGGGAACGTATACGAGTCAGGAGGACTTGAGGGGAGCCTGGGGAGCTCTAACCAGACTCTTTAGGGCACCGGGCAAGGCAGGAGTTTTCGGCACGGGACTGGGTTATGAGGTGCTTTGAGCTCGCTGGGGAGGGCAGGAGACGAATTCCCAGAAATAGCTGTAAGGGGAATCTATGGGGTTGGGAGCATTCAGGGGATCTGGGGACGTCTTTGGGTGGTCAAGAATGGGCCCTGAGGGGGCAATTACAGATCCTGGAGGGTCCGGGGGCACGTATGGGGCAGATGGGGAGTGGATACCGGGAGGGTTCTCTGGAGCGTGGGGCATGATGGGCATTGTAGTCTTAGCTCCAATAGGGCTCTATGGGGCCGCGGGGCATGATGGGAGTTAGAGGCAGAAAGGAAAGGTGGCGCCGACTGCAGGCACCGCCCCCGAAGCTCCGATCCCTGGAACTGAACCTCCTTGGTGGGACCTTGGGCTGGCACACATCTGAGGAGTGTGTCTGTTTTCAGTGGGGGAAATTAGGAGTTTTAGATTGCTTCAAAACTAAAAACAAAAAGGAAAAACCCTCTTTGCCTGAGTGCAGCCAGTTCTCCAAACAAAGCAGGTCCCAGGTGAGTGAGGACAGACAGGATGGGCTTGGGCAATGTGGAGCAAGGTTGTCCACACTGGGTCAGACCTCAAGGCACAGCTTCTCTGAGCAGGCCAGACCTCCTGGGGAGAGACCCTGGATCAATATCAACCACAAAATGCTGCAATCACCTCTGCTCTAAAGAGAACCGTGATAAAATACATCCTTTAAAATACAATGTGTATTTCTAAGAATCTCTTTAAAATATTTCTCCATAACTGGAGTAGGAAACCTTCCTAATGAGCTGATCTAGACCAGATGGAAATCAAGGCAGAGGCATGGTTTGTTAGGAAACCTCTCAAGAATTCAGTCAGAATTGAACTCCAAATTTTCCTAACGTTTTAATGGTTCCCACTGAGGGACACAACTGAAAAAGTGTCCCCAGGTTCCAGTTAGACTAGACAAGTGGAGAGAGTGATGAAAAGTGGGGACAAAGAGAAGCCAAGTGTTGGTGCTGTTATGAATGATGTTCTATTTTTCCAATTTATCAAGCAACAAGATTAAATTTAATAGTAAATTTTTAATAGCAACAAAATGACTACAATCAAAGTGCATCTATTTAAGAATATACAAAATTTGGCAGTAAGTAATTTAGTATAATTGAGGTTCGTATAAAGCATAAGCAAAACTGACCAGGAATACGGGGAGTGGCTCCCATTCCTCACGTACCAAAGCATCCAGGCTAACAATCCCACTTATATACTGTAGGCTACAGACGTTTCTAGAAAACTCCTCCTAGTTTCTATTCCTAAAATCTACGTCACTATGTTTTTTGGTGCATGCTCTACTAATGGGTTAGGGGGTCTCTCATCCTTTTGAGGGTCTTATTTCCGATGAAGGCTCATTGTCTTCCTCAGTGACCGAGGTGTGACCTGCAGGTAGCACAGGTGCACTATGTGACTGAGCAGATGTTTTCCATAACAAGACTTTAATTGAGTCCCATGCCTGGAATCATCCTATTTTGGCCCATTTCAAGGTCAAAACTTTCTATTTCTACATGCTGCTTGTCAGACCTACGTCCTTCTACTATTCTTGTTTGACTTTCTTCCAACCTCCTTCTTCGACTCCCAACATCTGGAAGATGTCCTTTGTCCTGTCTCAGCCATCTCCCCCCTCACTCTGTAACAATTGTCTTCTATTGATCTAAATACAATTTTGCTAAAATAGTAATAATTTAATTAGCATGAATCACATTTATCACACCTTAATTTTCTCTTTATGTAAAAAAATCCATACATTCTTGGCAACCAAAAATTATTTTGGCCATTGGTTCTAAGTAACACAATTCCCTTCATTAATAAGTGACCACTATTGGCTATGGATTTCTCCAGCTTTATGATTATTAGTCCTATTTTAGTACCATTGTCATCTTTTTAATCATTTTCTCAGTCCGCATAAAAGGGACCCATTTGGGGTTCATGGAGACATTTCTGGGGTACATTTGAGGCAGTTTTGGGTCTGGAGAGGGAATTTAGACAGAACCTCAGAGTCTGGAGGAAACTTGGGGGACCTGAGATGACACTAGGAGGGCACTGAGAGATTGTGATGGACACTTAGGGGTCCAGGGGAGCTCTTGGTGGTTCAGGAGGGCTCTTGGGAGTCAGGGAGGAGAATTTGGAGCCATTCGGGGTCCGGGCCGGGATTTGGGGGGCTCCAACGGGGCTCTCCGTGGCGTGGGGGATGATGGGAGTTGTAGGCGCAGGTATAATAGAGTTTAATAGAGCCGTGGAGCATCATGGGAGTTGTAGGTGCAGCTACAATGTCTCTCGGTGGGGCGCGGGTCATTATGGGAGATGAAGTCACAGCTGGAATTACACTCTATGGGAACTGCGAAGCATCATGGGAGCTGTAGTCCCGGAAGTGGCTCTGACAAAGAAAGAAAACTCCTCTTTCCCAGACCTGGGGAAGGACCCTGGATCAACATCTAGCACATAATGCTGCAATCACCTCTGCTATAAAAAGAACAGTAATAAAATACACCCTTGAAAACAGGAATGGATATTTCTAAGAAACTCTTTCAGATATTTCTCCATATCTGTAGTTGAAAACCTTCCTAAAATGAACTGCTCCAGAGCAGAGGGAAATCAAGGCAGAGCCATGGTTTGTCAGGACTTGCTTGATCCCAATCAGCCCCGTGGTGCATTTGGTGCTGCCAAGGAGCTCCAAATAATATTTTGGAAATATTGGCTCTCTCTCTGCAGTGCTGCCTTTGCCAGGAGCCCGGCCCAGCTCAGCAGCACAGACACAGCACAAGGACTTTAATGACCCTCTCAGGGTTGGGGCTGAGTCCCTGAACACCAGTCCCTGAGAGGGAGTTGAAGAAACCTCTCAAGAATTCAAAGTCAGACTCAAACTCCAAAGTTTCTCTTACTTTTAGTAAGTCCCACTGATAAACATGAAAGGGAAAGGGTTGAATTAGAGCAGAAAATTGATGGCAGTGGTGTCAGGTAGGAAAAAATAGGGGAAAGGAGGAAAAGAAACCTCTGAAGAATTCAAAGTCAGATTCAAAGTCCAAAGTTTCCTGAAGTTCTAATGGCTCTCACTGAGAGACATGACTGAAAATGTGTCCCTGGTTGCAGATTTATTGTTTTTACATTATATTTTTTAAGTGTAGGTTTATTGTTTTTATGACATATTTTTTAAGTGTGTGCTTATTGTTTTTCTGTTACAATTTTTGGAGGGGATTATTTCTTTTTTCCACATGAAGCAGAGAGACAGGACTTCTGAGTTTCTTTAGAAAGTGTGATTTATTTTTTTTATTTTCTATCCAGGCTGAAAGTGTAAGTTTGTCTTACAGATGTTCAGAGCATGGCTAAGAAGTCACAACACTTATGGTACAAGGTCTTTTTAGGATTTATTAACCAATAAAACACTGTTAACAGAGATATTTATGGTTCTAATTCAATACTAAGATATTTTGTCTTACTGACTCATATTACAGTGTGAAATTTCTTAGCCAATTATATCCTGACACACAAACTTACATTGCTACACTCTAAAACTTCTTGTTCCCTTTGTAAGTACCTTTATTTCTTCTATATCTTAAATTCTAAAGCTAAACCTATCTCAACTGTTTTTAGTTCTAAGCTTTGCCTTACAGACCCTTGCATTTTGAATTCTAACACAGCAATGAATTGACTTTGCTCTGGATGTTGCCTGCAGCCTCCATCAGCTCCAGCTGGGCTTTGCCTTTCCTAAACACATGAACACACACTCAGGGCAGATTTCTGAATTCCTCCTCTGTACCTTGTCCTCACTTCCACCTCCTGGTCGTTGTGCTGTGGCTCATGCCTGTCATTTGTCCCTGAGGCAGCACAGCCCCCCTGGCCAGCACAGGCCCCACATCCCCTCATCAGACACGGCACAGCACAGGGAGTGTTTTGGGTGGGCAAATGTTCCCCACCAGAGTGTCCACTCCACACCTCAGTGTCCAGTCCCAGCACCCACATCCCGTGCCAGGGTTCACAGAGAGCCCTGCTCTGGGCTCTGCCAAGGGCTGGGTGAGGAGGGAGCCCGGGCAGGGCTGATGCTGCCCCTAGAGCAGTGCTGAAATGGGCAGGAGGAAGGAGGTGAGCACAGAACAAATAGACCAAGAAACTGGGGTGAGTGCCCAGGTGTGGAAGTGACTGATGGAAGAGGCTGGAGGGATGCTCAAAGCCCTGGGGCACCTTCTCACACTGGCCATGCCACCAAGGCCACAGACCAAGCTCCTCAGTGCTGCCCCTGCCTGTCTGAGATCCCTGCCAGGGGACTGGCACAGCAGCACACACCTGCTGGAACGTGTCCTGGCCCTGCAGAGTCACACAGCTCAGCTGACACGAGTGGGTTTTATCTCCTGGTCACTTCCCAGTCTATCCCAGCTTCTGCCCAGCTCTGCCCACCCCCCTGCACTCACCCCAGCCCAGATCAGCCCAGCCCAGCCCATTCTGGGTGAGCCCCATGGCAGTGCCTGCTCTGGGGTGCTCCAGCACTGGGGGCACTCACCCCACAGCCCTGACCCCCTTGAAGGGCTCAGCAGCTGCTGAGGGGCAGAGAGGGAGCTCAGCCTCCACATCAGCCCCAGGGCTGGAGCTCCCCATGGCAGGGGAAATGGAGCTCAGGGACAGTGCAGAACTGCTGGTCCTGGCTCCAGGAGATGCCCAGCACAGGCTGCCTCTGCCTGCTCGGTGCCAGCCCCTGTCTCTCCCCAGGCCAGCAGAGCAGCCCTGGGCAGGGGACAGAGGGGCCTGGCCAGAGCTGATGCCTGCAGCAGCAGCAGCTTCCTCTGCATTCCTCCCTGCAGGCACAGAAACGCTCCCTTGCTCCTCTCCCTGCACATCCCTTTCCCCAGCTGAGCGTGTCCTGCCTGGCCGGGCTGGCTTGTCCTGCTGGCCCAGCCCCTGCTCCCCACAGGGCCCTGAGCTGGCCCTGCTGCTCGGGACACACCAGGTTCTGCTGCTGTCCATGGCCGGGGCTGCAGGGAAGCAGCAGCTCCAGGGGGAAGGTTGCAGAAAGGCTCTGGGCAGGGAGGCTGAAAGGGGCACCCCAGGGTCTGCAAGGTCTCTGTGTGGGAGCTGAGCTTGTGACCCCTTGAGCTCTCCCAAGAGCTGGGGCTGTACCTGCAGCTCCAGAGGAGATGTGACAGATGAGAGCAGAGATAAACAATTCCTGCTGCATTTTTTATTGTGTTTGCTTATGCAGGTGAGCTGGATCCTCATGTAGAAGAAGTGTTTTGTGTCAGATAACACTGCTAGAGTGAGAAGAATAATATTTTTTAGCTGAAAATAATATTTAATTCATAATACACAATGAGAAGTAAAAGACATATGATCAGAAGAGCATCTGAGTTTTTCAGAGGATGAGACACTCATTGATGTTCCAGTAGTCAAACCTGTTCAAATACTTTCCTCAGGGCTTCCTTGAGATGAGAGCTGACCACCAGAGGCCAAGGCCAGCCAGAGCTTTCCTGTCCTGGCAGCTTTTGTCTGGGAGACCCCTTGCATATAGGGAATTTTTCAGGGGGAGTATCAGTTTTGGCTGTGGGCATCTGGCAGGACAGATGGTTCTTTTCCATAGGAAGAAAAGCACAGGGCCCCAATTCTCCAGGGGCTGATGAGAAGCAGCCCTCAACATTCCAAATTCAGATGGTCCAGTCAGGTGGGCCCTGGGAAGTGAAACCAGCCAGATCAGTTCCATCTCCCCTTGGTTCCACGAGGCCCCAGAGTGTCACAATGTTCTCCTTGTTTCTGCAGGGTCACAATGGCCCCTTGCTGCCATCAGGCCCTGCAGGGTCACAATGGCCCTTTGGTTCCCCACAGTGTCACAATGGTCTCCATGATTCCATGGGGCCTTGCAATGCCACAATGGTCTCCATGGATCCACGGTGCCCTGCAGGATCACAACGGCCCTTGGGCTGCACCAGGCCCTGGAATGCAACAATGGCCTCTTGGTTCCACAAAGCCCTGCTGCTCCACACCGGCCCCTTGGCACCATGCGGCCCAGCAGGGCCACAGTGATGTCCTTGGTTCCATGGGCTCCCCACAGTGTCACAATGGTCTCCACAGGAAGGAAACCACAGATCCCCAGTGTTTCAGGGGCTGATTAACTGCAGTCACCAGTAGCCAAGGCCAGAATGACCTGTCTTTCCTGGCAGGCTTGTCTGGGAGCAACTCTTGGATATTCGGAATTTTCAATGTTGAATCCCAATTTCAGCTTTTTTTGCCTGGTTCAGAAGGCCAGTTCTTTTCCATACAAAAGGAAAGCATGCAGCCCCAGTATTTGGAAGGCAGATGAGAGCTGGCCCTCAGGAGGCCAAGGCCAGTCAGACCTATCTCTAATTGCAGCTTTCATGTAGGAGCAATCTTTGGATATAGGACTTTTGGAGATGAAATCCCAATTTTGGCCATGGGTGCCTGGAGAAGGAGGATGGCTCTTTTCAACTGGAAGGAAAGCACAGAGCCCCAGTGTTTCAGGGGTAGATGAGCAGCAGCCACCAGAGGCCAAGACCAGCCAGACTCATCTGTCCTGGCAGCTTCTGTCTGGGACCAATCCTTGGATACACAGAATTTTGGAGGCAGAATCCCAATAACAACCATGAGCACCTGGAGAAGGATGGTTCTTTATATAGGAAGGAAGCACAGAGCCCTAATGTCACAGGGCAGATTAGAGATGACCACCAGAGGTCAAGGCCAGCCTGAGCTGCATGTTCTGAATGCTTCTGTCTTGGTGAAAACCTTGAATATAGGGAATTTAGGAGGAGAAATACCAATTTTGGCCATGGGTGCTTGTGCAGGAGGCATGGTTCTTTTCCATAGAAAGGAAAGTAGTGAGCCCCAGGGTTTGAAGGCAGGTGGGAGCCGGCCCTCAGGAAGACAATGGCAGCCATGCTTGTTGTTAATGGCAGCTTTTGTCTGGGAGCAATCCCTGAATAATTGCAAGTTTTGGAAGCAGAATCCTGTTTCAACCATGGGTGCCTGGATAAGAAGGGCAGTTCTTTTCACTTTGAAGGAAAGCCCAGAGCCCCAGTGTTTCAGGGGCACATGAGAAGAGACCCTCAACATGCCAAGGGCAGTTGGACCAGTCAGGCCAAGCCAACCAGTTCTGTTTCCTGTTCCCTTGTTTTCATGGGGCCCTGCAGTGTCACAATGGTTGTGTCATATTGGATCCTTGGTTCCATGAGGCCTTGCAGTGTCACAATGGGCTTTTGTTTCCCTGGGCCTCCTTAATGTCACAATTGTCCTTTGTTTCCATGATCCCTTGCAGAGTCACAGGGGTCTCCTTGGTGCCACAGTATCCCAATGGACCCTTGGTTCTGTGGGGACTCACAATGGCAGAAGGGTCTCCTTGGTTCCACAAGGTCCTGCAGAGCCCCTTGATTCAACGAGGCCTCAAAGTGTCACCATGGGCTCCAGGATTCCATGAGGCCCCAGAGTGTCACAATGGACCTTTGTTTCCATGGGGTCCAGCACTGTTCCATGAATCCTTAGTTCCATGGAGCCCTGTAGTGTCACAATGGACTCCTTGGTTCCATGGGGCCACAAAGTGTCACAGTGGCCTCTTGGTTCAGTGAGGCCTGTGATGCCTTAAGATTTTAGCCTTTATATTTTTCAAATCCTCTACTGCATTTGGGCATAACTCTAAACTCCATATATAGTGTTAGGAAATTGTCTTCACATTTTGGTCAGACAAAACAATTCCTCTAGGACTGAAATTCAAGGACACTCTACAGCCTCAGTCTCCAACAAATATAATCAAAAGTGAACTGGGGGGAGCAAACTGGGGGAATATGGCTTCATTACCTGAAGCTGTAATTGGAGGATTAATCCCTGATATGTAAATTGACCAAACTTAAATCTGTCTGAAAAACTTGTTACCACTGTCCATCTTGGATGCAGCCTCTGGGAGGCTTTTGACTGCCCAAGGTGTATCTACTGAAGGCCTGGAATAAATACCCACTTTATTCTCTTAACCTTGTCTAGCCTCTGTTCTAGGTAGCCACTCCAAGGCATCACCTGTAGTGCCACAATAGTCTCCATGATCCCATAAGGCCCTGTAGTGTCAAAACAGACCATTGATTCCATAAGACCCCACAGTGCCACAACAGACCACTGGTTTCGCTGAGCCCCACAGTGTCAATATGGTTCCCGCGGTTCCAAAATGCCCTGAAATGCCACAATGGCCCTTTGGTTTCAAAAAGTCTCAAATTGTAAAACTGGCCTCCATGGTTTCATGAGGCCCTGCTGTGTCACAATGGCCTCCTTGGTTCCATGATGCCCTGTACTGTAACAAAGGTCTCCTTGGTTCCATGATTTCAGAATGGCCTCTTTGTCCCATGGAGCCCCACACTGTCACTGTGGTCCCCTTGATTCCATGAGGCCCTGCCGTGCTACAATGGCCCCCATGGCTACAATGGTCTCCAGTGAGACTCTCTACAACCACCTGAACAGAGGCTGTAGTCAGGTGGGGTTCAATCTCTTCTCCCAGGCAACGACTGACAGAATGAGAGGACACAGTCACAAGATGAGCCACAGGTAGTTTAGGTTTGACATCAGGAAAAAAATCTTCATGGAAAGAGTGATTGAGCACTGGAGTCTTCTGCCCTGGGAGGTGGTGTACTCACTCTCCCTGGCAGCATTTAAAAAATGACTAGACGTAGCACTCAGACCCATGGTTTAGTTGATGAGGTGAACTTAGGTCACAGGTTGGACTTGGTGATCTCAAAGCTCTTTTCCAACCTTGTTAATTCTGTGATTCTATGTCATAATGGTCTCCATTGTTCCATGAGGGCCTGCAATGTCACAATGGACATTTGGTTCCATGAATCCCCACAACATAACAATGGACCCTTGGTTCCATGAGGTTCCTCAGTGTCACAATGGTCTCCTTGGATCCACAGTGTCACAATGGCCCCATGGTCACAATGGACTTCTGGTTCCATGAGCTTTCATAGTCTCAGCAACAGTTCTGCAATGTCACCATGAACCCTTTGTTCCACAGGTTCTGTAGTATAACATGGTCACCTTGATTCCATGAGGTTCCACAGTGTCACATTGGACTCCTTGGTTCAGTGAGGCCCTGCAGTGTCACAGTGCACCCATGGTTGCAGGAGGTTCCACAGTGTCACCATGGCCTCCTTGGATCTGCAGTATAACAATGCACCATTGGTTCCATATGGCCCTACAGTGTCACAAGGGACCATAGGTTCCATGTGGCCCCACTCTGTCAAAATGGATTTTGAATCCCTGAGCTCCCACAGTACCAAAAGTCCCCTTTGTACCTGCACGTTCCATAGTGTCACAGTTGACACCTTGGTTCTGTGAGGCCCTGCTGTCACCAAATCTCCAAAATATCAGAATAAGACTCCTTAACACTAATTTGGCGTTAATAAGGGCATCATTTTTTCAGGCCTCAGGTCCAATGTGGGATAACTCCTAACCATACGTGGACACGTTATTCTACAAGTCTGGTTTTTATATTGAATCACTACATGTGTATTACAATTTACCCATTTCCATTAAACCCACTCCAAGTTTCCTCATTCAATCTTTGTTTCTTCTGTCACTGCACCCTTGAGCCAGATGTCTTCTTCCTCTCTTCCAACTGTCCCTGCTGAGAAAGCAGCTCCTCAATGCCTTGATCCTATGCTAAAATTCAAAGGCACAGGAAAAACTGAATGAACTCTTTTGGTGTCAAGGCCAAGGCTCTGTGTGTCCAGGCAGAGGCAGGCAGGAGGCAGAGCTGTCAGCAAAGGAAGGGGCCAGCGAGGTGGGGCAGCCGGGGGATGACGACAGCCTGCAGGGACAGAGGCGCAGGGCATGGACACCGTAGGACAGCCTGGGCTGCAGAGGGCACAGGGATGGGCAGCAGCTGAAAGGCCCTGACACAGCCAACTCCTGCAGCACTTGGGCCATGCACGCTGGCCCTGGGCCTGAGGCCAGCAGGGGACAAGTGAGCCTTGCTGTGCTGGGGCCTCATTGCCTCCTTGTCCCTGCTCAGCAGCCTGGCAGGGGCCGCCCCATGGTGCTGCCCTTGGCATTGCACATGGCCAGAGCCCAGTGGCCCGGGAAGAGCCCTGAGCAATGAGGGAGGGACAGGATCTGCCTTGCCAGGGGCTGGGGCTCAGCCCTTGGCCCTTTGCATTCCTGAAACACATCCAGGTTTTCTCAGCATCACAGACACCTTTCCCTTGCTTGTCCCCCCCCCGTCATCACTGTCTCCAGTGTTTTGCTTTTACTGGAACCTGGGGACACTTTCCCAGTCATATGCCTCAGTGGGGACCATTAAAACTTCAAGAAACTTTGGAGTTTGAATATGTCATTGAGTTCTTGAGAAGTTTTCCTTCTGCTCCCTCGCAGGGACTGATGTCCAGGGACTCAGCACTGTTGGAAAATCCCAGCTCTACAGAGAGGGGGCAACTGAGAGGGGTTTTAAAAAGATTTTATTCCATTATCAGACTCCTTGAAAGGTGAAACATAAGAGAGGTAAATCTTAATGCCATTCTATCAAAAGCCAAGTTATTTCCTGGTTACAATATTTTATAAATGTTTTTCAGGCTATTACCTTTTTCCACACAATGGTGCTAATAATACTAATACCAATCACCTAATATTTTACTCCACATGGTCTTGACACAATGCATCATTCACAGTTCTAATTCTCCAAAATATCTGATCTTTTTGCAAGGCCATTGTTTGAAACTTGTTTCTAGTTCAGTCTCTCTCTCAGCAATGTCTTCTCTATTCCATGGCCTTTCTCAGTCAGCACATCTTATCTCAGAGTTTGCATCCAGATGTACCAGAGTGTGTGAGCTTTCAGTCAGGCTTTGAGAATCCTTTACAAATCCATTTCTCACAAATATCAATCACAGAATGCTGCAGTCACCTCTGCTCTAAAGAGGACAGTAATAAAATACACCCTTGAAAATTGGAATGGATATTTCTAAGAAGGTCTTTGACATGTTTCTCCAGAACTGGAGTTGAAAAACTTCCGAATGAACTGCACCAGGCCAGAGGGAAATCAAGGTAGAATCATTGTTTGCTAGGATATCTTGAAGAATTCGGTCAAAATTGAACTCCAAAGTTTCTGAGATTGCTCATGGGTCCTAGTGAGGGACACAACAGAGAAAGTGTCCCCAGGATCCAGTGTGAGCAGGAAATTGGAGGCAGAGATGACAGGTGGTGTGGGAAATGCAGGCACGGAGAGCTCTCAGGGCCTTGTGCATACAGGCTCAGAGATTGAGATGGATCCAAGGTTTGACCTAAAACCTTGGAGAAGGCTGGGGGAATCAGAGCATGAAAAGGAAAATTGATATAAAACAAGAATGTAAGTTTTTAGTTTAAGTAGAAATATATTTTAAGCAAACAAAAATATGCATTATGTAAGCAAATCAGTATGTTAAGTAAGATAATAAAAGATTTTAAAGCTTAGCAATAGAACCTGTTATAAAGTTAGTTAGAAGTTTAAGGTTTATCAGTGTAGGTTTGTGAAGTGTTCTAGGATTGGTTGAAAAATGATGCATTGCGGCAAAGGCATGAGAAGGAAAGCAATTAATGATTGGTGTAAAAGGATGCTGGCAAACTTCACAGAAGTATTTGATTGGCTCAAAAACTAACATAAGGCATTGTAACTAAGAATTAAGCAGCTTCTGATATGTCTCACTCTTCTATGAGACTGACGCCATGAGGCCATAAACCATCTTTTACAACGTCTCTCAGTTGCCTCATCTCTTGTAATATCAATCTCCCAAAACACAGTTTTTTGACATCAGACATGACTAATGAAATCAATAGGGACTTATGGACACCAGGTCTATTCCATTAAAGTCAATATGGATTTAGGGACACCTGGTTTATCCATTAAAATCAAGGGGGTTTTGAGGAAATTTGGCCATCAATTAGGGAAATTTGAGTAAATTTGGAGGAAATCTTGGGCTGAATTCTGGGAATTTCCACTCCAGGATTCCAGTGCCAGTACTCTGGATGTCCTGGATGAATTCCTGGAGGCCAATCCCCAGTCCCTGATCCTTCACCTGCTGTCCATGCTGGAGCTGTGCCTCCAGGTAAGCCCAAAAATGTCCATTTTCAGCCCGAAAGCTGGGAATTCCAAGCCCAAAATTGGAATTTTTGGCGCCAAAAATGTTGGAACATCAACTCTGCCCATTGAAGTCAAAAGAGATTGAAGGACACCAGGTCTACACCAGTGAAGTCAATAGGGATTTTAGGGACACCAGGTCTACCCATTGATAGGGCTGGATTGGGAAGAGTTACTGTTTAAACTGGGAGCACTGGGAAGGGCTAAGAGGGGACACTGGGGTGACTGGGAGCACTGAAGCAAAAGTGGGACCACTGGGAGGGATTTGTAGAGATAAATGGAGATAAACAGGACTCCAGGTGTAACTCATTGAAATGAACAGGAATTTAGGGACAGCGGGTCTAGCCTTTAAAAGTAATAAGGTTTAGGGGCACCAGGTCTACGCAATCAGAGCAATAAGGATGTTTGAGACACTCGTTTTTGGGGGCCCAGGGGTTTTTGGGGATCCAGGTGTCCAAGGGGTACCCAGGTGTATCCAGGTGATTTCTAGGGGTACTCAGGTGATTTTTGGGCATACGCAGGTGTACCCAGGTGATTGCTTGGCGGGATCCAGGTTATTTTGGGCAGCATCCAGGGGTACCCAGATAATTTTTGGGGATATTCAGGTTATTTTTGGGGCACCCAAGTGCCCTGACTCACCCTGACAGGCCAGGAGAAGATGATGGCCACTGTCCTCCCAGTCGACGTGGACACAGATGACCCTTGGCAGCTGCGGGGCTGTCACAGGGCACTCCAACATTCAGGGGGCACCCCAAAAGTCCAGGTGAGGACATCAGGGGTAGGAGGGAGCCCTGAGTTACCTCGGGAGAGGATGCAGATCAGGTACAGCCAAGTGCTTTGCTCCTTGGGGTTGGTGAAGATGGTATTCTGCAGCAGCCCCAGCTCTGGGGTGGGCAAAAGAGGCACCCCAAAATCTCAGGGGGACACCGGGGGAACTCCCAATATCTCAACAGGGGCACCCAGGTATCCAGGAGTTCGGGTCTACCCATTAAAATCATTGGGGATTTAGGGAAACCAGATCTACTCATTGAAGTCAATAGGGATTTAGGAACACCAGATCTACCCATTCAACACAACAGAACCAACCAGCTCCCACTTTAGGCGAGGGACGGGCTGGAAAATTTTGGGGATCTCGCAAAATTGTGGGAGATTGTCTGGGGAATCCCTCACCTTCCTTCAGCCTTCCAGGGGGCAGTGCCCTTGCCGTAGTTCCTGGTGGGCATCAGCAGCCACAGGCAGTGTTTCCAGGCTGAGAACTTGGAGAAGCTGCGGCTCAGCAAGGCCCTGGTGAAGTCCAGCTCGGCCTTGAGGTCCTGCCTGGCCACAAGTGCCTACCAGTGTTCCCAGGTGTGGACTGGGAAGGCACCAGTATAAACCAGTAAGCACTTGGAGCCACTCCCGAGCTCCTGAGGCCTGTGGCAGCAGCTCCCAGTATAAACCACTAAGGCCTCATGCACCCAAACCCATTCCCAGTGTGGTCCTGGGGCTCCCAGGTTTATACTGGGAGGGCACCAGTATAAACCAGTAAGCACTGGTAGCCACCTCTGAGCCCCTGAGCCCATTGCGGCAGCTCCCAGTAGAAACCAGTAAGCACAACCTGAAATCACTCCCAGTAGGTCCAAAGTCCCATTCCAGTATAAATCAGTAAGGCCAGCATCCCCAGAAGCTGCTCCCAGTGGAGTGCCAAGCATCCCTAAGCTCCCTCCCAGTATAACCCATTACACCCCATTTTAACCCAGTAAAATCCAGAATATCCCTGTAGAACCCAATATAAACCTCTACAATCCAGTCACTCCCAGGACCACATCCCAGTATAACCCAGTGACCCCCAGCACCGCATCCCAGTATTAACCAGTATAACTCACAGTTGGCCATCAGGTCCTCCAAGCCAGCAGGGGGCACTCACACACCCCACTCCCTTTCTCAGTAGAACCCAGTACAAATCAGTAACACCCCAGCACCCCATCCCAGTACAAACCAGTATAACCCAGTACAGCCAGTACACACAGTGCTAGGTCTTCCCGGACACTCACACACTCCCAGTATAACCCAGTATAACCCAGTGAGCCCAGCTCCATCCCAGCACCCCCTGGACCCCATCCCAGCACAAACCAGTACAAACCAAGACAAACCAGTACAACCCACTCACAGTTGCAGGGTTGGCCACCAGGAGGTGCTCGCACAGTGCCTGATCCTCCCAGCCAGCAGGGGGCGCTGTAGCGCGGCCCAGCACCCATCCCTGGTGGTGCCACACCCCGTAGGATTTGGGATTCAGCCCCAGGATCTGCCCTATGAACGACAGCTCCAACAGCACCCTGAAACCTGTATAAAACCAGTCCAGACCAGTATGGACCAGTATGGACCAGTATAAGTGGTAAAAACCAGTAAAAAACAGTAACCAACTGTGTAATGCAAACCAGTAGTAACCAGTACAAACCAGTATAGACAAGAATAAAACAGTATGGACCTCTACAAACAAGGAAAATGGGTAAAAATCAGTATAAACCAGTGAAAACCCTTGTCTGTGTCAGGAGCCAAGCTGGCTGGGCCCGGTAACAAACCCGCTGCCCAAAGTCAGTAGAAATGCTATGACCAATTTCAGAGACCTTAACACCCATCCCTTCACTCACCAAATGATTTGTAAAGACATGAGCACACATCTTTCCTCTCACATTGATATTTCCTGTGCTGGTGACAGTCTTTTAAGCCCACCCTTCAGCCTGACCTGTGTAAGGGTTGGTCTGAAGTTTCCCTCGATTTTGCCTCTCAACCATTGCAAGGAGACCTCGAGGACCCCCACCCAGGCTGACTCTGGACAATGGTTTCCTGGCCTGGCCACGATGGATGCTTGTCAGGTGACTGTGTGCTGGTGTATTGTGTTCACTGGACTGTGCTGTCATGGCACCAACCAGAGATTGTGTTGTACCAACTGGAGACTGCATGTACTGCCCAATCGCACTTGTCTCCTGCAGCACCACACAATGGTCCATAAATCTTCCCACCTCTTGGCCAGAGGCCACTTGCTTTGGAGAAGGACTATAAAAGAGTGACCCTCTGGAGCAGACCCTTGAGATCTCCCCATGGATGAAGACTCGTCCATTGGCTGGTCCATGGGGACATCCATCTCATCTGTTGGTAGCTATTTTCCCATCCCCTTCTTTTTCTCTCTCTATTCTTTGTTTCCTGTATCTCTCCCCTCTATCGCAACTGAGTTGTTGGCATTTAATAAAAATGCATTGCTGTTGTTGAATAAACTGATTTTGTCCATTGCTATTTGCCTGTTTGCACCTCTGAGATCAAACGAACCATCACGCCCCCCACTCTGTATTAATAGCGGATTGTGACAACCTCTCTGCTGTTGTAGTTCCATGCACAGAGGTTGTTGTCTCTCAGCCCTTCCATGGGCAGGCCGGTGTTCAGCCATCTCCAGGACAGCAGGGCCCCACCCCACGTCACTGTGCCCTGGGAAGACAAAAACCATCACTCCAAATGTCCTCCCCTCCTTCTTCCCAGGCATTTGGCCCTGGCAGTGGGGTTTGCTGCTGGGTGCCACAGGAAAAAGGAGACCACTGTGACACTGTGGGGCACATGGAACCAAACATCCTTTGTGACATTACAGAACCTCACAGAATCAAGAGTCCATGGTGACACAGCAATGCTTTGTGGAACCAAGGACTCCAAAGATCTCTAAGATTCCTTGAATATCTCTGCCCTGGGGAAGGGAAACCTCCTTGGGCTGGCACACACTAAAGGAAGGTGTCTATTTTCAATGGGGAAATTAAAGAGCTTTAGATTATTAAAAAAAAAAAAATTAGAAAAGGAAAATATCCTCTTTGGCTGTGTACAGCTAGATCTCCAAACAAAGCAGGTCCCAGGTGAGTGAGGACAGCCAGGATGGGGTTGGGCAATGTGCAGCAAGGTTGTTCAAACTAGGTCACACCTCAAGGCACAGCTTCTGTGAGCAGGTCAGACCTCCTGAGGAGAGACCCTGGATCAATATCAATCACAGAATGCTGCAATCACATCTGCTCTAAACAGAAATGCAATAAAATATACCCACTAAAATATTACTAAATATCTCCTAGAAGCTGTTTGAAGTGTTTCTCCATAACTATAGTAGGAAACATTTTTAATTAACTGCTCTAGACCAGAGGGAAATGAAGGCAGAGCCATGGTTTGTCAGGACTTGCTTGATCCCAATGAACTCCCTGGTGTCTTTGGTGCTGAGCCCTTGAACATCAGGGCCTGCGAGGAGATTATACAAATCTTTCCAGGAGTCCAAGTCAGAAGAAAAACCCAAAGTGTCTCAAAGCATTAATGGGTCCAACACAGGCTCCACATGGACTCCTTGGAGGAGAGAATTGGAGACCATGATTGCCCAAAACCCTCTCAAAGACTCAGAGAAGAAAGGAAAAGGAAAGTACCTTAAAAAAACTGAAGTACCTTGAAGCATTAATGAGCTCCACTGAGTGTTGTTACTGAGAAAGGCCCTCAAGAGACTAATTAAAGCAGATAATTGGAGGCCATGATTGCAGAAAGCTCTCACAGACTCCAAGGCAAAAGCAAAACCCAAAGTCCTCTGAAAAACCTGCAGTCCCTGGGAGCATGAACGAGACCCCAGGGCCATTCCTGACCGAGGCTCCCCAGGGACTCGTCCCAGCAGATCCCTGAGGCCACTGGGATGTGGGGGGATGCTGAGGGCAGGACAAGGGGTGACAGTGGCCAGCCTTGCTGGGGCTGTGCCAGGAGGCCCCAGTGGCTCAGGACAAGGTGTCTCCTCCCAGCCCTTGGTGGCACAGACCCTGCTGTGTCCCAGGGCACCAAGACTTGGCTTCTCTTTGTCCCCACCTGTCATCTCTGCCTCCAATTTCCTGCTCTAACGAACCTGGGGACACTTTCTCAGTCATATCCCTCAGTGGAGCCCATTAAAACTTTAGGAAATTTCGGAGTTTGATTGTGACTTGGAGTTCTTGAGAGGTTTCTTCAGCTCCCTCTCAGGGACTGATGTTCAGGGCCTCAGCACAAACCCCAAGAGGGTCATTAAAGTCCTTGTGCTGTGTCTGTGCTGATGAGCTGGGCTGGGCTCCTGGCTCAGAAGACGATCCTGGCAACCAAGGAGAGCTTCAAAAACACATTTCTCTTGATGAGCAGCTCTTCTCCCAGCCCAGCAGGGCTGGGGCACTGCCTGCAGCCACCCCGGGCACAGCACAGAGGCACAGAGAGCTTCAATCAGTCAGGGCTGGGAAGATGCTCAGAAGTGCCTGGGGCAGAATCACTCCCAGCCCTTGACACAGGAAGCCTCTGGCTGCAGGACAATGCAGCTGCAGCTCCTGCAGTGATCTCCTAAAGCTGGAACATCCCAATGCCTGCAGACTGTGTGAGTACATTCTCTGATGATCTCTTGTGTAGAGCAGCCAGGGGTGCCCAGGGCTGTGGTGCAGAGCAGGGTCCTGCAGCCCAGGGCGCTGTGCTGGGGCAGGGACTCTGCTGCCTGCCAGGGACAGCTCTCAGCCAGCCCTGGCAGCTGCTCCCAGCACTGGGGAGAAGCTGTGGGGGCAACGAGAGACCCTGAGCAGGGCAGGTGCTGCTGCTGAGAGGTGCTGTGTGGGGCAGGGCTGCTCCCAGCTCCAGACCAGCCTGGGCACAGCTCCGGAGGACACTCGCCAAAATAAAATAAGCCTGGGATTGGTGCAAAGATCAGGGGTTTTCTTGAGAGTGTTTTCAATTTCTTCTTTGGAGAACGATGGAAAATTTGGGGTGATGACAAAAATATTTTTGCTTTTTGTACATTTTTCGTATATTCATAGCTCTGAAAACTACTGTTATATAGTTATAAAATTATAATCTTTAATTGACTCTATGACACTCTTAATTAACTCTATTAAACTACTATTTTATACTTATATACTATAATCCTTAATTAATTCTAGTACATTTCCTAACCTTTCTCTTTGATTTTAGAATAATAAGCTGACCTTCTAAATACATTCCTGAAATACTGTACAGTCTTATTATCAGGAGGAGGACCTACAAGATGAACATTTTTTTTTCTAACCAAAATGTGCGCAGTCATAATAAAACTGGGGCAATGAAGCCTTGGACCTTCTCCAGTGGGTTGATCCAGGGGTGTGTAACAGGGGAAACTGAATCCCCTATTGTATATTCCTGTTAAATATCCTAATTAATCAACCTTAATAAATTGTCAAAATCGGGGCTGGGTGTGCCCCATCCACACTGGAACACCTGGAAAGTTCTCATAAAACTCTGTTTTTTACTTTACTGTTCTATCACTGTTTCAAGGGGTTTTTTCTCTTTTGATTTTAGACAACAGGGGGATGAGAGAAGCAGAACAGGAAATGTAATCACAGAATCACAGAACATTCTGAGTTGAAAGGGACACATCTGGATCATCAAAGTAATGTTTGAACATTTACAGAGAATACAGATCTGTAACTTTGGGGGGTAAGTCTCTCTACTGGGAGCCTCCCAAAGGGCCTTCAGCCACTCCTCAGCCCTGGGCAGCACCAGCATCACCTTTGCAGGGCCCAGCAGGGCTCTCCTGAGCTGCCCTTGCCCAGCTGCAGACAGAGCCTGCCCAGGCAGGGCCCTGCAGACAGGCAGGTTTCTGCAGGGCCAGGTGAGTGCACAGAGGGTGGGATGGGCTCTGTGAGCCTGGCAGGGACAAGGCAGCTCTCAGGAGGGAAATGTCCAGGCCCAGGGGGATGCTCAGGGAAGGAGAGGGGACTGAACAGAGCGATGCTGGGGGCAGGAGGGCACTGTTGGTGTGTGGGAGGTGCCGTGCACAGCTGGGCACAGGAACACTGTCCTGAGTGCCCGGCTGTCTCTGCCCTGCCCTCCCAGGCACAGCACCACAACATCTTCTCTTGTTTCTGCACTCCTCTGATATTGTCATTGTTATCTGCTGCTCTCAGGGAGCCTCTGGGGTTTGCAGCAGCTGAGCCAGGCACTGCCCTTGGGATTCCTGCCAGGCTGGGGTGTCCATGGGAATGGGGTGTCCATGGGAATGGGGTGTCCAAGTTTCCCTGTGTCCTGTGGGGCTGTGGGAAAAGCAATCCCTGGCAACGGGGAATGAGCTGAGACCCCTCCCTGAGATCCCATCATGGGTACACCTGGGGGTCTCCTTGCTGTGTCCTTCCAAGCTCTGAGCTGCCCTCCTGGGTGCAAATCTGTGCCACAGCCTCTCAGAGCTCCCTGAATGTCCCTCGGGGAAGGGCAGAGATGCCACAGCTGAGGAAATGCTGTTGGGTTTGCCAAGGGAGCCGTGAGTGTCCTTGGCAGAAGGGGGTGCAGAGACCTTGCTCAGAGACCTTTAGAGAGGGTGAGACATTCAGGGATCCCTCTGCTCTGGGCAGGGTCTGATTTATCCCAGAGTGACATGGGAGTGTGACTGTGCTCTGATTGCAGCCAAAGGTGCAATTCCAGGGCAGTTGGGAACAAGCCCATCCAGCCCCTCACCTTGCCCTGAGCCACAGGGAATACTTTGCCTCTTACATCTCTCAGTGGCAATCTCGGAGTGCAGCAGAAATGCTGGGGATTTCTGTCCTCAGGGAGCCAGGAATGATGTGTGGGTAGGATAGCAATTCCTAAAACAATCTCCTGCCATCCTTTAGACTTGGGAGTGCAGAAGCTACCAAGGCTTTCTGCATTAAGAGTGATTCCACTGACAAATCCTGAATATCCAGCCTTGTCCCTCTGCCACACAGCCACAAACCCAGGGCAGTGGGGCTGGGATGGCTCCTCAAGAGCCCCCCCCCACAGGCCTGGGTGCTCCTGGCACACTCAGACAGCACAACTGGAGCTCAGTCAGGAACCAGGGTGAAGGTTTTCCTAGAGCAGGAACAAGGGTGGGTGAGTCACAACAGGACAGTCTATGGGGAATGGCTCAGGTTTGGCTCAAAGCAGCCTCTGCTGACTTGTCACTGTCCTTTATCCACGAACAGATCCCCATGGCCAGAGAAAGCAAATGTCCAACAGCAGCTCCTTCAGCCACTTCCTCCTGCTGCAATTGGCAGACTCGCGGCAGCTGCAGCTCCTGCACTTCTGCCTCTTCCTGGCCATCTTCCTGGCTGCCCTCCTGGCCAACGGCCTCATCATCAGCACCGTAGCCTGCGGCCACCACCTGCACACCCCCATGTTCTTCTTCCTGCTCAACCTGGCCCTCAGCGACCTGGGCTCCATCTGCACTACTGTCCCCAAAGCCATGCACAATTCCCTCTGGAACACCAGACACATCTCCTATGAAGGATGTGCTGCACAGGTTTTTTTTTTTGTTTTCTGCGCTACAACAGAGTTTTCCCTCCTGACCATCATGTGCTACGACCGCTACGTGTCCATCTGCAAACCCCTGCACTACGGGACCCTCCTGGGCAGCAGAGCTTGTGCCCACATGGCAGCAGCTGCCTGGGCCAGTGGCTTTCTCCATGCTCTGCTGCACACAGCCAGTACATTTTCCCTGCCCCTGTGCCAGGGCAATATCCTGGGCCAGTTCTTCTGTGAACTCCCACAGATCCTCAAACTCTCCTGCTCACACTCCAGCTACCTCAGGGAACTTGGGCTCCTTGCTCTTAGTGTCTGTTTGGTATTTGGTTGTTTTGTATTCATTGTTTTATCCTATGTGCAGATCTTCAGGGCTGTGCTGAGGATCCCCTCTGAGCAGGGACGGCACAAAGCCTTTTCCACCTGCCTCCCTCACCTGGCTGTGGTCTCCCTGTTTGTCAGTACTACCACATTTGCTCACTTGAAACCTCCCTCCATCTCCTCCCCATCCCTGGATCTGGCACTGTCAGTTCTGTACTCGGTGGTGCCTCCAGCCCTTAACCCGCTCATCTACAGCCTGAGGAACCAGGAGCTCAAGGATGGCCTGAGGAAAATGTTCATGAATGCTTTGTAGAAGTAATAAACACTCATCATTCTGCACAGCTGTTGTGTTCCATTTATGCTCCATTTGTGTCCTCTCTATTTTGCTACTGGCACAGGTGTCTACTTTTGAGAATTTGTTCACACAAAATTCTTTGACTATACAATTTTTAATTCAGTGTTTGATTTTCTTGCAAACCCAGAGACTGTATAACCCAAGAGTTTTACTACCTATGTGCTTATACAAATAAAGAACTCTGTATTGCCATGTTTGCCTGACATCTTTCTTCCCTGACTTCTCTGGAGCTGCAGGGTTGGTGCCTCTGGGAAAAGCTGGGGTGAAAAGGAACCCCAGTGCTCCTCACTGCCAGGCAGCCCCAGGGCTTCTGCTCCATAACCTCCCCTTCCTTCACTTCCACACTCCCCTTCCGAGCCCCTGGCCTGGTTTAAGGCCTCAGGGCTCTCTCAGCTCTGTCCCTGTCCTGCTGTGTGACTGTCCAGGGACGGCAGGCAGGGACAGGCCGTGGGCACTGCTGGGACAGAGCTGAGCTCTGCAACAGCATTTCCATCGTGCAAGGGCATCTCCCCAGTGCAGGGCCTGAAAGCTTCAATCTCCTTCCCAGTTTGCTCTCAAGGATGTTCCCAACACAGCGCCCTGGAGAGGAGAACAGCAGTGACCAGCACAAGTGTGGCAGTGGTCCAGGTGGGGCTGTCCCAGCAGTGCCCTTGCAAAGCCAGCGCCACTCCCAGCAGTGGCCTCTCACCCCAGGGCACAGAGGTTGTTCTTCCCTCCCTGGAGGGACATCAAGTGACCGGGTCAGGAGTCTGTGTTTGCAGTGCAGGGACATTCCACAGCCCTGAACATCCTGTGTATGTGTGAGGGGACATAAACCCAGTGACACAAACACCTGCAGCTGTTCCTGGAGTTTCCAGAGAGTAACATCCCCTGGGAACCCCTGGATGCAGGGTTTGGATGGGCTCCTGTGCCCAGAGCTCCCCGTGTCCATCCCTCCAGCTGTGGAGCACCTCGGGCAGGGGCAGGGCAGGGTGACACCCTCAGGGCTGAGGTCCCTGCCAGGCTCTGGCAGTGGCAGCAGAGCCCAGGGAGCCCCTGCCCGTGCTGTAATGAACTGTGTGTGTGTGCCAGGGAAGGACTCGTGTCCCTGGACACCTCTGGGGCTGTGAGCAGGGCATGAGCCCAGCTCAGGGCTGGGCACCTGACAGAGCCCTGACATTGCTGGGAGTGCCTATAAGAGCAGAGTTGGGCAAGGTGACTGTGGTTAAACCCCTCTGGGGATCAAGTGACAGCCAAGTGTCTCTATCACTGTCCCTCCTTACTCAGAAAACAGGAGAAAATAAGGTGAAAATATTGTGGGTCACCTTAAAAAGAGATTAATGGCTGGGGTGAGGAAGTAAAAATCAAAGGCCACATGCAGAAGCAAGAAAACTCGCAGGGAGACAAGAATTCAGCACAAGAATTCAGCACATGCAGTGCTTATTTTGGAAGACAAATGTATTAATACAGAAAATCCAAAGACCCTCTTGTCACCTTCATTTCCCTGCGGATCAGGACATCCCATGGAAAGGAAGATCTTTTGGATCAGTCCAGCCCAGCTGTCCCATCCCTGAGTGCCCAGGAGCACTTGCCCACCGCCAACCCATTGGCTGGGGGTTGCAGAGATGCCTCATGTGGGGCCAGCCCTGCTCAGGAGCAGCCAAAGCCTCGGGCTGGGACCAAACCCACTCCAGCCATGAGAGCCAAGCAGAGCAGGTGTCACGATCTGCTATTAATGCAGAGCGGGGGTCGTGATGGTTCGTTTGATCTCAAAGGTGCAAACAGGCAAAATGCAGGGGACAAAATCAGTTTATTCAACAACAGCAATGCATTTTCATTAAATGCCAACAACTCAGTTGTGACAGAGGGGAGAGATACAGGAAACAAACTGTAGAGAAAGAAAAAGAAAGGGATTGGAAAATAGCTACCAACGAGATGAGACGCAAAGCAAGTGGCTTCTGGCCAAGACGTGGGAGATTTATGGACCATTGTGAGGGTTGCTCCAATAAACAGGTGTACAGAACCTGCTGCTCCAGCTAGTGCCTGCTCCAGAGCAGTGTACCATGAAGCACAGCGAGCACCTGCACACAGTCCCTTGGCAAGCATCCACCTTGGTCAGGCCAGAAAATCATTGTCCAGAGTCAGCCTGGGTGGGGTCCTCGGGGTCTTCTTGCGACGGTCGGGAGGCAAAAATGAGGGAAACTTGGGAGTGACCCTTACAAGGGGGAGGAGAGAGCCAGTGTGTGCAGCCCTGGGCACGGCCCCGAGAGCAGGGGCCGGGGGACAGGGCCTTTTACAGGGAAGGAGGAGAGGGAACCTCCCAAAGGGGGAGCGACACCTCCTCCGTTCTCAGGCCTGTGAGGTGCCATGGCAAACCAAAGGCCAGGGAGCTGCCTCGGAAGGTGACAGCATCAAAGATCACGGACACACAGCCTGGCAGCAGAGTCACAACAGGTCTTGTTTGATGCTTTCCAGGATTGGGACTAGCCGAGATCGACTCTTGGCTACAACAGAGTCAGACAGCTCTTACTCAAACGACTCTGAGGAGGAAGAGGAGGATGAGGAAATGAACGAGATTATTGCTGCCTTAAACAGGCAGAGGAGGGGAAGGATAGCAAGAAAAGCCCTCAGAGAGCGTAGCCCAATTGCTCACTGCACTAGATCAAAAAGGGAGAGAGACAGAGAACCAGTTTTGCAAGCCCCTTTACGACAGGCAGTCGGTAATCAGGGGCCAGTATATGTGAAAGTACCATACTCCCTTATAGAGTTAGAGCAGTGGAAAACTACCGTGGGAAAATATAAAGAGAACCCAAATAAAGTGGCAAAATTGGTGGAACAGGCTATTAACTCACAAAACCCTGACTGGGCAGACATAAACTCCATGTTGGATACATTACTCGACCCCACTGAGGGACAAATGGTCAATAAAGCCATCACAACCTCAGTGGAGGGGAGCATAGCCAGTGGATTGCTTCAAGGTACTGTCACTCAGATATTTCCCCTTGAGAATCCTGGGTGGGATCCAAATATACCAGAACATATCGCGAGGCTAAAACGATATCAAAGTCTTGTGGTATATGGTTAAAACATGGAGTACCTAAAGCTATAAATTGGTCAAAGCTTTATGAAGTAAGACAAAATGATGATGAATCACCATCTGATTTTTTGAACAAGTTAAGAGAAACTGCTATCAAATATACTGATCTAGACCCTGAATCAGCTGATGGTAAAGCACATCTGGTTTTGTTGTTTATGGGTCAGGCCTCAAATGATATAAGAAGGAAGCTGCAAAAGATAGAGGGGTCTGAGATATGGAGAGACTGCTAGAGGTTGCCTGGAAAGTGTTTTGAGATAGAGGTTCAACTGAAAGAGTTAAATCCCAAGCTAGTAAGAAGGCAACTCAGGAAAAGTCACCCAACAAAGCTTCCCCTACACAGAAGGACCAGCGTGCATACTGTAGAAAGTGGGGGCATTGGAAAAAGGACTGTCCAGTGTTAAAAGAAAAATCCTCAGTTCCCCAACTCTCAGTAGCACAAACCTCAAGTGGCTCAGGCTCTGAGGGATGGCAACCAAGGGCTATTCCCCCAGCAGAGCCCTTGATTATAACTAAGCTGGGGAAAGTTGACATCAAGTAATTTTTATAGATTCTGGAGCAGCACATTCTATGTTAAATACCTTAGAAGAGAAACTGAGTCACAACACTGTACATGTTATTGGGGTGACTGGGGTAAGGGAAACACAGATTTTCTTCTACCTTTGGAATTCAAATTGGAGAAGCATCAATTCCTTTACATGCCTAACTCACCAAAACCATTGCTGGGGAGAAGAATTGGAAGCTTGGAAGCTTGTAACCAGACTGTGTTTAGTAACTTAAATATGTGTATTTGTAATGTAACTACAATTAGAGACTCTGGTTTTGTGTATAAACACAAACACTTGTAAAAGAAATGTTACAGCATGCAAATCTGCAGCAGCTGGCAGAAAATGCCAAGGCCAAAGCTAAAAAGATCCTAATAACAGTTCACCATGATGGTAAAGTTCTAAAACAGGGAATGAAACAAATTAGGAGGACAGGAGAACACCACTGGTGGGAAGTTCCTTTTGGCTGGTTCCCCATGGCCACTGGCATTTTCAACGAGCTGCTGCACCCCATTGTAGCTACACTGTGAATGCAAATTTGTGTGCTTTGGTAGCCACTTGTTGCTGGATGAGGCAGGTGAAACTCTGCTTTGATAACCAGGTGAAAGGAGCAGGGCTGGCCAAGACCCTCATGAAATAATCAGGGGCAAGCCTGGGTTGGCCTCTGTGTTTGCCACCAAGAAGATCTCATGGCTCCACTGTTGGCTGCAACCCAGCAGGTGTTGGGTGGAGGGGACACACGCCATGCCAGACCTTGATGAAAGGGAGGGGAAGACAGGCCAACCAGCCTGCAGTTAGTCTGAACCAACCTGCTCAAGTCAGGGCACCTAGAACTGATTGCCCAGAACTGCATTCAGCTGGACTTGGACCATCTCCACAGATGGAGACTCCACAACCTCTCCAAGCAAATATGTTTGATTGTTTGATTGAAGCAAAAGTTAACATATGGTAGACCATGTAAAACCCCACATATTCCAGGTGAAATTAATTCACATGAAGAGGAAACGTGATTTACAGGGTTATTTAATGGATCTAAGTTTCACTTTGCAGAAGCTTCAAAAGCTTCAGAGTTACATCGTGCTATCCAGACCCACAGGACTGGACACCCCTGCACATCTGTTCCAGCCTGGAGACTGGGTCTATGTGAAGTGGTGGGACAGTGATCCTCTGCAAGCCAAGTGGAAAGAACAATTTAAAGTCCTGCTGACTACCTTCACTCTAGTCAAAGTTGCTGGCAGAGGACCCTGGATTCACTACTCCAGAATTAAGAAAGCTTCTGCTTCTGAACAACTGTAACAACAAAGACTGGTGGAAATCATCATTTTTCTTCTAGGTCTAATTTCTTTTATATAACATTTGATTGTGTAAGATATTATTCTTGTTAGAGGTACATTATTATTAGATTTATGTTTACATTTATTATTATGTATGTATTTAGCACTAGGTATTTATTTAATGATAGGTATTTATTATTATTGGTCACTTATCTGTAATTAAATACTTGTTGTTAGTAATATTTAGAATAGAGATTCGACAAGGTAGAGGCCTTGTCGAGCCTCTAAAGGGGGGAAATGATGCCTTTAGTTTTAAGTTTTCCTATTCTCCTTGGATGTGCTTTTCTGATGTGCTAGGGTGATGAAGACAAAACAGTCCTATTCCAGTTAAGAACTCAAGGACAGTTTCTCCAGACTTCAGGCCCTAAGCACAAACAACATGGAAAGGTGGAGAGTGGGTTCATGCAAATGAACCAAAACCTATAAAAGTGTAAGATTTTGTGACCAAGCCCTCCTTTGCTTCCATCTTGGAGCCATCCAGGCAGGGGTCACACCTGTAGCACTCATCCTGCTAGGGTGTGGCTTTTGGAGGCCTTTTGTGGCCTCTCAATAAATACCCATTTTATTCCCCTGAACTCTGTGTGTAGCCTCTGTTCCAGCTCCTCAAGGCATCAGAGCAGAGCAGCATTTAGAAGCAGTTTCAGGATTTCTAGGCAGGAAGTGGAGCTGCCAACCACCTGCATCTGTGCTGCTGTGCTGGGAGTCTCTTCCCTCCACCTCTGCTCACAGGCACTGCCCTGCAGAGACAGACAAGGGCTCAGGAAGCACCTGGGTCACACAGGGCACAGCAGGACACTTTATTTTACTTCAATGCACAGTGATCATGGCTCCTTACTGTCTCTGCTTAACACAAGCCCACTAGATACTGATGTAGCAATACTGTGACTAATGGCATCCCTTTATGGAAAATATTATCAAAAGTTAAAAAAGAAAAAAAGAGGAAAAGTAGAACACACTAATTAGAATAGCAAAAATGACACATGGCACAAAGCAGTCTGGGCAGCCTGTAATGAGTTCCATTCTTAATGTCATGCAGACAGGCACTTTCTTGTCTCTGGAAAGCAGTAATAAAATACACCCTTAAAAACTGGAATGGATATTTCTTACACAGTCTTTGAAATATTTCTCCATAACTGGAGAAAGAAACCTTCCTGATGAACTGCACCAGACCAGAGGGAAGCCAAGGCAGAGCCATGGTTTGTCAGGACTTGCTTGACCCCAATGAGCCCCGTGGTGCATTTGGTGCTGAGCCCTTGAAGCTCAGGGCCTAAGAGGAGATTGCACAAACCCTTCCAGGAGTCCAATACAGAAGAACCTTTCAGCTGCTGCACATCCCTGTGCCTTGGGCTGGCCCAGACTTCTTCTGGGGGATGTGTTGTACCACAGCCCTGCCCTGGGAGAGAGATTCCTTTCTCCTTGTTTCCAGTCTGGGCCTCCCCAGCTCTCCTTGGCATTAATTGTTTCTTTCTCTGGATATTCTCTACGATGTCAAAAGGATCCATCATCTCTGAAACTGCCTGTCAATCCCTCTCAGGGCTCTCCTCTGCTCTCCTCAGTCTCCAGCCCACTGAGCACAGAGCTCCTTTGACCACTATAAAGTGGTCATGTGCTTGAGGCCATGGGCACCTGGACATGAATGACAGTTCTTGTCTGTAGGAAGGAAAGCACAGAAGCCCAGGGTTTTGAAGGCAGATGAGAGGCAGTCACCAGAGGCCAAGGCAAGCCAGACCTGTTTGTCTTAGCCTGGGAGCAATCCTTGCAGAGATGGAATTTGGGAGGCCAAATCCCAGTTCTGTCCATGGGCGTCAGGACAAGAAGGACAGTTCTTTTCCATAGGAAGGAAAGTAGGGAGCCCCAGGGTTTCAAAGGCAATGAGAGCTGGCTCTCAGGAAGCCAAGGGAACCTACACAGTCCTGGCAGCTTTTGTCTGGGAGCTATCCTTGCATTGATAGGGAATTTTGGAGGCAGACTCCCAATTTTGTCCGTGGATGCCTGCACTTGAAAGATGATTCTTCCATGGGAAGAGAAGGTTCAGGGGGTGTCCCTGGGGCACGCGGGGCTTGGCACGGGCGTGAGCAGGGAACGGAAAAACGGACACGGGGACAAACGGCCCCAGGGCTTCAGTTGCAGCGGCAGCAGCGGCAGCAGCAGCAGCAAAACAAACAATTTTATCGACTCTCTGTTTCCCCTGTCCCTCTCCCGCTGTCCCGCACCCTCTCTCGCAGTCCCGCACCCTCACTGTCTCTCCCTTTCCCGGTGTCTCCCTCTCCCCGTTCCAGGCCGGGCCATGCCCCTGGCCCGCCCCCGGGCGGGGCTGCTCCGTCCCCGGCCCCGGCCCCGTCCCCGGCCCCGGCCCTGGGCGTCCCGCCTGGGTCTCGCCTTCGCCTGGCTCTGGGCGTGCTGCCGGTGGCGCTGCTGGGCGGGCATCAGTGCCTGGGGCTGGGGCGGCATCGCCGCCCTTTGGCTCCACCTGGCCCGAGCCCGGCCCCGGCCCCAACGTGGGATCCGGCCCCGGCCCCGAGCCCGGCCCCGGCCCCGGCTCCTCCCGGGGCCCGCGGAGGACACACGCGGCGCGGCCGCTCCCGCCGCCTGCGCTGCGGCTCCCCCGGCCCGAGCTCCGCCGCTCGGCAGCGCGGCCGCCGGCCCCGAGCCGCCGCTGTCCCGTTCCGCAGAGAGAACGCCTGGGGCTGCCCGCCCCGGGGCGGCTGAGGGGCGCTCGGGGGCCGTTCCTGGCCCCGGGCCGAGCGCTGACAGCCGCGTCTCGCCGGCAGGGAAGGCCCAGGTGGGCCTGAAGGAGCGGTACCGGGTGGGTTCGCTGCTGGGGCGCGGCGGCTTCGGCAGCGTCTGGGCGGCGACGCGGCTCTCGGACGGCGCCCCGGTGAGTGGCGGGGCCGGCGGCGGGCACAGGACGAGGGGGCGCAGGAGGAGGAGGATGGGGCTCGGCAGAGCGGGCGGCGAGCTCAGCCCGCTGTTGGCCTTGGCTTGCAGGTGGCCATCAAAAGGGTGCCACGGAACCGCGTCCGGCACTGGGACGAGCTGGTGAGTGAGCGGGACCAGCGGGAGAAGCCGGGACGTGCCGGGCGGGGATGAGCCGAGGGCCGGCAGAGTGGAAGCCGTCAGGACCCTCGAGGGAGAGCGGGCGTGAGGCCAGCTGAGCATCCCGGGCTGCATGAGGGCTTCCCGAGCCCTGGCACGGCATCAGCCCCGCTGACGGCATCGTGGTCTTCCCGCAGCCCGACGGCACCAGCGCACCCCTGGAGATCGTGCTGCTGGACAAGGTGTCCACCGGCTTCCCTGGTGTCATCCAGCTGCTGGAGTGGCTCGAGCTCCCCAACAACATCGTGATGGTGCTGGAGCGCCCGGAGCGGTGTCAGGACCTGCAGCATTTCATCCGGGCACGGGGGTTCCTGTCCGAGGAGGTGGCGCGGGAGCTGTTCCGCCAGGTGCTGGAGGCCGTGCGGCACTGCACCAGCTGCGGGGTCCTGCACAGGGACATCAAGCCACAGAATGTCCTGGTTGACCTGGCCACCGGGCAGGCAAAATTGATCGACTTTGGTTGTGGCACCTACCTGCAGGACACAGCCTACACTCACTTTGCAGGTAAGCCCACACAGCGGTGTGCTCCCGGTCCCAGCATCTCCTGGCCCAACATCTCCTGACCCAGCCTGGGTGTGGCAGTGGGGATTCTCCCTTTTGCTGCCAGTCATGGCACTGAGCCTTCAGCCGAGTTGCTTTTGAGTTGGGACAAGTGAGGGGCCAGCTTCCAGCCTTGCTGGCAGCCTTTGCCAGCCACTCTGCCCAGGACTGGGGCTGGGCCACCCAGCCCGACAGAAACACTTGTGGGTGGGGGTGGCAGAGAAGGGGGCCAGAACCTGTGCACCAGCTGGTTTGGTGTGCAGATGAGAAAGGGCTTGGACTGCTGTGCTCACCTTGTTTGCCTTGGCCTCATAATGTGTTTTGGGCCATGCAAGCAGGGATGATGAAAGCATGGATTTTCCTTGCATGGGTTTTACCTTGTCATGGTCAGGCGTTGCCAGGGCTTCAGCTGCCCTCTTCCAATACCAGTGGCTTCTTTTCCAACCCCATGTTTGTACACAAGTCCCAGGTGCTGCAGAGAGGACAGCAGGTCACACCATGTGCCACTGGGGCAGCCCCCACATGCCCAAGGATGGTGGGACCAGGCTCTGGGAGCAGCAGCATCCCCCTGATAAACGCCATCTGTATTCCATAGGAACCCTGTCCTACAGCCCCCCGGAATGGACCAAGTTTGGCTGGTACTATGGCAAGCCAGCTACCATCTGGTCCCTGGGCATCCTGCTGCACCAGATGGTCTGCGGGGAGCACCCTTTCAGGAGGGGCCAGAACATCAGCTGGGACCATCAGCTCTCACTGCCACAACGGCTCTCTCAAGGTGGATCCTCATCTCTGGGCACGGGGGAAATACCAGTGCTGGGAGACAGCAGCAGGCTCGTGAGCATCCTGCTCTGGCAGCTGCTGAGGGGCTGGCACATGTCCTGCTCTCCTCCAAAACAAAGAACTGATGGGAAGGTTTAGGCCCAGCTCTGAGCACATGCAGCATGGCCTGGGCATGGGAAGAGTGGGGCAAAGCGGACTGGAGACTTCTCCAACTGACCAGCGGTTTGTGGTTTCTCTCCCCAGAGTGCCAAGGTCTGATCAGGAGGTGTTTATCCATGCTCGACACGGAAAGGCCCTCATTAGAAGATCTGATCAGTGATCCTTGGATGCAGAATATTCATCTGCCATAGAAGAAGGGAGAGAGCCACAGGCACACTTTGATGCAGGGTCCTGGTAAGTTACAGCTCCACAGATGCCCTGGCAATCAGAAGCAAAGGACCCCAGACGTTTTTATCCTGCCTGTGTCACGGCACAGGGGTCATCAGATGGGAACACACAGCCCTTGTGCTGGAGCTGAGCTGCTCTGCCCAGCACTGGTGGCCCCCATCTGAGCTGGTTTGGCTTGTCCTGGTTCACTGGCAGCTGGGGCCCTGGGCAGAACACTGACAGCCTGGTCTCACCCCCAGGGAAGGAGAAGGAGCCCCTGGAGTAGCTGTACCAGGTGGGGCTGCTGCTGCTGCTGGGGACAGCAAGGAAGACATCAAGGATGACAGCCTCTTCCTCCACCTGGCCACCAGCAAGCTGAAGATGATGGACTTGGATTCTGGCACCTTCTTCAAAGCCAGGCTCCACAGCGAATTTGCAGATGAGTCCAGACCCAGGGGGATGCTCCCAGATTTGGGCATTGCACAGCTTGGCCGGGAACCAAAGGTTCCCCCTTTGCTGGGGAGGATAAAACGGATTCTTCCGTCGGCTGCCAAGCTGCTTTTTGGCAGGGCTGGGGGGATGGGCTGGGCTGGGTACGAAATGGGAGTTGGCTCCTGGCCCTGCCAACAGCCCCCAGCACCCACCGTGCCCTGGGCTGGGGCTGGAGCTGGGGCAGCCAGCCTGACACAAACAAAGCCCATGGCAGGAGCAGAGGTGGGACTCCAGAACTGTGCATGGCTGCTTTGCTTTGCAGGCAAGGAAGGGCTTGGGCTGCTCCACTGCCCTTGTTTGCTTTGAGATCACCATTACTTTTGGGGGCAGTGCAGGGGGAAGGGAAAAACCATGGGCTTCCCTCACCCCTGAGTTATTTTTTCCCTGGCATGTAGTGGTTGGGCCTTCCTCCAGCCCCTGACAGAGATAAAATTTTTACCTTTTCTCGAGTCTCCCATTTTTGTCTGTAATCTATTTTCATTCATTTGTCATTTGTTTCTCTAAAGGAAGCGTTCTAGGTGGTGTCCAGTGTGGATCAGGAAGTGCTTGGGCCCAGCTGCAGCGTGGATGGGCCGTGTCCTTGGAGAAGGCTGAGGACATCGTTTGGGACCAGCTTTTCTTCGGGCAGCGATGGCGTGAGGCGGGTCCCCGTCTCCTTGGCAGGGTGAGATAAGAGCTTTTGGGAGATGGCAGCGAGCACAGGAGCATCCTGCTGTGGTAGCTGCTGAGGGGCTGGATGTGCCATGGCTGGCTGCAGGCTGGGCACAGTCCTGCCCTCCTGCTCTGTGCCCAAGGCAGCAATGATGGGCAGCTTTGGGCACCGCTCTGGGCACGGCCAGCACGGCCTGGGCACGGCGGGAGCTGGGACAAGGGGGACAGGAGCCTTCAGCTGACGGGCGGTTTCTGGTTTCTCTCCTTGCAGCCGGGCTCTGTGGATGCTGAGGCTGCTCTGGGCTCTGCCAGGGCTCAGCTGCAGCTCAGCACCGGGCCGGAATCAGCCAAAGGAGAAATGGTGTGACCTGCAGCACAGACTTGCTTGAGCATTTCGGCAACGTAGCTCAAGTTTGCCGAGCGTACACCTGCAGGGGAGAACATGACATCCCCCAAAAATTAAACTTGTTCCATACCTTCTGAAATGAAATCAATCTGGGATGACCCCAAATGACTTTTTTCAGCTTGCTCAAGCTGTAGCTCAGCCCTTCTCTGAACAGTTCTCTCCCCCACCTGCCTTTTACTTCACAGCTGTTCCCTCCTTTCCCGCAGTGAGTTCCCAGCCCATCGCAGTCTCCATCACACTGGTGCCTTGCTCGATGCCCCTCACCACGAGGGAGGCCGAGCCCCAGGCTTAGGGACACATCCTGTCACTGGCTGAAGAGCAGCAATGTCTCAGAGGCCTGATGAGATTTTAGTGTCATTCAGAGCTGCTCTCCAGCCCTCAGCTCTCCTCACTGCTGAGTTCCCACTCCCTTTTCCTCATGCTTCCAGCAGGATGAGCTCTGTGACTCCCCTTGAGCCTCCCCACTCCTCCCAGCCCACCCACCCAGCTCAGTTAGGCTTAAGCTGAAGCTTCTTTGTTTCCCCTGGCACTTCAGTCCAGTCCCCTCTGCAGGGAGCCCCAGCCCCAGAGCACAGCACACAACAGTGCGGTCTGGGCTGGACCAGCTCCCCTCCAGCCCTGGCTTGGCTGTTTGTGGCAGCTGAATGCTCCCTGTTTGCAGCTGTCACTGCAGGATGGCCCCAGGGCAGAGCCCAGCCAGGCTCCCACTGCATCCCCTGAAGCTTGGGGCACACGGTGGTCCCAGGGCTGAGCTTCATGGGGAGCACCCAGAGCTGTGGCTTGCAGGCAGTGTTTGCAAGTGTTGTGTTCTCATCTCCTGCAGCCTGTGGGGAAAACAACCTGTGCTGCAGGTCAGCACTGCCCCTCTGGGCAGGGACAAGGCTGAAGGGCTTTCCCATTCCAGAGGAGCCAGCATTGAGCCTTGGTAGGGTCTGGCATGGCTGGAGCTGGGTCTGGTTCCCGTTTGGGACTCGCTGCCCACTCACCCCCACTGCCCTCGCTCAGAAGGGTCTGTCTGTGCCAGGGGCTCTTGGATCTCTCTGTATCCATGGTCAGAAGGGTCTGTCTGTGCCAGGGGCTCTTGGATGTCTCTGTATCCATGGACAGGAGGGTCTGTCTGTGCCAGGGTTTCCATAATGTCTTTTTACCCGTGGGTATGGAATAACCACAGAGAGTGAAAGTGTCTGCCACATTGCTTGCACACTCCTTCCTTTCTATACAAGACAAATCCATGCACACCCCCACATACAGATATATTAAAAGGATAGGGCTAGATAGAGATTTCCCACAGAGCTCTAACTTCGGCATGACTCACTTTGTAAGGCAGCGGCCAGAGGATTTTTTTTCCCAGCTCTGTGTGAGTAGGTGTCCAAGAGATGAAGGGAGCAGCATTTAGAAGCAGTTTCAGGATTTCTAGGCAGGAAGTGGAGTTGACAGCCACCTGCATCTGTGCTGCTGTGCTGGGAGTCTGGGCACATCTGACTGACAGGGCAGCACTTCAGACTAGAAAAGCCCGGTCTCAAATTTTAGTGGCAGCATCTCCTGACATTTCCCTTCTTGGGGGAGTGTGGAGATTCCTCCCTGGAGTGGAGACTCCCCTCAGGGTCACTGCTTGAGGCTGAGCTAAAGAGATTTGCCCAGGGTCGTTGGTCTGGGGCAGTGACACCCATCTCTACTTAATTCTGCTTTGATCAAATTGCTTCCTAGAGCACTATATTAAAATAGATGTTACAGCTCCCGTACTGTGGAGTAAATAATTTGATTAAGACCTTTGTGTCTAATCATGATCATAATCAATCATATCTCTATGTATATAAATACTTCTGATTTGCCATCTTTAATGCTGAGGGACAAAGTTTTACAAAAGGTTCAATTCCACCTGTATAATCCTTTAACATAAATCCTTGACAAAGTCTGGGGCTGGGGTTGGATCCAGGCACTCCCAGGCTCCTCTCACAAAAGGAGTTTAGAAAGCTTGGGGGACCTGGTTTGGGGGAGCGTGGGGGTGTAATTGGGGTGTTGGGGGTCCTTTCTGCACCTCGTGACCCAACAGGAGCTTCTCTAATAAACTTTGTGTCAACTCCCACTGTGCCCATGACAGGAACCCCTGGGAGTGTCTGTGACATCCCAGCTCTTTGGCATCCTGGGCAGTCCTGGGATGTCACCCTGGAACCCCTGTGAGTGTCTGTGACATCCCAGCCCTTTGGCAGCCTGGGCACTCCTGGAATGTCACCCTGGAACCCCTGGGAGTGTCTGTGACATCCCGGCTCTTTGGCAGCCTGGGCACTCCTGGGATGTCACCCTGGAACCCCTGTGAGTGTGACATCCCGGCTCTTTGGCAGCCTGGGCACTCCTGGGATGTCACCCTGGAACCCCTGTGAGTGTCTGTGACATCCCGGCTCTTTGGCAGCCTGGGCACTCCTGGGGTGTCACCCTGGAACCCCTGTGAGTGTCTGTGACATCCCAGCCCTTTGGCAGCCTGGGCACTCCTGGGATGTCACCCTGGAACCCCTGTGAGTGTCGGTGCCCTCACTGTTCTTTAGGAGCACAGGGATGTCCCCACTGCACTCCTGCCACTGCCTGTGACAAATTGGCTCCTTGGCAGGGCAGAGACACCTCTGTTGTCACTCTGGAGCCCTGTGACTGTCACCTCATGACCCTTAGGAAGATTAAGCACCCCTGGGAAGTCCCCATGGAACCCCTGTGACTGAGTGTGACCAAACAGATCTTTAGGAGCCCAGAGACCCCTCAGATGTCCCCATGGAGCCCCTGAGCCTGCACGTGAGCTCACAGCTCTTGAGCAGCCTGGAAACCCCTGGAATCTGTTCATTCCTGCTCTGCTGAGGATGGAACAACAGCAACTTGGAGGTTCCCTGATGGATTTTAGTTCTGCAGAGACTTGTTCAGTCTTCAGCTCTTCAGTTCAGGAATTCAGTGACAAAGGCTCATTATTATTTCAAAACACCTTAACAAGACATAGCTCTGGGAATATTTTCATTTTAATGAATTAAATTCTTCTGCTGTTAATTATACAGATTTCAAAAGTGTATTCTAAGAGAATGTATTAGATTTAAAAAAAAAAAACCAAACTTTTTTTTGTCCTATTTATTTAATTTTCTTGTTTATAGATTGATATCAGCAATCTCCAGTTGATATTGATCCTGAGCACCTCCTAATGCAGTCTGAATAGATATGAAAATCCACACCTGTAACAGTGGTAAGAGTTTTGCACCACTGAATTAGTGGTTTGTCTCAGTCTCTTCTGCCTTCACTTAGAGCCTGGATTAAAAAAAATACAAAGGAAACAGATTTTCTCGTGTTTGGGCTTGGTTGTTTATTAAATCTTATCAAAAAGTACAGAGCGTTCAGCAACACTTCTAGCCACCTGCTAGAAATGAGCAAAATGGAGCCAGATCCAGCTGCTACAAGGTCTCCTAAGGCTAAGCAGTCCAATATAGAATTAACACCTCTATTATTTATCCTTTTAACCCAATAACTAACTTCCCATGACCCTTAGTGTGACACTAACTGTCCAACCAGAAACTCCTACCTGAAACCATGAAGAAGAAGGAAGATGAAAAGAAGAAGAAAGAGACACCACCCAAAATCCTCCATCTTGTCCCATACCTATTACTGTATTATAAAAACCTCAAATTTAACACCCTTCACCATGTGAAAGCACACACTTCTGTTTAAATACACACCTGTGATTTTAACTTCATCACTCAAAGTTAGAAGCCTTCTCCAAGGCCTCAGGTCAAAAGCAGTGTTCTCCAGGGGGTCAGTGCCAGAAAGCACAGAAAGCTCAAAACCCCCAGGGCTCTGGGATCCAACTAATTTCCACACACAAACTTTAGAATCTGAGGTTCAAAATCAGATTGGTTAGGATGCCTCGATTTACACTGAGGGCAGAGCCCTTGCTGTCTCTCAGAGGAACAATACCAATGTTTTTCACCAGTCCTACACTGGAACAGTAACCACACAGAGTGCCAAACTCTAGAAGCCCCAAAACCTCGTAACACCCACAAAAGCAAGCTATTCCTCTTCTCTCTTGTATGACCAGACTCTCTCGTGCAGGCTGTTCCCAGTCCAAAGCTACCAACCTCCCTGCTGAGGTTCTGTATATTCCTTCCAGATGAACCCGATCGTTTCTTCTTTCTATCCAATAGTTCATCAGATTCACAAATTCCCAAGGATCCAGTTCAAACCACTGAGAGAGGGGGACTCCTATGCTTTTAGCCACAATTTAAAATACCAAACAACTACACTGCAATCCCGACAGTCCAAAAATACGACCCCCCTTAAATTTTCAAGGGTCAAGGACATACCACTGCAGGAGGGAAATGCCTTTAATTTGTCCTGCAAGGTTTACACCGTCCTTTCACCCTCTGTATTCAAAAACTCTCGTGGCTCAAGCTGAAACCATCTAGAAAGAGCCTGCCTGGATGGCCGGGCTCCTTCAGCTTGGGCTTCAACAGCCACTTCCATCAGCAAAGTACAACAGAGCAGCCAACAACACAGCCCGAGTAAACAACACAGGAAACCCAGGGCAGAATTACCGGTTTGCCACAATTATAACGTTTGTCACAAGATGGCAGTATTAAAATACACAATTTCAAATCTAAAAATACACAATGACAGCGGTGGCAAGGACCGGTTAAACCCGAACACCGAGTGTTAGAGGGAATACCGTCCCCAAAACCGGGAATCCCCACACACAACCCGAATCCCAAAGTCAAAATCACTGTGGGGAAGGGTATCTCTTTATTAAGGGACAAAGTATTTACCTCTTTTCAACACAGCACACAGCATGCAGCAATTTTAAACGTTCACCAAAATTACTTCGCCCTTCTCCAGCCATTTCGGTCTCCTGAAAATGAAAACGCGGATCCGAGCTCCCACTTGTCTTGTACTAAATGCATCTCACCAGTCACACACACAGACACTCACACAGTCAGGACACAGTCAAAATAATAACGATTAAAATAGCAACAACAAAAATAGCAGCAATAAACAAGGGTTTGTCCAGTTCATCCCCAGAACTGCTGGCGGGTCCCCTGACCCAACAAACCCTTTCTCCGGCCACTGCACCCTCCTGATGCTTGCAAGCAAAACTGCACAGCTTGAGCTGAGCACACAACGTCTTCTGTGACTTATCAGCTGCCTTTTAGCTATGTGTACGTCTTACAGGCTACCCCACACACTGTTAAACACACTGTTTTGTCTGCAGTGCAGCAACAGGTCTTGTCTATCCCTGTGATGAGCAGCCGGGGAGCAGAGATCCCTCCAGGAAGGTCCCGGCAGTGCCAGAGATGTCCCCAGCCCGGGCTGTTCTCACAGACAAACAGAGGAGTCCTGCCACGGTCACCAAATTGATGCAGAGACAAAAACTCTCTAACCAGTTAAAGTTAGAAAGTGATATGGTTATTACCACACTGGGCACACCCGGGAGAAATCTCCCACAGGGATGTGCGAAGTGCACAGGGCTCTTGCCTTCTTTTATCCACAAAAGTCTTACATATTCATACCAAATACACATATACATATGCCTTTACCTAACCCCATCTAGCCCCACTTCATATTAAAATTCGTTCAAAATCCTTTTACTCTTGCACAGTTGCTTCCCTCAAGTGGGTTGCTGGGTGTTTGAAATGGGTCAGTGGTTTCCTAATGATGAAGTCAGGGAGTCTTCCTTGCCTTCAACTTTTCATCTTTGTCTTGTTGGTAGGTTCTCGGGCCCCTTGGCCATAGTTCAAGCTTCCATCCCGATTCTGGCTGGTTTCAGGGTCCAGATGCAGTTATGGTTCCTTGACTTCAACAATATCCCAACCACCTGTGTTGACACAACAAAATCAAGTGAGTGATTTATTGTCTTTGCTCTACTGGCTCAGCCACTTTCTACATTGCTTCTACTCTAATCATTATATGTATAGCTTCTATCCCTCAGCTAAGCTCTTAATCCTTTGATTTTTGCTTCAACAGAACATTAAAACCTATTCTTGAAAAACAAAAGGGGGAGTTGGAATGCCCACTTGTTAGATAGGTTAGCAAAAGCCCTGTACGTTCTCAGCTTTCTGAATTGAGATGAAGCTGGCCAAACAGCACACGAAAGGCAATATTCTTTTGATACAAAGGCTCATCCCAGGCCTCTGATGATGGTAAAGGGCCCAGTAACAAGGCAGTGGACAGGACCTGTAGACTTGTTGGGGTGGGGAAAGTGATTGTGCTTGTGTCTCCACAGGACACCACATGAAATGAGTTCCTTTGTGGTGTGTGTGACCATTTGTTGCATCATCCTGATTGGCAAAAACACTGTGAGTGTCTTACCCCCTACACTGGATGGCACAAACGTATGGATCACCCCTGCAAATGCTGCTCACACCGATACTGTGTGCATCTCTGTGACAACCCCTGGTGATCCCTTCCACACGTGCTTGGTGGGGATGTCCATTGGCCAGAAGCGTTTTGGTAAGCTGTATGAGAGCGTGCAGCAAAACTGCACAGCCCCAGGTATATTGCAGCCCAGGTGGTGGAGCCAGGACACCTGGCAAAAGACCACAGGATGGGATGAGATGTGGTACAAGGATCTGAGAAGGATGCACGACTTTCCAGCTTTGCTCTCACAGCCACAGGAACCAGATACACCAGGGACTTTGTCTGCTTAATACCAGCAATTGGTACTGCTCAGGCTTTGGCTTCTTTAAATAAGCTTGGCTGCTGGCTTGCAAAGGAAGCTAATGCCACTAGTGCTGCTCTTTCAGCAATGCTAATTGATGTTAAATTGGTGTGACATGCAACACTGCCAGAGCAGCCATTGATTTCATGCTGTTGGCTCAAGGCCATGGGTGCAAAGATTTTGATGGATGTGCTGCATGAACTGAAGGGATCATTCAGAGTCCATTCACAAGAGTATTGGTAACCTTGAGCTGTTCACTAAACAGCCACAGCAACATGATGAGGGTGATTGGTGGGGGCTGTCTTCATGTCTCAAACACCTCAGCTTCGGGACACTACTTAAACATTTATTAACGTGTGGCATAGTTATCCTTGGTGTTTTCTTAATGATTGTGATATGCATCCCATGTATTTTACCTTGTGTGGCACAAATGATCAATAATAGCCTTAATGAGATAATGGCTTTATTGGCACAAACAGTTTTAGCTGTGCAATACACAAAGAAGGGAGAAATATTACCAATAAGTAAAACTTTAACAAAAGGAAGGCCTTGTAAAATCATGGCTCAGACCTGTTACTTCAGCTAAGTAGAAAAGGACTGTGGGAAAGAAACTCAACTGAATTAGGGCTAGAAAATCATGTTACATAACCCTTGTGTGTTCTTATCATGGTGTGCGGTGGTTGGTTGAATTATGTTTGTTATGCTTTAGAACAGTGTAACTGATAATGGCTAATTGCTTAAAAAGGCCTGGTTCTTGCAATAAAGCTTCTCTTTTTTGTACATACCTGATGTGATAAATGTGATTCGTGCTAATTAAGTTGTAACTATATTAACAAAATTGTATTTAGATCAATAGAAGACAATTGTTACAGAGTGAGAAGGGGGAGATGGGTGAGACAGGATAAAAGACATCTTACAGAGGTTGGGAGTCGAAGAAGGAGGTTAGAAGAAAGTCAGATAAGAATAGTAGAAGGACGGAGGTCTGATAAGCAGCATCTAGAAATACAGCTTCAACCTTGAAGCTGTCAAAAATGGAATGATCACAAGCATGGGACTTAATTAAAGTCATGTTATGGAAAACATCTGCTCAGTCACACAGGGCGCCTGCGCTACCTGCAGGTCACACCTCGGTCACTGATGATGATGATGAGCCTTCACCGGAAATAAGACCCTAAAAAGGATAAGAGACCCCCAACCCATTAGTAGAGCATGCGCCGTGCAGTATAGTTACGTAAATTTTAGGAATAGAAACTAGGAGGAGCTTTCTAGAAACTTCTGTAGCCTATAGTATATAAGTGGGATTGTTAGCCTGGATGCTTTGATACGTGAGGAATGGGAGCCACTCCCCGTATCCCCGGTCGGAGGGGGGCCCCTCCCCGGTCGGTTTTGCTTATGCTTTATACGAACCTCAATTATACTAAATTACTTACTGCCAAATTTTGTATATTCTTAAATATATGCACTTTGATTGTTTCATCTCCAATACTTTAATTGTCATCTCCAATACTTTGATTGTATTCATTTTGTTACTATTAAAAACTTACTATTAAATTTAATCTTGTTGCTTGATAAATTGAGAAAAATAGAAAATCATTCATAACAATTTGGTGCCGAAACCCGGGAACTCCAGTCCAAGTGAAGAGTGGCTAGTTTTGGGAAGGAGCTCCCCACCAATTGTTAAGGTGGTCCCAAGGCTAGACCAGGCTCTCTTGGAAAAGGAGTTCCAAATTAAAATAAAGCATAAGCAAAAGAAGCTCGCTACAAGGAGGTGTGCCAGAAGAAGGCTCCTGTGGGAATGCCGGCAGAAAGGGAAAGGTGCCCGTAAAACGTCTTGTGCACAAGAGCCCTGTGCGAAAATGGGCTGTGTGAGTACCATGGGGTTGGGTAAAGGGGGCGGCTGTGTGCTTGTGTGTGAGTGAGGAATGTCTGAAAGGGGAGAGCGAGTGAATACCCCGGGAGGGACTGGGAGGGAAAGTCCCAGCCCGAGAACTCAGGGAAAAGTCTTTGAGAAGGGAGCTGATGCTCGGAAGAAGTGATTTACGAAGGGAGTGAATGAGTCAGGTTCAACTATCTGTTGGGAGGATAATAGATGGAAGTTTCAGTATGTGATTAAGAAAGGATTGTGGAGAATGGCCAGAAAGAGAGCTTGGGGAGAGAATAAAAGGAAAAGAAGGAATTAGGTAGGAAACAAGTGTTTGGCAAAAGAAGTGAGATTGGTATATTAAGCGAAGGAGTTGAACCGCAGAACGAATGAGAGAGAGCAAGGGAAATGTTGCCGCCAGAGATGGGTCAGAGGAAAAGTAAAATCTCTGACCCAGGGGTTGTGAAGTGTGAGAAAAATTCACAAGAACCCAGTGTGCCTGGGAACCAAGAGGGGGTTCCCAGAAGGGGAGCGAGATTCCTCAGGACAGCCCCCTGGGGATAGTGTTACAATACTAAAGTATAAGGGAATCCCAAAGAGAAAAAGTAAGCAGAAAATGATACAGTACTGTATGTTTGAGTGGAGAAAAGAAAAGATTTGTGCAAATAATTTGTACTGGCCAGAGTTTAAATCATTTGAAGATTAGATTTGTCAGGTTTTAAATCTATATATGAGTTCAAAACAACGTTTTAATTAGGAAAAAAAGTGAATATGCTGCTTTGTGGCTTCCAAAAAGTGTGGGGGGGTAAATTTATAGTTCAAAGGCAAGAAAAAGAAGGTTATTCGTTATACCCTTTGCAAACTAAAGGACGGGCAGCAAGAAGGGACCAGATAAAGCCATGGGACTCGTTAAATCACCTCCCACCCCCATACAGACAGCCTGTCCAGCCTGTCCAGCCTGTTCAGCCCTTGGTCCCCGATGCACCCCCTATTCAAGTCGAGCCAGTAGCACACAGAACTAGAGGCAGAAGGGAACAAGAGGAAGAAAGTGACAAAGAGGGCGAGGAAGCAGGAAGGGAAGATAGATTATACCCTCTTAGAGAGGTTCCAATGGCAAATCTGGCCCCAGGACAGGGACCTATTGGTTACGTGAGTGTTCCCCTGAATACTAGGGACGTTAGGAAATTTAAGAAAGAGATGGGCAGGATGCCAGAAGATCATATTGAGGTAGCAAAGAAACTAGATCAGTTATTAGGACTGAATATTTACACCTGAGTGGAATTGCAGTCTATTTTAGAAATCTTGTTTACAGTGGAAGAGAAAAATGATTAGATAGTCAGGAATACAGGCTTAGAATAGAGATCATTAGAAGCCAAACCAAAGAGATCAGAAATGGCCTATGGCAGATCCAAATTGTAATAATCAGGAGGTAGAACACAGGCAAAATATGAGAGATTTCAAGTAAATGATTATCCAAGGTATTCAGGAAGCAATGCCCAGAGGACAAAATATAGGGAAATCTCTGAGTGAGCACCAAGAGAAAGATGAATGCCTGGCAGAATGGTTAAAGAGACTAAAAAAAAAAAGGATTTGCAGTTATACTCAAGCATAGACCCCGATACACCAGCAGGGCAGGTCCTTTTGAAAACACAATTTGTAGCTAAGTCTTGGAGGGGGGACATCAGGAAAAAGTTAGAAAAATTGAAAAATTAGCAGGATAGGAGCTTCAGGAGTTGTTAAAGGAAGCACAATAAGCGTATGTTCGTAGAGATGAGGAAAAGAAAATTAAAGCCAGGATTCTAATGACAGCAATCCAAGAAATACAAGCAGCCACAAACACAAAGAATTTATCAGGAAAGAATAAAAATAAGAAAGAAAAATCAGGTCCTGCTTCTGAGGACACAAGACCTATGTGCTTTTCTTGTCAAAAAAAAAAAAAAAAAAGGACATACACAAAAAAAAAAAATATTAATTCAAGAAAACTAAGGGGAGTCAGGGGCTCATTTATTTAATATGAACCAAAATACCAGAAGACCCCTTGATAAAGCTGAAAGTAGATTCTCAAAATGAAGAAATCATATTTTCAGTAGACACAAGGACTTTGTTTTAGTTTAAGGTAAATTTAGAAAGAAACTTTTGAATAGAATTTTTCTGGAAAACAAATTTAAGCAATCTTTTTTTAATTAATTAGAGAAAAAAAATATTTCCTCAGAGAGAAGTGAGAATAATAACTAATTGTTTAACAGGCAAAACACTTTTCAGTATAAAAATGAACAATATTAAACAACAAAACTTCTTATTGTTTCAAAAAGATGACAGATTCAAAAGAAGGTTTTTTTGTAAGTTGCAGCTTAACTTACTTAGTCTGGTATCAGTTCCTTCAGTGCTGGGAAATGCCTTGGCCCAGGCCAGGCTAGGTGGGCTACAGTGTGAGCTTCCAGTGCTTTCTTGGGTTTTCAGTCCAGAGCAAAATTAAATAATTCAAAAAAAAAAAAAAAAAGAAAAACACACTCCAGGGAATTTTTTTTACTTTAATTGGTTAAGAAGAAAAAAAAACCTAACCAAAAAGCAAAAGAGAGTTCTCTCCCGCTGTCCACTGCAGACAACTAGGTCTGTGAGCAGGAATGCGGGGGAGTCAGTGTAGTTTCTGATAACTAATTCTGCACTTTTTCTCTCCTCTTTCACTCCTGGAATCAGTCTTAAAGCTGCAGAATTCAATATTCAACACCAACTGAACAGACTATTTAAAGATACAAGCATCATAAAATAAAAAGAAACAATTTAGCTGATAATAAAGCAGGGGGGAGCCCTAGGAAAAAACGGCAGTGTGAGTGTGGCTTTTCGGGAAGCAAAAGCACAGGGTGTGGCAACATGCTTTTCCTTGGCAGAAGTGGAGGCTGTGAAAAAGCTGGGGGTAACCCTGAAAAAAGGATGAATTTTTCTGCCCAATAGTAAAAGAGCGGTGCCAGGACTTTTGGCCCAACAGATCCCAGACAGCTCACATGGGGGGATTCACTGGGGCACGAGAGCACTTTGTGACCATTTTTGTAAAATTTTATTTAAAAAAAAACCAAAACAAATTACTCAAAAAAAATTGTAATAAATCAAATGAAACTAAGGAGAGTACTGGGTGCCAAAAGCTACAGTCCATATAGAGTTAGCATAGAACCACTGTACTTTGGGACCAAGGGAGAATTTTCACACAACTCTACGTCACTATGTTGTTTGGTGCATGCTCTACTAATGGTTAGGGGTCTCTCATCCTTTTGAGGGTCTTATTTCCGATGAAGGCTCATCATCTTCATCAGAGTCTGCTGTGTAACCTTGCAGGTAGCACAAGCGCCCTAAGCTTGTTTTATATAACTAAGCATAAGTTCCCACAATAAAATTAAGTCCCATGCCTGGAATCATCCCAATTTGACTCCTTTCAAGGTTGAAACTTTTATTTCTGGATGCTGCTTATCAGACCTACGTCCTTCTACTATTCCTTTCCAACATCCTTGTTCAACTCCCAACATCTGGAAGATGTCCTTTGCCCTGTCTCACCCATCTCCCCCCTCACTCTGTAACAATTGTCTTCTATTGACCTAAATACAATTTTGTTAAGATAGTTACAATTTAATTAGCACGAATCACATTTATCACAATTCCCTCATTTCTCTTTTTGATCATATTGATTTGTGCTCTAAAAAGTTGTTGCTTGGTATTCTCTATGTTCCTTCATACTAGCCTCCAATTTTTCTAATATTTCTCATGCTACATTCAGATTTTCACACTCCTTCTCACATTTTATTAACATTTCTCATGCCATGTGAGGTTTCAGAAGGACCTCCGGGTGCCTCCTGTGCACCCACACTGTCGGGCCTATTCTTCTTTTATGTAAAAGCAAAGCTGTTAATAGTTGCTGTAAAGTTATTTATTGCAGAAGCACATCAGTCTCAAAAGCAAATACAAGGCAAGGCAAAGCAATGGCTAAAGCAATGGCAAAGCTGCAGTGGCAAAATGCAATGGCAAAATGCACATGGCATAAAGCCATGGCATAGAGCCCCAGCTCTCCCTGATGCATGTTCTTTTATAGAAACTTTCCAACTAGCTAAGACACAAACTCGGACCACTATTCCTTAACCTATTAGAATTCTGGTTTCTTAGCACGCCAGGCTACGTATAGACTACGTTCATGGCCTATCTTGTTCTAACTGAAAAATGTAAGCAATATTCTTAACTCTAACTCTATTATGTCTGAAGCTAGGTTCTTGGAGCCTCTAAGGAAACACGAGCATGTTTTTCAACCTTCACTAGAACATGTACTACTTCTCAGGCATCTAAGTCCTTTTGCTTACTAAAAGCACTTAAAACTTATTCCATTTACTTACTCATTTTCTCTCACTTATGTTACAACTTAAATCTTCACTTCTGCCTTATAGGTGAGAGGCCTAATATACTTCAATCCATCTAAAGGTTTCAATTCAATCCCTGCATTCTGATCTCTCCCTGAAGGATTCAGAGAGACTCCTGACTTACTGACTCCAACAATGCCAGGGAATTCTCTTTGCATTCGATCACCATTTTCTCATTCTCTCTCGAGTGCGAGTGGATCGTGCTTTTAGTACCATTGTGATAAATGTGATTCGTGCTAATTAAGTTGTAACTATATTAACAAAATTGTATTTAGATCAATAGAAGACAATTGTTACAGAGTGAGAAGGGGGAGATGGGTGAGACAGGATAAAAGACATCTTACAGATGTTGGGAGTCGAAGAAGGAGGTTGGAAGAAAGTCAGATAAGAATAGTCGAAGGACGAAGGTCTGATAAGCGGCATCTAGAAATACAGCTTCAACCTTGAAGCTGTCAAAAATGGAATGATCACAAGCATGGGACTTAATTAAAGTCATGTTATGGAAAACATCTGCTCAGTCACACAGGGCGCCTGCGCTACCTGCAGGTCACACCTCGGTCACTGATGATGATGATGGGCCTTCACCGGAAATAAGACCCTTAAAAGGATAAGAGACCCCCTAACCCATTAGTAGAGCATGCGCCGTGCAGTATAGTTAGGTAGATTTTAGGAATAGAAACTAGGAGGAGCTTTCTAGAAACTTCTGTAGCCTACAGTATATAAGTGGGATTGTTAGCCTGGATGCTTTGATACGTGAGGAATGGGAGCCACTCCCCGTATCCCCGGTCGGAGGGGGGCCCCTCCCCGGTCGGTTTTGCTTATGCTTTATACGAACCTCAATTATACTAAATTACTTACTGCCAAATTTTGTATATTCTTAAATATATGCACTTTGATTGTTTCATCTCCAATACTTTAATTGTCATCTCCAATACTTTGATTGTATTCATTTTGTTACTATTAAAAACTTACTATTAAATTTAATCTTGTTGCTTGATAAATTGAGAAAAATAGAACATCATTCATAACACCATCAAGGAATTTAGTTTCCCTTTTGCTATTGATTCTGGATCCATGGGCATGGCTCTAAGTTGCATTCAATGAATTACTGAGTGGATTACTCTAATTAGATGGGGTATCATTAAAGGCAGAAACAATATTCCTAAACCAGAACATAATAGCATGAATCCCAATTTTTTCCACCACACACCCCCCAAAAAGTTTATCCTCCCAATCAGCTTTCAGGATAGAATTCCATTTTTTAACTGGTACATGTGCCCCTCTTTTAATTTCATCAGCAAATTTTGTGATGGCCTCCCTGTGATCATCTGTTTCCACACAGCACTCAGATTCATTAAACCTCCCACAAACTCTTCCTTCTTCTGCCAACAGATAATCTAGGGCAATTCTCTTTTCATATACAAATGCTCACATTTGTGAATGCTGTTTGGCCAACAACTTTAAAGTGTCTGCTGTATGGTTGGAGACGACTTCCACTACTGCCTGGAGCCTTATCAACCAATTTAATAGGTAAATTGGAGTTCTATATCCCCAAGACCCATCCTGAGCCCAAGTAGCAGGTTCATAATGTGCTATAATTCTTTCTGCAGGCCATTCTTCATCTTTCCATTTTTTGGTTTCCTCCTGCCATTGGAAAGTCGAGATTTAATTCTCTTTTTTCTCTTTCTAAGGTTTCATAAAGTGGTGTTCCTAGTATATTGCCCTTAGACCTTGGTCTGACAAAGAAGGAGGGCCATAGAACTCCTAAGGTACAAGTTCCTTCCCACTTTCAGGGTAGTTCACTGTATGCTCGTTGCCCACAAATCCAATATATTCCATCAGGGGCTTTCCATCTGTTTTCTGTGTTTGCTGGTTGTTCCCAATAAGATTTTAAGTCTTTTATAGATTGGTAAGGGATTAGCTCCAGGACTGCTATGCCAGCACAAATCAGTTTGATTATTCCACTCACAGTCCATTTCTTTCGCTATTCCTCAATATCCAGTAGGACTCTTGGGTCGCCAGGTCTTTGTGTTATTGTCTGAATTTACTACTAAAGTAGATAGGCAAGGAGTATATCCTACCACTTCAGTGTATTTTCTCCCTTCCTGAGTTATACAAACTGTTCCAATTACTGGATGACTCAGGACCCAACCCTCAGGCTGTTTTAATGTCTTAGAAATTTGTATATGATTTCATTTTAAAAATTGTTCTGGAGCTAAACCCTCACCTCTCCATGGCCATCTTTCAGCTATTCTAAGTCCTCCACAAACAAAACATTTAGATAATCCCAATTCTGTGGCAATTTCTTGCATCAGATCTACAAACAGATTTTTATTTGAAGTTGGCATATCCCAGTTGCTAAAGTGCTGTTTTAATTGTTTATACAGCTCATCCAGCTCCTCTAACTCTTTCCCTCTGATCTTTTTCCTATCCTTCATTGTTTCTTTTTTGTTTTCCTATTAATTTTCTCTTTGGCCCTTTTCCTTTTTCATCCTTTTCAAAACACAAGAAATTTTCATATCTAAGACAAAGTTGATCATTGTTAGGATAAGGAGCTCTCCCACTGAATCCCAAATTCCTTCTCACCCAATGCAATTTTGGAATTTTCACACAAAATTCTAAGAAACTGCTACAATCGTAACCAGCAGCACTAACATGTGACTGTGCCACAAAAACTCATTCCATCTTATCCTTGACCCACATGGAATGATTGCATTTGTCACAGGGATCAGGAATGGTTTGTTTCTTTACTGTTGGCTCTTGTGCTGCTTGTTGTCTTGGAATTTGTTCTTGCATGGCTTGTTCTCTTCTGATCCATGCAGTCTTATGGCTTTGGCCAGTTGCCAGGGGTATTATTGCAAGCACCATGAAAAAAATCCTCAGGAATTTTAACTTTCTACCTGTCTCATGGCCCCTCGGGTTGCAACCAAGGGCAGAGATGTCAATCTTCTTGGTAGCAAAGCTTTTATCCTGGGATTTGTCTCTTTTTGGCATCCTTAGCATCATAAAGCTCATATAAAGCCATTTTAGCTTTTTTTCTGTTCCAAAGATGGCATCAATTATTTGTAGTTCTGCAGCACTGCCCTATCTCTTTCCCTAAATTGATCAGCTATTTTTCCTAATCCACTAAAGCTCCGGAGATATGCCAACTACAACAAAATTTGTTTTGACATTGCTTCAGTTAAACAGTTCGTTTTACTGGTCTTTTTCTGCTTTGAATTCAGGGATGGTAGTTAAATATTTGTTACCACCAATAGATACACTCACGATGCCAATCAGCTGCTGAAACAAATCTATGATGTGGCACATAGATTTCTTCTCCACAACAATTGTCATTTATAAACACTGGTCTATAATATTATGGATTGTTTGTTCTTTAGTCTATACAAAAGCTAATATGGCGAGGAGTAGTTGGTCTTGGTTCTCTATTAGTTGAATTGCTGCAAAAAAGGTCCCATTTTCATGTCTCAATGGTTAAGCATAAAGGTAATTAAAAATCTTTCTTGTTGTTAGCTGTCCATGTACACAATCTAAATAACTTCAACAAATCAATTGTCTCTCTTTTTCTTTTGCCCTATTTACCCTCCACCATTAATTAAAACACCAGATACAAACAATACAAATGCAAGGGCAGCATTCTAAGCCATGATTATTACATTCCCAATGTGTTAATTGTTGTAGGGCCTCCTCAATAATGGGTGTTACAAGTCTCTTTTTCTGGAGTTGCAGCTCCTCAAATGAATCAGTTAATATTGACCATCAGAAGCTCCTGAGAAACTTTTCAATCCATCTGGGCTTTTCCCACTGATCAGGGAGGCGTCTGATTCTTTCCCATGGGCGCTGTTCAGCCTCTGAATGCAATGAGGTTGCAGTTGGCAGCCAATGCAGGATGTCTAAATGACAACCATGTACTTCTCAAAACAACTTCAATTGATATTTCAAGCACTAACACCATACAATAATATCTTTCCCGTTATATCTCCCCCTTTTGTCCCAAGATACAATGATTTTATGTCAACTTCTTATAGACTGTAGCTTTTGGCACCAAGTACTCCTTTCCACCTAATCATGAATTTATTTCAATTTCTCTATGTTTTTGAATCTGGATGGAAATTTAATCAACTTTTAAATTCCCTTTGTAGTTTGATTTTTAGGTCTCCTGGTGCTGAAATAATTTTGCAGTCTTTATTTTCTATCAGTCCTTGTACTCGTGAAGCATGAGTCCAGCCTTTTTCTGCCGTTTGGACTGCTGCTTCTGTGGTTAAAAGAACCAGAAATGGTCCCTCCCATCGAGGTTCTAAACTTCCTCCTCTCCAGTATTTTATCAACACATACTGTCCTGGTCGGATAGAATGTACTGGAAAATCGAGAGGAATTGTTTGAGCTAAAATGCCTTTCTCTCTTAATTCCCTCAAATTGTTTGTGATGGTTGTAAGATACCCCTGGATGGTTTTGTCCCCGACTAGTGAGGGATCCATTGTCATGCCTTGGGGGTAAGGCAGTCCATATAACATCTCATATGATGAGATCCCAGTTTTGGAGTGGGGCTTGGTTCTTATATTTAACAGGGCTAAGGGAAGGCATCTGCGCCATGGTAATTTGGTTTCTATCATTAATTTAGTTAGTTGTTGTTTAATAATTTGGTTCATCCTTTCAACTCATCCTGAGCTTTCGGGATGCCATGGGGTATGATATTCCCAGGTAATTCCTAGTGCTTGGCTTAAACTGTTAATTATTCTCGAGGTAAAATGAGTGCCCAGATCTGAATCAATAACTTGTACTAATCCAAATCTTGGAATAATATGCTCCAACAAAATTTTGGTTACCATTTGAGCTGTGGCCCAAGCCGCAGGAAATGCTTCTACCCACTGAGTCAACTGATCTACTATAACCAGCAGATATTTCCACCTGCCTATTTTAGGTCATTCAGTGAAATCAACTTGGATCTTTTTGAATGGCCGATAGGCTGTCCCATGACCTCCAGAGGGAGGACTCCTCAGCATCTTTTTGTTGATCTTCTGACATGTGAGACATCCTTGAGTGATTTGTTTCCCAATTTCAAATATTCCCATACACCTATAAAATTTTAATAATTGATCACAAAGTGCCCTTGTGCCCCAGTGAGTTCCTCAATGTAAGTTGTTTAGGATCTGTTGGGCTATGGGTTTTGGGACTACTTTTCTACCATCAGGTAGAATCCATTCTCCTGCCTTCAGGGATGGCCCTAGCTTCTTTATAGCTTCTACCTCTGTTAAAGAAAAGTATGGTGTTTCAGTTTGTGTTTCTGTCTCCTTAAAAGTCATAATTCCACTGTTGTTTTCCCTTAAGGCAGCCTTTTTTGCTTCATCATCAGCCAAATTGTTTCCTCTTATTTTAATGTCTTTCCCCCTCTGGTGTCCTTTTACATGTACAACTGCTATCTTTTTCGGACATTTTAAAGCCTCAAGTATTTCACTTACTAATCCTTAATGTATTAATACTTTTCCTTGGGTGTTTCTTTCCAGATCTTTCCAAAGCTATGCACAATCCCAAAAGCACTCTTTGAATCCGTATATATGGGTCCCTCTTGATCCTTTAATAACAACAATGCACGGAGTAATGTATAAAGTTCACAGGCTTGTGCTGACTAGGACGAGCTAAGGGAAGCAGATTCTTTTACTTCTAATTTTTCTCCACTAATTATAGCATACCCAGATTTTCTTTTCCCATTTACCACTCGTGATGATCCATCAATAATTTTTCTCCTGTTCGCTGTTCGTGTTCTCTTAAATTTGGATGTATTTTTGTTTCTATCTCTGTGACTTCCATGCAATCATGTATTATTTTTCCCCTGGGTCCTCATACAGAAACTGGACTGGGCTTTGTACGTTTGCCACTCTCAACTCTAATTCTGGAGAGGTTATCAAGTTAGCCTCATATTTTAATATTCCACTTTCTGTTAATCATTTTTCAGCCTTTTGAGCAAGAATTCCTCTAATGTTATGGTGAGTGTATACTTCCAGTGGTGCCACAAAAGTTATTTTTCGAACCTCTTCTACTAACAATGCCGTTGCTACAAGAGCTTGTAAACATGTTGGCCAGCCCTTGGAACTGGATTGAGCAACTTAGAATAATATCCCACTGGCTTTCTGCTTCCTGCCCAATCCTGAGTCACTACTCCATAAGCTCTTTGATAGGTTGTATTAACAAATAATTGAAATGGCCTGTCTAAATCAGGAAGGCTTAAGACAGGAGCTTGCAGCAGGGCCTCTTTAACTTGCTCAAAATTTTCCTCATCCTTTTCAGTCCATTTTAAGAGATTTATAGTCAATTTTTCATATAAGAATTTTACTTTCCCACTAAATCCCTCTATCTGCTGTCTGCAATAACCAGAAGACCCAAAAACTGTCTTCTCTTTTAGTCTTTGGGGGTCCCATATTTAATACTCCTGAAACCCTTTCAGGGTTTAGTTTTTTCTTCCTCTACTGATCCAATGATCTAAATAACGTACTTCTGACTCCACGAATTGTAACTTTGACCTGGATATTTTTAACCCATTTTCTCCTAAAAAATTTAAAAGCTGTATAGTCCCCTTCCTAGTGTCTTCTTCAGTTTCTCCTGCTAATAACAAATCATCTACATACTGTAACAACTTAATCCCTCTAGGTAACTCAAAGGACTTCAAGAGATCTTCTAATGCTCCCCAAAAAGATCTGGTGACTCAGTGAAACCTTGGGGCATTACCATCCACCTAAGCTGTTCTCTTCTGCCTGTGTCTGGGTCCTCCCACTCAAAGGCAAAATAGTCCTGGCTACTCTCATCCAGAGGGCAAGTCCAAAAAGCATCTTTTAAATCCACTACACTATACCAAGTATAACGAGGGGCCAATTGGCTTAGTAAAGTATATGGATTGGCCACCACTGGAAAACGAGTAATGGTGCTTTGACTGACTGCCCTGAGATCCTGAACTGGTCGGTAACTGCCATCAGGCTTCTTTACCAGCACAATGGGGCTGTTATGTGCTGACATGCAAGGTTCTGATCTCCCCTGGTGCCTCTAATTCTCAATTATTGCTTTCAATCCCCTCCGACTCTCTAGTGATATTGGATATTGTTTTACTCGAATGGGGATTTCTGGATTCTGTATTTCAATGCTTAGGGGCTGAATGTTTAACTTTCCCACTTCTCTGGAATACCACACTGTGTCACAAATCTCCTGATCATCTTTTTCAGTTAAAGAATAAATTTTAAGTTGTCCTTCACAGGGCTTTATTTGAATTCCCAGGGCTATTATTCAATCCCTTCCTAATAAGTTGTCATCTGCCTCGAGTATTAGTAATAAATCATTCAACTCGAATCTCATATCAGATTCTATTTGTACATCTTTAATTACGGGAACCTGAAAAACCTCCCCTTTAACCCCTACTACTGGGACATGCTCGGAGCTAACACTACAGCCTGGAGGCAGTTTTCTCACTGTGCACCTAGAAGCCCCTGTATCTACTAAAAATGTGATTTCTTCACTTTGAGGACCTACTTTTAATGTTATCAAGGACTCTTTTGATCTTTTGGTCCTCATTAAATAAATGAGCTCCTGACCCCCCTAATCCCCTCCAAACATCTTTTCATCCTGCTGCCTCTTTTTGCAGACTTTCAGCACATGTTCTTTTTGGTGACAATAGAAACAGATAGGACCTGTACTCTTGAACACAGAATAAGAATTCTGTAAATGTCCTCTTTTGTGACAAGAAAAGCACATAGGTCTAGTGTCCTCTGGAGGAAGTCCGGATCTTTTCTTTTTATCCTTTCCTACCAGGTTCTTTGTGTTTGTGGCTGCTTGTGTTTCTTTAACTACTGCCATAAGGATCCTGGCTTTTGTTTGTTGGGTTTTTTTTCATCTCGTCTAACATACACTTTTTGTGTTTCCCTTAACAACTCCTGAAGCCCCTGTCCTGCCAATCTTCCAATTTCTCCAGCTTCTTCCTGATGTCCCTCCAGGACTTAGCTACAAATTGTGTTTTTAACAGGACCTGTCCTGCTGGTGTATTGACGTCTATGCCTGAGTACAATTGCAAATCCTTTCTTATTCTCTCTAACCATTCTGCTGGGGACTCATCTTTCCCTTGGTGTTCACACAGAGCTTTTCCTATATTTTGTCCCCTGGGCACTGCTTCCTGAATTCCTTGGATAATCATCCACCTGAAATCCCTCATATTTTGCCTGTGTTCTGCCTTCTGATTACTCCAATTTGGATCTGCCATAGGCCATTTCTGATCTCCCTGGCCTGGCCCCTGATGATCTTTATTCCAAGCCCATATTCCTGACTGTCTAATCATTGCTCTCTCTTCCACTGTAAACAAGATTCCTAAAATAGACTGGAATTCCACCCAGGTGTAAATATTCAGTCCTAATAACTGATCTAGTCTCTCTGCTACCCCAACAGGATCTTCTACCATCCTGCCCAACTCTTTCTTAAATTCCCTAACATCCCCAGTGTTCAGGGGAACACTCACGTAACCAATAGGTCCCTGTCCTGGGGCCAGATTTGCCATTGGAACCTCTCTAAGAGGGTATAATCTATCTTCCCTTCCTGCACCCTCATCCTCTTTGTCACTTTCTTCCTCCTGTCCCCTTCTGCCTCTAGTTCTGTGTGCTACTGGCTCGTCCTGAATAGGGGGTGCATCAGGGACCAGGGGCTGGACAGGCTGGACAGGCTGTCTGTATGGGGGTGGGAGGTGATCTAATGGGTCCCATGGCTTTATCTGGTCCCTTCTTGCTGCCTGTCCTTTAGTTTGCAAAGGGTATAATAAATAACCTTCTTTTTCCTGCCTTTGAACTATAAATTCACCCCCCCCACACACTCTTTGGAAGCCACAAAGCAGCATACTCACTTTTCTCCTGGTTAAAAGATTCTTTTGAATTCACATATAGATTTAAAGCCTGACAAATCCAATCCTCAAATGATCCAAACTCTGGCCAGTATAAATTATTTGCACAAATCTTTTCTTTTGTCCAATCAAACATACAGTACTGTATCATTTTCTGTTTACATTTTTTCTCTTAGGGATTCCCTTGTACCCCAGTATTGTAACACTATCCCCAGGGGGCTGTCCTGAGGAATCTCGCTCCCCTTCTGGGAACCCCCTCTCGGTTCCCAGGCACACCGGGTTCTCGCAAATTTTTCTCATAACTCACAACCCCTGGGTAGGAGATTTTACTTTTCCTCTGACCCATCTCTGGCAGCAACATCTCCCTTGCTCTCTCTCATTTGTTCTGCGGTTCAGCTCCTTCGTTTAATATACACGATCTCACTTCTTTTGCCAACCACTTGTTTCCCACCTAATTCCTTCTTTTCCTTTTATTCTCTGCCCAACTTCTCTTTCTGGCCACTCTCCACAATCCTTCATAATCACGTACTGAAGCTTCCATCTATTATCCTCTCAACAGATAGTTGAACCTGACTCATTCACTCCCTTCTTAAATCACTTCTCTGAGCATCAGCTCCCTTCTCAAAGACTTTTCCCATGAGTTTTCGGGCTGGGACTTTCCCTCCCAGTCCCTCCCGGGGTATTCACTCGCTCTCCCCTTTCAGACATTCCTCACTCACACACAAGCACACAGCCGCCCCCTTTACCCAACCCCGTGGTGCTCACACAGCCCCGTTTTCGCACAGGGTTCTTGTGCACAAGACGTTTTACGGGCACCTTTCCCTTTCTGCCGGCATTCCCACAGGAGCCTTCTTCTGGCACACCTCCTTGTAGCGAGCTTCTTTTGCTTATGCTTTATTTTAAATTGGAACTCCTTCTCCAAGAGAGCCTGGTCTAGCCTCGGGACCACCTTAACAATTGGTGGGGAGCTCCTTCCCAAAACTAGCCACTCTTCACTTGGACTGGAGTTCCTGGGTTTCGGCACCAAGTTGTTATGAATGATGTTCTATTTTTCCAATTTATCAAGCAACAAGATTAAATTTAATAGTAAATTTTTAATAGTAACAAAATGAATGCAATCAAAACATTGGAGATGTCAATTAAAGTATTGGAGATGAATACAATCAAAGTGCATATATTTAAGAATATACAAAATTTGGCAGTAAGTAATTTAGTATAATTGAGGTTGGTATAAAGCATAAGCAAAACCGACCGGGGAGGGGCCCCCTTGGCCCGGGGGTGCAGGGAGTGGCTCCCATTCCTCACGTACCAAAGCATCCAGGCTAACAATCCCACTTATATACTGTAGGCTACAGAAGTTTCTAGAAAACTCCTCCTAGTTTCTATTCTGAAAATGTGCATCACCATGTGTACGGTGCATGCTCTACTAATGGGTTAGGGTGTCTCTCATCCTTTTGAGGGTCTTATTTCCAATGAAGGCTCATCATCTTCCTCAATGACCAAGGTGTGACCTGCAGGTAGCACAGGTGCACTATGTGACTGAGCAGATGTTTTCCATAACAATACTTTAATTGAGTCCCATGCCTGGAATCATCCCATTTTGGCCCATTTCAAGGTTGAAACTTTCTATTTCTAGATGCTGCTTGTCAGACCTACGTCATTCTACTATTCTTGTTTGACTTTCTTCCAACCTCCTTCTTTGACTCCCAACATCTGGATGATGTCCTTTGCCCTGTCTCACCCATCTCTGCCATCACTCTGTAACAATTGTTTTCTATTGACCTAAATACAATTTTATTAATATAGTTACAATTTACTTAGCACGAATCACATTTATCACATCACCCACCTCAACAGATGCTAGTATGAAAAAGCTCAGTTCTGAAAAGTAAGAGCAAATCATCAGAATTGAAAATAAGAGTCCATTGTTTAAGCCTAATAACTTATGGAAAGGAAAAAGGAGGTTTGTTATACATGAGAAATGTGATGGTTGGCTCTCAGAATTAAAGGATGAATATTGTGCCTAAGTTAAGTTTTATGGATGTATAATGATGTTATTGTAATATATCCTCCCATAGTCCTCTTTCCACTCCCCCTTGTATTGTTATCCTGACACGGCTTAGGTAGTCGGGGCATTTGTCCTGGTTTGGAAAGACAGGGAAAGCAGGGCCTTTCCTTGAAATGAAGAAAATAAATCCTTCCCTCTGAATTAGTATAATTTTGAAATTAAGGGGCTCTCAGGCAAAGATATGGGGATAGGAAATAACAGTTCTTTACTAGTATATATAACAAGGCAAACAAAACAACAACTGTGGAATTAACAACAAAGAGAACAGGAACCCAGTAGCAGTTCTTTTGGTTGTGGACACCTTTCCCTGTGGTGCAGATGCTGTCCCAGTTGGCAGTCAGTGCCAGCCAGCTCCCGGTGGGCAGGGGCAGACACGGTGATCCCACATGGCTGCAGGAGTGCTGGGGGCGATGGCAGCTGTGTCCCAGATGGGAAGGGATGGAGGAGAGACTCTGCTGGAGAATCCTTGGAGCAGTGTCGGTCCCGGTGCCCCAACAGGATGCTGGAGATACAGACTGAAGCAGGAGAGTGTCCGAGCAGGGGTGAGGGATCCAACACCAGAAGAGGCGTTGGGATGGTGGGGCGAGGTTTTCCAGGAGCTCTCCTGCTCCCAGAGCCATAAGTGAGCGAATGCCAGGAACTGCTCCCCCCCATCTTTACCTGCTTCCAATCTTGCGGTCTTCCCCCTTCCCCCTACCTCACCACCCCCCTACTGACGCCCTCCTCCAAGAGAAACCCCCAAAAATCCAGGGAAGCTGTACCTCCCCCATCTCAAGGTCTCAAGGATCTAGCCATCAGTGCTCCTTAGCATGGCAATGGGAAAAAATTCCACAGGCAGAGAGGAAAGGAAAAAACCAACCCCCAACACCCTGCTTGTTCCTGCACCTGACCTCCAGTGCAGATGTAAGAAAGTAGTCTCCAGCAATGGACGGCAGAGAAGGAGTTCAGGGACAAGACTTTGGGAGGACCCAGGGGCATAAAAGGCAGAACATCCATTCTGTAGGTGAGCACGAGGGGGTTTAGTCCAATGCTCCCAGTGCTGATTTTTCTCCTTTCTCAGTCTGTTGTTGTATTTTTATGCTAAGATTTAATAAACCTCACAAAGTTTAAAAAAGTGAGCGTCGTTTCTCCCATCCTGCACTGCCACGGTAGGAGGTGCAGCTGGAAGGAGGGAGGGGTGAGGGAAAGCTGGTTTGAAGGGTCTTTATTTACTTCTCATTGTCCTGCTGGAAGTTTGTGGAGTTTTCTGCGAGATATCTCTCCCCTCCTTCACTCATCTATAAGGTTGTGAGGCAATTTTCCCTTTTTGGGGGAAATCAAAGCTGTGCACTGATGCTCCCAATGAGGGGGTAGCAGCAGTGAGGCTCCAAGGGTTCCCGCTGAGCCGGAGCCAGTGAACACGCAGGGCTGGGAAAGGCGTGCCGGGAGCTGCAGAGAACTTTGTTTGTGTTTCCAGGCCAATGCCGGCTCGGGCCCGGGCCCGTTCCAGGGCTGTTCCTCATCTCCGCCTTTCCCCTCACACAGCCCGGGGGGCCCTGAGAGCGCGGGCCGAGGCTGGGCCGTGTGCAGAGCCCGCCCCTCGCTGCCATTGGCTGATTCTGCTGTCACTCCTGGTTCTCGCGCACTGATTGGGCAGAGCAGCAAAGGCGCCATTGTGGCAGTGGCCGGAGCCCGGGGAGGCGGCGGCGGAGCTCGGAGCCCAGTGCAGGTGGGAGCCGCGCTCGGTTCTGTGGGGGCTCAGGGCTCGCTGCAGGCAGAGGGCGCGGCAGGGGGCTCTGGCAGGTTGGTTGTGCCGGTCCCGGCCCGTGTTGGCGCTGGGCTGAGGTTGCTGCGGGAGCGGCTGCCCGCGGTCTCCTTCCCGCTGGGGCCTCGGCAGGAGCCGGTGTCGGAGCAGCGCTGGCTCGTCCCGGTTCCTGTGGGTAGCACAGAGGTGGCTGCCTGTGCCTAGGGCAGTGTGGGAAAATTCCCATGGCCAGAGGTTTGTGTGCAAAAAGGAGACAGAGGAGTCCTGTAAAAGTGACTTTATTGATGAACAAAGAGAGAGGCCATGCGGTCTCTAAAACGCAGCCTTTTATTGTTCTAATTTTCTAGTTGTTTCTAATTGTGCTATTCTCCCTCTCCCTTTGCCCACTGCCTGAGGTACTTGGAAGATTCAGACTTCCCGATCCGCCTACTGCATGTTCCCCTTAATATGCACCCCTACTACAATATTAATCTTACTGCTTTCAATCCCTCCTTTTCTCAAGAATTGCCTTTACAAACTTTTAATTTCCATTGACTCCATCCCTTTTCCTGTGTCCTCTTTGGCGCAAGATGTCCTGCATGGTAAAAAGATGAGAGATGCTGCAGCACATCAGAGGAGGAACAGCATTTGTTTAAGCCATGGTCTGCCAGGGAACCACGAAAACGTGTCCCATTCCCATCCTCTTTCTGAAATACGAGCTATTTTCTTATTTCCTTTATTATAACTATTCAGTTATCATCTATTTTGCAAACAGCAGTTTGAGTCATTTAATTTTCCACGAACTCCTCCTCTTTCTGCTAATAGATAATCTGATCCAATCTGTTATAAATGAGAGACAAAAGTCTCAATGTTCAGCAAAATTTAGATTGCTTTATTTGATATGGACAGAGCAAGCAGCGAGCTGGGGAACGTGAGGGGTCACCGCCCACTCCACGCTCCACCCAACCTTGGTTTGCAGCCTCTTCTTATACTGTGGGTTCTCGTTGTAATCCATAATTTTTGGGTTTTTGTTGTCATAAGCAGTGGTGGTTGAATAAACATCCTTACACAAATTCACAAAGCCTTTGGGCGATAATCAGTCACAGATTGCCATCTGGTCCTTGTAGAGAACCACCAGAGAAGTTCTGGGAGTCTTGAGATAGGCAGTATTGATCAGACAAAGGCAGGAAGGGCTTTTTGGGAAGTCTGATTTTGCAAGCTGGTAGCTGATACAACTTATTTGGAAAACATAACATAATATAATATAATGTAACATAATAGAACATAACAAGGTGATTTTAAACAGAATGATTTTATCATATAATTTCCTTTATCTAGTGTCCATGCTTCACTTCAGAGCTTAGTATTCTGGTTTATATAAACCCCAATGCTTTTGTGATTAACACGAATCTTTTATCAATTGTCACACATCCCATGGTGAAATGTCTCGTTCCTTATTTCTGTGAATTGGTTGGCAGGAGTGTCAGGAGCTGGAGCTGTCTGGTTGGTTATTATTTCAAGGACAGTTTTAAACCTAATTATGCCACTCAAATTATGGATGGATTTTCTGTCTCCTGATATGAATTCGTTAGGGTTCCCAGAGGCAGGTCCATGGTGTTGTAGAATTTGTTCTGGGGGCTGTTCACCTTTTCCCCATTTTTGACTGCTCCCTCCAGCCAGGGCTGCATCAATTGACCACTCTAATCTTATTAAATCATCAAATACTTGGGTTTCCAGCTGATTTCTCTGGACGAGCAAAAACACCTCAGTTCTCTGGGGAGAGGGATGATTCCCCCCCACTTTTTTCATGAAGTTTTCCCAACATTCTCCATTTGCTGTTTCCCTTTGCAGCTTAACCAATTTCTGTTGCAGTCAGATATCCTGACTATGGGCTCTGCCTTTAGTTGTGCAAATTCCATCTGTGCAGGCAGACAGAGCTTGGGGTGAGGGACAGAGGGATTCAGCAAAATTCCTCCCCCAGGCAAGAAGATCCTGGTTCATTGTGCACACATTGCCCTAGCAGTGTTAATTTGCGTTTCTAAAGCTCCTCTCCTGGCTCTGCCTGGAACCAATGCTTCTCTTCCAGAGCAGGCATTAGGTGATTCACACATGCACCCCCACAATCTGCTTTTTTTTCTTTTCTATTTTTTTAACGATTTTGTATTAGCTGTTTATGCGTTAAAGCCTCACCATTAATACTGTTCTAGTTTTGCAAAATGCAACCTAAAGGTGAGCATTGAGAAACCCATTCTGAAATTCTGCCATCATTAAGAGCCAGCCACAAATATACACAGAGAAATTCCAATGCAATCAAGTTTTTTCTAGTTCTTCTCTTAGGAGTAAAAATTGATTGTCACACCCCTGGTCCAAACCTAACTGATGATACAAAAGTAGGATTATTATGAAAAATTATTCTAATGGTGTAATCTTGTCCCTGAAACTGTGGTAAAAACAAAAACAATCCAACAATATCTTTAGTGTTAGAGAGTCAAGGCATTACTTGATTCTGGTCAGGGTGTGCAGCAGAAATCATTTCATCCATACATAGCCCGTGTGTGCAGAGAAAATCATTCCATGAGATGTGAATTTTGTTAGAGTTTTCCTAAACTTTTTACAGTCTAAACCCATAGAAATGAATTGGTTTAATGTTCATTGCTTCCAAATTGTGTAGTTCTCAGTATTTTGTTTCTTAGCAGACCCAGATTTCTCCTCGTTTGATGTTAATTAGGTTCTCACTCCTGGATTTCCTTCTCTTTTCCAGACCAGGTGTCTCCAGTTATGCCGGGGCAGTGTCTGGGGTGGGTGTTCTTTGATGGTTGCTGCTGGCTGTTGATGTTTTGTTGATGGATGTTCTCTTTGTGGGTATCTTTTGGGCTATTCCCAGGCTGTTGAGATGGTCGTTTCTGTTGAGTGGTCTAAAATTCCTTAAAATAAAAACTTTCAAAATTTCTTTCCTGGGACAAGGGCAAACTAAGCTTGACTAGTAAAACGGAATGTAAAAAACTTTTAGAGTTGGTGTATTTTGCAGCAATGGAACCCCAGGCAGCCCAGTGTGTGAGTGTAATTGAGAGGAGAGTCCTGGGTGGATGCTGGGACCACCAAAGTGCCAAGGCAGGCTCTGTGCCAGCCCAGCTTCCTGTGGGAGAGATTTCACAAGAGAGGATTCTGGCCACAGACTGCTTGAAATATACATCCCTTATCCCCACCACGAACTAGGTGGAGAATTACCAGGGTAAGGAATTCCAAAGATCACTTCCAAGGGAGATAATTGAATATCTGCCCTGGCTCTGGCCAAAGGTTTTAATGGCCCGATGCTTGGCCTTCAGCCAAGGGCACACACTAACTCAGAAAACACTTCCTAAATGCAGCAACATGTTGCATGTTCATAGACCTCAATGCATTATTCAGAATCATTCTCCCCAACCTGTAAATCATTATTTTTTCCTTCCCTGGGATTCTGGTGTTCCATAATCCAAGAATGTGAAGACTTTCCTGATTATCTTTTTTTCCATTCCCTGAGTTAGTTACATGAACAAAAGATTTTACATCAAAATGTTGTAGTCCAAAAAAAATATATTTATCCCTACTATTTATAAGTTCTGATAATTGCAGAGCTATAAGAAACTATGTTCATACAGCAAAGTTTTCCAACAGATAGCATTCATTTTAATATTTTCAAAAAGACGATAATATCATATGTACTTATAACACACCTAGGATTCAAATTTCTTTCCTGAGTCTGGAAGAGTCATAGCTGGGGCACCAATCATTTTGTTATTTTTCTTTTTTCAGCTTTTGTTCCTTTTCTGCTGTCCATACCACAACCTTGAGGCTATTGAGGTTTAGAAAGTGATACAATGTTATGGGTAGAACAGAGAATCCTCAATCCAGGTCCTGCAAAATTTCCTATTCATGCTCAGAATTCTTGCACCTCCTTTTCAGTCCTGGATTACTTCTGAGATTCTCCAGACCCTCTCTGGGTCAATACACCACCAACCTACAGTCAAAATACATCCCAAATATTTAACTATTTTTTAGAGCATTTGTTCTTTATTTTTTTAAATAATCAAAGATGCTTTTTTTTGCCTGAACATTCAGCCAATTCACAGAGGCTTCTTCTACCACTTCCTGTCCTCCTGATTGGAGCAAGTCATCCACATCCTGCATTAACCCAATCCCTGGGGGTGGGGTAAATTCTTGTGATATTTTCTGCAAGGCTTGCCCGAATAAGGCTGGTGCTTCCGTGCATCCCTGCAGAAGGACCATCCATGTCTTTTCCATTTTCCCTTCTACCTCTTGTTCCCAGTCAAAGGCAAAATACAGTTTACCATCCTGTGTGAGTGGGCATCCCCAGAAAGCATCTTTGCCATCAAGGACTGAATGGTGGCAGTGTGAGGAGGGCACCTGGTTCAGGATGGTGTAAGGATCTGAGAGCCCCTGGGTGCTGGGGCCCCCTTGGGCCCTGGGGTTCATCCCTCAGGGGATGTAGGAACTCTGCCATGGCCTTTGCCTTCCCCTTGGCCTTTTCCTCCTCCCTTCTTGCATTCCCCTGCTGTGCCTTTGTGACCAACTGCTCCAGGGGCTTCAGAGCAGCTCCAATCTCCTCAGACATGAGCGGATTCACACAGAGGAGAGGCCCTTCCGCTGCTCCGACTGCGGGAAGGGCTTCAAGCACAACTCCACCCTCACTGCCCACCGGCGCATCCACACCGGGGAGAGGCCCTACGAGTGTCCTGAGTGTGGGAACGGCTTCTCCACGAGCTCTCACTTGACCCAACACCAACGGAGCCACCAATAAAGGAAGCCCTGTGATTGCCCGGAGTGTGGGAAGAGCTTCGTGCTCTGCTCCAGCTCTATCCCTCATGGGAGGATCGGTGTTGGATGATCCCCAGTGACCCCCGTTGGGCAGAGCCCTGGTGATCAGTGGTCCTGGTGATCCCTGTTGGGTGGTGTCTTGGTTTGAAAGACAGGTATTTGCTAAGGAAAGGCCAGAGCCCCCTTCCTGAGATGCAGAATGCAACCCCCTCCCTTCTAATTATTTTAGGTCCAAATCAGAGGCCTTCAGGCAGGAGATGTGGGGATAAGGATAACAGTTCCTTACTGATATCTAACAAGGCAGAAAAACAACAACAGCTATAAAAACTGACAACAGAACAGAACAGTCTAGCTCAGCTCCAGTCCCTTTTGGCCACAGGCCGTCTCCCTGTGCTGTTACCGGTGCTGGGGGCAGGGCAGGTCCCGCGCAGTTGAAGAGGGCTGGGTGATGGCGGCCATGGTCCAGGGGTGAGAGGGATGGGGAAAGTTACTCCCCCTCACGGTGTCGGTCGTGGTGCTCAGCAGAGTGTCTGGAGATAGTAGGGTGAGGTGGGAGAGCAGCAGAGCGATGTCCAAAGGCAGGGAGCGTGGATCTCAGTGCTGGGATGGCAGGGGAGATGCCAGATCGGAGCCCGGGCTGTCCTCCCACTCCACGAGCCAAGCGAGAGAGAGTCCCCTGCTCCAGACCCCCCGTCCCACCTTTCCTTTTCCGGTCCACCCCCCTTCACCCACCCCCCTATGAGAGAACATTATCTGTCGTTTTAAGGTGTAGCCACAGCTACTTAGCATAACAATGGGAGAAATTCCACAGAAAGAAAAGGGAACAATTCAACCCCCAACAATCCCTAAAACTAGTCCTTTGGGGTGCGTTTTGGCACATTGGAAGGAGCTAGTGGGGTATGGAGACTCAGAGAACCAAAAGACCCTTGTAAAGTTTTGTACACAATAGTGGCCACTTTATAAACTTGAGGGGGGAGCCAGGTGGCCCTCAGTTGGATATTTACATTATGAAACTTTGTTACAGCTTATGTTATTTTTGAGACACAGAAATGGGAGGAGGTGACTTACGCTGACTGTTTTGGTTTTTCGGTTTTTTTTCCTCCTGAACCACCTTGAGTCACAGAAAGATTGTGGACTCAGAGCCCCCTCTGACCCCTTGGTATTGGTCTTAGAAAAAGGCAACGAGGCTAAGTTAAAATAATGTTGTAGTACATGTTCCATAAACCAACGCTGCACACACCCTGATAAGGTGCATCCAGCTAACTCTCTGGAATAAGAATTGGGGAATTTGTTTGAACCACCTGCTAAAAGGCAAAGCGAGGTGAGAGGGGAAGCAAATTTGAGATGGTTATTAACCTCAACTCCCGCTTTACCTTCTACTTCTGAAAAAAAAGACAGCTCGAGTTACTTCAGCTCCTATTCCCTCATGCCACCTCCTGAAATTTCTATGTCCTATCTCCCACTCCAGTCCCATTCCACCTCCTGAGATTTCTTCTTCTATCCAGACTCTGGCCTATGTTCCATCCCCCACTCTAGTTAAAGCAATTTCTATTTCAACTCCAGTATCCAGAAGGAAGAAAAGGTGATGATCAAAGAAGAGGAGATTGAAAAGAGGAATGGAGCAGAGGATCTTACCCTAGGAGACCCTCTGGTTATAATAAAAGTAGGGAACTAAGAAAAAAAAATTTGATAAACACAGGAGCAACATATTTGATGTTAAATAAAGCCTTAATACCAATAACAGATGATTATGTCATGGTAAAGGGGGCAACTGGCCAATCTGAAAGGGCTTCTTTTTGTAGCCCATTGAAATATAAGTTTGGGAAGCAATGGGGAATTCACAGGTTTTTATATATGCCCAATGCTCCTATCACTTGCTCCACCACAATCTCCCATCCTGCCCTGATCGCATCCCCCCCATTTCTCCTCCCCAGGACCTATTTCTACAGTGGGCACAGCTCCTTCCCCCCCATCCCTCCTGTGCCCCCCAGCTCCTCTGACACCTGCCAGTTCTCCAGCCCCCCATTCCGTGGCTGTGTGGGAGTCCTGGTCTATGAGGCCACGACCTTCACTGTGGCCATCTTCTTCTCCAACCCCCTGGACTACAACCTGTTCCCCATGGAGCTGGGCCTGGAGCTGTCCTTGGTCAAAGCTCACCTGGGCAGGTTGGAGGACACCTACACCCGCATGTCCCAGAGGGGGACTCCCCTCACCACCAACGGGACAACTGGGCGCTACTGTGTCACCCTGGACACCTGCCAGGACCCCGTCCAGGTGAGTATTGGCCATGTCGAGGTGACAGCCACCATGTCCAACACACGGAGGTCCACTATCAGGGTGGTTCTGCAGGAACAGGAGTGCTCAGGGAAGGAAACCGGAGGGAAACTTCCATTCAAGGTGATAGTAAAATAATTAATTTAATTTTTACTGTGCCTGTGAACTTTTAGCTGAGAAACAAGGCACGCAAAAACTGCTTTCCCAGCAAGAAAAAGAAGATGAGAAGAAGACATCTGGCTCAAGAATGTAGTAATAGACAAAAGAAGGACTGGATCTGGGAACTTGGGGTGGGCTTTATGGTAATGGGTAAATTGTAATATGCACTTACTTGTAAAATTGTGTGTGCTCAAATGGTTAGGAGTATCCTTTGTGGGACCTCAGGCCTGAATAAATGATGCCTTCTTTAAACCAAATTAGTGTTAAGGAGTCTTATTCCAACACTTTGGAGATTTTGTGACAGTAAACTGGAGAGCCAGCCAGAAGATCAGCCTAGAGCTTCCATGAATCTACAGTCAACAGATCTCCAGCCAGCACTGAGGAATTTTCGGGGAGAACCTCAACTTTAGACCTTCAGGGACTCAAGGCAAGATCCCTGGGGTAAGTAAAGATATCATTTAAATTATTTTTCTTGGGGTTATTGACAAGGGATGCAGATCCCCACACAGAGTTATTGGTAAGGGCGTTTTGAGTCTCCCCTGACGGGGTTTGAGTCCCTGGGTAAGTTTATCTGGGGGAGATTTGAGTTCCCCACCCCAGGGAGTTCGAGTTTCCCCTCTCCAGGCTTCAAGTCCCCAAGAAGTATTAGGGGTTAGGAAGTATTAGAGCTTGTCCCTGGGAGGTATCAGGAGCTGATCAGGCCAAGATTGTAGTTTCAAGAAAAATCATTGTTCTGCTGTCTGGTAGCATAGGCTGCCACATCTTGACTTGGACAGAAGAAGGAAGAGAGGAAAAAACAGAGTCTCCCTTTACAACTGAATCCTGGCCTCAACTTTGTCTGGAGATGCCTTTGTGGTGAAGATTGGTTAATTCCTTTGCATTCCTCGTGTTCTTTGCATTCTTCTTGAACTCTGAGAGTGTGTTCATGTAAGAGTGGTGTGTCGATTTGAGTTTGCCATCATATCAATATGGGGATGCCTGTGATATAAAAATTAATTTGCAGAGAGGGTGTTGGAGTGTGGTAGAGTGATTGCTGGTGTTTTGGAGCTGCTTTATTTTTGTGTGCATGGCTGAGATCGCATTTTTGGACTTGAAGCACCCTCTTTTGTCAGTTTTAGTGATTGTAGGTTTGGCAGTCCCCTTTCTTTTCCCCTCTCCTGCCTCCATTACAAACCTGGAAATACCATTAGGACTTTCAGAGGTAATAGCCTGTATATTTGTAATTATTGAATATGAGGCCGGTTTCTTCTAAAACTAAAGTGGGAGATGATATTCCAAATTCTCCATTGAAATGTGTGGGGTTAAATCTCCAGTGCTCTAGGCACCAATTTGTCAGGTTGTCTTATTTAATGAGCCAAGCAGCTAATAGTTGCTATGAAGTTGTTTATTTCAAAGGCACATCAGTCTCGAAAGGCAGAGTCACAAGTGTTGAAGTCCATGCTAAAACTTTGGTGTGAAATCCCCAACAGAAGCAGAAGCTGCTCCTGGTGGTCCTGGCAGGGCTGATGTTGGTGTGACAGCTCCTGTCTTCTTCTTGGGTGTTGATGATGGCAGTGAGGAGAGAGCAGGAACAAAAGCAAAGCAAAAAGCAAATGGCAAGAAGTGAAGCTCTCCCCAATGCATAAATTCTTATATAGAAACTTCCCAACAAGCTAAAGACACAAACTCGAACCACCACTACTTAACTGATTAGAATTCTAGTTCCTTAGCACACCAGGTTACGTATAAACTACACATATGGTCTATCTTGTTCTATCTGAAAAATGTCAGCAATATTCTTACTATAGTTTTATTGTGTCTAAAACTGTGTTCCTGGAGCCTCCATGGAAACAACTGGTATCTAGGAGTATGTTTTTCAGCCTTCACAGAACCTGCACTTCTACTCTGACATCTGAGACCTTTATTCACTAAAATCACTTAAAACTTACTCTTAATTACTTACGTACTTGCTTACTTATTCTAAAACTTAAACTTACACCTCTATTTTATGTGTGTGGCTTACCGTACTTCAGTCCATCCAAAGTTTTAATTCAATCCCTGCACTCTGATTTCTCTCTGAAGAATTCACAGAGACTCTTGATGTATAGACTTCAACAACATATATATTATTTATTCATATAATTTTCATATATTATATATATTTATAATCTATATAATTTATGCATCCTGTTTACTAGTATAAATTATATATATAAGGTAATTCAGGTTCTAGAACTAAATTTGGTTCAGAAAGGTCTGTGGTTGGGCTTGGATCCAGCCACACTGACTCCTCTCCAAGGATTTTAGACAGCCAGCTCCGAGTGCCCAGGATCCTTCTCTCTGGCCTGCAGTTTCAAAAACTCTGTGACAGAAGCAGAGCCCACGTGAGCCCCCGTGTCTGCACACAAGGGGCCATGGCAAGGCCCGGGAAGATGAGCAGATGCATCGGGGGCACGTGGCTGTGTGCAGGGATGCAGCCCAGCACAGCCTCTCTTACCTTCCTGCTGACAGGTGAACTTGAAGTGGCTGCAGAGGCCATCCAGAGCCATAAAGCAGCCTTGTCTGTCTTGAATGACTTGAAAAGATGTCCCAGCAGCTTCCCCAGGCCTGGGATCTGGATCTCTCCTCAGGCAGCACCTCTGTCCTCATTGTGACCAGCCTGGGGGAGGCAGGCAGAAGAGCAGAAGGGCTGAGGGTGGGCAGCTCAGGCTCTTAGCAGGAACCAGGAGGGGACTGGCCACGACCCCGGGGTTATTCTGGACCACCTCACACCATGCTCAGGGGCTGTGGGGAATGGGTCCCAACTGGTCAGGGCGATGGTGGAGTCAGCAGTCATGGAAACGCTGGGCTGCACTTTGAGAAGGACCTTAGAAAGCCAGGGCATCCTTCCCACTCCTCATGGGTCAGCAGGTGTTGGAGTTTGTGTCCCTTCCTTATGTGAAGGTCCCTCTCTGCTCAGCGGCACCAGCAGCACAGCGTGCACAGGGAGGATCTTGATCTTCGCTGCTGTTTTAGAGACTTCAGGATCAAGCTGGTCTGAGCTGCCAGGCAACGGATGGAGGCATCCTTCTCTCTTGCTTGCAGCATTTCAAGTTCTGCAAGACAGAGAGAGCCCAGATGAGCCCCAGTGTGTGCAGAGACCCCCCCCGGCTCCCCCGAGCCCTGGCTCCCCACTCACCCAAGAGGATCTCAGCCAGGGTGTCCTCACTCTGCTCTCTCAGGTGCCACGCAGCCAGCCCTGGGCACAGAGCTCCATCAGCCCCTGCTCCCCAGCGTGCTCCCAGCAGCGTGGCCCCCGGCCCTGCCTGACCCCCTCAGCAGTCTGGGGGTGGCACTGGGTAAGGTGGCCACCAAAGCCCCTCACCTATGTGAGCACAGTGGGCACAGGGAGGCCGAGGCCCTGCCCATGGCAGCCCCAGGGCTGGGGGGACGGGGCCAGGCTGCCCCAAGAGGGACCCTGGGGACTGGGACTCACCAATGAGCCTGAGGGCCGCCTCTCGCATGGGGGCCTGAGGGCTCAGCAGGTAGGGCTGGCTCTCCCACACCAACCGTTCAGCCCTGCTCCTGTCCTTGGCCAGCTGCAGACAGCACAGGGCTGTGGGCATTTCTAGGAGGCCCCCAGGTGGCCACAGCAGCCCCTCCTGCCAGCACCCCTGTGTCTCACAGCCCTTCCCCATGCTGGGGCCATGGAGGGGACATGGGCCTGGAGGAGGCTGCTCTACTTGAGACAGGGGCAAGGGTGCAGCTCCAGGCTTTGGGCCCAGCTGCAGAGCTCACAGCCCCAGCACAGTGTGCTGGCCAGTCCTCGCCCAGCCTGGGGCTCATCCTCACCAAGCACTCGCCCATCCTCCATGTCTGCTCTGTCTGTGCCAGTTGCTCGAGCTCTTTCCACTTGAGGAGCTCTGCTATAGCCAGGACGGCTTCCTTGGAGGCCTGTGGGTCAGAAGCTGGGAGGTGGCACCAGGGCCTGTGGAAGGAGACTTGGGCTTTGTTCCTGGGGTGATCGTGCCCTTAGGAACCTGGGCCATGCCCTCCCCAAAGCATCCTCGAGGTCTCTTTGGGGACAGCCAGGGGGAGCAGGGATTGAGGTGCCCAGCCCTGCAGGGACACCAGTGGGGACAGCTGAGAAGCCTTTGGGGACACACGTGTCCAGGCCTCGGTTGTGCTGGGCTGCTGCCCAGCCCTGCTGGAGCAGGCAGGGCAGGGGTTGGAAATGGCCGTGCCAGCCTGTCCGGCCCTGCAGGCCCTGGCTCCCAGGGGCTGTTGGGGGGAACGCTGCCTGCTGCCAGCAGCTCTCACCCCCATGGCTGGGATCCCCTGAGAGTTTCAGCCTCCCCTCTCTGGGTCAGTGCTCAGCCGTGACATCGGTACCTTGGCCACGCTGGGGGCCTGGTCACTCATGTGAAGGAGGAGGCAAACCAGGGACTTCCGTGCGTATTTCTTCATGGCCCTCTCGTCCCACCACACTGTTTTGCCCAGCACGTCTCTGAAGAGGCAGATGGAGCGCTCCCGTACACACTCTTCCTTCTGGTAGGAAGGAGGAAAGCTGAGCTTCGCACACAGCGGCTCCCTGCCCATGGCCAGGAGAGGCTGAGCTGAGGTGGCTGAGCTGAGGTGGCTGAGCTGAGGTGGCTGATGCTGCAGGGTCCCAGCCCAGAGAGGGCAGAAGCAGCTCTGGGCTGCAAGGCCCGGAATCCATCCCAGGAGAGCCCAGGGGAGCAGGGCCTGCTCCCAGTGCTGCTCACAGGGCTGGGCTGTAGGGCAGGGGTCATTGCCCAGGGTCCCTCTGTGGGGCTCAGGCTCCCACATCAGCCTTACCTCATCAAAGAAGTGCCAGAGCTTCTGCACCACCTTCACAGCCATGGGGCTGGCCTCACTCTTCTTTAGGTGCCCCAGAACGTTTTGGAAGATGTCCATGACCATCACCGCACAGTCCCAAGAAAATCGCCACCGGATTTTCAGGAGCTCTCGGAGAACGCGCTTCATTTTTCTTGCCTTTTTGAAAACAGTTTCCATTCTGTGAGAACTCCTGTGGCTGGTTGGTCCCTAGGCAGCCACCAGGCCGCACCATGGCAGGCAGGGCATTTGGAGCAGTCACCACAGCACCTGACTCCCAGCCCAGGCTGAGCCACCACCTTCCCTGAGACCTCAGAGTCCAGGTGCCACATGTCTGCCCCCCACAGCGGCCTGCTCACCGTCTCAGCTCTCTCCGACAGTGTCACCAGGGCCCTGAGCACCAGAGGGACCATTTCTCTTCCTGAATACCTCAGAGATCTCAAGTCGGTATAAAATGGATCCAGGTCCTCTTCATCCACATTATCAGAGGCCAGCATCTGGAAGGAAGCAGCAGAGAGCCCAGGCAGAGCTGGCAGGGCTCCCTGACACAGCTCCTGCTTCCCACCAGCAGCTGAGGCCAAGAGCACGTGGGCTTTTCCTGATAACTCACTGCCAGGAACGTGAGGCAGGACTTCTGCTTCTCAGTGATGATGTCATTATGCCAGTGCTGCAGTTGGATTTGCAGCTCCTTCAGAACCTTCTCCAGAGTCTGGCGCACAGAGAACATGGCCTTCCACAGACAGACTTTGTCACTGCAAGGCACAGCGCTGTCAGCAGGGCTGCCCCGGCCACTGCAGCACAGCCTGGGCTGGCCCTGCTGCCCAGGGACCCTGCCCGGGCAGGTGGGCACGGCTGCCAGGGTGTTCCCCATGGGGCTGGGAGCAGCGAGCTGGCTCTGGGCTGCCTGGCCAGCTTTGGCTGCTGCGGGCCTGGGCTGGGAAGTGTGCTATGATGGAGGGCACTGCTCCCTTTGGTGATCCTGCAGTGTTCCTTGGCTCTGGCAGCCAGAGTGTCTCGGCTGTCTCTCCCCACAGGGATGAAGCCCTCCAGACTCTCAGGGCCAGTACCTGATTCTTGGTGCAACGTCCAGAGCTGTTGCAACGACTCTCCCAGGCCACTTATTCGCCATCAGGGCAAGCAGTGAGTAAAAGCTGTGAGCTGCTGGTGTGTTTTTCTCATCGCAGTAGGCAAAGATGTGTCTCACAATCTTTGGCACCTGGAGGGAATACAGGTGAGGCTGGTGCTGCCACTGCAGTGCAGCCGTGTCTTGGGCTGCCCTGCCCATCCCTCTGTCAGGACCTAAAGGACGCAGTTAACTCATCTCAAAGCGCTGACAAAGAAGGAAGTTCACATAAGATAAGCAACCACAGCAGGCACAGATGGCAAAAAGGGAGGCGTTAATTCCAGGCCTAAACGGAGGATTGGAATTAGCAGAGTGGACAAAATGCCACTGTGCAGATTGTGAGAAAAGCTCAGACAGCAAGCACAGCAGGACATGAGTGAGATCTGGTGAGGCAGATCTGGGTAAGCTCAAGGTGGCTTCAGGAGCCTCACACAGCTGGCTTTGGGAGGGCAGGAGGCAGGAACCTGACAGGGCTCACGGGCAGGGCAATCCAGCCCCAGGCCACTTACATCCATCAGCCACAGCTCAGGGGATTTCATGGCCACCTCCAGAAACTCCGTTGGAGCTTTCTTGTCCAAGAGGCTGGAGCGTCCCAAGATCTCGATGGCTGCAAGGACAACGCCTGTCCTCTCAGCAGGCCTGAGGTATCTCCCAAAGGCCTGTGGCAGGAAGGAAGGGATCAGAGGCCAGTGCCAGCCAGTGTCCCGAGGTGCTGCTTGGCTGGGCAGTGTCAGCAGCCCTGGCCAGAGATGCTGGGCAGTGCTGGCAGCAGTGGCCACAGGGAAGCTGGCAGCAGTGCCCACAGTCCCCATGCAGGGGAGGATGAGGATGGCCCCGGGGCAGGGAGGAGGGCTGGGCTCTCGGGCATGGGGCGCAGGCCCTGCAGAGACCCAGGGCTTGCTGGTGGCCAGCAGGGCTGGGGAGCTGCTGCTGCTGCCTGGACACCACAGTGTTCCCTGCTCGGGGACAGTGGGAACCTTCTCACCAGGGACAGCCCCACTGGTTCTGCACCCTTTGCACACACAAATGCCCTGCTGATGCCACAGGTGAGAGTCCCAGCAAGGGGGAAGGCTCCTTACCTTAACTGTCCAGGTGCTGGGCGTATTCAACAAGGAGATGATCTCAGACTTCCAGTGTGCTGGGGACTGGGCATGACCCTCTGGCAGTGTGGCGTCTAAAGAGAGGGGAAACACGGACCCATAGGTGAGTCACAGCCACTGGGCCAGCAGGGGACCCCACCCTGACAAGAGTTGGGATGCAGGAATGGCTGGGGAGCAGTTGGTCACGGGAAGAGGTGCTGGGCACTGGTGGCAAGGGGGACCTGTCTCCAGTGTCTGTACCCACTGCTGCTGGCCCGGGAAGCTCTGAGCCCCTGGAGCTCTGCATGCAGCCCCCAGTTACACCGTGGCTGCTGGACTGGTCAGGGGAAGGGCTGGCAGAGCTGGAATGTGGCAGGGTGGGACATGAGCTTGGCAGAGGCCATGGGGAAGGGGCAGAGTGGGGCTGAGTCCTGCATGGAGGAGCAGCTCAGCTACACAGAACCATCCAGAGCCTGGCAGGAGCAGAGGGGACAGCAGCACTGGGGACATGATGGCACCTGCACCAAGGACAACAAGGGGCTGTCACAAGGCCCAGGAAGACAAGCAGGTGTATCTGGGGATGTGGCCGTGCATGGGGATGCAGCCCACCACAGCTTCTCTGACCTTTCTGATGACAGATGAATGTGAAGAGAGAGCAGAGACTATCCAGAGCCATAGAGCTTGTCTTTTCTGTCCTGAAGGACTTGAACAGGAGATGTCCCAGCAGCTTCCCAAGGACTGGGATCTGGATCTCTCCACAGGCAGCAGCACTGTCCTCATTTTGACCAGCCTGGGGGAGGCAGGCAGAAGAGAAGGGCTGAGGGTGGGCAGCTGAGGCCTTGCAGGCATCTCAGAGCTGTGGCTGTACCCCAGCAAAGGGAAGGGGAAATGGCCTGGCTGGAGGGTAGCAGGTCCTTACCAACACATGGGAAGAGGAGTGGGCAAGCAATTGGCTCAGCTGCCTAACCCTGCCCATGACCCTCTCCTGCACTGCCACTCTGTCAATGTAGTCCAGCAGCTCCTGGGAAGAGAGAAGAGAGCAGCTGCAGGTGAGCCCCTCAAGCACACACCCACTCCAGCAGCAGCAGGAGCTTGGCCCCACTCCTGAGACACACTTGCACCGTCCCTCCAGGCTTCCTGTGCCCTCAAGCAAAGCCTGCCAGGGGGCTCCTGCCTCTGGGCCACCCCCTGCTTCCCCAGGGCAGCTGGGCGCCCTCCCTGCAGCGTGCTCTGCCTGCAGGCACTGGGGGTGTCCTGGTTCTGGCTGGGACTGGGTTCCTTTGGCAGGAGGCAGGACAAGACTGGACACAACCCCAGGCTCCTTCCTCTCCAGAGTGAGGAACAGCCCTCTGACCCCCGACTCTGTGCACGGGCCAGACCTCCAAGATGTGCTGAAGAATCCAGATGATTTTGGAGGGAGGAGAGCTGAGCACCATCACCTCCAGCATGGTGTCCATGGAATGCAGAGTCTGCAAGGATGACACAGAGCAGTGGCTGTGATTCTGCTGTCCCTCCCATCCCCAGAAGACTGATCTGAACTCCCAGGGTGAGGGGAGGGACACAGGAGCAGGCTTTGTGCTGGGGGCAGAGCAGCCAGCATTGCTGGATGTGGCTGGCGCCTGGCAAGGGATGAAGGGATGAGGGTAGGAAAGTGAAGCTTAGACAATGGCCTGCCCCGGATCTTTGGTGCTAAGGCAGCATGGGGTGGCCAGGAGCAGCCCAGAGGGACTGGAGGCTCCTCCAGTTCATGCAGCACTTACCGAAGAAAAGAGGGTTGCTTCCAGTCTCTGCATTTCCCTCTTTGGAGGAAGGAAAAAGATGCTGTCAAAGCAGAGTCTTAAGAGTTTTCTCTTCTTCTCCAGCACTGTCCCGATGGTGCTGCAAAGAGAGAGGGGCCCCGTTGGACACTGGTGCTGGGAGCAGGGCCTCAAGGTCTCCTGCAGCTCTGGGGCAGGGCTGCCAGCAGGGATGGGCAGGTGGGCACGGAGCATTGGGAGGGCTCTGCAGGCCCTTGGGCCAGTACCTCAGTCCAGCGAGGGCGAGCATGGCGAGCTGCCGCACCTGGGTACAGATCTCGTACTTGGGCTCCAATTTCAGCAGCACCTGCAGGGCACAGCTGGGCTGGAACCTGGCAGCTGCCAGCACCCACAGCCAGCAGAGCTTTGCCCTGCCCGAGTGGAGCCCTCACAGGCTGTGGGGGTCCTTGCCCCCTTCCCCAGAGCGCTGCGTGCCTCCTCACCTGGATCATCTGTCCCAGCTTGTATCTGCTACAGAAATCATTCAGGACCTGGGAGAAGCCACTGTCCTTGACATCTCTGCACAGGGTGCAGATGCTTTCAAGGAACTTCAGCTTCAGGTCATTGTCCTGGAGCTGGGGGACAGAGACAACGGGGCAGCGTGAAGTGAGGAGAGCCAGGCAGCGGGACCAGAGCCCTGGGCTGCAGAGCCCTGTGGGAGCAGCTGCTCGGCAGAGCCAGCACCCCTGGCCAGGCACAGCCACCACCCAACGGGCCTTGGCTACCTGCTCGGGGCTGCTGACAAAGGCCTGGATGAAGTCCATGGCTCCCTGTACATGAACAGGTACCCAGCTGGCATCTAATGGAGGGGGAGAGAAGTGTTATAAGTACGTATTATGTACTTTTCACAAATATTCAAATGGATGAATGAAAAATGAATTTAAATGAAAACTTTGCTGAATTAATATAGTTTCTTTTAGTTCTGCTATTAAAAAAACTTAGAAACGGTAGTGTGATAAATATTTTTCTTGGACTTGAACATGCTGATGTAAAAGCTTTTGTTCATGTAACTAACAGAGAATGGTAAAAAGATAATCAGGAAATTCTTCACATTCTTGGATTATCCTATCTGGATGAGGACGGGGTGACGAACACCAGAACTCCAGGGAAAGGGTTTATTGATCACCGTTATTAAGGAGTGCACCAACAAGAAGGAGCCACAAGGAAAAAAATTAAAAGTGAAAATGCTGATCTTCAGGTTGGGAGTGGATTTTGAATAATGCATGAAAGGTCTATGAATGTGTGAGTTATGGTGTGTTCTTGGCGGAATGCCAAGCACCCGACACTTGTAACCTTTTGCTTTATTGTCTCTTACTGTCTTTTATTAAACTTATTAGAATCTACCAGGAAATGGAACCTAGTTTTTCACAGAAGGGAGAGCTGCAGAGGGTGCTGTGACAGGACAGAGCAGAGGAAGGAGCAGGAGCTGGGGCCCCTCTGCTGTCCCCCTCCTCAGCAGAGCCTGTGCCAGGGCAGGTGTCCTACCCTGAGCAGCCCTGGCACTCCAGCATCACTCCCAGCCCTGCAAGCCCCGCTGCCCTTGTGCCAGGGAAACCTGATCCCAGCACGGGGACCCAGCCCTGCCCAGTCCCACAGGGCCCCTCACTCACTGGGCTGCAGTGGCTGCACCAAGGTCACCTCGGGGGGCTCCGCTGCAGAGCTGCTCTCCTGAGGAGCTGCCACCTCCTCCCAGGCCACCCTGGGCTTTCTTGGAGGCCTCTTCTCCATCTTATGGAACAGAGAAAATGTATAAAGATCGGTAAGGGGGAAGGCTGGGTGAAATATCTGTCTCCCTTCTGCGGGACAAGATGTGAGCTGTGCTCGCGGGCTTGTCGCCAGCTGCGTGCTCCCGTCCTGTCCCGTCGCTGTCCTGCCGGACACTGCAGCCTGGGGGCTGGGTCCATGTCAACAAAGCCTGGGGGCTGTTGCCAGGGGCAGGTGGCAGGTCACAGGGAGCCCTTTGTGACACCCCGGTTATCCCCAGTGTGATGCTCCCACTGAAACATTCCAAACCACGCACTGCTCCCTTCTCCCACTCTCCCTCCCCTTCCCTCGGCTGGGGGATGGAGAAGAGAACTGCAGGCAAAAAAATGAAAGGTCACAGGTTGAGTTAAGAACAATTTACTAAAAGCAGCAAGGAAACAAAGCGAGAGCCCTGAGCTGCCGAACCTTATGGAGGACAAAGGAGCCCAAGGCCGGGCAGCTGGTCTGTGTTACTGTGGCCACCTCTCTCAGAAAGGCATCTCCTTGCCTTTTTCCCTTTTCTCCAGTTCTGCCTGTAGGTATTGGAGTTAGAAAGTCACAGCCCACCTGCAGAGTGAGGACCACTTGCCACCTGTTCAAGGGCTGCTCCTTGTGCTTGGTGTGCCCTCCCCAAGGGATGGGCACAGGGCAGGGTGGCATGTGTCCCAGCACGGCCCTGTCTAGCAATGGCCAGTGTCTAGAAATGCTGTAAGAAGATGCATTTACACTCAAGTTCAAGCCTCCCAGCTGGAGCTGGTGGGATGCTCTCCAGCCACAGATGGATGTGGTTCAGTTCCTCTGGTTGAGAGGGGCTGCATTTTTGCCCTTTGTTGGAGTTTTCTTCTCTGTTATGAAGCAGGAAGGGCTGCTGTGAATGACACAAGGTTGCAGAATTGTTTAAGTTTATAAATATATGCACACACATATATTTTGTATAGATATATATGCAGAGGTTGTTCAGATAATACTGTATCTTTGCAAAAAAAGAATGAAAACCCTGAGGTTTGAAAAACAAGTTCTGTTTTAAAAAATGAACAGTTTTCTTCCAGCACAAGCCTTCTTCTTGTCTGTGGGGAACAGGGGAGTGAGGGGAGAGCAGGATATCCTCAAGTGAGGATGTGACCTGGATGTGCTAATCCCAGGAGTTATTTGTGAAATTAGTGTGGCTTTGGAATCCTCAGGCAGGCCACACAGTCTGCCATGCCAAGTGGCTTTTCCTTCCTGGGCAGTTCAGGGAACAGTGAGAGGGTGTAGGGAGGGCTGGCAAAGAGGGCAGGGCACCAGGCCATAGGAGGGGTGGGGCTGCTGTGTCTGGGACCAGGAGCAAGGCAGGATGCCTGCATGGTGATGGAGGGGGTAACATCTGGTGCCCAGAAAAAGGCATATGACCAACATTGAACTCGTTAACTTCCATGTCAAAATGGGCTCTTGGAGGACATTGAGCTGTTTTTCCCTGGGTAGTTTGATCAATTGCATGGAAGGGGGAAGGATGAAGATTTTGGGCAGCGTTTGAGCCAAAATGGCCTTTTGCCACTTCTGATTTCCTCCCAGCTTCTGCAGAGGGGTGACAGCTCCATCCCTGCAAACCACTCCCTTTTGCAAGGCACACTCAGACCTTGCTGGAAGCTCAGGGTTCGTGAAGGGGCTGCTGCAGTTGGCAACAGGAGCTGCTGTTGAATTTTTCACCTTGCTTAACCCCCCATCCCAAATGCCACCAAGAGGAAGGACAGAAAAAGATTTCCATGGAAGAAGGGAGGACAAAAGCTTGGAAAAGGATGAAAGAAATGCTCTGATGATGATGGTAATAACAAGAAAAAGATTTATTTTTGGCAGCAAATGAACACCTGCTGCCCTCCAGCCCTCCCAGATGGGCAGGCCCAGCGGTGACGTTTCCATGGCATGAGGTGCTGGGAGCCTGGGGAGAGAAACCAGAAAGCCACGGTCAGTCACAGAAGGCTCCTGTCCCCCCTGTCCCACCAGGGCCTGTGCGTGGGACAGGCTGCTGGCTGTGCCCAGAGCCCAAACCTCCCAACCCATTCTCCCATTTTTAGAGGAGAGCAGCAGGGCAGGCCACGCTCCACCTCTTCTGCTTAAGCACGGCACAGCAACCTCCTCAGCAGCTGCAAGAGCGAGATTCTCGTGTGCCCACTCCCATCTGCCCCTGTGCCACCTGTGCTGTGGAGCTGGGTACCCACCTCTGCAGAGCTGCTGCCAGGAGAGGAGCTGATCCCACACAAGGTCCTCGTCCTTCTTGAAGGGGATGTCCCTGCACGCCGTGGCTGCCCCGGGTAGTGCTGGCACCTCCATGGAGTGCGTCCAGTGCCGGCGCTTCCCCACCTGGTCTGGGCACAAGGTGCAATCTTCCTGGAAAAAACAAAGAACAATTGCATGAAAGCCAATTCAAAACGAGACCTGGAAACACGGCTATCAATGTTTCACGGGCCTGGGGAGGGTCTGACCACTCCATGCAAGAATTAAACCTCACCACAGGTGGGGAAAACCCCACCTTTCCTGCCTGTAAGCCCACCCCTTCCTCAAGGGCCTGAAAAGCAGACCAGCTGGGGCATGGCTTTGGAACCCACCCCCCTTTGCTGCCCCCCATCCTCATGGGTGGATGCTTTTGTCAGGCAGGCTGCCCCCACCCCAGCCCGCACCAGGCTGGCTGGCAGAAGCCGTCGGCGAGGCCAGGAGCCGGCTCCCCTTGCACAACATCCGTGCCCTGTCCTGCCAAAAAGCAGCTGGGCGGGCGGCACAAAGATGAATATTCCCCATTGCCAACGAGCAGGGAACCTCCGGCGCGTGGCCAGGCCGAGCCCTGGCATGCCTGGGAGCACGAGCATCCCCCCGCCCCTGCACCGCCTGGGGACTCATCTTGATTTCGTCGGGGCACAGAGCCTGTCCTGTCCTCCAGGAAGGGGCCACAGCCAAAGCCCGTGGGCTTTGCCCCGCCAGCGGCCAGCTCGAGGATGGTGTTCTCCGGCTCCACATCGTGCTCCAGAAGAACACGCCAGCTGTGCCTCGGCTTGTGGGGACATCACGATGCCATTGAGCTGCAGGGGGATGTTTCCCCTTTTCCACTCTGTGGAGACTTCACTGCACTGTGCCACCACTTCTCCAATAGGACGGGGAGCCCTGAGCCGCTCCCTCCACAACTCGCCGGGGACCCACGGAAGCGTCTCCTCGGCCGCGCTCTCTGCTCCGTGCCACGGCCACAGGGAAACGCTCTGGGGTTTGCTCTGAGCACCATGAAACACGAGCAACTGGTACTTGCTGGGCTCCTGGATCCTACTGTGCAGAGGGATGGATCTCTGCTGTCTCCTGGGACAGCTGGGGGTCCTGTAGCCAAGAATGCTCAAAAAGGTCTTCTAGGCATGGCCTGTCTGCGGGGTCCATGGATAAACATCACCTGATGAGGTGCTGGCACTCTGTAGAGAGAAACCAGAAACCGCTGGTCACCTCCTGTCCAGGCTCTCCCAGATTCCACAGTGCCCACCCCACACTAGGAGTGCTCGGAGCTGCACCCAAAGCTTCCCATCCATCCTCCCTTTTGGAGCAGAACAGCACACATTCCACCTCCTCCGCCTAAACCCAGGAGATCAACCTCCTCCCTAGGTGCAAGAGCAGGACCCTTATATGCCAAAGGCCATCTCTCAAGCCCATTCTTGCTCCTATGCCTTGAAGGCATATCCCCACCTTGAGACACTTGGGGTGGCAAGAAGAACTTGCCCCGGACAATGTCCTCAGGGGTTTTGAAAGGAAGGAGCCCGCAGACCAGGTCATAGAGCAGGATGCCCAGGGACAGATGGTGGCTGGCTGGCCATGGTAGCAGCCGAAGAGGATCCACTCTGGCGGGTTGTACTGCAGTGTTCCTATGGGACACGGGCACAGCTCATGAGGCCGATGCTGCTCCCTCCCTCCCAGCCAGCTCCACAACAACCAGCCCCTGCCCCCGCCAAAAAACAACTTGGCTGCAGCCGGCTGAAGAAGGATTCTCCCTCCCTCCCTCCGTGTTCCCCTGTGGCAGCAAAAGGGAGAACCTTCGCTGCCCAGCTGTGCCCCGGCTTTGGGCTCACCTGCCATGTGGGTGTAGAACGTGTCCTGGAGGATGGTGCCGCAGCCAAAGTCAATGAGCTTCGCCTCGCCCGTGGCCAGGTCAACGAGGATGTTCTCGGCCTTGATGTCGCGGTGCAGGACGCCGCGGCTGGTGCAGTGCCGCACGGCCTGCAGCACCTGGCGGAACAGCCCCCGCGCCACGGGCTCTGGCAGGAACCCCCCGCGTCCAGCAAGTGCCAGAGGTCCCGACAGCGCTCCGGATGCTCCATGACCAGCGCGAAGCCGTCGGGCAGCTCAAACCAGTCCAGGAGCCGCACGACGCCGCGGAAGCCAGGGCACGACACCATCCACAGCAGCACCAGCTCCAGTGGCACCAGGGCGCCGTTTGTGCTGCGGGGGGACCGCGATGCCGTCAGCGGGGCCGATGCTGCGCCGCGCCTTCGGCACCCCCTGCCCGGCGCCACCGCAGCTCACATTGCCCGGCCCGGGACGCTGCGCGGCCCCCGCTCACTCCACGCTCGCTCCCCTCGCAGCGTCCTGGCTCCCACCCTGCCGGGCCTGACCTTAGCCCCGCCGGCTGCTCCCGCTGGCCCCGCTCACTCACCAGCCGCGCCCACTCCCAGATGCGATCCCGGCCCACTCGCTTGATGGCCACCTGCAAGCCAAGACAAGCGGCGGGCTGAGCTTGCCGCCCGCCGATCCTCCCCTCCCCGCTCCGAGCCCGCCCCCTCTCTTACCGGAGCGCCGTCGGCGAGCCGGGTCCCGGCGTAAACGCTGCCGCAGCCGCCCCTCCCCAGCAGCGGGCCCTCCCGGTAGAGCTGCTCCAGGGGAGGCTTCTCCGCCCGTGCGGACGGCACCGCGCTCTCGGCATTCTGCCCGGGGCACCCACTCGCCCCGGGCGCTGCTGCTTTTCGAGCCGCCCCGGGCTCCGGCGGCTCGGGGCCGGCGGCCGAGCTGACGGGCGGCGGGGCTCGCACCGGGGAAGCTGCCGGCGACGGGGCGGGAGCCGGGCGGCTGCGGGGCGGCTCCGAGCGGGGCCAAGCGGAGCCAAAAGGCGATGATGCTCCAGCACCACCACCAGCAGCAGAGTGAGGAGCTCCTCCAGAGGCTCTTCAAAAGACGCCGCAGCCAGTGCGGACAGAGGTGGGCAGGGGCCCGGCTCGCCCATGGGCGCCTTGTGGGGCGCGGCATGAGCCGGGCTGGGAGAGGCGGAACACGGACAGGACGGGACAGGAGTAGAGGGAGTGTGAAAGGGAGAAGGAGACGGATGAGCGAGCTAGAAGTCGAACGGAAAACCGATCGAGAGAAGCGCTGCTGCTGCCGCTGCTGCCGCTGCTGCCGCTGCTGCGGAGCCTCCGGAGCGAGCCCAGCGGAGGAGCGGCCGCGCGCCCCGCGGAACGAAACAAAGAAATAAAAAACGAAGCTAATTCGTATTAGAGAAATAACCAAATAAAGCAATGCAGGAATAAAGAAGACTGTCGGCTTGTGGCTTTCTTCTTTGGGTGAGACGAAGCATTTCGTGGGGAAGAATTGCCTCTTCTGACAGTTTTGCCAGTGTGGGCAGGAGCAGAGCTTTTAAATTTCAAGCAGAAAAGAGAAATCGTGTCAGTATTGTCATCTCTTTTCATTCTCTGTTGAGACAGTTGCAGGCTGCCAAAAGACATCATCTGCAATGTGGAGCTTGGTCCCAAGTTTCTTTTTCTGCCAGAGGATGAGGAGGGGAGGTATCTCTGAATCATGGAGTCATGGCATGGTTTGGCTGGGAAGGGACCTGAAAGATCACATCGCTGCAACCCCCTGCTGTGGCTGGGAACCGGCTTGTCTGGAGCTCCATCCAGCCTGGCCTCGTACACTGTCAGGGATGGGGCATCCACAGATTGATTCTCTGGGCCACGTGTTCCAGGAAAGTCTTTTTTTCTGAATTCCTCTTTTAAACCTACTCTCTTTCAGTTTGAATCCATACTCTCTTGTGCTGTCTCTGCCTGCCCTTGTATAAAATCCCTGTCCGGCTTTCTTGTAGGTTGCCATCAGGTACTGGAAGGCCACAGTTCAGTAAAGCCCAAGCCTAAGCCTCAGTGTCTTTTCCAGGCTGAAGAAGCCCAGCTGTCTCAGGCTTTCCTTGCAGGAGAGCTGCTCCAGCCCTCGCAGCATCTCGCTGTCCCTCCTGGGCACCTGCTCCAGCGCGTCCCTGTCCTTGCGGGCCGTGCTGGGGAGCCCAGCAGAGCCGGACGCGGCCCTGCAGGTGCAGCGACAGCGGCTGCAGGAGACACGGCCCTGACAGCGGCTGCAGGAGCCGGCAATTGGCGAGTGGCCGCCCGCTCCGCAGAGAGCCGGGGCGCGGGGCACGGCAGGAGTTTTAGGCACGGAACTGGGTTATGGGGTGCTGTGAGCTCGCGGGGGATGGCAGGAGATGAATTCCCAGAAATGGCTGTAACGGGCATCGATGGGGTTGGGAACATTCAGGGGATCTGGGGACGTTCTTGGGGGGTCCCAAGTGGGCTCTGAGGGGGCACTTAGGGATCCTGGAGGGTCTGGGGGACACGTATGGGCCACTACGTCTTTGTTCTGGGCTTTGATTTTTTTACTGACTATATTTTTTATAGATCACACACTGGTCTCTGCCCAGCCGGGCTGGGCCTTGTCTAGGTGCTCTTTGTCCACTCTTTCTTTTTTCCTCTCACTTATAACAGCTTCATGCTCCCTCTTTTCTTCTTCCCTGTTCCTAAAGACTCTCCATGCCTCATCCACCGGAGTCTCTGAGTCCCTCCCATCCAGTCCCCGTATCTTTTGAAGTTTCCATCTTATGTGCCCCGTAGGTTGCCCCAGGAATAAACTGACTGGCTGCTGTGTCCCTGTGTCAGACCCAGGCTCCAGTGGTGTGTGGCAGCGCATTGCATCCCTTCATCGATCGAGGAATTCCCATGGTGGCTCAGAGGGCCCCTGCTTAATTTCATACAATGCTGACCAATTTATAGTTTTGGGAATGGCCTTTTCCATCCCCTTTACGACCCACTCCTGATAGCTTTCCAACTTTTTAATTCTGCTGATTTGTTTGGGTCCCACTGTGGATTTTGGAGTGGGAAATAATCTTTAACATCCAATTGTTGGATTTTATGATAATCTTCTGCCAAATCCCCTGCTGTTTTTATAAGTAATAGTCTTTCTGTCTTGGTCAGAGCATCCAATAATAATTGCCTATTGTTCCAGTCTGGATTATGTTGTTTTATTATATATCACAGATTGTTAGCCGTGCTAACTGGATCACTGCGGTAATTTTTAGCAACGTTTTCCCATGCCTCCAGGTCGATTGAGGAGAAGGGAGATTTAACCAATACCCTTTCTCCCTCTGCTCCCCCTGCCTCTCACAGAGGTGCCTGGAATATGTGTGTCTGCTGTCTAGTCTGGTGTGCAATTGGAGGGGATGAATGGGCTGGGGCTGATGGTACCTCTGAGTCTGCATCCTCATCCTCATCCCTTTCTTGTTTTATGTGTGGAGACCTGAGCAAATCACCTGTCAGACCTTGTTCCTGGGCCACAGTTTGGTAAACTTGATCAGATTTTGTGCACCTTTGCCCTATGCTCCACTCTGAACAACACTGCTAAAGTTTTCCTCTCTTAGTCTTATTCTCCTTCTCTAAGGCCAATACCAGAGGGTCAGATGGAGCCCTGAGCCCACAATCCCTCTGCCATTCGGGCAGAGAGAAAAACATATCTGCCTATGCTACCTTTGTCCACTTCCTTTCTCTCCTGAGAAACAGCAATATTTCCAATGTGCAACAATACAGCCTAATGGACTGGCCTTAGGGATTTCTTTACTTTGTCCTGTTCCCATTATCTTCTCCTTTTTGTCTTGTCTTGTTTTCACCCAAACTTTTCCTCATACAGTTTTACTGTTCTTTCCCAGTTTTCTTCCCACACACAACCCAATTCACAGGCACCCAATCTCACTTTTCACACACACTAGCTTCAGAATTTTAGATTCAACATTGACTTGATGAGGATAGTTTTCCAATTTACACTTGGGGCATACGCCCTGCTGGTTACTAGAGCAACAATACCAATATATTTCACAATCTCCACACTGTAATAAAACCCACTCCAAATGCCAACTCCTTGATCCTCTGAAGGCTCTAAATCTCCCACAAAGACAAGCTATTCTGTTCACCTCCTCTGGAATACCCAGGTCTCTACTGCAGGTTGTTCCCAGGGCAGGGCTCCCAATTTCCCTGCAGAGGTACCGTATATCCCACCTAGACAGACCCGTTTGTTCCCTTTGTCTATCCAGTGAATTATTGGAACAACAAATTTCCAGGGATCAAGTCCAGATCACTGCTGAGGAGACACTCCTTCAGTCTGTCTGTACACGGTTAAAACAAATGCTAACCACTCTGTGTTCAAGCACAACACTCCTCTGTTCACACTTGCACTCCCCCACACTGACCCCAGTCGCTTCTCTTTTCTCCGGCCGCCTCAGTCGCCCGAGGTCGGAAACGCGGATAGAGCTCCGCACTCGCTCCGTACCAGAGGTACATCTCACCCCCTCACTCACTGACACACTCAACGGCCCAACGTGTCTGGACTTGGCAGTCACACAAAAAGCAGCAAAAACAAGGGTTCACTCAACTCACCCCCAGAGTCACTAGCGGGCTGCTCTATCAGCTCAGTGAGACCCCTCCGTCGGCCGCGCTATCGGCCAGGATCGATCCCTCTCCTTCTGTCTCTGCCCCCCCGGCCGGCTGCTTGCAAGCCCACCGGGACTGTGCTGAGTGTCAGACGTCTCTGTACGACTCACCAGCAGCCCTGTTATAGATATTTAATACAGACCGTTTTATCCGCACTGCCAGCAGGTCGTTGTCTGTCTCCACAGTGAGCGAGCCGAAGTTGGGGTCCCTCCAGGACGGTCCTGCACTGAGGAGCTTGGTCTGTGGCCTTGGTGGCATGGCCAGTGTGAGAAGGTGCCCCAGGGCTTTGAGCATCCCTCCAGCCTCTTCCATCAGCCACTTCCACACCTGGGCACTCACCCCAGTTTCTTGGTCTATTTGTTCTGTGCTCCTCTCCTTCCTCCTGCCGATTTCAGCACTGCTCTAGGGGCAGCATCAGCCCTGCCCGGGCTCCCTCCTCACCCAGCCCTTGGCAGAGCCCAGAGCAGGGCTCTCTGTGAACCCTGGCACGGGATGTGGGTGCTGGGACTGGACACTGATGTGTGGAGTGGACACTTTGGTGGGGAACATTTGCCCACCCAAAACACTCCCTGTGCTGTGCCGTGTCTGATGAGGGGATGTGGGGCCTGTGCTGGCCAGGGGGGCTGTGCTGCCTCAGGGACAAATGACAGGCATGAGCCACGACACAATGACCAGGAGGTGGAAGTGAGGACAAGGTACAGAGGAGGAATTCAGAAATCTGCCCTGAGTGTTTGTTCATGTGTTTAGGAAAGGCAAAGCTCATCTGGAGCTGATGGAGGCTGCAGGCAACATTCACAGCAAAGTCAATTCAGTCACTGTGTTTGCAGTACCTGGCTACAAAAGGAACATGTTAACCTGCTGTTAAATGAGGATAGGGAGTGGCAAATCTGGGATCATAGAATGACTTGGGTTGAAATCCTGAAGATTATCCAGTTCCAATCTCCTGCCTTGGGCAGGGACACCTTCCACTGCACCAGACTGCTCCGTCCAACCCAGCCTTGAACACCTCCAGAGGTGGGGATTCTACAGCCTCTCTGGGGAGCCTGTGCCAGGGCCTCACCACCCTCACTGGGAAGATTTCTTCCCAATATCCCATCTAAACCTGCCCTCCTTCATCTCATGGCCATTCCCCCCTGTCCTGTCACTCCAGGCCTGTTTTCCAAAGTCCCTCTCCAGATCTCTCAAAGCCCCTTTAGGTGCTGAAATGGGCTCTAATGTCTCCCTGAGCCTTCTCATGCCCAGGCTGAACAGCTCCAGCTCTCTCAGCCTGGTTGCAGGGCAGAGGGGTTCCAGCCCTGCAAATGTCCATTGTGACACTGCAGGGCTTCATGGAACCAAGGGTTCATTGTCACACTGTGGAACCACGGAGACCCTTGTGACCCTGGGGTGCCCCATGGAAACAAGGGTCCATTGTGACACAGCAGAGCCCAATGGACCCAAAGAGAGCATTGTGACACTGGGAACACAAGGAGAGCATTGTGACATGTGGCATCTTACAGAACCAAATGTCCATGGTGACACTGCAGATCCCCTTGGACCAAGGGGCCATTGTTATACAATGGGGCCTCATGGAATCAAGTGTCCTTTGTGATGCTGTGGATCCAAGAGGCCATTGTGACACTCTGGGGCCCCATAAAACCAAGGGGCCACTGTGACGCATCAGGACCTCTTGGAACCAAGGAGAGCATTGTGGCACTGCAATGGCTCCTGGAATCAAGGAACCCTTGCGACATAGGGGAAGCTGGTGGGTTTTGAAGAACAGGCATAGTGTGTGTTCCCCACTGGAGATGGTTTTTCATCTAGAAGAATCTCCCCCTTTGAGGCTTGTGAAGCTTCTTTTCTCTTCAACCCTTCTTAAGCCTCAAATCAGTGTCTGCTGGAATTCAATCCCCTCCCCATCCCACAGCAGCCCTGCCTTTCCCTCCTCCAGCCTTGGTCTCCAGCACAGCCATGGAGGCTCTTTGGGCTCTTGACTTTTCCAGCAGCCACCAAGGCCAGCTGAGCTCTGCCCTTGCCACAGCCAGCCCTGCCCAGCGCAGGCCATGCTCAGCAATTCCTTGTGTGTGCCTGGCCTTGCTGTCAGCCCCAGCAGCGGCTCTGTGGCCCCATTGTGCCACGCTGGCCCAGCCATGGTGGCCCAGCCCCTGTGCAGGCCCAGCCCAGGACAGGAGCATTGCAGGTGGGAACGGCCCCTCTGCCTGGTGCCCATAACAGCCCTGGGGCTCTGTGCCCCATGGCCTCCCTGCTGGGCAGCCTCTGCCAGCTCCTGCACAGCCCGTGGCACCTGTGGGCCTGCACTGACAGCCCTGCCCCGGGCTCTGCCGGGCTCTGGGCCAGCACAGAGGCCAGGCAGGGCTGGCCATGGCTGGGAACAGGCCCTGAGCCCTGCAGGAGGATAGAGCTGGGCCACAGCCAAACTCAGCCCAGGCCAAACCTGGGCTCAGCAGCCAGGGCTGGCAAGGGCTGGGGACAGAGGCTGGCAGTGACAAATGTCCTGGACCCCCTCCCTGCTCTGTGCATGCCACCAAGGGCACAGAGCAGCCTCCTCTCTGGGCCACTTGCCTGTTTGCAATGCCTTCCCCAGGCGCTGGCCCTGCCCCACAAGGCCTGGGCTGAGTCCTGCCCCTGCCCGCTCAGCCAGGCTGACATGGACACTGCTGCTTTCTCTGGCAGGCTCTCTCAGGCCAGCCCAGCTCCCTGCAAGCTGTGCCAGCTGCCCTGAGCTCTGTGCAGCACCAAGGGCCTCTCCCCAGCACAGCCCAGCCGGCTCTGGCCCCACAGCTCTGCTCAGGCCAGGGGGCTCTGGGCAGTGGCCCCACGGCCTCAGCCCCTGCCAAGGGCACAGCAGCAGCTGCAGCTCAGAGAGGACTCAGCCCCAGCCATGGGGGAAGGTGCTTGGCCAAGGCAAAAGGAGGCTGCCTGTGTGCCCTGCTCCCCTCTCCCTGAGCTCCTGAGAGCTCTGCAGCCCCTCCTGCCATCCCATCTGCCCAGGCCAGAACAACAGCCCTGGCCTTGGGGCCCTCCAGAGCTGCTCCTGCTCCCGGCCCAGGGCCCATCCCAAAACTGGGGCAGCCAGAAAGCTGTGCCCATTTCTGTTCGTTCCTGCTCTGATGAGGATGGTTCCTCAGATACTTGGAGGTTGCTGATGAATTTTACTACCCCAGAGGCCTCTTCTTTCTTGAGCTCTTCAGTTCACAAATTCAGTGACAAAGACAAACTTTTGTTCAAAACACCCAAACAAGAAAAGTCCCTGGGAATCATTTACGTTATCAATTCTTCTGTGGTTAATTAGACAGATTTCAGAAGTGTATTCCAAGTGACTATACTATATTGAAAACAGTGCAGAGAGAACAGTTTTTCCTGTAAAGATTTCTTTTCCTGTTTCTAGATGGATATATACAATGTCCCAATTATATTGAGCCTCAGAAACCGTCTAATGCAGTCTGTATAGATATGAAAATCAAGACCCGTCATGGCTGACAATCAATCACACTTTGTCCTCACCCCCTCCCCAGCATTTCCCTCATCCAAAAACTGTGACTCCTATGGATCAGGAATGGTGTGGCCAGCAGGAGCAGGGCAGTGACTCTTCTCCTGTGCTCAGCACTGGTTGGGCAGCACCTCGAATGCTGTGTCCAGTTCTGGGCTCCCAATTTAGGAAGGACATGGAGGGGCTGGAGCGTGTCCAGAGACGGACAACAAGGCTGGTGAGGGGTGTGGAACACAAGTCCTGTGAGGCGTGCCTGAGGGAGCTGGAGTTGTTTATCCTGGAGAAGAGGAGGCTCAGGCAAGACCCCATCACTCCCTAAAACTCCCTGACAGGAGGGTGCAGCCAGGTGGATGTCAGGGTCTATTCCCAGAGAAGAGTGAAAGGATAAGAGGACACAGCCTTAAAGCTGCACCAAGGGGATGTTTAGGCTGGACATTAGGAAATTAGGAAAAAGGGTGGTTGGGCATTGGAATGGGATGCCCAGGTAGGTGGGTGAGTCACCATCCCTGGAAGTGTTTCAGGATAGACTGGATGTGGCACTGAGTGCCATGGTCTGGGTGACAAGGTGGTGTTGGGTCACAGGTTGCACTTGATGCTCTCTGAGGTCTTTTCCAGCCTGGGTGATTCTGTGATGATTGTGACACTGCAGGGCCCTGGGGCAGCAAGGGGCCATTGTGACACTGCAGGGCCTGGTGGGACTGAGAGGACCATAGTGACACTGTGTACAACATGGCACCACAGAGCCAAGGGGCCACTGTGACACTGTGGGGCTACATGGAAGCAAGGAGTCCATTGTGAGAGTCTGGGTCCTGGTGGAACCACAGAGGCCACTGTGACACTGCAGGGCCCATGGAACCAAGGGGCCAGTGCTGCTCCTCAGGGACTCCTGGAATGAAGGAAACATGTTTGACACCATGGTGACCCTTGGGACCAAGAGTCCATTGTGACACTGGAACCAAGGAGAGCATTACTGCACTGTGAGACCTCATGGAACCAAGGATCCATTGTGACACTGCAGGGCCCAAGGATCCATGGGACTTTGTGACACCCTGGGGTGCCATGGAACCAAAGAGACATTGTGACACTGGGAGGCCTCATGGAATCATGGAGACTATTGTAACTATCCAGGAGCTCAAAGAACCATGGTGACATGAAGTTGGCAGGCATAGTGGATGTTCTGGAGGGTTGGAGGGCTCTGCACAGGGACCTGGACAGGCTGGATCCAGGACCCAAATCCAACATGGTGAGGTTTAACAAGACCAAGTGCTGGGCCCTGCAATTTGGCTACAACAAGCCCTGCAGTGCTACAGGCTGGGGACAGAGTGGCTGGACAGCAGCCAGGCAGAAAGGGACCTGGGGGCACTGATGGACAGCAAGCTGGACATGAGCCAGCAGTGTGCCCAGGTGGCCAAGAAGGCCAATGGCTCCTGGCCTGGATCAGGAATGATGTGGCCAGCAGGAGCAGGGCAGTGATTCTTCCCCTGTATTCGGTAGTGGTTGGGCAGAGCCTCGAGTGTTGTGGCCGGTTCCAGGTCCCCCAATTTAGGAAGGACATGGAGGGTCTGGAGAGTGTCCAGAGAAGGGCACCAAGGCTGGTGAGGGGTCTGGAGCACAAGTCCTGTGAGGAGTGGCTGAGGTTGCTGGGGATGTTTATCCTGGAAAAGAGGAGGCTCCGGGAGACAAGGTGGTGTCAGGCCACAGGTTGGACTTGATGATCTCCAGGATCTTTTCCAGCCTTGCTGATTCTGTGATTCTCTGAAACCACCCTTGGAGCAGGTGCAGGATGAGCCCTGGGCCTCCTCTTCACAAGGTCCAGCAGCTCAGGTCCCTCAGCTTCTTCATACAGGCCCCAAAGCCCATCCTGTCAGTCCTGCAGAGCGTCTCCAGCACCTCCTCAATGCCCAGAACAGGGAGCCCCACACCCAGACACAGCAGCCCAGATGTGCCCCCTTGGCCTGCGGTGCCTCTGGCAAGGGAGCAGCACGAGGTACTGCAGGACCCTGCAGACAATTCCTGCAGCACTTGGAGGATGATCCTGCTCCCCATGGGATGTTCCCATGGTGCCAACTGAGGAACTGAAATGGGGAGTGGGGCCAGAGAGGAAAGGAAAACAGGGATGGACTGTTTGCAGAGGAGGAGATAGGATGGGCAAGAGGAGGAAATCTGCACAAAGAAAGAGTAAAGAAAGCAAAGGTGAAGCCAAGGAAATGTTCAGGGCAGTTTGGGGATGGCTGCCAGGCAGCCCTGCCTCTGAGCAACAACATCTGCATTAGGACAGGAAACTCACAGCTGATGGGAACAAACTTTCTGGCTGACTTCAGAGGCCACAACAAACCTGAGTGGTTTCCCTGCCGTCCCCAGCCCTTGCTGGCCCAGGGGCTGATGGCATTTGTGCTCACTCAGCTCCATGTGCCCACAGCAGCACCATGGGGGTGCTGACCCTGCTGTGTGCAATGCAAACAGGGGCTCCTGAGCCAGTGCTGCCGTGTGTGTGCCTGCAAGGATGGGGCTCCTCTGTGAGCTGGGGGAGAGGCCAGGGCTGCAGAGGGGGGACGCTGCCCTGGGGTGTCCAGCGCAGTGGGGATGGATCAGCCCCTGCTCTGCTGCTCCTTGCCAGGGTGTCCCCCTTGCAGGCACCTTGCAGAGCACCAGCCATGCTGTTTGCCCCCAGCCTGCCCACGGCCAGCCTGGGGCTGCTCCCGGGGCTTTTCTGTGCTCAGCATTGGGCTGGCCAAGTGTTGTGGAGAGAGCCTGGCCAAGGAGCCTGGAGCCCCCAGGCCCTGTCCTGAGGTGTCAGCGCTGCCCCAGCAGTGCCCATGGCCTGTCCCTGCTGCAGCCCTGGCACTGCCACCCCCAGGGCTGTGCCTGGCCCCCAGAGCACTCAGGCCCTGCAGCAACACGAGGGCCAGGAGGGCAGCGGGGCAGGGGCACGGGAGCAGCACTGGCAACACCAAGTGCTGCTGCTGCTGGGCACAGCTGCTGTGCCAGCACTGATCTGCCCCAGCTCTGCACACAGACATTGCTGCTGCGGCTCCAGAGAAGGGAACAAAAGGGGCATCTCTGGAGAAATCTTTGCTGTAAGATTCTTTAGTTCATTTAATGCCATAGAGGGTACAGCTCCTCATTGACACTGTCTGTGGGTCACAGTAAAGGTGGAAAATTTAAAATGAAATATGGCATAAGCAATGGCATTTCTTTGTGGAATATATTGAAAAACTAAAACAAAGAAAAAGAAAGAACAAAACAACAACTAAACCAACAAGAACAATCAAATATGACTTCGATTACAAGTGATTGCATAAATTGGCCAGCAGTTTAATGTTCCTGAAACCATCCAGTCATCAATCTCCACACTGCAGCCTTGAGCTCCTGGTTCCTCAGGCTGTAGATGAGAGGGTTCAGGGCTGGAGGCACCACTGAGTACAGAACTGACAGGGACAGATCCAGGGACGGGGAGGAGATGGAGGGGGGCTTCAGGTTCGCAAACACTGCAGTGCTGAGGAACAGGGAGAGCACAGCCAGGTGAGGGAGGCAGGTGGAAAAGGCTTTGTGCCGTCCCTGCTCTGAGGGGATCCTCAGCACAGCCCTGAAGATCTGCACATAGGAGAAAACAATGAACACAAAACATCCGACTCCTAAACAGGCAGTAACAGCAAGAAGCCCAAGTTCCCTGTGGCTAGAGTGTGAGCAGGAGAGTTTGAGGATCTGGGGGATTTCACAGAAGAACTGACCCAGGGCATTGCCCTGGCACAGGGGCAGGGAAAATGTATTGGCCGTGTGCAGCAGAGCATTGAGAAAGCCACTGGCCCAGGCAGCTGCTGCCATGTGGGCACAAGCTCTGCTGCCCAGGAGGGTCCCGTAGTGCAGGGGTTTGCAGATGGACACGTAGCGGTCGTAGCACATGATGGTCAGGAGGAAATACTCTGCTCCAAGGAAGAAGAGAAAGAAAAAGAGCTGAGCTGCACATCCTGAGTAGGAGATGTGTCTGGTGTCCCAGAGGGAATTGTGCATGGCTTTGGGGACAGTGGTGCAGATGGAGCCCAGGTCGCTGAGGGCCAGGTTGAGCAGGAAGAAGAACATGGGGGTGTGCAGGTGGTGGCCACAGGCTACGGCGCTGATGATGAGGCCGTTGGCCAGGAGGGCAGCCAGGGAGATGGCCAGGAAGAGGCAGAAGTGCAGGAGCTGCAGCTGCCGCGAGTCTGCCAATGGCAGCAGGAGGAAGTGGCTGATGGAGCTGCTGTTGGACATTTGATGTGTCTCAGCATGGGGATCTGTAAGAAAAGTAATCATGGAATAGTTCAGTATGGAGAGGACTTGAAATATCCCAGCCCACCTTGGTGGCACTTTCCCTCCACTGCCTGCCCAGGGCTCTGTGCCTGGAGCTGTCCCTGCCAGCAGCTGCTTCCCTGTGCCCAGGGCTGGGCCCTGCCATTGCTGCCAGAGCCCAGCTCAGCCCTGGGGGCTCAGCTCTGCCCTGCAGATCCCTCCCAGCACAGGGCACTGCCCAGGGCCAGCTCTGCCTCTGCAGTCTCTGTTGGCAACGTCACAGCAACCCTGAGGAGGCTGGAAAAGTCACACTAATGTTGCCTGTGAGGGACCTTGTGCTGATTTCTGTGACTGACTGCTTTATTAAAATCTGAGAAATAAATTTCTTATTCCTCCCTACCTGAACTGAGAGATAAATATCTATATGCAATTTCCCATCTAGGCAACCCAGAGCAGTAGGCTAAAAAAGCAGAATTTTCCTTTTTATGTAGCCCCTGAATTGCTGTGCTCCCTATATAATCTACTTGGAAATGTTCTAGATTTAAATGTCATGCTGGGAGCAGTCCTGAACAATGCAGCATCTTCACCACACAAGGACAACACTTCCAAGCATTACCAGCTGTCTCCTTCCACCCAGACCTTGTCCCCCAGTGCTGGGAGCAGCTCTCAGGGCTGGCTGAGAGCTGTCCCTGGCAGGCAGCAGAGTCCCTGCCCCAGCACAGCGCCCTGGGCTGCAGGACCCTGCTCTGCACCACAGCCCTGGACACCCCTGGCTGCTCTACACAAGAGATCATCAGAGAATGTACTCACCGAGTCTGCAGGCATTGAGATGTTCCAGCTTTAGGAGATCACTGCAGGAGCTGCAGCTGCATTGTCCTGCAGCCAGAGGCTTCCTGTGTCAAGGGCTGGGAGTGATTCTGCCCCAGGCACTTCTGAGCATCTTCCCAGCCCTGACTGATTGAAGCTCTCTGTGCCTCTGTGCTGTTCCTGGGGTGGCTGCAGGCAGTGCCCCAGCCCTGCTGGGCTGTGCACAAGAGCTGCTCATGAAGAGAAAGGTGTTTTTGAAGCTCTTCTTGGTTGCCAGGATCTCCCTCTGTGCCTGGAGCCCAGCCCAGCTCATCAGCACAGACACAGCACAAGGACTTTAATGACCCTCTTGGGGTTTGTGCTGAGGCCCTGAACATCAGTCCCTGAGAGGGAGCTGAAGAAACCTCTCAAGAACTCCAAGTCAGAATCAAACTCCAAAGTTTCCTAAAGTTTTAATGGGTCCCACTGAGAGACAAAACTGAGAAAGTATCTCCAGATTCCAGTCAGAGCAGGAAATTGGAGGCAGAGATGACAGGTGGGGACAAAGAGAAGCCAAGTCTTGGTGCCCTGGGGCACAGCAGGGTCTGTGCCACCAAGGGCTGGGAGGAGACACCTTGTCCTGAGCCACTGGGGCCTCCTGGCACAGCCCCAGCAAGGCTGGCCACTGTCACCCCTTGTCCTGCCCTCAGCATCCCCCCACATCCCAGTGGCCTCAGGGATCTGCTGGGACGAGTCCCTGGGGAGCCTTGGTCAGGAATGGCCCTGGGGGTTCCTTCATGCTCCCAGGGACTGCAGGATTGTCAGAGGACTTTGGGTTTTGCTTTTGCATTGGAGTCTCTGAGAACTTTGTGCAATCATGGCCTCCAATTATCTGCTTTAATTAGTCTCTTGAGGGCCTTTCTCAGTAACAACACTCAGTGGGGCTCATTAATGATTCAAGGTACTTCAGTTTTTTAAGGTACTTTCTTTTTTCCTTTCTTCTCTCAGTCTCTCAGAGGTTTTTGGGTAATCCTGGCCTCCCATTCTCTCCTCCAAGCAGTCCATGAGGAGCCTGTGTTGGGGATGGACCTCAGTGGGACCCATTAATGCTTTGAGACACTTTGGGGTTTTCTTTTGACTTGGACTCCTGGAAAGGTTTCTGCAATCTCCTCTCAGGCTCTGAGGTTCAAGGGTTCAGCACCAAATGCACCAAGGGGCTGATTGGGATCAAGCAAATCCTGAGAAACCATGGCTGTGCCTTGATTTCCCTCTGCTCTGGTGCCATTCATTAGGAAGATTTTCAAATCCAGTTATGGTAAATATTTCCTAGAGCTTCTAAGAAATACCCATTCCTATTTTGAAGGGTGTATTTCATTGCTTTGTCTTTAGAGCAGAGGTGATTGCAGCGTTCTGTGATTGATATTGATCCAGAGTCTCTCCTCAGGAGGTCTGGCCTGCTCACAGAAGCTGTGCCTTGAGGTCTGAGCCAGTGTGCACAACCTTGCTCCACATTCCCCAAGCCCATTCTGTCTGTCCTCACTCACCTGGGACCTGCTTTGCTTGGAGAACTGGCTACATTCAGGAAAAAGATGGTTTTCCTTTTTTTTTTTTTTTTTTTTTTTTTAAATCTAAAACCCCCAAATTTCCTCATTGAAAAGAGACACCTTTGATTAGTGTGTGTCAGCCCAAGCTGAAACCATTGAAGTTCCCCTTCCCCAAGGAAGAACCATGCAAGAACTCTTTTGGGCCTTTGGACTCTTTGCTTCTATGAGGCCTTGCTGTGCCACCGTGCAGTCTTGGTTCTGTCAGGTTCTGTTCTGTCACATGGACTTTTGGTTCCTTGGGTGGCCTTATTCTCAACAATGGTCTCTGTAGTTCCAAAGTGTCACAATGGACCCTTGGTTCCACGAGGTTCCTCAGTGTCAAAATGGAATCCTTGATTGCATGGGGCCCCAAAGTGTCACCATGGTCTCCTTGGCTCCACAAGGCCAGGCAGTGTCACAATGGCTCACAGGTTCCATGGGGCCCCACAATGTCACAGTGGACCCTTGGTCCCATGAGTTTCCCTCGTGTGACAATGGTCTCCTTGGATCTGCAGTGTCACAATGGTTCTTTGGCTTCATGGCCCCCATTGTGTCACAATGAACTCTTGGTTCCATGGGGCCCCCCAGTGTCACAGGGGTTTCCTTGGTTCTGTGATGTTCTGCAGTGTCACAATGGATGTTTGGTTCCATGTACTCCACACTGTCACAGGGGTCTCCTTTTCCCTGTGGTAACCAGCAGGGCCAAATGCCTGGGAAGAAGGAGGGGAGGACATTTGGAGTGATGGTTTTTGTCTTCCCAGGGCACAGTGACGTGGGGTGGGGCCCTGCTGTCCTGGAGATGGCTGAACACCGGCCTGCCCATGGAAGGGCTGAGAGACAACAACCTCTGTGCATGGAACTACAACAGCAGAGAGCTCAGGCTGAAGGCTGGGTTTAAAAGACTGTCACCATCACAGGAAAGATCAATGTGAGAGGAAAGATGTGTGCTCATGTCTTTACAAATCATTTGGTGTGTGATGGGATGGGTGTTAATGTCTTTGAAATGAGTTGTAATGTTTCTACTGACTTTGGGCAGCAGGTTTGTTACCGGGCCCAGCCAGCTTGGCTCCTCAAACAGACAAGGGTCTGCACAAGGCTGAACTTCTGAACTTTGGGGGGAAATGCCAGGTTCAAGGGGGGATATGGGGCAGGATGTTCAGGAAGGCTTTACCTTCCTAGTGCCTCGGCCAGTGGGGAAAGGAAGAGGGCAACGTGCAGCCGGGAGTTCAGGATAAAAGGAGGCTGCGCCCTCTGAAACCTGGAGAGACAAAACCCTGCAGGCATGTGCCCTGGTGAACTCTCTCTCTTTATTCAAATAAAGTTGAAGGACTGCTCTGTCTCCTTTTTGGACATAAACCTCTGGTGTTTGTGGATTCTCCTGACAGTGACAACAGGGAATCTCATGGAACCAAGTGTCCACAGTTTCATGGTGCAGCCTCACAGAGCGCTGGAGACCATTGTGTCACAATGGGAACACATGGAACAAAGGCTCCATAGTGACACTGCAGGGCCTCATGGAATGCAGGAGATCATCCTGATGGAATGGAAACTCATGGAACCAGCCCTGCACTGGAGCGGGAGGAGAAACTGAGGCAGTACTGGGAGGCCACGGACGCCTTACTGGGGGTACTGGTGTGTACTGGGAGAGGACTGGGGAGGACTGGGAGGAACTGGGATGGGATTCAAGGGTTAAGAAGAGGGAGAACTCTGGGTTGAAGGGTGATTTTTGTAGTGGCTTATACTGGTTTGTACTGGCTTATACTGTTTTTTGATGTTTTGGGACTAGTGTGTACTGGGAGGGATTGAGATGGACTGGGACAAACTGGGAGGGGATTGGGCTGACTGGGAGGTCACTGATTTATACTAGTTTATACTGGGAGGTCACTGGGAGGTCACTGGGCCTTACTGGTTTATACTGGAGAGTCACTGGTTTGAAGTGAGGGGTTAATGGGAGGGAAATGGTTTGAACTGGGAGGGTGACTGGGCCATACTGGGAGGTCAGTGGGAGTTACTGGGATGAAGTGAGAAGTCCCTGGGGGGTTTACTGGGATATACTGGGAGGGGCTGGGAGGGGCTTGGGAGGGCATTGTGATTTACTGGGGCTATAGTGGTTCATATTGGTTTATACTGGTTTGAATTGGGATTTACCTGGCCAGCAGGGGGTGCCCCATGCCCAGGTGTTATCTCTTATTGGAACTGGAAGAAACTGGAATTTACTGATTTATACTGGCTCATTCTAGTCTATACTGGTTCATACTGGTCTATACTGGTTCATATTGGTTTATACTGGGATTCCCCTGGCTAGCAGGGAGCACTACCCACCCATGTGCTGTCCCTCACAGGGTCAGTCCTGGTGGCCAATCCCGCCGTGGGCACCTGCTTGAGCCTGCAGAGACGAGCACTGGGAGCACTGGGAGGGGACTGGTGTGTACTGGTTTATACTAGTTTGTACTGCTTTATACTGGTTTTGACTGGGAGGGGCCGGAAGGGCACTGTTTGGAACTGGAGGGCACTGGGACGGGTCTGGAGGGGGTAAAAAAGGGTTAAAAGGGAGTCTGTCGTTACTGGTTTATACTGGTTTATAACGGTTTAAACTGGTTTATATTGGGAGGGCACTGGGAAGGGTTAAAGAGGGACTGGGAGGGAATGGGAGAGCCCTTACTGGTCTGTTCTGGGTTTTACTTGTTGTTACTTGTTTTAATGGTTTGTACTGGTTTGTACTGGTTCATACTGGTTTATGTTGGGCTACACTGGCCTATACTGCTTTGCCTTATTTTTCACAGTTTTATGCTGGTTTTCACTGCTTTGTACTGGTTTTTACCACTTATACTGGTTTGCAGTGGTCCATACTGCTTTTTACTGGTCTCTACTGGTTTGCCTTACACTGGATTTTACTGGTTTTTACTGGTTTTTATAACTTATACTGGTCCATTCTGGTCTGTACCGGTTTATACTGGTTTATACAGGTTTCAGGGTGCCATTGGACCTTTTGTTGATGGAGCAGTGCCTGGGGGTGAATCCCAAATCCTATGGGGAGTGGCACCACCGGGGCTGGGTGCTGGGCTGCACCACGGCGCCCCCTGCTGGCCAGGAGGACCTGGTGGCCAACTGTGAGTTATACTGGTTTATACTGGGTTAGGGTGCTGGGAGTTATTTGTGTTACTGGGTTTAACTGGTTTGTACTGTGATGGGGTGCTGGGGTGTTACTGGTTTGTACTGGGTTCTACTGGGATGTGGTACTGGGGGTGACTGGTTTATACTGGGTTATACTGTCATAGGGTGCTGGAGCTTACTGGGTTATACTGGGTTATACTCAGATGGGGTGCTGAGGTGTTACTGGTTTCTACTGGGTTATACTGAGAAAGGGAGAAGGGGTGTGTGAATTCCCCCTGCTGGCTGGGAGGAGCTGGTGGCCGACGGTGAGTTATACTGGGTTATACTGGTTTATATTAGGATGGAGTGCTGGGGGTCACTGTGTTATACTTGGGTTATACTGGTTTATATTGGGATGGGGTCCTGGGGGTCACTGGGTTGTAGTGGTTTATACTGGGTTACACAGGGATATTCTGGATTTTACTGGACTAAACTGGGGTGTACTGGGTTATACTGGGAGAGGGCCTGGGGATGCTTGGCACTCCACTGAGAGCAACTTCTCTGGATGCTGGCCTTACTGATTTATACTGGGATGAAGTCTGGGACCTACTGGGAGTGACTTCAGGTTGTGCTGGCCTTACTGGGAGCTACTGCCATGGGCTCAGGGGTGGCTCCCAGTGCTTACAGGTTTATACTGGTGCCCTCCCAGTATAAAACTGGGAGCCCCAGGACCACATTAGGAGCCCCTAGACTACACTGGGAATGGATTTGGGTGCATGAGGCCTTACTGGTTTATACTGGGAGCTGCTGCCACAGGCCTCAGGAGCTCGGGAGTGGCTCCAAGTGCTTACTGGTTTATACTGGTGCCTTCCCAGTCCACACCTGGGAACTCTGGTAGGCACTTGCAGCTGGGCAGGACCTCAAGGCCGAGCTGGCCATCACCAGGGCCTTGCTGAGCTGCAGCTTCTCCAAGTTCTCAGCCTGGAAACACTGCCTGTGGCTGCTGATGCCCACCAGGAACTATGGCAAGGGCACTGCCCCCTGGAAGGCTGAAGGAAGGTGAGGGATTTGTAGCTGTGGAAAGGGGTTTTTTTAACCCTTTAAGTGCGGCGGAAATAAGATGCACAGCTACATGGTCATCTTTCATGACAGGAAGAAAGAGACAAGTTTATTCAGAAACACACTTGGTTTTATAGCATGACTCGCAACTCCAAGAGTAGAGAAGACGTGATTGGTTCAGAGAGAAGACACCCCATTGCCAGGGCCTGGTCACACACCACAACAGATGTTCTATCTTGTTATTAATTCCTTTTTATTTTAACCAAATTATCACCCTGGGAGAAATTCTCCCTAGTTTTGAGCTGGACCAGCTCATCGGCTGGGAACAGAGCTGGGGCTCTGTGCTTTCCTTCCTAAGGAAAACAACCATCCTTCTCCAGGCACTCATGGCTGAAATTGTGATTCCACCTCCAAATATCCTAGATCCAAGGATTGCCATAACATAACATGTGCCATTACAGACAGTTCTGGCTGGCCTTGGCCTCCTGAGGGCCAGCTCTCATCTGCCTCTTAAACACAGGAGCTGCATGCTTTCCTTTCTGTGGAAAAGAACTGGCCTTCTCCTCCAGGCAAAAAGGGCTGAAATTGGGATTCCACATTCAAAATTCCGTATAACCAAGAGTTGCTCCCAGACAAACCTGCCAGGACAGACAGGTCTGCCTGGCCTTGGCCCCTGGTGACTGCAGTTCATCAGCCCCTGAAACACTGAGACTCCATGGTTTCCTTCCTGTGGAGACCATGGTGACACTGTGGGACCCTGTGGAATCAAGGGACCATAGTGATACTATGGGAAACCTGTTGAACCAAAGGGCCTTTGTGGCACTGCAGGGCACCATGGATCCAAGGGACCATTGGGGCCGCATGGTGCCAAGGGGCCGGTGTGGAGCAGCAGGGCCCTGTGGAACCAAGGGGCCATTGTTGCATTCCAGGGCCTGGTGCAGCCCAAGGGCCGTTGTGATCCTGCAGGGCACCGTGGATCCATGGAGACCATTGTGACACTGTGGGGCCCCATGGAACCAAGGGGATATGGAATGGGTCTGGCTGGTTTGGCCTCTTAGGGCACACCTGGCAGGTCCAGCTGATCCTGGCATGTCGAGGGCAGCCTCTCATCAGCCCCTGGAGCACTGGGTCTCTGGGCTTTCCTTCCTGTGGAAAAGAACCATCTCTCTTTCCCAGTGCCCAAGGCTGAAATTGGTACTGCCCCTAAAAAATTTCCTGTATGCAAGGGTTTCTCCTAGACAAAATCAGTCAGGACAGCCTCTGGTGGTCACCTCTCATCAGCACATGAAACACTCCAGCACTGTTCCTTCTTACCTATGAAAAAGAATTGACTGTCTCGTCCAGGGACCAGGGCCAAAATTGTGATTTGGCCTCCCAAATTCTATCTATCCAAGGATCGCTCCCAGACAAAAGTAGCCAGAACAGAGAGGTCTGGCTGTCCTTGTTGCTCTGCTGATTTCCTTACACTATGAGCAGAATGTTTTCATTTGCCAACACTTTGGAAAGGGCCAAGAGATCTCCTAAGGTGGGGTTTGGAGGTGCATGCAGATGAATACTGAAGAGGGACAAAGGAGCTCTGTGCTCAGTGGAGTGGAGACTGAGGACAGCAGAGGAGGGAATTCCCTCCCCACTGCGAGGGAATGAAGGGTGATTTCAGAGATGGTGGATCCTTTTGACATAAAGAAATGCCAGAGAAAGAAAGCAATAATGCCAAGTGCAGCTGAGAAGGCCCAGACTGGAAACAAGGAGAGAGGAATTTCTCTCCCAGGGCAGGGCTCTTATGCAACACGTCCTCCAGAAAGAGATCTGGAGCAGCTCAAGGCTTTGTGTGTCCAGGCAGAGGCAGGCAGGAGGCAGAGCTGTCAGCAAAGGAAGGGGCCAGCGAGGTGGGGCAGCCGGGGGATGACGACAGCCTGCAGGGACAGAGGCGCAGGGCATGGACACCGTAGGACAGCCTGGGCTGCAGAGGGCACAGGGATGGGCAGCAGCTGAAAGGCCCTGACACAGCCAACTCCTGCAGCACTTGGGCCATGCACGCTGGCCCTGGGCCTGAGGCCAGCAGGGGACAAGTGAGCCTTGCTGTGCTGGGGCCTCATTGCCTCCTTGTCCCTGCTCAGCAGCCTGGCAGGGGCCGCCCCATGGTGCTGCCCTTGGCATTGCACATGGCCAGAGCCCAGTGGCCCGGGAAGAGCCCTGAGCAATGAGGGAGGGACAGGATCTGCCTTGCCAGGGGCTGGGGCTCAGCCCTTGGCCCTTTGCATTCCTGAAACACATCCAGGTTTGCTCAGCATCAGAGACACCTTTCCCTTGTTTGTCCCCACCTGTCATCACTGCCACCAGTGTTCTGCTCTAACTGGGACCTGGGGACATTTTCATGTGAATTGTGACCCTCAGTGGAGTCCATTAAAACTTCAAGAAACTTTGAAATTTCAATTTAACTTTGAGTTTTGAGAAGTTTTCTGAAGACACTCTCAGGGATTGAGTCTGATGTAAATAGCACTAAAACCCTGAGAGCTTCATTAAATTCCTTGTGCTGTGTCTGTGCTGCTGAGCTAGGCCTGGCTCCAGGCCCAGAGGGTGATTGTGGCAATGAAGAAGAGCTTCAAAAACATTTCTCTTGATGAGCAGCTCTTCTCCCAGCCCAGCAGGGCTGGACTACTGCCTGCATGTTGGAAAATCCCTGCTCTGCAGAGATGGGACAACTGAGTGGCTTCTTTTTTTTAAGATTTTCTTCCTTTATGGGTCTTGTTGAAGGGTGAAACATAAGATGTGTAAAATTCTATCAGAAGCCAAGTTATTTCTTGGTTACAATACCTTAGAAATGTTTTTCAGCCTATTAGCTTTTGCCACACAATGGTGCTAATACTTCTAACACCAATCACCTATTAATTTATCCCACGTGGCCTTGCCACAATGAATCTTTCACAGTTCTAATTCTCCAAAATATCTGGTCTTTTTGCAAGGCCATTGCTTGAAACTTGTTTCTAGTTCAATCTGTCTCTCAACAATGTCTTCTCTATTCCATGGCCCTTCTAAGTCAGCACACCTTATCTCAGAGTTTGCATCCAGATGTACAAGACTGTGTGAGCTTTCAGTCAGGCTTTGAGAATCCTTGACAAATCCAATTCTCACAGAGCTGGGGTGAACATGGGTGACATCCACTATAATAACCAATAGAACTGAAGGAATTCACATGTGCCTACAAAGGCCTATGGGAGGGAGGAACATCTCACCATGATCTAGAGGGGTGTTTCTCCTTGCCTGTTGTTGTCCCTCCAGGGCTGAAGTCACAAAGCTGTCTGAGCCTCCACAGGAGGAGTATCAGTGAGAGGTTTTACCTGATAAAACACCAAGTGATCCATACCATGGAATGGCTTTACAAGTGTGGGAAGGGTTTCAACTGCAGCTCCAACCTCATCACCCACCAGTGCCTCTGCACTGGGGAAAGGCCCTAGGAGGGTGGGGAACGTGGTAAGAGGTTTGGATGGAGTAACAACGTGATCCAGGACCAGAGGACTCACACCAGGGGGAGGCCATCTGAGTGTCCCGAGTGTTTGAAGAGGTTTCAGAACAGGTCTGCTGTCCTCTGCTGTAAGAGAGGAGAGGCCCTTCTGCTGCCCAAACTGCAGGAAGGGCTGCAGCTGCAACTCCACCCTGCAGGAAGGGCTTCAGCTGCATCTCCACCCTGCAGGAAGGGCTGCAGCTGCATCTCCACCCTCATCAGGCACCGGAGCATCCGCACCAGGGAGAGGCCATAGGAGTGTCCCCAGTGTGGGAAGAGCTTCAGCCAGAGCTCTCACTTGGCCAAACACCAACGCAGGCACCAGTAAGGGAAGCCCTGTGAGTGCCCCAACTGTGGGAAGAGCTTTGTGCGCGTCTCGTTCGTGTGTGGAATCCTGATGACACCAAGTTGACTGGCAGTGTTCATCTGCTGGAGGGTAGGAGGATTCTGCAGAGGGACCTGGACAAGCTGGATCCAGGGACTAAATCCAACAAGGGGAGGTTTAACAAGACCAAGTGCTGGGTCCTGCACTTTCGCCACAACAACCCCTGCAGGGCTACTGGCTGGGGACAGAGTGGCTGGAGAGCGGCCAGGCAGAAAGGAACCTGGGGGCACTGATGGACAGCAGGCTGGACATGAGCCAGCAGTGTGCCCAGGTGGCCAGGAAGGCCAATGGCTCCTGGCCTGGATCAGCAATGGTGTGGCCAGCAGGAGCAGGGCAGTGATTCATCCCCTGTGCTCAGCACTGGTTGGGCAGCACTTCAAGTGCTGTGTCCAGTTCTGGGCCTCCCAAATTAGGAAGGACAATGGAGGAGCTGGAGTATGTCCAGAGAAGGACAACAAAGCTAGTGAGGGGTCTGGAACACAAGTCCTGTGATGAGTGGCTGAGGGAGCTGGGGATGTTTATCCTGGAGAACAGGAGGCTCAGGGGACACAAGGCGGTGTCAGGGCATAGGTTGGACTTGCTGATCTCCAGGATCTTTTCCAGCCTTGCTCATTCTGTAATTCTCTGAAACCACCCTTGGAGCAGGTGCAGGATGAGCCCTGGGCCTCCTCTTCACAAGGTCCAGCAGCCCAGGTCCCTCACCTTCTCCACACAGCCCCAAAGCCCATCCTGTCAGTCCTGCAGAGCCTCTCCAGCCCCTCCTCATTGCCCACAACAGGGAGCCCCACACCCAGACACAGCAGCCCAGATGTGCCCCCCTGGCCTGTGGTGCATCTGGCAAGAGAGCATCACGAGGCACTGCAGGACCCTGCAGACAATTCCTGAAGCACTTGGAGGATGATCCTGCTCCCCAAGGGATGTTCCCATGGTGCTAACTCAAGAATTGAAATGGGGAGTGGAGCCAGAGAGAAAAAGGGTAAACAGCGATGGGCTGTTTGCAGAGGAGGGAATGAGGGTGGGCAATAGGAAGAAATGAGGAGCAGGAAAGTGGAAAGAGAGCAAAGGTGAAGCAAAGGAAATGCTCAGGGTAGTTTCAGGGTGGCTGCCAGGCAGCCCTGTCTCAGTGCAACAATATCTACAGTGGGACAGGAAACTCACAGCTCATGGGAGGAAACTTTCTGGCTGACTTCAGAGGCCACGACAAACCCGAGTGGTTTCCCTGCCATCCCCCAGCCCTTGCTGGCCCCAGGGACTGATGGCATTTGTGCTCACTCAGCTCCATGTCCCCACAGCAGCACCATGGGGGTGCTGACCCTGCTGTGTGCAATGCAACCATAGCCTACATATACCAGTACTGTTTCAGGAATCTCGTTTGGATGAATTTCAAAGTTACAAACATTCTGTTCTGTGTCCAAGCAGATATCTTGAGCTCTGATTGCATTACTTTCACAGATAAACCCTTGTTGTTCCAGGACAATGCAAGTTTCCAAATTGACAGTTTGCCATTTCTCACCAATTTGATGGGTCCATTCCCTGTGCTCGAAAGGATAGAGAATAGCTCCATCATGGTTCAACCCTAATGCAATGATGGGGAATATTGAATGCACAGAAGCATTGTGTATGGTCAGTACAAAGGCTGTGGCTGTGTTTGTGCTGGGGTCATGGGTAAAATTCACTAAGTTCCACCAGGACTGGAATTCTCTTTCAAAATCGGTGGCACTATCCCAAATTATTTTCCGGATTTCAGTGGGAAAAGTGCCTTCCTCACCTTCTCTTATAATTGAAGCAGCAACCAACTGCATCCACAACTGGGCCTGGATACAGCTGAGAGCCAGAGAGATGATATTTTGTGTAGCACAAATTGCATCGATTATCAATTTGTGGTCATTCACATTCACCTTTTCCCAGTTTGGCAATATGTTTGATAACAACAACTGTTGGGTTCCCAAAGCTGTTAAGGATGATTGCAGGGGCTGCTGTAATTTGGTTACATCTCCAGCTGTGGTAGCCAATTTATTCATTAGTACTTCTGAATCGATGCTATTCAAAATTCCCAATCCTGTTCCCACAACACCGGTTATGTCTCTTGCCATTCGTTTTTTAGAAGGATTCTGTATCGTAACCAGGTTGTCCATCCCTCAAAAGAAGTCTGCAGAAAGGGTGAACAAGCTGGCTGAACTTCTGGGACATTATTTTGCATCGGCAATTTGATTTGTTTGAGAGACCATGCCGGATTAAACAATATTTGTTGTTGGCCAGTTTTTCTAATTACATATGGTCCAAATTGAAAAATCGTAGGACTCAACACAACCGGTGGTTGGGTGGTAGGTGTTACAACATTAACATCAAGTTCCCCCCAGTATTTTGTATTGTTTTTACCACACATGATTTTATAGGAAAATTGCATAACAGTTAAGTTTAGCCAACAATTCTAATTTTGTATTTCACAATTTAAAACATGGCCATAAAGTCCTGTGCCATAAATGTATACAGGTTCGGTGAGGGATCCAGCCACTAATTTACAAGTTATTGTGACATCATCACCTTGTGTTACTATAAAGGGAGGAAAAACATTGTTTTTGTCATCCAACACTAAGGGGGTGCTTCTTCATGTCCCTTGGTGTTCTTCTGTGAAAAGTAAACACAACAGAGTCTGCCTCCAGGAGGCAGGAGATTAAAATGGTGGAACCATCCAGCGTGTAGTGCAGACTGGACTTCTGTTAACTTCCCAATCATTTTGCTGCTGAAAAGGAAGCCACTCTGTACCTCCTTTAAACACAGCATAGGAGTCAGTGTAGATGTAAACAAGAGAGGTATTCTGTACCTCAAGTTGGAAAACACTCCAAACAACTGTCAGCTCCCCAGCCTGAGAGCTGCCTTCTCCCTCAGGAATAATTCGTTCACCAGCAGAAGTGGGGAGGGTTACTGCCCTGTATTTCCCCACCTTTCCCTCTTGTTTGGCAGAAGCATCAGTGAACCAAGAATTTGCTGATTGTTCAGGGGAGAAAGGAGTGGCCACTTTAATTACCAAGGCAGGTTTGTCATGGCTGCTAGCCAAGCTCTCAGTTTCTTGTATTGCCAAATTTTTTACAGCTCTTTCTATCACTGAGAAGATGTTACAGTCATGTTCTATATGAGCATACCACTTCCCAACTGAGGATCTCTGGGCCACCCCGTGAGGTGGAGGGGTCTCAATAGTGACTGTGATGTGTTTTCTCCAGAACACCAATAATTCTAGAGCTTGTTGGAGATCTTTCCTGGATTCGGGCAATTTAATTTGATCTAAGGAGGTTAGGGTATCAGGTGGAATACCTGTCATACTTCCTTTCCACCAAATTCCCAAAAACTTCACCTCCTGAGAAGGTTTTTGAATTTTCTCTGGGGGAATTTGTAAGTCAAGGCCTTCCAAATGAGAGATTATTTTTTGTTGGGTATCCCCCACTACTTTTATTTCATCCCCTCCCACCAGAATATCATCAATGTATTGATAGACAGCTACATTGTCAGGTTTGGGTATCTCTTCTAATTCCTGGGCTAAAGCGTGGTGAGCCAAAGTGGGGAATGTTTATACCCTTGGGAAAGCCCAGTGCAGGTGAACTGCTTTGGCTCAACTCCCAGAGCCTGTGGAGGAGATTGATTTGGTACATTGTTCAGAACTTGTGGAGAAGTTTGCTCTGGTACACTGCTCAGAACCTGTGGAAAAGTTTGCTTGGGGGGTGCATCATTGATATAATCATATTCTATTTTAATCACAGGTTTCAAGTTGGGGCAGCAGTGTTCCCCACAATTTTTCATCAAAGTCAGGTCTTTTTGAGAGTATATTGGATTAATGTGAACAGCTTCCTTCTCCTGTGTTTCTTTTGGTGTTACACCCTGCTTTGAATTGTTGGCACGTTCTTCTCTTAAGGCAGCTTTTAACAAATTATTTTCATCTCGCAACAAATGATTCTCATTCCTTTCTTGATCTAATTGTTTTTGCAAAATTTGAACAAGATTTTGTAGAGTCTATAATTGTTCTTTCCTCACTTCTTCGCTTAGAGGAAGTTTCTATATCGGCCATAAGACAAGCTCCCAAATCTGAGCAGAGCATGGTTTTATTTTTAGCCAGTTTGAACTTGGATTCATGTTGCAAAGAACATATTCTATCAATCACATTTTCCACATTAAACCAATTATTGTTCGCCCATTCCTCCCCACCTTGGGACAGTCTGGCGCTATACTTAGCTAATAGAGCATAAAATGCAGCTTTATCTGTTACAGTGGAATTCTCAGTCATTTTGTGAAGGGATAAGTAAAAACCACAACAGGGAGGTCTATTGCTTAAGTTACCACACACAACGAAACAGCTTTCGCTGTGTGCCCCCCTTCGCTTCCCTGTGCGGGAGAAGAGACCAAACTACTTGGGAGGCACTCCTTAGTTACAAACACCAGGATGTCTCTTCACTGCACCAAGTAGTCAAACATCATAAAACAACAACAATAACAGTGTCCTGCCTTTTGCACCAGTAGATCTTTTGTGAAATTCTGACGACAGAGCCCTCGAGTCTGGGGATGCTCCACACCAAGGTGTCTGCAGTCTGTGGGAAATCAGAAAAACCCTCCTTGCTTTCTAGACAGGCTCACCCATTCAAGGTGGCCAGCTAGGTGCGGCTGGAGTAAGACTTCCTTCCCCTGATACAGATTACACACAACCTTGCATCCCTTCTGTCTGCCTGAATATCCTGTCTGTGACGCCAATTTAATGTCACAATTCGCTGTTAATACAGAGCGGGGGTCGTGATGGTTCGTTTGATCTCAGAGGTGCAAACAGGCAAAATGCAGGGGACAAAATCAGTTTATTCAACAACAGCAATGCATTTTTATTAAATGCCAACAACTCAGTTGTGATAGAGGGGAGAGATATAGGAAACAAAGTATAGAGAGAGAAAAAAGGGGATGGGAAAATAGCTACCAACAGACAAGACAGATGTCCTCATGGGCCAGCCAATAGATGAGTCTTCATCCGTGGGGAGATCTCAAGGGTCTTCCCCAGAGGGTCTCTTTTTTATAGTCCTTCTCCAAAGCGAGTGGCTTCTGGCCAAGACGTGGGAGATTTATGGACCATTGTGAGGGTTGCTCCAATAAACAGGTGCACAGAACCTGCTGCTCCAGCTAGTGCCTGCTCCAGAGCAGTGTACCATGAAGCACAGCGAGCACCTGCACACAGTCCCTTGGCAAGCATCCACCTTGGTCAGGCCAGAAAATCATTGTCCAGAGTCAGCCTGGGTGGGGTCCTCGGGGTCTTCTTGCGACGGTCGGGAGGCAAAAATGAGGGAAACTTGGGAGTGACCCTTACAAGGGGGAGGAGAGAGCCAGTGTGTGCAGCCCTGGGCACGGCCCTGAGAGCAGGGGCCGGGGGACAGGGCCTTTTACAGGGAAGGAGGAGAGGGAACCTCCCAAAGGGGGAGCGACACCTCCTCCGTTCTCAGGCCTGTGAGGTGCCATGGCAAACCAAAGGCCAGGGAGCTGCCTCGGAAGGTGACAGCATCAAAGATCACGGACACACAGCCTGGCAGCAGAGTCACAACAGGTCTTGTTTGATGCTTTCCAGGATTGGGACTAGCCGAGATCGACTCTTGGCTACAACAGAGTCAGACAGCTCTTACTCAAACGACTCTGAGGAGGAAGAGGAGGATGAGGAAACGGACGAGATTATTGCTGCCTTAAACAGGCAGAGGAGGGGAAGGATAGCAAGAAAAGCCCTCAGAGAGTGTAGCCCAATTGCTCACTGCACTAGATCAAAAAGGGGAAGAGACAGAGAACCAGTTTTGCAAGCCCCTTTATGACAGGCAGTCGGTAATCAGGGGCCAGTATATGTGAAAGTACCATACTCCCTTATAGAGTTAGAGCAGTGGAAAACTACAGTGGGAAAATATAAAGAGAACCCAAATAAAGTGGCAAAATTGGTGGAACAGGCTATTAACTCACAAAGCCCTGACTGGGCAGACTTAAACTCCATGTTGGATACATTACTCGCCCCCACTGAGAGACAAATGGTCAATAAAGCCATCACAACCTCAGTGGAGGGGAGCATAGCCAGTGGATTGCTTCAAGGTACTGTCACTCAGATATTTCCCCTTGAGAATCCTGGGTGGGATCCAAAAATACCAGAACATATCACGAGGCTAAAACGATATCAAAGTCTTGTGGTATATGGGTTAAAACATGGAGTACCTAAAGCTATAAATTGGTCAAAGCTTTATGAAGTAAGACAAAATGATGATGAATCACCATCTGATTTTTTGAACAGGTTAAGAGAAACTGCTATCAAATATACTGATCTAGACCCTGAATCAGCTGATGGTAAAGCACATCTGGTTTGGTTGTTTATGGGCCAGGCCTCAAATGATATAAGAAGGAAGCTGCAAAAGATAGAGGGGGTCCGAGATATGGAGAGACTGCTAGAGGTTGCCTGGAAAGTGTTTTGAGACAGAGGTTCAACTGAAAGAGTTAAATCCCAGCCTAGTAAGAAGGCAACTCAGGAAAAGTCACCCAACAAAGCTTCCCCTACACAGAAGGACCAGTGTGCATACTGTAGAAAGTGGGGGCATTGGAAAAAGGACTGTCCCGTGTTAAAAGAAAAATCCTCAGTTCCCCAACTCTCAGTAGCACAAACCTCAAGTGGCTCAGGCTCTGAGGGATGGTGACCAAGGCCTATTCCCCCAGCAGAGCCCTTGATTATAACTAAGCTGGGGAAAGTTGACATCAAGTAATTTTTGTAGATTCTGGAGCAGCACATTCTATGTTAAATACCTTAGAAGGGAAACTGAGTCACGACACTGTACATGTTATTGGGGTGACTGGGGTAAGAGAAACACAGTTTTTCTTCTACCTTTGGAATTCAAATTGGAGAAGCATCAATTTCTTTACATGCCTAACTCACCAAAACCATTGCTGGGGAGAAGAAGAAGAATTGGAAGCTTGTAAGCTTGTAACCAGACTGTGTTTAGTAATTTAAATACGTGGATTTGTAATGTAACTACAATTAGGGACTGTGGTTTTGTGTATAATCACACTTGTAAAAGAAGTGTTAGATCATGCAAATCTGCAGCAGCTGGCAGAAAATGCCAAGGCCAAAGCTAAAAAGATTCTAATAATAGTTCAGCATGATGCTAAAGTTATAAAACAGGGAATGGAACAAATTAGGAGGGCAGGAGAACACCACTGGTGGGAAGTTCCTTTTGGCTGGTTCCCCATGGCCACTGGCATTTTCAACGAGCTGCTGCACCCCATTGTAGCTACACTGTGAATGCAAATTTGTGTGCTTTGGTAGCCACTTGTTGCTGGATGAGGCAGGTGAAACTCTGCCTTGATAACCAGGTGAAAGGAGCAGGGCTGGCCAAGACCCTCATGAAATAATCAGGGGCAAGCCTGGGTTGGCCTCTGTGTTTGCCACCAAGAAGATCTCATGGCTCCACTGTTGGCTGCAACCCAGCAGGTGTTGGGTGGAGGGGACACACGCCATGCCAGACCTTGATGAAAGGGAGGGGAAGACAGGCCAACCAGCCTGCAGTTAGTCTGAACCAACCTGCTCAAGTCAGGGCACCTAGAACTGATTGCCCAGAACTGCATTCAGCTGGGCTTTGACCATCTCCACACATGGAGACTCCACAACCTCTCCAAGCAAATATGTTTGATTGTTTGATTGAAGCAAAAGTTAACATATGGTAGACCATGTAAAACCCCACATATTCCAGGTGAAATTAATTCACATGAAGAGGAAACGTGATTTACAGGGTTATTTAATGGCTCTAAGTTTCACTTTGCAGAAGCTCCAAAAGCTTCAGAGTTACATCGTGCTATCCAGACCCACAGGACTGGACACCCCTGCACATCTGTTCCAGCCTGGAGACTGGGTCTATGTGAAGTGGTGGGACAGTGATCCTCTGCAAGCCAAGTGCAAAGAACAATTTAAAGTCCTGCTGACTACCTTCACTCTAGTCAAAGTTGCTGGCAGAGGACCCTGGATTCACTACTCCAGAATTAAGAAAGCTTCTGCTTCTGAACAATTGTAACAACAAAGACTGGTGGAAATCATCGTTTTTCTTCTGGGTCTAATTTCTTTTATATAACATTTGATTGTGTAAGATATTGTTCTTGTTACAGGTTCATTATTATTAGGTTCATGTTTACGTTTATTATTAAGTATGTATTTACTACTAGGTATTTATTTAAAGTTAGATATTTATTATTAATGGTCATTTATCTGTAATTAAATACTTGTTGTTAGTAATATTTAGAATAGAGACTCGACAAGGTAGAGGCCTTGTCGAGCCTCTAAAGGGGGGAAATGATGCCTTTAGACTTAAGCTTTCTTTTATTCTCCTTGGATGTGCTTTTCTGATGTGCTAGGGTGATGAAGACAAAACAGTCCTATTCCAGTTAAGAACTCAAGGACAGTTTCTCCAAACTTCAGGCCCTAAGCACAAACAACATGGAAACGTGGAGAGTGGGTTCATGCAAATGAACCAAAACCTATAAAAGTGTAAGATTTTGTGACCAAGCCCTCCTTTGCTTCCATCTTGGAGCCATCCAGGCAGGGGTCACACCTGTAGCACTCATACTGCTAGGGTGTGGCTTTTGGAGGCCTTTTGTGGCCTCTCAATAAATACCCATTTGATTCCCCTGAACTCTGTGTGTAGCCTCTGTTCCAGCTCCTCAAGGCATCAGAGCAGAGCAGCATTTAGAAGCAGTTTCAGGATTTCTAGGCAGGAAGTGGAGCTGACAACCACCTGCATCTGTGCTGCTGTGCTGGGAGTCTCTTCCCTCCACTCTGCTCACAGGCACTGCCCTGCAGAGACAGACAAGGGCTCAGGAAGCACCTGGGTCACACAGGGCACAGCAGGACACTTTATTTTACTTCAATGCACAGTGATCATGGCTCCTTACTGTCTCTGCTTAACACAAGCCCACTAGATACTGATGTAGCAATACTGTGACTAATGGCATCCCTTTATGGAAAATATTATCAAAAGTTAAAAAAAAAAAAAAAAAGAGGAAAAGTAGAACACACTAATTAGAATAGCAAAAATGACACATGGCACAAAGCAGTCTGGGCAGCCTGTAATGAGTTCCATTCTTAATGTCATGCAGACAGGCACTTTCTTGTTTCTGGAAAGCAGTAATAAAATACACCCTTAAAAACTGGAATGGATATTTCTTACACAGTCTTTGAAATATTTCTCCATAACTGGAGAAAGAAACCTTCCTCATGAACTGCACCAGACCAGAAGGAAGCCAAGGCAGAGCCATGGTTTGTCAGGACTTGCTTGACCCCAATCAGCCCCGTGGTGCATTTGGTGCTGAGCCCTTGAAGCTCAGGGCCTAAGAGGAGATTGCACAAACCCTTCCAGGAGTCCAATACAGAAGAACCTTTCAGCTGCTGCACATCCCTGTGCCTTGGGCTGGCCCAGACTTCTTCTGGGGGATGTGTTGTACCACAGCCCTGCCCTGGGAGAGAGATTCCTTTCTCCTTGTTTCCAGTCTGGGCCTCCCCAGCTGCCCTTGGCATTAATTGTTTCTTTCTCTGGATATTCTCTACAATGTCAAAAGGATCCATCATCTCTGAAACTGCCTGTCAATCCCTCTCAGGGCTCTCCTCTGCTCTCCTCAGTCTCCAGCCCACTGAGCACAGAGCTCCTTTGACCACTATAAAGTGGTCATGTGCTTGAGGCCATGGGCACCTGGACATGAATGACAGTTCTTGTCTGTAGGAAGGAAAGCACAGAAGCCCAGGGTTTTGAAGGCAGATGAGAGGCAGTCACCAGAGGCCAAGGCAAGCCAGACCTGTTTGTCTTAGTCTGGGAGCAATCCTTGCAGAGATGGAATTTGGGAGGCCAAATCCCAGTTCTGTCCATGGGCGTCAGGACAAGAAGGACAGTTCTTTTCCATAGGAAGGAAAGTGGGGAGCCCCAGTATTTCAAAGGCAATGAGAGCTGGCCCTCAGGAAGCCAAGGGAACCTACACAGTCCTGGCAGCTTTTGTCTGGGAGCTATCCTTGCATAGATAGGGAATTTTGGAGGCAGACTCCCAATTTTGGCCGTGGATGCCTGCACTTGAAAGATGATTCTTCCATGGGAAGAGAAGGTTCAGGGGGTGTCCCTGGGGCACGCGGGGCTTGGCACGGGCGCGAGCAGGGAACGGAAAAACGGACACGGGGACAAACGGCCCCAGGGCTTCAGTTGCAGCGGCAGCAGCGGCAGCAGCGGCAGCAGCGGCAGCAGCAAAACAAACAATTTTATCGACTCCCTGTTTCCCCTGTCCCTCTCCCGCTGTCTCACATCCCCTCTCGCAGTCCCGCACCCTCGCTGTCTCTCCCTTTCCCGGTGTCTCCCTCTTCTCCCTGTTCCAGGCCGGGCCATGCCCCTGGCCCGCCCCCGGGCGGGGCTGCTCCGTCCCCGTCCCCGGCCCCGGGCGTCCCGCCTGGGTCTCGCCTTCGCCTGGCTCTGGGCGTGCTGCCGGTGGCGCTGCTGGGCGGGCATCAGTGCCTGGGGCTGGGGCGGCATCGCCGCCCTTTGGCTCCACCTGGCCCGAGCCCGGCCCCGGCCCCAACGTGGGATCCGGCCCCGGCCCCGAGCCCGGCCCCGGCCCCGGCTCCTCCCGGGGCCCGCGGAGGACACACGCGGCGCGGCCGCTCCCGCCGCCTGCGCTGCGGCTCCCCCGGCCCGAGCTCCGCCGCTCGGCAGCGCGGCCGCCGGCCCCGAGCCGCCGCTGTCCCGTTCCGCAGAGAGAACGCCTGGGGCTGCCCGGCCCGGGGCGGCTGAGGGGCGCTCGGGGGCCGTTCCTGGCCCCGGGCCGAGCGCTGACAGCCGCGTCTCGCCGGCAGGGAAGGCCCAGGTGGGCCTGAAGGAGCGGTACCGGGTGGGTTCGCTGCTGGGGCGCGGCGGCTTCGGCAGCGTCTGGGCGGCGACGCGGCTCTCGGACGGCGCCCCGGTGAGTGGCGGGGCCGGCGGCGGGCACAGGACGAGGGGGCGCAGGAGGAGGAGGATGGGGCTCGGCAGAGCGGGCGGCGAGCTCAGCCCGCTGTTGGCCTTGACTTGCAGGTGGCCATCAAAAGGGTGCCACGGAACCGCGTCCGGCACTGGGGCGAGCTGGTGAGTGAGCGGGACCAGCGGGAGAAGCCGGGACGTGCCGGGCGGGGATGAGGCGAGGGCCGGCAGAGTGGAAGCCATCATGACCCTCGAGGGAGAGCGGGCGTGGGGCCAGCTGAGCATCCCGGGCTGCATGAGGGCTTCCCGAGCCCTGGCACGGCATCAGCCCCGCTGACGGCATCGTGGTCTTCCCGCAGCCCGACGGCACCAGCGCACCCCTGGAGATCGTGCTGCTGGACAAGGTGTCCACCGGCTTCCCTGGTGTCATCCAGCTGCTGGAGTGGCTCGAGCTCCCCAACAACATCGTGATGGTGCTGGAGCGCCCGGAGCGGTGTCAGGACCTGCAGCATTTCATTCGGGCACGGGGGTTCCTGTCCGAGGAGGTGGCGCGGGAGCTGTTCCGCCAGGTGCTGGAGGCCGTGCGGCACTGCACCAGCTGCGGGGTCCTGCACAGGGACATCAAACCACAGAATGTCCTGGTTGACCTGGCCACCGGGCAGGCAAAATTGATCGACTTTGGCTGTGGCACCTACCTGCAGGACACAGCCTACACTCACTTTGCAGGTAAGCCTACACAGCGGTGTGCTCCCGGTCCCAGCATCTCCTGGCCCAACATGTCCTGGCCCAGCCTTTGTGTGGTAGTGGGGATTCTCCCTTTTGCTGCCAGTCATGGCACTGAGCCTTCAGCCCAGTTGCTTTTGAGTTGGGCAAGTGGAGGGCCAGCTTCCAGCCTTGCTGGCAGCCTTTGCCAGCCACTCTGCCCAGGACTGGGGCTGGGCCACCCAGCCCTACAGAAACACTTGTGGGTGGGGGTGGCAGAGAGGGGGGGGCCAGAACCTGTGCACCAGCTGGTTTGGTGTGCAGATGAGAAAGGGCTTGGACTGCTGTGCTCACCTTGTTTGCCTTGGCCTCATAATGTGTTTTGGGCCATGCAGGCAGGGAGGATGAAAGCATGGATTTTCCCCTTCACTGAGTGGGTTTTACCTTGTCATGGTCAGGCCTTGCCAGGGCTTCAGCTGCCCTCTTCCAATACCAGTGGCTTCTTTTCCAACCCCATGTTTGTACACAAGTCCCAGGTGCTGCAGAGAGGACAGCAGGTCACACCATGTGCCACTGGGGCAGCCCCCACATGCCCAAGGATGGTGGGACCAGGCTCTGGGAGCAGCAGCATCCCCCTGATAAACGCCATCTGTATTCCATAGGAACCCTGTCCTACAGCCCTCCAGAATGGACCAAGTTTGGCTGGTACTATGGCAAGCCAGCTACCATCTGGTCCCTGGGCATCCTGCTGCACCAGATGGTCTGCGGGGAGCACCCTTTCAGGAGGGGCCAGAACATCAGCTGGGACCATCAGCTCTCACTGCCACAACGGCTCTCTCAAGGTGGATCCTCATCTCTGGGCACGGGGGAAATACCAGTGCTGGGAGACAGCAGCAGGCTCGTGAGCATCCTGCTCTGGCAGCTGCTGAGGGGCTGGCACATGTCCTGCTCTCCTCCAAAACAAAGAACTGATGGGAAGGTTTAGGCCCAGCTCTGAGCACATGCAGCATGGCCTGGGCATGGGAAGAGTGGGGCAAAGCAGACTGGAGACTTCTCCAACTGACCAGCGGTTTGTGGTTTCTCTCCCCAGCATGCCAAGGTCTGATCAGGAGGTGTTTATCCATGCTCCACACGGAAAGGCCCTCATTAGAAGATCTGTTCAGTGATCCTTGGATGCAGAATATTCATCTGCCATAGAAGAAGGGAGAGAGCCACAGGCACACTTTGATGCAGGGTCCTGGTAAGTTACAGCTCCACAGATGCCCTGGCAATCAGAAGCAAAGGACCCCAGACGTTTTTGTCCTGCCTGTGTCACTGCACAGGGGTCATCAGATGGGAACACACAGCCCTTGTGCTGGAGCTGAGCTGCTCTGCCCAGCACTGGTGGCCCACATCGGAGCTAGTTTGGCTTGTCCTGGTTCACTGGCAGCTGGGGCCCTGGGCAGAGCACTGACAGCCTGGTCTCACCCCCAGGGAAGGAGAAGGAGCCCCTGGAGTAGCTGTACCAGGTGGGGCTGCTGCTGCTGGGGACAGCAAGGAAGACATCAAGGATGACAGCCTCTTCCTCCACCTGGCCACCAGCAGGCTGAAGATGATGGACTTGGATTCTGGCACCTTCTTCAAAGCCAGGCTCCACAGCGAATTTGCAAATGAGTCCAGACCCAGGGGGATGCTCCCAGATTTGGGCATTGCACAGCTTGGCCGGGAACCAAAGGTTCCCCCTTTGCTGGGGAGGATAAAACGGATTCTTCCGTCGGCTGCCAAGCTGCTTTTTGGCAGGGCTGGGGGGATGGGCTGGGCTGGGTACGAAATGGGAGTTGGCTCCTGGCCCTGCCAACAGCCCCCAGCACCCACCGTGCCCTGGGCTGGGGCAGGAACTGGGGCAGCCAGCCTGACACAAACAAAGCCCATGGCAGGAGCAGAGGTGGGACTCCAGAACTGTGCATGGCTGCTTTGCTTTGCAGGCAAGGAAGGGCTTGGGCTGCTCCACTGCCCTTGTTTGCTTTGAGATCACCATTACTTTTGGGGGCAGTGCAGGGGGAAGGGAAAAACCATGGGCTTCCCTCACCCCTGAGTTATTTTTTCCCTGGCATGTAGTGGTTGGGCCTTCCTCCAGCCCCTGACAGAGATAAGATTTTTACCTTTTCTCGTGTCTCCCATTTTTGTCTGTAATCTATTTTCATTCATTTGTCATTTGTTTCTCTAAAGGAAGCGTTCTAGGTGGTGTCCAGTGTGGATCAGGAAGTGCTTGGGCCCAGCTGCAGCGTGGATGGGCCGTGTCCTTGGAGAAGGCTGAGGACATCGTTTGGGACCAGCTTTTCTTCGGGCAGCGATGGCGTGAGGCGGGTCCCCGTCTCCTTGGCAGGGTGAGATAAGAGCTTTTGGGAGATGGCAGCGAGCACAGGAGCATCCTGCTGTGGCAGCTGCTGAGGGGCTGGATGTGCCATGGCTGGCTGCAGGCTGGGCACAGTCCTGCCCTCCTGCTCTGTGCCCAAGGCAGCAATGATGGGCAGCTTTGGGCACCGCTCTGGGCACGGCCAGCACGGCCTGGGCACGGCGGGAGCTGGGACAAGGGGGACAGGAGCCTTCAGCTGACGGGCGGTTTCTGGTTTCTCTCCTTGCAGCCGGGCTCTGTGGATGCTGAGGCTGCTCTGGGCTCTGCCAGGGCTCAGCTGCAGCTCAGCACCGGGCCGGAATCAGCCAAAGGAGAAATGGTGTGACCTGCAGCAGAGACTTGCTTGAGCATTTCGGCAACGTAGCTCAAGTTTGCCGAGCGTACACCTGCAGGGGAGAACATGACATCCCCCAAAAATTAAACTTGTTCCATACCTTCTGAAATGAAATCAATCTGGGATGACCCCAAATGACATTTTTCAGCTTGCTCAAGCTGTAGCTCAGCCCTTCTCTGAACAGTTCTCTCCCCCACCTGCCTTTTACTTCACAGCTGTTCCCTCCTTTCCCCCAGGGAGTTCCCAGCCCATCGCAGTCTCCATCACACTGGTGCCTTGCTCGATGCCCCTCACCACGAGGGAGGCCGAGCCCCAGGCTTAGGGACACATCCTGTCACTGGCTGAAGAGCAGCAATGTCTCAGAGGCCTGATGAGATTTTAGTGTCATTCAGAGCTGCTCTCCAGCCCTCAGCTCTCCTCACTGCTGAGTTCTCACTCCCTTTTCCTCATGCTTCCAGCAGGATGAGCTCTGTGACTCCCCTTGAGCCTCCCCACTCCTCCCAGCCCACCCACCCAGCTCAGTTAGGCTTAAGCTGAAGCTTCTTTGTTTCCCCTGGCACTTCAGTCCAGTCCCCTCTGCAGGGAGCCCCAGCCCCAGAGCACAGCACACAACAGTGCGGTCCGGGCTGGACCAGCTCCCCTCCAGCCCTGGCTTGGCTGTTTGTGGCAGCTGAATGCTCCCTGTTTGCAGCTGTCACTGCAGGATGGCCCCAGGGCAGAGCCCAGCCAGGCTCCCACTGCATCCCCTGAAGCTTGGGGCACACGGTGGTCCCAGGGCTGAGCTTCATGGGGAGCACCCAGAGCTGTGGCTTGCAGGCAGTGTTTACAAGTGTTGTGTTCTCATCTCCTGCAGCCTGTGGGGAAAACAACGTGTGCTGCAGGTCAGCACTGCCCCTCTGGGCAGGGACAAGGCTGAAGGGCTTTCCCATTCCAGAGGAGCCAGCATTGAGCCTTGGTAGGGTCTGGCATGGCTGGAGCTGGGTCTGGTTCCCGTTTGGGACTCGCTGCCCACTCACCCCCACTGCCCTCGCTCAGAAGGGTCTGTCTGTGCCAGGGGCTCTAGGATGTCTCTGTGTCCATGGTCAGAAGGGTCTGTCTCTGCATGGGTTTCCATAATGTCTTTGTACCCATGGGTATGGAATAACCACAGAGAGTGAAAGTGTCAGTCACGTTGCTTGCACACTCCTTCCTTTCTATACAAGACAAATCCATGCACACCTCCACGTATGGATATATTAAAAGGATAGGGCTGGATAGAGATTTCCCACAGAGCTCTAACTTCGGCATGACTCACTTTGTCAGGCAGCGGCCAGAGGATTTTTTTTCCCAGCTCTGTGTGAGTAGGTGTCCAAGAGATGAAGGGAGCAGCATTTAGAAGCAGTTTCAGGATTTCTAGGCAGGAAGTGGAGTTGACAGCCATCTGCATCTGTGCTGCTGGGAGTCTGGGCACATCTGACTGACAGGGCAGCACTTCAGACTAGAAAAGCCCCGTCTCAAATTTTAGTGGCAGCATCTCCTGACATTTCCCTTCTTGGGAGAGTGTGGAGATTCCTCCCTGGAGTGGAGACTCCCCTCAGGGTCACTGCTTGAGGCTGAGCTAAAGAGATTTGCCCAGGGTCGTTGGTCTGGGGGAGTGACACCCATCTCTACTTAATTCTGCTTTGATCAAATTGCTTCCTAGAGCACTATATTAAAATAGATGTTACAGCTCCCGTACTGTGGAGTAAATAATTTGATTAAGACCTTTGTGTCTAATCATGATCATAATCAATCATATCTCTATGTATATAAATACTTCTGATTTGCCATCTTTAATGCTGAGGGACAAAGTTGTACAAAGGTTCGATTCCACCTGTATAATCCTTTAACATAAATCCTTGACAAAGTCTGGGGCTGGGGTTGGATCCAGGCACTCCCAGGCTCCTCTCACAAAAGGAGTTTAGAAAGCCTGGGGGTCCTGGTTTGGGGCAGCTTGGGGGTGTAATTGGGGTGTTGGGGGTCCTTTCTGCACCTCGTGACCCAACAGGAGCTTCTCTAATAAACTTTGTGTGAACTCCCACTGTGCCCATGACAGGAACCCCTGTGAGTGTCTGTGACATCCCGGCTCTGTGGCAGCCTGGGCACTCCTGGGATGTCACCCTGGAACCCCTGTGAGTGTCTGTGACATCCCAGCCCTTTGGCAGCCTGGGCACTCCTGGGATGTCACCCTGGAACCCCTGTGAGTGTCTGTGACATCCCGGCTCTTTGGCAGCCTGGGCACTCCTGGGATGTCACCCTGGAACCCCTGTGAGTGTCTGTGACATCCCAGCCCTTTGGCAGCCTGGGCACTCCTGGGGTGTCACCCTGGAACCCCTGTGAGTGTCTGTGACATCCCGGCCCTTTGGCAGCCTGGGCACTCCTGGGGTGTCACCCTGGAACCCCTGTGAGTGTCTGTGACATCCCGGCTCTTTGGCAGCCTGGGCACTCCTGGGGTGTCACCCTGGAACCCCTGTGAGTGTCGGTGCCCTCACTGTTCTTTAGGAGCACAGGGATGTCCCCACTGCACTCCTGCCACTGCCTGTGACAAATTGGCTCCTTGGCAGGGCAGAGACACCTCTGTTGTCACTCTGGAGCCCTGTGACTGTCACCTCATGAGCCTTAGGAAGATTAAGCACCCCTGGGATGTCCCCATGGAACCCCTGTGACTGAGTGTGACCAAACAGATCTTTAGGAGCCCAGAGACCCCTCAGATGTCCCCATGGAGCCCCTGAGCCTGCACGTGAGCTCACAGCTCTTGAGCAGCCTGGAAACCCCTGGAATCTGTTCATTCCTGCTCTGCTGAGGATGGAACAACAGCAACTTGGAGGTTCTCTAATGAATGTTAACTCTCCAGAGACTTGTTCAGTCTTCAGCTCTTCAGTTCAGGAATTCAGTGACAAAGGCTCATTAATATTGCAAAACACCTTAACAAGACATAGCTCTGGGAATATTTTCATTTTAATGAATTAAATTCTTCTGCTGTTAATTATACAGATTTCAAAAGTGTATTCAAAGAGAATGTATTAGATTTAAAAAAAAACCCAAACTTTTTTTTGGTCCTATTTATTTAATTTTCTTGTTTATAGATTGATATCAGCAATCTCCAGTTGATATTGATCCTGAGCACCTCCTAATGCAGTCTGAATAGATATGAAAATCAACACCTGTAACAGTGGTAAGAGTTTTGCACCCCTGAATTAGTGGTTTGTCTCAGTCTCTTCTGCCTTCACTTAGGGCCAGGATTAAAAAAATATTCAAAGGAAACAGATTTTCTCGTGTTTGGGCTTGGTTGTTTATTAAATCTTATCAAAAAGTACAGAGCGTTCAGCAGCACTTCTAGCCACCTGCTAGAAATGAGCAAAATGGAGCCAGATCCAGCTGCTACAAGGTCTCCTAAAGCTAAGCAGTCCAATATAGAATTAACACCTCTATTATTTATCCTTTTAACCCAATAACTAACTTCCCATGACCCTTGGTGTGACACTAACTGTCCAACCAGAAACTCCTACCTGAAACCATGAAGAAGAACGAAGATGAAAAGAAGAAGAAAGAGACACCACCCAAAATCCTCCATCTTGTCCCATACCTATTACTGTATTATAAAAACCTCAAATTTAACACCCTTCACCATGTGAAAGCACACACTTCTGTTTAAATACACACCTGTGATTTTAACTTTATCACTCAAAGTTAGAAGCCTTCTCCAAGGCCTCAGGTCAAAAGCAGTGTTCTCCAGGGGTTCAGTGCCAGAAAGCACAGAAAGCTCAAAACCCCCAGGTCTCTGGGATCCAGCTAATTTCCACACACAAACTTTAGAATCTGAGGTTCAAAATCAGATTGGTTAGGATGCCTCGATTTACACTGAGGGCAGAGCCCTTGCCTTCTCTCAGAGGAACAATAACAATGTTTTTCACCAGTCCTACACTGGAACAGTAACCACACAGAGTGCCAAACTCTAGAAGCCCCAAAACCTCGTAACACCCACAAAAGCAAGCTATTCCTCTTCTCTCTTGAATGACCAGACTCTCGTGCAGGCTGTTCCCAGTCCAAAGCTACCAACCTCCCTGCTGAGGTTCTGTATATTCCTTCCAGATGAACCTGATCGTTTCTTCTTTCTATCCAATAGTTCATCAGATTCACAAATTCCCAAGGATCCAGTCCAAACCACTGAGAGAGGGGGACTCCTATGCTTTTAGCCACAATTTAAAATACCAAACAACGACACTGCAATCCTGACAGTCCAAAAATACGACCCCCCCTTAAATTTTCAAGGGTCAAGGACATACCACTGCAGGAGGGAAATGCCTTTAATTTGTCCTGCAAGGTTTACACCGTCCTTTCACCCTCTGTATTCAAAAACTCTCGTGGCTCAAGCTGAAACCATCTAGTAAGAGCCTGCCTGGATGGCCGGGCTCCTTCAGCTTGGGCTTCAACAGCCACTTCCATCAGCAAAGTACAACAGAGCAGCCAACAACACAGCCCGAGTAACAACACAGGAAACCCAGGGCAGAATTACCGGTTTGCCACAATTATAACGTTTGTCACAAGATGGCAGTATTAAAATACACAATTTCAAATGTAAAAATACACAATGACAGCGGTGGCAGGGACCGGTTAAACCCGAACACCGAGTGTTAGAGGGAATACCGTCCCCAAAACCGGGAATCCCCACACACAACCCGAATCCCAAAGTCAAAATCACTGTGGGGAAGGGTATCTCTTTATAAAGGGACAAAGTATTCACCTCTTTTCAACACAGCACACAGCATGCAGCAATTTTAAACGTTCACCAAAATTGCTTCGCCCTTCTCCAGCCATTTCGGTCTCCTGAAAATGAAAACGCGGATCCGAGCTCCCACTTGTCTTGTACTAAATGCATCTCACCAGTCACACACACAGACACTCACACAGTCAGGACACAGTCAAAATAATAACGATTAAAATAGCAACAACAAAAATAGCAGCAATAAACAAGGGTTTGTCCAGTTCATCCCCAGAACTGCTGGCGGGTCCCCTGACACAACAAACCCTTTCTCCGGCCACTGCACCCTCCTGATGCTTGCAAGCAAAACTGCACAGCTTGAGCTGAGCACACAACGTCTTCTGTGACTTATCAGCTGCCTTTTAGCTATGTGTACGTCTTACAGGCTACCCCACATAATTTCAAACACACTGTTTTGTCTGCAGTGCAGCAACAGGTCTTGTCTATCCCTGTGATGAGCAGCCGGGGAGCAGAGATCCCTCCAGGAAGGTCCCGGCAGTGCCAGAGATGTCCCCAGCCCGGGCTGTTCTCACAGACAAACAGAGGAGTCCTGCCACGGTCACCAAATTGATGCAGAGACAAAAACTCTCTAACCAGTTAAAGTTAGAAAGTGATATGGTTATTACCACACTGGGCACACCCGGGAGAAATCTCCCACAGGGATGTGCGAAGTGCATAGGGCTCTTGCCTTCTTTTATCCACAAAAGTCTTACATATTCATACCAAATACACATATACATATGCCTTACCTAACCCCATCTAGCCCCACTTCATATTAAAATTCGTTCAAAATCCTTTTACTCTTGCACAGTTGCTTCCCTCAAGTGGGTTGCTGGGTGTTTGAAATGGGTCAGTGGTTTCCTAATGATGAAGTCAGGGAGTCTTCCTTGCCTTCAACTTTTCATCTTTGTCTTGTTGGTAGGTTCTCGGGCCCCTTGGCCATAGTTCAAGCTTCCATCCTGGTTCTGTCTGGTTTCAGGGTCCAGATGCAGTTATGGTTCCTTGACTTCAACAATATCCCAACCACCTGTGTTGACACAACAAAATCAAGTGAGTGATTTATTGTCTTTGCTCTACTGGCTCAGCCACTTTCTACATTGCTTCTACTCTAATCATTATATGTATAGCTTCTATCCCTCAGCTAAGCTCTTAATCCTTTGATTTTTGCTTCAACAGAACATTAAAACCTATTCTTGAAAAACAAAAGGGGGAGTTGGAATGCCCACTTGTTAGATAGGTTAGCAAAAGCCCTGTACGTTCTCAGCTTTCTGAATGGAGATGAAGCTGGCCAAACAGCACACGAAAGGCAATATTCTTTTGATACAAAGGCTCATCCCAGGCCTCTGATGATGGTAAAGGACCCGGTAACAAGGCAGTGGACAGGACCTGTAGACTTGTTGGGGTGGGGAAAGTGATTGTGCTTGTGTCTCCACAGGTCACCACATGAAATGAGTTCCTTTGTGGTGTGTGTGACCATTTGTTGCATCATCCTGATTGGCAAAAACACTGTGAGTGTCTTACCCCCTACACTGGATGGCACAAACGTATGGATCACCCCTGCAAATGCTGCTCACACCGATACTGTGTGCATCTCTGTGACAACCCCTGGTGATCCCTTCCACACGTGCTTGGTGGGGATGTCCATTGGCCAGAAGCGTTTTGGTAAGCTGTATGAGAGCGTGCAGCAAAACTGCACAGCCCCAGGTATATTGCAGCCCAGGTGGTGGAGCCAGGACACCTGGCAAAAGACCACAGGATGGGATGGGACGTGGTACAAGGATCTGAGAAGGATGCACGACTTTCCAGCTTTGCTCTCCCAGCCACAGGAACCAGATACACCAGGGACTTTGTCTGCTTAATACCAGCAATTGGTACTGCTCAGGCTTTGGCTTCTTTAAACAAGCTTGGCTGCTGGCTTGCAAAGGAAGCTAAGGCCACTAGTGCTGCTCTTTCAGCAATGCTAATTGATGTTAAATTGGTGTGACATGCAACACTGCCAGAGCAGCCATTGATTTCATGCTGTTGGCTCAAGGCCATGGGTACAAAGATTTTGATGGATGTGCTGCATGAACTGAAGGGATCATTCAGAGTCCATTCACAAGAGTATTGGTAACCTTGAGCTGTTCACTAAACAGCCACAGCAACATGATGAGGGTGATTGGTGGGGGCTGTCTTCATGTCTCAAACACCTCAGCTTCGGGACACTACTTAAACATTTATTAACGTGTGGCATAGTTATCCTTGGTGTTTTCTTAATGATTGTGATATGCATCCCATGTATTTTATCTTGTGTGGCACAAATGATCAATAATAGCCTTAATGAGATAATGGCTTTGTTGGCACAAACAGTTTTAGCTGTGCAATACACAAAGAAGGGAGAAATATTACCAATAAGTAAAACTTTAACAAAAGGAAGGCCTTGTAAAATCATGGCTCAGGCCTGTTACTTCAGCTAAGTAGAAAAGGACTGTGGGAAAGAGACTCAACTGAATTAGGGCTAGAAAATCATGTTACATAAACCTTGCGTGTTTTTATCATGGTGTGGGGTGGTTGGTTGAATTATGTTTGTTATGTTTTAGAACAGTGTAACTGATAATGGCTAATTGCTTAAAAAGGCCTGGTTCTTGCAATAAAGCTTCTCTTTTTTGTACATACCTGAGGACTCTGTTTCACTACAGACCCTCCCCCACATCAGCCCAAAGCTCTACTTTGACCAAGTGGGGCCTCATGGCACACGGGTTCCTCTGGGACATTGCCAGGCCTAGTGGAAACAAGGCTCCATTATTGCATAGCAAGGCCTCATGGCACCCAGGAGAGCACAGTGACACAATGGGATCTCATGGAACAGTGTCCATTGTGACACAGCAGGGCCTGATGGCACCCAGGAGAGCACTGTGACACAATGGGATCTCATGGAACAGTGTCCATTGTGACACAGCAGGGCCTCATGGCACCCAGGAGAGCACAGTGACACAATGGGATCTCATGGAAGCAAGTGTCCATTGTGACACAGCAGGGCCTGATGGCACCCAGGAGAGCACTGTGACACAATGGGATCTCATGGAACAGTGTCCATTGTGACACAGCAGGGCCTCATGGCACCCAGGAGAGCACTGTGACACAATGGGATCTCATGGAACAGTGTCCATTGTGACACAGCAGGGCCTCAGGGCACCCAGGAGAGCACTGTGACACAATGGGATCTCATGGAACAGTGTCCATTGTGACACAGCAGGGCCTCATGGCACCCAGGAGAGCACTGTGACACAATGGGATCTCATGGAACAGTGTCCATTGTGACACAGCAGGGCCTGATGGCACCCATGTGCCACTGGGACTGTGCCAAGGCTCGTGCAAGCAAGGCTCCACTGTGACAATGAACAGCCTCATGGCACCCAGGAGACCATTGTGCCACAATGGAATCTCATGGAACCAAGGCCCCATCGTGACAAAGCGTGGCCTGATGGAAACCCAGTGCCACTGGGACATCTCCAGCCTTGGAGGAAGCAAGTGTCCATTGTGACACAGCACAGCTTTGTGAATCACAGGAGAGCACAGTGACACCATGGAATCTTGGGGAGCCAAGTGTCAATTGTAAACACAGTGGGGACTCACAAAACCCAGGAGACCATTGTGACACCGTGGAATTGCATGGAAGCAAATGTCCATTGTTTCATGTTTTATGTTGCGGCCTCATAGAGCGCTGGAGACCATTGTGACAGAATAGAAAAATGTGGAGCAAAGGCTCCTGTAAGAGTCAGTCTGCAGTTCCCTCATTTGCCTCACAACCATCACGAGGATAGAGGCTGTCCCAAGGACCCCCACCCGCTTCTGGACAGGAGTTCTGGCCTGGCCGAGGTGGATGCTGGCCAAGGGACTGTTTGCTGGTGCTCTGTGCTTGCTGTGCTGTCCACAGTACAGAGCCTTTGAACAGGTACTGCACCTACAGCTGCTTCTTGGAGCACCACTGCATGTTCTGTCTCGAGCACCTCACAATGGCCCATAAATCTCCCAGCTCTTGGCCAGACTCCACTCGCTTTGGAAAAGGACTATAAGAAAGCGACCCTCTGGAGAAGCCTTTGAGATCTCCCCACAGAAGGCGAGTCTATTGGCTGGGACCACGAGGACACTGGAGTCTATTGGGCCAGACCACGAGGACATCGGTCTCGTCTGTTGGTAGCTATTCCCTATTCCCCTCTTTCTCTCTCTCTCTCTTTACTTTGTTTCCTTTAACTCTCCCTCTATTGCAAAACTGATTTGTTGGCACTCAATAAAAGTGCATTTCTGCTTTGAGCAAACTGACTTGTCCCCTGTTGTTGTCTTTTGCACCTTTGAGATCAAAAATGAACCATCATGAATCTCGGATGTTTTAAAGGAGGATCGTGACACCAACCCAAACTATACTGTGACTCTAGAAGATGGGTGGATGTGTAACTTAACTTGAAAATATTAATAAAATCATGATTATCATCATACCTTTATTATTTTTATTATAATTATTTACTACTACTTCTGTTTCTTCCACTCCTCCTCCTCTTCTTCTTCTTCTTCTTCTCCTCTATATTATTCTCCTTATGTTTATACTTAAAATTATTATTACAATTACTACTACTACCGCTATTTCCTCATCTTAATATTTCTATTCTTCTTCTTCCTATTATTATTTTCTTCTTATTATAACTATTTCTTCTTCTGTGCTTCTTGTTCCTCTACTTCTACTTGTACTTGTACTTCTACTTATTTATTCTTATATTATTATTCTTATTCTAAATTCCTATTGTTTTTCCTATTCTCATTCTAATTCTTCATATCATTCTTTCTGTTTCTTTTTTTCTTATTCTAACTCCTTTTTCTTAGCCCTGCTCCTGGGGCAGTGGAGCCAGGCAGGGGCAGGGCAGAGTCTGCACAGCCCCCGCAGTGCCTGCCGCAGCCGGGATCGATGTTTCTTGATGGGGGCCGGCGCTTCCAGACGGGCAGGGGAGGCACAGCACGGGCCTGGGGAGCTCGGCTCAGGTGGGCCCGGCTCAACCCAGGCCTGGCAAAGGGCAGCCAAGGGGAACCCACCTGCTGACAGACCTGCCCATCTGTGCTCTCTCTCTGCCCACTCTTCACACAGCTCGAGGACGCTCACTCCATCCCCCTCATCCTCTTCTGCTGGGGAGAGCTCCTGCCCAGTGCACGCTTCCTCATGGCACTCTTGATGGTACATGCTGGTTTCTGTGGGGGACAGCTCCTGCTCAATGCAGGCTTCCCCTTGGGATCCCTCATGGCAGCTGTTGCTAAGGTTGCTGCATGGTAGCAGGCCTGAGCCGTCGCCTCCTCCCTGCCCCTGCCCGCTGAGGGCCTGCTCTTCCAGCCTGCTGGGCATGGGGCTGGCTGCTTTGGAGTTGGGCTTCCCCCTTTCCTCCTCCATGTGCAATGCAGAACGTCTGGCACACAGAGATCCCGGGAGCTGCTTCCTCCTGAGCCAGTGGCACTCCTGGCACGGGGCAGCGCAGGGCCCTGTGCCCCGTATATACCCCTGCAGGGCAGGGCTGTGCCATGTCACCAGGACAACAGAATGTCCCTCATCACCCAGGAACCCGATAGAACGGCCCTGTGTCACAAAGGGCCCAGCCCAGCAGCCCTTCAGCAGCCCAAGCCCCTGGAAGTGGCATGGAGCAACAGCCAGACTGGAGGGCTTCCAGCCCCTTGTTCTGATCCACTGATTCCAATGATGATAAATGGCTCTGCCTCGATTAGGCTGCAATTGAGACCATGTGCCAAAGTCAATAGGATGGGTTTTATTGAAGAGGAAATGAGAGAGAGACAGAATGACAAAGAGAGAAAAATAGTCATGGAATAGAGGTGGGAGGAGAGAAAGAGAGTGTCAGAGCCAGATTAAGTAGTAAGCCTCACCACTCTGTGGATCCCAATGGCTTCCTGTGGATGCTCTACATCTCTGTCTTCTTGGTGCTCAGGGTCCCCCACAAACATGGAGTTCAGGGGGTCCATACACACTTGGGCCAGGGGGGAAGGCCCAGGTACCTCCCCTGGCAGGGTCAAGTCTGACACAGGCTCTGGCAGCAGCCTCGAGCTCTGCTGCATCCCTTTGCATCACGAGCAGTGCTCTGCTGCACGGCCTCAGCAGTGAGTCTGGGCAGCGCTTTGGGGCTCTTGGATGGATTCTGGCACCTCCTCAGCTGCCCCTCATGGCAATGTGCCCTGGATGTGGCCTTCCTGGGGTGGGGATGTTCCAGCTGAGCCAGTTTGTGTGAGGGAGGATGGATGTTCACTGCCTGTGAGCAGAGGTTCCACCACAGCCCCAGAACTCTCCTCCTCCCTCACAGGACTTGTGTTCCACACCCCTCACCAGCCTTGTTGCCCTTCTCTGGACACACTCCAGCCCCTCCCTGTCCTTCCTAAATTGGGGTGCCCAGAACTGGGCACAGCATGTGAGGTTCTGTCCAACCAGTGCTGATTGCAGGGGAAGAATCACTTCCCTGCTCTTATTGGCCACACCATTCCTGATCCATAGGAGTCCTAGGGTTTGGATGAGGGAAATGCTGGGAAGGAAGTGGGGACAAAATGTTATTGATTGTTAGCCTTGAAGGGTCTTGATTGTCATATCTATTCAGACTGCATTAGATGGTGCTGGGGGCCAATATCAATTAGACGTGGCTTTTATCAATCTATAAACAGGAAAAGAAAACAGAACAAAGGAGTTCTCTCTGCATTTTTTTCATTATCATATACTCATTTTAAATGGACTTCTGAAATCTATCTAATTAACCACAGAAGAATTGAAACTTCAGTTATTCCCAGGGGCTTTTCTTGTTTAGGTGTTTTGAACAAATGTTTATGAGAATTTGTCTCTGGATTTCTCAGCTGAAGAGCTCAAGAAAGAAGAGGTCTCTGGAGTAGGAAAATTCATCAGCATCTTCCAAGTGTGGGAGGATCCATCCTCATCAGAGCAGGAATGAACAGAAATGGGCACAGCTTTCTGGCTGCCCCAGCTCTGGGATGGGCCCTGGGCCTGGAGCAGGAGCAGCTCTGGAGGGCCCCAAGGCCAGGGCTGTTGTTCTGGCCTGGGCAGATGGGATGGCAGGAGGGGCTGCAGAGCTCTCAGGAGCTCAGGGAGAGGGGAGCAGGGCACACAGGCAGCCTCCTTTTGCCTTGGCCAAGCACCTTCCCCCATGGCTGGGGCTGAGTCCTCTCTGAGCTGCAGCTGCTGCTGTGCCCTTGGCAGGGGCTGAGGCCTTGGGGCCACTGCCCAGAGCCCCCTGGCCTGAGCAGAGCTGTGGGGCCAGAGCCAGCTGGGCTGTGCTGGGGAGAGGCCCTTGGTGCTGCACAGAGCTCAGGGCAGCTGGCACAGCTTGCAGGGAGCTGGGCTGGCCTGAGAGAGCCTGCCAGAGAAAGCAGCAGTGTCCATCTCAGCCTGGCTGAGCGGGCAGGGGCAGGACTCAGCCCAGGCCTTGTGGGGCAGGGCCAGCGCCTGGGGAAGGCATTGCAAACAGGCAAGTGGCCCAGAGAGGAGGCTGCTCTGTGCCCTTGGTGGCATGCACAGAGCAGGGAGGGGGTCCAGGACATTTGTCAGCGCCAGCCTCTGTCCCCAGCCCTTGCCAGCCCTGGCTGCTGAGCCCAGGTTTGGCCTGGGCTGAGTTTGGCTGTGGCCCAGCTCCATCCTCCTGCAGGGCTCAGGGCCTGTTCCCAGCCATGGCCAGCCCTGCCTGGCCTCTGTGCTGGCCCAGAGCCCGGCAGAGCCCGGGGCAGGGCTGTCAGTGCAGGCCCACAGGTGCCACGGGCTGTGCAGGAGCTGGCAGAGGCTGCCCAGCAGGGAGGCCATGGGGCACAGAGCCCCAGGGCTGCTGTGGGCACCACGGCTGCACCTTCAGCTCCAGAGGAGATGGGACAGATTGGAGCAGGGACAAATAATCCCTGCTGGATTGTTTAGTGTGTTTGCTTATACAGGTGATGTCCATCCACATGTCGAGGAGGTGTTTTGTGTCAGATAACACTGGCAGAGTGATAAGAATAATATTATTCATCTGAAAAATTGTTCATGCATAATACACAATGAGGAAAATAAAGACACATATAATCAGAAGAGCACCTGACTTTTGCAGATGATGAGAGAGTCATTGATCTTCCAGTAGTCAAACCTGTTTAAATACTTTCTCCAGGGCTTCCTTGAGATGCGAGCTGACCACCAGAGGCCATGGGAAGCCAGAACTCTATGCCATAGCAGCCTTTGACTGGGACTAACCCTTGCATATAGGGAATTGTTCAGGGGGAGTATGAATTTTGGCTGTGGGCACCTGGAAAGAGGGATGGTTCGTTTCCACAGGAAGGAAAGCTCAAAGCCCCAGTGGTCCGGAGACTGATGAGAGGCCGACCTCAACATTCCAAGGTTAGCTGGATCTTTCAGGTGGCCCCTGGGAGGCCAAACCAGCCATATCTGTTTCATCTCGCCTTGGTTCCATGAGGCCCCACAGTGTCACAATGGTCTCCACAGGAAGGAAACCACAGAGCCCCAGTGTTTCGGGGCTGATGGGCAGCAGGCACCAGATGCCAAGGCCTGGCAGACCTGTCTGTCCTGGCAGCTTTGTCTGGGAGCAGCCCTTACATATACAGAATTTTGAATGTGGAATCCTAATTTCAGCCATTTGTTCCTGGAGGAGAAGGCTGTTCTTTTCCACAGAAAGAAAAGCACACAGCCCCTGTGTTTGGAAGGCAGGGGAGAGCTGGCCCTCAGGAGGCTAAGGCCAGTTAGACATGTCTGTAATGGCAGCTTTTGTGTAGGAGCAATCTTTGGATGTAGGACTTTTGAAGGTGGAATCCCAGTTTTGGCCATGGGCAAATGGAGAAGGAAAGTTCTTTTCCACTGGAAGGAAAGCATAGAGCCCAGATATTTCAGGGGCAGATGAGCAGTAGCCACCAGAGGCCAAGACCAGCCAGACCCATCTGTCCTGGTATCTTTTGTCTTAGAACAATCCTTGATTACATAGAATTTTGGAGGCAGAATCCCAATTTCAGCCATGAGTACTTGGGGAAGGATGGTTCTTTTCTGTAGGAAGGAAAGCAAGGAGCCCCAGTGTCTCAGGGCAGATTAGAGGCGACCACCAGAGGCCAAGGCCAGCCAGGCCTGTCTGTCCTGGCAGCTTTTGTTTGGGAGAAACCCTTGCACATAAGGAATTTTGGAGCAGAAATACCAATTTTGGCCTTGGGTGTCTGTTCAGGAGAGACAGTTCTTTTCCATAGGAAGGAAAGCACAGAGCCCCAGTGTTTGGGGGCAGGTGAGACCCAGCTCTCAGGAATACAGGGGCAGCCAGACTTGCTGGTAATGACTGCTTTTGTCTGAGAGCAATCCCTGGATATTGGAAATTTGGGAGAGGGAATCCCACTTTGGCCATGGATGCTTGAGTGAGAAGGACAGTTCTTTTCCATCTGAAGGAAAGCCCAGAGCCCCAGTGTTTCAGGGACACATGAGAAGAGACCCTTGACCTGCCAAGGGCACTGGACCAGTCAGGCCAAGTCAACCAGACCTTTTACCTTTTTCCTTGGTTCCATTGGACCCTGCAATGTCACAATGGTCCCTTTCTTCCATGATCCCTTGCAGTATCAAAATGGTTTCCTTGGTTCCATGGGACTGGACAATGACACGATCGCCCCTTGGTTCCATGAGGCCCCACAGTGTCACAATGGTCTCTGTGATTCCATGCAGTCCTGCAGTGTCACAAGGGTCCCTTGGTTCCATTGGGCTCCTCAGGATTACAGCGGCCCTGTGGCTGCACAAGGCTGAGCTGTGTCACACTGGTCCCTGGTTTCCATGGGGCCCCACAGTGTGACAACTATCCCTTGCTTCCATGGGGCCTTGCAGTGTCACAATGGTCTCCTTGCTTCCACAGGGTTCTGCAGAGCCCCTTAAATCAACGAGGCCTTGTGTCCCTGTGGTCTCCAGTATTCCATGAAACCCCACGATGTCACATTCAACCTTTGGTTCCATGGGGTCCAGCACTGTCACATGAACCCTTAGGTCCATGGGCCCTGCAGTGTCACAATGGACTCCTTGGTTCCGTAGGGCCACAAAGTGTCACAATGGCCCCTGTGTTCAATGAGGCCTGTTGTGTCACAGTAGTCCCCATGATTCCATAAGGCTCTGCAATGTCACAATAGACCATTGGTTCCATGAGACCCCACAGGGTCAGAGTGGACCTTTGGTCCCATTGAACCCCACAGTGTCACTCTGGTTCTCATTGGTTTCACAAGGCCTTGAAGTGCCACAATGGCCCTTTGCTTACACAAGGCCACAAGCTTTTAAAATGGCCTCCATGCTTTCATGAGGCCCTGCTGTGTCACAATGGACCCTTGGCTCTGCAGTGTCAGAATGCCCCCTTGGTCCCTTGGTTCCATGAGTCCCTGAAGTGCCACAATGCTCCTTAGGTTAGCTGAAGCCTCAAAGTGTCATCATGGTCTCCATGGTGCCATGAGGCCTTGCAATGTCAAAATGGACATTTGGTTCCATGAAGTCCCACCGACACTATTGGGCCCCTGGTTCAAAAGGCCTGGAACAATCAGAATGGCCCCTTTCTTTCATGGGACACGGTCCCTTGCATTCCTGAAACACATCCAGGTTTGCTCAGCATCAGAGACACCTTTCCCTTGCTTGTCCCCACCTGTCATCACTGCCTTCAGTGTTGTGCTGTAACTGGAACCTGGGGACACTTTCTCAGTTGTGACCCTCATTGGGACCCATTAAAACTTCAAGAAACTTCAGTGTTTCAATCTTTGAGTTCTTTGAGTTCTTTGAGTTCTTGAGAAGTTTTTTGAACACGCTCTGAGGGACTGAGTCTGATGCAAACACCACCAAAGCCCTGAGAGGGTCATTAAAATGCTTGTGCTGTGTCTGTGCTGCTGAACTGTGCCGGGCTCCTGGCCCAGAGGCAGCTCCTGGCAACCAAGAAGAGCTTCAAAAACGTTTCTCTTCATGAGCAGCTCTTCTCCCAGCCCACTGCAGCCACCCCAGGCACAGCACAGAGGCACAGAGAGCTTCAAACACTCAGGGCTGGGAAGATGCTCAGAAGTGCCTGGGGCAGAATCACTCCCAGCCCTTGACACAGGAAGCCTCTGGCTGCAGGACAATGCAGCTGCAGCTCCTGCAGTGATCTCCTAAAGCTGGAACATCCCAATGCCTGCAGACTCTGTGAGTACATTCTCTGATGATCTCTTGTGTAGAGCAGCCAGGGGTGCCCAGGGCTGTGGTGCAGAGCAGGGTCCTGCAGCCCAGGGCGCTGTGCTGGGGCAGGGACTCTGCTGCCTGCCAGGGACAGCTCTCAGCCAGCCCTGAGAGCTGCTCCCACACTGGGGGACAAGGTCTGGGTGGAAGGAGACAGCTGGTAATGCTTGGAAGAGTGGTCCTTGTGTGTTGAGGATGCTGCAATGTTGAGGACTGCTCCCAGCATGACATTTAACTGCAGAACATTTCCAGGTAGATTATATAGGGAGCACAGCTAGACAGGGGCTGTAAAAAACGGAAAATCCAGGTTTTTAAATCAACTGTTCTTGGTTCTTTCGATGGGAAATTGCATACTGATATTCGCCTCTCAGTTCAGATGGAGAAAAATAGAAAAAAAAATTCTCTCCAATCTTAATAAAGCAGGCAGTGACAGAAATCAGCACAGGGTCCCTTACAGTCAGCATCAGTGTTGTGTTTCCAGCCTCCTCAGTGTTGTTCGGGTGTTGCCATCAGAGTCTGCAGAGGCAGAGCTGGTCCTGGGCAATGCCTGTGCTGGGAGGGATCTGCAGGGCAGAGCTGAGCCCCCAGGGCTGGGCTGGGCTCTGGCAGCAATGGCAGGGCCCAGCCCTGGGCACAGGGAAGCAGCTGCTGGCAGGGACAGCTCCAGGCACAGAGCCCTGGGCAGGCAGTGGGGGAAAGTGCCACCAAGCTGGGCTGGGATATTTAAAGTCCTCTCTAAACCAAACTATTCCATGATTACTTTTTTAATAGATCCCCATGGCAAGACACAGGAAATGTCCAACAGCAGCTCCATCAGCCATTTCCTCCTGCTGCCATTGGCAGACACGTGGCAGCTGCAGCTCCTGCACTTCTGCCTCTTCCTGGCCATCTCCCTGGCTGCCCTCCTGGCCAACGGCCTCATCATCAGCGCCGTAGCCTGCGGCCACCACCTGCACACCCCCATGTTCTTCTTCCTGCTCAACCTGGCCCTCAGCGACCTGGGCTTCATCTGCACCACTGTCCCCAAAGCCATGCACAATTCCCTCTGGAACACCAGACACATCTCCTATGAAGGATGTGCTGCACAGCTCTTTTTCTTTATGTTCTTCATTGGAACAGACTATTTCCTCCTGACCATCATGTGCTACGACCGCTACGTGTCCATCTGCAAACCCCTGCACTACGGGACCCTCCTGGGCAGCAGAGCTTGTGCCCACATGGCAGCAGCTGCCTGGGCCAGTGGCTTTCTCAATTCTCTGCTTCTCACAGCCAATACATTTTCCCTGCCCCTGTGCAAGGGCAATGCCCTGGGCCAGTTCTTCTGTGAAATCCCACATATTCTCAAGCTCTCCTGCTCACACTCCAACCTCAGAGAACATGGGCTCATTGTGTTTAGTCTCTGTTTTGTATTGTGCTGTTTTGTGTTCATTGTTTTCTCCTATGTGAAGATCTTCAGGGCTGTGCTGAGGATCCCCTCTGAGCAGGGACGGCACAAAGCCTTTTCCACCTGCCTCCCTCACCTGGCTGTGGTCTCCCTGTTTGTTACCACTTCAGTGTTTACCTACCTAAAGCCCCCTTCCATCTCCTCCCCATCCCTGGATCTGTCCCTGTCAGTTCTGTACTCGGTAGTGCCTCCAACCCTGAACCCCCTGATCTACACCCTAAGGAACCAGGAGCTCAAGGCTGCCCTGAGGAAAATGATGACAGTATCTTCAGGAGCAATAAATTTTCTTTTCTGCTTCAGAGCCTTCAGAATTTAACTCTTTACAATTTTAGATTTTTTTTTCTCCTATTTGTCCATTTTTTCATTGTCTTATTGTTTTTCTATAGTTGTAATGTGTGATAATTGATAAAAGATTCGTGTTAATCACAAAAGCATTAGTGTTTGTATAAACCAGAATACTAAGCTCTATAGTGAAGCATGGACACTAGATAAAGGAAATTATATGATTAAATAATTCTGTTTAAAATCACCTTGTTATGTTATATTATGTTGTATTATGTTACATTAGAATATGTTATGTTATGTTTTTCAAATAAGTTGTATCGGCTGCCAGCTTGCAAAATTGGACTGCCCAAAAAGCCCTTCCTGCCTTTGTCTGATCAATACTGCCTATCCCAAAAACCAGACTCCCAGAACTTCTCTAGTGGTTATCTTCAAAGACCAGACCTCCAGAACTTCCCTGGTGGTCATCTACAAGGACCGGATGGCAATCTGTGACTAATTATCACCCAAAGGCTTTGTGAATTTGTGAACAACGAGAACCCACAGTATAAGAAGAGGCTGCAAACCAAGGTTCGGTGGAGCGTGGAGTGGGCGGTGACCCCTCACGTTCCCCAGCGCTGCTTGCTCTGTCTATATCAAATAAAGCAATCTAAATTTGTTAAATATCGAGACTTTTGTCTCTCATTTATAACAGCCCTAAAGCGGGGACCCGCTTAGCGGGTGGAATTTTTCAGGGTTGGCAGTGGTGGCGGTGGCCCGAACCCGGCAGAGAGTCCCCGGGAATGCCGTGGGTGAGGCTGGAGAGTGAGAGATGTCGATGGAGGGGCTGGGGGGAGTGAGAGGCGCGGGCCTCGCCCCCAGCCCTGGCCCGTGACCCCCGTGGCTAACACGGGTTGTATGAGGCACCCTGTGCTTTTTATTTGTTTCGGGTTTTTGGTCACTGGTTGCCGTCCCCCGGCTTTTCCGGAGGGAAGCCGATCGCTGCGGGGTGGGCAAAAGCCGCTGGCCCGTGGCATGGTCGGTGGCAGCTTGTCCCACGCTTGGTGGATGGGTTCCCTGGGGGCGGTGAAACGCGGCTGCCACGGCCGTCCCCTCCCCATTGTGCACTTTTCTCACTAGGCAAACATCCTTCCATGTCGGCTCTCCCAATCATTGTGAAGCAGAATTCACCAGGCCTTGGATTGTTCACCCACTGATAGGGAACGTGAGCTGGGTTTACACCGTTGTGAGACAGGTCAGTTTTACCCTACTGATGATGTGTTGTTGCAACAGGCTGCTCCTGCTCCTTCTAAATTACTTTCTTGAAGTGTGTCCATCCTTCCTGGAACCCTTTGTTCAGAAGGACAGTTCCCCTTAAATTATCAGTACCTGATTTGGTACTCTCCAAAACTGTATCCTGAATAGACCAAAGTGTGCCCTCCATAATTCCAGTGTAGAAGTTTTATGGATGCCTCTCCTTATTTCACAGAATATTGAAAACTGGATTATTTCATGGTCACTGTACCCCAGGCAGCCTCCAACCACCACATCTCCCACCAGCCCTTCTCTGTTTGTGAACAGCAGGAGACAGAGCTTTCCTTGGGAGAGAGAGTGTTACCAAAAATTTGTTCAAATTAAAAACTCCTTAACACCAATGCAGCATAAAAAGCAGCATTCTTTATTTGGCTGGATACACAGGGGGACAGCTCCTCCCAAAGCCGTGCCTGCTGAGTACAGGAAAGTTTCTGTTTATATTCTGTACTTTGCAAACATATTCATCGATTGTCCTGGAGTAAACACACATATGATAATCATTTCACCAAAATCATTAACATCTTTCCCCTCCCCTTTACCCGTGGGTTCTTCTGTCCTGGGGGTTTCTCTGGTGGTCCCTGGTGGTCATTAACCCCAATGTTCCAGTTGGCCTGGCTGAGTTGGCAGGACACTGAGGCTGGGGAACTTCCAGTTCCCCTTCTTAGACAAGGGGCGTTGTGAAGTTTCCAGAGGCCAGTGGTTTTGGAGAACAGGAATTGTGTTAGCTCACCTGGGATGGGCAATTTATCATCTGGGAACATGAGGTCACAGAGTAGGCTATGACATCACAGAGTGGGTTATGACATCACAGAGTGGGTGATGTGAGGTCATTGAACATCACAGGCTGTCCCTGTGACATCATAACGCTGACTGTGACAGCACAGGACAGAGGTCTGACATCACAGAGCAGGCTGTGACATCACAGGGGGGATGTGTGACGTCACAGCAGGGCTGTGTGAGGTCACTGGGTTGGTCACTCTGCCCCAGACCCCCCTCACAGTTTCCCCAGACGAGTCCAATGCTGTTCATGCCCAGCAGGGTCCCCTGTCCCCCGGGATCCCCCTGCTCCACCTGGAGCCACAGCCTCCCCCAAGGATGTTGCACAAATCAACCCCAGAGCCTGACACGGGGACAAGGGGCCAGGGCTGTGTGACCAGGACATCAAGGACGTGGATTATCCAGGTCACTGGGGCCTGGTTTGGGCTCCCCAGGGCAGGAAAGATGTCTGGCAGCTGGAGCAGGGTGAGGGAAGGGCCTCCAAGGTGGGGCTGGAGCCCTTTGGCTGAGAGGAGAGGCTGAGGGAGCTGGGCTTGTCCAGCCTGGAGCAGGGAAGGCTGAGGGGCTCCTCATGCCAGCCTGGCAGAGCCACCCAGGAGCTGATGGAGAACACAGAGCCAGGCTCTGCACTGGGGGGCTGGGGGGGACAAAAGACAATGGGTGGAAGGGGAATGAGGGGAGATCAGACAGGACATGTGGAAAACCTTTGTTCCCATGGGCTCAGACAGGTTCTGAGATGCTGCCCCATCCCTGGCATTTGGGATTTTCCAATCAACACCAAATCAAGCCTTGAATCACTTGGTCTGACCCAGTTTCTGACACGTTGGGCTGCAGACTTGCTGAGATCCCTTCCAGCCTCACCTCCCTGATGATCCCTGGACGATGCTGCTCCCGATTTTGGAATGGGCTGGAGCAGATGTTTATGGGACAGGAGCCCTCTGGGGCTGTAGGGGACCTGCAGCTTTCAAGGTGCACGAGCACATCTCATTAGCTGGGGCATTTGAGTACTTTAAGAAATGTCAAAAATTTCCCACCGGTAGAGAAGAGAAATTTCCTGGGTGTGTACTGATGGCAGGACAAGAAATAATGATCTTCCCCTGTACCTGTGTTACCACTATACTGTCTATTATTTCATGTCCCTCTTCATTTGGGTGTTTCCACCTCTCCTGTTTAAATGACCATGTCTAAGGACATTTCTTCCCTAGACCAGCTGGTCCTATGGCCTTGCCATTGCTCCCAGATTTCCTCCTCCAGTTGTTCTCTGGTCATTCCACATTAGTCAACATCTTAATTGTGTCTACATTTGTCACAGAATCACCCTTTCTAATGTCTGTGTCTAAAACTGTTCCTGTGTGGAAATACCTTGTGCATGGTGGATACATCAGATACTGCTTTGACATTGAACAGAGCTGAGGGAAGAATTTTGAAGTTTATTGAATTTTATCATGGGTACTTTGTTTTATATTGGCCACGAAGAGAAACCTTCTGTGCCTCTGAGTCTCACCAGTTGCTGACCCCCAAAGGACACAAACCTGATGAGTTGTGGTTCCCACTGCAGTGCTGGCACTTGCACCTCCCTCCATCCCCACAGCAGAGCTCCCTTGTCCCACAAAGTCCCTGGCAATGCAGGGATGAAGGAAACAGGACAGGCTGTGGGGATCAGGGGCAGGGCACAGCCAGGGATTTGGGGTGGTTGTGAGCCCAGGGCAGGAGCCAGCCCTTGGCCTTGGTGAACCTCATCCAATTGTCCTGGGCCCATGGCTCCAGCCTGTCCAGATCCCTCTGCAGAGCTTCCTGCCCTGCAGCACAGCCACACTCCCACCCAGCTTGGGCTCACCTGGACACTGACTGAGGGTGCCCTCCATGGCCTCGTCCAGATCAGCAAGAAAGAGATTGAACTGCCCTGGCCTCAATCCTGAGCCCTGGGGACACCCCTGGATGTGACTCCATTGCCCAGCACTCCTTAGGCTGGACTTCTGATTTTTATGGAGCTGTGCCTGCCTTTGGTTTTGTTTGCTGACCATAAATGAACATCCCTCTGTGTCTCAGGCAGCTCCTTCTCCAAGGAAAGCAGGTGGGAGTTGGTGCCAAGGAGCTGAAAGCTGCAGGCACAGCCTGGAGGGGAGGAAGCTCAGATTTGCACAAGGCTGCTCTGAGTGCCAGAGGTTGGATGGGGGAAATGGTGGGGTGGGGGTAGGGACAGAGTGTGATTGATTGTCAGCCATAAAGGGTCTTGATTTTCATCTCTATTCAGACTGTATGAGGAGGTGCTTGGGATCAATATCAACTGGAAATTGCTGATATCAATCTATAAACAGGAAAACAAAACTAAATAGGACCAAAGAAACCCGGATTAAAAAATATATATAGCATATTCTCTTTGAATACACTTCTGAAATCTGTATAATTAACCAGAAAAGAATTGAAGACTTTAAATGAAATTATTCCCAGAGCTATGTCTTGTTGTTTTGCAATATTAATGAATCTTTGTCACTGAATTCTTGAAATGAAGAGCTGAAGACTGAACAAGTCTCTGGACAGTTAAAATTCATTAGAGAACCTCTAAGTTGCTGTTGTTCCATCCTCAGCAGAGCAGGAATGAACAGATTCCAGGGGTTTCCAGGCTGCTCAAGAGCTGTGAGCTCACGTGCAGGCTCAGGGGCTCCATGGGGACATCTGAGGGGTGCTTAATCTTCCTAAGGGTCATGAGGTGACAGTCACAGGGCTCCAGAGTGACAACAGAGGTGTCTCTGCCCTGCCAAGGAGCCAATTTGTCACAGGCAGTGGCAGGAGTCCAGTGGGGACATCCCTGTGCTCCTAAAGAACAGTGAGGGCACCGACACTCACAGGGGTTCCAGGGTGACACCCCAGGAGTGCCCAGGCTGCCAAAGGGCTGGGATGTCACAGACACTCACAGGGGTTCCAGGGTGACATCCCAGGAGTGCCCAGGCTGCCAAAGGGCCGGGATGTCACAGACACTCACAGGGGTTCCAGGGTGACATCCCAGGAGTGCCCAGGCTGCCAAAGAGCCGGGATGTCACAGACACTCACAGGGGTTCCTGTCATGGGCACAGTGGGAGTTCACACAAAGTTTATTAGAGAAGCTCCTGTTGGGTCACGAGGTGCAGAAAGGACCCCCAACACCCCAATTACACCCCCAAGCTGCCCCAAACCAGGACCCCCAGGCTTTCTAAACTCCTTTTGTGAGAGGAGCCTGGGAGTGCCTGGATCCAATCCCAGCCCCAGACTTTGTCAAGGATTTATGTTAAAGGATTATACAGGTGGAATTGAACCTTTGTACAACTTTGTCCCTCAGCATTAAAGATGGCAAATCAGAAGTATTTATATACATAGAGATATGATTGATTATGATCATGATTAGACACAAAGGTCTTAATCAAATTATTTACTCCACAGTACGGGAGCTGTAACATCTATTTTAATATAGTGCTCTAGGAAGCAATTTGATCAAAGCAGAATTAAGTAGAGATGGGTGTCACTCCCCCAGACCAACGACCCTGGGCAAATCTCTTTAGCTCAGCCTCAAGCAGTGACCCTGAGGGGAGTCTCCACTCCAGGGAGGAATCTCCACACCCCCCCAAGAAGGGAAATGTCAGGAGATGCTGCCACTAAAATTTGAGACGGGGCTTTTCTAGTCTGAAGTGCTGCCCTGTCAGTCAGATGTGCCCAGACTCCCAGCACAGCAGCACAGAGGCAGATGGCTGTCAACTCCACTTCCTGCCTAGAAATTCTGAAACTGCTTCTAAATGTTGCTCCCTTCATCTCTTGGACACCTACTCACACAGAGCTGGGAAAAAAAATCCTCTGGCCGCTGCCTTACAAGGTGAGTCATGCCGAAGTTAGAGCTCTGTGGGAAATCTCTATCCAGCCCTATCCTTTTAATATATCCATACGTGGAGGTGTGCATGGATTTGTCTTGTATAGAAAGGAAGGAGTGTGCAAGCAATGTGACAGACACTTTCACTCTCTGTGGTTATTCCATACCCATCGGTACAAAGACATTATGGAAACCCATGCAGAGACAGACCCTTCTGACCATGGACACAGAGACATCCAAGAGCCCCTGGCACAGACAGACCCTTCTGACCATGGACACAGAGACATCCAAGAGCCCCTGGCACAGACAGACCCTTCTGACCATGGACACAGAGAGATCCAAGAGCCCCTGGCACAGACAGACCCTTCTGAGGGAGGGCAGTGAGGGTGAGTGGGCAGCGAGTTCCAAACGGGAACCAGACCCAGCTCCAGCCATGCCAGACCCTACCAAGGCTCAATGCTGGCTCCTCTGGAATGGGAAAGCCCTTCAGCCTTGTCCCTGCCCAGAGGGGCAGTGCTGACCTGCAGCACAGGTTGTTTTCCCCACAGGCTGCAGGAGATGAGAACACAACACTTGCAAACACTGCCTGCAAGCCACAGCTCTGGGTGCTCCCCATGAAGCTCAGCCCTGGGACCACCGTGTGCCCCAAGCTTCAGGGGATGCAGTGGGAGCCTGGCTGGGCTCTGCCCTCGGGCCATCCTGCAGTGACAGCTGCAAACAGGGAGCATTCAGCTGCCACAAACAGCCAAGCCAGGGCTGGAGGGGAGCTGGTGCAGCCCAGACTGCACTGTTGTGTGCTGTGCTCTGGGGCTGGGGCTCCCTGCAGAGGGGACTGGACTGAAGTGCCAGGGGAAACAAAGAAGCTTCAGCTTAAGCCTAACTGAGCTGGGTGGGTGGGCTGGGAGGAGTGGGGAGGCTCAAGGGGAGTCACAGAGCTCATCCTGCTGGAAGCATGAGGAAAAGGGAGTGGGAACTCAGCAGTGAGGAGAGCTGAGGGCTGGAGAGCAGCTCTGAATGACACTAAAATCTCATCAGGCCTCTGAGACATTGCTGCTCTTCAGCCAGTGACAGGATGTGTCCCTAAGCCTGGGGCTCGGCCTCCCTCGTGGTGAGGGGCATCGAGGAAGGCACCAGTGTGATGGAGACTGCGATGGGCTGGGAACTCCCTGGGGGAAAGGAGGGAACAGCTGTGAAGTAAAAGGCAGGTGGGGGAGAGAACTGTTCAGAGAAGGGCTGAGCTACAGCTTGAGCAAGCTGAAAAATGTCATTTGGGGTCATCCCAGATTGATTTCATTTCAGAAGGTATAGAACAAGTTTAATTTTTGGGGGGTGTCATGTTTCCCCCTGCAGGTGAACGCTCTGCAAACTTGAGCTGCATTTCCCGAAATGCTCAAGCAAGTCTCTGCTGCAGGTCACACCATTTCTCCTTTGGCTGATTCCGGCCCGGTGCTGAGCTGCAGCTGAGCCCTGGCAGAGCCCAGAGCAGCCTCAGCATCCACAGAGCCCGGCTGCAAGGAGAGAAACCAGAAACCGCCCGTCAGCTGAAGGCTCCTGTCCCCCTTGTCCCAGCTCCCGCCGTGCCCAGGCCGTGCTGGCCGTGCCCAGAGCGGTGCCCAAAGCTGCCCATCATTGCTGCCTTGGGCACAGAGCAGGAGGGCAGGACTGTGCCCAGCCTGCAGCCAGCCATGGCACATCCAGTCCCTCAGCAGCTGCCACAGCAGGATGCTCCTGTGCTCGCTGCCATCTCCCAAAAGCTCTTATCTCACCCTGCCAAGGAGACGGGGACCCGCCTCACGCCATCGCTGCCCGAAGAAAAGCTGGTCCCAAACGATGTCCTCAGCCTTCTCCAAGGACACGGCCCATCCACGCTGCAGCTGGGCCCAAGCACTTCCTGATCCACACTGGACACCACCTAGAACGCTTCCTTTAGAGAAACAAACGACAAATGAATGAAAATAGATTACAGACAAAAATGGGAGACACAAGAAAAGGTAAAAATCTTATCTCTGTCAGGGGCTGGAGGAAGGCCCAACCTCTATATGCCAGGGAAAAAATAACTCAGGGGTGAGGGAAGCCCATGGTTTTTCCCTTCCCCCTGCACTGCCCCCAAAAGTAATGGTGATCTCAAAGCAAACAAGGGCAGTGGAGCAGCCCAAGCCCTTCCTTGCCTGCAAAGCAAAGCAGCCATGCACAGTTCTGGAGTCCCACCTCTGCTCCTGCCATGGGCTTTGTTTGTGTCAGGCTGGCTGCCCCAGCTCCAGCCCCAGCCCAGGGCACGGTGGGTGCTGGGGGCTGTTGGCAGGGCCAGGAGCCAACTCCCATTTTGTACCCAGCACAGCCCATCCCCCCAGCCCTGCCAAAAAGCAGCTTGGCAGCCGACGGAAGAATCCGTTTGATCCTCCCCAGCAAAGGGGGAACCTTTGGTTCCCGGCCAAGCTGTGCAATGCCCGAATCTGGGAGCATCCCCCTGGGTCTGGACTCATCTGCAAATTCGCTGTGGAGCCTGGCTTTGAAGAAGGTGCCAGAATCCAAGTCCATCATCTTCAGCTTGCTGGTGGCCAGGTGGAGGAAGAGGCTGTCATCCTTGATGTCTTCCTTGCTGTCCCCAGCAGCAGCAGCAGCCCCACCTGGTACAGCTACTCCAGGGGCTCCTTCTCCTTCCCTGGGGGTGAGACCAGGCTGTCAGTGTTCTGCCCAGGGCCCCAGCTGCCAGTGAACCAGGACAAGCCAAACCAGCTCAGATGGGGGCCACCAGTGCTGGGCAGAGCAGCTCAGCTCCAGCACAAGGGCTGTGTGTTCCCATCTGATGACCCCCGTGCAGTGACACAGGCAGGACAAAAACGTCTGGGGTCCTTTGCTTCTGATTGCCAGGGCATCTGTGGAGCTGTAACTTACCAGGAGCCTGCATCAAAGCGTGCCTGTGGCTCTCTCCCTTCTTCTATGGCAGATGAATATTCTGCATCCAAGGATCACTGATCAGATCTTCTAATGAGGGCCTTTCCGTGTCGAGCATGGATAAACACCTCCTGATCAGACCTTGGCACGCTGGGGAGAGAAACCACAAACCGCTGGTCAGTTGGAGAAGTCTCCAGTCCGCTTTGCCCCACTCTTCCCATGCCCAGGCCATGCTGCATGTGCTCACAGCTGGGCCTAAACCTTCCCATCAGTTCTTTGTTTTGGAAGAGAGCAGGACATGTGCCAGCCCCTCAGCAGCTGCCAGAGCAGGATGCTCACGAGACTGCTGCTGTCTCCCAGCACTGGTATTTCCCCCGTGCCCAGAGATGAGGATCCACCTTGAGAGAGCCGTTGTGGCAGTGACAGCTGATGGTCCCAGCTGATGTTCTGGCCCCTCCTGAAAGGGTGCTCCCCGCAGACCATCTGGTGCAGCAGGATGCCCAGGGACCAGATGGTAGCTGGCTTGCCATAGTACCAGCCAAACTTGGTCCATTCTGGAGGGCTGTAGGACAGGGTTCCTATGGAATACAGATGGCGTTTATCAGGGGGATGCTGCTGCTCCCAGAGCCTGGTCCCAGCATCCCTGGGCATGTGGGGGCTGCCCCAGTGGCACATGGTGTGACCTGCTGTCCTCTCTGCAGCACCTGGGACTTGTGTACAAACATGGGGTTGGAAAAGAAGCCACTGGTATTGGAAGAGGGCAGCTGAAGCCCTGGCAACGCCTGACCATGACAAGGTAAAACCCATGCAAGGAAAATCCATGCTTTCATCCTCCATGCTTGCATGGCCCAAAACACATTATGAAGTCAAGGCAAACAAGGTGAGCACAGCAGTCCAAGCCCTTTCTCATCTGCACACCAAACCAGCTGGTACACAGGTTCTGGCCCCCTTCTCTGCCACCCCCACCCACAAGTGTTTCTGTCGGGCTGGGTGACCCAGCCCCAGTCCTGGGCAGAGTGGCTGGCAAAGGCTGCCAGCAAGGCTGGAAGCTGGCCCTCCACTTGCCCCAGCTCAAAAGCAACTCGGCTGAAGGTTCAGTGCCATGACTGGCAGCAAAAGGGAGAATCCCCACTACCACACAAAGGCTGGGCCAGGAGATGTTGGGCCAGGAGATGCTGGGACTGGGAGCACACCGCTGTGTGGGCTTACCTGCAAAGTGAGTGTAGGCTGTGTCCTGCAGGTAGGTGCCACAGCCAAAGTCAATCAGTTTTGCCTGCCCGGTGGCCAGGTCAACCAGGACATTCTGTGGCTTGATGTCCCTGTGCAGGACCCCGCAGCTGGTGCAGTGCCGCACGGCCTCCAGCACCTGGCGGAACAGCTCCCGCGCCACCTCCTCGGACAGGAACCCCCGTGCCCGGATGAAATGCTGCAGGTCCTGACACCGCTCCGGGCGCTCCAGCACCATCACGATGTTGTTGGGGAGCTCGAGCCACTCCAGCAGCTGGATGACACCAGGGAAGCCGGTGGACACCTTGTCCAGCAGCACGATCTCCAGGGGTGCGCTGGTGCCGTCGGGCTGCGGGAAGACCACGATGCCGTCAGCGGGGCTGATGCCGTGCCAGGGCTCGGGAAGCCCTCATGCAGCCCGGGATGCTCAGCTGGCCTCACGCCCGCTCTCCCTCGAGGGTCCTGACGGCTTCCACTCTGCCGGCCCTCGGCTCATCCCCGCCCGGCACGTCCCGGCTTCTCCCGCTGGTCCCGCTCACTCACCAGCTCGCCCCAGTGCCGGACGCGGTTCCGTGGCACCCTTTTGATGGCCACCTGCAAGCCAAGGCCAACAGCGGGCTGAGCTCGCCTCCCGCTCTGCCGAGCCCCATCCTCCTCCTCCTGCGCCCCCTCGTCCTGTGCCCGCCGCCGGCCCCGCCACTCACCGGGGCGCCGTCCGAGAGCCGCGTCGCCGCCCAGACGCTGCCGAAGCCGCCGCGCCCCAGCAGCGAACCCACCCGGTACCGCTCCTTCAGGCCCACCTGGGCCTTCCCTGCCGGCGAGACGCGGCTGTCAGCGCTCGGCCCGGGGCCAGGAACGGCCCCCGAGCGCCCCTCAGCCGCCCCGGGCCGGGCAGCCCCAGGCGTTCTCTCTGCGGAACGGGACAGCGGCGGCTCGGGGCCGGCGGCCGCGCTGCCGAGCGGCGGAGCTCGGGCCGGGGGAGCCGCAGCGCAGGCGGCGGGAGCGGCCGCGCCGCGTGTGTCCTCCGCGGGCCCCGGGAGGAGCCGGGGCCGGGCTCGGGGCCGGGGCCGGATCCCACGTTGGGGCCGGGGCCGGGCTCGGGCCAGGTGGAGCCAAAGGGCGGCGATGCCGCCCCAGCCCCAGGCACTGATGCCCGCCCAGCAGCGCCACCGGCAGCACGCCCAGAGCCAGGCGAAGGCGAGACCCAGGCGGGACGCCCGCGGCCGGGGCCGGGGCCGGGGACGGAGCAGCCCCGCCCGGGGGCGGGCCAGGGGCATGGCCCGGCCTGGAACGGGGAGAGGGAGACTGGGAGAGGAGGGGGACACCGGGAAAGGGAGAGACAGCGAGGGTGCGGGACTGCGAGAGAGGATGTGAGACAGCGGGAGAGGGAGAGGGGAAACAGAGAGTCGATAAAATTGTTTGTTTTGCTGCTGCCGCTGCTGCCGCTGCTGCCGCTGCCGCCGCTGCAACTGAAGCCCTGGGGCCGTTTGTCCCCGTGTCCGTTTTTCCGTTCCCTGCTCACGCCCGTGCCAAGCCCCGCGTGCCCCAGGGACACCCCCTGAACCTTCTCTTCCCATGGAAGAATCATCTTTCAAGTGCAGGCATCCACGGCCAAAATTGGGAGTCTGCCTCCAAAATTCCCTATCTATGCAAGGATAGCTCCCAGACAAAAGCTGCCAGGACTGTGTAGGTTCCCTTGGCTTCCTGAGAGCCAGCTCTCATTGCCTTTGAAACCCTGGGGCTCCCTACTTTCCTTCCTATGGAAAAGAACTGTCCTTCTTGTCCTGACGCCCATGGACAGAACTGGGATTTGGCCTCCCAAATTCCATCTCTGCAAGGATTGCTCCCAGACTAAGACAAACAGGTCTGGCTTGCCTTGGCCTCTGGTGACTGCCTCTCATCTGCCTTCAAAACCCTGGGCTTCTGTGCTTTCCTTCCTACAGACAAGAACTGTCATTCATGTCCAGGTGCCCATGGCCTCAAGCACATGACCACTTTATAGTGGTCAAAGGAGCTCTGTGCTCAGTGGGCTGGAGACTGAGGAGAGCAGAGGAGAGCCCTGAGAGGGATTGACAGGCAGTTTCAGAGATGATGGATCCTTTTGACATCGTAGAGAATATCCAGAGAAAGAAACAATTAATGCCAAGGAGAGCTGGGGAGGCCCAGACTGGAAACAAGGAGAAAGGAATCTCTCTCCCAGGGCAGGGCTGTGGTACAACACATCCCCCAGAAGAAGTCTGGGCCAGCCCAAGACACAGGGATGTGCAGCAGCTGAAAGGTTCTTCTGTATTGGACTCCTGGAAGGGTTTGTGCAATCTCCTCTTAGGCCCTGAGCTTCAAGGGCTCAGCACCAAATGCACCACGGGGCTCATTGGGGTCAAGCAAGTCCTGACAAACCATGGCTCTGCCTTGGCTTCCCTCTGGTCTGGTGCAGTTCATGAGGAAGGTTTCTTTCTCCAGTTATGGAGAAATATTTCAAAAACTGTGTAAGAAATATCCATTCCAGTTTTTAAGGGTGTATTTTATTACTGCTTTCCAGAAACAAGAAAGTGCCTGCCTGCATGACATTAAGAATGGAACTCATTACAGGCTGCCCAGACTGCTTTGTGCCATGTGTCTTTTTTGCTAATCTTATTAGTGTGTTCTACTTTTCCTCTTTTTTTCTTTTTAAACTTTTGATAATATTTTCCATAAAGGGATGCCATTAGTCACAGTATTGCTACATCAGTATCTAGTGGGCTTGTGTTAAGCAGAGACAGTAAGGAGCCATGATCACTGTGCATTGAAGTAAAATAAAGTGTCCTGCTGTGCCCTGTGTGACCCAGGTGCTTCCTGAGCCCTTGTCTGTCTCTGCAGGGCAGTGCCTGTGAGCAGAGGTGGAGGGAAGAGACTCCCAGCACAGCAGCACAGATGCAGGTGGTTGTCAGCTCCAGTTCCTGCCTAGAAATCCTGAAACTGCTTCTAAATGCTGCTCTGCTCTGATGCCTTGAGGAGCTGGAACAGAGGCTACACACAGAGTTCAGGGGAATCAAATGGGTATTTATTGAGAGGCCACGAAAGGCCTCCAAAAGCCACACCCTAGCAGTATGAGTGCTACAGGTGTGACCCCTGCCTGGATGGCTCCAAGATGGAAGCAAAGGAGGGCTTGGTCACAAAATCTTACACTTTTATAGGTTTTGGTTCATTTGCATGAACCCACTCTCCACGTTTCCATGTTGTTTGTGCTTAGGGCCTGAAGTCTGGAGAAACTGTCCTTGAGTTCTTAACTGGAATAGGACTGTTTTGTCTTCATCACCCTAGCACATCAGAAAAGCACATCCAAGGAGAATAGGGAAACTTGAAACTAAAGGCCTCATTTCCCCCCTTTAGAGGCTCGACAAGGCCTCTACCTTGTCGACTCTCTATTCTAAATATTACTAACAACAAGTATTTAATTACAGATAAATGACCATTAATAATAAATATCTAACTTTAAATAAATACCTAGTAGTAAATACATACTTAATAATAAATGTAAACATAAACCTAATAATAATGAACCTCTAACAAGAACAATATCTTAACCAATCAAATGTTATATAAAAGAAATTAGACCCAGAAGAAAAACAATGATTTCCACCAGTCTTTGTTGTTACAATTGTTCAGAAGCAGAAGCTTTTTTAATTCTGGAGTAGTGAATCCAGGGTCCTCTGCCAGCAACTTTGACTAGAGTGAAGGTAGTCAGCAGGACTTTAAATTGTTCTTTGCACTTGGCTTGCAGAGGATCACTGTCCCACCACTTCACATAGACCCAGTCTCCAGGCTGGAACAGATGTGCAGGGGTGTCCAGTCCTGTGGGTCTGGATAGCACGATGTAACTCTGAAGCTTTTGGAGCTTCTGCAAAGTGAAACTTAGAGCCATTAAATAACCCTGTAAATCACGTTTCCTCTTCATGTGAATTAATTTCACCTGGAATATGTGGGGTTTTACATGGTCTACCATATGTTAACTTTTGCTTCAATCAAACAATCAAACATATTTGCTTGGAGAGGTTGTGGAGTCTCCATCTGTGGAGATGGTCCAAGTCCAGCTGAATGCAGTTCTGGGCAATCAGTTCTAGGTGCCCTGACTTGAGCAGGTTGGTTCAGACTAACTGCAGGCTGGTTGGCCTGTCTTCCCCTCCCTTTCATCAAGGTCTGGCATGGCGTGTGTCCCCTCCACCCAACACCTGCTGGGTTGCAGCCAACAGTGGAGCCATGAGATCTTCTTGGTGGCAAACACAGAGGCCAACCCAGGCTTGCCCCTGATTATTTCATGAGGGTCTTGGCCAGCCCTGCTCCTTTCACCTGGTTATCAAGGCAGAGTTTCACCTGCCTCATCCAGCAACAAGTGGCTACCAAAGCACACAAATTTGCATTCACAGTGTAGCTACAATGGGGTGCAGCAGCTCGTTGAAAATGCCAGTGGCCATGGGGAACCAGCCAAAAGGAACTTCCCACCAGTGGTGTTCTCCTGCCCTCCTAATTTGTTCCATTCCCTGTTTTATAACTTTAGCATCATGCTGAACTGTTATTAGGATCTTTTTAGCTTTGGCCTTGGCATTTTCTGCCAGCTGCTGCAGATTTGCATGCTGTAACATTTCTTTTACAAGTGTTTGTGTTTATACACAAAACCACAGTCCCTAATTGTAGTTACATTACAAATATATGTATTTAAGTTACTAACCACAGTCTGGTTACAAGCTTCCAAGCTTCCAATTCTTCTCCCCAGCAATGGTTTTGGTGAGTTAGGCATGTAAAGAAATTGATGCTTCTCCAATTTGAATTCCAAAGGTAGAAGAAAAACTGTGTTTCCCTTACCCCAGTCACCCCAATAACATGTACAGTGTTGTGACTCAGTTTCCCTTCTAAGGTATTTAACATAGAATGTGCTGCTCCAGAATCTACAAAAATTACTTGATGTCAACTTTCCCCAGCTTAGTTATAATCAAGGGCTCTGCTGGGGGAATAGCCCTTGGTCACCATCCCTCAGAGCCTGAGCCACTTGAGGTTTGTGCTACTGAGAGTTGGGGAACTGAGGATTTTTCTTTTAACACTGGACAGTCCTTTTTCCAATGCCCCCACTTTCTACAGTATGCACACTGGTCCTTCTGTGTAGGGGAAGCTTTGTTGGGTGACTTTTCCTGAGTTGCCTTCTTACTAGGTTGGGATTTAACTCTTTCAGTTGAACCTCTATCTCAAAACACTTTCCAGGCAACCTCTAGCAGTCTCTCCATATCTCAGACCCCTCTATCTTTTGCAGCTTCCTTCTTATATCATTTGAGGCCTGGCCCATAAACAACAAAACCAGATGTGCTTTACCATCAGCTGATTCAGGGTCTAGTTCAGTATATTTGATAGCAGTTTCTCTTAACCTGTTCAAAAAATCAGATGGTGATTCATCATCATTTTGTCTTACTTCATAAAGCTTTGACCAATTTATAGCTTTAGGTACTCCATGTTTTAACCCATATACCACAAGACTTTGATATCGTTTTAGCCTCGTGATATGTTCTGGTATATTTGGATCCCACCCAGGATTCTCAAGGGGAAATATCTGAGTGACAGTACCTTGAAGCAATCCACTGGCTGTGCTCCCCTCCACTGAGGTCGTGATGGCTTTATTGACCATTTGTCTCTCAGTGGGGGCGAGTAATGTATCCAACATGGAGTTTAAGTCTGCCCAGTCAGGGTTTTGTGAGTTAATGGCCTGTTCCACCAATTTTGCCACTTTATTTGGGTTCTCTTTATATTTTCCCACTGTAGTTTTCCACTGCTCTAACTCTATAAGGGAGTATGGTACTTTCACATATACTGGCCCCTGATTACCGACTGCCTGTCATAAAGGGGCTTGCAAAACTGGTTCTCTGTCTCTCTCCCTTTTTGATCTAGTGCTGTGGGCAATTGGGCTACGCTCTCTGAGGCTTTTCTTGCTATCCTTCCCCTCCTCCTTTTTAAGGCAGCAATAATCTCGTCCGTTTCCTCATCCTCCTCTTCCTCCTCAGAGTCGTTTGAGTCAGAGCTGTCTGACTCTGTTGTAGCCAAGAGTCGATCTCGGCTAGTCCCAATCCTGGAAAGCATCAAACAAGACCTGTTGTGACTCTGCTGCCAGGCTGTGTGTCCGTGATCTTTGATGCTGTCACCTTCCGAGGCAGCTCCCTGGCCTTTGGTTTGCCATGGCACCTCACAGGCCTGAGAACGGAGGAGGTGTCGCTCCCCCTTTGGGAGGTTCCCTCTCCTCCTTCCCTGTAAAAGGCCCTGTCCCCCGGCCCCTGCTCTCGGGGCCGTGCCCAGGGCTGCACACACTGGCTCTCTCCTCCCCCTTGTAAGGGTCACTCCCAAGTTTCCCTCATTTTTGCCTCCCGACCGTTGCAAGAAGACCCCGAGGACCCCACCCAGGCTGACTCTGGACAATGATTTTCTGGCCTGACCAAGGTGGATGCTTGCCAAGGGACTGTGTGCAGGTGCTCGCTGTGCTTCATGGTACACTGCTCTGGAGCAGGCACTAGCTGGAGCAGCAGGTTCTGTACACCTGTTTATTGGAGCAACGCTCACAATGGTCCATAAATCTCCCCACGTCTTGGCCAGAAGCCACTCGCTTTGGAGAAGGACTATAAAAAAGAGACCCTCTGGGGAAGACCCTTGAGATCTCCCCACGGATGAAGACTCATCTATTGGCTGGACCATGAGGACGTCTGTCTCGTCTGTTGGTAGCTATTTTCCCATCCCCTTTTTTCTCTCTCTATACTTTGTTTCCTATATCTCTCCCCTCTATCACAACTGAGTTGTTGGCATTTAATAAAAATGCATTGCTGTTGTTGAATAAACTGATTTTGTCCCCTGCATTTTGCCTGTTTGCACCTCTGAGATCAAACGAACCATCACGACCCCCGCTCTGTATTAACAGCGAATTGTGACATTAAATTGGCGTCACAGACAGGATTTTCTGGCAGACAGAAGGGATGCAAGGTTGTGTGTAATCTGTATCAGGGGAAGGAAATCTTACTCCAGCCGCAGCTAGCTGGCCACCTTGAAAGAGTGAGCCTGTCTAGAAAGCAAGGGGGGTTTTTCTGATTTCCCGCAGACTGCAGACACCTTGGTGTGGAGCATCCCCAGACTCGAGGGCTCTGTCGTCAGAATTTCACAAAAGATCTACTGGTGCAAAAGGTGGAACACTGTTGTTGTTGTTGTTGTTATTGTTGTTGTTGTTTTATGATGTTTGACTACTTGGTGCAGTGAAGAGACATCCTGGTGTTTGTAACTAAGGAGTGCCTCCCAAGTAGTTTGGTCTCTTCTCCCGCACAGGGAAGCGAAGGGGGGCACACAGCGAAAGCTGTTTCGTTGTGTGTGGTAACTTAAGCAATAGACCTCCCTGTTGTGGTTTTTACTTATCCCTTCACAAAATGACTGAGAATTCCACTGTAACAGATGAAGCTGCATTTTATGCTCTATTAGCTAAGTATAGTGACAGACCGTCCTAAGGTGGGGAGGAATGGGTGAACAATAATTGGTTTAATGTGGAGAATGTGATTGATAGAATATGTTCTTTGCAACATGAGTCAAAGTTCAAACTGGGCAAAAATAAAACCATGCTCTGCTCAGTTTAGGAGCTTGTCTTACGGCAGCTATAGAAACTCGCTCTGAGCGCAGAAATGATGAAAGAACAATTATAGACTCTCTACAAAATCTTGTTCAAATTTTGCAAAAACAATTAGATCAAGAAAGGAATGAGAACCATTTTTTGATCGATGAAAAGAATTTGTTAAAAGCTGCCTTAAGAGAAGAATGGGACGAAAATTCAAAGCAGGGTGTAACACCAAAAGAAACACAGGAGAAGGAAGCTGTTCACATTAATCCAATATACTCTCAAAAAGACCTGACTTTGATGGAAAATTGTGGGGAACACTGCTGCCCCAACTTGAAACCTTTGATTAAAATAGAATAAGATTATATCAGTGATGCACCCCCGAGCAACCTTCTCCACAGGTTCTGGGCAGTGTACCAGAGCAAACTTCTCCACAAGTTCTGAACAATGTACCAAATCAATCTCCTCCACAGGCTCTGGGAGTTGAGCCAAAGCAGTTCACCTGCACTGGGCTTTCCCAAGGGTATAAATATTCCCCACTTTGGCTCACCACGCTTTAGCCCAGGAATTAGAAAAGATACCCAAACCTGACAATGTAGCTGTCTATCAATACATTGATGATATTCTGGTGGGAGGGGATGAAATAAAAGTAGTGGGGGATACCCAACAAAAAATAATCTCTCATTTGGAAAACCCTGATTTGCAAATTTCCTCAGAGAAAATTCAAAAACCTTCTCAGGAAGTGAAGCTCCTGGGAATTTGGTGGAAAGGAAGTATGACATGTATTCCACCTGATACTCTAACCTCCCTGGATCAAATTAAATTGCCTGAATCCAGGAAAGAGATCCAACAAGCTCTAGAATTATTGGTGTTCTGGAGAAAACACATCACAGTCACTATTGAGACCCCTCCACCTCACGGGGTGGCCCAGAGATCCTCAGTTGGGAAGTGGTATGCCCAGATAGAACATGACTGTAACATCTTCTCAGTGATAGAAAGAGCTGTAAAAAATTTGGCAATACAAGAAACCGAGAGCTTGGCTAATATCCATGACAAACTTGCCTTGGTAATTAAAGTGGCCCCTCCTTTCTCCCCTGAACAATCAGCAAATTCTTGGTTCACTGATGCTTTTGCCAAACGAGAGGGAAAGGTGTGGAAATACAGGGCAGTAGCCCTCCCCACTTCTGCTGGTGAACGAATTATTCCTGAGGGAGAAGGCAGCTCTCAGGCTGGGGAGCTGACAGTTGTTTGGAGTGTTTTCCAACTTGAGGTACAGAATACCTCTCTTGTTTACATCTACACTGACTCCTATGCTGTGTTTAAAGGAGGTACAGAGTGGCTTCCTTTTCAGCAGCAAAATGATTGGGAAGTTAACAGAATTCCAGTCTGCACTACACGCTGGATGGTTCCATCATTTTAATCTCCTGCCTCCTGGAGGCAGACTCTGTTGTGTTTACTTTTCACAGAAGAACACCGAGGGACAGGAAGAAGCACCCCCTTAGTGCTGGATGACAAAAACAATGTTTTTCCTCCCTTTATAGTAACACAAGGTGATGATGTCACGATAACATGTGAATTAATTACTGAATCCCTCATTGAACCTGCATACAGTTATGGCACAGGACTTTATGGCCATGTTTTATATTGTGAAATACAAAATTAGAATTGTTGGCTAAACTTAACTGCTATACAATTTTCCTATAAAATCATGTGTGGTAAAAACAATACAAAATACTGGGGGGAACTTGATGTTAATGTTGTAACACCTACCACCCAACCACTGGTTGTGTTGAGTCCTACGATTTTTCAATTTGGACCATATGTAATTAGAAAAACTGGCCAACAACAAATATTGTTTAATCCGGCATGGTCTCTCAAACAAATCAAATTGCTGATGCAAAATAATGTCCCAGAAGTTCAGCCAGCTTGTTCACCCTTTCTGCAGACTTCTTTTGAGGGATGGTTATGAAAACAGAATCCTTCTAAAAAACGAATGGCAAGAGACATAACCGGTGTTGTGGGAACAGGATTGGGAATTTTGAATAGCATCGATTCAGAAGTACTAATGAATAAATTGGCTACCACAGCTGGAGATGTAACCAAATTACAGCAGCCCCTGCAATCATCCTTAACAGCTTTGGGAACCCAACAGTGGTTGTTATCAAACATATTGCCAAACAGGGAAAAGGTGAATGTGAATGACCACAAATTGATAATCGATGCACTTGGTGCTACACAAAATAACATCTCTCTGGCTCTCAGCTGTATCCAGGCCCAGTTGTGGATGCAGTTGGTTGCTGCTTCAATTATAAGAGAAGGTGAGGAAGGCACTTTTCCCACTGAAATTCGAAAAATAGTCTGGGACAGTGCCACCGATTTTGAAAGAGAATTCCAATCCTGGTGGAACTTAGTAAATTTTACCTATGACCCCAGCACAAACACAGCCACAGCCTTTGTACTGATGATACACAATGCTTCAGTGCATTCAATATTCCCCATCATTGCATTAGGGCTGAACCATGATGGAGCTATTCTCTATCCTTTCGAGCACAGGGAATGGGCCCATCAAATTGGTGAGAAATGGCAAACTGTCAATTTGGAAACTTGTCCTGGAACAAGAAGGGCTAATCTGTGAAAGTAATGCAATCAGATGTCAAGATATCTGCTTGGATGCAGAACAGAATGTTTGTAATTTTGAAATTCATCCAAACGAGATTCCTGAAACTGTACTGGTGTGTATAGGCAATGGATGTGCATGCTTTAGAACTGCTTGTGACAGTGTCTTTATAGAAAATTTGGTAGTGGATACTAAAAATCATTCAATTCTTTGTGTTTCTAACTTTACCAGGATTGCAGGCTGTGATTTCTCCTATGTAGCCCCCAGTTACTTCTTACCATGTTTTGCAGTCAAATCACACACTGATCCACCATCTATTGCCCACTCCAATTGGAATGATCCTCTCTCAGGTGAAGCAATTGTTGCTCCACCAAGATCTGATCGAAATTTTGGAGAAGATCAAGAAAAACTGACAAAAAACTTTAATAGCTGTTCATCATAATGTGGAAAAAATACATCGTGTTTTGGAAAGAGTAAAGACAGATGCTGAACACAGGTGCTGGGATACTCTATTTGGGTGGTCACCTACTGCTACAGGTGTCTGAACAAATTGTGTCATCCCCTCATTGTTCTCTTGGTTTTGGTTTTAATTGGTTTTGTTTTATCAGCAAACCTGTACATTATGAATTGGAGAATGATGAAATGGTTAACAAAATTAGCATCTGTGATAGATATACCCAAATCGGTCACTATTGACATCCCTAAAGTTATTGATACAAGATGAACTACACAGGTATTTAAAAATAAGATAAACTGTTATATTGACTGAAATTGCTTATTTTCTTTTTCTTGATTGTGTGATATTTTTGGAATCAATATCATTTACTTATTCCTTTGTAATCGAAAAATTGAAAAAATTGCTTATTTCTTTGTAATCACAATTGAATGTACATTGTGAGAATGAATTATTTGTTTTGTTTTGTTTTATCACTCTCTCTCTCCTTTTCCTTTTCCTCTCTCTTATTTTTTCCTACTTTTCTACTTCGTCTGACTCTGTCTCTGTTTTTCTGGGATATGTTACCAACTCGGACGAGTCCTGAAGACTTCACCACAGCTCTACAATGGAGAGCTCTTGACGACGATCGTGAGTCACGGGGTGGTGTAAGGGTCGGTCCCAAGTTCCCCTCGTTTTTGCCTCCCAACCGTCGCAAGGAGACCTCGAGGACCCCCACCCAGGCTGACTCTGGACAATGGTTTCCTGGCCTGGCCAAGGTGGATGCTCGTAACTGTGTGCTGGTGTATTGTGTTCACTGGACTGTGAGGCTGTTGCACCAACCAGAGATTGTGTTGTACCAACTGGAGACTGCATGTACTGCCCAACTGCACCTGTCTCCTGCAGCACCACACAATGGCCCATAAATCTTCCCACCTCTTGGCCAGAAGCCACTCGCTTTGGAGAAGGACTATAAAAAAGAGACCCTCTGGAGAAGACCCTTGAGATCTCCCCACGGATGAAGACTCATCTATTGGCTGGCCTGTGAGGATGTCCGCCTCGTCTGTTGGTAGCTATTTTCCCATCCCCTTTTTTCTCTCTCTATACTTTCTTTCCTGTATCTCTCCCCTCTATCGCAACTGAGTTTTTGGCATTTAATAAAAATGCATTGCTGTTGTTGAATAAACTGATTTTGTCCCCTGCATTTTGCCTGTTTGCACCTCTGAGATCAAACGAACCATCACGACTCCCGCTCTGTATTAACAGGGGATCGTGACACCCCCAGCACACAATCCCAGTAAAAACCAGTTCAAACCAGCAACCCCAGTAACTCCAGGCACCCCCAGGACCCCGTCCCAGTATAAACCAATGCAACCCAGTATAACTCACAGTTGGCCACCAGGTCCTCCTGGCCAGCAGGGTGCGCTCACACACCCCCACTCCCTCTCCCAGTTCAACCCAGTAAGCCCCGGCATCCCATCTCAGTACAATCCAATGTAAACCAGTCAAACCAGTACACACAGTGCTAGGTACTCCTGGCCAGCAAGGGATGCTCACACACCCTCTCCCAGGTTAATCCAGTACAACCCAGTGACCCCAGCCCGGTCCCAGCACCCCCAGGACCCCATCCCAGCACAAACCAGTATAAACCAATACAAACCAGTACAAACCACTCACAGTTGTGGGGATCAACCGCCAGGAGGTGCTCACACAGCACCAGGTCCTCCCGGCCAGCAGGGGGCGCCATGGTGCAGCCCAGCACCCAGCCCCAGTGGTGCACCTCCCCATAGCATTTGGGATTCACCCCCAGGATCTGCCCTATGAACGACAGCTCCAACAGCACCCTGAAACCTGTATAAACCAGTATAAACCAGTACAGACCACAATGGACCAGTATAAGTTACAAAAAACAGTAAAAAACAGAGAAAACCAGTGTAAGGCAAACCAGTAGAGACCAGTAAAAAGCAGTATGGACGAGTAAAAAGCAGTATGGACCACTGCAAACCAGTATAAGTGGTAAAAACCAGTACAAAGCAGTGAAAACCAGCATAAAACTGTGAAAAATAAGGCAAACCAGTATAGGCCAGTGTAGCCCAACATAAACCAGTACAAACCAGTACAAACTATTAAAACCAGTAACAACAAGTAAAAACCAGTATAAATCAACGAAAATCAGTATAAGGCAAACCAGTATAGACCAGGATAGCCCCATATAAAGCAGTAAAAACCAGTACAGACCAGTATGGACCAGAACAGACCAGTAAGGGCTCTCCCATTCCCTCCCAGTCCCTCTTTAACCCTTCCCAGTGCTCTCCCAGTATAAACCAGTTTAAACTGTTATAAACCAGTATAAACCAGTAACTACAGACTCCCTTTTAACCCTTTTTTACCCCCTCCAGACCCGTCCCAGTGCCCTCCAGTTCCAAACAGTGCCCTTCCGGCCCCTCCCAGTCAAAACCAGTATAAAGCAGTACAAACTAGTATAAACCAGTACACACCAGTCCCCTCCCAGTGCTCCCCATGCTCATCTCTGCAGGCTCAAGCAGGTGCCCACGTCGGGATTGGCCACCAGGACTGACCCTGTGAGGGACAGCACATGGGTGGGTAGTGCTCCCTGCTAGCCAGGGGAATCCCAGTATAAACCAGTATGAACCAGTATAGACCAGTATGAACCAGTATAAATCAGTAAATTCCAGTTTCTTCCAGTTCCAATAAGAGATAACACCTGGGCATGGGGCACCCCCTGCTGGCCAGGTAAATCCCAATTCAAACCAGTATAAACCAATATGAACCACTATAGCCCCAGTAAATCCCAATGCATTCCCAAGCCCCTCCCAGCCCCTCCCAGTATATCCCAGTAACCCCCCCAGGGACTTCTCAGTTCATCCCAGTAACTCCCACTGACCTCCCAGTATGGCCCAGTCACCCTCCCAGTTCAAACCATTTCCCTCCCATTAACCCCTCACTTGAAACCAGTGACTCTCCAGTATAAACCAGTAAGGCCCAGTGACCTCCCAGTGACCTCCCAGTATAAACTAGTATAAATCAGTGACCTCCCAGTCAGCCCAATCCCCTCCCAGTTTGTCCCAGTCCATCTCAATCCCTCCCAGTACACACTAGTCCCAAAACAGCAAAAACCAGTATAAACCAGTACAAACCAGTATAAGCCACTACAAAAATCACCCTTCAACCCAGAGTTCTCCCTCTTCTTAACCCTTGAATCCCATCCCAGTTCCTCCCAGTCCTCCCCAGTCCTCTCCTAGTACACACCAGTACCCCCAGTAAGGCATCCGTGGCCTCCCAGTACTGCCTCAGTTTCTCCTCCCGCTGCCAGTGCAGGGCTGGTTCCATGAGTTTCCATTCCATCAGGATGATCTCCTGCATTCCATGAGGCCCTGCAGTGTCACTATGGAGCCTTTGTTCCATGTGTTCCCATTGTGACACAATGGTCTCCAGTGCTCTGTGAGGCTGCACCATGAAACTGTGGACACTTGGTTCCATGAGATTCCCTGTTGTCACTGTCAGGAAAATCCACAAACACCAGAGGTTTATGTCCAAAAAAGAGACAGAAGAGTCCTTCAACTTTATTTGAATAAAGGGAGAGAGTTCACCAGGGCACATGCCTGCAGGGTTTTGTCTCTCCAGGTTTCAGAGGGTGCAGCCTCCTTTTATCCTGAACTCCCGGCCGCACGTTGCCCTCTTCCTTTCCCCACTGGCCGAGGCACTAGGAAGGTAAAGCCTTCCTGAACATCCTGCCCCATATCCCCCCTTGAACCTGGCATTTCCCCCCAAAGTTCAGAAGTTCAGCCTTGTGCAGAGCCTTGTCTGTCAGGAGCCAATCTGGCTGGGCCCGGTAACAAACCTGCTGCTGAAAGTCAGTAGAAACATTACAACCCATTTCAAAGACATTAACACCCATCCCTTCACACACCAAATGATTTGTAAAGACATGAACACACATCTTTCCTCTCACATTGATGTTTCCTGTCCTGGTGACAGTCTTTTAAACCCAGCCTTCAGCCTGAGCTCTCTGCTGTTGTAGTTCCATGCACAGAGGTTGTTGTCTCTCAGCCCTTCCATGGGCAGGCCGGTGTTCAGCCATCTCCAGGACAGCAGGGCCCCACCCCACGTCACTGTGCCCTGGGAAGACAAAAACCATCATTCCAAATGTCCTCCCCTCCTTCTTCCCAGGCATTTGGCCCTGCTGGTTACCACAGGGAAAAGGAGACCCCTGTGACAGTGTGGAGTACATGGAACCAAACATCCATTGTGACACTGCAGAACATCACAGAACCAAGGAAACCCCTGTGACACTGTGGGGCCCCATGGAACCAAGAGTTCATTGTGACACAATGGGGGCCATGAAGCCAAAGAACCATTGTGACACTGCAGATCCAAGGAGACCATTGTCACACAATGAAAACTCATGGGACCAGGGGTCCACTGTGACATTGTGGGGCCTCATGGAACCTGTGAGCCATTGTGACACTGCCTGGCCTTGTGGAACCAAGGAGACCATGGTGACACTTTGGGGCCCCATGCAATCAAGGATTCCATTTTGACACTGAGGAACCTCGTGGAACCAAGGGTCCATTGTGACACTTTGGAACTACAGAGACCATTGTTGAGAATAAGGACACCCAAGGAACCAAAAGTCCATGTGACAGAACGGAACCTCACAGAACCAAGACTGCACGGTGGCACAGCAAGGCCTCATAGAAGCAATGAGTCCAAAGGCCCAAAAGAGTTCTTGCATGGTTCTTCCTTGGGGAAGGGGAACTTCAATGATTGCAGCTTGGGCTGACACACACTAATCAAAGGTGTCTTTTTCAATGAGGAAATTTGGGGGTTTTAGATTTAAAAAAAAAAAAAAAAAAAAAAAAAGGAAAACCATCTTTTTCCTGAATGTAGCCAGTTCTCCAAGCAAAGCAGGTCTCAGGTGAGTGATGACAGACAGAATGGGGTTGGGGAATGTGGAGCAAGGTTGTGCACACTGGCTCAGACCTCAAGGCACAGCTTCTGTGAGCAGGCCAGACCTCCTGAGGAGACACTCTGGATCAATATCAATCACAGAACGCTGCAATCACCTCTGCTCTAAAGACAAAGCAATGAAATACACCCTTCAAAATAGGAATGGGTATTTCTTAGAAGCTCTTGGAAATATTTCACCATAACTGGATTTGAAAATCTTCCTAATGAATGGCACCAGAGCAGAGGGAAATCAAGGCAGAGCCATGGTTTGTCAGGATTTGCTTGATCCCAATCAGCCCCGTGGTGCATTTGGTGCTGAACCCTTGAACCTCAGGGCCTGAGAAGAGATTGCAGAAACCTTTCCAGGAGTCCAAGTCAAAAGAAAACCCCAAAGTGTCTCAAAGCATTAATGGGTCCCACTGAGGTCCATCCCCAACACAGGCTCCTCATGGACTGCTTGGAGGAGAGAATGGGAGGCCAGGATTACCCAAAAACCTCTGAGAGACTGAGAGAAGAAAGGAAAAAAGAAAGTACCTTAAAAAACTGAAGTACCTTGAAGCATTAATGAGCTCCACTGAGTGTTGTTACTGAGAAAGGCCCTCAAGAGACTAATTAAAGCTGATAATTGGAGGCCATGATTGCACAAAGTTCTCAGAGACTCCAAGGAAAAAGCAAAACCCAAAGTCCTCTGAAAATCCTGCAGTCCCTGGGAGCATGAAGGAGCCTCCAGGGCCATTCCTGACCAAGGCTCCCCAGGGACTCGTCCCAGCACATCCCTGAGGCCACTGGGATGTGGGGGGATGCTGAGGGCAGGACAAGGGGTGACAGTGGCCAGCCTTGCTGGGGCTGTGCCAGGAGGCCCCAGTGGCTCAGGACAAGGTGTCTCCTCCCAGCCCTTGGTGGCACAGACCCTGCTGTGCCTCAGGGCACCAAGACTTGGCTTCTCTTTGTCCCCACCTGTCATCTCTGCCTCCAATTTCCTGCTCTAATGAACCTGGGGACACTTTCTCAGTTTTGTCTCTCAGTGGGACCCATTAAAACTTTAGGAAACTTTGGAGTTTGATTCTGACTTGGAGTTCTTGAGAGGTTTCTTCAGCTCCCTCTCAGGGACTGATGTTCAGGGCCTCAGCACAAACCCCAAGAGGGTCATTAAAGTCCTTGTGCTGTGTCTGTGCTGATGAGCTGGGCTGGGCTCCTGGCACAGAGGGAGATCCTGGCAACCAAGAAGAGCTTCAAAAACACCTTTCTCTTCATGAGCAGCTCCTGTGCACAGCCCAGCACAACTGGGGCACTGCCTGCAGCCACCCCGGGCACAGCACAGAGGCACAGAGAGCTTCAATCAGTCAGGGCTGGGAAGATGCTCAGAAGTGCCTGGGGCAGAATCACTCCCAGGCCTTGACACAGGAAGCCTCTGGCTGCAGGACAATGCAGCTGCAGCTCCTGCAGTCATCTCCTAAAGCTGCAACATCCCAATGCCTGCAGACTCGGTGAGTACAACTCTCTGAGTGTTTCTGGGGGAGACGAGGTGAAATTCTCATGAAGCTCTGTCATGTTGTGGGTTTATGATCAGTCATAGAATATTTCCAAGATAAAGATTTTGATAAAAATGAAGACATTTCCTAAGACTTTGTATTCGGTTTCCTACTATTGGAGAACGGCAGGAAGGGGGGTATAAATATTAAAGATATTATAAATGTTGATAAGTGCTTGAGACATCCGAAGTGTTACTTTTAGTGATCAATAGTCTCACAGGCGATTCCTGATGTGTTTTCAGTCACTCTGCCCATGCACAGCACCAGCATCCCCTCTGCTGGACCCATCAGGCTCAGTCTGACCTGTCCTTTCTCTAAGCTGCAAACAGAACCTGCCCCAAGCCAGTGCCCTGCAAACAGGCAGGGTTCTGTAGGGCCAAGGAGAGTGCACAGAGATTTGGGAGCTGTGAGTGCTGGCAGGGAGAGATCAGGTACAGGGAAACAACTACAGGAGGAAAATCCCCAGGACACAGAGAGAAGATCAGGCAACGAGAGAAAACAAAACCCAGAAATGTTGTGGCAGGGAGAGTTCAGAGATCTCCATAGGATCCCCTGCAGTGCAGCCCCTCCCTCTGAACAAGCCCTCTCCCTCCTGTCCCCCAGCCAAGCCTCTGCCCTCAGGGCCAGGGATCCAAGGTGTGAAGCCCCTCCTGTGCAGGCAGAGCTGCAGCAGAGCCGTGGGGCAGCTCTGCAGCCCCGGGCCCAGTTCCCTCTGCAGAGCACAGGGCTGGGAGCAGCTGCCCAGCACTGGGGGCTCTGGGAGGGGGCACAGCTGGCTCAGGGTGACGCTGTCCCCAGTGCCTGGCTGTGGGCAATGCTGTCAGTGCAGCCGGGGAAGGAGCTGGATCTGCCTTACTCCAATGCCATCACTGGGACACTTGGAAGTGTCTCTGAGATTTCAGTCCAAGCTGGGAGCTTCAATCCAGGATGCAAACCTCTCCTAAAGTATCTTTGTGTTATCTGAAACACCTAAGAGGAACAGGAGGCGTGTTCTGACACTGAAAATGTTGTTGGGGTGGTGAAATGAGCAATGTGAATAATTGGATAGAAAAATGGTGCTGGGCTGTGGTGGATCTATCTGCTCTCAGCCATATCTGGTGATCTTTATGGAGAACATGGGAGTGTGAACATCCTCCATTTGAGAAATATGAAAGCCCAGAGAAACTGAACAGAATGAAGGGACAGATCATTTTCCCTCAGTCTCCATTGATCATCTTGCCTCAAGGAACTCACTCTGCTCTACCAGAGGGCAGCAGAAATGCTGAGGGTTTCTGATATCCAAGAATACCAGGAGAGACATGGGGAGAGCTTAAAAAGAAAACCTCAGAACTTTGAAACACCAAAATATGTTTGTGTGTGTTACAGGGGAGGGTGTATGGGAAATGGCTTTGATTTTGGTACAGTCATCTCTTCTAACTCCTCAATAACTTTTTCTCCACGAACAGGTTCCCATGTCCAGAGTGAGGAAATGTCCAACAGCAGCTCCATCAGCCACTTCCTCCTGCTGCCATTGGCAGACTCGCGGCAGCTGCAGCTCCTGCACTTCTGCCTCTTCCTGGCCATCTCCCTGGCTGCCCTCCTGGCCAACGGCCTCATCATCAGCGCCGTAGCCTGTGGCCACCACCTGCACACCCCCATGTTCTTCTTCCTGCTCAACCTGGCCCTCACTGACCTGGGCTCCATCTGCACCACTGTCCCCAAAGCCATGCACAATTCCCTCTGGAACACCAGACACGTCTCCTATGAAGGATGTGCTGCTCAGCTCTTTTACTTTATGTTCTTCATGTCAGCAGAGTTTTCCCTCCTGACCATCATGTGCTACGACCGCTACGTGTCCATCTGCAAACCCCTGCACTACGGGACCCTCCTGGGCAGCAGAGCTTGTGCCCACATGGCAGCAGCTGCCTGGGCCAGTGCCTTTCTCAATGCTCTGCTGCACACGGCCAATACGTTTTCCCTGCCCCTGTGCAAGGGCAATGCCCTGGGCCAGTTCTACTGTGAGGTGCCCCAGATCCTCAAGCTCTCCTGCTCCAAATCCTACCTCAGGGAACTTGGGCTTCTTGGTGTTAGTGCCTGCTTAACACTTGGCTGTTTTGTGTTCATTGTTTTCTCCTATGTGCAGATCTTCAGGGCTGTGCTGAGGATCCCCTCAGAGCAGGGACGGCACAAAGCCTTTTCCACCTGCCTCCCTCACCTGGCTGTGGTCTCTCTGTTCCTCAGCACTGCAGTGTTTGCCTATCTGAAGCCCCCGTCTCTGACCTCCCCACCCCTGGATCTCGCCCTATCGGTTCTGTACTCGGTGGTGCCTCCAGCCCTGAACCCCCTTATCTACAGCCTGAGGAATCAGGAGCTCAAGGCTGCAGTTTGCACAGTGATCATTGGATGGTATCAGAAACATGAAACTGCTTGTCAATTCTGCATATGATTTCTAATAAAAGTCATCTTTGATACTTCTTGTTGGTTTATTTGTGATTTCTTTTCTCCTTTGTTTTCCCTTTTTTTAACATTATCCACAAAGGAATGTCTATGTGCCATTTCTCATCGTGATTCTCTCTAACTTCCCTGTGGCGACACACTGTGTCAATGAGGACCTGTGCTCTTGGTGCCTTTAAATGAAATAAAGGGTTTCCCAGCAAAGTTGTCTCCACAGATTCCCTTTTCTTCCCTTCTCTGGAGCTCCAGCACCAATGTCTGTGTGCAGAGCTGGGGCAGATCAGTGCTGGCACAGCAGCTGTGCCCAGCAGCAGCAGCACTTGGTGTTGCCAGTGCTGCTCCCGTGCCACTGCCCCGCTGCCCTCCTGGCCCTCGTGTTGCTGCAGGGCCTGAGTGCTCTCGGGACCGGGCACAGCCCTGGGGGTGGCAGTGCCGGGGCTGCAGCAGGGACAGGCCATGGGCACTGCTGGGGCAGCGCTGATGCCTCAGGGCAGGGCCTGGGGGCTCCAGGCTCCTTGGCCACGCTCTCTCCACAACACTTGGCCAGCCCAATGCTGAGCACAGAAAAGCCCCAGGAGCAGCCCCAGGCTGGCCATGGGCAGGCTGGGGGCAAACAGCATGGCTGGTGCTCTGCAAGGTCCCTGCAAGGGGGACACCCTGGCAAGGAGCAGCAGAGCAGGGGGCTGATCCATCCCCACTGCACTGGACACCCCAGGGCAGCGTCCCAGAGCGTCCTCATGCACCTGCCAACAACATCCCCCCCTCTGCAGCCCTGGCCTCTCCCCCAGCTCACACAGGAGCCGCATCCTTGCAGGCACACACACGGCAGCACTGGCTCAGGAGCCCCTGTTTGCATTGCACACAGCAGGGTCAGCACCCCCATGGTGCTGCTGTGGGGACATGGAGCTGAGTGAGCACAAATGCCATCAGCCCCTGGGGCCAGCAAGGGCTGGGGGATGGCAGGGAAACCACTCAGGTTTGTTGTGGCCTCTGAAGTCAGCCAGAAAGTTTGTTCCCATGAGCTGTGAGTTTCCTGTCCCATTGCAGACATTGTTGCTCAGAGCCAGGGCTGCCTGGCAGCCACCCCCAAACTGCCCTGAGTATTTCTTTTACTTCACCTTTGCTTTCTTTAGTCTTCCCTGGAACAAATTTCTTCATGTTCCCCATTCCTGTCCCCTCCCCTGTAAACAGCCCATCCCTATTTGCCCTTTCCTCTCTGGCCCCACTCCCCATTTCAGTTCCTGAGGTAACACCATGGGAACATCCCTTGGGGAGCAGGATCATCCTCCAAGTGCTGCAGGAATTGTCTGCAGGGTCCTGCAGTGCCTCGTGCTGCTCCCTTGCCAGAGGCACCACAGGCCAGGGGGGCACATCTGGGCTGCTGTGTCTGGGTGTGGGGCTCCCTGTTCTGGGCATTGAGGAGGGACTGGAGAGGCTCTGCAGGACTGACAGGATGGGCTTTGGGGCCTGTGTGGAGAAGCTGAGGGACATGGGCTGCTGGACCTTGTGAAGAGGAGGCCCAGGGCTCATCCTGCACCTGCTCCAAGGGTGGTTTCAGAGAATCACAGAATCAGCAAGGCTGGAAAAGATCCTGGAGATCATCAAGTCCAACCTGTGGCCTGACACCACCTTGTCTCCCGGAGCCTCCTCTTTTCCAGGATAAACATCCCCAACACCCTCAGCCACTCCTCACAGGACTTGTGTTCCAGACCCCTCACCAGCCTTGGTGCCCTTCTCTGGACACTCTCCAGCCCCTCCATGTCCTTCCTAAATTGGGGGACCTGGAACCGGCCACAACACTCGAGGCGCTGCCCAACCACTACCGAATACAGGGGAAGAATCACTGCCCTGCTCCTGCTGGCCACACCATTCCTGATCCAGGCCAGGAGCCATTGGCCTTCTTGGCCACCTGGGCACACTGCTGGCTCATGTCCAGCCTGCTGTCCATCAGTGCCCCCAGGTCCCTTTCTGCCTGGCTGCTGTCCAGCCACTCTGTCCCCAGCCTGTAGCACTGCAGGGGTTGTTGTGGCCCAAGAGTAGCATACAGCACTTGGTCTTGTTAAACCTCACCTTGTTGCACTTGGGCCCTGGATCCAGCCTGTCCCAGTCCCTCTGCAGAGCCCTCCTACCCTCCAGCAGATCCACACTCCCAGGCAACTTATTGTCACCACAGCTGCATGAGGCCCTGGAATGTCACAATGATCTCCATGATTCCATGAAGTCTCCCAGTGTCACAGTGTCCTTTTGGTTCTATGGTATCTCAAAATCCTTTGGATCCTGGGCCCCTCAGTGTCACAATGGCACCTTGGTCCCCCAGAGCCCTGCAGTGTCACAATGGATCCTTGGTTCCATGGGGTCTCACAGTGTAGCAATGCTGTCCTTGGTTCCACAGTGTCACAATGGACTCTTGGTCCCAAGGGGCAGCACGGTGTCAAACATGTTTCCTTCACTCCAGGAGTCCCTGAGGAGCAGCACTGGCCCCTTGGTTCCATAGGCCCTGCAGTGTCACAGTGGCCTCTTGGTTCCATGAGGCCTCCGAGAGCCACCATGAATTCCTTGGTGCTGCAGTGTCACGGTGGATCCCTGGTTACACAAGATCCTGCAGTGTCACGAGGGACCCTTGGTTCCATGGGGCACCACAATGTCACAATTGTTCCCTTAGTTCCAAGAGTGCTTGCAATGGATCAACAAGCACAGTAGTGTCCCTTCCCTGCAGATGTCCTGCCTGAGCCATGCAGGACTCAGTAATCTGAGAACCAAACCATATATTGTGTGATAGTTAAGATAATTTTCATTATGTTTTTCCAATCAGCAGGCGTAAGCAGATAGGCAGCACTTACGGTGCCTAAGTAAGCAATACCATGTTCAGAAGACACATCACTTTCCTGCTCCAGTCTCTGCAGTTCTCTCACCATAGTTTAGTCCATGTCTTTGTAAACTGCTGTTTGACCTTGTTCATAAACAAACGGGTATGCAGCAAAATCAGGGCCTGGGCACTGATTCCATGTAAAGTACAACTGTATCGTTTGAATGTTTATGGGTGCCAGGTCTGAAGGATAGGGTGATTCAGGACAGCTATCCCAAGTAATCATCTCAATTGGCAGGATGGCCACGAAGCCAGCTGGTGGCTCTTGGCAAGTGTCAGGCGGGGGAGGGTGGTTGTATCACTCAGGAGCCCGAGAGAGGATGGGGGTGCTGCAACATTCTGGGAGCCCAGGAAAGGCAGGGGGCTATAAAGAGCCAGTGGGACATTCGTGCCCCAGAGGCCAATACCGGCCAAGGGCCAAACATTGGGCAGGGGGCTTTGAAGAGCTGGGGGGAGCAAGCATGCCCAGGGACCAATACTGGCCGAGGAGGCTGCTGTTAGCAAAGCAGCCTTGGGGGGGTTGTGCTGGGGGGCAGGTGGAGGAGCTGCTGTGGCAGGCAGCGAAGAAGCGGCAGTGGGGGGCACGAGCAGTGGAGGAGCCACAGCACCCTTCAGGGCCTCTGATGTGAGGGAAGTGCTGTCTATTACATGTGTGGAAATCCAGTCCAGCAAAGCAAGCAATTTAGAATCGTGAATGTCTTTTTTCTGACATTGTAAAAACCACTGTAAATTCTCTAGGGTCTGCCTTTGCTCAGCTGACAGCTTTGCTCCCAAGATGTACCGTGTTGATCACCTCAAAGTGATGAATGTGCGTGCTGAGATGTAGTAAGGTGGGGGTCTATCAGGGTGTCTGGGTGTGCTGCCTCAGTCCACGGTCAGGATCCTGTGCCTGGGGCTGCTGTCAGGATCCTCTGCCTGGGGCTGCTCCTTGAGTCCACAGAGCTTTGGTCTGAGTTGTGGGCCTCTCTTCGCTGTAGGTCAATCTTCCACCTTCAGGAACCAGCTGTGGGTGAGGATCCCTACCAACAGAGAGTCCCCAAACAAAAGGTGCAAAGGAGAGACACTTTACTGCAAAAACCAGGCCTTTTAAAGCAGTTAGACCATAATCAGTTACATAATTTTAAAGCATAACAAACATAATTCAACCAAACCCCATACACCACAATGTGAACATGCAATAGTTATGCAACATGTTTTTCTACCCCTAATTTAGCTGAGTCGCTTTCCCACAGTCCTATTCTACTTGGCTTTTCTACTTGGCCAAAGTAACAACCCTGAGCCATGATTTTACAAGGCCTTCCTTTTGCAAAGTTTTACTTATTGGTAATACACAGGCAATTGATCCTTGTTTTCTTGAGATTCCACTGCACCACAATGGTCTCCTGGATTCCATGAGGCACTGTTGTCACTAAGGAGCTTTTGTTCCACATTTTTCCATTCTTTCACAATGGTGCCCAGCGCTCTGTGAGGCCGCAACATGAAACAGTGGACATTTTCTTCCATATGAGGCTACAGTGTCACAATGGTCACCTAGGTTCCATGAGACCCCACTGTGTTTACAATTGACACTTGGTTCCCCAAGATTCCGGGGCATCATCTCCTGTGATTCACGAGGCTGTGCTGTGTCACAATGGACACTTGTTTCTTCCAAGGCTGGAGATGTCCCAGTGGCACCAGGTTTCCATCAGGACACACTTTGTCACAATGGGACCTTGGTTCCATGAGAATCCATTGTGACACAATGTTCTCCTTAGTTTTATGGGAGCCTGACTTGTTGACAATTGACCCTTGGTTCCGTGAGATTCCATTGCATCACAGTGGTCTCCTTGGTTCCATCAGGCCCAGGTTTGTCACAACAGAGCCTTGGTTCCATGTGTTTCCATTCCATCACAAAGGTCTCTTGGATTCCATGAAGCCCTGCTGGGTCACAGTGGAGCCTTTGTGCCCTGCATTTCCTTTGCAGCACAATGGTCTCCAGCATTCCATAAGGCCCTGCTGTGGGCAAGTGGGCACTTGGTTCCATGAGTTTCCATTCCATCAGGATGATCTCCTGCATTCCATGAGGCCCTGCAGTGTCACTATGGAGCCTTTGTTCCATGTGTTCCCATTGTGACACAATGGTCTCCAGCGCTCTGTGAGGCTGCACCATGAAACTGTGGACACCTGGTTCCATGAGATTCCCTCTTGTCACTGTCAGGAGAATCCACAAACACCAGAGGTTTATGTCCAAAAAGGAGACAGAGGAGTCCTTCAACTTTATTTGAATAAAGGGAGAGAGTTCACCAGGGCACATGCCTGCAGGGTTTTGTCTCTCCAGGTTTCAGAGGGCGCAGCCTCCTTTTATCCTGAACTCCCGGCTGCACGTTGCCCTCTTCCTTTCCTCATTGACCGAGGCACTAGGAAGGTAAAGCCTTCCTGAACATCCTGCCCCATATCCCCCCTTGAACCTGGCATTTCCCCCCAAAGTTCAGAAGTTCAGCCTTGTGCAGACCCTTCTCTGTGTCAGGAGCCAAGCTGTCTGAGCCTGGTAACAAACCTGCTGCTGAAAGTCAGTGGAAACATTACAACCCATTTCAAAGACATTAACACCCATCCCATCACACACCAAATGATTTGTAAAGACATGAGCACACATCTTTCCTCTCACATTGATGTTTCCTGTCCTGGTGACAGTCTTTTAAACCCAGCCTTCAGCCTGAGCTCTCTGCTGTTGTAGTTCCATGCACAGAGGTTGTTGTCTCTCAGCCCTTCCATGGGCAGGCCGGTGTTCAGCCATCTCCAGGACAGCAGGGCCCCACCCCACGTCACTGTGCCCTGGGAAGACAAAAACTCCAAATGTCCCGTTCTCCTTCTTCCCAGGCATTTGGCCCTGCCAGTGGGGTTTGCTGCTGGGTGCCACAGGGAAAAGGAGACCCCTGTGACACTGTGGGGCCCCATGGGAACAAATATCCATTGTGACACTACAGAACCAAGAGTCCATGGTGACACAATAAGGCCTCAGAGAACCAAGGGATTCTAAAGGTCTAAAACAGTTCTTGCACGGCTCTGCCTTGAGAACAGAAACCTCCTTGGTGGAAATATGGGCTTGGCACTCAATTAAGGAGGGAAACTCAGGAGTTTTTAGCTTGCTTCAAAACTAATAAAAAGGAAAAAACCCTCTTTGCCTGAGTGCAGCCGGTTGTCCAAGCAAAGCAGGTCCTAGGTGAAATACAGAAATTGAGAATTAAGAATCAAGCATTAAGAGAGGATTTTACTAAAAAGGGGACTGACAAAACTATATTGTTTGCTATAATTTATTGTGCTTGCAAAACAGGAAGAGAGCCAAGCTGCAAGGTGAAGTCAATGGGTTAAATGTGCAAACAGGATGGAAGGACAAAGACACCACAGGATAAGGGGGTCCCCAGATCCCTGAGACCGGGAAAACTGATATCAAAATCCAGAGAATGACCAAAGGACTAAAGAGAGAGTATGCACAAGAAGGCAAGGTGAAAAGTTCAAACTGAGAGGAAGACGATTTACTTCATCTAGAGACCCCCAGACGACCACCAGAGCAACCTAAAAGGAATAATGTGCAGTCTCAAAGAGGCGTGAAACTAATTTCCATATGAAGCAGGGATAGGCAATGGATATGTATGAGGTGAATTGTGTATTCCTAGTTTGTAGAGAATAAAAGGCAAAGCGCAGGTCACCAAAGGTGTGCATGGTTTTGGAGGAGCTATCCCCCATGCACCTCAGCGCTGAATAAATACATACCTACTCTTATAACTTATTTTTGTGAGTTATAGATTGTTTTCCTGGGCATCAGATTGGCGAGCCAGGCAGGAGAGAGTCTGTGTGGCTGCGGGAGCGGCCGAGGAGCGGATTCCCTGGCGCACCCCGGGACCTTCCTGGAGGGACCCCAACCTCGGCTCGCTCACTGCGGGGACAGACAACGACCTGCTGGCAGTGCGGATAAAACGGTCTGTATTAAATATCTATAACAGGGCTGTTGGTGAGTCATACAGAGACGTCTGACACTCAGCACAGTCCCGGTGGGCTTGCAAGCAGCCGGCCGGGGGGGCCAGAGACAGAAGGAGAGGGATCGATCCTGGCCGATAGCGCGGCCGACGGAGGGGTCTCACTGAGCTGATAGAGCAGCCCGCTAGTGACTCTGGGGGTGAGTCGAGTGAACCCTTGTTTTTGCTGCTTTTTGTGTGACTGCCAAGTCCAGACACGTTGGGTCGTTGAGTGTGTCAGTGAGTGAGGGGGTGAGATGTACCTCTGGTACGGAGCGAGTGCGGAGCTCTATCCGCGTTTCCGACCTCGGGCGACTGAGGCGGCCGGAGAAAAGAGAAGCGACTGGGGTCAGTGTGGGGGAGTGCAAGTGTGAACAGAGGAGTGTTGTGCTTGAACAAGGAGTGGTTAGCATTTGTTTTAACCGTGTACAGACAGATTGAAGGAGTGTCTCCTCAGCAGTGGTCTGGACTTGATCCCTGGAAATTTGTTGTTCCAAAAATTCACTGAATAGACAAAGGGAACAAACGGGTCTGTCTAGGTGGGATATACGGTACCTCTGCAGGGAAATTGGGAGCCCTGCCCTGGGAACAACCTGCAGAAGAGACTCTGGGTATTCCAGAGGAGGTGAACAGAATAGCTTGTCTTTGTGGGAGATTTAGAGCCTTCAGAGGATCAAGGGGTTGGCATCTGGCGTGGGTTTTATTACAGTGTGGAGATTGTGAAATATATTGGTATTGTTGCTCTAGTAACCAGCAGGGCGTATGCCCCAAGTGTAAATTGGAAAACTATCCTCATCAAGTCAATGTTGAATCTAAAATTTTGAAGCTGGTGTGTGTGAAAAGTGAGACTGGGTGCCTGTGAATTGGATTGTGTGTGGGAAGAAAACTGGGAAAGAACAGTAAAATTGTATGAGGAAAAGTTTGGCTCAAAACAAGACAAGACAAAAAGGAGAAGATAATGGGAACTGGACAAAGCAAAGAAATCCCTAAGGTCAGTCCATTAGGCTGTATTATTGCACATTGGAAATATTGCTGTTTCTCAGGAGAGAAAGGAAGTGGACAAAGGTAGCATAGGCAGATATGTTTTTCTCTCTGCCTGAATGGCAGAGGGATTGTGGGCTCAGGGCTCCATCTGACCCTCTGGTATTGGCCTTAGAGAAGGAGAGTAAGACTAAGAGAGGAAAACTTAAGCAGTGTTGTTCAGCGTGTAGCATAGGGCAAAGGTGCACAAAATCTGATCAAGTTTACCAAACTGTGGCCCAGGAACAAGATCTGACAGACGATTTGCTCAGGTCTCCACACATAAGACAAGAAGGGGATGAGGATGAGGATGCAGACCCAGAGGTACCATCAGCCCCAGCCCATTCATCCCCTCCAATTGCACACCGGACTAGACAGCAGACACACATATTCCAGGCACCTCTGTGAGAGGCAGGGGGACCAGAGGGAGAAAGGGTATTGGTTAAATCTCCCTTCTCCTCAATCGACCTGGAGGCATGGGAAAACGTTGCTAAAAATTACTGCAGTGATCCAGTTAGCACGGCTAACCATCTGTGATATATAATAAAACAACATAATCCAGACTGGAACAATAGGCAATTATTATTGGATGCTCTGACCAAGACAGAAAGACTATTACTTATAAAAACAGCAGGGGATTTGGCAGAAGATTATCATAAAATCCAACAATTGGATGTTAAAGATTATTTCCCACTCCAAAATCCACAGTGGGACCCAAACAAATCAGCAGAATTAAAAAGTTGGCAAGCTATCAGGAGTGGGTCGTAAAGGGGATGGAAAAGGCCATTTCCAAAACTATAAATTGGTCGGCATTGTATGAAATTAAGCAGGGGCCCTCTGAGCCACCATGGGAATTCCTCAATCGATGAAGGGATGCAATGCGCTGCCACACACCACTGGAGCCTGGGTCTGACACAGGGACACAGCAGCCAGTCAGTTTATTCCTGGGGCAACCTACGGGGGACATAAGATGGAAACTTCAAAAGATACGGGGACTGGATGGGAGGGACTCAGAGACTCCGGTGGATGAGGCATGGAGAGTCTTTAGGAACAGGGAAGAAGAAAAGAGGGAGCATGCAGCTGTTATAAGTGAGAGGAAAAAAGAAAGAGTGGACAAAGAGCACCTAGACAAGGCCCAGCCCGGCTGGGCAGAGACCAGTGTGTGATCTATAAAAAATATAGTCAGTAAAAAAATCAAAGCCCAGAACAAAGACGTAGTGGCCCATACGTGTCCCCCAGACCCTCCAGGATCCCTAAGTGCCCCCTCAGCGCCCACTTGGGACCCCCCAAGAACGTCCCCAGATCCCCTGAATGTTCCCAACCCCATCGATGCCCGTTACAGCCATTTCTGGGAATTCATCTCCTGCCATCCCCCGCGAGCTCACAGCACCCCATAACCCAGTTCCGTGCCTAAAACTCCTGCCGTGCCCCGCGCCCCGGCTCTCTGCGGAGCGGGCGGCCACTCGCCAATTGCCGGCTCCTGCAGCCGCTGTCAGGGCCGTGTCTCCTGCAGCCGCTGTCGCTGCACCTGCAGGGCCACGTCCGGCTCTGCTGGGCTCCCCAGCACGGCCCGCAAGGACAGGGACGCGCTGGAGCAGGTGCCCAGGAGGGACAGCGAGATGCTGCGAGGGCTGGAGCAGCTCTCCTGCAAGGAAAGCCTGAGACAGCTGGGCTTCTTCAGCCTGGACAAGACACTGAGGCTTAGGCTTAGGCTTTACTGAACTGTGGCCTTCCAGTACCTGATGGCAACCTACAAGAAAGCCGGACAGGGATTTTTACAAGGGCAGGCAGAGACAGCACAAGAGAGTATGGATTCAAACTGAAAGAGAGTAGATTTAAATGAGGAATTCAGAAAAAAAGACTTTCCTGGAACACGTGGCCCAGAGAATCAATCTGTGGATGCCCCATCCCTGACAGTGTACGAGGCCAGGCTGGATGGAGCTCCAGACAAGCCGGTCTAGAGCAAGGGGTTCCCAGCCACAGCAGGAGGTTGCAGCGATGTGATCTTTCAGGTCCCTTCCCAGCCAAACCATGCCATGACTCCATGATTCTGGGATGCCTCCCCTCCTCATCCTCTGGCAGAAAAAGAAACTTGGGACCAAGTTCCACATTGCAGATGATGTCGTTTGGCAGCCTGCAACTGTCTCAACAGAGAATGAAAAGAGATGACAATACTGACACGACTTCTCTTTTCTACTTGAAATTTAAATGCTCTGCTCCTGTCCACACTGGCAAAACTGTAAGAAGAGGCAATTCTTCCCCACGAAATGCTTCGTCTCACCCAAAGAAGAAAGCCACAAGCCGACAGTTTTCTTTATTCCTGCATTGCTTTATTTGGTTATTTCTCTAATACGAATTAGCTTCGGTTTTTATTTCTTTGCTTCGTTCCGCGGGGCGCGCGGCCGCTCCTCCGCTGGGCTCGCTCCGGAGGCTCCGCAGCAGCGGCAGCAGCGGCAGCAGCAGCGCTTCTCTCGATCGGTTTTCCGTTCGACTTCTAGCTCGCTCATCCGTCCCCTTCTCCCTTTCACACTCCCTCTACTCCTGTCCCGTCCTGTCCGTGTTCCGCCTCTCCCAGCCCGGCTCATGCCGCGCCCCGCAAGGCGGCCGTGGGCGAGCCGGGCCCCTGCCCACCTCTGTCCGCACTGGCTGCGGCGCCTTTTGAAGAGCCTCTGGAGGAGCTCCTCACTCTGCTGGTGGTGGTGCTGGAGCATCATCGCCTTTTGGCTCCGCCTGGCTCGGGCCCTGGCCCATCCCCGGCCCCGAACGAGGCCCCTCCCGCGGTTCCGCTCGGAGCCGCCCCGCAGCCGCCCGGCTCCCGCCCCGTCGCCGGCAGCTTCCCCGGGGCGAGCCCGCCACCCGTCAGCTCGGCCGCTGGCCTCGAGCCGCCGGAGCCCGGGGTGGCTCGAAAAGCAGCGCCGCCAGGGGCGGGTGGGTGCCCCGGGCAGAATGCCGAGAGCGCGGTGCCGTCCGCACGGGCGGAGAAGCCTCCCCTGGAGCAGCTCTACCGGGAGGGCCCGCTGCTGGGGAGGGGCGGCTGCGGCAGCGTTTACGCCGGGACCCGGCTCGCCGACGGCGCTCCGGTAAGAGACGGGGCCGGCTCGGAGCGGGGAGGGGAGGATCGGCGGACGGCAAGCTCAGCCCGCCGCTTGTCTTGGCTTGCAGGTGGCCATCAAGTGAGTGGGCCGGGATCGCATCTGGGAGTGGGCGCGGCTGGTGAGTGAGCGGGGCCAGCGGGAGCAGCCGGCGGGGCGTGCCGGGCGGGGCTGAGGCCAGGCCCGGCAGTGTGGGAGCCGGGACGCTGCGAGGGGAGCGAGCGTGGAGTGAGCGGGGGCCGCGCAGCGTCCCGGGCCGGGCAATGTGAGCTGCGGTGGCGCCGGGCAGGGGGTGCCGAAGGCGCGGCGCAGCATCGGCCCCGCTGACGGCATCGCGGTCCCCCCGCAGCACAAGGGCGCCCTGGTGCCACTGGAGCTGGTGCTGCTCTGGATGGTGTCGTGCCCTGGCTTCCGCAGCGTTGTGCGGCTCCTGGACTGGTTTGAGCTGCCCGACGGCTTCGCGCTAGTCATGGAGCATCCGGAGCGCTGTCGGGACCTGTGGCACTTGCTGGACGCGGGGGGTTCCTGCCAGAGCCCGTGGCGCGGGGGCTGTTCCGCCAGGTGCTGCAGGCCGTGCAGCACTGCACCAGCCGCGGCGTCCTGCACCGCGACATCAAGGCCGAGAACATCCTCGTTGACCTGGCCACGGGCGAGGCGAAGCTCATTGACTTTGGCTGCGGCACCATCCTCCAGGACACGTTCTACACCCACATGGCAGGTGAGCCCAAAGCCGGGGCACAGCTGGGCAGCGAAGGTTCTCCCCTTTGCTGGCACAGGGGAAGACGGAGGGAAGGAGGGGGAATCCTTCTTCAGCCGGCTGCAGCCAAGTTGTTTTTTGGCGGGGGCAGGGGCTGGTTGTTGTGGAGCTGGCTGGGAGGGAGGGAGCAGCATCGGCCTGATGAGCTGTGCCCGTGTCCCATAGGAACACCGCAGTACAACCCGCCAGAGTGGATCCTCTTCGGCTGCTACCATGGCCAGCCAGCCACCATCTGTCCCTGGGCATCCTGCTCTATGACCTGGTCTGCGGGCTCCTTCCTTTCAAAACCCCTGAGGACATTGTCCGGGGCAAGTTCTTCTTGCCACCCCGGGTGTCTCAAGGTGGGGATATGCCTTCAAGGCATGGGAGCAAGAATGGGCTTGAGAGATGGCCTCTGGCATATAAGGGTCCTGCTCTTGCAGCTAGGGAGGAGGTTGATCTCCTGGGTTTAGGCAGAGGAGGTGGCATGTGTGCTGTTCTGCTCCAAAAGGGAGGATGGATGGGAAGCTTTGGGTGCAGCTCCGAGCACTCCTAGTGTGGGGTGGGCACTGTGGAATCTGGGAGAGCCTGGACAGGAGGTGACCAGCGGTTTCTGGTTTCTCTCTGCAGAGTGCCAGCACCTGATCAGGTGGTGTTTATCCATGGACCCTGCAGACAGGCCATGCCTGGAAGACCTTTTTGAGCATTCCTGGCTACAGGACCCCCAGCTGGCCCAGGAGACAGCAGAGATCCATCCCTCTGCACAGTAGGATCCAGGAGCCCAGCAAGTCCCAGTTGCTCGTGTCTCATGGTGCTCAGAGCAAACCCCAGAGCGTTTCCCTGTGGCCGTGGCACGGAGCAGAGAGCGCGGCCGAGGAGACGCTTCCGTGGGTCCCCGGCGAGTTGTGGAGGGAGCGGCTCAGGGCTCCCCGTCCTATTGGAGAAGTGGTGGCACAGTGCAGTGAAGTCTCCACAGACTGGAAAAGGGGAAACATCCCCCTGCAGCTCAATGGCATCGTGATGTCCCCGCAAGCCGAGGCACAGCTGGCGTGTTCTTCTGGAGCACGACGTGGAGCCGGAGAACACCATCCTCGAGCTGGCCGCTGGCGGGGCAAAGCCCACGGGCTTTGGCTGCGGCCCCTTCCTGGAGGACAGGACAGGCTCTGTGCCCCGACGAAATCAAGATGAGTCCCCAGGCGGTGCAGGGGCGGGGGGATGCTCGTGCTCCCAGGCATGCCAGGGCTCGGCCTGGCCACGCGCCGGAGGTTCCTCGCTCGGCGGCAATGGGGAATATTCATCTTTGTGCCGCCCGCCCAGCTGCTTTTTGGCAGGACAGGGCACGGATGTTGTGCAAGGGGAGCCGGCTCCTGGCCTCGCCCACAGTTTCTGCCAGCCAGCCTGGTGCGGGCTGGGGTGGGGGCAGCCTGCCTGACAAAAGCATCCATCCATGAGGATGGGGGGCAGCAGAGGGGGGTGGGTTCCAAAGCCATGCCCCAGCTGGTCTGCTTTTCAGGCCCTTGAGGAAGGGGTGGTCTTACAGGCAGGAAAGGTGGGGTTTTCCCCACCTGTGGTGAGGTTTAATTCTTGCATGGAGTGGTCAGACCCTCCCCAGGCCCGTGAAACATTGATAGCCGTGTTTCCAGGTCTCGTTTTGAATTGGCTTTCATGTAATTGTTCTTTGTTTTTTCCAGGAAGATTGCACCTTGTGCCCAGACCGGGTGGGGAAGTGCCGGCACTGGACGCACTCCATGGAGGTGCCAGCACTACCCGGGGCAGCCACGGTGTGCAGGGACATCCCCCTCAAGAAGGACGAGGACCTTGTGTGGAATCAGCTCCTCTCCTGGCAGCAGCTCTGCAGAGGTGGGTACCCAGCTCCACAGCACAGATGGCACAGGGGCAGATGGGAGTGGGCACACGAGAATCTCGCTCTTGCAGCTGCTGAGGAGGTTGCTGTGCCGTGCTTAAGCAGAAGAGGTGGAGCGTGGCCTGCCCTGCTGCTCTCCTCTAAAAATGGGAGAATGGGTTGGGAGGTTTGGGCTCTGGGCACAGCCAGCAGCCTGGGCCACGCACAGGCCCTGGTGGGACAGGGGGGACAGGAGCCTTCTGTGACTGACCGTGGCTTTCTGGTTTCTCTCCCCAGGCTCCCAGCACCTCATGCCATGGAAACGTCACCGCTGGGCCTGCCCATCTGGGAGGGCTGGAGGGCAGCAGGTGTTCATTTGCTGCCAAAAATAAATCTTTTTCTTGTTATTACCATCATCATCAGAGCATTTCTTTCATCCTTTTCCAAGCTTTTGTCCTCCCTTCTTCCATGGAAATCTTTTTCTGTCCTTCCTCTTGGTGGCATTTGGGATGGGGGGTTAAGCAAGGTGAAAAATTCAACAGCAGCTCCTGTTGCCAACTGCAGCTGCCCCTTCACGAACCCTGAGCTTCCAGCAAGGTCTGCGTGTGCCTTGCAAAAGGGAGTGGTTTGCAGGGATGGAGCTGTCACCCCTCTGCAGAAGCTGGGAGGAAATCAGAAATGGCAAAAGGCCATTTTGGCTCAAACACTGCCCAAATTCTTCATCCTTCCCCCTTCCATGCAATTGATCAAACTACCCAGGGAAAACAGCTCAATGTCCTCCAAGAGCCCATTTTGACATGGAAGTTTACGAGTTCAATGTTGGTCATATGCCTTTTTCTGGGCACCAGATGTTACCCCCTCCATCACCATGCAGGCATCCTGCCTTGCTCCTGGTCCCAGACACAGCAGCCCCACCCCTCCTATGGCCTGGTGCCCTGCTTTCTTTGTCAGCCCTCCCCACACCCTCTCACTGTTCCCTGAACTGCCCAGGAAGGAAAAGCCACTTGGCATGGCAGACTGTGTGGCCTGCTGAGGATTCCAAAGCCACACTAATTTCACAAATAACTTCTGGGATTAGCACATCCAGGTCACATCCTCACTTGAAGATATCCTGCTCTCCCTTCACTCCCCTGTTCCCCACAGACAAGAAGAAGGCTTGTGCTGGAAGAAAACTGTTCATTTTTATAAATAGAACTTGTTTTTCAAACCTCAGGGTTTTCATTCTTTTTTTGCAAAGATACAGTATTATCTGAACAACCTCTGCATATATATCTATATAAAATAGATGTGTGTGCATATATTTATAAACTTAAACAATTCTGCAACCTTGTGTCATTCACAGCAGCCCTTCCTGCTTCATAACAGAGAAGAAAACTCCAAAAAGGGCAAAAATGCAGCCCCTCTCAACCAGAGGAACTGAAGCACATCCATCAGTTGCTGGAGAGCATCCCACCAGCTCCAGCTGGGAGGCTTGAACTTGAGTGTAAATGCATCTTCTTACAGCATTTCTAGACACTGGCCATTGCTAGACAGGGCCGTGCTGGGACACATGCCACCCTCCCCTGTGCCCATCCCTTGGGGAGGGCACACCAAGCACAAGGAGCAGCCCTTGAACAGGTGGCAAGTGGTCCTCACTCTGCAGGTGGGCTGTGACTTTCTAACTCCAATACCTACAGGCAGAACTGGAGAAAAGGGAAAAAGGCAAGGAGATGCCTTTCTGAGAGAGGTGGCCACAGTAACACAGACCAGCTGCCCGGCCTTGGGCTCCTTTGTCCTCCATAAGGTTCGGCAGCTCAGGGCTCTCGCTTTGTTTCCTTGCTGCTTTTAGTAAATTGTTCTTAACTCAACCTGTGACCTTTCATTTTTTTGCCTGCAGTTCTCTTCTCCATCCCCCAGCCGAGGGAAGGGGAGGGAGAGTGGGAGAAGGGAGCAGTGCGTGGTTTGGAATGTTTCAGTGGGAGCATCACACTGGGGATAACCGGGGTGTCACAAAGGGCTCCCTGTGACCTGCCACCTGCCCCTGGCAACAGCCCCCAGGCTTTGTTGGCATGGACCCAGCCCCCAGGCTGCAGTGTCCGGCAGGACAGCGACGGGACAGGACGGGAGCACGCAGCTGGCGACAAGCCTGCGAGCACAGCTCACATCTTGTCCCGCAGAAGGGAGACAGATATTTCACCCAGCCTTCCCCTTACCGATCTTTATACATTTTCTCTATTCCATAAGATGGAGAAGAGGCCTCCAAGAAAGCCCAGGGTGGCCTGGGAGGAGGTGGCGGCTCCTCAGGAGAGCAGCTCTGCAGCGGAGCCCCCCGAGGTGACCTTGGTGCAGCCACTGCAGCCCAGTGAGTGAGGGGCCCTGTGGGACTGGGCAGGGCTGGGTCCCCGTGCTGGGATCAGGTTTCCCTGGCACAAGGGCAGCGGGGCTTGCAGGGCTGGGAGTGATGCTGGAGTGCCAGGGCAGGTAGGACACCTGCCCTGGCACAGGCTCTGCTGAGGAGGGGGACAGCAGAGGGGCCCCAGCTCCTGCTCCTTCCTCTGCTCTGTCCTGTCACAGCACCCTCTGCAGCTCGCCCTTCTGTGAAAAACTAGGTTCCGTTTCCTGGTAGATTCTAATAAGTTTAATAAAAGACACTAAGAGACAATAAAGCAAAAGGTTACAAGTGTCGGGTGCTTGGCATTCCACCAAGAACACACCATAACTCAGATATTCATAGACCTTTCATGCATTATTCAAAATCCACCCCCAACCTGAAGATCAGCATTTTCACTTTTTAATTTTTTTCCTTGTGGCTCCTTCTTGTTGGTGCACTCCTTAATAACGGTGATCAATAAACCCTTTCCCTGGAGTTCTGGTGTTCGTCACCCCGTCCTCATCCAGATAGGATAATCCAAGAATGTGAAGAATTTCCTGATTATCTTTTTACCATTCTCTGTTAGTTACATGAACAAAAGCTTTTACATCACCATGTTCAAGTTCAAGAAAAATATTTATCACACTACTGCTTCTAAGTTTTTTTAATAGCAGAACTAAAAGAAACTATATTAATTCAGCAAAGTTTTCATTTAAATTCATTTTTCATTCATCCATTTGAATATTTGTGAAAAGTACATAATACGTACTTATAACACTTCTCTCCCCCTCCATTAGATGCCAGCTGGGTACCTGTTCATGTACAGGGAGCCATGGACTTCATCCAGGCCTTTGTCAGCAGCCCCGAGCAGGTAGCCAAGGCCCGTTGGGTGGTGGCTGTGCCTGGCCAGGGGTGCTGGCTCTGCCGAGCAGCTGCTCCCACAGGGCTCTGCAGCCCAGGGCTCTGGTCCCGCTGCCTGGCTCTCCTCACTTCACGCTGCCCCATTGTCTCTGTCCCCCAGCTCCAGGACAATGACCTGAAGCTGAAGTTCCTTGAAAGCATCTGCACCCTGTGCAGAGATGTCAAGGACAGTGGCTTCTCCCAGGTCCTGAATGATTTCTGTAGCAGATACGAGCTGGGACAGATGATCCAGGTGAGGAGGCACGCAGCGCTCTGGGGAAGGGGGCAAGGACCCCCACAGCCTGTGAGGGCTCCACTCGGGCAGGGCAAAGCTCTGCTGGCTGTGGGTGCTGGCAGCTGCCAGGTTCCAGCCCAGCTGTGCCCTGCAGGTGCTGCTGAAATTGGAGCCCAAGTACGAGATCTGTACCCAGGTGCGGCAGCTCGCCATGCTCGCCCTCGCTGGACTGAGGTACTGGCCCAAGGGCCTGCAGAGCCCTCCCAATGCTCCGTGCCCACCTGCCCATCCCTGCTGGCAGCCCTGCCCCAGAGCTGCAGGAGACCTTGAGGCCCTGCTCCCAGCACCAGTGTCCAACGGGGCCCCTCTCTCTTTGCAGCACCATCGGGACAGTGCTGGAGAAGAAGAGAAAACTCTTAAGACTCTGCTTTGACAGCATCTTTTTCCTTCCTCCAAAGAGGGAAATGCAGAGACTGGAAGCAACCCTCTTTTCTTCGGTAAGTGCTGCATGAACTGGAGGAGCCTCCAGTCCCTCTGGGCTGCTCCTGGCCACCCCATGCTGCCTTAGCACCAAAGATCCGGGGCAGGCCATTGTCTAAGCTTCACTTTCCTACCCTCATCCCTTCATCCCTTGCCAGGCGCCAGCCACATCCAGCAATGCTGGCTGCTCTGCCCCCAGCACAAAGCCTGCTCCTGTGTCCCTCCCCTCACCCTGGGAGTTCAGATCAGTCTTCTGGGGATGGGAGGGACAGCAGAATCACAGCCACTGCTCTGTGTCATCCTTGCAGACTCTGCATTCCATGGACACCATGCTGGAGGTGATGGTGCTCAGCTCTCCTCCCTCCAAAATCATCTGGATTCTTCAGCACATCTTGGAGGTCTGGCCCGTGCACAGAGTCGGGGGTCAGGGGGCTGTTCCTCACTCTGGAGAGGAAGGAGCCCGGGGTTGTGTCCAGTCTTGTCCTGCCTCCTGCCAAAGGAACCCAGTCCCAGCCAGAACCAGGACACCCCCAGTGCCTGCAGGCAGAGCACGCTGCAGGGAGGGTGCCCAGCTGCCCTGGGGAAGCAGGGGGTGGCCCAGAGGCAGGAGCCCCCTGGCAGGCTTTGCTTGAGGGCACAGGAAGCCTGGAGGGACGGTGCAAGTGTGTCTCAGGAGCGGGGCCAAGCTCCTGCTGCTGCTGGAGTGGGTGTGTGCTTGAGGGGCTCACCTGCAGCTGCTCTCTTCTCTCTTCCCAGGAGCTGCTGGACTACATTGACAGAGTGGCAGTGCAGGAGAGGGTCATGGGCAGGGTTAGGCAGCTGAGCCAATTGCTTGCCCACTCCTCTTCCCATGTGTTGGTAAGGACCTGCTACCCTCCAGCCAGGCCATTTCCCCTTCCCTTTGCTGGGGTACAGCCACAGCTCTGAGATGCCTGCAAGGCCTCAGCTGCCCACCCTCAGCCCTTCTCTTCTGCCTGCCTCCCCCAGGCTGGTCAAAATGAGGACAGTGCTGCTGCCTGTGGAGAGATCCAGATCCCAGTCCTTGGGAAGCTGCTGGGACATCTCCTGTTCAAGTCCTTCAGGACAGAAAAGACAAGCTCTATGGCTCTGGATAGTCTCTGCTGTCTCTTCACATTCATCTGTCATCAGAAAGGTCAGAGAAGCTGTGGTGGGCTGCATCCCCATGCACGGCCACATCCCCAGATACACCTGCTTGTCTTCCTGGGCCTTGTGACAGCCCCTTGTTGTCCTTGGTGCAGGTGCCATCATGTCCCCAGTGCTGCTGTCCCCTCTGCTCCTGCCAGGCTCTGGATGGTTCTGTGTAGCAGAGCTGCTCCTCCATGCAGGACTCAGCCCCACTCTGCCCCTTCCCCATGGCCTCTGCCAAGCTCATGTCCCACCCTGCCACATTCCAGCCCTGCCAGCCCTTCCCCTGACCAGTCCAGCAGCCACGGTGTAACTGGGGGCTGCATGCAGAGCTCCAGGGGCTCAGAGCTTCCCGGGCCAGCAGCAGTGGGTACAGACACTGGAGACAGGTCCCCCTTGCCACCAGTGCCCAGCACCTCTTCCCGTGACCAACTGCTCCCCAGCCATTCCTGCATCCCAACTCTTGTCAGGGTGGGGTCCCCTGCTGGCCCAGTGGCTGTGACTCACCTATGGGTCCGTGTTTCCCCTCTCTTTAGATGCCACACTGCCAGAGGGCCATGCCCAGTCCCCAGCACACTGGAAATCTGAGATCATCTCCTTGTTGAATACGCCCAGCACCTGGACAGTTAAGGTAAGGAGCCTTCCCCCTTGCTGGGACTCTCACCTGTGGCATCAGCAGGGCATTTGTGTGTGCAAAGGGTGCAGAACCAGTGGGGCTGTCCCTGGTGAGAAGGTTCCCACTGTCCCCGAGCAGGGAACACTGTGGTGTCCAGGCAGCAGCAGCAGCTCCCCAGCCCTGCTGGCCACCAGCGAGCCCTGGGTCTCTGCAGGGCCTGCGCCCCATGCCCGAGAGCCCAGACCTCCTCCCTGCCCCGGGGCCATCCTCATCCTCCCCTGCATGGGGACTGTGGCCACTGCTGCCAGCTTCCCTGTGGCCACTGCTGCCAGCACTGCCCAGCACCTCTGGCCAGGGCTGCTGACACTGCCCAGCCAAGCAGCACCTCGGGACACTGGCTGGCACTGGCCTCTGATCCCTTCCTTCCTGCCACAGGCCTTTGGGAGATACCTCAGGCCTGCTGAGAGGACAGGAGTTGTCCTTGCAGCCATCGAGATCTTGGGACGCTCCAGCCTCTTGGACAAGAAAGCTCCAACGGAGTTTCTGGAGGTGGCCATGAAATCCCCTGAGCTGTGGCTGATGGATGTAAGTGGCCTGGGGCTGGATTGCCCTGCCCTTGAGCCCTGTCAGGTTCCTGCCTCCTGCCCTCCCAAAGCCAGCTGTGTGAGGCTCCTGAAGCCACCTTGAGGCAGCAGAGAGGGTGTTAGGATCCCACTTCTGACATCCAAATAACGTTAGGATCTGGTCATTTTAAGATACCTAAACCAAAGTTAAGGTACGAAAAAGACCATATGCCAAGGTCAATAGTGCAGATTAAATATAAGAATAAATGGGATGTAGAGAGGGGGGGAAGGAGAAGAGAGACAACCACACAAACACAGATTACAAACACAGACAGTCACCAGCACATGGTGACATTGCACTGGGCCTTCTGATCTTCACGGTGGCAGGGATTCTCCCAGCTGTTCTCAAGGTACCACTTCTATCTGTCCGAGTCCTGGGTATCCACAAGGCATCTGTGCTCTTGGCACAACTGGGGCTGGCCTTCTGTAAGCAGTTCCTTCCTTCTCCCACAGTTTGCCAGGGTAGGAATTTTTGTCCAGACAGGTAACCCAGATCTGCCTCACCAGGCGTGGCGTCCTGCTGTGGTTGCTGTCTGAGCTTTTCCCACAATCTGCACAGTGGCATTTTGTCCACTGTGCTAATTCCAATCCTCCGTTCAGGCCTGGAATTAACACCTCCCTTTTTGCCATCTGTGCCTGCTGTGGTTGCTTATCTTATGTGAACTTCCTTCTTTGTCAGCGCTTTGAGATGAGTTAACTGCGTCCTTTAGGTCCTGACAGAGGGATGGGCAGGGCAGCCCAAGACACGGCTGCACTGCAGTGGCAGCACCAGCCTCACCTGTATTCCCTCCAGGTGCCAAAGATTGTGAGACACATCTTTGCCTACTGCGATGAGAAAAACACACCAGCAGCTCACAGCTTTTACTCACTGCTTGCCCTGATGGCGAATAAGTGGCCTGGGAGAGTCGTTGCAACAGCTCTGGACGTTGCACCAAGAATCAGGTACTGGCCCTGAGAGTCTGGAGGGCTTCATCCCTGTGGGGAGAGGCAGCCGAGACACTCTGGCTGCCAGAGCCAAGGAACACTGCAGGATCACCAAAGGGAGCAGTGCCCTCCATCATAGCACACTTCCCAGCCCAGGCCCGCAGCAGCCAAAGCTGGCCAGGCAGCCCAGAGCCAGCTCGCTGCTCCCAGCCCCATGGGGAACACCCTGGCAGCCGTGCCCACCTGCCCGGGCAGGGTCCCTGGGCAGCAGGGCCAGCCCAGGCTGTGCTGCAGTGGCCGGGGCAGCCCTGCTGACAGCGCTGTGCCTTGCAGTGACAAAGTCTGTCTGTGGAAGGCCATGTTCTCTGTGCGCCAGACTCTGGAGAAGGTTCTGAAGGAGTTGCAAATCCAACTTCAGCACTGGCATAATGACATCATCACTGAGAAGCAGAAGTCCTGCCTCACGTTCCTGGCAGTGAGTTATCAGGAAAAGCCCACGTGCTCTTGGCCTCAGCTGCTGGTGGGAAGCAGGAGCTGTGCCAGGGAGCCCTGCCAGCTCTGCCTGGGCTCTCTGCTGCTTCCTTCCAGATGCTGGCCTCTGATAATGTGGATGAAGAGGACCTGGATCCATTTTATACCGACTTGAGATCTCTGAGGTATTCAGGAAGAGAAATGGTCCCTCTGGTGCTCAGGGCCCTGGTGACACTGTCGGAGAGAGCTGAGACGGTGAGCAGGCCGCTGTGGGGGGACAGACATGTGGCACCTGGACTCTGAGGTCTCAGGGAAGGTGGTGGCTCAGCCTGGGCTGGGAGTCAGGTGCTGTGGTGACTGCTCCAAATGCCCTGCCTGCCATGGTGCGGCCTGGGGCTGCCTAGGGACCAACCAGCCACAGGAATTCTCACAGAATGGAAACTGTTTTCAAAAAGGCAAGAAAAATGAAGCGCGTTCTCCGAGAGCTCCTGAAAATCCGGTGGCGATTTTCTTGGGACTGTGCAGTGATGGTCATGGACATCTTCCAAAACGTTCTGGGGCACCTAAAGAAGAGTGAGGCCAGCCCCATGGCTGTGAAGGTGTTGCAGAAGCTCTGGCACTTCTTTGATGAGGTAAGGCTGATGTGGGAGCCTGAGCCCCGCAGAGGGACCCTGGGCAATGACCCCTGCCCTACAGCCCAGCCCTGCGAGCAGCACTGGGAACAGGCCCCGCTCCCCTGGGCTCTCCTGGGATGGATTCCGGGCCTTGCAGCCCAGAGCTGCTTCTGCCCTCTCTGGGCTGGGACCCTGCAGCATCAGCCACCTCAGCTCAGCCACCGCAGCTCAGCCACCTCAGCTCAGCCACCTCAGCTCAGCCCCTCCTGGCCGTGGGCAGGGAGCTGCTGTGTGCGAAGCTCAGCTTTCCTCCTTCCTACCAGAAGGAAGAGTGTGTACGGGAGCGCTCCATCTGCCTCTTCAGAGACGTGCTGGGCAAAACAGTGTGGTGGGACGAGAGGGCCATGAAGAAATACGCACGGAAGTCCCTGGTCTGCCTCCTCCTTCACATGAGTGACCAGGCCCCCGGCGTGGCCAAGGTACCGATGTCACGGCTGAGCACTGACCCAGAGAGGGGAGGCTGAAACTCCCAGGGGATCCCAGCCATGGGGGTGAGGGCTGCTGGCAGCAGGCAGCGTTCCCCCCAACAGCCCCTGGGAGCCAGGGCCCGCAGGGCCGGACAGGCTGGCACGGCCATTTCCAACCCCTGCCCTGCCTGCTCCAGCAGGGCTGGGCAGCAGCCCCCCACAACCGAGGCCTGGACACGTGTGTCCCCAAAGGCTTCTCAGCTGTCCCCACTGGTGTCCCTGCAGGGCTGGGCACCTCAATCCCTGCTCCCCCTGGCTGTCCCCAAAGAGACCTCGAGGATGCTTTGGGGAGGGCATGGCCCAGATTCCTAAGGGCACGATCACCCCAGGAACAAAGCCCAAGTCTCCTTCCACAGGCCCTGGTGCCACCTCCCAGCTTCTGCCCCACAGGCCTCCAAGGAAGCCGTCCTGGCTATAGCAGAGCTCCTCAAGTGGAAAGAGCTCGAGCACCTGGCACAGACAGAGCAGATGTGGAGGATGGGCGAGTGCTTGGTGAGGATGAGCCCCAGGCTGGGCGAGGACTGGCCAGCACACTGTGCTGGGGCTGTGAGCTCTGCAGCTGGGCCCAAAGCCTGGAGCTGCACCCTTGCCCCTGTCTCAAGTAGAGCAGCCTCCTCCAGGCCCATGTCCCCTCCATGGCCCCAGCATGGGGAAGGGCTGTGAGACACAGGGGTGCTGGCAGGAGGGGCTGCTGTGGCCACCTGGGGGCCTCCTAGAAATGCCCACAGCCCTGTGCTGTCTGCAGCTGGCCAAGGACAGGAGCAGGGCTGAACGGTTGGTGTGGGACAGCCAGCCCTACCTGCTGAGCCCTCAGGCCCCCATGCGAGAGGCGGCCCTCAGGCTCATTGGTGAGTCCCAGTCCCCAGGGTCCCTCTTGGGGCAGCCTGGCCCCGTCCCCCCAGCCCTGGGGCTGCCATGGGCAGGGCCTCGGCCTCCCTGTGCCCACTGTGCTCACATAGGTGAGGGGCTTTGGTGGCCACCTTGCCCAGTGCCACCCCCAGACTGCTGAGGGGGTCAGGCAGGGCCGGGGGCCACGCTGCTGGGAGCACGCTGGGGAGCAGGGGCTGATGGAGCTCTGTGCCCAGGGCTGGCTGCGCGGCACCTGAGAGAGCAGAGTGAGGACACCCTGGCTGAGATCCTCTTGGGTGAGTGGGGAGCCAGGGCTCGGGGGAGCCGGGGGGGTCTCTGCACACACTGGGGCTCATCTGGGCTCTCTCTGTGTTGCAGAACTTGAAATGCTGCAAGCAAGAGAGAAGGATGCCTCCATCCGTTGCCTGGCAGCTCAGACCAGCTTGATCCTGAAGTCTCTAAAACAGCAGCGAAGATCAAGATCCTCCCTGTGCACGCTGTGCTGCTGGTGCCGCTGAGCAGAGAGGGACCTTGACATAAGGAAGGGACACAAACTCCAACACCTGCTGACCCATGAGGAGTGGGAAGGATGCCCTGGCTTTCTAAGGTCCTTCTCAAAGTGCAGCCCAGCGTTTCCATGACTGCTGACTCCACCATCGCCCTGACCAGGTGGGACCCATTCCCCACAGCCCCTGAGCATGGTGTGAGGTGGTCCAGAATAACCCCGGGGTCGTGGCCAGTCCCCTCCTGGCTCCTGCCAAGAGCCTGAGCTGCCCATCCTCAGCCCTTCTGCTCTTCTGCCTGCCTCCCCCAGGCTGGTCACAATGAGGACAGAGGTGCTGCCTGAGGAGAGATCCAGATCCCAGGCCTGGGGAAGCTGCTGGGACATCTTTTCAAGTCATTCAAGACAGACAAGGCTGCTTTATGGCTCTGGATGGCCTCTGCAGCCACTTCAAGTTCACCTGTCAGCAGGAAGGTAAGAGAGGCTGTGCTGGGCTGCATCCCTGCACACAGCCACGTGCCCCCGATGCATCTGCTCATCTTCCCGGGCCTTGCCATGGCCCCTTGTGTGCAGACACGGGGGCTCACGTGGGCTCTGCTTCTGTCACAGAGTTTTTGAAACTGCAGGCCAGAGAGAAGGATCCTGGGCACTGGGACCTGGCTGTCTAAAATCCTTGGAGAGGAGTCAGTGTGGCTGGATCCAAGCCCAACCACAGACCTTTCTGAACCAAATTTAGTTCTAGAACCTGAATTACCTTATATATATAATTTATACTAGTAAACAGGATGCATAAATTATATAGATTATAAATATATATAATATATGAAAATTATATGAATAAATAATATATATGTTGTTGAAGTCTATACATCAAGAGTCTCTGTGAATTCTTCAGAGAGAAATCAGAGTGCAGGGATTGAATTAAAACTTTGGATGGACTGAAGTATGGTAAGCCACTCACACATAAAATAGAGGTGTAAGTTTAAGTTTTAGAATAAGTAAGCAAGTACGTAAGTAATTAAGAGTAAGTTTTAAGTGCTTTTAGTGAATAAAGGTCTCAGATGTCAGAGTAGAAGTGCAAGTTCTAGTGAAGGCTGAAAAACATACTCCTAGATACCAGTTGTTTCCATGGAGGCTCCAGGAACACAGTTTTAGACATAGTAAAACTATAGTAAGAATATTGCTGACATTTTTCAGGTAGAACAAGATAGACCATATGTGTAGTTTATATGTAACCTGGTGTGCTAAGGAACTAGAATTCTAATCAGTTAAGTAGTAGTGGTTCGAGTTTGTGTCTTTAGCTTGTTGGGAAGTTTCTATATAAGAATTTATGCATTGGGGAGAGCTTCACTTCTTGCCATTTGCTTTTTGCTTTGCTTTTGTTCCTGCTCTCTCCTCACTGCCATCATCAACACCCAAGAAGAAGACAGGAGCTGTCACACCAACATCAGCCCTGCCAGGACCACCAGGAGCAGCTTCTGCTTCTGTTGGGGACTTCACACCAAAGTTTTAGCATGGACTTCAACACTTGTGACTCTGCCTTTCGAGACTGATGTGCCTTTGCAATAAACAACTTCATAGCAACTATTAGCTGCTTGGCTCATTAAAGAAGACAACCTGACAAATTGGTGCCTAGAGCACCGGAGATTTAACCCCACACATTTCAATGGAGAATTTGGAATATCATCTCACACTTTAGCTTTAGAAGAAACCGGCCTCATATTCAATAATTACAAATATACAGGCTATTACCTCTGAAAGTCCTAATGGTATTTCCAGGTTTGTAATGGAGGCAGGAGAGGGGAAAAGAAAGGGGACTGCCAAACCTACAATCACTAAAACTGACAAAAGAGGGTGCTTCAAGTCCACAAATGCGATCTCAGCCATGCACACAAAAATAAAGCAGCTCCAAAACACCAGCAATCACTCTATCACACTCCAACACTCTCTCTGCAAATTAATTTTTATATCACAGGCATCCCCATATTGATATGATGGCAAACTCAAATCAACACACCACTCTTTCATGAAGAAACTCTCAGAGTTCAAGAAGAATGCAAAGAACACGAGGAATGCAAAGGAATTAACCAATCTTCACCACAAAGGCATCTCCAGACAAAGTCGAGGCCAGGATTCAGTTGTAAAGGGAGATTCTGTTTTTTCCTCTCTTCCTTCTTCTGTCCAAGTCAAGATGGTGGCAGCCTATGCTACCAGACAGCAGAACAATGATTTTTCTTGAAACTACAATCTTGGCCTGATCAGCTCCTGATGCCTCCCAGGGACAAGCTCTAATACTTCCTAACCCCTAATACTTCTTGGGGACTTGAAGCCTGGAGAGGGGAAACTCGAACTCCCTGAGGTGGGGAGCACAAATCTCCCCCAGATAAACTTACCCAGGGACTCAAACCCCGTCAGGGGAGACTCAAAACCCCCTTACCAATAACTCTGTGTGGGGATTTGCATCCCTTGTCAATAACCCCAAGAAAAATAATTTAAATGATATCTTTACTTACCCCAGGGATCTTGCCTTGAGTCCCTGAAGGTCTAAAGTTGAGGTTCTCCCCGAAAATTCCTCGGTGCTGGCTGGAGATCTGTTGATGTAGAGAGCCTGGTGCAGGAATAGCTGGAAGAAAAAGGCCATAGTCAGATCAACTTAGTAAAGCTAGCAAAGTGGGCCTCAGTCTCACGGATACAGTGTCCTTGAGATAAGGAAGACACGCAGAATTGAGAAAAACATGAATGCCGAAGTGCTTAGCTAAGTCGCACAGCTAGACCAATGATGAGCTCAGATTTTGCACTATGCATGAGCTAATTAAGCATTGTATTTAATCGCCACTCTGCGTATCAATAAATGAGACTTTGCTGATGACCATATGGTGTCCGCGTCTCCCTTCTCCGACAAATGGTGAACCCCGACGTCCCTCCGTCGCTGAAAAAGAAAACGGCGGAGAACGCGCCACGGTCGGTGAAGTAGAGTTGGGGCCTGCTGCAACCGGGTCGGTGTCAAACGACGTAGGGAAGACACCCCCAGGAGCCATAAAGGTGGTCCTGGGCCATACGTGCTGCCGAAGCCGGAGAGTTGCAACAGCGCTGACGACGAAAAATGGACAGGCAAGCAGCATATGATTTATTTATAGTACATATACATATACTACATATATACATATATATATACTATATACTACATATAGATAAGTTAGGGCTGAAAGAAATTAATCCCAGGAAGGACATACCGGGGTTGTTAGCCTGGGATTATGCTAAAGGTTTATTCTCTAATCCTCACACCGTGCATGATTTAAATGAGTGGCGTAAGTTAGGGGATGCACTGTGGGAGGCGGTATTAGAGGATGATAAAACAGCAAAAAAGCTGGGAAAGATCTGGCGGGTAGTTCACAACGCGCTGCTAAAGCAGCAGGCGGAGAGAAGGGCGGCTCGGGAGGCAGTAGAGGCATATAAAAGAAATGCTCAGTATGGCGATAATGAGCCCCGAGCACCCAGCACGACCAGAGTAGAAATACCTATCTCTGGGGAGACAGCAGGAATGACAGACATGGCTAGCTGCGCTTGGCCCTCGGCACCCCCCTTAGAAGAGCTTGAGGAGGATTCCGCCGCGGCGGCGGAGACAATTGCAGAAGGCGGAGTAACCCCGCCTTCCGAGGGCGAAGGGCCCCAGACCGGCGGCGAAAAATCCCCTTGCCGGTCTGAGCCTACCGCCCCTAAGCCCACCGTGGAGCCAGCTCCGGTCCCTAGGGCGGAAAGCGACCTGTGGGAGGAGATGGCAAGACGGCGGGGGGAGGCGTGGAGTATGCTAGCCAGACACGGCTTGGAGACTGGGGACGAAAGCGCTGTTGACGCAGCGAAAACCTGGGTTTTCCCCGTCACGTATACACAGGGGATAAATCAACAAGGACAAGCCGTCCAAGTGGGAGCATATTCGCCTCCCGACTGGAAGCTGCTAGCCCAGCTAAGACAGACAGTGAGTCAGTTTGGTTTCCGGAGTGAGCCAGCTAAGCAGATGCTAGATTTCTTGTTCGATACATACCTGCTGTTGCCAAATGATATGAGAAGTATAGTGAAACTGATTTTCACGCAACATCAGCAGTTGCTATTTAACGCCCACTGGCAGGCTCTTGTTCAGGAGTCAGTTGCAACACAGAGGGGCCCGGGAAATCCGTTAGCTGGAATTACCATAGACAAACTAATGGGGTTAAGACAATACCGCAGGACAGAGGCTCAAATGATTTCGGGACCCGACAAAGTTAGGGAAGCCATGCGTCTAGTAAGGAATGCCATCAATCAAGTCAAAGATAGCTCAGGCATACCCATGTATATGGGGATAAAACAGAGAAGAAATAAATCCTTTGGGGACTTTGTAGATAAGGCTGCTGCTGCTATTGAAAAGGCAGGAGTCCCAGAGTATATGAGAGGGGGGCAGGTTTTCTTAGTTAATGCACTAAAAGAATTAGGCTTAAGGCTGCAGAAACAAGCCGAGTCCACACAGTCACAGGTGTTAGCCGCTCTTGCTCCGCTCCGTGCTTCTACGGCGGCCCCAGCCACATCGAACGACCACCGGCCTCCCTCGGCGCGCTGCTACAGATGCGGGTGGATGCGGCGCGGCCCGACGGGCGCCGCCGATCAGCCCCCGGCGGCCGCCGCCATATTGGCCCCGGTCACAAGTAGCCGCCGTGACATCAGCGCCATCTCCTGTCTACAACCAGCCACAACAGGGAGCCTGGGACTCGACCTGGCAGCCGCAGTAAAAACATCTTTGATAACAGCTCGCCCTGTCAAAGTCCCAACTGGAGTTTATGGCCCGATAAATATCAAAGGACAAGCTTATGGAGGACTAATAGTGGGACGCTCGTCGAGCTCCATTGTAGGACTGTTTGTGCTACCAGGTGTCATCGATGCAGACTACACGGGAGAAATACAAATAATGGTTTATACTCCTTTTCCTCCTCTGACAATTGAGGCAGGTCAGCGTATTGCTCAATTTATTCCACTTCCACAGTTGAGCCGGGGTGTTCAACCACAAAGACAAACCCCACGTGGAGACCAAGGATTCGGATCATCAGGTATTGCTATGCTCACAATGAATCTCCATACCAGACCCAAAAAGAAGGTGAAACTAACCTATGCAGGAGAGACAATAGAAATGATGGGACTCCTAGACACTGGGGCAGATACCAGCATTGTCTCTCCAGAAAAATGGCCCCACAACTGGCCATCGCTGCAGACCACGGATACCGTGACAGGCGTCGGAGGATTCACCCTTGCCAGAAAAACTCCTCCAGTAAGGGTCACTATAGATGGGCAAAATTTGGTGACTGTGTTGTCCGTAGTTGCGTTACCACCATCGGTACATTGCTTGATTGGAAGGGACATTTTGGCTCAGATGGGGGTCGTTTTATCCAACGAGCACCCTTTGGGGTAATTGCCATTGCTTGGACTTTCCCAATCCCAATCACCTGGACTACCAATGAACCGGTAATGGTTAAGCAATGGCCTCTAAAAAGGGAAAGTCTAATACAAGCACATCAACTCGTAAAGGAACAATTCCAACAAGGACATTTAAAACTCTCAACAAGCCCATGGAACACGCCAATTTTTGTGATCAAAAAGAAGTCAGGAAAATATCGTCTTCTGCACGATTTAAGAGCAGTAAATAATCAAATGGAGGCGATGGGGGCATTACAGCCAGGCCTCCCCAACCCAGCAATGCTCCCACAGCATTGGCCTCTTCTAATCATTGATCTAAAAGACTGCTTCTTCACTATTGCCTTACACCCTCAAGATACTAAAAGATTTGCGTTCACCCTACCAGCAATAAACAGAAAAGAACCTGATAAACGGTATGAATGGACTGTTCTTCCACAAGGAATGAAAAACTCGCCTACCCTGTGCCAACTGTATGTTGATGCCGCATTACAACCATTGAGGATACAGTGGCCCAACACAATTATTTATCATTATATGGATGATATCCTCTTTGCTCAAGAATCAGCATTTACAGACACTCAGGTGCAGGAAATTCAAAGCACCCTAGCAAAGGCATCCCTCATAATAGCTCAAGAAAAAATACAGCAATCCACACCATGGAGGTACTTGGGGTGGTCTATCACAGACCAAATCGTACGGCCACAGAAGCTCCAGCTTGCAACAAAGATCACCACTCTAAATGAGGCACAGCGACTGCTAGGAGATCTGCAATAGCTCAAGCCGATTGTTGGGATACCCAACTCCTTGCTAGACTCCCTCAGGCCACTACTTAAAGGAACTGACCCAACCGCACCCGTAACCGTGACCCCGCAACAACATGAAGCCCTCAAGGGTATTATACGCTGCATCGATGAGGGGTTTGTCTCCCGCCGAGATATCTTCTCACCCATCGATCTTACCATCTGGAGTACTGCCAACCACCTACTCGGTGCACTCACACAGCTACAAAAGAAAACGCGGGAGACACGGGTACTAGAATGGATAACCCCACCTTTTTGGGACACTATAACAGCGCTGCCCGTGAGACGCTAAGGCAGCCACCACCGAATTGGGCTGATTGGATTGAGAGCCACGCCCACCAAGAAGAACAGCCTCTCAGCAGCCGTCCTTGTTGTGCGTGTGGGGGGTCATGGTGTGAAGCCTGGGTAGCCCTAAAGTGCGGGGGCTGTGGGGACTGCTCGTGGGTGGAACAGAGAACAGTGTTTAATTTGTGGTGCTGGAGGTGTCAAAGTGACGACCTAAGAAATTCAAATTGGGGTCGGGCCCTAGAAAAAGAAGCAGGAGTGCCATATGCCCAGGTACGAAACCTATACGAGACACCAGAACAACTCCTGTTAGCTTGGGCCCGGTGGGAACTTACCAACTGGATTAAGAGGCAGCACATCTATGCAAATTCGCACATTATCGCTGCAAGGTGCAGACATAAAGTCCCACACCTGCCTTGGCCTCGGGTAGGACCAGTTAAGCCCGGTACAGACCCAGAGGAGGTATTAAATCAAAGTATAGAAGAGGTAAAACAACTGCAGATAACAGGGAGCAATACAGGGCGTAAAAAGAATAGGCCGCCAAAGAAATCAAAATGATGATCATTACACTGCTTATGCTTGCTAACTTTGCTCACACAAAATCTTTTCCAATGCAGCATGCGCCTCGGGAAAACGTATAGGTAACATTCACTAACATAACAAGACAAGAATCAATCTGCTTAAGTCTAGGAGGAGTACAAAATCCTTTTAAAACCTGCCTAGTAAGGTTGCCAGTATGGTTGCAAGAAGTTCAAGGGAATGTGCTGCATGAATTTATCTAACCACTCTGAGTCCATCCACAAAAAGATACAAAACACGCAGCAGAAATTACACAACCTAAAAGAAGAAGATGGTTGGGGCATTGACGAGTGGTTAAAAAGCCTAGGTCTTGGGGGATGGATTCGAACCGTTATTAAGTATGCTATTATGGTGTTAGATATATTCTTGTGCTTAGCTTTATTGCTACCTTGCTTGATAACATGCTTACAAAATTTTATTCAAAAGACTATTAGCAAAGCTTGGCATGCCACTCTTCTAGCTCAAAAAGAAAACGGGGGAAGTGTAGAGAGCCTGGTGCAGGAATAGCTGGAAGAAAAAGGCCATAGTCAGATCAACTTAGTAAAGCTAGCAAAGTGGGCCTCAGTCTCACGGATACAGTGTCCTTGAGATAAGGAAGACACGCAGAATTGAGAAAAACATGAATGCCGAAGTGCTTAGCTAAGTCGCACAGCTAGACCAATGATGAGCTCAGATTTTGCACTATGCATGAGCTAATTAAGCGCTGTATTTAATCGCCACTCTGCGTATCAATAAACGAGACTTTGCTGATGACCGAATTGGTGTCCGCGTCTCCCTTCTCCGACATGTTGACTGTAGATTCATGGAAGCTCTAGGCTGATCTTCTGGCTGGCTCTCCAGTTTACTGTCACAAAATCTCCAAAGTATTGGAATAAGACTCCTTAACACTAATTTGGTTTAAAGAAGGCATCATTTATTCAGGCCTGAGGTCCCACAAAGGATACTCCTAACCATTTGAGCACACACAGTTTTACAAGTAAGTGCATATTACAATTTACCCATTACCATAAAGCCCACCCCAAGTTCCCAGATCCAGTCCTTCTTTTGTCTATTACTACATTCTTGAGCCAGATGTCTTCTTCTTATCTTCTTTTTCTTGCTGGGAAAGCAGTTTTTGCGTGCCTTGTTTCTCAGCTAAAAGTTCACAGGCACAGTAAAAATTAAATTAATTATTTTACTATCACCTTGAATGGAAGTTTCCCTCCGGTTTCCTTCCCTGATCACTCCTGTTCCTGCAGAACCACCCTGATAATGGACCTCCGTGTGTTGGACATGGTGGCTGTCACCTTGACATGGCCAACACTCACCTGGACGGGGTCCTGGCAGGTGTCCAGGGTGACACAGTAGCACACAGTTGTCCCGTTGTAGGTTGGGGGAGTCCCCCTCTGGGACATGCGGGTGTAGGTGTCCTCCAACCTGCCCAGGTGAGCTTTGACCAAGGACAGCTCCAGGCCCAGCTCCATGGGGAACAGGTTGTAGTCCAGGGGGTTGGAGAAGAAGATGGCCACAGTGAAGGTCTTGGCCTCATAGACCAGGACTCCCACACAGCCACGGAATGGGGGGCTGGAGAACTGGCAGGTGTCAGAGGAGCCGGGGGGCACGGTAGGGCTGGGGGGGAAGGAGCTGTGCCCGCTGTAGAAATAGGTCCTGGGGAGGAGAAATGGGGGGAATGCGATCAGGGCAGGATGGGAGATTGTGGTGGAGCAAGTGATAGGTGGTGGAACCAGTAGGAAACAATCTCACCACCACTGGGAGGTGCTGGAAGCAATGTGAGATAATGATGGGACTACTGGGAGATGGTGAGAGCATTGGGAGACCAGCAGGGGATGGACCAACCCCTGGGAGATGCTCCCACCAAGGGATGATGACCCCACCCAAACCTCCCCCCTGCACCCCAGGGTTCCTCCCATGTTGTCCTCTCACCTGGGGTTCTCCAAGGTGACATTTTGGGTCTTGTTAGATATCTGGATCTCCACACTCCGCTCCAAGAATTTCCACATCCTGGCACGGGATTGGCTGCTCCACAGGGCCAGAATCTACTCCTCTAATCTGGGGTTTCCTCACCTCTAGGATCTTGGCCTTGGAGACAGAATTTTCTCAGCTCCGGAGTCCCTTGAATCCGTAATCTTCTCACTCCAAGGTCTCCTTCTCAGATCTGGACTCTCTTTGTTCCAGAATCTTCTTCTTGGATCCAGGATCTTTTCCTCAGCTCTGGGGTCTCCTTGGATTCAAAATCTTCTCAGCTCTTTAATCTTGTTCTTGTCTCTGGAAATTTCTTGGATCCAGAATCTCTTTGGATCTGGAATCTTCTCAGATTCGGTGTCTCTTTGGACCCAGGGTCTCGTCAGCAGTGAAATCTTCTCCTTGGGTTTGGGGTCTCCTCAGCACTGGGGTCTCCCTGGATCCAGAATATCCACCCCAGCCTCTGACCTTCCTCAGCAGATCAGTCCCTTCCGTGCCTGTGGTCTCCTCCTCTGAGCACCTTCTGGGTCTCCACTGGGATTGGGAATGTCCTGGAGCAGAGAAATCCCTCCCCTGGCTGAAAAAAATCCTAAATTCCAACTTCCTGGTTATAAAATGGAAGCGACTTCCTGGTGGTGAGTCCGGGGCAAAGTCCCCTGGGGCCTGGCACCTTTAGCTGGTGTAACTGGTTTAACTGGCTGAATTGTCTAATGCAACTTGTTTAATTGATTTCTCTAATTTATGTAATTCAAGTAATTTAATCTAATTTATCTAATCAGATCTAACTCAACTGGTTTAAATATTTTAAATTATTTAAATGGTTTGACAATAAGTTCATAACCGGTTTAACTGGTTTAATTGGTTCATGAAATTGAACAAGTTTAATTGGATTATCTAGTTAAACTGGTTTAATTGTCTCACTGCTTGAATTGGACCAAGTGGAGTAGCAGACCAGAGGAGCAGCTGGCACTGGCTCAAAGCAGCCCAGTGGGAAGTGGTGGGGAACAGGGCAAGCTCTGTGTAGGTGGGGTGGTCACTGCTCACCCCCTGCCCTGCAGCCTCAGTCAGCCTCTGTTCCACACTGGAATGGGGCTACCCCACGGCCATCGGAGAGCCCCAAAAGGGCTCTGACCCATGGCTGCCTGAGAGCCTCAGAATGACCCCAGTGACAGTGTGGGTCCCAAGGGAATCGTGAAAAGCCCATGCACACCTGGAGGAGGCACAGTAGAGAGGAGCAGGGAAAAGGACAATGGATGGTGATGCTGCCCCTCCACTTCCCTGTTTTCTTTCTTTTTGCTGTTTTTGGGTGGGGTTTTTGGGGGGGGGTTGATTGTTTCGTTGTTGTTGTTGTTGTTGTTGTTGTTGTTGTTGTTGTTGTTGTTGTTGTTGTTGTTGTTGTTGTTGTTGTTTCAGGAGGGAGGGGAGATGGGTTGTTGGGTTTTGTTTATTTTACTACTGGTTTCATTAGTAAAAAACTGCTCAACAACAGGCAGAAGCTCTGATTTGTTATCAGGAGGAAACTTTAAACATCCAGCTGAGAATCAAATACAATCCCTCTAGGAAACTGCTTGTGGCTTGCTTCCATGTTCAGCAAAATTAATCATTCTTAAAGCACTTACTCATTACAGACCTCCTAATTCTCCTGTGTACAGCAAATATACAGGTCAGGCAGACTGTCTCTGCTCGAACAAAGCTGACTTTTTTCCCCCACATCTGTGTGTCATTTTTTCAAACTATGACAGTTCATGGACAAAGTATTATCAAGAGCAGAGTGCCAGGACATCCACAGAGCTGGAGAGAGCAACATACTGGATGGTATTATACAATTTTAGATGGGAATAGGCGACCTTATTAGAAGGGGACAAGACAGGGACTAATATCACCATCAGTATCTTTGTCGGTGGCAGCACAAGACCAGTTGCTACCCACCCACCAGTGGCTCTGCAGCAGAAAACTCTACATGCTGTCCATCTCCACCTAAATGAAGTCAATTGCTGATGTTTTCCAAGTACCTGAATTTAACTAAAGCAAAAGCTGAATCCTAGAATTGCTGCATCAATTCCCAAACCATCTCTCGTGTCTTCTCCACAGCTCAGGGCAGCACTTCAATGAGCTGCAGCAAAAAAAATCCAGCTGTTGTTGAGAAAAACAGCTTTCTGATAACAACTGTGCATAGTCCTCCTTTGGGCTGAGGGTTTTTAGGATGGGTCCACATCTTGAGATATTCAAAATCCTTGCCCTGGCTAGGAGCACTTGGGTCTATATTGCAGAATGAAGGTGCTGGATTCAAGGAAAGTCAGTTCTGGGTACTGGTGATGCTCTTGTGATTGCAGGAGTTAAACTGCAAAGGAGGAGGACACGTGTGTGGACATCAAAAAATGTTAGGGCAGGAGGTGATCACTGGGGTTTGCTCCTTATCTGGTGCCACATCTCCTGAAAAAGGCATTAAATGTCTGAAGGTGCTGTGAGATAAATCCTTGTCTCACATGAGAGGGAGGTTTCCTTGAAGCTTTTATATTTGATCAATCTGTCAGTGCCCCGTTTTGGGGTCCCCTGGGTTTGACTCACATGTTCAGGATCACACTGACATTGTCCCCATTCTCATTTTGCACATTATCAGTTTTGTCAAGTATGTTCCCCACTGCTGGTGGCTGCCAGTTGCCCATGAAGGACTCACACTTTTAACAGTTTGTGGAGTAACACCCTTGATCAACAAAAACGTAACAGAAGCCCTGAGTGACAGATTAGGGTTCAGAGATGGCTGCTGGTTGTAACTGACTACAAAAACGAATCAAGCTGCCATCCAGACAAGCCACAATCACCAACAAAATCTTGAAATAGCCATTTAGTGCAGAGAGAATATAGTGCCTTGCCTATTCAGTGTCCCTATGGGGGAGAAGACAGGTTCAGCCCATAAAGCAACCCCAGGAGTTATGATGGTGTCTTCTCTGACCTCTCCCCACTGAAGCATTATTTATATTGTTTTCCATTGGGGAGGAGCAAGGATAAAGTTACAGATAATGTCCTTTTATGTTTAGGTGGAGTTTTAGTTACTTCAGTCATTAGCATAGATACGGGTGTGAAAAGTAATTGGAATTTCTGAGTTCATGAAGCAAAGTTCAGTTTCTGGTTAATATCCGGATCACTCCTCTGCCTTATTAGCTTCATTGTTTTCAACAGAGCACGTCCACATGTCCATAGCACCTCAGTGCTGCTCCATCTCGTTTCCTGCCTTCTCTGGAGCCACACTGAAACCCCCTCGTTGTTCTGCTCCCCAAGGGTGCAGGCAGCCTGTCCCTGGGGAACTGCGGCCCATGCACGTCCTCCTTCTTGCTGAACTTGGCTTTTGGTCTTCTCTCCACAATCCTCTGGCAGATGGTGAGATGCTGGGGAGTGTCAGGAGGAGGAGAAGGCAGTTCTTATAAAAATAGAATCATAGAACAGTTTGGGTTGGGAAGATTCTTAAAGACAATCTCATTGTGTCACCTGCCATGGGCAGGGACACCTTCCACTAGACCAGGTTGCTCCAGGACCCATCCAGCCTGGCCCTGAACACTCCCAGGGATGGGGTGTCAACAGCTCCTCTGGCTACTTCTTCTTCCTAATATTTGGCCTTGGAAGGACCCATCATGTGGCTGTATGTGAGGGAATTAACCCTTTGAGGGGCAGTAATAAGACACGCAGCAACGTGGTCATCTTTCAGGATAGGAAAGAGCCGAATTTATTGTAAAACACCTTGCTTAAGTACAGTCACCTGCTACTCCAGGGACAGAATACAGCTGATTGGTCCAGAGAAAGCAACACCACTTTCTTAGGCTTTCCTCACATATCCAGCAGGTGTTTATCTTTGTTATTAATTCTATTCTTATGTTTACGTTAGAGAAAAGGGGCTAGCTTTGGGAAAAACCCTAGAAGAGCCTGAGAAAATTGGGCTGGAAAAATCCTCAGAAGAGGTTTTCTTGGGCCTGAAAGCCTCACCCATCACACATCCCAAAGGAGATATTACAGGCTCATCAGCATTACTTGAGTCCCTGGGAAAGTTCTATCCTCTTGGGAAATATCAGAAGTCAGATGACACGTGAGGGTGGGAGCAGCACAGATTCCCCAAGGGCAAATGGGACTTGACAAACCTGGTCACCTCCTAGGACAGTCCCCAGCTCAGCTGGGGTGGGGTGAGCAGTGGACATGGTCTACCTGAGTATTTCAAAGCTTGTGATAGAATTTCCCACAGCCTCCTGATGAAGAAAGAGATGTGTGAGAGTCTGGACAAGGGGTCCGTGCTGTGGGTGGGAAGTGGCTGGCAGGCAGTCCCCAGAAAGTGCTGGGAAAGGGATCCTTTTCAAACTGGGAACCTGTCAGAGGTGGGGGCCCTCAGGGAGCCATATGGGGACCAAAGGTGTTTATTATCTTCATCAATGTGTGAAAAATTCATGTTACAAGAGGTCAGCAGCTACAAAGGAGACAGAAGAGTCCTGTAAAAGTGACTTCATTCATGAACAAAGGAATATGTCCAAGGAGGTCTCTCTCGATTAGTTGAAGCAAGTAAACAAGTATTCTTCTTTTATTTTTATTTCACAGCCACATCACACCCTCCTCCCTTCCCCATTGGCTGAGGTATTTGGAATGTACAGACTTCCCTATGCACTCTATAACATACGATACATGGTAATTAAAATTATCTTTAAGTCAGCTCTGGGCAGAGAAGTTAACACTCATAACCCTCGTAAGTCTTTATTTTCTTCCCAAAGTTCAGCAGTTTAGCACGACCTTGGCTGAGCAGCAGTCCATGTCAATTAGTAAATCTTCCTAAAATTAATGACTTCCCTCGTTATTTCCTATGGACAAGTATCTGGCCTTACCCACAAGGAGAGTCACACAGCCAGTTTTCAAAGACACATTAATCTTATTCCTGTCAGATTTATGATTTATGATCAAATTTATGGAGTAAATCAGTGGAGATCTCCTTGGTTACACGAGGCCCTGCAGTGTCACAGTGGCCCCTTAGCTCCATGAGTGGGTGGGTCAGAGATCCTGCACTCTCAGCTGCTGCACGAGAGGCCACAGGAAAACCATGCTCATAGTCCTGTCATCCCTTCTGTCCCCATGCCCAGACCTGCCCCACTTCTCTGTCCTTCCCTGCCACACACTGGGTGTGCAACACCTCCATGTGCAGGTGGCATCACGAGCGTGAGGCAGGGCTGGCACCTGGGCGACCCCTGGGGCAGGAGGCCAGAAGGGATCAATTCCCCCCACACTGCAGCTCCCTGTGCCAGCCAGGACCTACACCTTCCCCAAAGTGAGCACTCCTGGGCTCAGCCAGGGCCGTGCCACACTGCAGCTCCCTGCAAACCACCGTGTCTTGGGGATGGTTTATAACCCCATACCGGTTTGGGGGTTTGGTTTTGTTTTGTTTTGTTTTGTGCCCAGGGGTGGCAGCTGTCCCTGCCACAGTCCCCATCCTCCCCAGCTCTGGGGCTGTCATGGTGAATGGGAGCCAAGTTGGGGTTTCCAGTGGGCACTGGGATCAGGGTGAGAGGCAGCCCTTTCCCTTCTCGGGGCACGCTGTTTGACTGGACACACACAGCCGGTGTCTCTGACCAGGATCCTGCTGCTCCTGTGGGTTGTGCCTGCTTTCTTTTGTTTGTTTTGGGGGATTTTTTTTTTGCTTTGGCACTGTGACTGAGCTTGCCAGCTTGGCTTATTTTGCTGCTTTGCTGTCAGAAAGCCCAAAGCCAGCACGTGCACACCAGGACCCAGGAACACCCTGTTTCCCACTGGGGCTTCTCCCCTCTCATAACCCGGACCCAGGCTCCTGACAGGGCCAGTGAAAAATCCCAGGGAGCCATTTCCCTGCCATGTTTGGGAGCCAGGCTGCTGCTGCCTGGCCCTCACCTTGCCTCTGCTGCTGTTCTGGAGCTTTTTTCTGCACTGCAGCTGTTTTGCCCCTGCCTGCTGGCAGGCCCCACGGTCCAGCTGCATCTGCAGTTTCTTCTGCCTCTTTCTTGCTGTCCCAGGGGAGCCCTCCCTGTCGTTCCAGCCTTCTGCTTCTGAGATTTCCTGCTACAGCCAGAGGGGCACCAGGACTGGGTGTCCCTGTGAATTTGTAAAGGAAGCGCCTCCTCCATCCCGTCCCACGGCTGCGCCCGCCATCGTTAACATGGACAAAGATGGCGGGGCCGGAGCCACAGCGCCCCCTGCAGGCGCGGGGGAGTCATTGCAGCTGCCCCGCCCGGCCCACAGCCACCAGCGCCCCTGCCGGCCGTGACCGGAACTGCACCAAAGGGGAAAGTGCCTGAAAAGAGAAGGCTGAGATTGGGTTTTGGGGGTGGGTTAGGTTCCACAATTTAAATATCTAGCATTTAGTCAAATTTTTATTTTATTTAATAAGCAGGTTTGTTGGGGTTTTTTTTTCAATTTCACCCCCTGGTATCCATTTCTCTCTTTGGCAGAAGAAAAGGGAACTATTGAAACCCTTTCTCCTTAGAGGAAATGCTCACTCCAGGGCATTTTCTCCCAAAATTTGTCTTGAAGCGGAGACAGACGGAAGTGGCTTCAAGACCAAAACCTGAGTCACAGACAATTTTCCACTCTTTATGTCCAGAGTTGACCAAGAAATGTCCTGTGGTGGGATGCCCCTTTCCTACAGTCACTGCAATGACCAATGGCAATGACCAAGGGCCCGAGGCACCGCACTGCTGCTGTGCTCGCCTGCTCCCAGGGCTCACCACTTGCAAGCTTGGCCTCTTGGCACACCCTGAATCCTGACGTGATCCTCTTCTTCCCCCAAAAACACAACAATATCTTGGCTTCCTGCACCACCATTGCAGCTCCTTTACACAACTTCACTCACCACGGCATGCTTTTCCTCTTCATGCACCAGATGGACAGTGCCTCATTGGGATGCCCAGGGCGCCTGACCCGTGCTGCTCCTCTGGCACCACAAGCCCTGGCACCTTGGCCAGCGCATGCCCACCCCACACTGGGACCTGCAGCACAAGCTCAGTGGCCACTTTTCCCCAGGGATCCCCAGGCCCACAATGTGGCACGCACAGGGTCATGGCAGCCAGCTGGGAATCAGCTCCTGCCATCACCACAGCCTCCCACCTTGGACCCCCCTCCACCCAAACGGGCACAGTTCAGAGCCCTAATGCAAGTGACCTATTGCACAGCACACATACACAGAGAGAAAAGGTGGGGTGTGAGACAGGCTGAAGGTGATGTTAAAAACACCTGATATAAAAATATGAAAGCCCTGGGGGAGTTTTCATCAGAAATGGCCTTGATTTTTTACACCTTCAGCCAGTGCAGAGATGTCCCACCCAATACCTGATCTTAGACAGTGGGTTTAGAGCATTTCCTGACGCCTTGCTGTATTGCACCTCCTTTATCTCAAGGCAAAATATTTTATTATTAGTCTGAGTTCAGACCTCAGGAATATTCATTCAGTTTTCAGTCACTGTTACTGAGATTTGCAACTACTTAATCTAATTAAGCATTAGAACTTAATTTAAGCATTAGAACTATTTCTAACCTGTGTATGAGACAGTTCAAGCTGGATGAGTAAATCCAATTTTTTATCCTGGATTTAACCACCAAAATCCTTATCAGCACCACATACCTTTATTGTTCTTTCTCAACATTATTGTTCTTTCTCAAGGCATCTCTCATGTTATCCCACTCAGTTTCCCATTTTACTTAAAAATCTTCATGTCAGATCAAAACAATCTCTTCACTCCTACTCTAATTTCCAACCACTCTCTTATGGGTTTTCACTCTGTACAGGTACAGCTGGGACTTGGCTTCAGCTCTCATCATCTTGGCAAACTTTATGGCATGACACCAATTAGGGCAATATTGCAATGGCAAGAGGCAACAGCTTCTCATTTTCATTTACCCTCGCCTCCTTACGCTGTAGCAAAAATGGAAAAAAACATTTGATCATAGATCAAATTACCTCAGCCTGTTCAAATATTGGATCACCCTCATGGTGAAATGCTACCAAAAGAAAGTTTTCCACACATGTAATAGGAATTTCTCACGTTGCAGCTTGTGCCTGTTGCCTCTTGCCCCATCAAGGTACCTCACCAAGAAGATGTGAAAAGGAGAGAAAAAAGTAGCAAGGCCACTGAGGCCCAAACTGGTCCCTGGGTCTCAGAGACTTTGTAATGTGGGGAGGTGGTGGAGCCTCCATCCTTGGAGATGTTGAAAGGCCTCTGGAAGAGGTTGTGGCCAACCAGTTCCAGGTGAGCCTGACTGAGCAGAGGAGTTGGACCAGGTGATCTCTTGGGGTCATTTCCAACCTCAACTACTCTGTGTTTCTGTGATTCTGTGCAGGGCACGAGACATCTGCAACCACAATTTTCAGAATCTCCAAAGTCAGACAGAGCTGTGTCTGTACCCAATTCCTTCGTGCATTTACTTTTCAATTCCTCTGTTTCTTTGCAGGTGTGGTGATAGAAAGTGCATAAGAAGATGAGTGGTGTGACGTAGAGGGATAGAATCCTTTGGAGCTGCTGCAGTATTGATCACCAAGCAGAATGGAAGTCAGGAAGCAATACAAAAGTGTTTGGAAAAAGGATTATAGTGTGTTGTCCGTATCACTTCATTCCCTAATTCAGTTGTGGTTGAAGAAAGAATGGAGCTGGAAATTACATGTCCCCAGAAGAAATCAATGGAGCAATTATATGTTGCTTAGGACTTCTTCTGTCCAGGCTTCATTACATTTTTCTGGAGTTTGACCTCCCACCCTGCCTGCATTCCCTGGGCTTGCTGTGCTGGGAAGTGCTCGTGCAGCCACAAGACTCAGACAACTTTTAGGGCATTTCTACCTCCTGTGATTTGGTGGGTGATCCTCCTGTGCCATGGCAGATACATCGGCTGTGTGCTTTCAGCAAATGAAGGAAACAAGCAGCCAAAGTTCCACCCAAACCAGAGCAGCTGAATTAGCCAGCGAGTTCTACACCAAACCTCTGGTAAGAGTCCTGCAAAGTCTGGATTTTAGATGTTTGAGCAAATTTGTGTGTGTGAAGAATCTGGAATGTACAGCAGTTATTAATCTTGAGTCCCAATTTTGCCATATCTATACCCAGAATTTATAGTGCTAGTCATTTATATAGAAAAATCTTGATATCTTCAAATATTCCCTTGACATAAAACATGGAAGAAAGAAGTAAAGAAGGAGGAACAATGTTTAGGCTGAAAGGGCAGAAGAAATGTGAGCTGGTCCTTGCTGAACATTGTGCTGCTTTTCCCTGATCCTATGGGCAAGGACTCAACAAGTGCCTCATGGCAATGAAACTCTGAGAGCCCAAGTCAAGTGTCTGTGTCTGTACCACCATGGCAGGGTGAGAGGTACATTCAGATGTTCCATTCCTCCTCGGGTGGGTTTGCTGTCTGGGAGGTTTGCCAGCAGAGTTCTGGAAGGAAAACAGCCAGTGTGACCAGTGCTCCAAAGAGGGGACACAGGGAATGAGCATTCCCAGCTGCAGGCACTCCTGGCCTCCGGGTTCAGAACTGGAAACTCAATCCCACGGTGGCTTTTCCATCCCAGCAGAGCTCTGTGCCCTTCCTTGCGTGCCAGGAATTTGGAGGCTGCTGCTGTTCTTCCAGAAGGTGCTGATGAGGATGGACAGAATGGAGGAGGGACTCTGAGCTTCTCCAGGTGTTTGTGACAGAGTCAGTTCATGGGTGGGGTCACTGGGAACCATGGCCAGGCAGGAGCATGGCTGCAATGGAGCTTGAGACACAAACCTGCCTCTAACACAGCTCAGACAAGGACTCAAGGCCAAAGCTTGAGCTGAAATGGAGCTTCTGGGATGTAAATGGAGCTCCTGAAGCTAAAATGGATTTTCAGGCTATGTGGATGTGGCCCCAATGTAGCAGTACTGCTCTCTGCCTTGTTGTTAACCAGCCCTCAATCCTGCTGGATCAGAAATCACAGAGTTTCCAGTGAAAACATTTTGAGACCCAGCACAGCTCAAGCTTGTGCTTTAGCTGAATTTTCCCAATTAGTTCTCCTCTCATTTTCTGGGAAAACCAAGACCTGGAAACTGGTGAGAGCCAAGGTAACACAATATGTAAATCTCGGCACTTTGATTCAGTTACACGTCAGAGAGCCTTAAATATTTCACATTTTTGTAGCAAAAAACTCCTCTATATGGATTTCATAATATCTTTAATAAGAAGAAATAAAATAAGCCCTTTTATTTTGGCAGCATGACTTAGATATAAAGTCCAGTTTTAGTGAACTGACTCATACCCAGGACAATATTGTCAAAAAGTACCAGTTAAAACGGCTCTCAGGGGCAACGAGCAGACAGTGTTCAAGTGAAAAAACCTGCCTGAAGGGACAATCCCTTCAGCAGACAGTCTGCTTCAGTTGCACAAATTCTCCCTCTGAACATTGGGACACACTTTATTACTTTGTGGGGACCAAGTCCAGGTACGAGCTCCCCAGAGAGGCTGTGGAGTCTCTGTCCTTGGAGATATCCCAAAGCCACGTGGAGATGTGGGGTGACCTTGCCTGGTTGTAGGTGCCCAACAAGATGGTCATCAGTATCCCTCCTCAACAAAATGACAAATCACAGACAATTAGGAAAAAATACAGTCATTTTCCAGGAAAACTCAGAATCCACTGGAAGGGCTTTTTCAATTATACCATGAAGGAACATTTTTTTCCCCAAGCACAAAAAATTTCATTATTTTTCAATCTGATGCATAATGAAAATAAATTCAGAGCTGACCACCATAACAGATCTCTCCTCACCTTCCTTAGCTTTGTTAAGGAGACACAAATTAGGCAGCAGCCTGATTACAATGTGATTTGATCACTTCCTTTACATTATCCACCTCTGAAATGCAGGGTGAAGAGACTTTTTCATCATCACCAGAAAACTGCAGTATCTCAGAGGCTCAGGGTCAGGCTCTGCACTCTCAGGGCCTGTGGAGAAGAGGGCAGTGAATTTCCCTTCCTGGCAGCTGCCATCAGCAGAGCTAAAAGTGTTCAGAGCTGCTCCCTTAAGTGCATCGTAAGAAGGCACCTGCTGGTCCGGGAAGTGCAGGAAGATCCCAAAGTATTGCACCTTGCCACCCACACTCAGACAGGTCCAATAATCTGTGTAGGCCCAAGAGTTTCACCCATCTGCCAAGCCAAGGGCCCAGAAGCCATTCTCAGGGCACAGAGTCAATGGTCCTTTGTGAGACACAGATTGCCAGCCAACCCCCAAGGCCCAGAGGCTTCTTCTCACAGCAAGCACTCCCCAGAAGTGTTTTCCAGATCTGTATCCTTCCTTTGCCAACACAGAAATATGGGAATCAAATATCTTCTCATTGCTGGTCAAAAATCTGATGACACCAGTGTCAGTGTGGTGCAGGGTCCATTGTGACACTGTGTTGTGTACAGGTAAAGCCTTACAAAGTAAGGGCCTTGTTACCCTTGTGAAATCATAGCTTGGGCCTGTTTTTTTGGCTAAGTAGAAAAGGGCTATGGGAAAGTGGCTCAGCTGAATTAGAGGTAGAAAAATGTGGTTACTGGGCTGCAAAGAGAGAGAAAGGACAGTAACACACACGGACCTCTTTTGGGGGAAAAAAGCCAACTTTATTGTAAGGACATCTCGTATTTAAAGTGTGTTACGTGCAGCTAGGACAGGACAGTAGTTCATTGGACAAATGGGAAAAACATCCTTGGGACAGCACCTCAGGGTGTATCCCACGGGAAAGACACCAGCTGCTAATCTTTATGATGAATTCCACTCTGTTTTCTACCATGTTATCACCCTGGGAGACTCCTCCCTAACTGAAGCTGCAGTCAGCTTGTCAGCCTGGGAATGGAGCTGAGAGTCAGGAGAAATCCAGGCCTGGAAAGAATTTCCAAGCTGTAATTCCCTAGCTCTCTAAATGTGTGTGTCCACAGAAAACCAAGTTATATAACCATTATATGTTCACACTGTGGTTTATGGTGCTTGGTTGAGTTACATTTGTTGTGCTTAAATGGAATGCAACTGATAACGGCCTAACTGCTTTAAAAGGCCTGGGTTTTGCAATAAAGATCTCTCTCTTGCACCTGCCAGGCAGCTCTGTGTCACTCTGCTTCGTACAACTGCTGGGACCCTCTGGGAGAGCTCCCAAGGCCAGGGATTTTAACTGCTGGCAGTGGATCCTCTTCACAGCAGTGGCTCCTGTGACCCCACAGGTCCCCATTTAGTCCCCACAGTCAGACCAGGTTTCCTCCCGGCTCAACCCCAGTTCCACAAAGCCATTTATTCAGGCTGCAGTAACACAGGAACAGCTGGAGCTGCTGCACCTGAGCAGGACCCTGAACGAAGGACTCTGGGCTCATGTCATTTCTCTCAACCTTCTTCCATTTTTATTCACATTTCCCAGCCTTTTCCCCTCAAGTTTTCCACCATTTTTGCCCTCAGATTCCCTGCTCATCTGTCTCCTCACCTTTCCTGCTATTTTTGGCCTCATCTTTCCTTCATTTTTCCTCCTTTTGCACCCATTTTCCTCCCCACGTTTCCCCATTTTTCCCCCTGATGTTTCCTGTCCTTTTCCCCCCTCAAGTTTCCTGCTTTTTTCTCCCCTCACATTATCCCCCCATTTTCCTCCCTCACATTCCTTGCCATTTGTTTCTTCTCACGTTTCCTGCCATTTGTTCCCCCTCACACTTCCTGCCCTTCTGTCCCCTCACATTTGCCATCATTTATTCCCTGACATTTCCCACCTTTTCTTCCCTTCTATTTCACACCCTTCCTTTCTCTCATTTCCTGTTCTTTTCATTCAAATTTCCCATCATTTTTTGCTTTCCATTTCCCACCTTTTTTCTCCTCAGGCTTCCCATCCTTTTCCCCCCACTGTTTCCTGCCCTTTTGTCCCCTCACGTTCCCCTCCATTTTGTCCCCTCACGTTCCCCTCCATTTTGCCCCCTCACGTTTCCCGCCCTTCCCCCCCCCCCCGTTGTTTTCTGTGCTTTTTTCTCCTCATGTTTCCCCACCATTTTGTCCCCTCACGTTCCCCACCATTTTGTCCCCTCACATTTCCCTCCATTTTATCCCCTCACATTTCCCTCCATTTTGTCCCCTCACATTCCCCATCATTTTGTCCCCCTTTACATTCCCCACCATTTTGTCCCCTCACATTTCCCTCCATTTTGTCCCCTCATATTCCCCACCATTTTGTCCCCCTCACGTTCCCCATCATTTTGTTCCCTCACATTCCCCACCATTTTGTCCCCTCATGTTCCCCAATATTTTGTCCCCTCACATTCCCCATCATTTTGTCTCCCTTACATTCCCCACCATTTTGCTCCTCATGTTTCCCCACCATTTTTACCCTCACATTAACCACCCTTATCCCTCTCTGTTCTTTCCCACCCTTTTGTACTCTTACATTTGCTGCCACTTTTCTCCCTCACAGTCCCAACCATTTTGTCCCCTTCACGTTCACCACCATTTTGTCTCCACACAGTCCCCACCATTTTGTCCCCTTTACATTCCCACCATTTTGTCCCCTCATGTTTACCACCCTTTCCTCCTCACATTTTTTACCCACTGTTCTTCCCCAAGTGCCTCTGCTACCTTTAACATCAGTGCTTCCATATTGCTAGGAAATGGTGCACTATATTCATATATAGAGCTACCTGTGTGGTGCAGTCACTAATATTTCTGTAATCCATTATAAAGAGATTGTTTATTTTATTTCAAGAGCTAATATATCACTAATATATAGAATATATATTAATTATATATATAATTAATATACATGAGATAATATATATGACTGATATTATTTAAGCATATTATTATAAAAATTAGATATATTTAAAAGCTATAAAATTTATACATCACGTTTACAAGAATAAATGAGATATATATAAGTTAATTATATATATAAGGTAAGGCTGTAGAACTAAATTTGGTTCAGAAAGGTCTGTGGTTGGGCTTGGATCCAGCCACACTGACTCCTCTCCAAGGATTTTAGACAGCCAGGTCCGAGTGCCCAGGATCCTTCTCTCTGGCCTGCAGTTTCAAAACCTCTGTGACAGAAGCAGAGCCCACGTGAGCCCCCGTGTCTGCACACAAGGGGCCATGGCAAGGCCTGGGAAGATGAGCAGATGCATTGGGGGCACGTGGCTGTGTGCAGGGATGCAGCCCAGCACAGCCTCTCTTACCTTCCTGCTGACAGGTGAACTTGAAGTGGCTGCAGAGGCCATCCAGAGCCATAAAGCAGCCTAGTCTGTCTTGAATGACTTGAAAAGATGTCCCAGCAGCTTCCCCAGGCCTGGGATCTGGATCTCTCCTCAGGCAGCACCTCTGTCCTCATTGTGACCAGCCTGGGGGAGGCAGGCAGAAGAGCAGAAGGGCTGAGGATGGGCAGCTCAGGCTCTTAGCAGGAGCCAGGAGGGGACTGGCCACGACCCCGGGGTTATTCTGGACCACCTCACACCATGCTCAGGGGCTGTGGGGAATGGGTCCCACCTGGTCAGGGCGATGGTGGAGTCAGCAGTCATGGAAACGCTGGGCTGCACTTTGAGAAGGACCTTAGAAAGCCAGGGCATCCTTCCCACTCCTCATGGGTCAGCAGGTGTTGGAGTTTGTGTCCCTTCCTTATGTCAAGGTCCCTCTCTGCTCAGCGGCACCAGCAGCACAGCGTGCACAGGGAGGATCTTGATCTTCGCTGCTGTTTTAGAGACTTCAGGATCAAGCTGGTCTGAGCTGCCAGGCAACGGATGGAGGCATCCTTCTCTCTTGCTTGCAGTATTTCAAGTTCTGCAAGACAGAGAGAGCCCAGATAAGCCCCAGTGTGTGCAGAGACCCCCCCCGGCTCCCCTGAGTCCTGGCTCCCCACTCACCCAAGAGGATCTCAGCCAGGGTGTCCTCACTCTGCTCTCTCAGGTGCCGCGCAGCCAGCCCTGGGCACAGAGCTCCATCAGCCCCTGCTCCCCAGCGTGCTCCCAGCAGCGTGGCCCCCGGCCCTGCCTGACCCCCTCAGCAGTCTGGGGGTGGCACTGGGCAAGGTGGCCACCAAAGCCCCTCACCTATGTGAGCACAGTGGGCACAGGGAGGCCGAGGCCCTGCCCATGGCAGCCCCAGGGCTGGGGGGACGGGGCCAGGCTGCCCCAAGAGGGACCCTGGGGACTGGGACTCACCAATGAGCCTGAGGGCCGCCTCTCGCATGGGGGCCTGAGGGCTCAGCAGGTAGGGCTGGCTGTCCCACACCAACCGTTCAGCCCTGCTCCTGTCCTTGGCCAGCTGCAGACAGCACAGGGCTGTGGGCATTTCTAGGAGGCCCCCAGGTGGCCACAGCAGCCCCTCCTGCCAGCACCCCTGTGTCTCACAGCCCTTCCTCATGCTGGGGCCATGGAGGGGACATGAGCCTGGAGGAGGCTGCTCTTCTTGAGACAGGGGCAAGGGTGCAGCTCCAGGCTTTGGGCCCAGCTGCAGAGCTCACAGCCCCAGCACAGTGTGCTGGCCAGTCCTCGCCCAGCCTGGGGCTCATCCTCACCAAGCACTCGCCCATCCTCCATGTCTGCTCTGTCTGTGCCAGGTGCTCGAGCTCTTTCCACTTGAGGAGCTCTGCTATAGCCAGGACGGCTTCCTTGGAGGCCTGTGGGGCAGAAGCTGGGAGGTGGCACCAGGGGCTGTGGAAGGAGGCCTCGCGACAATGCCCAAGAGCCCCAGGGGGTGTCAGCCTCCCCTCTCTGGTTCAATGCCCAGCCTGGACATCAGTATCTTGGCCACACCAGGGGCCTGGTCACTCATGTGAAGGACAAGCCGGACCAGGGCCTTCCAGGAGTTCCTCCTCATGGCATTCTTGTCCCTCCACACTGTTTTGCCCAGCACGTCTCTGAAGAGGCAGATGGAGCGCTCCCGTACACACTCTTCCTTCTGGTAGGAAGGAGGAAAGCTGAGCTTTGCACACAGTGGCTCCCTGCCCACGGCCAGGAGGGGCTGAGCTGAGGTGGCTGAGCTGAGGTGGCTGAGCTGAGGTGGCTGATGCTGCAGGCTCCCAGCCCAGAGAGGGCAGAAGCAGCTCTGGGCTGCAAGGCCCGGAATCCATCCCAGGAGAGCCCAGGGGAGCGGGGCCTGTTCCCAGTGCTGCTCGCAGGGCTGGGCTGTAGGGCAGGGGTCATTGCCCAGGGTCTCTCTGCGGGGCTCAGGCTCCCACATCAGCCTTACCTCATCAAAGAAGTGCCAGAGCTTCTGCAACACCTTCACAGCCATGGGGCTGGCCTCACTCTTCTTTAGGTGCCCCAGAACGTTACGGCAGGTGTCCATGGCCATCACTGAAATGTCCCAAGACCGATGCCAAAGGCATTTCAGAAGCTCGGGCACGAGGTCCTTCATTTTTCTTGCCTGTGTTAAAGACAGTTTCCATTCTGTGAGAACTCCTGTGGCTGGTTGGTCCCTAGGCAGCCCCAGGCCACACCATGGCAGGCAGGGCATTTGGAGCAGTCACCCCAGCACCTGACTCCCAGCCCAGGCCGAGCCACCACCTTCCCTGAGACCTCAGAGTCCAGGTGCCACATGTCTGCCCCCCACAGCGGCCTGCTCACTGTCTCAGCTCTCTCCGACAGTGTCACCAGGGCCCTGAGCACCAGAGGGACCATTTCCCGTCTTGGAGACCTCAGAAGACTCAGGTTTTTGTACAATGGATCCACTTTGTTATCCAGCACATCACCATGGGCCAGCATCTGGAAGAAAGCAGAAAAGAGCATGGGCAGAGTTGGCAGGGTTCCCTTTGTACAACTGAGGGAAGGGCACGTGGGCCTTTCCAGATGACTCACAGACAAGAAAGCGAGGCAGGACTTCTGCTGCCGAGTGAAGACGTTCTTACGTAAGTCCTGCAGTTGGATTTGCAGCTCCTTCAGAACCTTCTCCAGAGTCTGGCGCACAGAGAATATGGCCTTCCACAGACAGACTTTGTCACTGCAAGGCACAGCGCTGTCAGCAGGGCTGCCCCGGCCACTGCAGCACAGCCTGGGCTGGCCCTGCTGCCCAGGGACCCTGCCCGGGCAGGTGGGCACGGCTGCCAGGGTGTTCCCCATGGGGCTGGGAGCAGCGAGCTGGCTCTGGGCTGCCTGGCCAGCTTTGGCTGCTGCGGGCCTGGGCTGGGAAGTGTGCTATGATGGAGGGCACTGCTCCCTTTGGTGATCCTGCAGTGTTCCTTGGCTCTGGCAGCCAGAGTGTCTCGGCTGTCTCTCCCCACAGGGATGAAGCCCTCCAGGCTCTCAGGGCCAGTACCTGATTCTTGGTGCAACGTCCAGAGCTGTTGCAACGACTCTCCCAGGCCACTTATTCGCCATCAGGGCAAGCAGTGAGTAAAAGCTGTGAGCTGCTGTTGCGTTTTTCTCATCGCAGTAGGCAAAGATGTGTCTCACAATCTTTGGCACCTGGAGGGAATACAGGTGAGGCTGGTGCTGCCACTGCAGTGCAGCCGTGTCTTGGGCTGCCCTGCCCATCCCTCTGTCAGGACCTAAAGGACGCAGTTAACTCATCTCAAAGCGCTGCCAAAGAAGGAAGTTCACATAAGATAAGCAACCACAGCAGGCACAGATGGCAAAAAGGGAGGTGTTAATTCCAGGCCTGAACGGAGGATTGGAATTAGCACAGTGGACAAAATGCCACTGTGCAGATTGTGGGAAAAGCTCAGACAGCAACTACAGCAGGATGCCACGCCTGGTGAGGCAGATCTGGGTTACCTGTCTGGACAAAAATTCCTACCCTGGCAAACTGTGGGAGTAGGAAGGAACTGCTTACAGAAGGCCAGCCCAAGTTGTGCCAAGAGCACAGATGCCTTGTGGGTACCCAGGACTCGGACAGATAGAAGTGGTACCTTGAGAACAGCTGGGGGAATCCCTGCCACCGTGAAGATCAGAAGGCCCAGTGCAATGTCACCATGTGCTGGTGACTGTCTGTGTTTGTAATCTGTGTTTGTGTGGTTGTCTCTCTTCTCCTTCCCCCCTCTCTCTACATCCCATTTATTCTTATATTTAATCTGCACTATTGACCTTGGCATATGGTCTTTTTCGTACCTTAACTTTGGTTTAGGTATCTTAAAATGACCAGATCCTAACATTATTTGGATGTCAGAAGTGGGATCCTAACACCCTCTCTGCTGCCTCAAGGTGGCTTCAGGAGCCTCACACAGCTGGCTTTGGGAGGGCAGGAGGCAGGAACCTGACAGGGCTCAAGGGCAGGGCAATCCAGCCCCAGGCCACTTACATCCATCAGCCACAGCTCAGGGGATTTCATGGCCACCTCCAGAAACTCCGTTGGAGCTTTCTTGTCCAAGAGGCTGGAGCGTCCCAAGATCTCGATGGCTGCAAGGACAACGCCTGTCCTCTCAGCAGGCCTGAGGTATCTCCCAAAGGCCTGTGGCAGGAAGGAAGGGATCAGAGGCCAGTGCCAGCCAGTGTCCCGAGGTGCTGCTTGGCTGGGCAGTGTCAGCAGCCCTGGCCAGAGGTGCTGGGCAGTGCTGGCAGCAGTGGCCACAGGGAAGCTGGCAGCAGTGCCCATAGTCCCTATGCAGGGGAGGATGAGGATGGCCCCGGGGCAGGGAGGAGGTCTGGGCTCTCGGGCATGGGGCGCAGGCCCTGCAGAGACCCAGGGCTCGCTGGTGGCCAGCAGGGCTGGGGAGCTGCTGCTGCTGCCTGGACACCACAGTGTTCCCTGCTCGGGGATAGCAGGAACCCTTTCCTTCACTTCTCTCCCCTCACATTTCCTGCCCTTTTCTCCCCTCACGTTTCCTGCCCTTTTCTCCCCTCATGTTTCCCGCCCTTTTCTCCCCTCATTTTCCCCACCATTTTGTGCCCTCACATCTCCCACCCTTTCCTCCTCGCATTTCCTGCCGCAATTTCTTGTGTGATAAATGTGATTCATGCTAATTAAGTTGTAACTATATTAACAAAATTGTATTTAGATCAATAGAAGACAATTGTTACAGAGTGAGAAGGGGGAGATGGGTGAGACAGGATAAAAGACATCTTACAGAGGTTGGGAGTCGAAGAAGGAGGTTAGAAGAAAGTCAGATAAGAATAGTAGAAGGACGGAGGTCTGATAAGCAGCATCTAGAAATACAGCTTCAACCTTGAAGCTGTCAAAAATGGAATGATTCCAAGCATGGGACTTAATTAAAGTAATGTTATGGAAAACATCTGCTCAGTCACACAGGGCGCCTGCGCTACGTGCAGGTCACACCTCGGTCACTGATGAAGATGATGAGCCTTCATCGGAAATAAGACCCTAAAAAGGATAAGAGACCCCCTAACCCATTAGTAGAGCATGCGCCGTGCAGTATAGTTATGTAAATTTTAGGAATAGAAACTAGGAGGAGTTTTCTAGAAACTTCTGTAGCCTACAGTCAATAAGTGGGATTGTTAGCCTGGATGCTTTGATACGTGAGGAATGGCGAACCACTCCCCGTATCCCCGGTCGGAGGGGGGCCCCTCCCCGGTCGGTTTTGCTCATGCTTTATACGAACCTCAATTATACTAAATTACTTACTGCCAAATTTTGTATATTCTTAAATATATGCACTTTGATTGTTTCATCCCCAATACTTTAATTGTCATCTCCAATACCTTGATTGTATTCATTTTGTTACTATTAAAAACTTACTATTAAATTTAATCTTGTTGCTTGATATATTGGAAAAAATAGAACATCGTTCATAACAATTTGGTGCCGAAACCCGGGAACTCCAGTCCAAGTGAAGAGTGGCTAGTTTTGGGAAGGAGCTCCCCACCAATTGTTAAGGTGGTCCCAAAGCTAGACCAGGCTCTCTTGGAGAAGGAGTTCCAAATTAAAATAAAGCATAAGCAAAAGAAGCTCGCTACAAGGAGGTGTGCCAGAAGAAGGCTCCTGTGGGAATGCTGGCAGAAAGGGAAAGGTGCCCGTAAAACGTCTTGTGCACAAGAGCCCTGTGCGAAAACAGGGCTGTGTGAGTACCACGGGGTTGGGTAAAGGGGGCGGCTGTGTGCTTGTGTGTGAGTGAGAAATGTCTGAAAGGGGAGAGCGAGTGAATACCCCAGGAGGGACTGGGAGGGAAAGTCCCAGCCCGAGAACTCAGGGAAAAGTCTTTGAGAAGGGAGCTGATGCTCGGAAAAGTGATTTAAGAAGGGAGTGAATGAGTCAGGTTCAACTATCTGTTGGGAGGATAATAGATGGAAGATTCAGTACGTGATTAAGAAAGGATTGTGGAGAATGGCCAGAAAGAGAGGTTGGGGAGAGAATAAAAGGAAAAGAAGGAATTAGGTAGGAAACAAGTGTTTGGCAAAAGAAGTGAGATTGGTATATTAAGCGAAGGAGTTGAACCGCAGAACGAATGAGAGAGAGCAAGGGAAATGTTGCTGCCAGAGATGGGTCAGAGGAAAAGTAAAATCTCTGACCCAGGGGTTGTGAAGTGTGAGAAAAATTCACAAGAACCCAGTGTGCCTGGGAACCGAGAGGGGGTTCCCAGAAGGGGAGCGAGATTCCTCAGGACAGCCCCCTGGGGATAGTGTTACAATACTAAAGTACAAGGGAATCCCAAAGAGAAAAAGTAAGCAGAAAATGATACAGTACTGTATGTTTGAGTGGACAAAAGAAAAGATTTGTGCAAATAATTTATACTGGCCAGAGTTTGGAGCATTTGAGGATTGGATTTGTCAGGCTTTAAATCTATATGTGAATTTAAAAGAACCTTTTAACCAGGCGGAAAGTGAATATGCTGCTTTGTGGCTTCCAAAGAGTGGGGGGGTCAATTTATAGTTCAAAGGCAGGAAAAAGAAGGTTATTCGTTATACCCTTTGCAAACTAAAGGACAGGCAGCAAGAAGGGACCAGATAAAGCCATGGGACTCATTAGATCACCTCCCACCCCCATACAGACAGCCTGTCCAGCCTGTCCAGCCCCTGGTCCCTGATGCACCCCCTATTCAGGACGAGCCAGTAGCACACAGAACTAGAGGCAGAAGGGAACAGGAGGAAGAAAGTGACAAAGAGGACGAGGAAGCAGGAAGGGAGGATAGATTATACCCTCTTAGAGAGGTTCCAATGGCAAATCTGGCCCCAGGACAGGGACCTATTGGTTACGTGAGTGTTCCCCTGAGCACTGGGGATGTTAGGAAATTTAAGAAAGAGATGGGCAGGATGCTAGAAGATCATATTGGGGTAGCAGAGAGACTAGATCAGTTTTTGGGGCTGAATATTTACACCTGGGTGGAATTGCAGTCTATTTTAGGAATCTTGTTTACAGTGGAAGAGAGAGCAATGATTAGACAGTCAGGAATATGGGCTTGGAATAGAGATCATCAGGGGCCAGGCCAGGGAGATCAGAAATGGCCTATAGTAGATCCAAATTGGAGTAATCAGGAGGCAGAACATAGGCAAAATATGAGGGATTTCAGGTGGATGATTATCCAAGGAATTCAGGGAGCAGTGCCCGGGGGACAAAATATAGGAAAAGCTCTGAGTGAACACCATGGGAAGGACGAGTCCCCAGCAGAATGGCTGGACAGACTGAGAAAGGATTTGCAATTGTACTTAGGCATAGACCCTGATACACCATCAGGGCAGGTCCTTTTAGAAACACAATTCACATCTAAGTCCTGGGGGGACATCAGGAAAAAGCTGGAGAAATTGGAAGATTGGCAGGACAGGGGCTTCAGGAGTTGTTAAGGGAAACACAAAAAGTGTATGTTAGACGAGATGAAAAAAAACCAAAAAACAAAAGCCAGGATCCTAATGGCAGTAGTTAAAGAAACACAAGCAGCCACAAACACAAAGAACCTGGTAGGAAAGGATAAAAAGAAAAGATCAGGACCTCCTCCAGAGGACACTAGACCTATGTGCTTTTCTTGTCACAAAAGAGGACATTTACAGAATTCTTATTCTGTGTTCAAGAGTACAGGTCCTATCTGTTGCTATTGTCACCAAAAAGGACATGTGCTGAAAGTCTGCAAAAAGAGGCAGCAGGATCAAAAGATGTTTAGAGAGAGGATTAGGGGGGTCAGGGGCTCATTTATTTAATGAGCACCAAAACATCAAAAGAATCCTTGATAACATTAAAAGTAGGTCCTCAAAGTGAAGAAATCACATTTTTAGTAGATACAGGGGCTTCTAGGTGCACAGTGAGAAAACTGCCTCCAGGCTGTAGTGTTAGCTCCAAGCATGTCCCAGTAGTAGGGGTTAAAGGGGAGGTTTTTCAGGTTCCTGTAATTAAAGATGTACAAATAGAATCTGATATGAGATTCGGGTTGAATGATTTATTACTAATACTCGAGGCAGATGACAACTTATTAGGAAGGGATTGAATAATAGCCCTGGGAATTCAAATAAAGCCCTGTGAAGGACAACTTAAAATTTATTCTTTAACTGAAAAAGATGATCAGGAGATTAGTGACACAGTGTGGTATTCCAGAGAAGTGGGAAAGTTAAACATTCAGCCCCTAAGCATTGAAATACAGAATCCAGAAATCCCCATTCGAGTAAAACAATATCCAATATCACTAGAGAGTCGGAGGGGATTGAAAGCAATAATTGAGAATTAGAGGCACCAGGGGAGATCAGAACCTTGCATGTCAGCACATAACAGCCCCATTGTGCTGGTAAAGAAGCCTGATGGCAGTTACCGACCAGTTCAGGATCTCAGGGCAGTCAGTCAAAGCACCATTACTCGTTTTCCAGTGGTGGCCAATCCATGTACTTTACTAAGCCAACTGGCCCCTCGTTATACTTGGTATAGTGCAGTGGATTTAAAAGATGCCTTTTGGACTTGCCCTCTGGATGAGAGTAGCCAGGACTATTTTGCCTTTGAGTGGGAGGACCCAGACACAGGCAGAAGAGAACAGCTTAGGTGGATGGTAATACCCCAAGGTTTCACTGAGTCACCAGATCTTTTTGGGGAGCATTAGAAGATCTCTTGAAGTCCTTTGAGTTACCTAGAGGGATTAAGTTGTTACAGTATGTAGATGATTTGTTATTAGCAGGAGAAACTGAAGAAGACACTAGGAAGGGGACTATACAGCTTTTAAATTTTTTAGGAGAAAATGGGTTAAAAATATCCAGGTCAAAGTTACAATTCATGGAGTCAGAAGTCCGTTATTTAGATCATTGGATCAGTAGAGGAAGAAAAAATTAGACCCTGAAAGGGTTTCAGGAATATTAAATATGGGACCCCCAAAGACTAAAAGAGAAGACAGTTTTTGGGTCTTCTGGTTATTGCAGACAGCAGATAGAGGGATTTAGTGGGAAAGTAAAATTCTTATATGAAAAACTGACTATAAATCTCTTAAAATGGACTGAAAAGGATGAGGAAAATTTTGAGCAAGTTAAAGAGGCCCTGCTGCAAGCTCCTGTCTTAAGCCTTCCTGATTTAGATAGGCCATTTCAATTATTTGTTAATACAACCTATCAAAGAGCTCATGGAGCAGTGACTCAGGATTGGGCAGGAAGCAGAAAGCCAGTGGGATATTATTCTAAGTTGCTCAATCCAGTTCCAAGGGCTGGCCAACATGTTTACAAGCTCTTGTAGCAACGGCATTGTTAGTAGAAGAGGTTCGAAAAATAACTTTTGTGGCACCACTGGAAGTATACACCCCCTATAACATTAGAGGAATTCTTGCTCAAAAGGCTGAAAAATGGTTAACAGAAAGTGGAATATTAAAATATGAGGCTAACTTGATAACGTCTCCAGAATTAGAGTTGAGAGTGGCAAACGTACAAAGCCCAGTCCAGTTTCTGTATGGGGACCCAGGGGAAAAATAATACATGATTGCATGGAAGTCATAGAGATAGAAACAAAAATACATCCAAATTTAAGAGAACACGAACAGCAAACAGGAGAAAAATTATTGATTGATCATCACGAGTGGTAAATGGGAAAAGAAAATCTGGGAATGCTATAATTAGTGGAGAAAAATTAGAAGTAAAAGAATCTGCTTCCCTTAGCTCGTCCTAGTCAGCACACGCCTGTGAACTTTATACATTACTCCGTGCATTGTTGTTATTAAAGGATCAAGAGGGACCCATATATACAGATTCGAAGCGTGCTTTTGGGATTGTGCATACCTTTGGAAAGATCTGGAAAGAAACACCCAAAGAAAAGTATTAATACATTAAGGATTAGTAAGTGAAATACTTGAGGCTTTAAAATGTCCGAAAGAGATAGCAGTTGCACATGTAAAAGGACACCAGAGGGGGAAAGACATTAAAATAAGAGGAAACAATTTGGCTGATGACGAAGCAAAAAAGGCTGCCTTAAGGGAAAACAACAGTGTAATTATGACTTTTAAGGAGACAGAAACACAAACACCATACTTTTCTTTAACAGAGGTAGAAGCTACAAAGGAGCTAGGGCCATCCCTGAAGGCAGGAGAATGGATTCTACCTGATGGTGGAAAAGTAGTCCCAAAACCCATAGCCCAACAGATCCTGGACAACTTATATTGAAGAACTCACTGGGGCACAAGGGCACTTTGTGATCAATTATTAAAATTTTATAGGTGTATGGGAATATTTGAAATTGGGAAACAAATCACACAAGGATGTCTCACATGTCAGAAGATGAACAAAAAGATGTTGAGGAATTCTCCCTCTGGAGGCCATGGGACAGCCTATCGGCCATTCAAAAAGATCCAAGTTGATTTCACTGAATGACCTAAAATAGGCAGGTGGAAATATTTGCTGGTTATAGTAGATCAGTTGACTCAGTGGGTAGAAGAATTTCCTGCAGCTCGGGCCACAGCTCAAATGGTAACCAAAATTTTGTTGGAGCATATTATTCCACGATTTGGATTAGTACAAGTTATTGATTCAGATCTGGGCACTCATTTTACCTCGAGAATAATTAACAGTTTAAGCCAAGCACTAGGAATTACCTGGGAATATCATACCCCATGGCATCCTGAAAGCTCAGGATGAGTTGAAAGGATGAACCAAATTATTAAACAACAACTAACTAAATTAATGATAGAAACCAAATTACCATGGAGCAGATGCCTTCCCTTAGCCCTGTTAAATATAAGAACCAAGCCCCACTCCAAAACTGGGATCTCACCATATGAGATGTTATATGGATTCCCTTACCCCCAAGACATGACAATGGATCCCTCACTAGTCGGGGACAAAACCATCCAGGGGTATCTTACAACCATCACAAACAATTTGAGGGAATTAAGAGAGAAAGGCATTTTAGCTCAAACAACTCCTCTCGATTTTCCAATACATTCTATCCGACCAGGACAGTATGTGTTGATAAAATACTGGAGAGGAGAAAGTTTAGAACCTCGATGGCAGGGAACATTTCTGGTTCTTTTAACCACAGAAGCAGCAGTCCAAACGGCAGAAAAAGGCTGGATTCATGCTTCACTAGTAAAAAAAATGATACAAAGTAAAGACTGGAAAGTTATTTCAGCACCAGGAGACCTAAAAATCAAACTACAAAGGAAATTTATAAGTTGATTAAATTTCCATCCAGATTCAAAAACATAGAGAAATTGAAATAAATTCATGATTAGGTGGAAAGGAGTACTTGGTGCCAAAAGCTACAGTCTATAAGAAGTTGACATAAAATCATTGTATCTTGGGACAAAAGGGGGATATATAACAGGAAAGATATTATTGTATGGTTTTACTGCTTGAAATATCAATTGAAGTTGTTTTGAGAAGTACATGGTTGTCATTTAGACATCCTGCATTGGCTGCCAACTGCAACCTCATTGCATTCAGAGGCTGAACAGCGCCCATGGGAAAGAATCAGACGCCTCCCTGATCAGTGGGAAAAGCCCAGATGGATTGAAAAGTTTCTCAGGAGCTTCTGATGGTCAACATTAACTGATTCATTTGAGGAGCTGCAACTCCAGAAAAAGAGACTTGTAACACCCATTATTGAGGAGGCCCTACAACAATTAACACATTGGGAATGTAATAATCATGGCTTAGAACGCTGCCCTTGGATTTGTATTGTTTGTACCTGGTGTTTTAATTAATGGTGGAGGGTAAATAGGGCAAAAGAAAAAGAGAGACAATTGATTTGTTGAAGTTGTTTAGATTGTGTATATGGACAGCTAACAACAGAAAGATTTTCAATTACCTTTATGCTTAACCATTGAGACAAGAAAATGGGACCTTTTTTGCAGCAATTCAACTAATAGAGAACCAAGACCAACTACTCCTCGCCATATTAGCTTTTGTACAGACTAAAGAACAAACAATCCATAATATTATAGACCAGTGTATTATAAATGACAATTGCTGTGGAGAAGAAATCTATGTGCCACGTCATAGATTTGTTTCAGCAGCTGATTGGCATCGTGAGTGTATCTATTGATGGTGACAAATATTTAACTACCATCCCTGAATTCAAAGCAGAAAAAGACCAGTAAAACAAACTGAAGCAGTGTGAAAACAAATTTTGTTATAGTTGGCATATCTCCGGAGCTTTAGTGGATTAGGAAAAATAGCTGATCAATCTAGGGAAAGAGATAGGGCAGTGCTGCAGAACTACAAATAATTGATGCCATCTTTGGAAGAAAAAAAGCTAAAATGGCTTTATATGAGCTTTATGAGGCCAAGGATGCCAAAAAGAGACAAATCCCAGGATAAAAGCTTTGCTACCAAGAATATGGACATCTCTGCCCTTGGTTGCAATCCAAGGGGCCTTGAGACGGGTAGAAAGTTAAATTTCCTGAGGATTCTTTTCATTGTGCTTACAATAATACCCCTGGCAACTGGCCAAAGCCATAAGACTGCATGGATCAGAAGAGAACAGGCCATGCAGGAACAAATTCCAAGACAACAAGCAGCACAAGAGCCAGCAGTAAAGAAACAAACCATTCCTGATCCCTGTGACAAATGCAGTCATTCCATGTGGGTCAAGGATAAGATGGAATCAGTTTTTGTGGCACAGTCACATGTTAGTGCTGCTGGTTACGATTGTAGCAGTTTCTTAGAATTTTGTGTGAAAATTCCAAAATTGTATTGGGTGAGAAGGAATTTGGGATTCAGTGGGAGAGCTCCTTATCCTAACAATGATCAACTTTGTCCTAGATATGAAAATTTCTTGTGTTTTAAAAAGGATGAAAAGGAAAAGGGCCAAAGAGAAAATTAATAGGAAAACAAAAAAGAAACAATGAAGGATAAGAAAAAGATCAGAGGGAAAGAGTTAGAGGAGCTGGATGAGCTGTATAAACAATTAAAACAGCACATTAGCGACTGGGATTTGCCAACTTCAAATAAAAATCTGTTTGCAGATCAGACGGAAGAAATTGCCACAGAATTGGGATTATCTAAATGTTTTGTTTGTGGAGGACTCAGAATGGCTGAAAGATGGCCATGGAGAGGTGAGGGTTTAGCTCCAGAACAATTTTTAAAATGGAATCATACACAAATTTCTAAGACATTAAAACAGCCTGAGGGTTGGGTCCTGAGTCATCCAGTAATTGGAACATTTTGTATAACTCAGGAAGGGAGAAAATACACTGAAGTGGTAGGATATACTCCTTGCCTATCTACTTTAGTAGTAAATTCAGACAATAACACAAAGACCTGGCGACCCAAGAGTCCTACTGGATATTGGGGAATAGCGAAAGAAATGGATTGTGAGTGGAATCATCAAACTGATTTGTGCTGGCATAGCAGTCCTGGAGCTAATCCCTACCAATCTATAAAAGACTTAAAATCTTATTGGGAACAACCAGAAAGCACAGAAAACAGATGGAAAGCCCCTGATGGAATATACTGGATTTGTGGGCAACGAGCATACAGTGAACTACCCTGAAAGTGGGAAGGAACTTGTACCTTAGGAGTTCTATGGCCCTCCTTCTTTGTCATACCAAGGTCTAAGGGCAATATACTAGGAACACCACTTTATGAAACCTTAGAAAGAGAAAAAAGAGAATTAAATCTCGACTTTCCAATGGCGGGAGGAAACCAAAAAATGGAAAGATGAAGAATGGCCTGCAGAAAGAATTATAGCACACTATGAACCTGCAACTTGGGCTCAGGATGGGTCTTGGGGATATAGAACTCCAATTTACCTACTAAATTGGTTGATAAGGCTCCAGGCAGTAGTGGAAGTCATCTCAAACCACACAGCAGACACTTTAAAGTTGTTGGCCAAACAGCATTCACAAATGTGAGCATTTGTATATCAAAAGAGAATTGCCCTAGATTATCTGCTGGCAGAAGAAGGAGGAGTTTGTGGGAGGTTTAATGAATCTGAGTGCTGTGTGGAAATAGATGATCATGGGGAAGCCATCACAAAACTTGCTGATGAAATTAAAAGAGGGGCACATGTACCAGTTCAAAAACGGAATTCTATCCTGAAAGCTGATTGGGGGGATAAACTTTTTGGGGGCTGTGTGGGGGAAAAAATTGGGATTCATGCTATTATGTTTTGGTTTAGGACTATTGTTTCTGCCTTTCATGATACCCCATCTAATTAGAGTAATCCACTCAATAATTCCAGGAATGCTACTTACAGCCATGCCCATGGATCCAGAATCAACAGCAAAAAGGAAAGTAAATTTCTCGATGGTACTAAAAGCACGATCCACTCACACTCGAGAGAGAATGAGAAAATGGTGATTGAATGCAAAGAGAATACCCTGGCATTGTTGGAGTCAGTAAGTCAGGAGTCTCTGAATCCTTCAGGGAGAGATCAGAATGCAGGGATTGAGTTGAAACCTTTAGATGGATTGAAGTATATTAGGCCTCTCACCTATAAGGCAGAAGTGAAAATTTAAGTTGTAACATAAGAGAGAGAGAAAATAAGTAAGTAAATGGAATAAATTCTAAGTGCTTTTAGTAAGCAAAAGGACTTAGATGCCTGAAAAGTAGTACATGTTCTAGTGAAGGTTGAAAAACATGCTAGTGTTTCCTTAGAGGCTCCAAGAACCTAGCTTCAGACATAATAGAGTTAGAGTTAAGAATATTGCTTACATTTTTCAGTTAGAACAAGATAGGCCATGAACGTAGTCTATACGCAGCCTGGCATGCTAAGAAACCAGAATTCTAATAGGTTAAGGAATAGTGGTCCGAGTTTGTGTCTTAGCTAGTTGGAAAGTTTCTATAAAAGAACATGCATCAGGGAGAGCTGGGGCTCTATGCCATGGCTTTATGCCATGTGCATTTTGCCATTGCATTTTGCCACTGCAGCTTTGCCATTGCTTTATGCCATTGCTTTGCCTTGCCTTGTATTTGCTTTTGAGACTGATGTGCTTCTGCAATAAATAACTTTACAGCAACTATTAACAGCTTTGCTTTTACATAAAAGAAGAATAGGCCCGACAGTGTGGGTGCACAGGAGGCACCCGGAGGTCCTTCTGAAACCTCACATGGCATGAGAAATGTTAATAAAATGTGAGAAGGAGTGTGAAAATCTGAATGTAGCATGAGAAATATTAGAAAAATTGGAGGCTAGTATGAAGGAACATAGAGAATACCAAGCAACAACTTTTTAGAGCACAAATCAATATGATCAAAAAGAGAAATGAGGGAATTGTGATAAATGTGATTCGTGCTAATTAAATTGTAACTATAGTAGCAAAATTGTATTTAGATCAATAGAAGACAATTGTTACAGAGTGAGGGGGGAGATGGGTGAGACAGGACAAAGGACATCTTCCAGATGTTGGGAGTCGAAGAAGGAGGTTGGAAGGGAATAGTAGAAGGACGTAGGTCTGATAAGCAGCATGTAGAAATAAAAGTTTCAGCCTTGAAAGGAGTCAAATTGGGATGATTCCAGGCATGGGACTTAATTTTATTGTGGGAACTTATGCTTAGTTATATAAAACAAGCTTAGGGCGCTTGTGCTACCTGCAAGGTTACACAGCAGACACTGATGAAGATGATGAGCCTTCATCGGAAATAAGACCCTCAAAAGGCTGAGAGACCCCTAACCATTAGTAGAGCATGCACAAAGAACATAGTGATGTAGATTTTAGGAATAGAAACTAGGAGGAGTTTCCTAGAAACTTCTGTAGCCTACAGTATATAAGTGGGATTGTTAGCCTGGATGCTTTGGTACGAGAGGAAATGTGAGCCACCCCCGCTCTGTTTTGCTTATGCTTTATAGGAACCTCAATTATACTAAATTACTTACTCTTAAATTTTACATATCCTGAAATATATGTGTTCTGTACTTTGTATTCATCTCATATACTTTGATTGTATAAATTTATAAAAATTACTATCAAAAATCTGCTGCTAAATTTAATCTTGTTGTTTGATAAATTGGATAAATAGAATAACATTCATAACCCTTCCTTCCTTCCTTCCTTCCTTCCTTCCTTCCTTCCTTCCTTCCTTCCTTCCTTCCTTCCTTCCTTCCTTCCTTCCTTCCTTCCTTCCTTCCTTCCTTCCTTCCTTCCTTCCTTCCTTCCTTCCTTCCTTCCTTCCTTCCTTCCTTCCTTCCTTCCTTCCTTCCTTCCTCCCTTCCTTCCTCCCTTCCTTCCTCCCTCCCTTCCTCCCTCCCTCCTACCAAATGATCCTCCATCACTGACCAGGATCACAAAAAATGCTCCCAGCTGCAAGGCTGGCACAGCTCCAGGAGCCTTTGGACACCTCTCCCAGGGATGCACAGCCTCACCTTGCTGGGCTGTCTGTGCAGGGCCGGGCCCTGGACTCCATGATCCCACCGGGTCCCTCCCAGCTCAGCCCCTCCCGCAATTCTCACCCTTTGGCTCAGCCTTTGTGTCCTTGAGAGGAGCTGGCAGAGCTGTTGGGGCCGGGCCAGGAGCAGGGCACCCCAACATTCCCCTCTCTGGGACACGGCAGCTGTGGCAGCCCCAGCGTTCCCCTGTCTGTGACACCACAGCCCTGGCAGCCCCAACCTTCCATCCCTGGAGACGCTCCATGGCAGCTTCCAGTCAACGCAAGGCACCGGCCACGGAGCACCCCCAGCCTGGCCTGATGGGGATTCCTCTGCACACAGCTCGGGCAAGGCCCCCCTGGACACCTTCACTGTGCCACACACAAGTGTCACACACAGCTACAGAGCTCTGCCCACAGCTGCCACGAGGAGATGATTAAAAAAATAAAACAAAATTTAAAATTATAAACCGTAATAATCAAACCCATCCAAGAAAACAAACAAATCCAACAAGAACAACAACAACAGAAACAAAACCAAAACCACTAGAAACAAAACCAAAACCACTAGAGAAGGAGAACATCTGTCCCCAATAGATCCGTTCCATCCTTCACTCCGTACACCTGCACGCACACAGGTGCTGAGACTGCAAAAAAGAGAATGCCTTGAGTACATTTGCAGGAAAAGCAGTTTTAGGACAGCCTCTCAGTTCTGACTGTTCTCAGCAGATTGAAAACGGCCCCTTTGGCACCTGCAGATCCCTTGCAAATGGCAAGTGCCACACCCTCAGCCCATGGGGGAGAAAAGGGCTCTGAATTGCCCGCCCTGGCATGTAAACCCTGTTCCCAGGCTGCTGCACACACAGGATTCTTCTGGATGAATCCAGAAAGCTGAGGGTCTGCTCTGGCTCCTCCATATCCTAAAGCTGCCTGACAGAAGAAATTTAGGGTGGGCTCCAGCAGCACAATCCCTGCTGGCCCAGGGCACAGTGCCAGGAAGGTCTCTGCGTGCCCAGCCTTTGCTCCAGCCAAAAAAAGCTCCCGGCACAGGCTCACCTTTCCTGCTCAGCCAGAACCCCCGAGGGCCCCAGCAGCAGGAAACTGACGGCTCTGGGCGGCACCGACGCTGGCAAACGCCAGACCTGGGCACTGCCAGCGTCAACAATCTGCTGGATCTGCAGTCCTGGCACCCACAAATCACCAGATCTGGGCAGTGCTGGTGCCAGAACCGGGGAATTGCCGAGTTTTGGCTTTCTGTGCATGCAAATTGCTGGACTTGGGATGTGCCAGGGTTGGGATGGATAATGATTGGGCAGGAAAGTCTCACAGATGTGTATGTATGTGACAAATGTGATTCGTGCTAAGTAAATTGTAACTATACTAGCAAAATTGTATTCATATCAATAGAAAATAATTGTTACAAAGCCAAAAAAAAGAAATGTGAGACAAATATGAGACAAATCTCCAGATGTTGAAACGGAATAGTAGAAGGGCGTAGTCTGACAAGCAGCATCTAGAAATAGAAAGTTTTGACCTTGAAATAGGCCAAAATGGGATGATTCCAGGCATGGGACACAATTAAAGTCTTGCTATGGAAAACATCTGCTCAGTCACACAGTGCACCTGTGCTACCTGCAGGTCACACCTCGGTCACTGATGAAGATGATGAGCCTTCATCGGAAATAAGACCCTCAAAAGGATGAGAGACCTCCTAACCCATTAGTAGAGCATGTGCCATACACATAGTGATGTAGATTTTAGGAATAGAAACTTGGAGGAATTTTCTAGAAACTTCTGTATTAATATGTATTAACATATAGTAGATAAGTGGGATTTTTGGCCTTGATTGTTCAGTACGTGAGGAAGGGCGAGCCCCTCCCCGTACCCCCAGTTGGTTTTGCTTATGCTTTATAAGAACCTCAATTTTACTAAATTAATAACTGCCAAATTTTGAATATATTCAAATACACATATCCAATATATTTTGATTGTATTCATTTATATACAATTGCTACTATTAAAAAAATTGCCGGAAAATTTAATCTTGTTGTCTGATAAATTGTACAAATAGAACGACATTCCTGACAGATAGAAGCATTTCCAGAGTGATCTTGATGCTGAATGTCTCCTTAGGAGCTCTGGGCACAGAGAAGAATGAGCCCCTTGCTGGCTGGCCCTGTTTGGACAACCTGCTCCTCACCCCCATCATAACTGTGCCATGATATCACCCACCTTTGACTGACAGCCTGAAATAGAAAAAAAACACATAAATTTCTCTTTAAATTAAAACTGTTCTAAAATATTAAAATATAATTATATTTTTCTTATTTATAAAATTACTATTCTATATTTTTATAACCAAATTTTTATATTTATAATAAAACTCCATTATTAGCAACCAAAAAAATCATTGGCCAATGGTTCTAAATAACACAATTTCCTTCATTAATTAAATAAGCTTTATTGATTATTTATTTCTCCCTTTTTGATAATTTGTAATATTTGTTAATTTGTAATAATTGTAGTCATTTTGTCACCTTTATTATCATCTTTTTCTCCAAAAGGATCTAGGGGGACACTTCGGGTCCAGGGAGACATTCCTGGAGCACATTCGTGGCAATTTTGAGTCTGGGGAAAGAATTTAGAAGGAAGTTGAGGACGGGAGGACACTTGGGAACATCGAGTGGGCACTAACAGAGAACTTAGAGATCCTGAGGGAAAGTCTGGGCTTGTTACCTGGGGATGTTACCTGGCTGTTTCAGGGAGGCCTTGGCGGTCAGGGAGGGGAATCTGGGGCCATTCGGGGTCCGGACGGGCACTCGGGGGCTCTAAGGGGGCTCTCTGGGGCGCGGGGTATTATGGGAGTTGTAGGCGCAACTATATTAAGGTTCAATGGAGCCGTGGAGCATCACGGGAGTTGTAGGCGCAGGTGCAGTGTGTCTTTGAGGGGCGCGGGGCACGATGGGAGTTGAAGGCATGGTTAGAATGGCGTTTTACCGGGACAGCGGAGCATCATGGGAGCTGTAGTCCCGGAAGTGGGTCTTATGGCTAGTTTGGGGCTCTGGGAAGGCACTTGAGAAACACGTTTGCCTCTGAGTGGCAGCTTCAGCTCCTCAGGGGGGAATGTATACGAGTCAGGAGGATTGAGGGGAGCCTGGGGAGCTCTAACCTGACTCTTTAGGGCACCGGGCAGGGCAGGAGTTTTCGGCGTGGGACTGGGTTATGAGGTGCTTTGAGCTCGCTGGGGAGGGCAGGAGATGAATTCCCAGAAATAGCTGTAAGGGGCATCTATGGGGTTGGGAGCATTAAGGGGATCTGGGGACGTCTTTGGGTAGTCAAGAATGGGCCCTGAGGGGGCAATTGCGGATCCTGGAGGGTCCGGGGGCACGTATGGGGCAGATGGGGAGCGGATACCGGGAGGGTTCTCTGGAGCGTGGGGCATGATGGGCGTTGTAGTCTTAGCTCCAATAGGGATCTATGGGGCCGCAGGGCATGATGGGAGTTAGAGGCAGAAAGGAAAGATGGCGCCGACTGCAGGCACCGCCCCCGAAGCTCCGATCCCCGGAGCTGAACCTCCTTGGTGGGACCTTGGGCTGGCACACACCTGAGGAGTGTGTCTGTTTTCAGTGGGGGAAATTAGGAGTTTTAGATTGCTTCAAAACTGAAAGAAAAAAAGGAAAAAACCCTCTTTGCCTGAGTGCAGCCAGTTCTCCAAGCAAAGCAGGTCCCAGGTGAGTGAGGACAGACAGGATGGGGATGGGGAATGTGGAGCAAGGTTGTCCACACTGGGTCAGACCTCAAGGCACAGCTTCTGTGAGCAGGTCAGACCTCCTGAGGAGAGACTCTGGATCAATATCATTCACAAAATGCTGCAATCACATCTGCTCTAAAGAGAACAGTGATAAAATACATCCTTTAAAATACAAATGTGTATTTCTAAGAATCTCTTTAAAATATTTCTCCATAACTGTAGTAGGAAACCTTCCTAACGAACTGCACTAGGCCAGAGGGAAATCAAGGCAGGGGCATGGTTTGTTAGGAAACCTCTCAAGAATTCAGCCATAATTGAACTCCAAAGTTTCTGATACTGTTCATGGGTCCCACTGAGGGACACAACTGAGAAAGTGTCCCCAGTTTCCAGTCACAGCAGGAAATTGGAGGCAGAGATGACAGGTGGGGACAAAGAGAAGCCAAGTCTTGGTGCCCTGGGGCACAGCAGGGTCTGTGCCACCAAGGGCTGGGAGGAGACACCTTGTCCTGAGCCACTGGGGCCTCCTGGCACAGCCCCAGCAAGGCTGGGCACTGTCACCCCTTGTCCTGCCCTCAGCATCCCCCCACATCCCAGTGGCCTCAGGGATGTGCTGGGACGAGTCCCTGGGGAGCCTTGGTCAGGAATGGCCCTGGGGGCTCCTTCATGCTCCCAGGGACTGCAGGTTTTTCAGAGGACTTTGGGTTTTGCTTTTTCCTTGGAGTCTCTGAGAGCTTTGTGCAATCGTGGCCTCCAATTATCTGCTTTAATTAGACCCTTGAGGGCCTTTCTCAGTAACAACACTCAGTGGAGCTCATTACTGCTTCAAGGTACTCAGTTTTTTTAAGGTACTTGGAGTTTCCCTTTTGACACCAACTCTTTTAGTAGTTTATGCAATCATCGCCCCAATTATCTGCTTTAACGAGTCCCTTGAGAGCTTTGTATTGACACTCGGTGGGGTTGATTAATATTTTGAGATACTCAATGTTTCAAAGGTACTTTGGATTTTCCATTCTTCTCTGACTATCTGAGGGGCTTTTGGGCAATCCTGGCATCCAGTTCTCTCCTGCAAGGAGTCCATGAGGAGCCTGTGCTGGGGATGGACCTCAGTGGGACCCATTAATGCTTTGAGACACTTTGGGTTTTTCTTCTGATTTGGACTCCTGGAAAGGTTTGTGCAATCTCCTCTCAGGCCCTGATGTTCAAGGGCTCAGCACCAAATGCACCACGGGGCTGATTGGGATCCAGCAAGTCCTGACAAACCATGGCTCTGCCTTGATTTCCCTCTGGTCTGGTGAAGTTCATTCTACTGCGATTATGGAGAAATAATTCAAAGAGATTCTTAGAAATATACATTTGTATTTTAAAGAGTGTGTTATATTTCTATTCTCTTTATGGAAGCTTTTTGTGGTTGATATTGATGCAGGGTCTCTCCTCAGGAGGTCTTGCCTGCTCACAGAAGCTGTGCCTTGAGGTCTGACCCAGTGTGGACAACCTTGCTGCACATTCCAAGCCCATCCTGTCTGTCCTCACTCACCTGGGACCTGTTTTGCTTGGAGAACTGGCTGCACTCAGGTAAACAGTTTTTCCTTTTTCTATTTTTGAAGAATCTAAAACTCCAAGCTTTCCCCATTGAAAACAGTCACATTCCTCAGGTGTGTGCCAAGCTTAAGGTGCCACCCAGGATGTTCCCCTTCATCCAAGGCAGAACCCTTCAAGGAATGTTTGAGTCCTTTGGACTCCTGAGGCCTTGCTGTGTCACAAAGGCCCCTTGGTTCCATGAGGTTATGCACTGTCACAATGGAGATTTGGGTCCATGGGGCCCCACGGTGTCACAATGCTCCTTTGGATTCTATCAGACCTTGATCTGTCACAATGGACTTTTTGGTTGCTCAGCAATGGTCTCTGTAGTTCCCAAGTGTCACAACAGAGCCTTGGTTCCATGAGGTTCACTGGTGTCACCAGGGTCTCCTTGGTTCCAGGAGCCATCACAATGTCACAACAGACCCTTGGTTCCATGAGGTTCACTGGTGTCACCAGGGTCTCCTTGGTTCCAGGAGCCATCACAATGTCACAACAGACCCTTGGTTCCATGAGGTTCCTGCAGCAGGACTTCCCCTATGGCCCAGCAGAGCTCATCTGTTCTGTCCATCAGCTGGGCCATCACTCAGGGCATCTTCCCCCTCTCAGGAATTGCTGAGATAACCCAGGCCGGACATCTGTCCTGTCCTGAGTTCTCTCTGGTGCCAGGGAGGTGGAATTCCCAGCTGACCATGAACATCTGGCCTTGAGAGCAGACTGAAGGGAGATAAGCCTTGAATTTCTGAGTGACACACACTTCACTTTACAAACTGTAAAAGCTACACAAAACTTTCACCAAGCAGAAATCTTCTGCATACTCCCTGCAAACAGGTAGGGCTCCTCCCCCAAGTCTGGATGCATCTTTGTGGTTCCTTTTCTGGAAGCTGAGTGATCTCATCCAGCCTCTGACAGCGACCATGGTGACACTGCAGAACCTCATGGAACCATGGGTCAGTTGTGACAATGCGGGCCCAAGGACACCATGGTGACACCATGGAACCTCATGGAACCAAAGAGACCATTGTGACACTCTGGTGCCTCATGGAATCAGGGCGACCAGTGTGAAAATCAGGACCCCTATGGAACCAAGGGTCAGTGATGAAGCTGTGGGGCCTGTAGAACCAAGGAGCCATTGTGACACAGTGGGGCCACATGGAGCCCAGGGACCATGGTGACACTGCAAGAAATTATGGAAGCACAGGGCCAATGTGAAGCAAGGAGAATATTGTGACACTAGAGGGACTCATGGAATCAAGGAGATCATGGTGACACTGTGAGGCCACCATGGAACCAAGGGACCATGTAACAGGTCTGGCTGGTGTCACGATCCACTATTAATACAGAGCAGGGGTCGTGATGGTTCGTTTGATCTCAAAGGTGCAAACAGGCAAATAGCAGGGGACAAAATCAGTTTATTCAACAACAGCAATGCATTTTCATTAAATGCCAACAACTCAGTTGCGATAGAGGGGAGAGATACAGGAAACAAATTATAGAGAGAGAAAAAGAAAAAGAAGGGGATGGGAAAATAGCTACCAACAGACGAAAGGGACATGCTCACAGGCCAGCCAATAGATGAGTCTTCATCCGTGGGGAGATCTCAAGGGTCTTCCCCAGAGGGTCACTCTTTTATAGTCCTTCTCCAAAGCGAGTGGCTTCTGGCCAAGAGGTGGGGAGATTTATGGACCATTGTGTGGTGCTGCAGGAGACAGGTGCGGTCAAGCAGTCCTCAGTTGGTACAACACAACCTCTGGTTGGTGCCACAACAGCACAGTCCAGTGAACACAATACACCAGCACACAGTCACAAGCATCCACCTTGGCCAGGCCAGGAAACCATTGTCCAGAGTCAGCCTGGGTGGGGGTCCTCAAGGTCTCCTTGTGATGGTTGGGAGGCAAAATCGAGGGGAACTTGGGACCGACCCTTACACCACCCCGTGACTCACGATCGTCGTCAAGAGCGCCCTTTTGTAGAGTTGTGGTGAAGTCTTCAGTTGTGGCGTCTTCAGGACTCATCCAAGTTGGTAGCATATCCCAGAAAACAGAGACACAAAAGTAGGAAAAAAAAAAAAAGGGAAAGGAAAAGGAAAAGGAGAAAAAGAGGAAAAGAGGAAAACAAACCCAATCAATTATATTCAACTTTTCATTGCTAAAAATTTTAAACAATTTGTTCAATTCTTTAATTTTTCAATTTTTTGATTAGAAATAAATCAATCTTTCATTACAAAAAAAGTAAATTTTTGATTAAACAATTTTAATTACAATTAAAAGATAATCAATTTTAGTTAAAAATCATATTTTATCCTATTTAGAATCTTTTATTCAATAACCCTAGGGATGTCAACAGTGACCAAGCTGGATACATCTGTCACAGATGCCAATTGTGCTAACCGTTTCATCATTCTCCAATTCATAATGTATAGAATTACTGATAAAACAAAACCAATTAAAACCAAAATCAAGAGAACAATGGTGGGATGACACAATTTGTTCAGGACACCTGTAGCAGTAGGTGACCACACAAATAGAGTATCCCACCACCTGTGTTCAGCATCTGTCTTTACCCTTTCCAAAACACGATGTATTTTTTCCACATTGTGATGAACAGCTATTAGAGTTTTCTGTCCGTTTTTCTTGATCATTTCCAAATTTTCGATCAGATCTTGGTGGAGCAACAATTGCTTCACCTGAGAGAGGTTCATTCCAATTGGAGTGGGCAATAGATGGTGGATCAGTGTGTGATTTGACTGCAAAAGTTGTTAAGAAGTAACTGGAGCTACATAGGAAAAATCACAGCCTGCAATTCTAGTAGTTACAGCCACAAAAATTTGAATAATTTTTAGTATCCACTACCAAATTTTCTATAAAAACACTATCACAAGCAGTTCTAAAGCATGCACATCCATTGCCTACATATACCAGTACTGTTTCAGGAATCTCGTTTGGATTGATTTTCAAAATTACAAACATTCAGTTCTGTGTCCAAGCAGATATCTTGAGCTCAGATTGCATTACTTTCACAGATAAACCCTTGTTGTTCCAGGACAATGCAAGTTTCCAAATTGACAGTTTGCCATTTCTCACCAATTTGACAGGCCCATTCCCTATGCTCGAAAGGATAGAGAATAGCTCCATCATGGTTCAACCCTAATGCAATGATGGGGAATATTGAATGCACTGAAGCATTGTGTATGGTCAGTACAAAGGCTGTGGCTGTGTTTGTGCTGGGGTCATAGGTAAAATTCACTAAGTTCCACCAGGACTGGAATTCTCTTTCAAAATCGGTGGCACTATCCCAAATTATTTTCCGGATTTCAGTGGGAAAATTGCCTTCCTCACCTTCTCTTATAATTGAAGCAGCAACCAACTGCATCCACAACTGGGCCTGGATACAGCTGAGAGCCAGAGAGATGTTATTTTGTGTAGCACAAATTGCATCGATTATCAATTTGTGGTCATTCACATTCACCTTTTCCCAGTTTGGCAATATGTTTGATAACAACCACTGTTGGGTTTCCAAAGCTGTTAAGGATGATTGCAGGGGCTGCTGTAATTTGGTTACATCTCCAGCTGTGGTAGCCAATTTATTCATTAGTACTTCTGAATCCATGCTATTCAAAATTCCCAATCCTGTTCCCACAACACCGGTTATGTCTCTTGCCATTCGTTTTTTAGAAGGATTCTGTTTTCGTAACCAGGTTGTCCATCCCTCAAAAGAAGTCTGCAGAAAGGGTGAACAACCTGGCTGAACTTCTGAGACATTATTTTGCATCAGCAATTTGATTTGTTTGAGAGACCAAGCCGGATTAAAAATATTTGTTGTTGGCCAGTTTTTCTAATTACATATGGTCCAAATTGAAAAAATCGTAGGACTCAACACAACCAGTGGTTGGGTGGTAGGTGTTACAACATTAACATCAAGTTCCCCCCAGTATTTTGTATTGTTTTTACCACACATGATTTTATAGGAAAATTGTATAGCAGTTAAGTTTAGCCAACAATTCTAATTTTGAATTTCACAATATAAAACATGGCCACAAAGTCCTGTGCCATAACTGTATACAGGTTCGGTGAGGGATCCAGACACTAATTTACAAGTTATTGTGACATCATCATGTTGTCACCATGAAAGGAGGAAAAAACTTGGTTTTGTTATCTAACACTAAGGGGGTGCTTCTTCGTGTCCCTCGGTGTTCTTCTGTGAAAAGTAAACACAACAGAGTCTGCCTCCAGGAGGCAGGAGATTAAAATGATGGAACCATCCAGCGTGTAGTGCAGACTGGAATTCTGTTAACTTCCCAATCATTTTGCTGCTGAAAAGGAAGCCACTCTGTACCTCCTTTAAACACAGCATAGGAGTCAGTGTAGATGTAAACAAGAGAGGTATTCTGTACCTCAAGTTGGAAAACACTCCAAACAACTGTCAGCTCCCCAGCCTGAGAGCTGCCTTCTCCCTCAGGAATAATTCGTTCACCAGCAGAAGTGGGGAGGGCTACTGCCCTGTATTTCCACACCTTTCCCTCTCGTTTGGCAGAAGCATCAGTGAACCAAGAATTTGCTGATTGTTCAGGGGAGAAAGGAGGGGCCACTTTAATTACCAAGGCAGGTTTGTCATGGCTATTTGCCAAGCTCTCAGTTTCTTGTATTGCCAGATTTTTTACAGCTCTTTCTATCACTGAGAAGATGTTACAGTCATGTTCTATCTGGGCATACCACTTCCTAACTGAGGATCTCTGGGCCACCCCGTGAGGTGGAGGGGTCTCAATAGTGACTGTGATGTGTTTTCTCCAGAACACCAATAATTCTAGAGCTTGTTGGATCTCTTTCCTGGATTCAGGCAATTTAATTTGATCCAGGGAGGTTAGAGTATCAGGTGGAATACCTGTCATACTTCCTTTCCACCAAATTCCCAAAAACTTCACCTCCTGAGAAGGTTTTTGAATTTTCTCTGTGGGAATTTGTAAATCAAGGCTTTCCAGATGAGAGATTATTTTTTGTTGGGTATCCCCCACTACTTTTATTTCATCCCTTCCCACCAGAATATCATCAATGTATTGATAGACATCTGTATTGTCATATTTGGGTATCTTTTCTAATTCCTGGGCTAAAGTGTGGTGAGCCAAAGCAGGGGAATATTTATGCCCTTGGGAAAGCCCAGGGCAGGTGAACTGCTTTGGCTCAACTCCCAGAGCCTGTGGAGGAGATTGATTTGGTACATTGTTCAGAACTTGTGGAGAAGTTTGCTCTGGTACACTGCCCAGAACCTGTGGAAAAGGTTGCTTGGGGGGTGCATCACTGATATAATCTTATTCTATTTTAATCCCAGGTTTCAAGTTGGGGCAGCAGTGTTGCCCACAATTTTTCATCAAAGTCAGGTCTTTTTGAGAGTGTATTGGATTAATGTGAACAGCTTCCTTCTCCTGTGTTTCTTTTGGTGTTACACCCTGTTTTGAATTTTTGTCCCATTCTTCTCTTAAGGCAGCTTTTAACAAATTATTTTCATCTAGCAACAAATGGTTCTCATGCCTTTCTTGATCTATTTGTTTTTGCAAAATTTGAACAAGATTTTGTAGAGAGTCTATAATTGTTCTTTCCTCATTTCTGCACTCAGAGCGAGTTTCTATAGCTGCCATAAGACAAGCTCCCAAAACTGAGCAGAGCATGGTTTTATTTTTGCCCAGTTTCAACTTGGATTCTTGTTGCAAAGAACATATCCTATCAATCACATTCTCCACATTAAACCAATTATTGTTCGCCCATTCCTCCCCACCTTGGGACGGTCTGGTGCTATACTTAGCTAATAGAGCATAAAATGCAGCTTTATCTGTTGTAGTGGAATTCTCAGTCATTTTGTGAAGGGATAAGTAAAAACCACAACAGGGAGGTCTATTGCTTAAGTTACCACACACAACGAAACAGCTTTCGCTGTGTGCCCCCCTTCGCTTCCCTGTGCGGGAGAAGAGACCAAACTACTTGGGAGGCACTCCTTAGTTACAAAACACCAGGATGTCTCTTCACTGCACCAAGTAGTCAAACATCATAAAACAACAATAACAATAACAACAACAACAATAACAGTGTCCCGCCTTTTGCACCAGTAGATCTTTTGTGAAATTCTGACGACAGAGCCCTCGAGTCTGGGGATGCTCCACACCAAGGTGTCTGCAGTCTGTGGGAAATCAGAAAAACCCCCCTTGCTTTCTAGACAGGCTCACCCATTCAAGGTGGCCAGCTAGGTACGGCTGGAGAGACAGACAAGGGCTCAGGAAGCACCTGGGTCACACAGGGCACAGCAGGACACTTTATTTTACTTCAATGCACAGTGATCATGGCTCCTTACTATCTCTGCTTAACACAAGCCCACTAGATACTGATGTAGCAATACTGTGACTAATGGCATCCCTTTATGGAAAATATTATCAAAAGTTAAGAAAAAAAAAAGAGGAAAAGTAGAACACACTAATTAGAATAGCAAAAATGACACATGGCACAAAGCAGTCTGGGCAGCCTGTAATGAGTTCCATTCTTAATGTCATGCAGACAGGCACTTTATTGTTTCTGGAAAGCAGTAATAAAATACACCCTTAAAAACTGGAATGGATATTTCTTACACAGTCTTTGAAATATTTCTCCATAACTGGAGAAAGAAACCTTCCTGATGAACTGCACCAGACCAGAGGGAAGCCAAGGCAGAGCCATGGTTTGTCAGGACTTGCTTGACCCCAATGAGCCCCGTGGTGCATTTGGTGCTGAGCCCTTGAAGCTCAGGGCCTAAGAGGAGATTGCACAAACCCTTCCAGGAGTCCAATACAGAAGAACCTTTCAGCTGCTGCACATCCCTGTGCCTTGGGCTGGCCCAGACTTCTTCTGGGGGATGTGTTGTACCACAGCCCTGCCCTGGGAGAGAGATTCCTTTCGCCTTGTTTCCAGTCTGGGCCTCCCCAGCTCTCCTTGGCATTAATTGTTTCTTTCTCTGGATATTCTCTACGATGTCAAAAGGATCCATCATCTCTGAAACTGCCTGTCAATCCCTCTCAGGGCTCTCCTCTGCTCTCCTCAGTCTCCAGCCCACTGAGCACAGAGCTCCTTTGACCACTATAAAGTGGTCATGTGCTTGAGGCCATGGGCACCTGGACATGAATGACAGTTCTTGTCTGTAGGAAGGAAAGCACAGAAGCCCAGGGTTTTGAAGGCAGATGAGAGGCAGTCACCAGAGGCCAAGGCAAGCCAGACCTGTTTGTGTTAGACTGAGAGCAATCCTTGCAGAGATGGAATTTGGGAGGCCAAATCCCAGTTCTGTCCATGGGCGTCAGGACAAGGACAGTTCTTTTCCATAGGAAGGAAAGTGGGGAGCCCCAGGGTTTCAAAGGCAATGAGAGCTGGCCCTCAGGAAACCAAGGGAACCTACACAGTCCTGGCAGCTTTTGTCTGGGAGCTATCCTTGCATAGATAGGGAATTTTGGAGGCAGATTCCCAATTTTGGCCGTGGATGCCTGCACTTGAAAGATGATTCTTCCATGGGAAGAGAAGGTTCAGGGGGTGTCCCTGGGGCACGCGGGGCTTGGCACGGGCGTGAGCAGGGAACGGAAAAACGGACACGGGGACAAACGGCCCCAGGGCTTCAGTTGCAGCGGCAGCAGCGGCAGCAGCGGCAGCGGCGGCAGCGGCGGCAGCAGCAGCAGCAAAACAAACAATTTTATCGACTCTCTGTTTCCCCTCTCCCTCTCCCGCTGTCCCGCACCCTCTCTCGCAGTCCCGCACCCTCGCTGTCTCTCCCTTTCCCGGTGTCTCCCTCCTCTCCCAGTCTCCCTCTCCCCGTTCCAGGCCGGGCCATGCCCCTGGCCCGCCCCCGGCCGGGGTTGCCCCGTCCCCGGCCCGGTCCCCGTCCCCGGCCCCGGGCGTCCCGCCTGGGTCTCGCCTTCGCCTGGCTCTGGGCGTGCTGCCGGTGGCGCTGCTGGGCGGGCATCAGTGCCTGGGGCTGGGGCGGCATCGCCGCCCTTTGGCTCCACCTGGCCCGAGCCCGGCCCCGGCCCCAACGTGGGATGCGGCCCCGGCCCCGAGCCCGGCCCCGGCCCCGGCTCCTCCCGGGGCCCGCGGAGGACACACGCGGCGCGGCCGCTCCCGCCGCCTGCGCTGCGGCTCCCCCGGCCCGAGCTCCGCCGCTCGGCAGCGCGGCCGCCGGCCCCGAGCCGCCGCTGTCCCGTTCCGCAGAGAGAACGCCTGGGGCTGCCCGGCCCGGGGCGGCTGAGGGGCGCTCGGGGGCCGTTCCTGGCCCCGGGCCGAGCGCTGACAGCCGCGTCTCGCCGGCAGGGAAGGCCCAGGTGGGCCTGAAGGAGCGGTACCGGGTGGGTTCGCTGCTGGGGCGCGGCGGCTTCGGCAGCGTCTGGGCGGCGACGCGGCTCTCGGACGGCGCCCCGGTGAGTGGCGGGGCCGGCGGCGGGCACAGGACGAGGGGGCGCAGGAGGAGGAGGATGGGGCTCGGCAGAGCGGGCGGCGAGCTCAGCCCGCTGTTGGCCTTGGCTTGCAGGTGGCCATCAAAAGGGTGCCACGGAACCGCGTCCGGCACTGGGGCGAGCTGGTGAGTGAGCGGGACCAGCGGGAGAAGCCGGGACGTGCCGGGCGGGGATGAGCCGAGGGCCGGCAGAGTGGAAGCCGCCAGGACCCTCGAGGGAGAGCGGGCGTGGGGCCAGCTGAGCATCCCGGGCTGCATGAGGGCTTCCCGAGCCCTGGCACGGCACCAGCCCCGCTGACGGCATCGTGGTCTTCCCGCAGCCCGACGGCACCAGCGCACCCCTGGAGATCGTGCTGCTGGACAAGGTGTCCACCGGCTTCCCTGGTGTCATCCAGCTGCTGGAGTGGCTCGAGCTCCCCAACAACATCGTGATGGTGCTGGAGCGCCCGGAGCGGTGTCAGGACCTGCAGCATTTCATTCGGGCACGGGGGTTCCTGTCCGAGGAGGTGGCGCGGGAGCTGTTCCGCCAGGTGCTGGAGGCCGTGCGGCACTGCACCAGCTGCGGGGTCCTGCACAGGGACATCAAGCCACAGAATGTCCTGGTTGACCTGGCCACCGGGCAGGCAAAATTGATTGACTTTGGCTGTGGCACCTACCTTCAGGACACAGCCTACACTCACTTTGCAGGTAAGCCCACACAGCGGTGTGCTCCCGGTCCCAGCATCTCCTGGCCCAACATCTCCTGGCCCAGCCTTTGTGTGGTAGTGGGGATTCTCCCTTTTGCTGCCAGTCATGGCACTGAGCCTTCAGCCGAGTTGCTTTTGAGTTGGGGCAAGTGGAGGGCCAGCTTCCAGCCTTGCTGGCAGCCTTTGCCAGCCACTCTGCCCAGGACTGGGGCTGGGCCACCCAGCCCTACAGAAACACTTGTGGGTGGGGGTGGCAGAGAGGGAGGCCAGAACCTGTGCACCAGCTGGTTTGGTGTGCAGATGAGAAAGGGCTTGGACTGCTGTGCTCACCTTGTTTGCCTTGGCCTCATAATGCGTTTTGGGCCATGCAGGCAGGGAGGATGAAAGCATGGATTTTCCCCAGCACTGCGTGGGTTTTACCTTGTCATGGTCAGGCCTTGCCAGGGCTTCAGCTGCCCTCTTCCAATACCAGTGGCTTCTTTTCCAACCCCATGTTTGTACACAAGTCCCAGGTGCTGCAGAGAGGACAGCAGGTCACACCATGTGCCACTGGGGCAGCCCCCACATGCCCAGGGATGCTGGGACCAGGCTCTGGGAGCAGCAGCATCCCCCTGATAAACGCCATCTGTATTCCATAGGAACCCTGTCCTACAGCCCTCCAGAATGGACCAAGTTTGGCTGGTACTATGGCAAGCCAGCTACCATCTGGTCCCTGGGCATCCTGCTGCACCAGATGGTCTGCGGGGAGAACCCTTTCAGGAGGGGCCAGAACATCAGCTGGGACCATCAGCTCTCACTGCCACAACGGCTCTCTCAAGGTGGATCCTCATCTCTGGGCACGGGGGAAATACCAGTGCTGGGAGACAGCAGCAGGCTCGTGAGCATCCTGCTCTGGCAGCTGCTGAGGGGCTGGCACATGTCCTGCTCTCCTCCAAAACAAAGAACTGATGGGAAGGTTTAGGCCCAGCTGTGAGCACATGCAGCATGGCCTGGGCATGGGAAGAGTGGGGCAAAGCAGACTGGAGACTTCTCCAACTGACCAGCGGTTTCTGGTTTCTCTCCCCAGCATGCCAAGGTCTGATCAGGAGGTGTTTATCCATGCTCGACACGGAAAGGCCTTCATTAGAAGATCTGTTCAGTGATCCTTGGATGCAGAATATTCATCTGCCATAGAAGAAGGGAGAGAGCCACAGGCACGCTTTGATGCAGGGTCCTGGTAAGTTAGAGCTCCACAGATGCCCTGGCAATCAGAAGCAAAGAACCCCAGACGTTTTTGTCCTGCCTGTGTCACTGCACGGGGGTCATCAGATGGGAACACACAGCCCTTGTGCTGGAGCTGAGCTGCTCTGCCCAGCACTGGTGGCCCCCATCTGAGCTGGTTTGGCTTGTCCTGGTTCACTGGCAGCTGGGGCCCTGGGCAGAACACTGACAGCCTGGTCTCACCCCCAGGGAAGGAGAAGGAGCCCCTGGAGTAGCTGTACCAGGTGGGGCTGCTGCTGCTGCTGGGGACAGCAAGGAAGACATCAAGGATGACAGCCTCTTCCTCCACCTGGCCACTGGCAAGCTGAAGATGATGGACTTGGATTCTGGCACCTCCTTCAAAGCCAGGCTCCACAGCGAATTTGCAGATGAGTCCAGACCCAGGGGGATGCTCCCAGATTTGGGCATTGCACAGCTTGGCCGGGAACCAAAGGTTCCCCCTTTGCTGGGGAGGATAAAACGGATTCTTCCGTCGGCTGCCAAGCTGCTTTTTGGCAGGGCTGGGGGGATGGGCTGGGCTGGGTACGAAATGGGAGTTGGCTCCTGGCCCTGCCAACAGCCCCCAGCACCCACCGTGCCCTGGGCTGGGGCTGGAGCTGGGGCAGCCAGCCTGACACAAACAAAGCCCATGGCAGGAGCAGAGGTGGGACTCCAGAACTGTGCATGGCTGCTTTGCTTTGCAGGCAAGGAAGGGCTTGGGCTGCTCCACTGCCCTTGTTTGCTTTGAGATCACCATTACTTTTGGGGGCAGTGCAGGGGGAAAGGGAAAAACCATGGGCTTCCCTCACCCCTGAGTTATTTTTTCCCTGGCATATAGAGGTTGGGCCTTCCTCCAGCCCCTGACAGAGATAAAATTTTTTACATTTTCTCGTGTCTCCCATTCTTGTCTGTAATCTATTTCCATTCATTTGTCATTTGTTTCTCTAAAGGAAGCGTTCTAGGTGGTGTCCAGTGTGGATCAGGAAGTGCTTGGGCCCAGCTGCAGCGTGGATGGGCCGTGTCCTTGGAGAAGGCTGAGGACATCGTTTGGGACCAGCTTTTCTTCGGGCAGCGATGGCGTGAGGCGGGTCCCCGTCTCCTTGGCAGGGTGAGATAAGAGCTTTTGGGAGATGGCAGCGAGCACAGGAGCATCCTGCTGTGGCAGCTGCTGAGGGGCTGGATGTGCCATGGCTGGCTGCAGGCTGGGCACAGTCCTGCCCTCCTGCTCTGTGCCCAAGGCAGCAATGATGGGCAGCTTTGGGCACCGCTCTGGGCACGGCCAGCACGGCCTGGGCACGGCGGGAGCTGGGACAAGGGGGACAGGAGCCTTCAGCTGACGGGCGGTTTCTGGTTTCTCTCCTTGCAGCCGGGCTCTGCAGATGCTGAGGCTGCTCTGGGCTCTGCCAGGGCTCAGCTGCAGCTCAGCACCGGGCCGGAATCAGCCAAAGGAGAAATGGTGTGACCTGCAGCACAGACTTGCTTGAGCATTTCGGGAAATGCAGCTCAAGTTTGCAGAGCGTACACCTGCAGGGGAAAACATGACACCCCCCAAAAATTAAACTTGTTCCATACCTTCTGAAATGAAATCAATCTGGGATGACCCCAAATGACATTTTTCAGCTTGCTCAAGCTGTAGCTCAGCCCTTCTCTGAACAGTTCTCTCCCCCACCTGCCTTTTACTTCACAGCTGTTCCCTCCTTTCCCCCAGTGAGTTCCCAGCCCATCGCAGTCTCCATCACACTGGTGCCTTCCTTGATGCCCCTCACCACGAGGGAGGCCGAGCCCCAGGCTTAGGGACACATCCTGTCACTGGCTGAAGAGCAGCAATGTCTCAGAGGCCTGATGAGATTTTAGTGTCATTCAGAGCTGCTCTCCAGCCCTCAGCTCTCCTCACTGCTGAGTTTCCACTCCCTTTTCCTCATCCTTCCAGCAGGATGAGCTCTGTGACTCCCCTTGAGCCTCCCCACTCCTCCCAGCTCACTCACCCAGCTCAGTTAGGCTTAAGCTGAAGCTTCTTTGTTTCCCCTGGCACTTCAGTCCAGTCCCCTCTGCAGGGAGCCCCAGCCCCAGAGCACAGCACACAACAGTGCAGTCCGGGCTGGACCAGCTCCCCTCCAGCCCTGGCTTGGCTCTTTGTGGCAGCTGAATGCTCCCTGTTTGCAGCTGTCACTGCAGGATGGCCCCAGGGCAGAGCCCAGCCAGGCTCCCACTGCATCCCCTGAAGCTTGGGGCACACGGTGGTCCCAGGGCTGAGCTTCATGGGGAGCACCCAGAGCTGTGGCTTGCAGGCAGTGTTTGCAAGTGTTGTGTTCTCATCTCCTGCAGCCTGTGGGGAAAACAACCTGTGCTGCAGGTCAGCACTGCCCCTCTGGGCAGGGACAAGGCTGAAGGGCTTTCCCATTCCAGAGGAGCCAGCATTGAGCCTTGGTAGGGTCTGGCATGGCTGGAGCTGGGTCTGGTTCCCGTTTGGGACTCGCTGCCCACTCACCCTCACTGCCCTCCCTCAGAAGGGTGTCTCTTGGATGTCTCTGTATCCATGGACAGGAGGGTCTGTGCCAGGGGCTCTTGGATCTCTCTGTGTCCATGGACAGGAGGGTCTGTCTGTGCCAGGGGCTCTTGGATGTCTCTGTATCCATGGACAGAAGGGTTTATCTGTGCCAGGGTTTCCATAATGTCTTTGTACCCATGGGTATGGAATGAACACGGAGAGTGAAAGTGTCAGTCACGTTGCTTGCACACTCCTTCCTTTGTACACAACACACATCCATGCACACCCCCCATACAGATATATTAAAAGGATAGGGCTGGATAGAGATTTCCCACAGAGCTCTTACTTTGGCACAACTCACTTTGTCAGGCAGCGGCCAGAGGATTTTTTTTCTCAGCTCTGTGTGAGTAGGTGTCCAAGAGATGAAGGGAGCAGCATTTAGAAGCAGTTTCAGGATTTCTAGGCAGGAAGTGGAGTTGACAGCCATCTGCATCTGTGCTGCTGTGCTGGGAGTCTGGGCACATCTGACTGACAGGGCAGCACTTCAGACTAGAAAAGCCCCGTCTCAAATTTTAGTGGCAGCATCTCCTGTCATTTCCCTTCTTGGGGGAGTGTGGAGATTCCTCCCTGGAGTGGAGACTCCCCTCAGGGTCACTGCTTGAGGCTGAGCTAAAGAGATTTGCCCAGGGTCGTTGGTCTGGGGGAGTGACACCCATCTCTACTTAGTTCTGCTTTGATCAAATTGCTTCCTAGAACACTATATTAAAATAGATGTTACAACTCCTGTACTGTGGAGTAAATAATTTGATTTAGACCTTTGTGTCTAATCATGATCATAATCAATCATATCTCTATGTATATAAATACTTCTGATTTGCCATCTTTAATGCTGAGGGACAAAGTTGTACAAAGGTTCAATTCCACCTGTATAATCCTTTAACATAAATCCTTGACAAAGTCTGGGGCTGGGGTTGGATCCAGGCACTCCCAGGCTCCTCTCACAAAAGGAGTTTAGAAAGCCTGGGGGTCCTGGTTTGGGGGAGCTTGGGGGTGTAATTGGGGTGTTGGGGGTCCTTTCTGCACCTCGTGACCCAACAGGAGCTTCTCTAATAAACTTTGTGTGAACTCCCACTGTGCCCATGACAGGAACCCCTGGGAGTGTCTGTGACATCCCGGCTCTTTGGCAGCCTGGATACTCCTGGGATGTCACCCTGGAACCCCTGTGAGTGTCTGTGACATCCCGGCCCTTTGGCAGCCTGGGCACTCCTGGGGTGTCACCCTGGAACCCCTGTGAGTGTCTGTGACATCCCGGCCCTTTGGCAGCCTGGGCACTCCTGGGATGTCACCCTGGAACCCCTGTGAGTGTCGGTGCCCTCACTGTTCTTTAGGAGCACAGGGATGTCCCCAGTGCACTCCTGCCACTGCCTGTGACAAATTGGCTCCTTGGCAGGGCAGAGACACCTCTGTTGTCACTCTGGAGCCCTGTGACTGTCACCTCATGAGCCTTAGGAAGATTAAGCACCCCTGGGATGTCCCCATGGAACCCCTGTGACTGAGTGTGACCAAACAGATCTTTAGGAGCCCAGAGACCCCTCAGATGTCCCCATGGAGCCCCTGAGCCTGCACGTGAGCTCACAGCTCTTGAGCAGCCTGGAAACCCCTGGAATCTGTTCATTCCTGCTCTGCTGAGGATGGAACAACAGCAACTTGGAGGTTCCCTGATGGATTTTAGTTCTCCAGAGACTTGTTCATTCTTCAGCTCTTCAGTTTAGGAATTCAGTGACAAAGGCTCATTATTATTTCAAAACACCCTAACAAGACATAGCTCTGGGAATATTTTCATTTTAATGAATTAAATTCTTCTGCCGTTAATTATGCAGATTTCAAAAGTGTATTCAAAGAGAATGTATTAGATTAAAAAAAAAAAAAAACCAAACTTTTTTTGTCCTATTTATTTAATTTTCTTGTTTATAGATTGATATCAGCAATCTCCAGTTGATATTGATCCTGAGCACCTCCTAATGCAGTCTGAATAGATATGAAAATCCACACCCGTAACAGTGGTAAGAGTTTTGCACCACTGAATTAGTGGTTTGTCTCAGTCTCTTCTGCCTTCACTTAGAGCCTGGATTAAAAAAATATACAAAGGAAACAGATTTTCTCGTGTTTGGGCTTGGTTGTTTATTAAATCTTATCAAAAAGTACAGAGCGTTCAGCAACACTTCTAGCCACCTGCTAGAAATGAGCAAAATGGAGCCAGATGCAGCTGCTACAAGGCCTCCTAAAGCTAAGCAGTCCAATATAGAATTAACACCTCTATTATTTATCCTTTTAACCCAATAACTAACTTCCCATGACCCTTAATGTGACACTAACTGTCCAACCAGAAACTCCTACCTGAAACCATGAAGAAGAAGGAAGATGAAAAGAAGAAAGAGACACCACCCAAAATCCTTCATCTTGTCCCATACCTATTACTGTATTATAAAAACCTCAAATTTAACACCCTTCACCATATGAAAGCACACACTTCTGTTTAAATACACACCTGTGATTTTAACTTCATCACTCAAAGTTGGAAGCCTTCTCCAAGGCCTCAGGTCAAAAGCAGTGTTCTCCAGGGGGTCAGTGCCAGAAAGCACAGAAAGCTCAAAACCCCCAGGGCTCTGGGATCCAGCTAATTTCCACACACAAACTTTAGAATCTGAGGTTCAAAATCAGATTGGTTAGGATGCCTCGATTTACACTGAGGGCAGAGCCCTTGCTGTCTCTCAGAGGAACAATACCAATGTTTTTCACCAGTCCTACACTGGAACAGTAACCACACAGAGTGCCAGCCTCTAGAAGCCCCAAAACCTCGTAACACCCACAAAAGCAAGCTATTCCTCTTCTCTCTTGAATGACCAGACTCTCTCGTGCAGGCTGTTCCCAGTCCAAAGCTACCAACCTCCCTGCTGAGGTTCTGTATATTCCTTCCAGATGAACCTGATCGTTTCCTCTTTCTATCCAATAGTTCATCAGATTCACAAATTCCCAAGGATCCAGTCCAAACCACTGAGAGAGGGGGACTCCTATGCTTTTAGCCACAATTTAAAATACCAAACAACGACACTGCAATCCTGACAGTCCAAAAATACGACCCCCCTTAAATTTTCAAGGGTCAAGGACATACCACTGCAGGAGGGAAATGCCTTTAATTTGTCCTGCAAGGTTTACACCGTCCTTTCACCCTCTGTATTCAAAAACTCTCGTGGCTCAAGCTGAAACCATCTAGAAAGAGCCTGCCTGGATGGCCGGGCTCCTTCAGCTTGGGCTTCAACAGCCACTTCCATCAGCAAAGTACAACAGAGCAGCCAACAACACAGCCCGAGTAAACAACACAGGAAACCCAGGGCAGAATTACCGGTTTGCCACAATTATAACGTTTGTCACAAGATGGCAGTATTAAAATACACAATTTCAAATCTAAAAATACACAATGACAGCGGTGGCAGGGACCGGTTAAACCCGAACACCGAGTGTTAGAGGGAATACCGTCCCCAAAACCGGGAATCCCCACACACAACCCGAATCCCAAAGTCAAAATCACTGTGGGGAAGGGTATCTCTTTATAAAGGGACTAAGAATTCACCTCTTTTCAACACAACACACAGCATGCAGCAATTTTAAACGTTCACCAAAATTGCTTCACCCTTCTCCAGCCATTTCGGTCTCCTGAAAATGAAAACGCGGATCCGAGCTCCCACTTGTCTTGTACTAAATGCATCTCACCAGTCACACACACAGACACTCACACAGTCAGGACACAGTCAAAATAATAACGATTAAAATAGCAACAACAAAAATAGCAGCAATAAACAAGGGTTTGTCCAGTTCACCCCCAGAACTGCTGGCGGGTCCCCTGACACAACAAACCCTTTCTCCGGCCACTGCACTCTCCTGATGCTTGCAAGCAAAACTGCACAGCTTGAGCTGAGCACAGAACGTCTTCTGTGACTTATCAGCTGCCTTTTAGCTATGTGTACGTCTTACAGGCTACCCCACACACTGTTAAACACACTGTTTTGTCTGCAGTGCAGCAACAGGTCTTGTCTATCCCTGTGATGAGCAGCCGGGGAGCAGAGATCCCTCCAGGAAGGTCCCGGCAGTGCCAGAGATGTCCCCAGCCCGGGCTGTTCTCACAGACAAACAGAGGAGTCCTGCCACGGTCACCAAATTGATGCAGAGACAAAAACTCTCTAACCAGTTAAAGTTAGAAAGTGATATGGTTATTACCACACTGGGCACACCCGGGAGAAATCTCCCACAGGGATGTGCGAAGTGCATAGGGCTCTTGCCTTCTTTTATCCACAAAAGTCTTACATATTCATACCAAATACACATATACATATGCCTTACCTAACCCCATCTAACCCCACTTCATATTAAAATTCGTTCAAAATCCTTTTACTCTTGCACAGTTGCTTCCTTCAAGTGGGTTGCTGGGTGTTTGAAATGGGTCAGTGGTTTCCTAATGATGAAGTCAGGGAGTCTTCCTTGCCTTCAACTTTTCATCTTTGTCTTGTTGGTAGGTTCTCGGGCCCCTTGGCCATAGTTCAAGCTTCCATCCTGGTTCTGGCTGGTTTCAGGGTCCAGATGCAGTTATGGTTCCTTGACTTCAACAATATCCCAACCACCTGTGTTGACACAACAAAATCAAGTGAGTGATTTATTGTCTTTGCTCTACTGGCTCAGCCACTTTCTACATTGCTTCTACTCTAATCATTATATGTATAGCTTCTATCCCTCAGCTAAGCTCTTAATCCTTTGATTTTTGCTTCAACAGAACATTAAAACCTCTTCTTGAAAAACAAAAGGGGGAGTTGGAGTGCCCACTTGTTAGATAGGTTAGCAAAAGCCCTGTACGTTCTCAGCTTTCTGAATGGAGATGAAGCTGGCCAAACAGCACACGAAAGGCAATATTCTTTTGATACAAAGGCTCATCCCAGGCCTCTGATGATGGTAAAGGACCCGGTAACAAGGCAGTGGACAGGACCTGTAGACTTGTTGGGGTGGGGAAAGTGATTGTGCTTGTGTCTCCACAGGTCACCACATGAAATGAGTTCCTTTGTGGTGTGTGTGACCATTTGTTGCATCATCCTGATTGGCAAAAACACTGTGAGTGTCTTACCCCCTACACTGGATGGCACAAACGTATGGATCACCCCTGCAAATGCTGCTCACACCGATACTGTGTGCATCTCTGTGACAACCCCTGGTGATCCCTTCCACACGTGCTTGGTGGGGATGTCCATTGGCCAGAAGCGTTTTGGTAAGCTGTATGAGAGCGTGCAGCAAAACTGCACAGCCCCAGGTATATTGCAGCCCAGGTGGTGGAGCCAGGACACCTGGCAAAAGACCACAGGATGGGATGGGATGTGGTACAAGGATCTGAGAAGGATGCACGACTTTCCAGATTTGCTCTCACAGCCACAAGAACCAGATACACCAGGGACTTTGTCTGCTTAATACCAGCAATTGGTACTGCTCAGGCTTTGGCTTCTTTAAACAAGCTTGGCTGCTGGCTTGCAAAGGAAGCTAATGCCACTAGTGCTGCTCTTTCAGCAATGCTAATTGATGTTAAATTGGTGTGACATGCAACACTGCCAGAGCAGCCATTGATTTCATGCTGTTGGCTCAAGGCCACGGGTGCAAAGATTTTGATGGATGTGCTGCATGAACTGAAGGGATCATTCAGAGTCCATTCACAAGAGTATTGGTAACCTTGAGCTGTTCACTAAACAGCCACAGCAACATGATGAGGGTGATTGGTGGGGGCTGTCTTCATGTCTCAAACACCTCAGCTTCGGGACACTACTTAAACATTTATTAATGTGTGGCATAGTTATCCTTGGTGTTTTCTTAATGATTGTGATATGCATCCCATGTATTTTATCTTGTGTGGCACAAATGATCAATAATAGCCTTAATGAGATAATGGCTTTGTTGGCACAAACAGTTTTAGCTGTGCAATACACAAAGAAGGGAGAAATATTACCAATAAGTAAAACTTTAACAAAAGGAAGGCCTTGTAAAATCATGGCTCAGGCCTGTTACTTCAGCTAAGTAGAAAAGGACTGTGGGAAAGAAACTCAACTGAATTAGGGCTAGAAAATCATGTTACATAAACCTTGCGTGTTTTTATCATGGTGTGGGGTGGTTGGTTGAATTATGTTTGTTATGTTTTAGAACAGTGTAACTGATAATGGCTAATTGCTTAAAAAGGCCTGGTTCTTGCAATAAAGCTTCTCTTTTTTGTACATACCTGAGGACTCTGTTTCACTACAGACCCTCCCCCACATCAGCCCAAAGCTCTACTTTGACCAAGTGGGGCCTCATGGCACACAGGTGCCACTGGGACATTGCCAGGCCTAGTGGGAACAAGGCTCCATTATTGCACAGCAGGGCCTCAGGGCACCCAGGAGAGCACAGTGACACAATGGGATCTCATGGAACAGTGTCCATTGTGACACAGCAGGGCCTCAGGGCACCCAGGAGAGCACTGTGACACAATGGGATCTCATGGAACAGTGTCCATTGTGACACAGCAGGGCCTGATGGCACCCAGGAGAGCACTGTGACACAATGGGATCTCATGGAACAGTGTCCATTGTCACACAGCAGGGCCTGATGGCACCCAGGAGAGCACAGTGACACAATGGGATCTCATGGAACAGTGTCCATTGTGACACAGCAGGGCCTGATGGCACCCAGGAGAGCACTGTGACACAATGGGATCTCATGGAACAGTGTCCATTGTGACACAGCAGGGCCTGATGGCACCCATGTGCCACTGGGACTGTGCCAAGGCTCGTGCAAGCAAGGCTCCACTGTGACAATGAACAGCCTCATGGCACCCAGGAGACCATTGTGGCACAATGGAATCTCATGGAACCAAGGCCCCATCATAACAAAGCGTGGCCTGATGGAAACCCAGTGCCACTGGGACATCTCCAGCCTTGGAGGAAGCAAGTGTCCATTGTGACACAGCACAGCTTTGTGAATCACAGGAGAGCACAGTGACACCATGGAATCTTGGGGAGCCAAGTGTCAATTGTAAACACAGTGGGGACTCACAAAACCCAGGAGAACATTGTGACACCGTGGAATTGCATGGAAGCAAATGTCCATTGTTTCATGTTTCATGTTGCGGCCTCACAGAGCGCTGGAGACCATTGTGACAGAATAGAAAAATGTGGAGCAAAGGCTCCTGTAAGAGTCAGTCTGGAGTTCCCTCATTTCCCTCACAACCATCACGAGGATAGAGGCTGTCCCAAGGACCCCCACCCGCTTCTGGACAGGAGTTCTGGCCTGGCCGAGGTGGATGCTGGCCAAGGGACTGTTTGCTGCTGCTCTGTGCTTGCTGTGCTGTCCACAGTACAGAGCCTTTGAACAGGTACTGCACCTACAGCTGCTTCTTGGAGCACCACTGCATGTTCTGTCTCGAGCACCTCACAATGGCCCTTAAATCTCCCAGCTCTTGGCCAGACTCCACTCGCTTTGGAAAAGGACTATAAGAAAGCGACCCTCTGGAGAAGCCTTTGAGATCTCCCCACAGAAGGCGAGTCTATTGGCTGGGACCACGAGGACACTGGAGTCTATTGGGCCAGACCACGAGGACATCGGTCTCGTCTGTTGGTAGCTATTCCCTATTCCCCTCTTTCTCTCTCTCTCTCTCTTTACTTTGTTTCCTTTAACTCTCCCTCTATTGCAAAACTGATTTGTTGGCACTCAATAAAAGTGCATTTCTGCTTTGAGCAAACTGACTTGTCCCCTGTTGTTGTCTTTTGCACCTTTGAGATCAAAAACGAACCATCATGAATCTCGGATGTTTCAAAGGAGGATCGTGACACCAACCCAAACTATACTGTGACTCTAGAAGATGGGTGGATGTGTAACTTAACTTGAAAATATTAATAAAATCATTATTATCATCATACCTTTATTATTTTTATTATAATTATTTATTACTACTTCTATTTCTTCCACTCCTCTTCTTCTTCTTCTTCTTCTTCTCCTCTATATTATTCTCCTTATGTCTATATTAAAATTATTATTACAATTACTACTACCGCTGTTTCCTCATCTTAATATGTCTATTCTTCGTCTTCCTATTATTATTTTCTTCTTGTTATAACTATTTCTTCTTATGTGCTTCTTGTTCCTCTACTTGTACTTCTACTTCTACTTCTACTTCTTATTTATTCTTATATTATTATTCTTATTCTAAATTCCTATTGTTTTTCCTATTCTCATTCTAATTCTTCATATCATTCTTTCTGTTTCTTTTTTTCTTATTCTAACTCCTTTTTCTCAGCCCTGCTCCTGGGGCAGTGGAGCCAGGCAGGGGCAGGGCAGAGTCTGCACAGCCCCCGCAGTGCCTGCCGCAGCCGGGATCGATGTTTCTTGATGGGGGCCGGCGCTTCCAGACGGGCAGGGGAGGCACAGCACGGGCCTGGGGAGCTCAGCTCAGGTGGGCCCGGCTCAACCCAGGCCTGGCAAAGGGCAGCCAAGGGGAACCCACCTGCTGACAGACCTGCCCATCTGTGCTCTCTCTCTGCCCACTCTTCACACAGCTCGAGGACGCTCACTCCATCCCCCTCATCCTCTTCTGCTGGGGAGAGCTCCTGCCCAGTGCACGCTTCCTCATGGCACTCTTGATGGTACATGCTGGTTTCTGTGGGGGACAGCTCCTGCTCAATGCAGGCTTCCCCTTGGGATCCCTCATGGCAGCTGTTGCTAAGGTTGCTGCATGGTTGCAGGCCTGAGCCGTTGCCTCCTCCCAGCCCCTGCCCACTGAGGGCCTGCTCTTCCAGCCTTCTGGGCATGGGGCTGGCTGCTTTGGAGTTGGGCTTCCCCCTTTCCTCCTCCATGTGCAGTGCAGAACGTCTGGCACACAGAGATCCCGGGAGCTGCTTCCTCCTGAGCCAGTGGCACTCCTGGCACGGGGCAGCGCAGGGCCCTGTGCCCCGTATATACCCCTGCAGGGCAGGGCTGTGCCATGTCACCAGGACAACAGAATGTCCCTCATCACCCAGGAACCCGATAGAACGGCCCTGTGTCACAAAGGGCCAAGCCCAGCAGCCCTTCAGCAGCCCAAGCCCCTGGAAGTGGCATGGAGCAGCAGCCAGACTGGAGGGCTTCTAGCTCCTTGTTCTGATCCACTGATTCCAATGATGATAAATGGCTCTGCCTCGATTAGGGTGCAAATGAGACCATGTGCCAAAGTCAATAGGATGGGTTTTATTGAAGAGTAAATGAGGGAAAGACAGAATGACAAAGAGAGAAAAATAGGCATGGAATAGAGGTGGGAGGAGAGAAAGAGAGTGTCAGAGCCAGATTAAGTAGTAAGCCTCACCACTCTGTGGATCCCAATGGCTTCCTGTGGATGCTCTACATCTCTGTCTTCTTGGTGCTCAGGGTCCCCCACAAACATGGAGTTCAGGGGGTCCATACACACTTGGGCCAGGGGGGAAGGCCCAGGTACCTCCCCTGGCAGGGTCAAGTCTGACACAGGCTCTGGCAGCAGCCTCGGGCTCTGCTGCATCCCTTTGCATCAGGAGCAGTGCTCTGCTGCAAGGCCTCAGCAGTGAGTCTGGGCAGCGCTTTGGGGCTCTTGGATGGATTCTGGCACCTCCTCAGCTGCCCCTCACGGGAATGTGCCCTGGATGTGGCCTTCCTGGGGTGGGGATGTTCCAGCTGAGCCAGTTTGTGTGAGGGAGGATGGATGTTCACTGCCTGTGAGCAGAGGTTCCACCACAGCCCCAGAACTCTCCTCCTCCCTCACAGGACTTGTGTTCCACACCCCTCACCAGCCTTGTTGCCCTTCTCTGGACACACTCCAGCCCCTCCCTGTCCTTCCTAAATTGGGGTGCCCAGAACTGGGCACAGCATGTGAGGTTCTGTCCAACCAGTGCTGATTGCAGGGGAAGAATCACTTCCCTGCTCTTATTGGCCACACCATTCCTGATCCATAGGAGTCCTAGGGTTTGGATGAGGGAAATGCTGGGAAGGAAGTGGGGACAAAGTGTGATTTATTGTTAGCCTTGAAGGGTCTTGATTGTCATATCTATTCAGACTGCATTAGATGGTGCTGGGGGCCAATATCAATTAGACGTGGCTCTTATCAATCTATAAACAGGAAAAGAAAACAGAACAAAGGAGTTCTCTCTGCATTTTTTTCATTATCATATACTCATTTTAAATGGACTTCTGAAATCTATCTAATTAACCACAGAAGAATTGAAACTTCAGTTATTCCCAGGGGCTTTTCTTGTTTAGGTGTTTTGAACAAATGTTTATGAGAATTTGTCTCTGGATTTCTCAGCTGAAGAGCTCAAGAAAGAAGAGGTCTCGAGTAGGAAAATTCATCAGCATCTTCCAAGTGTGGGAGGATCCATCCTCATCAGAGCAGGAATGAACAGAAATGGGCACAGCTTTCTGGCTGCCCCAGCTCTGGGATGGGCCCTGGGCCTGGAGCAGGAGCAGCTCTGGAGGGCCCCAAGGCCAGGGCTGTTGTGCTGGCCTGGGCAGATGGGATGGCAGGAGGGGCTGCAGAGCTCTCAGGAGCTCAGGGAGAGGGGAGCAGGGCACACAGGCAGCCTCCTTTTGCCTTGGCCAAGCACCTTCCCCCATGGCTGGGGCTGAGTCCTCTCTGAGCTGCAGCTGCTGCTGTGCCCTTGGCAGGGGCTGAGGCCGTGGGGCCACTGCCCAGAGCCCCCTGGCCTGAGCAGAGCTGTGGGGCCAGAGCCCGCTGGGCTGTGCTGGGGAGAGGCCCTTGGTGCTGCACAGAGCTCAGGGCAGCTGGCACAGCTTGCAGGGAGCTGGGCTGGCCTGAGAGAGCCTGCCAGAGAAAGCAGCAGTGTCCATCTCAGCCTGGCTGAGCGGGCAGGGGCAGGACTCAGCCCAGGCCTTGTGGGGCAGGGCCAGCGCCTGGGGAAGGCATTGCAAACAGGCAAGTGGCCCAGAGAGGAGGCTGCTCTGTGCCCTTGGTGGCACGCACAGAGCAGGGAGGGGGTCCAGGACATTTGTCACTGCCAGCCTCTGTCCCCAGCCCTTGCCAGCCCTGGCTGCTGAGCCCACGTTTGCCCTGGGCTGAGTTTGGCTGTGGCCCAGCTCCATCCTCCTGCAGGGCTCAGGGCTTGTTCCCGGCCATGGCCAGCCCTGCCTGGCCTCTGTGCTGGCCCGGGGCCTGGCAGAGTCCGGGGCAGGGCTGTCAGTGCAGGCCCACAGGTGCCACGGGCTGTGCAGGAGCTGGCAGAGGCTGCCCAGCAGGGAGGCCATGGGGCACAGAGCCCCAGGGCTGCTGTGGGCACCACGGCTGCACCTTCAGCTCCATAGGAGATGGGACAGATTGGAGCAGGGACAAATAATCCCTGCTGGATTGTTTAGTGTGTTTGCTTATACAGGTGATGTCCATCCACATGTCGAGGAGGTGTTTTGTGTCAGATAACACTGGCAGAGTGATAAGTATAATATTATTCATCTGAAAAATTGTTCATGCATAATACACAATGAGGAAAATAAAGACACATATAATCAGAAGAGCACCTGACTTTTGCAGATGATGAGAGAGTCATTGATCTTCCAGTAGTCAAACCTGTTTAAATACTTTCTCCAGGGCTTCCTTGAGATGAGAGCTGACCACCAGAGGCCATGGGAAGCCAGAACTCTATGTCCTAGCAGCCTTTGACTGGGACTAACCCTTGCGTATAGGGAATTGTTCAGGGGGAGTATGAATTTTGGCTGTGGGCACCTGGAAAGAGGGATGGTTCTTTTCCACAGGAAGGAAAGCTCAAAGCCCCAGTGGTCCGGAGACTGATGAGAGGCCGACCTCAACATTCCAAGGTTAGCTGGATCTTTCAGGTGGCCCCTGGGAGGCCAAACCAGCCATATCTATTTCATCTCGCCTTGGTTCCATGAGGCCCCACAGTGTCACAATGGTCTCCACAGGAAGGAAACCACAGAGCCCCAGTGTTTCAGGGGCTGATGGGCAGCAGGCACCAGATGCCAAGGCCTGGCAGACCTGTCTGTCCTGGCAGCTTTGTCTGGGAGCAGTCCCTGCATATACAGAATTTTGAATGTGGAATCCTAATTTCAGCCATTTGTGCCTGGAGGAGAAGGCTGTTCTTTTCCACAGAAAGGAAAGCACACAGCCCCTGTGTTTGGAAGGCAGGGGAGAGCTGGCCCTCAGGAGGCTAAGGCCAGTTAGACATGTCTGTAATGGCAGCTTTTGTGTAGGAGCAATCTTTGGATGTAGGACTTTTGAAGGTGGAATCCCAGTTTTGGCCATGGGCAAATGGAGAAGGATGGTTCTTTTCCACTGGAAGGAAAGCATAGAGCCCAGATATTTCAGGGGCAGATGAGCAGTAGCCACCAGAGGCCAAGACCAGCCAGACCCATCTGTTCTGGTATCTTTTGTCTTAGAACAATCCTTGATTACATAGAATTTTGGAGGCAGAATCCCAATTTCAGCCATGAGTACTTGGGGAAGGATGGTTCTTTTCTGTAGGAAGGAAAGCAAGGGGCCCCAGTGTCTCAGGGCAGATTAGAGGCGACCACCAGAGGCCAAGGCCAGCCAGGCCTGTCTGTCCTGGCAGCTTTTGTTTGGGAGAAACCCTTGCACATAAGGAATTTTGGAGCAGAAATACCAATTTTGGCCTTGGGTGTCTGTTCAGGAGAGACAGTTCTTTTCCATAGGAAGGAAAGCACAGAGCCCCAGTGTTTGGGGGCAGGCGAGACCCAGCTCTCAGGAATACAGGGGCAGCCAGACTTGCTGGTAATGACTGCTTTTGTCTGAGAGCAATCCCTGGATATTGGAAATTTGGGAGAGGGAATCCCATTTTGGCCATGGATGCTTGAGTGAGAAGGACAGTTCTTTTCCATCTGAAGGAAAGCCCAGAGCCCCAGTGTTTCAGGGACACATGAGAAGAAACCCTTGACCTGCCAAGGGCACTGGACCAGTCAGGCCAAGTCAACCTTTTACCTTTTTCCTTGGTTCCATTGGACCCTGCAATGTCACAATGGTCCCTTTCTTCCATGATCCCTTGCAGTATCAAAATGGTTTCCTTGGTTCTATGGGACTGGACAATGGCACGATCGCCCCTTGGTTCCATGAGGCCCCACAGTGTCACAATGGTCTCTGTGATTCCATGCAGTCCTGCAGTGTCACAAGGGTCCCTTGGTTCCATTGGGCTCCTCAGGATTACAGTGGCCCTGTGGCTGCACAAGGCTGAGCTGTGTCACACTGGTCCCTGGTTTCCATGGGGCCCCACAGTGTGACAACTATCCCTTGCTTCCATGGGGCCTTGCAGTGTCACAATGGTCTCCTTGCTTCCACAGGGTTCTGCAGAGCCCCTTAAATCAACGAGGCCTTGTGTCCCTGTGGTCTCCAGTATTCCATGAAACCTCACGATGTCACATTCAACCTTTGGTTCCATGGGGTCCAGCACTGTCACATGAACCCTTAGGTCCATGGGCCCTGCAGTGTCACAATGGACTCCTTGGTTCCGTAGGGCCACAAAGTGTCACAATGGCCCCTGTGTTCAATGAGGCCTGTTGTGTCACAGTAGTCCCCATGATTCCGTAAGGCTCTGCAATGTCACAATAGACCATTGGTTCCATGAGACCCCACAGGGTCATAGTGGACCTTTGGTCCCATTGAACCCCACAGTGTCACTCTGGTTCTCATTGGTTTCACAAGGCCTTGAAGTGCCACAATGGCCCTTTGCTTACACAAGGCCACAAGCTTTTAAAATGGCTTCCATGCTTTCATGAGGCCCTGCTGTGTCACAATGGACCCTTGGCTCTGCAGTGTCAGAATGCCCCCTTGGTCCCTTGGTTCCATGAGTCCCTGAAGTGCCACAATGCTCCTTAGGTTAGCTGAAGCCTCAAAGTGTCATCATGGTCTCCATGGTGCCATGAGGCCTTGCAATGTCAAAACGGACATTTGGTTCCATGAAGTCCCACCGACACTATTGGGCCCCTGGTTCAAAAGGCCTGGAACAATCAGAATGGCCCCTTTCTTTCATGGGACACGGTCCCTTGCATTCCTGAAACACATCCAGGTTTGCTCAGCATCAGAGACACCTTTCCCTTGCTTGTCCCCACCTGTCATCACTGCCTTCAGTGTTGTGCTGTAACTGGAACCTGGGGACACTTTCTCAGTTGTGACCCTCATTGGGACCCATTAAAACTTCAAGAAACTTCAGTGTTTCAATCTTTGAGTTCTTTGAGTTCTTGAGAAGTTTTTTGAACACGCTCTGAGGGACTGAGTCTGATGCAAACACCACCAAAGCCCTGAGAGGGTCATTAAAATGCTTGTGCTGTGTCTGTGCTGCTGAACTGCGCCGGGCTCCTGGCGCAGAGGCAGCTCCTGGCAACCAAGAAGAGCTTCAAAAACACATTTCTCTTCATGAGCAGCTCTTCTCCCAGCCCACTGCAGCCACCCCGGGCACAGCACAGAGGCACAGAGAGCTTCAATCAGTCAGGGCTGGGAAGATGCTCAGAAGTGCCTGGGGCAGAATCACTCCCAGCCCTTGACACAGGAAGCCTCTGGCTGCAGGACAATGCAGCTGCAGCTCCTGCAGTGATCTCCTAAAGCTGCAACATCCCAATGCCTGCAGACTCGGTGAGTACATTCTCTGATGATCTCTTGTGTAGAGCAGCCAGGGGTGCCCAGGGCTGTGGTGCAGAGCAGGGTCCTGCAGCCCAGGGCGCTGTGCTGGGGCAGGGACTCTGCTGCCTGCCAGGGACAGCTCTCAGTCAGCCCTGGGAGCTGCTCCCAGCACTGGGGGACAAGGTCTGGGTGGAAGGAGACAGCTGGTAATGCTTGGAAGTGTTGTCCTTGTGTGGTGAAGATGCTGCATTGTTCAGGACTGCTCCCAGCATGACATTTAACTCCAGAACATTTCCAGGTAGATTATATAGGGAGCACAGCTAGACAGGGGCAGCAAAAAAAGGAAAACCCAGGTTTTTAAATCGACTGTTCTTGGTTCTTTCGATGGGAAATTGCATACTGATATTCGCCTCTCAGTTCAGATGGAGAAAAATAGAAAAAAAAATCTCTCCAATCTTAATAAAGCAGGCAGTCACAGAAATCAGCACAAGGTCCCTTACAGTCAGCATCAGTGTTGCATTTCCAGCCTCCTCAGAGTTGCTGTGACGTTGCCGTCAGAGTCTGCAGAGGCAGAGCTGTCCCTGGGCAGTGTCCTGTGCTGGGAGGGGTCTGCAGGGCAGAGCTGAGACCCCAGGGCTGGGCTGGGCTCTGGCAGCAATGGCAGGGCCCAGCCCTGGGCACAGGGAAGCAGCTGCTGGCAGGGACAGCTCCAGGCACAGAGCCCTGGGCAGGCAGTGGGGGAAAGTGCCACCAAGCTGGGTTGGGATATCTAAAGTCCTCTCTAAACCAAACTATTTCATGATTACTTTTTTTATAGATCCCCATGCCGAGACACAGCAAATGTCCAACAGCAGCTCCATCAGCCACTTCCTCCTGCTGCCATTGGCAGACACGTGGCAGCTGCAGCTCCTGCACTTCTGCCTCTTCCTGGCCATCTCCCTGGCTGCCCTCCTGGCCAACGTCCTCATCATCAGCGCCGTAGCCTGTGGCCACCACCTGCACACCCCCATGTTCTTCTTCCTGCTCAACCTGGCCCTCAGCGACCTGGGCTCCATCTGCACCACTGTCCCCAAAGCCATGCACAATTCCCTCTGGAACACCAGACACATCTCCTATGAAGGATGTGCTGTTCAGCTCTTTTTCTTTATGTTCTTCCTTGGAGCAGAGTATTTCCTCCTGACCATCATGTGCTACGACCGCTATGTGTCCATCTGCAAACCCCTGCACTACGGGACCCTCCTGGGCAGCAGAGCTTGTGCCCACATGGCAGCAGCTGCCTGGGCCAGTGGCTTTCTCAATTCTCTGCTTCTCACAGCCAATACATTTTCCCTGCCCCTGTGCCATGGCAATGCCCTGGGCCAGTTCTTCTGTGAAATCCCACATATCCTCAAGCTCTCCTGCTCACACTCCAACCTCAGAGAACATGGGCTCATTGTGTTTAGTCTCTGTTTTGTATTGTGCTGTTTTGTGTTCATTGTTTTCTCCTATGTGCAGATCTTCAGGGCTGTGCTGAGGATCCCCTCTGAGCAGGGACGGCACAAAGCCTTTTCCACCTGCCTCCCTCACCTGGCTGTGGTCTCCCTGTTTGTTACCACTTCAGTGTTTGCCTACCTGAAGCCCCCTTCCATCTCCTCCCCATCCCTGGATCTGTCCCTGTCAGTTCTGTACTCGGTGGTGCCTCCAACCCTGAACCCCCTGATCTACACCCTAAGGAACCAGGAGCTCAAGGCTACCCTGAGGAAAATGATGACAGTATCTATCTTCAGGAGCAATAAATTTTCTTTTCTGCTTCAGAGCCTTCAGAATTTAACTCTTTACAATTTTAGATTTTTTTTTCTCCTATTTGTCCATTTTTTCATTGTCTTATTGTTTTTCTATAGTTGTAATGTGTGATAATTGATAAAAGATTCGTGTTAATCACAAAAGCATTAGGGTTTGTATAAACCAGAATACTAAGCTCTAAAGTGAAGCATGGACACTAGATAAAGTAAATTATATGATTAAATAATTCTGTTTAAAATCACCTTGTTATGTTATATTATGTTGTATTATGTTACATTATAATATGTTATGTTATGTTTTTCAAATAAGTTGTATCGGCCGCCAGCTTGCAAAATTGGACTTCCCAAAAAGCCCTTCCTGCCTTTGTCTGATCAATACTGCCTATCCCAAAAACCAGACTCCCAGAACTTTTCTAGTGGTTCTCTACAAAGACCAGACCTCCAGAACTTCCCTGGTGGTCATCTACAAGGACCGGATGGCAATCTGTGACTAATTATCACCCAAAGGCTTTGTGAATTTGTGAACAATGAGAACCCACAGTATAAGAAGAGGCTGCAAACCAAGGTTCGGTGGAGCGTGGAGTGGGCGGTGACCCCTCACGTTCCCCAGCGCTGCTTGCTCTGTCTATATCAAATAAAGCAATCTAAATTTGTTAAATATCGAGACTTTTGTCTCTCATTTATAACAGCCCTAAAGCGGGGACCCGCTTAGCGGGCGGAATTTTTCAGGGTTGGCTGTGGTGGCGGTGGCCCGAACCCGGCAGAGAGTCCCCGGGAATGCCGTGGGTGAGGCTGGAGAGTGAGAGATGTCGATGGAGGGGCTGGGGGGAGTGAGAGGCGCGGTCCTCGCCCCCAGCCCTGGCCCGTGACCCCCGTGGCTAACACGGGTTGTATGAGGCACCCTGTGCTTTTTATTTGTTTGGGGTTTTTGGTCACTGGTTGCCGTCCCCCGGCTTTTCCGGAGGGAAGCCGATCGCTGCGGGGTGGGCAAAAGCCGCTGGCCCGTGGCATGGTCGGTGGCAGCTTGTCCCACGCTTGGTGGATGGGTTCCCTGGGGGCGGTGAAACGCGGCTGCCACGGCCGTCCCCTCCCCATTGTGCACTTTTCTCACTAGGCAAACATCCTTCCATGTCGGCTCTCCCAATCATTGTGAAGCAGAATTCACCAGGCCTTGGATTGTTCACCCACTGATAGGGAACGTGAGCTGGGTTTACACCGTTGTGAGACAGGTCAGTTTTACCCTACTGATGATGTGTTGTTGCAACAGGCTGCTCCTGCTCCTTCTAAATTACTTTCTTGAAGTGTGTCTATCCTTCCTGGAACCCTTTGTTCAGAAGGACTGTTCCCCTTAAATTATCAGTACCTGATTTGGTACTGTCCAAAACTGTATCCTGAATAGACCAAAGTGTGCCCTCCATAATTCCAGTGTAGAAGTTTTATTGATGCCTCTCCTTATTTCACAGAATATTGAAAACTGGATTATTTCATGGTCACTGTACCCCAGGAAGCCTCTGACCACCACATCTCCCACCAGCCCTTCTCTGTTTGTGAACAGCAGGAGACAGAGCTTTCCTTGGGAGTGAGAGTGTTACCAAAAATTTGTTCAAATTAAAAACTCCTTAACACCAACGCAGCATAAAAAGCAGCATTCTTTATTTGGCTGGATACACAGGGGGACAGCTCCTCCCAAAGCTGTGCATGCTGAGTACAGGAAAGTTTCTGTTTATATTCTGTACTTTGCAAACATATTCATCGATTGTCCTGGAGTAAACACACATATGATAATCATTTCACCAAAATCATTAACATCTTTCCCCTCCCCTTTACCCGTGGGTTCTTCTGTCCTGGGGGTCTCTCTGGTGGTCCCTGGTGGTCATTAACCCCAATGTTCCAGTTGGCCTGGCTGAGTTGGCAGGACACTGAGGCTGGGGAACTTCCAGTTCCCCTTCTTAGACAAGGGGCGTTGTGAAGTTTCCAGAGGCCAGTGGTTTTGGAGAACAGGAATTGTGTTAGCTCACCTGGGATGGGCAATTTATCATCTGGGAACATGAGGTCACAGAGTAGGCTATGACATCACAGAGTGGGTTATGACATCACAGAGTGGGTGATGTGAGGTCATTGAACATCACAGGCTGTCCCTGTGACATCATAACGCTGACTGTGACATCACAGGACAGAGGTCTGACATCACAGCAGGGCTGTGTGAGGTCACTGGGTTGGTCACTCTGCCCCAGACCCCCCTCACAGTTTCCCCAGACAAGTCCAATGCTGTTCATGCCCAGCAGGGTCCCCTGTCCCCCGGGATCCCCCTGCTCCACCTGGAGCCACAGCCTCCCCCAAGGATGTTCCACAAATCAACCCCAGAGCCTGACACGGGGACAAGGGGCCCGGGCAGTGTGACCAGGACATCAAGGACGTGGATTATCCAGGTCACTGGGGCCTGGTTTGAGTTCCCCAGGGCAGGAAAGATGTCTGGCAGCTGGAGCAGGGTGAGGGAAGGGCCTCCAAGGTGGGGCTGGAGCCCTTTGGCTGAGAGGAGAGGCTGAGGGAGCTGGGCTTGTCCAGCCTGGAGCAGGGAAGGCTGAGGGGCTCCTCATGCCAGCCTGGCAGTGCCACCCAGGAGCTGATGGAGAACACAGAGCCAGGCTCTGCACTGGGGGGCTGGGGGGGACAAAAGACAATGGGTGGAAGGGGAATGAGGGGAGATCAGATAGGACATGTGGAAAACCTTTGTTCCCATGGGCTCAGACAGGTTCTGAGATGCTGCCCCATCCCTGGCCTTTGGGATTTTCCAATCCACACCAAATCAAGGTTTGAATCACTTGGTCTGACCCAGTTTCTGACACGTTGGGCTGCAGACTCCCTGAGATCCCTTCCAGCCTCACCTCCCTGATGATCCCTGGACGATGCTGCTCCCGATTTTGGAATGGGCTGGAGCAGATGTTTATGGGACAGGAACCCTCTGGGGCTGTAGGGGACCTGCAGCTTTCAAGGTGCACGAGCACATCTCATTAGCTGGGGCATTTGAGTACTTTAAGAAATGTCAAAGTTTTCCAGCCAGGGGAGAGCAGGAATTTCCTGGAATTGTACAATGGTGAGAGAAGAAATATTGATCTTTCCCTCTATTTGTGTCACCAATATTCTGTCTATTATTTCATGTCCCTCTTCATTTGGGTGTTTCCACCTCTCCTGTTTAAATGCCCATGTCTAAGGACATCTCTTAACTAGAGCAGCTGGATCTATGTCCTCCCCATTGCTCCCAGATTTCATCCTCTAGCTGCGCTCTGGCCATTCCAAAGCCTCTCAATTGAGTGTCTTCACACTTTGAGCTTCAGGGAGTTGCCCAGGCTTTCATAACTTTAAATAACTCAATAGTCAATATCTTGTGTTTATGTCTTTTACAATTACCTTTGTCTTTATCCAAAAATGTTGATGTATGGATATCCCTTGTGGATTATGGGCATGTCAGATGCTGCTGAGTCATCTCACATTGCTGAGGGAGGACTTTTCATGTTTTTAAAATTTTATGATGATTACAATTCTTTATGTTGGCCATGAAGAGAAGCCTTTCTGTGCCTCTGAGTCTCACCAGTTCCTGATCCCCAAAGAACACAAACTGCAGACTTTCTAAAGTCCCTTCCAACCTCAGCTCCTGGATGATCTTGGGACGATGCTGCTCCCGATTTTGGAAAGGGCTGGAGCAGATGTTTATGGGACAGGAGCCCTCTGGGGCTGTAGGGGACCTGCAGCTTGCAAGGTGCACGAGCACATCTCATTAGCTGGGGCATTTGAGTACTTTAAGAAATGTCAAAAATTTCCCACCAGAAGAGAAATTTCCTGGGTTTGTACTGATGGCAGGACAAGAAATAATGATCTTCCCCTATACCTGTGTTACCACTATACTGTCTATTATTTCATGTCCCTCTTCATTTGGGTGTTTCCACCTCTCCTGTTTAAATGACCATGTCTAAGGACATTTCTTCCCCAGACCAGCTGGTCCTACGGCCTTGCCATTGCTCCCATATTTCCTCCTCCAGTTGTTCTCTGGTCATTCCACATTAGTCAACATCTTAATTGTGTCTACATCTATCACAGAATCACCCTTTCTAATGTCTGTGTCTAAAACTGTTCCTGTATGGAAATACCTTGTGCATGGTGGATACATCAGATACTGCTTTGACATTGAACAGAGCTGAGGGAAGAATTTTGAAGTTTATTGAATTTTATCATGGGTACTTTTTTTATGTTGGCCACGAAGAGAAACCTTCTGTGCCTCTGAGTCTCACCAGTTGCTGACCCCCAAAGGACACAAACCTGATGAGTTGTGGTTCCCACTGCAGTGCTGGCATTTGCACCTCCCTCCATACCCACAGCAGAGCTCCCTTGGCCCACAAAGTCCCTGGCAATGCAGGGATGAAGGAAACAGGACAGGCTGTGGGGATCAGGGGCAGGGCACAGCCAGGGATTTGGGGTGCTTGTGAGCCCAGGACAGGAGCCAGCCCTTGGCCTTGGTGAACCTCATCCAATTGTCCTGGGCCCATGGCTCCAGCCTGTCCAGATCCCTCTGCAGAGCTTCCTGCCCTGCAGCACAGCCACACTCCCACCCAGCTTGGCCTCACCTGGACACTGACTGAGGGTGCCCTCCATGGCCTCGTCCAGATCAGCAATAAAGAGATTTCACTGCCCTGGCCTCAATCCTGAGCCCTGGGGACACCCCTGGATGTGGCTCCACTGCCCAGCACTCCTTGGGCTGGACTTCTGATTTTTATGGAGCTGTGCCTGCCTTTGGTTTTGTTTGCTGACCATAAATGAACATCCCTCTGTGTCTCAGGCAGCTCCTTCTCCAAGGAAAGCAGGTGGGAGTTGGTGCCAAGGAGCTGAAAGCTGCAGGCACAGCCTGGAGGGGAGGAAGCTCAGATTTGCACAAGGCTGCTCTGAGTGCCAGGGGTTGGATGGGGGAAATGGTGGGATGGGGGTAGGGACAGAGTGGGACTGATTGTCAGCCATAAAGGGTCTTGATTTTCATCTCTATTCAGACTGCATGAGGAGGTGCTTGGGATCAATATCAACTGGAGATTGCTGATATCAATCTATAAACAGGAAAACAAAACTAAATAGGACCAAAAAAACCCGGATTCAAAAAAAAATATATAGCATATTCTCTTTGAATACACTTCTGAAATGTGTATAATTAACCAGAAAATAATTGAAGACTTTAAATTAAATTATTCCCAGAGGCTTGTCTTGTTAAGGTGTTTTGCAATATTAATGAGCCTTTGTCACTGAATTCCTGAACTGAAGAGCTGAAGACTGAACAAGTCTCTGGACAGTTAAAATTCATTAGAGAACCTCCAAGTTGCTGTTGTTCCATCCTCAGCAGAGCAGGAATGAACAGATTCCAGGGGTTTCCCGGCTGCTCAAGAGCTGTGAGCTCACGTGCAGGCTCAGGGGCTCCATGGGGACATCTGAGGGGTCTCTAGGCTCCTAAAGATCTGTTTGGTCACACTCAGTCACAGGGGTTCCATGGGGAATCCCAGGGGTGCTTAATCTTCCTAAGGGTCATGAGGTGACAGTCACAGGGCTCCAGAGTGACAACAGAGGTGTCTCTGCCCTGCCAAGGAGCCAATTTGTCACAGGCAGTGGCAGGAGTGCAGTGGGGACATCCCTGTGCTCCTAAAGAACAGTGAGGGCACCGACACTCACAGGGGTTCCAGGGTGACACCCCAGGAGTGCCCAGGCTGCCAAAGAGCCGGGATGTCACAGACACTCACAGGGGTTCCAGGGTGACATCCCAGGAGTGCCCAGGCTGCCAAAGAGCCGGGATGTCACAGACACTCACAGGGGTTCCAGGGTGACATTCCAGGAGTGCCCAGGCTGCCAAAGGGCTGGGATGTCACAGACACTCACAGGGGTTCCAGGGTGACATCCCAGGAGTGCCCAGGCTGCCAAAGGGCTGGGATATCACAGACACTCACAGGGGTTCCAGGGTGACATCCCAGGAGTGCCCAGGCTGCCAAAGGGCTGGGATGTCACAGACACTTCCAGGGGTTCCAGGGTGACACCCCAGGAGTGCCCAGGCTGCCAAAGGGCTGGGATGTCACAGACACTCACAGGGGTTCCTGTCATGGGCACAGTGGGAGTTCACACAAAGTTTATTAGAGAAGCTCCTGTTGGGTCACGAGGTGCAGAAAGGACCCCCAACACCCCAATTACACCCCCAAGCTGCCCCAAACCAGGACCCCCAGGCTTTCTAAACTCCTTCTGTGAGGGGAGTCTGGGAGTGCCTGGATCCAATCCCAGCCTCAGACTTTGTCAAGGATTTATGTTAAAGGATTATACAGGTGGAATCGAACCTTTGTACAACTTTGTCCCTCAGCATTAAAGATGGCAAATCAGAAGTATTTATATACATAGAGATATGATTGATTATGATCATGATACATGACACAAAGGTCTTAATCAAATTATATACTCCACAGTACGGGAGCTGTAACATCTATTTTAATATAGTGCTCTAGGAAGCAATTTGATCAAAGCAGAATTAAGTAGAGATGGGTGTCACTCCCCCAGACCAACGACCCTGGGCAAATCTCTTTAGCTCAGCCTCAAGCAGTGACCCTGAGGGGAGTCTCCACTCCAGGGAGGACTCTCCACACTCCCCCAAGAAGGGAAATGTCAGGAGATGCTGCCACTAAAATTTGAGACGGGGCTTTTCTAGTCTGAAGTGCTGCCCTGTCAGTCAGATGTGCCCAGACTCCCAGCACAGCAGCACAGAGGCAGATGGCTGTCAACTCCACTTCCTGCCTAGAAATCCTGAAACTGCTTCTAAATGTTGCTCCCTTCATCTCTTGGACACCTACTCACACAGAGCTGGGAAAAAAAATCCTCTGGCTGCTGCCTTACAAGGTGAGTCATGCCGAAGTTAGAGCTCTGTGGGAAATCTCTATCCAGCCCTATCCTTTTAATATATCCATACGTGGAGGTGTGCATGGATTTGTCTTGTATAGAAAGGAAGGAGTGTGCAAGCAATGTGGCAGACATTTTCACTCTCTGTGGTTATTCCATACCCACGGGTACAAAGACATTATGGAAACCCATGCAGAGACAGACCCTTCTGACCATGGACACATTGACATCCAAGAGCCCCTGGCACAGACAGACCTTTCTGACCATGGACACAGAGACATCCAAGAGCCCCTGGCACAGACAGACACTTCTGTCCATGGATACAGAGACATCCAAGAGCCCCTGGCACAGACAGACCCTTCTGTCCATGGATACAGAGACATCCAAGAGCCCCTGGCACAGACAGACCCTTCTGCCCACGGGTGAGGGAGGGCAGTGGGGGTGAGTGGGCAGCGAGTCCCAAACGGGAACCAGACCCAGCTCCAGCCATGCCAGACCCTACCAAGGCTCAATGCTGGCTCCTCTGGAATGGGAAAGCCCTTCAGCCTTGTCCCTGCCCAGAGGGGCAGTGCTGACCTGCAGCACAGGTTGTTTTCCCCACAGGCTGCAGGAGATGAGAACACAACACTTGCAAACACTGCCTGCAAACCACAGCTCTGGGTGCTCCCCATGAAGCTCAGCCCTGGGACCACCGTGTGCCCCAAGCTTCAGGGGATGCAGTGGGAGCCTGGCTGGGCTCTGCCCTCGGGCCATCCTGCAGTGACAGCTGCAAACAGGGAGCATTCAGCTGACACAAACAGCCAAGCCAGGGCTGGAGGGGAGCTGGTGCAGCCCAGACCGCACTGTTGTGTGCTGTGCTCTGGGGCTGGGGCTCCCTGCAGAGGGGACTGGACTGAAGTGCCAGGGGAAACAAAGAAGCTTCAGCTTAAGCCTAACTGAGCTGGCTGGGTGGGCTGGGAGGAGTGGGGAGGCTCAAGGGGAGTCACAGAGCTCATCCTGCTGGAAGCATGAGGAAAAGGGAGTGGGAACTCAGCAGTGAGGAGAGCTGAGGGCTGGAGAGCAGCTCTGAATGACACTAAAATCTCATCAGGCCTCTGAGACATTGCTGCTCTTCAGCCAGTGACAGGATGTGTCCCTAAGCCTGGGGCTCGGCCTCCCTCGTGGTGAGGGGCATCAAGGAAGGCACCAGTGTGATGGAGACTGCGATGGGCTGGGAACTCACTGGGGGAAAGGAGGGAACAGCTGTGAAGTAAAAGGCAGGTGGGGGAGAGAACTGTTCAGAGAAGGGCTGAGCTACAGCTTGAGCAAGCTGAAAAATGTCATTTGGGGTCATCCCAGATTGATTTCATTTCAGAAGGTATGGAACAAGTTTAATTTTTGGGGGGTGTCATGTTTTCCCCTGCAGGTGTACGCTCTGCAAACTTGAGCTGCATTTCCTGAAATGCTCAAGCAAGTCTGTGCTGCAGGTCACACCATTTCTCCTTTGGCTGATTCCGGCCCGGTGCTGAGCTGCAGCTGAGCCCTGGCAGAGCCCAGAGCAGCCTCAGCATCCACAGAGCCCGGCTGCAAGGAGAGAAACCAGAAACCGCCCGTCAGCTGAAGGCTCCTGTCCCCCTTGTCCCAGCTCCCGCCGTGCCCAGGCCGTGCTGGCCGTGCCCAGAGCGGTGCCCAAAGCTGCCCATCATTGCTGCCTTGGGCACAGAGCAGGAGGGCAGGACTGTGCCCAGCCTGCAGCCAGCCATGGCACATCCAGCCCCTCAGCAGCTGCCACAGCAGGATGCTCCTGTGCTCGCTGCCATCTCCCAAAAGCTCTTATCTCACCCTGCCAAGGAGACGGGGACCCGCCTCACGCCATCGCTGCCCGAAGAAAAGCTGGTCCCAAACGATGTCCTCAGCCTTCTCCAAGGACACGGCCCATCCACGCTGCAGCTGGGCCCAAGCACTTCCTGATCCACACTGGACACCACCTAGAACGCTTCCTTTAGAGAAACAAATGACAAATGAATGAAAATAGATTACAGACAAGAAGGGGAGACACGAGAAAAGGTAAAAATCTTATCTCTGTCAGGGGCTGGAGGAAGTCCCAACCTCTACATGCCAGGGGAAAAATAACTCAGGGGTGAGGGAAGCCCATGGTTTTTCCCTTTCCCCCTGCACTGCCCCCAAAAGTAATGGTGATCTCAAAGCAAACAAGGGCAGTGGAGCAGCCCAAGCCCTTCCTTGCCTGCAAAGCAAAGCAGCCATGCACAGTTCTGGAGTCCCACCTCTGCTCCTGCCATGGGCTTTGTTTGTGTCAGGCTGGCTGCCCCAGCTCCAGCCCCAGCCCAGGGCACGGTGGGTGCTGGGGGCTGTTGGCAGGGCCAGGAGCCAACTCCCATTTCGTACCCAGCCCAGCCCATCCCCCCAGCCCTGCCAAAAAGCAGCTTGGCAGCCGACGGAAGAATCCGTTTTATCCTCCCCAGCAAAGGGGGAACCTTTGGTTCCCGGCCAAGCTGTGCAATGCCCAAATCTGGGAGCATCCCCCTGGGTCTGGACTCATCTGCAAATTCGCTGTGGAGCCTGGCTTTGAAGAAGGTGCCAGAATCCAAGTCCATCATCTTCAGCTTGCCGGTGGCCAGGTGGAGGAAGAGGCTGTCATCCTTGATGTCTTCCTTGCTGTCCCCAGCAGCAGCAGCAGCCCCACCTGGTACAGCTACTCCAGGGGCTCCTTCTCCTTCCCTGGGGGTGAGACCAGGCTGTCAGTGTTCTGCCCAGGGCCCCAGCTGCCAGTGAACCAGGACAAGCCAAACCAGCTCAGATGGGGGCCACCAGTGCTGGGCAGAGCAGCTCAGCTCCAGCACAAGGGCTGTGTGTTCCCATCTGATGACCCCCGTGCAGTGACACAGGCAGGACAAAAACGTCTGGGGTTCTTTGCTTCTGATTGCCAGGGCATCTGTGGAGCTGTAACTTACCAGGACCCTGCATCAAAGCCTGCCTGTGGCTCTCTCCCTTCTATGGCAGATGAATATTCTGCATCCAAGGATCACTGAACAGATCTTCTAATGAGGGCGTTTCCGTGTCGAGCATGGATAAACACCTCCTGATCAGACCTTGGCACTCTGGGGAGAAAAACCACAAACCGCTGGTCAGTTGGAGAAGTCTCCAGTCCGCTTTGCCCCACTCTTCCCATGCCCAGGCCATGCTGCATGTGCTCACAGCTGGGCCTAAACCTTCCCATCAGTTCTTTGTTTTGGAGGAGAGCAGGACATGTGCCAGCCCCTCAGCAGCTGCCAGAGCAGGATGCTCACGAGCCTGCTGCTGTCCCCCAGCACTGGTATTTCCCCCGTGCCCAGAGATGAGGATCCACCTTGAGAGAGCCGTTGTGGCAGTGAGAGCTGATGGTCCCAGCTGATGTTCTGGCCCCTCCTGAAAGGGTGCTCCCCGCAGACCATCTGGTGCAGCAGGATGCCCAGGGACCAGATGGTAGCTGGCTTGCCATAGTACCAGCCAAACTTGGTCCATTCCGGGGGGCTGTAGGACAGGGTTCCTATGGAATACAGATGGCGTTTATCAGGGGGATGCTGCTGCTCCCAGAGCCTGGTCCCAGCATCCTTGGCCATGTGGGGGCTGCCCCAGTGGCACATGGTGTGACCTGCTGTCCTCTCTGCAGCACCTGGGACTTGTGTACAAACATGGGGTTGGAAAAGAAGCCACTGGTATTGGAAGAGGGCAGCTGAAGCCCTGGCAAGGCCTGACCATGACAAGGTAAAACCCACTCATTGGTGGGGAAAATCCATGCTTTCATCCTCCCTGCCTGCATGGCCCAAAACACATTATGAAGTCAAGGCAAACAAGGTGAGCACAGCAGTCCAAGCCCTTTCTCATCTGCACACCAAACCAGCTGGTGCACAGGTTCTGGCCCCCTTCTCTGCCACCCTCACCCACAAGTGTTTCTGTCGGGCTGGGTGGCCCAGCCCCAGTCCTGGGCAGAGTGGCTGGCAAAGGCTGCCAGCAAGGCTGGAAGCTGGCCCTCCACTTGCCCCAGCTCAAAAGCAACTCGGCTGAAGGCTCAGTGCCATGACTGGCAGCAAAAGGGAGAATCCCCACGGCCACACCCAGGCTGGGCCAGGAGATGTTGGGCCAGGAGATGCTGGGACTGGGAGCACACCGCTGTGTGGGCTTACCTGCAAAGTGAGTGTAGGCTGTGTCCTGCAGGTAGGTGCCACAGCCAAAGTCAATCAATTTTGCCTGCCCGGTGGCCAGGTCTACCAGGACATTCTGTGGCTTGATGTCCCTGTGCAGGACCCCGCAGCTGGTGCAGTGCCGCACGGCCTCCAGCACCTGGCGGAACAGCTCCCGCGCCACCTCCTCGGACAGGAACCCCCGTGCCCGAATGAAATGCTGCAGGTCCTGACACCGCTCCGGGCGCTCCAGCACCATCACGATGTTGTTGGGGAGCTCGAGCCACTCCAGCAGCTGGATGACACCAGGGAAGCCGGTGGACACCTTGTCCAGCAGCACGATCTCCAGGGGTGCGCTGGTGCCGTCGGGCTGCGGGAAGACCACGATGCCGTCAGCGGGGCTGATGCCGTGCCAGGGCTCGGGAAGCCCTCATGCAGCCCGGGATGCTCAGCTGGCCCCACGCCCGCTCTCCCTCGAGGGTCCTGACGGCTTCCACTCTGCCGGCCCTCGGCTCATCCCCGCCCGGCACGTCCCGGCTTCTCCCGCTGGTCCCGCTCACTCACCAGCTCGCCCCAGTGCCGGACGCGGTTCCGTGGCACCCTTTTGATGGCCACCTGCAAGCCAAGGCCAACAGCGGGCTGAGCTCGCCGCCCGCTCCGCCGAGCCCCATCCTCCTCCTCCTGCGCCCCCTCGTCCTGTGCCCGCCGCCGGCCCCGCCACTCACCGGGGCGCCGTCCGAGAGCCGCGTCGCCGCCCAGACGCTGCCGAAGCCGCCGCGCCCCAGCAGCGAACCCACCCGGTACCGCTCCTTCAGGCCCACCTGGGCCTTCCCTGCCGGCGAGACGCGGCTGTCAGCGCTCGGCCCGGGGCCAGGAACGGCCCCCGAGCGCCCCTCAGCCGCCCCGGGCCGGACAGCCCCAGGCGCTCTCTCTGCGGAACGGGACAGCGGCGGCTCGGGGCCGGCGGCCGCGCTGCCGAGCGGCGGAGCTCGGGCCGGGGGAGCCGCAGCGCAGGCGGCGGGAGCGGCCGCGCCGCGTGTGTCCTCCGCGGGCCCCGGGAGGAGCCGGGGCCGGGGCCGGGCTCGGGGCCGGGGCCGCATCCCACGTTGGGGCCGGGGCCGGGCTCGGGCCAGGTGGAGCCAAAGGGCGGCGATGCCGCCCCAGCCCCAGGCACTGATGCCCGCCCAGCAGCGCCACCGGCAGCACGCCCAGAGCCAGGCGAAGGCGAGACCCAGGCGGGACGCCCGGGGCCGGGGACGGGGCCGGGGCCGGGGACGGGGCCGGGGCCGGGGACGGGGCCGGGGCCGGGGACGGAGCAGCCCCGCCCGGGGGCGGGCCAGGGGCATGGCCCGGCCTGGAACGGGGAGAGGGAGACTGGGAGAGGAGGGAGACACCGGGAAAGGGAGAGACAGCGAGGGTGCGGGACTGCGAGAGAGGGTGTGGGACAGCGGGAGAGGGAGAGGGGAAAGAGAGAGTCGATAAAATTGTTTGTTTTGCTGCTGCCGCTGCTGCCGCTGCTGCCGCTGCAACTGAAGCCCTGGGGCCGTTTGTCCCCGTGTCCGTTTTTCCGTTCCCTGCTCGCGCCCGTGCCAAGCCCCGCGTGCCCCAGGGACACCCCCTGAACCTTCTCTTCCCATGGAAGAATCATCTTTCAATTGCAGGCATCCACGGCCAAAACTGGGAGTCTGCCTCCAAAATTCCCTATCTATGCAAGGATAGCTCCCAGACAAAAGCTGCCAGGACTGTGTAGGTTCCCTTGGCTTCCTGAGGGCCAGCTCTCATTGCCTTTGAAATACTGGGGCTCCCCACTTTCCTTCCTATGGAAAAGAACTGTCCTTCTTGTCCTGACGCCCATGGACAGACCTGGGATTTGGCCTCCCAAATTCCATCTCTGCAAGGTTTGCTCCCAGACTAAGACAAACAGGTCTGGCTTGCCTTGGCCTCTGGTGACTGCCTCTCATCTGCCTTCAAAACCCTGGGCTTCTGTGCTTTCCTTCCTACAGACAAGAACTGTCATTCATGTCCAGGTGCCCATGGCCTCAAGCACATGACCACTTTATAGTGGTCAAAGGAGCTCTGTGCTCAGTGGGCTGGAGACTGAGGAGAGCAGAGGAGAGCCCTGAGAGGGATTGACAGGCAGTTTCAGAGATGATGGATCCTTTTGACATCGTAGAGAATATCCAGAGAAAGAAACAATTAATGCCAAGGAGAGCTGGGGAGGCCCAGACTGGAAACAAGGCGAAAGGAATCTCTCTCCCAGGGCAGGGCTGTGGTACAACACATCCCCCAGAAGAAGTCTGGGCCAGCCCAAGGCACAGGGATGTGCAGCAGCTGAAAGGTTCTTCTGTATTGGACTCCTGGAAGGGTTTGTGCAATCTCCTCTTAGGCCCTGAGCTTCAAGGGCTCAGCACCAAATGCACCATGGGGCTCATTGGGGTCAAGCAAGTCCTGACAAACCATGGCTCTGCCTTGGCTTCCCTCTGGTCTGGTGCAGATCATCAGGAAGGTTTCTTTCTCCAGTTATGGAGAAATATTTCAAAGACCGTGTAAGAAATATCCATTCCAGTTTTTAAGGGTGTATTTTATTACTGCTTTCCAGAAACAATAAAGTGCCTGCCTGCATGACATGAAGAATGGAACTCATTACAGGCTGCCCAGACTGCTTTGTGCCATGTGTCTTTTTTGCTATTCTAATTAGTGTGTTCTACTTTTCCTCTTTTTTTCTTTTTTAACTTTTGGTAATATTTTCCATAAAGGGATGCCATTAGTCACAGTATTGCTACATCAGTATCTAGTGGGCTTGTGTTAAGCAGAGACAGTAAGGAGCCATGATCACTGTGCATTGAAGTAAAATAAAGTGTCCTGCTGTGCCCTGTGTGACCCAGGTGCTTCCTGAGCCCTTGTCTGTCTCTGCAGGGCAGTGCCTGTGAGCAGAGGTGGAGGGAAGAGACTCCCAGCACAGCAGCACAGATGCAGGTGGTTGTCAGCTCCACTTCCTGCCTAGAAATCCTGAAACTGCTTCTAAATGCTGCTCTGCTCTGATGCCTTGAGGAGCTGGAACAGAGGCTACACACAGAGTTCAGGGGAATCAAATGGGTATTTATTGAGAGGCCACGAAAGGCCTCCAAAAGCCACACCCTAGCAGGATGAGTGCTACAGGTGTGACCCCTGCCTGGATGGCTCCAAGATGGAAGCAAAGGAGGGCTTGGTCACAAAATCTTACACTTTTATAGGTTTTGGTTCATTTGCATGAACCCACTCTCCACGTTTCCATGTTGTTTGTGCTTAGGGCCTGAAGTCTGGAGAAACTGTCCTTGAGTTCTTAACTGGAATAGGACTGTTTTGTCTTCATCACCCTAGCACATCAGAAAAGCACATCCAAGGAGAATAGGGAAACTTGAAACTAAAGGCATCATTTCCCCCCTTTAGAGGCTCTACAAGGCCTCTACCTTGTCGAGTCTCTATTCTCAATATTACTAACAACAAGTATTTAATTACAGATAAGTGACCAACAATAATAAATACCTAACTTTAAATAAATACCTAGTAGTAAATACATACTTAATAATAAATGTAAACATAAACCTAATAATTATGAACCTCTAACAAGAACAATATCTTAACCAATCAAATGTTATATTAAAGGAAAGTAATTAGACCCAGAAGAAAAACGATGATGTCCACCAGTCTTTGTTGTTACAATTGTTCAGAAGCTGAAGCTTTCTTAATTCTGGAGTAGTGAATCCAGGGTCCTCTGCCAGCAGCTTTGACTAGAGTGAAGGTAGTCAGCAGGACTTTAAATTGTTCTTTGCACTTGGCTTGCAGAGGATCACTGTCCCACCACTTCACATAGACCCAGTCTCCAGGCTGGAACAGATGTGCAGGGCTGTCCAGTGCTCTGGGTCTGGATAGCACGATGTAACTCTGAAGCTTTTGGAGCTTCTGCAAAGTGAAACTTAGAGCCATTAAATAACCCTGTAAATCACGTTTCCTCTTCATGTGAATTAATTTCACCTGGAATATGTGGGGTTTTACATGGTCTACCATATGTTAACTTTTTCTTCAATCAAACAATCAAACATATTTGCTTGGAGAGGTTGTGGAGTCTCCATCTGTGGAGATGGTCAAAGCCCAGCTGAATGCAGTTCTGGGCAATCAGTTCTAGGTGCCCTGACTTGAGCAGGTTGGTTCAGACTAACTGCAGGCTGGTTGGCCTGTCTTCCCCTCCCTTTCATCAAGGTCTGGCATGGCGTGTGTCCCCTCCACCCAACACCTGCTGGGTTGCAGCCAACAGTGGAGCCATGAGATCTTCTTGGTGGCAAACACAGAGGCCAACCCAGGCTTGCCCCTGATTATTTCATGAGGGTCTTGGCCAGCCCTGCTCCTTTCACCTGGTTATCAAAGCAGAGTTTCACCTGCCTCATCCAGCAACAAGTGGCTACCAAAGCACACAAATTTGCATTCACAGTGTAGCTACAATGGGGTGCAGCAGCTCGTTGAAAATGCCAGTGGCCATGGGGAACCAGCCAAAAGGAACTTCCCACCAGTGGTGTTCTCCTGCCCTCCTAATTTGTTCCATTCCCTGTTTATACCTTTACCATGATGGTGAACTGTTATTAGGATCTTTTTAGCTTTGGCCTTGGCATTTTCTGCCAGCTGCTTCAGATTTGCATGCTGTAACATTTCTTCTACAAGTGTTTGTGTTTATACACAAAACCACAGTCCCTAATTGTAGTTACATTTCAAATACACATATTTCAGTTACCAAACACAGTCTGGTTACAAGCTTCCAAGCTTCCAATTCTTCTCCCCAGCAATGGTTTTGGTGAGTTAGGCATGTAAAGAAATTGATGCTTCTCCAATTTGAATTCCAAAGGTAGAAGAAAAACTGTGTTTCTCTTACCCCAGTCACCCCAATAACATGTACAGTGTTGTGACTCAGTTTCCCTTCTAAGGTATTTAACATAGAATGTGCTGCTCCAGAATCTACAAAAATTACTTGATGTCAACTTTCCCCAGCTTAGTTATAATCAAGGGCTCTGCTGGGGGAATAGCCCTTGGTCACCATCCCTCAGAGCCTGAGCCACTTGAGGTTTGTGCTACTGAGAGTTGGGGAACTGAGGATTTTTCTTTTAACACTGGACAGTCCTTTTTCCAATGCCCCCACTTTCTACAGTATGCACACTGGTCCTTCTGTGTAGGGGAAGCTTTGTTGGGTGACTTTTCCTCAGTTGCCTTCTTACTAGGTTGGGATTTAACTCTTTCAGTTGAACCTCTATCTCAAAACACTTTCCAGGCAACCTCTAGCAGTCTCTCCATATCTCAGACCCCTCTATCTTTTGCAGCTTCCTTCTTATATCATTTGAGGCCTGACCCATAAACAACAAAACCAGATGTGCTTTACCATCAGCTGATTCAGGGTCTAGATCAGTATATTTGATAGCAGTTTCTCTTAACTTGTTCAAAAAATCCGATGGTGATTCATCATCATTTTGTCTTACTTCATAAAGCTTTGACCAATTTATAGCTTTAGGTACTCCATGTTTTAACCCATATACCAAAAGACTTTGATATCGTTTTAGCCTCGTGATATGTTCTGGTATATTTGGATCCCACCCAGGATTCTCAAGGGGAAATATCTGAGTGACAGTACCTTGAAGCAATCCACTGGCTGTGCTCCCCTCCACTGAGGTTGTGATGGCTTTATTGACCATTTGTCCCTCAGTGGGGGCGAGTAATGTATCCAACATGGAGTTTAAGTCTGCCCAGTCAGGGTTTTGTGAGTTAATGGCCTGTTCCACCAATTTTGCCACTTTATTTGGGTTCTCTTTATATTTTCCCACTGTAGTTTTCCACTGGTCTAACTCTATAAGGGAGTATGGTACTTTCACATACACTGGCCCCTGATTACCGACTGCCTGTCGTAAAGGGGCTTGCAAAACTGGTTCTCTGTCTCTCTCCCTTTTTGATCTATTGCAGTGAGCAATTGGGCTATGCTCTCTGAGGGCTTTTCTTGCTATCCTTCCCCTCCTCCGCCTGTTTAAGGCAGCAATAATCTCGTCCATTTCCTCATCCTCCTCTTCCTCCTCAGAGTCGTTTGAGTAAGAGCTGTCTGACTCTGTTGTAGCCAAGAGTCGATCTCGGCTAGTCCCAATCCTGGAAAGCATCAAACAAGACCTGTTGTGACTCTGCTGCCAGGCTGTGTGTCCGTGATCTTTGATGCTGTCACCTTCCGAGGCAGCTCCCTGGCCTTTGGTTTGCCATGGCACCTCACAGGCCTGAGAAGGGAGGAGGTGTCGCTCCCCCTTTGGGAGGTTCCCTCTCCTCCTTCCCTGTAAAAGGCCCTGTCCCCCGGCCCCTGCTCTCGGGGCCGTGCCCAGGGCTGCACACACTGGCTGTCTCCTCCCCCTTGTAAGGGTCACTCCCAAGTTTCCCTCATTTTTGCCTCCCGACCGTCGCAAGAAGACCCCGAGGACCCCACCCAGGCTGACTCTGGACAATGATTTTGTGGCCTGACCAAGGTGGATGCTTGCCAAGGGACTGTGTGCAGGTCCTCGCTGTGCTTCATGGTACACTGCTCTGGAGCAGGCACTAGCTGGAGCAGCAGGTTCTGTACACCTGTTTATTGGAGCAACCCTCACAATGGCCCATAAATCTCCCACGTCTTGGCCAGAAGCCACTCGCTTTGGAGAAGGACTATAAAAAAGAGACCCTCTGGGGAAGACCCTTGAGATCTCCCCACGGATGAAGACTCATCTATTGGCTGGACCATGAGTACGTCTGTCTCGTCTGTTGGTAGCAATTTTCCCATCCCCTTTTTTCTCTCTCTCTACTTTCTTTGCTATATCTCTCCCCTCTATTGCAATTGAGTTGTTGGCATTTAATAAAAATGCATTGCTGTTGTTGAATAAGCTGATTTTTTCCCCTGCATTTTGCCTGTTTGCACCTCTGAGATCAAACGAACCATCACGACCCCCACTCTGTATTAATAGCAGATCATGACATTAAATTGGTGTCACAGACAGGATATTCTGGCAAACAGAAGGGATGCAAGGTTGTGTGTAATCTGTATCAGGGGAAGGAAGTCTTACTCCAGCCGCACCTAGCTGGCCACCTTGAATGGGTGAGCCTGTCTAGAAAGCAAGGGGGGTTTTTCTGATTTCCCACAGACTGCAGACACCTTGGTGTGGAGCATCCCCAGACTCGAGGGCTCTGTCGTCAGAATTTCACAAAAGATCCACTGGTGCAAAAGGCAGGACAGTGTTGTTGTTGTTGTTGTTGTTGTTGCTGTTGTTGTTGTTGTTTTATGATGTTTGACTACTTGGTGCAGTGAAGAGACATCCTGGTGTTTTGTAACTAAGGAGTGCCTCCCAAGTAGTTTGGTCTCTTCTCCCGCACAGGGAAGCGAAGGGGGGCACACAGCGAAAGCTGTTTCGTTGTGTGTGGTAACTTAAGCAATAGACCTCCCTGTTGTGGTTTTTACTTATCCCTTCACAAAATGACTGAGAATTCCACTACAACAGATAAAGCTGCATTTTATGCTCTATTAGCTAAGTATAGCGCCAGACCGTCCCAAGGTGGGGAGGAATGGGTGAACAATAATTGGTTTAATCTGGAGAATGTGATTGATAGAATATGTTCTTTGCAACAAGAATCCAAGTTGAAACTGGCCAAAAATAAAACCATGCTCTGCTCAGTTTTGGGAGCTTGTCCTACGGCCGATATAGAAACTTGCTCTAAGCGAAGAAGTGAGGAAAGGACAATTATAGACTCTCTACAAAATCTTGTTCAAATTTTGCAAAAACAATTAGATCAAGAAAGGAATGAGAATAATTTGTTGCGAGATGAAAATCATTTGTTAAAAGATGCCTTAAGAGAAGAACGTGCCAACAATTCAAAGCAGGGTGTAACACCAAAAGAAACACAGGAGAAGGAAGCTGTTCACATTAATCCAATATACTCTCAAAAAGACCTGACTTTGATGGAAAATTGTGGGGAACACTGCTGCCCCAACTTGAAACCTGGGAATAAAATAGAATATGATTATATCAGCGATGCACCCCCCGAGCAACCTTTTCCACAGGTTCTGGGCAGTGTACCAGAGCAAACTTCTCCACAAGTTCTGAACAATGTACCAAATCAATCTCCTCCACAGGCTCTGGGAGTTGAGCCAAAGCAGTTCACCTGCACTGGGCTTTCCCAAGGGCATAAATATTCCCCTGCTTTGGCTCACCACGCTTTAGCCCAGGAATTAGAAAAGATACCCAAACCTGACAATGTAGCTGTCTATCAATACATTAATGATATTCTGGTGGGAGGGGATGAAATAGAAGTAGTGGGGGACACCCAACAAAAAATAATCTCTCATCTGGAAGGCCTTGACTTACAAATTCCCACAGAGAAAATTCAAAAACCTTCTCAGGAAGTGAAGCTCCTGGGAATTTGGTGGAAAGGAGGTATGACATGTATTCCACCTGACACTCTAACCGCCTTAGATCAAATTAAATTGCCTGAATCCAGGAAAGAGCTCCAACAAGCTCTAGAATTATTGGTGTTCTGGAGAAAACACATCACAGTCACTATTAAGACCCCTCCACCTCACGGGGTGGCCCAGAGATCCTCAGTTAGGCAGTGGTATGCCCAGATAGAACATGACTGTAACATCTTCTCAGTGATAGAAAGAGCTGTAAAAAATTTGGCAATACAAGAAACTGAGAGCTTGGCTAATAGCCATGACAAACCTGCCTTGGTAATTAAAGTGGCCACTCCTTTCTCCCCTGAACAATCAGCAAATTCTTGGTTCACTGATGCTTTTGCCAAACGAGAGGGAAAGGTGGGGAAATACAGGGCAGTAGCCCTCCCCACTTCTGCTGGTGAACGAATTATTCCTGAGGGAGAAGGCAGCTCTCAGGCTGGGGAGCTGACAGTTGTTTGGAGTGTTTTCCAACTTGAGGTACAGAATACCTCTCTTGTTTACATCTACACTGACTCCTATGCTGTGTTTAAAGGAGGTACAGAGTGGCTTCCTTTTCATCAGCAAAATGATTGGGAAGTTAACAGAATTCCAGTCTGCACTACACGCTGGATGGTTCCATCATTTTAATCTCCTGCCTCCTGCAGGCAGACTCTGTTGTGTTTACTTTTCACAGAAGAACACCGAGGGACATGAAGAAGCACCCCCTTAGTGCTGGATATCAAGAACAATGTTTTTCCTCCCTTTATAGTAACACAAAGTGATGATGTCACAATAACTTGTAAATTAGTGGCTGGATCCCTCACCGAACCTGTATACAGTTATGGCACAGGACTTGATGGCCATGTTTTATATTGTGAAATTCAAAATTAGAATTGTTGGCTAAACTTAACTGTTGTACACTTTTCCTATAAAATCATGTGTGGTAAAAACAATACAAAATACTGGGGGGAACTTGATGTTAATGTTGTAACACCTACCACCCAACCACTGGTTGTGTTGAGTCCTACGATTTTTCAATTTGGACCATATGTAATTAGAAAAACTGGCCAACAACAAATATTGTTTAATCCGGCATGGTCTCTCAAACAAATCAAATTGCTGATGCAAAATAATGTCCCAGAAGTTCAGCCAGCTTGATCACCCTTTCTGCAGACTTCTTTTGAGGGATGGACAACCTGGTTGTGAAAACAGAATCCTTCTAAAAAACGAATGGCAAGAGACATAACCGGTGTTGTGGGAATAGGATTGGGAATTTTGAATAGCATCGATTCAGAAGTACTAATGAATAAATTGGCTACCACAGCTGGAGATGTAACCAAATTACAGCAGCCCCTGCAATCATCCTTAACAGCTTTGGGAACCCAACAGTGGTTGTTATCAAACATATTGCCAAACAGGGAAAAGGTGAATGTGAATGACCACAAATTGATAATCGATGCACTTGGTGCTACACAAAATAACATCTCTCTGGCTCTCAGCTGTATCCAGGCCCAGTTGTGGATGCAGTTGGTTGCTGCTTCAATTATAAGAGAAGGTGAGGAAGGCACTTTTCCCACTGAAATTCGAAATATAGTCTGGGACAGTGCCACCGATTTTGAAAAAGAATTCCAGTCCTGGTGGAACTTAGTGAATTTTACCTATGACCCCAGCACAAACACAGCCACAGCCTTTGTACTGACCATACACAATGCTTCAGTGCATTCAATATTCCCCATCATTGCATTAGGGTTGAACCATGATGGAGCTATTCTCTATCCTTTCGAGCACAGGGAATGGGCCCATCAAATTGGTGAGAAATAGCAAACTGTCAATTTGGAAACTTGCATTGTCCTGGAACAACAAGGGTTTATCTGTGAAAGTAATGCAATCAGAGCTCAAGATATCTGCTTGGATGCAGAACAGAATGTTTGTAATTTTGAAATTCATCCAAACGAGATTCCTGAAACTGTACTGGTATATGTAGGCAATGGATGTGCATGCTTTAGAACTGCTTGTGACAGTGTCTTTATAGAAAATTTGGTAGTGAATACTAAAAATCATTCTAATCTTTGTGTTTCTAACTTTACCAGGATTGCAGGCTGTGATTTCTCATATGTAGCCCCAGTTACTTTTTACCATGTTTTGCAGTCAAATTACACACTAATCCACCATCTATTGCCCACTCCAATTGGAATGATCCTCTCTCAGGTGAAGCAATTGTTGCTCCACCAAGATCTGATCGAAATTTTGGAGAGGATCAAGAAAAACGGACAAAAAACTTTAATAGCTGTTCATCACAATGTGGAAAAAATACATCGTGTTTTGGAAAGGGTAAAGACAGATGCTGAAAACAGGTGGTGGGATACTCTATTTGGGTGGTCACCTACTGCTACAGGTGTCTGAACAAATTCTGTCATCCCATCATTATTCTCTTGGTTTTGGTTTTAATTGGTTTTGTTTTATCAGCAAACCTGTACATTATGATTTGGAGAGTAATGAAATGGTTAACAAAATTGGCATCTGTGATAGATATATCCAAATCGGTCACTATTGACATCCCTAAAGTTATTGACACAAGATGAACTACACAGGTATTTAAAAATAAGATAAACTGCGATATTGACTGAAATTGCTTATTTTCTTTTTTTTTTTTTTTTTGATTGTGTGGTATTTTTGGAATCAATATCATTTACTTATTCCTTTGTAATCGAAAAATTGAAAAAATTGCTTATTTCTTTGTAATCACAATTGAATGTATATTGTGAGAATGAATTATTTGTTTTGTTTTGTTTTATCACTCTCTCTCTCCTTTTCCTTTTCCTCTCTCTTATTTTTTCCTACTTTTCTACTTCGTCTGACTCTGTCTCTGTTTTTTGGGATATGTTACCAACTCGGACGAGTCCTGAAGACTTCACCACAACTCTACAAAGGAGAGCTCTTGACGACGATCGTGAGTCACGGGGTGGTGTAAGGGTCGGTCCCAAGTTCCCCTCGTTTTTGCCTCCCGACCGTCGCAAGAAGACCCCGAGGACCCCACCCAGGCTGACTCTGGACAATGGTTTCCTGGCCTGGCCAAGGTGGATGCTCGTGACTGTGTGCTGGTGTATTGTGTTCACTGGACTGTGAGGTTGTTGCAACAACCAGAGATTGTGTTGTACCAACTGGAGACTGCATGTACTGCCCAACCGCACCTGTCTCCTGCAGCACCACACAATGGCCCATAAATCTTCCCACCTCTTGGCCAGAAGCCACTCGCTTTGGAGAAGGACTATAAAAGAGTGACCCTCTGGAGAAGACCCTTGAGATTTCCCCACAGATGAAGACTTGTCCATTGGCTGGCCTGTGAGGATGTCCGCCTCGTCTGTTGGTAGCTATTTTCCCATCCCCTTTTTTCTCTCTCTATACTTTGTTTCCTATATCTCTCCCCTCTATCTCAACTGAGTTGTTGGCATTTAATGAAAATGCATTGCTGTTGTTGAATAAACTGATTTTGTCCCCTGCATTTTGCCTGTTTGCACCTCTGGGATCAAACGAACCATCACGACCCCCACTCTGTATTAACAGGGGATCGTGACACCCCCAGCACACAATCCCAGTAAAAACCAGTTCAAACCAGTAACCCCAGTAACTCCAGGCACCCCCAGGACCCCGTCCCAATATAAACCAGTGCAACCCAGTATAACTCACAGTTGGCCACCAGGTCCTCCTGGCCAGCAGGGTGCGCTCACACACCCCCACTCCCTCTCCCAGTTCAACCCAGTAACCCCCGGCATCCCATCGCAGTACAATCCAATGTAAACCAGTAAAACCAGTACACACAGGGCCAGGTACTCCTGGCCATCAAGGGATGCTCACACACCCTCTCCCAGGTTAATCCAGTACAACCCAGTGACCCCAGCCCGGTCCCAGCACCCCCAGGACCCCATCCCAGCACAAACCAGTATAAACCAATACAAACCAGTACAAACCACTCACAGTTGTGGGGATCAGCCGCCAGGAGGTGCTCACACAGCACCAGGTCGTCCCGGCCAGCAGGGGGCGCCATGGTGCAGCCCAGCACCCAGCCCCAGTGGTGCACCTCCCCATAGCATTTGGGATTCACCCCCAGGATCTGCCCTATGAACGACAGCTCCAACAGCACCCTGAAACCTGTATAAACCAGTATAAACCAGTACAGACCACAATGGACCAGTATAAGTTATAAAAAACAGTAAAAAACAGAGAAAAGCAGTGTAAGGCAAACCAGTATAGACTATTATACAACATCACAGAGCAGTGCATACCAATATAAACCAGTATTGACTGCTACAAACCAGTATAAGTAGTGAAAACCGGTAAAAAACAGTGTAATGCAAACCAGTAGAGATCAGTAAAAAGCAAGATGGACCAGTAAAAAGCAGTATGGACCAGTACAAACCAGTATAAGTGGTAAAAATCAGTACAATGATTCAGGGGGCAGCGCCCCGGCCTTGCCCTTCCCAGAGCTCGTGGTGGGCACCAGCAGCCACAGACGGTGGTGCCAGAGGAGAAGTTGGAGACATCGCAGCTCAGCAGGGTCCTGGAAAAGGTCAGCTTGGCCTCGGGGTCCTGCCTGGCTGCCAGCTACCACCGTGTTCCCAGGCATGGACTGGGAGGGCACCAGTATAAACCAGTAAGCACTTGGAGCCACCCCTGAGCTCCTGAGGCCCGTGGCAGCAGCTCCCAGTATAAACCAGTAAGAGCTGATGCAGCCAAACCCACTCTCAGTGCGATCTAGAGGCTCCCAGTGTGGTCTAGGAGTTCCCAGGTTTATACTGGGAGGGCACCAGTATAAACCAGTAATGCCTCATGCACCCAAACCCACTTCCAGTGCAGTCTAGAGGCTCCCAGTGCAGTCTCAGGGCTCCCAGGTTTATACTGGGGGAGCACCAGTACAAACCAGTAAGCACTTGGAGCCACCCCCAAGTCCCTAAGGCCCATGGTGGCAGCCCCCAGTATAAACCAGTACGGCCAGCATCCCCAGAAGTTGCTCCCAGTGGAGTGCCAAGTGTCCCCAAGACCCCTCCCAGTATAACCCAGTAAAATCCAAAAAAACCCAGTATAACTCAGTACAAACCAGTATAACCCAGTAACCCCCAGGACCACATCCCAGTATAAACCAGTATAAACCAATGATCCCAGCACCCCATCCCAGTACAAACCAGTTCAACCCAGTAACACCAATAACTCCCAGCACCCTATCCCAGTATAAACCAGTATAACCCAGTATAACTGGGCACCAGGTCCTCCCGGCCAGCAGGGGGCACCATGGTGCAGCCCAGCACCCAGCCCCGGTGGTGCCACTCCCCATAGGATTTGGGATTCACCCCCAGGCACTGCTCCATCAACAAAAGCTCCAATGGCACCCTGAAACCTGTATAAACCAGTATAAACCGGTACAGACCAGAATGGACCAGTATAAGTTATAAAAACCAGTAAAAAACAGTAAAATCCAGTGTAAGGCAAACCAGTAGAGACCAGTAAAAAGCAGTATGGACCACTGCAAACCAGTATAAGTGGTAAAAACCAGTACAAAGCAGTGAAAACCAGCATAAAACTGTGAAAAATAAGGCAAAGCAGTATAGGCCAGTGTAGCCCAACAAAAACCAGTATGAACCAGTACAAACCATTAAAACCAGTAACAACAAGTAAAAACCAGTATAAATCAACAAAAATCAGTATAAGGCAAACCAGTATAGACCAGGATAGCCCCGCATAAAGCAGTAAAAACCAGTACAGACCAGTATGGACCAGAACAGACCAGTAAGGGCTCTCCCATTCCCTCCCAGTATCACTTTAACCCTTCCCAGTGCCCTCCCAGTATAAACCAGTTTAAACCGTTATAAACCAGTATGAACCAGTAACTACAGACTCCCTTTTAACCCTTTTTTACCCCCTCCAGACCCCTCCCAGTCAAACAGTGCCCTTCCGGCCCCTCCCAGTCAAAACCAGTATAAACCAGTACAAACTAGTATAAACCAGTCCCCTCCCAGTGCTCCTCGTGCTCATCTCTGCAGGCTCAAGCAGGTGCCCATGTCGGGATTGGCCACCAGGACTGACCCTGTGAGGGACAGCACCTGGGTGGGTAGTGCTCCCTGCTAGCCAGGTGAATCCCAGTATAAACCAGTATGAACCAGTATAGACCAGTATGAACCAGTATAAATCAGTAAATCCCAGTTTCTTCCAGTTCCAATAAGAGATAACACCTGGGCATGGGGCACCCCCTGCTGGCCAGGTAAATCCCAATTCAAACCAGTATAAACCAATATGAACCACTATAGCCCCAGTAAATCCCAATGCCTTCCCAAGCCCCTCCCAGCCCCTCCCAGTATATCCCAGTAAACCCCCCAGGGACTTCTCAGTTCATCCCAGTAACTCCCACTGACCTCCCAGTATGGCCCAGTCACCCTCCCAGTTCAAACCATTTCCCTCCCATTAACCCCCCACTTCAAACCAGTGACTCTCCAATATAAACCAGTAAGGCCCAGTGACCTCCCAGTGACCTCCCAGTATAAACTAGTATAAATCAGTGACCTCCCAGTCAGCCCAATCCCCTCCCAGTTTGTCCCAGTCCATCTCAATCCCTCCCAGTACACACTAGTCCCAAAACAGCAAGAACCAGTATAAACCAGTACAAACCAGTATAAGCCACTACAAAAATCACCCTTCAACCCAGAGTTCTCCCTCTTCTTAACCCTTGAATCCCATCCCAGTTCCTCCCAGTCCTCCCCAGTCCTCTCCCAGTTCTCCCCAGTCCTCTCCCAGTACACACCAGTACCCCCAGTAAGGCATCCGTGGCCTCCCAGTACTGCCTCAGTTTCTCCTCCCGCTGCCAGTGCAGGGCTGGTTCCATGAGTTTCCATTCCATCAGGATGATCTCCTGCATTCCATGAGGCCCTGCAGTGTCACTATGGAGCCTTTGTTCCATGTGTTCCCATTGTGACACAATGGTCTCCAGCGCTCTGTGAGGCTGCACCATGAAACTGTGGACACTTGGTTCCATGAGATTCCCTCTTGTCACTGTCAGGAGAATCCACAAACACCAGAGGTTTATGTCCAAAAAGGAGACAGAGGAGTCCTTCAACTTTATTTGAATAAAGGGAGAGAGTTCACCAGGCCACATACCTGCAGGGTTTTCTCTCTCGAGGTTTCAGAGGGCGCAGCCTCCTTTTATCCTGAACTCCCGGCTGCACGTTGCCCTCTTCCTTTCCCCACTGGCCGAGGCACTATGAAGGTAAAGCCTTCCTGAACATCCTGCCCCATATCCCTCCGTGAACCTGGCATTTCCCCCCAAAGTTCAGGAGTTCAGCCTTGTGCAGAGCCTTGTCTGTCAGGAGCCAAGCTGTCTGAGCCTGGTAAAAAACCTGCTGCTGAAAGTCAGTAGAAACATTACAACCCATTTCAAACATGTTAACACCCATCCCTTCACACACCAAATGATTTGTAAAGACATGAGCACACATCTTTCCTCTCACATTGATGTTTCCTGTGCTGGTGACAGTCTTTTAAACCCAGCCTTCAGCCTGAGCTCTCTGCTGTTGTAGTTCCATGCACAGAGGTTGTTGTCTCTCAGCCCTGCCATGGGCAGGCCGGTGTTCAGCCATCTCCAGGACAGCAGGGCCCCACCCCACGTCACTGTGCCCTGGGAAGACAAAAACCATCACTCCAAATGTCCTCCCCTCCTTCTTCCCAGGCATTTGGCCCTGCTGGTTACCACAGGGAAAAGGAGACCCCTGTGACAGTGTGGAGTACATGGAACCAAACATCCATTGTGACACTGCAGAACATCACAGAACCAAGGAAACCCCTGTGACACTGGGGGGCCCCATGGAACCAAGAGTTCATTGTGACACAATGGGGGCCATGAAGCCAAAGAACCATTGTGACACTGCAGATCCAAGGAGACCATTGTCACACAATGAAAACTCATGGGACCAAGGGTCCACTGTGACATTGTGGGGCCCCATGGAACCTGTGAGCCATTGTGACACTGCCTGGCCTTGTGGAACCAAGGAGACCATGGTGACACTTTGGGGCCCCATGCAATCAAGGATTCCATTTTGACACTGAGGAACCTCGTGGAACCAAGGGTCCATTGTGACACTTTGGAACTACAGAGACCATTGTTGAGAATAAGGACACCCAAGGAACCAAAAGTCCATGTGACAGAACAGAACCTGACAGAACCAAGACTGCACGGTGGCACAGCAAGGCCTCGTAGAAGCAAAGAGTCCAAAGGCCCAAAAGAGTTCTTGAATGGTTCTTCCTTGGGGAAGGGGAACTTCAATGATTGCAGCTTGGGCTGACACACACTAATCAAAGGTGTCTCTTTTCAATGAGGAAATTGAGGGGTTTTAGATTTAAAAAAAAAAAAAAAAAAAAAGGAAAACCATCTTTTTCCTGAATGTAGCCAGTTCTCCAAGCAAAGCAGGTCTCAGGTGAGTGATGACAGACAGAATGGGGTTGGGGGATGTGGAGCAAGGTTGTGCACACTGGCTCAGACCTCAAGGCACAGCTTCTGTGAGCAGGCCAGACCTCCTGAGGAGAGACCCGGGATCAATATCAATCACAGAATGCTGCAATCACCTCTGCTCTAAAGACAAAGCAATGAAATACACCCTTCAAAATAGGAATGGGTATTTCTTAGAAGCTCTTGGAAATATTTCACCATAACTGGATTTGAAAATCTTCCATTAGAATGGCACCAGAGCAGAGGGAAATCAAGGCACAGCCATGGTTTCTCAGGATTTGCTTGATCCCAATCAGCCCCGTGGTGCATTTGGTGCTGAACCCTTGAACCTCAGGGCCTGAGAAGAGATTGCAGAAACCTTTCCAGGAGTCCAAGTCAAAAGAAAACCCCAAAGTGTCTCAAAGCATTAATGGGTCCCACTGAGGTCCATCCCCAACACAGGCTCCTCATGGACTCATTGGAGGAAGGAATGGGAGGCCAGGATTACCCAAAAACCTCTGAGACTGAGAGAAGAAAGGAAAAAAGAAAGTACCTTAAAAACCTGAAGTACCTTGAAGCATTAATGAGCTCCACTGAGTGTTGTTACTGAGAAAGGCCCTCAAGAGACTAATTAAAGCAGATAATTGGAGGCCATGATTGCACAAAGTTCTCAGAGACTCCAAGGCAAAAGCAAAACCCAAAGTCCTCTGAAAAACCTGCAATCCCTGGGAGCATGAAGGAGCCCCCAGGGCCATTCCTGACCAAGGCTCCCCAGGGACTCGTCCCAGCAGATCCCTGAAGCCACTGGGATGTGGGGGGATGCTGAGGGCAGGACAAGGGGTCACAGTGGCCAGCCTTGCTGGGGAAGATGCCAGGAGACCCCAGTGGCTCAGGACAAGGTGTCTCCTCCCAGCCCTTGGTGGCACAGACCCTGCTGTGCCCCAGGGCACCAAGACTTGGCTTCTCTTTGTCCCCACCTGTCATCTCTGCCTCCAATTTCCTCCTCTGACTGGAATCTGGAGATACTTTCTCAGTTTTGTCTCTCAGTGGGACCCATTAAAACTTTAGGAAATTTTGGAGTTTGATTCTGACTTGGAGTTCTTGAGAGGTTTCTTCAGCTCCCTCTCAGGGACTGATGTTCAGGGCCTCAGCACAAACCCCAAGAGGGTCATTAAAGTCCTTGTTCTGTGTCTGTGCTGATGAGCTGGGCTGGGCTCCTGGCACAGAGGGAGATCCTGGCAACCAAGAAGAGCTTCAAAAACACCTTTCTCTTCATGAGCAGCTCCTGTGCACAGCCCAGCAGGGCTGGGGCACTGCTTGCAGCCACCCCGGGCACAGCACAGAGGCACAGAGAGCTTCAATCAGTCAGGGCTGGGAAGGTGCTCAGAAGTGCCTGGGGCAGAATCACTCCCAGCCCTTGACACAGGAAGCCTCTGGCTGCAGGACAATGCAGCTGCAGCTCCTGCAGTCATCTCCTAAAGCTGGAACATCCCAATGCCTGCAGACTCGGTGAGTACAACTCTCTGAGTGTTTCTGGGGGAGACGAGGTGAAATTCTCATGAAGCTCTGACATGTTGTGGGTTTATGATCAGTCATAGAATATTTCCAAGACAAAGATTTTGATAAAAATGAAGACATTTCCTAAGACTTTGTATTCAGTTTCCTACTATTGGAGGACAGTGGGAAGGGGTGTATAAATATTAAAGTTATTATAAATGTTGATAAGTGCTTGAGACATCCGAAGTGTTACTTTTAGTGATCAATAGTCTCACAGGCGATTCCTGATGTGTTTTCAGTCACTCTGCCCATGCACAGCACCAGCATCCCCTCTGCTGGACCCATCAGGCTCCGTCTGACCTGTCCTTTCTCTAAGCTGCAAACAGAACCTGCCCCAAGCCAGTGCCCTGCAAACAGGCAGGGTTCTGTAGGGCCAAGGAGAGTGCACAGAGATTTGGGAGCTGTGAGTGCTGGCAGGGATCAGGCACAGGGAAACAACTACAGGAGGAAAATCCCCAGGACACAGAGAGAAGATCAGGCAATGAGAGAAAACAAAACCCAGAAATGTTGTGGCAGGGAGAGTTCAGAGATCTCCATAGGATCCCCTGCAGTGCAGCCCCTCCCTCTGAACAAGCCCCCTCCCTCCTGTCCCCCAGCCAAGCCTCTGCCCTCAGGGCCGGGGGTCCAAGGTGTGAAGCCCCTCCTGTGCAGGCAGAGCTGCAGCAGAGCCGTGGGGCAGCTCTGCAGCCCCGGGCCCAGTTCCCTCTGCAGAGCACAGGGCTGGGAGCAGCTGCCCAGCACTGGGGGCTCTGGGAGGGGGCACAGCTGGCTCAGGGTGACGCTGTCCCCAGTGCCTGGCTGTGGGCAATGCTGTCAGTGCAGCTGGGGAAGGAGCTGGATCTGCCTTACTCCAATGCCATCACTGGGACACTTGGAAGTGTCTCTGAGATTTCAGTCCAAGCTGGGAGCTTCAATCCAGGATGCAAACCTCTCCTAAAGTACCTTTGTGTTATCTGAAACACCTAAGAGGAACAGGAGAGGTGTTCTGACACTGAAAATGTTGTTGGGGTGGTGAAATGAGCAATGTGAATACTTGGATAGAAAAATGGTGCTGGGCTGTGGTGGATCTATCTGCTCTCAGCCATATCTGGTAATCTTTATGGAGAACACGGGAGTGTGAACATCCTCCGTTTGAGAAATATGAAAGCCCAGAGAAATTCTGAACAGAATGAAGGGACAGATCATTTTCCCTCAGTCTCCATTGATCATCTTGCCTCAAGGAACTCACTCTGCTCTACCAGAGGGCAGCAGAAATGCTGAGGGTTTCTGATATCCAAGAATACCAGGAGAGACATGGGGGGAGCTTAAAAAGAAAACCTCAGAACTTTGAAACACCAAAATATGTTTGTGTGTGTTACAGGGGAGGGTGTATGGGAATTGGCTGTGATTTTGGTACAGTCATCTCTTCTAACTCCTCAATAACTTTTTCTCCACGAACAGGTTCCCATGTCCAGAGTGAGGAAATGTCCAACAGCAGCTCCATCAGCCACTTCCTCCTGCTGCCATTGGCAGACACGCGGCAGCTGCAGCTCCTGCACTTCTGCCTCTTCCTGGCCATCTCCCTGGCTGCCCTCCTGGCCAACGGCCTCATCATCAGCGCCGTAGCCTGCGGCCACCACCTGCACACCCCCATGTTCTTCTTCCTGCTCAACCTGGCCCTCACTGACCTGGGCTCCATCTGCACCACTGTCCCCAAAGCCATGCACAATTCTCTCTGGGACACCAGACACATCTCCTATGAAGGATGTGCTGCTCAGCTCTTTTTCTTTCTGTTCTTCATCTCAACAGAATTTTCCTTCCTGACCATCATGTGCTACGACCGCTACGTGTCCATCTGCAAACCCCTGCACTACGGGACCCTCCTGGGCAGCAGAGCTTGTGCCCACATGGCAGCAGCTGCCTGGGCCAGTGGCTTTCTCTACTCTCTTCTGCACACGGCCAATACATTTTCTTTGCCCCTGTGCCATGGCAATGCCCTGGGCCAGTTCTTCTGTGAAATCCCCTCAATCCTCAAGATCTCCTGTTCCAAATCCTACCTCAGGGAACTTGGGCTTCTTGTAGTTAGTGTCTGTATAGTACTCGGGTGTTTTGTGTTCATTGTTTTCTCCTATGTGCATATCTTCAGGGCTGTGCTGAGGATCCCCTCTGAGCAGGGACGGCACAAAGCCTTTTCCACCTGCCTCCCTCACCTGGCTGTGCTCTCCCTGTTTGTCAGCACTGGCATGTTTGCTAACCTGAAGCCCCTCTCCCTGTCCTCCCCATCTCTGGATCTGGCAGTGTCAGTTCTGTACTCAGTGGTGCCTCCAGCCCTGAGCCCTCTCATCTACAGCCTGAGGAACCAGGAGCTCAAGGCTGCAGTGTGGAGACTGATCACTGGATGGCATCAGAAACGTTAAACTACTTGCCAGTTTCTGCAAATCACGTGCAATAAAATTAATCTTAATTGTTCTTGTTGGTTTCATTTTGGAAGTTGTTTTTCTTTGGTGTACTATTTCAATATTGTCCACAAAGAAATGTCATTATTTAAACCAATTCCCATTTTGTCTGTCTCCACCTTCCCTGTGGTCACAGACTGTGTGAATGAGGGGCTGTGCTCTTGATGTCTTTAAACAACCTAAAGGATCTCTCTGCCAGCAAAGATTTCTCCAGAGATGCCCCTTCCCGTCTCTGGAGCTGCAGCAGCAATGTCTGTGTGCAGAGCTGGGGGCAGATCAGTGCTGGCACAGCAGCTGTGCCCAGCAGCAGCAGCAGCACTTGGTGTTGCCAGTGCTGCTCCCGTGCCCCTGCCCCGCTGCCCTCCTGGCCCTCGTGTTGCTGCAGGGTCTGAGTGCTCTGGGGCCAGGCACAGCCCTGGGGGTGGCAGTGCCGGGGCTGCAGCAGGGACAGGCCATGGGCACTGCTGGGGCAGCGATGATGCCTCAGGGCAGGGCCTGGGGGCTCCAGGCTCCATGGCCAGGCTCTCTCCACAACACTTGGCCAGCCCAATGCTGAGCACAGAAAAGCCCTAGGAGCAGCCCCAGGCTGGCCGTGGGCAGGCTGGGGGCAAACAGCATGGCTGGTGCTCTGCAAGCTCCCTGCAAGTGGGACACCCTGGCAAGGAGCAGCAGAGCAGGGGCTGATCCATCCCCACTGCACTGGACACCCCAGGGCAGCGTCCCAGAGCATCCTCATGCACCTGCCAACAACATCCCCCCTCTGCAGCCCTGGCCTCTCCCCCAGCTCACACAGGAGCCGCATCCTTGCAGGCACACACACGGCAGCACTGGCTCAGGAGCCCCTGTTTGCATTGCACACAGCAGGGTCAGCACCCCCATGGTGCTGCTGTGGGGACATGGAGCTGAGTGAGCACAAATGCCATCAGCCCCTGGGGCCAGCAAGGGCTGGGGGATGGCAGGGAAACCACTCGGGTTTGTCGTGGTGTATGAAGTCAGCCAGAGAGTTTGTTCTGATGGGCTGTGAGTTTCCTGTCCCACTGCAGACGTTGTTGCTCAGAGCCAGGGCTGCCTGGCAGCCATCCCCAAACTGCCCTGAGCATTTCCTTTGCTTGACCTTTGCTTCCTTTACGCTTTCCTTCACCAGATTTCTTCGTCTTGCCCATTCCTGTCCCCTTCCCTGCAAACAGCCCATCCCTGTTTGCCTTTTCCTCTCTGACCCTGTGAGGTTTCTTTTTCCTCACACGTGGGGTACCAAATGTGAGGTTTCTGGGAACCTCCCGGTGCCTCCTGTGCACCCACACTGTCGGGCTACTTCTTCCTTTGTGTAAAAAGCAAAGCGGCTAATAGTTGCTGTAAAGTTATTTATTGCAGAAGCACATCAGTCTCAAAAGGAAATATAAAGCAAGGCAAAGCAATGGCTAAAGCAATGGCAAAGCTGCAGTGGCAAAATGCAATGGCAAAATGCACATGGCATAAAGCCATGGCATAGAGCCCCAGCTCTCCCTGATGCATGTTCTTTTATAGAAACTTTCCAACTAGCTAAGACACAAACTCCGACCACTATTCCTTAACCTATTAGAATTCTGGTTTCTTAGCACGCCAGGCTACGTATAGACTACGTTCATGGCCTATCTTGTTCTAACTGAAAAATGTAAGCAATATTCTTAACTCTAACTCTATTATGACTGAAGCTAGGTTCTTGGAGCCTCTAAGGAAACACTAGCATGTTTTTCAACCTTCACTAGAACATGTTGTACTTTTCAGGCATCTAAGACCTCTTGCTTACTAAAAGCACTTAAAACTTATTCCATTTACTTGCTTATTTTCTCTCTCTTATGTTACAACCTAAATCTTCACCTCTGCCTTATAAGTGAAAGGCCTAATATACTAAAGGTTTCAACTCAATCCCTGCATTCTGGTCTCTCCCTGGAGGATTCAGAGAAACTCCTGACTTACTGACTCCAACATGACCCCACTCCCCATTTCAGTTCCTGAGATGGCACCATGGGAACATCCCGTGGGGAGCAGGATCATCCTCCAAGTGCTTCAGGAATTGTCTGCAGGGTCCTGCAGTGCCTTGTGCGGCTCCCTTGCCAGAGGCACCACAGGCCAGGGGGGCACATCTGCACTGCTGTGTCTGGGTGTGGGGCTCTCTGTTCTGGGCAATGAGGAGGGACTGGAGAGGCTCTGCAGGACTGACAGGATGAGCTTTGGGGCCTGTGTGGAGAAGCTGAGGGACATGGGCTGCTGGACCTTGTGAAGAGGAGGCCCAAGGCTCATCCTGCTACTGCTCCAAGGGTGGTTTCACAGAATTACAGAATCAGCAAGGCTGGAAAAGATCTTGGGGATCTTCAAGTCCAACCTGTGCCCTGACACCGCCTTGTCTCCCCTGAGCCTCCTCTTCTCCAGAATAATCATCCCCAGATCCCTCAGCCACTTCTCACAGGACTTGTGTTCCAAACCCCTCACCAGCCTTGTTGCCCTTCTCTGGACACTCTCCAGCCTCTCCATGTCCTTCCTAAATTGGGGGCCCAGAACTGGACAGAGCACTCGATGTGCTGCCGAACCAGTGCTGAGCACATGGGAGGAATCACTACCCTGTTCCTGCTGGCCACACCATTCCTGATCCAAGCCAGGAGCCATTGGCCTTCCTGGCCACCTGGGCACACGGATGGCTCATGTCCAGCCTGCTGTCAATCAGTGCTCCCAGGTCCATTTCTGCCTGGTTGCTGTAAAGACACTCCGTCCCCAACCTGTAGCACTGCAGGGGTTTTTGTGGCCAAAGTGCAGGACCCAGCTCTTGGACTGGTTGAACTCAACCTTATTGGATTTGGGCCCTGGATCCAGCCTGTCTAAGTCTGTATACAGAGTCCTCCTAGCTTCCAGAAGATCCACACTCACACCCAGCCTAATGTCAGCACAGTTCCATATGGCTCCAGAATGTCACAATTTCACGAGGCCTCCAAGTGTCACAATTTTCTTTAGGTTCCATGGAGCCCCTGGGTATCACAAAGCCCCTTGTATCCTTGAGCCTTGCAGCATCACAATGGCATCTTGGTCCCCCAGAGCCCTGCAGTGTCACAATGGATCCTTGGTTCCATGGGGTCTCACAGTGTAGCAATGCTGTCCTTGGTTCCACAGTGTCACAACGGCCTCTTGGTCCCAAGGGGCAGCATGGTGTCAAACATGTTTCCTTCATTCCAGGAGTCCCTGAGGATCAACACTGGCCCCTTGGTTCCATAGTCCCTGCAGTGCCACAATGGCCTTTTGGTTATACAAGGTCCAGCAGTGTCACAGTGGTCTCTGTGGTTCCATGAGGCCCCAGAGACTAACACTGGCCCCTTGGTTCCATGGGGCCTTGCAGTGTCACCATGGCCCCATTGTTACCCGAGGTTCCACAGTGTCACAATGGACTCCTTGTTTGCACTGTGTCACAATGGAGCCCTGGTGACACAAGATCCTGCAGTGTCACAATGGATTCTTGGTGCCATGACACCCTGCAGTGTCAGTGTCACTGTGGTGTCTGAGTACATGAGGCCCTGCAGTATCACAGTGGGCCCTTAGTTCCATGGGGCACCCAGGTGTCAAAATTATTCCCTTAGTTCCACCAGTCCCTGCAGTGTAACAATGGCCCCTTGGTTCAACAAAGCCCACTGTGGCACTGTGGCCTCCGTGGTTCCACGATGACCCAGAGTCATCAATGGACCTTGGTTCCATTTAGCCCCTTAGTGGTGCAGTGGGACCTTGCTTCCCTGGGGCCCTCCAGTGTCACAGTTATCACAGAATCACAGAATTATCCAGGCTGGAAAAAACCTTTGAGATCATCAAGTCCAACCTGTGGCCCAACACCACCTTGTCACCCAGACCATGGCACTCAGTGTCACATCCATTCTGTCCTTAAACACTTCCAGGGACAGTGACCCACCCACCTCCATGGGCAGCTCCTGCTAATGCCCCATCATCCCTTCTATGAGAAACCTGTTCTTAATGTCCAGTCTAGACATCTCCTCGTGCAGCTTAGGGATGTATCCTCTTGTCCTGTCACTGTTTCCTGGGAGAAGAGGCTGACCCACCTCTGGCTGCACCCTCCTGTCAGGGAGTTGTAGAGAGTGATGGGGTCTCTTCTGAGCCTCCTCTTCTCCAGGAAAAACATCTCCAGCTCCCTCAGCCACTCCTCACAGGACTTGTGTTCCAAACCCCTCACCAGCCTTGTTGCCCTTCTCTTGACACGCTCCAGCCCCTCCATGTCCCTCCTAAATTGGGGGCCCAGAACTGGACACAGCACTCGAGGTGCTGCCCAACCAGTGCTGAGCACAGGGGAAGAATCACTGCCCTGCTCCTGCTGGCCACACCATTGCTGATCCAGGCCAGGTGCCATTGGCCTTCTTGGCCACCTGGGCACACTGCTGGCTCATGTCCAGCCTGCTGTCCATCAGTGCCCCCAGGTTCCTTTCTGCCTGGCTGCTGTCCAGCCACTCTGTCCCAGCCTGGAGCACTGCAGGGGTGGTTTTGGCCAAAGCACGGGACATAGCACTTGGTCTTGTTAAACCTCACCGTGTTGGATCACTGCCCTGGATCCAGCCTGTCCAGGTCCCTCTGCAGAGCCCTCCTGCCCTCCACAACATCCACACTCACACCCAGCTTGGTGCCATCTGCACATTTGCTGATGGTGCACTCAATGCCCTCATCCAGATCATCAATGCAGACAATGAAATCCACGCTGGCTGGCTCTGATCCCTCAGCCATCCTGTAGGTGCCCTGTGATGGCACTCAAGGTGATCTGTTCCATCACCTCACCAGGCACCCAGGTCAGGCTGACAGGCCTGCAGTTCCCCAGATCCTCCTTCCAGCCCTTCTTAGGGATGGGCTCACATTGGCACCTCCCGTCCTCTGGCACCTCCCTGCTGAGCCAGCACTGATGAGAAATGATGGAGAGCAGCTTGGGGAGCTCATCCAGCAGCTCCCTCATCCCCCAAGGATGGATCCCATCTGGTCCATATACTCACACCGGTGAGTATCTGAGTGGCTCAGCAGGTCCCCAGCTGCTTCCTCCTGGATTACAGGGGTCTGTTCTGCTCCCTGTCCCCATCTACCAGCTCAGGAGAACACTTGTCCTGAGGATAACTTGTCCTATTGTTGAAAACTGAGGCAAAGAAAGTGAAGTAGCTCAGCCTTTTCTCATCTTTGATAACCATATCCCCCCCAGGATGGAATGAAGGTTCTCCTTACCCCTCCTTTGGCCATTAATATATTGATAAAATAATTTTTGTTTTCCTTCACAGAAGTGGCCTGGTCAAGTCCTAATTGAGCCTTCACCTCTCTGATTTTCTTTTTGCATGTCCTATTCTTAAGCATTTCCTGAGTTCCTTGCCCCTGTGTCCCAAGGTAATGCACCCTCTTTTTTCCCCTGATTACCCACAAAATCCTGGTGCCCAGCCTGGCCAGTTTTTTTCCATTCTGGCTCAGCTTTGCACACACAGGGAGTGGCTGCTCATCTGACTCCAAGATTTCTTTCTTGAAGTGTTTTCATCTTTCCTTGACCCCCATCTTACTAAAGGCTATACCCCAAGTCACTCTCCAAATCTGCATCCTGAATAGGCCAAAGTCTGCTCTCTTTAAGTCCAGCATACAAGTTTTCCTTCTCCTTCTTTCACAGAATATTTAAAAATTCAGTAATTTCGTGGTCACTGTACCCCAAACAACCTCAGACCACCACACCATCCCTTCTCTCTTTGTGAACAGCAGAAGACAGAGGTTTTCTTGGGAGTGAGAAGAAAATCTCCCCAAAGTGCAGCCTGGAAGGTTCAGCCTGGAGGTGAGGAAACAGAAAAGTCCCTCCCAGGGCAGAATGTTGGTGCCCGAGGTGTCCCAGCGTGAGGCTGGGCCATGCCATGGCTCTGTGTGCCAGGAGCCGGCAGCGCTGGGTGCAGGGAGCCCAGGGAGGGCACAGCAATGCTGGGCTGAGAAATGCTGGGGGGGACAGCGAGATGGGCGTGTGCAGCCGGCCAGGGCACAGGAGCAGCACGCACAGGGGGCACAGCCTGCAGGAGAGATGGCCAAGGGCTGGGCAGGGCTGGCAGGGCCAGAGGCACCCAGGCCTTTGTGCCCTGGGCTCGGGCAGGGCCTCTGCAGCCCCACAGAAGGAACTTTCCTGGCAGGGGCTGCACTTTGCTTCTGCCTCGGCCCTCCCTCAGGAGGCTGGCAGGGCTTGCAGCTTGATGACATTTGTCCTTGCTGCCCCTGCCATCCCACTGCCCCAGGAACAGCCCCGAGGAGCCCCCCATGAGGGACAGGCCCTGCTGGGCCAGGCCTGGGCTCAGGCCTTGGCCTTTCTGCTTCCTCCACCCAGCCCAGGCCTTGCTCAGCATTGCAGTTCCCTGCTCACAGCCTCGGGCTCCTGCAATCCTGCCCTCAAGGATCTGCTCTCACCACTCCCTGGGGAGCCTTTGGCACTCCCTGCCCTCAGTGGGGCCAGTGATGCTCCAAGGGACTTGGAGTTTTGCTTCTGACTCCTTGAGCAGCTTCTTCAACCTTCTCTCAGTGCCTGGGGGTCCTGGACTCAGCCCCAAATCCATCCTGGGGATCATAAAAATACAGAAAGTCCTCAGGAGCACCTTGTCTTCTTCCCATTGTCTTCAAGTTATGGGAGATTGTGCAGATGCTTGGAGACAATTTTGAGTTTTGTTAATGAGGAAGGATTTCAATGTGCACCTCATGACTTTTGTGTTTTTAATCACATGAATATTTTTTTATTTTTCATTTTAGAGGAGAGCTGATAGAACTATTCCCCAGGTGCTCTTGATGCTGAATGTCTCTTTAGGAGGTCTGGACACCCAGAAGTACAAGCCCCTTGAGGGATGACTTTGTTTGGACAACCTGCTCCTCACCCCCAACATCAGCATGTCTCACATCACCCACCTGGGACTGACATGCCAAAAAAAAGATTATTAATTTACAAAATTAAAATAATATATTTTTCATAATAATACTATTCCATACTTTTATTACCTTAATTTTTTATTTATGTTAAAAAATCCATACATTTTTGGCAACCAAAAATTTTTTGGTCATTGATTCTAACTAACACAATTCCCTTCATTAATAAGTGGCCAGTATTGGCTATGGGTTTCTCCAGCTTTATGATTATTAGTCCAATTTTTAGTACCATTGTTATCTTTTTAATCATTTTCTCATATTGCATGAAAAAGGACCCATTTGGGGTTCATGGAGACATTTCTGGAGTATATTTGAGGCCTTTTTAGGTCTGGAGAGGGAATTTAGACAGAACTTTAGAGTCTGGAGTAAACTTGGGGGACATGACTGGGCACTAGGAGGGGCACTGAGGGATTGTGATGGACACTTCAGGGCCCGGGGGAGCTCTTGGGGGTCCAGGAGAGCACTTGGGAGGTCAGGGAGGGGAATCTGGGGCCCTTCAGGGTCTAACGGGCGGGCACTGTGGGGCTCTAACGGGGCTCTCCGGGGCGCGGGGGGTGATGGGAGTTGTAGGCACAGGTATAATAGGGTTTAATAGAGCCGTGGAGCATCATGGGAGTTCTGGGCACAGTTACAATGGCTCTCGGCAGGGTGTGGGGCATGATGGGAGATGAAGTCACAGCTGAAATTACACTCTATGGGAACTGTGAAGCATCATGGGAGCTGTAGTCCCGGAAGTTGATCTGACGAAAAAAGAAAACCTCTTTGCCAGACATCCTGGGAGACCCTGGATCAACATCAGTCACAGCATGCTGCAATCACCTCTGCTCTAAAGAGAACAGTAATAAAATACACCCTTGAAAACAGGAATGGATATTTCTAAGAAGCTCTTTCAGATATTTCTCCATATCTGTAGTTGAAAACCTTCCTAAAATGAATTGCACCAGAGCAGAGGGAAATGAAGGCAGAGCCATGGTTTGTCAGGACTTGCTTGATCCCAATCAGCCCCGTGGTGCATTTGGTGCTGCCAAGGAGCTCCAAATAATATTTTGGAAATATTGGCTCTCTCTCTGCAGTGCTGCCTTTGCCAGGAGCCCGGCCCAGCTCAGCAGCACAGACACAGCACAAGGACTTTAATGACCCTCTCGGGCTTGGGGCTGAGTCCCTGAACATCAGCCCCTGAGAGGGAGTTGAAGAAACCTCTCAAGAATTCAAAGTCAGACACAAACTCCAAAGTTTTTCTTACTTTTAGTGAGTCCCACTGATAAACATGAAGAAGAAGGTTTCCCAAGGGTTGAATTAGAGCAGAAAATTGGTGACAATGATGTCAGGTCGGAAAAAATAGGATAAAGGAGCAACAGAAACCTCTCAAGAATTCAAAGTCAGATTCAAAGTCCAAAGTTTCCTGAAGTTCTAATGGGTCCCACTGAGGGACATGACAAAGAAAGTGTCCCCAGGTGCAGGTTTTATTGTTTTTATGTTACAATTTTAAAGTATCAATTTTTTCATTTTATGATATAAGTCTTAAGTGGGCTTATTGTTTTTATATTACCTTTTTTGGTCTGGATTTTTTCTTTTTCTGAATGAAGCAGAGAGATGGGACTTCTGAGTTGCTTTAGAATGTTTGGTTTAATTTTTTTTATTTTCTATCCAGTCAGAAAGGGTAAATTGTCTTACAGATGTTCACAGCATGGCGTAGAAGTCACAGGACTTATGGTTACAAGGTCTTTTCAGGATTTATTAAGCAATAAAACACTGTCAATAGAGATATTTAAATTTCTAATTCAATACTAAGTTATTTTGTCTCACTGACTCATGCTACAGTGTCAACTTCCTTAGCCAATTATATCACAACACTCAAACTTACATTGCTGCACTCTAAAACTTCTTGTTCCCTTTGTAACTACCTTTATTTTTTCTATATCTTAAATTCTAAAGTTAAACCTATCCTTACTTAACTATGCATAGTTCTAAGCTTCAGCTTACAGACCCAGTGTTCTGAGAATTCCTTGCGTTTTGAATTTCAACACCCAGGTTCCAGTTAGAGCAGAACACTGGTGGCAGTGATGACAGGTGGGGACAAACAAGGGAAAGGTGTCTCTGGTGCTGAGCAAACCTGGATGTGTTTCAGGAATGCAAAGGGCCAAGGGCTGAGCCCCAGCCCCTGGCAAGGCACATCCTGTCCCTCCCTCTTTGCTCAGGGCTCTTCCCGGCCCACTGGGCTCTGGCCATGTGCAATGCCAAGGGCAGCACCATGGGGCGGCCCCTGCCAGGCTGCTGAGCAGGGACAAGGAGGCAATGAGGCCCCAGCACAGCAAGGCTCACTTGTCCCCTGCTGGCCTCAGGCCCAGGGCCAGCCTGCATGGCCCAAGTGCTGCAGGAGTTGGCTGTGTCAGGGCCTTTCAGCTGCTGCCCATCCCTGTGGCCTCTGCAGCCCAGGCTGTCCTACGGTGTCCATGCCCTGCGCCTCTGTCCCTGCAGGCTGTCGTCATCCCCCGGCTGCCCCACCTCGCTGGCCCCTTCCTTTGCTGACAGCTCTGCCTCCTGCCTGCCTCTGCCTGGACACACAAAGCCTTGGGCTTGACACCAAAAGAGTTCATTCATATTTTACTGTGCCTATGTTCTTGTGAACTTCATGTGCCTATGAACTTTCAGGAGAAAAACAAGGCATTGTGGGGCTGCTTTCCCAGATGGGACAGTTGGAAGAAATGAAGAAGACATCTGGCTCAAGGCTGCAGTGATAGAAAAATCACGGACTATAACTGGGAAATAGGCATGACTTCTATGGAAATGGGTAAATTGTAATGCACATGTAGTGACTGAAGATAAGCCACACGCTTTTAGAATCACATGTCCGCATGAGGTTAGGTGTTATCCTTTGCTGGACCTCAGGCCTAAATAAATTATATCCTTTTTAACACCAGATTAGTTTCAAAGAGTCTTATTCTTATATATCGGAGATTTGGTAACATCGTGGCCTCAGGGACCCAAAGAGTCAACTGTGACACTGTGGAACCTCATGGCACATGGCCTCCACTGTGACACAGCAGAATCCCATGGAACCAAGGGGCCATTTTAACCCTGTGGGGCTGCATGAAACCAAAATCCATTTGGACACAGCAGGGCTGGATGGCACTGATGTTCCATTGTGATAGTGCAGATCCATGGAGACCATTGTGACACCACAGAAATGCCTGGAACCAAAAGGTCATTGTGACAGAGAAAGGTCTCATGGAACCAAGGGGCCATTGTGACACAGCAGGGCCTGACAGAACCAAGGAGTCCATGGTGACACTGTGGAGCCTCATGGAACAAAGGGTCCGTTGTTACACTGGGGGCCCTGTGGAAGCATGGGGACCATTCTGATACTGTGGTGCTCCATGAAACAAAGGGGCCGTTGTGACAGTGCCATCCCTATGGAACCAAGGGTCCAATTGTGTCCAGTGGGGCTTTATGGAACCAAACGTCCATTATGACAGTGTGGGGCCTTGCTTAACCAAGGGGCCATTTTATCACAGCAGGGCCTCATGGAATCAAGGGGACCACAGTGACAGTGTGGGGCTCCATGGGATGAAGGGTCCATTCTGACACCATGGAACCAAGGAGATCATTATTTACACTACTGGGCATCATGGAACCAAGGAGGCCATCTTGAAGCAGTGAGGCCTCATGGAACCATGGAGACCATGATGACACTTTGAGGGCTCATCTAACCTAAAGACCATTGTGGCACTGCAGGGACTCATGGAACCAAGGACACAAGAGTGACACTGTGAGGCTCCAAAGGACCAAGGGGGCATTCTGACACTGCAGAACCAAGGGTCCATTGTGACACAGCAGGACCTCATGAAAGCATGGAGGCTATTTTAAAAGTTTGAGGCATTTTTAAACTAAAGGGCCATCGTGACACTTCAGAGCCCTGTGAAACCAAGGGGACCCTAGTGACACTGTGGGGCTCAATGGGACCAAACGGCCACTGTGACACTGTGGTGGCTCATGGAACCAATGGTCTGTTGTGACATTGCAGAGCCTTATGGAATCATGGACACTACTGTGACACAACAGATCTCATTGAACAAAGGGGCCATTGTGACACTTTGCAGCCCCATGGAACCGAGGAGTCCATTGTGACACTACAGTGGCTTGCCAGGCCAAGGAGCAATTGTGGCACTGTGTGGCACGGTTACGAGGGGCAATTGTGGGGGTTTAGATAAGTCCCTGTCCTTTGCCCAGGCCTCTGGCAGCAGGCAGTGTCTTTATTGAGGTGGTCAGCACCCAAAAATTCACTCTCATTTGCAATATCTTTAATAAAGGCTGATTCAGTCTATTATAGAATAAATTCTTTATTTAATAGACAGAAAACTAACAGACATAAGACTTAAACTAATACTACACAGAAATAAGGACAAAAAGAGACTTCTACCAGGTATATACAGTACAAGGTTAAAGGTACCTCTTAATATTACAGCTAGCAAAGATATAATATAACTTAGGATTCATTGTATCTTACCATCCAACTGTTGGTGGAGTCTCACATCAAGATCCTTTCCCTCAATCCACAGTGAAGTACCCGTGGAATCTGTGTGCAAACTACAAGAAGAAGCTCTTTACACCTTCAGGGTGTGCATGTAGTGGCTTCTGCTTCTGTGATAACTCGTATGTCTCTTAGTTTGTAAAACAGTGTCTCTCAGTCAAGAATATTTCTTTTCTCTCTTCCCACATCTGCTCCCCAGACTAAGATGTTGATTCTGAGCTGAGGCCTGAGCCCTTTTGGCCCCAGAGATGATCCCTTGCTGGGTCTCTCAGCCCGGATTATCTCTTTATGCACCGACTGTCTGTGGTAGGGGTGGGTGGATGTCCTGCCACAGGCACCCCTGAACCAAGGAGACCCTTGTGACACTGCAGGGCCCATGGAGCTAAGGGTTCATGTGACAGTGCAGGACCCCACGGAACCACTTTCTATATGCCTTTACTGTAATCATTATATGTACAGCTTCTATCCCTCAGCTAAGCTCTTAACCATTTAATTTTTGCTTCAAAGCGTGGAGAGAAAGCTCAGATTTGCACAAGGCTGCTCTGAGTCCTGGGAGTTGGATGGGGGAAATGGTGGGGTATGGGCAAGGACAAAGTGTGATTGATTGTCAGCCAAAAAGGGTCTTGATTTTCATATCTGTTCAGACTGCATTAGGAGATGCTGGGGATCAATATAACTGGAGATTGCTGATATAAATCCATAAACTGGAAAAGAATAAATGGTAAAAAAGGTATTAACTCTTTTGGTTTTTAAATAAAATATGTTTTGAATGGAGTGGAAGTCCTGCTTTATGCTCAGGTTTCTAGTAGTAGCTCTGTTTCAGGTGACCTGCACCCCAAGCTGGCACAGCTTGCAGGGAGCTGGGCTGGCCTGAGAGAGCCTGCCAGAGAAAGCAGCAGTGTCCATCTCAGCCTGGCTGAGCGGGCAGGGGCACGACTCAGCCCAGGCCTTGTGGGGCAGGGCCAGCGCCTGGGGCAGGCATTGCAAACAGGCAAGTGGCCCAGAGAGGAGGCTGCTCTGTGCCCTTGGTGGCATGCACAGAGCAGGGAGGGGGCCCAGGACATTTGTCACTGCCAGCCTCTGTCCCCAGCCATTGCCAGCCCTGGCTGCTGAGCCCAGGTTTGGCCTGGGCTGAGTTTGGCTGTGGCCCAGCTCCATCCTCCTGCAGGGCTCAGGGCCTGTTCCTGGCCATGGCCAGCCCTGCCCGGCCTCTGTGCTGGCCCAGAGCCCGGCAGAGCCCGGGGCAGGGCTGTCAGTGCAGGCCCACAGGTGCCACGGGCTGTGCAGGAGCTGGCAGAGGCTGCCCAGCAGGGAGGCCATGGGGCACAGAGCCCCAGGGCTGTTATGGGCACCAGGCAGAGGGGCCGTTCCCACCCGCAATGCTCCTGTCCTGGGCTGGGCCTGCACAGGGGCTGGGCCACCATGGCTGGGGCTGCAAGATTTGAACCAAGGGCAGGGTGGCAAAACCCCCTGGCTGAACCTTATGGAGGAGCCTGTTTTGAGTGGGTCCACAGCTCAGGAATCCAACATGGAGTTTTAGTCATCAGTAATAGGTTGACAATTAACTCGTGTTTCCTTGAGATTCCATTGTACCACAATGGTCTCCTTGGTTCCATGAGGTTGCAATGGGAAACAGTGGACACTTGAATCCATGCATTTCTATTCCATCAGAGTGGTCTCTTGCATTCCATGAGGCCCTGCAGTGTCACTAGGGACCCTTTGTTCCACATGTTTCCATTGTGTCGCAATGGTCTCCAGAGCTCTAACTTGTTCATTTGTGCAACATGAAACAGTGGACATTTGCTTCCAAGTGTTTCCACGGTGTCACAGTGGTTTCCATGAGGTCCCTCTTTGCAACAATTCAGACTTGGTTCCATGAGATTCTATTGGGTCACAATGTTCTCCTGGCATCCATGAGTCCCCGCTGTGTTTACAATTGACACTTTGCTCCCCAAGATTCCATGGTGTCACTGTGCTCTCCTGTGATTCACAGAGCGGTGCTGTGTCACAATGGACACTTGCTTCCTCCAAGGCTGGAGATGTCCCAGTGGCACCAGGTTTCCATCAGGCCACGGTTTGTCCCAATGGATTCTTGGTTCCATGAGAATCCATTGTGCCACAATGGTCTCCTGGGTGCCATGAGGATGTCCTTTGTCACAGTGGAGCCTTGCACAAGCCTTGGCAATGTCCCGGGGGTTCCATGAGGCCCTGCCATGTCACAATGGACACTTGCTTCCATGAGATTCCATTATTTCACAGTGCTCTCCTAGATCACATGAGGCCTTTTTCTGCCACAGTGGTGTCTTGTTTCTACTAGGCCTGGCAATATTTCCGTGGCCCTTGTGTTCCATGTGGCCCCTCTCTGTCAGAATTGACCTTGGTTTCATTGCCTCAGAACACTCCTTGTATTTCCATGACCTGCCCTGTGTCTCAATGGACACTGGATCCCACAAGAGCTGACAATGTCCCCATGGCACCTGTCTCCTACTTGGCCCCACAGTTAGAATAAAGACTTGGTTCCACAAGATTCCACTGTGTCACAATGTTCTCCTTATTTTCCTGAGATCCTGATGTTTTCACAATTGACCCTTGGTTCCTTGAGATTCGATTGCATCACAGTGGTCTCCTTGGTTTCATAAAGCCCAGGTTTGTCACAACAGTCTAAGGATATTCCATTGCAACACAATGGTCTCCACCACTCCATAAGGCTGCACTGTGAAACAGTGGACACTTGGTTCCATGAGATTCCATTGGATAACAATGTTCTCCTATGTTCCATTACTCTTGGCTCTGCCACAGTGGATGCTTGCATGAGCCTTGGAAATGTCCCAATGGCACCTGTGTTCCATGACACCCTGCTGTGTTACACCTGACAGTTTGTTCCATGAGATTCCATGGAGTCACAATGGTCACTTGGGTTCCATGAGGTCTCTCTGTTTTGACAGTTGACACTTGGCTCCATCAGATTCCATTGCTCACAATGTTCTCCTGGGTTCCAAGAGGCCCTGCTGTGTCACAATGGCCCCTTGTTTCCATGAGCCATGGCACAGTCCCACTTGCCCTGGGTTCCATGAGGCTGTGCTGTGTTCACAATTGACACTTGCTTCCATGAGATTCCATTGTGTCACCATGGTCCCCATGTTTCCATGAGGCTGTGCTGTGTCACAATGGACACTGGATTCCACAAGAGCTGGCAATGTCCCAGTGGCACCTGTGACCCATGAGGCTCCACGTTGTCAATGTAGAGTCTTGGATCCGTGAGGTTCCAGGTTGTCCCAATGGTCTGCTGTGTCCATGTCCATGAGGCTGTGCTGTGTCACAATGGACACTGAGTTCCACGTGCCCTGGCAGTATCCAAGTGGCACCTGGCTTCTATGAGGCCCCACTGTGTTTGTAGGTGACACTTGTGTTCCCCAGACTGCCTTGTGTCACAGTGCTCTCCTGGGTGCCCTGAGGCCCTGCTGTGTCACAATGGACACTTGCTTCCATGAGATCCCATTGTGTCACAGTGCTCTCCTGGGTGCCCTGAGGCCCTGCTGTGCAATAATGGAGCCTTGTTCCCACTAGGCCTGGCAATGTCCCAGAGGAACCCGTGTGCCATGAGGCCCCACTTGGTCAATGGGCTGATGAGGGTGAAGGTCTGTAGTTATGCAGAGTCCCCAGGCAGCTGCAAAGGAGAAACGCTTTATTGCAAAAACCAGGCAACTTTTAACCTTTTAAAGCATTTAGCCTATTATCAGTTACATAGTTTTAACACATAAGAAACGTAATTCAATCAAAGACCATATGCAACAATGTGAACATGCAATGATTATGAAACATGTTTTTCTATCCCTAATTCAGCTGAGTCTCTTTCCCACAGTCCTTTTCTACTTAGCCAAAGTGACAGGCTTGAGCCATGATTTTACAAGGCCTTCCTTTTGGAAAGGTTTACTTATCAGTAATAAGTTGACAACTGACCCTTGTTTCTTTGAGATTCAATTGGACTACTATTGTTTCCTTGGTTCCATGAGGTCGCACCATGAAACAGGGCACTCTTGATTCCATGAGTTTCCACTCCATCACAATGGTCTCTTGCATTCCATGAAGCCCTGCTGTGTCCCTAGAGAGCCTTTTTTCCCACAGTTTTTCATGGTGTCAGAATGGTTCCCAGTGCTCCAAGAGGCTGCAACATGAAACAGTGGACATTATCCTCCATGTGATTCCATGGAGTTACAATGCTCTCCTGGGTTCCATGAGGCTCCACTGTGTTTAAAATTGAAACTTGGCTCCCCAAGATTTGATGGCCTCACTGGGCTCTCCTGGGATTCACTAGGCTGTGTCACAATGGACACTTGCTTCCTCCAAGGCTGGAGATGTCCCAGTGGCACCAGGTTTCCATCAGGCTGTGCTTTGTCACAATGGGACCTTGGTTCCATGAGATTCTACTGTGTCACAATGTTCTCCTTAGTTTTATGAGAACCTGATGTGTTGACAATTGACCCTTGGTTCCTTGAGATTCCATTGAACCACAGTGGTCTACTTGGTTCCATCAGGCCCAGGCTTGTCACAATGGAGCCTTTGTGCCCTGCATTTCCTTTGCAGCACAATGGTCTCCAGCATTCCACGAGGCCCTGCTGTAAAACAGTGGGCAGGGCTGGTTCCATGAGTTTCCACTCCATCAGGATGATCTCTTGCATTCCATGAGGCCCTGCAGTGTCACTATGGAGCCTTTGTTCCATGTGTTCCCATTGTGACACAATGGTCTCCAGTGCTCTTTGAGGCTGCACCATGAAACTGTGGACACTTGGTTCCATGAGATTCCCTGTTCTCACTGTCAGGAAAATCCACAAACACCAGAGGTTTATGTCCAAAAAGGAGACAGAGGAGTCCTTCAACTTTATTTGAATAAAGGGAGAGAGTTCACCAGGGCACATGCCTGCAGGGTTTTCTCTCTCGAGGTTTCAGAGGGCGCAGCCTCCTTTTATCCTGAACTCCCGGCTGCACGTTGCCCTCTTCCTTTCCCCACTGGCCGAGGCACTAGGAAGATAAAGCCTTCCTGAACATCCTGCCCCATATTCCCTCTTGAACCTGGCATTTCCCCCCAAAGTTCAGAAGTTCAGCCTTGTGCAGAGCCTTCTCTGTTTGAGGAGCCAAGCTGTCTGAGCCTGGTAACAAACCTGCTGCTGAAAGTCAGTGGAAACATTACAACCCATTTCAAAGACATTAACACTCATCCCTTCACACACCAAATGATTTGTAAAGACATGAACACACATCTTTCCTCTCACATTGATGTTTCCTGTGCTGGTGACAATCTTTTAAACCCAGCCTTCAGCCTGAGCTCTCTGCTGTTGTAGTTCCATGCACAGAGGTTGTTGTCTCTCAGCCCTTCCTTGGGCAGGCCAGTGTTCAGCCATCTCCAGGACAGCAGGGCCCCACCCCACATCACTGTGCCCTGGGAAGACAAAAACTCCAAATGTCCCGTTCTCCTTCTTCCCAGGAATTTGGAGCTGCCAGTGGGGTCTGATCCTGAGTGCCACAAGAAAAAGGAGACCATTGTGACACTGTGGGGCCCCATGGGAACAAATATCCATTGTGACACTACAGAACCTCACAGAACCAAGACTCCATGGTGACACAATAAGGCCTCAGAGAACCAAGGGAGTCCAAAGGTCTAAAACAGTTCTTGCATGGCTGTACCTTGAGAACAGAAACCTCCTTGGTGGCAGTATGGGCTTGGCACTCAATTAAGGAGGGTGTCTGTGTGTAATGGGGAAAATCAGGAGTTTTAGCTTGCTTCAAAACTAATAAAAAGGAAAAAACCCTCTTTGCCTGAGTGCAGCCAGTTCTCCAAGCAAAGCAGGTCCTAGGTGAAATAGGAAATTGAGAATTGTAGGAGCGTCAGTCGGTCAGGACTGAGAGATCTCTAAAGCCAGGTTTTGGAACTTATGGTTTATTGCATAGGGTGTGGGTGAAAGGGCCCTGCTTGGAGCTGCCAGCTGCAGCTCAGAGCAGGCCTGTGAGAACAGGAGGGCAAGAGTAAAAGGAGTAAAGAGAGGGCAAGGGGTAGGAGGTAAGAAGGGTAAGGGCGGTAAGAGGTAGGAGCATAAGAGGGGTAAGAGTAGTAAGAAAAGTAAGAGCATAAGACAATGAGGTTCCCGTTACAATACAATAAATCTTCTGTTTTGAATATTCTAATTCTCACTAACCAATCTAATACAAGATACAAATTCTATAGCATTTACATACAGCCTACAAGAATCACTAAATTACCATACTGTGTTACGCTTTAAACCCTCAAAACTAATCTTTGGACCCCCTCTGCCATGCTAGTAGGGTCTTCTCTGACCCTTGGACCTGTCTGCAAGCAAAGGGGATTGTTCAATCAAGAGGGGATTACTTTCAGATGGCCATACTCTTGTTCTCTAGTTGTTCAGTAACTAAGGTTTGGTATCTCAGAGATGGCTTTCATTTCAATCTTGCTTGTAGTTTCCATTTTCTCAAAATCTTTTGCCAGACAATCATATTTATAAGGTTTTCCATTTTCATCTTCTCCAACAGAGAATTAAGAATCAAGCATTAAGAAAGGTTTTGACTAAAAAGGGGACTGACAAAACTATATTGTTTGCTATAATTTATCGTGCTTGCAAAACAGGAAGAGAGCCAAGTTGCAGAGTGAAGTCAATGGGTTAAATGTGCAAACAGGATGGAAGGACAAAGGCACCACAGAATAAGGGGGTCCCCAGATCCCTGAGACCGGGAAAACTGATATCAAAGTCCAGAGAATGACCAAAGGACTAAAGAGAGAGCATGCACAAGAAGGCAAGGTGAAAAGTTCAAACTGAGAGGAAGACGATTTACTTCATCTAGAGACCCCCAGACGACCACCAGAGCAACCTAAAAGGAATAATGTGCAGTCCCAAAGAGGCGTGAAACTAATTTCCATATGAAGCAGGGATAGGCAATTGATATGTATCAGGTGAATCGTGTATTCCTAGTTTGTAGAGAATAAAAGGCAAAGCGCAGGTCACCAAAGGTGTGCATGGTTTTGGAGGAGCTATCCCCCATGCACCTCAGCGCTGAATAAATACATACCTACTGTTATAACTTATTTTTGTGAGTTATAGGTTGTTTTCCTGGGCATCAGATTGGCGAGCTAGGCAGGAGAGAGTCTGTGTGGCTGCGGGAGCGGCCGAGGAGCGGATTCCCTGGCACACCCCGGGAGCTTCCTGGAGGGACCCCAACCTCGGCTCGCTCACTGCGGGGACAGACAACGACCTGCTGGCAGTGCGGATAAAACGGTCTGTATTAAATATCTATAACAGGGCTGCTGGTGAGTCGTACAGAGACGTCTGACACTCAGCACAGTCCCGGTGGGCTTGCAAGCAGCCGGCCGGGGGGGCAGAGACAGAAGGAGAGGGATCGATCCTGGCCGATAGCGCGGCCGACGGAGGGGTCTCACTGAGCTGATAGAGCAGCCCGCTAGTGACTCTGGGGGTGAGTCGAGTGAACCCTTGTTTTTGCTGCTTTTTGTGTGACTGCCAAGTCCAGACACGTTGGGTCGTTGAGTGTGTCAGTGAGTGAGGGGGTGAGATGTACCTCTGGTACGGAGCGAGTGCGGAGCTCTATCCGCGTTTCCGACCTCGGGCGACTGAGGCGGCCGGAGAAAAGAGAAGCGACTGGGGCCAGTGTGGGGGAGTGCAAGTGTGAACAGAGGAGTGTTGTGCTTGAACACGGAGTGGTTAGCATTTGTTTTAACTGTGTACAGACAGACTGAAGGAGTGTCTCCTCAGCAGTGGTCTGGACTTGATCCCTGGAAATTTGTTGTTCCAATAATTCACTGGATAGACAAAGGGAACAAACGGGTCTGTCTAGGTGGGATATACGGTACCTCTGCAGGGAAATTGGGAGCCCTGCCCTGGGAACAACCTGCAGTAGAGACTCTGGGTATTCCAGAGGAGGTGAACAGAATAGCTTGTCTTTGTGGGAGATTTAGAGCCTTCAGAGGATCAAGGGGTTGGCATTTGGAGTGGGTTTTATTACAGTGTGGAGATTGTGAAATATATTGGTATTGTTGCTCTAGTAACCAGCAGGGCATATGTCCCAAGTGTAAATTGGAAAACTATCCTCATCAAGTCAATGTTGAATCTAAAATTCTGAAGCTAGTGTGTGGAAAGTTAGATTGGGTGCCTGTGAATTGGGTTGTGTGTGGGAAGAAAACTGGGAAAGAACAGTAAAACTGTATGCGGAAAAGTTTGGGTGAAAACAAGACAAGACAAAAAGGAGAAGATAATGGGAACAGGACAAAGTAAAGAAATCCCTAAGGCCAGTCCATTAGGCTGTATTGTTGCACATTGGAAATACTGCTGTTTCTCAGGAGAGAAAGGAAGTGGACAAAGGTAGCATATGCAGATATGTTTTTCTCTCTGCCTGAATGGCAGAGGGATTGTGGGCTCAGGGCTCCATCTGACCCTCTGGTATTGGCCTTAGAGAAGGAGAATAAGACTAAGAGAGGAAAACTTTAGCAGTGTTGTTCAGCATCTAGCATAGGGCAAAGGTGCACAAAATCTGATCAAGTTTACCAAACTGTGGCCCAGGAACAAGATCTGACAGACGATTTGCTCAGGTCTCCACACATAAGACAAGAAGGGGATGAGGATGAGGATGCAGACCCAGAGGTACCATCAGCCCCAGCCCATTCATCCCCTCCAATTGCACACCAGCCTAGACAGCAGACACACATATTCCAGGCACCTCTGTGAGAGGCAGGGGGACCAGAGGGAGAAAGGGTATTGGTTAAATCTCCCTTCTCCTCAATCGACCTGGAGGCATGGGAAAACGTTGCTAAAAATTACTGCAGTGATCCAGTTAGCACGGCTAACAATCTGTGATATATAATAAAACAACATAATCCAGATTGGAACAATAGGCAATTATTATTGGATGCACTGACCAAGATGGAAAGACTATTAATTATAAAAACAGCAGGGGATTTGACAGAAGATTATCATAAAATCCAACAATTGGATGTTAAAGATTATTTCCCACTCCAAAATCCACAGTGGGACCCAAACAAATCAGCAGAATTTTAAAAGTTGGAAAGCTATCAGGAGTGGGTCGTAAAGGGGATGGAAAAGGCCATTCCCAAAACTATAAATTGGTCAGCATTGTATGAAATTAAGCAGGGGCCCTCTGAGCCACCATGGGAATTCCTCAATCGATGAAGGGATGCAATGCGCTGCCACACACCACTGGAGCCTGGGTCTGACACAGGGACACAGCAGCCAGTCAGTTTATTCCTGGGGCAACCTACGGGGCACATAAGATGGAAACTTCAAAAGATACGGGGACTGGATGGGAGGGACTCAGAGACTCCGGTGGATGAGGCATGGAGAGTCTTTAGGAACAGGGAAGAAGAAAAGAGGGAGCATGCAGCTGTTATAAGTGAGAGGAAAAAAGAAAGAGTGGACAAAGAGCACCTAGACAAGGCCCAGCCCGGCTGGGCAGAGACCAGTGTGTGATCTATAAAAAATATAGTCAGTAAAAAAATCAAAGCCCAGAACAAAGACGTAGTGGCCCATACGTGTCCCCCAGACCCTCCAGGATCCCTAAGTGCCCCCTCAGCGCCCACTTGGGACCCCCCAAGAACGTCCCCAGATCCCCTGAATGTTCCCAACCCCATCGATGCCCGTTACAGCCATTTCTGGGAATTCATCTCCTGCCATCCCCCGCGAGCTCACAGCACCCCATAACCCAGTTCCGTGCCTAAAACTCCTGCCGTGCCCCGCGCCCCGGCTCTCTGCGGAGCGGGCGGCCACTCGCCAATTGCCGGCTCCTGCAGCCGCTGTCAGGGCCGTGTCTCCTGCAGCCGCTGTCGCTGCACCTGCAGGGCCGCGTCCGGCTCTGCTGGGCTCCCCAGCACGGCCCGCAAGGACAGGGACGCGCTGGAGCAGGTGCCCAGGAGGGACAGCGAGATGCTGCGAGGGCTGGAGCAGCTCTCCTGCAAGGAAAGCCTGAGACAGCTGGGCTTCTTCAGCCTGGAAAAGACACTGAGGCTTAGGCTTAGGCTTTACTGAACTGTGGCCTTCCAGTACCTGATGGCAACCTACAAGAAAGCCGGACAGGGATTTTATACAAGGGCAGGCAGAGACAGCACAAGAGAGTATGGATTCAAACTGAAAGAGAGTAGATTTAAAAGAGGAATTCAGAAAAAAAGACTTTCCTGGAACACGTGGCCCAGAGAATCAATCTGTGGATGCCCCATCCCTGACAGTGTACGAGGCCAGGCTGGATGGAGCTCCAGACAAGCCGGTCTAGAGCAAGGGGTTCCCAGCCACAGCAGGGGGCTGCAGCGATGTGATCTTTCAGGTCCCTTCCCAGCCAAACCATGCCATGACTCCATGATTCTGGGATGCCTCCCCTCCTCATCCTCTGGCAGAAAAAGAAACTTGGGACCAAGCTCCACATTGCAGATGATGTCTTTTGGCAGCCTGCAACTGTCTCAACAGAGAATGAAAAGAGATGACAATACTGACACGATTTCTCTTTTCTACTTGAAATTTAAATGCTCTGCTCCTGTCCACACTGGCAAAACTGTAAGAAGAGGCAATTCTTCCCCACGAAATGCTTCGTCTCACCCAAAGAAGAAAGCCACAAGCCGACAGTCTTCTTTATTCCTGCATTGCTTTATTTGGTTATTTCTCTAATACGAATTAGGTTCGTTTTTTATTTCTTTGTTTCGTTCCGCGGGGCGCGCGGCCGCTCCTCCGCTGGGCTCGCTCCGGAGGCTCCGCAGCAGCGGCAGCAGCGGCAGCAGCAGCGCTTCTCTCGATCGGTTTTCCGTTCGACTTCCAGCTCGCTCATTCGTCTCCTTCTCCCTTTCACACTCCCTCTACTCCTGTCCCGTCCTGTCCGTGTTCCGCCTCTCCCAGCCCGGCTCATGCCGCGCCCCACAAGGCGGCCGTGGGCGAGCCGGGCCCCTGCCCACCTCTGTCCGCACTGGCTGCGGCGCCTTTTGAAGAGCCTCTGGAGGAGCTCCTCACTCTGCTGGTGGTGGTGCTGGAGCATCATCGCCTTTTGGCTCCGCCTGGCCCCGCTCGGAGCCGCCCCGCAGCCGCCCGGCTCCCGCCCCGTCGCCGGCAGCTTCCCCGGTGCGAGCCCCGCCGCCCGTCAGCTCGGCCGCCGGCCCCGAGCCGCCGGAGCCCGGGGCGGCTGGGCAAGCAGCAGCGCCCGGGGCGAGTGGGTGCCCCGGGCAGAATGCCGAGAGCGCGGTGCCGTCCGCACGGGCGGAGAAGCCTCCCCTGGAGCAGCTCTACCGGGAGGGCCCGCTGCTGGGGAGGGGCGGCTGCGGCAGCGTTTACGCCGGGACCCGGCTCGCCGACGGCGCCCCGGTAAGAGACGGGGCCGGCTGGGAGCGGGGAGGGGGGGATCGGCGGACGGCAAGCTCAGCCCGCCGCTTGTCTTGGCTTGCAGGTGGCCATCAAGCGAGTGGGCCGGGATCGCATCTGGGAGTGGGCGCGGCTGGTGAGTGAGCGGGGCCAGCGGGAGCAGCCGGCGGGGCGTGCCGGGCGGGGCTAAGGCCAGGCCCGGCAGGGTGGGAGCCGGGACGCTGCGAGGGGAGCGAGCGTGGAGTGAGCGGGGGCCGCGCAGCATCCCGGGCCGGGCAATGCGAGCTGCGGTGGCGCCGGGCAGGGGGTGCCGAAGGCGCGGCGCAGCATCGGCCCCGCTGACGGCATCGCGGTCCCCCCGCAGCACAAGGGCGCCCTGGTGCCACTGGAGCTGGTGCTGCTCTGGATGGTGTCGTGCCCTGGCTTCCGCGGCGTCGTGCGGCTCCTGGACTGGTTTGAGCTGCCCGACGGCTTCGCGCTGGTCATGGAGCGTCCGGAGCGCTGTCGGGACCTGTGGCACTTGCTGGACGCGGGGGGTTCCTGCCAGAGCCCGTGGCGCGGGGGCTGTTCCGCCAGGTGCTGCAGGCCGTGCGGCACTGCACCAGCCGCGGCGTCCTGCACCGCGACATCAAGGCCGAGAACATCCTCGTTGACCTGGCCACGGGCGAGGCGAAGCTCATTGACTTTGGCTGCGGCACCATCCTCCAGGACACGTTCTACACCCACATGGCAGGTGAGCCCAAAGCCGGGGCACAGGTGGGCAGCGAAGGTTCTCCCCTTTGCTGGCACAGGGGAACACGGAGGGAGGGAGGGAGGGAGAGGGAATCCTTCTTCAGCCAGCTGCAGCCAAGTTGTTTTTTGGCGGAGGCAGGGGCTGGCTGTTGTAGAGCTGGCTGGGAGGGAGGGAGCAGCATCGGCCTCATGAGCTGTGCCCATGTCCCATAGGAACACTGCAGTACAACCCGCCAGAGTGGATCCTCTTCGGCTGCTACCATGGCCAGCCAGCCACCATCTGTCCCTGGGCATCCTGCTCTATGACCTGGTCTGCGGGCTCCTTCCTTTCAAAACCCCTGAGGACATTGTCCGGGGCAAGTTCTTCTTGCCACCCCGGGTGTCTCAAGGTGGGGATATGCCTTCAAGGCATAGGAGCAAGAATGGGCTTGAGAGATGGCAGCTGGCACATAAGGGTCCTGCTCTTGCACCTAGGGAGGAGGTTGATCTCCTGGGCTTAGCTGGAGGAGGTGGCATGTGTGCTGCTCTGCTCCAAAAGGGAGGATGGATGGGAAGCTTTGGGTGCAGCTCCGAGCACTCCTAGTGTGGGGTGGGCACTGTGGAATCTGGGAGAGCCTGGACAGGAGGTGACCAGCGGTTTCTGGTTTCTCTCTGCAGAGTGCCAGCACCTGATCAGGTGGTGTTTATTCATGGACCCCGCAGACAGGCCATGCCTAGAAGACCTTTTTGAGCATTCTTGGCTACAGGACCCCCAGGTGGCCCAGGAGACAGCAGAGATCCATCCCTCTGCACAGTAGGATCCAGGAGCCCAGCAAGTACCAGTTGCTCGTGTCTCATGGTGCTCAGAGCAAACCCCAGAGCGTTTCCCTGTGGCCGTGGCACGGAGCAGAGAGCGCGGCCGAGGAGACGCTTCCGTGGGTCCCCGGCGAGTTGTGGAGGGAGCGGGTCAGGGCTCCCTGTCCTATTGGAGAAGTGGTGGCACAGTGCAGTGAAGTCTCCACAGACTGGAAAAGGGGAAACATCCCCCTGCAGCTCAATGGCATCGTGATGTCCCCGCAAGCCGAGGCACAGCTGGCGTGTTCTTCTGGAGCACAACGTGGAGCCGGAGAGCACCATCCTCGAGCTGGCCACTGGCGGGGCAAAGCCCACGGGCTTTGGCTGCGGCCCCTTCCTGGAGGACAGGACAGGCTCTGTGCCCCGACGAAATCAAGATGAGTCCCCAGGCGGTGCAGGGGCGGGGGGATGCTCGTGCTCCCAGGCATGCCAGGGCTCGGCCTGGCCACGCGCCGGAGGTTCCTCGCTCGGCGGCAATGGGGAATATTCATCTTTGTGCCGCCCGCCCAGCTGCTTTTTGGTGGGACAGGGCACGGATGTTGTGCAAGGGGAGCCGGCTCCTGGCCTCGCCGATGGCTTCTACCAGCCAGCCTGGTGCGGGCTGGGGTGGGCACAGCCTGCCTGACAAAAGCATCCATCCATGAGGATGGGGGGCAGCAGAGGGGGGTGGGTTCCAAAGCCATGCCCCAGCTGGTCTGCTTTTCAGGCCCTTGAGGAAGGGGTGGGCTTACAGGCAGGAAAGGTGGGGTTTTTCCCCACCTGTGGTGATGTTTAATTCTTGCATGGAGCGGTCAGACCCTCCCCAGGCCCGTGAAACATTGATAGCCGTGTTTCCAGGTCTCGTTTTGAATTGGCTTTCATGCAATTGTTCTTTGTTTTTTCTAGGAAGATTGCACCCGGTGCCCAGACCGGGTGGGGAAGTGCCGGCACTGGACGCACTCCATGGAGGTGCCAGCACTACCCGGGGCAGCCACGGTGTGCAGGGACAGCCCCCTCAAGAAGGACGAGGACCTTGTGTGAGATCAGCTCCTCTCCTGGCAGCAGCTCTGCAGAGGTGGGTACCCAGCTCCACAGCACAGGTGGCACAGGGGCAGATGGGAGTGGGCACACAAGAATCTCGCTCTTGCAGCTGCTGAGGAGGTTGCTGTGCCGTGCTTAAGCAGAAGAGGTGGAGCGTGGCCTGCCCTGCTGCTCTCCTCTAAAAATGGGAGAATGGATTGGGAGGTTTGGGCTCTGGGCACAGCCAGCAGCCTGGGCCACGCACAGGCCCTGGTGGGACAGGGGGGACAGGAGCCTTCTGTGACTGACCGTGGCTTTCTGGCTTCTCTCCCCAGGCTCCCAGCACCTCATGCCATGGAAACGGCACCACTGGGCCTGCCCATCTGGGAGGGCTGGAGGGCAGCAGGTGTTCATTTGCTGCCAAAAATAAATCTTTTTCTTGTTATTACCATCATCATCAGAGCATTTCTTTCATCCTTTTCCAAGCTTTTGTCCTCCCTTCTTCCATGGAAATCTTTTTCTGTCCTTCCTCTTGGTGGCATTTGGGATGGGGGGTTAAGCAAGGTGAAAAATTCAACAGCAGCTCCTGTTGCCAACTGCAGCAGCCCCTTCACGAACCCTGAGCTTCCAGCAAGGTCTGAGTGTGCCTTGCAAAAGGGAGTGGTTTGCAGGGATGGAGCTGTCACCCCTCTGCAGAAGCTGGGAGGAAATCAGAAGTGGCAAAAGGCCATTTTGGCTCAAACGCTGCCCAAATTCTTCATCCTTCCCCCTTCCATGCAATTGATCAAACTACCCAGGGAAAAACAGCTCAATGTCCTCCAAGAGCCCATTTTGACATGGAAGTTAACGAGTTCAATGTTGGTCATATGCCTTTTTCTGGGCACCAGATGTTACCTCCTCCATCACCATGCAGGCATCCTGCCTTGCTCCTGGTCCCAGACACAGCAGCCCCACCCCTCCCTATGGCCTGGTGCCCTGCCCTCTTTGCCAGCCCTCCCCACACCCTCTCACTGTTCCCTGAACTGCCCAGGAAGGAAAAGCCACTTGGCATGGCAGACTGTGGGGCCTGCCTGAGGATTCCAAAGCCACACTAATTTCACAAATAACTCCTGGGATTAGCACATCCAGGTCACATCCTCACTTGAAGATATCCTGCTCTCCCTTCACTCCCCTGTTCCCCACAGACAAGAAGAAGGCTTGTGCTGGAAGAAAACTGTTCATTTTTTAAAATAGAACTTGATTTTCAAACCTCAGGGTTTTCATTCTTTTTTTGCAAAGATACAGTATTATCTGAACAACCTCTGCATATATATCTATATTAAATATATGTGTGTGCATATATTTATAAACTTAAACAATTCTGCAACCTTGTGTCATTCACAGCAGCCCTTCCTGCTTGATAAGAGAGAAGAAAACTCCAAAAAGGGCAAAAATGCAGCCCCTCTCAACCAGAGGAACTGAACCACATCCATCTGTGGCTGGAGAGCATCCCACCAGCTCCAGCTGGGAGGCTTGAACTTGAGTGTAAATGCATCTTCTTACAGCATTTCTAGACACTGGCCATTGCTAGACAGGGCCGTGCTGGGACACATGCCACCCTGCCCTGTGCCCATCCCTTGGGGAGGGCACACCAAGCACAAGGAGCAGCCCTTGAACAGGTGGCAAGTGGTCCTCACTCTGCAGGTGGGCTGTGACTTTCTAACTCAAATACCTACAGGCAGAACTGGAGAAAAGGGAAAAAGGCAAGGAGATGCCTTTCTGAGAGAGGTGGCCACAGTAACACAGACCAGCTGCCCGGCCTTGGGCTCCTTTGTCCTCCACAAGGTTCGGCAGCTCAAGGCTCTCGCTTTGTTTCCTTGCTGCTTTTAGTAAATTGTTCTTAACTCAACCTGTGACCTTTCATTTTTTTGCCTGCAGTTCTCTTCTCCATCCCCCAGCCGAGGGAAGGGGAGGGAGAGTGGGAGAAGGGAGCAGTGCGTGGTTTGGAATGTTTCAGTGGGAGCATCACACTGGGGATAACCGGGGTGTCACAAAGGGCTCCCTGTGACCTGCCACCTGCCCCTGGCAACAGCCCCCAGGCTTTGTTGGCATGGACCCAGCCCCCAGGCTGCAGTGTCCGGCAGGACAGCGACGGGACAGGACGGGAGCACGCAGCTGGCGACAAGCCCGCGAGCACAGCTCACATCTTGTCCCGCAGAAGGGAGACAGATATTTCACCCAGCCTTCCCCTTACCGATCTTTATACATTTTCTCTGTTCCATAAGATGGAGAAGAGGCCTCCAAGAAAGCCCAGGGTGGCCTGGGAGGAGGTGGCGGCTCCTCAGGAGAGCAGCTCTGCAGCGGAGCCCCCCGAGGTGACCTTGGTGCAGCCACTGCAGCTCAGTGAGTGAGGGGCCCTGTGGGACTGGGCAGGGCTGGGTCCCCGTGCTGGGATCAGGTTTCCCTGGCACAAGGGCAGCGGGGCTTGCAGGGCTGGGAGTGATGCTGGAGTGCCAGGGCTGCTCAGGGTAGGACACCTGCCCTGGCACAGGCTCTGCTGAGGAGGGGGACAGCAGAGGGGCCCCAGCTCCTGCTCCTTCCTCTGCTCTGTCCTGTCACAGCACCCTCTGCAGCTCTCCCTTCTGTGAAAAACTAGGTTCCGTTTCCTGGTAGATTCTAATAAGTTTAATAAAAGACAGTAAGAGACAATAAAGCAAAAGGTTACAAGTGTCAGGTGCTTGGCATTCCGCCAAGAACACACCATAACTCACATATTCAGAGACCTTTCATGCATTATTCAAAATCCACCCCCAACCTGAAGATCAGCATTTTCACTTTTAATTTTTTTCCTTGTGGCTCCTTCTTGTTGGTGCACTCCTTAATAACGGTGATCAATAAACCCTTTCCCTGGAGTTCTGGTGTTCGTCACCCCGTCCTCATCCAGATAGGATAATCCAAGAATGTGAAGAATTTCCTGATTATCTTTTTACCATTCTCTGTTAGTTACATGAACAAAAGCTTTTACATCACCATGTTCAAGTTCAAGGAAAATATTTATCACACTACTGTTTCTAAGTTTTTTTAATAGCACAACTAAAAGAAACTATATTAATTCAGCAAAGTTTTCATTTTAATTCATTTTTCATTCATCCATTTGAATATTTGTGAAAAGTACATAATACGTACTTATAACACTTCTCTCCCCCTCCATTAGATGCCAGCTGGGTACCTGTTCATGTACAGGGAGCCATGGACTTCATCCAGGCCTTTGTCAGCAGCCCCGAGCAGGTAGCCAAGGCCCGTTGGGTGGTGGCTGTGCCTGGCCAGGGGTGCTGGCTCTGCCGAGCAGCTGCTCCCACAGGGCTCTGCAGCCCAGGGCTCTGGTCCCGCTGCCTGGCTCTCCTCACTTCACGCTGCCCCATTGTCTCTGTCCCCCAGCTCCAGGACAATGACCTGAAGCTGAAGTTCCTTGAAAGCATCTGCACCCTGTGCAGAGATGTCAAGGACAGTGGCTTCTCCCAGGTCCTGAATGATTTCTGTAGCAGATACGAGCTGGGACAGATGATCCAGGTGAGGAGGCACGCAGCGCTCTGGGGAAGGGGGCAAGGACCCCCACAGCCTGTGAGGGCTCCACTCGGGCAGGGCAAAGCTCTGCTGGCTGTGGGTGCTGGCAGCTGCCAGGTTCCAGCCCAGCTGTGCCCTGCAGGTGCTGCTGAAATTGGAGCCCAAGTACGAGATCTGTACCCAGGTGCGGCAGCTCGCCATGCTCGCCCTCGCTGGACTGAGGTACTGGCCCAAGGGCCTGCAGAGCCCTCCCAATGCTCCGTGCCCACCTGCCCATCCCTGCTGGCAGCCCTGCCCCAGAGCTGCAGGAGACCTTGAGGCCCTGCTCCCAGCACCAGTGTCCAACGGGGCCCCTCTCTCTTTGCAGCACCATCGGGACAGTGCTGGAGAAGAAGAGAAAACTCTTAAGACTCTGCTTTGACAGCATCTTTTTCCTTCCTCCAAAGAGGGAAATGCAGAGACTGGAAGCAACCCTCTTTTCTTCGGTAAGTGCTGCATGAACTGGAGGAGCCTCCAGTCCCTCTGGGCTGCTCCTGGCCACCCCATGCTGCCTTAGCACCAAAGATCCGGGGCAGGCCATTGTCTAAGCTTCACTTTCCTACCCTCATCCCTTCATCCCTTGCCAGGCGCCAGCCACATCCAGCAATGCTGGCTGCTCTGCCCCCAGCACAAAGCCTGCTCCTGTGTCCCTCCCCTCACCCTGGGAGTTCAGATCAGTCTTCTGGGGATGGGAGGGACAGCAGAATCACAGCCACTGCTCTGTGTCATCCTTGCAGACTCTGCATTCCATGGACACCATGCTGGAGGTGATGGTGCTCAGCTCTCCTGCCTCCAAAATCATCTGGATTCTTCAGCACATCTTGGAGGTCTGGCCCGTGCACAGAGTCGGGGGTCAGGGGGCTGTTCCTCACTCTGGAGAGGAAGGAGCCCGGGGTTGTGTCCAGTCTTGTCCTTCCTCCTGCCAAAGGAACCCAGTCCCAGCAAGAACCAGGACACCCCCAGTGCCTGCAGGCAGAGCACGCTGCAGGGAGGGTGCCCAGCTGCCCTGGGGAAGCAGGGGGTGGCCCAGAGGCAGGAGCCCCCTGGCAGGCTTTGCTTGAGGGCACAGGAAGCCTGGAGGGACGGTGCAAGTGTGTCTCAGGAGCGGGGCCAAGCTCCTGCTGCTGCTGGAGTGGGTGTGTGCTTGAGGGGCTCACCTGCAGCTGCTCTCTTCTCTCTTCCCAGGAGCTGCTGGACTACATTGACAGAGTGGCAGTGCAGGAGAGGGTCATGGGCAGGGTTAGGCAGCTGAGCCAATTGCTTGCCCACTCCTCTTCCCATGTGTTGGTAAGGACCTGCTACCCTCCAGCCAGGCCATTTCCCCTTCCCTTTGCTGGGGTACAGCCACAGCTCTGAGATGCCTGCAAGGCCTCAGCTGCCCACCCTCAGCCCTTCTCTTCTGCCTGCCTCCCCCAGGCTGGTCAAAATGAGGACAGTGCTGCTGCCTGTGGAGAGATCCAGATCCCAGTCCTTGGGAAGCTGCTGGGACATCTCCTGTTCAAGTCCTTCAGGACAGAAAGGACAAGCTCTATGGCTCTGGATAGTCTCTGCTCTCTTCACATTCATCTGTCATCAGAAAGGTCAGAGAAGCTGTGGTGGGCTGCATCCCCATGCACGGCCACATCCCCAGATACACCTGCTTGTCTTCCTGGGCCTTGTGACAGCCCCTTGTTGTCCTTGGTGCAGGTGCCATCATGTCCCCAGTGCTGCTGTCCCCTCTGCTCCTGCCAGGCTCTGGATGGTTCTGTGTAGCTGAGCTGCTCCTCCATGCAGGACTCAGCCCCACTCTGCCCCTTCCCCATGGCCTCTGCCAAGCTCATGTCCCACCCTGCCACATTCCAGCCCTGCCAGCCCTTCCCCTGACCAGTCCAGCAGCCACGGTGTAACTGGGGGCTGCATGCAGAGCTCCAGGGGCTCAGAGCTTCCCGGGCCAGCAGCAGTGGGTACAGACACTGGAGACAGGTCCCCCTTGCCACCAGTGCCCAGCACCTCTTCCCGTGACCAACTGCTCCCCAGCCATTCCTGCATCCCAACTCTTGTCAGGGTGGGGTCCCCTGCTGGCCCAGTGGCTGTGACTCACCTATGGGTCCGTGTTTCCCCTCTCTTTAGATGCCACACTGCCAGAGGGTCATGCCCAGTCCCCAGCACACTGGAAATCTGAGATCATCTCCTTGTTGAATATGCCCAGCACCTGGACAGTTAAGGTAAGGAGCCTTCCCCCTTGCTGGGACTCTCACCTGTGGCATCAGCAGGGCATTTGTGTGTGCAAAGGGTGCAGAACCAGTGGGGCTGTCCCTGGTGAGAAGGTTCCCACTGTCCCCGAGCAGGGAACACTGTGGTGTCCAGGCAGCAGCAGCAGCTCCCCAGCCCTGCTGGCCACCAGCGAGCCCTGGGTCTCTGCAGGGCCTGCGCCCCATGCCCGAGAGCCCAGCCCTCCTCCCTGCCCCGGGGCCATCCTCATCCTCCCCTGCATGGGGACTGTGGCCACTGCTGCCAGCTTCCCTGTGGCCACTGCTGCCAGCACTGCCCAGCACCTCTGGCCAGGGCTGCTGACACTGCCCAGCCAAGCAGCACCTCGGGACACTGGCTGGCACTGGCCTCTGATCCCTTCCTTCCTGCCACAGGCCTTTGGGAGATACCTCAGGCCTGCTGAGAGGACAGGAGTTGTCCTTGCAGCCATCGAGATCTTGGGACGCTCCAGCCTCTTGGACAAGAAAGCTCCAACGGAGTTTCTGGAGGTGGCCATGAAATCCCCTGAGCTGTGGCTGATGGATGTAAGTGGCCTGGGGCTGGATTGCCCTGCCCTTGAGCCCTGCCAGGTTCCTGCCTCCTGCCCTCCCAAAGCCAGCTGTGTGAGGCTCCTGAAGCCACCTTGAGGCAGCAGAGAGGGTGTTAGGATCCCACTTCTGACATCCAAATAATGTTAGGATCTGGTCATTTTAAGATGCCTAAACCAAAGTTAAGGTACGAAAAAGACCATATGCCAAGGTCAATAGTGCAGATTAAATATAAGAATAAATGGGATGTAGAGAGAGGGGGGAAGGAGAAGAGAGACAACCACACAAACACAGGTTACAAACACAGATAGTCACCAGCACATGGTGACATTGCACTGGCCCTTCTGATCTTCACGGTGGCAGGGATTCCCCCAGCTGTTCTCAAGGTACCACTTCTATCTGTCCGAGTCCTGGGTACCCACAAGGCACCTGTGCTCTTGGCACAACTTGGGCTGGCCTTCTGTAAGCAGTTCCTTCCTTCTCCCACAGTTTGCCAGGGTAGGAATTTTTGTCCAGACAGGTAACCCAGATCTGCCCCACCAGGCGTGGCGTCCTGCTGTGGTTGCTGTCTGAGCTTTTCCCACAATCTGCACAGTGGCATTTTGTCCACTGTGCTAATTCCAATCCTCCGTTCAGGCCTGGAATTAACGCCTCCCTTTTTGCCATCTGTGCCTGCTGTGGTTGCTTATCTTATGTGAACTTCCTTCTTTGGCAGCGCTTTGAGATGAGTTAACTGCGTCCTTTAGGTCCTGACAGAGGGATGGGCAGGGCAGCCCAAGACACGGCTGCACTGCAGTGGCAGCACCAGCCTCACCTGTATTCCCTCCAGGTGCCAAAGATTGTGAGACACATCTTTGCCTACTGCGATGAGAAAAACACAACAGCAGCTCACAGCTTTTACTCACTGCTTGCCCTGATGGCGAATAAGTGGCCTGGGAGAGTCGTTGCAACAGCTCTGGACGTTGCACCAAGGTTCAGGTACCGGCCCTGAGAGCCTGGAGGGCTTCATCCCTGTGGGGAGAGACAGCCGAGACACTCTGGCTGCCAGAGCCAAGGAACACTGCAGGATCACCAAAGGGAGCAGTGCCCTCCATCATAGCACACTTCCCAGCCCAGGCCCACAGCAGCCAAAGCTGGCCAGGCAGCCCAGAGCCAGCTCGCTGCTCCCAGCCCCATGGGGAACACCCTGGCAGCCGTGCCCACCTGCCCGGGCAGGGTCCCTGGGCAGCAGGGCCAGCCCAGGCTGTGCTGCAGTGGCCGGGGCAGCCCTGCTGACAGCGCTGTGCCTTGCAGTGACAAAGTCTGTCTGTGGAAGGCCATGTTCTCTGTGCACCAGACTCTGGAGAAGGTTCTGAAGGAGTTGCAAATCCAACTGCAGCACTGGCATAATGACATCATCACTGAGAAGCAGAAGTCCTGCCTCACGTTCCTGGCAGTGAGTTATCAGGAAAAGCCCACGTGCTCTTGGCTTCAGCTGCTGGTGGGAAGCAGGAGCTGTGCCAGGGAGCCCTGCCAGCTCTGCCTGGGCTCTCTGCTGCTTCCTTCCAGATGCTGGCCTCTGATAATGTGGATGAAGAGGACCTGGATCCATTTTATACCGACTTGAGATCTCTGAGGTATTCAGGAAGAGAAATGGTCCCTCTGGTGCTCAGGGCCCTGGTGACACTGTCGGAGAGAGCTGAGACGGTGAGCAGGCCGCTGTGGGGGGCAGACATGTGGCACCTGGACTCTGAGGTCTCAGGGAAGGTGGTGGCTCAGCCTGGGCTGGGAGTCAGGTGCTGCGGTGACTGCTCCAAATGCCCTGCCTGCCATGGTGTGGCCTGGTGGCTGCCTAGGGACCAACCAGCCACAGGAGTTCTCACAGAATGGAAACTGTTTTCAAAAAGGCAAGAAAAATGAAGTGCGTTCTCCGAGAGCTCCTGAAAATCCGGTGGCGATTTTCTTGGGACTGTGCGGTGATGGTCATGGACATCTTCCAAAACGTTCTGGGGCACCTAAAGAAGAGTGAGGCCAGCCCCATGGCTGTGAAGGTGGTGCAGAAGCTCTGGCACTTCTTTGATGAGGTACGGCTGATGTGGGAGCCTGAGCCCCACAGAGGGACCCTGGGCAATGACCCCTGCCCTACAGCCCAGCCCTGTGAGCAGCACTGGGAGCAGGCCCCGCTCCCCTGGGCTCTCCTGGGATGGATTCCGGGCCTTGCAGCCCAGAGCTGCTTCTGCCCTCTCTGGGCTGGGACCCTGCAGCATCAGCCACCTCAGCTCAGCCACCTCAGCTCAGCCACCTCAGCTCAGCCTCTCCTGGCCATGGGCAGGGAGCCGCTGTGTGTGAAGCTCAGCTTTCCTCCTTCCTACCAGAAGGAAGAGTGTGTACGGGAGCGCTCCATCTGCCTCTTCAGAGACGTGCTGGGCAAAACAGTGTGGTGGGACGAGAGGGCCATGAAGAAATACGCACGGAAGTCCCTGGTCTGCCTCCTCCTTCACATGAGTGACCAGGCCCCCGGCGTGGCCAAGGTACCGATGTCACGGCTGAGCACTGACCCAGAGAGGGGAGGCTGAAACTCTCAGGGGATCCCAGCCATCGGGGTGAGGGCTGGTGGCAGCAGGCAGCGTTCCCCCCAACAGCCCCTGGGAGCCAGGGCCCGCAGGGCCGGACAGGCTGGCACAGCCATTTCCAACCCCTGCCCTGCCTGCTCCAGCAGGGCTGGGCAGCAGCCCCCCACAACCGAGGCCTGGACACGTGTGTCCCCAAAGGCTTCTCAGCTGTCCCCACTGGTGTCCCTGCAGGGCTGGGCACCTCAATCCCTGCTCCCCCTGGCTATCCCCAAAGAGACCTCGAGGATGCTTTGGGGAGGGCATGGCCCAGATTCCTAAGGGCACGATCACCCCAGGAACAAAGCCCAAGTCTCCTTCCACAGGCCCTGGTGCCACCTCCCAGCTTCTGCCCCACAGGCCTCCAAGGAAGCCGTCCTGGCTATAGCAGAGCTCCTCAAGTGGAAAGAGCTCGAGCACCTGGCACAGACAGAGCAGACATGGAGGATGGGCGAGTGCTTGGTGAGGATGAGCCCCAGGCTGGGCGAGGACTGCCCAGCACACTGTGCTGGGGCTGTGAGCTCTGCAGCTGGGCCCAAAGCCTGGAGCTGCACCCTTGCCCCTGTCTCAAGTAGAGCAGCCTCCTCCAGGCCCATGTCCCCTCCATGGCCCCAGCATGGGGAAGGGCTGTGAGACACAGGGGTGCTGGCAGGAGGGGCTGCTGTGGCCACCTGGGGGCCTCCTAGAAATGCCCACAGCCCTGTGCTGTCTGCAGCTGGCCAAGGACAGGAGCAGGGCTGAACGGTTGGTGTGGGACAGCCAGCCCTACCTGCTGAGCCCTCAGGCCCCCATGCGAGAGGCGGCCCTCAGGCTCATTGGTGAGTCCCAGTCCCCAGGGTCCCTCTTGGGGCAGCCTGGCCCCGTCCCCCCAGCCCTGGGGCTGCCATGGGCAGGGCCTCGGCCTCCCTGTGCCCACTGTGCTCACATAGGTGAGGGGCTTTGGTGGCCACCTTGCCCAGTGCCACCCCCAGACTGCTGAGGGGGTCAGGCAGGGCCGGGGGCCACGCTGCTGGGAGCACGCTGGGGAGCAGGGGCTGATGGAGCTCTGTGCCCAGGGCTGGCTGCGTGGCACCTGAGAGAGCAGAGTGAGGACACCCTGGCTGAGATCCTCTTGGGTGAGTGGGGAGCCAGGGCTCGGGGGAGCCAGGGGGGTCTCTGCACACACTGGGGCTCATCTGGGCTCTCTCTGTGTTGCAGAACTTGAAATGCTGCAAGCAAGAGAGAAGGATGCCTCCATCCGTTGCCTGGCAGCTCAGACCAGCTTGATCCTGAAGTCTCTAAAACAGCAGCGAAGATCAAGATCCTCTCTGTGCACGCTGTGCTGCTGGTGCCGCTGAGCAGAGAGGGACCTTCACATAAGGAAGGGACACAAACTCCAACACCTGCTGACCCATGAGGAGTGGGAAGGATGCCCTGGCTTTCTAAGGTCCTTCTCAAAGTGCAGCCCAGCGTTTCCATGACTGCTGACTCCACCATCGCCCTGACCGGCAGGGACCCATTCCCCACAGCCCCTGAGCATGGTGTGAGGTGGTCCAGAATAACCCCGGGGTCGTGGCCAGTCCCCTCCTGGCTCCTGCTAAGAGCCTGAGCTGCCCACCCTCAGCCCTTCTGCTCTTCTGCCTGCCTCCCCCAGGCTGGTCACAATGAGGACAGAGGTGCTGCCTGAGGAGAGATCCAGATCCCAGGCCTGGGGAAGCTGCTGGGACATCTTTTCAAGTCATTCAAGACAGACAAGGCTGCTTTATGGCTCTGGATGGCCTCTGCAGCCACTTCAAGTTCACCTGTCAGCAGGAAGGTAAGAGAGGCTGTGCTGGGCTGCATCCCTGCACACAGCCACGTGCCCCCGATGCATCTGCTCATCTTCCCAGGCCTTGCCATGGCCCCTTGTGTGCAGACACGGGGGCTCACGTGGGCTCTGCTTCTGTCACAGAGTTTTTGAAACTGCAGGCCAGAGAGAAGGATCCTGGGCACTCGGACCTGGCTGTCTAAAATCCTTGGAAAGGAGTCAGTGTGGCTGGATCCAAGCCCAACCACAGACCTTTCTGAACCAAATTTAGTTCTAGAACCTGAATTACCTTATATATATAATTTATACTAGTAAACAGGATGCATAAATTATATAGATTATATATATATTATATATGAAAATTATATGAATAAATAATATATACGTTGTTGAAGTCTATACATCAAGAGTGTCTGTGAATTCTTCAGAGAGAAATCAGAGTGCAGGGATTGAATTAAAACTTTGGATGGACTGAAGTATGGTAAGCCACTCACACATAAAATAGAGGTGTAAGTTTAAGTTTTAGAATAAGTAAGCAAGTACGTAAGTAATTAAGAGTAAGTTTTAAGTGATTTTAGTGAATAAAGGTCTCATATGTCAGAGTAGAAGTGCAAGTTCTAGTGAAGGCTGAAAAACATAGTCCTAGATACCAGTTGTTTCCATGGAGGCTCCAGGAACACAGTTTTAGACACAATAAAACTATAGTAAGAATATTGCTGACATTTTTCAGATAGAACAAGATAGACCATATGTGTAGTTTATATGTAACCTGGTGTGCTAAGGAACTAGAATTCTAATCAGTTAAGTAGTGGTGGTTCGAGTTTGTGTCTTTAGCTTGTTGGGAAGTTTCTATATAAGAATTTATGCATTGGGGAGAGCTTCACTTCTTGCCATTTGCTTCTTGCTTTGCTTTTGCTCCTGCTCTCTCCTCACTGCCATCATCAACAACCAAGAAGAAGACAGGAGCTGTCACACCAACATCAGCCCTGCCAGGACCACCAGGAGCAGCTTCTGCTTCTGTTGGGGACTTCACACCAAAGTTTTAGCATGGACTTCAACACTTGTGACTCTGCCTTTCGAGACTGATGTGCCTTTGCAATAAACAACTTCATAGCAACTATTAGCTGCTTGGCTCATTAAAGAAGACAACCTGACGAATTGATGCCTAGAGCACCGGAGATTTAACCCCACACATTTCAATGGAGAATTTGGAATATCATCTCACACTTTAGCTTTAGAAGAAACCGGCCTCATATTCAATAATTACAAATATACAGGCTATTACCTCTGAAAGTCCTAACGGTATTTCCAGGTTTGTAATGGAGGCAGGAGAGGGGAAAAGAAAGGGGACTGCCAAACCTACAATCACTAAAACTGACAAAAGAGGGTGCTTCAAGTCCACAAATGCGATCTCAGCCATGCACACAAAAATAAAGCAGCTCCAAAACACCAGCAATCACTCTACCACACTCCAACACTCTCTCTGCAAATTAATTTTTATATCACAGGCATCCCCATATTGATATGATGGCAAACTCAAATCAACACACCACTCTTACATGAACACACTCTCAGAGTTCAAGAAAAATGCAAAGAACACGAGGAATGCAAAGGAATTAACCAATCTTCACCACAAAGGCATCTCCAGACAAAGTCGAGGCCAGGTTTCAGTTGTAAAGGGAGACTCTGTTTTTTCCTCTCTTCCTTCTTCTGTCCAAGTCAAGATGTGGCAGCCTATGCTACCAGACAGCAGAACAATGATTTTTCTTGAAACTACAATCTTGGCCTGATCAGCTCCTGATACCTCCCAGGGACAAGCTCTAATACTTCCTAACCCCTAATACTTCTTGGGGACTTGAACCCTGGAGAGGGGAAACTCGAACTCCCTGAGGTGGGGAACTCAAATCTCCCCCAGATAAACTTACCCAGGGACTCAAACCCCGTCAGGGGAGACTCAAAACCCCCTTACCAATAACTCTGTGTGGGGATTTGCATCCCTTGTCAATAACCCCAAGAAAAATAATTTAAATGATATCTTTACTTACCCCAGGGATCTTGCCTTGAGTCCCTGAAGATCTAAAGTTGAGGTTCTCCCCGAAAATTCCTCAGTGCTGGCTGGAGATCTGTTGACTGTAGATTGATGGAAGCTCTAGGCTGATCTTCTGGCTGGCTCTCCAATTTACTGTCACAAAATCTCCAAAGTATTGGAATAAGACTCCTTAACACTAATTTGGTTTAAAGAGGGCATCATTTATTCAGGCCTGAGGTCCCACAAAGGATACTCCTAACCATTTGAGCACACACAATCTTACAAGTAAGTGCATATTACAATTTACCCATTACCATAAAGCCCACCCCAAGTTCCCAGATCCAGTCCTTCTTTTGTCTATTACTACATTCTTGAGCCAGATGTCTTCTTCTCATCTTCTTTTTCTTGCTGGGAAAGCAGTTTTTGCGTGCCTTGTTTCTCAGCTAAAAGTTCACAGGCACAGTAAAAATTAAATTAATTCTTTTACTATCACCTTGAATGGAAGTTTCCCTCCGGCTTCCTTCCCTGAGCACTCCTGTTCCTGCAGAACCACCCTGATAATGGACCTCCGTGTGTTGGACATGGTGGCTGTCACCTTGACATGGCCAACACTCACCTGGACGGGCTCCTGGCAGGTGTCCAGGGTGACACAGTAGCGCGCAGTTGTCCCGTTGTAGGTTGGGGGAGTCCCCCTCTGGGACATGCGGGTGTAGGTGTCCTCCAACCTGCCCAGGTGAGCTTTGACCAAGGACAGCTCCAGGCCCAGCTCCATGGGGAACAGGTTGTAGTCCAGGGGGTTGGAGAAGAAGATGGCCACAGTAAAGGTCTTGGCCTCATAGACCAGGACTCCCACACAGCCACGGAATGGGGGGCTGGAGAACCGGCAGGTGTCAGAGGAGCCGGGGGGCACGAAAGGGCTGGGGGGGAAGGAGCTGTGCCCGCTGTAGAAATAGGTCCTGGGGAGGAGAAATGGGGGGGATGCGATCAGGGCAGGATGGGAGATCGTGGTGGAGCAAGTGATAGGAGCATTGGGCATATATAAAAACCTGTGAATTCCCCATTGCTTCCCAAACTTATATTTCAATGGGCTACAAAAAGAAGCCCTTTCAGATTGGCCAGTTGCCCCCTTTACCATGACATAATCATCTGTTATTGGTATTAAGGCTTTATTTAACATCAAATATGTTGCTCCTGTGTTTATCAATTTTTTTTTTTAATTTGTTCCCTACTTTTATTATAACCAGAGGGTCTCCTAGGGTAAGATCCTCTGCTCCATTCCTCTTTTCAATCTCCTCTTCTTTGATCATCACCTTTTCTTCCTTCTGGATACTGGAGTTGAAATCGAAATTGCTTTAACTAGAGTGGGGGATGGAAGATAGGCCGGAGTCTGGATAGAAGAAGAAATCTCAGGAGGTGGAATGGGACTGGAGTGGAGGATGGGACATAGAAATTTCAGGAGGTGGAATGAAGGAAAAGGAGCTGAAGTAACTCGAGCTGGCTTTTTTTTCAGAAGTAGAAGGTAAAGCGGGAGTTGAGGTTAATAACCATCTCAAATTTGCTTCCCCTCTCACCCTGCTTTGCCTTTTAGCAGGTGGTTCAAACAAATTCCCCAATTCTTATTCCAGAGGGTTAGCTGGATGCACCTTATCAGGGTGTGTGCTGTGTTGGTTTATGGAGCATGTACTACAACATTATCTTAACTTAGCCTCGTTGCCTTTTTCTAAGACCAATACCAAGGGGTCAGAGGGGGCTCTGAGTCCACAATCTTTCTGCCACTCAAGGTGCTTCAGGGGGAAAAAAAAACCAAAAAACCAAAACAGTCAGCGTAAGTCACCTCCTCCCATTTCTGTGTCTCAAAAATAACATAAGCTGTAACAAAGTTTCATAATGTAAATATCCAACTGAGGGCCACCTGGCTCCCCCCTCAAGTTTATAAAGTGGCCACTATTGTGTACAAAACTTTACAAGGGTCTTTTGGTTCTCTGAGTCTCCATACCCCACTAGCTCCTTCCAATGTGCCAAAACGCACCCCAAAGGACCAGTTTTAGGGATTGTTGGGGGTTGAATTGTTTCCTTTTCTTTCTGTGGAGTTTCTCCCATTGTTATGCTAAGTAGTTGTGGCTACACCTTAAAACGACAGATAATGTTCTCTCGAAGGGGGGTGGCTGGAGGGGGAGGGGGGGAACCGGAAAAGGAAAGGTGGGACGGGGGGTCTGGAGCGGGGCTCTCTCTTGTTTGTCTCGTGGAGTGGGAGGACAGCCCGGGCTCCCATCTGGCATCTTCCCCTGCCATCCCAGCACTGAGATCCACGCTCCCTGCCTTTGGACATCGCTCTGCTGCTCTCCCACCTCACCCTACTATCTCTGGACACTATGCTGAGCACCACGACCAACACCGTGAAGGGGGGAGTCACTTTCCCATCCCTCTCACCCCTGGGCCACTGCCACCATCACCCAGCCCTCTTCAACTGCGCGGGACCTGCCCTGCCCCCAGCACCGGTAACTGAGCACAGGGAGACGGCCTGTGGCCAAAAGGGACTGGAGCAGAGCTAGACTGTTCTGTTCTGTTGTCAGTTTTTATAGCTGTTGTTGTTTTTCTGCCTTGTTAGATATCAGTAAGGAACTGTTATCCTTATCCCCACATCTCCTGCCTGAAGGCCTCTGATTTGGACCTAAAATAATTAGAAGGGAGGGGGTTGCATTCTGCATCTCAGGAAGGGGGCTCTGGCCTTTCCTTAGCAAATACCTGTCTTTCAAACCAAGACACCACATGGACAGCAGAAAAGCAGAAAAGGAACAAAAGCTGAGAAAATGAAAAATAACAAAATGATTGGTGCCCCAGCTATGACCCTTCCAGACTCAGAAAAGAAATTTGAATCCTAGGTGTGTTATAAGTACATATGATATTATTGTCTTTTTGCAAATATTAAAATGAATGCTATCTGTTGGAAAACTTTGCTGTATGAACATAGTTTCTTATAGCTCTGTGATTAACAGAACTTATAAATAGTAGTGATAAATATATTTTTTTGGACTACAACATTTTGATGTAAAATCTTTTGTTCATGTAACTAACTCAGGGAATGGAAAAAAGATAATCAGGAAAGTCTTCGCATTCTTGGATTATGGAACACCAGAATCCCAGGGAAGGAAAAAATAATGATTTACAGGTTGGGGAGAACGATTCTGAATAATGCATGAAGGTCTATGAATATGCAACATGTTGCTGCATTTAGGAAGTGTTTTCTGAGTTAGTGTGTGCCCTTGGCTGAAGGCCAAGCATCGGGCCATTAAAACCTTTGGCCAGAGCCAGGGCAGATATTCAATTATCTCCCTTGGAAGTGATCTTTGGAATTCCTTACCCTGGTAATTCTCCACCTAGTTCGTGGTGGGGATAAGGGATGTAGATTTCAAGCAGTCTGTGGCCAGAATCCTCTCTTGTGAAATCTCTCCCACAGGAAGCTGGGCTGGCACAGAGCCTGCCTTGGCACTTTGGTGGTCACAGCATCCACCCAGGACTCTGCCTCTCAATTACACTCACACACTGGGCTGCCTGGGATTCCACTGCTGCAAAATATACCAACTCTAAAAGTTTTTTACATTCCGTTTTACTAGTCAAGCTTGGTTTGCCCTTGTCCCAGGAAAGAAATTTTGAAAGTTTTTATTTTAAGGAATTTTAGACCACTCAACAGAAACGACCACCTCAACAGCCTGGGAATAACCCAAAAGATACCCACAAAGAGAACATCCATCAACAAAACATCAAAGAAACATCAGCAACCATCGAGGAACACCTGCCCCAGACATAACTGGAGACACCTGGTCTGGAAAAGAGAAGGAAATCCAGGAGTGAGAACCTAATTAACATCACAAGAGGAGAAATCTGGGACTATGCAGCTTTTAATTTTTTTAGGAGAAAATGGGTTAAAAATATCCAGGTCAAAGTTACAATTTGTGGAGTCAGAAGTACGTTATTTAGGTCATTGGATCAGTAGAGGAAGAAAAAAATTAGACCCTGAAAGGGTTTCAGGAATATGGGACCCCCAAAGTATAAAAGAGAAATTAGACAGTTCCTGGGTCTTCTGGGTTATTGTAGACAGTGGATAGAGGGATTTATGGGAAAATAAAATTCTTTTATGAAAAATTGACTATAAATCTCTTAAAATGGACTGAAAAGGATCAGAAAAATTTTGAGCAAGTTAAAGAGGCCCTGCTGCAAGCTCCTGTCTTAAGCCTTCCTGATTTAGATACGCCATTTCAATTATTTGTTAATACAACTGTCCTAGGGTGATGTTATGGTGTTTCTATCTCCAATCGTGTGTCCTGATTATGTTTGGTATTATGTCCTGTGCTTCCAGGACTGAGTCTGAGAGTGAAGCTTTGTTTTGTCTTGTTATCAGCCGGCTCACCTCCCCCATGGTCTATGTTTAGGAGAGGTTTTAGCTCGGCTTGCTTGCTTGCTTGCTTGCTTGCTTGCTTGCCTGCTTGCTTGCCTGCTTGCTCGCTTCTGCCTTTTTCTTTCCTTCGCTTTGCCCTTGCTTTCTGCTTATTAGTTAGTTCAGCTAGGCAGTCCAACTTTTTCCCTGGACTGTTTTCTCTTCCACCCCGTCCCCTCCCTCTCCTGGATACCATCTGAACGGACGGGGACCTGGGAACCCCAAGAAACACCGGGAGGCTACACTTTGTCACCTGCAGCAGTCATCCCCAGCGCCAGAGACTGATAACTGCGCGACCACTCGCCAGAGAGACTGAACTCGTCATCCCTTCAGAACGGTGAAAGAGTTTTTTTGTCAGCTGGTGTTGTCTTTTTTCCCTGTGCTGGGGAGTGTCTTGCTTGTTATATAAACAGGTTTTTTCTCCCACTCTTCTCCAAGGAAATTCTTCCCGAACCCGGTGGGGTGGGGGGGGAGGAGTCGTGGGGTTTGCTGTCTGGGGGCTCCTTCTGGAGGTTTTCCCCCAAATTTGCCCAAAACCAGGACAAATAAATTGGCGCCCAACTCGAGGCTCGAGAAAGTGGGAAAAAACCCTGTTCTAATAATAATAATTTGGTTCAAATTCTTTTGTGTTGATATAGAGCAGTTATTGGCTATGTTGTTGGAATTCATGTCTTTTGGGGTGGAGGCCTGCATGGGATTCTGGTCCCTAGGGTTTTTTGAAGTCCTAATACCTTTGTGGTCCCTGGGTTTATTTGCTTATCCAGAAATAGCTCCGGTATTGTCCCTAATGCGTAGTTTCTGTAGCAGAGGGGCATTGACCAAAATATCCATCGGGCTGGGCTTGGTTTTAATGGCCTGCAGGAGATTTATAAAGGTGCTGGAATCTGTTCCAGGAATGTATGGTTCTTGGTTGTGGTTGTGCACTCAGTTTGTTAGAGGAGAAGCAGGGGATGAGGCTTTTCAGCCTTTGTTCTCCTTCTTCTCCTCTGAATTTGTTACATCCTTATTAGAGAATGTTCAGTTCCCCCTGAGTGTTAAAGAGACCATCTTTCTGGTGTTTAATATAGTAAGCTTTCTCTATACAGTCTGCAGTTTCTCTAGAATGAGAGCTGAGATTTCTAGAGGGGCTGAGACCCCTGACCCCAGAGTAGAGCCAGGCGTGAGGAATCCTGAATGGTGTGGGAAATGGGAGGATATGGGCCAAATCTTAAAGGAATTTTCTGACCCTACATCCTGGGATTTTCCATGTGAACAAATTCAGAACCCAGCTGAGGTAGCAAAGTACCTGAAAGAGAAGTGCCATGGTAATTCTAAGGAGAAGAAGATCATTGCAGTGAGCTGGGCCCTGGCATATGCTTACCGTACCCTGCTAGATACTGTAGGGCAGCAGACAGAGGAAGGGGGACAGGCAGATAAATCAGCCACTATCCCAGTCACTCAGGCTGCAGCCAACACCCCAGGCTCGAGGCCAACAACTACACCAGACAGTGAGCCTAAGCCAGCAGCTAAACCTGCCAGTAAGCCTCAACCAATGGCTGTTGCTACCAGCACGAGAAGTGGAAAGTGCACAGACAAGACTGATCGACCAGTGGATGATGATGATGATGATGATGCAGGAGAAGGACCCTCGACGCCTCCTGACATAAAACCAGGAGTCAAAGCAACTGGTAAAAGATCAGAGGCCAATATTGAGTCTTTTTCCCTAAAGGACCTCCGTGGCCTAAGAAAGGATTACACCCGACGACCTGATGAGTCTATAATTAGTTGGTTGGTCCGTCTTTGGGATGCTGCAGGCGAGGCTACAATTCTGGATGGCACTGAAGCCAGGCATTTGGGATCCCTGTCACATGATCCTGTCATCGACCAAGGAATGATGAGAGGGCCTAACCCTCACAGCCTCTGGGCACGGGTCCTGGACAGTGTAGCACAAAGATACCTGTGTGCAGATGATCTTTATATGCAGCAGACCCACTGGAAGACGATAGAACAAGGGATCCAACGCCTGAGAGAAATGGCAGTGGCAGAGATTATCTTCTCAGATGACATAACAACTAGGAATCCGGACTTGGTACCATGTACATCTGTGATGTGGCGAAAACTTGTACGACTTGGGCCCCATGAATACGCTTCTGCTTTAGCAATAATGAAGCGGGACGAGAGGGATGAGACCGTGCTTGATATGGCAAAGAAGCTCCGAGCATATGCAGATGCTGTGCATGGCCCAACACATGCCAGAATTGCAGCTGTGGAAACACGTCTGCAGAAATTAGAAGACAAGATAGAGGAGAATCATAAAAGACTCAGGGAGGAGATTAAAGAGGACCTTCTCCAAATCTCAGCAGTACAAATTAGAGGCCCTGGTATCCAACGCAGACGTTCCCCTGATGGGGAGAGGAGGTACACCCCACGAGCTGAGCTGTGGTTCTTCCTACGTGATTGCGGAGAAAACATGAGGAGATGGGATGGAAAATCTACTGCTGCTCTGGCACAACGGGTGCGTGAATTGAAGGAAGGCAAGACCCAAAGAGGAAGTTCCACCAAAAGGAGAGCAGCTCCAGTTGCCCGTAGCCAAGCTGCCAAGTATGATGATGATGATATATCTGATCCCCTTGAAGGAACCTCTAAGACATATGCCCAAGGAAAGAAGGATAAACAGGCTTAGAGGGGCCCTGCCTCTAGCCAGGGAGAGGCGAGGGAAAATCGTGTCTTCTGGACTGTGTGGATTCGTTGGCCTGGCACATCGGAACCACAAAAGTATAAAGCTTTGGTTGATACTGGTGCCCAATGCACATTAGTCCCATCAAGATATGTGGGGGCAGAATCTGTTTCTATTGCTGGTGTGACAGGTGGATCACAGGACTTTACCTTGGTGGAAGCTGATGTGAGCTTGACTGGACATGAATGGAAAAAACATCCTATTGTGACTGGCCCAGAGGCCCCATGCATTTTGGGCATAGATTACCTCCGAAGGGGGTATTTTAAAGATCCAAAAGGATTCAGGTGGGCATTTGGGATAGCAACTGTGGTGACAGAGGGCATCCAGCAATTGAACACCTTGTCTGGACTGTCTGAGAATCCAAGTACTGTAGGACTTCTGAAAGGAGAAGAGCAAAAGGTACCAATCGCCACTTCCATAGTGCATCGCCGACAATACAGAACAACTCGAGATGCCGTGGTTCCCATCCATAAAATGATCCGTGAGCTGGAGAGCCAAGGGGTGGTCAGCAAAACCCACTCACCCTTCAACAGCCCCATCTGGCCTGTACGTAAATCTGAAGGAGAATGGAGACTGACCGTAGACTATCGTGCATTGAATGAGGTGACTCCACCACTGAGCGCTGCCGTGCCGGACATGCTGGAACTGCAGTACGAGCTGGAGTCCAAGGCAGCAAAGTGGTACGCCACTATCGATATCGCCAATGCATTTTTCTCCATTCCTCTGGCAGCAGAGTGCAGGCCTCAGTTCGCTTTCACATGGAGGGGAGTGCAGTACACCTGGAATCGACTGCCCCAGGGGTGGAAGCACAGTCCTACTATCTGCCATGGACTGATCCAGACTACACTAGAAAAAGGTGAGGCTCCAGAACATTTACAATATATTGATGATATCATTGTGTGGGGGAACACAGCAGCAGAAGTGTTCAAGAAAGGAGAGAGAATCATCCAAATCCTCCTGGAAGCCGGCTTCGCCATCAAGAAGAGTAAAGTTAAGGGACCTGCTCGAGAGATCCAGTTCCTGGGAGTGAAGTGGCAAGATGGACGGCGTCAGATTCCTACTGATGTCATCAACAAAATCACAGCTATGTCCCCACCAACCAACAAGAAGGAGACACAAGCTTTCTTAGGCGCCATAGGTTTTTGGAGGATGCACATTCCTGAGTATAGTCAGATTGTGAGCCCTCTTTACCTGGTCACCCGCAAGAAGAACGATTTCCATTGGGGCCCTGAGCAGCAACAAGCTTTTGCCCAGATAAAGCAGGAAATTGCTCATGCAGTAGCCCTTGGCCCAGTCAGGACGGGACCAGATGTGAAGAACGTGCTCTACTCTGCAGCCGGGAACCATGGTCTGTCCTGGAGCCTGTGGCAGAAGGTGCCTGGTGAGACTCGAGGCCGACCATTAGGATTTTGGAGTCGGAGCTACAGAGGGTCTGAAGCTAACTACACCCCAACAGAGAAGGAGATCTTGGCTGCCTACGAAGGGGTCCAAGCAGCCTCAGAGGTGGTTGGCACAGAAGCACAACTCCTCCTGGCTCCCCGACTGCCAGTGCTGGGGTGGATGTTCAGAGGAAAGGTTCCCTCAACCCACCATGCCACCAGTGCTACATGGAGCAAGTGGATTGCCCTCATTACACAGCGCACCCGGATTGGAAAACTGAATCGCCCTGGGATTTTGGAAGTAATTACAAATTGGCCTGAAGGTAAAAGTTTTGGTGTCACAGATGAGGAACAAGAACCAGTGACACGGGCTGAAGAAGCTCCACCATATAACCAACTGCCAGCAGAGGAAACACGCTATGCTCTATTCACCGACGGTTCCTGCCGCATTGTGGGGATGAATCGGAGGTGGAAAGCAGCCGTATGGAGCCCCACGCGACGGGTAGCAGAGGCCACTGAAGGAGAGGGTGGATCCAGTCAACTTGCTGAACTCAAAGCGGTTCAACTGGCCTTAGACATTGCTGAAAGAGAGAAGTGGCCAAAGCTTTACCTTTATACCGATTCATGGATGGTAGCCAATGCTCTGTGGGGATGGTTGGAGAGATGGAAAGAGGCTAACTGGCAGCGTAGAGGAAAACCAATTTGGGCTGCCGAAGAGTGGAAAGATATCGCTACCCGGTTAGAGAAATTACCTGTGAAGGTTCGCCATGTAGATGCCCATGTTCCCAGAAGTAGGGCTAATGAAGAGCAGAAAAACAATCAGCAGGTAGATCAGGCTGCAAAGATAGGGGTGTCGAAGATAGACCTTGATTGGGAACACAAGGGAGAGTTGTTCCTGGCTCGATGGGCCCATGATGCCTCAGGTCATCAGGGCAGAGATGCCACATATAAGTGGGCACGAGACCGAGGGGTGGATCTAACCATGGACAGTATTTCTCAAGTTATCCATGACTGTGAGACGTGCGCTGCCATCAAGCAAGCCAAGCGGGTGAAGCCCCTCTGGTATGGGGGGCGGTGGTCCAAGTACAAGTATGGAGAGGCCTGGCAGATTGACTACATCACACTGCCTCAAACCCGCCAGGGCAAGCGCTATGTACTGACCATGGTGGAAGCCACCACTGGATGGTTGGAGACCTACCCTGTGTCTCACGCTACAGCCCGTAACACCATCCTGGGCCTGGAAAAGCAGGTCCTTTGGAGGCATGGCACCCCTGAGAGGATTGAGTCAGACAATGGGACTCATTTCAAGAATAGCCTTATCAACACTTGGGCTAGGGAACATGGCATTGAGTGGGTGTACCATATCCCCTACCATGCACCAGCTGCAGGGAAGGTGGAAAGGTACAATGGACTGTTAAAAACCACCTTGAGAGCATTGGGTGGGGGATCATTCAAAAACTGGGAGCAGCATTTAGCAAAGGCCACTTGGTTAGTTAACACCCGGGGTTCCACCAACCGAGCGGGCCCTGCCCAGTCTAAGTCTCTGAATATAGTAGATGGAGACAAAGTCCCAGTGGCACATATCAGAGGTTTGTTGGGGAAGGCAGTTTGGATCAATTCTGCCCCGAGTACAGACAAACCCATTCGTGGGATTGTCTTTGCTCAAGGACCAGGTTGTACATGGTGGGTAATGCAGAGAGATGGAACAACACGATGTGTGCCTCAGGGAGATCTGATTGTGGGGTGAGGCAGCATGAGACAGAAGGAAATGTGTCCGAATAAGTGAAAGATGGAAATTTCTACTTGCTGAAGTTTTTACATGCTGTTTAGTATGTTCACGATATGGAGATAAGGGGTGGAATGTCCTAGGGTGATGTTATGGTGTTTCTATCTCCAATCGTGTGTCCTGATTATGTTTGGTATTATGTCCTGTGCTTCCAGGACTGAGTCTGAGAGTGAAGCTTTGTTTTGTCTTGTTATCAGCCGGCTCACCTCCCCCATGGTCTATGTTTAGGAGAGGTTTTAGCTCGGCTTGCTTGCTTGCTTGCTTGCTTGCTTGCTTGCCTGCTTGCTTGCCTGCTTGCTCGCTTCTGCCTTTTTCTTTCCTTCGCTTTGCCCTTGCTTTCTGCTTATTAGTTAGTTCAGCTAGGCAGTCCAACTTTTTCCCTGGACTGTTTTCTCTTCCACCCCGTCCCCTCCCTCTCCTGGATACCATCTGAACGGACGGGGACCTGGGAACCCCAAGAAACACCGGGAGGCTACACTTTGTCACCTGCAGCAGTCATCCCCAGCGCCAGAGACTGATAACTGCGCGACCACTCGCCAGAGAGACTGAACTCGTCATCCCTTCAGAACGGTGAAAGAGTTTTTTTGTCAGCTGGTGTTGTCTTTTTTCCCTGTGCTGGGGAGTGTCTTGCTTGTTAAATAAACAGGTTTTTTCTCCCACTCTTCTCCAAGGAAATTCTTCCCGAACCCGGTGGGGTGGGGGGGGAGGAGTCGTGGGGTTTGCTGTCTGGGGGCTCCTTCTGGAGGTTTTCCCCCAAATTTGCCCAAAACCAGGACAACAACCTATCAAAGAGCTTATGGAGTAGTGACTCAGGATTGGGCAGGAAGCAGAAAGCCAGTGGGATATTATTCTAAGTTGCTCAATCCAGTTCCAAGGGCTGGCCAACATGTTTACAAGCTCTTGTAGCAACGGCATTGTTAGTAGAAGAGGTTCGAAAAATAACTTTTGTGGCACCACTGGAAGTATACACCCCCTATAACATTAGAGGAATTCTTGCTCAAAAGGCTGAAAAATGGTTAACAGAAAGTGGACTATTAAAATATGAGGCTAACTTGATAACCTCTCCAGAATTAGAGTTGAGAGTGGCAAACGTACAGAGCCCAGTCCAGTTTCTGTATGGGGACCCAGGGGAAAAATAATACATGATTGCATGGAAGTCACAGAGATAGAAACAAAAATACATCCAAATTTAAGAGAACACGAACAGCAAACAGGAGAAAAATTATTGATTGATCATCACGAGTGGTAAATGGGAAAAGAAAATCTGGGTATGCTATAATTAGTGGAGAAAAATTAGAAGTAAAAGAATCTGCTTCCCTTAGCTCGTCCTAGTCAGCACAAGCCTGTGAACTTTATACATTACTCCGTGCATTGTTGTTATTAAAGGATCAAGAGGGACCCATATATACGGATTCAAAGTGTGCTTTTGGGATTGTGCATAGCTTTGGAAAGATCTGGAAAGAAACACCCAAGGAAAAGTATTAATACATTAAGGATTAGTCAGTGAAATACTTGAGGCTTTAAAATGTCCGAAAAAGATAGCAGTTGTACATGTAAAAGGACACCAGAGGGGGAAAGACATTAAAATAAGAGGAAACAATTTGGCTGATGATGAAGCAAAAAAGGCTGCCTTAAGGGAAAACAACAGTGTAATTATGACTTTTAAGGAGACAGAAACACAAACTGAAACACCATACTGTTCTTTAACAGAGGTAGAAGCTATAAAGAAGCTAGGGCCATCCCTGAAGGCAGGAGAATGGATTCTACCTGATGGTAGAAAAGTAGTCCCAAAACCCATAGCCCAACAGATCCTGGACAACTTATATTGAAGAACTCACTGGGGCACAAGGGCACTTTGTGACTACTTTTTAAAATTTTATGAGTGTATAGGAATACTTGAAATTGGGAAACAAATTACTCAAGGATGTCTCACATGTCAGAAGATCAACAAAAAGATGCTGAGGAGTCCTCCCTCTGGAGGCCATGGGACAGTCTATTGGCCATTCTAAAAGATCCAAGTTGATTTCACTGAATTACCTAAAATAGGCAGGTGGAAATATCTGCTGGTTATAGTAGATCAGTTGACTCAGTGGGTAGAAGCATTTCCTGCAGCTCGGGCCACAGCTCAAATGGTAACCAAAATTTTGTTGGAGCATATTATTCCACGATTTGGATTAGTACAAGTTATTGATTCAGATCTGGGCACTCATTTTACCTCGAGAATAATTAACAGTTTAAGCCAAGCACTAGGAATTACCTGGGAATATCATACCCCATGGCATCCTGAAAGCTCAGGATGAGTTGAAAGGATGAACCAAATTATTAAACAACAACTAACTAAATTAGTGATAGAAACCAAATTACCATGGACCAGATGCCTTCCCTTAGCCCTGTTAAATATAAGAACCAAGCCCCACTCCAAAACTGGGATCTCACCATATGAGATGTTATATGGACTGCCTTACCCCCAAGACATGACAATGGATCCCTCACTAGTCAGGGACAAAACCATCCAGGGGTATCTTACAACCATCACAAACAATTTGAGGGAATTAAGAGAGAAAGGCATTTTAGCTCAAACAATTCCTCTAGATTTTCCAGTACATTCTATCCGACCAGGACAGTATGTGTTGATAAAATGCTGGAGAGGAGAAAGTTTAGAACCTCGATGGCAGGGAACATTTCTGGTTCTTTTAACCACAAAAGCAGCAGTCCAAACGGCAGAAAAAGGCTGGACTCATGCTTCACTACTAAAAAAAATGATACAAAGTAAAGACTGGAAAGTTATTTCAGCACCAGGAGACCTAAAAATTAAACTACAAAGGAAATTTATAAGTTGATTAAATTTCCATCCAGATTCAAAAACATAGAGAAATTGAAATAAATTCATGATTAGGTGGAAAGGAGTACTTGGTGCCAAAAGCTACAGTCTATAAGAAGTTGACATAAAATCATTGTATCTTGGGACAAAAGGGAGAGATATAATATATAACAGGAGAGATATTATTGTATGGTGTTAGTGCTTGAAATATCAATTGAAGTTGTTTTGAGAAGTACATGGTTGTCATTTAGACATCCTGCATTGGCTGCCAACTGCAACCTCATTGCATTCAGAGGCTGAACAGCGCCCATGGGAAAGAATCAGACGCCTCCCTGATCAGTGGGAAAAGCCCAGATGGATTGAAAAGTTTCTCAGGAGCTTCTGATGGTCAATATTAACTGATTCATTTGAGGAGCTGCAACTCCAGAAAAAGAGACTTGTAACACCCATTATTGAGGAGGCCCTACAACAATTAACACATTGGGAATGTAATAATCATGGCTTAGAATGCCACCCTTGGATTTGTATTGTTTGTACCTGGTGTTTTAATTAATGGTGGAGGGTAAATAGGGCAAAAGAAACAGAGAGACAATTGATTTGTTGAAGTTGTTTAGATTGTGTACATGGACAGCTAACAGTAGAAAGATTCTTAATTACCTTTATGCTTAACCATTGAGACAAGAAAATGGGACTTTTTTTGCAGCAATTCAACTAATAGAGAACCAAGACCAACTACTCCTTGCCATATTAGCTTTTATATAGACTAAAGAACAAACAATCCGTAATATTATAGACCAGTGTATTATAAATGACAATTGTTGTGGAGAAGAAATCTATGTGCCACATCCTAGATTTGCTTCAGCAGCTGATTGGCATCTTGAGTGTATCTATTGGTGGTGACAAATATTTAATTAGAAACCCCGATTTCATAGCAGAAATAGACCAGTAAGAGGAACTGTTTAACTGAAGCAATGTCAAAACAAATTTTGTTGTAGTTGGCATATCTCCGGAGCTTTAGTGGATTAGGAAAAATAGATAATCAATCTAGGGAAAGAGATAGGGCAGTGCTGCAGAACTACAAATAATTGATGCCATCTTTGGAAGAAAAAAAGCTAAAATGGCTTTATATGAGCTTTATGAGGCCAAGGATGCCAAAAAGAGACAAATCCCAGAATAAAAGCTTTGCTACCAAGAAGATGGACATCTCTGCCCTTGGTTGCAACCCAAGGGGCCTTGAGACAAGTAGAAAGTTAAAATTCCTGAGGATTCTTTTCATTGTGCTTACAATAATACCCCTGGCAACTGGCCAAAGCCATAAGACTGCATGGAGCAGAAGAGAACAAGCCATGCAGGAACAAATTCCAAGACAACAAGCAGCACAAGAGCCAACAGTAAAGAAACAAACCATTCCTGATCCCTGTGACAAATGCAATCATTCCATGTGGGTCAAGGATAAGATGGAATCAGTTTTTGTGGCACAGTCACATGTTAGTGCTGCTGGTTACGATTGTAGCAGTTTCTTAGAATTTTGTGTGAAAATTCCAAAATTGTATTGGGTGAGAAGGAATTTGGGATTCAGTGGGAGAGCTCCTTATCCTAACAATGATCAACTTTGTCCTAGATATGAAAATTTCTTGTGTTTTGAAAAGGATGAAAAAGGAAAAGGGCCAAAGAGAAAATTAATAGGAAAACAAAAAAGAAACAATGAAGGATAGGAAAAAGATCAGAGGGAAAGAGTTAGAGGAACTGGATGAGCTGTATAAACAATTAAAACAGCACTTTAGCGACTGGGATTTGCCAACTTCAAATAAAAATCTGTTTGTAGATCAGACGGAAGAAATTGCCACAGAATTGGGATTATCTAAATGTTTTGTTTGTGGAGGACTTGTAATGGCTGAAAGATGGCCATGGAGAGGTGAGGGTTTAGCTCCAGAACAATTTTTAAAATGGAATCATACTCAAATTTCTAAGACATTAAAACAGCCTGAGGGTTGGGTCCTGAGTCATCCAGTAATTGGAACAGTTTGTATAACTCAGGAAGGGAGAAAATACACTGAAGTGGTAGGATATACTCCTTGCCTATCTACTTTAGTAGTAAATTCAAACAATAACACAAAGACCTGGCGACCCAAGAGTCCTACTGGATATTGGGGAATAGCAAAAGAAATGGATTGTGAGTGGAATCATCAAACTGATTTTTGCTGGCATAGAAGTCCTGGAGCTAATCCTTACCAATCTATAAAAGACCTAAAATCTTATTGGGAACAACCAGCAAACACAGAAAACAGATGGAAAGCCCCTGATGGAATATATTGGATTTGTGGGCAACGAGCATACAGTGAACTACCCTGAAAGTGGGAGGGAACTTGTACCTTAGGAGTTCTATGGCCCTCCTTCTTTGTCATACCAAGGTCTAAGGGTAATATACTAGGAACACCACTTTATGAAACCTTAGAAAGAGAAAAAAGAGAATTAAATCTCGACTTTCCAATGGCAGGAGGAAACCAAAAAATGGAAAGATGAAGAATGGCCTGCAGAAAGAATTATAGCACACTATGAACCTGCAACTTGGGCTCAGGATGGGTCTTGGGGATTTAGAACTCCAATTTACCTGTTAAATTGGTTGATAAGGCTCCAGGCAGTAGTGGAAGTCATCTCAAACCACACAGCAGACACTTTAAAGTTGTTGGCCAAACAGCATTCACAAATGTGAGCATTTGTATATCAAAAGAGAATTGCCCTAGATTATCTGCTGGCAGAAGAAGGAGGAGTTTGTGGGAGGTTTAATGAATCTGAGTGCTGTGTGGAAACAGATGATCACAGGGAGGCCATCACAAAACTTGCTGATGAAATTAAAAGAGTGGCACATGTACCAGTTAAAAAATGGAATTCTATCCTGAAAGCTGATTGCTGGGAGAAACTTTCTGGGGGCTGTGTGGAGGAAAAAATTGGGATTCATGCTATTATGTTTTGGTTTAGGACTATTGTTTCTGCCTTTCATGATACCCCATCTAATTAGAGTAATCCACTCAGTAATTCCAGGAATGCTACTTACAGCCATGCCCATGGATCCAGAATCAACAGCAAAAAGGAAAGTAAATTTCTCGATGGTACTAAAAGCACGATCCACTCGCACTTGAGGGAGAGAATGAGAAAATGGTGATCGAATGCAAAGAGAATACCCTGGCATTGTTGGAGTCAGTAAGTCAGGAGTCTCTGAATCCTTCAGGGAGAGATCAGAATGCAGGGATTGAGTTGAAACCTTTAGATGGATTGAAGTATATTAGGCCTCTCACCTATAAGGCAGAAGTGAAAATTTAAGTTGTAACATAAGAGAGAGAGAAAATAAGTAAGTAAATGGAATAAATTCTAAGTGCTTTTAGTAAGCAAAAGGACTTAGATGCCTGAAAAGTAGTACATGTTCTAGTGAAGGTTGAAAAACATGCTAGTGTTTCCTTAGAGGCTCCAAGAACCTAGCTTCAGTCATAATAGAGTTAGAGTTAAGAATATTGCTTACATTTTTCAGTTAGAACAAGATAGGCCATGAACGTAGTCTATACGTAGCCTGGCGTGCTAAGAAACCAGAATTCTAATAGGTTAAGGAATAGTGGTTGGAGTTTGTGTCTTAGCTAGTTGGAAAGTTTCTATAAAAGAACATGCATCAGGGAGAGCTGGGGCTCTATGCCATGGCTTTATGCCATGTGCATTTTGCCATTGCATTTTGCCACTGCAGCTTTGCCATTGCTTTAGCCATTGCTTTGCCTTGCTTTTTATTTCCTTTTGAGACTGATGTGCTTCTGCAATAAATAACTTTACAGCAACTATTAGCTGCTTTGCTTTTACATAAAAGAAGAATAGGCCCGACAGTGTGGGTGCACAGGAGGCACCCGGAGGTCCTTCTGAAACCTCACATGGCATGAGAAATGTTAATAAAATGTGAGAAGGAGTGTGAAAAGCTGAATGTAGCATGAGAAATATTAGAAAAATTGGAGGCTAGTATGAAGGAACATAGAGAATACCAAGACACAACTTTTTAGAGCACAAATCAATATGATCAAAAAGAGAAATGAGGGAATTGTGATAAATGTGATTCGTGCTAATTAAATTGTAACTATAGTAGCAAAATTGTATTTAGATCAATAGAAGACAATTGTTACAGAGTGAGGGGGGAGATGGGTGAGACAGGACAAAGGACATCTTCCAGATGTTGGGAGTCAAAGAAGGATGTTGGAAGGGAATAGTAGAAGGACGTAGGTCTGATAAGCAGCATCTAGAAATAAAAGTTTCAACCTTGAAATGAGTCAAATTGGGATGATTCCAGGCATGGGACTTAATTTTATTGTGTGAACTTATGCTTAGTTATATAAAACAAGCTTAGGGCGCTTGTGCTACCTGCAAGGTTACACAGCAGACACTGATGAAGATGATGAGCCTTCATCAGAAATAAGACCCTCAAAAGGATGAGAGACCCCTAACCATTAGTAGAGCATGCACCAAACAACATAGTGATGTAGATTTTAGGAATAGAAACTAGGAGGAGTTTTCTAGAAACTTCTGTAGCCTACAGTCAATAAGTGGGATTGTTAGCCTTGATGCTTTGGTAGGAGAGGAAGTGTGAGCCCCTCCCTGTACCCCCGGTCGGTTTTGCTTATGCTTTATAGCAACCTCAATTATACTAAATTACTTACTCTTAAATTTTACATATCCTGAAATATGTGTGTTCTTTACTTTGATTCTATTCATCTCAAATACTTTGATTGTATAAATTTATAAAAATTACTATCAAAAATCTGCTGCTAAATTTAATCTTGTTGTTTGATAAATTGCATAAATAGAATAACATTCATAGCCCTTCCTTCCTTCCTTCCTTCCTTCCTTCCTTCCTTCCTTCCTTCCTTCCTTCCTTCCTTCCTTCCTTCCTTCCTTCCTTCCTTCCTTCCTTCCTTCCTTCCTTCCTTCCTTCCTTCCTTCCTTCCTTCCTTCCTTCCTTCCTTCCTTCCTTCCTTCCTTCCTTCCTTCCTTCCTTCCTTCCTTCCTTCCTTCTGTGATAAATGTGATTCGTGCTAATTAAGTTGTAACTATATTAACAAAACTGTATTTAGATCAATAGAAGACAATTGTTACAGAGTGAAAGGGGGGGAGATGGGTGAGACAGGATAAAAGACATCTTCCAGATGTTGGGAGTCGAAGAAGGAGGTTAGAAGAAAGTCAGATAAGAATAAAAGAAGGACGTAGGTCTGATAAGCAGCATCTAGAAATACAGCTTCAACCTTGAAGCTGTCAAAAATGGAATGATTCCAAGCATGGGACTTAATTAGAGTCATGTTATGGAAAACATCTGCTCAGTCACACAGGGCGCCTGTGCTACCTGCAGGTCACACCTCGGTCACTGATGAAGATGATGAGCCTTCATCGGAAATAAGACGCTTAAAAGGATGAGAGACCCCCAACCCATTAGTAGAGCATGCGCCGTGCAGTATAGTTACGTAAATTTTAGGAATAGAAACTAGGAGGAGCTTTCTAGAAACTTCTGTAGCCTACAGTCAATAAGTGGGATTGTTAGCCTGGATGCTTTGATACGTGAGGAATGGGAGCCACTCCCCGTATCCCTGGTCGGAGGGGGGCCCCTCCCCGGTCGGTTTTGCTTATGCTTTATACGAACCTCAATTATACTAAATTACTTACTGCCAAATTTTGTATATTCTTAAATATATGCACTTTGATTGTTTCATCTCCAATACTTTAATTGTCATCTCCAATACTTTGATTGTATTCATTTTGTTACTATTAAAAGCTTACTATTAAATTTAATCTTGTTGCTTGATAAATTGGAAAAAATAGAACATCATTCATAACACTTCCTTCCTTCCTTCCTTCCTTCCTTCCTTCCTTCCTTCCTTCCTTCCTTCCTTCCTTCCTTCCTTCCTTCCTTCCTTCCTTCCTTCCTTCCTTCCTTCCTTCCTTCCTTCCTTCCTTCCTTCCTTCCTTCCTTCCTTCCTTCCTTCCTTCCTTCCTTCCTTCCTTCCTTCCTTCCTTCCTTCCTTCCTTCCTTCCTTCCTTCCTGCCTTTGGACACTTCTCCCAGGGATGCACAGCCTCGCCTTGCTGGGCTGTCTGTGAAGGGCCGGGCCCTGGACTCCATGATCCCACCGGGTCCCTCCCAGCTCAGCCCCTCCCGCAATTCTCACCCTTTGGCTCAGCCTTGGTGTCCTTGAGAGGAGCTGGCAGAGCTGTTGGGGCCGGGCCAGGAGCAGGGCACCCCAACATTCCCCTCTCTGGGACACGGCAGCTGTGGCAGCCCCAGCGTTCCCCTGTCTGTGACACCACAGCCCTGGCAGCCCCAACCTTCCATCCCTGGAGACGCTCCATGGCAGCTTCCAGTCAACGCAAGGCACTGGCCACGGAGCACCCCCAGCCTGGCCTGATGGGGATTCCTCTGCACACAGCTCGGGCAAGGCCCCCCTGGACACCTTCACTGTGCCACACACAAGTGTCACACACAGCTACAGAGCTCTGCCCACAGCTGCCACGAGGAGGTGATTACGAATATTAAGATAAAATTTAAAATTATAAACCGTAATAATCAAACCCATCCAAAAAACCAAACAAGTCCAACAATAACAACAAAAACAAAACCAAAAACCATTAGAGAAGGAGAACATCTGTCCCCAATAGATCCGTTCCATCTTTCACTTCGTACACCTGCACACACACAGGTGCTGAGACTGCAAAAAAAGATAATTCCTTGAGTACATTTGCAGGAAAAGCAGGTTTAGGACAGGCTCTCAGTTCCGACTGTTCTCAGCAGATTGAAAACGGCCCCTTTGGCACCTGCAGATCTCTTGCAAATGGCAAGTGCCACACCCTCAGCCCATGGGGGAGAAAAGGGCTCTGAATTGCCCGCCCTGGCATGTAAACCCTGTTCCCAGGCTGCTGCACACACAGGATTCTTCTGGATGAATCCAGAAAGCTGAGGGTCTGCTCTGGCTCCTCCATGTCCTAAAGCTGCCTGACAGAAGAAATTTAGGGTGGGCTCCAGCAGCACAATCCCTGCTGGCCCAGGGCACAGTGCCAGGAAGGTCTCTGCGTGCCCAGCCTTTGCTCCAGCCAAGAAAAGCTCCCGGCACAGGCTCACCTTTCCTGCTCAGCCAGAACCCCCGAGGGCCCCAGCAGCAGGAAACTGACGGCTCTGGGCGGCACCGACGCTGGCAAACGCCAGACCTGGGCACTGCCAGCGTCAACAATCTGCTGCATCTGCAGTCCTGGCACCCACAAATCACCAGATCTGAGCAGTGCTGGTGCCAGAACCGGGGAATTGCCGAGTTTTGGCTTTCTGTGCATGCAAATTGCTGGACTTGGGATGTGCCAGGGTTGGGATGGATAATGATTGGACAGGAAAGTCTCACAGATGTGTATGTATGTGACAAATGTGTTTCGTGCTAACTAAATTGTAACTATATTAGCAAAATTGTATTCATATCAATAGAAAATAATTGTTACAAAGCCAAAAAAAAGAAATGTGAGACAAATATGAGACAAATCTCCAGATGTTGAAACGGAATAGTAGAAGGGCGTAGTCTGACAAGCAGCATCTAGAAATAGAAAGTTTTGACCTTGAAATGGGCCAAAATAGGATGATTCCAGGCATGGGACACAATTAAAGTCTTGTTATGGAAAACATCTGCTCAGTCACACAGGGCACCTGTGCTACCTGCAGGTCTCACCTCGGTCACTGATGAAGACGATGAGCCTTCATCGGAAATAAGACCCTCAAAAGGATGAGAGACCCCTAATCCATTAGTAGAGCACGGGCTGTACACATAGTGATGTAGATTTTAGGAATAGAAACTAGGAGGAGTTTTCTAGGCTCTTCTGCATTAATATGTATTAGCATATAGTAGATAAGTGGGATTTTTGGCCTTGATTGTTCAGTACGTGAGGAAGGGCGAGCCCCTCCCCGTACCCCCAGTTGGTTTTGCTTATGCTTTATAAGAACCTCAATTATACTAAATTACTAACTGCCAAATTTTGTATATATTCAAATATACATATACAATGTATTTTGATTGTATTCATTTATATACAATTGTTGCTATTAAAAAAATTGCTGCAAAAATTAACCTTGTTGTCTGATAAATTGTACAAATAGAACGACATTCATGACAGATAGAAGCATTTCCAGAGTGATCTTGATGCTGAATGTCTCCTTAGGAGCTCTGGGCACAGAGAATGAGCCCCTTGCTGGCTGGCCCTGTTTAGACAACCTGCTCCTCACCCCCATCATAACTGTGTCATGATATCACTCACCTTTGACTGACAACCCAAAGTAGAAGAAAAACCTCATAAATTTATTTTTCAATTAAAAATGTTCTTAAATATTAAAATACAACTATATTTTTCTTATTTATAAAATTACTGTTCTATACTTTTATAACCAAATTTTTATATTTATAATAAAACTCTATTCATTATTAGCAACCAAAAAAATTATTGGCCAATGGTTCTAAGTAACACAATTTCCTTCATTAATTAAATAAGCTTTATTGATTATTTATTTCTCCCTCTTTTTGATAATTTGTAATATTTGATAATTTGTAATATTTGTAGTCATTTGATCAACTTTATTATCATCTTTTTCTCCGACAGGATCCAGGGGGACACTTCGGGTCCAGGGAGACATTTCTGGGGCACATTCGTGGCAATTCTGAGTCTGGGGAAAGAATTTAGAAGGAAGTTGAGGACGGGAGGACACTTGGGAGCATCGAGTGGGCATTAACAGAGAACTTATAGATCCTGAGGGAAAGTCTGGGCTTCGGATGTTACCTGGCTGTTTCAGGGAGGCCTTGGCGGTCAGGGAGGGGAATCTGGGGCCATTCGGGGTCCGGACGGGCACTCGGGGGCTCTAAGGGGGCTCTCTGGGGTGCGGGGAATTATGGGAGTTGTAGTCGCGGGTATAATAAGGTTTAATGGAGCCGTGGAGCATCACGGGAGTTGTAGGCACAGCTGCAGTGTGTCTTTGAGGGGCGCGGGGCACGATGGGAGTTGAAGGCATGGTTAGAATGGCGTTTTACCGGGACAGCGGAGCATTATGGGATCTGTAGTCCCGGAAGTGGTTCTTATGGCTAGTTTGGGGCTCTGGGAAGGCACTTGAGAAACACGTTTGCCTCTGAGTGGCAGCTTCAGCTCCTCAGGGGGGAACGTATACGAGTCAGGAGGACTTGAGGGGAGCCTGGGGAGCTCTAACTGGACTCTTTAGGGCACCGGGCAGGGCAGGAGTTTTCGGCACGGGACTGGGTTATGAGATGCTTTGAGCTCGCTGGGGAGGGCAGGAGATGAATTCCCAGAAATAGCTGTAAGGGGAATCTATGGGGTTGGGAGCATTCAGGGGATCTGGGGACGTCTTTGGGTGGTCAAGAATGGGCCCTGAGGGGGCAATTACAGATCCTGGAGGGTCCGGGGGCACGTATGGGGCAGATGGGGAGTGGATACCGGGAGGGTTCTCTGGAGCGTGGGGCATGATGGGCGTTGTAGTCTTAGCTCCAATAGGGCTCTATGGGGCCGCGGGGCATGATGGGAGTTAGAGGCAGAAAGGAAAGATGGCGCCGACTGCAGGCACCGCCCCCGAAGCTCCGATCCCTGGAACTGAACCTCCTTGGTGGGACCTTGGGCTGGCTCACACCTGAGGAGTGTGTCTGTTTTCAGTGGGGGAAATTAGGAGTTTTAGATTGCTTCAAAACTAAAAAAAAAAAGGAAAAAACCCTCTCTGCCTGAGTGCAGCCAGTTCTCCAAACAAAGCAGGTCCCAGGTGAGTGAGGACAGACAGGATGGGGATGGGGAATGTGGAGCAAGGTTGTCCACTCTGGGTCAGACCTCAAGGCACAGCTTCTCTGAGCAGGCCAGACCTCCTGAGGAGAGACCCTGGATCAATATCAATCACAAAATGCTGCAATCACATCTGCTCTAAAGACAACAGTAATAAAATATATCCTTTAAAATACAATGTGTATTTCTAAGAATCTCTTTAAAATATTTCTCCATAACTGGAGTAGGAAACCTTCCTAATGAGCTGATCTAGACCAGAAGGAAATCAAGTGAGAGCCATGGTTTGTTAGGAAACCTCTCAAGAATTCAGTCAGAATTGAACTCCAAATTTTCCTAACGTTTTAATGTTCCCACTGAGGGACACAACTGAAAAAGTGTCCCCAGGTTCCAGTTAGACCAGACAACTGGAGAGAGTGAAGAAAAGTGGGGACAAAGAGAAGCCAAGTGTTGGTGCTGTTATGAATGATGTTCTATTTTTCCAATTTATCAAGCAACAAGATTCAACAAAATGACTACAATCAAAGTGCATATATTTAAGAATATACAAAATTTGGCAGTAAGTAATTTAGTATAATTGAGGTTCGTATAAAGCATGAGCAAAACCGACCGGGGAGGGGCCCCCTTGGCCCGGGGGTGCAGGGAGTGGCTCCCATTCCTCACGTACCAAAGCATCCAGGCTAACAATCCCACTTATTGACTGTAGGCTACAGAAGTTTCTAGAAAGCTCCTCCTAGTTTCTATTCCTAAAATCTACGTCACTATGTGTAAGGTGCATGCTCTACTAATGGGTTAGGGGGTCTCTCATCCTTTTGAGGGTCTTATTTCTGATGAAGGCTCATCGTCTTCATCAGTGACCGAGGTGTGACCTGCAGGTAGCACAGGTGCACTATGTGACTGAGCAGATGTTTTCCATAACAAGACTTTAATTGAGTCCCATGCCTGGAATCATCCCATTTTGGCCCATTTCAAGGTCGAAACTTTCTATTTCTAGATGCTGCTTGTCAGACCTACGTCCTTCTACTATTCTTGTTTGACTTTCTTCCAATCTCCTTCTTTGACTCCCAACATCTGGAAGATGTCCTTTGTCCTGTCTCACCCATCTCCCCCCTCACTCTGTAACAATTGTCTTCTATTGATCTAAATACAATTTTGCTAAAATAGTAATAATTTAATTAGCATGAATCACATTTATCACACCTTAATTTTCTCTTTATGTAAAAAAATCCATACATTCTTGGCAATCAAAAATTATTTTGGCCATTGGTTCTAAGTAATACAATTCCCTTCATTAATAAGTGACCACTATTGGCTATGGATTTCTCCAGCTTTATGATTATTAGTCCTATTTTAGTACCATTGTCATCTTTTTAATAATTTTCTCAGTCCGTATAAAAGGGATCCATTTGGGGTTCATGGAGATATTTCTGGGGTACATTTGAGGCAGTTTTGGGTCTGGAGAGGGAATTTAGACAGAACCTCAGAGTCTGGAGGAAACTTGGGGGACCTGAGATGACACTAGGAGGGGCACTGAGAGATTGTGATGGACACTTAGGGGTCCAGGGGAGCTCTTGGTGGTTCAGGAGGGCTCTTGGGGGTCAGGGAGGACAATTTGGAGCCATTCAGAGTCGGAGCCGGGACTTGGGGGGCTCTAGCAGGGCTCCCGTGGCGTGGGGGATGATGGGAGTTGTAGGCACAGGTATAATAGAGTTTAATAGAGCCGTGGAGCATCATGGGAGTTGTAGGTGTAGCTACAATGTCTCTCGGTGGGGCGCGGGTCATTATGGGAGATGAAGTCACAGCTGGAATTACACTCTATGGGAACTGCGAAGCATCATGGGAGCTGTAGTCCCGGAAGTGGCTCTGACAAAGAAAGAAAACTCCTCTTTGCCAGACCTGGGGAAAGACCCTGGATCAACATCTAGCACATAATAATGCAATCACCTCTGCTATAAAAAGAACAGTAATAAAATACACCCTTGAAAACAGGAATGGATATTTCTAAGAAGCTCTTTCAGATATTTCTCCATATCTGGAGTTGAAAACCTTCCTAAAATGAATTGCACCAGAGCAGAGGGAAATCAAGGCAGAGCCATGGTTTGTCAGGACTTGCTTGATCCCAATCAGCCCCGTGGTGCATTTGGTGCTGCCAAGCAGCTCCAAATAATATTTTGGAAATATTGGCTCTCTCTCTGCAGTGCTGCCTTTGCCAGGAGCCCGGCCCAGCTCAGCAGCACAGACACAGCACAAGGACTTTAATGACCCTCTCGGGCTTGGGGCTGAGTCCCTGAACATCAGCCCCTGAGAGGGAGTTGAAGAAACCTCTCAAGAATTCAAAGTCAGACTCAAACTCCAAAGTTTCTCTTACTTTTAGTAAGTCCCACTGATAAACATGAAAGGGAAAGGGTTGAATTAGAGCAGAAAATTGATGGCAGTGGTGTCAGGTAGGAAAAAATAGGGGAAAGGAGGAAAAGAAACCTCTGAAGAATTCAAAGTCAGATTCAAAGTCCAAAGTTTCCTGAAGTTCTAATGGCTCTCACTGAGAGACATGACTGAAAATGTGTCCCTGGTTGCAGATTTATTGTTTTTACATTATATTTTTTAAGTGTAGGTTTATTGTTTTTATGACATATTTTTTAAGTGTGTGCTTATTGTTTTTCTGTTACAATTTTTGGAGGGGATTATTTCTTTTTTCCACATGAAGCAGAGAGACAGGACTTCTGAGTTTCTTTAGAAAGTGTGATTTATTTTTTTTATTTTCTATCCAGGCTGAAAGTGTAAGTTTGTCTTACAGATGTTCAGAGCATGGCTAAGAAGTCACAACACTTATGGTACAAGGTCTTTTTAGGATTTATTAACCAATAAAACACTGTTAACAGAGATATTTAAGGTTCTAATTCAATACTAAGATATTTTGTCTTACTGACTCATATTACAGTGTGAACTTTCTTAGCCAATTATATCCCGACACACAAACTTACATTGCTACACTCTAAAACTTCTTGTTCCCTTTGTAAGTACCTTTATTTCTTCTATATCTTAAATTCTAAAGCTAAACCTATCTCAACTGTTTTTAGTTCTAAGCTTTGCCTTACAGACCCTTGCATTTTGAATTCTAACACAGCAATGAATTGACTTTGCTCTGGATGTTGCCTGCAGCCTCCATCAGCTCCAGATGAGCTTTGCCTTTCCTGAACACATGAACACACACTCAGGGCAGATTTCTGAATTCCTCCTCTGTACCTTGTCCTCACTTCCACCTCCTGGTCGTTGTGCTGTGGCTCATGCCTGTCATTTGTCCCTGAGGCAGCACAGCCCCCCTGGCCAGCACAGGCCCCACATCCCCTCATCAGACACGGCACAGCACAGGGAGTGTTTTGGGTGGGCAAATGTTCCCCACCAGAGCGTCCACTCCACACCTCAGTGTCCAGTCCCAGCACCCACATCCCGTGCCAGGGTTCACAGAGAGCCCTGCTCTGGGCTCTGCCAAGGGCTGGGTGAGGAGGGAGCCCGGGCAGGGCTGATGCTGCCCCTAGAGCAGTGCTGAAATCAGCAGGAGTAAGGAGATGAGCACAGAACAAATAGACCAAGAAACTGGGGTGAGAGCCCAGGTGTGGAAGTGTCTGATGGAAGAGGCTGGAGGGATGCTCAAAGCCCTGGGGCACCTTCTCACACTGGCCATGCCACCAAGGCCACAGACCAAGGTCCTCAGTGCTGCCCCTGCCTGTCTGAGATCCCTGCCAGGGGACTGGCACAGCAGCACACACCTGCTGGAACGTGTCCTGGCCCTGCAGAGTCACACAGCTCAGCTGACACGAGTGGGTTTTATCTCCTGGGCACTTCCCAGTCTATCCCAGCTTCTGCCCAGCTCTGCCCACCCCCCTGCACTCACCCCAGCCCAGATCAGCCCAGCCCAGCCCATTCTGGGTGAGCCCCATGGCAGTGCCTGCTCTGGGGTGCTCCAGCACTGGGGGCACTCACCCCACTGCCCTGACCCCCTTGAAGGGCTCAGCAGCTGCTGAGGGGCAGAGAGGGAGCTCAGCCTCCACATCAGCCCCAGGGCTGGAGCTCCCCATGGCAGGGGAAATGGAGCTCAGGGACAGTGCAGAACTGCTGGTCCTGGCTCCAGGAGATGCCCAGCACAGGCTGCCTCTGCCTGCTCGGTGCCAGCCCCTGTCTCTCCCCAGGCCAGCAGAGCAGCCCTGGGCAGGGGACAGAGGGGCCTGGCCAGAGCTGGTGCCTGCAGCAGCAGCAGCTTCCTCTGCATTCCTCCCTGCAGGCACAGAAACGCTCCCTTGCTCCTCTCCCTGCACATCCCTTTCCCCAGCTGAGCGTGTCCTGCCTGGCCGGGCTGGCTTGTCCTGCTGGCCCAGCCCCTGCTCCCCACAGGGCCCTGAGCTGGCCCTGCTGCTCGGGACACACCAGGTTCTGCTGCTGTCCATGGCCGGGGCTGCAGGGAAGCAGCAGCTCCAGGGGGAAGGTTGCAGAAAGGCTCTGGGCACTGAGGCTGAAAGGGGCACCCCAGGGTCTGCAAGGTCTCTGTGTGGGAGCTGAGCTTGAGACCCCTTGAGCCCTCCCAAGTGCTGGAGCTGCACCTGCAGCTCCAGAGGAGATGTGACAGCTGGGAGCAGAGATAAACAATTCCTGCTGCATTTTTTATTGTGTTTGCTTATGCAGGTGAGCTGGATCCTCATGTAGAAGAAGTGTTTTGTGTCAGATAACACTGCTAGAGTGAGAAGAATAATATTTTTTAGCTGAAAATAATATTTAATTCATAATACACAATGAGAAGTAAAAGACATATGATCAGAAGAGCATCTGAGTTTTTCAGAGGATGAGACACTCATTGATGTTCCAGTAGTCAAACCTGTTCAAATACTTTCCTCAGGGCTTCCTTGAGTGAGATGAGAGCTGACCACCAGAGGCCAAGGCCAGCCAGAGCTTTCCTGTCCTGGAAGCTTTTGTCTGGGAGACTCCTTGCATATAGGGAATTTTTCAGGGGGAGTATCAGTTTTGGCTGTGGGCATCTGGCAGGACAGATGGTTCTTTTCCATAGGAAGAAAAGCACAGGGCCCCAATTCTCCAGGGGCTGATGAGAAGCAGCCCTCAACATTCCAAATTCAGATGGTCCAGTCAGGTGGGCCCTGGGAAGTGAAACCAGCCAGATCAGTTCCATCTCCCCTTGGTTCCACGAGGCCCCAGAGTGTCACAATGTTCTCCTTGTTTCTGCAGGGTCACAATGGCCCCTTGCTGCCATGAGGCCCTGCAGAGTCACAATGGCCCTTTGGTTCCCCACAGTGTCACAATGGTCTCCATGATTCCATGGGGCCTTGCAATGCCACAATGGTCTCCATGGATCCACGGTGCCCTGCAGGATCCCAACGGCCCTTTGGCTGCACCAGGCCCTGGAATGCAACAATGGCCTCTTGGTTCCACAGAGCCCTGCTGCTCCACACCGGCCCCTTGGCACCATGCAGCCCAGCAGGGCCACAGTGATGTCCTTGGTTCCATGGGCTCCCCACAGTGTCACAATGGTCTCCACAGGAAGGAAACCACAGATCCCCAGTGTTTCAGGGGCTGATTAACTGCAGTCACCAGTAGCCAAGGCCAGAATGACCTGTCTTTCCTGGCAGGCTTGTCTGGGAGCAACTCTTGGATATTCGGAATTTTCAATGTTGAATCCCAATTTCAGCTTTTTTTGCCTGGTTCAGAAGGCCAGTTCTTTTCCATACAAAAGGAAAGCATGCAGCCCCAGTATTTGGAAGGCAGGTGAGAGCTGGCCCTCAGGAGGCCAAGGCCAGTCAGACCTATCTGTAATTGCAGCTTTCATGTAGGAGCAATCTTTGGATATAGGACTTTTGGAGATGAAATCCCAATTTTGGCCATGGGTGCCTGGAGAAGGAGGATGGCTCTTTTCAACTGGAAGGAAAGCACAGAGCCTCAGTGTTTCAGGGGTAGATGAGCAGCAGCCACCAGAGGCCAAGACCAGCCAGACTCATCTGTCCTGGCAGCTTCTGTTTGGGACCAATCCTTGGATACACAGAATTTTGGAGGCAGAATCCCAATAACAACCATGAGCACCTGGAGAAGGATGGTTCTTTATATAGGAAGGAAGCACAGAGCCCTAATGTCACAGGGCAGATTAGAGATGACCACCAGAGGTCAAGGCCAGCCTGAGCTGCATGTTTTGGATGCTTCTGTCTTGGAGAAACCCTTGAATATAGGGAATTTAGGAGGAGAAATACCAATTTTGGCCATGGGTGCTTGTGCAGGAGGTATGGTTCTTTTCCATAGAAAGGAAAGCAGTGAGCCCCAGGGTTTGAAGGCAGGTGGGAGCCAGCCCTCAGGAAGACAATGGCAGCCATGCTTGTTGGTAATGGCAGCTTTTGTCTGGGAGCAATCCCTGAATAATTGCAAGTTTTGGAAGCAGAATCCTGTTTCAACCATGGGTGCCTGGATAAGAAGGGCAGTTCTTTTCACTTTGAAGGAAAGCCCAGAGCCCCAGTGTTTCAGGGGCACATGAGAAGAGACCCTCAACATGCCAAGGGCAGTTGGACCAGTCAGGCCAAGCCAACCAGTCCTGTTTCCTGTTCCCTTGTTTTCATGGGGCCCTGCAGTGTCACAATGGTTGTGTCATATTGGATCCTTGGTTCCATGAGGCCTTGCAGTGTCACAATGGGCTTTTGTTTCCCTGGGCCTCCTTAATGTCACAATTGTCCTTTGTTTCCATGATCCCTTGCAGAGTCACAGGGGTCTCCTTGGTGCCACAGTATCCCAATGGACCCTTGGTTCTGTGGGGACTCACAATGGCAGAAGGGTCTCCTTGGTTCCACAAGGTCCTGCAGAACCCCTTGATTCAACGAGGCCTCAAAGTGTCATCATGGCCTCCAGGATTCCATGAGGCCCCACAGTGTCACAATGGACCTTTGTTTCCATGGGGTCCAGCACTGTTCCATGAATCTTTAGTTCCATGGAGCCCGGTAGTGTCACAATGGACTCCTTGGTTCCATGGGGCCACAAAGTGTCACAGTGGCCTCTTGGTTCAGTGAGGCCTGTGATGCCTTAAGATTTTAGCCTTTATATTTTTCAAATCCTCTACTGCATTTGGGCATAACTCTAAACTCCATATATAGTGTTAGGAAATTGTCTTCACATTTTGGTCAGACAAAACAATTCCTCTAGGACTGAAATTCAAGGACACTCTACAGCCTCAGTCTCCAACAAATATAATCAAAAGTGAACTGGGGGGAGCAAACTGGGGGAATATGGCTTCATTACCTGAAGCTGTAATTGGAGGATTAATCCCTGATATGTAAATTGACCAAACTTAAATCTGTCTGAAAAACTCGTTACCACTGTCCATCTTGGATGCAGCCTCTGGGAGGCTTTTGACTGCCCAAGGTGTATCTACTGAAGGCCTGGAATAAATACCCACTTTATTCTCTTAACCTTGTCTAGCCTCTGTTCTAGGTAGCCACTCCAAGGCATCACCTGTAGTGCCACAATAGTCTCCATGATCCCATAAGGCCCTGTAGTGTCAAAACAGACCATTGATTCCATGAGATCCCACAGTGCCACAACAGACCACTGGTTTTGCTGAGCCCCACAGTGTCACTATGGCCCCTCAGTTCCAAAATGCCCTGAAATGCCACAATGGCCCTTTGGTTTCAAAAAGTCTCAAATTGTAAAACTGGCCTCCATGGTTTCATGAGGCCCTGCTGTGTCACAATGGCCTCCTTGGTTCCATGATGCCCTGTACTGTAACAAAGGTCTCCTTGGTTCCATGATTTCAGAATGGCCTCTTTGTCCCATGGAGCCCCACACTGACACTGTGCTCCCCTTGATTCCATGAGGCCCTGCCGTGCTACAATGGCCCCAATGGCTACAATGGTCTCCAGTGAGACTCTCTACAACCACCTGAACAGAGGCTGTAGTCAGGTGGGGTTCAATCTCTTCTCCCAGGCAACGACTGACAGAATGAGAGGACACAGTCACAAGATGAGCCACAGGTAGTTTAGGTTTGACATCAGGAAAAAAATCTTCATGGAAAGAGTGATTGAGCACTGGAGTCTTCTGCCCTGGGAGGTGGTGTACTCACTCTCCCTGGCAGCATTTAAAAAATGACTAGACATAGCACTCATACCCATGGTTTAGTTGATGAGGTGAACTTAGGTCACAGGTTGGACTTGGTGATCTCAAAGCTCTTTTCCAACCTTGTTAATTCTGTGATTCTATGTCATAATGGTCTCCATTGTTCCATGAGGGCCTGCAATGTCACAATGGACCTTTGGTTCCATGAATCCCCACAACATAACAATGGACCCTTGGTTCCATGAGGTTCCTCAGTGTCACAATGGTCTCCTTGGATCCACAGTGTCACAATGGCCCCATGGTCACAATGGACTTCTGGTTCCATGAGCTTTCATAGTCTCAGCAACAGTTCTGCAATGTCACCATGGACCCTTTGTTCCACAGGTTCTGTAGTATAACATGGTCACCTTGATTCCATGAGGTTCCACAGTGTCACATTGGACTCCTTGGTTCAGTGAGGCCCTGCAGTGTCACAGTGCACCCATGGTTGCAGGAGGTTCCACAGTGTCACCATGGCCTCCTTGGATCTGCAGTATAACAATGCACCATTGGTTCCATATGGCCCTACAGTGTCACAAGGGACCATAGGTTCCATGTGGCCCCACTCTGTGAAAATGGATTTTGAATCCCTGAGCTCCCACAGTACCAAAAGTCCCCTTTGTACCTGCACGTTCCATAGTGTCACAGTTGACACCTTGGTTCTGTGAGGCCCTGCTGTCACCAAATCTCCAAAATATCAGAATAAGACTCCTTAACACTAATTTGGCATTAATAAGGGCATCATTTTTTCAGGCCTCAGGTCCAATGTGGGATAACTCCTAACCATACGTGGACACGTTATTCTACAAGTCTGGTTTTTATATTGAATCACTACATGTGTATTACAATTTACCCATTTCCATTAAACCCACTCCAAGTTTCCTCATTCAATCTTTGTTTCTTCTGTCACTGCACCCTTGAGCCAGATGTCTTCTTCCTCTCTTCCAACTGTCCCTGCTGAGAAAGCAGCTCCTCAATGCCTTGATCCTATGCTAAAATTCAAAGGCACAGGAAAAACTGAATGAACTCTTTTGGTGTCAAGCCCAAGGCTCTGTGTGTGCAGGCAGAGGCAGGCAGGAGGCAGAGCTGTCAGCAAAGGAAGGGGCCAGCGAGGTGGGGCAGCCGGGGGATGACGACAGCCTGCAGGGACAGAGGCGCAGGGCATGGACACCGTAGGACAGCCTGGGCTGCAGAGGCCACAGGGATGGGCAGCAGCTGAAAGGCCCTGACACAGCCAACTCCTGCAGCACTTGGGCCATGCAGGCTGGCCCTGGGCCTGAGGCCAGCAGGGGACAAGTGAGCCTTGCTGTGCTGGGGCCTCATTGCCTCCTTGTCCCTGCTCAGCAGCCTGGCAGGGGCAGCCCCATGGTGCTGCCCTTGGCATTGCACATGGCCAGAGCCCAGTGGGCCGGGAAGAGCCCTGAGCAATGAGGGAGGGACAGGATCTGCCTTGCCAGGGGCAGGGGCTCAGCCCTTGGCCCTTTGCATTCCTGAAACACATCCAGGTTTGCTCAGCATCACAGACACCTTTCCCTTGTTTGTCCCCTCTGTCTTCAGTGCCTCCGATGTTCTGCTCTAACTGGAACTTGGAGAGATTTTCTGAGTCATATCCCTCAGTGGAACCAATTAAAATTTCAAGAAATTTTGGAGTTTGAATATGTCATTGAGTTCTTGAGAAGTTTTCCTTCTGCTCCCTCTCAGGGACTGATGTCCAGGGACTCAGCACTGTTGGAAAATCCCAGCTCTACAGAGAGGGGGCAACTGAGAGGGGTTTTAAAAAGATTTTATTCCATTATCAGACTCCTTGAAAGGTGAAACATAAGAGAGGTAAATCTTAATGCCATTCTATCAAAAACCAAGTTATTTCCTGGTTACAATATTTTATAAATGTTTTTCAGGCTATTACCTTTTTCCACACAATGATGCTAATAATACTAATACCAATCACCTAATATTTTACTCCACATGGTCTTGCCACAATGCATCATTCACAGTTCTAATTCTCCAAAATATCTGATCTTTTTGCAAGGCCATTGTTTGAAACTTGTTTCTAGTTCAGTCTCTCTCTCAACAATGTCTTCTCTATTCCATGGCCTTTCTCAGTCAGCACACCTTATCTCAGAGTTTGCATCCAGATGTACCAGAGTGTCTGAGCTTTCAGTCAGGCTTTGAGAATCCTTTACAAATCCATTTCTCACAAATATCAATCACAGAATGCTACAGTCACCTCTGCTCTAAAGAGGACAGTAATAAAATACACCCTTGAAAATTGGAATGGATATTTCTAAGAAGGTCTTTGACATGTTTCTCCATAACTGGAGTTGAAAAACTTCCGAATGAACTGCACCAGGCCAGAGGGAAATCAAGGTAGAATCATTGTTTGCTAGGAAATCTTGAAGAATTCGGTCAAAATCAAACTCCAAAGTTTCTGAGATTGCTCATGGGTCCTAGTGAGGGACACGACTCAGAAAGTGTCCCCAGGTTCCAGTGTGAGCAGGAAATTGGAGGCAGAGATGACAGGTGGGGTGGGAAATGCAGGCACGGAGAGCTCTCAGGGCCTTGTGCATACAGGCTCAGAGATTGAGATGGATCCAAGGTTTGACCTAAAACCTTGGAGAAGGCTTGGGGAATCAGAGCATGAAAAGGAAAATTGATATAAAACAAGAATATAAGTTTTTAGTTTAAGTAGAAATATATTTTAAGCAAACAAAAATATGCATTATGTAAGCAAATCAGTATGTTAAGTAAGATAATAAAAGATTTTAAAGCTTAGCAATAGAACCTGTTATAAAGTTATTTAGAAGTTTAAGGTTTATCAGTGTAGGTTTGTGAAGTGTTCTAGGATTGGTTGAAAAATGATGCATTGCGGCAAAGGCATGAAAAAGAAAGCAATTAATGGTTGGTGTAAAAGGATGCTGGCAAACTTCACAGAAATATTTGATTGGCTCAAAAACTAATATAAGGCATTGTAACTAAGAATTAAGCAGCTTCTGATATGATGGCATTGGATGTAACACCTTTAATGTCTCACTCTTCTATGAGACCGATGCCACGAGGCCATAAACCATCTTTTACAACGTCTCTCAGTTGCCTCATCTCTTGTAATATCAATCTCCCAAAACACATTTTTTTGACATCAGACATGACTAATGAAATCAATAGGGACTTATGGACACCAGGTCTATTCCATTAAAGTCAATATGGATTTAGGGACACCTGGTTTATCCATTAAAATCAAGGGGGTTTTGAGGAAATTTGGCCATCAATTAGGGAAATTTGAGTAAATTTGGAGGAAATCTTTGGCTGAATTCTGGGAATTTCCACTCCAGGATTGCAGTGCCAGTACTCTGGATGTCCTGGATGAATTCCTGGAGGCCAATCCCCAGTCCCTGATGCTTCACCTGCTGTCCATGCTGGAGCTGTGCCTCCAGGTAAGCCCAAAAATGTCCATGTTCAGCCCAAAAGCTGGGAATTCCAAGCCCAAAATTGGGATTTTTGGCGCCAAAAATGTTGGGACATCAGCTCTGCCCACTGAAGTCACCAGGGATTGAAGGACACCAGGTCTACACCAGTGAAGTCAATAGGGATTTTAGGGACACCAGATCTACCCATTGATAGGGCTTGATTGGGAAGAGTTACTGTTTAAACTGGGAGCACTGGGAAGGGCTAAGAGGGGACACTGGGGTGACTGGGAGCACTGAAGCAAAAGTGGGACCACTGGGAGGGATTTGTAGAGATAAATGGAGATAAACAGGACTTCAGGTCTATCTCATTGAAATGAACAGGAATTTAGGGACAGCGGGTCTAGCCTTTAAAAGTAATAAGGTTTAGGGACACCAGGTCTATGCAATCAGAGCAATAAGGAAGTTTGAGACACTAGTTTTTGGGGGTCCAGGGGTTTTTGGGGATCCAGGTATCCAAGGGGTACCCAGGTGTATCCAGGTGATTTCTAGGGGTACTCAGGTGATTTTTGGGCATACGCAGGTGAACCCAGATAATTTTTGGGGATATTCAGGTTATTTTTGGGGCACCCAAGTGCTCTGACACCCTGACAGGCCAGGAGAAGATGATGGCCACCGTCCTCCCAGTCCACATGCACACAGATGACCCTTGGCAGCTGCAGGGCTGTCAGGGGTCACCCCTACATTCAGGGGTACCCCAAAAGTCCAGGTGAGGACATCAGGGGTAGGAGGGAGCCCTGAGTTACCTCGGGAGAGGATGCAGATCAGGTACAGCCAAGTGCTTTGCTCCTTGGGGTTGGTGAAGATGGTATTCTGCAGCAGCCCCAGCTCTGGAGGGGGCAAAAGAGGCACCCCAAAATCTCAGGGGGACACCGGGGGAACTCCCAATATCTCAACAGGGGCACCCAGGTATCCAGGAGTTCGGGTCTACCCATTAAAATCATTGGGGATTTAGGGAAACCAGATCTACTCATTGAAGTCAATAGGGATTTAGGAACACCAGATCTACCCATTCAATGCAACAGAACCCACCAGCTCACACTTTAGGCAAGAGACGGGCTGGAAAATTTTGGGGATCTCGCAAAATTGTGGGAGATTGTCTGGGGAATCCCTCACCTTCCTTCAGCCTTCCAGGGGGCAGTGCCCTTGCCGTAGTTCCTGGTGGGCATCAGCAGCCACAGGCAGTGTTTCCAGGCTGAGAACTTGGAGAAGCTGCGGCTCAGCAAGGCCCTGGTGAAGTCCAGCTCGGCCTTGAGGTCCTGCCTGGCCACAAGTGCCTACCAGTGTTCCCAGGTGTGGGCTGGGAAGGCACCAGTATAAACCAGTAAGCACTTGGAGCCACTCCCGAGCTCCTGAGGCCTGTGGCAGCAGCTCTCAGTATAAACCACTAAGGCCTCATGCACCCAAACCCATTCCCAGTGTGGTCCTGGGGCTCCCAGGTTTATACTGGGAGGGCACCAGTATAAACCAGTAAGCACTGGTAGCCACCTCTGAGCCCCTGAGCCCATTGCGGCAGCTCCCAGTAGAAACCAGTAAGCACAACCTGAAGTCACTCCCAGTAGGTCAAAAGTCCCATTCCAGTATAAATCAGTAAGGCCAGCATCCCCAGAAGCTGCTCCCAGTGGAGTGCCAAGCATCCCTAAGCTCCCTCCCAGTATAACCCATTACACCCCAGTTTAACCCAGTAAAATCCAGAATATCCCTGTAGAACCCAATATAAACCTCTACAATCCAGTCACTCCCAGGACCACATCCCAGTATAACCCAGTGACCCCCAGCACCGCATCCCAGTATTAACCAGTATAACTCACAGTTGGCCATCAGGTCCTCCAAGCCAGCAGGGGGCACTCACACACCCCACTCCCTTTCTCAGTAGAACCCAGTACAAATCAGTAACACCCCAGCACCCCATCCCAGTACAAACCAGTATAACCCAGTACAGCCAGTACACACAGTGCTAGGTCTTCCCGGACACTCACACACTCCCAGTATAACCCAGTATAACCCAGTGAGCCCAGCTCCATCCCAGCACCCCCTGGACCCCATCCCAGCACAAACCAGTACAAACCAATACAAACCAGTACAACCCACTCACAGTTGCAGGGTTGGCCACCAGGAGGTGCTCGCACAGTGCCAGGTCCTCCCAGCCAGCAGGGGGCGCTGCAGCGCTGCCCAGCACCCAGCCCTGGTGGTGCCACACCCCGTAGGATTTGGGATTCAGCCCCAGGATCTGCCCCATGAACGACAGCTCTGATTGCACCCTGAAACCTGTATAAACCAGTACAGACCAGTATGGACCAGTATGGACCAGTATAAGTGGTAAAAACCAGTAAAAAACAGTAACCAACTGTGTAATGCAAACCAGTAGTAACCAGTACAAACCAGTATAGACAAGAAAAAACCAGTATGGACCTCTACAAACAAGGAAAATGGGTAAAAATCAGTATAAACCAGTGAAAACCCTTGTCTGTGTCAGGAGCTAAGCTGGCTGGGCCCGGTAACAAACCTGCTGCCCAAAGTCAGTAGAAATGCTATGACCAATTTCAGAGACCTTAACACCCATCCCTTCACCCACCAAATGATTTGTAAAGACATGAGCACACATCTTTCCTCTCACATTGATATTTCCTGTGCTGGTGACAGTCTTTTAAGCCCACCCTTCAGCCTGACCTGTGTAAGGGTTGGTCTGAAGTTTCCCTCGATTTTGCCTCTCAACCATTGCAAGGAGACCTCGAGGACCCCCACCCAGGCTGGCTCTGGACAATGGTTTCCTGGCCTGGCCACGATGGATGCTTGTCAGGTGACTGTGTGCTGGTGTATTGTGTTCACTGGACTGTGCTGTCATGGCACCAACCAGAGATTGTGTTGTACCAACTGGAGACTGCATGTACTGCCCAATCGAACTTGTCTCCCACAGCACCACACAATGGTCCATAAATCTTCCCACTTTTTTGGCCAGAGGCCACTTGCTTTGGAGAAGGACTATAAAAGAGCGACCCTCTGGAGCAGACCCTTGAGATCTCCCCACGGATGAAGACTCGTCCATTGGCTGGTCCATGGGGACATCCATCTCGTCTGTTGGTAGCTATTTTCCCATCCCCTTCTTTTTCTCTCTCTATACTTTGTTTCCTGTGTCTCTCCCCTCTATCACAACTGAGTTGTTGGCATTTAATGAAAATGCATTGCTGTTGTTGAATAAACTGATTTTGTCCATTGCTATTTGCCTGTTTGCACCTCTGAGATCAAACGAACCATCACGACCCCCACTCTGTATTAACAGTGGATTGTGACAACCTCTCTGCTGTTGTAGTTCCATGCACAGAGGTTGTTGTCTCTCAGCCCTTCCATGGGCAGGCCGGTGTTCAGCCATCTCCAGGACAGCAGGGCCCCACCCCACGTCACTGTGCCCTGGGAAGACAAAAACCATCACTACAAACATCCCCTCCTCCTTCTTCCCAGGCATTTGGTCCTGCCAGTGGGGTTTGCTGCTGGGTGCCACAGGAAAAAGGAGACCATTGTGACACTGTGGGGCCCCATGGAACCAAACATCCATTGTGACATTACAGAACCTCACAGAATCAAGAGTCCATGGTGACACAGCAATGCTTTGTGGAACCAAGGACTCCAAAGATCTCTAAGATTCCTTGAATATCTCTGCCCTGGGGAAGGGAAACCTCCTTGGGCTGGCACACACTAAAGGAAGGTGTCTATTTTCAATGGGGAAATTAAAGAGCTTGAGATTACTAAAAAAAAAAAATTAGAAAAGGAAAATATCCTCTTTGGCTGTGTAAAGCTAGCTCTCCAAGCAAAGCAGGTCCCAGGTGAGTGAGGACAGCCAGGGTGGGGTTGGGCAATGTGCAGCAAGGTTGTTCAAACTAGGTCACACCTCAAGACACAGCTTCTGTGAGCAGGTCAGACCTCCTGAGGAGAGACCCTGGATCAATATCAATCACAGAATGCTGCAATCACCTCTGCTCTAAACAGAAATGTAATAAAATATACCCACTAGAATATTACTAAATATCTCCTAGAAGCTGTTTGAAGTATTTCTCCATAACTATAGTAGGAAACATTTTTAATTAACTGCCCTAGACCAGAGGGAAATGAAGGCAGAGCCATGGTTTGTCAGGACTTGCTTGATCCCAATGAACTCCCTGGTGTCTTTGGCGCTGAGCCCTTGAACATCAGGGCCTGCGAGGAGATTGTACAAATCTTTCCAGGAGTCCAAGTCAGAAGAAAAACCCAAAGTGTCTCAAAGCATTAATGGGTCCAACACAGGCTCCACATGGACTCCTTGGAGGAGAGAATTGGAGGCCATGATTACCCAAAACCCTCTCAAAGACTCAGAGAAGAAAGGAAAAGGAAAGTACCTTAAAAAACTGAAGAACATTGAAGCATTAATGAGCTCCACTGAGTGTTGTTACTGACAAAGCCTCTCAAGAGACTAATTAAAGCTGATAATTGGAGGCCATGATTGCACAAAGTTCTCAGAGACTCCAAGGAAAAAGCAAAACCCAAAGTCCTCTGAAAAACCTGCAGTCCCTGGGAGCATGAAGGAGTCCCCAGGGCCATTCCTGACCAAGGCTCCCCAGGGACTCGTCCCAGCAGATCCCTGAGGCCACTGGCATGTGGGGGGATGCTGAGGGCAGGACAAGGGGTGACAGTGCCCAGCCTTGCTGGGGCTATGCCAGGAGGCCCCAGTGGCTCAGGACAAGGTGTCTCCTCCCAGCCCTTGGTGGCACAGACCCTGCTGTGCCCCAGGGCACCAAGACTTGGCTTCTCTTTGTCCCAACCTGTCATCTCTGCCTCCAATTTCCTGCTCTAACGAACCTGGGGACACTTTCTCAGTCATATCCCTCAGTGGGGCCCATTAAAACTTTAGGAAATTTTGGAGTTTGATTCTGACTTGGAGTTCTTGAGAGGTTTCTTCAGCTCCCTCTCAGGGACTGATGTTCAGGGCCTCAGCAGAAACCCCAAGAGGGTCATTAAAGTCCTTGTGCTGTGTCTGTGCTGATGAGCTGGGCTGGGCTCCTGGCACAGAAGGTGCTCCTGGAAACCAAGAAGAGTTTCAAAAACACATTTCTCTTGATGAGCAGCTCTTCTCCCAGCCCAGCAGGACTGGGGCACTGCCTGCAGCCACCCCAGGCACAGCACAGAGGCACAGAGAGCTTCAATCTGTCAGGGCTGGGAAGATGCTCAGAAGTGCCTGGGGCAGAATCACTCCCAGCCCTTGACACAGGAAGCCTCTGGCTGCAGGACAATGCAGCTGCAGCTCCTGCAGTCATCTCCTAAAGCTGGAACATCCCAATGCCTGCAGACTCTGTGAGTACATTCTCTGATGATCTCTTGTGTAGAGCAGCCAGGGGTGCCCAGGGCTGTGGTGCAGAGCAGGGTCCTGCAGCCCAGGGCGCTGTGCTGGGGCAGGGACTCTGCTGCCTGCCAGGGACAGCTCTCAGCCAGCCCTGGCAGCTGCTCCCAGCACTGGGGGACAAGGTCTGGGTGGAAGGAGACAGCTGGTAATGCTTGGAAGTGTTGTCCTTGTGTGTTGAGGATGCTGCATTGTTCAGGACTGCTCCCAGCATGACATTTAATTCCAGAATATTTCCAAGTAGATTATATAGGGAGCACAGCAATTCAGGAGCTACATAAAAAGGAAAATTCTGCTTTTTTAGCCTACTGCTCTGGGTTGCCTAGATGGGAAATTGCATATAGATATTTATCTCTAAGTTCAGGTAGGGAGAAATAAGAAATTTATTTCTCAGATCTTAATAAAGCAGTCAGTCACAGAGATCAGCAAAAGGTCCCTTACATGCAGCATTAGTGTGACGTTTCCAGCCTCCTCAGGGTTGCTGTGACGTTGCCAACAGAGACTGCAGAGGAAGAGCTGGCCCTGGGCAGTGTCCTGTGCTGGGAGGAGTGTGCAGGGCAGAGCTGAGCCCCCAGGGCTGAGCTGGGCTCTGGCAGCAATGGCAGGGCCCAGCCCTGGGCACAGGGAAGCAGCTGCTGGCAGGGACAGCTCCAGGCACAGAGCCCTGGGCAGGCAGTGGAGGGAAAGTGCCACCGAGCTGGGCTGGGATATTTAAAGTCCTCTCCATAGTGAACTATTCCATGAGTACTTTTCTTACAGATCCCCATGCCAAGACACATCAAATGTCCAACAGCAGCTCCATCAGCCACTTCCTTCTGCTGCCATTGGCAGACTCGCGGCAGCTGCAGCTCCTGCACTTCTGCCTCTTCCTGGCCATCTCCCTGGCTGCCCTCCTGGCCAACGGCCTCATCATCAGCGCCGTAGCCTGCGGCCACCACCTGCACACCCCCATGTTCTTCTTCCTGCTCAACCTGGCCCTCAGCGACCTGGGCTTCATCTGCACCACTGTCCCCAAAGCCATGCACAATTCCCTCTGGGACACCAGACACATCTCCTATGAAGGATGTGCTGTTCAGCTCTTTTTCTTCCTGTTCTTCCTTGGAGCAGAGTATTTCCTCCTGACCATCATGTGCTACGACCGCTACGTGTCCATCTGCAAACCCCTGCACTACGGGACCCTCCTGGGCAGCAGAGCTTGTGCCCACATGGCAGCAGCTGCCTGGGCCAGTGCCTTTCTCAGTGCTCTGCTGCACACAACCAATACATTTTCCCTGCCCCTGTGCCATGGCAATGCCCTGGGTCAGTTCTTCTGTGAAATCCCCCAGATCCTCAAACTCTCCTGCTCACACTCTAGCCGCAGGGAACTTGGGCTTCTTGTAGTTAGTGTCTGTATAGTACTCGGGTGTTTTGTGTTCATTGTTTTCTCCTATGTGCATATCTTCAGGGCTGTGCTGAGGATCCCCTCTGAGCAGGGACGGCACAAAGCCTTTTCCACCTGCCTCCCTCACCTGGCTGTGCTCTCCCTGTTCCTCAGCACTGCAGTGTTTGCGAACCTGAAGCCCCCCTCCATCTCCTCCCCGTCCCTGGATTTGTCCCTGTCAGTTCTGTACTCAGTGGTTCCTCCAGCCCTGAACCCTCTCATCTACAGCCTCAGGAACCAGGAGCTCAAGGCTGCAGTGTGGACACTGATGACTGGATGTTTTCAGGAACATTAAACTGCTGGCCAATTTATGCAATCACTTGAAATCGAAGTCATATTTGATTATTCTTGTTGGTTTAGTTGTTGTTTTGTTCTTTCTTTTTCTTTGTTTTAGTTTTTCAATATATTCCACAAAGAAATGCCATTGCTTGTGCCATATTTCATTTTAAATTTTTCCACCTTTACTGTGACCCACAGACAGTGTCAATGAGGAGCTGTACCCTCTATGGCATTAAATGAACTAAAGAATCTTACAGCAAAGTTTTATCCAGAGATGCCCTTTTTGTTCCCTTCTCTGGAGCTGCAGCAGCAATGTCTGTGTGCAGAGCTGGGGCAGATCTCAGTGCTGGCACAGCAGCTGTGCCCAGCAGCAGCAGCAGCACTTGGTGTTGCCAGTGCTGCTCCCATGCCCCTGCCCCGCTGCCCTCCTGGCCCTCGTGTTGCTGCAGGGCCTGAGTGCTCTCGGGGCCAGGCACAGCCCTGGGGGTGGCAGTGCCGGGGCTGCAGCAGGGACAGGCCATGGGCACTGCTGGGGCAGCGCTGACGCCTCAGGGCAGGGCCTGGGGGCTCCAGGCTCCTTGGCCAGGCTCTCTCCACAACACTTGGCCAGCCCAATGCTGAACACAGAAAAGCCCCAGGAGCAGTCCCAGGCTGGCCGTGGGCAGGCTGGGGGCAAACAGCATGGCTGGTGCTCTGCAAGGTCCCTGCAAGGGGGACACCCTGGCAAGGAGCAGCAGAGCAGGGGGCTGATCCATCCCCACTGCACTGGACACCCCAGGGCAGCGTCCCAGATGCACCTGCCAACAACATCCCCCCTCTGCAGCCCTGGCCTCTCCCCCAGCTCACACAGGAGCCGCATCCTTGCAGGCACACACACGGCAGCACTGGCTCAGGAGCCCCTGTTTGCATTGCACACAGCAGGGTCAGCACCCCCATGGTGCTGCTGTGGGGACATGGAGCTGAGTGAGCACAAATGCCATCAGCCCCTGGGGCCAGCAAGGGCTGGGGGACGGCAGGGAAACCACTCAGGTTTGTTGTGGCCTCTGAAGTCAGGCAGAAAGTTTGTTCCCATCAGCTGTGAGTTTCCTGTCCTAATGCAGATGTTGTTGCTCAGAGCCAGGGCTGCCTGGCAGCCACCCCGAAACTGCCCTGAGCATTTCCTTTGCTTCACCTTTGCTTTCTTTCCACTTTCCTGCTTCTGATTTCTCCCAATTGCCCACCCTCGTTCTCTCCCCTGCAAACAGCCCATCCCTGTTTGTCCTCAGTTGGCACCATGGGAAGATCCCTTGGGGAGCAGGATCATCCTCCAAGTGCTTCAGGAATTGTCTGCAGGGTCCTGCAGTGTCTCGTGCTGCTCCCTTGCCAGAGGCACCACAGGCCAGGGGGGCACATCTGGGCTGCTGTGTCTGGGTGTGGGGCTCCCTGTTGTGGGCATTGAGGAGGGGCTGCAGAGGCTCTGCAGGACTGACAGGATGGGCTTTGGGGCTGTGTGGAGAAGCTGAGGGACCTGGGCTGCTGGACCTTGTGAAGAGGAAGCCCAGGGCTCATCCTGCAAGTTCTCCAGGGGTGGTTTCAGAGAATCACAGAATCAGCCAAGCTGGATAATGCCCTGGAGATCATCACGTCTATCCTGTGCCCTGATACTACCTCATCTCCCTGAGCCTCCTCTTCTCCAGGATAAACAACCCCAACTCCCTCAGCTGCTCCTCACAGGACTTGTGTTCTAGACCTCTCACCAGCCTTGTTGTCCTTCTCTGGACACGCTCCAGCCCCTACATGTCCTTCCTAAATTGGGGGCCCAGTAGTGGACACAGCACTGGAGGTGCTGCCCAACCAGTGCTGAGCACAGGGGAAGAATCACTGCCCTGCTTCTGCTGGCCACACCATTCCTGATCCAGGCCCGGAACCATTGGCCTTCTTGGCCACCTGGGCACACTGCTGGCTCATGTCCAGCCTGCTGTCCATCAGTTTCCCCAGGTCCCTTTCTGTCTAGCTGTCCAGCCACTCTGTCCCCAGCCTGTAGCACTGCAGGTCTTGTTGTGGCCAAAGTTCATAAGTGACCCAGCACTTGGTCTTGTTAAACCTTATCTTGTTGGATTTAGGCCCTGGATCCAGTCTATTCAGGTCCTTGTGCAGAGCCCTCCTACCCTCCAAGAGATCAAGACTCTCAGCTAACTTGGTACCATTACAGTTCCGTGAGGTCCTGGAGTGTCACAATGGTCTCCATGATTCCATGAGGAGTTCCAGTGTCACAATGTCCCTTTGGTTACATGGGACCCCTTGGTGTCACAAAGTCTCTTGGATCCTTGGGCCCCACAGTGTCACAATGGCACTTTGGTCCCCCAGTGCCCTGCAGTGTCACAATGGATCCTTGGTTCCATGAGGTCTCGCAGTGCAGCAATGCTGTCCTTGGTTCCACAGTGTCACAATGGCCTCTTGGTCCCAAGGCACACCATGGTGTCAAACATGTTTCCTTCATTTCATGAGTCCCTGAGGAACAGCACTGGCCCCTTGGTTCCATGGGACCCTGGAGTGTCACAATTGCCCCATCATTACATGAGGTCCTGCTCTGTCACAATGCTCTGCATGGTCCCACAAGGCCCTGCAGTGTCACTGTGGCCTCATGGCTCCATGAGGCCTCCGAGTGCCACCATGAATTCCTTGGTGCTGCAGTGTCACAAGGGAGTCCTGGTTACACAAGATCCTGCAGTGTCACGAGGGACCCTTGGTTCCATGGGGCACCACAGTGTCACAATTGTTCCCTTAGTTCCAAGAGTCCTTGCAATGGAACAATGGCCCCTTGATTCCATTGGGCCCCAGGCCCTCACAAGGCTCTCCTTGGTTCCACAGTGGCACAATGGCCCCTTGGTTCCACAAGGCCCTGCAGGGTCTCAGCATTCCCTGCACACCCTGAGGCCCCACTTCACCCAGCCCAGGCCATTGCCATGGTTCCACTCACTCCCAGTATGATCCCAGTGACTTCCAGTCTCTCTCACTACGTCCCAGTTGACCCCAGCATGCTCCCAGTCACTCCCACTTCCTCCCAGTTGCCTCCAGCATGATTCCAGTTGCCCACAGCCACTCCAAGTCACCCTCAGTGCAGCTCCAATTGCTCCCACTATATCCCAGTTGCCCCCAACATGGTCCAAACTGCCCTTAGCATGCTCCCCGTCACTCCCAGTATGGTCCCAGTCCCCCTCAGTGTCATCCCAGTTGCACCCAGCTGCCCCTAGTGTAGTCCCAGTTATGGCCAGTATGATCTCAGTGGCCCCCAGTAGAGACACACTCACTCCCAGCTGCTCCCAGTGGCCCCCAACATGATCCCAGTTGTACCCAGTGTTGTCCCCTCCAGTATTCTTCCAGACACTCCCAGTATATCCCAGTTGCCCACAGCATGCTCATTCCCACTCATCCCAGAGTCCCCAGTATGGTTCCAGCTGCCCCCAGGATGATCTCACTCATTCCCAGTATATACCAGTTACCTTCAGCACACAGCTGTCATTCCCAGTTGTTCCCAGTAGCCCTCAGTGTGGTCCCAGTCACTCCCAGTACTTCCATGTCTGTGCTCCAAGTGCTGCTCCCAGCCCTGATCCGTGGGGATGGGAATGTCTTGCTCCCTTCCCGGGGCAGGGTCACACCTGAGCCAGGTGTGCAGGGCAGGACCTTGCTCTGAGCCCAAGCACTGTCCCACCTGCAGGATCTGCCTCCCCTCAGCCTCTTCCTCCTGCGGCCCCAAGCCCAGCTTGGTGCTGAACAAAGGGGCTGGGCTGGGGTCAGCCCCCTCTGCCCCCTCCCTAAATTCCCTCCTGGGGCAGCAGGAGCTGGGGCAGGAGCCCTGTGAGGAGGGAAAAGGGGATGACACCGGGATGGGGGGGTCACACATGCTCTGGGGGGGACAGACACAGCCCCTGGGGACCCCTCTTCACCTTCTTCCACAGCACCAGGAGGATGAACCCCAACATGGAGACCCTAAACCCTGGCAGCACCTTTGGGGCAGGCTCGATTGCCAGTTTTGGGGTGCTGAGTGGGGGTCACAACTGCCCTAAAATCCCCTCCCAACCCCACAGCCACTCCTGGATCCCCCAAATCACCCCATAGCTTCTGTTCACAACGAATCCGCAGCCGCTCCCTGCAACATAAATACCCCAAAAAACAAAAAAACCCCTTCTGATCTTCCCCAAGATCCACCCAAATTCTCTCACAAGCCACGCAGCTCTTCAAGGACTCCAGAACTCACAACCCCCCCAGAAGGCCCCCAAAGCTCCTCCCAGCACTACAAATGTCCCCAAGAGCCACAGAAGCCTCACTCAGTTCCCCCAGGAGTCCCTAAAACCCCTCCCAGCCCTCCATGGCACTGACCAGGAGAGGTTCGGGGACAGGAACATCCACAGCCCAGAGCAGCTCGGGCACTTCAGCAGGGATTTGGACACTTCAGGGGACACACCCCGGATGGGGAGACCCGGGCCAGGAACAGACAACTGGAATTCCTGGAGAACAGGCAGGCTCAGATGGACACGTTCTGCTGGAACAACTATGAGATCATGGCCATGTCCCTTGACTTGGATGGTCCCAGAGCACATCAATTCTCCTGAATATTCCCCTGAACCCCACATTCATCCTCAAATACCAGTAAAATGATTCAGCTTAAGATGTCTTTGCTTAATTTTAATATTTTTATCCCAATTCAGAGTGTTATAATGGGATAAACATGGAAATTATTCAGGTAGGAAAAGATCTCCAAGATCATCCAGCGTTCCTTGACGCCAGCAGATAAAAATACTGCACAGAGTAGATGAGATTTTTTGGGCTGTAAAGTCAAAAAATCATCTCCTCTCAATTAATTTCCAACATCGATCAGAGTCCTGATGGATGTTCCTGCCCCTGCATTCATCCAGGTGCCTGTGGGGAGCCAGGAGGACATGGAGAGCACCAGCCAGGTGTCTTCCCAACCTGGATCACTGAGAATGTGGGTCACCAGGGCTCTGCCCAGCATGGATCCTGTGATGGAGGATGAACTTGGGGCAGTGCACGAAGCTCTTCCCACACTTGAAGCACTCGCAGGGCCCCTGTTGGTGTTTGGTCAAGTGAGAGCTCTGGATGAAGCTCTTCCCACACTGGGGACACTCGTAGGGCTGTTCCCTTGTGTGGATCCTCTGGTGACAGTTCAGATTGGAGCTCTGGCTGAAGCTCATCCCACATTCTCACACTCGTAGGGCCTCTCCTCTGTGTGAATCTGCCGGCGCAGGAGGAGATGGGAGCTGCTGTCAAACCTCTTCCCACACTCAGAACACTTTTAAGGCCTTAAAAGCAACTACAGTTAAAAGTAACAACTTAGCAAAAGAACAACCCTTAGCAGCATTTAACTTAGCTCGTACCTCATGACTTAACCTTACTGACAGCCTGACTGACTCAGATACCCAAGGCACTCAAACCCTCAGAGAGCAGCATTTCTGCCACATTTGCCAGGGCACAGGCACTCGTGTGTGCACACAGACAGAGAGAGTCAGTGGCAGGGAGCTGTGAGGAATTCCCCTGGAGGGCAGGGAAATGCTCCCTCCGAATGCTTTGGGATCTCCCCACTGGTGAAGGGCTGAGCCTTGAGGAGTGGGGGATTGGCCCAGGCTCCGTGGTTGTTCGGGGATGCCCCGAGTGCAGCAAACAGGAGAGTTCCCGGCTCGGAGAGGCCCCGCTCAGAGGGAGGTGCTGGCCCAGGAGAGCTCCAAGGGGCTCCTTGTGGAGTGCTGTTTGCAGGGCCCCAAGGGAGGGGCTTTGAGCACAGCAATGTTTCATCCTGGCTGCACTTGGCATCCGCAGCTTTCTTTGGAAGGGTGAGAACAGGGATGTTGTGCCTGAGGGAACAAAAGCAGTTCCAGGGCTGCTCCTAAAGGAACCAGGAGCTCGTTGGGCAGCAGCAAGTGCCTGGGAGCAGACAGTGTTTGTGCTGAGCTCCAGAGGAGCTGAGCCCAGGGGCTGTTGGCCAAGGGCGAGCCCCAGCGAGCATTTCTCAGCTGGCAGGGTGGGCTGAGAAGGGCAGGGGGGAATGCACCAGCACAGGGACCATGGAAACAAGGGGACATTGTGACATTGTAAGGCTTCATGGAATCATGGAGACCACTGTGGTATTGCTGGGCCTCATGGAACCAAGGGACCATTGTGACACTGTAGGGTCTCATGGAATCATGGAGACCACTGTGACATTGCTGGGCCACATGGAGCCAAGGGGACCTTTGTGATGTGGACCTTTGTGATGGAATGTTTGGATCATTGTGACATTGAGATCCCATCAAACCAAGGGTCCATTGTGACACGGCGGGGCCTCCTGGAACCCTGGAGAGCATTATGACACTTCGGGGTGTCATGGAAGCAAAGGGTGACACTGTAACACTGTGAGACCCCTTGGAGCCAAAGGTCCATTGTGACATTGCAAGGCCTCATAGAACCATGGAGAGCCCATTCAGACACTTCACAGCCTCCTGGAACCAAGGAGACCATTGTGACACTGAGGGGCCCCATGGAATCATGGAGTCCATTGTGACACTAGGAAGCCCCATGGAATAAGCAAAGCACTGTGACACTGTGAGACCTCATGGAACCATGGAGAGACCATTGTGACCCTGATAGTCCCCACAGAAGCAAGAGAAACATTGTGATACTGTTGGGTCTCGTGAAACCAAGAGGTCTTTGTGACACTGCAGGGCTACATGGAACCAAAGGTCCGTTGTGACATTGGGGGCCTCATGTCATCAGTGGTCCATTGGGACACTGTGGAGCCAAAGGAGAGCATTGTGACACCACAAAGCCCCATGGTCCAAAGGTCCATGGTGACACTGAAGGTCTTCTTGTAATCAAGGAGCCATTGTGACACTGTAGGGCCCCATAAAACCAAGGGAACACAGAACAAGTCTGGCTGGTTTGGCCTCCAGGGAGCCACCTGACTGGTCCAGCTGACCTTGGCATGTTGAGGGTCTCTTCTCATCTGCTACTGAAACACTGGGGCTCCCTGCTTTCCTTCCTATGGAAAAGAACTGCCTTTCTCCTCCAGGCATCCATGGCTAGAATTGGGATTTCACCATCAAATTTCCTTATATCCAGGGATTACTCCCAAAGGAATATTGCCAGGACAAGAATGTCTGGCAGTGGTTTCACAAGGGTCACCTCTCTTCTGTCCCCACTTAGTAAGGAAGGCTCCGTGATTTCCTTCCTATGGGAAAGAACTGCCCTGCTTTCACAGGCACCCATGGACAAGATTGGGATTCCACCTCCAAAATTCTCCATACCCAAAGACTGCTCCCAGACAGAATCTGCCATTACTGGCAAGTCTGGCTGGTCATAGCCTAGTGAGGCTCTCACCTGCCTTCCAAACACTGAAGCTCTGTGCTTTCCTACAAAAAAACCTGTCTTTCTCAGCCAGGTGCCCATGGCCAGAATTGGGATTCTACCTCCAACATTCCTGTTGTGAGAGACTTGAGGAGATTTTTGGCTCAAAATATTTCATAGGTGTGGGAGATAGGGGCAGGTGCAGCCTTGCCCTGCCCTGTAACCCCAGCACTGCACTGCCCTGTAACCCCAATCCCCCCTGAGCCTCTATCCCAGCCCGGCAGTGTCTGCCAGTCCCTGGCACACCAAAGGCAATGCTCCACATCCACTTCTATAGCCCCAGCCCAGCTCCTGCATGACCAAATGACTGAAAGTCCCACCTGGGGGAAGGTCCCAGGAAGACCAAGGGGTATTTAAGGCTGAACACACAGCAAGCACACATCTTGACTCTACCTCCTCTTGGAATTTCTGTCTGAAATGCCACTGGAATCCAGGAGTTGGTAGCTATTTGTGTGCTTCTCTGTATCATATATGTCCTTCCCTTCCTCTGTGTCTTCTTCTATTTCTGTCCTCTCGCAAATTTTGATTAACTTAAAATTGAGCAGGCTTAGAGAAGTACAATGGGCCAAGTTAATGCTTTGAGAAGCCTTTTTTGTTGATTAAATGTCGTATTAAACCTTTTGCCAAAATTTCTCAGATTTTCTAAAGTTGTCAGTAAAGTCTGTTTTGTTGTTTTGAGCTCCTGAGAATCTCTTGTTGGTTTTGCTCCAGTACATCCAACTCAGTGAACACAAATAATTTTAATTCCTTTTAAATGTCTCGCTGTGAGCATTATTTGGGGGATGGGAGTCAGGGCTTGTCTGTCCTGCTTGGCACAGCCCAGGCAGGGCTTTCACAGCCACATTCTACATTCCATTTCCACCTGGACCTGCTGGTGCCTCTGAGTTCTGCTTCCCCAGTCCCAGGGACGCTCTCCTTGTCTGCCCATTCCCCCATGGTCTCTGGGCAGGGATAGCCTCAGTGGAGGCTGCTGCCATCCTCAGCAACTTGGAGGCTGCTGCTGAATTTTACTGCTCCAGAGGCTTGTTCAGTTCAGCTCTTCAGTTCAGGAATTCAGTGCTCCAGGGCTCATTAACATACAGAACACCTTAAAAAGCCAAGCCTTGGGAAATAATTTGATATAAGTTTTCAAATATTTTGTGGTTAATTAGAAAGATTTCAGAAGTATTCAAAGTGATTATATTCTATTTACAAAGACAATGAGAAAATTTTTTTTGTCCTCTTTAGTTTTTCTTTTTACTGTTATGTCTTCGGTTTGAGTTGCCAATTTAAATAAATTAATTTTTTCTGTTGTGAGACAGAACCAGGAGCAAAAGAGCAAGGCAGGCCTAAAACTTGAGAGAGTATTAAAGAAAATTTATTAACTACACAAACAAAAAGAGAGGAAAAAAAAAATTTCAGAATGAGATTTTTCAGATCACTCCTTCCCTCCCTCTCCCAATCTTCATAACAACAAAACAAACATATAACAAATACTTCGGTCAGTGCCCAATTTAGTCTTTCTCAGTTCACTTCTGGAGAGAGAAGCCTCTTCTTGTTGAAGTTGTAGGGATTTTTCCCACAAGAAGGAAAAAGACAGTTCTCTTGTGGTTTTATTTTTCCCGATTTGCATCTGCCCGGGAACCTGCAACCGTGACGCTCCTCCCAACTCTACAGCCGTCCCAAAGTTGTAGATGTGGGCCATGTCTGTCTCATGGGGTATTAATTTTAAGAATGAAATGTTCGACAGCAAAGATTCTCTTTGTCTCCTTTCTCTCTGTTCAGGCTTCATCTTCAGAAAACCAAAATCCCCTTCTTTTCTCAGGACAGAAATTCTCAACACAGGTGCTTTTTAGTCAAATCATCTATTAAATGGAACATTTCCACCCCCCCATGTCTCTTTCCATGGTTTATAGGAATATTCAGTACATCAGTTCATCCCTACAATTTCACAAAAAGATTTTCAGCCATTTCAGCATCTTCTCATTCTCCTTCCATCTTAAAAACTTAGCTCTTACATCACTGACTTCAGAAATCTTCTTATTCCCTTTCATATTCAAAGGCAAGGCTGGAGGCTTTGCAAATCTTATCTGAACACTAAAGTTTAACACAACTACAAGAGTTGGGCCAGGCTCAGGCCGTGCTGGGGGGGCAGCTGAGGTGTTAATCAGCCTTTCTGGGGCTGGGCTGCAGCCCCACACTGCTCATGGCCACCCGGGCAGGCCCGGCCCGTCCGGCAGCAGCAAGAGTCAGCCTCCCCCCACGCCAGAGCCGCAGGCCCGTGGAGGAGGAAGCCGTGAAGGTCTCATCACACAACTTTTTCTCCCCCCGGCCATCGGGTCCCCCTCGTTGGCAAACGGGGCCCAAGCGGCCCCCTGAGCCTCCCCCCACCCCCGCATAGGGGAGGGGGAAGCTCGGGTTGGTGTTACCTGCTCAGCTGCCGGAAAGACAAAGAGCCTCAGTTCTGGATTACCTCCTTCAAAATGTGTGTGCACGGAGCAAACTAACTTTCTCTAATTGGCTGTTGCAGGTATCCCAACCCCACAGAGGAAATTCTCTTAGAAAGAACCTTTTCTGAGTTTCTACTTCCTAAGTCAACCTATCACAGAGCCCAAAGTGCCCCACGGGCCATGCACACCCTGAGATCCCCTCAAATTTCCTGAGATCAGAAAGGGCACCTTTTTGTTTGGAGAAGGAAGGGCTCTGGCCAATCCCAAAAGTTTATATGATGTCCTGATCCTTGTCCATGACTTTGACCAGTATTGGCTTCTGAAGATGGCACCTTTCCAATGGGGAATGGTTCCATCTGCTCTACTTGTCCCTTCTTCCAGAGATGAAAGGAAAGACTGTGCTGAAGGCTGAGTTTCCTGGAGGAAGCAGTGGTTCTGTGCCAGCCTCTGCTGCAGGAAGGGAGGCGATGCCAGGCACAGGCACAGGACGTAATTGCTGTGCCTCTGGGCCTGAGCCCTGCTGAGCCTTGAGCTGCCATCTCTGCTGCTTGGCAGTGCGGGCACAGCCCGGACAAGACGGGCACAGCCCAGAGGAATTATCCCGAGCAGGCTCAGGGCACTCGGGTACTGAGCAGCCCTGCTGGGGTCCCTCCGTGGGAGACACCACCCGAAACCTGGGAGGGGCTGCAAGGGGTGACCATGGTGGGGAAAGGGCAGAGGGGGAGAGCAGGGCTCCAGTGTGTCCTGACAGGGCCTGACTCTGTCCCCTTGGGCTGGGGGAGCTGTTCCAGGAGAAAGAGGGATGGAGAGAGAGAGCTAAGAGGTTTCCCACAGTAGTAGGGAGAGAGGGAGAGAGGACAGGAGGAAGGTTGGGAGGTGTGGCTGTGACACTGCATGCTGCAGTTCTCTCCAGTGCTTTAGCAAGACTTTCCACTGTGGGAGTGAGAGACCCCAATGGGCCCTGGCCTGGTCCAGCCACCACCCAAGGCTGTTGTAGAGCATCTGCAAAGAGTGGGCACCGTGACCAGGAGCCAGCCCAGAGCTCCCCAGGCCCCTTTGCAGCTTTGGCCATGTCCATTCACATCTGGCTCACACAGCCTTACCCAGCTCCCTTGCAGTGCCCAGGTCCCTAAGGCAGAAGGGGATCTCAGCAAACCATGGAAATGATTCTGATCTGTGCTCCCTTCTAGATTGGGATCAGGACATGGATTGTTTGGAATTGCTGGGGCATGGTGGTTTGAAGACATTCCCAGATGCTCAAGGAAAGTTCTCATGTCCTTTTCCTGGCAGAATAAGCAGTGTCAAGGTGGCAACAGCTCCCTCATGTGCCACTCTCCTTAAGTGTCTGAGGGTTGTTGAATTCTGGAATCCTTGCTCTGCTTCTTTCTGGAGCCCTGAATGATCCCACAGGATCACTGTCAGTGGGAGGAAGGAGCATTTAGCTGTCAATGCTCTTCCCGTGTGCAATGCCAGTGTCTCCTTCCGTGTGCTCTGTGCAGCCACAGAGAAGATGAGAGAGGGAAAGGAAGGGAAGGGCCCAGGACTGTGCCCCAGGGCTGATCCTTGCATGGCTCCTTTGCCGGCCCCAGGCAGCCTGAGGATCTCCTGCAGTGCTGGGAGCTGTTGTGCTCTGCCTTTCTTTGCAGATGACCCTGTTGGGGAAGGTGATCTGGCTTCCCAACCCACGTTCAGGGATGAGCCTCTGGGAGATGGTGAGGGTAGGTCAAGGCCTTTCACCCTGGGGGAGCTGCCAGCTCAGAGCCCAAAGCTCGGCCAGGGGGCATCGCTGCAGGTGCCAGGACAGAGCCGTGCACGTGTGTGCCCTCGCCCTGTGCAATCCCCTCACTGCTCCTGAGGCTCAGGCCTGGCAGCTGTTTGACAGTGAGGGCCCTGGCTCTGGCTCACAAGCCCAGTCGTTTTTTGAACCTTATCCATGACTTTGCCAAGCGTTGCCTCCTGGAGATGCTACCTCTCCACTGGGGAATAGTTCCATCTGATCCAGCTGTCCCTTTTTCTTTCTCAAGTGAAGGACCAAAAGTCTGTGCAGAAGGAGCCACTTTTCGGAGGCAGCAGTGGGCCGGTGCCAGCCTCTGTTGCAGGTGGGGAAGTGATGCCAGGCACGGGCACAGGCACAGGAGGTCATTGCTGTGCCAGGCTCAGCCCTGGGCAGGGCTGTGTGGCAGCAGCTCTTCCCCCAGGGCCTGCCCTTGCTCGGCCCTGCAGCAGCCAAAGCTGGAGGCGCCTCAGCTTTGAGGCCTCTGGAGCTCGTTCCCAGCTCCTGGGAAACGGGACTCATGCACCAAGGTCCCTCCCGCTGCAGCTGCTCCTGGAGCTGCCCTGAGTGCCCAGAGGCCCAAGGCACAGGAGCAGCCCCGAGCGGGAGCCCTGCTGCGAGCCCAGGGCCACAGCCAGCCCTGGCTCCCGACTGGGCAGGGGCTGCACTGGGTCCTGACAGGGCCTGACTCTGTCCCCTTGGGCTGGGGGAGCTGTCCCGGGGCAGGGAGCCTCGGGGCTGGCAGTGGCTGCTCAGGGATGGGTCGGGCCCAGGTCCCTGGAAGGAGTGACTGCCCAAGCAGCTGCACTGGCCCCGGGCTCTCCTCCCGGCCTTCTGGGCTTTGCTGGGTGGCACAGCCTGTGCCAAGGGGTGCCAAGGTGCCTGCAGGTACCAGCTCTGGGGGAAACAGAGAACGTCCTGGCCATATCCAGCTATTTGTCTGCTCAGCAGTGGAGCACAGCACGGGCTCATGCTCCACATTGCTCCCACAGATGCAGCCGGGACATCAACACGTGTTCCTGATTCCCAGAAGGGCACTGGAAAGCGTTTCTCTCTGGGAAGATGCTTCTTGCTAGGGGTATTGGTAGGCTTGCTTGTTTGGTCGTCAGTCCTCTTCTTTTGCTTTATCACACACTGATATTGCTGGAAGAGAAACCAGTGAGTGTTCTGTTGCTCTCCCCTCAAACAGCTTCATTTGATGGCTGCTTGTAGAAAGGAAACATTCCCAGTGAGGTTCCTGTGGAGTTGGGGATGGACAGTGGTTGTCCACATAATGGTGCTGAGGGTTCTGCTGCTGCCCAGTCTTTAATTGGCCTTTTAATTGCTGGGCCTTGTCCTGGGGGGCCCGCTGGGGCTGCAGCCAGTGCTGGCTCCCACTGAGGCTGTGTGGCCAAGAGCAGCCCCAGGAGCAGCGGGCAGAGGCAAAGCAAGGTGGGGAGGAGAAAGAGCAGGGACCAGATTGCCCTTGGAAGGCAGACGCGCTCTGGGGCCCGCTCCTGGCCAGGGACCCTGCCCAGAGCCATCCCCTGCTGGCCGGGGCCTTGAGGGGCAGCTGTGCAGCTGGGCCAAGGTGTGCCAGCAGCTCCAGCCGTGCTGGGGAGCCTTGCCAGCCCTGGGCCCTGCAGAGCAGGAGGGTCCCTGTGTGCCAGCGGCAGCCGGGGCCTCAGCCACTCCTCTCTCCACAGGAACGCCCCTGCAGTCTAAGAAGAGCAGTCAAAGCCATCAGCTGGAGACACCTGGTACCTGTCACCGGCCATCCCCAAGCCAGTGTCCTTTGTCCCTGTCACAGCTGCCTTAGCAGCTTATTGCTCTGCCACCACCACCCAGAACAGGACCCTCTGTCCCCAGAGGTGCTGGCCCTGGTTCCCAATCAGGACTGAAGGTGGGCTCCTGCTTGTAGAAAGGAAACATGTTCATTCGGGGGGCACAGCTTAAATCCCAGTTATCTTTGTGAACCTGCTGAGAAAGTGTTGAGGGGCAGAGAGCTCCAACCCTTCTCACTGGGAAGCATGGCTGATGATGTGGGGTTTTTTAATTTTTTGCCCTCTAAATTTGTGTCCTGGCTGAGGGTTAAGTTTGCTTGCTTTCAGTAGGGCACTTTGCTTCTTGGTGCTCAGTGGGGCTGCAATGCAGCCAGGGTTGAAGGAGGATCTCTGGCTGCTTGGGCCATGGCTGTGGGACACCTTGGCTTCATCCTTCTTTTGGCTGTCATTTGTGGTGGTGCTTGTGCAGGCATTTTAGAGTAACTGGCTTCAATTTGTTCATCGTGTCACCAACAATTGGGAATAAACCTCTTGAACAGCACTGTAGTATTAAGAGGCAGGCATGACTTTGTTGAAGTGCTGGATGCACAGGCCATTGGATCACAGGGCCTTCTTGGTGGAGTCTTGGGCACCCTGGTGGTCATTGAAGAAGGAAGCTGATTCTTCTGGCAAAAAGATTGTTTTCCATCTGTGGAAAAAAATCACCTCTCACTTCCCCATCCATTTCTATACAAAGTTATACAGCCAAGTGCATTCATATGTCTTGATCTGTCTTGTTAAAATATTTTTCTATCAATCTTACTTATCTATGAAATATTTCTATGTATGGTATTTTGTTTATTTGGAAATTACGACACATCTGTTGAGAGCTGGAAAATAATACCATCCATCTTTGATTGAGTAAAGCTTGGGTTTAGGAGCAGACATGAACTGTGATTTCTTTCTTGCTAGACATATGCTGCCTTGTTTAGATTGACTTTGAATTGAAATCCTGCAAAGCTGGAAAATGACTGGTGGATGTGGTTGTAATATCATTAATAGTCCTTTTTTGATTTTAATTTTTTTCTTCTATGATGGTTGGTAAATGCCTTCTTCCTTAAGCTATGTGCTGGCAATATTTGAGGTGGAAAATAATATAATATTGCATATTTTAGATACTTTATAGCTTTCTTTTGAAATTTTATTGCAGTATCTCCTGTATCAAACCCCCTAAAAACCACATCAGCAGGTCAGCTACTGAGCACAACTTATTGCATAGCTGCAGCTCATGTTTCTACAGTGGAAGTGGCTTTTTGTTCTTCTGCACATGTATCAAACACAACAAATTGAAAATCTGCTTACAGAGGAAAGAGCCTTGTTTAGTGTAGCCTGGACTTTGGAAAGGTGGTTGCTGTTAGATCAATACCCAGCAAACTGCCTAATTTTTTTTAATTTTTTTTTTGTGACTGCTGTCTGGTGATTTTGGCCTGGCTTCTTTAGGATGTTCAGTTTTCACTTAGAAATGGCACAAGAACACTCAGTGTGCTCCCGTGGAGCCAGTGCTGTCACAGGACAGATGGAGCTGGGACAAATGGCACATTGATTTTGATCTCAACAAGAAGCCACCTGAGCTCCTCATGACAGCAACCCCACAGACTGGTAATGGATCCATTAAAATGAACTCATCACAAAGCTTTTCACTGAAACTCTGACATGTGGAGCTTGTTCAGTTCTGCCTCTGAGGAAGGGAGTTTGAAGACAAAGAGGTTTAGCAAGGAGATCCATGCACAGCAAAACTGTCCTCTAGCAAATGAAGTCTTAGGATGTAAACCCTCATCCATACTCCGGTTTTACCCCTCCATTTACCCAAATTCTTGGTCTTAATTCCTGTGTCAGTAGGAAAATATGACAGGGAAGTATAGATCCTCCTTTTCTTCTTGAGCTGGGCAGCTTGGAACCTCATCTTCTCCCACAAACAGGAACAGACAAACTGCAATTTTGTTATGAAACCGTACTTTGGAAAGTTTGCCCTGTGTTTATTTTTGCCCAGAAGTATCTGAGATTCACTGGAATATTTACAAGCCATAAATAATTGATTTATTGTCGTTGCTATAATCTTTCATATTTTACAGCTTTTCTGCTGCACAAGAACCTGGCTCCTGCTGAACTCTTATCCCCATGCATTTCTCCAGTGCTTCTTGCATATAAGTGTGGGAGTCAGCCTGGCTGGGACACACAGTCAGCCAGATTTCACCAAGAAAGAACCAGGCATTGAGTTCAAGCCCTGGGAAACATTTGTTAACTTGGGGAAAACCTAACTGTTCTTCCCACAGTCCTTAGTGTTGTTCTGTTGATTGGTTCAAATTCTGTTCCCCTATTGGTTATTCATTCCCCTTATATGCTCATAGATCCACAAAGTTCTCCCCCCAGGGTATATATTGTCATGGCCCCCTTTTTCGGGTCCTCGGAGTTTGTCCCTGTACAGCATTCAGTTTCTGGGCATTGTCCCTGCTTTATTTTCCATTAAAGTTCTTTAGTTTCTGGCCAACTCTGTTGTTCCTGCTCCTTGATTTTGCTACTTAAACCCTCAATACTCCAACCCCAAAAGTTTTGCAGCCACCCCCATCGCAACACATGACTGTGTCTTGAGTGTAAAAATTTTGCACTTTGAAACGTGGACGTAAAATATTGAAAATGAAAGTTTTAAGTACCAAGGGATAGTGTGACAGCATCTTTTCCTATAGAATGTGCAGCACCCCAAGGCCTTCATCAGTGGGGCTGTGGGTGCTTGGAGCTTTGTCCTGTGCCACTCTGGCATGTCATGAAATGGGACTACACCTGCCACCAGCCCAGGTCACCCTCTGCCACCGCAGCTCCTTGGACCTTGTGTCATCAAAGCAGACACAAAGTGTTTCTGCTGCTCCCACCTTGGAACAAATCCACAGAGAGCTGGAATTTTTCCAAATCTTGTGTCTCCATTGTGCCATATTCCTAAAAAACCAGGAGGACCTTCCAGTGAATACAGTGAGTTTCATGCATGGTGGTCAGCTCCACTTCCTGCCTAGAAATCCTGAAATTGCTTCTAAATGCTGCTCCCTTCAGCTCTTGGACACCTACTCACACAGAGCTGGGAAAAAAATCTCCTGGCTACTGCCTTACAAGTGAGTTGTGCCAAAGTTAGAGCTCTGTGGGAAATCTCTATCCAGCCCTATCCTTTTAATATATCTGTATGGGGGGGTGTGCATGGATGTGTCTTGTGTACAAAGGAAGGAGTGTGCAAGCAACGTGACTGACACTTTCACTCTCCGTGTTCATTCCATACCCATGGGTACAAAGACATTATGGAAACCCTGGCACAGATAAACCCTCCTGTCCATGGATACAGAGACATCCAAGAGCCCCTGGCACAGACAGACCCTTCTGTCCATGGATACAGAGACATCCAAGAGCCCCTGGCACAGACAGACCCTTCTGACCATGGACACAGAGAGATCCAAGAGCCCCTGGCACAGACAGACCCTTCTGCCCACGGGTGAGGGAGGGCAATGGGGGTGAGTGGGCAGCGAGTCCCAAACGGGAACCAGACCCAGCTCCAGCCATGCCAGACCCTACCAAGGCTCAATGCTGGCTCCTCTGGAATGGGAAAGCCCTTCAGCCTTGTCCCTGCCCAGAGGGGCAGTGCTGACCTGCAGCACACGTTGTTTTCCCCACAGGCTGCAGCAGATGAGAACACAACACTTGCAAACACTGCCTGCAAGCCACAGCTCTGGGTGCTCCCCATGAAGCTCAGTCCTGGGACCACCGTGTGCCCCAAGCTTCAGGGGATGCAGTGGGAGCCTGGCTGGGCTCTGCCCTGGGGCCATCCTGCAGTGACAGCTGCAAACAGGGAGCATTCAGCTGCCACAAACAGCCAAGCCAGGGCTGGAGGGGAGCTGGTCCAGCCCAGACCGCACTGTTGTGTGCTGTGCTCTGGGGCTGGGGCTCCCTGCAGAGGGAACTGGACTGAAGTGCCAGGGGAAACAAAGAAGCTTCAGCTTAAGCCTAACTGAGCTGGGTGGGTGGGCTGGGAGGAGTGGGGAGGCTCAAGGGGAGTCACAGAGCTCATCCTGCTGGAAGGATGAGGAAAAGGGAGTGGGAACTCAGCAGTGAGGAGAGCTGAGGGCTGGAGAGCAGCTCTGAATGACACTAAAATCTCATCAGGCCTCTGAGACATTGCTGCTCTTCAGCCAGTGACAGGATGTGTCCCTAAGCCTGGGGCTCGGCCTCCCTCGTGGTGAGGGGCATCGAGCAAGGCACCAGTGTGATGGAGACTGCGATGGGCTGGGAACTCACTGGGGGAAAGGAGGGAACAGCTGTGAAGTAAAAGGCAGGTGGGGGAGAGAACTGTTCAGAGAAGGGCTGAGCTACAGCTTGAGCAAGCTGAAAAATGTCATTTGGAGTCATCCCAGATTGCTTTCATTTCAGGAGGTATGGAACAAGTTTAATTTTTGGGGGGTGTCATGTTTTCCCCTGCAGGTGAACGCTTTGCAAACTCGAGCTGCGTTGCCGAAATGCTCAAGCAAATCGCTGCTGCAGGTCACACCATTTCTCCTTTGGCTGATTCCGGCCCGGTGCTGAGCTGCAGCTGAGCCCTGGCGGAGCCCAGAGCAGCCTCAGCATCCACAGAGCCCGGCTGCAAGGAGAGAAACCAGAAACCGCCCGTCAGCTGAAGGCTCCTGTCCCCCTTGTCCCAGCTCCCGCCGTGCCCAGGCCGTGCTGGCCATGCCCAGAGCGGTGCCCAAAGCTGCCCATCATTGCTGCCTTGGGCACAGAGCAGGAGGGCAGGACTGTGCCCAGCCTGCAGCCAGCCATGGCACATCCAGCCCCTCAGCAGCTGCCACAGCAGGATGCTCCTGTGCTCGCTGCCATCTCCCAAAAGCTCTTATCTCACCCTGCCAAGGAGACGGGGACCAGCCTCACGCCATCGCTGCCCGAAGAAAAGCTGGTCCCAAACGATGTCCTCAGCCTTCTCCAAGGACACGGCCCATCCACGCTGCAGCTGGGCCCAAGCACTTCCTGATCCACACTGGACACCACCTAGAACGCTTCCTTTAGAGAAACAAATGACAAATGAATGAAAATAGATTACAGACAAAAATGGGAGACACGAGAAAAGGTAAAAATCTTATCTCTGTCAGGGGCTGGAGGAAGGCCCAACCACTACATGCCAGGGAAAAAATAACTCAGGGGTGAGGGAAGCCCATGGTTTTTCCCTTTCCCCCTGCACTGCCCCCAAAAGTAATGGTGATCTCAAAGCAAACAAGGGCAGTGGAGCAGCCCAAGCCCTTCCTTGCCTGCAAAGCAAAGCAGCCATGCACAGTTCTGGAGTCCCACCTCTGCTCCTGCCATGGGCTTTGTTTGTGTCAGGCTGGCTGCCCCAGTTCCTGCCCCAGCCCAGGGCACGGTGGGTGCTGGGGGCTGTTGGCAGGGCCAGGAGCCAACTCCCATTTCGTACCCAGCCCAGCCCATCCCCCCAGCCCTGCCAAAAAGCAGCTTGGCAGCCGACGGAAGAATCCGTTTTATCCTCCCCAGCAAAGGGGGAACCTTTGGTTCCCGGCCAAGCTGTGCAATGCCCAAATCTGGGAGCATCCCCCTGGGTCTGGACTCATCTGCAAATTCGCTGTGGAGCCTGGCTTTGAAGAAGGTGCCAGAATCCAAGTCCATCATCTTCAGCTTGCCGGTGGCCAGGTGGAGGAAGAGGTTGTCATCCTTGATGTCTTCCTTGCTGTCCCCAGCAGCAGCAGCAGCCCCACCTGGTACAGCTACTCCAGGGGCTCCTTCTCCTTCCCTGGGGGTGAGACCAGGCTGTCAGTGTTCTGCCCAGGGCCCCAGCTGCCAGTGAACCAGGACAAGCCAAACCAGCTCAGATGGGGGCCACCAGTGCTGGGCAGAGCAGCTCAGCTCCAGCACAAGGGCTGAGTGTTCCCATCTGATGACCCCCGTGCAGTGACACAGGCAGGACAAAAACGTCTGGGGTTCTTTGCTTCTGATTGCCAGGGCATCTGTGGAACTGTAACTTACCAGGACCCTGCATCAAAGCCTGCCTGTGGCTCTCTCCCTTCTTCTATGGCAGATGAATATTCTGCATCCAAGGATCACTGAACAGATCTTCTAATGAGGGCCTTTCCGTGTGGAGCATGGATAAACACCTCCTGATCAGACCTTGGCACTCTGGGGAGAGAAACCACAAACCGCTGGTCAGTTGGAGAAGTCTCCAGGCCGCTTTGCCCCACTCTTCCCATGCCCAGGCCATGCTGCATGTGCTCACAGCTGGGCCTAAACCTTCCCATCAGTTCTTTGTTTTGGAGGAGAGCAGGACATGTGCCAGCCCCTCAGCAGCTGCCAGAGCAGGATGCTCACGAGCCTGCTGCTGTCTCCCAGCACTGGTATTTCCCCCGTGCCCAGAGATGAGGATCCACCTTGAGAGAGCCGTTGTGGCAGTGAGAGCTGATGGTCCCAGCTGATGTTCTGGCCCCTCCTGAAAGGGTGCTCCCCGCAGACCATCTGGTGCAGCAGGATGCCCAGGGACCAGATGGTAGCTGGCTTGCCATAGTACCAGCCAAACTTGGTCCATTCCGGGGGGCTGTAGGACAGGGTTCCTATGGAATACAGATGGCGTTTATCAGGGGGATGCTGCTGCTCCCAGAGCCTGGTCCCACCATCCTTGGGCATGTGGGGGCTGCCCCAGTGGCACATGGTGTGACCTGCTGTCCTCTCTGCAGCACCTGGGACTTGTGTACAAACATGGGGTTGGAAAAGAAGCCACTGGTATTGGAAGAGGGCAGCTGAAGCCCTGGCAAGGCCTGACCATGACAAGGTAAAACCCACTCAGTGCTGGGGAAAATCCATGCTTTCATCCTCCCTGTCTGCATGGCCCAAAACACATTATGAAGTCAAGGCAAACAAGGTGAGCACAGCAGTCCAAGCCCTTTCTCATCTGCACACCAAACCAGATGGTGCACAGGTTCTGGCCCCCCATCTCTGCCACCCCCACCCACAAGTGTTTCTGTCGGGCTGGGTGGCCCAGCCCCAGTCCTGGGCAGAGTGGCTGGCAAAGGCTGCCAGCAAGGCTGGAAGCTGGCCCTCCACTTGCCCCAACTCAAAAGAAACTCGGCTGAAGGCTCAGTGCCATGACTGGCAGCAAAAGGGAGAATCCCCACTGCCACACCCAGGCTGGGCCAGGAGATGTTGGGCCAGGAGATGCTGGGACCGGGAGCACACCGCTGTGTGGGCTTACCTGCAAAGTGAGTGTAGGCTGTGTCCTGCAGGTAGGTGCCACAGCCAAAATCAATTAATTTTGCCTGCCCGGTGGCCAGGTCAACCAGGACATTCTGTGGCTTGATGTCCCTGTGCAGGACCCCGCAGCTGGTGCAGTGCCGCACGGCCTCCAGCACCTGGCGGAACAGCTCCCGCGCCACCTCCTCGGACAGGAACCCCCGTGCCCGAATGAAATGCTGCAGGTCCTGACACCGCTCCGGGCGCTCCAGCACCATCACGATGTTGTTGGGGAGCTCGAGCCACTCCAGCAGCTGGATGACACCAGGGAAGCCGGTGGACACCTTGTCCAGCAGCACGATCTCCAGGGGTGCGCTGGTGCCGTCGGGCTGCGGGAAGACCACGATGCCGTCAGCGGGGCTGATGCCGTGCCAGGGCTCGGGAAGCCCTCATGCAGCCCGGGATGCCCTGCTGGCCTCACGCCCGCTCTCCCTCGAGGGTCCTGACGGCTTCCACTCTGCCGGCCCTCGGCTCATCCCCGCCCGGCACGTCCCGGCTTCTCCCGCTGGTCCCGCTCACTCACCAGCTCGCCCCAGTGCCGGACGCGGTTCCGTGGCACCCTTTTGATGGCCACCTGCAAGCCAAAGCAAACAGCGGGCTGAGCTCGCCGCCCGCTCTGCCGAGCCCCATCCTCCTCCTCCTGCGCCCTCTCCTCCTGTGCCCGCCGCCGGCCCCGCCACTCACCGGGGCGCCGTCCGAGAGCCGCGTCGCCGCCCAGACGCTGCCGAAGCCGCCGCGCCCCAGCAGCGAACCCACCCGGTACCGCTCCTTCAGGCCCACCTGGGCCTTCCCTGCCGGCGAGACGCGGCTGTCAGCGCTCGGCCCGGGGCCAGGAACGGCCCCCGAGCGCCCCTCAGCCGCCCCGGGCCGGGCAGCCCCAGGCGTTCTCTCTGCGGAACGGGACAGCGGCGGCTCGGGGCCGGCGGCCGCGCTGCCGAGCGGCGGAGCTCGGGCCGGGGGAGCCGCAGCGCAGGCGGCGGGAGCGGCCGCGCCGCGTGTGTCCTCCGCGGGCCCCGGGAGGAGCCGGGGCCGGGGCCGGGCTCGGGGCCGGGGCCGGATCCCACGTTGGGGCCGGGGCCGGGCTCGGGCCAGGTGGAGCCAAAGGGCGGCGATGCCGCCCCAGCCCCAGGCACTGATGCCCGCCCAGCAGCGCCACCGGCAGCACGCCCAGAGCCAGGCGAAGGCGAGACCCAGGCGGGACGCCCGGGGCCGGGGACGGGGCCGGGGCCGGAGACGGAGCAGCCCCGCCCGGGGGCGGGCCAGGGGCATGGCCCGGCCTGGAACGGGGAGAGGGAGCCTGGGAGAGGAGGGGGACACCGGGAAAGGGAGAGACAGCGAGGGTGCGGGACTGCGAGAGAGGGTGCGGGACAGCGGGAGAGGGAGAGGGGAAACAGAGAGTCGATAAAATTGTTTGTTTTGCTGCTGCTGCCGCTGCTGCCGCTGCTGCCGCTGCAACTGAAGCCCTGGGGCCGTTTGTCCCCGTGTCCGTTTTTCCGTTCCCTGCTCACGCCCGTGCCAAGCCCCGCGTGCCCCAGGGACACCCCCTGAACCTTCTCTTCCCATGGAAGAATCATCTTTCAAGTGCAGGCATCCACGGCCAAAATTGGGAGTCTGCCTCCAAAATTCCCTATCTATGCAAGGATAGCTCCCAGACAAAAGCTGCCAGGACTGTGTAGGTTCCCTTGGTTTCCTGAGGGCCAGCTCTCATTGCCTTTGATACCCTGGGGCTCCCCACTTTCCTTCCTATGGAAAAGAACTGTCCTTCTTCTCCTGACACCCATGGACAGAACTGGGATTTGGCCTCCCAAATTCCATCTCTGCAAGGTTTGCTCCCAGACTAAGACAAACAGGTCTGGCTTGCCTTGGCGTCTGGTGACTGCCTCTCATCTGCCTTCAAAACCCTGGGCTTCTGTGCTTTCCTTCCTACAGACAAGAACTGTCATTCATGTCCAGGTGCCCATGGCCTCAAGCACATGACCACTTTATAGTGGTCAAAGGAGCTCTGTGCTCAGTGGGCTGGAGACTGAGGAGAGCAGAGGAGAGCCCTGAGAGGGATTGACAGGCAGTTTCAGAGATGATGGATCCTTTTGACATCGTAGAGAAAATCCAGAGAAAGAAACAATTAATGCCAAGGAGAGCTGGGGAGGCCCAGACTGGAAACAAGGAGAAAGGAATCTCTCTCCCAGGGCAGGGCTGTGGTACAACACATCCCCCAGAAGAAGTCTGGGCCAGCCCAAGGCACAGGGATGTGCAGCAGCTGAAAGGTTCTTCTGAATTGGACTCCTGGAAGGGTTTGTGCAATCTCCTCTTAGGCCCTGAGCTTCAAGGGCTCAGCACCAAATGCACCACGGGGCTCATTGGGGTCAAGCAAGTCCTGACAAACCATGGCTCTGCCTTGGCTTCCCTCTGGTCTGGTGCAGTTCATGAGGAAGGTTTCTTTCTCCAGTTATGGAGAAATATTTCAAAGACCGTGTAAGAAATATCCATTCCAGTTTTTAAGGGTGTATTTTATTACTGCTTTCCAGAAACAATAAAGTGCCTGTCTGCATGACATTAAGAATGGAACTCATTACAGGCTGCCCAGACTGCTTTGTGCCATGTGTCATTTTTGCTATTCTAATTAGTGTGTTCTACTTTTCCTCTTTTTTTTTTTTTTTAACTTTTGATAATATTTTCCATAAAGGGATGCCATTAGTCACAGTATGGCTACATCAGTATCTAGTGGGCTTGTGTTAAGCAGAGACAGTAAGGAGCCATGATCACTGTGCATTGAAGTAAAATAAAGTGTCCTGCTGTGCCCTGTGTGACCCAGGTGCTTCCTGAGCCCTTGTCTGTCTCTGCAGGGCAGTGCCTGTGAGCAGAGGTGGAGGGAAGAGACTCCCAGCACAGCAGCACAGATGCAGGTGGTTGTCAGCTCCACTTCCTGCCTAGAAATCCTGAAACTGCTTCTAAATGCTGCTCTGCTCTGATGCCTTGAGGAGCTGGAACAGAGGCTACACACAGAGTTCAGGGGAATCAAATGGGTATTTATTGAGAGGCCACAAAAGGCCTCCAAAAGCCACACCCTAGCAGGATGAGTGCTACAGGTGTGACCCCTGCCTGGATGGCTCCAAGATGGAAGCAAAGGAGGGCTTGGTCACAAAATCTTACACTTTTATAGGTTTTGGTTCATTTGCATGAACCCACTCTCCACCTTTCCATGTTGTTTGTGCTTAGGGCCTGAAGTCTGGAGAAACTGTCCTTGAGTTCTTAACTGGAATAGGACTGTTTTGTCTTCATCACCCTAGCACATCAGAAAAGCACATCCAAGGAGAATAGGAAAACTTAAAACTAAAGGCATCATTTCCCCCCTTTAGAGGCTCGACAAGGCCTCTACCTTGTCGAATCTCTATTCTAAATATTACTAACAACAAGTATTTAATTACAGATAAGTGACCAATAATAATAAATACCTATCATTAAATAAATACCTAGTGCTAAATACATACATAATAATAAATGTAAACATAAATCTAATAATAATGTACCTCTAACAAGAACAATATCTTACACAATCAAATGTTATATAAAAGAAATTAGACCTAGAAGAAAAATGATGATTTCCACCAGTCTTTGTTGTTACAGTTGTTCAGAAGCTGAAGCTTTCTTAATTCTGGAGTAGTGAATCCAGGGTCCTCTGCCAGCAACTTTGACTAGAGTGAAGGTAGTCAGCAGGACTTTAAATTGTTCTTTGCACTTGGCTTGCAGAGGATCACTGTCCCACCACTTCACATAGACCCAGTCTCCAGGCTGGAACAGATGTGCAGGGGTGTCCAGTCCTATGGGTCTGGATAGCACGATGTAACTCTGAAGCTTTTGGAGCTTCTGCAAAGTGAAACTTAGAGCCATTAAATAACCCTGTAAATCACGTTTCCTCTTCATGTGAATTAATTTCACCTGGAATATGTGGGGTTTTACATGGTCTACCATATGTTAACTTTTGCTTCAATCAAACAATCAAACATATTTGCTTGGAGAGGTTGTGGGGTCTCCATGTGTGGAGATGGTCCAAGTCCAGCTGAATGCAGTTCTGGGCAATCAGTTCTAGGTGCCCTGACTTGAGCAGGTTGGTTCAGACTAACTGCAGGCTGGTTGGCCTGTCTTCCCCTCCCTTTCATCAAGGTCTGGCATGGCGTGTGTCCCCTCCACCCAACACCTGCTGGGTTGCAGCCAACAGTGGAGCCATGAGATCTTCTTGGTGGCAAACACAGAGGCCAACCCAGGCTTGCCCCTGATTATTTCATGAGGGTCTTGGCCAGCCCTGCTCCTTTCACCTGGTTATCAAAGCAGAGTTTCACCTGCCTCATCCAGCAACAAGTGGCTACCAAAGCACACAAATTTGCATTCACAGTGTAGCTACAATGGGGTGCAGCAGCTCGTTGAAAATGCCAGTGGCCATGGGGAACCAGCCAAAAGGAACTTCCCACCAGTGGTGTTCTCCTGCCCTCCTAATTTGTTTCATTCCCTGTTTTAGAACTTTACCATCATGGTGAACTGTTATTAGGATCTTTTTAGCTTTGGCCTTGGCATTTTCTGCCAGCTGCTGCAGATTTGCATGCTGTAACATTTCTTTTACAAGTGTTTGTGTTTATACACAAAACCAGAGTCTCTAATTGTAGTTACATTACAAATACACATATTTAAGTTACTAAACACAGTCTGGTTACAAGCTTCCAAGCTTCCAATTCTTCTCCCCAGCAATGGTTTTGGTGAGTTAGGCATGTAAAGAAATTGATGCTTCTCCAATTTGAATTCCAAAGGTAGAAGAAAATCTGTGTTTCCCTTACCCCAGTCACCCCAATAACATGTACAGTGTTGTGACTCAGTTTCTCTTCTAAGGTATTTAACATAGAATGTGCTGCTCCAGAATCTATAAAAATTACTTGATGTCAACTTTCCCCAGCTTAGTTATAATCAAAGGCTCTGCTGGGGGAATAGCCCTTGGTTGCCATCCCTCAGAGCCTGAGCCACTTGAGGTTTGTGCTACTGAGAGTTGGGGAACTGAGGATTTTTCTTTTAACACTGGACAGTCCTTTTTCCAATGCCCCCACTTTCTACAGTATGCACACTGGTCCTTCTGTGTAGGGGAAGCTTTGTTGGGTGACTTTTCCTGAGTTGCCTTCTTACTAGCTTGGGATTTAACTCTTTCAGTTGAACCTCTATCTCAAAACACTTTCCAGGCAACCTCTAGCAGTCTCTCCATATCTCAGACCCCCTCTATCTTTGGCAGCTTCCTTCTTATATCATTTGAGGCCTGGCCCATAAACAACAAAACCAGATGTGCTTTACCATCAGCTGATTCAGGGTCTAGATCAGTATATTTGATAGCAGTTTCTCTTAACTTGTTCAAAAAATCCGATGGTGATTCATCATCATTTTGTCTTACTTCATAAAGCTTTGACCAATTTATAGCTTTAGGTACTCCATGTTTTAACCCATATACCACAAGACTTTGATATCATTTTAGCCTTGCAATATGTTCTGGTATATTTGGATCCCACCCAGGATTCTCAAGGGGAAATATCTGAGTGACAGTACCTTGAAGCAATCCACTGGCTGTGCTCCCCTCCACTGAGGTTGTGATGGCTTTATTGACCATTTGTCTCTCAGTGGGGTCGAGTAATGTATCCAACATGGAGTTTAAGTCTGGCCAGTCAGGGTTTTGTGAGTTAATGGCCTGCTCCACCAATTTTGCCACTTTATTTGGGTTCTCTTTATATTTTCCCACTGTAGTTTTCCACTGCTCTAACTCTATAAGGGAGTATGGTACTTTCACATATACTGGCCCCTGATTACCGACTGCCTGTCATAAAGGGGCTTGCAAAACTGGTTCTCTGTCTCTCTCCCTTTTTGATCTAGTACAGTGAGCAATTGGGCTACGCTCTCTGAGGGCTTTTCTTGCTATCCTTCCCCTCCTCCGCCTGTTTAAGGCAGCAATAATCTCGTCCATTTCCTCATCCTCCTCTTCCTCCTCAGAGTCGTTTGAGTAAGAGCTGTCTGACTCTGTTGTAGCCAAGAGTCGATCTCGGCTAGTCCCAATCCTGGAAAGCATCAAACAAGACCTGTTGTGACTCTGCTGCCAGGCTGTGTGTCCGTGATCTTTGATGCTGTCACCTTCCGAGGCAGCTCCCTGGCCTTTGGTTTGCCATGGCACCTCACAGGCCTGAGAACGGAGGAGGTGTCGCTCCCCCTTTGGGAGGTTCCCTCTCCTCCTTCCCTGTAAAAGGCCCTGTCCCCCGGCCCCTGCTCTCGGGGCCGTGCCCAGGGCTGCACACACTGGCTCTCTCCTCCCCCTTGTAAGGGTCACTCCCAAGTTTCCCTCATTTTTGCCTCCCCACCGTCGCAAGAAGACCCCGAGGACCCCACCCAGGCTGACTCTGGACAATGATTTTCTGGCCTGACCAAGGTGGATGCTTGCCAAGGGACTGTGTGCAGGTGCTCGCTGTGCTTCATGGTACACTGCTCTGGAGCAGGCACTAGCTGGAGCAGCAGGTTCTGTACACCTGTTTATTGGAGCAACCCTCACAATGGCCCATAAATCTCCCCACGTCTTGGCCAGAAGCCACTCGCTTTGGAGAAGGACTGTCTCATCTCGTTGGTCGCTATTTTCCAATCCCTTTTTTTTTTTCTCTCTCTCTACTTTTTTCCTGTATCTCTCCCCTCTATCGCAACTGAGTTGTTGGCATTTAATAAAAATGCATTGCTGTTGTTGAATAAACTGATTTTGTCCCCTGCATTTTGCCTGTTTCCACCTCTGAGATCAAACGAACCATCACAACCCCGCTCTGTATTAACAGCAAATTGTGACATTAAATTGGCGTCACGGACAGGATTTTCTGGCAGACAGAAGGGATGCAAGGTTGTGTGTAATCTGTATCAGGGGAAGGAAGTCTTACTCCAGCCGCACCTAGCTGGCCACCTTGAAAGGGTGAGCCTGTCTAGAAAGCAAGGGGGGTTTTTCTGATTTCCCACAGACTGCAGACACCTTGGTGTGGAGCATCCCCAGAGTCGAGGGCTCTGTCATCAGAATTTCACAAAAGATCCACTGGTGCAAAAGGCAGGACACTGTTGTTGTTGTTGTTGTTGTTGTTGTTGTTGTTGTTGTTGTTGTTGTTGCTGTTGTTGTTGTTGTTGTTTTATGATGTTTGACTACTTGGTGCAGTGAAGAGACATCCTGGTGTTTGTAACTAAGGAGTGCCTCCCAAGAAGTTTGGTCTCTTCACCCACACAGGGAAGCGAAGGGGGGCACACAGAGAAAGCTGTTTCGTTGTGTGTGGTAACTTGAGCAATAGACCTCCCTGTTGTGGTTTTTACTTATCCCTTCACAAAATGACTGAGAATTCCACTGTAACAGATAAAGCTGCATTTTGTGCTCTATTAGCTAAGTATAGTGCCAGAGCGTCCCAAGGTGGGGAGGAATGGGCGAACAATAATTGGTTTAATCTGGAGAATGTGATTGATAGAATATGTTCTTTGCAACATGAATCAAAGTTGAAACTGGGCAAAAATAAAACCATACTCTGCTCAGTTTAGGAGCTTGTCTTATGGCAGCTATAGAAACTCGTCTGAGCGCAGAAATGAGGAAAGCACAATTATAGACTCTCTACAAAATCTTGTTCAAATTTTGCAAAAACAATTAGATCAAGAAAGGAATGAGAACCATTTGTTGCTAGATGAAAATAATTTGTTAAAAGCTGCCTTAAGAGAAGAATGAGACAAAAATTCAAAGCAGGGAGAAGGAAGCTGTTCACATTAATGCAATATACTCTCAAAAAGACCTAACTTTGATGAAAAATTGTAGGGAACACTGCTGCCCCAACTTGAAACCTGGGATTAAAATAGAATATGATTATATCAGTGATGCACCCCCGAGCAACCTTCTCCACAGGTTCTGAGCAGTGTACCAGAGCAAACTTCTCCACAAGTTCTGAACAATGTACCAAATCAATCTCCTCCACAGGGTCTGGGAGTGGAGCCAAAGCAGTTCACCTGCCCTGGGCTTTCCCAAGGGTATAAATATTCCCCTGCTTTGGCTCAACACACTTTAGCCCAGGAATTAGAAAAAAACCCAAACCTGACAATACAGCTGTCTATCAATACATTGATGATATTCTGGTGGGAGGGATAAATATAATAAAGTAGTGGGGGATACCCAACAAAAAGTAATCTCTCATTTGGAAAACCCTGACTTGCAAATATCCTCAGAGAAAATTCAAAACCCTTCTCAGGAAGTGAAGCTCCTGGGAATTTGGTGGAAAGGAAGTATGACATGTATTCCACCTGATACTCTAACCTCCTTAGATCAAATTAAATTGCCTGAATCCAGGAAAGAGCTCCAACAGGCTCTAGAATTATTGGTGTTCTGGAGAAAACACATCACAGTCACTATTGAGACCCCTCCACCTCACGGGGTGGCCCAGAGATCCTCAGGTAGGCAGTGGTATGCTCAGATAGAACATGACTGTAACATCTTCTCAGTGATAGAAAGAGCTGTAAAAAATCTGGCAATACAAGAAACTGAGAGCTTGGCAAATAGCCATGACAAACCTGCCTTGGTAATTAAAGTGGCCCCTCCTTTCTCCCCTGAACAATCAGCAAATTCTTGGTTCACTGATGCTTTTGCCAAACGAGAGGGAAAGGTGTGGAAATACAGGGCAGTAGCCCTCCCCACTTCTGCTGGTGAACGAATTATTCCTGAGGGAGAAGGCAGCTCTCAGGCTGGGGAGCTGACAGTTGTTTGGAGTGTTTTCCAACTTGAGGTACAGAATACCTCTCTTGTTTACATCTACACTGACTCCTATGCTGTGTTTAAAGGAGGTACAGAGTGGCTTCCTTTTCAGCAGCAAAATGATTGGGAAGTTAACAGAATTCCAGTCTGCACTACACGCTGGATGGTTCCATCATTTTAATCTCCTTTCTCCTGGAGGCAGACTCTGTTGTGTTTCCTTTTCACAGAAGAACACCGAGGGACATGAAGAAGCACCCCCTTAGTGCTGGATATCAAGAACAATGTTTTTCCTCTCTTTATAGTAACACAAGGTGATGATGTCACAATAACATGTGAATTAATTACTGAATCCCTCATCGAACCTGCATACAGTTATGGCACAGGACTTGATGGCCATGTTTTATATTGTGAAATTCAAAATTAGAATTGTTGGCTAAACTTAACTGCTATACAATTTTCCTATAAAATCATGTGTGGTAAAAACAATACAAAATACTGGGGGGAACTTGATGTTAATGTTGTAACACCTACCACCCAACCACCGGTTGTGTTGAGTCCTACGATTTTTCAATTTGGACCATATGTAATTAGAAAAACTGGCCAACAACAAATATTGTTTAATATGGTCTCTCAAACAAATCAAATTGCTGATGCAAAATAATGTCCCAGAAGTTCAGCCAGCTTGTTCACCCTTTCTGCAGACTTCTTTTGAGGGATGGACAACCTGGTTATGAAAACAGAATCCTTCTAAAAAACGAATGGCAAGAGACATAACCGGTGTTGTGGGAACAGGATTGGGAATTTTGAATAGCATCGATTCAGAAGTACTAATGAATAAAGTGGCTACCACAGCTGGAGATGTAACCAAATTACAGCAGCCCCTGCAATCATCCTTAACAGCTTTGGGAACCCAACAGTGGTTGTTATCAAACATATTGCCAAACAGGGAAAAGGTGAATGTGAATGACCACAAATTGATAATCGATGCAATTTGTGCTACACAAAATAACATCTCTCTGGCTCTCAGCTGTATCCAGGCCCAGTTGTGGATGCAGTTAGTTGCTGCTTCAATTATAAGAGAAGGTGAGGAAGGCATTTTTCCCACTGAAATCTGGAAAATAATTTGGGATAGTGCCACCGATTTTGACAGAGAATTCCAATCCTGGTGGAACTTAGTAAATTTTACCTATGACCCCAGCACAAACACAGCCACAGCCTTTGTACTGACCATACACAATACTTCAGTGCATTCAATATTCCCCATCATTGCATTAGGGTTGAACCATGATGGAGCTATTCTCTATCCTTTCGAGCACAGGGAATGGGCCCATCAAATTGGTGGGAAATGGCAAACTGTCAATTTGGAAACTTGCATTGTCCTGGAACAACAAGGGTTTATCTGTGAAAGTAATGCAATCAGAGCTCAAGATATCTGCTTGGACGCAGAACTGAATGTTTGTAATTTTGAAAATCAATCCAAACGAGATTCCTGAAACAGTCCTGGTGTATATAGGCAATGGATGTGCATGCTTTAGAACTGTTTGTGATAGTGTTTTCATAGAAAATTTGGTAGTGGATACTAAAAATCATTCTAATCTTTGTGTTTGTAACTTTACCAGAATCGCAGGGTGCGATTTTTCATATGTAGCCCCAGTTACTTCTTACCATGTTTTGCAGTCAAATCACACACTGATCCACCATCTATTGCCCACTCCAATTGGAATGATCCTCTCTCAGGTGAAGCAATTGTTGCTCCACCAAGATCTGATTGAAATTTTGGAGAAGATCAAGAAAAACGGACAGAAAACTCTAATAGCTGTTCATCACAATGTGGAAAAAATACATCGTGTTTTGGAAAGAGTAAAGACAGATGCTGAACACAGGTGCTGGGATACTCTATTTGGGTGGTCACCTACTGCTACAGGTGTCTGAACAAATTCTGTCATCCCATCATTGTTCTTATGATTTTGGTTTTAATTGGTTTTGTTTTATCAGTAATTCTAGACTTTATGACTTGGAGAATAATGAAACGGTTAGCACAATTGTCATCTGTGACAGATGTATCCAGATCGGTCACTGTTGAAATCCCTTGGGTTATTGACACAAGGTTTTAAATAGGATAAAATATGATTTTTAACTAGAATTTATTATCTTCTAATTGCAATTAGAATGGTTTAATCAAAAACTTGCTTTAAAAAAAATCTTGATTTATTTGTAATCAAAATTGAAAAAATAAAGAATTGAACAAATTGTTTGAAATTGTTAGCAATCAAAAAATTGAAGATAATTAATCTGTTTTGTTTTCCCTTTTCTCCTTTTCCTTATCCTGTCCCTTATCTTTTTCCTACTCTCCTGTCTCTGTTTTCCGGGATATGCTATCAACTTGGACGAGTCCTGAAGACACCACAACTGAAGGCTTCACCACAACTCTACAAAGGAGAGCTCTTGACGACGATCATGAGTCACGGGGTGGTGTAAGGGTCAGTCCCAAGTTCCCCTCGATTTTGCCTCCCGACCGTCGCAAGGAGACCTCCAGGACCCCCACCCAGGCTGACTCTGGACAATGGTTTCCTGGCCTGGCCAAGGTGGATGCTCGTGACTGTGTGCTGGTGTATTGTGTTCACTGGACTGTGCTGTTGTGGCACCAACCAGAGGCTGTGTTGTACCAACTGAGGACTTCTTGTCCATACCTGTCTCCTGCAGCACCACACAATGGTCCATAAATCTTCCCACCTCTTGGCCAGAGGCCACTCGCTTTGGAGAAGGACTATAAAAGAGCGACCCTCTGGAAAAGACCCTTTGAGATCTCTCCACTGATGAAGACCCCCTGGAGAAGACCCCTGAGATCTCCCCATGGACAAAGACTCGTCTATCGGATAACCCGTGAGGACGCCCGTCTCGTCTGTTGGTAGCTATTCTCCCATCCCTTCCTTTCCTTACCCTTTCCCTATACTTTGTTTCCTATACCTCTCCCCTTTACTGTAACTGAATTGTTGGCATTTGATGAAATGCATTGCTGTTGTTGAATAAACTGATTTTCTGCTGTTGAATAAACTGATTTTGTCCCCTGCATTTTTGCCTGTTTGCACCTTTAAGATCAAAAGAACCATCACGACCCCCGCTCTGCATTAATAGCCAATCGTGACAGGAGCACACACAATGCTTGTTCTTCAAAACCCACTGGCCCATGGAACTGCACAATGCCAATTGTGTGAGGAGAATTGGTAAGCAACCAGCTCCAGTTGTGAAAACTTTTATCAGCTCACCAGGCAGTCAGGTGTGACTGTGGCATCGCCAACCACATGGGACCACCAAAGAGACCCCCAGGACCGAAAAACAAATCTGTGAATGGGAGGGAAAATATATTGATGATTCCAGGGAAATGATTATCATATGTATGCTTATTCTGTGACCATCTCTGAATATGTATGTAAAATACAGCCTTTAAAAGCAGGAACTTTCCTAAACTCAGCATGCACACCTTTGGGGGAAGCTATTTCCCCTTGTGCCTCTGGCTGAATAAAGAATGCTGCTTCTAACTGCTCCCCTGGTATTAAGCATTCTTCTATTTTTTCCCAATTTTTAGTAGCATTGTCGCAATGGACCCTTGCTTCCATGGGGCCTTGCAGTGTGTCCTAGGGTGATGTTATGGTGTTTGTATCTCCAATCGTGTGTCCTGATTATGTTTGGTATTATGTCCTGTGCTTCCAGGACTGAGTCTGAGAGTGAAGCTTTGTTTTGTCTTGTTATCAGCCGGCTCACCTCCCCCATGGTCTATGTTTAGGAGAGGTTTTAGCTCTGTTTGCTTGCTTGCTTGCTTGCTTGCCTGCTTGCTTGCCTGCTTGCTCGCTTCTGCCTTTTTCTTTCCTTCGCTTTGCCCTTGCTTTCTGCTTATTAGTTAGTTCAGCTAGGCAGTCCAACTTTTTCCCTGGACTGTTTTCTCTTCCACCCCGTCCCCTCCCTCTCCTGGATACCATCTGAACGGACGGGGACCTGGGAACCCCAAGAAACACCGGGAGGCTACACTTTGTCACCTGCAGCAGTCATCCCCAGCGCCAGAGACTGATAACTGAGCGACCACTCGCCAGAGAGACTGAGTTTGTCATCCCTTCAGAACGGTGAAAGAGTTTTTTTGTCAGCTGGTGTTGTCTTTTTTCCCTGTGCTGGGGAGTGTCTTGCTTGTTAAATAAACAGGTTTTTCTCCCACTCTTCTCCGAGGAAATTCTTCCCGAACCCGGTGGGGTGGGGGGGGGGAGGAGTCGTGGGGTTTGCTGTCTGGGGGCTCCTTCTGGAGGTTTTCCCCCAAATTTGCCCAAAACCAGGACACAGTGTCACAATGGCCCCTTGGTTCCATCATGCCCCATCATTTCACAATGGATGCCTTAGTTCCATGGGGACCCCAAAGTGACTCAATGGCCTGTTGATTTGATGAGACCCTGTAGTGTCATAATGATCTCCTTGGCTCTGCAGTGTCACAACTGGAGTCCTGGTCACATGAGACCCCAAAGTGTCACTATGGATCCTTGTTTCCATAAGGTCTCAGTGTCACCATATTCTCATCAGTTCAGTCAGCCCCCTCAGTGTCCTAAAGGTCTGCTTGGCTCTGCAGCTTTAAAATGGCCCTTGGTTCCATGAGGCCCTGCCTTGTAACAATGGACACTTGGTTCCATTGGCCTCCCCTGTGTCACAAGGGTTCCTTGATTCCATGAGCCCTTGCAGTGCCACAATGCTCTCCTTGCTTCCACGGTGCCCTGCAGGATCACAACGGCCCTTGGGCTGCACCAGGCCCTGGAATGCAACAATGGCCTCTTGGTTCCACAAAGCCCTGCTGCTTCACACCGGCCCCTTGGCACCATGCGGCCCAGCAGGGCCACAGTGATGTCCTTGGTTCCATGGGCTCCCCACAGTGTCACAATGGTCCCTTGGATCCATGGTACCCCACAGTGTCTCAATGGTCTCCACAGGAAGGAAGCCTCAGTGTATCAGGGGCTGATGAACTGCAGTCATGAGAGGCCAAGGCCAGGCAGACCTCTCTGTCCTGGCAAGTCTCTCCGGGAGCAACCCTTGGATATACAGAATTTTGACAGTGGCATCTCAATTTCAGCCATTTGTGCCTGGAGGAGAAGGCCAGTTCTTTTCCATAGAAAGGAAAGCATGCAGCCCCAGTGTTTTGCAGGCAGGTGAGAGCTGGCCCTCAGGAGGCCAAGGCCAGCCAGACCTGTCTGTAAAGGCAGTTTTCGTCAAGGAGCAATCTTTGGATCTAGGACTTTTGGAGGTGGAATCCCAATTTTGGCCATGGGCACCTGGAGAAAGGAAGGATGGTTCTTCTCCACTGGAAGAGAAGGATAGAGCCCTGGTGTTTCAGAGGCAGATGAGCAGTAGCCACCAGAGGCAGCCAGACCCATCTGTCCTGGTGGCTTCTGTCTGGGAGCAATCCTTGGTTATACAGAATTTTGGAGGCAGAATTTCAATTTCAGACATAAGTGCCTGAAGAAAGATGGTTCTTTCCTATAGGAAGGAAAGCATGGAGTCCCAGTATCTCATGGCAGATTAGAGGTGACCACCAGAGGCCAAGGCCAGCCAGACCTGTCTGTCTTGTCAGCTTGCTCCATCTAGGGGTAACTCTTGTAGACAGGAAATTTCAGAGGAAAAGAACCAGTTTTGGCCATGGCTGCCTGGGCAGGAGGGACAGTTCTTTTCCCAGTGCCCCGGGAAGAGCCCTGAGCAATGAGGGAGGGACAGGAGCTGCCTTGCCAGGGGCTGGGGCTCAGCCCTTGGCATTCCTGAAACACATCCAGGTTTGCTCAGCATCAGAGACACCTTTCCCTTGTTTGTCCCCACCTGTCATCAGTGCTTCCAGTGTTCTGCTCTAACTGGAACCTGGGTGCTGGAATTCAAAATGCAAGGAATTCTCAGAACACTGGGTCTGTAAACAAAAGCTTAGAATTAAACACAGTTAAGTAGAGATAGGTTTAGCTTTAGAATGTTAGATATAGAAAAAAATAAAGGTAGTTACAAAGGGAACAAGAAGTTGTACAGTACAGCAATGTAAGTTTGTGTGTTGTGATACAATTGGCTAAAGAAGTTCACACTGCAGTATGAGTCAGTAAGACAAAATAACTTGGTATTGAATTAGAAATTTAAATATTTCTATTGACAGTGTTTTATTGCTTAATAAATCCTTAAAAGACGTTGTAACCATAAGCCCTGTGACTTCTAAGCCACGCTGTGACCATCTGTTAGACAAACTTATCCTTTCTGCCTGTATAGAAAATAAAATAATGAAACCAAACTTTCTAAAGCAACTCAGAAGTCCTGTCTCTCTGCTTCATTTGGAAAAAGAAAAAACACAGACGAAAAAAGATAATGTAAAAACAATAAGCCCACTTAAAAATATATAGTAAAAAGAAAAAAACTGATACTTTAAAAATGTAACATAACAAGAATAAACCAGCACCTGGGAACACTTTCTTTGTCATGTCCCTCAGTGGGACCCATTAGAACCTCAGGAAACTTTGAATCTGACTTTGAATTCTTCAGAGGTTTATTTTCCTCATTTACCCTATTTTTGCCTACCTGACATCGTTGTCATAAATTTCTGCCCTAATTCAACCCTTGGGAAAAAATCTCCTTCATGTTTATCAGTGAGATTCACTAAAAGTAAGAAAAACTTTGGACTTTGAATCTGACTTGGAATTCTTGAGAGGTTTCTTCAGCTCCCTCTCAGGGACTGATGTTGAGGGACTCAGCCCCAACCCCGAGAGGGTCATTAAAGTCCTTGTGCTGTGTCTGTGCTGCTGAGCTGGGCTGGGCTCCTGGCAAAGGCAGCACTGCAGAGAGAGCCAATATTTCCAAAATATTATTTGGAGCTCCTTGGCAGCACCAAATGCACCACGGGGCTGATTGGGATCAAGCAAGTCCTGACAAACCATGGCTCTGCCTTGATTTCCCTCTGTTCTGGTGCAATTCATTTTAGGAAGATTTTCAACTCCAGTTATGGAGAAATATCTGAAAGAGCTTCTTAGAAATATCCATTCCTGTTTTCAAGGGTGTATTTTATTACTGTTCTCTTTAGAGCAGAGGTGATTGCAGCATGCTGTGACTGATGGTGATCCAGGGTCTCCCAGGATGTCTGGCAAAGAGGTTTTCTTTTTTCGTCAGAGCCACTTCCGGGACTACAGCTCCCATGATGCTTCGCAGTTCCCATAGAGTGCAATTCCAGCTGTGACTTCATCTCCCATCATGCACTGCGCTCCATCGAGAGCCATTGTAGCTGTGCCCAGAACTCCCATGATGCTCCACGGCTCTATTAAACCCTATTATACCTGTGCCTACAACTCCCATCATCCCCCGTGCCCCAGAGAGCCCCGTTAGAGCCCCAAAGTGCTCGCCCGTTAGACCCTGAAGGGCCCCAGATTCCCCTCCCTAACCTCCAAGTGCTCTCCTGGACCCCCAAGAGCTCCCCCAGGCCCTGAAGTGTCCATCACAATCCCTCAGTGCCCCTCCTAGTGTCCACTCAGGTCCCCAAGTTTCCTCTAGACTCTAAAGTTCTCTCTAAATTCCCTCTCCAGACCCAAAACTGCCTCAAATGTACCCCAGAAATGTCTCCATGAACCCCAAATGGGTCCTTTTTCATACGATCTGAGAAAATTATTAAAAATATAACAATGGTACTAAAAATTGGACTAATAATCATAAAGCTGGAGAAACTCATAGCCAATACTGGCCACTTATTAATGAAGGGAATTGTGTTACTTAGAACCAATGACCAAAAAAATTTTAGGTTGCCAAAAATGTATGTATTATTTTACATAAATAGAAAATTAAGGTAATAAAAATATAAAATAGTATCATTATGAAAAAAATATTATTTTAACTTTGTAAATTAATAATCTTTTTTTTGTCATGTCAGTCCAGGGTGATGTGAGACATGCTGATGTTGGGGGTGAGGAGCAGGTTGTCCAAACAAAGTCATCCCTCAAGGGGCTCGTACTTCTGGGTGCCCAGACCTCCTAAAGAGACATTCAGCATCAAGAGCACCTGGGGAATAGTTCTATCAGCTCTCCTCTAAAATGAAAAATGAAAAAATATTCATGTGATTAAAAACACAAAAGTCATGAGGTGCACATCAAATCCTTCCTCATTAACAAAACTCCAAATTGACTCCAAGCATCTGCACAATCCCTCATAACTTGAAGACAACGGGAAGAAGACAAGGTGCTCCTGAGGACTTTCTGTATTTTAATGATCCCCAGGATGGATTTGGGGCTGAGTCCAGGACCCCCAGGCACTGAGGGAAGGTTGAAGAAGCTGTTCAAGGAGTCAGAAGCAAAACTCCAAGTCCCTTGGAGCATCAGTGGCCCCACTGAGGGCAGGAAGTGCCAAAGGCTCCCCAGGGAGTGGTGAGAGCAGATCCTTGAGGGCAGGATTGCAGGAGCCCGAGGCTGTGAGCAGGGAACTGCAATGCTGAGCAAGGCCTGGGCTGGGTGGAGGAAGCAGAAAGGCCAAGGCCTGAGCCCAGGCCTGGGCCAGCAGGGCCTGTCCCTCACAGGGGGCTCGGGGCTGTTGCTGGGGCAGTGGGATGGCAGGGGCAGCAAGGACAAATGTCATCAAGCTGCAAGCCCTGCCAGCCTCCTGAGGGAGGGCCGAGGCAGAAGCAAAGTGCAGCCCCTGCCAGGAAAGTTCCTTCTGTGGGGCTGCAGAGGCCCTGCCCGAGCCCAGGGCACAAAGGCCTGGGTGCCTCTGGCCCTGCCAGCCCTGCCCAGCCCTTGGCCATCTCTCCTGCAGGCTGTGCCCCCTGTGCGTGCTGCTCCTGTGCCCTGGCCGGCTGCACACGCCCATCTCGCTGTCCCCCCCAGCATTTCTCAGCCCAGCATTGCTGTGCCCTCCCTGGGCTCCCTGCACCCAGCGCTGCCGGCTCCTGGCACACAGAGCCATGGCATGGCCCAGCCTCACGCTGGGACACCTCGGGCACCAACATTCTGCCCTGGCAGGGACTTTTCTGTTTCCTCACCTCCAGGCTGAACCTTCCAGGCTGTACTTTGGGAAGATTTTCTTCTCACTCCCAAGAAAACCTCTGTCTTCTGCTGTTCACAAAGAGAGAAGCGCTGGTGGGAGATGTGGTGGTCAGAGGCAGTTTGGGGTACAGTGACCACGAAATTATTGAATTTTAAACATTCTGTGACAAAAGGAGAAGGAAAACTTGTATGCTGTACTTAGAGAGAGCAGACTTTGGCCTATTCAGGATGCAGATTTGGAGAGTGACTTGGGGTATAGCCTTTAGTATGATGGGGGTCAAGGAAAGATGAAAACACTTCAAGAAAGAAATCTTGGAGGTAGATGAGCAGCCACTCCCTGTGTGTGAAAAGCTGAGCCAGCATGGAAAAAAGCTGGCCAGGCTGGGCACCAAGACTTTGTGGGAAATCAGGGGAAAAAAGAGGGTGCATTACCTTTGGACACATGGACAGGGAACTCAGGAAATGCTTAAGAATAGGACATGCAGAAAGAAAATCAGAGAGGTGAAAACTCAATTAGGACTTGACCAGGCCACTTCTGTGAAGGAAAACAAATATTATTTTATCAATATATTAATGGCCAAAGGAGGGGTAAGGAGAACCTTCATTCCATCCTGGGGGGGATATGGTTATCAAAGATGAGAAAAGGCTGAGGTACTTCACCTTCTTTGCCTCAGTTGTCAACAGTAAGACAGGTTGACCTCAGGACAAGTGTTCTCCTGAGCTGGTAGATGGGGACAGGGAGCAGAACAGACCCCTGTAATCCAGGAGGAAGCAGCTGGGGACCTGCTGAGCCACTCAGATATTCACAGGTGTCTCTGGGAGCAGATGGGATCCATCCTTGGGGGATGAGGGAGCTGCTGGATGAGTTCCCCATGCTGCTCTCCATCATTTCTCATCAGTGCTGGCTCAACAGGGAGGTGCCAGAGGACTGGAGGTGCCAATGAGAGCCCATCCCCAAGACGGGCTGGAAGGAGGATCTGGGGAACTGCAGGCCTGTCAGCCTGACCTGGGTGCCTGGTGAGGTGATGGAACAGATCACCTTGAGTGCCATCACAGGGCACCTACAGGATGGCTGAGGGATCAGAGCCAGCCAGCGTGGATTTCAATATCTGCATTGAAGATCTGGATGAGGGCATTGAGTGCACCATCAGCAAATGTGCAGATGGCACCAAGCTGGGTGTGAGTGTGGATGTGCTGGAGGGTAAGAGGGCTCTGCAGAGGGATCTGGACAGGCTGGATCCAGGGCCTACATCCAACAAGATGAGGTCTAACAAGACCAATAGTTGGGCCCTGCATTTTGGCCACAAGCACCCCTGCAGTGCTACAGGCTGGGGCAGAGTGGCTGGACAGCAGCCAGGCAGAAAGGAACCTGGGGGCACTGATGGACAGCAGGCTGGACATGAGCCATCCGTGTGCCCAGGTGGCCAAGAAGGCCAATGGCTCCTGGCCTGGATCAGGAATGGTGTGGCCAGCAGGAGCAGGACGGTGATTCTTCCCCTGTGCTCAGCACTGGTTGGGCAGCACCTCGAGTGTTGTGTCCAGTTCTGGGCCTCCCAAATTAGGAAGGACATGGAGGGGCTGGAGCGTGTCAAGAGAAGGGCAGCAAGGCTGGTGAGAGGTCTGGAACACAAGTCCTGTGAGGAGTGGCTGAGGGAGCTGGGGATGTTTTTCCTGGAGAAGAGGAGGCTCAGAAGAGACCCCATCACTCTCTACAACTCCCTGACAGGAGGGTGCAGCCAGAGGTGGGTCAGCCTCTTCTCCCAGGAAACAGTGACAGGACAAGAGGATACATCCCTAAGCTGCACGAGGAGATGTTTAGACTGGACATTAAGAAAAGGTTTTTCATAGAAGGGGTGATGGGGCATTAGCAGGAGCTGCCCATGGAGGTGGGTGGGTCACTGTCCCTGGAAGTGTTTAAGGACAGAATGGATGTGACACGGAGTGCCATGGTCTGGGTGACAAGGTGGTGTTGGGCCACAGGTTGGACTTGATGATCTCAAAGGTTTTTTCCAGCCTGGATAATTCTGTGATTCTGTGATAACTGTGACACTGGAGGGCCCCAGGGAAGCAAGGTCCCACTGCACCACTAAGGGGCTAAATGGAACCAAGGTCCATTGATGACTCTGGGTCATTGTGGAACCATGGAGGCCACAGTGACACAGTGGGCTTTGTTGAACCAAGGGGCCATTGTTACACTGCAGGGACTGGTGGAACTAAGGGAACAATTTTGACACCTGGGTGCCCCCTGGAACTAAGGGCCCACTGTGATACTGCAGGGCCTCATGTACTCAGACACCGCTGTGACACTGACACTGCAGGGTGTCATGGCACCAAGAATCCATTGTGACACTGCAGGATCTTGTGTCACCAGGGCTCCATTGTGACACAGTGCAAACAAGGAGTCCATTGTGACACTGTGGAACCTCGGGTAACAATGGGGCCATGGTGACACTGCAAGGCCCCATGGAACCAAGGGGCCAGTGTTAGTCTCTGGGGCCTCATGGAACCACAGAGACCACTGTGACACTGCTGGACCTTGTATAACCAAAAGGCCATTGTGACACTGCAGGGCCTATGGAACCAAGGGGCCAGTGTTGATCCTCAGGGACTCCTGGAATGAAGGAAACATGTTTGACACCGTGCTGCCCCTTGGGACCAAGAGGCCATTGTGACACTGTGGAACCAAGGACAGCATTGCTACACTGTGAGACCCCATGGAACCAAGGATCCATTGTGACACTGCAGGGCTCTGGGGGACCAAGCTGCCATTGTGATGCTGCAAGGCTCAAGGATACAAGGGGCTTTGTGATACCCAGGGGCTCCATGGAACCTAAAGAAAATTGTGACACTTGGAGGCCTCGTGAAATTGTGACATTCTGGAGCCATATGGAACTGTGCTGACATTAGGCTGGGTGTGAGTGTGGATCTTCTGGAAGGTAGGAGGACTCTGTACACAGACTTAGACAGGCTGGATCCAGGGCCCAAATCCAATAAGGTTGAGTTCAACCAGTCCAAGTGCTGGGTTCTGCACTTTGGCCACAAAAACCCCTGCAGTGCTACAGGTTGGGGCAGAGTGACTGGACAGCAGCCAGGCAGAAATGGACCTGGGGACACTGATTGACAGCAGGCTGGACATGAGCCATCCGTGTGCCCAGGTGGCCAGGAAGGCCAATGGCTCATGGCTTGGATCAGGAATGGTGTGGCCAGCAGGAACAGGGTAATGATTCCTCCCATGTGCTCAGCACTGGTTCGACAGCACCTCGAGTGCTGTGTCCAGTTCTGGGCCCCCAATTTAGGAAGGACATGGAGAGGCTGGAGCGTGTCCAGAGAAGGACAACAAGGCTGGTGAGGGGTTTGGAACACAAGTCATGTGACAAGTGGCTGAGGGATCTGGGGATGTTTATTCTGGAGAAGAGGAGGCTCAGGGGAGACAAGGCGGTGTCAGGGCACAGGTTGGACTTGAAGATCCCCAAGATCTTTTCCAGCCTTGCTGATTCTGTAATTCTCTGAAACCACCCTTGGAGCCTTGGGCCTTCTCTTCACAAGGTCCAGCAGCCCATGTCCCTCAGCTTCTCTACACAGGCCCCAAAGCCCATCCTGTCAGTCCTGCAGAGCCTCTCCAGCCCCTCCTCATTGCCCAGAACAGAGAGCCCCACACCCAGACACAGCAGTGCAGATGTGCCCCCCTGGCCTGTGGTGCCTCTGGCAAGGGAGCGGCACAAGGCACTGCAGGACCCTGCAGACAATTCCTGAAGCACTTGTAGGATGATCCTGCTCCCCAAGGGATGTTCCCATGGTGCCATCTCAGGAACTGAAATGGGGAATGGGGTCATGTTGGAGTCAGTAAGTCAGGAGTTTCTCTGAATCCTCCAGGGAGAGATCAGAATGCAGGGATTGAGTTGAAACCTTTAGTATATTAGGCCTTTCACTTATAAGGCAGAGGTGAAGATTTAGGTTGTAACATAAGAGAGAGAAAATGAGTAAGTAAATGGAATAAATTTTAAGTGCTTTTAGTAAGCAAAAGGTCTTAGATGCCTGAAAAGTAGTACATGTTCTAGTGAAGGTTGAAAAACATGCTAGTGTTTCCTTAGAGGCTCCAAGAACCTAGCTTCAGACATAATAGAGTTAGAGTTAAGAATATTGCTTACATTTTTCAGTTAGAACAAGATAGGCCATGAACGTAGTCTATACGTAGCCTGGCGTGCTAAGAAACCAGAATTCTAATAGGTTAAGGAATAGTGGTTGGAGTTTGTGTCTTAGCTAGTTGGAAAGTTTCTATAAAAGAACATGCATCAGGGAGAGCTGGTGCTCTATGCCATGGCTTTATGCCATGTGCATTTTGCCATTGCATTTTGCCACTGCAGCTTTGCCATTGCTTTAGCCATTGCTTTCCCTTGCTTTGTATTTGCTTTTGAGACTGATGTGCTTCTGCAATACATAACTTTACAGCAACTATTAGCAGCTTTGCTTTTTACACAAAGGAAGAAGTAGACCGACAGTGTGGGTGCACAGGAGGCACCGGGAGTTTCCCAGAAACCTCACATTTGGTACCCCACGTGTGAGGAAAAAGAAACTTCACAGGGTCATAGAGGAAAAGGCAAACAGGGATGGGCTGTTTGCAGGGAAGGGGACAGGAATGGGCAAGACGAAGAAATCTGGTGAAGGAAAGCATAAAGGAAGCAAAGGTTAAGCAAAGGAAATGCTCAGGGCAGTTTTGGGGTGGCTGCCAGGCAGCCCTGGCTCTGAGCAACAACGTCTGCAGTGGGACAGGAAACTCACAGCCCATCGGAACAAACTCTCTGGCTGACTTCATACACCACGACAAACCCGAGTGGTTTCCCTGCCATCCCCCAGCCCTTGCTGGCCCCAGGGGCTGATGGCATTTGTGCTCACTCAGCTCCATGTCCCCACAGCAGCACCATGGGTGTGCTGAGCCTGCTGTGTGCAATGCAAACAGGGGCTCCTGAGCCAGTGCTGCCGTGTGTGTGCCTGCAAGGATGCAGCTCCTGTGTGAGCTGGGGGAGAGGCCAGGGCTGCAGAGGGGGGATGTTGTTGGCAGGTGCATGAGGATGCTCTGGGATGCCGCCCTGGGGTGTCCAGTGCAGTGGGGATGGATCAGCCCCTGCTCTGCTGCTCCTTGCCAGGGTGTCCCCCTTGCAGGGAGCTTGCAGAGCACCAGCCATGCTGTTTGCCCCCAGCCTGCCCACGGCCATCCTGGGGCTGCTCCCGGGGCTTTTCTGTGCTCAGCATTGGGCTGGCCAAGTGTTGTGGAGAGAGCCTGGCCAAGGAGCCTGGAGCCCCCAGGCCCTGCCCTGAGGCGTCAGCGCTGCCCCAGCAGTGCCCATGGCCTGTCCCTGCTGCAGCCCCAGCACTGCCACCCCCAGGGCTGTGCCTGGCCCCGAGAGCACTCAGGCCCTGCAGCAACACGAGGGCCAGGAGGGCAGTGGGGCAGTGGCATGGGAGCAGCACTGGTAACACCAAGTGCTGCTGCTGCTGCTGGGCACAGCTGCTGTGCCAGCACTGATCTGCCCCCAGCTCTGCACACAGACATTGCTGCTGCAGCTCCAGAGACGGGAAGGGGCATCTCTGGAGAAATCTTTGCTGGCAGAGAGATCCTTTAGGTTGTTTAAAGACATCAAGAGCACAGCCCCTCATTCACACAGTCTGTGACCACAGGGAAGGTGGAGACAGACAAAATGGGAATTGGTTTAAATAATGACATTTCTTTGTGGACAATATTGAAATAGTACACCAAAGAAAAACAACTTCCAAAATGAAACCAACAAGAACAATTAAGATTAATTTCATTGCACGTGATTTGCAGAAACTGGCAAGTAGTTTAACGTTTCTGATGCCATCCAGTGATCAGTCTCCACACTGCAACCTTGAGCTCCTGGTTCCTCAGGCTGTAGATGAGAGGGCTCAGGGCTGGAGGCACCACTGAGTACAGAACTGACAGTGCCATATCCAGAGATGGGGAGGACAGGGAGAGGGGCTTCAGGTTAGCAAACATGCCAGTGCTGACAAACAGGGAGAGCACAGCCAGGTGAGGGAGGCAGGTGGAAAAGGCTTTGTGCCGTCCCTGCTCAGAGGGGATCCTCAGCACAGCCCTGAAGATATGCACATAGGAGAAAACAATGAACACAAAACACCCGAGTACTATACAGACACTAACTACAAGAAGCCCAAGTTCCCTGAGGTAGGATTTGGAACAGGAGATCTTGAGGATTGAGGGAATTTCACAGAAGAACTGACCCAGGGCATTTCCATGGCACAGGGGCAGGGAAAATGTATTGGCCGTGTGCAGAAAAGAGTAGAGAAAGCCACTGGCCCAGGCAGCTGCTGCCATGTGGGCACAAGCTCTGCTGCCCAGGAGGGTCCCGTAGTGCAGGGGTTTGCAGATGGACACGTAGCGGTCGTAGCACATGATGGTCAGGAGGGAAAATTCTGTTGAGATGAAGAACAGAAAGAAAAAGAGCTGAGCAGCACATCCTTCATAGGAGATGTGTCTGGTGTTCCAGAGGGAATTGTGCATGGCTTTGGGGACAGTGGTGCAGATGAAGCCCAGGTCAGTGAGGGCCAGGTTGAGCAGGAAGAAGAACATGGGGGTGTGCAGGTGGTGGCCGCAGGCTACGGCGCTGATGATGAGGCCGTTGGCCAGGAGGGCAGCCAGGGAGATGGCCAGGAAGAGGCAGAAGTGCAGGAGCTGCAGCTGCCGCGAGTCTGCCAATGGCAGCAGGAGGAAGTGGCTGATGGAGCTGCTGTTGGACATTTCCTCACTTTGGACATGGGAACTTGTTTGTGGAGAAAAAGTTATTGAGGAGTTAGAAGAGATGACTGTACCAAAATCAAAGCCATTTCCCATACACCCTCCCCTGTAACACACACAAATATATTTTGGTGTTTCAAAGTTCTGAGGTTTTCTTTTTAAGCTCCCCCCATGTCTCTCCTGGTATTCTTGGATATCAGAAACCCTCAGCATTTCTGCTGCCCTCTGGTAGAGCAGAGTGAGTTCCTTGAGGCAAGATGATCAATGGAGACTGAGGGAAAATGATCTGTCCCTTCGTTCTGTTCAGAATTTCTCTGGGCTTTCATATTTCTCAAATGGAGGATGTTCACACTCCCATGTTCTCAATAAAGATCACCAGATATGGCTGAGAGCAGATAGATCCACCACAGCCCAGCACCATTTTTCTATCCAAGTATTCACATTGCTCATTTCACCACCCCAACAACATTTTCAGTGTCAGAACACGCCTCCTGTTCCTCTTAGGTGTTTCAGATAACACAAAGATACTTTAGGAGAGGTTTGCATCCTGGATTGAAGCTCCCAGCTTGGACTGAAATCTCAGAGACACTTCCAAGTGTCCCAGTGATGGCATTGGAGTAAGGCTCCTTCCCCGGCTGCACTGACAGCATTGCCCACAGCCAGGCACTGGGGACAGCGTCACCCTGAGCCAGCTGTGCCCCCTCCCAGAGCCCCCAGTGCTGGGCAGCTGCTCCCAGCCCTGTGCTCTGCAGAGGGAACTGAGCCCGGGGCTGCAGAGCTGCCCCACGGCTCTGCTGCAGCTCTGCCTGCACAGGAGGGGCTTCACACCTTGGACCCCCGGCCCTGAAGGCAGAGGCTTGGCTGGGGGACAGGAGGGAGGGGGCTTGTTCAGAGGGAGGGGCTGCACTGCAGGGGATCCTATGGAGATCTCTAAAATCTCCCTGCCACAACATTTCTGGGTTTTGTTTTCTCTCATTGCCTGATCTTCTCTCTATGTCCTGGGAATTTTCCTCCTGGAGGTGTTTCCCTGTGCCTGATCCCTGCCAGCACTCACAGCTCCCAAATCTCTGTGCACTCTCCTTGGCCCTACAGAACCCTGCCTGTTTGCAGGGCACTGGCTTGGGGCAGGTTCTGTTTGCAGCTTAGAGAAAGGACAGGTCAGACTGAGCCTGATGGGTCCAGCAGAGGGGATGCTGGTGCTGTGCATGGGCAGAGTGACTGAAAACACATCAGGAATCGCCTGTGAGACTATTGATCACTAAAAGTAACACTTCGGATGTCTCAAGCACTTATCAACATTTATAATGTCTTTAATATTTATACCCCCCTTCCTGCCGTTCTCCAATAGTAGGAAACTGAATACAAAGTCTTAGGAAATGTCTTCATTTTTATCAAAATCTTTATCTTGGAAATATTCTATGACTGATCATAAACCCACAACATGACAGAGCTTCATGAGAATTTCACCTCGTCTCCCCCAGAAACACTCAGAGAGTTGTACTCACCGAGTCTGCAGGCATTGGGATGTTCCAGCTTTAGGAGATGACTGCAGGAGCTGCAGCTGCATTGTCCTGCAGCCAGAGGCTTCCTGTGTCAAGGGCTGGGAGTGATTCTGCCCCAGGCACTTTGGAGCATCTTCCCAGCCCTGACTGATTGAAGCTCTCTGTGCCTCTGTGCTGTTCCTGGGGTGGCTGCAGGCAGTGCTCCAACCCTGCTGGGCTGGGAGAAGAGCTGCTCATCAAGAGAAATGTGTTTTTGAAGCTCTTCTTGGTTGCCAGGATCTCCCTCTGTGCCTGGAGCCCAGCCCAGCTCATCAGCACAGACACAGCACAAGGACTTTAATGACCCTCTTGGGGCTTGTGCTGAGGCCCTGAACATCAGTCCCTGAGAGGGAGCTGAAGAAACCTCTCAAGAACTCCAAGTCAGAATCAAACTCCAAAATTTCCTAAAGTTTTAATGGGTCCCACTGAGAGACAAAACTGAGAAAGTATCTCCAGATTCCAGTCAGAGCAGGAAATTGGAGGCAGAGATGACAGGTGGGGACAAAGAGAAGCCAAGTCTTGGTGCCCTGGGACACAGCAGGGTCTGTGCCACCAAGGGCTGGGAGGACACACCTTGTCCTGAGCCACTGGGGCCTCCTGGCACAGCCCCAGCAAGGCTGGCCACTGGCACCCCTTGTCCTGCCCTCAGCATCCCCCCACATCCCAGTGGCCTCAGGGATGTGCTGGGACGAGTCCCTGGGGAGCCTTGGTCAGGAATGGCCCTGGGGGCTCCTTCATGCTCCCAGGGACTGCAGGTTTTTCAGAGGACTTTGGGTTTTGCTTTTGCCTTGGAGTCTCTGAGAGCTTTGTGCAATCATGGCCTCCAATTATCTGCTTTAATTAGTCTCTTGAGGGCCTTTCTCAGTAACAACACTCAGTGGAGCTCATTAATGCTTCAAGGTACTTCAGTTTTTTAAGGTACTTTCTTTTTTCCTTTCTTCTCTCAGTCTCAGAGGTTTTTGGGTAATCATGGCCTCCCATTCCTTCCTCTAAGCAGTCCATGAGGAGCCTGTGTTGGGGATGGACCTCAGTGGGACCCATTAATGCTTTGAGACACTTTGGGGTTTTCTTTTGACTTGGACTCCTGGAAAGGTTTCTGCAATCTCTTCTCAGGCCCTGAGGTTCAAGGGTTCAGCACCAAATGCACCACGGAGCTGATTTGGATCAAGCAAATCCTGACAAACCATGGCTCTGCCTTGATTTCCCTCTGGTCTGGTGCCATTCTAATGGAAGATTTTCAAATCCAGTTATGGTGAAGTATTTCCAAGAGCTTCTAAGAAATACCCATTCCTATTTTGAAGGGTGTATTTCATTGCTTTGTCTTTAGAGCAGAGGTGATTGCAGCATTCTGTGATTGATATTGATCCAGAGTCTCTCCTCAGGAGGTCTGACCTGCTCACAGAAGCTGTGCCTTGAGGTCTGAGCCAGTGTGCACAACCTTGCTCCACATTCCCCAACCCCATTCTGTCTGTCATCACTCACCTGAGACCTGCTTTGCTTGGAGAACTGGCTACATTCAGGAAAAAGATGGTTTTCCTTTTTTTTTTTTTTTTTTTTTAAATCTAAAACCCTGAATTTCCTCATTGAAAAAGACACCTTTGATTAGTGTGTGTCAGCCCAAGCTGCAATCATTGAAGTTCCCCTTCCCCAAGGTAGAACCATGCAAGAACTCTTTTGGGCCTTTGGACTCATTGCTTCTATGAGGCCTTGCTGTGCCACCATGCAGTCTTGGTTCTGTCAGGTTCTGTTCTGTCACATGGACTTTTGGTTCCTTGGGTGTCCTTATTCTCAACAATGGTCTCTGTAGTTCCAAAGTGTCACAATGGACCCTTGGTTCCACGAGGTTCCTCAGTGTCAAAATGGAATCCTTGATTGCATGGGGCCCCAAAGTGTCACCATGGTCTCCTTGGTTCCACAAGGCCAGGCAGTGTCACAATGGCTCACAGGTTCCATGGGGCCCCACAATGTCACAGTGGACCCTTGGTCCCATGAGTTTCCCTCGTGTGACAATGGTCTCCTTGGATCTGCAGTGTTACAATGGTTCTTTGGCTTCATGTCCCCCATTGTGTCACAATGAACTCTTGGTTCCATGGGGCCCCCAGTGTCACAGGGGTTTCCTTGGTTCTGTGATGTTCTGCAGTGTCACAATGGATGTTTGGTTCCATGTACTCCACACTGTCACAGGGGTCTCCTTTTCCCTGTGGTAACCAGCAGGGCCAAATGCCTGGGAAGAAGGAGGGGAGGACATTTGGAGTGATGGTTTTTGTCTTCCCAGGGCACAGTGACGTGGGCTGGGGCCCTGCTGTCCTGGAGATGGCTGAACACCGGCCTGCCCATGGCAGGGCTGAGAGACAACAACCTCTGTGCATGGAACTACAACAGCAGAGAGCTCAGGCTGAAGGCTGGGTTTAAAAGACTGTCAACAGCACAGGAAACATCAATGTGAGAGGAAAGATGTGTGTTCATGTCTTTACAAATCATTTGGTGTGTGAAGGGATGGGTGTTAACATGTTTGAAATGGGTTGTAATGTTTCCACTGACTTTCAGCAGCAGGTTTTTTACCAGGCTCAGACAGCTTGGCTCCTGACAGACAAGGCTCTGCACAAGGCTGAACTCCTGAACTTTGGGGGGAAATGCCAGGTTCAAGGGGGATATGGGGCAGGATGTTCAGGAAGGCTTTACCTTCCTAGTGCCTCGACCAGTGGGTAAAGGAAGAGGGCAACGTGCAGCCGGGAGTTCAGGATAAAAGGAGGCTGCACCCTCTGAAACCTCGAGAGAGAAAACCCTGCAGGCATGTGCCCTGGTGAACTCTCTCCCTTTATTCAAATAAAGTTGAAGGACTCCTCTGTCTCTTTTTTGGACATAAACCTCTGGTGTTTGTGGATTCTCCTGACAGTGACAAGAGGGAATCTCATGGAACCAAGTGTCCACAGTTTCATGGTGCAGCCTCACAGAGCGCTGGAGACCATTGTGTCACAATGGGAACACATGGAACAAAGGCTCCATAGTGACACTGCAGGGCCTCATGGAATGCAGGAGATCATCCTGATGGAATGGAAACTCATGGAACCAGCCCTGCACTGGAGCGGGAGGAGAAACTGAGGCAGTACTGGGAGGCCACGGATGCCTTACTGGGGGTACTGGTGTGTACTGGGAGAGGACTGGGGAGAACTGGGAGAGGACTGGGGAGGACTGGGAGGAACTGGGATGGGATTCAAGGGTTAAGAAGAGGAAGAACTCTGGGTTGAAGGGTGATTTTTGTAGTGGCTTATACTGGTTTGTACTGGTTTATACTGGTTTTTGCTGTTTTGGGACTAGTGTGTACTGGGAGGGATTGAGATGGACTGGGACAAACTGGGAGGGGATTGGGCTGACTGGGAGGTCACTGATTTATACTAGTTTATACTGGGAGGTCACTGGGAGGTCACTGGACCTTACTGGTTTATACTGGAGAGTCACTGGTTTCAAGTAAGGGGCTAATGGGAGGGAAATGGTTTGAACTGGGAGGGTAACTGGGCCATACTGGGAGGTCAGTGGGAGTTACTGGGATGAACTGAGAAGTCCCTGGGGGGGGTTACTGGGATATACTGGGAGGGGCTGGGAGGGGCTTGGGAAGGCATTGGGATTTACTGGGGCTATAGTGGTTCATATTGGTTTATACTGGTTTGAATTGGGATTTACCTGGCCAGCAGGGGGTGCCCCATGCCCAGGTGTTATCTCTTATTGGAACTGGAAGAAACTGGAATTTACTGATTTATACTGGTTCATACTGGTCTATACTGCTTCATACTGGTTTATACTGGGATTCCCCTGGCTAGCAGGGAGCACTACCCACCCAGGTGCTGTCCCTCACAGGGTCAGTCCTGGTGGCCAATCCCGACGTGGGCACCTGCTTGAGCCTGCAGAGATGAGCATGGGGAGCACTGGGAGGGGACTGGTGTGTACTGGTTTATACTAGTTTGTACTGGTTTATACTGGTTTTGACTGGGAGGGGCCGGAAGGGCACTGGTTGGAACTGGAGGGCACTGGGAGTGGTCTAGAGGGGGGAAAAAAGGGTTAAAAGGGATTCTGTAGTTACTGGTTTATACTGGTTTATAACGGTTTAAACTGGTTTATACTGGGAGGGCACTGAGACGGATTAAAGAGTGACTGGGAGGGAATGGGAGAGCCCTTACTGGTCTGTTCTGGTCCATACTGGTCTGTACTGGTTTTTACTGCTTTATGTGGGGCTATCCTGGTCTATACTGGTTTGCCTTATACTGATTTTTGTTGATTTATACTGATTTTTACTTGTTGTTACTGGTTTTAATGGTTTGTACTGGTTTGTACTGGTTCATACTGGTTTATTTTGGGCTACACTGGCCTATACTGCTTTGCCTTATTTTCACAGTTTTATGCTGGTTTTCACTGCTTTGTACTGGTTTTTACCACTTATACTGGTTTGCAGTGGTCCATACTGCTTTTTACTGGTCCATACTGCTTTTTACTGGTCTCTACTGGTTTGCCTTACACTGGATTTTACTGGTTTTTACTGGTTTTTATAACTTATACTGGTCCATTCTGGTCTGTACCGGTTTATACTGGTTTATACAGGTTTCAAGGTGCCATTGGAGCTTTTGTTGATGGAGCAGTGCCTGGGGGTGAATCCCAAATCCTATGGGGAGTGGCACCACCGGGGCTGGGTGCTGGGCTGCACCACGGCGCCCCCTGCTGGCCGGGAGGACCTGGTGGCCAACTGTGAGTTATACTGGGTTATACTGGGATAGGGTGCTGGGAGTTATTTGTGTTACTGGGTTTAACTGGTTTGTACTGTGATGGGGTGCTGGGGTGTTACTGGTTTGTACTGGGTTCTACTGGGATGTGGTACTGGGGGTGACTGGTTTATACTGTGTTATACTGTCATAGGGTGCTGGAGCTTACTGGGTTATACTGGGTTATACTCAGATGGGGTGCTGAGGTGTTACTGGTTTGTACTGGGTTATACTGAGAAAGGGAGAAGGGGTGTGTGAATTCCCCCTGCTGGCTGGGAGGAGCTGGTGGCCGACGGTGAGTTATACTGGGTTATACTGGTTTATATTAGGATGGAGTGCTGGGGGTCACTGTGTTATACTTGGGTTATACTGGTTTATATTGGGATGGGGTCCTGGGGGTCACTGGGTTGTAGTGGTTTATACTGGGTTACACAGGGATATTCTGGATTTTACTGGACTAAACTGGGGTGTACTGGGTTATACTGGGAGAGGGCCTGGGGATGCTTGGCACTCCACTGAGAGCAACTTCTCTGGATGCTGGCCTTACTGATTTATACTGGGATGAAGTCTGGGACCTGCTGGGAGTGACTTCAGGTTGTGCTGGCCTTACTGGGAGCTACTGCCATGGGCTCAGGGGTGGCTCCCAGTGCTTACAGGTTTATACTGGTGCCCTCCCAGTATAAAACTGGGAGCCCCAGGACCACATTAGGAGCCCCTAGACTACACTGGGAATGGGTTTGGGTGCATGAGGCCTTACTGGTTTATACTGGGAGCTGCTGCCACAGGCCTCAGGAGCTCGGGAGTGGCTGCAAGTGCTTACTGGTTTATACTGGTGCCTTCCCAGTCCACACCTGGGAACTCTGGTAGGCACTTGCAGCTGGGCAGGACCTCAAGGCCAATCTGGCCTTCACCAGGGCCTTGCTGAGCCACAGCTTCTCCAAGTTCTCAGCCTGGAAACACTGCCTGTGGCTGCTGATGCCCACCAGGAACTATGGCAAGGGCACTGCCCCCTGGAAGGCTGAAGGAAGGTGAGGGATTTGTAGCTGTGGAAAGGGGTTTTTTTAACCCTTTAAGTGCGGCGGAAATAAGATGCACAGCTACATGGTCATCTTTCATGACTGGAAGAAAGAGACAAGTTTATTCAGAAACACACTTGGTTTTATAGCATGACTCGCAACTCCAAGAGTAGAGAAGACGTGATTGGTTCAGAGAGAAGACACCCCATTGCCAGGGCCTGGTCACACACCACAACAGATGTTCTATCTTGTTATTAATTCCTTTTTATTTTAACCAAATTATCACCCTGGGAGAAATTCTTCCTAGCCTTGAGCTGGACCAGCTTATCGGCTGGGAACAGAGCTGGGGCTCTGTGCTTTCCTTCCTAAGGAAAACAACCATCCTTCTCCATGCACTCATGGCTGAAATTGTGATTCCACCTCCAAATATCCTAGATCCAAGGATTGCCATAACATAACATGTGCCATTACAGACAGTTCTGGCTGGCCTTGGCCTCCTGAGGGCCAGCTCTCATCTGCCTCTTAAACACAGGAGCTGCATGCTTTCCTTTCTGTGGAAAAGAACTGGCATTCTCCTCCAGGCAAAAAGGGCTGAAATTGGGATTCCACATTCAAAATTCCGTATAACCAAGAGTTGCTCCCAGACAAACCTGCCAGGACAGACAGGTCTGCCTGGCCTTGGCCCCTGGTGACTGCAGTTCATCAGCCCCTGAAACACTGAGACTCCATGGTTTCCTTCCTGTGGAGACCATGGTGACACTGTGGGACCCTGTGGAATCAAGGGACCATAGTGATACTATGGGAAACCTGTTGAACCAAAGGGCCTTTGTGGCACTGCAGGGCACCATGGATCCAAGGGACCATTGGGGCCGCATGGTGCCAAGGGGCCGGTGTGGAGCAGCAGGGCCCTGTGGAACCAAGGGGCCATTGTTGCATTACAGGGCCTGGTACAGCCCAAGGGCCGTTGTGATCCTGCAGGGCACCGTGGATCCATGGAGACCATTGTGACACTGTGGGGCCCCATGGAACCAAGGGGATATGGAATGGGTCTGGCTGGTTTGGCCTCTTAGGGCACACCTGGCAGGTCCAGCTGATCCTGGCATGTCGAGGGCAGCCTCTCATCAGCCCCTGGAGCACTGGGTCTCTGGGCTTTCCTTCCTGTGGAAAAGAACCATCTCTCTTTCCCAGTGCCCAAGGCTGAAATTGGTACTGCCCCTAAAAAATTCCCTGTATGCAAGGGTTTCTCCTAGACAAAATCAGTTAGGACAGCCTCTGGTGGTCACCTCTCATCAGCACATGAAACACTCCAGCACTGTTCCTTCTTACCTATGAAAAAGAATTGACTGTCTCGTCCAGGGACCAGGGCCAAAATTGTGATTTGGCCTCCCAAATTCTATCTATCCAAGGATCGCTCCCAGACAAAAGTAGCCAGAACAGAGAGGTCTGGCTGGCCTTGTTGCTCTGCTGATTTCCTTACACTATGAGCAGAATGTTTTCATTTGCCAACACTTTGGAAAGGGCCAAGAGATCTCCTAAGGTGGGGTTTGGAGGTGCATGCAGATGAATACTGAAGAGGGACAAAGGAGCTCTGTGCTCAGTGGAGTGGAGACTGAGGACAGCAGAGGAGGGAATTCCCTCCCCACTGCGAGGGAATGAAGGGTGATTTCAGAGATGGTGGATCCTTTTGACATAAAGAAATGCCAGAGAAAGAAAGCAATAATGCCAAGTGCAGCTGAGAAGGCCCAGACTGGAAACAAGGAGAGAGGAATTTCTCTCCCAGGGCAGGGCTCTTATGCAACACGTCCTCCAGAAAGAGATCTGGAGCAGCCCAAGGCTTTGTGTGGGCAGGCAGAGGCAGGTAGGAGGCAGAGCTGTCAGCAAAGGAAGGGGCCAGCGAGGTGGGGCAGCCGGGGGATGACGACAGCCTGCAGGGACAGAGGCGCAGGGCATGGACACCGTAGGACAGCCTGGGCTGCAGAGGCCACAGGGATGGGCAGCAGCTGAAAGGCCCTGACACAGCCAACTCCTGCAGCACTTGGGCCATGCAGGCTGGCCCTGGGCCTGAGGCCAGCAGGGGACAAGTGAGCCTTGCTGTGCTGGGGCCTCATTGCCTCCTTGTCCCTGCTCAGCAGCCTGGCAGGGGCCGCCCCATGGTGCTGCCCTTGGCATTGCACATGGCCAGAGCCCAGTGGGCCGGGAAGAGCCCTGAGCAATGAGGGAGGGACAGGATCTGCCTTGCCAGGGGCTGGGGCTCAGCCCTTGGCCCTTTGCATTCCTGAAACACATCCAGGTTTGCTCAGCATCAGAGACACCTTTCCCTTGTTTGTCCCCACCTGTCATCACTGCCTCCAGTGTTCTGTGCTAACTGGAACCTGGGGACACTTTCACGTAAGTTATGTCCCTCAGTTGGACCCATTAAAAGTTAGAGAAACCTTGGACTTCTAAGGAGATTTTGAGTTCTTGAGAGGTTTTTTGAACACTCTCTCAGGGACAGAGTCTGATGCAAACAGCACCAAAGCCCCAGGGGGATAATTAAAGTCCTTGTGCTGTGTCTGTGCTGCTGAGCTGGGCCAGGTTCCTGGCACAGAGGGTGATCCTGGCAACCAAGAAGAGCTTCAAAAACACATTTCTCTTGATGAGCAGCTCTTCTCACAGCCCAGCAGGGCTGGGGCACTGCCTGCAGCCACCCCAGGAACAGCACAGAGGCACAGAGAGCTTCAATCAGTCAGGGCTGGGAAGATGCTCCAAAGTGCCTGGGGCAGAATCACTCCCAGCCCTTGACACAGGAAGCCTCTGGCTGCAGGACAATGCAGCTGCAGCTCCTGCAGTCATCTCCTAAAGCTGGAACATCCCAATGCCTGCAGACTCTGTGAGTACATTCTCTGATGATCTCTTGTGTAGAGCAGCCAGGGGTGCCCAGGTCTGTCGTGCAGAGCAGGGTCCTGCAGCCCAGGGCGCTGTGCTGGGGCAGGGACTCTGCTGCCTGCCAGGGACAGCTCTCAGGCAGCCCTGGCAGCTGCTCCCAGCACTGGGGGACAAGGTCTGGGTGGAAGGAGACAGCTGGTAAGGCTTGGAAGTGTTGTCCTTGTGTGTTGAGGATGCTGCATTGTTCAGGACTGCTCTCAGCATGACATTTAACTCTAAAACATTTCCAAATAGATTATATAGGGAGTACAGTGAAGCAGGGGCTGCATAAAAGGGAAAATCTTGCTTTTTTATTCTACTGCTCTGGGTTGCCTGGATGGGAAATTGAACACTGATATTCATCTCTCAGTTCAGATTGGGAAAAATATTAAAAAATTCTCTTAGATCTCAAAAAACCAAGTAAAGAATAAAAAGCAGCACAGGGCTCCTTACAGGTGGCATCAATGTTGCTTTTTCAGCCTCCTCAGGATTGCAATGACATTGCCATCAGAGACTGCAGAGGAAGAGCTGGCCCTGGGCAGTGTCCTGTGCTGGGAGGAGTGTGCAGGGCAGAGCTGAGCCCCCAGGGCTGAGCTGGGCTCTGGCAGCAATGGCAGGGCCCAGCCCTGGGCACAGGGAAGCAGCTGCTGGCAGGGACAGCTCCAGGCAGCAGAGCCCTGGGCAGGCAGTGGGGGGAAAATGCCACCAAGCTGGGCTGGGATATTTCAAGTTCTCTCCAAACTGAACTCTTCCATGATTATTTATTTTACAGATCCCCATGCTGAGACACAGCAAATGTCCAACAGCAGCTCCATCAGCCACTTCCTCCTGCTGCCATTGGCAGACTCGCGGCAGCTGCAGCTCCTGCACTTCTGCCTCTTCCTGGCCATCTCCCTGGCTGCCCTCCTGGCCAACGGCCTCATCATCAGCGCCGTAGCCTGCGGCCACCACCTGCACACCCCCATGTTCTTCTTCCTGCTCAACCTGGCCCTCACTGACCTGGGCTCCATCTGCACCACTGTCCCCAAAGCCATGCACAATTCCCTCTGGGACACCAGGAACATCTCCTATGAAGGATGTGCTGCACAGGTTTTTCTGTTTTTCTTTTTCTTTTCAGTAGAGGTTTCTCTCCTGACCATCATGTGCTACGACCGCTATGTGTCCATCTGCAAACCCCTGCACTACAGGACCCTCCTGGGCAGCAGAGCTTGTGCCCACATGACAGCAGCTGCCTGGGCCAGTGGCTTTTTCAATGCTCTTCTGCACACAGCCAATACATTTTCCCTGCCCCTGTGCCATGGCAATGCCCTGGGCCAGTTCTTCTGTGAAGTTCCACACATTCTCAAACTCTCCTGCTCACACTCTTACTTCAGGGAACTTGGACTCATTGCTTTTAGTGCCTCTTTGGTATTTGGCTGTTTTGTGTTCATTGTTTTCTCCTATGTGCAGATCTTCAGGGTTGTGCTGAAGATCCCCTCAGAGCAGGGACGGCACAAAGCTTTTTCTACCTGCCTCCCTCACCTGGCTGTGGTCTCTCTGTTCCTCAGCACTGCAGTGTTTGCTTACCTGAAGCCCCCCTCCATCTCCTCCCCATCCTTGGATCTGTCCCTGTCAGTTCTGTACTCAGTGGTGCCTCCAGCCCTGAACCCCCTGATCTACAGCCTGAGGAACCAGGAGCTCAAGGCTGCCCTGAGAAAATTGAGGACTCTGTATTTTCAGAACCATTAAACTTTTCTGCTGCATAATCTTCAGAATGTAACTCTCTAAAATCTCAGCTTTTTTTTTTCCCATATTTGTCCATTTTTTCTATGGAATCTTTTTCTATTGTTGTAGTGTTTCTTACAAAATACTGTAGTGTTAATCTTTGTATTTCTATATGAATATCTACCTTTCTTTTAAAACACAAAGACATGCAAGAGGTCTTTCGCCTGTGCATTTAAATAAAAACAAGTGCCTGCCCTGCCCTGTGTGTCCAGGATTCTTCCTCAGCCCTTCTCTGTCTCTGCAGGGCAGTGCCTGTGAGCAGAGGTGGAGGGAAGAGACTCCCAGCACAGCAGCACAGCCAGGGACAATGGCCCTGACTCTTCCCACATCTGCTCTTCCCAGCTCCACCCTCTCCTTGCCAGCCCTTCTGTGGCTGTGAGGCCACAGTGCTCTGGCAGTTTGGTCACTGTCCTGCTGTGTGTCCGTGCTGTGCCCACAGGCAGGGACAGGCCATGGGCACTGCTGGGACACAGCTGGGATCCAGCACAGCAGCTCCATCAGCAAAGGGCATCTCCTGAGGGCAGGGCAGGAAGGCTTTGCTCTCCTCCAGAGCTGCTGTCAGGAATGTGCTCCAGGAATGCCCTGGCCAAGCAAAGCCCAGAGCCTGGGGCAGAGGGGCAGTGTGCAGGGGGCACACAGCAGTGTCCTGGCACAGCCAGAGCTCCTGGGATAGACCTGAGGGAGCAGCAGGGAAGAGCCTGGGCTGTGTCTTTGTTCTGGGCACAGCCTGGGAAGGTGCCCCAGGGCAATTGTCCCACACCAGCCCCTGAAACCACCACACCCAGCACTGGCCTCTCCCCCAGCTGAAGGAGGTTGTGTGTCCCTGCCTGGAGGGACACCGAGCAACCAGGCCAGCAGGCCATGTTTGGTGCGTATTGAGGAGATTTCAGCAGTGCATCATGTGTGTGTGGGGATATGAACCCCAGTGAGCACAAACACCATCACCCGTACTTGGGGGGGGTACAGTTCTGCTGGCACAAACAGTGCCTTGAGGCCACTACACTCTGGGAAAACACCTGAATTCATTACTGGGCTGTGGTTAGGATTGCATAGAGAGAAACATCCCGGGCAGGGAGGGTCCAGGAAAAAATGCTCAGGACAGCCATGGACTGCACAGAGAGACCATTGGAGTTCCCTGGTCTGTGGGGAGAAATCAGAGCTGCCTCCCTTCTGAACCACCCCAAGGACCTGGACAGGGCTATGCTCTGTTCTGGACACTGACCTGGAACTGAGGGATGTAGAAAAGGCCTTTGGAGTCAGGGATGTTGAGAAGGCTGGGCAGTGTCACTGTGAGACCTCTCTCAAACCCCTTGGAAAGGGCAGAGCCATCCCAGAGAGTCCTGGGCACTTGGGAAGGGCAGACATGGAACCAGTCTGCAAACAGGGCAGGGAGGGGCACTGGGACAGTCACAGACTGGTCAGGCTCAGCAGGGAAGGGCAGGTGGCAAATCCTCCTGCAGCCATTCCAGGCACTGGCAGCACAAGGCAGGGATTGCAGAACCCCCGTGGGAGGGAAAAGAAGGGGATGTTGTGTGCCCAGACTTTAGCCAGGCCTGGGACATGATCTGCTGTGCTCCCCTCAGAGCCACATTGGAGAGAGCTGGGCTGCAGGAGTGGAACATGGGGTGGGGGGGAATTTAGCTGAACAATGAGTGTCAAATGTCATCCATGGCACAGAGTCCTCTTGGTAGCCACTCCCTGGTGACATCCCTCAGTGACCAGCCCTTGACCACCAGTGTGGAACATTTCTATTATCTCTACAATGGCATGAAATGCACTTTCAATTCCTTTGTAGATGCTGCCAAATTGCAAGGAGTCTGTGACCTAACTGATCTAGTTAATGGTGACTGTGAAATGTAATTTGGCAAATGACTGAGTTGGGTAAATTTCTCTTGCCATCAGGACCCAATCAAGCAACAAGAAAAGGTAGAACTTATGTATCAGAAAAAAAGACAGTTCAATAGGGAAAATCAAACCCAACCAAAAAATAAAAACAAAGCAAGACCCACCCACAACAAAAATCTCCACAAACTAAGCAACCAGAAAAAGCAAAGGCCATACACAGAAGAAAAGCAAATCCTCAGGAAATGTCCTAGCAGCACAAAATATTTAACCATGTTGTGGCAGGAGAGGATTTTGTATGTGTAGGTTTTGAAAGAAAACTATCTTAAAAAAGAAATCAATCCCCTATGCCCCTTGCCTCTCGCTTCTCTCAGTTTTTTCTGATCATGCTGTGACTTGGAATGGAACATCCATTGGGTCAGTCCAGCCCAGCTGTCCCATCCCTGTTCCCTCAGGAACACTTGCCCACCCCAAGCCCATGGGTTGGAGGAGGTTGCAGACACGCCTCGTGGGGGGAGCATTGTGACAAGGACATGAGAACAGAACAACATTTATTCTTGTCAAGACAGTAGAACAGAACAGCACAGCCTTGGAGAGACAGATAAAGGATGTAGCTGAGGCAAACAGAAGTCACACAAAATGCAAGGAGGATGTCAGCTCAGCTCTGCAAGGCTGACAAAGCAGAAGTTATGCAAAAAATAATATTGCCCTTATTCAAAGTTTAGGGTTGAGGATGAATCCCCTAAAAAGGACACTGGATGTTGAAGACAGACCCCATAAGGACTTGTGATAAGGAGTGCAACTATGTCCAATAAATTCAAAGAAAGTGGGGATAACTAAAGAGCATGTAACCAGTGTGTGTGATAAAAACTGTTCAGTCGATGCTCAGTGCACTCGAATGGAGGAAGGTTTGCCAAAGAGACCACCATGATGTAATAAAGAATATCTGCTTTCAAATACTCAAAAGTGCGTTCAAAAGTTTCTATCCTTCAGGTTTCAGCATCAGTGGTGTGCTTGACTCAATTATGGACCTTGCAGAGTTTCACAATGGCCCCTTGGTTCCATGAGGCCCTGCTGTATAACAATGGACCCTTGGTTCCATTTGGGTCTGTACTGTCAAAATGGCCTCCTTGGTTCTGCACTGCCACAATGCTCTCCTTGGTTCCACAAGGCCTTGAAGTGCCACAACAGCCTCTTGGTTCCATGAACTGCCATAGTGTCAGCACGGTCTCTTGGATCTGCAGTATCACAATGGACAATTGGTTACAAACAGCCCCGCTGTGTCACAATGAATATTTGGTTCCATGGGGCCCCAGAGTGTCACCATGGCCCCTTGGTTCCACGAGGCCTTGCTGTATAACAATGGCCCCTCAGTTCCATGAGGTTTTGTTCTGTCAACAATGGTCTTCTTGGTTCTGCCATGTGAAAATGGCTGCTTGCTTCCATAAGGTTCCTCAGTGTCACAGTGGTCTCCTTGGTTCCATGAGGCTCTGTAGTGTCACAATGTCCCATAGTTTCCATGAGCTTCTGTCCTATCAACCACGTCCTTTGTTCCAGTGAGGCCCCGCAATGTCACACTGGACCCTTGGTTCCATGAGGTTCCGTGGTATCACCATGGTCTTCCTGGATCTGCAGTATCACTGTGGACCACTGGTTCCATGGGGCCCTGCTGTGTCACAGTGGCTCCTTGGTTCCATGAAGCCCCACTGTACAGCAATGGAATCTTGGTCCCGTGAGGTTCTGTAGTGTCACAATGGTCTCCTTGGTTCTGGACTGCAACAATGGACCCTTTTTTCCACGAGGTTTCATTATGTCACAATGCTCTCCTAGGTTCCATGAGGCTGTGGAGTGTCACAATGGCTGCTTGGTTCCATGAGCTTCCATAGTGTCAACAATAATCTCCTTGCTTCTGCAGTGTCATAGTGGACTCTTGGTTCCATAAGGTTCCTAAATGTCACAGGTCTCCTAGGTTCCATGTGGCCCTGCCGTGTCACCACAGCCCCTTGGTTCCATCAATTTCTGGGCCGTCAACAATGGTTCCTTGTAACGGCTTTTTCCTCGGCCTAAACAGAGTCTTTCACCCTCCTCCGGTCTAGCTCAGGTGTTAGGGTGATATTCTCCTGGGCCCTAGCCACAAAGACGTAGTTAAGATATCAAAAGAGGCTCTTTCCCCTGATAAAGTTACAGGTTTATTTCTCGTGGGTAGTGAGTGAAAAGGGAAGGGAAAAGAGCGGGGGAAGGGAGAGAAAAGAGGGGGAAGGACAGGGTAAAAGCGTGGGGGGGGAAAAGAGAACGGGGGAAGAGAAAAAGTGCAGGGGAAGAGAGTGGGGGGAAAAAGAAAGAGCGGGATAAGAGAGTGAGGTCAGTGGGTCCTGACCTTTTCTAGGGTCTGGAAAGGGGGGGCGGGGAGAAATTGGATCCCAGCCAGCTCTGTGTGGCCAGGAGGGGAGAGGGACCAAGATACAGGGCACAGCAGGGGTCACGGGATGTACCATTTACAATGTATCTAGGAAACGCAACAGTTCCTTTGTTCCAATCAGGCACCGCTGTGTCACACTGGACCCTGGGTTCCATGAAGATCTTCAGTGTCACAATGGCCCCTTGGATCCATGTGGTCCCATAGTGTCACCATGGTTTCCTTGGATCTGCATTGTCACAATGGACCATTGGTTCCATGTGATATTGATGTGTCACCATGGTCTGCTGGGTTCCATGATTCCCCACATTTTAATCAGTCCCTGCCCTCAGTGGGGCCATTGATGCTCCAAGGGACTTGGAGTTTTGTTTCTGACTCCTTGAGCAGCTTCTTCAACTGTATTGGTTTGAAAGTAAAACTAGTACGAGACTTCAAGTCAGTAATACAATTTAATAGGAGAAAAGAGAAAAAATAAAATACATGCAATAATATAAAAGAAACAACCACTGACACAGTCAGAAATACAACCTGACACCCTGTCAGTCAGGGTGTTGGTAGCAGTCCCTATAAATGGTGGCTGCAGTCCTCCTGGATGACAGATGTGGTTCAGTTGAAGCAGTGCTCCTGTAGAAGGTGCAGTTTTCCTCCGAAGATCCAGCGATGATGTGGAAAAAGGTCCGACTTTCCTCTGGGATCCAGTAGAAAGGTCTGCCCTCGGGTCCCAAACCCCAGTTTTTTATCTAGGTAGGAAAGGCTTGGCTCCTGCCCCTGGCTGGGGCATCTCCCAATGGGATGATGTAATCTTATCAGTCACACAATAGGACTTAATGGCCCATTAACAGAATATATCTTCAGGAGGAAGGATGGGTTGTGAATAGATAACGATGATCATCCCCCCTGATTTTATCAGATGGCACATCAGCAGAGGATATCTCCCACAGAGATAAGGATCACCACCCCTCCTATATTTTAACAGATGGTGATAGAATACACATTTTTGCATTGTACCCCAGGACATCAACCTTCTCTCAGTGCCTGAGGCTCCTGGACTCAGCCCCAAATCCATCCTGCGGATCATTAAAATACAGAAAGTCGTCAGGAGCTCTTTGTCTTCCTTTCACTGTCTTCAAATCTCCAGGGCAGCTCATTGGAGTCAGTTTGCAGTTCTTTTAAGGAGCAAGATTTCAAAGTGCATCTGATGATTTTCATTTTCTTTAAGCAAGTGAGCATTGTTTTAATTTTCAGTTCATTGCAGAGGCAATAGAAGCATTCCCCAGGTGATCTTGATGCTGAATGTCTCCTTAGGAGGTCTGGGCACAGAGAAGAATGAGCCCCTTGCAGGCTGACCCTGTTTGGACAACCTGCTCCTCATCCCCAGCATCACCATGTCTGACATCGCCCACCTGGGACTAACATTCTAAAACATAAAAAAATTCTATAAATTTATTATTTTAATTGCAATTTAATTAAATAATGATAATATAATTATGCTGTTCTTTTTATAATAGTATTGTGATAAATGTGATTCGTGATAATTAAATTGTAACTATTTTAGCAAATTGTATTTAGATCGATAGAAGACAATTGTTACAGAGTGAGGGGGGAGATGGGTGAGACAGGGGAAAGGACATCGTCCAGATGTTGGGAGTCAAAGAAGGAGGTTGGAAGAAAGTCAAACAAGAATAGTAGAAGGACATAGGTCTGACAAGCAGCATCTAGAAATAGAAAGTTTTGACCTTGAAATGGGCCAAAATAGGATGATTCCAGGCATGGGACTCAATTAAAGTCATGTTATGGAAAACATCTGCTCAGTCACACAGTGCACCTGTGCTACCTGCAGGTCACACCTCGGTCACTGAGGAAGACAATGAGCCTTCATTGGAAATAAGACCCTCAAAAGGATGAGAGACCCCCTAACCCATTAGTAGAGCATGCACCAAAAAACATAGTGATGTAGATTTCCTGAATAGAAACTAGGAGGAGTTTTCTAGAAACTTCTGTAACCTACAGTCAATAAGTGGGATTGTTAGCCTGGATGCTTTGGTACGTGAGGAATGGGAGCCACTCCCCGTATTCCTGGTCAGTTTTGCTTATGCTTTATATGAACCTCAATTATACTAAATTACTTACTACCAAATTTTGTATATTCTTAAATATATGCACTTTGATTGTATTTGTCTCCAATACTTTGTTATCTCCAATACTTTCATTGTATTCATTTTCTTACTATTAAAAATTTGCTATTAAATTTAATCTTGCTGCTGGATAAATTGGAAAAATAGAACATCATTCATAACAGCACCAACACTTGGCTTCTCTTTGTCCCCACTTTTCATCACTCTCTCCACTTGTCTGGTCTAACTGGAACCTGGGGACACTTTCTCAGTTGTTTCCCTCATTGTGAACCATTAAAACTTTAGGAAACTTTGGAGTTCAATTCTGACTGAATTTTTCAGAGGTTTCCTAACACACCGTGGCTCTGCCTTGATTTCCCTCTGGTCTAGATCAGCTCATTAGGAAGGTTTCCTACTCCAGTTATGGAGAAATATTTTAAAGAGATTCTTAGAAATACACATTGTATTTTAAAGGATGTATTTTATTACTGTTCTGTTTAGAGCAGATGTGATTGTAGCCTTTTGTGGTTGATATTGATCCAGGGTCTCTCCTCAGAAGGTCTGGCTTGCTCACAGAAGCTTTGCCATGAGATCTAACCCAGAGTGGACAACCTTGCTCCACATTGCCCAAGCCCATCCTGTCTGTCCTCACTCACCTGGGACCTGCTTTGTTTGGAGAACTGGCTGCACTCAGGCAAAGAGGGTTTTTTCCTTTCTTTTAGTTTTGAAGCAATCTAAAACTCCTAATTTGACCCACTGAAAACAGACACATTCCTCAGGTGTGAGCCAGCCCAAGGCCCCATGTCCTGGTTTCGGCCAAATTTGGGGGAAAACCTCCAGGAGGAGCCCCCAGACAGCAAACCCCACGACTCCTCCCCCCCACCCCACCGGGTTCGGGAAGAATTTCCTTGGAGAAGAGTGGGAGAAAAAATCTGTTTATTTAACAAGCAGGACACTCCCCAGCACAGGGAAAAAAACAACACCAGCTGACAAAAAACTCTTTCACCGTTCTGAAGGGATGACAAACTCAGTCTCTCTGGCGAGTGGTCGCGCAGTTATCAGTCTCTGGCGCTGGGGATGACTGCTGCAGGTGACAAAGTGTAGCCTCCCGGTGTTTCTTGGGGTTTCCCAGGTCCCCGTCCGTTCAGATGGTATCCAGGAGAGGGAGGGGACGAGGTGGAAGAGAAAACAGTCCAGGGAAAAAGTTGGACTGCCTAGCTGAACTAACTAATGAGCAGAAAGCAAGGGCAAAGCGAAGGAAAGAAAAAGGCAGAAGCGAGCAAGCAGGCAAGCAAGCAAGCAAGCAAGCAAGCAAGCAGGCAAGCAAGCAGGCAAGCAAGCAGAGCTAAAACCTCTCCTAAACATAGACCATGGGGGAGGTGAGCCGGCTGATAACAAGACAAAACAAAGCTTCACTCTCAGACTCAGTCCTGGAAGCACAGGACATAATACCAAACATAATCAGGACACACGATTGGAGATAGAAACACCATAACATCTCCCTAGGACATTCCACCCCTTATCTCCATATCGTGAACATACTAAACAGCATGTAAAAACTTCAGCAAGTAGAAATTTCCATCTTTCACTTATTCGGACACATTTTCTTCCATCTCACTTGCTCAAACCTTCGACACTTACACATTTCCTTCTATCTCACTTGCTCAGACCTTTGACACTTACATATTTCCTTCTTGTTGGTTGGTGGGGACATAGCTGTGATTTTGTTGATGACATCAGTAGGAATCTGACGCCGTCCATCTTGCCACTTCACTCCCAGGAACTGGATCTCTCGAGCAGGTCCCTTAACTTTACTCTTCTTGATGGCGAAGCCGGCTTCCAGGAGGATTTGGATGATTCTCTCTCCTTTCTTGAACACTTCTGCTGCTGTGTTCCCCCACACAATGATATCATCAATATATTGTAAATGTTCTGGAGCCTCACCTTTTTCTAGTGTAGTCTGGATCAGTCCATGGCAGATAGTAGGACTGTGCTTCCACCCCTGGGGCAGTCGATTCCAGGTGTACTGCACTCCCCTCCATGTGAAAGCGAACTGAGGCCTGCATTCTGCTGCCAGAGGAATGGAGAAAAATGCATTGGCAATATCGATAGTGGCGTACCACTTTGCTGCCTTGGACTCCAGCTCGTACTGCAGTTCCAGCATGTCTGGCACGGCAGCGCTCAGTGGTGGAGTCACCTCATTCAATGCACGATAGTCTACGGTCAGTCTCCATTCTCCTTCAGATTTACGTACAGGCCAGATGGGGCTGTTGAAGGGTGAGTGGGTTTTGCTGACCACCCCTTGGCTCTCCAGCTCACGGATCATTTTATGGATGGGAACCACAGCATCTCGAGTTGTTCTGTATTGTCGGCGATGCACTATGGAAGTGGCAATTGGTACCTTTTGCTCTTCTCCTTTCAGAAGTCCTACAGTACTTGGATTCTCAGACAGTCCAGACAAGGTGTTCAATTGCTGGATGCCCTCTGTCACCACAGCTGCTATCCCAAATGCCCACCTGAATCCTTTTGGATCTTTAAAATACCCCCTTCGGAGGTAATCTATGCCCAAAATGCATGGTGCCTCTGGGCCAGTCACAATAGGATGTTTTTTCCATTCATGTCCAGTCAAGCTCACATCAGCTTCCACCAAGGTAAAGTCCTGTGATCCACCTGTCACACCAGCAATAGAAACAGATTCTGCCCCCACATATCTTGATGGGACTAATGTGCATTGGGCACCAGTATCAACCAAAGCTTTATACTTTTGTGGTTCCGATGTGCCAGGCCAACGAATCCACACAGTCCAGAAGACACGATTTTCCCTCGCCTCTCCCTGGCTAGAGGCAGGGCCCCTCTAAGCCTGTTTATCCTTCTTTCCTTGGGCATATGTCTTAGAGGTTCCTTCAAGGGGATCAGACATATCATCATCATCATACTTGGCAGCTTGGCTACGGGCAACTGGAGCTGCTCTCCTTTTGGTGGAACTTCCTCTTTGGGTCTTGCCTTCCTTCAATTCACGCACCCGTTGTGCCAGAGCAGCAGTAGATTTTCCATCCCATCTCCTCATGTTTTCTCCGCAATCACGTAGGAAGAACCACAGCTCAGCTCGTGGGGTGTACCTCCTCTCCCCATCAGGGGAACGTCTGCGTTGGATACCAGGGCCTCTAATTTGTACTGCTGAGATTTGGAGAAGGTCCTCTTTAATCTCCTCCCTGAGTCTTTTATGATTCTCCTCTATCTTGTCTTCTAATTTCTGCAGACGTGTTTCCACAGCTGCAATTCTGGCATGTGTTGGGCCATGCACAGCATCTGCATATGCTCGGAGCTTCTTTGCCATATCAAGCACGGTCTCATCCCTCTCGTCCCGCTTCATTATTGCTAAAGCAGAAGCGTATTCATGGGGCCCAAGTCGTACAAGTTTTCGCCACATCACAGATGTACATGGTACCAAGTGTGGATTCCTAGTTGTTATGTCATCTGAGAAGATAATCTCTGCCACTGCCATTTCTCTCAGGCGTTGGATCCCTTGTTCTATCGTCTTCCAGTGGGTCTGCTGCATATAAAGATCATCTGCACACAGGTATCTTTGTGCTACACTGTCCAGGACCCGTGCCCAGAGGCTGTGAGGGTTAGGCCCTCTCATCATTCCTTGGTCGATGACAGGATCATGTGACAGGGATCCCAAATGCCTGGCTTCAGTGCCATCCAGAATTGTAGCCTCGCCTGCAGCATCCCAAAGACGGACCAACCAACTAATTATAGACTCATCAGGTCGTCGGGTGTAATCCTTTCTTAGGCCATGGAGGTCCTTTAGGGAAAAAGACTCAATATTGGCCTCTGATCTTTTACCAGTTGCTTTGACTCCTGGTTTTATGTCAGGAGGCGTCGAGGGTCCTTCTCCTGCATCATCATCATCATCATCATCATCATCCACTGGTCGATCAGTCTTGTCTGTGCACTTTCCACTTCTCGTGCTGGTAGCAACAGCCATTGGTTGAGGCTTACTGACAGGTTTAGCTGCTGGCTTAGGCTCACTGTCTGGTGTAGTTGTTGGCCTCGAGCCTGGGGTGTTGGCTGCAGCCTGAGTGACTGGGATAGTGGCTGATTTATCTGCCTGTCCCCCTTCCTCTGTCTGCTGCCCTACAGTATCTAGCAGGGTACGGTAAGCATATGCCAGGGCCCAGCTCACTGCAATGATCTTCTTCTCCTTAGAATTACCATGGCACTTCTCTTTCAGGTACTTTGCCACCTCAGCTGGGTTCTGAATTTGTTCACATGGAAAATCCCAGGATGTAGGGTCAGAAAATTCCTTTAAGATTTGGCCCATATCCTCCCATTTCCCACACCATTCAGGATTCCTCACGCCTGGCTCTACTCTGGGGTCAAGCGTCTCAGCCCCTCTAGAAATCTCAGCTCTCATTCTAGAGAAACTGCAGACTGTATAGAGAAAGCTTACTATATTAAACACCAGAAAGATGGTCTCTTTAACACTCAGGGGGAACTGAACATTCTCTAATAGGGATGTAACAAATTCAGAGGAGAAGAAGGAGAACAAAGGCTGAAAAGCCTCATCCCCTGCTTCTCCTCTAACAAACTGAGTACACAACCACAACCAAGAACCATACATTCCTGGAACAGACTCCAGCACCTTTATAAATCTCCTGCAGGCCATTAAAACCAAGCCCAGCCCGATGGATATTTTGGTCAATGCCCCTCTACTACAGAAACTACGCATTAGGGACAATACCGGAGCTATTTCTGGATAAGCAAATAAACCCAGGGACCACAGAGGTATTAAGACCTCAAAAAACCCAAGGGACCAAAAACCCATGCAGGCCTCCACCCCAAAAGACATGAATTCCAACAACATAGCCAATAACTGCTCTATACCAACACAAAAGAATTTGAATCAAATTATTATTATTAGAACAGGGTTTTTTCCCACTTTCTCGAGCCCCGAGTTGGGCGCCAATATATTTGTCCTGGTTTCGGCCAAATTTGGGGGAAAACCTCCAGGAGGAGCCCCCAGACAGCAAACCCCACGACTCCTCCCCCCCCCCCCACCCCACCGGGTTCGGGAAGAATTTCCTTGGAGAAGAGTGGGAGAAAAAACCTGTTTATTTAACAAGCAGGACACTCCCCAGCACAGGGAAAAAAAAAACAACACCAGCTGACAAAAAACTCTTTCACCGTTCTGAAGGGATGACAAGTTCAGTCTCTCTGGCGAGTGGTCGCCCAGTTATCAGTCTCTGGCGCTTGGGAATGGCTGCTGCAGGTGACAAAGTGTAGACTCCCGGTGTTTCTTGGGGTTTCCCAGGTCCCCGTCCGGAACAGGTTCAGATGGTATCCAGGAGAGGGAGGGGACGGGGTGGAAGAGAAAACAGTCCAGGGAAAAAGTTGGACTGCCTAGCTGAACTAACTAATAAGCAGAAAGCAAGGGCAAAGCGAAGGAAAGAAAAAGGCAGAAGCGAGCAAGCAGGCAAGCAAGCAAGCAAGCAAGCAAGCAAGCAAGCCGAGCTAAAACCTCTCCTAAACATAGACCATGGGGGAGGTGAGCCGGCTGATAACAAGACAAAACAAAGCTTCACTCTCAGACTCAGTCCTGGAAGCACAGGACATAATACCAAACATAATCAGGACACACGATTGGAGATAGAAACACCATAACATCACCCTAGGACAGGTTCCTAAATGTCACAGGTCTCCTTGGTTCCATGTGGCCCTGCTGTGTCACCACAGCCCCTTGGTTCCAGGAGTTTCATGCTGTCAACAAAGGTTCCTTTGTTCCAATCAGGCACCGCTGTGTCACACTGGACCCTGGGTTCCATGAAGTTCTTCAGTGTCACAGTGGCCCCTTGGATCCATGCGGTCCCACAGTGTCACCATGGTCTCCTTGGACCTGCATTGTCATAAGGGACCATTGGTTCCATGTGGCCTGGCTGTGTCACAGTGATGTGGATTCCGTAATTGCCTTCAGTGTCACAATGGAGCCTTGTTTCTGTGAGGCTCTCAACTGTCACAATTGTCTCCTTGGTTCCATCAGCCCCCGCTGTGTCACAAGGGTCTCCTTGGCTCCATGAGGATACAAAAGCTTTGAATAAACACTGAGCAACACCTGCCTCACAAACCTGGGAACATCTGTCTGTATTGAAAAGAGGGGTTAAAGGTGAGAATGGCACCAGCAGCTTCCATCCACAACAGAGACCAGGGAAAGAACAGGGACAGAGAATTCAGCTGAAAGACTCAGAGAATTCTGTTTACAGAGATCATTTCTGGTTACTCTGTCCCTTGTAGAAAGGTGATATAATTCCAGGCAGCCTGTACTGAGCATGTGGTTCCTCAGTGGGGTTTTTTGTTCAGAAAACCTGCTCAGGCTTTTCCATTCTATCCTCATAAGCAGGAAAATTTCTCCTGGGCCTGTGTGCAGGCAGAGCCCTGAGGAGAGCAGATGGGACATGGTGCAATGGGCTGGGACACCCAGCTGCAGGGCTCAGGGGACAAGGTTCTGCTGCAGGGCACAGGGATGTCAGTCCCAGGTGGGAGATGTCAGACATGGTGAGGCTGGGGGTGAGGAGCAGGTTGTCCAAACAGGGTCAGCAGGCAAGGGGCTCATTCTTCTGTGGGCCCAGACCTCCTAAGGAGACATTCAGCATCAAGACAACTTGGAGAATGATTCAATTACCTCTTCTCTGAGCTGAAAAGTAAAAAAAATTCCATTGATTAAAAACAAAAAATCATGAGGTGCACATTGAAATCTTCCTCATTAACAGAACTCTAAACTGACTCCAAACAGCTGCACAAGCCCTGGAGACTTGAAGACAATTGAAGGAAGACAAGGAGCTCCTGAGGGCTTTCTGTATTTTGATCAGTCCCATGGTGGATTTGAGGCTGAGTCCAAGACTCTTAGGCACTGAGAGAAGGTTGAAGAAGCTGCTCCAGGAGTCAGAAGCAAAACTCCAAGTCCCTTGGAGCATCACTGGCCCCACTGAGGGCAGGGAGTGCCAAAGGCTCCCCAGGGAGTGGTGAGAGCAGATCCTTGAGGCCAGGATTGCAGGAGCCCGAGGCTGTGAGCAGGGAACTGCAATGCTGAGCAAGGCCTGGGCTGGGTGGAGGAAGCAGAAAGGCCAAGGCCCGAGCCCAGGCCTGGGCCAGCAGGGCCTGTCCCTCACGGGGGGCTACTCGGGGCTGTTGCTGGGGCAGTGGGATGGCAGGGGCAGCAAGGACAAATGTCATCAGGCTGTGTGACACTCCAGATGCTCATGGAACCAAGGGCCAGTGTGACACAGCAGGGCCTGATGGAAACAAGAGGCCATGGTGAGCCTGCAGGGCTGGAACACCCCAGAACACTGAAATGCTGGCGGTGACCAAAGGTTCCTTTACTTGAGTTTGGTACAAAGGAGGAACCCCAGCCAGATATTCTCAAGAGGTCAAAATGACATAAAAATTTTGCTGGCAAATTATAGAAAATCAAGGAACTTTGGAAAAGGATTTAATACAACATCTAGTCAACATAAAACACTTATCATAGCAGTAACTTCATTAACTTTTCCCATTTTAACTTAGAAACATTTAAACACTTAAGATGTTGAGGTACCCAAAACCCTTCTATATAAAGAGCATTAGAAGAAAAGAGAGAGACAGAAAGACAGAAGCTCTATAGAAAGACACACACATGGCTCCCAGCCCCTGGGGTTCCAGTGTGGGTGAGACACAGACCCCAAGAGCAGGCAGGGTATGGACCATGGGCTGAGCACCTGCTCCGTGTTTTAAGCCCCTGGGCCTTCGTGGGCCTCCCCCAGGTGGGACTTGTGATTGCTGGGGCAATCAGAGCCTGGGTCAGCACCACCCCACTGTGTGACTGATTGACAGCTCATCCCCAGGTGTCTGGGACATTGATGTCATCCAGCCTCTGACAGCGACCATGGTGACACTGCAGAACCTCATGGAACCATGGGTCAGTTGTGACAATGCGGGCCCAAGGACACCATGGTGACACCATGGAACCTCATGGAACCAAAGAGACCATTGTGACACTCTGGGGCCTCATGGAATCAGGGCGACCAGTGTGAAAATCAGGACCCCTATGGAACCAAGGGTCAGTGATGAAGCTGTGGGGCCTGTAGAACCAAGGAGCCATTGTGACACAGTGGGGCCACATGGAGCCCAGGGACCATGGTGACACTGCAAGAAATTATGGAAGCACAGGGCCAATGTGAAGCAAGGAGAATATTGTGACACTAGAGGGACTCATGGAATCAAGGAGATCATGGTGACACTGTGAGGCCACCATGGAACCAAGGGACCATGTAACAGGTCTGGCTGGTGTCACGATCCACTATTAATACAGAGCAGGGGTCCTGATGGTTCGTTTGATCTCAAAGGTGCAAACAGGCAAATAGCAGGGGACAAAATCAGTTTATTCAACAACAGCAATGCATTTTCATTAAATGCCAACAACTCAGTTGTGATAGAGGGGAGAGATATAGGAAACAAAGTAGAGAGAGAGAAAAAGAAAAAGAAGGGGATGGGAAAATAGCTACCAACAGACAAAAGCGACATACTCACAGGCCAGCCAATAGATGAGTCTTCATCCCTGGGGAGATCTCAAAGGGTCTTTTCCAGAGGGTTGCTCTTTATAGTCCTTCTCCAAAGCGAGTGGCTTCTGGCCAAGAGGTGGGAAGATTTATGGACCATTGTGTGGTGCTGCAGGAGACAGGTGCGGTCAAGAAGTCCTCAGTTGGTACAACACAATCTCTGGTTGGTGCAACAACAGCACAGTCCAGTGAACACAATACACCAGCACACAGTCACGAGCATCCACCTTGGCCAGGCCAGGAAACCATTGTCCAGAGTCAGCCTGGGTGGGGGTCCTCGAGGTCTCCTTGGGATGGTTGGGAGGCAAAATCGAGGGGAACTTGGGACTGACCCTTACACCACCCCGTGACTCACAATCATCATCAAGAGCTCTCCATTGTAGAGTTGTTGCGAAGTCTTCAGTTGTGGCGTCTTCAGGACTCATCCAAGTAGGTAGCATATCACAGAAAACAGAGACAGAAAAGTAGGGAAAAAAAAAGAGAAAGGAAAAGGAGAAAAAGAGGAAAACAAAGCAAGTAAATTATATTCAAATTTTGATTGCTAACAATTTTAAACAATTTGTTCAATTCTTTAATTTTTCAATTTTTTTATTAGAAATAAATCAAATTTTCATTACAAAAAAGTAAATTTTTGATTAAACAATTTTAATTACAATTAAAAGATAATCAATTTTAGTTAAAAATCATATTTTATCCTATTTAGAATTTTGTTTCAATAACCCTAGGGATGTCAACAGTGACCAATCTGGATACATCTATCACAGATGACAATTGTGCTAACCATTTCATTATTCTCCAACTCATAATGTATAGGATTGCTGATGAAACAAAACCAATTAAAACCAAAATCAAGAGAACAATGATGGGATGACACAATTTGTTCAGGACACCTGTAGCAGTAGGTGACCACACAAATAGAGTATCCCAGCACCTGTGTTCAGCATCTGTCTTTACCCTTTCCAAAACACGATGTATTTTTTCCACATTGTGATGAACAGCTATTAGAGTTTTCTGTCCGTTTTTCTTGATCTTCTCCAAAATTTCAATCAGATCTTGGTGGAGCAACAATTGCTTCACCAGAGAGAGGATCATTCCAATTGGAGTGGGCAATAGATGGTGGATCAGTGTGTGATTTGACTGCAAAACATGGTGAGAAGTAACTGGGGCTACATAGGAAAAATCACATCCTGAAATCCTAGTAAAGTTGCAGACACAAAAGTTTGAATTATTTTTAGTATTCACTACTAAATTTTCTATGAAAACACTATCACAAGCAGTTCTAAAGCATGCACATCCATTGCCTACATATACCAGTACTGTTTCAGGAATCTCGTTTGGATGAATTTCAAAATTACAAACATTCTGTTCTGTGTCCAAGCAGATATCTTGAGCTCAGATTGCATTACTTTCACAGATAAACCCTTGTTGTTCCAGGACAATGCAAGTTTCCAAATTGACAGTTTGCCATTTCTCACCAATTTGATGGGCCCATTCCCTGTGCTCGAAAGGATAGAGAATAGCTCCATCATGGTTCAACCCTAATGCAATGATGGGGAATATTGAATGCACTGAAGCATTGTGTATCGTCAGTACAAAGGCTGTGGCTGTGTTTGTGCTGGGGTCATAGGTGAAATTTATTAAGTTCCACCAGGATTGGAATTCTTTTTCAAAATCAGTGGCACAGTCCCAGACTATTTTTCGAATTTCAGTGGGAAAAATGCCTTCCTCACCTTCTCTTATAATTGAAGCAGCAACCAACTGCATCCACAACTGGGCCTGGATACAGCTGAGAGCCAGAGAGATGTTATTTTGTGTAGCACAAATTGCATCGATTATCAATTTGTGGTCATTCACATTTACCTTTTCCCAGTTTGGCAATATGTTTGATAACAACCACTGTTGGGTTCCCAGAGCTGTTAAGGATGATTGCAGGGGCTGCTGTAATTTGGTTACATCTCCAGCTGTGGTAGCCACTTTATTCATTAGTACTTCTGAATCCATGCTATTCAAAATTCCCAATCCTGTTCCCACAACACCGGTTATGTCTCTTGCCACTCGTTTTTTAGAAGGATTCTGTTTTCGTAACCAGGTTGTCCATCCATCAAAAGAAGTCTGCAGAAAGGGTGAACAACCTGGCTGAACTTCTGGGACATTATTTTGCATCAGCAATTTGATTTGTTTGAGAGACCATGCCGGATTAAACAATATTTGTTGTTGGCCAGTTTTTCTAATTACATATGGTCCAAATTGAAAAATCGTAGGACTCAACACAACCGGTGGTTGGGTGGTAGGTGTTACAACATTAACATCAAGTTCCCCCCAGTATTTTGTATTGTTTTTACCACACATGATTTTATAGGAAAATTGTACAGCAGTTAAGTTTAGCCAACAATTCTAATTTTGAATTTCACAATATAAAACATGGCCATAAAGTCCTGTGCCATAACTGTATACAGGTTCGGTGAGGGATTCAGCCACTAATTTACAAGTTATTGTGACATCATCACGTTGTCACCATGAAAGGAGGAAAAAACTTGGTTTTGTTATCTAACACTAAGGGGGTGCTTCTTCGTGTCCCTCGGTGTTCTTCTGTGAAAAGTAAACACAACAGAGTCTGCCTCCAGGAGGAAGGAGATTAAAATGATGGAACCATCCAGAGTGTAGTGCAGACTGGAATTCTGTTAACTTCCCAATCATTTTGCTGCTGAAAAGGAAGCCACTCTGTACCTCCTTTAAACACAGCATAGGAGTCAGTGTAGATGTAAACAAGAGAGGTATTCTGTGCCTCAAGTTGGAAAACACTCCAAACAACTGTCAGCTCCCCAGCCTGAGAGCTGCCTTCTCCCTCAGGAATAATTCGTTCACCAGCAGAAGTGGGGAGGGCTACTGCCCTGTATTTCCACACCTTTCCCTCTCGTTTGGCAGAAGCATCAGTGAACCAAGAATTTGCTGATTGTTCAGGGGAGAAAGGAGTGGCCACTTTAATTACCAAGGCAGGTTTGTCATGGCTATTAGCCAAGCTCTCAGTTTCTTGTATTGCCAGATTTTTTACAGCTCTTTCTATCACTGAGAAGATGTTACAGTCATGTTCTATCTGGGCATAGCACTGCCTAACTGAGGATCTCTGGGCCTCCACGTGAGGTGGAGGGGTCTCAATAGTGACTGTGATGTGTTTTCTCCAGAACACTGATAATTCTAGAGCTTGCTGGAGCTCTTTCCTGGATTCAGGCAATTTAATTTGATCCAGGGAGGTTAGAGTATCAGGTGGAATACATGTCATACCTCCTTTCCACCAAATTCCCAAAAACTTCACCTCCTGAGAAGGTTTTTGAATTTTCTCTGGGGGAATTTGTAAGTCAAGGCTTTCCAGATGAGAGATTATTTTTTGTTGGGTGTCCCCCACTACTTTTATTTCATCCCTTCCCACCAGAATATCATCAATGTATTGATAGACATCTGTATTGTCATATTTGGGTATCTTTTCTAATTCCTGGGCTAAAGCGTGGTGAGCCAAAGTGGGGGAATATTTATGCCCTTGGGAAAGCCCAGGGCAGGTGAATTGCTTTGGCTCAACTCCCAGAGCCTGTGGAGGAGATTGATTTGGTACATTGTTCAGAACTTGTGGAGAAGTTTGCTCTGGTACACTGTCCAGAACCTGTGGAGAAGGTTGCTTGGGGGTGCATCACTGATATAATCATATTCTATTTTAATCAAAGGTTTCAAGTTGGGGCAGCAGTGTTCCCCACAATTTTTCATCAAAATTAGGTCTTTTTGAGAGTGTATTGGATTAATGTGCATAGCTTCCTTCTCCTGTGTTTCTTTTGGTGTTACACCCTGCTTTGAATTTTTGTCCCATTCTTCTCTTAAGGCAGCTTTTAACAAATTATTTTCATCGATCAAAAAATGGTTCTCATTCCTTTCTTGATCTAATTGTTTTTGCAAAATTTGAACAAGATTTTGTAGAGAGTCTATAATTGTTCTTTCCTCATTTCTGCGCTCAGAGCGAGTTTCTATAGCTGCCATAAGACAATCTCCTAAACTGAGCAGAGCATGGTTTTATTTTTGGCCAGTTTAAACTTTGACTCATGTTGCAAAGAACATATTCTATCAATCACATTCTCCAGATTAAACCAATTATTGTTCACCCATTCCTCCCCACCTTAGGACGGTCTGTCACTATACTTAGCTAATAGAGCATAAAATGCAGCTTCATCTGTTACAGTGGAATTCTCAGTCATTTTGTGAAGGGATAAGTAAAAACCACAACAGGGAGGTCTATTGCTTAAGTTACCACACACAACGAAACAGCTTTCGCTGTGTGCCCCCCTTCGCTTCCCTGTGCGGGAGAAGAGACCAAACGACTTGGGAGGCACTCCTTAGTTACAAAACACCAGGATGTCTCTTCACTGCACCAAGTAGTCAAACATCATAAAACAACAACTACTACAACAACAACAACAATAACAACAGTGTCCCGCCTTTTACACCAGTAGATCTTTTGTGAAATTCTAACGACAGAGCCCTCAAGCGAGTCTGGGGATGCTCCAAACTGAGGTGTCTGCAGTCTGTGGGAAATGAGAAAAACCCTCCTTGCTTTCTAGACAGGCTCACCCTTTCAAGGTGGCCAGCTAGGTGCGGCTGGAGTAAGACTTCCTTCCCCTGATACAGATTACACACAACCTTGCATCCCTTCTGTCTGCCAGAATATCCTGTCTGTGACGCCAATTTAATGTCACAATCCGCTGTTAATACAGAGCAGGGGTCGTGATGGTTCGTTTGATCTCAGAGGTGCAAACAGGCAAAATGCAGGGGACAAAATCAGTTTATTCAACAACAGCAATGCATTTTTATTAAATGCCAACAACTCAGTTGTGACAGAGGGGAGAGATACAGGAAACAAAGTAGAGAGAGAGAAAAACGGGGTTGGGAAAATTGCTACCAAGAGATGAGACAGACGTCCTCATGGTCCAGCCAATAGATGAGTCTTCATCCGTGGGGAGATCTCAAGGGTCTTCTCCAGAGGGTCTCTTTTTTATAGTCCTTCTCCAAAGCGAGTGGCTTCTGGCCAAGACGTGGGAGATTTATGGACCATTGTGAGGGCTGCTCCAATAAACAGGTGTACAGAACCTGCTGCTCCAGCTAGTGCCTGCTCCAGAGCAGTGTACCATGAAGCACAGCGAGCACCTGCACACAGTCCCTTGGCAAGCATCCACCTTGGTCAGGCCACAAAATCATTGTCCAGAGTCAGCCTGGGTGGGGTCCTCGGGGTCTTCTTGCGACGGTGGGGAGGCAAAAATGAGGGAAACTTGGGAGTGACCCTTACAAGGGGGAGGAGAGAGCCAGTGTGTGCAGCCCTGGGCACGGCCCCGAGAGCAGGGGCCGGGGGACAGGGCCTTTTACAGGGAAGGAGGAGAGGGAACCTCCCAAAGGGGGAGCGACACCTCCTCCGTTCTCAGGCCTGTGAGGTGCCATGGCAAACCAAAGGCCAGGGAGCTGCCTCGGAAGGTGACAGCATCAAAGATCACGGACACACAGCCTGGCAGCAGAGTCACAACAGGTCTTGTTTGATGCTTTCCAGGATTGGGACTAGCCGAGATCGACTCTTGGCTACAACAGAGTCAGACAGCTCTTACTCAAACGACTCTGAGGAGGAAGAGGAGGATGAGGAAATGGACGAGATTATTGCTGCCTTAAACAGGCAGAGGAGGGGAAGGATAGCAAGAAAAGCCCTCAGAGAGCATAGCCCAATTGCCCACTGCACTAGATCAAAAAGGGAGAGAGACAGAGAACCAGTTTTGCAAGCCCCTTTACGACAGGCAGTCGGTAATCAGGGGCCAGTATATGTGAAAGTACCATACTCCCTTATAGAGTTAGACCAGTGGAAAACTACAGTGGGAAAATATAAAGAGAGCCCAAATAAAGTGGCAAAATTGGTGGAACAGGCTATTAACTCACAAAGTTCTGACTGGGCAGACTTAAACTCCATGTTGGATACATTACTCGACCCCACTGAGAGACAAATGGTCAATAAAGCCATCACAACCTCAGTGGAGGGGAGCACAGCCAGTGGATTGCTTCAAGGTACTGTCACTCAGATATTTCCCCTTGAGAATCCTGGGTGGGATCCAAATATACCAGAACATATCGCGAGGCTAAAACGATATCAAAGTCTTGTGGTATATGGGTTAAAACATGGAGTACCTAAAGCTAAAAATTGGTCAAAGCTTTATGAAGTAAGACAAAATGATGATGAATCACCATCGGATTTTTTGAACAAGTTAAGAGAAACTGCTATCAAATATACTGATCTAGACCCTGAATCAGCTGATGGTAAAGCACATCTGGTTTTGTTGTTTATGGGTCAGGCCTCAAATGATATAAGAAGGAAGCTGCAAAAGATAGAGGGGTCTGAGATATGGAGAGACTGCTAGAGGTTGCCTGGAAAGTGTTTTGAGATAGAGGTTCAACTGAAAGAGTTAAATCCCAAGCTAGTAAGAAGGCAACTCAGGAAAAGTCACCCAACAAAGCTTCCCCTACACAGAAGGACCAGTGTGCATACTGTAGAAAGTGGGGACATTGGAAAAAGGACTGTCCAGTGTTAAAAGAAAAATCCTCAGTTCCCCAGCTCTCAGTAGCACAAACCTCAAGTGGCTCAGGCTCTGAGGGATGGTGACCAAGGGCTATTCCCCCAGCAGAGCCCTTGATTATAACTAAGCTGGGGAAACTTGACATCAAGTAATTTTTGTAGATTCTGGAGCAGCACATTCTATGTTAAATACCTTAGAAGGGAAACTGAGTCACGACACTGTACATGTTATTGGGGTGACTGGGGTAAGAGAAACACAGATTTTCTTCTACCTTTGGAATTCAAATTGGAGAAGCATCAATTTCTTTACATGCCTAACTCACCAAAACCATTGCTGGGGAGAAGAATTGGAAGCTTGGAAGCTTGTAACCAGACTGTGTCTAGTAACTTAAATACGTGGATTTGTAATGTAACTACAATTAGGGACTGTGGACTTGTGTATAAACACAAACACTTGTAAAAGAAATGTTACAGCATGCAAATCTGCAGCAGCTGGCAGAAAATGCCAAGGCCAAAGCTAAAAAGATCCTAATAACAGTTCAGCATGATGCTAAAGTTATAAAACAGGGAATGGAACAAATTAGGAGGGCAGGAGAACACCACTGGTGGGAAGTTCCTTTTGCCTGGTTCCCCATGGCCACTGGCATTTTCAACGAGCTGCTGCACCCCATTGTAGCTACACTGTGAATGCAAATTTGTGTGCTTTGGTAGCCACTTGTTGCTGGATGAGGCAGGTGAAACTCTGCTTTGATAACCAGGTGAAAGGAGCAGGGCTGGCCAAGACCCTCATGAAATAATCAGGGGCAAGCCTGGGTTGGCCTCTGTGTTTGCCACCAAGAAGATCTCATGGCTCCACTGTTGGCTGCAACCCAGCAGGTGTTGGGTGGAGGGGACACACGCCATGCCAGACCTTGATGAAAGGGAGGGGAAGACAGGCCAACCAGCCTGCAGTTAGTCTGAACCAACCTGCTCAAGTCAGGGCACCTAGAACTGATTGCCCAGAACTGCATTCAGCTGGACTTGGACCATCTCCACACATGGAGACTCCACAACCTCTCCAAGCAAATATGTTTGATTGTTTGATTGAAGCAAAAGTTAACATATGGTAGACCATGTAAAACCCCACATATTCCAGGTGAAATTAATTCACATGAAGAGGAAACGTGATTTACAGGGTTATTTAATGGCTCTAAGTTTCATTTTGCAGAAGCTCCAAAAGCTTCAGAGTTACATCGTGCTATCCAGACCCACAGGACTGGACACCCCTGCACATCTGTTCCAGCCTGGAGACTGGGTCTATGTGAAGTGGTGGGACAGTGATCCTCTGCAAGCCAAGTGCAAAGAACAATTTAAAGTCCTGCTGACTACCTTCACTCTAGTCAAAGTTGCTGGCAGAGGACCCTGGATTCACTACTCCAGAATTAAGAAAGCTTCAGCTTCTGAACAACTGTAACAACAAAGACTGGTGGAAATCATCGTTTTTCTTCTGGGTCTAATTTCTTTTATATAACATTTGATTGTGTAAGATATTGTTCTTGTTAGAGGTTCATTATTATTAGGTTTATGTTTACGTTTATTATTATGTATGTATTTAGCACTAGGTATTTATTTAATGATAGGTATTTATTATTATTGGTCATTTATCTGTAATTAAATACTTGTTGTTAGTAATATTTAGAATAGAGACTCGACAAGGTAGAGGCCTTGTCAAGCCTCTAAAGGGGGGAAATGATGCCTTTAGACTTAAGCTTTCTTTTATTCTCCTTGGATGTGCTTTTCTGATGTGCTAGGGTGATGAAGACAAAACAGTCCTATTCCAGTTAAGAACTCAAGGACTTCAGTCCCTAAGCACAAACAACATGGAAAGGTGGAGAGTGGGTTCATGCAAATGAACCAAAACCTATAAAAGTGTAAGATTTTGTGACCAAGCCCTCCTTTGCTTCCATCTTGGAGCCATCCAGGCAGGGGTCACACCTGTAGCACTCATCCTGCTAGGGTGTGGCTTTTGGAGGCCTTTTGTGGCCTCTCAATAAATACCCATTTGATTCCCCTGAACTCTGTGTGTAGCCTCTGTTCCAGCTCCTCAAGGCATCAGAGCAGAGCAGCATTTAGAAGCAGTTTCAGGATTTCTAGGCAGGAAGTGGAGCTGACAACCACCTGCATCTGTGCTGCTGTGCTGGGAGTCTCTTCCCTCCACCTCTGCTCACAGGCACTGCCCTGCAGAGACAGACAAGGGCTCAGGAAGCACCTGGGTCACACAGGGCACAGCAGGACACTTTATTTTACTTCAGTGCACAGTGATCATGGCTCCTTACTGTCTCTGCTTAACACAAGCCCACTAGATACTGATGTAGCAATACTGTGACTAATGGCATCCCTTTATGGAAAATATTATCAAAAGTTAAAAAAAAAAAAAAGAGGAAAAGTAGAACACACTAATTAGAATAGCAAAAAAGACACATGGCACAAAGCAGTCTGGGCAGCCTGTAATGAGTTCCATTCTTAATGTCATGCAGACAGGCACTTTCTTGTTTCTGGAAAGCAGTAATAAAATACACCCTTAAAAACTGGAATGGATATTTCTTACACGGTCTTTGAAATATTTCTCCATAACTGGAGAAAGAAACCTTCCTCATGAACTGCACCAGACCAGAGGGAAGCCAAGGCAGAGCCATGGTTTGTCAGGACTTGCTTGACCCCAATGAGCCCCATGGTGCATTTGGTGCTGAGCCCTTGAAGCTCAGGGCCTAAGAGGAGATTGCACAAACCCTTCCAGGAGTCCAATTCAGAAGAACCTTTCAGCTGCTGCACATCCCTGTGCCTTGGGCTGGCCCAGACTTCTTCTGGGGGATGTGTTGTACCACAGCCCTGCCCTGGGAGAGAGATTCCTTTCTCCTTGTTTCCAGTCTGGGCCTCCCCAGCTCTCCTTGGCATTAATTGTTTCTTTCTCTGGATATTCTCTACGATGTCAAAAGGATCCATCATCTCTGAAACTGCCTGTCAATCCCTCTCAGGGCTCTCCTCTGCTCTCCTCAGTCTCCAGCCCACTGAGCACAGAGCTCCTTTGACCACTATAAAGTGGTCATGTGCTTGAGGCCATGGGCACCTGGACATGAATGACAGTTCTTGTCTGTAGGAAGGAAAGCACAGAAGCCCAGGGTTTTGAAGGCAGATGAGAGGCAGTCACCAGAGGCCAAGGCAAGCCAGACCTGTTTGTCTTAGTCTGGGAGCAATCCTTGCAGAGATGGAATTTGGGAGGCCAAATCCCAGTTCTGTCCATGGGCGTCAGGACAAGGACAGTTCTTTTCCATAGGAAGGAAAGTAGGGAGCCCCAGGGTTTCAAAGGCAATGAGAGCTGGCCCTCAGGAAGCCAAGGGAACCTACACAGTCCTGGCAGCTTTTGTCTGGGAGATATCCTTGCATAGATAGGGAATTTTAGAGGCAGACTCCCAATTTTGGCCGTGGATGCCTGCACTTGAAAGATGATTCTTCCATGGGAAGAGAAGGTTCAGGGGGTGTCCCTGGGGCACGCGGGGCTTGGCACGGGCGTGAGCAGGGAACGGAAAAACGGACACGGGGACAAACGGCCCCAGGGCTTCAGTTGCAGCGGCAGCAGCGGCAGCAGCGGCAGCAGCGGCAGCAGCAAAACAAACAATTTTATCGACTCTCTGTTTCCCCTCTCCCTCTCCCGCTGTCCCGCACCCTCTCTCGCAGTCCCGCACCCTCGCTGTCTCTCCCTTTCCCGGTGTCTCCCTCCTCTCCCAGTCTCCCTCTCCCCGTTCCAGGCCGGGCCATGCCCCTGGCCCGCCCCCGGGCGGGGCTGCTCCGTCCCCGGCCCCGGCCCCGTCCCCGGCCCCGGGCGTCCCGCCTGGGTCTCGCCTTCGCCTGGCTCTGGGCGTGCTGCCGGTGGCGCTGCTGGGCGGGCATCAGTGCCTGGGGCTGGGGCGGCATCGCCGCCCTTTGGCTCCACCTGGCCCGAGCCCGGCCCCGGCCCCAACGTGGGATCCGGCCCCGGCCCCGAGCCCGGCCCCGGCCCCGGCTCCTCCCGGGGCCCGCGGAGGACACACGCGGCGCGGCCGCTCCCGCCGCCTGCGCTGCGGCTCCCCCGGCCCGAGCTCCGCCGCTCGGCAGCGCGGCCGCCGGCCCCGAGCCGCCGCTGTCCCGTTCCGCAGAGAGAACGCCTGGGGCTGCCCGGCCCGGGGCGGCTGAGCGGCGCTCGGGGGCCGTTCCTGGCCCCGGGCCGAGCGCTGACAGCCGCGTCTCGCCGGCAGGGAAGGCCCAGGTGGGCCTGAAGGAGCGGTACCGGGTGGGTTCGCTGCTTGGGCGCGGCGGCTTCGGCAGCGTCTGGGCGGCGACGCGGCTCTCGGACGGCGGTGAGTGGCGGGGCCGGCGGCGGGCACAGGACGAGGGGGCGCAGGAGGAGGAGGATGGGGCTCGGCAGAGCGGGCGGCGAGCTCAGCCCGCTGTTGGCCTTGGCTTGCAGGTGGCCATCAAAAGGGTGCCACGGAACCGCGTCCGGCACTGGGGCGAGCTGGTGAGTGAGCGGGACCAGCGGGAGAAGCCGGGACGTGCCGGGCGGGGATGAGCCGAGGGCCGGCAGAGTGGAAGCCGTCAGGACCCTCGAGGGAGAGCGGGCGTGGGGCCAGCTGAGCATCCCGGGCTGCATGAGGGCTTCCCGAGCCCTGGCACGGCATCAGCCCCGCTGACGGCATCGTGGTCTTCCCGCAGCCCGACGGCACCAGCGCACCCCTGGAGATCGTGCTGCTGGACAAGGTGTCCACCGGCTTCCCTGGTGTCATCCAGCTGCTGGAGTGGCTCGAGCTCCCCAACAACATCGTGATGGTGCTGGAGCGCCCGGAGCGGTGTCAGGACCTGCAGCATTTCATCCGGGCACGGGGGTTCCTGTCCGAGGAGGTGGCGCGGGAGCTGTTCCGCCAGGTGCTGGAGGCCGTGCGGCACTGCACCAGCTGCGGGGTCCTGCACAGGGACATCAAGCCACAGAATGTCCTGGTTGACCTGGCCACCGGGCAGGCAAAATTGATTGACTTTGGCTGTGGCACCTACCTGCAGGACACAGCCTACACTCACTTTGCAGGTAAGCCCACACAGCGGTGTGCTCCCGGTCCCAGCATCTCCTGGCCCAACATCTCCTGGCCCAGCCTGGGTGTGGCAGTGGGGATTCTCCCTTTTGCTGCCAGTCATGGCACTGAGCCTTCAGCCGAGTTGCTTTTGAGTTGGGGCAAGTGGAGGGCCAGCTTCCAGCCTTGCTGGCAGCCTTTGCCAGCCACTCTGCCCAGGACTGGGGCTGGGCCAGCCAGCCCGACAGAAACACTTGTGGGTGGGGGTGGCAGAGAGGGGGGACCAGAACCTGTGCACCATCTGGTTTGGTGTGCAGATGAGAAAGGGCTTGGACTGCTGTGCTCACCTTGTTTTCCTTGGCCTCATGATGTGTTTTGGGCCATGCAGACAGGGAGGATGAAAGCATGGATTTTCCCCAGCACTGAGTGGGTTTTACCTTGTCATGGTCTGGCCTTGCCAGGGCTTCAGCTGCCCTCTTCCAATACCAGTGGCTTCTTTTCCAACCCCATGTTTGTACACAAGTCCCAGGTGCTGCAGAGAGGACAGCAGGTCACACCATGTGCCACTGGGGCAGCCCCCACATGCCCAGGGATGCTGGGACCAGGCTCTGGGAGCAGCAGCATCCCCCTGATAAACGCCATCTGTATTCCATAGGAACCCTGTCCTACAGCCCTCCAGAATGGACCAAGTTTGGCTGGTACTATGGCAAGCCAGCTACCATCTGGTCCCTGGGCATCCTGCTGCACCAGATGGTCTGCGGGGAGCACCCTTTCAGGAGGGGCCAGAACATCAGCTGGGACCATCAGCTCTCACTGCCACAACGGCTCTCTCAAGGTGGATCCTCATCTCTGGGCACGGGGGAAATACCAGTGCTGGGAGACAGCAGCAGGCTCGTGAGCATCCTGCTCTGGCAGCTGCTGAGGGGCTGGCACATGTCCTGCTCTCCTCCAAAACAAAGAACTGATGGGAAGGTTTAGGCCCAGCTGTGAGCACATGCAGCATGGCCTAGGCATGGGAAGAGTGGGGCAAAGCGGACTGGAGACTTCTCCAACTGACCAGCGGTTTGTGGTTTCTCTCCCCAGAGTGCCAAGGTCTGATCAGGAGGTGTTTATCCATGCTCCACACGGAAAGGCCCTCATTAGAAGATCTGTTCAGTGATCCTTGGATGCAGAATATTCATCTGCCATAGAAGAAGGGAGAGAGCCACAGGCACGCTTTGATGCAGGGTCCTGGTAAGTTACAGCTCCACAGATGCCCTGGCAATCAGAAGCAAAGAACCCCAGACGTTTTTGTCCTGCCTGTGTCACTGCACGGGGGTCATAAGATGGGAACACACAGCCCTTGTGCTGGAGCTGAGCTGCTCTGCCCAGCACTGGTGGCCCCCATCTGAGCTGGTTTGGCTTGTCCTGGTTCACTGGCAGCTGGGGCCCTGGGCAGAACACTGACAGCCTGGTCTCACCCCCAGGGAAGGAGAAGGAGCCCCTGGAGTAGCTGTACCAGGTGGGGCTGCTGCTGCTGCTGGGGACAGCAAGGAAGACATCAAGGATGACAGCCTCTTCCTCCACCTGGCCACCGGCAAGCTGAAGATGATGGACTTGGATTCTGGCACCTTCTTCAAAGCCAGGCTCCACAGCGAATTTGCAGATGAGTCCAGAGCCAGGGGGATGCTCCCAGATTTGGGCATTGCACAGCTTGGCCGGGAACCAAAGGTTCCCCCTTTGCTGGGGAGGATAAAACGGATTCTTCCGTCGGCTGCCAAGCTGCTTTTTGGCAGGGCTGGGGGGATGGGCTGGGCTGGGTACGAAATGGGAGTTGGCTCCTGGCCCTGCCAACAGCCCCCAGCACCCACCGTGCCCTGGGCTGGGGCTGGAGCTGGGGCAGCCAGCCTGACACAAACAAAGCCCATGGCAGGAGCAGAGGTGGGACTCCAGAACTGTGCATGGCTGCTTTGCTTTGCAGGCAAGGAAGGGCTTGGGCTGCTCCACTGCCCTTGTTTGCTTTGAGATCACCATTACTTTTGGGGGCAGTGCAGGGGGAAAGGGAAAAACCATGGGCTTCCCTCACCCCTGAGTTATTTTTTCCCTGGCATGTAGAGGTTGGGCCTTCCTCCAGCCCCTGACAGAGATAAGATTTTTTACCTTTTCTCGAGTCTCCCATTTTTGTCTGTAATCTATTTTCATTCATTTGTCATTTGTTTCTCTAAAGGAAGCGTTCTAGGTGGTGTCCAGTGTGGATCAGGAAGTGCTTGGGCCCAGCTGCAGCGTGGATGGGCCGTGTCCTTGGAGAAGGCTGAGGACATCGTTTGGGACCAGCTTTTCTTCGGGCAGCGATGGCGTGAGGCTGGTCCCCGTCTCCTTGGCAGGGTGAGATAAGAGCTTTTGGGAGATGGCAGCGAGCACAGGAGCATCCTGCTGTGGCAGCTGCTGAGGGGCTGGATGTGCCATGGCTGGCTGCAGGCTGGGCACAGTCCTGCCCTCCTGCTCTGTGCCCAAGGCAGCAATGATGGGCAGCTTTGGGCACCGCTCTGGGCACGGCCAGCACGGCCTGGGCACGGCGGGAGCTGGGACAAGGGGGACAGGAGCCTTCAGCTGACGGGCGGTTTCTGGTTTCTCTCCTTGCAGCCGGGCTCTGTGGATGCTGAGGCTGCTCTGGGCTCTGCCAGGGCTCAGCTGCAGCTCAGCACCGGGCCAGAATCAGCCAAAGGAGAAATGGTGTGACCTGCAGCAGAGACTTGCTTGAGCATTTCGGGAAATGCAGCTCAAGTTTGCAGAGCGTACACCTGCAGGGGAAAACATGACACCCCCCAAAAATTAAACTTGTTCAATACCTTCAGAAATGAGATCAATCTGGGATGACCCCAAATGACATTTTTCAGCTTGCTCAAGCTGTAGCTCAGCCCTTCTCTGAACAGTTCTCTCCCCCACCTGCCTTTTACTTCACAGCTGTTCCCTCCTTTCCCCCAGGGAGTTCCCAGCCCATCGCAGTCTCCATCACACTGGTGCCTTGCTCGATGCCCCTCACCACGAGGGAGGCCGAGCCCCAGGCTTAGGGACACATCCTGTCACTGGCTGAAGAGCAGCAATGTCTCAGAGGCCTGATGAGATTTTAGTGTCATTCAGAGCTGCTCTCCAGCCCTCAGCTCTCCTCACTGCTGAGTTCCCACTCCCTTTACCTCATGCTTCCAGCAGGATGAGCTCTGTGACTCCCCTTGAGCCTCCCCACTCCTCCCAGCCCACCCACCCAGCTCAGTTAGGCTTAAGCTGAAGCTTCTTTGTTTCCCCTGGCACTTCAGTCCAGTCCCCTCTGCAGGGAGCCCCAGCCCCAGAGCACAGCACACAACAGTGCGGTCCGGGCTGGACCAGCTCCCCTCCAGCCCTGGCTTGGCTGTTTGTGGCAGCTGAATGCTCCCTGTTTGCAGCTGTCACTGCAGGATGGCCCCAGGGCAGAGCCCAGCCAGGCTCCCACTGCATCCCCTGAAGCTTGGGGCACACGGTGGTCCCAGGGCTGAGCTTCATGGGGAGCACCCAGAGCTGTGGCTTGCAGGCAGTGTTTGCAAGTGTTGTGTTCTCATCTCCTGCAGCCTGTGGGGAAAACAACGTGTGCTGCAGGTCAGCACTGCCCCTCTGGGCAGGGACAAGGCTGAAGGGCTTTCCCATTCCAGAGGAGCCAGCATTGAGCCTTGGTAGGGTCTGGCATGGCTGGAGCTGGGTCTGGTTCCCGTTTGGGACTCGCTGCCCACTCACCCCCATTGCCCTCCCTCACCCGTGGGCAGAAGGGTCTGTCTGTGCCAGGGGCTCTTGGATGTCTCTGTATCCATGGTCAGAAGGGTCTGTCTGTGCCAGGGGCTCTTGGATGTCTCTGTATCCATGGGCAGAAGGGTCTGTCTGTGCCAGGGGCTCTTGGATCTCTCTGTGTCCATGGACAGAAGGGTCTGTCTGTGCCAGGGGCTCTTGGATGTCTCTGTATCCATGGACAGAAAGGTCTGTCTGTGCCAGGGGCTCTTGGATGTCTCTGTATCCATGGACAGAAGGGTCTGTCTGTGCCAGGGGCTCTTGGATGTCTCTGTGTCCATGGACAGGAGGGTTTATCTGTGCCAGGGGCTCTTGGATCACTCTGTGTCCATGGTCAGAAGGGTCTGTCTCTGCATGAGTTTCCATAATGTCTTTGTACCCATGGGTATGGAATAACCACAGAGAGTGAAAGTGTCTGCCACATTGCTTGCACACTCCTTCCTTTCTATACAAGACAAATCCATGCACACCTCCACGTATGGATATATTAAAAGGATAGGGCTGGATAGAGATTTCCCACAGAGCTCTAACTTCGGCATGACTCACTTTGTAAGGCAGCGGCCAGAGGATTTTTTTTCCCAGCTCTGTGTGAGTAGGTGTCCAAGAGATGAAGGGAGCAGCAATTAGAAGCAGTTTCAGGATTTCTAGGCAGGAAGTGGAGTTGACAGCCATCTGCATCTGTGCTGCTGTGCTGGGAGTCTGGGCACATCTGACTGACAGGGCAGCACTTCAGACTAGAAAAGCCCCGTCTCAAATTTTAGTGGCAGCATCTCCTGACATTTCCCTTCTTGGGGGAGTGTGGAGATTCCTCCCTGGAGTGGAGACTCCCCTCAGGGTCACTGCTTGAGGCTGAGCTAAAGAGATTTGCCCAGGGTCGTTGGTCTGGGGGAGTGACACCCATCTCTACTTAATTCTGCTTTGATCTAATTGCTTCCTAGAGCACTATATTAAAATAGATGTTACAGCTCCCGTACTGTGGAGTAAATAATTTGATTAAGACCTTTGTGTCTAATCATGATCATAATCAATCATATCTCTATGTATATAAATCCTTCTGATTTGCCATCTTTAATGCTGAGGGACAAAGTTGTACAAAGTTTCGATTCCACCTGTATAATCCTTTAACATAAATCCTTGACAAAGTCTGGGGTTGGATCCAGGCACTCCCAGGCTCCTCTCACAAAAGGAGTTTAGAAAGCCTGGGGGTCCTGGTTTGGGGGAGCTTGGGGGTGTAATTGGGGTGTTGGGGGTCCTTTCTGCACCTCGTGACCCAACAGGAGCTTCTCTAATAAACTTTGTGTGAACTCCCACTGTGCCCATGACAGGAACCCCTGTGAGTGTCTGTGACATCCCAGCCCTTTGGCAGCCTGGGGACTCCTGGGATGTCACCCTGGAACCCCTGTGAGTGTCTGTGACATCCCGGCTCTGTGGCAGCCTGGGCACTCCTGGAATGTCACCCTGGAACCCCTGTTAGTGTCTGTGACATCCCGGCCCTTTGGCAGCCTGGGCACTCCTGGGGTGTCACCCTGGAACCCCTGTGAGTGTCGGTGCCCTCACTGTTCTTTAGGAGCACAGGGATGTCCCCACTGGACTCCTGCCACTGCCTGTGACAAATTGGCTCCTTGGCAGGGCAGAGACACCTCTGTTGTCACTCTGGAGCCCTGTGACTGTCACCTCATGAGCCTTAGGAAGATTAAGCACCCCTGGGATTCCCCATGGAACCCCTGTGACTGAGTGTGACCAAACAGATCTTTAGGAGCCCAGAGACCCCTCAGATGTCCCCATGGAGCCCCTGAGCCTGCACGTGAGCTCACAGCTCTTGAGCAGCCTGGAAACCCCTGGAATCTGTTCATTCCTGCTCTGCTGAGGATGGAACAACAGCAACTTGGAGGTTCTCTGATGAATTTTAACTGTCCAGAGACTTATTCAGTCTTCAGCTCTTCAGCTCTTCAGGAATTCAGTGACAAAGGCTCATTAATATTGCAAAACACCTTAACAAGACAAGCCTCTGGGAATAATTTAATTTAAAGTCTTCAATTATTTTCTGGTTAATTATACACATTTCAGAAGTGTATTCAAAGAGAATATGCTATATATTTTTTTTTTGAATCCGGGTTTTTTTGGTCCTATTTAGTTTTGTTTTCCTGTTTATAGATTGATATCAGCAGTTTCCAGTTGATATTGATCCCAAGCACCTCCTCATGCAGTCTGAATAGAGATGAAAATCAAGACCCTTTATGGCTGACAATCAGTCACACTCTGTCCCTACCCCCACCCCACCATTTCACCCATCCAACCTCTGGCACTCAGAGCAGCCTTGTGCAAATCTGAGCTTCCTCCCCTCCAGGCTGTGCCTGCAGCTTTCAGCTCCTTGGCACCAACTCCCACCTGCTTTCCTTGGAGAAGGAGCTGCCTGAGACACAGAGGGATGTTCATTTATGGTCAGCAAACAAAACCAAAGGCAGGCACAGCTCCATAAAAATCAGAAGTCCAGCCCAAGGAGTGCTGGGCAGTGGAGCCACATCCAGGGGTGTCCCCAGGGCTCAGGATTGAGGCCAGGGCAGTTCAATCTCTTTATTGCTGATGTGGACGAGGCCATGGAGGGCACCCTCAGTCAGTGTCCAGGTGAGCCCAAGCTGGGTGGGAGTGTGGCTGTGCTGCAGGGCAGGAAGCTCTGCAGAGGGATCTGGACAGGCTGGAGCCATGGGCCCAGGACAATTGGATGGGGTTCACCAAGGCCAAGGGCTGGCTCCTGCCCTGGGCTCACAACCACCCCAAATCCCTGGCTGTGCCCTGTTCCTGATCCCCACAGCCTGTCCTGTTTCCTTCATCCCTGCATTGCCAGGGACTTTGTGGGCCAAGGGAGCTCTGCTGTGGGTATGGAGGGAGGTGCAAGTGCCAGCACTGCAGTGGGAACCACAACTCATCAGGTTTGTGTCCTTTGGGGTCAGCAACTGGTGAGACTCAGAGGCACAGAAGGTTTCTCTTCGTGGCCAACATAAAAAAAGTACCCATGATAAAATTGAATAAACTTCAAAATTCTTCCCTCAGCTCTGTTCAATGTCAAAGCCGTATCTGATGTATCCACCATGCACAAGGTATTTCCATACAGGAACAGTTTTAGACACAGACATTAGAAAGGGTGATTCTGTGACAGATGTAGACACAATTAAGATGTTGACTAATGTGGAATGACCAGAGAACAACTGGAGGAGGAAATATGGGAGCAATGGCAAGGCCGTAAGACCAGCTGGTCTAGGGAAGAAATGTCCTTAGACATGGTCATTTAAACAGGAGAGGTGGAAACACCCAAATGAAGAGGGACATGAAATAATAGAAAGTATAGTGGTAACACAGGTACAGGGGAAGATCATTATTTCTTGTCCTGCCATCAGTACACACCCAGGAAATTTCTCTTCTGTTGGGAAATTTTTGACATTTCTTAAAGTACTCAAATGCCCCAGCTAATGAGATGTGCTCGTGCACCTTGAAAGCTGCAGGTCCCCTACAGCCCCAGAGGGCTCCTGTCCCATAAACATCTGCTCCAGCCCATTCCAAAATCGGGAGCAGCATGGTCCCAAGATCATCCAGGAGCTGAGGTTGGAAGGGACTTTAGAAAGTCTGCAGTTTGTGTTCTTTGGGGATCAGGAACTGGTGAGACTCAGAGGCACAGAAAGGCTTCTCTTCATGGCCAACATAAAGAATTGTAATCATCATAAAATTTTAAAAACATCAAAAGTCCTCCCTCAGCAATGTGAGATGACTCAGCAGCATCTGACATGCCCATAATCCACAAGGGATATCCATACATCAACATTTTTGGATAAAGACAAAGGTAATTGTAGAAGACATAAACACAAGATATTGACTATTGAGTTATTTCAAGTTATGAAAGACTGGGCAACTCCCTGAAGCTCAAAGTGTGAAGACACTCAATTGAGAGGCTTTGGAATGGCCAGAGTGCAGCTGGAGGATGAAATCTGGGAGCAATGGGGAGGACATAGATCCAGCTGCTCTAGTTAAGAGATCTCCTTAGACATGGGCATTTAAACAGGAGAGGTGGAAACTCCTGAATGAAGAAGGACATAAAATAATAGACAGAATATTGGTGACACAAATAGAGGGAAAGATCAATATTTCTTCTCTCACCATTGTACAATTCCAGGAAATTCCTGCTCTCCCCTGGCTGGAAAACTTTGACATTTCTTAAGGTACTCAAATGCCCCAGCTAATGAGATGTGCTCGTGCACCTTGAAAGCTGCAGGTCCCCTACAGCCCCAGAGGGCTCCTGTCCCATAAACATCTGCTCCAGCCCATTCCAAAATCGGGAGCAGCATCGTCCAGGGATCATCAGGGAGGTGAGGCTGGAAGGGATCTCAGCAAGTCTGCAGCCCAACGTGTCAGAAACTGGGTCAGACCAAGTGATTCAAGGCTTGATTTGGTGTGGATTGGAAAATCCCAAAGGCCAGGGATGGGGCAGCATCTCAGAACCTGTCTGAGCCCATGGCAACAAAGGTTTTCCACATGTCCTGTCTGATCTCCCCTCATTCCCCTTCCACCCATTGTCTTTTGTCCCCCCCAGCCCCCCAGTGCAGAGCCTGGCTCTGTGTTCTCCATCAGCTCCTGGGTGGCTCTGCCAGGCTGGGATGAGGAGCCCCTCAGCCTTCCCTGCTCCAGGCTGGACAAGCCCAGCTCCCTCAGCCTCTCCTCTCAGCCAAAGGGCTCCAGCCCCACCTTGGAGGCCCTTCCCTCACCCTGCTCCAGCTGCCAGACATCTTTCCTGCCCTGGGGAACTCAAACCAGGCCCCAGTGACCTGGATAATCCACGTCCTTGATGTCCTGGTCACACTGCCCGGGCCCCTTGTCCCCGTGTCAGGCTCTGGGGTTGATTTGTGGAACATCCTTGGGGGAGGCTGTGGCTCCAGGTGGAGCAGGGGGATCCCGGGGGACAGGGGACCCTGCTGGGCATGAACAGCATTGGACTCGTCTGGGGAAACTGTGAGGGGGGACTGGGGCAGAGTGACCAACCCAGTGACCTCACACAGCCCTGCTGTGACGTCACACATCCCCCTGTGATGTCACAGCCTGCTCTGTGATGTCAGACCTCTGTCCTGTGATGTCACAGTCAGCGTTATGATGTCACAGGGACAGCCTGTGATGTTCAATGACCTCACATCACCCACTCTGTGATGTCATAACCCACTCTGTGATGTCATAGCCCACTCTGTGGCCTCATGTTCCCAGATGATAAATTGCCCATCCCAGGCGAGCTAACACAATTCCTGTTCTCCAAAACCACTGGCCTCTGGAAACTTCACAACGCCCCTTGTCTAAGAAGGGGAACTGGAAGTTCCCAGCCTCAGTGTCCTGCCAACTCAGCCAGGCCAACTGGAACATTGGGGTTAATGACCACCAGGGACCACCAGAGAAACCCCCAGGACAGAAGAACCCACGGGTAAAGGGGAGGGGAAAGATGTTAATGATTTTGGTGAAATGATTATCATATGTGTGTTTACTCCAGGACAATCGATGAATATGTTTGCAAAGTACAGAATATAAACAGAAACTTTCCTGTACTCAGCATGCAGGGCTTTGGGAGGAGCTGTCCCCCTCTGTATCCAGCCAAATAAAGAATGCTGCTTTTTATGCTGCGTTGGTGTTAAGGAGTTTTTAATTTGAACAAATTTTTGGTAACACTCTCTCTCCCAAGGAAAGCTCTGTCTCCTGCTGTTCACAAACAGAGAAGGGCTGGTGGGAGATGTGGTGGTCGGAGGCTGCCTGGGGTGCAGTGACCATGAAATAATCCAGTTTTCAATATTCTGTGAAATAAGGAGAGGCATCAATAAAACTTCTACACTGGAATTATGGAGGGCACACTTTGGTCTATTCAGGATACAGTTTTGGAGAGTACCAAATCAGGTACTGATAATTTAAGGGGAACAGTCCTTCAGAACAAAGGGTTCCAGGAAGGATAGACACACTTCAAGAAAGTAATTTAGAAGGAGCAGGAGCAGCCTGTTGCAACAAAACATCATCAGTAGGGTAAAACTGACCTGTCTCACAACGGTGTAAACCCAGCTCATGTTCCCTATCAGTGGGTGAACAATCCAAGGCCTGGTGAATTCTGCTTCACAATGATTGGGAGAGCCGACATGGAAGGATGTTTGCCTAGTGAGAAAAGTGCACAATGGGGAGGGGACGGCCGTGGCAGCCGCGTTTCACCGCCCCCAGGGAACCCATCCACCAAGCGTGGGACAAGCTGCCACCGACCATGCCACGGGCCAGCGGCTTTTGCCCACCCCGCAGCGATCGGCTTCCCTCCGGAAAAGCCGGGGGACGGCAACCAGTGACCAAAAACCCCAAACAAATAAAAAGCACAGGGTGCCTCATACAACCCGTGTTAGCCACGGGGGCCACGGGCCAGGGCTGGGGGCGAGGCCCGCGCCTCTCACTCCCCCCAGCCCCTCCATCGACATCTCTCACTCTCCAGCCTCGCCCACGGCATTCCCGGGGACTCTCTGCCGGGTTCGGGCCACCGCCACCACTGCCAACCCTGAAAAATTCCGCCCGCTAAGCGGGTCCTCGCTTTAGGGCTGTTATAAATGAGAGACAAAAGTCTCGATATTTAACAAATTTAGATTGCTTTATTTGATATAGACAGAGCAAGCAGCGCTGGGGAACGTGAGGGGTCACCGCCCACTCCACGCTCCACCGAACCTTGGTTTGCAGCCTCTTCTTATACTGTGGTTTCTCGTTGTTCACAAATTCACAAAGCCTTTGGGTGATAATTAGTCACAGATTGCCATCTGGTCCTTGTAGGTGACCACCAGGGAAGTTCTGGAGGTCTGGTCTTTGAAGATAACCACTAGAGAAGTTCTGGGAGTCTGGTTTTTGGGATAGGCAGTATTGATCAGACAAAGGCAGGAAGGGCTTTTTGGGCAGTCCAATTTTGCAAGCTGGCAGCCAATACAACTTATTTGAAAAACATAATATAACATATTCTAATGTAACATAATACAACATAATATAACATAACAAGGTGATTTTAAACAGAATTATTTAATCATATAATTTACTTTATCTAGTGTCCATGCTTCACTATAGAGCTTAGTATTCTGGTTTATACAAACCCAATGCTTTTGTGATTAACACGAATCTTTTATCAATTATCACACATTACAACTATAGAAAAACAATAAGACAATGAAAAAATGGACAAATAGGAGAAAAAAAATCTAAAATTGTAAAGAGTTAAATTCTGAAGGCTCTGAAGCAGAAAAGAAAATTTATTGCTCCTGAAGATACTGTCATCATTTTCCTCAGGGTAGCCTTGAGCTCCTGGTTCCTTAGGGTGTAGATCAGGGGGTTCAGGGTTGGAGGCACTACCGAGTACAGAACTGACAGGGACAGATCCAGGGATGGGGAGGAGATGGAAGGGGGCTTTAGGTAGGTAAACACTGAAGTGGTAACAAACAGGGAGAGCACAGCCAGGTGAGGGAGGCAGGTGGAAAAGGCTTTGTGCCGTCCCTGCTCAGAGGGGATCCTCAGCACAGCCCTGAAGATCTTCACATAGGAGAAAACAATGAACACAAAACAGCACAATACAAAACAGAGACTAAACACAATGAGCCCATGTTCTCTGAGGTTGGAGTGTGAGCAGGAGAGCTTGAGAATATGTGGGATTTCACAGAAGAACTGGCCCAGGGCATTGCCATGGCACAGGGGCAGGGAAAATGTATTGGCTGTGAGAAGCAGAGAATTGAGAAAGCCACTGGCCCAGGCAGCTGCTGCCATGTGGGCACAAGCTCTGCTGCCCAGGAGGGTCCCGTAGTGCAGGGGTTTGCAGATGGACACGTAGCGGTCGTAGCACATGATGGTCAGGAGGAAATAGTCTGTTCCAATGAAGAACATAAAGAAAAAGAGTTGTGCAGCACATCCTTCATAGGAGATGTGTCTGGTGTTCCAGAAGGAATTGTGCATGGCTTTGGGGACAGTGGTGCAGATGGAGCCCAGGTCAGTGAGGGCCAGGTTGAGCAGGAAGAAGAACATGGGGGTGTGCAGGTGGTGGCCGCAGGCTACGGCGCTGATGATGAGGCCGTTGGCCAGGAGGGCAGCCAGGGAGATGGCCAGGAAGAGGCAGAAGTGCAGGAGCTGCAGCTGCCGCGAGTCTGCCAATGGCAGCAGGAGGAAGTGGCTGATGGAGCTGATGTTGGACATTTGCTGTGTCTTGCCATGGGGATCTATAAAAAAAGTAATCATGGAATAGTTTGGTTTAGAGAGGACTTTAAGTATTCCAGCCCAGCTTGGTGGCACTTTCCCCCACTGCCTGCCCAGGGCTCTGCTGCCTGGACCTGTCCCTGCCAGCAGCTGCTTCCCTGTGCCCAGGGCTGGGCCCTGCCATTGCTGCCAGAGCCCAGCCCGGCCCTGGGGTCTCAGCTCTGTCCTGCAGACCCCTCCCAGCATAGGACACTGCCCAGGGCCAGTTCTGCCTCTGCAGACTCTGATGGCAACACCCGAACAACCCTGAGGAGGCTGGAAATGCAACACTGATGCTGACTGTAAGGGACCTTGTGCTGATTTCTGTGACTGCCTGCTTTATTAAGATTGGAGAGAATTTTTTTTCTATTTTTCTCCATCTGAACTGAGAGGCGAATATCAGTATGCAATTTCCCATCGAAAGAACCAAGAACAGTCGATTTAAAAACCTGGGTTTTCCGTTTTTTGCAGCCCCTGTCTAGCTGTGCTCCCTATATAATCTACCTGGAAATGTTCTGCAGTTAAATGTCATGCTGGGAGCAGTCCTGAACAATGCAGCATCTTCACCACACAAGGACAACACTTCCAAGCATTACCAGCTGTCTCCTTCCACCCAGACCTTGTCCCCCAGTGCTGGGAGCAGCTGCCAGGGCTGGCTGAGAGCTGTCCCTGGCAGGCAGCAGAGTCCCTGCCCCAGCACAGCGCCCTGGGCTGCAGGACCCTGCTCTGCACGACAGCCCTGGACACCCCTGGCTGCTCTACACAAGAGATCATCAGAGAATGTACTCACAGAGTCTGCAGGCATTGGGATGTTCCAGCTTTAGGAGATGACTGCAGGAGCTGCAGCTGCATTGTCCTGCAGCCAGAGGCTTCCTGTGTCAAGGGCTGGGAGTGATTCTGCCCCAGGCACTTCTGAGCATCTTCCCAGCCCTGACAGATTGAAGCTCTCTGTGCTTCTGTGCTGTGCCCGGGGTGGCTGCAGTGGGCTGGGAGAAGAGCTGCTCATGAAGAGAAATGTGTTTTTGAAGCTCTTCTTGGTTGCCAGGAGCTGCCTCTGGGCCAGGAGACCGGCGCAGTTCAGCAGCACAGACACAGCACAAGCATTTTAATGACCCTCTCAGGGCTTTGGTGGTGTTTGCATCAGACTCAGTCCCTCAGAGCGTGTTCAAAAAACTTCTCAAGAACTCAAAGAACTCAAAGACTGAAACACTGAAGTTTCTTGAAGTTTTAATGGATCTCAATGAGGGTCACAACTGAGAAAGTGTCCCCAGCTTCCAGTTACAGCACAACACTGAAGGCAGTGATGACAGGTGGGGACAAGCAAGGGAAAGGTGTCTCTGATGCTGAGCAAACCTGGATGTGTTTCAGGAATGCAAGGGACCATGTCCCATGAAAGAAAGGGGCCATTCTGATTGTTCCAGGCCTTTTGAACCAGGGGCCCAATAGTGATGGTGGGACTTCATGGAACCAAATGTCCATTTTGACATTGCAAGGCCTCATGGCACCATGGAGACCATGATGACACTTTGAGGCTTCAGCTAACCTAAGGAGCATTGTGGCACTTCAGGGACTCATGGAACCAAGGGACCAAGGGGGCATTCTGACACTGCAGAGCCAAGGGTCCATTGTGACACAGCAGGGCCTCATGAAAGCATGGAGGCCATTTTAAAAGCTTGTGGCCTTGTGTAAGCAAAGGGCCATTGTGGCACTTCAAGGCCTTGTGAAACCAATGAGAACCAGAGTGACACTGTGGGGTTCAATGGGACCAAAGGTCCACTATGACCCTGTGGGGTCTCATGGAACCAATGATCTATTGTGACATTGCAGAGCCTTATGGAATCATGGGGACTACTGTGACACAACAGGCCTCATTGAACACAGGGGCCATTGTGACACTTTGTGGCCCTACGGAACCAAGGAGTCCATTGTGACACTGCAGGGCCCATGGACCTAAGGGTTCATGTGACAGTGCTGGACCCCATGGAACCAAAGGTTGAATGTGACATCGTGGGGTTTCATGGAATACTGGAGACCACAGGGACACAAGGCCTCGTTGATTTAAGGGGCTCTGCAGAACCCTGTGGAAGCAAGGAGACCATTGTGACACTGCAAGGCCCCATGGAAGCAAGGGATAGTTGTCACACTGTGGGGCCCCATGGAAACCAGGGACCAGTGTGACACAGCTCAGCCTTGTGCAGCCACAGGGCCACTGTAATCCTGAGGAGCCCAATGGAACCAAGGGACCCTTGTGACACTGCAGGACTGCATGGAATCACAGAGACCATTGTGACACTGTGGGGCCTCATGGAACCAAGGGGCCATCGTGTCATTGTCCAGTCCCATGGAACCAAGGAAACCATTTTGATACTGCAAGAGATCGTGGAAGAAAGGGACCATTGTGACATTGCAGGGTCCAATGGAACCAAGGAAAAAGGTAAAAGGTTGACTTGGCCTGACTGGTCCAGTGCCCTTGGCAGGTCAAGGGTCTCTTCTGATGTGTCCCTGAAACACTGGGGCTCTGGGCTTTCCTTCAGATGGAAAAGAACTGTCCTTCTCACTCAAGCATCCATGGCCAAAATGGGATTCCCTCTCCCAAATTTCCAATATCCAGGGATTGCTCTCAGACAAAAGCAGTCATTACCAGCAAGTCTGGCTGCCCCTGTATTCCTGAGAGCTGGGTCTCACCTGCCCTCAAACACTGGGGCTCTGTGCTTTCCTTCCTATGGAAAAGAACTGTCTCTCCTGAACAGACACCCAAGGCCAAAATTGGTATTTCTGCTCCAAAATTCCTTATGTGCAAGGGTTTCTCCCAAACAAAAGCTGCCAGGACAGAAAGGCCTGGCTGGCCTTGGCCTCTGGTGGTCGCCTCTAATCTGCCCTGAGACACTGGGGCTCCTTGCTTTCCTTCCTACAGAAAAGAACCATCCTTCCCCAAGTACTCATGGCTGAAATTGGGATTCTGCCTCCAAAATTCTATGTAATCAAGGATTGTTCTAAGACAAAAGATACCAGGACAGATGGGTCTGGCTGGTCTTGGCCTCTGGTGGCTACTGCTCATCTGCCCCTGAAATATCGGGGCTCTATGCTTTCCTTCCAGTGGAAAAGAACCATCCTTCTCCATTTGCCCATGGCCAAAACTGGGATTCCACCTTCAAAAGTCCTACATCCAAAGATTGCTCCTACACAAAAGCTGCCATTACAGACAGGTCTAACTGGCCTTAGCCTCCTGAGGGCTGGCTCTCCCCTGCCTTCCAAACACAGGGGCTGTGTGCTTTCCTTTCTGTGGAAAAGAACAGCCTTCTCCTCCAGGCACAAATGGCTGAAATTAGGATTCCACATTCAAAATTCTGTATATGCAGGGACTGCTCCCAGACAAAGCTTCCAGGACAGACAGGTCTGCCAGGCCTTGGCATCTGGTGCCTGCTGCCCATCAGCCCCTGAAACACTGGGGCTCTGTGGTTTCCTTCCTGTGGAGACCATTGTGACACTGTGGGGCCTCATGGAACCAAGGTGAGATGAAATAGATATGGCTGGTTTGGCCTCCCAGGGGCCACCTGAAAGATCCAGCTAACCTTGGAATGTTGAGGTCGGCCTCTCATCAGTCTCCAGACCACTGGGGCTTTGAGCTTTCCTTCCTGTGGAAAAGAACCATCCCTCTTTCCAGGTGCCCACAGCCAAAATTCATACTCCCCCTGAACAATTCCCTATATGCAAGGGTTAGTCCCAGTCAAAGGCTGCTATGGCATAGAGTTCTGGCTTCCCATGGCCTCTGGTGGTCAGCTCTCATCTCAAGGAAGCCCTGGAGAAAGTATTTAAACAGGTTTGACTACTGGAAGATCAATGACTCTCTCATCATCTGCAAAAGTCAGGTGCTCTTCTGATTATATGTGTCTTTATTTTCCTCATTGTGTATTATGCATGAACAATTTTTCAGATGAATAATATTATACTTATCACTCTGCCAGTGTTATCTGACACAAAACACCTCCTCGACATGTGGATGGACATCACCTGTATAAGCAAACACACTAAAGAATCCAGCAGGGATTATTTGTCCCTGCTCCAATCTGTCCCATCTCCTATGGAGCTGGAGGTGCAGCCGTGGTGCCCACAGCAGCCCTGGGGCTCTGTGCCCCATGGCCTCCCTGCTGGGCAGCCTCTGCCAGCTCCTGCACAGCCCGTGGCACCTGTGGGCCTGCACTGACAGCCCTGCCCCGGGCTCTGCCAGGCTCTGGGCCAGCACAGAGGCCAGGCAGGGCTGGCCATGGCTGGGAACAAGCCCTGAGCCCTGCAGGAGGATGGAGCTGGGCCACAGCCAAACTCAGCCCAGGGCAAACCTGGGCTCAGCAGCCAGGGCTGGCAAGGGCTGGGGACAGAGGCTGGCAGTGACAAATGTCCTGGACCCCCTCCCTGCTCTGTGCATGCCACCAAGGGCACAGAGCAGCCTCCTCTCTGGGCCACTTGCCTGTTTGCAATGCCTTCCCCAGGCGCTGGCCCTGCCCCACAAGGCCTGGGCTGAGTCGTGCCCCTGCCCGCTCAGCCAGGCTGAGATGGACACTGCTGCTTTCTCTGGCAGGCTCTCTCAGGCCAGCCCAGCTCCCTGCAAGCTGTGCCAGCTGCCCTGAGCTCTGTGCAGCACCAAGGGCCTCTCCCCAGCACAGCCCAGCCGGCTCTGGCCCCACAGCTCTGCTCAGGCCAGGGGGCTCTGGGCAGTGGCCCCACGGCCTCAGCCCCTGCCAAGGGCACAGCAGCAGCTGCAGCTCAGAGAGGACTCAGCCCCAGCCATGGGGGAAGGTGCTTGGCCAAGGCAAAAGGAGGCTCCCTGGGTGCCCTGCTCCCCTCTCCCTGAGCTCCTGAGAGCTCTGCAGCCCCTCCTGCCATCCCATCTGCCCAGGCCAGCACAACAGCCATGGCCTTGGGGCCCTCCAGAGCTGCTCCTGCTCCAGGCCCAGGGTCCATCCCAGAGCTGGGGCAGCCAGAAAGCTGTGCCCATTTCTGTTCATTCCTGCTCTGATGAGGATGGATCCTCCCACACTTGGAAGATGCTGATGAATTTTCCTACTCCAGAGACCTCTTCTTTCTTGAGCTCTTCAGCTGAGAAATCCAGAGACAAATTCTCATAAACATTTGTTCAAAACACCTAAACAAGAAAAGCCCCTGGGAATAACTGAAGTTTCAATTCTTCTGTGGTTAATTAGATAGATTTCAGAAGTCCATTTAAAATGAGTATATGATAATGAAAAAAATGCAGAGAGAACTCCTTTGTTCTGTTTTCTTTTCCTGTTTATAGATTGATAAGAGCCACGTCTAATTGATATTGGCCCCCAGCACCATCTAATGCAGTCTGAATAGATATGACAATCAAGACCCTTCAAGGCTGACAATCAATAACATTTTGTCCCCACTTCCTTCCCAGCATTTCCCTCATCCAAACCCTAGGACTCCTATGGATCAGGAATGGTGTGGCCAATAAGAGCAGGGCAGTGATTCTTCCCCTGCAATCAGCACTGGTTGGACAGAACCTCACATGCTGTGCCCAGTTCTGGGCACCCCAATTTAGGAAGGACAGGGAGGGGCTGGAGTGTGTGCAGAGAAGGGCAACAAGGCTGGTGAGGGGTGTGGAACACAAGTCCTGTGAGGGAGGAGGAGAGTTCTGGGGCTGTGGTGGAGCCTCTGCTCACAGGCAGTGAACATCCATCCTCCCTCACACAAACTGGCTCAGCTGGAACATCCCCACCCCAAGAAGGCCACATCCAGGGCACATTGCCATGAGGGGCAGCTGAGGAGGTGCCAGAATCCATCCAAGAGCCCCAAAGCGCTGCCCAGACTCACTGCTGAGGCCTTGCAGCAGAGCACTGCTCGTGATGCAAAGGGATGCAGCAGAGCCCGAGGCTGCTGCCAGAGCCTGTGTCAGACTTGACCCTGCCAGGGGAGGAACCTGGGCCTTCCCACCTGCCCCAAGTGTGTATGGACCCCCTGAACTCCGTGTTTGTGGGGGACCCTGAGCACCAAGAAGACAGAGATGTAGAGCATCCACAGGAAGCCATTGGGATCCACAGAGTGGTGAGGCTTACTACTTAATCTGGCTCTGACACTCTCTTTCTCTCCTCCCACCTCTATTCCATGCCTATTTTTCTCTCTTTGTCATTCTGTCTTTCCCTCATTTACTCTTCAATAAAACCCATCCTATTGACTTTGGCACATGGTCTCATTTGCACCCTAACTGAGGCAGAGCCATTTATCATCATTGGAATCTGTGGATCAGAACAAGGGGCTGGAAGCCCTCCAGTCTGGCTGCTGCTCCATGCCACTTCCTGGGGCTTGGGCTGCTGAAGGGCTGCTGGGCTGGGCCCTTTGTGACACAGGGCTGTTCTATCGGGTTCCTGGGTGATGAGGGACATTCTGTTGTCCTGGTGACATGGCACAGCCCTGCCCTGCAGGGGTATATACGGGGCACAGGGCCCTGCGCTGCCCCGTGCCAGGAGTGCCACTGGCTCAGGAGGAAGCAGCTCCCGGGATCTCTGTGTGCCAGACGTTCTGCATTGCACATGGAGGAGGAAAGGGGGAAGCCCAACTCCAAAGCAGCCAGCCCCATGCCCAGCAGGCTGGAAGAGCAGGCCCTCAGCGGGCAGGGGCAGGGAGGAGGCGACGGCTCAGGCCTGCTACCATGCAGCAACCTTAGCAACAGCTGCCATGAGGGATCCCAAGGGGAAGCCTGCATTGAGCAGGAGCTGTCCCCCACAGAAACCAGCATGTACCATCAAGAGTGCCATGAGGAAGCGTGCACTGGGCAGGAGCTCTCCCCACCAGAAGAGGATGAGGGGGATGGAGTGAGCATCCTCGAGCTGTGTGAAGAGTGGGCAGAGAGAGAGCACAGATGGGCAGGTCTGTCAGCAGGTGGGTTCCCCTTGGCTGCCCTTTGCCAGGCCTGGGTTGAGCCGGGCCCACCTGAGCCGAGCTCCCCAGGCCCGTGCTGTGCCTCCCCTGCCCGTCTGGAAGCGCCGGCCCCCATCAAGAAACATCGATCCCGGCTGCGGCGGGCACTGCGGGGGCTGTGCAGACTCTGCCCCTGCCCCTGCCTGGCTCCACTGCCCCAGGAGCAGGGCTAAGAAAAAGGAGTTAGAATAAGAAAAAAAGAAACAGAAAGAATGATATGAAGAATTAGAATGAGAATAGGAAAAACAATAGGAATTTAGAATAAGAATAATAATATAAGAATAAATAAGTAGAAGTACAAGTACAAGTAGAAGTAGAGGAACAAGAAGCACAGAAGAAGAAATAGTTATAATAAGAAGAAAATAATAATAGGAAGAAAAAGAATAGAAATATTAAGATGAGGAAATAGCGGTAGTAGTAGTAATTGTAATAATAATTTTAAGTATAAACATAAGGAGAATAATATAGAGGAGAAGAAGAAGAAGAAGAAGAGGAGGAGGAGTGGAAGAAATAGAAGTAGTAGTAAATAATTATAATAAAAATAATAAAGGTATGATGATAATCATGATTTTATTAATATTTTCAAGTTAAGTTACACATCCACCCATCTTCTAGAGTCACAGTATAGTTTGGGTTGGTGTCACGATCCTCCTTTAAAACATCCGAGATTCATGATGGTTCGTTTTTGATCTCAAAGGTGCAAAAGACAACAACAGGGGACAAGTCAGTTTGCTCAAAGCAGAAATGCACTTTTATTGAGTGCCAACAAATCAGTTTTGCAATAGAGGGAGAGTTAAAGGAAACAAAGTAAAGAGAGAGAGAGAAAGAGGGGAATAGGGAATAGCTACCAACAGATGAGGCCGATGTCCTCGTGGTCTGGCCCAATAGACTCCAGTGTCCTCGTGGTCCCAGCCAATAGACTCGCCTTCTGTGGGGAGATCTCAAAGGCTTCTCCAGAGGGTCGCTTTCTTATAGTCCTTTTCCAAAGCGAGTGGAGTCTGGCCAAGAGCTGGGAGATTTATGGGCCATTGTGAGGTGCTCGAGACAGAACATGCAGTGGTGCTCCAAGAAGCAGCTGTAGGTGCAGTACCTGTTCAAAGGCTCTGTACTGTGGACAGCACAGCAAGCACAGAGCACCAGCAAACAGTCCCTTGGCCAGCATCCACCTCGGCCAGGCCAGAACTCCTGTCCAGAAGCGGGTGGGGGTCCTTGGGACAGCCTCTATCCTCGTGATGGTTGTGAGGGAAATGAGGGAACTGCAGACTGACTCTTACAGGAGCCTTTGCTCCACATTTTTCTATTCTGTCACAATGGTCTCCAGCGCTCTATGAGGCCGCAACATGAAACATGAAACAATGGACATTTGCTTCCATGAAATTCCACGGTGTCACAATGGTCTCCTGGGTTTTGTGAGTCCCCACTGTGTTTACAATTGACACTTGGCTCCCCAAGATTCCATGGTGTCACTGTGCTCTCCTGTGATTCACAAAGCTGTGCTGTGTCACAATGGACACTTGCTTCCTCCAAGGCTGGAGATGTCCCAGTGGCACCGGGTTTCCATCAGGCCACGGTTTGTCATGATGGGGCCTTGGTTCCATGAGATCCCATTGTGTCACAGTGCTCTCCTGGGTGCCATCAGGCCCTGCTGTGTCACAATGGACACTGTTCCATGAGATCCCATTGTGTCACAGTGCTCTCCTGGGTGCCCTGAGGCCCTGCTGTGTCACAATGGACACTGTTCCATGAGATCCCATTGTGTCACAGTGCTCTCCTGGGTGCCATCAGGCCCTGCTGTGTCACAATGGACACTGTTCCATGAGATCCCATTGTGTCACTGTGCTCTCCTGGGTGCCATGAGGCCCTGCTGTGTCACAATGGACACTGTTCCATGAGATCCCATTGTGTCACAGTGCTCTCCTGGGTGCCATGAGGCCCTGCTATGCAATAATGGAGCCTTGTTTCCACTAGGCCTGGCAATGTCCCAGTGGCACCTGTGTGCCATGAGGCCCCACTTGGTCAAAGTAGAGCTTTGGGCTGATGTGGGGGAGGGTCTGTAGTGAAACAGAGTCCTCAGGTATGTACAAAAAAGAGAAGCTTTATTGCAAGAACCAGGCCTTTTTAAGCAATTAGCCATTATCAGTTACACTGTTCTAAAACATAACAAACATAATTCAACCAACCACCCCACACCATGATAAAAACACGCAAGGTTTATGTAACATGATTTTCTAGCCCTAATTCAGTTGAGTCTCTTTCCCACAGTCCTTTTCTACTTAGCTGAAGTAACAGGCCTGAGCCATGATTTTACAAGGCCTTCCTTTTGTTAAAGTTTTACTTATTGGTAATATTTCTCCCTTCTTTGTGTATTGCACAGCTAAAACTGTTTGTGCCAACAAAGCCATTATCTCATTAAGGCTATTATTGATCATTTGTGCCACACAAGATAAAATACATGGGATGCATATCACAATCATTAAGAAAACACCAAGGATAACTATGCCACACATTAATAAATGTTTAAGTAGTGTCCCGAAGCTGAGGTGTTTGAGACATGAAGACAGCCCCCACCAATCACCCTCATCATGTTGCTGTGGCTGTTTAGTGAACAGCTCAAGGTTACCAATACTCTTGTGAATGGACTCTGAATGATCCCTTCAGTTCATGCAGCACATCCATCAAAATCTTTGCACCCATGGCCTTGAGCCAACAGCATGAAATCAATGGCTGCTCTGGCAGTGTTGCATGTCACACCAATTTAACATCAATTAGCATTGCTGAAAGAGCAGCACTAGTGGCCTTAGCTTCCTTTGCAAGCCAGCAGCCAAGCTTCTTTAAAGAAGCCAAAGCCTGAGCAGTACCAATTGCTGGTATTAAGCAGACAAAGTCCCTGGTGTATCTGGTTCCTGTGGCTGGGAGAGCAAAGCTGGAAAGTCGTGCATCCTTCTCAGATCCTTGTACCACGTCTCATCCCATCCTGTGGTCTTTTGCCAGGTGTCCTGGCTCCACCACCTGGGCTGCAATATACCTGGGGCTGTGCAGTTTTGCTGCACGCTCTCATACAGCTTACCAAAACGCTTCTGGCCAATGGACATCCCCACCAAGCACGTGTGGAAGGGATCACCAGGGGTTGTCACAGAGATGCACACAGTATCGGTGTGAGCAGCATTTGCAGGGGTGATCCATACGTTTGTGCCATCCAGTGTAGGGGGTAAGACACTCACAGTGTTTTTGCCAATCAGGATGATGCAACAAATGGTCACACACACCACAAAGGAACTCATTTCATGTGGTGACCTGTGGAGACACAAGCACAATCACTTTCCCCACCCCAACAAGTCTACAGGTCCTGTCCACTGCCTTGTTACTGGGCCCTTTACCATCATCAGAGGCCTGGGATGAGCCTTTGTATCAAAAGAATATTGCCTTTCGTGTGCTGTTTGGCCAGTTTCATCTCAATTCAGAAAGCTGAGAACGTACAGGGCTTTTGCTAACCTATCTAACAAGTGGGCATTCCAACTCCCCCTTTTGTTTTTCAAGAAGAGGTTTTAATGTTCTGTTGAAGCAAAAATCAAAGGATTAAGAGCTTAGCTGAGGGATAGAAGCTATACATATAATGATTAGAGTAGAAGCAATGTAGAAAGTGGCTGAGCCAGTAGAGCAAAGACAATAAATCACTCACTTGATTTTGTTGTGTCAACACAGGTGGTTGGGATATTGTTGAAGTCAAGGAACCATAACTGCATCTGGACCCTGAAACCAGCCAGAACAAGGATGGAAGCTTGAACTATGGCCAAGGGGCCCGAGAACCTACCAACAAGACAAAGATGAAAAGTTGAAGGCAAGGAAGACTCCCTGACTTCATCATTAGGAAACCACTGACCCATTTCAAACACCCAGCAACCCACTTGAGGGAAGCAACTGTGCAAGAGTAAAAGGACTTTGAACGAATTTTAATACGAAGTGGGGCTAGATGGGGTTAGGTAAGGCATATGTATATGTGTATTTGGTATGAATATGTAAGACTTTTGTGGATAAAAGAAGGCAAGAGCCCTATGCACTTCGCACATCCCTGTGGGAGATTTCTCCCGGGTGTGCCCAGTGTGGTAATAACCATATCACTTTCTAACTTTAACTGGTTAGAGAGTTTTTGTCTCTGCATCAATTTGGTGACCGTGGCAGGACTCCTCTGTTTGTCTGTGAGAACAGCCCGGGCTGGGGACATCTCTGGCACTGCCGGGACCTTCCTGGAGGGATCTCTGCTCCCCGGCTGCTCATCACAGGGATAGACAAGACCTGTTGCTGCACTGCAGACAAAACAGTGTGTTTAAAATTATGTGGGGTAGCCTGTAAGACGTACACATAGCTAAAAAGCAGCTGATAAGTCACAGAAGACGTTCTGTGCTCAGCTCAAGCTGTGCAGTTTTGCTTGCAAGCATCAGGAGGGTGCAGTGGCCGGAGAAAGGGTTTGTTGTGTCAGGGGACCCGCCAGCAGTTCTGGGGATGAACTGGACAAACCCTTGTTTATTGCTGCTATTTTTGTTGTTGCTATTTTAATCGTTATTATTTTGACTGTGTCCTGACTGTGTGAGTGTCTGTGTGTGTGACTGGTGAGATGCATTTAGTACAAGACAAGTGGGAGCTCGGATCCGCGTTTTCATTTTCAGGAGACCGAAATGGCTGGAGAAGGGCGAAGCGATTTTGGTGAACGTTTAAAATTGCTGCATGCTGTGTGCTGTGTTGAAAAGAGGTGAATACTTTGTCCCTTAATAAAGAGATACCCTTCCCCACAGTGATTTTGACTTTGGGATTCGGGTTGTGTGTGGGGATTCCCGGTTTTGGGGACGGTATTCCCTCTAACACTCGGTGTTCGGGTTTAACCGGTCCCTGCCACCGCTGTCATTGTGTATTTTTAGATTTGAAATTGTGTATTTTAATACTGCCATCTTGTGACAAACGTTATAATTGTGGCAAACCGGTAATTCTGCCCTGGGTTTCCTGTGTTGTTTACTCGGGCTGAGTTGTTGGCTGCTCTGTTGTACTTTGCTGATGGAAGTGGCTGTTGAAGCCCAAGCTGAAGGAGCCCGGCCATCCAGGCAGGCTCTTTCTAGATGGTTTCAGCTTGAGCCACGAGAGTTTTTGAATACAGAGGGTGAAAGGACGGTGTAAACCTTGCAGGACAAATTAAAGGCATTTCCCTCCTGCAGTGGTATGTCCTTGACCCTTGAAAATTTAAGGGGGGGTCGTATTTTTGGACTGTCAGGATTGCAGTGTCGTTGTTTGGTATTTTAAATTGTGGCTAAAAGCATAGGAGTCCCCCTCTCTCAGTGGTTTGGACTGGATCCTTGGGAATTTGTGAATCTGATGAACTATTGGATAATAAGAGGAAACGATCAGGTTCATCTGGAAGGAAGATACAGAACCTCAGCAGGGAGGTTGGTAGCTTTGGACTGGGAACAGCCCGAACAAGAGAGTCTGGTCATTCAAGAGAGAAGAGGAATAGCTTGCTTTTGTGGGTGTTACGAGGTTTTGGGGCTTCTAGAGTTTGGCACTCTGTGTGGTTACTGTTCCAGTGTAGGACTGGTGAAAAACATTGGTATTGTTCCTCTGAGAGAAGGCAAGGGCTCTGCCCTCAGTGTAAATCGAGGCATCCTAACCAATCTGATTTTGAACCTCAGATTCTAAAGTTTGTGTGTGGAAATTAGTTGGATCCCAGAGCCCTGGGGGTTTTGAGCTTTCTGTGCTTTCTGGCACTGACCCCCTGGAGAACACTGCTTTTGACCTGAGGCCTTGGAGAAGGCTTCCAACTTTGAGTGATGAAGTTAAAATCACAGGTGTGTATTTAAACAGAAGTGTGTGCTTTCATATGGTGAAGGGTGTTAAATTTGAGGTTTTTATAATACAGTAATAGGTATGGGACAAGATGGAGGATTTTGGGTGGTGTCTCTTTCTTCTTTTCATCTTCCTTCTTCAGAGTTTCAGGTAGGAGTTTCTGGTTGGACAGTTAGTGTCACATTAAGGGTCATGGGAAGTTAGTTATTGGGTTAAAAGGATAAATAATAGAGGTGTTAATTCTATACTGGACTGCTTAGCTTTAGGAGACCTTGTAGCAGCTGGATCTGGCTCTATTTTGCTCATTTCTAGCAGGTGGCTAGAAGTGTTGCTGAACGCTCTGTACTTTTTGATAAGATTTAATAAACAACCAAGCCCAAACACGAGAAAATCTGTTTCCTTTGTATATTTTTTTAATCCAGGCTCTAAGTGAAGGCAGAAGAGACTGAGACAAACCACTAATTCAGTGGTGCAAAACTCTTACCACTGTTACAGGTGTGGATTTTCATATCTATTCAGACTGCATTAGGAGGTGCTCAGGATCAATATCAACTGGAGATTGCTGATATCAATCTATAAACAAGAAAATTAAATAAATAGGACCAAAAAAAAGTTTGGGTTTTTTTTTTTTTTAAATCTAATACATTCTCTTAGAATACACTTTTGAAATCTGTATAATTAACAGCAGAAGAATTTAATTCATTAAAATGAAAATATTCCCAGAGCTATGTCTTGTTAGGGTGTTTTGAAATAATAATGAGCCTTTGTCACTGAATTCCTGAAGAGCTGAAGAGCTGAAGACTGAACAAGTCTCTGGAGAACTAAAATCCATCAGGGAACCTCCAAGTTGCTGTTGTTCCATCCTCAGCAGAGCAGGAATGAACAGATTCCAGGGGTTTCCCGGCTGCTCAAGAGCTGTGAGCTCACGTGCAGGCTCAGGGGCTCCATGGGGACATCTGAGGGGTCTCTGGGCTCCTAAAGATCTGTTTGGTCACACTCAGTCACAGGGGTTCCATGGGGAATCCCAGGGGTGCTTAATCTTCCTAAGGGTCATGAGGTGACAGTCACAGGGCTCCACAGTGACAACAGAGGTGTCTCTGCCCTGCCAAGGAGCCAATTTGTCACAGGCAGTGGCAGGAGTGCAGTGGGGACATCCCTGTGCTCCTAAAGAACAGTGAGGGCACCGACACTCACAGGGGTTCCAGGGTGACATCCCAGGAGTGCCCAGGCTGCCAAAGGGCTGGGATGTCACAGACACTCACAGGGGTTCCAGGGTGACATCCCAGGAGTGCCCAGGCTGCCAAAGGGCCGGGATGTCACAGACACTCACAGGGGTTCCTGTCATGGGCACAGTGGGAGTTCACACAAAGTTTATTAGAGAAGCTCCTGTTGGGTCACGAGGTGCAGAAAGGACCCCCAACACCCCAATTACACCCCCAAGCTCCCCCAAACCAGGACCCCCAGGCTTTCTAAACTCCTTTTGTGAGAGGAGCCTGGGAGTGCCTGGATCCAACCCCAGACTTTGTCAAGGATTTATGTTAAAGGATTATACAGGTGGAATCGAAACTTTGTACAACTTTGTCCCTCAGCATTAAAGATGGCAAATCAGAAGTATTTATATACATAGAGATATGATTGATTATGATCATGATTAGACACAAAGGTCTTAATCAAATTATTTACTCCACAGTACGGGAGCTGTAACATCTATTTTAATATAGTGCTCTAGGAAGCAATTAGATCAAAGCAGAATTAAGTAGAGATGGGTGTCACTCCCCCAGACCAACGACCCTGGGCAAATCTCTTTAGCTCAGCCTCAAGCAGTGACCCTGAGGGGAGTCTCCACTCCAGGGAGGAATCTCCACACTCCCCCAAGAAGGGAAATGTCAGGAGATGCTGCCACTAAAATTTGAGACGGGGCTTTTCTAGTCTGAAGTGCTGCCCTGTCAGTCAGACGTGCCCAGACTCCCAGCACAGCAGCACAGATGCAGATGGCTGTCAACTCCACTTCCTGCCTAGAAATCCTGAAACTGCTTCTAATTGCTGCTCCCTTCATCTCTTGGATACCTACTCACACAGAGCTGGGAAAAAAAATCCTCTGGCCGCTGCCTGACAAAGTGAGTCATGCCGAAGTTAGAGCTCTGTGGGAAATCTCTATCCAGCCCTATCCTTTTAATATATCCATACGTGGAGGTGTGCATGGATTTGTCTTGTATAGAAAGGAAGGAGTGTGCAAGCAACGTGACAGACACTTTCACTCTCTGTGGTTATTCCATACCCATGGGTACAAAGACATTATGGAAACCCTGGCACAGACAGACCCTTCTGTCCATGGATACAGAGAGATCCAAGAGCCCCTGGCACAGACAGACCCTTCTGTCCATGGATACAGAGACATCCAAGAGCCCCTGGCACAGACAGACCCTTCTGACCATGGATACAGAGACATCCAAGAGCCCCTGGCACAGACAGACCCTTCTGCCCACGGGTGAGGGAGGGCAGTGGGGGTGAGTGGGCAGCGAGTCCCAAACGGGAACCAGACCCAGCTCCAGCCATGCCAGACCCTACCAAGGCTCAATGCTGGCTCCTCTGGAATGGGAAAGCCCTTCAGCCTTGTCCCTGCCCAGAGGGGCAGTGCTGACCTGCAGCACACGTTGTTTTCCCCACAGGCTGCAGGAGATGAGAACACAACACTTGCAAACACTGCCTGCAAGCCACAGCTCTGGGTGCTCCCCATGAAGCTCAGCCCTGGGACCACCGTGTGCCCCAAGCTTCAGGGGATGCAGTGGGAGCCTGGCTGGGCTCTGCCCTGGGGCCATCCTGCAGTGACAGCTGCAAACAGGGAGCATTCAGCTGCCACAAACAGCCAAGCCAGGGCTGGAGGGGAGCTGGTCCAGCCCAGACTGCACTGTTGTGTGCTGTGCTCTGGGGCTGGGGCTCCCTGCAGAGGGGACTGGACTGAAGTGCCAGGGGAAACAAAGAAGCTTCAGCTTAAGCCTAACTGAGCTGGGTGGGTGGGCTGGGAGGAGTGGGGAGGCTCAAGGGGAGTCACAGAGCTCATCCTGCTGGAAGGATGAGGAAAAGGGAGTGGGAACTCAGCAGTGAGGAGAGCTGAGGGCTGGAGAGCAGCTCTGAATGACACTAAAATCTCATCAGGCCTCTGAGACATTGCTGCTCTTCAGCCAGTGACAGGATGTGTCCCTAAGCCTGGGGCTCGGCCTCCCTCGTGGTGAGGGGCATCGAGCAAGGCACCAGTGTGATGGAGACTGCAATGGGCTGGGAACTCACTGGGGGAAAGGAGGGAGCAGTTATGAAGTAAAAGGCAGGTGGGGGAGAGAACTGTTCAGAGAAGGGCTGAGCTACAGCTTGAGCAAGCTGAAAAATGTCATTTGGGGTCATCCCAGATTGATTTCATTTCAGAAGGTATGGAACAAGTTTAATTTTGGGGGATGTCATGTTTTTCCATGCAGGTGTACGCTCTGCAAACTTGAGCTGCATTTCCCGAAATGCTCAAGCAAGTCTCTGCTGCAGGTCACACCATTTCTCCTTTGGCTGATTCCGGCCCGGTGCTGAGCTGCAGCTGAGCCCTGGCAGAGCCCAGAGCAGCCTCAGCATCCGCAGAGCCCGGCTGCAAGGAGAGAAACCAGAAACCGCCCGTCAGCTGAAGGCTCCTGTCCCCCTTGTCCCAGCTCCCGCCGTGCCCAGGCCGTGCTGGCCGTGCCCAGAGCGGTGCCCAAAGCTGCCCATCATTGCTGCCTTGGGCACAGAGCAGGAGGGCAGGACTGTGCCCAGCCTGCAGCCAGCCATGGCACATCCAGCCCCTCAGCAGCTGCCACAGCAGGATGCTCCTGTGCTCGCTGCCATCTCCCAAAAGCTCTTATCTCACCCTGCCAAGGAGACGGGGACCCGCCTCACGCCATCGCTGCCCGAAGAAAAGCTGGTCCCAAACGATGTCCTCAGCCTTCTCCAAGGACACGGCCCATCCACGCTGCAGCTGGGCCCAAGCACTTCCTGATCCACACTGGACACCACCTAGAATGCTTCCTTTAGAGAAACAAACGACAAATGAATGAAAATAGATTACAGACAAAAATGGGAGACTCGAGAAAAGGTAAAAATTTTATCTCTGTCAGGGGCTGGAGGAAGGCCCAACCACTACATGCCAGGAAAAAATAACTCAGGGGTGAGGGAAGCCCATGGTTTTTCCCTTTCCCCCTGCACTGCCCCCAAAAGTAATGGTGATCTCAAAGCAAACAAGGGCAGTGGAGCAGCCCAAGCCCTTCCTTGCCTGCAAAGCAAAGCAGCCATGCACAGTTCTGGAGTCCCACCTCTGCTCCTGCCATGGGCTTTGTTTGTGTCAGGCTGGCTGCCCCAGCTCCAGCCCCAGCCCAGGGCACGGTGGGTGCTGGGGGCTGTTGGCAGGGCCAGGAGCCAACTCCCATTTCGTACCCAGCCCAGCCCATCCCCCCAGCCCTGCCAAAAAGCAGCTTGGCAGCCGACGGAAGAATCCGTTTTATCCTCCCCAGCAAAGGGGGAACCTTTGGTTCCCGGCCAAGCTGTGCAATGCCCAAATCTGGGAGCATCCCCCTGGGTCTGGACTCATCTGCAAATTCGCTGTGGAGCCTGGCTTTGAAGAAGGTGCCAGAATCCAAGTCCATCATCTTCAGCTTGCTGGTGGCCAGGTGGAGGAAGAGGCTGTCATCCTTGATGTCTTCCCTGCTGTCCCCAGCAGCAGCAGCAGCCCCACCTGGTACAGCTACTCCAGGGGCTCCTTCTCCTTCCCTGGGGGTGAGACCAGGCTGTCAGTGTTCTGCCCAGGGCCCCAGCTGCCAGTGAACCAGGACAAGCCAAACCAGCTCAGATGGGGCCACCAGTGCTGGGCAGAGCAGCTCAGCTCCAGCACAAGGGCTGCGTGTTCCCATCTGATGACCCCCGTGCAGTGACACAGGCAGGACAAAAACGTCTGGGGTCCTTTGCTTCTGATTGCCAGGGCATCTGTGGAGCTGTAACTTACCAGGACCCTGCATCAAAGCGTGCCTGTGGTTCTCTCCCTTCTTCTATGGCAGATGAATATTCTGCATCCAAGGATCACTGATCAGATCTTCTAATGAGGGCCTTTCCGTGTGGAGCATGGATAAACACCTCCTGATCAGACCTTGGCACTCTGGGGAGAGAAACCACAAACCGCTGGTCAGTTGGAGAAGTCTCCAGTCCGCTTTGCCCCACTCTTCCCATGCCCAGGCCATGCTGCATGTGCTCACAGCTGGGCCTAAACCTTCCCATCAGTTCTTTGTTTTGGAGGAGAGCAGGACATGTGCCAGCCCCTCAGCAGCTGCCAGAGCAGGATGCTCACGAGCCTGCTGCTGTCTCCCAGCACTGGTATTTCCCCCGTGCTCAGAGATGAGGATCCACCTTGAGAGAGCCGTTGTGGCAGTGAGAGCTGATGGTCCCAGCTGATGTTCTGGCCCCTCCTGAAAGGGTGCTCCCCGCAGACCATCTGGTGCAGCAGGATGCCCAGGGACCAGATGGTAGCTGGCTTGCCATAGTACCAGCCAAACTTGGTCCATTCCGGGGGGCTGTAGGACAGGGTTCCTATGGAATACAGATGGCGTTTATCAGGGGGATGCTGCTGCTCCTAGAGCCTGGTCCCAGCATCCTTGGGCATGTGGGGGCTGCCCCAGTGGCACATGGTGTGACCTGCTGTCCTCTCTGCAGCACCTGGGACTTGTGTACAAACATGGGGTTGGAAAAGAAGCCACTGGTATTGGAAGAGGGCAGCTGAAGCCCTGGCAAGGCCTGACCATGACAAGGTAAAACCCACTCAGTGGAGGGGAAAATCCATGCTTTCATCCTCCCTGCCTGCATGGCCCAAAACACATTATGAGGCCAAGGCAAACAAGGTGAGCACAGCAGTCCAAGCCCTTTCTCATCTGCACACCAAACCAGCTGGTGCACAGGTTCTGGCCCCCCTCTCTGCCACCCCCACCCACAAGTGTTTCTGTCGGGCTGGCTGGCCCAGCCCCAGTCCTGGGCAGAGTGGCTGGCAAAGGCTGCCAGCAAGGCTGGAAGCTGGCCCTCCACTTGCCCCAACTCAAAAGAAACTCGGCTGAAGGCTCAGTGCCACGACTGGCAGCAAAAGGGAGAATCCCCACTGCCACACCCAGGCTGGGCCAGGAGATGCTGGGACCGGGAGCACACCGCTGTGTGGGCTTACCTGCAAAGTGAGTGTAGGCTCTGTCCTGCAGGTAGGTGCCACAGCCAAAGTCAATCAGTTTTGCTTGCCCGGTGGCCAGGTCTACCAGGACATTCTGTGGCTTGATGTCCCTGTGCAGGACCCCGCAGCTGGTGCAGTGCCGCACGGCCTCCAGCACCTGGCGGAACAGCTCCCGCGCCACCTCCTCGGACAGGAACCCCCGTGCCCGAATGAAATGCTGCAGGTCCTGACACCGCTCCGGGCGCTCCAGCACCATCACGATGTTGTTGGGGAGCTCGAGCCACTCCAGCAGCTGGATGACACCAGGGAAGCCGGTGGACACCTTGTCCAGCAGCACGATCTCCAGGGGTGCGCTGGTGCCGTCGGGCTGCGGGAAGACCACGATGCCGTCAGCGGGGCTGATGCCGTGCCAGGGCTCGGGAAGCCCTCAGGCAGCCCGGGATGCTCAGCTGGCCCCACGCCCGCTCTCCCTCGAGGCTCCTGACGGCTTCCACTCTGCCGGCCCTCGGCTCATCCCCGCCCGGCACGTCCCGGCTTCTCTCGCTGGTCCCGCTCACTCACCAGTTCGCCCCAGTGCCGGACGCGGTTCCGTGGCACCCTTTTGATGGCCACCTGCAAGCCAAGGCCAACAGCGGGCTGAGCTCGCCGCCAGCTCTGCCGAGCCCCATCCTCCTCCTCCTGCGCCCCCTCGTCCTGTGCCCGCCGCCGGCCCCGCCACTCACCGGGGCGCCGTCCGAGAGCCGCGTCGCCGCCCAGACGCTGCCGAAGCCGCCGCGCCCAAGCAGCGAACCCACCCGGTACCGCTCCTTCAGGCCCACCTGGGCCTTCCCTGCCGGCGAGACGCGGCTGTCAGCGCTCGGCCCGGGGCCAGGAACGGCCCCCGAGCGCCCCTCAGCCGCCCCGGGCCGGGCAGCCCCAGGCGTTCTCTCTGCGGAACGGGACAGCGGCGGCTCGGGGCCGGCGGCCGCGCTGCCGAGCGGCGGAGCTCGGGCCGGGGGAGCCGCAGCGCAGGCGGCGGGAGCGGCCGCGCCGCGTGTGTCCTCCGCGGGCCCCGGGAGGAGCCGGGGCCGGGGCCGGGCTCGGGGCCGGGGCCGGATCCCACGTTGGGGCCGGGGCCGGGCTCGGGCCAGGTGGAGCCAAAGGGCGGCGATGCCGCCCCAGCCCCAGGCACTGATGCCCGCCCAGCAGCGCCACCGGCAGCACGCCCAGAGCCAGGCGAAGGCGAGACCCAGGCGGGACGCCCGGGGCCGGGGACGGGGCCGGGGCCGGGGCCGGGGCCGGGGCCGGGGCCGGGGCCGGGGCCGGGGCCGGGGCCGGGGCCGGGGCCGGGGCCGGGGCCGGGGACGGAGCAGCCCCGCCCGGGGGCGGGCCAAGGGCATGGCCCGGCCTGGAACGGGGAGAGGGAGACTGGGAGAGGAGGGAGACACCGGGAAAGGGAGAGACAGCGAGGGTGCGGGACTGCGAGAGAGGGTGCGGGACAGCGGGAGAGGGAGAGGGGAAACAGAGAGTCGATAAAATTGTTTGTTTTGCTGCTGCCGCTGCTGCCGCTGCCGCTTCTGCCGCTGCTGCCGCTGCAACTGAAGCCCTGGGGCCGTTTGTCCCCGTGTCCGTTTTTCCGTTCCCTGCTCACGCCCGTGCCAAGCCCCGCGTGCCCCAGGGACACCCCCTGAACCTTCTCTTCCCATGGAAGAATCATCTTTCAAGTGCAGGCATCCACGGCCAAAATTGGGAGTCTGCCTCCAAAATTCCCTATCAATGCAAGGATAGCTCCCAGACAAAAGCTGCCAGGACTGTGTAGGTTCCCTTGGTTTCCTGAGGGCCAGCTCTCATTGCCTTTGAAACCCTGGGGCTCCCTACTTTCCTTCCTATGGAAAAGAACTACTTCTTGTCCTGACGCCCATGGACAGAACTGGGATTTGGCCTCCCAAATTCCATCTCTGCAAGGATTGCTCCCAGGCTAAGACAAACAGGTCTGGCTTGCCTTGGCCTCTGGTGACTGCCTCTCATCTGCCTTCAAAACCCTGGGCTTCTGTGCTTTCCTTCCTACAGACAAGAACTGTCATTCATGTCCAGGTGCCCATGGCCTCAAGCACATGACCACTTTATAGTGGTCAAAGGAGCTCTGTGCTCAGTGGGCTGGAGACTGAGGAGAGCAGAGGAGAGCCCTGAGAGGGACTGACAGGCAGTTTCAGAGATGATGGATCCTTTTGACATCGTAGAGAATATCCAGAGAAAGAAACAATTAATGCCAAGGAGAGCTGGGGAGGCCCAGACTGGAAACAAGGAGAAAGGAATCTCTCTCCCAGGGCAGGGCTGTGGTACAACACATCCCCCAGAAGAAGTCTGGGCCAGCCCAAGGCACAGGGATGTGCAGCAGCTGAAAGGTTCTTCTGTATTGGACTCCTGGAAGGGTTTGTGCAATCTCCTCTTAGGCCCTGAGCTTCAAGGGCTCAGCACCAAATGCACCACGGGGCTCATTGGGGTCAAGCAAGTCCTGACAAACCATGGCTCTGCCTTGGCTTCCCTCTGGTCTGGTGCAGTTCATGAGGAAGGTTTCTTTCTCCAGTTATGGAGAAATATTTCAAAGACCGTGTAAGAAATATCCATTCCAGTTTTTAAGGGTGTATTTTATTACTGCTTTCCAGAAACAATAAAGTGCCTGTCTGCATGACATTAAGAATGGAACTCATTACAGGCTACCCAGACTGCTTTGTGCCATGTGTCATTTTTGCTATTCTAATTAGTGTTCTCTACTTTTCCTCTTTTTTTCTTTTTTAACTTTTGATAATATTTTCCATAAAGGGATGCCATTAGTCACAGTATTGCTACATCAGTATCTAGTGGGCTTGTGTTAAGCAGAGACAGTAAGGAGCCATGATCACTGTGCATTGAAGTAAAATAAAGTGTCCTGCTGTGCCCTGTGTGACCCAGGTGCTTCCTGAGCCCTTGTCTGTCTCTGCAGGGCAGTGCCTGTGAGCAGAGGTGGAGGGAAGAGACTCCCAGCACAGCAGCACAGATGCAGGTGGTTGTCAGCTCCACTTCCTGCCTAGAAATCCTGAAACTGCTTCTAAATGCTGCTCTGCTCTGATGCCTTGAGGAGCTGGAACAGAGGCTACACACAGAGTTCAGGGGAATCAAATGGGTATTTATTGAGAGGCCACGAAAGGCCTCCAAAAGCCACACCCTAGCAGGATGAGTGCTACAGGTGTGACCCCTGCCTGGATGGCTCCAAGATGGAAGCAAAGGAGGGCTTGGTCACAAAATCTTACACTTTTATAGGTTTTGGTTCATTTGCATGAACCCACTCTCCACGTTTCCATGTTGTTTGTGCTTAGGGCCTGAAGTCTGGAGAAACTGTCCTTGAATTCTTAACTGGAATAGGACTGTTTTGTCTTCATCACCCTAGCACATCAGAAAAGCACATCCAAGGAGAATAAAAGAAAACTTAAAACTAAAGGCATCATTTCCCCCCTTTAGAGGCTCGACAAGGCCTCTACCTTGTCTAGTCTCTATTCTAAATATTGCTAACAACAAGTATTTAATTACAGATAAGTGACCAATAATAATAAATACCTAGTATTAAATAAATACCTAGTGCTAAATACATACATCATAATAAATGTAAACAAACATAAACCTAATAATAATGAACCTCTAACAAGAACAATATCTTAACCAATCAAATGTTATATAAAAGAAATTAGACCCAGAAGAAAAACGATGATTTCCACCAGTCTTTGTTGTTACAGTTGTTCAGAAGCTGAAGCTTTCTTAATTCTGGAGTAGTGAATCCAGGGTCCTCTGTCAGCAACTTTGACTAGAGTGAAGGTAGTCAGCAGGACTTTAAATTGTTCTTTGCACTTGGCTTGCAGAGGATCACTGTCCCACCACTTCACATAGACCCAGTCTCCAGGCTGGAACAGATGTGCAGGGGTGTCCAGTCCTGTGGGTCTGGATAGCACGATGTAACTCTGAAGCTTTTGGAGCTTCTGCAAAGTGAAACTTAGAGCCATTAAATAACCCTGTAAATCACGTTTCCTCTTCATGTGAATTAATTTCACCTGGAATATGTGGGGTTTTACATGGTCTACCATATGTTAACTTTTGCTTCAATCAAACAATCAAACATATTTGCTTGGAGAGGTTGTGGAGTCTCCATGTGTGGAGATGGTCCAAGTCCAGCTGAATGCAGTTCTGGGCAATCAGTTCTAGGTGCCCTGACTTGAGCAGGTTGGTTCAGACTAACTGCAGGCTGGTTGGCCTGTCTTCCCCTCCCTTTCATCAAGGTCTGGCATGGCGTGTGTCCCCTCCACCCAACACCTGCTGGGTTGCAGCCAACAGTGGAGCCATGAGATCTTCTTGGTGGCAAACACAGAGGCCAACCCAGGCTTGCCCCTGATTATTTCATGAGGGTCTTGGCCAGCCCTGCTCCTTTCACCTGGTTATCAAAGCAGAGTTTCACCTGCCTCATCCAGCAACAAGTGGCTACCAAAGCACACAAATTTGCATTCACAGTGTAGCTACAATGGGGTGCAGCAGCTCGTTGAAAATGCCAGTGGCCATGGGGAACCAGCCAAAAGGAACTTCCCACCAGTGGTGTTCTCCTGCCCTCCTAATTTGTTCCATTCCCTGTTTATACCTTTAGCATCATGCTGAACTATTATTAGGATCTTTTTAGCTTTGGCCTTGGCATTTTCTGCCAGCTGCTTCAGATTTGCATGCTGTAACATTTCTTTTGCAAGTGTGTTTATACACAAAACCAGAGTCTCTAATTGTAGTTACATTACAAATACATGTATTTAAGTTACTAAACACAGTCTGGTTACAAGCTTCCAAGCTTCCAATTCTTCTTCTTCTCCCCAGCAATGGTTTTGGTGAGTTAGGCATGTAAAGGAATTGATGCTTCTCCAATTTGAATTCCAAAGGTAGAAGAAAAACTGAGTTTCCCTTACCCCAGTCACCCCAATAACATGTATAGTGTCATGACTCAGTTTCCCTTCTAAGGTATTTAACATAGAATGTGCTGCTCCAGAATCTACAAAAATTACTTGATGTCAACTTTCCCCAGCTTAGTTATAATCAAGGGCTCTGCTGGGGGAATAGCCCTTGGTTGCCATCCCTCAGAGCCTGAGCCACTTGAGGTTTGTGCTACTGAGAGTTGGGGAACTGAGGATTTTTCTTTTAACACTGGACAGTCCTTTTTCCAATGTCCCCACTTTCTACAGTATGCACACTGGTCCTTCTGTGTAGGGGAAGCTTTGTTGGGTGACTTTTCCTGAGTTGCCTTCTTACTAGCTTGGGATTTAACTCTTTCAGTTGAACCTCTATCTCAAAACACTTTCCAGGCAACCTCTAGCAGTCTCTCCATATCTTGGACCCCCTCTATCTTTGGCAACTTCCTTCTTATATAATTTGAGGCCTGACCCATAAACAACAAAACCAGATGTGCTTTACCATCAGCTGATTCAGGGTCTAGATCAGTATATTTGATAGCAGTTTCTCTTAATTTGTTCAAAAAATCCGATGGTGATTCATCATCATTTTGTCTTACTTCATAAAGCTTTGACCAATTTATAGCTTTAGGTACTCCATGTTTTAACCCATATACCACAAGACTTTGATATCGTTTTAGCCTCGCGATATGTTCTGGTATTTTTGGATCCCACCCAGGATTCTCAAGGGGAAATATCTGAGTGACAGTACCTTGAAGCAATCCACTGGCTGTGCTCCCCTCCACTGAGGTTGTGATGGCTTTATTGACCATTTGTCTCTCAGTGGGGGCGAGTAATGTATCCAACATGGAGTTTATGTCTGCCCAGTCAGGGTTTTGTGAGTTAATAGCCTGTTCCACCAATTTTGCCACTTTATTTGGGTTCTCTTTATATTTTCCCACGGTAGTTTTCCACTGCTCTAACTCTATAAGGGAGTATGGTACTTTCACATATACTGGCCCCTGATTACCGACTGCCTGTCGTAAAGGGGCTTGCAAAACTGGTTCTCTGTCTCTCTCCCTTTCTGATCTAGTACAGTGAGCAATTGGGCTACACTCTCTGAGGGCTTTTCTTGCTATCCTTCCCCTCCTCCGCCTGTTTAAGGCAGCAATAATCTCGTCCGTTTCCTCATCCTCCTCTTCCTCCTCAGAGTCGTTTGAGTAAGAGCTGTCTGACTCTGTTGTAGCCAAGAGTCGATCTCGGCTAGTCCCAATCCTGGAAAGCATCAAACAAGACCTGTTGTGACTCTGCTGCCAGGCTGTGTGTCCGTGATCTTTGATGCTGTCACCTTCCGAGGCAGCTCCCTGGCCTTTGGTTTGCCATGGCACCTCACAGGCCTGAGAACGGAGGAGGTGTCGCTCCCCCTTTGGGAGGTTCCCTCTCCTCCTTCCCTGTAAAAGGCCCTGTCCCCCGGCCCCTGCTCTCGGGGCCGTGCCCAGGGCTGCACACACTGGCTCTCTCCTCCCCCTTGTAAGGGTCACTCCCAAGTTTCCCTCATTTTTGCCTCCCGACCGTCGCAAGAAGACCCCGAGGACCCCACCCAGGCTGACTCTGGACAATGATTTTGTGGCCTGACCAAGGTGGATGCTTGCCAAGGGACTGTGTGCAGGTGCTCGCTGTGCTTCATGGTACACTGCTCTGGAGCAGGCACTAGCTGGAGCAGCAGGTTCTGTACACCTGTTTATTGGAGCAACCCTCACAATGGCCCATAAATCTCCCTACTCCTTGGCCAGAAGCCACTCGCTTTGGAGAAGGACTATAAAAAAGAGACCCTCTGGGGAAGACCCTTGGGATTTCCCCACGGATGAAGACTCATCTATTGGCTGGCCCATGAGTACGTCTGTCTCGTCTGTTGGTAGCAATTTTCCCAACCCCGTTTTTCTCTCTCTCTACTTTGTTTCCTATATCTCTCCCCTCTATCACAACTGAGTTGTTGGCATTTAATAAAAATGCATTGCTGTTGTTGAATAAGCTGATTTTTTCCCCTGCATTTTGCCTGTTTGCACCTCTGAGATCAAACGAACCATCACGACCCCCGCTCTGTATTAACAGCAAATTGTGACATTAAATTGGCGTCACAGACAGGATATTCTGGCAGACAGAAGGGATGCAAGGTTGTGTGTAATCTGTATCAGGGGAAGGAAGTCTTACTCCACCCGCACCTAGCTGGCCACCTTGAAAGTGTGAGCCTGTCTAGAAAGCAAGGAGGGTTTTTCTGATTTCCCACAGACTGCAGACACCTTGGTGTGGAGCATCCCCAGACTCGAGAGCTCTGTCGTCAGAATTTCACAAAAGATCCACTGGTGCAAAAGGCAGGACACTGTTATTGTTGTTGTTGTTGTTATTGTTGTTTTATGATGTTTGACTACTTGGTGCAGTGAAGAGACATCCTGGTGTTTTGTAACTAAGGAGTGCCTCCCAAGTAGTTTGGTCTCTTCTCCCTGTCCTAGGGTGATGTTATGGTGTTTCTATCTCCAATCGTGTGTCCTGATTATGTTTGGTATTATGTCCTGTGCTTCCAGGACTGAGTCTGAGAGTGAAGCTTTGTTTTGTCTTGTTATCAGCCGGCTCACCTCCCCCATGGTCTATGTTTAGGAGAGGTTTTAGCTCGGCTTGCTTGCTTGCCTGCTTGCTTGCCTGCTTGCTCGCTTCTGCCTTTTTCTTTCCTTCGCTTTGCCCTTGCTTTCTGCTTATTAGTTAGTTCAGCTAGGCAGTCCAACTTTTTCCCTGGACTGTTTTCTCTTCCACCCCGTCCCCTCCCTCTCCTGGATACCATCTGAACGGACGGGGACCTGGGAACCCCAAGAAACACCGGGAAGCTACGCTTTGTCACCTGCAGCAGTCATCCCCAGCGCCAGAGACTGATAACTGAGCGACCACTCGCCAGAGAGACTGAGTTTGTCATCCCTTCAGAACGGTGAAAGAGTTTTTTTGTCAGCTGGTGTTGTCTTTTTTCCCTGTGCTGGGGAGTGTCTTGCTTGTTAAATAAACAGGTTTTTTCTCCCACTCTTCTCCGAGGAAATTCTTCCCGAACCCGGTGGGGTGGGGGGGGAGGAGTCGTGGGGTTTGCTGTCTGGGGGCTCCTTCTGGAGGTTTTCCCCCAAATTTGCCCAAAACCAGGACACTCCCGCACAGGGAAGCGAAGGGGGGCACACAGCGAAAGCTGTTTCGTTGTGTGTGGTAACTTAAGCAATAGACCTCTCTGTTGTGGTTTTTACTTATCCCTTCACAAAATGACTGAGAATTCCACTGCAACAGATGAAGCTGCATTTTATGCTCTATTAGCTAAGTATAGCGCCAGACTGTCCCAAGGTGGGGAGGAATGGGCGAACAATAATTGGTTTAATCTGGAAAATGTGATTGATAGAATATGTTCTTTGCAACATGAATCCAAGTTGAAACTGGCCAAAAATAAAACCATGCTCTGCTCAGTTTTGGGAGGTTGTCTTACGGCCGATATAGAAACTTCCTCTATGCGAAGAAGTGAGGAAAGAACAATTATAGACTCTCTACAAAATCTTGTTCAAATTTTGCAAAAACAATTAGATCAAGAAAGGAATGAGAATCACTTGTTGCTAGATGAAAATCATTTGTTAAAAGCTGCCTTAAGAGAAGAACATGCCAACAATTCAAAGCAGGGTGTAACACCAAAAGAAACACAGGAGAAGGAAGCTGTTCACATTAATCCAATATACTCTCAAAAAGACCTAACTTTGATGGAAAATTGTGGGGAACACTGCTGCCCCAACTTGAAACCTTTGATTAAAATAAAATATGATTATATCAACGATGCACCCCCCGAGCAACCTTTTCTCAGGTTCTGAGCAGTGTACCAGAGCAAACTTCTCCACAAATTCTGAACAATGTACCAAATCAATCTCCTCCACAGGCTCTGGGAGTTGAGCCAAAGCAGTTCACCTGTACTGGGCTTTCCCAAGGGCATAAATATTCCCCTGCTTTGGCTCACCACGCTTTAGCCCAGGAATTAGAAAAGATACCCAAACCTGACAATGTAGCTGTCTATCAATACATTGATGATATTCTGGTGGGAGGGGGATGAAATGGAAGTAGTGGGGGACACCCAACAAAAAATAATCTCTCATCTGGAAGGCCTTGACTTACAAATTCCCCCAGAGAAAATTCAAAAACCTTCTCAGGAAGTGAAGCTCCTGGGAATTTGGTGGAAAGGAAGTATGACATGTATTCCACCTGACATTCTAACCTCCTTAGATCAAATTAAATTGCCTGAATCCAGGAAAGAGCTCCAACAAGCTCTAGAATTATTGGTGTTCTGGAGAAAACACATCACAGTCACTATTGAGACCCCTCCACCTCACGGGGTGGCCCAAAGATCCTCAGTTATGCAGTGGTATGCCCAGATAGAACATGACTGTAACATCTTCTCAGTGATAGAAAGAGCTGTAAAAAATCTGGCAATACAAGAAACTGAGAGCTTGGCTAATAGCCATGACAAACCTGCCTTGGTAATTAAAGTGGCCACTCCTTTCTCCCCTGAACAATCAGCAAATTCTTGGTTCACTGATGCTTCTGCCAAACGAGAGGGAAAGGTGTGGAAATACAGGGCAGTAGCCCTCCCCACTTCTGCTGGTGAACGAATTATTCCTGAGGGAGAAGGCAGCTCTCAGGCTGGGGAGCTGACAGTTGTTTGGAGTGTTTTCCAACTTGAGGTACAGAATACCTCTCTTGTTTACATCTACACTGACTCCTATGCTGTGTTTAAAGGAGGTACAGAGTGGCTTCCTTTTCAGCAGCAAAATGATTGGGAAGTTAACAGAATTCCAGTCTGCACTACACTCTGGATGGTTCCATCATTTTAATCTCCTGCCTCCTGCAGGCAGACTCTGTTGTGTTTACTTTTCACAGAAGAACACCAAGGGACATGAAGAAGCACCCCCTTAGTGTTGGATGACAAAAACAATGTTTTTCCTCCCTTTATAGTAACACAAGGTGATGATGTCACAATAACTTGTAAATTAGTGGCTGGATCCCTCACCGAACCTGTATACAGTTATGGCACAGGACTTTATGGCCATGTTTTATATTGTGAAATTCAAAATTAGAATTGTTGGCTAAACTTAACTGCTATACAATTTTCCTATAAAATCATGTGTGGTAAAAACAATACAAAATACTGGGGGGAACTTGATGTTAATGTTGTAACACCTACCACCCAACCACCGGTTGTGTTGAGTCCTACGATTTTTCAATTTGGACCATATGTAATCAGAAAAACTGGCCAACAACAAATATTGTTTAATCCGGCATGGTCTCTCAAACAAATCAAATTGCCGATGCAAAATAATGTCTCAGAAGTTCAGCCAGCTTGTTCACCCTTTCTGCAGACTTCTTTTGAGGGATGGTTATGAAAACAGAATCCTTCTAAAAAACGAATGGCAAGAGACATAACCGGTGTTGTGGGAACAGGATTGGGAATTTTGAATAGCATCGATTCAGAAGTACTAATGAATAAAGTGGCTACCACAGCTGGAGATGTAACCAAATTACAGCAGCCCCTGCAATCATCCTTAACAGCTTTGGGAACCCAACAGTGGTTGTTATCAAACATATTGCCAAACTGGGAAAAGGTAAATGTGAATGACCACAAATTGATAATCGATGCAATTTGTGCTACACAAAATAACATCTCTCTGGCTCTCAGCTGTATCCAGGCCCAGTTGTGGATGCAGTTGGTTGCTGCTTCAATTATAAGAGAAGGTGAGGAAGGCATTTTTCCCACTGAAATTCAAAAAATAGTCTGGGACAGTGGCACCGATTTTGAAAGAGAATTCCAATCCTGGTGGAACTTAGTGAATTTTACCTATGACCCCAGCACAAACACAGCCACAGCCTTTGTACTGATGATACACAATGCTTCAGTGCATTCAATATTCCCCATCATTGCATTAGGGTTGAACCATGACAGAGCTATTCTCTATCCTTTCGAGCACAGGGAATGGACCCGTCAAATTGGTGAGAAATGGCAAACTGTCAATTTGGAAACTTGCATTGTCCTGGAACAACAAGGGTTTATCTGTGAAAGTAATGCAATCAGAGCTCAAGATATCTGCTTGGATGCAGAACAGAATGTTTGTAATTTTGAAATTCATCCAAACGAGATTCCTGAAACTGTACTGGTGTGTATAGGCAATGGATGTGCATGCTTTAGAACTGCTTGTGACAGTGTCTTTATAGAAAATTTGGTAGTGGATACTAAAAATCATTCTAATCTTTGTGTTTCTAACTTTACCAGGATTGCAGGCTGTGATTTCTCATATGTAGCCCCAGTTACTTTTTACCATGTTTTGCAGTCAAATCACACACTGATCCACCATCTATTGCCCACTCCAATTGGAATGATCCTCTCTCAGGTGAAGCAATTGTTGCTCCACCAAGATCTGATTGAAATTTTGGAGAGGATCAAGAAAAACGGACAAAAAACTTTAATAGCTGTTCATCATAATGTGGAAAAAATACATCGTGTTTTGGAAAGGGTAAAGACAGATGCTGAACACAGGTGCTGGGATACTCTATTTGGGTGGTCACCTACTGCTACAGGTGTCTGAACAAATTCTGTCATCCCATCATTATTCTCTTGGTTTTGGTTTTAATTGGTTTTGTTTTATCAGCAAACCTGTACATTATGATTTGGAGAGTAATGAAAGGGTTAACAAAATTGGCATCTGTGATAGATATATCCAAATCGGTCACTATTGACATCCCTAAAGTTATTGACACAAGATGAACTACACAGGTATTTAAAAATAAGATAAACTGTGATATTGACTGAAATTGCTTATTTTCTTTTTTTTTTTTTTTGATTGTGTGGTATTTTTGGAATCAATATCATTTACTTATTCCTTTGTAATAAAAAAATTGAAAAAATTGCTTATTTCTTTGTAATCACAATTGAATGTATATTGTGAGAATGAATTATTTGTTTTGTTTTGTTTTATCACTCTCTCTCTCCTTTTCCTTTTCCTCTCTCTTATTTTTTTCTACTTTTCTACTTCGTCTGACTCTGTCTCTGTTTTTCTGGGATATGTTACCAACTCGGATGTGTCCTGAAGACTTCACCACAACTCTACAAAGGAGAGCTCTTGACGACGATCGTGAGTCACGGGGTGGTGTAAGGGTCAGTCCCAAGTTCCCCTCGTTTTTGCCTCTCGACCGTCGCAAGGAGACCTCGAGGACCCCCACCCAGGCTGACTCTGGACAATGGTTTCCTGGCCTGGCCACGATGGATGCTTGTCAGGTGACTGTGTGCTGGTGTATTGTGTTCACTGGACTGTGAGGCTGTTGCACCAACCAGAGATTGTGTTGTACCAACTGGAGACTGCATGTACTGCCCAACCACACCTGTCTCCTGCAGCACCACACAATGGTCCATAAATCTTCCCACCTCTTGGCCAGAAGCCACTTGCTTTGGGGAAGGACTATAAAAGAGTGACCCTCTGGAGAAGACCCTTGAGATCTCCCCACGGATGAAGACTCGCCCATTGGCTGGCCTGTGAGGACGCCCGTCTCGTCTGTTGGTAGCTATTTTCCCATCCCCTTTTTTCTCTCTCTCTACTTTGTTTCCTGTATCTCTCCCCTCTATCACAACTGAGTTGTTGGCATTTAATAAAAATGCATTGCTGTTGTTGAATAAACTGATTTTGTCCCCTGCATTTTGCCTGTTTGCACCTCTGAGATCAAACGAACCATCACGACTCCTAACTCCATCATTTACTCCTAACATTTAATTAATGTATTAACAGGGGATCATGACACCCCCAGCACACAATCCCAGTAAAAACCAGTTCAAACCAGTAACCCCAGTAACTCCAGGCACCCCCAGGACCCCGTCCCAATATAAACCAGTGCAACCCAGTATAACTCACAGTTGGCCACCAGGTCCTCCTGGCCAGCAGGGTGCGCTCACACACCCCCACTCCCTCTCCCAGTTCAACCCAGTAACCCCCGGCATCCCATCGCAGTACAATCCAATGTAAACCAGTAAAACCAGTACACACAGTGCTAGGTACTCCTGTCCAGCAAGGGATGCTCACACACCCTCTCCCAGGTTAATCCAGTACAACCCAGTGACCCCAGCCCAGTTCCAGCACCCCCAGGACCCCATCCCAGCACAAACCAGTATAAACCAATACAAACCAGTACAAACCACTCACAGTTGTGGGGATCAGCCGCCAGGAGGCGCTCACACAGCACCAGGTCCTCCCGGCCAGCAGGGGGCGCCATGGTGCAGCCCAGCACCCAGCCCCAGTGGTGCACCTCCCCATAGCATTTGGGATTCACCCCCAGGATCTGCCCTATGAACGACAGCTCCAACGGCACCCTGAAACCTGTATAAACCAGTATAAACCAGTACAGACCAGAATGGACCAGTGTAAGTTATAAAAAACAGTAAAAAAAGGAGAAAACCAGTGTAAGGCAAACCAGTATAGACTATTATACAACATTACAGACCAGTGCATACCAGTATAAACCAGTATTGACTGCTACAACCAGTATAAGTAGTGAAAACCGGTAAAAAACAGTGTAATGCAAACCAGTAGAGATCAGTAAAAAGCAAGATGGACCAGTAAAAAGCAGTATGGACCAGTACAAACCAGTATAAGTGGTAAAAATCAGTACAATGATTCAGGGGGCAGCGTCCCGGCCTTGCCCTTCCCGGAGCTCGTGGTGGGCACCAGCAGCCACAGACGGTGGTGCCAGAGGAGAAGTTGGAGACATCGCAGCTCAGCAGGGTCCTGGAAAAGGTCAGCTTGGCCTCGGGGTCCTGCCTGGCTGCCAGCTACCACCGTGTTCCCAGGCATGGACTGGGAGGGCACCAGTATAAACCAGTAAGCACTTGGAGCCACCCCTGAGCTCCTGAGGCCCGTGGCAGCAGCTCCCAGTATAAACCAGTAAGAGCTGATGCAGCCAAAACAACTCTCAGTGTGATCTAGAGGCTCCCAGTGCAGTCTCAGGGCTCCCAGGTTTATACTGGGGGAGCACCAGTACAAACCAGTAAGCACTTGGAGCCACCCCCAAGTCCCTAAGGCCCATGGTGGCAGCCCCCAGTATAAACTAGTATGGCCAGCATCCCCAGAAGTTGCTCCCAGTGGAGTGCCAAGTGTCCCCAAGACCCCTCCCAGTATAACCCAGTAAAATCCAAAAAAACCCAGTATAACTCAGTACAAACCAGTATAACCCAGTAACCCCCAGGACCACATCCCAGAATAAACCAGTATAAACCAATGATCCCAGCACCCCATCCCAGTACAAACCAGTTAATCCCAGTAACACCAATAACTCCCAGCACCCTATCCCAGTATAAACCAGTATAACCCAGTATAACTCACAGTTGGCCACCAGGTCCTCCCGGCCAGCAGGGGGCGCCGTGGTGCAGCCCAGCACCCAGCCCCGGTGGTGCCACTCCCCATAGGATTTGGGATTCACCCCCAGGCACTGCTCCATCAACAAAAGCTCCAACGGCACCCTGAAACCTGTATAAACCAGTATAAACTGGTACAGACCAGAATGGACCAGTATAAGTTATAAAAACCAGTAAAAACCAGTAAAAATCCAGTGTAAGGCAAACCAGTGGAGACCAGTAAAAAGCAGTATGGACCACTGCAAACCAGTATAAGTGGTAAAAACCAGTACAAAGCAGTGAAAACCAGCATAAAACTGTGAAAAATAAGGCAAAGCAGTATAGGCCAGTGTAGCCCAACATAAACCAGTACGAACCAGTACAAACCATTAAAACCAGTAACAACAAGTAAAAACCAGTATAAATCAACAAAAATCAGTATAAGGCAAACCAGTATAGACCAGGATAGCCCCGCATAAAGCAGTAAAAACCAGTACAGACCAGTATGGACCAGAACAGACCAGTAAGGGCTCTCCCATTCCCTCCCAGTCCCTCTTTAACCCTTCCCAGTGCCCTCCCAGTATAAACCAGTTTAAACCGTTATAAACCAGTATAAACCAGTAACTACAGACTCCCTTTTAACCCTTTTTTACCCCCTCCAGACCCCTCCCAGTCAAACAGTGCCCTTCCGGCCCCTCCCAGTCAAAACCAGTATAAACCAGTACAAACTAGTATAAACCAGTACACACCAGTCCCCTCCCAGTGCTCCCCATGCTCATCTCTGCAGGCTCAAGCAGGTGCCCACGTCGGGATTGGCCACCAGGACTGACCCTGTGAGGGACAGCACCTGGGTGGGTAGTGCTCCCTGCTAGCCAGGTGAATCCCAGTATATACCAGTATGAACCAGTATAGACTAGAATGAACCAGTATAAATCAGTAAATTCCAGTTTCTTCCAGTTCCAGTAAGAGATAACACCTGGGCATGGGGCACCCCCTGCTGGCCAGGTAAATCCCAATTCAAACCAGTATAAACCAATATGAACCAGTATAGCCCCAGTAAATCCCAATGCCTTCCCAAGCCCCTCCCAGCCCCTCCCAGTATATCCCAGTAACCCCCCAGGGACTTCTCACTTCATCCCAGTAACTCCCACTGACCTCCCAGTATGGCCCAGTCACCCTCCCAGTTCAAACCATTTCCCTCCCATTAACCCCTCACTTGAAACCAGTGACTCTCCAGTATAAACCAGTAAGGCCCAGTGACCTCCCAGTGACCTCCCAGTATAAACTAGTATAAATCAGTGACCTCCCAGTCAGCCCAATCCCCTCCCAGTTTGTCCCAGTCCATCTCAATCCCTCCCAGTACACACTAGTCCCAAAACAGCAAGAACCAGTATAAACCAGTACAAACCAGTATAAGCCACTACAAAAATCACCCTTCAACCCAGAGTTCTCCCTCTTCTTAACCCTTGAATCCCATCCCAGTCCTCTCCCAGTTCTCCCCAGTCCTCTCCCAGTACACACCAGTACCCCCAGTAAGGCATCCGTGGCCTCCCAGTACTGCCTCAGTTTCTCCTCCCGCTCCAGTGCAGGGCTGGTTCCATGAGTTTCCACTCCATCAGGATGATCTCCTGCATTCCATGAGGCCCTGCAGTGTCACTATGGAGCCTTTGTTCCATGTGTTCCCATTGTGACACAATGGTCTCCAGCGCTCTGTGAGGCTGCACCATGAAACTGTGGACACTTGGTTCCATGAGATTCCCTCTTGTCACTGTCAGGAGAATCCACAAACACCAGAGGTTTATGTCCAAAAAGGAGACAGAGCAGTCCTTCAACTTTATTTGAATAAAGGGAGAGAGTTCACCAGGGCACATGCCTGCAGGGTTTTCTCTCTCGAGGTTTCAGAGGGTGCAGCCTCCTTTTATCCTGAACTCCCGGCTGCACGTTGCCCTCTTCCTTTCCCCACTGACCGAGGCACTAGGAAGGTAAAGCCTTCCTGAACATCCTGCCCCATATCCCCTCCTTGAACCTGGCATTTCCCCCCAAAGTTCAGGAGTTCAGCCTTGTGCAGAGCCTTGTCTGTCAGGAGCCAAGCTGTCTGAGCCTGGTAAAAAACCTGCTGCTGAAAGTCAGTGGAAACATTACAACCCATTTCAAACATGTTAACACCCATCCCTTCACACACCAAATGATTTGTAAAGACATGAACACACATCTTTCCTCTCACATTGATGTTTCCTGTGCTGTTGACAGTCTTTTAAACCCAGCCTTCAGCCTGAGCTCTCTGCTGTTGTAGTTCCATGCACAGAGGTTGTTGTCTCTCAGCCCTTCCATGGGCAGGCCGGTGTTCAGCCATCTCCAGGACAGCAGGGCCCCACCCCACGTCACTGTGCCCTGGGAAGACAAAAACCATCATTCCAAATGTCCTCCCCTCCTTCTTCCCAGGCATTTGGCCCTGCTGGTTACCACAGGGAAAAGGAGACCCCTGTGACAGTGTGGAGTACATGGAACCAAACATCCATTGTGACACTGCAGAACATCACAGAACCAAGGAAACCCCTGTGACACTGGGGGGCCCCATGGAACCAAGAGTTCATTGTGACACAATGGGGGACATGAAGCCAATGACCCATTGTGACACTGCAGATCCAAGGAGACCATTGTCACACAATGAAAACTCATGGGACCAAGGGTCCACTGTGACATTGTGGGGGCCCATGGAACCTGTGAGCCATTGTGACACTGCCTGGCCTTGTGGAGCCAAGGAGACCATGGTGACACTTTGGGGCCCCATGCAATCAAGGATTCCATTTTGACACTGAGGAATCTCATGGAACCAAGGGTCCATTGTGACACTTTGGAACTACAGAGACCATTGTTGAGAATAAGGACACCCAAGGAACCAAAAGTCCATGTGAAAGAACAGAACCTCACAAAACCAAGACTGCATGGTGGCACAGCAAGGCCTCATAGAAGCAAAGAGTCCAAAGGCCCAAAAGAGTTCTTGCATGGTTCTTCCTTGGGGAAGGGGAACTTCAATGGTTTCAGCTTGGGCTGACACACACTAATCAAAGGTGTCTCTTTTCAATGAGGAAATTTGGGGGTTTTAGATTTAAAAAAAAAAAAAAAAAAAAAAAAGGAAAACCATCTTTTTCCTGAATGTAGCCAGTTCTCCAAGCAAAGCAGGTCCCAGGTGAGTGAGGACAGACAGAATGGGGTTGGGGAATGTGGAGCAAGGTTGTGCACACTGGCTCAGACCTCAAGGCACAGCTTCTGTGAGCAGGCCAGACCTCCTGAGGAGAGACCCTGGATCAATATCAATCACAGAATGCTGCAATCACCTCTGCTCTAAAGACAAAGCAATGAAATACACCCTTCAAAATAGGAATGGGTATTTCTTAGAAGCTCTTGGAAATATTTCACCATAACTGGATTTGAAAATCTTCCTAATAAATGGCACCAGAGCAGAGGGAAATCAAGGCACAGCCATGGTTTCTCAGGATTTGCTTGATCCCAATCAGCCCCTTGGTGCATTTGGTGCTGAACCCTTGAACCTCAGAGCCTGAGAGGAGATTGCAGAAACCTTTCCAGGAGTCCAAGTCAAAAGAAAACCCCAAAGTGTCTCAAAGCATTAATGGGTCCCACTGAGGTCCATCCCCAACACAGGCTCCTCATGGACTGCTTGGAGGAGAGAATGGGAGGCCAGGATTACCCAAAAACCTCTGAGAGACTGAGAGAAGAAAGGAAAAAAGAAAGTACCTTAAAAAACTGAAGTACCTTGAAGCATTAATGAGCTCCACTGAGTGTTGTTACTGAGAAAGGCCCTCAAGAGACTAATTAAAGCAGATAATTGGAGGCCATGATTGCACAAAGTTCTCAGAGACTCCAATGCAAAAGCAAAACCCAAAGTCCTCTGAAAAACCTGCAGTCCCTGGGAGCATGAAGGAACCCCCAGGGCCATTCCTGACCAAGGCTCCCCAGGGACTCGTCCCAGCACATCCCTGAGGCCACTGGGATGTGGGGGGATGCTGAGGGCAGGACAAGAGGTGACAGTGGCCAGCCTTGCTGGGGCTGTGCCAGGAGGCCCCAGTGGCTCAGGACAAGGTGTCTCCTCCCAGCCCTTGGTGGCACAGACCCTGCTGTGCCCCAGGGCACCAAGACTTGGCTTCTCTTTGTCCCCACCTGTCATCTCTGCCTCCAATTTCCTGCTCTGACTGGAATCTGGAGATACTTTCTCAGTTTTGTCTCTCAGTGGGACCCATTAAAACTTTAGGAAACTTTGGAGTTTGATTCTGACTTGGAGTTCTTGAGAGGTTTCTTCAGCTCCCTCTCAGGGACTGATGTTCAGGGCCTCAGCACAAACCCCAAGAGGGTCATTAAAGTCCTTGTGCTGTGTCTGTGCTGATGAGCTGGGCTGGGCTCCGGGCACAGAGGGAGATCCTGGCAACCAAGAAGAGCTTCAAAAACACATTTCTCTTGATGAGCAGCTCTTCTCCCAGCCCAGCAGGGCTGGGGCACTGCCTGCAGCCACCCCAGGCACAGCAGAGAGGCACAGAGAGCTTCAATCTGTCAGGGCTGGGAAGATGCTCAGAAGTGCCTGGGGCAGAATCACTCCCAGCCCTTGACACAGGAAGCCTCTGGCTGCAGGACAATGCAGCTGCAGCTCCTGCAGTGATCTCCTAAAGCTGGAACATCCCAATGCCTGCAGACTCGGTGAGTACATTCTCTGATGATCTCTTGTGTAGAGCAGCCAGGGGTGCCCAGGGCTGTCGTGCAGAGCAGGGTCCTGCAGCCCAGGGCACTGTGCTGGGGCAGGGACTCTGCTGCCTGCCAGGGACAGCTCTCAGCCAGCCCTGAGAGCTGCTCCCAGCACTGGGGGACAAGGTCGGGGTGGAAGGAGACAGCTGGTAATGCTTGGAAGTGTTGTCCTTGTGTGTTGAGGATGCTGCATTGTTCAGGACTGCTCCCAGCATGACATTTAACTCCAGAACATTTCCAAGTAGATTATATAGGGAGCACAGCAATTCAGGGGCTACATAAAAAGGAAAATTCTGCTTTTTTAGCCTACTGCTCTGGGTTGCCTAGATGGGAAATTGCATATAGATATTTATCTCTCAGTTCAGGTAGGGAGGAATAAGAAATTTATTTCTCAGATTTTAATAAAGCAGTCAGTCACAGAAATCAGCACAAGGTCCCTCACAGGCAACATTAGTGTGACTTTTCCAGCCTCCTCAGGGTTGCTGTGACGTTGCATCAGAGTCTGCAGAGGCAGAGCTGGCCCTGGGCAGTGTCCTGTGCTGGGAGGAGTGTGCAGGGCAGAGCTGAGGCCCCAGGGCTGAGCTGGGCTCTGGCAGCAATGGCAGGGCCCAGCCCTGGGCACAGGGAAGCAGCTGCTGGCAGGGACAGCTCCAGGCACAGAGCCCTGGGCAGGCAGTGGGGGGAAAATGCCACCAAGCTGGGCTGGGATATTTCAAGTCCTCTCCATACTGAACTATGCCATGATTACTTTTCTTACAGATCCCCATGCTGAGACACAGGAAATGTCCAACAGCACCTCCTTCAGCCACTTCCTCCTGCTGGCATTGGCAGACTCGCGGCAGCTGCAGCTCCTGCACTTCTGCCTCTTCCTGGCCGTCTCCCTGGCTGCCCTCCTGGCCAACGGCCTCATCATCAGCGCCGTAGCCTGCGGCCACCACCTGCACACCCCCATGTTCTTCTTCCTGCTCAACCTGGCCCTCAGCGACCTGGGCTTCATCTGCACCACTGTCCCCAAAGCCATGCACAATTCCCTCTGGAACACCAGACACATCTCCTACTCAGGATGTGCAGCTCAGCTCTTTTTCTTTCTGTTCTTCCTTGGAGCAGAGTATTTCCTCCTGACCATCATGTGCTACGACCGCTACGTGTCCATCTGCAAACCCCTGCACTACGGGACCCTCCTGGGCAGCAGAGCTTGTGCCCACATGGCAGCAGCTGCCTGGGCCAGTGGGTTTCTCAATGCTCTGCTGCACACGGCCAATACATTTTCCCTGCCCCTGTGCCATGGCAATGCCCTGGGTCAGTTCTTCTGTGAAATCCCCCAGATCCTCAAACTCTCCTGCTCACACTCTAGCCACAGGGAACTTGGGCTTCTTGCTGTTACTACCTGTTTAGGAGTCGGATGTTTTGTGTTCATTGTTTTCTCCTATGTGCAGATCTTCAGGGCTGTGCTGAGGATCCCCTCTGAGCAGGGACGGCACAAAGCCTTTTCCACCTGCCTCCCTCACCTGGCTGTGCTCTCCCTGTTCCTCAGCACTGCAGTGTTTGCGAACCTGAAGCCCCCCTCCATCTCCTCCCCGTCCCTGGATCTGACACTGTCAGTTCTGTACTCAGTGGTGCCTCCAGCCCTGAACCCTCTCATCTACAGCCTCAGGAACCAGGAGCTCAAGGCTGCAGTGTGGAGATTGATGACTGGATGGTTTCAGGAACATTAAACTGCTGGCCAATTTATGCAATCACTTGTAATCGAAGTCATATTTGATTGTTCTTGTTGGTTTAGTTGTTGTTTTGTTCTTTCTTTTTCTTTGTTTTAGTTTTTCAATATATTCCACAAAGAAATGCCATTGCTTGTGCCATATTTCATTTTAAATTTTCCACCTTTACTGTGACCCACAGACAGTGTCAATGAGGAGCTGTACCCTCTATGGCATTAAATGAACTAAAGAATCTTACAGCAAAGTTTTCTCCAGAGATGCCCCTTTTGTTCCCTTCTCTGGAGCTACTGCAGCAATGTCTGTGTGCAGAGCTGGGGGCAGATCAGTGCTGGCACAGCAGCTGTGCCCAGCAGCAGCAGCAGCACTTGGTGTTGCCAGTGCTGCTCCTGTGCCACTGCCCCGCTGCCCTCCTGGCCCTCGTGTTGCTGCAGGGCCTGAGTGCTCTGGGGGCCTGGCACAGCCCTGGGGGTGGCAGTGCCGGGGCTGCAGCAGGGACAGGCCATGGGCACTGCTGGGGCAGCGCTGACACCTCAGGACAGGGCCTGGGGGCTCCAGGCTCCTTGGCCAGGCTCTCTCCACAACACTTGGCCAGCCCAATGCTGAGTACAGAAAAGCCCCAGGAGCAGTCCCAGGCTGGCCGTGGGCAGGCTGGGGGCAAACAGCATGGCTGGTGCTCTGCAAGGTGCCTGCAAGGGGGACACCCTGGCAAGGAGCAGCAGAGCAGGGGCTGATCCATCCCCACTGCACTGGACACCCCAGGGCAGCGTCCCAGAGCGTCCTCATGCACCTGCCAACAACATCCCCCCCTCTGCAGCCCTGGCCTCTCCCCCAGCTCACACAGGAGCCGCATCCTTGCAGGCACACACACGGCAGCACTGGCTCAGGAGCCCCTGTTTGCATTGCACACAGCAGGGTCAGCACCCCCATGGTGCTGCTGTGGGGACATGGAGCTGAGTGAGCACAAATGCCATCAGCCCCTGGGGCCAGCAAGGGCTGGGGGACGGCAGGGAAACCACTCAGGTTTGTTGTGGCCTCTGAAGTCAGCCAGAAAGTTTGTTCCCATCAGCTGTGAGTTTCCTGTCCTAATGCAGATGTTGTTGCTCAGAGGCAGGGCTGCCTGGCAGCCATCCCCAAACTGCCCTGAACATTTCCTTGGCTTCACCTTTGCTTTCTTTACTCTTTCTTTGTGCAGATTTCCTCCTCTTGCCCATCCTATCTCCTCCTCTGCAAACAGTCCATCCCTGTTTTCCTTTCCTCTCTGGCCCCACTCCCCATTTCAGTTCCTCAGTTGGCACCATGGGAACATCCCGTGGGGAGCAGGATCATCCTCCAAGTGCTTCAGGAATTGTCTGCAGGGTCCTGCAGTACCTCGTGCTGCTCCCTTGCCAGAGGCACCGCAGGCCAAGGGGGCACATCTGGGCTGCTGTGTCTGGGTGTGGGGCTCTCTGTTCTGGGCATTGAGGAGGTGCTGGAGAGGCTCTGCAGGACTGACAGGATGGGCTTTGGGGCCTGTATGGAGAAGCTGAGGGACCTGGGCTGCTGGACCTTGTGAAGAGGAGGCCCAGGGCTCATCCTGCACCTGCTCCAAGGGTGGTTTCAGAGAATCACAGAATCAGCAAGGCTGGAAAAGATCCTGGAGATCATCAAGTCCAACCTGTGGCCTGACACCACCTTGTCTCCCGGAGCCTCCTCTTTTCCAGGATAAACATCCCCAGCAACCTCAGCCACTCCTCACAGGACTTGTGCTCCAGACCCCTCACCAGCCTTGGTGCCCTTCTCTGGACACTCTCCAGACCCTCCATGTCCTTCCTAAATTGGGGGACCTGGAACCAGCCACAACATTAGAGGCTCTGCCCAACCACTACCAAATACAGGGGAAGAATCACTGCCCTGCTCCTGCTGGCCACACCATTCCTGATCCAGGCCAGGAACCACTGGCCTTCTTGGCCACCTGGGCACACTGCTGGCTCATGTCCAGCCTGCTGTCCATCAGTGCCCCCAGGTCCCTTTCTGCCTGGCTGCTGTCCAGCCACTCTGTCCCCAGCCTGTAGCACTGCAGGGCTTGTTGTAGCCAAATTGCAGGGCCCAGCACTTGGTCTTGTTAAACCTCACCATGTTGGATTTGGGTCCTGGATCCAGCCTGTCCAGGTGCCTGTGCAGAGCCCTCCAACCCTCCAGAACATCCACTATGCCTGCCAACTTCATGTCACCATGGTTCTTTGAGCTCCTGGATAGTTACAATAGTCTCCATGATTCCATGAGGCCTCCCAGTGTCACAATGTCTCTTTGGTTCCATGGGACCCCAGGGTGTCACAAAGTCCCATGGATCCTTGGGCCCTGCAGTGTCACAATGGATCCTTGGTTCCATGAGGTCTCACAGTGCAGTAATGCTCTCCTTGGTTCCAGTGTCACAATGGACTCTTGGTCCCAAGGGTCACCATGGTGTCAAACATGCTTCCTTCATTCCAGGAGTCCCTGAGGATCAACACTGGCCCCTTGGTTCCATGGGCCCTGAAGTGTCACAGTGGCCTCTGTGGTTCCACCAGGACCCAGACTCTCACAATGGACTCCTTGCTTCCATGTGGCCCCACAGTGTCACAGTGGCCCCTTGGCTCTGTGGTACACAGTGGCCATGTCGTACACAGTGTCACTATGGTCCTCTCAGTCTCACCAGGCCCTGCAGTGTCACAATGGCCCCTTGGTTCCCCAGGGCCCTGCAGTGTCACAATCATCACAGAATCACCCAGGCTGGAAAAGACCTCAGAGAGCATCAAGTGCAACCTGTGACCCAACACCACCTTGTCACCCAGACCATGGCACTCAGTACCACATCCAGTCTATCCTGAAACACTTCCAGGGATGGTGACTCACCCACCTACCTGGGCATCCCATTCCAATGCCCAACCACCCTTTTTCCTAATTTCCTAATGTCCAGCCTAAACATCCCCTTGGTGCAGCTTTAAGGCTGTGTCCTCTTATCCTTTCACTCTTCTCTGGGAATAGACCCCAACATCCACCTGGCTGCACCCTCCTGTCAGGGAGTTTTAGGGAGTGATGGGGTCTTGCCGGAGCCTCCTCTTCTCCAGGATAAACAACTCCAGCTCCCTCAGGCACGCCTCACAGGACTTGTGTTCCAGACCCCTCACCAGCCTTGTTGTCTGTCTCTGGACACGCTCCAGCCCCTCCATGTCCTTCCTAAATTGGGGGCCCAGAACTGGACACAGCATTCGAGGTGCTGCCCAACCAGTGCTGAGCACAGGAGAAGAGTCACTGCCCTGCTCCTGCTGGCCACACCATTCCTGATCCATAGGAGTCACAGTTTTTGGATGAGGGAAATGCAGGGGAGGGGGTGAGGACAAAGTGTGATTGATTGTCAGCCATGACGGGTCTTGATTGTCATATCTATACAGACTGCATTAGACGGTTTCTGAGGCTCAATATAATTGGGACATTGTATATATCCATCTAGAAACAGGAAAAGAAATCTTTACAGGACAAACTGTTCTCTCTGCACTGTTTTCAATATAGTATAGTCACTTGGAATACACTTCTGAAATCTGTCTAATTAACCACAGAAGAATTGATAACGTAAATGATTCCCAGGGACTTTTCTTGTTTGGGTGTTTTGAACAAAAGTTTGTCTTTGTCACTGAATTTGTGAACTGAAGAGCTCAAGAAAGAAGAGGCCTCTGGAGTAGTAAAATTCATCAGCAACCTCCAAGTATCTGAGGAACCATCCTCATCAGAGCAGGAACGAACAGAAATGGGCACAGCTTTCTGGCTGCCCCAGCTTTGGGATGGGCCCTGGGCCGGGAGCAGGAGCAGCTCTGGAGGGCCCCAAGGCCAGGGCTGTTGTGCTGGCCTGGGCAGATGGGATGGCAGGAGGGGCTGCAGAGCTCTCAGGAGCTCAGGGAGAGGGGAGCAGGGCACACAGGGAGCCTCCTTTTGCCTTGGCCAAGCACCTTCCCCCATGGCTGGGGCTGAGTCCTCTCCGAGCTGCAGCTGCTGCTGTGCCTTTGGCAGGGGCTGAGGCCTTGGGGCCACTGCCCAGAGCCCCCTGGCCTGAGCAGAGCTGTGGGGCCAGAGCCGGCTGGGCTGTGCTGGGGAGAGGCCCTTGGTGCTGCACAGAGCTCAGGGCAGCTGGCACAGCTTGCAGGGAGCTGGGCTGGCCTGAGAGAGCCTGCCAGAGAAAGCAGCAGTGTCCATGTCAGCCTGGCTGAGCGGGCAGGGGCACGACTCAGCCCAGGCCTTGTGGGGCAGGGCCAGCGCCTGGGGAAGGCATTGCAAACAGGCAAGTGGCCCAGAGAGGAGGCTGCTCTGTGCCCTTGGTGGCATGCACAAAGCAGGGAGGGGGTCCAGGACATTTGTCACTGCCAGCCTCTGTCCCCAGCCCTTGCCAGCCCTGGCTGCTGAGCCCAGGTTTGCCCTGGGCTGAGTTTGGCTGTGGCCCAGCTCTATCTTCCTGCAGGGCTCAGGGCCTGTTCCCGGCCATGGCCAGCCCTGCCTGGCCTCTGTGCTGGCCCAGAGCCCGGCAGAGCCCGGGGCAGGGCTGTCAGTGCAGGCCCACAGGTGCCACAGGCTGTGCAGGAGCTGGCAGAGGCTGCCCAGCAGGGAGGCCATGGGGCACAGAGCCCCAGGGCTGTTATGGGCACCAGGCAGAGGGGCCGTTCCCACCTGCAATGCTCCTGTCCTGGGCTGGGCCTGCACAGGGGCTGGGCCACCATGGCTGGGCCAGCGTGGCACAATGGGGCCACGGAGCCGCTGCTGGGGCTGACAGCAAGGCCAGGCACACACAAGGAATTGCTGAGCATGGCCTGCGCTGGGTAGGGCTGGCTGTGGCAAGGGCAGAGCTCAGCTGGCCTTGGTGGCTGCTGGAAAAGTCAAGAGCCCAAAGAGCCTCCATGGCTGTGCTGGAGACCAAGGCTGGAGGAGGGAAAGGCAGGGCTGCTGTGGGATGGGGAGGGGATTGAATTCCAGCAGACACTGATATGAGGCTTAAGAAGGGTTGAAGAGAAAAGAAGCTTCACAAGCCTCAAAGGGGGAGATTCTTCTAGATGAAAAACCATCTCCAGTGGGGAACACACACTATGCCTGTTCTTCAAAACCCACCAGCTTCCCCTGTGTCGCAAGGGTTCCTTGATTCCAGGAGCCATTGCAGTGCCACAATGCTCTCCTTGGTTCCAAGAGGTCCTGATGCGTCACAGTGGCCCCTTGGTTTTATGGGGCCCCAGAGTGTCACAATGGCCTCTTGGATCCACAGCATCACAAAGGACACTTGATTCCATGAGGCCCCATTGTATAACAATGGCCCCTTGGTCCAAGGGGATCTGCAGTGTCACCATGGACATTTGGTTCTGTAAGATGCCACATGTCACAATGCTCTCCTTGTGTTCCCAGTGTCACAATGCTCTCTTTGGGTCCATTGGGCTCTGCTGTGTCACAATGGACCCTTGTTTCCATGGGGCACCCCAGGGTCACAAGGGTCTCCGTGGTTCCACAGTGTGACAATGAACCCTTGGTTCCATGAAGCCCTGCAGTGTCACAATGGACATTTGCAGGGCTGGAACCCCTCTGCCCTGCAACCAGGCTGAGAGAGCTGGAGCTGTTCAGCCTGGGCATGAAAAGGCTCAGGGAGACATTAGAGCCCATTTCAACACCTAAAGGGGCTTTGAGAGATCTGGAGAGGGACTTTGGAAAACAGGCCTGGAGTGACAGGACAGGGGGGAATGGCCATGAGATGAAGGAGGGCAGGTTTAGATGGGATATTGGGAAGAAATCTTCCCAGTGAGGGTGGTGAGGCCCTGGCACAGGCTCCCCAGAGAGGCTGTAGACTCCCCACCTCTGGAGGTGTTCAAGGCTGGGTTGGACGGAGTAGTCTGGTGCAGTGGAAGGTGTCCCTGCCCATGGCAGGAGATTGGAACTGGATAATCTTCAGGATTTCAACCCAAGTCATTCTATGATCCCAGATTTGCCACTCCCTATCCTCATTTAACAGCAGGTTAACATGTTCCTTTTGTAGCCAGGTACTGCAAACACAGTGACTGAATTGACTTTGCTGTGAATGTTGCCTGCAGCCTCCATCAGCTCCAGATGAGCTTTGCCTTTCCTGAACACATGATCACACACTCAGGGCAGATTTCTGAATTCCTCCTCTGTACCTTGTCCTCACTTCCACCTCCTGGTCATTGTGTCATGGCTCATGCCTGTCATTTGTCCCTGAGGCAGCACAGCCCCCCTGGCCAGCACAGGCCCCACATCCCCTCATCGGACACGGCACAGCACAGGGAGTGTTTTGGGTGGGCAAATGTTCCCCACCAGAGTGTCCACTCCACACATCAGTGTCCAGTCCCAGCACCCACATCCCGTGCCAGGGTTCACAGAGAGCCCTGCTCTGGGCTCTGCCAAGGGCTGGGTGAGGAGGGAGCCCGGGCAGGGCTGATGCTGCCCCTAGAGCAGTGCTGAAATCGGCAGGAGTAAGGAGATGAGCACAGAACAAATAGACCAAGAAACTGGGGTGAGTGCCCAGGTGTGGAAGTGGCTGATGGAAGAGGCTGGAGAGATGCTCAGAGCCCTGGGGCACCTTCTCAGACTGGCCATGCCACCAAGGCCACAGACCAAGCTCCTCAGTGCAGGACCGTCCTGGAGGGACCCCAACTTCGGCTCGCTCACTGCGGGGACAGACAACGACCTGCTGGCAGTGCGGATAAAACGGTCTGTATTAAGTATCTATAACAGGGCTGCTGGTGAGTCGTACAGAGACGTCTGACACTCAGCACAGTCCCGGTGGGCTTGCAAGCAGCCGGCCGGGGGGGCAGAGACAGAAGGAGAGGGATCGATCCTGGCCGATAGCGCGGCCGACGGAGGGGTCTCACTGAGCTGATAGAGCAGCCCGCTAGTGACTCTGGGGGTGAGTCGAGTGAACCCTTGTTTTTGCTGCTTTTTGTGTGACTGCCAAGTCCGGACACGTTGGGTCGTTGAGTGTGTCAGTGAGTGAGGGGGTGAGATGTACCTCTGGTACGGAGCGAGTGCGGAGCTCTATCCGCGTTTCCGACCTCGGGCGACTGAGGCGGCCGGAGAAAAGAGAAGCGACTGGGGTCAGTGTGGGGGAGTGCAAGTGTGAACAGAGGAGTGTTGTGCTTGAACACGGAGCGGTTAGCATTTGTTTTAACTGTGTACAGACAGACTGAAGGAGTGTCTCCTCAGCAGTGGTCTGGACTTGATCCCAGGAAATTTGTTGTTCCAATAATTCACTGGGTAGAGAAAGGGAACAAACGGGTCTGTCTAGGTGGGATATACGGTACCTCTGCAGGGAAATTGGGAGCCCTGCCCTGGGAACAACCTGCAGTAGAGACTCTGGGTATTCCAGAGGAGGTGAACAGAATAGCTTGTCTTTGTGGGAGATTTAGAGCCTTCAGAGGATCAAGGAGTTGGCATTTGGAGTGGGTTTTATTACAGTGTGGAGATTGTGAAATATATTGGTATTGTTGCTCTAGTAACCAGCAGGGCGTATGCCCCAAGTGTAAATTGGAAAACTATCCTCATCAAGTCAATGTTGAATCTAAAATTCTGAAGCTAGTGTGTGGAAAGTTAGATTGGGTGCCTGTGAATTGGGTTGTGTGTGGGAAGAAAACTGGGAAAGAACAGTAAAACTGTATGAGGAAAAGTTTGGGTGAAAACAAGACAAGACAAAAAGGAGAAGATAATGGGAACAGGACAAAGTAAAGAAATCCCTAAGGCCAGTCCATTAGGCTGTATTGTTGCACATTGGAAATATTGCTGTTTCTCAGGAGAGAAAGGAAGTGGACAAAGGTAGCATAGGCAGATATGTTTTTCTCTCTGCCCGAATGGCAGAGGCATTGTGGGCTCTGGGCTCCATCTGACCCTCTGGTATTGGCCTTAGAGAAGGAGAGTAAGACTAGGAGAGGAAAACTTTAGCAGTGTTGTTCAGAGTGGAGCATAGGGCAAAGGTGCACAAAATCTGATCAAGTTTACCAAACTGTGGCCCAGGAACAAGGTCTGACAGGTGATTTGCTCAGGTCTCCACACATAAAACAAGAAAGGGATGAGGATGAGGATGCAGACTCAGAGGTACCATCAGCCCCAGCCCATTCATCCCCTCCAATTGCACACCAGCCTAGACAGCAGACACACATATTCCAGGCACCTCTGTGAGAGGCAGGGGGAGCAGAGGGAGAAAGGGTATTGGTTAAATCTCCCTTCTCCTCAATCGACCTGGAGGCATGGGAAAACGTTGCTAAAAATTACTGCAGTGATCCAGTTAGCACGGCTAACCATCTGTGATATATAATAAAACAACATAATCCAGACTGGAACAATAGGCAATTATTATTGGATGCTCTGACCAAGACAGAAAGACTATTACTTATAAAAACAGCAGGGGATTTGGCAGAAGATTATCATAAAATCCAACAATTGGATGTTAAAGATTATTTCCCACTCCAAAATCCACAGTGGGACCCAAACAAATCAGCAGAATTAAAAAGTTGGAAAGCTATCAGGAGTGGGTCGTAAAGGGGATGGAAAAGGCCATTCCCAAAACTATAAATTGGTCAGCATTGTATGAAATTAAGCAGGGACCCTCTGAGCCACCATGGGAATTCCTCAATCGATGAAGGGATGCAATGCGCTGCCACACACCACTGGAGCCTGGGTCTGACACAGGGACACAGCAGCCAGTCAGTTTATTCCTGGGGCAACCTACGGGGCACATAAGATGGAAACTTCAAAAGATACGGGGACTGGATGGGAGGGACTCAGAGACTCCGGTCGATGAGGCATGGAGAGTCTTTAGGAACAGGGAAGAAGAAAAGAGGGAGCATGCAGCTGTTATAAGTGAAAGGAAAAAAGAAAGAGTGGACAAAGAGCACCTAGACAAGGCCCAGCCCGGCTGGGCAGAGACCAGTGTGTGATCTATAAAAAATATAGTCAGTAAAAAAATCAAAGCCCAGAACAAAGACGTAGTGGCCCATACGTGTCCCCCAGACCCTCCAGGATCCCTAAGTGCCCCCTCAGAGCCCACTTGGGACCCCCCAAGAACGTCCCCAGATCCCCTGAATGCTCCCAACCCCATCGATGCCCGTTACAGCCATTTCTGGGAATTCATCTCCTGCCATCCCCCGCGAGCTCACAGCACCCCATAACCCAGTTCCGTGCCTAAAACTCCTGCCGTGCCCCGCGCCCCGGCTCTCTGCGGAGCGGGCGGCCACTCGCCAATTGCCGGCTCCTGCAGCCGCTGTCAGGGCCGTGTCTCCTGCAGCCGCTGTCGCTGCACCTGCAGGGCCGCGTCCGGCTCTGCTGGGCTCCCCAGCACGGCCCGCAAGGACAGGGACGCGCTGGAGCAGGTGCCCAGGAGGGACAGCGAGATGCTGCGAGGGCTGGAGCAGCTCTCCTGCAAGGAAAGCCTGAGACAGCTGGGCTTCTTCAGCCTGGAAAAGACACTGAGGCTTAGGCTTAGGCTTTACTGAACTGTGGCCTTCCAGTACCTGATGGCAACCTACAAGAAAGCCGGACAGGGACTTTATACAAGGGCAGGCAGAGACAGCACAAGAGAGTATGGATTCAAACTGAAAGAGAGTAGATTTAAAAGAGGACTTCAGAAAAAAAGACTTTCCTGGAACGGGTGTCCCAGAGAATCTGTGGATACTCCATCCCTTGCAGTGTACGAGGCCAGGCTGGATGGAGCTCCAGACAAGCCGGTCTAGAGCAAGGGGTTCCCAGCCACAGCAGGGGGCTGCAGCGATGTGATCTTTCAGGTCCCTTCCCAGCCAAACCATGTCATGACTCCGTGATTCTGAGATACCTCCCCTCCTCATCCTCTGGCAGAAAAAGAAACTTGGGACCAAGCTCCACATTGCAGATGATGTCTTTTGGCAGCCTGCAACTGTCTCAACAGAGAATGAAAAGAGATGACAATACTGACATGATTTCTCTTTTCTACTTGAAATTTAAATGCACTGTCGTGTCCACAGTGGCAAAACTGTCAGAAGAGGCAATTCTTCTCCACGAAATGCTTCATCTCACCCAAAGAAGAAAGCCACAAGCCGACAGTCTTCTTTATTCCTTCATTGCTTTATTTGGTTATTTCTCTAATACAAATTAGCTTCATTTTTTATTTCTTTGTTTCGTTCCGCGGGGCGCGCGGCCGCTCCTCCGCTGGGCTCGCTCCGGAGGCTCGGCAGCAGCGGCAGCAGCGGCAGCAGCAGCGCTTCTCTCGATCGGTTTTCTGTTCGACTTCTAGCTCGCTCATCCCTCCCCTTTTCCCTTTCACACTTCCCCTACTCCTGTCCCGTCCTGTCCGTGTTCCGCCTCTCCCAGCCCGGCTCATGCCGCGCCCCGCAAGGCGGCCGTGGGTGAGCGGGGCCCTTGCCCACCTCTGTCCGCACTGGCTGCGGCGCCTTTTGAAGAGCCTCTGGAGGAGCTCCTCACTCTGCTGGTGGTGGTGCTGGAGCATCATCGCCTTTTGGCTCCGCCTGGCCCCGCTCGGAGCCGCCCCGCAGCCGCCCGGCTCCCGCCCTGTCGCCGGCAGCTTCCCCGGTACGAGCCCTGCCGCCCGTCAGCTCGGCCGCCGGCCCCGAGCCGCCGGAGCCCGGGGCAGCTCGGCAAGCAGCAGCGCCCGGGGCGAGTGGGTGCCCCAGACAGAATGCCGAGAGCGCGGTGCCGTCCGCACGGGCGGAGAAGCCTCCCCTGGAGCAGCTCTACCGGGAGGGCCCGCTGCTGGGGAGGGGCGGCTGCGGCAGCGTTTACGCCGGGACCCGGCTCGCCGACAGCGCCCCGGTAAGAGACGGGGCCGGCTCGGAGCGGGGAGGGGGGGATCGGCGTGCGGTGAGCTCAGCCCGCCGCTTGTCTTGGCTTGCAGGTGGCCATCAAGCGAGTGGGCCGGGATCGCATCTGGGAGTGGGCGCGGCTGGTGAGTGAGCGGGGCCAGCGGGAGCAGCCGGCGGGGCGTGCCGGGCGGGGCTAAGGCCAGGCCCGGCAGGGTGGGAGCCGGGACGCTGCGAGGGGAGCGAGCGTGGAGTGAGCGGGGGCCGCGCAGCGTCCCGGGCCGGGCAATGCGAGCTGCGGTGGCGCCGGGCAGGGGGTGCCGAAGGCGCGGCGCAGCATCGGCCCCGCTGACGGCATCGCGGTCCCCCCGCAGCACAAGGGCGCCCTGGTGCCACTGGAGCTGGTGCTGCTCTGGATGGTGTCGTGCCCTGGCTTCCGCGGCGTCGTGCGGCTCCTGGACTGGTTTGAGCTGCCCGACGGCTTCGCGCTGGTCATGGAGCGTCCGGAGCGCTGTCGGGACCTCTGGCACTTGCTGGACGCGGGGGGTTCCTGCCAGAGCCCGTGGCGCGGGGGCTGTTCCGCCAGGTGCTGCAGGCCGTGCGGCACTGCACCAGCCGCGGCGTCCTGCACCGCGACATCAAGGCCGAGAACATCCTCGTTGACCTGGCCACGGGCGAGGCGAAGCTCATTGACTTTGGCTGCAGCACCATCCTCCAGGACACGTTCTACACCCACATGGCAGGTGAGCCCAAAGCCGGGGCACAGCTGGGCAGCAGAGGTTCTCCCCTTTGCTGGCACAGGGGAAGACGGTGGGAGAGAGGGGGAATCCTTCTTCAGCCGGCTGCAGCCAAGTTGTTTTTTGGCGGGGGCAGGGGCTGGTTGTTGTGGAGCTGGCTGGGAGGGAGGGAGCAGCATCGGCCTCATGAGCTGTGCCCGTGTCCCATAGGAACACCTCAGTACAACCCGCCAGAGTGGATCCTCTTCGGCTGCTACCATGGCCAACCAGCCACCATCTGTCCCTGGGCATCCTGCTCTATGACCTGGTCTGCGGGCTCCTTCCTTTCAAAACCCCTGAGGACATTGTCCAGGGCAAGTTCTTCTTGCCACCCCGGGTGTCTCAAGGTGGGGATATGCCTTCAAGGCATGGGAGCAAGAATGGGCTTGAGAGATGGCCTCTGGCATATAAGGGTCCTGCTCTTGCAGCTAGGGTGGAGGTTGATCTCCTGGGTTTAGGCAGAGGAGGTGGCATGTGTACTGTTCTGCTCCATAAGGGAGGATGGATGGGAAGCTTTGGGTGCAGCTCCGAGCACTCCTAGTGTGGGGTGGGCACTGTGGAATCTGGGAGAGCCTGGACAGGAGGTGACCAGCGGTTTCTGGTTTCTCTCTGCAGAGTGCCAGCACCTGATCAGGTGGTGTTTATCCATGGACCCCGCAGACAGGCCATGCCTGGAAGACCTTTTTGAGCATTCTTGGCTACAGGACCCCCAGCTGGCCCAGGAGACAGCAGAGATCTATCCCTCTGCACAGTAGGATCCAGGAGCCCAGCAAGTGCCAGTTGCTCGTGTCTCATGGCGCTCAAAGCAAACCCCAGAGCGTTTCCCTGTGGCCGTGGCACGGAGCAGAGAGCGCGGCCGAGGAGACGCTTCCGTGGGTCCCCGGCGAGTTGTGGAGGGAGCAGGTCAGGGCTCCCTGTCCTATTGGAGAAGTGGTGGCACAGTGCAGTGAAGTCTCCACAGACTGGAAAAGGGGAAACATCCCCCTGCAGCTCAATGGCATCGTGATGTCCCCACAAGCCGAGGCACAGCTGGCGTGTTCTTCTGGAGCACGACGCGGAGCCGGAGAGCACCATCCTCGAGCTGGCCGCTGGCGGGGCAAAGCCCACGGGCTTTGGCTGCGGCCCCTTCCTGGAGGACAGGACAGGCTCTGTGCCCCGACGAAATCAAGATGAGTCCCCAGGCGGTGCAGGGGCGGGGGGATGCTCGTGCTCCCAGGCATGCCAGGGCTCGGCCTGGCCACGCGCCGGAGGTTCCTCGCTCGTTGGCAATGGGGAATATTCATCTTTGTGCCGCCCGCTCAGCTGCTTTTTGGCGGGACAGGGCACGGATGTTGTGCCAGGGGAGCCGGCTCCTGGCCTCGCCGATGGCTTCTGCCAGCCAGCCTGGTGCGGGCTGGGGTGGGGGCAGCCTGCCTGACAAAAGCATCCATCCATGAGGATGGGGGGCAGCAGAGGAAGGTGGGTTCCAAAGCCATGCCCCAGCTGGTCTGCTTTTCAGGCCCTTGAGGAAGGGGTGGGCTTACAGGCAGGAAAGGTGGGGTTTTTCCCCACCTGTGGTGATGTTTAATTCTTGCATGGAGCGGTCAGACCCTCCCCAGGCCCGTGAAACATTGATAGCCGTGTTTCCAGGTCTCGTTTTGAATTGACTTTCATGCAATTGTTCTTTGTTTTTTCCAGGAAGATTGCACCCGGTGCCCAGACCGGGTGGGGAAGTGCCGGCACTGGACGCACTCCATGGCAGTGCCAGCACTACCCGGGGCAGCCACGGTGTGCAGGGACATCCCCCTCAAGAAGGACGAGGACCTTGTGTGGGATCAGCTCCTCTCCTGGCAGCAGCTCTGCAGAGGTGGGTACCCAGCTCCACAGCACAGATGGCACAGGGGCAGATGGGAGTGGGCACATGAGAAACTCGCTCTTGCAGCTGCTGAGGAGGTTGCTGTGCCGTGCTTAAGCAGAAGAGGTGGAGCGTGGCCTGCCCTGCTGCTCTCCTCTAAAAATGGGAGAATGGGTTGGGAGGTTTGGGCTCTGGGCCCAGCCAGCAGCCTGGCCCACGCACAGGCCCTGGTGGGACAGGGGGGACAGGAGCCTTCTGTGACTGACCGTGGCTTTCTGGTTTCTCTCCCCAGGCTCCCAGCACCTCATGCCATGGAAACGTCACCCCTGGACCTGCCCATCTGGGAGGGCTGGAGGGCAGCAGGTGTTCATTTGCTGCCAAAAATAAATCTTTTTCTTGTTATTACCATCATCATCAGAGCATTTCTTTCATCCTTTTCCAAGCTTTTGTCCTCCCTTCTTCCATGGAAATCTTTTTCTGTCCTTCCTCTTGGTGGCATTTGGGATGGGGGGTTAAGCAAGGTGAAAAATTCAACAGCAGCTCCTGTTGCCAACTGCAGCTGCCCCTTCACGAACCCTGAGCTTCCAGCAAGGTCTGCGTGTGCCTTGCAAAAGGGAGTGGTTTGCAGGGATGGAGCTGTCACCCCTCTGCAGAAGCTGGGAGGAAATCAGAAGTGGCAAAATGCCATTTTGGCTCAAACGCTGCCCAAATTCTTCATCCTTCCCCCTTCCATGCAGTTGATCAAACTACCCAGGGAAAACAGCTCCAGTTCCTCCAAGAGCCCATTTTGACATGGAAGTTTACGAGTTCAATGTTGGTCATATGCCTTTTTCTGGGCACCAGATGTTACCCCCTCCATCACCATGCAGGCATCCTGCCTTGCTCCTGGTCCCAGACACAGCAGCCCCACCCCTCCTATGGCCTGGTGCTCTGCCCTCTTTGCCAGCCCTCCCCACACCCTCTCACTGTTCCCTGAACTGCCCAGGAAGGAAAAGCCACTTGGCATGGCAGACTGTGGGGCCTGCCTGAGGATTCCAAAGCCACACTAATTTCACAAATAACTCCTGGGATTAGCACATCCAGGTCACATCCTCACTTGAAGATATCCTGCTCTCCCTTCACTCCCCTGTTCCCCACAGGCAAGAAGAAGGCTTGTGCTGGAAGAAAACTGTTCATTTTTTAAAATAGAACTTGTTTTTCAAACCTCAGGGTTTTCATTCTTTTTTTGCAAAGATACAGTATTATCTGAACAACCTCTGCATATATATCTATATTAAATATATGTGTGTGCATATATTTATAAACTTAAACAATTCTGTAACCTTGTGTCATTCACAGCAGCCCTTCCTGCTTGATAAGAGAGAAGAAAACTCCAAAAAGGGCAAAAATGCAGCCCCTCTCAACCAGAGGAACTGAACCACATCCATCTGTGGCTGGAGAGCATCCCACCAGCTCCAGCTGGGAGGCTTGAACTTGAGTGTAAATGCATCTTCTTACAGCATTTCTAGACACTGGCCATTGCTAGACAGGGCCGTGCTGGGACACATGCCACCCTGCCCTGTGCCCATCCCTTGGGGAGGGCACACCAAGCACAAGGAGCAGCCCTTGAACTGGTGGCAAGTGGTCCTCACTCTGCAGGTGGGCTGTGACTTTCTAACTCCAATACCTACAGGCAGAACTGGAGAAAAGGGAAAAAGGCAAGGAGATGCCTTTCTGAGAGAGGTGGCCACAGTAACACAGACCAGCTGCCCGGCCTTGGGCTCCTTTGTCCTCCATGAGGTTCGGCAGCTCAGGGCTCTCGCTTTGTTTCATTGCTGCTTTTAGTAAATTGTTCTTAACTCAACCTGTGACCTTTCATTTTTTTGCCTGCAGTTCTCTTCTCCATCCCCCAGCAGAGGGAAGGGGAGGGAGAGTGGGAGAAGGGAGCAGTGCGTGGTTTGGAATGTTTCAGTGGGAGCATCACACTGGGGATAACCGGGGTGTCACAAAGGGCTCCCTGTGACCTGCCACCTGCCCCTGGCAACAGCCCCCAGGCTTTGTTGGCATGGACCCAGCCCCCAGGCTGCAGTGTCCGGCAGGACAGCGACGGGACAGGACGGGAGCACGCAGCTGGCGACAAGCCTGCGAGCACAGCTCACATCTTGTCCCGCAGAAGGCAGACAGATATTTCACCCAGCCTTCCCCTTACCGATCTTTATACATTTTCTCTGTTCCATAAGATGGAGAAGAGGCCTCCAAGAAAGCCCAGGGTGGCCTGGGAGGAGGTGGCGGCTCCTCAGGAGAGCAGCTCTGCAGCGGAGCCCCCCGAGGTGACCTTGGTGCAGCCACTGCAGCCCAGTGAGTGAGGGGCCCTGTGGGACTGGGCAGGGCTGGGTCCCCGTGCTGGGATCAGGTTTCCCTGGCACAAGGGCAGCGGGGCTTGCAGGGCTGGGAGTGATGCTGGAGTGCCAGGGCTGCTCAGGGTAGGACACCTGCCCTGGCACAGGCTCTGCTGAGGAGGGGGACAGCAGAGGGGCCCCAGCTCCTGCTCCTTCCTCTGCTCTGTCCTGTCACAGCAGCCTCTGCAGCTCTCCCTTCTGTGAAAAACTAGGTTCCGTTTCCTGGTAGATTCTAATAAGTTTAATAAAAGACAGTAAGAGACAATAAAGCAAAAGGTTACAAGTGTCGGGTGCTTGGCATTCCACCAAGAACACACCATAACTCACATATTCATAGACCTTTCATGCATTATTCAAAATCCACCCCCAACCTGAAGATCAGCATTTTCACTTTTTAATTTTTTTCCTTGTGGCTCCTTCTTGTTGGTGCACTCCTTAATAACGGTGATCAATAAACCCTTTCCCTGGAGTTCTGGTGTTCGTCACCCCGTCCTCATCCAGACAGGATAATCCAAGAATGTGAAGAATTTCCTGATTATCTTTTTATCATTCTCTGTCAGTTATATGAACAAAAGCTTTTACATCACCATGTTCAAGTCCAAGAAAAATATTTATCACACTACTGTTTCTAAGGTTTTTTTAATAGCAGAACTAAAAGAAACGATATTAATTCAGCAAAGTTTTCATTTAAATTCATTTTCCATTCATCCATTTGAATATTTGTGAAAAGTACATAATACGTACTTATAACACTTCTCTCCCCCTCCATTAGATGCCAGCTGGGTACCTGTTCATGTACAGGGAGCCATGGACTTCATCCAGGCCTTTGTCAGCAGCCCCGAGCAGGTAGCCAAGGCCCGTTGGGTGGTGGCTGTGCCTGGCCAGGGGTGCTGGCTCTGCCGAGCAGCTGCTCCCACAGGGCTCTGCAGCCCAGGGCTCTGGTCCCGCTGCCTGGCTCTCCTCACTTCACGCTGCCCCATTGTCTCTGTCCCCCAGCTCCAGGACAATGACCTGAAGCTGAAGTTCCTTGAAAGCATCTGCACCCTGTGCAGAGATGTCGAGGACAGTGGCTTCTCCCAGGTCCTGAATGATTTCTGTAGCAGATACGAGCTGGGACAGATGATCCAGGTGAGGAGGCACGCAGCGCTCTGGGGAAGGGGGCAAGGACCCCCACAGCCTGTGAGGGCTCCACTCGGGCAGGGCAAAGCTCTGCTGGCTGTGGGTGCTGGCAGCTGCCAGGTTCCAGCCCAGCTGTGCCCTGCAGGTGCTGCTGAAATTGGAGCCCAAGTACGAGATCTGTACCCAGGTGCGGCAGCTCGCCATGCTCGCCCTCGCTGGACTGAGGTACTGGCCCAAGGGCCTGCAGAGCCCTCCCAATGCTCCGTGCCCACCTGCCCATCCCTGCTGGCAGCCCTGCCCCAGAGCTGCAGGAGACCTTGAGGCCCTGCTCCCAGCACCAGTGTCCAACGGGGCCCCTCTCTCTTTGCAGCACCATCGGGACAGTGCTGGAGAAGAAGAGAAAACTCTTAAGACTCTGCTTTGACAGCATCTTTTTCCTTCCTCCAAAGAGGGAAATGCAGAGACTGGAAGCAACCCTCTTTTCTTCGGTAAGTGCTGCATGAACTGGAGGAGCCTCCAGTCCCTCTGGGCTGCTCCTGGCCACCCCATGCTGCCTTAGCACCAAAGATCCGGGGCAGGCCATTGTCTAAGCTTCACTTTCCTACCCTCATCCCTTCATCCCTTGCCAGGCGCCAGCCACATCCAGCAATGCTGGCTGCTCTGCCCCCAGCACAAAGCCTGCTCCTGTGTCCCTCCCCTCACCCTGGGAGTTCAGATCAGTCTTCTGGGGATGGGAGGGACAGCAGAATCACAGCCACTGCTCTGTGTCATCCTTGCAGACTCTGCATTCCATGGACACCATGCTGGAGGTGATGGTGCTCAGCTCTCCTCCCTCCAAAATCATCTGGATTCTTCAGCACATCTTGGAGGTCTGGCCCGTGCACAGAGTCGGGGGTCAGGGGGCTGTTCCTCACTCTGGAGAGGAAGGAGCCCGGGGTTGTGTCCAGTCTTGTCCTGCCTCCTGCCAAAGGAACCCAGTCCCAGCCAGAACCAGGACACCCCCAGTGCCTGCAGGCAGAGCACGCTGCAGGGAGGGTGCCCAGCTGCCCTGGGGAAGCAGGGGGTGGCCCAGAGGCAGGAGCCCCCTGGCAGGCTTTGCTTGAGGGCACAGGAAGCCTGGAGGGACGGTGCAAGTGTGTCTCAGGAGCGGGGCCAAGCTCCTGCTGCTGCTGGAGTGGGTGTGTGCTTGAGGGGCTCACCTGCAGCTGCTCTCTTCTCTCTTCCCAGGAGCTGCTGGACTACATTGACAGAGTGGCAGTGCAGGAGAGGGTCATGGGCAGGGTTAGGCAGCTGAGCCAATTGCTTGCCCACTCCTCTTCCCATGTGCTGGTAAGGACCTGCTACCCTCCAGCCAGGCCATTTCCCCTTCCCTTTGCTGGGGTACAGCCACAGCTCTGAGATGCCTGCAAGGCCTCAGCTGCCCACCCTCAGCCCTTCTCTTCTGCCTGCCTCCCCCAGGCTGGTCAAAATGAGGACAGTGCTGCTGCCTGTGGAGAGATCCAGATCCCAGTCCTTGGGAAGCTGCTGGGACATTTCCTGTTCAAGTCCTTCAGGACAGAAAGGACAAGTTCTATGGCTCTGGATAGTCTCTGCTCTCTCTTCACATTCATCTGTCATCAGAAAGGTCAGAGAAGCTGTGGTGGGCTGCATCCCCATGCACGGCCACATCCCCAGATACACCTGCTTGTCTTCCTGGGCCTTGTGACAGCCCCTTGTTGTCCTTGGTGCAGGTGCCATCATGTCCCCAGTGCTGCTGTCCCCTCTGCTCCTGCCAGGCTCTGGATGGTTCTGTGTAGCAGAGCTGCTCCTCCATGCAGGACTCAGCCCCACTCTGCCCCTTCCCCATGGCCTCTGCCAAGCTCATGTCCCACCCTGCCACATTCCAGCCCTGCCAGCCCTTCCCCTGACCAGTCCAGCAGCCACGGTGTAACTGGGGGCTGCATGCAGAGCTCCAGGGGCTCAGAGCTTCCCGAGCCAGCAGCAGTGGGTACAGACACTGGAGACAGGTCCCCCTTGCCACCAGTGCCCAGCACCTCTTCCCGTGACCAACTGCTCCCCAGCCATTCCTGCATCCCAACTCTTGTCAGGTTGGGGTCCCCTGCTGGCCCAGTGGCTGTGACTCACCTATGGGTCCGTGTTTCCCCTCTCTTTAGATGCCACACTGCCAGAGGGCCATGCCCAGTCCCCAGCACACTGGAAATCTGAGATCATCTCCTTGTTGAATACGCCCAGCACCTGGACAGTTAAGGTAAGGAGCCTTCCCCCTTGCTGGGACTCTCACCTGTGGCATCAGCAGGGCATTTGTGTGTGCAAAGGGTGCAGAACCAGTGGGGCTGTCCCTGGTGAGAAGGTTCCCACTGTCCCCGAGCAGGGAACACTGTGGTGTCCAGGCAGCAGCAGCAGCTCCCCAGCCCTGCTGGCCACCAGCGAGCCCTGGGTCTCTGCAGGGCCTGCGCCCCATGCCCGAGAGCCCAGCCCTCCTCCCTGCCCCGGGGCCATCCTCATCCTCCCCTGCATGGGGACTGTGGCCACTGCTGCCAGCTTCCCTGTGGCCACTGCTGCCAGCACTGCCCAGCACCTCTGGCCAGGGCTGCTGACACTGCCCAGCCAAGCAGCACCTCGGGACACTGGCTGGCACTGGCCTCTGATCCCTTCCTTCCTGCCACAGGCCTTTGGGAGATACCTCAGGCCTGCTGAGAGGACAGGCGTTGTCCTTGCAGCCATCGAGATCTTGGGACGCTCCAGCCTCTTGGACAAGAAAGCTCCAACGGAGTTTCTGGAGGTGGCCATGAAATCCCCTGAGCTGTGGCTGATGGATGTAAGTGGCCTGGGGCTGGATTGCCCTGCCCTTGAGCCCTGTCAGGTTCCTGCCTCCTGCCCTCCCAAAGCCAGCTGTGTGAGGCTCCTGAAGCCACCTTGAGGCAGCAGAGAGGGTGTTAGGATCCCACTTCTGACATCCAAATAATGGTAGGATCTGGTCATTTTAAGATACCTAAACCACAGTTAAGGTACGAAAAAGACCATATGCCAAGGTCAATAGTGCAGATTAAATATAAGAATAAATGGGATGTAGAGAGAGGGGGGAAGGAGAAGAGAGACAACCACACAAACACAGATTACAAACACAGACAGTCACCAGCACATGGTGACATTGCACTGGCCCTTCTGATCTTCACGGTGGCAGGGATTCCCCCAGCTGTTCTCAAGGTACCACTTCTATCTGTCCGAGTCCTGGGTATCCACAAGGCACCTGTGCTCTTGGCACAACTGGGGCTGGCCTTCTGTAAGCAGTTCCTTCCTTCTCCCACAGTTTGCCAGGGTAGGAATTTTTGTCCAGACAGGTAACCCAGATCTGCCCCACCAGGCGTGGCATCCTGCTGTAGTTGCTGTCTGAGCTTTTCCCACAATCTGCACAGTGGCATTTTGTCCACTGTGCTAATTCCAATCCTCCGTTTAGTCCTGGAATTAATGCCTCCCTTTTTGCCATCTGTGCCTGCTGTGGTTGCTTATCTTATGTGAACTTCCTTCTTTGGCAGCGCTTTGAGATGAGTTAACTGCGTCCTTTAGGTCCTGACAGAGGGATGGGCAGGGCAGCCCAAGACACGGCTGCACTGCAGTGGCAGCACCAGCCTCACCTGTATTCCCTCCAGGTGCCAAAGATTGTGAGACACATCTTTGCCTACTGCGATGAGAAAAACACAACAGCAGCTCACAGCTTTTACTCACTGCTTGCCCTGATGGCGAATAAGTGGCCTGGGAGAGTCGTTGCAACAGCTCTGGACGTTGCACCAAGGTTCAGGTACCGGCCCTGAGAGCCTGGAGGGCTTCATCCCTGTGGGGAGAGACAGCCGAGACACTCTGGCTGCCAGAGCCAAGGAACACTGCAGGATCACCAAAGGGAGCAGTGCCCTCCATCATAGCACACTTCCCAGCCCAGGCCCGCAGCAGCCAAAGCTGGCCAGGCAGCCCAGAGCCAGCTCGCTGCTCCCAGCCCCATGGGGAACACCCTGGCAGCCGTGCCCACCTGCCCGGGCAGGGTCCCTGGGCAGCAGGGCCAGCCCAGGCTGTGCTGCGGTGGCTGGGACAGCCCTGCTGACAGCGCTGTGCCTTGCAGTGACAAAGTCTGTCTGTGGAAGGCCATGTTCTCTGTGCGCCAGACTCTGGAGAAGGTTCTGAAGGAGCTGCAAATCCAACTGCAGCACTGGCATAATGACATCATCACTGAGAAGCACAAGTCCTGCCTCACGTTCCTGGCAGTGAGTTATCAGGAAAAGCCCACGTGCTCTTGGCCTCAGCTGCTGGTGGGAAGCAGGAGCTGTGCCAGGGAGCCCTGCCAGCTCTGCCTGGGCTCTCTGCTGCTTCCTTCCAGATGCTGGCCTCTGATAATGTGGATGAAGAGGACCTGGATCCATTTTATACCGACTTGAGATCTCTGAGGTATTCAGGAAGAGAAATGGTCCCTCTGGTGCTCAGGGCCCTGGTGACACTGTCGGAGAGAGCTGAGACGGTGAGCAGGCCGCTGTGGGGGGCAGACATGTGGCACCTGGACTCTGAGGTCTCAGGGAAGGTGGTGGCTCGGCCTGGGCTGGGAGTCAGGTGCTGGGGTGACTGCTCTGAGCACCCTGCCATGGTGTGGCCTGGTGGCTGCCGAGGGACCAACCAGCCACAGGAGTTCTCACAGAATGGAAACTGTTTTCAAAAAGGCAAGAAAAATGAAGCGCGTTCTCCGAGAGCTCCTGAAAATCCGGTGGCGATTTTCTTGGGACTGTGCGGTGATGGTCATGGACATCTTCCAAAACGTTCTGGGGCACCTAAAGAAGAGTGAGGCCAGCCCCATGGCTGTGAAGGTGGTGCAGAAGCTCTGGCACTTCTTTGATGAGGTAAGGCTGATGTGGGAGCCTGAGCCCCCCAGAGGGACCCTGGGCAATGACCCCTGCCCTACAGCCCAGCCCTGCGAGCAGCACTGGGAGCAGGCCCCGCTCCCCTGGGCTCTCCTGGGATGGATTCTGGGCCTTGCAGCCCAGAGCTGCTTCTGCCCTCTCTGGGCTGGGACCCTGCAGCATCAGCCACCTCAGCTCAGCCACCTCAGCTCAGCCACCTCAGCTCAGCCCCTCCTGGCCATGGGCAGGGAGCTGCTGTGTGCGAAGCTCAGCTTTCCTCCTTCCTACCAGAAGGAAGAGTGTGTACGGGAGCGCTCCATCTGCCTCTTCAGAGACGTGCTGGGCAAAACAGTGTGGTGGGACGAGAGGGCCATGAAGAAATACGCACGGAAGTCCCTGGTCTGCCTCCTCCTTCACATGAGTGACCAGGCCCCCGGCGTGGCCAAGGTACCGATGTCACGGCTGAGCACTGACCCAGAGAGGGGAGGCTGAAACTCTCAGGGGATCCCAGCCATGGGGGTGAGGGCTGGTGGCAGCAGGCAGCGTTCCCCCCAACAGCCCCTGGGAGCCAGGGCCCGCAGGGCCGGACAGGCTGGCACGGCCATTTCCAACCCCTGCCCTGCCTGCTCCAGCAGGGCTGGGCAGCAGCCCCCCACAACCGAGGCCTGGACACGTGTGTCCCCAAAGGCTTCTCAGCTGTCCCCACTGGTGTCCCTGCAGGGCTGGGCACCTCAATCCCTGCTCCCCCTGGCTGTCCCCAAAGAGACCTCGAGGATGCTTTGGGGAGGGCATGGCCCAGATTCCTAAGGGCACGATCACCCCAGGAACAAAGCCCAAGTCTCCTTCCACAGGCCCTGGTGCCACCTCCCAGCTTCTGCCCCACAGGCCTCCAAGGAAGCCATCCTGGCTATAGCAGAGCTCCTCAAGTGGAAAGAGCTCGAGCACCTGGCACAGACAGAGCAGACATGGAGGATGGGCGACTGCTTGGTGAGGATAAGCCCCAGGCTGGGCGAGGACTGCCCAGCACACTGTGCTGGGGCTGTGAGCTCTGCAGCTGGGCCCAAAGCCTGGAGCTGCACCCTTACCCCTGTCTCAAGAAGAGCAGCCTCCTCCAGGCTCATGTCCCCTCCATGGCCCCAGCATGAGGAAGGGCTGTGAGACACAGGGGTGCTGGCAGGAGGGGCTGCTGTGGCCACCTGGGGGCCTCCTAGAAATGCCCACAGCCCTGTGCTGTCTGCAGCTGGCCAAGGACAGGAGCAGGGCTGAACGGTTGGTGTGGGACAGCCAGCCCTACCTGCTGAGCCCTCAGGCCCCCATGCGAGAGGCGGCCCTCAGGCTCATTGGTGAGTCCCAGTCCCCAGGGTCCCTCTTGGGGCAGCCTGGCCCCGTCCCCCCAGCCCTGGGGCTGCCATGGGCAGGGCCTCGGCCTCCCTGTGCCCACTGTGCTCACATAGGTGAGGGGCTTTGGTGGCCACCTTGCCCAGTGCCACCCCCAGACTGCTGAGGGGGTCAGGCAGGGCCGGGGGCCACGCTGCTGGGAGCACGCTGGGGAGCAGGGGCTGATGGAGCTCTGTGCCCAGGGCTGGCTGCGCGGCACCTGAGAGAGCAGAGTGAGGACACCCTGGCTGAGATCCTCTTGGGTGAGTGGGGAGCCAGGACTCAGGGGAGCCGGGGGGGGTCTCTGCACACACTGGGGCTTATCTGGGCTCTCTCTGTCTTGCAGAACTTGAAATACTGCAAGCAAGAGAGAAGGATGCCTCCATCCGTTGCCTGGCAGCTCAGACCAGCTTGATCCTGAAGTCTCTAAAACAGCAGCGAAGATCAAGATCCTCCCTGTGCACGCTGTGCTGCTGCTGCCGCTGAGCAGAGAGGGACCTTGACATAAGGAAGGGACACAAACTCCAACACCTGCTGACCCATGAGGAGTGGGAAGGATGCCCTGGCTTTCTAAGGTCCTTCTCAAAGTGCAGCCCAGCGTTTCCATGACTGCTGACTCCACCATCGCCCTGACCAGGTGGGACCCATTCCCCACAGCCCCCGAGCATGGTGTGAGGTGGTCCAGAATAACCCCGGGGTCGTGGCCAGTCCCCTCCTGGCTCCTGCTAAGAGTCTGAGCTGCCCACCCTCAACCCTTCTGCTCTTCTGCCTGCCTCCCCCAGGCTGGTCACAATGAGGACAGAGGTGCTGCCTGAGGAGAGATCCAGATCCCAGGCCTGGGGAAGCTGCTGGGACATCTTTTCAAGTCATTCAAGACAGACAAGTCTGCTTTATGGCTCTAGATGGCCTCTGCAGCCACTTCAAGTTCACCTGTCAGCAGGAAGGTAAGAGAGGCTGTGCTGGGCTGCATCCCTGCACACAGCCACGTGCCCCCGATGAATCTGCTCATCTTCCCGGGCCTTGCCATGGCCCCTTGTGTGCAGACACGGGGGCTCACGTGGGCTCTGCTTCTGTCACAGAGGTTTTGAAACTGCAGGCCAGAGAGAAGGATCCTGGGCACTCGGACCTGGCTGTCTAAAATCCTTGGAGAGGAGTCAGTGTGGCTGGATCCAAGCCCAACCACAGACCTTTCTGAACCAAATTTAGTTCTACAGCCTTACCTTATATATATAATTAACTTATATATATCTCATTTATTCTTGTAAACGTGATGTATAAATTTTATAGCTTTTAAATATATCTAATTTTTATAATAATATGCTTAAATAATATCAGTCATATATATTATCTCATGTATATTAATTATATATATAATTAATATATATTCTATATATTAGTGATATATTAGCTCTTGAAATAAAATAAACAATCTATTTATAATGGATTACAGAAATATTAGTGACTGCACCACACAGGTAGCTCTATATATGAATATAGTGCACCATTTCCTAGCAATATGGAAGCACTGATGTTAAAGGTAGCAGAGGCACTTGGGGAAGAACAGTGGGTAAAAAATGTGAGGAGGAAAGGGTGGTAAACATGAGGGGACAAAATGGTGGGAATGTAAAGGGGACAAAATGGTGGGGACTGTGTGGGGACAAAATGGTGGTGAACGTGAAGGGGACAAAATGGTTGGGACTGTGAGGGAGAAAAGTGGCAGAAAATGTAAGAGTACAAAAGGGTGGGAAAGAACAGAGAGGGATAAGGGTGGTTAATGTTAGGGTAAAAATGGTGGGGAAACATGAGGAGCAAAATGGTGGGGAATGTAAGGGAGACAAAATGATGGGGAATGTGAGGGGACAAAATATTGGGGAACATGAGGGGACAAAATGGTGGGGAATGTGAGGGGACAAAATGGAGGGAAATGTGAGGGGACAAAATGGTGGGGAATGTAAAGGGGGACAAAATGATGGGGAATGTGAGGGGACAAAATGGAGGGAAATGTGAGGGGATAAAATGGAGGGAAATGTGAGGGGACAAAATGGTGGGGAACGTGAGGGGACAAAATGGTGGGGAATGTGAGGGGACAAAATGGTGGGGAATGTAAGGGGGACAAAATGGTGGGGAACGTGAGGGGACAAAATGGTGGGGAACGTGAGGGGACAAAATGGTGGGGAACGTGAGGGGACAAAATGGAGGGGAACGTGAGGGGACAAAAGGGCAGGAAACAGTGGGGGGAAAAGGATGGGAAGCCTGAGGAGAAAAAAGGTGGGAAATGGAAAGCAAAAAATGATGGGAAATTTGAATGAAAAGAACAGGAAATGAGAGAAAGGAAGGGTGTGAAATAGAAGGGAAGAAAAGGTGGGAAATGTCAGGGAATAAATGATGGCAAATGTGAGGGGACAGAAGGGCAGGAAGTGTGAGGGGGAACAAATGGCAGGAAACGTGAGAGGAAACAAATGGCAAGGAATGTGAGGGAGGAAAATGGGGGGATAATGTGAGGGGAGAAAAAAGCAGGAAACTTGAGGGGGGAAAAGGACAGGAAACATCAGGGGGAAAAATGGGGAAACGTGGGGAGGAAAATGGGTGCAAAAGGAGGAAAAATGAAGGAAAGATGAGGCCAAAAATAGCAGGAAAGGTGAGGAGACAGATGAGCAGGGAATCTGAGGGCAAAAATGGTGGAAAACTTGAGGGGAAAAGGCTGGGAAATGTGAATAAAAATGGAAGAAGGTTGAGAGAAATGACATGAGCCCAGAGTCCTTCGTTCAGGGTCCTGCTCAGGTGCAGCAGCTCCAGCTGTTCCTGTGTTACTGCAGCCTGAATAAATGGCTTTGTGGAACTGGGGTTGAGCCGGGAGGAAACCTGGTCTGACTGTGGGGACTAAATGGGGACCTGTGGGGTCACAGGAGCCACTGCTGTGAAGAGGATCCACTGCCAGCAGTTAAAATCCCTGGCCTTGGGAGCTCTCCCAGAGGGTCCCAGCAGTTGTACGAAGCAGAGTGACACAGAGCTGCCTGGCAGGTGCAAGAGAGAGATCTTTATTGCAAAACCCAGGCCTTTTAAAGCAGTTAGGCCGTTATCAGTTGCATTCCATTTAAGCACAACAAATGTAACTCAACCAAGCACCATAAACCACAGTGTGAACATATAATGGTTATATAACTTGGTTTTCTGTGGACACACACATTTAGAGAGCTAGGGAATTACAGCTTGGAAATTCTTTCCAGGCCTGGATTTCTCCTGACTCTCAGGTCCATTCCCAGGCTGACAAGCTGACTGCAGCTTCAGTTAGGGAGGAGTCTCCCAGGGTGAGAACATGGTAGAAAACAGAGTGGAATTCATCATAAAGATTAGCAGCTGGTGTCTTTCCCGTGGGATACTCCCTGAGGTGCTGTCCCAAGGATGTTTTTCCCATTTGTCCAATGAACTACTGTCCTGTCCTAGCTGCACGTAACACACTTTAAATACGAGATGTCCTTACAATAATGTTGGCTTTTTTTCCCCCAAAAGAGGTCCGTGTGTGTTACTGTCCTTTCTCTCTCTTTGCAGCCCAGTAACCACATTTTTCTACCTCTAATTCAGCTGAGCCACTTTCCCATAGCCCTTTTCTACTTAGCCAAAAAAACAGGCCCAAACTATGATTTCACAAGGGTAACAAGGCCCTTACTTTGTAAGGCTTTACCTGTACACAACACAGTGTCACAATGGACCCTGCACCACACTGACACTGGTGTCATCAGATTTTTGACCAGCAATGAGAAGATATTTGATTCCCATATTTCTGTGTTGGCAAAGGAAGGATACAGATCTGGAAAACACTTCTGGGGAGTGCTTGCTGTGAGAAGAAGCCTCTGGGCCTTGGGGGTTGGCTGGCAATCTGTGTCTCACAAAGGACCATTGACTCTGTGCCCTGAGAATGGCTTCTGGGCCCTTGGCTTGGCAGATGGGTGAAACTCTTGGGCCTACACAGATTATTGGACCTGTCTGAGTGTGGGTGGCAAGGTGCAATACTTTGGGATCTTCCTGCACTTCCCGGACCAGCAGGTGCCTTCTTACGATGCACTTAAGGGAGCAGCTCTGAACACTTTTAGCTCTGCTGATGGCAGCTGCCAGGAAGGGAAATTCACTGCCCTCTTCTCCACAGGCCCTGAGAGTGCAGAGCCTGACCCTGAGCCTCTGAGATACTGCAGTTTTCTGGTGATGATGAAAAAGTCTCTTCACCCTGCATTTCAGAGGTGGATAATGTAAAGGAAGTGATCAAATCACATTGTAATCAGGCTGCTGCCTAATTTGTGTCTCCTTAACAAAGCTAAGGAAGGTGAGGAGAGATCTGTTATGGTGGTCAGCTCTGAATTTATTTTCATTATGCATCAGATTGAAAAATAATGAAATTTTTTGTGCTTGGGGAAAAAAATGTTCCTTCATGGTATAATTGAAAAAGCCCTTCCAGTGGATTCTGAGTTTTCCTGGAAAATGACTGTATTTTTTCCTAATTGTCTGTGATTTGTCATTTTGTTGAGGAGGGATACTGATGACCATCTTGTTGGGCACCTACAACCAGGCAAGGTCACCCCACCACACATCTCCACGTGGCTTTGGGATATCTCCAAGGACAGAGACTCCACAGCCTCTCTGGGGAGCTCGTACCTGGACTTGGTCCCCACAAAGTAATAAACTGTGTCCCAATGTTCAGAGGGAGAATTTGTGCAACTGAAGCAGACTGTCTGCTGAAGGGATTGTCCCTTCAGGCAGGTTTTTTCACTTGAACACTGTCTGCTCGTTGCCCCTGAGAGCCATTTTAACTGGTACTTTTTGACAATATTGTCCTGGGTATGAGTCAGTTCACTAAAACTGGACTTTATATCTAAGTCATGCTGCCAAAATAAAAGGGCTTATTTTATTTCTTCTTCTTAAAGATATTATGAAATCCATATAGAGGAGTTTTTTGCTACAAAAATGTGAAATATTTAAGGCTCTCTGACGTGTAACTGAATCAAAGTGCCGAGATTTACATATTGTGTTACCTTGGCTCTCACCAGTTTCCAGGTCTTGGTTTTCCCAGAAAATGAGAGGAGAACTAATTGGGAAAATTCAGCTAAAGCACAAGCTTGAGCTGTGCTGGCTCTCAAAATGTTTTCACTGGAAACTCTGTGATTTCTGATCCAGCAGGATTGAGGGCTGGTTAACAACAAGGCAGAGAGCAGTACTGCTACATTGGGGGCACATCCACATAGCCTGAAAATCCATTTTAGCTTCAGGAGCTCCATTTACATCCCAGAAGCTCCATTTCAGCTCAAGCTTTGGCCTTGAGTCCTTGTCTGAGCTGTGTTAGAGGCAGGTTTGTGTCTCAAGCTCCATTGCAGCCATGCTCCTGCCTGGCCATGGTTCCCAGTGACCCCACCCATGAACTGACTCTGTCACAAACACCTGGAGAAGCTCAGAGTCCCTCCTCCATTCTGTCCATCCTCATCAGCACCTTCTGGAAGAACAGCAGCAGCCTCCAAATTCCTGGCACACAAGGAAGGGCACAGAGCTCTGCTGGGATGGAAAAGCCACCGTGGGATTGAGTTTCCAGTTCTGAACCCGGAGGCCAGGAGTGCCTGCAGCTGGGAATGCTCATTCCCTGTGTCCCCTCTTTGGAGCACTGGTCACACTGGCTGTTTTCCTTCCAGAACTCTGCTGGCAAACCTCCCAGACAGCAAACCCACCCGAGGAGGAATGGAACATCTGAATGTACCTCTCACCCTGCCATGGTGGTACAGACACAGACACTTGACTTGGGCTCTCAGAGTTTCATTGCCATGAGGCACTTGTTGAGTCCTTGCCCATAGGATCAGGGAAAAGCAGCACAATGTTCAGCAAGGACCAGCTCACATTTCTTCTGCCCTTTCAGCCTAAACATTGTTCCTCCTTCTTTACTTCTTTCTTCCATGTTTTATGTCAAGGGAATATTTGAAGATATCAAGATTTTTCTATATAAATGACTAGCACTATAAATTCTGGGTATAGATATGGCAAAATTGGGACTCAAGATTAATAACTGCTGTACATTCCAGATTCTTCACACACACAAATTTGCTCAAACATCTAAAATCCAGACTTTGCAGGACTCTTACCAGAGGTTTGGTGTAGAACTCGCTGGCTAATTCAGCTGCTCTGGTTTGGGTGGAACTTTGGCTGCTTGTTTCCTTCATTTGCTGAAAGCACACAGCCGATGTATCTGCCATGGCACAGGAGGATCACCCACCAAATCACAGGAGGTAGAAATGCCCTAAAAGTTGTCTGAGTCTTGTGGCTGCACGAGCACTTCCCAGCACAGCAAGCCCAGGGAATGCAGGCAGGGTGGGAGGTCAAACTCCAGAAAAATGTAATGAAGCCTGGACAGAAGAAGTCCTAAGCAACATATAATTCCTCCAATGATTTCTTCTGGGGACATGTAATTTCCAGCTCCATTCTTTCTTCAACCACAACTGAATTAGGGAATGAAGTGATACGGACAACACACTATAATCCTTTTTCCAAACACTTTTGTATTGCTTCCTGACTTCCATTCTGCTTGGTGATCAATACTGCAGCAGCTCCAAAGGATTCTATCCCTCTACGTCACACCACTCATCTTCTTATGCACTTTCTATCACCACACCTGCAAAGAAACAGAGGAATTGAAAAGTAAATGCACGAAGGAATTGGGTACAGACACAGCTCTGTCTGACTTTGGAGATTCTGAAAATTGTGGTTGCAGATGTCTCGTGCCCTGCACAGAATCACAGAAACACAGAGTAGTTGAGGTTGGAAATGACCCCAAGAGATCACCTGGTCCAACTCCTCTGCTCAGTCAGGCTCACCTGGAACTGGTTGGCCACAACCTCTTCCAGAGGCCTTTCAACATCTCCAAGGATGGAGGCTCCACCACCTCCCCACATTACAAAGTCTCTGAGACCCAGGGACCAGTTTGGGCCTCAGTGGCCTTGCTACATTTTTCTCTCCTTTTCACATCTTCTTGGTGAGGTACCTTGATGGGGCAAGAGGCAACAGGCACAAGCTGCAACGTGAGAAATTCCTATTACATGTGTGGAAAACTTTCTTTTGGTAGCATTTCACCATGAGGGTGATCCAATATTTGAACAGGCTGAGGTAATTTGATCTATGATCAAATGGTTTTTTCCATTTTTGCTACAGTGTAAGGAGGCGAGGGTAAATGAAAATGAGAAGCTGTTGCCTCTTGCCATTGCAATATTGCCCTAATTGGTGTCATGCCATAAAGTTTGCCAAGATGATGAGAGCTGAAGCCAAGTCCCAGCTGTACCTGTACAGAGTGAAAACCCATAAGAGAGTGGTTGGAAATTAGAGTAGGAGTGAAGAGATTGTTTTGATCTGACATGAAGATTTTTAAGTAAAATGGGAAACTGAGTGGGATAACATGAGAGATGCCTTGAGAAAGAACAATAATGTTGAGAAAGAACAATAAAGGTATGTGGTGCTGATAAGGATTTTGGTGGTTAAATCCAGGATAAAAAATTGGATTTACTCATCCAGCTTGAACTGTCTCATACACAGGTTAGAAATAGTTCTAATGCTTAAATTAAGTTCTAATGCTTAATTAGATTAAGTAGTTGCAAATCTCAGTAACAGTGACTGAAAACTGAATGAATATTCCTGAGGTCTGAACTCAGACTAATAATAAAATATTTTGCCTTGAGATAAAGGAGGTGCAATACAGCAAGGCGTCAGGAAATGCTCTAAACCCACTGTCTAAGATCAGGTATTGGGTGGGACATCTCTGCACTGGCTGAAGGTGTAAAAAATCAAGGCCATTTCTGATGAAAACTCCCCCAGGGCTTTCATATTTTTATATCAGGTGTTTTTAACATCACCTTCAGCCTGTCTCACACCCCACCTTTTCTCTCTGTGTATGTGTGCTGTGCAATAGGTCACTTGCATTAGGGCTCTGAACTGTGCCCGTTTGGGTGGAGGGGGGTCCAAGGTGGGAGGCTGTGGTGATGGCAGGAGCTGATTCCCAGCTGGCTGCCATGACCCTGTGCGTGCCACATTGTGGGCCTGGGGATCCCTGGGGAAAAGTGGCCACTGAGCTTGTGCTGCAGGTCCCAGTGTGGGGTGGGCATGCGCTGGCCAAGGTGCCAGGGCTTGTGGTGCCAGAGGAGCAGCACGGGTCAGCCGCCCTGGGCATCCCAATGAGGCACTGTCCATCTGGTGCATGAAGAGGAAAAGCATGCCGTGGTGAGTGAAGTTGTGTAAAGGAGCTGCAATGGTGGTGCAGGAAGCCAAGATATTGTTGTGTTTTTGGGGGAAGAAGAGGATCACGTCAGGGTTCAGGGTGTGCCAAGAGGCCAAGCTTGCAAGTGGTGAGCCCTGGGAGCAGGCGAGCACAGCAGCAGTGCGGTGCCTCGGGCCCTTGGTCATTGCCATTGGTCATTGCAGTGACTGTAGGAAAGGGGCATCCCACCACAGGACATTTCTTGGTCAACTCTGGACATAAAGAGTGGAAAATTGTCTGTGACTCAGGTTTTGGTCTTGAAGCCACTGCCGTATGTTTCCGCTTCAAGACAAATTTTGGGAGAAGATGCCCTGGAGTGAGCATTTCCTCTAAGGAGAAAGGGTTTCAATAATTCCCTTTTCTTCTGCCAAAGAGAGAAATGGATACCAGGGGGTGAAACTGAAAAAAAAACCCCAACAAACCTGCTTATTAAATAAAATAAAAATTTGACTAAATGCTAGATATTTAAATTGTGGAACCTAACCCACCCCCGAAAACCAATCTCAGCCTTCTCTTTTCAGGCACTTTCCCCTTTGGTGCAGTTCCGGTCACGGCCGGCAGGGGCGCTGGTGGCTGTGGGCCGGGCGGGGCAGCTGCAATGACTCCCCCGCGCCTGCAGGGGGCGCTGTGGCTCCGGCCCCGCCATCTTTGTCCATGTTAACGATGGCGGGCGCAGCCGTGGGACGGGATGGAGGAGGCGCTTCCTTTACAAATTCACAGGGACACCCAGTCCTGGTGCCCCTCTGGCTGTAGCAGGAAATCTCAGAAGCAGAAGGCTGGAACGACAGGGAGGGCTCCCCTGGGACAGCAAGAAAGAGGCAGAAGAAACTGCAGATGCAGCTGGACCGTGGGGCCTGCCAGCAGGCAGGGGCAAAGCAGCTGCAGTGCAGAAAAAAGCTCCAGAACAGCAGCAGAGGCAAGGTGAGGGCCAGGCAGCAGCAGCCTGGCTCCCAAACATGGCAGGGAAATGGCTCCCTGGGATTTTTCACTGGCCCTGTCAGGAGCCTGGGTCCGGGTTATGAGAGGGGAGAAGCCCCAGTGGGAAACAGGGTGTTCCTGGGTCCTGGTGTGCACGTGCTGGCTTTGGGCTTTCTGACAGCAAAGCAGCAAAATAAGCCAAGCTGGCAAGCTCAGTCACAGTGCCAAAGCAAAAAAAAAGTCCCCCAAAACAAACAAAAGAAAGCAGGCACAACCCACAGGAGCAGCAGGATCCTGGTCAGAGACACTGGCTGTGTGTGTCCAGTCAAACAGCGTGCCCCGAGAAGGGAAAGGGCTGCCTCTCGCCCTGATCCCAGTGCCCACTGGAAACCCCAACTTGGCTCCCATTCACCATGACAGCCCCAGAGCTGGGGAGGATGGGGACTGTGGCAGGGACAGCTGCCACCCCTGGGCACAAAACAAAACAAAACAAAACCAAACCCCCAAACCGGTATGGGGTTATAAACCATCCCCAAGACACGGTGGTTTGCAGGGAGCTGCAGTGTGGCACGGCCCTGGCTGAGCCCAGGAGTGCTCACTTTGGGGAAGGTGTTGGTCCTGGCTGGCACAGGGAGCTGCAGTGTGGGGGGAATTGATCCCTTCTGGCCTCCTGCCCCAGGGGTCGCCCAGGTGCCAGCCCTGCCTCACGCTCGTGATGCCACCTGCACATGGAGGTGTTGCACACCCAGTGTGTGGCAGGGAAGGACAGAGAAGTGGGGCAGGTCTGGGCATGGGGACAGAAGGGATGACAGGACTATGAGCATGGTTTTCCTGTGGCCTCTCGTGCAGCAGCTGAGAGTGCAGGATCTCTGCCCCACCCACTCATGGAGCTAAGGGGCCACTGTGACACTGCAGGGCCTCGTGTAACCAAGGAGATCTCCACTGATTTACTCCATAAATTTGATCATAAATCATAAATCTGACAGGAATAAGATTAATGTGCCTTTGAAAGCTGGCTGTGTGACTCTCCTTGTGGGTAAGGCCAGATACTTGTCCATAGGAAATAACGAGGGAAGTCATTAATTTTAGGAAGATTTACTAATTGACATGGACTGCTGCTCAGCCAAGGTCGTGCTAAACTGCTGAACTTTGGGAAGAAAATAAAGACTTACTAGGGTTATGAGTGTTAACTTCTCTGCCCAGAGCTGACTTAAAGATAATTTTAATTACCATGTATCGTATGTTATAGAGTGCATAGGGAAGTCTGTACATTCCAAATACCTCAGCCAATGGGGAAGGGAGGAGGGTGTGATGTGGCTGTGAAATAAAAATAAAAGAAGAATACTTGTTTACTTGCTTCAACTAATCGAGAGAGACCTCCTTGGACATATTCCTTTGTTCATGAATGAAGTCACTTTTACAGGACTCTTCTGTCTCCTTTGTAGCTGCTGACCTCTTGTAACATGAATTTTTCACACATTGATGAAGATAATAAACACCTTTGGTCCCCATATGGCTCCCTGAGGGCCCCCACCTCTGACAGGTTCCCAGTTTGAAAAGGATCCCTTTCCCAGCACTTTCTGGGGACTGCCTGCCAGCCACTTCCCACCCACAGCACGGACCCCTTGTCCAGACTCTCACACATCTCTTTCTTCATCAGGAGGCTGTGGGAAATTCTATCACAAGCTTTGAAATACTCAGGTAGACCATGTCCACTGCTCACCCCACCCCAGCTGAGCTGGGGACTGTCCTAGGAGGTGACCAGGTTTGTCAAGTCCCATTTGCCCTTGGGGAATCTGTGCTGTTCCCACCCTCACGTGTCATCTGACTTCTGATATTTCCCAAGAGGATAGAACTTTCCCAGGGACTCAAGTAATGCTGATGAGCCTGTAATATCTCCTTTGGGATGTGTGATGGGTGAGGCTTTCAGGCCCAAGAAAACCTCTTCTGAGGATTTTTCCAGCCCAATTTTCTCAGGCTCTTCTAGGGTTTTTCCCAAAGCTAGCCCCTTTTCTCTAACGTAAACATAAGAATAGAATTAATAACAAAGATAAACACCTGCTGGATATGTGAGGAAAGCCTAAGAAAGTGGTGTTGCTTTCTCTGGACCAATCAGCTGTATTCTGTCCCTGGAGTAGCAGGTGACTGTACTTAAGCAAGGTGTTTTACAATAAACTCGGCTCTTTCCTATCCTGAAAGATGACCACGTTGCTGCGTGTCTTATTACTGCCCCTCAAAGGGTTAATTGCCTCACATACAGCCACATGATGGGTCCTTCCAAGGCCAAATATTAGGAAGAAGAAGTAGCCAGAGGAGCTGTTGACACCCCATCCCTGGGAGTGTTCAGGGCCAGGCTGGATGGGTCCTGGAGCAACCTGGTCTAGTGGAAGGTGTCCCTGCCCATGGCAGGTGACACAATGAGATTGTCTTTAAGAATCTTCCCAACCCAAACTGTTCTATGATTCTATTTTTATAAGAACTGCCTTCTCCTCCTCCTGACACTCCCCAGCATCTCACCATCTTCCAGAGGATTGTGGAGAGAAGACCAAAAGCCAAGTTCAGCAAGAAGGAGGACGTGCATGGGCCGCAGTTCCCCAGGGACAGGCTGCCTGCACACTTGGGGAGCAGAACAACGAGGGGGTTTCAGTGTGGCTCCAGAGAAGGCAGGAAACGAGATGGAGCAGCACTGAGGTGCTATGGACATGTGGACGTGCTCTGTTGAAAACAATGAAGCTAATAAGGCAGAGGAGTGATCCGGATATTAACCAGAAACTGAACTTTGCTTCATGAACTCAGAAATTCCAATTACTTTTCACACCCGTATCTATGCTAATGACTGAAGTAACTAAAACTCCACCTAAACATAAAAGGACATTATCTGTAACTTTATCCTTGCTCCTCCCCAATGGAAAACAATATAAATAATGCTTCAGTGGGGAGAGGTCAGAGAAGACACCATCATAACTCCTGGGGTTGCTTTATGGGCTGAACCTGTCTTCTCCCCCATAGGGACACTGAATAGGCAAGGCACTATATTCTCTCTGCACTAAATGGCTATTTCAAGATTTTGTTGGTGATTGCAGCTTGTCTGGATGGCAGCTTGATTCGTTTTTGTAGTCAGTTACAACCAGCAGCCATCTCTGAACCCTAATCTGTCACTCAGGGCTTCTGTTACGTTTTTGTTGATCAAGGGTGTTACTCCACAAACTGTTAAAAGTGTGAGTCCTTCATGGGCAACTGGCAGCCACCAGCAGTGGAGAACATACTTGACAAAACTGATAATGTGCAAAATGAGAATGGGGACAATGTCAGTGTGATCCTGAACATGTGAGTCAAACCCAGGGGACCCCAAAACGGGGCACTGACAGATTGATCAAATATAAAAGCTTCAAGGAAACCTCCCTCTCATGTGAGACAAGGATTTATCTCACAGCACCTTCAGACATTTAATGCCTTTTTCAGGAGATGTGGCACCAGATAAGGAGCAAACCCCAGTGATCACCTCCTGCCCTAACATTTTTTGATGTCCACACACGTGTCCTCCTCCTTTGCAGTTTAACTCCTGCAATCACAAGAGCATCACCAGTACCCAGAACTGACTTTCCTTGAATCCAGCACCTTCATTCTACAATATAGACCCAAGTGCTCCTAGCCAGGGCAAGGATTTTGAATATCTCAAGATGTGGACCCATCCTAAAAACCCTCAGCCCAAAGGAGGACTATGCACAGTTGTTATCAGAAAGCTGTTTTTCTCAACAACAGCTGGATTTTTTTTGCTGCAGCTCATTGAAGTGCTGCCCTGAGCTGTGGAGAAGACACGAGAGATGGTTTGGGAATTGATGCAGCAATTCTAGGATTCAGCTTTTGCTTTAGTTAAATTCAGGTACTTGGAAAACATCAGCAATTGACTTCATTTAGGTGGAGATGGACAGCATGTAGAGTTTTCTGCTGCAGAGCCACTCATGGGTGGGTAGCAACTGGTCTTGTGCTGCCACCGACAAAGATACTGATGGTGATATTAGTCCCTGTCTTGTCCCCTTCTAATAAGGTCGCCTATTCCCATCTAAAATTGTATAATACCATCCAGTATGTTGCTCTCTCCAGCTCTGTGGATGTCCTGGCACTCTGCTCTTGATAATACTTTGTCCATGAACTGTCATAGTTTGAAAAAATGACACACAGATGTGGGGGAAAAAAGTCAGCTTTGTTCGAGCAGAGACAGTCTGCCTGACCTGTATATTTGCTGTACACAGGAGAATTAGGAGGTCTGTAATGAGTAAGTGCTTTAAGAATGATTAATTTTGCTGAACATGGAAGCAAGCCACAAGCAGTTTCCTAGAGGGATTGTATTTGATTCTCAGCTGGATGTTTAAAGTTTCCTCCTGATAACAAATCAGAGCTTCTGCCTGTTGTTGAGCAGTTTTTTACTAATGAAACCAGTAGTAAAATAAACAAAACCCAACAACCCATCTCCCCTCCCTCCTGAAACAACAACAACAACAACAACAACAACAACAACAACAACAACAACAACAACAACAACGAAACAATCAACCCCCCCCCAAAAACCCCACCCAAAAACAGCAAAAAGAAAGAAAACAGGGAAGTGGAGGGGCAGCATCACCATCCATTGTCCTTTTCCCTGCTCCTCTCTGCTGTGCCTCCTCCAGGTGTGCATGGGCTTTTCACGATTCCCTTGGGACCCACACTGTCACTGGGGTCATTCTGGGGCTCTCAGGCAGCCATGGGTCAGAGCCCTTTTGGGGCTCTCCGATGGCCGTGGGGTAGCCCCATTCCAGTGTGGAACAGAGGCTGACTGAGGCTGCAGGGCAGGGGGTGAGCAGTGACCACCCCACCTACACAGAGCTTGCCCTGTTCCCCACCACTTCCCACTGGGCTGCTTTGAGCCAGTGCCAGCTGCTCCTCTGGTCTGCTACTCCACTTGGTCCAATTCAAGCAGTGAGACAATTAAACCAGTTTAACTAGATAATCCAATTAAACTTGTTCAATTTCATGAACCAATTAAACCAGTTAAACCGGTTATGAACTTATTGTCAAACCATTTAAATAATTTAAAATATTTAAACCAGTTGAGTTAGATCTGATTAGATAAATTAGATTAAATTACTTGAATTACATAAATTAGAGAAATCAATTAAACAAGTTGCATTAGACAATTCAGCCAGTTAAACCAGTTACACCAGCTAAAGGTGCCAGGCCCCAGGGGACTTTGCCCTGGACTCACCACCAGGAAGTCGCTTCCATTTTATAACCAGGAAGTTGGAATTTAGGATTTTTTTCAGCCAGGGGAGGGATTTCTCTGCTCCAGGACATTCCCAATCCCAGTGGAGACCCAGAAGGTGCTCAGAGGAGGAGACCACAGGCACGGAAGGGACTGATCTGCTGAGGAAGGTCAGAGGCTGGGGTGGATATTCTGGATCCAGGGAGACCCCAGTGCTGAGGAGACCCCAAACCCAAGGAGAAGATTTCACTGCTGACAAGACCCTGGGTCCAAAGAGACACCGAATCTGAGAAGATTCCAGATCCAAAGAGATTCTGGATCCAAGAAATTTCCAGAGACAAGAACAAGATTAAAGAGCTGAGAAGATTTTGAATCCAAGGAGACCCCAGAGCTGAGGAAAAGATCCTGGATCCAAGAAGAAGATTCTGGAACAAAGAGAGTCCAGATCTGAGAAGGAGACCTTGGAGTGAGAAGATTACGGATTCAAGGAGACTCCGGAGCTGAGAAAATTCTGTCTCCAAGGCCAAGATCCTAGAGGTGAGGAAACCCCAGATTAGAGGAGTAGATTCTGGCCCTGTGGAGCAGCCAATCCCGTGCCAGGATGTGGAAATTCTTGGAGCGGAGTGTGGAGATCCAGATATCTAACAAGACCCAAAATGTCACCTTGGAGAACCCCAGGTGAGAGGACAACATGGGAGGAACCCTGGGGTGCAGGGGGGAGGTTTGGGTGGGGTCATCATCCCTTGGTGGGAGCATCTCCCAGGGGTTGGTCCATCCCCTGCTGGTCTCCCAATGCTCTCACCATCTCCCAGTAGTCCCATCATTATCTCACATTGCTTCCAGCACCTCCCAGTGGTGGTGAGATTGTTTCCTACTGGTTCCACCACCTATCACTTGCTCCACCACGATCTCCCATCCTGCCCTGATCGCATCCCCCCCATTTCTCCTCCCCAGGACCTATTTCTACAGTGGGCACAGCTCCTTCCCCCCCAGCCCTTTCGTGCCCCCCGGCTCCTCTGACACCTGCCAGTTCTCCAGCCCCCCATTCCGTGGCTGTGTGGGAGTCCTGGTCTATGAGGCCAAGACCTTCACTGTGGCCATCTTCTTCTCCAACCCCCTGGACTACAACCTGTTCCCCATGGAGCTGGGCCTGGAGCTGTCCTTGGTCAAAGCTCACCTGGGCAGGTTGGAGGACACCTACACCCGCATGTCCCAGAGGGGGACTCCCCCAACCTACAACGGGACAACTGTGTGCTACTGTGTCACCCTGGACACCTGCCAGGACCCCGTCCAGGTGAGTGTTGGCCATGTCAAGGTGACAGCCACCATGTCCAACACACGGAGGTCCATTATCAGGGTGGTTCTGCAGGAAGAGGAGTGATCAGGGAAGGAAACCGGAGGGAAACTTCCATTCAAGGTGATAGTAAAAGAATTAATTTAATTTTTACTGTGCCTGTGAACTTTTAGCTGAGAAACAAGGCATGCAAAATCTGCTTTCCTAGCAAGAAAAAGAAGATAAGAAGAAGACATCTGGCTCAAGAATGTAGTAATAGACAAAAGAAGGACTGGATCTGGGAACTTGGGGTGGCTTTATGGTAATGGGTAAATTGTAATATGCACTTACTTGTAAAACTGTGTGTGCTCAAATGGTTAGGAGTATCCTTTGTGGGACCTCAGGCCTGAATAAATGATGCCTTCTTTAAACCAAATTAGTGTTAAGGAGTCTTATTCCAATACTTTGGAGATTTTGTGACAGTAAATTGGAGAGCCAGCCAGAAGATCAGCCTAGAGCTTCCATGAATCTACAGTCAACAGATCTCCAGCCAGCACCGAGGAATTTTCGGGGAGAACCTCAACTTTAGATCTTCAGGGACTCAAGGCAAGATCCCTGGGGTAAGTAAAGATATCATTTAAATTATTTTTCTTGGGGTTATTGACAAGGGATGCAAATCCCCACACAGAGTTATTGGTAAGGGGGTTTTGAGTCTCCCCTGACGGGGTTTGAGTCCCTGGGTAAGTTTATCTGGGGGAGATTTGTGCTCCCCACCTCAGGGAGTTCGAGTTTCCCCTCTCTAGGCTTCAAGTCCCCAAGAAGTATTAGGGGTTAGGAAGTATTAGAGCTTGTCCCTGGGAGGTATCAGGAGCTGATCAGGCCAAGATTGTAGTTTCATGAAAAATCATTGTTCTGCTGTCTGGTAGCATAGGCTGCCACATCTTGACTTGGACAGAAGAAGGAAGAGAGGAAAAAACAGACTCTCCCTTTACAACTGAATCCTGGCCTCGACTTTGTCTGGAGATGCCTTTGTGGTGAAGATTGGTTAATTCCTTTGCATTCCTCGTGTTCTTTGCATTCTTCTTGAACTCTGAGAGTTTCTTCATGAAAGAGTGGTGTGTTGATTTGAGTTTGCCATCATATCAATATGGGGATGCCTGTGATATAAAAATTAATTTGCAGAGAGAGTGTTGGAGTGTGATAGAGTGATTGCTGGTGTTTTGGAGCTGCTTTATTTTTGTGTGCATGGCTGAGATCGCATTTGTGGACTTGAAGCACCCTCTTTTGTCAGTTTTAGTGATTGTAGGTTTGGCAGTCCCCTTTCTTTTCCCCTTTCCTGCCTCCATTACAAACCTGGAAATACCGTTAGGACTTTCAGAGGTAATAGCCTGTATATTTGTAATTATTGAATATGAGGCCGCTTTCTTCTAAAGCTAAAGTGGGAGATGATATTCCAAATTCTCCATTGAAATGTGTGGGGTTAAATCTCCGGTGCTCTAGGCATCAATTCGTCAGGTTGTCTTCTTTAATGAGCCAAGCAGCTAATAGTTGCTATGAAGTTGTTTATTGCAAAGGCACATCAGTCTTGAAAGGCAGAGTCACAAGTGTTGAAGTCCATGCTAAAATTTTGGTGTGAAGTCCCCAACAGAAGCAGAAGCTGCTCCTGGTGGTCCCGGCAGGGCTGATGTTGGTGTGACAGCTCCTGTCTTCTTCTTGGGTGTTGATGATGGCAGTGAGGAGAGAGCAGGAGTAAAAGCAAAACAAAAAGCAAATGGCAAGAAGTGAAGCTCTCCCCAATGCATAAATTCTTATATAGAAACTTCCCAACAAGCTAAAGACACAAACTCGAACCACTACTACTTAACTGATTAGAATTCTAGTTCCTTAGCACACCAGGTTACGTATAAACTACACATATGGTCTATCTTGTTCTACCTGAAAAATGTCAGCAATATTCTTACTATAGTTTTATTGTGTCTAAAACTGTGTTCCTGGAGCCTCCATGGAAACAACTGGTATCTAGGACTATGTTTTTCAGCCTTCACTAGAACTTGCACTTCTACTCTGACATCTGAGACCTTTATTCACTAAAAGCACTTAAAACTTACTCTTAATTACTTACGTACTTGCTTACTTATTCTAAAACTTAAACTTACACCTCTATTTTATGTGTGAGTGGCTTACCATACTTCAGTCCATCCAAAGTTTTAATTCAATCCCTGCACTCTGATTTCTCTCTGAAGAATTCACAGAGACTCTTGATGTATAGACTTCAACAACATATATATTATTTATTCATATAATTTTCATATATTATATATATTTATAATCTATATAATTTATGCATCCTGTTTACTAGTATAAATTATATATATAAGGTAATTCAGGTTCTAGAACTAAATTTGGTTCAGAAAGGCCTGTGGTTGGGCTTGGATCCAGCCACACTGACTCCTCTCCAAGGATTTTAGACAGCCAGGTCCGAGTGCCCAGGATCCTTCTCTCTGGCCTGCAGTTTCAAAACCTCTGTGACAGAAGCAGAGCCCACGTGAGCCCCCGTGTCTGCACACAAGGGGCCATGGCAAGGCCTGGGAAGATGAGCAGATGCATCGGGGGCACGTGGCTGTGTGCAGGGATGCAGCCCAGCACAGCCTCTCTTACCTTCCTGCTGACAGGTGAACTTGAAGTGGCTGCAGAGGCCATCCAGAGCCATAAAGCAGCCTTGTCTGTCTTGAATGACTTGAAAAGATGTCCCAGCAGCTTCCCCAGGCCTGGGATCTGGATCTCTCCTCAGGCAGCACCTCTGTCCTCATTGTGACCAGCCTGGGGGAGGCAGGCAGAAGAGCAGAAGGGCTGAGGGTGGGCAGCTCAGGCTCTTAGCAGGAGCCAGGAGGGGACTGGCCACGACCCCGGGGTTATTCTGGACCACCTCACACCATGCTCAGGGGCTGTGGGGAATGGGTCCCTGCCGGTCAGGGCGATGGTGGAGTCAGCAGTCATGGAAACGCTGGGCTGCACTTTGAGAAGGACCTTAGAAAGCCAGGGCATCCTTCCCACTCCTCATGGGTCAGCAGGTGTTGGAGTTTGTGTCCCTTCCTTATGTCAAGGTCCCTCTCTGCTCAGCGGCACCAGCAGCACAGCGTGCACAGGGAGGATCTTGATCTTCGCTGCTGTTTTAGAGACTTCAGGATCAAGCTGGTCTGAGCTGCCAGGCAACGGATGGAGGCATCCTTCTCTCTTGCTTGCAGCATTTCAAGTTCTGCAACACAGAGAGAGCCCAGATGAGCCCCAGTGTGTGCAGAGACCCCCCTGGCTCCCCCGAGCCCTGGCTCCCCACTCACCCAAGAGGATCTCAGCCAGGGTGTCCTCACTCTGCTCTCTCAGGTGCCGCGCAGCCAGCCCTGGGCACAGAGCTCCATCAGCCCCTGCTCCCCAGCGTGCTCCCAGCAGCGTGGCCCCCGGCCCTGCCTGACCCCCTCAGCAGTCTGGGGGTGGCACTGGGCAAGGTGGCCACCAAAGCCCCTCACCTATGTGAGCACAGTGGGCACAGGGAGGCCGAGGCCCTGCCCATGGCAGCCCCAGGGCTGGGGGGACGGGGCCAGGCTGCCCCAAGAGGGACCCTGGGGACTGGGACTCACCAATGAGCCTGAGGGCCGCCTCTCGCATGGGGGCCTGAGGGCTCAGCAGGTAGGGCTGGCTGTCCCACACCAACCGTTCAGCCCTGCTCCTGTCCTTGGCCAGCTGCAGACAGCACAGGGCTGTGGGCATTTCTAGGAGGCCCCCAGGTGGCCACAGCAGCCCCTCCTGCCAGCACCCCTGTGTCTCACAGCCCTTCCCCATGCTGGGGCCATAGAGGGGACATGGGCCTGGAGGAGGCTGCTCTTCTTGAGACAGGGGCAAGGGTGCAGCTCCAGGCTTTGGGCCCAGCTGCAGAGCTCACAGCCCCAGCACAGTGTGCTGGCCAGTCCTCGCCCAGCCTGGGGCTCATCCTCACCAAGCACTCGCCCATCCTCCATGTCTGCTCTGTCTGTGCCAGGTGCTCGAGCTCTTTCCACTTGAGGAGCTCTGCTATAGCCAGGACGGCTTCCTTGGAGGCCTGTGGGTCAGAAGCTGGGAGGTGGCACCAGGGGCTGTGGAAGGAGGCCTCGCCACAATGCCCAAGAGCCCCAGGGGGTGTCAGCCTCCCCTCTCTGTATCAATGCCCAGCCTGGACATCGGTACCTTGGCCACACCAGGGGCCTGGTCACTCATGTGAAGGATAAGCCGGACCAGGGCCTTCCAGGAGTTCCTCCTCATGGCCTTCTTGTCCCTCCACACTGTTTTTCCCAGCACGTCTCTGAAGAGGCAGATGGAGCGCTCCCGTACACACTCTTCCTTCTGGTAGGAAGGAGGAAAGCTGAGCTTTGCACACAGCGGCTCCCTGCCCACGGCCAGGAGGGGCTGAGCTGAGGTGGCTGAGCTGAGGTGGCTGAGCTGAGGTGGCTGATGCTGCAGGGTCCCAGCCCAGAGAGGGCAGAAGCAGCTCTGGGCTGCAAGGCCCGGAATCCATCCCAGGAGAGCCCAGGGGAGCGGGGCCTGCTCCCAGTGCTGCTCGCAGGGCTGGGCTGTAGGGCAGGGGTCATTGCCCAGGGTCCCTCTGCGGGGCTCAGGCTCCCACATCAGCCTTACCTCATCAAAGAAGTGCCAGAGCTTCTGCACCACCTTCACAGCCATGGGGCTGGCCTCACTCTTCTTTAGCTGCCCCAGCACGTTATGGCAGGTGTCCATGGCCATCACTGAAATGTCCCAAGACCGATGCCAAAGGCATTTCAGAAGCTCGGGCACGAGGTCCTTCATTTTTCTTGCCTTTTTTGAAAACAGTTTCCATTCTGTGAGAACTCCTGTGGCTGGTTGGTCCCTAGGCAGCCCCAGGCCGCACCATGGCAGGCAGGGCATTTGGAGCAGTCACCCCAGCACCTGACTCCCAGCCCAGGCCGAGCCACCACCTTCCCTGAGACCTCAGAGTCCAGGTGCCACATGTCTGCCCCCCACAGCGGCCTGCTCACTGTCTCAGCTCTCTCTGACAGTGTCACCAGGGCCCTGAGCACCAGAGGGACCATTTCCCGTCTCGGAGACCTCAGAAGACTCAAGTTTTTGTACAATGGACCCACTTTGTTATCCAGCACATCACCATGGGCCAGCATCTGGAAGAAAGCAGAAAAGGGCATGGGCAGAGTTGGCAGGGTTCCCTTTGTACAACTGAGGGAAGGGCACGTGGGCCTTTCCAGATGACTCACAGACAAGAAAGCGAGGCAGGACTTCTGCTGCCGAGTGAAGATGTTCTTACGCAAGTCCTGCAGTTGGATTTGCAGCTCCTTCAGAACCTTCTCCAGAGTCTGGCGCACAGAGAACATGGCCTTCCACAGACAGACTTTGTCACTGCAAGGCACAGCGCTGTCAGCAGGGCTGCCCCGGCCACTGCAGCACAGCCTGGGCTGGCCCTGCTGCCCAGGGACCCTGCCCGGGCAGGTGGGCACGGCTGCCAGGGTGTTCCCCATGGGGCTGGGAGCAGCGAGCTGGCTCTGGGCTGCCTGGCCAGCTTTGGCTGCTGTGGGCCTGGGCTGGGAAGTGTGCTATGATGGAGGGCACTGCTCCCTTTGGTGATCCTGCAGTGTTCCTTGGCTCTGGCAGCCAGAGTGTCTCGGCTGTCTCTCCCCAGAGGGATGAAGCCCTCCAGACTCTCAGGGCCAGTACCTGATTCTTGGTGCAACGTCCAGAGCTGTTGCAACGACTCTCCCAGGCCACTTATTCGCCATCAGGGCAAGCAGTGAGTAAAAGCTGTGAGCTGCTGTTGTGTTTTTCTCATCGCAGTAGGCAAAGATGTGTCTCACAATCTTTGGCACCTGGAGGGAATACAGGTGAGGCTGGTGCTGCCACTGCAGTGCAGCCGTGTCTTGGGCTGCCCTGCCCATCCCTCTGTCAGGACCTAAAGGACGCAGTTAACTCATCTCAAAGCGCTGCCAAAGAAGGAAGTTCACATAAGATAAGCAACCACAGCAGGCACAGATGGCAAAAAGGGAGGCGTTAATTACAGGCCTGAACGGAGGATTGGAATTAGCACATTGGACAAAATGCCACTGTGCAGATTGTGGGAAAAGCTCAGACAGCAACCACAGCAGGACGCCACGCCTGGTGGGGCAGATCTGGGTTACCTGTCTGGACAAAAATTCCTACCCTGGCAAACTGTGGGAGAAGGAAGGAACTGCTTACAGAAGGCCAGCCCCAGTTGTGCCAAGAGCACAGGTGCCTTGTGGATACCCAGGACTCGGACAGATAGAAGTGGTACCTTGAGAACAGCTGGGGGAATCCCTGCCACCGTGAAGATCAGAAGGGCCAGTGCAATGTCACCATGTGCTGGTGACTGTCTGTGTTTGTAACCTGTGTTTGTGTGGTTGTCTCTCTTCTCCTTCCCCCCTCTCTCTACATCCCATTTATTCTTATATTTAATCTGCACTATTGACCTTGGCATATGGTCTTTTTCGTACCTTAACTTTGGTTTAGGCATCTTAAAATGACCAGATCCTAACATTATTTGGATGTCAGAAGTGGGATCCTAACACCCTCTCTGCTGCCTCAAGGTGGCTTCAGGAGCCTCACACAGCTGGCTTTGGGAGGGCAGGAGGCAGGAACCTGACAGGGCTCAAGGGCAGGGCAATCCAGCCCCAGGCCACTTACATCCATCAGCCACAGCTCAGGGGATTTCATGGCCACCTCCAGAAACTCCGTTGGAGCTTTCTTGTCCAAGAGGCTGGAGCGTCCCAAGATCTCGATGGCTGCAAGGACAACGCCTGTCCTCTCAGCAGGCCTGAGGTATCTCCCAAAGGCCTGTGGCAGGAAGGAAGGGATCAGAGGCCAGTGCCAGCCAGTGTCCCGAGGTGCTGCTTGGCTGGGCAGTGTCAGCAGCCCTGGCCAGAGGTGCTGGGCAGTGCTGGCAGCAGTGGCCACAGGGAAGCTGGCAGCAGTGGCCACAGTCCCCATGCAGGGGAGGATGAGGATGGCCCCGGGGCAGGGAGGAGGGCTGGGCTCTCGGGCATGGGGCGCAGGCCCTGCAGAGACCCAGGGCTCGCTGGTGGCCAGCAGGGCTGGGGAGCTGCTGCTGCTGCCTGGACACCACAGTGTTCCCTGCTCGGGGACAGTGGGAACCTTCTCACCAGGGACAGCCCCACTGGTTCTGCACCCTTTGCACACACAAATGCCCTGCTGATGCCACAGGTGAGAGTCCCAGCAAGGGGGAAGGCTCCTTACCTTAACTGTCCAGGTGCTGGGCGTATTCAACAAGGAGATGGTCTCAGATTTCCAGTGTGCTGGGGACTGGGCATGGCCCTCTGGCAGTGTGGCATCTAAAGAGAGGGGAAACACAGACCCATAGGTGAGTCACAGCCACTGGGCCATCAGGGGACCCCACCCTGACAAGAGTTGGGATGCAGGAATGGCTGGGGAGCAGTTGGTCACGGGAAGAGGTGCTGGGCACTGGTGGCAAGGGGGACCTGTCTCCAGTGTCTGTACCCACTGCTGCTGGCTCGGGAAGCTCTGAGCCCCTGGAGCTCTGCATGCAGCCCCCAGTTACACCGTGGCTGCTGGACTGGTCAGGGGAAGGGCTGGCAGGGCTGGAATGTGGCAGGGTGGGACATGAGCTTGGCAGAGGCCATGGGGAAGGGGCAGAGTGGGGCTGAGTCCTGCACGGAGGAGCAGCTCAGCTACACAGAACCATCCAGAGCCTGGCAGGAGCAGAGGGGACAGCAGCACTGGGGACATGATGGCACCTGCACCAAGGACAACAAGGGGCTGTCACAAGGCCCAGGAAGACGAGCAGGTGTATCTGGGGATGTGGCCGTGCATGGGATGCAGCCCACCACAGCTTCTCTGACCTTTCTGATGACAGATGAATGTGAAGAGAGAGCAGAGACTATCCAGAGCCATAGAGCTTGTCCTTTCTGTCCTGAAGGACTTGAACAGGAGATGTCCCAGCAGCTTCCCAAGGACTGGGATCTGGATCTCTCCACAGGCAGCAGCACTGTCCTCATTTTGACCAGCCTGGGGGAGGCAGGCAGAAGAGAAGGGCTGAGGGTGGGCAGCTGAGGCCTTGCTGGCATCTCAGAGCTGTGGCTGTACCCCAGCAAAGGGAAGGGGAAATGGCCTGGCTGGAGGGTAGCAGGTCCTTACCAGCACATGGGAAGAGGAGTGGGCAAGCAATTGGCTCAGCTGCCTAACCCTGCCCATGACCCTCTCCTGCACTGCCACTCTGTCAATGTAGTCCAGCAGCTCCTGGGAAGAGAGAAGAGAGCAGCTGCAGGTGAGCCCCTCAAGCACACACCCACTCCAGCAGCAGCAGGAGCTTGGCCCCGCTCCTGAGACACACTTGCACCGTCCCTCCAGGCTTCCTGTGCCCTCAAGCAAAGCCTGCCAGGGGGCTCCTGCCTCTGGGCCACCCCCTGCTTCCCCAGGGCAGCTGGGCACCCTCCCTGCAGCGTGCTCTGCCTGCAGGCACTGGGGGTGTCCTGGTTCTGGCTGGGACTGGGTTCCTTTGGCAGGAGGCAGGACAAGACTGGACACAACCCCGGGCTCCTTCCTCTCCAGAGTGAGGAACAGCCCCCTGACCCCCGACTCTGTGCACGGGCCAGACCTCCAAGATGTGCTGAAGAATCCAGATGATTTTGGAGGCAGGAGAGCTGAGCACCATCACCTCCAGCATGGTGTCCATGGAATGCAGAGTCTGCAAGGATGACACAGAGCAGTGGCTGTGATTCTGCTGTCCCTCCCATCCCCAGAAGACTGATCTGAACTCCCAGGGTGAGGGGAGGGACACAGGAGCAGGCTTTGTGCTGGGGGCAGAGCAGCCAGCATTGCTGGATGTGGCTGGCGCCTGGCAAGGGATGAAGGGATGAGGGTAGGAAAGTGAAGCTTAGACAATGGCCTGCCCCGGATCTTTGGTGCTAAGGCAGCATGGGGTGGCCAGGAGCAGCCCAGAGGGACTGGAGGCTCCTCCAGTTCATGCAGCACTTACCGAAGAAAAGAGGGTTGCTTCCAGTCTCTGCATTTCCCTCTTTGGAGGAAGGAAAAAGATGCTGTCAAAGCAGAGTCTTAAGAGTTTTCTCTTCTTCTCCAGCACTGCCCCGATGGTGCTGCAAAGAGAGAGGGGCCCCGTTGGACACTGGTGCTGGGAGCAGGGCCTCAAGGTCTCCTGCAGCTCTGGGGCAGGGCTGCCAGCAGGGATGGGCAGGTGGGCACGGAGCATTGGGAGGGCTCTGCAGGCCCTTGGGCCAGTACCTCAGTCCAGCGAGGGCGAGCATGGCGAGCTGCCGCACCTGGGTACAGATCTCGTACTTGGGCTCCAATTTCAGCAGCACCTGCAGGGCACAGCTGGGCTGGAACCTGGCAGCTGCCAGCACCCACAGCCAGCAGAGCTTTGCCCTGCCCGAGTGGAGCCCTCACAGGCTGTGGGGGTCCTTGCCCCCTTCCCCAGAGCGCTGCGTGCCTCCTCACCTGGATCATCTGTCCCAGCTCGTATCTGCTACAGAAATCATTCAGGACCTGGGAGAAGCCACTGTCCTCGACATCTCTGCACAGGGTGCAGATGCTTTCAAGGAACTTCAGCTTCAGGTCATTGTCCTGGAGCTGGGGGACAGAGACAATGGGGCAGCGTGAAGTGAGGAGAGCCAGGCAGCGGGACCAGAGCCCTGGGCTGCAGAGCCCTGTGGGAGCAGCTGCTCGGCAGAGCCAGCACCCCTGACCAGGCACAGCCACCACCCAACGGGCCTTGGCTACCTGCTCGGGGCTGCTGACAAAGGCCTGGATGAAGTCCATGGCTCCCTGTACATGAACAGGTACCCAGCTGGCATCTAATGGAGGGGGAGAGAAGTGTTATAAGTACGTATTATGTACTTTTCACAAATATTCAAATGGATGAATGGAAAATGAATTTAAATGAAAACTTTGCTGAATTAATATCGTTTCTTTTAGTTCTGCTATTAAAAAAACCTTAGAAACAGTAGTGTGATAAATATTTTTCTTGGACTTGAACATGGTGATGTAAAAGCTTTTGTTCATATAACTGACAGAGAATGATAAAAAGATAATCAGGAAATTCTTCACATTCTTGGATTATCCTGTCTGGATGAGGACGGGGTGACGAACACCAGAACTCCAGGGAAAGGGTTTATTGATCACCGTTATTAAGGAGTGCACCAACAAGAAGGAGCCACAAGGAAAAAAATTAAAAAGTGAAAATGCTGATCTTCAGGTTGGGGGTGGATTTTGAATAATGCATGAAAGGTCTATGAATATGTGAGTTATGGTGTGTTCTTGGTGGAATGCCAAGCACCCGACACTTGTAACCTTTTGCTTTATTGTCTCTTACTGTCTTTTATTAAACTTATTAGAATCTACCAGGAAACGGAACCTAGTTTTTCACAGAAGGGAGAGCTGCAGAGGCTGCTGTGACAGGACAGAGCAGAGGAAGGAGCAGGAGCTGGGGCCCCTCTGCTGTCCCCCTCCTCAGCAGAGCCTGTGCCAGGGCAGGTGTCCTACCCTGAGCAGCCCTGGCACTCCAGCATCACTCCCAGCCCTGCAAGCCCCGCTGCCCTTGTGCCAGGGAAACCTGATCCCAGCACGGGGACCCAGCCCTGCCCAGTCCCACAGGGCCCCTCACTCACTGGGCTGCAGTGGCTGCACCAAGGTCACCTCGGGGGGCTCCGCTGCAGAGCTGCTCTCCTGAGGAGCCGCCACCTCCTCCCAGGCCACCCTGGGCTTTCTTGGAGGCCTCTTCTCCATCTTATGGAACAGAGAAAATGTATAAAGATCGGTAAGGGGAAGGCTGGGTGAAATATCTGTCTGCCTTCTGCGGGACAAGATGTGAGCTGTGCTCGCAGGCTTGTCGCCAGCTGCGTGCTCCCGTCCTGTCCCGTCGCTGTCCTGCCGGACACTGCAGCCTGGGGGCTGGGTCCATGCCAACAAAGCCTGGGGGCTGTTGCCAGGGGCAGGTGGCAGGTCACAGGGAGCCCTTTGTGACACCCCGGTTATCCCCAGTGTGATGCTCCCACTGAAACATTCCAAACCACGCACTGCTCCCTTCTCCCACTCTCCCTCCCCTTCCCTCTGCTGGGGGATGGAGAAGAGAACTGCAGGCAAAAAAATGAAAGGTCACAGGTTGAGTTAAGAACAATTTACTAAAAGCAGCAATGAAACAAAGCGAGAGCCCTGAGCTGCCGAACCTCATGGAGGACAAAGGAGCCCAAGGCCGGGCAGCTGGTCTGTGTTACTGTGGCCACCTCTCTCAGAAAGGCATCTCCTTGCCTTTTTCCCTTTTCTCCAGTTCTGCCTGTAGGTATTGGAGTTAGAAAGTCACAGCCCACCTGCAGAGTGAGGACCACTTGCCACCAGTTCAAGGGCTGCTCCTTGTGCTTGGTGTGCCCTCCCCAAGGGATGGGCACAGGGCAGGGTGGCATGTGTCCCAGCACGGCCCTGTCTAGCAATGGCCAGTGTCTAGAAATGCTGTAAGAAGATGCATTTACACTCAAGTTCAAGCCTCCCAGCTGGAGCTGGTGGGATGCTCTCCAGCCACAGATGGATGTGGTTCAGTTCCTCTGGTTGAGAGGGGCTGCATTTTTGCCCTTTTTGGAGTTTTCTTCTCTCTTATCAAGCAGGAAGGGCTGCTGTGAATGACACAAGGTTACAGAATTGTTTAAGTTTATAAATATATGCACACACATATATTTAATATAGATATATATGCAGAGGTTGTTCAGATAATACTGTATCTTTGCAAAAAAAGAATGAAAACCCTGAGGTTTGAAAAACAAGTTCTATTTTAAAAAATGAACAGTTTTCTTCCAGCACAAGCCTTCTTCTTGCCTGTGGGGAACAGGGGAGTGAAGGGAGAGCAGGATATCTTCAAGTGAGGATGTGACCTGGATGTGCTAATCCCAGGAGTTATTTGTGAAATTAGTGTGGCTTTGGAATCCTCAGGCAGGCCCCACAGTCTGCCATGCCAAGTGGCTTTTCCTTCCTGGGCAGTTCAGGGAACAGTGAGAGGGTGTGGGGAGGGCTGGCAAAGAGGGCAGGGCACCAGGCCATAGGAGGGGTGGGGCTGCTGTGTCTGGGACCAGGAGCAAGGCAGGATGCCTGCATGGTGATGGAGGGGGTAACATCTGGTGCCCAGAAAAAGGCATATGACCAACATTGAACTCGTAAACTTCCATGTCAAAATGGGCTCTTGGAGGAACTGGAGCTGTTTTCCCTGGGTAGTTTGATCAACTGCATGGAAGGGGGAAGGATGAAGAATTTGGGCAGCGTTTGAGCCAAAATGGCATTTTGCCACTTCTGATTTCCTCCCAGCTTCTGCAGAGGGGTGACAGCTCCATCCCTGCAAACCACTCCCTTTTGCAAGGCACACGCAGACCTTGCTGGAAGCTCAGGGTTCGTGAAGAGGCTGCTGCAGTTGGCAACAGGAGCTGCTGTTGAATTTTTCACCTTGCTTAACCCCCCATCCCAAATGCCACCAAGAGGAAGGACAGAAAAAGATTTCCATGGAAGAAGGGAGGACAAAAGCTTGGAAAAGGATGAAAGAAATGCTCTGATGATGATGGTAATAACAAGAAAAAGATTTATTTTTGGCAGCAAATGAACACCTGCTGCCCTCCAGCCCTCCCAGATGGGCAGGTCCAGGGGTGACGTTTCCATGGCATGAGGTGCTGGGAGCCTGGGGAGAGAAACCAGAAAGCCACGGTCAGTCACAGAAGGCTCCTGTCCCCCCTGTCCCACCAGGGCCTGTGCGTGGGCCAGGCTGCTGGCTGGGCCCAGAGCCCAAACCTCCCAACCCATTCTCCCATTTTTAGAGGAGAGCAGCAGGGCAGGCCACGCTCCACCTCTTCTGCTTAAGCACGGCACAGCAACCTCCTCAGCAGCTGCAAGAGCGAGTTTCTCATGTGCCCACTCCCATCTGCCCCTGTGCCATCTGTGCTGTGGAGCTGGGTACCCACCTCTGCAGAGCTGCTGCCAGGAGAGGAGCTGATCCCACACAAGGTCCTCGTCCTTCTTGAGGGGGATGTCCCTGCACACCGTGGCTGCCCCGGGTAGTGTTGGCACTGCCATGGAGTGCGTCCAGTGCCGGCACTTCCCCACCCGGTCTGGGCACCGGGTGCAATCTTCCTGGAAAAAACAAAGAACAATTGCATGAAAGTCAATTCAAAACGAGACCTGGAAACACGGCTATCAATGTTTCACGGGCCTGGGGAGGGTCTGACCGCTCCATGCAAGAATTAAACATCACCACAGGTGGGGAAAAACCCCACCTTTCCTGCCTGTAAGCCCACCCCTTCCTCAAGGGCCTGAAAAGCAGACCAGCTGGGGCATGGCTTTGGAACCCACCTTCCTCTGCTGCCCCCCATCCTCATGGATGGATGCTTTTGTCAGGCAGGCTGCCCCCACCCCAGCCCGCACCAGGCTGGCTGGCAGAAGCCATCGGCGAGGCCAGGAGCCGGCTCCCCTGGCACAACATCCGTGCCCTGTCCCGCCAAAAAGCAGCTGAGCGGGCGGCACAAAGATGAATATTCCCCATTGCCAACGAGCGAGGAACCTCCGGCGCGTGGCCAGGCCGAGCCCTGGCATGCCTGGGAGCACGAGCATCCCCCCGCCCCTGCACCGCCTGGGGACTCATCTTGATTTCGTCGGGGCACAGAGCCTGTCCTGTCCTCCAGGAAGGGGCCGCAGCCAAAGCCCGTGGGCTTTGCCCCGCCAGCGGCCAGCTCGAGGATGGTGCTCTCCGGCTCCGCGTCGTGCTCCAGAAGAACACGCCAGCTGTGCCTCGGCTTGTGGGGACATCACGATGCCATTGAGCTGCAGGGGGATGTTTCCCCTTTTCCAGTCTGTGGAGACTTCACTGCACTGTGCCACCACTTCTCCAATAGGACGGGGAGCCCTGACCTGCTCCCTCCACAACTCGCCGGGGACCCACGGAAGCGTCTCCTCGGCCGCGCTCTCTGCTCCGTGCCACGGCCACAGGGAAACGCTCTGGGGTTTGCTCTGAGCACCATGAAACACGAGCAACTGGCACTTGCTGGGCTCCTGGATCCTACTGTGCAGAGGGATAGATCTCTGCTGTCTCCTGGGCCAGCTGGGGGTCCTGTAGCCAAGAATGCTCAAAAAGGTCTTCCAGGCATGGCCTGTCTGCGGGGTCCATGGATAAACACCACCTGATCAGGTGCTGGCACTCTGCAGAGAGAAACCAGAAACCGCTGGTCACCTCCTGTCCAGGCTCTCCCAGATTCCACAGTGCCCACCCCACACTAGGAGTGCTCGGAGCTGCACCCAAAGCTTCCCATCCATCCTCCCTTATGGAGCAGAACAGTACACATGCCACCTCCTCTGCCTAAACCCAGGAGATCAACCTCCACCCTAGCTGCAAGAGCAGGACCCTTATATGCCAGAGGCCATCTCTCAAGCCCATTCTTGCTCCCATGCCTTGAAGGCATATCCCCACCTTGAGACACCCGGGGTGGCAAGAAGAACTTGCCCTGGACAATGTCCTCAGGGGTTTTGAAAGGAAGGAGCCCGCAGACCAGGTCATAGAGCAGGATGCCCAGGGACAGATGGTGGCTGGTTGGCCATGGTAGCAGCCGAAGAGGATCCACTCTGGCGGGTTGTACTGCGGAGTTCCTATGGGACACGGGCACAGCTCATGAGGCCGATGCTGCTCCCTCCCTCCCAGCCAGCTCTACAACAGCCAGCCCCTGCCCCCGCCAAAAAACAACTTGGCTGCAGCCGGCTGAAGAAGGATTCTCCCTCCCTCCCTCCGTGTTCCCCTGTGGCAGCAAAGGGGAGAACCTTCCCTGCCCAGCTGTGCCCCGGCTTTGGGCTCACCTGCCATGTGGGTGTAGAACGTGTCCTGGAGGATGGTGCCGCAGCCAAAGTCAATGAGCTTCGCCTCGCCCGTGGCCAGGTCAACGAGGATGTTCTCGGCCTTGATGTCGTGGTGCAGGACGCCGCGGCTGGTGCAGTGCCGCACGGCCTGCAGCACCTGGCAGAACAGCCCCCGCGCCACGGGCTCTGGCAGGAACCCCCCGCGTCCAGCAAGTGCCACAGGTCCCGACAGCGCTCCGGACGCTCCATGACCAGCGCGAAGCCGTCGGGCAGCTCAAACCAGTCCAGGAGCCGCACGACGCCGCGGAAGCCAGAGCACGACACCATCCAGAGCAGCACCAGCTCCAGTGGCACCAGGGTGCCGTTTGTGCTGCGGGGGGACCGCGATGCCGTCAGCGGGGCCGATGCTGCGCCGCGCCTTCGGCACCCCCTGCCCGGCGCCACCGCAGCTCGCATTGCCCGGCCCGGGACGCTGCGCGGCCCCCGCTCACTCCACGCTCGCTCCCCTCGCAGTGTCCCGGCTCCCACCCTGCCGGGCCTGGCCTCAGCCCCGCCCGGCACGCCCCGCCGGCTGCTCCCGCTGGCCCCGCTCACTCACCAGCCGTGCCCACTCCCAGATGCGATCCCGGCCCACTCGCTTGATGGCCACCTGCAAGCCAAGACAAGCGGCGGGCTGAGCTTGCCGTCAGTCGATCCTCCCTTCCCCGCTCCGAGCCGGCCCCGTCTCTTACCGGGGCGCCGTCGGCGAGCCGGGTCCCGGCGTAAACGCTGCCGCAGCCGCCCCTCCCCAGCAGCGGGCCCTCCCGGTAGAGCTGCTCCAGGGGAGGCTTCTCCGCCCGTACGGACGGCACCGCGCTCTCGGCATTCTGTCCGGGGCACCCACTCGCGCCGGGCGCTGCTGCTTGTCGAGCCGCCCCGGGCTCCGGCGGCTCGGGGCCGGCGGCCGAGCTGACGGGCGGCGGGGCTCGCACCCGGGAAGCTGCCGGCGACGGGGCGGGAGCCGGGCGGCTGCGGGGCGGCTCCGGGCGGAACCGCGGGAGGGGCCTCGTTCGGGGCCGGGGCCGGGCCAGGGCCCGCGGCAGGCGGAGCCAAAAGGCGATGATGCTCCAGCACCACCACCACCAGCAGAGTGAGGAGCTCCTGCAGAGGCTCTTCAAAAGGCGCCGCAGCCAGTGCGGACAGAGGCGGGCAGGGGCCCGGCTCGCCCATGGGCGCCTTGTGGGGCGCGGCATGAGCCAGGCTGGGAGAGGCGGAGCACGGACAGGACGGGACAGGAGTAGAGGGAGTGTGAAAGGGAGAAGAAGACGGAGAGTGAGTCGGAAGTCGAACGGAAAACCAATCGAGAGAAGCGCTGCTGCTGCCGCTGCTGCCGCTGCTGCGGAGCCTCCGGAGCGAGCCCAGCGGAGGAGCGGCCGCGCGCCCCGAGGAACGAAACAAAGAAGTAAAAAACGAAGCTAATTCGAATTAGAGAAATAACCAAATAAAGCAATGCAGGAATAAAGAAGACTGTCGGCTTGTGGCTTTCTTCTTTGGGTGAGACGAAGCATTTCGTGGGGGAAGAATTGCCTCTTCTTACAGTTTTGCCAGTGTGGACAGGAGCAGAGCATTTAAATTTCAAGCAGAAAAGAGAAATCGTGTCAGTATCATCATCTCTTTTCATTCTCTGTTGAGACAGTTGCAGGCTGCCAAAAGACATCATCTGCAATGTGGAACTTGGTCCCAAGTTTCTTTTTCTGCCAGAGGATGAGGAGGGGAGGCATCCCAGAATCATGGAGTCATGGCATGGTTTGGCTGGGAAGGGACCTGAAAGATCACATCGCTGCAGCCCCCTGCTGTGGCTGGGAACCCCTTGCTCTAGACCGGCTTGTCTGGAGCTCCATCCAGCCTGGCCTCGTACACTGTCAGGGATGGGGCATCCACAGATTGATTCTCTGGGCCACGTGTTCCAGGAAAGTCTTTTTTTCTGAATTCCTCTTTTAAATCTACTCTCTTTCAGTTTGAATCCATACTGTCTTGTGCTGTCTCTGCCTGCCCTTCTAAAAATCCCTGTCCGGCTTTCTTGTAGGTTGCCATCAGGTACTGGAAGGCCACAGTTCAGTAAAGCCTAAGCCTCAGTGTCTTTTCCAGGCTGAAGAAGCCCAGCTGTCTCAGGCTTTCCTTGCAGGAGAGCTGCTCCAGCCCTCGCAGCATCTCGCTGTCCCTCCTGGGCACCTGCTCCAGCGCGTCCCTGTCCTTGCGGGCCGTGCTGGGGAGCCCAGCAGAGCCGGACGCGGCCCTGCAGGTGCAGCGACAGCGGCTGCAGGAGACACGGCCCTGACAGCGGCTGCAGGAGCCGGCAATTGGCGAGTGGCCGCCCGCTCCGCAGAGAGCCGGGGCGCGGGGCACGGCAGGAGTTTTAGGCACGGAACTGGGTTATGGGGTGCTGTGAGCTCGCGGGGGATGGCAGGAGATGAATTCCCAGAAGTGGCTGTAACGGGCATCGATGGGGTTGGGAGCATTCAGGGGATCTGGGGACGTTCTTGGGGGTCCCAAGTGGGCTCTGAGGGGGCACTTAGGGATCCTGGAGGGTCTGGGGGACACGTATGGGCCACTACGTCTTTGTTCTGGGCTTTGATTTTTTTACTGACTATATTCTTTATAGATCACACACTGGTCTCTGCCCAGCCGGGCTGGGCCTTGTCTAGGTGCTCTTTGTCCACTCTTTCTTTTTTCCTTTCACTTATAACAGCTGCATGCTCCCTCTTTTCTTCTTTCCTGTTCCTAAAGACTCTCCATGCCTCATCGACCGGAGTCTCTGAGTCCCTCCCATCCAGTCCCCGTATCTTTTGAAGTTTCCATCTTATGTGCCCCGTAGGTTGCCCCAGGAATAAACTGACTGGCTGCTGTGTCCCTGTGTCAGACCCAGGCTCCAGTGGTGTGTGGCAGCGCATTGCATCCCTTCATCGATTGAGGAATTCCCATGGTGGCTCAGAAGGCCCCTGCTTAATTTCATACAATGCTGACCAATTTATAGTTTTGGGAATGGCCTTTTCCATCCCCTTTACGACCCACTCCTGATAGCTTTCCAACTTTTTAATTCTGCTGATTTGTTTGGGTCCCACTGTGGATTTTGGAGTGGGAAATAATCTTTAACATCCAATTGTTGGATTTTATGATAATCTTCTGTCAAATCCCCTGCTGTTTTTATAAGTAATAGTCTTTCTGTCTTGGTCAGTGCATCCAATAATAATTGCCTATTGTTCCAGTCTGGATTATGTTGTTTTATTATATATCACAGATGGTTAGCCGTGCTAACTGGATCACTGCGGTAATTTTTAGCAATGTTTTCCCATTCCTCCAGGTCGATTGAGGAGAAGGGAGATTTAACCAATACCCTTTCTCCCTCTGGTCCCCCTGCCTCTCACAGAGGTGCCTGGAATATGTGTGTCTGCTGTCTAGTCCGGTGTGCAATTGGAGGGGATGAATGGGCTGGGGCTGATGGTACCTCTGGGTCTGCATCCTCATCCTCATCCCCTTCTTGTCTTATGTGTGGAGACCTGAGCAAATCGTCTGACAGATCTTGTTCCTGGGCCACAGTTTGGTAAACTTGATCAGATTTTGTGCACCTTTGCCCTGTGCTACACTCTGAACAACACTGCTTAAGTTTTCCTCTCTTAGTCTTATTCTCCTTCTCTAAGGCCAATACCAGAGGGTCAGATGGAGCCCAGAGCCCACAATCCCTCTGCCATTCAGGCAGAGAGAAAAACATATCTGCATATGCTACCTTTGTCCACTTCCTTTCTCTCCTGAGAAACAGCAATATTTCCAATGTGCAACAATACAGCCTAATGGACTGGCCTTAGGGATTTCTTTACTTTGTCCTGTTCCCATTATCTTCTCCTTTTTGTCTTGTCTTGTTTTCACCCAAACTTTTCCTCATACAGTTTTACTGTTCTTTCCCAGTTTTCTTCCCACACACAACCCAATTCACAGGCACCCAGTCTCACTTTTCACACACGCTAGCTTCAGAATTTTAGATTCAACATTGACTTGATGAGGATAGTTTTCCAATTTACACTTGGGGCATACGCCCGGCTGGTTACTAGAGCAACAATACCAATATATTTCACAATCTCCACACTGTAATAAAACCCACTCCAAATGCCAACCCCTTGATCCTCTGAAGGCTCTAAATCTCCCACAAAGACAAGCTATTCTGTTCACCTCCTCTGGAATACCCAGAGTCTCTACTGCAGGTTGTTCCCAGGGCAGGGCTCCCAATTTCCCTGCAGAGGTACCGTATATCCCACCTAGACAGACCCGTTTGTTCCCTTTGTCTATCCAGTGAATTATTGGAACAACAAATTTCCTGGGATCAAGTCCAGACCACTGCTGAGGAGACACTCCTTCAATCTGTCTGTACACGGTTAAAACAAATGCTAACCACTCTGTGTTCAAGCACAACACTCCTCTGTTCACACTTGCACTCCCCCACACTGGCCCCAGTCGCTTCTCTTTTCTCCGGCCGCCTCAGTCGCCCGAGGTCGGAAACGCGGATAGAGCTCCGCACTCGCTCCGTACCAGAGGTACATCTCACCCCCTCACTCACTGACACACTCAACGACCCAACGTGTCTGGACTTGGCAGTCACACAAAAAGCAGCAAAAACAAGGGTTCACTCGACTCACCCCCAGAGTCACTAGCGGGCTGCTCTATCAGCTCAGTGAGACCCCTCCGTCGGCCGCGCCATCGGCCAGGATCGATCCCTCTCCTTCTGTCTCTGCCCCCCCGGCCGGCTGCTTGCAAGCCCACCGGGACTGTGCTGAGTGTCAGACGTCTCTGTACGACTCACCAGCAGCCCTGTTATAGATATTTAATACAGACCGTTTTATCCACACTGCCAGCAGGTCGTTGTCTGTCTCATGGAATGCAGGAGATCATCCTGAGGGAGTGGAAACTCATGGAACCAAGTGCCCACTGTTTTACAGCAGGGCCTCGTGGAATGCTGGAGACCATTGTGCTGCAAAGGAAATGCAGGGCACAAAGGCTCCACTGTGACTCAGCAGGGCCTCATGGAATCCAAGAGACCTTTGTGATGGAATGGAAACACATGGAACCAAGGCTCTGTTGTGACAAACCTAGGCCTGATGGAACCAAGGAGACCACTGTGGTGCAATGGAATCTCAAGGAACCAAGGGTCAATTGTCAGCGCATCAGGTTCTCATAAAGCTAAGGAGAACATTGTGACACAGTAGAATCTCATGGAACCAAGGTCCCATTGTGACAAAGCGCAGCCTGATGGAAACCTGGTGCCACTGGGACATCTCCAGCCTTGGAGGAAGCAAGTGTCCATTGTGACACAGCCTAGTGAATCCCAGGAGAGCCCAGTGAGGCCATCAAATCTTGGGGATCCAAGTTTCAATTTTAAACACAGTGGAGCCTCATGGAACCCAGGAGAGCATTGTAACTCCATGGAGTCACATGGAGGATAATGTCCACTGTTTCATGTTGCAGCCTCTTGGAGCACTGGAAACCATTCTGACACCATGAAAAACTGTGGGAAAAGAGGCTCTCTAGGGACACAGCAGGGCTTCATGGAATGCAAGAGACCATTGTGATGGAGTGGAAACTCATGGAATCAAGTGTCCACTGTTTCATGGTGCGACCTCATGGAACCAAGGAAACCATTGTAGTCCAATTGAATCTCAAAGAAACAAGGGTCAGTTGTCAACTTATTACTGATAAGTAAACCTTTCCAAAAGGAAGGCCTTGTAAAATCATGGCTCAAGCCTGTCACTTTGGCTAAGTAGAAAAGGACTGTGGGAAAGAGACTCAGCTGAATTAGGGATAGAAAAACGTTTCATAATCATTGCATGTTCACGTTGTTGTATGTGGTGTTTGATTGAATTACGTTTGTTATGTGTTAAAACTATGTAACTGATAATGGGCTAAATGCTTTAAAAGGTTAAAAGTTGCCTGGTTTTTGCAATAAAGCGTTTCTCCTTTGCAGCTGCCTGGGGACTCTGCATAACTACAGACCTTCACCCTCATCAGCCCATTGACCAAGTGGGGCCTCATGGCACACAGGTGCCACTGGGACATTGCCAGGCCTAGTGGGAACAAGGCTCCATTATTGTACAGCAGGGCCTCAGGGCACCCAGGAGAGCACTGTGACACAATGGGATCTCATGGAAGCAAGTGTCCATTGTGACACAGCAGTGCCTCAGGGCACCCAGGAGAGCACTGTGACACAATGGGACCTCATGGAAGCAAGTGTCCATTGTGACACAGCAGGGCCTCAGGGCACCCAGGAGAGCACTGTGACACAAGGCAGTCTGGGGAACACAAGTGTCACCTACAAACACAGTGGGGCCTCATAGAAGCCAGGTGCCACTTGGATACTGCCAGGGCACGTGGAACTCAGTGTCCATTGTGACACAGCACAGCCTCATGGACATGGACACAGCAGACCATTGGGACAACCTGGAACCTCACGGATCCAAGGCTCTACATTGACAACGTGGAGCCTCATGGGACACAGGTGCCTCTGGGACACTGCCAGCTCTTGTGGGATCCAGTGTCCATTGTGACACAGCACAGCCTCATGGAAACATGGGGACCATGGTGACACAATGGAATCTCATGGAAGCAAGTGTCAATTGTGAACACGGCACAGCCTCATGGAACCCAGGGCAAGTGGGACCGTGCCATGGCTCATGGAAACAAGGGGCCATTGTGACACAGCAGGGCCTCTTGGAACCCAGGAGAACATTGTGAGCAATGGAATCTGATGGAGCCAAGTGTCAATTGTCAAAACAGAGAGACCTCATGGAACCCAAGTGACCATTATGACTCCATGGAATCTCATGGAACAAACTGTCAGGTGTAACACAGCAGGGTGTCATGGAACACAGGTGCCATTGGGACATTTCCAAGGCTCATGCAAGCATCCACTGTGGCAGAGCCAAGAGTAATGGAACACAGGAGAACATTGTTACCCAATGGAATCTCATGGAACCAAGTGTCCACTGTTTCACAGTGCAGCCTTATGGAGTGGTGGAGACCATTGTGTTGCAATGGAATATCCTTAGACTGTTGTGACAAACCTGGGCTTTATGAAACCAAGGAGACCACTGTGATGCAATTGAATCTCAAGGAACCAAGGGTCAATTGTGAAAACATCAGGTTCTCAGGAAAATAAGGAGAACATTGTGACACAGTGGAATCTTGTGGAACCAAGTCTTTATTCTGACTGTGGGGCCGAGTAGGAGACAGGTGCCATGGGGACATTGTCAGCTCTTGTGGGATCCAGTGTCCATTGAGACACAGGGCAGGTCATGGAAATACAAGGAGTGTTCTGAGGCAATGAAACCAAGGTCAATTCTGACAGAGAGAGGTCACATGGAACACAAGGGCCACGGAAATATTGCCAGGCCTAGTAGAAACAAGACACCACTGTGGCAGAAAAAGGCCTCATGTGATCTAGGAGAGCACTGTGAAACAATGGAATCTCATGGAAGCAAGTGTCCATTGTGACATGGCAGGGCCTCATGGAACCCCCTGGGACATTGCCAAGGCTTGTGCAAGCAAGGCTCCACTGTGACAAAGGACATCCTCATGGCACCCAGGAGACCATTGTGGCACAATGGATTCTCATGGAACCAAGAATCCATTGGGACAAACCGTGGCCTGATGGAAACCTGGTGCCACTGGGACATCTCCAGCCTTGGAGGAAGCAAGTGTCCATTGTGACACAGCACAGCCTCGTGAATCACAGGAGAGCACAGTGACACCTTGGAATCTTGGGGAACCAAGTGTCAATTGTAAACACAGCGGGGACTCATGGACGCCAGGAGAACATTGTGACCCAATAGAATCTCATGGAACCAAGTCTGAATTGTTGCAAAGAGGGACCTCATGGAAACCACTGTGACACCGTGGAAACACTTGGAAGCAAATGTCCACTGTTTCATGTTGCACAAATGAACAAGTTAGAGCTCTGGAGACCATTGCGACACAATGGAAACATGTGGAACAAAGGGTCCCTAGTGACACTGCAGGGCCTCATGGAATGCAAGAGACCACTCTGATGGAATAGAAATGCATGGATTCAAGTGTCCACTGTTTCACATTGCGACCTCATGGAACCAAGGAGACCATTGTGGTACAATGGAATCTCAAGGAAACACGAGTTTATTGTCAACCTATTACTGATGACTAAAACTCCATGTTGGATTCCTGAGCTGTGGACCCACTCAAAACAGGCTCCTCCATAAGGTTCAGCCAGGGGGTTTTGTCACCCTGGCCTTGGTTCAAATCTTGCAGCCCCAGCCATGGTGGCCCAGCCCCTGTGCAGGCCCAGCCCAGGACAGGAGCATTGCGGGTGGGAACGGCCCCTCTGCCGTGGTGCCCACAACAGCCCTGGGGCTCTGTGCCCCATGGCCTCCCTGCTGGGCAGCCTCTGCCAGCTCCTGCACAGCCCGTGGCACCTGTGGGCCTGCACTGACAGCCCTGCCCTGGGCTCTGCCGGGCTCTGGGCCAGCACAGAGGCCAGGCAGGGCTGGCCATGGCCAGGAACAGGCCCTGAGCTCTGCAGGAGGATGGAGCTGGGCCACAGCCAAACTCAGCCCAGGGCAAACCTGGGCTCAGCAGCCAGGGCTGGCAAGGGCTGGGGACAGAGGCTGGCGGTGACAAATGTCCTGGACCCCCTCCCTGCTCTGTGCATGCCACCAAGGGCACAGAGCAGCCTCCTCTCTGGGCCACTTGCCTGTTTGCAATGCCTTCCCCAGGCGCTGGCCCTGCCCCACAAGGCCTGGGCTGAGTCGTGCCCCTGCCCGCTCAGCCAGGCTGAGATGGACACTGCTGCTTTCTCTGGCAGGCTCTCTCAGGCCAGCCCAGCTCCCTGCAAGCTGTGCCAGCTGCCCTGAGCTCTGTGCAGCACCAAGGGCCTCTCCCCAGCACAGCCCAGCGGGCTCTGGCCCCACAGCTCTGCTCAGGCCAGGGGGCTCTGGGCAGTGGCCCCACGGCCTCAGCCCCTGCCAAAGGCACAGCAGCAGCTGCAGCTCAGAGAGGACTCAGCCCCAGCCATGGGGGAAGGTGCTTGGCCAAGGCAAAAGGAGGCTCCCTGGGTGCCCTGCTCCCCTCTCCCTGAGCTCCTGAGAGCTCTGCAGCCCCTCCTGCCATCCCATCTGCCCAGGCCAGCACAACAGCCCTGGCCTTGGGGCCCTCCAGAGCTGCTCCTGCTCCAGGCCCCATCCCAGAGCTGGGGCAGCCAGAAAGCTGTGCCCATTTCTGTTTATCCCTGCTCTGATGAGGATGGTTCCTCAGATACTTGGAGGTTGCTGATGAATTTTCCTACTCCAGAGGCTTCTTCTTTCTTGAGCTCTTCAGTTCACAAATTCAGTGACAAAGACAAACTTTTGTTCAAAACACCCAAACAAGAAAAGTCCCTGGGAATAATTTACGTTATCAATTCTTCTGTGGTTAATTAGACAGATTTCAGAAGTGTATTCCAAGTGACTATACTATATTGAAAACAGTGCAGAGAGAACAGTTTGTCCTGTAAAGATTTCTTTTCCTGTTTCTAGATGGATATATACAATGTCCCAATTATATTGACCCTCAGAAGCCGTCTAATGCAGTTTGTATAGATATGAAAATCAAGACCCGTCATGGCTGACAATCAATCACACTTTGTCCTCACCCCCTCCCCAGCATTTCCCTCATCCAAAAACTGTGACTCCTATGGATCAGGAATGGTGTGGCCAGCAGGAGCAGGGCAGTGACTCTTCTCCTGTGCTCAGCACTGGTTGGGCAGCACCTCGAATGCTGTGTCCAGTTCTGGGCCCCCAATTTAGGAAGGACATGGAGGGGCTGGAGCGTGTCCAGAGATGGACAACAAGGTTGGTGAGGGGTCTGGAACACAAATCCTGTGAGGAGTGCCTGAGGGAGCTGGAGTTGTTTATCCTGGAGGAGGCTCCGGCAAGACCCCATCACTCCCTAAAACTCCCTGACAGGAGGGTGCAGCCAGGTGGATGTTGGGGTCTATTCCCAGAGAAGAGTGAAAGGATAAGAGGACACAGCCTTAAAGCTGCACCAAGGGGATGTTTAGGCTGGACATTAGGAAATTAGGAAAAAGGGTGGTTGGGCATTGGAATGGGCTGCCCAGGGAGGTGGGTGAGTCACCATCCCTGGAAGTGTTTCAGGATAGACTGGATGTAGCACTGAGTGCCATGGTCTGTGTGACAAGATGGTGTTGGGTCACAGGTTGGACTTGATGCTCTCTAAGGTCTTTTCCAGCCTGGGTGATTCTGTGATGATTGTGACACTGCAGGGCCCTGGGGCAGCAAGGGGCCATTGTGACACTGCAGGGCCCTGGGGAACCAAGGGGCCATTGTGACACTGTGGGGCCTCATGGGACTGAAAGGACCATAGTGACACTGTGTACGACATGGCACCACAGAGCCAAGGGGCCACTGTGACACTGTGGGGCCACATGGAAGCAAGGAGTCCATTGTGAGAGTCTGGGTCCTGGTGGAACCACAGAGGCCATTGTGACACTGCAGGGCCCATGGAACCAAGGGGCCAGTGTTGATCCTCAGGGACTCCTGGAATGAAGGAAACATGTTTGACACCATGGTGACCCTTGGGACCAAGAGTCCATTGTGACACTGGAACCAAGGAGAGCATTACTGCACTGTGAGACCTCATGGAACCAAGGATCCATTGTGACACTGCAGGGCCCAAGGATCCATGGGACTTTGTGACACCCTGGGGTCCCATGGAACCAAAGAGACATTGTGACACTGGGAGGCCTCATGGAATCATGGAGACTATTGTAACTATCCAGGAGCTCAAGGAACCATGGTGACATGAAGTTGGCAGGCATAGTGGATGTTCTGGAGGGTTGGAGGGCTCTGCACAGGGACCTGGACAGGCTGGATCCAGGACCCAAATCCAACAAGGTGAGGTTTAACAAGACCAAGTGCTGGGCCCTGCAATTTGGCTACAACAAGCCCTGCAGTGCTACAGGCTGGGGACAGAGTGGCTGGACAGCAGCCAGGCAGAAAGGGACCTGGGGGCACTGATGGACAGCAGGCTGGACATGAGCCAGCAGTGTGCCCAGGTGGCCAAGAAGGACAATGGCTCCTGGCCTGGATCAGGAATGGTGTGGCCAGCAGGAGCAGGGCAGTGATTCTTCCCCTGTATTCAGTAGTGGTTGGGCAGAGCCTCGAGTGTTGTGGCTGGTTCCAGGTCCCCCAATTTAGGAAGGACATGGAGGGTCTGGAGAGTGTCCAGAGAAGGGCACCAAGGCTGGTGAGGGGTCTGGAGCACAAGTCCTGTGAGGAGTGGCTGAGGTTGCTGGGGATGTTTATCCTGGAAAAGAGGAGGCTCCGGGAGACAAGGTGGTGTCAGGCCACAGGTTGGACTTGATGATCTCCAGGATCTTTTCCAGCCTTGCTGATTCTGTGATTCTCTGAAACCACCCTTGGAGCAGGTGCAGGATGAGCCCTGGGCCTCCTCTTCACAAGGTCCAGCAGCCCAGGTCCCTCAGCTTCTCCACACAGGCCCCAAAGCCCATCCTGCCAGTTTTGCAGAGCCTCTCCAGCCCCTCCTCATTGCCCAGAACAGAGAGCCCCACACCCAGACACAGCAGCCCAGATGTGCCCCCCTGGCCTGTGGTGCCTCTGGCAAGGGAGCAGCACGAGGCACTGCAGGACCCTGCAGACAATTCCTGAAGCACTTGGAGGATGATCCTGCTCCCCACGGGATGTTCCCATGGTGCCAACTGAGGAACTGAAATGGGGAGTGGGGCCAGAGAGGAAAGGAAAACAGGGATGGACTGTTTGCAGAGGAGGTGATAGGATGAGCAAGAGGAAGAAATCTGCACAAAGAAAGAGTAAAGAAAGCAAAGGTGAAGCAAAGGAAATGTTCAGGGCAGTTTGGGGATGGCTGCCAGGCAGCCCTGCCTCTGAGCAACAACATCTGCATTAGGACAGGAAACTCACAGCTCATGGGAACAAACTTTCTGGCTGACTTCAGAGGCCACAACAAACCCGAGTGGTTTCCCTGCCATCCCCCAGCCCTTGCTGGCCCCAGGGGCTGATGGCATTTGTGCTCACTCAGCTCCATGTCCCCACAGCAGCACCATGGGGGTGCTGACCCTGCTGTGTGCAATGCAAACAGGGGCTCCTGAGCCAGTGCTGCCGTGTGTGTGCCTGCAAGGATGCGGCTCCTGTGTGAGCTGGGGGAGAGGCCAGGGCTGCAGAGGGGGGATGTTGTTGGCAGGTGCATGAGGATGCTCTGGGATGCCGCCCTGGGGTGTCCAGTGCAGTGGGGATGGATCAGCCCCTGCTCTGCTGCTCCTTGCCAGGGTGTCCCACTTGCAGGGACCTTGCAGAGCACCAGCCATGCTGTTTGCCCCCAGCCTGCCCACGGCCAGCCTGGGGCTGCTCCCGGGGCTTTTCTGTGCTCAGCATTGGGCTGGCCAAGTGTTGTGGAGAGAGCCTGGCCAAGGAGCCTGGAGCCCCCAGGCCCTGCCCTGAGGCGTCAGCGCTGCCCCAGCAGTGCCCATGGCCTGTCCCTGCTGCAGCCCCGGCACTGCCACCCCCAGGGCTGTGCCTGGCCCCGAGAGCACTCAGGCCCTGCAGCAACACGAGGGCCAGGAGGGCAGTGGGGCAGTGGCACGGGAGCAGCACTGGCAACACCAAGTGCTGCTGCTGCTGCTGGGCACAGCTGCTGTGCCAGCACTGATCTGCCCCAGCTCTGCACACAGACATTGCTGCTGCAGCTCCAGAGAAGGGAACAAAAAGGGCATCTCTGGATAAAACTTTGCTGTAAGATTCTTTAGTTCATTTAATGCCATAGAGGGTACAGCTCCTCATTGACACTGTGGGTCACAGTAAAGGTGGAAAAATTTTAAATTAAATATGGCACAAGCAATGGCAGTTCTTTGTGGAATATATTGAAAAACTAAAACAAAGAAAAAGAAAGAACAAACCAACAACCAAACCAACAAGAATAATCAAATATGACTTCGATTACAAGTGATTGCATAAATTGGCCAGCAGTTTAATGTTCCTGAAAACATCCAGTCATCAGTGTCCACACTGCAGCCTTGAGCTCCTGGTTCCTGAGGCTGTAGATGAGAGGGTTCAGGGCTGGAGGAACCACTGAGTACAGAACTGACAGGGACAAATCCAGGGACGGGGAGGAGATGGATGGGGGCTTCAGGTTCGCAAACACTGCAGTGCTGAGGAACAGGGAGAGCACAGCCAGGTGAGGGAGGCAGGTGGAAAAGGCTTTGTGCCGTCCCTGCTCTGAGGGGATCCTCAGCACAGCCCTGAAGATCTTCACATAGGAGAAAACAATGAACACAAAACAACCGAGTCCTAAACAGGCAGTAACAGCAAGAAGCCCAAGTTCCCTGTGGCTAGAGTGTGAGCAGGAGAGTTTGAGGATCTGGGGGATTTCACAGAAGAACTGACCCAGGACATTGCCCTTGCACAAGGGCAGGGAAAATGTATTGGTTGTGTGCAGCAGAGCACTGAGAAAGGCACTGGCCCAGGCAGCTGCTGCCATGTGGGCACAAGCTCTGCTGCCCAGGAGGGTCCCGTAGTGCAGGGGTTTGCAGATGGACACGTAGCGGTCGTAGCACATGATGGTCAGGAGGAAATACTCTGCTCCAAGGAAGAACAGAAAGAAAAAGAGCTGAGCTGCACATCCTGAGTAGGAGATGTGTCTGGTGTCCCAGAGGGAATTGTGCATGGCTTTGGGGACAGTGGTGCAGATGAAGCCCAGGTCGCTGAGGGCCAAGTTGAGCAGGAAGAAGAACATGGGGGTGTGCAGGTGGTGGCCACAGGCTACGGCGCTGATGATGAGGCCGTTGGCCAGGAGGGCAGCCAGGGAGATGGCCAGGAAGAGGCAGAAGTGCAGGAGCTGCAGCTGCCGCGAGTCTGCCAATGCCAGCAGGAGGAAGTGGCTGATGGAGCTGCTGTTGGACATTTGCTGGGTCTCGGCATGGGGATCTGTAAGAAGAGTAATCATGGAATAGTTCAGTTTGGAGAGGACTTGAAATATCCCAGCCCAGCTTGGTGGCACTTTCCCCCACTGCCTGCCCAGGGCTCTGCTGCCTGGAGCTGTCCCTGCCAGCAGCTGCTTCCCAGTGCCCAGGGCTGGGCCCTGCCAGTGCTGCCAGAGACCAGCCCAGCCCTGGGGGCTCAGCTCTGCCCTGCAGATCCCTCCCAGCACAGGACACTGCCCAGGGCCAGCTCTTCCTCTGCAGTCTCTGTTGGCAACGTCACAGCAACCCTGAGGAGGCTGGAAACGTCACACTAATGCTGCATGTAAGGGACCTTTTGCTGATCTCTGTGACTGACTGCTTTATTAAGATCTGAGAAATAAATTTCTTATTTCTCCCTACCTGAACTTAGAGATAAATATCTATATGCAATTTCCCATCTAGGCAACCCAGAGCAGTAGGCTAAAGAAGCAGAATTTTCCTTTTTATGTAGCTCCTGAAATGCTGTGCTCCCTATATAATCTACTTGGAAATGTTCTGGAGTTAAATGTCATGCTGGGAGCAGTCCTGAACAATGCAGCATCCTCAACACACAAGGACAACACTTCCAAGCATTACCAGCTGTCTCCTTCCACCCAGACCTTGTCCCCCAGTGCTGGGAGCAGCTGCCAGGGCTGGCTGAGAGCTGTCCCTGGCAGGCAGCAGAGTCCCTGCCCCAGCACAGCGCCCTGGGCTGCAGGACCCTGCTCTGCACGACAGCCCTGGGCACCCCTGGCTGCTCTACACAAGAGATCATCAGAGAATGTACTCACAGAGTCTGCAGGCATTGGGATGTTCCAGCTTTAGGAGATCACTGCAGGAGCTGCAGCTGCATTGTCCTGCAGCCAGAGGCTTCCTGTGTCAAGGGCTGGGAGTGATTCTGCCCCAGGCACTTCTGAGCATCTTCCCAGCCCTGACTGATTGAAGCTCTCTGTGCCTCTGTGCTGTGCCTGGGGTGGCTGCAGGCAGTGCCCCAGCCCTGCTGGGCTGGGAGAAGAGCTGCTCATCAAGACAAATGTGTTTTTGAAGCTCTTCTTGGTTTCCAGGAGCACCTTCTGTGCCAGGAGCCCAGCCCAGCTCATCAGCACAGACACAGCACAAGGACTTTAATGACCCTCTTGGGGTTTGTGCTGAGGCCCTGAACATCAGTCCCTGAGAGGGAGCTGAAGAAACCTCTCAAGAACTCCAAGTCAGAATCAAACTCCAAAATTTCCTAAAGTTTTAATGGGCCCCACTGAGGGATATGACTGAGAAAGTGTCCCCAGGTTCGTTAGAGCAGGAAATTGGAGGCAGAGATGACAGGTGGGGACAAAGAGAAGCCAAGTCTTGGTGCCCTGGGGCACAGCAGGGTCTGTGCCACCAAGGGCTGGGAGGAGACACCTTGTCCTGAGCCACTGGGGCCTCCTGGCACAGCCCCAGCAAGGCTGGGCACTGGCACCCCTTGTCCTGCCCTCAGCATCCCCCCACATGCCAGTGGCCTCAGGGATCTGCTGGGACGAGTCCCTGGGGAGCCTTGGTCAGGAATGGCCCTGGGGGGCTCCTTCATGCTCCCAGGGACTGCAGGATTTTCAGAGGACTTTGGGTTTTGCTTTTGCCTTGGAGTCTCTGAGAGCTTTGTGCAATCATGGCCTCCAATTATCAGCTTTAATTAGTCTCTTGAGAGGCTTTGTCAGTAACAACACTCAGTGGGGCTCATTAATGCTTCAAGGTTCTTCAGTTTTTTAAGGTACTTTCCTTTTCCTTTCTTCTCTGAGTCTTTGAGAGAGTTTTGGGCAATCATGGCCTCCAATTCTCTCCTCCAAGGAGTCCATGTGGAGCCTGTGTTGGACCCATTAATGCTTTGAGACACTTTGGGTTTTTCTTCTGACTTGGACTCCTGGAAAGATTTGTATAATCTCCTCGCAGGCCCTGATGTTCAAGGGCTCAGCACCAAAGACACCAGGGAGTTCATTGGGATCAAGCAAGTCCTGACAAACCATGGCTCTGCCTTCATTTCCCTCTGGTCTAGGGCAGTTAATGAAAAATGTTTCCTACTATAGTTATGGAGAAATACTTCAAACAGCTTCTAGGAGATATTTAGTAATATTCTAGTGGGTATATTTTATTACATTTCTGTTTAGAGCAGATGTGATTGCAGCATTCTGTGATTGATATTGATCCAGGGTCTCTCCTCAGGAGGTCTGACCTGCTCAGAGAAGCTGTGTCTTGAGGTGTGACCTAGTTTGAACAACCTTGCTGCACATTGCCCAACCCCATCCTGTCTGTCCTCACTCACCTGGGACCTGCTTTGCTTGGAGAGCTAGCTGTACACAGCCAAAGAGGATATTTTCCTTTTCTAATTTTTTTTTAATAATCTAAAGCTCTTTAATTTCCCCATTGAAAATAGACACCTTTCTTTAGTGTGTGCCAGCCCAAGGAGGTTTCTCTTCCCCAGGGCAGAGATATTCAAGGAATCTTAGAGATCTTTGGAGTCCTTGGTTCCACAAAGCATTGCTGTGTCACCATGGACTCTTGGTTCTGTGAGGTTCTGTAATGGCACAATGGATGTTTGGTTCCATGGGGACCCACAGTGTCACAGTGGTCTCCTTTTTCCTGTGGCACCCAGCAGCAAACCCCACTGCCAGGGCCAAATGCCTGGGAAGAAGGAGGAGGGGATATTTGGAGTGATGGTTTTTGTCTTCCCAGGGCACAGTGACGTGGGGTGGGGCCCTGCTGTCCTGGAGATGGCTGAACACCGGCCTGCCCATGGCAGGGCTGAGAGACAACAACCTCTGTGCATGGAACTACAACAGCAGAGAGGTTGTCACAATCCACTATTAATACAGAGTGGGGGGCGTGATGGTTCGTTTGATCTCAGAGGTGCAAACAGGCAAATAGCAAGGGACAAAATCAGTTTATTCAACAACAGCAATGCATTTTTATTAAATGCCAACAACTCAGTTGCGATAGAGGGGAGAGATACAGGAAACAAAGTATAGAGAGAGAAAAAGAAGGGGATGGGAAAATAGCTACCAACAGACGAGATGGATGTCCCCATGGACCAGCCAATGGACGAGTCTTCATCCATGGGGAGATCTCAAGGGTCTGCTCCAGAGGGTTGCTCTTTTATAGTCCTTCTCCAAAGCAAGTGGCCTCTGGCCAAGAGGTGGGGAGATTTATGGACCATTGTGTGGTGCTGCAGGAGACAAGTGCCATTGGGCAGTACATGCAGTCTCCAGTTGGTACAACACAATCTCTGGTTGGTGCCATGACAGCACAGTCCAGTGAACACAATACACCAGCACACAGTCACCTGACAAGCATCCATCGTGGCCAGGCCAGGAAACCATTGTCCAGAGTCAGCCTGGGTGGGGGTCCTCAAGGTCTCCTTGCAACGGTTGAGAGGCAAAATCGAGGGAAACTTCAGACCAACCCTTACACAGGTCAGGCTGAAGGGTGGGCTTAAAAGACTGTCACCAGCACAGGAAATATCAATGTGAGAGGAAAGATGTTTACTAATGTCTTTACAAATCATTTGGTGGGTGAAGGGATGGGTGTTAAGGTCTCTGAAATTGGTCATAGCATTTCTACTGACTTTGGGCAGCAGGTTTGTTACCGGGCCCAACCAGCTTGGCTCCTGACACAGACAAGGGTTTTCACTGGTTTATACTGATTTTTACCCATTTTCCTTGTTTGTAGAGGTCCATACTGTTTTTTTCTTGTCTATACTGGTTTGTACTGGTTACTACTGGTTTGCATTACACAGTTGGTTACTGTTTTTTACTGGTTTTTGCCACTTATACTGGTCCATACTGCTCCATACTGGTCCTTACTGGTCTGTACTCGTTTATACAGGTGTCAGGGTGCCATCAGAGCTGTCGTTCATGGGGCAGTGCCTGGGGGTGAACCCCAAATCCTACGGGGTGTGGCACCACCAGGGCTGGGTGCTTGGCCGCGCTGCAGCGCCCCCTGCTGGCCGGGAGGACCTGGCACTGTGCGAGCACCTCCTGGTGGCCAACCCTGCAACTGCGAGTGGGTTGTACTGGTTTGTACTGGTTTGTGCTGGGATGGGGTGCTGGGGTGTTACTGGTTTGTACTGGGTTATACTGAGAAAGGGAGCAGGGGTGTGTGAGTGCCCCCTGCTGGGGGGGAGGACCTGGTGGCCAACTCTGAGTTATACTGGGTATACTGGTTTATATTGGGATGGGGTGCTGAGGGTCACTGGGTTGTAATGGTTTATACTGGGTTATACAGGGATATTCTGGATTTTACTGGGTTAAACTGGGGTGTACTGGGTTATACCAGGACGGGGCCTGGGGATGCTTGGCACTCCACTGGGAGCAACTTCCGGGGATGCTGGCCTTACTGATTTATACTGGGATGGGGCTTGGGACCTACTGGGAGTGACTTCAGGTTGTGCTGGCCTTACTGGTTTATACTGGTAGCTGCTGCCATGGACTCAGGGGCTCAGGGGTGGCTCCCAGTGCTTACTGGTTTATACTGGTGCCCTCCCAGTATAAACCTGGGAGCCCCAGGACCACACTAGGAGCCCCTAGACTACACTGGGAATGGGTTTGGGTGCATGAGGCCTTACTGGTTTATACTGGGAGCTGCTGCCATCAGCCTCAGGAGCTTGGGGGTGGCTCTCAGTGCTTACTGGTTTATACTGGTGCCTTCTCAGTCCACACCTGAGAACACCAGTGGGTGCTGACAGCCAGGCAGAACCCCAAGTTTGAGCTGGCCTATGTGGGATCTTTCTGGGCCGTGACTTCTCCAACTTCTCGGCCTGGCACCACCGCCTGGGGCTGCCAGTGCCTGCCAGGAGCTCCAGCAATGGAGAGGTGAGGATACTGCCCTCTGAAAAGCTGAAGGAAGGTGAAGGATTCCCCAGAAAAATTCCCACAATTCTGTTGGATCCCCAAAATTTTCCAGCCCCTCCCTCACCTAAACTGGGAGCTGGTGGGTTCTGTTGGGTTGAATGGGTGACCTGGTGTTCCTAAATCTCTCTTGACTTCTATGGGTAAGTCTGGTGCCCTAAATCCCTGTTGATTTTAATGGGTAGACCTGAACTTCCACACACCTGGATATTCAGATATTTGGGTGCCCCCTTTGCCACCCCAGAGCTGGAGCTGGTGCAGAACGCCGCTTTCACTGACTCCAGAGTCCAAAGTGCCTGGGTGTACCTGCACTGCATGCTCTCCCGAGGTAACTTGGGGATCCCTCCCACCCCTAGGGCCCACACCTGGAGTTTTGGGGTGCCCCCTGAATGTTGGGGTGCCCCTTGACAGCCTCCCAGCTGCTGAGGGTCATCTGTGTCCAGGTTGACCAGGAGGATGCAATAGTGGTCATCATCTTCTCTCATGGCCAGTCAGGACACTTGGGTGCCCCAAGCATCACCTGGGTACACCTGGGTATACCTGGGTATTCCCAAAAATCTCCTGGATCCCCCCAGAAATCACCTGGGTACACTGGGGTGTCCCCAGATATCACTTGGATATCCCCAGAAATCACCTGGGTATACCTGGGTACCCCTAAAATATCCTGGATCACCCCAAAAATCACCTGGGTACACCTGGGTACCCCTTGGACACCTGGATCCAAACCCAAAACCCATGTGATTCCCAAAAACCAGTGTCCCTAAATCCTCATTGCTTTGACTGGGTAGACCTGGTGTCCCTGAATACCCATTGACTTCAATGGGGTACACCTGGTGTCCTGTTGATCCCTAATTATATACACTAATCTTTACCAGTGGTCCCAGTTATGCCCCAGTGCTCCCAGTATCCCCAATGCCCCCCCCCCCTTATCTGCTCCCAGGAATAGCTCCTAGTTTGACTAATTTGCCCTCCCATTTCTCCCAGTGCTCCCAGTTTGCCCGTTTCCTCCTTTCTAGTGCTTCCAGTTCCCCCTCAGTAGTTCCAGTTCCTCTCCCTTAGCCCTTCCCAGTGCTCCCAGCTTAACCAGTAGCCCTTCCTGATCAAGCCCTATCAATGGGTAGACCTGGGGTCCCTAAATCCACAAAAGACTTCCATAGGTTAGACCTGGTGTCCCTCAGTTCCCATTGACTTCAAGGGATAGACCTGATGTCGCAAAATGTTTGGTTGTAAAAATGCCAATTTTGGGTTCAGAATTCCCAGATTTTGAGCTGAAAATGGAGATTTTTGGGCTTACCTGGAGGCACAGCCCCAGCACAGGCCCCAGGTGTGGGATCAGGGATTCAGAACCGGCTTCCAGGAATTCATCCAGGACTTCCAGAGCATCAGCACCATGATACTGGAGTGGAAATTCCTGGAATTCAGCCCATTTCCCCCAAATTTCCCCACTTTAGAACCAAATTTCCACAAAATCCACATTGACTTTAATGGAAAGACCTGGTGTCCCCATATCCCCTTTGATTTTAATGGGTAATCCTGATGTCCAAAAAATCCCTATTGGGAGATTAATATTATGAGGGATGGGGAATCTTAGAGACATTGTAAAAGAGGGTTTATTGCTTTATTGCATCCGTCTCATAGAAGGCTGTGACACTAAAAGTGTTACATCCAATGCCATAATATCAGAACCTGCTGCATTCTTAGTTACAATGCCTTATGTTAGTTCTTTAGCCAATTAAATACTTCTATGAAATTTGCAAGTGTCTTTTCATACCAATCATTAATTGCTTTGCTTCCCATGGCTTTGCTGCATTGCGTCATTTTTCAGCCAATCATATAACACTTCACAAACTTACATTGACACATCTTAAGTTTCTAACTAAATTATAAATAACAGTTTTTATTACTAAATTTTAAAATCTTTTACTATCTTACTTAATAGACTGCTTTGCTTACGTAATAGATATTTCTGTTTGCTGAAAACATATTTCCACTTAAACTACAAACTTAAATTCTTGTTTCATGTCTGTTTCACTTTAATGCTCTAATTCTCCAAGCTTTCTCCAAGGTCTTAGATCAAACCCTGTATCCATCTCTATCTCTGAGCCTGTATGCCCAAGGCCCTGAGAGCTCTCCGTGCCTGCATTTCCCACACTGCAGTATCCCAATGGACCCTTGGTTCCATGGGGACTCACAATAGCCGAAGGGTCTCCTTGGTTCCACAAGATCCTGCAGATCCCCTTGATTCAACGAGGCCTCAAAGTGTCATCATGGCCTCCAGGATTCCATGAGGCCCCACAGTGTCACAATGGACCTTTGGTTCCATGGGGCTGCAAAGTGTCACAACAGTCTCCATGACTCCATGAGATCCCACAGTGTCACTATGGCTCCCTGGTTCCATGGAGCCTGACAGTGTCACTATGGATTCCTTGGTTTCATAAGGCCCTGAAATGCCACAATGGTCTTTTTGTTTCACAAAGCCTCAAATTGTAAAAATTTGAGGCCTCCGTGGTTTCATGAGGTCTTGCTGTGTCACAATGGTCTCCTTGGCTCTGCAGTGTCAGAATGCCCCCTCGGTCCCTTGGAGCTCACAGGGTCACTCTTGTGTCCTTGGTTCCATGAGGCCCTGCAGTGCCACAATGGTGCTTTGGTTCCACGTGGCCTCAAAGTGTCATCATGGTCTCCATGGTTCCATGAGACTCTGCAGTGCCACCATGGTCTCCTTGGTTCCACGATTTCAGAATGGCCCCTTTGTCCCATGGAGCCCCAGAGTCACTGTGGTCCCCTTGATTCCATGAGGTCCTGCCATGCTACAGTGGCCCCAATGGCTACAATGGTCTCCAGTGAGACTCTCTACAACCACCTGAACAGAGGCTGTAGTCAGGTGGGGGTCAGTCTCTTCTCCCAGGCAACCACTGATAGAACAAGAGGACACAGTCTGAAGATGAGCCAAGGATAGATTAGGTTTGATATCATGAAAAAATTCTTCACAGAAAGAGTGATTGGGCACTGAAATCTTCTGCCCAGGGAGGTGCTGGAGTCACTGTCTGTGGCGACATTTAAAAAAAGACTAGATGTGGCACTCAGAGCCACTGTTTAGTGTTGCGGTTCAGCTTTTAATTTATATGTTGTAGAAGTTGTTATATCCCTTGTTCGTAATGGTTTTTCCCTTGGTTGTTACCCCTGGTTCAATGTACAATGGTTTTGCCCTTTCCCGCCGGTACCCCTGTCCATCACCCTAAGCCCCGCCCATTCTTCTAGCGCTTTCCCTGCCAGTTTTTCTAATCCACTCCCAAGCCCTTGTCAATCCCTCTTGGCCCTTCCTATTGTTCTAGCACCTTCCGTGTTTGTTATTCCATCTTAAGTATATGATTTGATGCCATGTATAAGTCCCCGCCTATGTTTCCCCCTATTGGTTGCATGTATAATTAGTCCCGCCTTATGTTACACCCCTAAACTGTTGTGATTGGTTGCTGTATCGTACCCTCCCCTGTGGGAGGTCCCCTATTTAAGTTGCTGCACACCTGTGTTCCTCGCCTTTTTGGGTTCCCTTCCCTCGTGTCCAGTTCTCCTCTCACCTTCCCAATAAAACCTACCCTGGAACCTTGAAAGGTCTCCCTCTCGTTCCTTTGCTTCTCCCCACATGTTGGAAGTGGCCAAAGGCAGCTTGGAGCCCTAGCTCCACTCCTGGTTCTGGGAACCTGGGAGGTAGCCCACTCGTGACGCCGGCAGTCAGCAGAGCTAGCTGGCTTGTCAGGGTTCGGGTGGTCAAGGCTGCCGCGTCAGTTTAGTTGATGAGTTGATGTTAGATCATAGGCTGGACTTGATGATCTCAGAGGACTTTTCCAACCCTGTTCATTCTGTGATTCCTTTTCATAATAGTCTCCATTGTTCCACAAGGCCCTGCAATGCCACAGTGGACCTTTGGTTTCATGAGTCCCCACAGTGTAACAATGGGCCCTTGGTTCCATGAGGTTCCTCAGTGTCACAATGGTCTCCTTGGATCCACAGTGTCACAATGGCCCCTTGGTCACAATGGACTTCTGGTTCCATGAGCTTTCATACTCTCAGAAACAGTTCTGCAGTGTCACTGTGATGAATATGATTCATGCTAATTAAATTGTAACTATATTAGCAAAATTGTATTTAGATCAATAGAAGACAATTGTTACAGAGTAAGGGGGGAGATGGGTGAGACAGGACAAAGGACATCTTCCAGATGTTGGGAGTCAGAGAAGGATATTGGAAGGGAGTCGAAGAAGGAGGTTGGAAGGGAATAGTAAAAGGATGTAGGTCTGACAAGCAGCATCTAGAAATAGAGTCTCAACCTTGAAATGGGCCAAAATGGGACAATTCCAGGCATGGGACTTAATTAGAGTCTTGCTATGGAAAACATCTGCTCAGTCACACAGTGCGCCTGCGCTACCTGCAGGTCCCACCTCGGTCACTGATGAAGATGATGAGCCTTCATTGGAAATAAGACCCTCAAAATGATGAGAGACCCCTAACCATTAGTAGAGCCAGCGCTGTACACATAGTGACAGAGATTTAAGGAATAGAAACTCGGAGGAGTTTTCTAGAAACTTCTGTAGCCTACAGTCAATAAGTGGGATTGTTAGCCTGGATGCTTTGGTACGAGAGGAATGGGAGCCACTCCCTGTGCCCCTGGTCATTTTTGCTTATGCTTTATACAAACCTCCATTATACTAAATTACTTATTCTCAAATTTTACTTATCCTGAAATATATGTATTCAATACCTTGATTGTATTCATCTCCAATATTTTGATTGTATTAATCTTGAATACTTTAATTGTATCCATTTATAATTGTTACTATTACAAATTTGCTGGTACATTTAATCCCAGTGCTTGATAAATTGGAAAAATAGAGAATCATTCATTACACGGGGACAGCCTGGGAAGGTGCCCCAGGGCAATTGTCCCACACCAGCCCCTGCAATCACCACACCCAGCACTGGCCTCTCCCCCAGCTGCAGGAGGTTGTTTGTCCCTGCATGGAGGGACACCGAGTGACCAGGCCAGCAGAGCACGTTTGCTCTGTATGAGGAGATTTCAGCAGTGCATCGTGTGTGTGTGGGGAGATGAACCCGAGTGAGCACAAACACCATCATCACCACTCGGGGGTGGCACATTTCTGCTGGCACAAAGAGTGCCTTGAGGCCACTACACTCTGGGAAACCACCTGAATTCATTACTGGGCTGTGGTTAGGATTGCATAGAAAGAAACATCCCAGGCAGGGAGGGTCCAGGAAAAAATGCTCAGGACATCCATGGACTGCACAGAGATACTTTGCAGTGAGATCTCTGGGGAGAAATCAGAGCTGCCTCTCTTCTGTACCATCCCGAGGACCTGGACAGGGCTGTCCCTGGAACTGAGGGATCTAGAAAAGGCCCTTGGTGTCAGGGATGTTGAGAAGGCTAGGAAGTGTCATTGTGGGATCTCTCTCAAACCCCTTGGAAAGGGCAGAGCCATCCCAGAGGGTCCTGGGCACTTGGGAAGGGCAGACATGGAACCAGTCTGCAAATAGGGCAGGGAGGGGCACTGGGACAGTCACAGACTGGTCAGGCTCAGCAGGGAAGGGCAGGTGGCAAATCCTCCTGCAGCCATTCCAGGCACTGGCAGCACAAGGCAGGGATTGCAGAACCCCCGTGGGAGGGAAAAGAAGGGGATGTTGTGTGCCCAGACTTTAGCCAGGCCTGGAACATGATCTGCTGTGCTCTCCTCAGAGCCAGATTGGAGAGAGCTGGGCTGCAGGAGAGGAACATGGGGTGGGTGGGAATTTGGCTGAACAATCAGGGTCAAATGTCATCCATGGCACAGAGTCCTCTGGGCAGCCACTCCCTGGTGACATCCCTCAGTGACCAGCCCTTGACCACCAGTGTAGAACATTTCTATTATCTCTACAATAGTATGAAATATATTTTCCATTTCTTTTGTGGATGCTGCCAATTTGCAGGGAGTCTGAAACCAAGCTCATCTAGTTAATGCTGATTGCAAAATGCAATTGGGCAAGATGACTGAGTTGGATAAATTTGTCTTGCCATTAGGTGCCAAGCAGTCAACAAGGAAAGGCAGAAAAGATTTAGGCATCAGAAGAAAGGCAGTTCAAAAGGGGAAAAACCAAACCCAACAAAAAAATCTAAAGCAAAACCCACCCACAATAACACAAAAACCCCACAAACAAACCAACCACAAAAAGCAAAGTCCACAAAGAGAAGAAACAGAAATCCACAGGAAATCTCCTATCAACAGAAAATGTTTAACCATCTTGTGGCAGGAAAATATTCTGGATGTGTTGGTGCTGTTCTGGAAGAAAAATATCTTTAAAAATAAATCAGTCCCCTACACCCCTTGCTCCTCGCTTCTCCCAGTTTATTTCTGATCATGGTGTGACATGGAATGGAAAATCCCTTGGGTCAGTCCAGCCCAGCTGTCCCATCCCTTTTCCCTCAGGAACACTTGCCCACCCCAAGACCATGGGTTGGAGGGGGTTGCAGACACGCCTCATCTGTGGCAAGCACTGTGACAAGGACAGGAGAACAGAACAACATTTCTTCTTGTCAAGGACAGTAGAACAGAACTGAACAGCCTTATAGAAACAGATCAAGGATGTAGATGAGGCAAAGAGAAGTCACACAAACGCAAGTAGGATGGCAGCTCAGCTCTGCAAGGCTGATAAAGCAGAAGTTACACAAAACAATAATATTGCCCTTACCCAAAAGCGGGGGTGGAGGAACAGCCACCTAAAAAGGACACTGGATGTTTAAGACAGAGCCCAAAGGACCATATAAGGTATGTTAAGGGGTGCAATTATAGCAAATCAAGTCAAAAGAAGTGGGGATAGCTAATGAATATGTAATCAGTGTGTGATAAAAATTCTGTTCATTTGATGCTCAGTGCACTCGGATGGAGGAAGGATCACCCAAGTGACCACCATGCTGTAACAAAGAATACCTGCTTTCAGATATTCAAAATTGTGTTTAAAAGTTTCTATCATATGGGTTTCAGTATCAGTGGTGTTCCTGACTCCATAATGCCCCTTGCACAGTTTAACAATGGACCCTTGGTTCCATTTGGGTCTGTACTGTCAAAATGGCCTCCATGGTTCTGCACTGCCACAATGCTCTCCTTGGTTCCACAAGGCCTTGGTGTGTCACAACAGCCCCTTGGTTCCATGAACTGCCATAGTGTCACCACGGTCTCTTGGATCTGCAGTATCACGATGGACAATTGGTTACAAGCAGCCCTGCAGTGTCACAGTGAATATTTGGTTCCATGGGTCCCCACAGTGTCACCATGGCCCCTTGGTTCCACGAGGCCTCGCTGTAGAACAATGACCCCTCAGTTCCATGAGGTTTTGTACAGTCAATGCTCTCCTTGGGTCCACAGTGTGAAAATGGCTGCTTGGTTCTATGAGGCTCCTCAGTGTCACAGTGGTGTCCTTGGTTCCTTGAGGCTCTGCAGTGTCACAGTGTCCCAACATTTCCATGAGCTGCTGTCCTATCAACCATGTCCTTTATTCCAGTGAGGCCCCACAGTGTCACCATGGCCCCTTGGATCCATGAGGTTCCATAGCCTAACATGGTTTTCTTGATTCCAAGAGGTTCTGCTGTGTCACACTGGACTCTTTGTTCCATGAGGTTCTATAGCGTCACCATGGTCTCCTGGGATCCACATTGTCACAATGGACAATTGGTTCCATGGGACCCTGATGTGTCACAATAAGCCCTCAGTGCCATGAGGTTCTGGAGTGTCACAGTGGTGTCCCTGGTTCAACATGGATTTGGAATGTCACAATATCTGCTTGGTTCCATGAGCTTCCATAGTGTCACAAAGGTCTCCTTGTTTCTTCTGTGTCATAGTGGACCCTCAGTTCCATAAGGTTCCTAAATGTCACAGGTCTCCTAGGTTCCATGTGGCCCTGCTGTGTCACCACAGCCCCTTGGTTCCAGGAGTTTCTGTGCTGTCAACAGTGGTTCCTTTGTTCCAATCAGGCACCGCTGTGTCACACTGGACCCTGGCTTCCATGAAGTTCTTCAGTGTCACAGTGGCCCCTTGGATCCATGCGGTCCCATAGTGTCACCATGGCCTCCTTGGATCTGCATTGTCATAAGGGACCATTGGTTCCATGTGGCCTGGCTGTGTCACAGTGATGTGGATTCCGTAATTGCCTTCAGCGTCACAATGGAGCCTTGTTTCTGTGAGGCTCTCAACTGTCACAATTGTCTCCTTGGTTCCATCAGCCCCCGCTGTGTCACAAGGGTCTCCTTGGCTCCATGAGGATACAAAAGCTTTGAATAAACACTGAGCAACACCTGCCTCACAAACCTGGGAACATCTGTCTGTATTGAAAAGAGGGGTTAAAGGTGAGAATGGCACCAGCAGCTTCCATCCACAACAGAGACCAGGGAAAGAACAGGGACAGAGAATTCAGCTGAAAGACTCAGAGAATTCTGCTTACAGAGATCATTTCTGGTTACTCTGTCCCTTGTAGAAAGGTGATATAATTCCAGGCAGCCTGTACTGAGCATGTGGTTCCTCAGTGGGGTTTTTTGTTCAGAAAACCTGCTCAGGCTTTTCCATTCTATCCTCATAAGCAGGAAAATTTCTCCTGGGCCTGTGTGCAGGCAGAGCCCTGAGGAGAGCAGATGGGACATGGTGCAATGGGCTGGGACACCCAGCTGCAGAGCTCAGGGGACAAGGTTCTGCTGCAGGGCACAGGGATGTCAGTCCCAGGTGGGAGATGTCAGACATGGTGAGGCTGGGCTTGGGGAGCAGCTTGTCCAAACAGGGTCAGCAGGCAAGGGGCTCATTCTTCTGTGGGCCCAGACCTCCTAAGGAGACATTCAGCATCAAGACAACTTGGAGAATGATTCAATTACCTCTTCTCTGAGCTGAAAAGTAAAAAAAAATTCCATTGATTAAAACCAAAAAATCATGAGGTGCACTTTAAAATCTTCCTCATTAACAGAACTCTAAACTGACTCCAAACAGCTGCACAAGCCCTGGAGACTTGAAGAGAATTGAAGGAAGACAAGGAGCTCCTGAGGACTTTCTGTATTTTGATCAGTCCCCTGGTGGATTTGAGGCTGAGTCCAAGACTCTTAGGCACTGAGAGAAGGTTGAAGAAGCTGCTCCAGGAGTCAGAAGCAAAACTCCAAGTCCCTTGGAGCATCACTGGCCCCACTGAGGGCAGGGAGTGCCAAAGGCTCCCCAGGGAGTGGTGAGAGCAGATCCTTGAGGCCAGGATTGCAGGAGCCCGAGGCTGTGAGCAGGGAACTGCAATGCTGAGCAAGGCCTGGGCTGGTTGGAGGAAGCAGAAAGGCCAAGGCCTGAGCCCAGGCCTGGGCCAGCAGGGCCTGTCCCTCACAGGTGGCTCGGGGCTGTTCCTGGGGCAGTGGGATGGGAGAGGCAGCAAGGACAAATGTCATCAAGCTGTGTGACACTCCAGATGCTCATGGAACCAAGGGCCAGTGTGACACAGCAGAGCCTGATGGAAACAAGAGGCCATGGTGAGCCTGCAGGGCTGGAACACCCCAGAACACTGAAATGCTGGCGGTGACCAAAGGTTCCTTTGCTTGAGTTTGGTACAAAGGAGGAACCCCAGCCAGATATTCTCAAGAGGTCAAAATGACATAAAAATTTTGCTGGCAAAGTATAGAAAATCAAGGAACTTTGGAAAAGGATTTAATACAACATCTAGTCAACATAAAACACTTATCATAGCAGTAACTTCATTAACTTTTCCCATTTTACCTTAGAAACATTTAAACACTTAAGATGTTGAGGTACCCAAAAGTCTTCTATATAAAGAGCATTAGAAGAAAAGAGAGAGACAGAAAGACAGAAGCTCTATAGAAAGACACACACATGGCTCCCAACCCCGGGGTTCCAGTGTGGGTGAGACACAGACCCCAAGAGCAGGCAGGGTATGGACCATGGGCTGAGCACCTGCTCCGTGTTTTAAGCCCCTGGGTCTTCGTGGGCCTCCCCCAGGTGGGACTTGTGATTGCTGGGGCAATCAGAGCCTGGGTCAGCACCACCCCACTGTGTGACTGATTGACAGCTCATCCCCAGGTGTCTGGGACATTGATGTCATCCAGCCTCTGACAGCGACCATGGTGACACTGCAGAACCTCATGGAACCATGGGTCAGTTGTGACAATGCGGGCCCAAGGACACCATGGTGACACCATGGAACCTCATGGAACCAAAGAGACCATTGTGACACTCTGGTGCCTCATGGAATCAGGGCGACCAGTGTGAAAATCAGGACCCCTATGGAACCAAGGGTCAGTGATGAAGCTGTGGGGCCTGTAGAACCAAGGAACCATTGTGACACAGTGGGGCCACATGGAGCCCAGGGACCATGGTGACACTGCAAGAAATTATGGAAGCACAGGGCCAATGTGAAGCAAGGAGAATATTGTGACACTAGAGGGACTCATGGAATCAAGGAGATCATGGTGACACTGTGAGGCCACCATGGAACCAAGGGACCATGTAACAGGTCTGGCTGGTGTCACGATCCACTATTAATACAGAGCAGGGGTCATGATGGTTCGTTTGATCTCAGAGGTGCAAACAGGCAAAATGCAGGGGACAAAATCAGTTTATTCAACAACAGCAATGCATTTTTATTAAATGCCAACAACTCAGTTGTGATAGAGGGGAGAGATATAGGAAACAAAGTAGAGAGAGAGAAAAAGAAAAAGAAGGGGATGGGAAAATAGCTACCAACAGACGAGAGGGACATGCTCACAGGCCAGCCAATAGATGAGTCTTCACCCCTGGGGAGATCTCAAAGGGTGTTTTCCAGAGGGTTGCTCTTTTATAGTCCTTCTCCAAAGCGAGTGGCTTCTGGCCAAAAAAGTGGGAAGATTTATGGACCATTGTGTGGTGCTGTGGGAGACAGGTGCAGTTGGGCAGTACATGCAGTCTCCAGTTGGTACAACACAATCTCTGGTTGGTGCAACACAATCTCTGGTTGGTGCCACGACAGCACGGTCCAGTGAACACAATACACCAGCACACAGTCACGAGCACCCACCTTGGCCAGGCCAGGAAACCATTGTCCAGAGTCAGCCTGGGTGGGGGTCCTCAAGGTCTCCTTGTGACCGTTGGGAGGCAAAATCGAGGGGAACTTGGGACTGACCCTTACACCACCCCGTGACTCACAATCATCATCAAGAGCGCCCTTTTGTAGAGTTGTGGTGAAGTCTTCAGTTGTGGCATCTTCAGGACTCATCCAAGTTGGTAGCATGTCCCAGAAAACAGAAACACAAAAGTAGGAAAAAAAAAAAAAAGGGAAAGGAAAAGGAAAAGGAGAAAAAGAGGAAAACAAACCCAATCAATTATATTCAACTTTTCATTGCTAAAAAATTTAAACAATTTGTTCAATTCTTTAATTTTTCAATTTTTTTATTAGAAATAAATCAAATTTTCATTACAAAAAAGTAAATTTTTGATTGAACAATTTTAATTACAATTAAAAGATAATCAATTTTAGTTAAAAATCATATTTTATCCTATTTAGAATCTTGTTTCAATAACCCTAGGGATGTCAACAGTGAGCAATCTGGATACATCTATCACAGATGACAATTGTGCTAACCATTTCATTATTCTCCAAGTCATAATGTATAGAATTACTGATAAAACAAAACCAATTAAAACCAAAATCATAAGAACAATGATGGGATGACACAATTTGTTCAGACACCTGTAGCAGTAGGTGACCACTCAAATAGAGTATCCCAGCACCTGTGTTCAGCATCTGTCTTTACCCTTTCCAAAACACGATGTATTTTTTCCACATTGTGATGAACAGCTATTAGAGTTTTCTGTCCGTTTTTCTTGATCTTCTCCAAAATTTCAATCAGATCTTGGTGGAGCAACAATTGCTTCACCAGAGAGAGGTTCATTCCAATTGGAGTGGGCAATAGATGGTGGATCAGTGTGTAATTTGACTGCAAAACAAGGTAAGAAGTAACTGGGGCTACATAGGAGAAATCACAGCCTGCAATTCTAGTAAAGTTACAGACACAAAAGTTTGAATGATTTTTAGTATTCACTACCAAAATTTCTATAAAAATACTATCACAAACAGTTCTAAAGCATGCACATCCATTGCCTACATATACTAGTACTGTTTCAGGAATCTCATTTGGATGAATTTCAAAGTTACAAATATTCTGTTCTGTGTCCAAGCACATATCTTGAGCTCTGATTGCATTACTTTCACAGATAAACCCTTGTTGTTCCAGGACAATGCAAGTTTCCAAATTGACAGTTTGCCATTTCTCACTAATTTGATGGGCCCATTCCCTGTGCTCGAAAGGATAGAGAATGGCTCCATCATGGTTCAACCCTAATGCAATGATGGGGAATATTGAATGCACTGAAGCATTGTGTATTGTCAGTACAAAGGCTGTGGCTGTGTTTGTGCTGGGGTCATAGGTAAAATTTACTAAGTTCCACCAGGACTGGAATTCTCTTTCAAAATCGGTGTCACTGTCCCAGACTATTTTTTGAATTTCAGTGGGAAAAGTGCCTTCCTCACCTTCTCTTATAATTGAAGCAGCAACCAACTGCATCCACAACTGGGCCTGGATACAGCTGAGAGCCAGAGAGATGTTATTTTGTGTAGCACAAATTGCATCGATTATCAATTTGTGGTCATTCACATTCACCTTTTCCCAGTTTGGCAATATGTTTGATAACAACCACTGTTGGGTTCCCAAAGCTGTTAAGGATGATTGCAGGGGCTGCTGTAATTTGGTTACATCTCCAGCTGTGGTAGCCAATTTATTCATTAGTACTTCTGAATCGATGCTATTCAAAATTCCCAATCCTGTTCCCACAACACCGGTTATGTCTCTTGCCATTCGTTTTTTAGAAGGATTCTGTATCATAACCAGGTTGTCCATCCCTCAAAAGAAGTCTGCAGAAAGGGTGAACAAGCTGGCTGAACTTCTGGGACATTATTTTGCATCAGCAATTTGATTTGTTTGAGAGACCATGCCAGATTAAACAATATTTGTTGTTGGCCAGTTTTTCTAATTACATATGGTCCAAATTGAAAAATCGTAGGACTCAACACAACCGGTGGTTGGGTGGTAGGTGTTACAACATTAACATCAAGTTCCCCCCAGTATTTTGTATTGTTTTTACCACACATGATTTTATAGGAAAATTGTATAGCAGTTAAGTTTAGCCAACAATTCTAATTTTGAATTTCACAATTTAAAACATGGCCATAAAGTCCTGTGCCATAACTGTATGCAGGTTCAATGAGGGATTCAGTAATTAATTCACATGTTATCGTGATATCATCACCTTGTGTTACTATAAAGGGAGGAAAAACATTGTTTTTGTCATCCAGCACTAAGGGGGTGCTTCTTCATGTCCCTTGGTGTTCTTCTGTGAAAAGTAAACACAACAGAGTCTGCCTCCAGGAGGAAGGAGATTAAAATGATGGAACCATCCAGCGTGTAGTGCAGACTGGAATTCTGTTAACTTCCCAATCATTTTGCTGCTGAAAAGGAAGCCACTCTGTACCTCCTTTAAACACAGCATAGGAGTCAGTGTAGATGTAAACAAGAGAGGTATTCTGTACCTCAAGTTGGAAAACACTCCAAACAACTGTCAGCTCCCCAGCCTGAGAGCTGCCTTCTCCCTCAGGAATAATTCGTTCACCAGCAGAAGTGGGGAGGGCTACTGCCCTGTATTTCCACACCTTTCCCTCTCGTTTGGCAGAAGCATCAGTGAACCAAGAATTTGCTGATTGTTCAGGGGAGAAAGGAGTGGCCACTTTAATTACCAAGGCAGGTTTGTCATGGCTATTAGCCAAGCTCTCAGTTTCTTCTATTGCCAGATTTTTTACAGCTCTTTCTATTACTGAGAAGATGTTACAGTCATGTTTTTTCTGGGCATACCACTGCCTAACTGAGGATCTCTGGGCCACCCCGTGAGGTGGAGGGGTCTCAATAGTGACTGTGATGTATTTTCTCCAGAACACCAATAATTCTAGAGCCTGTTGGAGATCTTTCCTGGATTCAGGCAATTTAATTTGATCTAAGGAGGTTAGGGTATCAGGTGGAATGCATGTCATACCTCCTTTCCACCAAATTCCCAGGAGCTTCACTTCCTGAGAAGGTTTTTGAATTTTCTCTGTGGGAATTTGTAAGTCAAGGCTTTCCAGATGAGAGATTATTTTTTGTTGGGTATCCCCCACTACTTTTATTTCATCCCCTCCCACCAGAATATCATCAATGTATTGATAGACAGCTACATTGTCAGGTTTGGGTACCTTTTCTAATTCCTGGGCTAAAGCGTGGTGAGCCAAAGCAGGGGAATATTTATGCCCCTGGGAAAGCCCAGGGCAGGTGAACTGCTTTGGCTCCACTCCCAGACCCTGTGGAGGAGATTGATTTGGTACATTGTTCAGAACTTGTGGAGAAGTTTGCTCTGGTACACTGCCCAGAACCTGTGGAGAAGGTTGCTCGGGGGGTGCATCGTTGATATAATCATATTCTATTTTAATCCCAGGTTTCAAGTTGGGGCAGCAGTGTTCCCCACAATTTTTCATCAAAGTTAGGTCTTTTGGAGAGTATATTGGATTAATGTGAACAGCTTCCTTCTCCTGTGTTTCTTTTGGTGTTACACCCTGCTTTGAATTGTTGGCACGTTCTTCTCTTAAGGCAGCTTTTAACAAATTATTTTCATCTAGCAACAAATGGTTCTCATTCCTTTCTTGATCTAATTGTTTTTGCAAAATTTGAACAAGATTTTGTAGAGAGTCTATAATTGTCCTTTCCTCACTTCTTCGCTTAGAGGAAGTTTCTATATTGGCCGTAAGACAAGCTCCCAAAACTGAGCAGAGTATGGTTTTATTTTTGCCCAGTTTCAACTTGGATTCTTGTTGCAAAGAACATATTCTATCAATCACATTCTCCACATTAAACCAATTTTTGTTCGCCCATTCCTCCCCACCTTGGGACGGTCTGGTGCTATACTTAGCTAATAGAGCATAAAATGCAGCTTTATCTGTTACAGTGGAATTCTCAGTCATTTTGTGAAGGGATAAGTAAAAACCACAACAGGGAGGTCTATTGCTTAAGTTACCACACACAACGAAACAGCTTTCGCTGTGTGCCCCCCTTCGCTTCCCTGTGCGGGAGAAGAGACCAAACTACTTGGGAGGCACTCCTTAGTTACAAAACACCAGGATGTCTCTTCACTGCACCAAGTAGTCAAACATCATAAAACAACAACAACAACAACAACAGTGTCCCGCCTTTAGCACCAGTAGATCTTTTGTGAAATTCTGACGACAGAGCCCTCGAGTCTGGGGATGCTCCACACCAAGGTGTCTGCAGTCTGTGGGAAATCAGAAAAACCCCTGTCCTAGGGTGATGTTATGGTGTCTCTATCTCCAATCGTGTGTCCTGATTATGTTTGGTATTATGTCCTGTGCTTCCAGGACTGAGTCTGAGAGTGAAGCTTTGTTTTGTCTTGTTATCAGCCGGCTCACCTCCCCCATGGTCTATGTTTAGGAGAGGTTTTAGCTCGGCTTGCTTGCTTGCTTGCTTGCTTGCTTGCTTGCTTGCCTGCTTGCTTGCCTGCTTGCTCGCTTCTGCCTTTTTCTTTCCTTCGCTTTGCCCTTGCTTTCTGCTTATTAGTTAGTTCAGCTAGGCAGTCCAACTTTTTCCCTGGACTGTTTTCTCTTCCACCCCGTCCCCTCCCTCTCCTGGATACCATCTGAACGGACGGGGACCTGGGAACCCCAAGAAACACCGGGAGGCTACACTTTGTCACCTGCAGCAGTCATCCCCAGCGCCAGAGACTGATAACTGAGCGACCACTCGCCAGAGAGACTGAGTTTGTCATCCCTTCAGAACGGTGAAAGAGTTTTTTTTGTCAGCTGGTGTTGTCTTTTTTTCCCTGTGCTGGGGAGTGTCTTGCTTGTTAAATAAACAGGTTTTTTCTCCCACTCTTCTCCGAGGAAATTCTTCCCGAACCCGGTGGGGTGGGGGGGGGAGGAGTCGTGGGGTTTGCTGTTTGGGGGCTCCTTCTGGAGGTTTTCCCCCAAATTTGCCCAAAACCAGGACAAATAAATTGGCGCCCAACTCGAGGCTCGAGAAAGTGGGAAAAAACCCTGTTCTAATAATAATAATTTGGTTCAAATTCTTTTGTGTTGGTATAGAGCAGTTATTGACTATGTTGTTGGAATTCATGTCTTTTGGGGTGGAGGCCTGCATGGGATTTTGGTCCCTAGGGTTTTTTGAAGTCTTAATACCTTTGTGGTCCCTGGGTTTATTTGCTTATCCAGAAATAGCTCCGGTATTGTCCCTAATGCGTAGTTTCTGTAGCAGAGGGGCATTGACCAAAATATCCATCGGGCTGGGCTTGGTTTTAATGGCCTGCAGGAGATTTATAAAGGTGCTGGAATCTGTTCCAGGAATGTATGGTTCTTGGTTGTGGTTGTGCACTCAGTTTGTTAGAGGAGAAGCAGGGGAGGAGGCTTTTCAGCCTTTGTTCTCCTTCTCCTCTGAATTTGTTACATCCTTATTAGAGAATGTTCAGTTCCCCCTGAGTGTTAAAGAGACCATCTTTCTGGTGTTTAATATAGTAAGCTTTCTCTATACAGTCTGCAGTTTCTCTAGAATGAGAGCTGAGATTTCTAGAGGGGCTGAGACGCTTGACCCCAGAGTAGAGCCAGGCGTGAGGCATCCTGAATGGTGTGGGAAATGGGAGGATATGGGCCAAATCTTAAAGGAATTTTCTGACCCTACATCCTGGGATTTTCCATGTGAACAAATTCAGAACCCAGCTGAGGTAGCAAAGTACCTGAAAGAGAAGTGCCATGGTAATTCTAAGGAGAAGAAGATCATTGCAGTGAGCTGGGCCCTGGCATATGCTTACCGTACCCTGCTAGATACTGTAGGGCAGCAGACAGAGGAAGGGGGACAGGCAGATAAATCAGCCACTATCCCAGTCACTCAGGCTGCAGCCAACACCCCAGGCTCGAGGCCAACAACTACACCAGACAGTGAGCCTAAGCCAGCAGCTAAACCTGTCAGTAAGCCTCAACCAATGGCTGTTGCTACCAGCACGAGAAGTGGAAAGTGCACAGACAAGACTGATCGACCAGTGGATGATGATGATGATGATGCAGGAGAAGGACCCTCGACGCCTCCTGACATAAAACCAGGAGTCAAAGCAACTGGTAAAAGATCAGAGGCCAATATTGAGTCTTTTTCCCTAAAGGACCTCCGTGGCCTAAGAAAGGATTACACCCGACGACCTGATGAGTCTATAATTAGTTGGTTGGTCCGTCTTTGGGATGCTGCAGGCGAGGCTACAATTCTGGATGGCACTGAAGCCAGGCATTTGGGATCCCTGTCACATGATCCTGTCATCGACCAAGGAATGATGAGAGGGCCTAACCCTCACAGCCTCTGGGCACGGGTCCTGGACAGTGTAGCACAAAGATACCTGTGTGCAGATGATCTTTATATGCAGCAGACCCACTGGAAGACGATAGAACAAGGGATCCAACGCCTGAGAGAAATGGCAGTGGCAGAGATTATCTTCTCAGATGACATAACAACTAGGAATCCACACTTGGTACCATGTACATCTGTGATGTGGCGAAAACTTGTACGACTTGGGCCCCATGAATATGCTTCTGCTTTAGCAATAATGAAGCGGGACGAGAGGGATGAGACCGTGCTTGATATGGCAAAGAAGCTCCGAGCATATGCAGATGCTGTGCATGGCCCAACACATGCCAGAATTGCAGCTGTGGAAACACGTCTGCAGAAATTAGAAGACAAGATAGAGGAGAATCATAAAAGACTCAGGGAGGAGATTAAAGAGGACCTTCTCCAAATCTCAGCAGTACAAATTAGAGGCCCTGGTATCCAACGCAGACGTTCCCCTGATGGGGAGAGGAGGTACACCCCACGAGCTGAGCTGTGGTTCTTCCTACGTGATTGCGGAGAAAACATGAGGAGATGGGATGGAAAATCTACTGCTGCTCTGGCACAACGGGTGCGTGAATTGAAGGAAGGCAAGACCCAAAGAGGAAGTTCCACCAAAAGGAGAGCAGCTCCAGTTGCCCGTAGCCAAGCTGCCAAGTATGATGATGATGATATATCTGATCCCCTTGAAGGAACCTCTAAGACATATGCCCAAGGAAAGAAGGATAAACAGGCTTAGAGGGGCCCTGCCTCTAGCCAGGGAGAGGCGAGGGAAAATCGTGTCTTCTGGACTGTGTGGATTCGTTGGCCTGGCACATCGGAACCACAAAAGTATAAAGCTTTGGTTGATACTGGTGCCCAATGCACATTAGTCCCATCAAGATATGTGGGGGCAGAATCTGTTTCTATTGCTGGTGTGACAGGTGGATCACAGGACTTTACCTTGGTGGAAGCTGATGTGAGCTTGACTGGACATGAATGGAAAAAACATCCTATTGTGACTGGCCCAGAGGCCCCATGCATTTTGGGCATAGATTACCTCCGAAGGGGGTATTTTAAAGATCCAAAAGGATTCAGGTGGGCATTTGGGATAGCAGCTGTGGTGACAGAGGGCATCCAGCAATTGAACACCTTGTCTGGACTGTCTGAGAATCCAAGTACTGTAGGACTTCTGAAAGGAGAAGAGCAAAAGGTACCAATTGCCACTTCCATAGTGCATCGCCGACAATACAGAACAACTCGAGATGCTGTGGTTCCCATCCATAAAATGATCCGTGAGCTGGAGAGCCAAGGGGTGGTCAGCAAAACCCACTCACCCTTCAACAGCCCCATCTGGCCTGTACGTAAATCTGAAGGAGAATGGAGACAAAGTCCCAGTGGCACATATCAGAGGTTTGTTAGGGAAGGCAGTTTGGATCAATTCTGCCCCGAGTACAGACAAACCCATTCGTGGGATTGTCTTTGCTCAAGGACCAGGTTGTACATGGTGGGTAATGCAGAGAGATGGAACAACACGATGTGTGCCTCAGGGAGATCTGATTGTGGGGTGAGGCAGCATGAGACAGAAGGAAATATGTAAGTGTCAAAGGTCTGAGCAAGTGAGATGGAAGAAAATGTGTCCGAATAAGTGAAAGATGGAAATTTCTACTTCCTGAAGTTTTTACATGCTGTTTAGTATGTTCACGATATGGAGATAAGGGGTGGAATGTCCTAGGGTGATGTTATGGTGTCTCTATCTCCAATCGTGTGTCCTGATTATGTTTGGTATTATGTCCTGTGCTTCCAGGACTGAGTCTGAGAGTGAAGCTTTGTTTTGTCTTGTTATCAGCCGGCTCACCTCCCCCATGGTCTATGTTTAGGAGAGGTTTTAGCTCGGCTTGCTTGCTTGCTTGCTTGCTTGCTTGCTTGCTTGCCTGCTTGCTTGCCTGCTTGCTCGCTTCTGCCTTTTTCTTTCCTTCGCTTTGCCCTTGCTTTCTGCTTATTAGTTAGTTCAGCTAGGCAGTCCAACTTTTTCCCTGGACTGTTTTCTCTTCCACCCCGTCCCCTCCCTCTCCTGGATACCATCTGAACGGACGGGGACCTGGGAACCCCAAGAAACACCGGGAGGCTACACTTTGTCACCTGCAGCAGTCATCCCCAGCGCCAGAGACTGATAACTGAGCGACCACTCGCCAGAGAGACTGAGTTTGTCATCCCTTCAGAACGGTGAAAGAGTTTTTTTTGTCAGCTGGTGTTGTCTTTTTTTCCCTGTGCTGGGGAGTGTCTTGCTTGTTAAATAAACAGGTTTTTTCTCCCACTCTTCTCCGAGGAAATTCTTCCCGAACCCGGTGGGGTGGGGGGGGGAGGAGTCGTGGGGTTTGCTGTTTGGGGGCTCCTTCTGGAGGTTTTCCCCCAAATTTGCCCAAAACCAGGACAACCCCCCTTGCTTTCTAGACAGGCTCACCCATTCAAGGTGGCCAGCTAGGTGCGGCTGGAGTAAGACTTCCTTCCCCTGATACAGATTACACACAACCTTGCATCCCTTCTGTCTGCCTGAATATCCTGTCTGTGACGCCAATTTAATGTCACAATCCGCTGTTAATACAGAGCGGGGGTCGTGATGGTTCGTTTGATCCCAGAGGTGCAAACAGGCAAAATGCAGGGGAAAAAATCAGCTTATTCAACAACAGCAATGCATTTTTATTAAATGCCAACAACTCAATTGCGATAGAGGGGAGAGATATAGCAAAGAAAGTAGAGAGAGAAAAAAAAGGGGATGGGAAAATTGCTACCAACAGACGAGACAGACGTACTCATGGGCCAGCCAATAGATGAGTCTTCATCCGTGGGGAGATCTCAAGGGTCTTCCCCAGAGGGTCTCTTTTTTATAGTCCTTCTCCAAAGCAAGTGGCTTCTGGCCAAGACGTGGGAGATTTATGGACCATTGTGAGGGTTGCTCCAATAAACAGGTGTACAGAACCTGCTGCTCCAGCTAGTGCCTGCTCCAGAGCAGTGTACCATGAAGCACAGCGAGCACCTGCACACAGTCCCTTGGCAAGCATCCACCTTGGTCAGGCCACAAAATCATTGTCCAGAGTCAGCCTGGGTGGGGTCCTCGGGGTCTTCTTGTGACGGTCGGGAGGCAAAAATGAGGGAAACTTGGGAGTGACCCTTACAAGGGGGAGGAGAGAGCCAGTGTGTGCAGCCCTGGGCACGGCCCCGAGAGCAGGGGCCGGGGGACAGGGCCTTTTACAGGGAAGGAGGAGAGGGAACCTCCCAAAGGGGGAGCGACACCTCCTCCGTTCTCAGGCCTGTGAGGTGCCATGGCAAACCAAAGGCCAGGGAGCTGCCTCGGAAGGTGACAGCATCAAAGATCACGGACACACAGCCTGGCAGCAGAGTCACAACAGGTCTTGTTTGATGCTTTCCAGGATTGGGACTAGCCGAGATCGACTCTTGGCTACAACAGAGTCAGACAGCTCTTACTCAAACGACTCTGAGGAGGAAGAGGAGGATGAGGAAACGGACGAGATTATTGCTGCCTTAAACAGGTGGAGGAGGGGAAGGATAGCAAGAAAAGCCCTCAGAGAGCGTAGCCCAATTGCTCACTGCACTAGATCAAAAAGGGAGAGAGACAGAGAACCAGTTTTGCAAGCCCCTTTACGACAGGCAGTCGGTAATCAGGGGCCAGTATATGTGAAAGTACCATACTCCCTTATAGAGTTAGAGCAGTGGAAAACTACCATGGGAAAATATAAAGAGAAGCCAAATAAAGTGGCAAAATTGGTGGAGCAGGCCATTAACTCACAAAACCCTGACTGGGCAGACTTAAACTCCATTGGTTGGATACATTACTCGCCCCCACTGAGAGACAAATGGTCAATAAAGCCATCATAACCTCAGTGGAGGGGAGCACAGCCAGTGGATTGCTTCAAAGTACTGTCACTCAGATATTTCCCCTTGAGAATCCTGGGTGGGATCCAAAAATACCAGAACATATCACGAGGCTAAAACGATATCAAAGTCTTGTGGTATATGGGTTAAAACATGGAGTACCTAAAGCTATAAATTGGTCAAAGCTTTATGAAGTAAGACAAAATGATGATGAATCACCATCTGATTTTTTGAACAAGTTAAGAGAAACTGCTATCAAATATACTGATCTAGACCCTGAATCAGCTGATGGTAAAGCACATCTGGTTTTGTTGTTTATGGGTCAGGCCTCAAATGATATAAGAAGGAAGCTGCAAAAGATAGAGGGGTCCGAGATATGGAGAGACTGCTAGAGGTTGCCTGGAAAGTGTTTTGAGACAGAGGTTCAACTGAAAGAGTTAAATCCCAACCTAGTAAGAAGGCAACTCAGGAAAAGTCACCCAACAAAGCTTCCCCTACACAGAAGGACCAGTGTGCATACTGTAGAAAGTGGGGGCATTGGAAAAAGGACTGTCTAGTGTTAAAAGAAAAATCCTCAGTTCCCCAACTCTCAGTAGCACAAACCTCAAGTGGCTCAGGCTCTGAGGGATGGTGACCAAGGGCTATTCCCCGAGCAGAGCCTTTGATTATAACTAAGCTGGGGAAAGTTGACATCAAGTAATTTTTGTAGATTCTGGAGCAGCACATTCTATGTTAAATACCTTAGAAGGGAAACTGAGTCACGACACTGTACATGTTATTGGGGTGACTGGGGTAAGGGAAACACAGTTTTTCTTCTACCTTTGGAATTCAAATTGGAGAAGCATCAATTCCTTTACCTGCCTAACTCACCAAAACCATTGCTGGGGAGAAGAATTGGAAGCTTAGAAGCTTGTAACCAGACTGTGTTTAGTAACTTAAATACATGTATTTGTAATGTAACTACAATTAGGGACTGTGGTTTTGTGTATAAACACAAACACTTGTAAAAGAAATGTTACAGCATGCAAATCTGCAGCAGCTGGCAGAAAATGCCAAGGCCAAAGCTAAAAAGATCCTAATAACAGTTCAGCATGATGGTAAAGTTATAAAACAGGGAATGGAACAAATTAGGAGGGCAGGAGAACACCACTGGTGGGAAGTTCCTTTTGGCTGGTTCCCCATGGCCACTGGCATTTTCAACGAGCTGCTGCACCCCATTGTAGCTACACTGTGAATGCAAATTTGTGTGCTTTGGTAGCCACTTGTTGCTGGATGAGGCAGGTGAAACTCTGCTTTGATAACCAGGTGAAAGGAGCAGGGCTGGCCAAGACCCTCATGAAATAATCAGGGGCAAGCCTGGGTTGGCCTCTGTGTTTGCCACCAAGAAGATCTCATGGCTCCACTGTTGGCTGCAACCCAGCAGGTGTTGGGTGGAGGGGACACACGCCATGCCAGACCTTGATGAAAGGGAGGGGAAGACAGGCCAACCAGCCTGCAGTTAGTCTGAACCAACCTGCTCAAGTCAGGGCACCTAGAACTGATTGCCCAGAACTGCATTCAGCTGGACTTGGACCATCTCCACACATGGAGACCCCACAACCTCTCCAAGCAAATATGTTTGATTGTTTGATTGAAGAAAAAGTTAACATATGGTAGACCATGTAAAACCCCACATATTCCAGGTGAAATTAATTCACATGAAGAGGAAACGCGATTTACAGGGTTATTTAATGGCTCTAAGTTTCACTTTGCAGAAGCTCCAAAAGCTTCAGAGTTACATCGTGCTATCCAGACCCACAGGACTGGACACCCCTGCACATCTGTTCCAGCCTGGAGACTGGGTCTATGTGAAGTGGTGGGACAGTGATCCTCTGCAAGCCAAGTGGAAAGAACAATTTAAAGTCCTGCTGACTACCTTCACTCTAGGCAAAGTTGCTGGCAGAGGACCCTGGATTCACTACTCCAGAATTAAGAAAGCTTCAGCTTCTGAACAACTGTAACAACAAAGACTGGTGGAAATCATCGTTTTTCTTCTGGGTCTAATTTCTTTTATATAACATTTGATTGTGTAAGATATTGTTCTTGTTAGAGGTTCATTATTATTAGGTTTATGTTTACGTTTATGATTAAGTATGTATTTACTACTAGGTATTTATTTAATGTTAGGTATTTATTATTATTGGTCACTTATCTGTAATTAAAGACTTGTTGTTAGTAATATTTAGAATAGAGACTCGACAAGGTAGAGGCCTTGTCGAGCCTCTAAAGGGGGGAAATGATGCCTTCACTTTTAAGTTTTCCTATTCTCCTTGGATGTGCTTTTCTGATGTGCTAGGGTGATGAAGACAAAACAGTCCTATTCCAGTTAAGAACTCAAGGACAGTTTCTCCAGACTTCAGGCCCTAAGCACAAACAACATGGAAACGTGGAGAGTGGGTTAATGTAAATGAACCAAAACCTATAAAAGTGTAAGATTTTGTGACCAAGCCCTCCTTTGCTTCCATCTTGGAGCCATCCAGGCAGGGGTCACACCTGTAGCACTCATACTGCTAGGGTGTGGCTTTTGGAGGCCTTTTGTGGCCTCTCAATAAATACCCATTTTATTCCCCTGAACTCTGTGTGTAGCCTCTGTTCCAGCTCCTCAAGGCATCAGAGCAGAGCAGCATTTAGAAGCAGTTTCAGGATTTCTAGGCAGGAAGTGGAGCTGACAACCACCTGCATCTGTGCTGCTGTGCTGGGAGTCTCTTCCCTCCACCTCTGCTCACAGGCACTGCCCTGCAGAGACAGACAAGGGCTCAGGAAGCACCTGGGTCACACAGGGCACAGCAGGACACTTTATTTTACTTCAATGCACAGTGATCATGGCTCCTTACTGTCTCTGCTTAACACAAGCCCACTAGATACTGATGTAGCAATACTGTGACTAATGGCATCCCTTTATGGAAAATATTATCAAAAGTTAAAAAAAAAAAAAGAGGAAAAGTAGAGCACACTAATTAGAATAGCAAAAAAGACACATGGCACAAAGCAGTCTGGGTAGCCTGTAATGAGTTCCATTCTTAATGTCATGCAGACAGGCACTTTATTGTTTCTGGAAAGCAGTAATAAAATACACCCTTAAAAACTGGAATGGATATTTCTTACACGGTCTTTGAAATATTTCTCCATAACTGGAGAAAGAAACCTTCCTCATGAACTGCACCAGACCAGAGGGAAGCCAAGGCAGAGCCATGGTTTGTCAGGACTTGCTTGACCCCAATCAGCCCCGTGGTCAGCATTTGCTGCTGAGCCCTTGAAGCTCAGGGCCTAAGAGGAGATTGCACAAACCCTTCCAGGAGTCCAATTCAGAAGAACCTTTCAGCTGCTGCACATCCCTGTGCCTTGGGCTGGCCCAGACTTCTTCTGGGGGATGTGTTGTACCACAGCCCTGCCCTGGGAGAGAGATTCCTTTCTCCTTGTTTCCAGTCTGGGCCTCCCCAGCTGCCCTTGGCATTAATTGTTTCTTTCTCTGGGTATTCTCTACGATGTCAAAAGGATCCATCATCTCTGAAACTGCCTGTCAATCCCTCTCAGGGCTCTCCTCTGCTCTCCTCAGTCTCCAGCCCACTGAGCACAGAGCTCCTTTGACCACTATAAAGTGGTCATGTGCTTGAGGCCATGGGCACCTGGACATGAATGACAGTTCTTGTCTGTAGGAAGGAAAGCACAGAAGCCCAGGGTTTTGAAGGCAGATGAGAGGCAGTCACCAGAGGCCAAGGCAAGCCAGACCTGTTTGTCTTAGTCTGGGAGCAAACCTTGCAGAGATGGAATTTGGGAGGCCAAATCCCAGTTCTGTCCATGGGCGTCGTGACAAGAAGGACAGTTCTTTTCCATAGGAAGGAAAGTGGGGAGCCCCAGGGTTTCAAAGGCAATGAGAGCTGGCCCTCAGGAAGCCAAGGGAACCTACACAGTCCTGGCAGCTTTTGTCTGGGAGCTATCCTTGCATTGATAGGGAATTTTAGAGGCAGACTCCCAATTTTGGCCGTGGATGCCTGCACTTGAAAGATGATTCTTCCATGGGAAGAGAAGGTTCAGGGGGTGTCCCTGGGGCACGCGGGGCTTGGCACGGGCGCGAGCAGGGAACGGAAAAACGGACACGGGGACAAACGGCCCCAGGGCTTCAGTTGCAGCGGCAGCAGCGGCAGCGGCGGCAGCGGCAGCAGCAAAACAAACAATTTTATCGACTCTCTGTTTCCCCTGTCCCTCTCCCGCTGTCCCACACCCTCTCCCTCAGTCCCGCACCCTCTCTCCCTTTCCCGGTGTCTCCCTCTTCTCCCCGTTCCAGGCCGGGCCATGCCCCTGGCCCGCCCCCGGCCGGGGCTGCTCCGTCCCCGGCCCCGGCCCCGTCCCCGGCCCCGGGCGTCCCGCCTGGGTCTCGCCTTCGCCTGGCTCTGGGCGTGCTGCCGGTGGCGCTGCTGGGCGGGCATCAGTGCCTGGGGCTGGGGCGGCATCGCCGCCCTTTGGCTCCACCTGGCCCGAGCCCGGCCCCGGCCCCAACGTGGGATCCGGCCCCGGCCCCGAGCCCGGCCCCGGCCCCGGCTCCTCCCGGGGCCCGCGGAGGACACACGCGGCGCGGCCGCTCCCGCCGCCTGCGCTGCGGCTCCCCCGGCCCGAGCTCCGCCGCTCGGCAGCGCGGCCGCCGGCCCCGAGCCGCCGCTGTCCCGTTCCGCAGAGAGAACGCCTGGGGCTGCCCGGCCCGGGGCGGCTGAGGGGCGCTCGGGGGCCGTTCCTGGCCCCGGGCCGAGCGCTGACAGCCGCGTCTCGCCGGCAGGGAAGGCCCAGGTGGGCCTGAAGGAGCGGTACCGGGTGGGTTCGCTGCTGGGGCGCGGCGGCTTCGGCAGCGTCTGGGCGGCGACGCGGCTCTCGGACGGCGCCCCGGTGAGTGGCGGGGCCGGCGGCGGGCACAGGAGGAGGGGGCGCAGGGGGAGGAGGATGGGGCTCGGCGGAGCTGGCGGCGAGCTCAGCCCGCTGTTGGCCTTGGCTTGCAGGTGGCCATCAAAAGGGTGCCACGGAACCGCGTCCGGCACTGGGGCGAGCTGGTGAGTGAGCGGGACCAGCGGGAGAAGCCGGGACGTGCCGGGCGGGGATGAGCCGAGGGCCGGCAGAGTGGAAGCCGTCAGGACCCTCGAGGGAGAGCGGGCGTGGGGCCAGCTGAGCATCCCGGGCTGCATGAGGGCTTCCCGAGCCCTGGCACGGCATCAGCCCCGCTGACGGCATCGTGGTCTTCCCGCAGCCCGACGGCACCAGCGCACCCCTGGAGATCGTGCTGCTGGACAAGGTGTCCACCGGCTTCCCTGGTGTCATCCAGCTGCTGGAGTGGCTCGAGCTCCCCAACAACATCGTGATGGTGCTGGAGCGCCCGGAGCGGTGTCAGGACCTGCAGCATTTCATTCGGGCACGGGGGTTCCTGTCCGAGGAGGTGGCGCGGGAGCTGTTCCGCCAGGTGCTGGAGGCCGTGCGGCACTGCACCAGCTGCGGGGTCCTGCACAGGGACATCAAGCCACAGAATGTCCTGGTTGACCTGGCCACCGGGCAGGCAAAATTGATCGACTTTGGCTGTGGCACCTACCTGCAGGACACAGCCTACACTCACTTTGCAGGTAAGCCTACACAGCGGTGTGCTCCCAGTCCCAGCATCTCCTGGCCCAACATCTCCTGGCCCAGCCTGGGTGTGGCCGTGGGGATTCTCCCTTTTGCTGCCAATCATGGCACTGAGCCTTCATCCGAGTTGCTTTTGAGCTGGGGCAAGTGGAGGGCCAGCTTCCAGCCTTGTTGGCAGCCTTTGCCAGCCACTCTGCCCAGGACTGGGGCTGGGCCACCCAGCCCGACAGAAACACTTGTGGGTGGGGTTGGCAGAGAGGGGGGCCAGAACCTGTGCACCAGCTGGTTTGGTGTGCAGATGAGAAAGGGCTTGGACTGCTGTGCTCACCTTGTTTGCCTTGGCCTCATAATGTGTTTTGGGCCATGCAGGCAGGGAGGATGAAAGCATGGATTTTCCCCTCCACTGAGTGGGTTTTACCTTGTCATGGTCAGGCCTTGCCAGGGCTTCAGCTGCCCTCTTCCAATACCAGTGGCTTCTTTTCCAACCACATGTTTGTACACAAGTCCCAGGTGCTGCAGAGAGGACAGCAGGTCACACCATGTGCCACTGGGGCAGCTCCCACATGCCCAAGGATGCTGGGACCAGGCTCTGGGAGCAGCAGCATCCCCCTGATAAACGCCATCTGTATTCCATAGGAACCCTGTCCTACAGCCCCCCGGAATGGACCAAGTTTGGCTGGTACTATGGCAAGCCAGCTACCATCTGGTCCCTGGGCATCCTGCTGCACCAGATGGTCTGCGGGGAGCACCCTTTCAGGAGGGGCCAGAACATCAGCTGGGACCATCAGCTCTCACTGCCACAACGGCTCTCTCAAGGTGGATCCTCATCTCTGGGCACGGGGGTAATACCAGTGCTGGGAGACAGCAGCAGGCTCGTGAGCATCCTGCTCTGGCAGCTGCTGAGGGGCTGGCACATGTCCTGCTCTCCTCCAAAACAAAGAACTGATGGGAAGGTTTAGGCCCAGCTGTGAGCACATGCAGCATGGCCTGGGCATGGGAAGAGTGGGGCAAAGCGGACTGGAGACTTCTCCAACTGACCAGCAGTTTCTGTTTTCTCTCCCCAGCGTGCCAAGGTCTAATCAGGAGGTGTTTATCCATGCTCGACACGGAAAGGCCCTCATTAGAAGATATGATCAGTGATCCTTGGATGCAGAATATTCATCTGCCATAGAAGAAAGGAGAGAGCCACAGGCACGCTTTGATGCAGGCTCCTGGTAAGTTACATCTCCACAGATGCCCTGGCAATCAGAAGCAAAGAACCCCAGACGTTTTTGTCCTGCCTGTGTCACTGCACGGGGGTCATCAGATGGGAACACACAGCCCTTGTGCTGGAGCTGAGCTGCTCTGCCCAGCACTGGTGGCCCCCATCGGAGCTGGTTTGGCTTGTCCTGGTTCACTGGCAGCTGGGGCCCTGGGCAGAACACTGACAGCCTGGTCTCACCCCCAGGGAAGGAGAAGGAGCCCCTGGAGCAGCTGTACCAGGGGGGGCTGCTGCTGCTGCTGGGGACAGCAAGGAAGACATCAAGGATGACAGCCTCTTCCTCCACCTGGCCACCGGCAAGCTGAAGATGATGGACTTGGATTCTGGCACCTTCTTCAAAGCCAGGCTCCACAGCGAATTTGCAGATGAGTCCAGACCCAGGGGGATGCTCCCAGATTTGGGCATTGCACAGCTTGGCCGGGAACCAAAGGTTCCCCCTTTGCTGGGGAGGATAAAACGGATTCTTCCGTCGGCTGCCAAGCTGCTTTTTGGCAGGGCTGGGGGGATGGGCTGGGCTGGGTACGAAATGGGAGTTGGCTCCTGGCCCTGCCAACAGCCCCCAGCACCCACCGTGCCCTGGGCTGGGGCTGGAGCTGGGGCAGCCAGCCTGACACAAACAAAGCCCATGGCAGGAGCAGAGGTGGGACTCCAGAACTGTGCATGGCTGCTTTGCTTTGCAGGCAAGGAAGGGCTTGGGCTGCTCCACTGCCCTTGTTTGCTTTGAGATCACCATTACTATTGGGGGCAGTGCAGGGGGAAGGGAAAAACCATGGGCTTCCCTCACCCCTGAGTTATTTTTTCCCTGGCATGTAGAGGTTGGGCCTTCCTCCAGCCCCTGACAGAGATAAGATTTTTACCTTTTCTCGTGTCTCCCATTTTTGTCTGTAATCTATTTTCATTCATTTGTCGTTTGTTTCTCTAAAGGAAGCGTTCTAGGTGGTGTCCAGTGTGGATCAGGAAGTGCTTGGGCCCAGCTGCAGCGTGGATGGGCCGTGTCCTTGGAGAAGGCTGAGGACATCGTTTGGGACCAGCTTTTCTTCGGGCAGCGATGGCGTGAGGCGGGTCCCCGTCTCCTTGGCAGGGTGAGATAAGAGCTTTTGGGAGATGGCAGCGAGCACAGGAGCATCCTGCTGTGGCAGCTGCTGAGGGGCTGGATGTGCCATGGCTGGCTGCAGGCTGGGCACAGTCCTGCCCTCCTGCTCTGTGCCCAAGGCAGCAATGATGGGCAGCTTTGGGCACCGCTCTGGGCACGGCCAGCACGGCCTGGGCACGGCGGGAGCTGGGACAAGGGGGACAGGAGCCTTCAGCTGACGGGCGGTTTCTGGTTTCTCTCCTTGCAGCCGGGCTCTGCGGATGCTGAGGCTGCTCTGGGCTCTGCCAGGGCTCAGCTGCAGCTCAGCACCGGGCCGGAATCAGCCAAAGGAGAAATGGTGTGACCTGCAGCACAGACTTGCTTGAGCATTTCGGGAAATGCAGCTCAAGTTTGCAGAGCGTACACCTGCAGGGCAAAACATGACACCCCCCAAAAATTAAACTTGTTCCATACCTTCTGAAATGAAATCAATCTGGGATGACCCCAAATGACATTTTTCAGCTTGCTCAAGCTGTAGCTCAGCCCTTCTCTGAACAGTTCTCTCCCCCACCTGCCTTTTACTTCACAGCTGTTCCCTCCTTTCCCCCAGGGAGTTCCCAGCCCATCGCAGTCTCCATCACACTGGTGCCTTGCTCGATGCCCCTCACCACGAGGGAGGCCGAGCCCAAGGCTTAGGGACTCATCCTGTCACTGGCTGAAGAGCAGCAATGTCTCAGAGGCCTGATGAGATTTTAGTGTCATTCAGAGCTGCTCTCCAGCCCTCAGCTCTCCTCACTGCTGAGTTCCCACTCCCTTATCCTCATCCTTCCAGCAGGATGAGCTCTGTGACTCCCCTTGAGCCTCCCCACTCCTCCCAGCCCACCCACCCAGCTCAGTTAGGCTTAAGCTGAAGCTTCTTTGTTTCCCCTGGCACTTCAGTCCAGTCCCCTCTGCAGGGAGCCCCAGCCCCAGAGCACAGCACACAACAGTGCGGTCCGGGCTGGACCAGCTCCCCTCCAGCCCTGGCTTGGCTGTTTGTGGCAGCTGAATGCTCCCTGTTTGCAGCTGTCACTGCAGGATGGCCCCAGGGCAGAGCCCAGCCAGGCTCCCACTGCATCCCCTGAAGCTTGGGGCACACGGTGGTCCCAGGGCTGAGCTTCATGGGGAGCACCCAGAGCTGTGGCTTGCAGGCAGTGTTTGCAAGTGTTGTGTTCTCATCTCCTGCAGCCTGTGGGGAAAACAACCTGTGCTGCAGCTCAGCACTGCCCCTCTGGGCAGGGACAAGGCTGAAGGGCTTTCCCATTCCAGAGGAGCCAGCATTGAGCCTTGGTAGGGTCTGGCATGGCTGGAGCTGGGTCTGGTTCCCGTTTGGGACTCGCTACCCACTCACCCCCACTGCCCTCCCTCCCCCGTGGGCAGAAGGGTCTGTCTGTGCCAGGGGCTCTTGGATGTCTCTGTATCCATGGACAGAAGGGTTTATCTATGCCAGGGGCTCTTGGATGTCTCTGTGTCCATGGTCAGAAGGGTCTGTCTGTGCCAGGGGCTCTTGTATGTCTCTGTATCCATGGACAGAAGGGTCTGTCTGTGCCAGGGGCTCTTGGATGTCTCTGTATCCATGGACAGAAGGGTCTGTCTGTGCCAGGGGCTCTTGGATGTCTCTGTGTCCATGGTCAGAAAGGTCTGTCTCTGCATGGGTTTCCATAATGTCTTTGTACCCATGGATATGGAATAACCACAGAGAGTGAAAGTGTCTGTCACATTGCTTGCACACTCTTTCCTTTCTATACAAGACAAATCCATGCACACCTCCACGTATGGATATATTAAAAGGATAGGGCTGGATAGAGATTTCCCACAGAGCTCTAACTTCGGCATGACTCACCTTGTAAGGCAGCGGCCAGAGGATTTTTTTTCCCAGCTCTGTGTGAGTAGGTGTCCAAGAGATGAAGGGAGCAGCATTTAGAAGCAGTTTCAGGATTTCTAGGCAGGAAGTGGAGTTGACAGCCATCTGCATCTGTGCTGCTGTGCTGGGAGTCTGGGCACATCTGACTGACAGGGCAGCACTTCAGACTAGAAAAGCCCCGTCTCAAATTTTAGTGGCAGCATCTCCTGACATTTCCCTTCTTGGGGGAGTGTGGAGATTCCTCCCTGGAGTGGAGACTCCCCTCAGGGTCACTGCTTGAGGCTGAGCTAAAGAGATTTGCCCAGGGTCGTTGGTCTGGGGCAGTGACACCCATCTCTACTTAATTCTGCTTTGATCAAATTGCTTCCTAGAGCACTATATTAAAATAGATGTTACAGCTCCCGTACTGTGGAGTAAATAATTTGATTAAGACCTTTGTGTCTAATCATGATCATAATCAATCATATCTCTATGTATATAAATACTTCTGATTTGCCATCTTTAATGCTGAGGGACAAAGTTGTACAAAGTTTCGATTCCACCTGTATAATCCTTTAACATAAATCCTTGACAAAGTCTGAGGCTGGGATTGGATCCAGGCACTCCCAGACTCCCCTCACAGAAGGAGTTTAGAAAGCCTGGAGGTCCTGGTTTGGGGCAGCTTGGGGGTGTAATTGGGGTGTTGGGGGTCCTTTCTGCACCTCGTGACCCAACAGGAGCTTCTCTAATAAACTTTGTGTGAACTCCCACTGTGCCCATGACAGGAACCCCTGTGAGTGTCTGTGACATCCCAGCCCTTTGGCAGCCTGGGCACTCCTGGGATGTCACCCTGGAACCCCTGTGAGTGTCTGTGACATCCCGGCCCTTTGGCAGCCTGGGCACTCCTGGGATGTCACCCTGGAACCCCTGTGAGTGTCTGTGACATCCCGGCTCTGTGGCAGCCTGGGCACTCCTGGGATGTCACCCTGGAACCCCTGTGAGTGTCGGTGCCCTCACTGTTGTTTAGGAGCCCAGGGATGTCCCCACTGCACTCCTGCCACTGCCTGTGACAAATTGGCTCCTTGGCAGGGCAGAGACACCTCTGTTGTCACTCTGGAGCCCTGTGACTGTCACCTCATGAGCCTTAGGAAGATTAAGCACCCCTGGGATGTCCCCATGGAACCCCTGTGACTGAGTGTGACCAAACAGATCTTTAGGAGCCCAGAGACCCCTCAGATGTCCCCATGGAGCCCCTGAGCCTGCACGTGAGCTCACAGCTCTTGAGCAGCCTGGAAACCCCTGGAATCTGTTCATTCCTGCTCTGCTGAGGATGGAACAACAGCAACTTGGAGGTTCTCTAATGAATTTTAACTGTCCAGAGACTTGTTCAGTCTTCAGCTCTTCAGTTCAGGAATTCAGTGACAAAGGCTCATTAATATTGCAAAACACCTTAACAAGACAAGAGTCTGGGAATAATTTAATTTAAAGTCTTCAATTATTTTCTGGTTAATTATGCAGATTTCAAAAGTGTATTCAAAGAGAATATGCTATATATTTTTTTTTTAATCCGGGTTTTTTTGGTCCTATTTAGTTTTGTTTTCCTGTGTATAGATTAATATCAGCAATTTCCAGTTGATATTGATCCCAAGCACCTCCTCATGCAGTCTGAATAGAGATGAAAATCAAGACCCTTTATGGCTGACAATCAGCCACACTCTGTCCCTACCCCCACCCCACCATTTCCCCCATCCAGCCTCTGGCACTCAGAGCAGCCCTGTGCAAATCTGAGCTTCCTCCCCTCCAGGCTGTGCCTGCAGCTTTCAGCTCCTTGGCACCAACTCCCACCTGCTTTCCTTGGAGAAGGAGCTGCCTGAGACACAGAGGGATGTTCATTTATGGTCAGCAAACAATACCAAAGGCAGGAACAGCTCCATAAAAATCAGAAGTCCAGCCCAAGGAGTGCTGGGCAGTGGAGCCACATCCAGGGGTGTCCCCAGGGCTCAGGATTGAGGCCAGGGCAGTTCAATCTCTTTATTGCTGATGTGGACGAGGCCATGGAGGGCACCCTCAGTCAGTGTCCAGGTGAGCCCAAGCTGGCTGGGAGTGTGGCTGTGCTGCAGGGCAGGAAGCTCTGCAGAGGGATCTGGACAGGCTGGAGCCATGGGCCCAGGACAATTGGATGAGGTTCACCAAGGCCAAGGGCTGGCTCCTGCCCTGGGCTCACAACCACCCCAAATCCCTGGCTGTGCCCTGCCCCTGATCCCCACAGCCTGTCCTGTTTCCTTCATCCCTGCATTGCCAGGGACTTTGTGGGCCAAGGGAGCTCTGCTGTGGGGATGGAGGGAGGTGCAAGTGCCAGCACTGCAGTGGGAACCACAACTCATCAGGTTTGTGTCCTTTGGGGGTCAGCAACTGGTGTGGTTCAGATATACAGATAATTCCAATTCATGGCCAACATAAAAAAATGTACCAATTATATAATTTAATAAACGTCAGAATTCTTTCCTCAGCTCTGTGCAATGTCAACGCAATATCTGATATGTCCACCATGCATAAGAAATTTCCATAAAAGAACAGTTTTAGACACAGATATTAGAAAGGATGATTCTGTGATAGATTTCAACAGAATTAAGATAATGGCTAATGTGGAATTACAAGAGAGCAACTGGAGGAGGAAATCTGGGAGCAATGGCAAGGCCATAGGACCAGCTGGTCTAGGCAAGAAATGTCCTTAGACATGATCATTTAAACAGGAGAGGTGGAAACACCCAAATGAAGAGGGACATGAAATATTAGACAGAATAGTGGTAACACAAGTAGAGGGGAAGAGCAGTATTTCTTATCCTGCCATCAGTATTCTTCCAGGAAATTTCTGTTCTCTCTGGTGGTAAAACTTTGACATTTCTTAAAGTACTCAAATGCCCCAGCTAATGAGATGTGCTCGTGCACCTTGAAAGCTGCAGGTCCCCTACAGCCCCAGAGGGCTCCTGTCCCATAAACATCTGCTCCAGCCCATTCCAAAATCAAGAGCAGCATCGTCCCAGGATCATTACGGAGCTGAGGTTGGAAGGGATCTCAGGGAGTCTGCAGCCCAACGTGTCAGAAACTGGGTCAGACCAAGTGATTCAAACCTTGATTTGGTGTGGATTGGAAAATCCCAAAGGCCAGGGATGAGGCAGCATCTCAGAACCTCTCTGAGCCCATGGGAACAAAGGTTTTCCACATGTCCTGTCTGATGTCCCCTCATTCCCCTTCCACCCATTGACTTTTGTCCCCTCCATCCCCCCAGTGCAGAGCCTGGCTCTGTGTTCTCCATCAGCTCCTGGGTGGCTCTGCCAGGCTGGCATGAGGAGCCCCTCAGCCTTCCCTGCTCCAGGCTGGACAAGCCCAGCTCCCTCAGCCTCTCCTCTCAGCCAAAGGGCTCCAGCCCCACCTTGGAGGCCCTTCCCTCACCCTGCTCCAGCTGCCAGACATCTTTCCTGCCCTGGGGAGCCCAAACCAGGCCCCAGTGACCTGGATAATCCACGTCCTTGATGTCCTGGTCACACAGCCGTGGCCCCTTGTCCCCGTGTCAGGCTCTGGGCTAAAGGACTCTGAGCCCACGGTCCTTCGTCTGGGGGAGTGACACCCATCTCTACTTAGTTCTGCTTTGATAAAATTGCTTCAGAATTTCTTCCTAGAGCACTAGATTAAAATAGATGTTACAGCTCCCGTACTGTGGAGTAAATAATTTGATTAAGACCTTTGTGTCTAATCATGATCATAATCAATCATATCTCTATGTATATAAATACTTCTGATTTGCCATCTTTAATGCTGAGGGACAAAGTTGTACAAAGGTTCAATTCCACCTGTATAATCCTTTAACATAAATCCTTGACAAAGTCTGGGGCTGGGATTGGATCCAGGCACTCCCAGACTCCCCTCACAGAAGGAGTTTAGAAAGCCTGGGGGTCCTGGTTTGGGGGAGCTTGGGGGTGTAATTGGGGTGTTGGGGGTCCTTTCTGCACCTCGTGACCCAACAGGAGATTCTCTAATAAACTTTGTGTGAACTCCCACTGTGCCCATGACAGGAACCCCTGTGAGTGTCTGTGACATCCCAGCCCTTTGGCAGCCTGGGCACTCCTGAGATGTCACCCTGGAACCCCTGTGAGTGTCTGTGACATCCCGGCCCTTTGGCAGCCTGGGCACTCCTGGGATGTCACCCTGGAACCCCTGTGAGTGTCTGTGACATCCCGGCTCTTTGGCAGCCTGGGCACTCCTGGGATGTCACCCTGGAACCCCTGTGAGTGTCTGTGACATCCCGGCTCTTTGGCAGCCTGGGCACTCCTGGGGTGTCACCCTGGAAGCCCTGTGAGTGTCTGTGACATCCCGGCCCTTTGGCAGCCTGGGCACTCCTGGGATGTCACCCTGGAACCCCTGTGAGTGTCTGTGACATCCCAGCCCTTTGGCAGCCTGGGCACTCCTGGGGTGTCACCCTGGAACCCCTGTGAGTGTCGGTGCCCTCACTGTTCTTTAGGAGCCCAGGGATGTCCCCACTGCACTCCTGCCACTGCCTGTGACAAATTGGCTCCTTGGCAGGGCAGAGACACCTCTGTTGTCACTCTGGAGCCCTGTGACTGTCACCTCATGAGCCTTAGGAAGATTAAGCACCCCTGGGATGTCCCCATGGAACCCCTGTGACTGAGTGTGACCAAACAGATCTTTAGGAGCCCAGAGACCCCTCAGATGTCCCCATGGAGCCCCTGAGCCTGCACGTGAGCTCACAGCTCTTGAGCAGCCGGGAAACCCCTGGAATCTGTTCATTCCTGCTCTGCTGAGGATGGAACAACAGCAACTTGGAGGTTCCCTGATGGATTTTAGTTCTCCAGAGACTTGTTCAGTCTTCAGCTCTTCAGTTTAGGAATTCAGTGACAAAGGCTCATTATTATTTCAAAACACCCTAACAAGACATAGCTCTGGGAATATTTTCATTTTAATGAATTAAATTCTTCTGCCGTTAATTATGCAGATTTCAAAAGTGTATTCAAAGAGAATGTATTAGATTTAAAAAAAAAAAACCCAAACTTTTTTTGTCCTATTTATTTAATTTTCTTGTTTATAGATTGATATCAGCAATCTCCAGTTGATATTGATCCTGAGCACCTCCTAATGCAGTCTGAATAGATATGAAAATCCACACCTGTAACAGTGGTAAGAGTTTTGCACCACTGAATTAGTGGTTTGTCTCAGTCTCTTCTGCCTTCACTTAGAGCCTGGATTAAAAAAATATACAAAGGAAACAGATTTTCTCGTGTTTGGGCTTGGTTGTTTATTAAATCTTATCAAAAAGTACAGAGCGTTCAGCAACACTTCTAGCCACCTGCTAGAAATGAGCAAAATGGAGCCAGATCCAGCTGCTACAAGGTCTCCTAAAGCTAAGCAGTCCAATATAGAATTAACACCTCTATTATTTATCCTTTTAACCCAATAACTAACTTCCCATGACCCTTGGTGTGACACTAACTGTCCAACCAGAAACTCCTACCTGAAACTCTGAAGAAGGAAGATGAAAAGAAGAAAGAGACACCACCCAAAATCCTCCATCTTGTCCCATACCTATTACTGTATTATAAAAACCTCAAATTTAACACCCTTCACCATGTGAAAGCCCACACTTCTGTTTAAATACACACCTGTGATTTTAACTTTATCACTCAAAGTTGGAAGCCTTCTCCAAGGCCTCAGGTCAAAAGCAGTGTTCTCCAGGGGGTCAGTGCCAGAAAGCACAGAAAGCTCAAAACCCCCAGGGCTCTGGGATCCAACTAATTTCCACACACAAACTTTAGAATCTGAGGTTCAAAATCAGATTGGTTAGGATGCCTCGATTTACACGGAGGGCAGAGCCCTTGCCTTCTCTCAGAGGAACAATACCAATGTTTTTCACCAGTCCTACACTGGAACAGTAACCACACAGAGTGCCAAACTCTAGAAGCCCCAAAACCTCGTAACACCCACAAAAGCAAGCTATTCCTCTTCTCTCTTGAATGACCAGACTCTCTCGTGCAGGCTGTTCCCAGTCCAAAGCTACCAACCTCCCTGCTGAGGTTCTGTATATTCCTTCCAGATGAACCTGATCGTTTCCTCTTTCTATCCAATAGTTCATCAGATTCACAAATTCCCAAGGATCCAGTCCAAACGACTGAGAGAGGGGGACTCCTATGCTTTTAGCCACAATTTAAAATACCAAACAACGACACTGCAATCCTGACAGTCCAAAAATACGACCCCCCCTTAAATTTTCAAGGGTCAAGGACATACCACTGCAGGAGGGAAATGCCTTTAATATGTCCTGCAAGGTTTACACCGTCCTTTCACCCTCTGTATTCAAAAACTCTCGTGGCTCAAGCTGAAACCATCTAGAAAGAGCCTGCCTGGATGGCCGGGCTCCTTCAGCTTGGGCTTCAACAGCCACTTCCATCAGCAAAGTACAACAGAGCAGCCAACAACACAGCCCGAGTAACAACACAGGAAACCCAGGGCAGAATTACCGGTTTGCCACAATTATAACGTTTGTCACAAGATGGCAGTATTAAAATACACAATTTCAAATCTAAAAATACACAATGACAGCGGTGGCAGGGACCGGTTAAACCCGAACACCGAGTGTTAGAGGGAATACCGTCCCCAAAACCAGGAATCCCCACACACAACCCGAATCCCAAAGTCAAAATCACTGTGGGGAAGGGTATCTCTTTATAAAGGGACTAAGTATTCACCTCTTTTCAACACAACACACAGCATGCAGCAATTTTAAACGTTCACCAAAATTGCTTCACCCTTCTCCAGCCATTTCGGTCTCCTGAAAATGAAAACGCGGATCCGAGCTCCCACTTGTCTTGTACTAAATGCATCTCACCAGTCACACACACAGACACTCACACAGTCAGGACACAGTCAAAATAATAACGATTAAAATAGCAACAACAAAAATAGCAGCAATAAACAAGGGTTTGTCCAGTTCATCCCCAGAACTGCTGGCGGGTCCCCTGACACAACAAACCCTTTCTCCGGCCACTGCACTCTCCTGATGCTTGCAAGCAAAACTGCACAGCTTGAGCTGAGCACACAACGTCTTCTGTGACTTATCAGCTGCCTTTTAGCTATGTGTACGTCTTACAGGCTACCCCACACACTGTTAAACACACTGTTTTGTCTGCAGTGCAGCAACAGGTCTTGTCTATCCCTGTGATGAGCAGCCGGGGAGCAGAGATCCCTCCAGGAAGGTCCCGGCAGTGCCAGAGATGTCCCCAGCCCGGGCTGTTCTCACAGACAAACAGAGGAGTCCTGCCACGGTCACCAAATTGATGCAGAGACAAAAACTCTCTAACCAGTTAAAGTTAGAAAGTGATATGGTTATTACCACACTGGGCACACCCGGGAGAAATCTCCCACAGGGATGTGCGAAGTGCACAGGGCTCTTGCCTTCTTTTATCCACAAAAGTCTTACATACTCATACCAAATACACATATACATATGCCTTACCTAACCCCATCTAGCCCCACTTCGTATTAAAATTCGTTCAAAGTCCTTTTACTCTTGCACAGTTGCTTCCCTCAAGTGGGTTGCTGGGTGTTTGAAATGGGTCAGTGGTTTCCTAATGATGAAGTCAGGGAGTCCTCCTTGCCTTCAACTTTTCATCTTTGTCTTGTTGGTAGGTTCTCGGGCCCCTTGGCCATAGTTCAAGCTTCCATCCTGGTTCTGGCTGGTTTCAGGGTCCAGATGCAGTTATGGTTCCTTGACTTCAACAATATCCCAACCACCCGTGTTGACACAACAAAATCAAGTGAGTGATTTATTGTCTTTGCTCTACTGGCTCAGCCACTTTCTACATTGCTTCTACTCTAATCATTATATGTATAGCTTCTATCCCTCAGCTAAGCTCTTAATCCTTTGATTTTTGCTTCAACAGAACATTAAAACCTATTCTTGAAAAACAAAAGGGGGAGTTGGAATGCCCACTTGTTAGATAGGTTAGCAAAAACCCTGTACGTTCTCAGCTTTCTGAATTGAGATGAAGCTGGCCAAACAGCACACGAAAGGCAATATTCTTTTGATACAAAGACTCATCCCAGGCCTCTGATGATGGTAAAGGGCCCAGTAACAAGGCAGTGGACAGGACCTGTAGACTTGTTGGGGTGGGGAAAGTGATTGTGCTTGTGTCTCCACAGGTCACCACATGAAATGAGTTCCTTTGTGGTGTGTGTGTGACCATTTGTTGCATCATCCTGATTGGCAAAAACACTGTGAGTGTCTTACCCCCTATACTGGATGGCACAAACGTATGGATCACCCCTGCAAATGCTGCTCACACCGATACTGTGTGCATCTCTGTGACAACCCCTGGTGATCCCTTCCACACGTGCTTGGTGGGGATGTCCATTGGCCAGAAGCGTTTTGGTAAGCTGTATGAGAGCGTGCAGCAAAACTGCACAGCCCCAGGTATATTGCAGCCCAGGTGGTGGAGCCAGGACACCTGGCAAAAGACCACAGGATGGGATGGGACGTGGTACAAGGATCTGAGAAGGATGCACGACTTTCCAGCTTTGCTCTCCCAGCCACAGGAACCAGATACACCAGGGACTTTGTCTGCTTAATACCAGCAATTGGTACTGCTCAGGCTTTGGCTTCTTTAAATAAGCTTGGCTGCTGGCTTGCAAAGGAAGCTAATGCCACTAGTGCTGCTCTTTCAGCAATGCTAATTGATGTTAAATTGGTGTGACATGCAACACTGCCAGAGCAGCCATTGATTTCATGCTGTTGGCTCAAGGCCATGGGTGCAAAGATTTTGATGGATGTGCTGCATGAACTGAAGGGATCATTCAGAGTCCATTCACAAGAGTATTGGTAACCTTGAGCAGCTCACTGAACAGCCACAGCAACATGATGAGGGTGATTGGTGGGGGCTGTCTTCATGTCTCAAACACCTCAGCTTCGGGACACTACTTAAACATTTATTAATGTGTGGCATAGTTATCTTTGGTGTTTTCTTAATGATTGTGATATGCATCCCATGTATTTTATCTTGTGTGGCACAAATGATCAATAATAGCCTTAATGAGATAATGGCTTTGTTGGCACAAACAGTTTTAGCTGTGCAATACACAAAGAAGGGAGAAATATTACCAATAAGTAAAACTTTAACAAAAGGAAGGCCTTGTAAAATCATGGCTCAGGCCTGTTACTTCAGCTAAGTAGAAAAGGACTGTGGGAAAGAAACTCAACTGAATTAGGGCTAGAAAATGATGTTACATAAACCTTGCGTGTTCTTATCATGGTGTGGGGTGGTTGGTTGAATTATGTTTGTTATGTTTTAGAACAGTGTAACTGATAATGGCTAATTGCTTAAAAAGGCCTGGTTCTTGCAATAAAGCTTCTCTTTTTTGTACATACCTGAGGACTCTGTTTCACTACAGACCCTCCCCCACATCAGCCCAAAGCTCTACTTTGACCAAGTGGGGCCTCATGGCACACAGGTGCCACTGGGACATTGCCAGGCCTAGTGGAAACAAGGCTCCATTATTGCACAGCAGGGCCTCATGGCACCCAGGAGAGCACAGTGACACAATGGGATCTCATGGAAGCAAGTGTCCATTGTGACACAGCAGGGCCTCATGGCACCCAGGAGAGCACTGTGACACAATGGGATCTCATGGAACAGTGTCCATTGTGACACAGCAGGGCCTCAGGGCACCCAGGACAGCACTGTGACACAATGGGATCTCATGGAACAGTGTCCATTGTGACACAGCAGGGCCTGATGGCACCCATGTGCCACTGGGACTGTGCCAAGGCTCGTGCAAGCAAGGCTCCACTGTGACAATGAACAGCCTCACGGCACCCAGGAGACCATTGTGGCACAGTGGAATCTCATGGAACCAAGGCCCCATCGTGACAAACCGTGGCCTGATGGAAACCCAGTGCCACTGGGACATCTCCAGCCTTGGAGGAAGCAAGTGTCCATTGTGACACAGCACAGCTTTGTGAATCACAGGAGAGCACAGTGACACCATGGAATCTTGGGGAGCCAAGTGTCAATTGTAAACACAGTGGGGACTCACAAAACCCAGGAGACCACTGTGACACCGTGGAATTGCATGGAAGCAAATGTCCATTGTTTCATGTTTCATGTTGCGGCCTCATAGAGCTCTGGAGACCATTGTGACAGAATAGAAAAATGTGGAGCAAAGGCTCCTGTAAGAGTCAGTCTGGAGTTCCCTCATTTCCCTCACAACCATCACGAGGATAGAGGCTGTCCCAAGGACCCCCACCCGCTTCTGGACAGGAGTTCTGGCCTGGCCGAGGTGGATGCTGGCCAAGGGACTGTTTGCTGGTGCTCTGTGCTTGCTGTGCTGTCCACAGTACAGAGCCTTTGAACAGGTACTGCACCTACAGCTGCTTCTTGGAGCACCACTGCATGTTCTGTCTCGAGCACCTCACAATGGCCCATAAATCTCCCAGCTCTTGGCCAGACTCCACTCGCTTTGGAAAAGGACTATAAGAAAGCGACCCTCTGGAGAAGCCTTTGAGATCTCCCCACAGAAGGCGAGTCTATTGGCTGGGACCACGAGGACACTGGAGTCTATTGGGCCAGACCACGAGGACATCGGTCTCGTCTGTTGGTAGCTATTCCCTATTCCCCTCTTTCTCTCTCTCTCTCTTTACTTTGTTTCCTTTAACTCTCCCTCTATTGCAAAACTGATTTGTTGGCACTCAATAAAAGTGCATTTCTGCTTTGAGCAAACTGACTTGTCCCCTGTTGTTGTCTTTTGCACCTTTGAGATCAAAAACGAACCATCATGAATCTCGGATGTTTTAAAGGAGGATTGTTACACCAACCCAAACTATACTGTGACTCTAGAAGATGGGTGGATGTGTAACTTAACTTGAAAATATTAATAAAATCATGATTATCATCATACCTTTATTATTTTTATTATAATTATTTACTACTACTTCTATTTCTTCCACTCCTCCTCTGCTTCTTCTTCTTCTTCTTCTTCTTCTTCTTCTTCTTCTTCTTCTTCTTCTTCTCCTCTATATTATTCTCCTTATGTCTATACTTAAAATTATTATTACAATTACTACTACAGCTATTTCCTCATCTTAATATTTCTATTCTTCTTCTTCCTATTATTATTTTCTTATTATTATAACTGTTTCTTCTTATGTGCTTCTTGTTCCTCTACTTCTACTTGTACTTGTACTTCTACTTCTTATTTATTCTTATATTATTATTCTTATTCTAAATTCCTATTGTTTTTCCTATTCTCATTCTAATTCTTCATATCATTCTTTCTGTTTCTTTTTTTCTTATTCTAACTCCTTTTTCTTAGCCCTGCTCCTGGGGCAGTGGAGCCAGGCAGGGGCAGGGGCAGAGTCTGCACAGCCCCCGCAGTGCCCGCCGCAGCCGGGATCGATGTTTCTTGATGGGGGCCGGCGCTTCCAGACGGGCAGGGGAGGCACAGCACGGGCCTGGGGAGCTCGGCTCAGGTGGGCCCGGCTCAACCCAGGCCTGGCAAAGGGCAGCCAAGGGGAACCCACCTGCTGACAGACCTGCCCATCTGTGCTCTCTCTCTGCCCACTCTTCACACAGCTCGAGGACGCTCACTCCATCCCCCTCATCCTCTTCTGCTGGGGAGAGCTCCTGCCCAGTGCACGCTTCCTCATGGCACTCTTGATGGTACATGCTGGTTTCTGTGGGGGACAGCTCCTGCTCAATGCAGGCTTCCCCTTGGGATCCCTCATGGCAGCTGTTGCTAAGGTTGCTGCATGGTTGCAGGCCTGAGCCGTCGCCTCCTCCCAGCCCCTGCCCGCTGAGGGCCTGCTCTTCCAGCCTGCTGGGCATGGGGCTGGCTGCTTTGGAGTTGGGCTTCCCCTTTTCCTCCTCCATGTGCAATGCAGAACGTCTGGCACACAGAGATCCCGGGAGCTGCTTCCTCCTGAGCCAGTGGCACTCCTGGCACGGGGCAGCGCAGGGCCCTGTGCCCCGTATATACCCCTGCAGGGCAGGGCTGTACCATGTCACCAGGACAACAGAATGTCCAACAGCACCCAGGAACCCGATAGAACGGCCCTGTGTCACAAAGGGCCAAGCCCAGCAGCCCTTCAGCAGCCCAAGCCCCTGGAAGTGGCATGGAGCAACAGCCAGACTGGAGGGCTTCCAGCCCCTTGTTCTGATCCACTGATTCCAATGATGATAAATGGCTCTGCCTCGATTAGGGTGCAAATGAGACCATGTGCCAAAGTCAATAGGATGGGTTTTACTGAAGAGTAAATGAGGGAAAGACAGAATGACAAAGAGAGAAAAATAGGCATGGAATAGAGGTGGGAGGAGAGAAAGAGAGTGTCAGAGCCAGACTAAGTAGTAAGCCTCACCACTCTGTGGATCCCAATGGCTTCCTGTGGATGCTCTACATCTCTGTCTTCTTGGTGCTCAGGGTCCCCCACAAACACGGAGTTCAGGGGGTCCATACACACTTGGGCCAGGTGGGAAGGCCCAGGTACCTCCCCTGGCAGGGTCAAGTCTGACACAGGCTCTGGCAGCAGCCTCGGGCTCTGCTGCATCCCTTTGCATCACGAGCAGTGCTCTGCTGCAAGGCCTCAGCAGTGAGTCTGGGCAGCGCTTTGGGGCTCTTGGATGGATTCTGGCACCTCCTCAGCTGCCCCTCATGGCAATGTGCCCTGGATGTGGCCTTCTTGGGGTGGGGATGTTCCAGCTGAGCTGGTTTGTATGAGGGAGGATGGGTGTTCACTGCCTGTGAGCAGAGGCTCCACCACAGCCCCAGAACTCTCCTCCTCCCTCACAGGACTTGTGTTCCACACCCCTCACCAGCCTTGTTGCCCTTCTCTGGACACACTCCAGCCCCTCCCTGTCCTTCCTAAATTGGGGTGCCCAGAACTGGGCACAGCATGTGAGGTTCTGTCCAACCAGTGCTGATTGCAGGGGAAGAATCACTGCCCTGCTCTTATTGGCCACACCATTCCTGATCCATAGGAGTCCTAGGGTTTGGATGAGGGAAATGCTGGGAAGGAAGTGGGGACAAAATGTTATTGATTGTCAGCCTTGAAGGGTCTTGATTGTCATATCTATTCAGACTGCATTAGATGGTGCTGGGGGCCAATATCAATTAGACGTGGCTCTTATCAATCTATAAACAGGAAAAGAAAACAGAACAAAGGAGTTCTCTCTGCATTTTTTTCATTATCATATACTCATTTTAAATGAACTTCTGAAATCTATCTAATTAACCACAGAAGAATTGAATCTTCAGTTATTCCCAGGGGCTTTTCTTGCTTAGGTGTTTTGAACAAATGTTTATGAGAATTTGTCTCTGGATTTCTCAGCTGAAGAGCTCAAGAAAGAAGAGGTCTCTGGAGCAGGAAAATTCATCAGCATCTTCCAAGTGTGGGAGGATCCATCCTCATCAGAGCAGGAATGAACAGAAATGGGCACAGCTTTCTGGCTGCCCCAGCTCTGGGATGGGCCCTGGGCCTGGAGCAGGAGCAGCTCTGGAGGGCCCCAAGGCCATGGCTGTTGTGCTGGCCTGGGCAGATGGGATGGCAGGAGGGGCTGCAGAGCTCTCAGGAGCTCAGGGAGAGGGGAGCAGGGCACCCAGGGAGCCTCCTTTTGCCTTGGCCAAGCACCTTCCCCCATGGCTGGGGCTGAGTCCTCTCTGAGCTGCAGCTGCTGCTGTGCCCTTGGCAGGGGCTGAGGCCGTGGGGCCACTGCCCAGAGCCCCCTGGCCTGAGCAGAGCTGTGGGGCCAGAGCCGGCTGGGCTGTGCTGGGGAGAGGCCCTCGGTGCTGCACAGAGCTCAGGGCAGCTGGCACAGCTTGCAGGGAGCTGGGCTGGCCTGAGAGAGCCTGACAGAGAAAGCAGCAGTGTCCATGTCAGCCTGGCTGAGCGGGCAGGGGCAGGACTCAGCCCAGGCCTTGTGGGGCAGGGCCAGCGCCTGGGGAAGGCATTGCAAACAGGCAAGTGGCCCAGAGAGGAGGCTGCTCTGTGCCCTTGGTGGCACGCACAGAGCAGGGAGGGGGTCCAGGACATTTGTCACTGCCAGCCTCTGTCCCCAGCCCTTGCCAGCCCTGGCTGCTGAGCCCACGTTTGCCCTGGGCTGAGTTTGGCTGTGGCCCAGCTCCATCCTCCTGCAGGGCTCAGGGCCTGTTCCTGACCATGGCCAGCCCTGCCTGGCCTCTGTGCTGGCCCAGAGCCCGGCAGAGCCCGGGGCAGGGCTGTCAGTGCAGGCCCACAGGTGCCACGGGCTGTGCAGGAGCTGGCAGAGGCTGCCCAGCAGGGAGGCCATGGGGCACAGAGCCCCAGGGCTGCTGTGGGCACCACGGCTGCACCTTCAGCTCCATAGGAGATGGGACAGATTGGAGCAGGGACAAATAATCCCTGCTGGATTCTTTAGTGTGTTTGCTTATACAGGTGATGTCCATCCACATGTCGAGGAGGTGTTTTGTGTCAGATAACACTGGCAGAGTGATAAGTATAATATTATTCATCTGAAAAATTGTTCATGCATAATACACAATGAGGAAAATAAAGACACATATAATCAGAAGAGCACCTGACTTTTGCAGATGATGAGAGAGTCATTGATCTTCCAGTAGTCAAACCTGTTTAAATACTTTCTCCAGGGCTTCCTTGAGATGAGAGCTGACCACCAGAGGCCATGGGAAGCCAGAACTCTATGCCATAGCAGCCTTTGACTGGGACTAACCCTTGCATATAGGGAATTGTTCAGGGGGAGTATGAATTTTGGCTGTGGGCACCTGGAAAGAGGGATGGTTCTTTTCCACAGGAAGGAAAGCTCAAAGCCCCAGTGGTCCGGAGACTGATGAGAGGCCGACCTCAACATTCCAAGGTTAGCTGGATCTTTCAGGTGGCCCCTGGGAGGCCAAACCAGCCATATCTGTTTCATCTCATCTTGGTTCCATGAGGCCCCACAGTGTCACAATGGTCTCCACAGGAAGGAAACCACAGAGCCCCAGTGTTTCAGGGGCTGATGAGCAGCAGGCACCAGATGCCAAGGCCTGGCAGACCTGTCTGTCCTGGCAGGTTTGTCTGGGAGCAGCCCTTACATATACAGAATTTTGAATGTGGAATCCTAATTTCAGCCATTTGTGCCTGGAGGAGAAGGCTGTTCTTTTCCACAGAAAGGAAAGCACACAGCCCCTGTGTTTGGAAGGCAGGGGAGAGCCAGCCCTCAGGAGGCTAAGGCCAGTTAGACCTGTCTGTAATGGCAGCTTTTGTGTAGGAGCAATCTTTGGATGTAGGACTTTTGAAGGTGGAATCCCAGTTTTGGCCATGGGCAAATGGAGAAGGATGGTTCTTTTCCACTGGAAGGAAAGCATAGAGCCCCGGTATTTCAGGGGCAGATGAGCAGTAGCCACCAGAGGCCAAGACCAGCCAGACCCATCTGTCCTGGTATCTTTTGTCTTAGAACAATCCTTGATTACATAGAATTTTGGAGGCAGAATCCCAATTTCAGCCATGAGTACTTGGGGAAGGATGGTTCTTTTCTGTAGGAAGGAAAGCAAGGAGCCCCAGTGTCTCAGAGCAGAATAGAGGCAACCACCAGAGGCCAAGGCCAGTCAGGCCTGTCTGTCCTGGCAGCTTTTGTTTGGGAGAAACCCTTGCACATAAGGAATTTTGGAGCAGAAATACCAATTTTGGCCTTGGGTGTCTGTTCAGGAGAGACAGTTCTTTTCCATAGGAAGGAAAGCACAGAGCCCCAGTGTTTGAGGGCAGGTGAGACCCAGCTCTCAGGAATACAGGGGCAGCCAGACTTGCTGGTAATGACTGCTTTTGTCTGAGAGCAATTCCTGGATATTGGAAATTTGGGAGAGGGAATCCCATTTTGGCCATGGATGCTTGAGTGAGAAGGACAGTTCTTTTCCATCTGAAGGAAAGCCCAGAGCCCCAGTGTTTCAGGGACACATGAGAAGAGACCCTTGACCTGCCAAGGGCACTGGACCAGTCAGGCCAAGTCAACCAGACCTTTTACCTTTTTCCTTGGTTCCATTGGACCCTGCAATGTCACAATGGTCCCTTTCTTCCACGATCTCTTGCAGTATCAAAATGGTTTCCTTGGTTCCATGGGACTGGACAATGACACGATGGCCCCTTGGTTCCATGAGGCCCCACAGTGTCACAATGGTCTCAGTGATTCCATGCAGTCCTGCAGTGTCACAAGGGTCCCTTGGTTCCATTGGGCTCCTCAGGATTACAGTGGCCCTGTGGCTGCACAAGGCTGAGCTGTGTCACACTGGTCCCTGGTTTCCATGGGGCCCCACAGTGTGACAACTATCCCTTGCTTCCATGGGGCCTTGCAGTGTCACAATGGTCTCCTTGCTTCCACAGGGTTCTGCAGAGCCCCTTAAATCAACGAGGCCTTGTGTCCCTGTGGTCTCCAGTATTCCATGAAACCCCACGATGTCACATTCAACCTTTGGTTCCATGGGGTCCAGCACTGTCACATGAACCCTTAGGTCCATGTGCCCTGCAGTGTCACAATGGACTCCTTGGTTCCGTAGGGCCACAAAGTGTCACAATGGCCCCTGTGTTCAATGAGGCCTGTTGTGTCACAGTAGTCCCCATGATTCCGTAAGGCTCTGCAACGTCACAATAGACCATTGGTTCCATGAGACTCCACAGGGTCATAGTGGACCTTTGGTCCCATTGAACCCCACAGTGTCACTCTGGTTCTCATTGGTTTCACAAGGCCTTGAAGTGCCACAATGGCCCTCTGCTTACACAAGGCCACAAGCTTTTAAAATGGCCTCCATGCTTTCATGAGGCCCTGCTGTGTCACAATGGACCCTTGGCTCTGCAGTGTCAGAATGCCCCCTTGGTCCCTTGGTTCCATGAGTCCCTGAAGTGCCACAATGCTCCTTAGGTTAGCTGAAGCCTCAAAGTGTCATCATGGTCTCCATGGTGCCATGAGGCCTTGCAATGTCAAAATGGACAATTGGTTCCATGAAGTCCCACCGACACTATTGGGCCCCTGGTTCAAAAGGCCTGGAACAATCAGAATGGCCCCTTTCTTTCATGGGACACGGTCCCTTGCATTCCTGAAACACATCCAGGTTTGCTCAGCATCAGAGACACCTTTCCCTTGCTTGTCCTCACCTGTCATCACTGCCTTCAGTGTTGTGCTGTAACTGGAACCTGGGGACACTTTCTCAGTTGTGACCCTCATTGAGACCCATTAAAACTTCAAGAAACTTCAGTGTTTCAATCTTTGAGTTCTTTGAGTTCTTGAGAAGTTTTTTGAACACGCTCTGAGGGACTGAGTCTGATGCAAACACCACCAAAGCCCTGAGAGGGTCATTAAAATGCTTGTGCTGTGTCTGTGCTGCTGAACTGCGCCGGTCTCCTGGCCCAGAGGCAGCTCCTGGCAACCAAGAAGAGCTTCAAAAACACATTTCTCTTTATGAGCAGCTCTTCTCCCAGCCCACTGCAGCCACCCCAGGCACAGCACAGAGGCACAGAGAGCTTCAATCAGTCAGGGCTGGGAAGATGCTCAGAAGTGCCTGGGGCAGAATCACTCCCAGCCCTTGACACAGGAAGCCTCTGGCTGCAGGACAATGCAGCTGCAGCTCCTGCAGTGATCTCCTAAAGCTGGAACATCCCAATGCCTGCAGACTCTGTGAGTACATTCTCTGATGATCTCTTGTGTAGAGCAGCCAGGGGTGCCCAGGGCTGTCGTGCAGAGCAGGGTCCTGCAGCCCAGGGCGCTGTGCTGGGGCAGGGACTCTGCTGCCTGCCAGGGACAGCTCTCAGCCAGCCCTGAGAGCTGCTCCCAGCACTGGGGGACAAGGTCTGGGTGGAAGGAGACAGCTGGTAATGCTTGGAAGTGTTGTCCTTGTGTGGTGAAGATGCTGCATTGTTCAGGACTGCTCCCAGCATGACATTTAACTCCAGAACATTTCCAGGTAGATTATATAGGGAGCACAGCTAGACAGGGGCTGCAAAAAAAGGAAAACCCAGGTTTTTAAATCGACTGTTCTTGGTTCTTTCGATGGGAAATTGCATACTGATATTCGCCTCTCAGTTCAGATGGAGAAAAATAGAAAAAAAATTCTCTCCAATCTTAATAAAGCAGGCAGTCACAGAAATCAGCACAAGGTCCCTTACAGTCAGCATCAGTGTTGCATTTCCAGCCTCCTCAGGGTTGTTCGGGTGTTGCTTTCAGAGTCTGCAGAGGCAGAACTGGCCCTGGGCAGTGTCCTGTGCTGGGAGGGGTCTGCAGGGCAGAGCTGAGCCCCCAGGGCTGAGCTGGGCTCTGGCAGCACTGGCAGGGCCCAGCCCTGGGCACAGGGAAGCAGCTGCTGGCAGGGACAGGTCCAGGCAGCAGAGCCCTGGGCAGGCAGTGGGGGAAAGTGCCACCAAGCTGGGCTGGAATACTTAAAGTCCTCTCTAAACCAAACTATTTCATGATTACTTTTTTTATAGATCCCCATGGCAAGACACAGGAAATGTCCAACAGCAGCTCCTTCAGCCACTTCCTCCTGCTGCCATTGGCAGACTCGCGGCAGCTGCAGCTCCTGCACTTCTGCCTCTTCCTGGCCATCTCCCTGGCTGCCCTCCTGGCCAACGGCCTCATCATCAGCGCCGTAGCCTGCGGCCACCACCTGCACACCCCCATGTTCTTCTTCCTGCTCAACCTGGCCCTCACTGACCTGGGCTCCATCTGCACCACTGTCCCCAAAGCCATGCACAATTCCCTCTGGGACACCAGACACATCTCCTATGAAGGATGTGCTGCACAACTCTTTTTCTTTATGTTCTTCATTGGAACAGACTTTTTCCTCCTGACCATCATGTGCTACGACCGCTACGTGTCCATCTGCAAACCCCTGCACTACGGGACCCTCCTGGGCAGCAGAGCTTGTGCCCACATGGCAGCAGCTGCCTGGGCCAGTGGTTTTCTCAATTCTCTGCTTCTCACAGCAAATACATTTTCCCTGCCCCTGTGCCATGGCAATGTCCTGGGCCAGTTCTTCTGTGAAATCCCACATATCCTCAAGCTCTCCTGCTCACACTCCAACCTCAGAGAACATGGGCTCATTGTGTTTAGTCTCTGTTTTGTATTGTGCTGTTTTGTGTTCATTGTTTTCTCCTATGTGCAGATCTTCAGGGCTGTGCTGAGGATCCCCTCTGAGCAGGGACGGCACAAAGCCTTTTCCACCTGCCTCCCTCACCTGGCTGTGGTCTCCCTGTTTGTTACCACTTCAGTGTTTACCTACATAAAGCCCCCTTCCATCTCCTCCCCATCCCTGGATCTCTCCCTGTCAGTTCTGTACTCGGTGGTGCCTCCAACCCTGAACCCCCTGATCTACACCCTAAGGAACCAGGAGCTCAAGGCTACCCCGAGGAAAATGATGACAGTATCTTCAGGAGCAATAAATTTTCTTTTCTGCTTCAGAGCCTTCAGAATTTAACTCTTTACAATTTTAGAATTTTTTTCTCCTATTTGTCAATTTTTCATTGTCTTATTGTTTTTCTATAGTTGTAATGTGTGATAATTGATAAAAGATTCGTGTTAATCACAAAAGCATTAGGGTTTGTATAAACCAGAATACTAAGCTCTAAAGTGAAGCATGGACACTAGATAAAGTAAATTATATGATTAAATAATTCTGTTTAAAATCACCTTGTTATGTTATATTATGTTGTATTATGTTACATTATAATATGTTATATTATGTTTTTCAAATAAGTTGTATCGGCCGCCAGCTTGCAAAATTGGACTTCCCAAAAAGCCCTTCCTGCCTTTGTCTGATCAATACTGCCTATCCCAAAAAACAGACTCCCAGAACTTCTCTAGTGGTTATCTACAAAGACCAGACCTCCAGAACTTCCCTGGTGGTCATCTACAAGGACCGGATGGCAATCTGTGACTAATTATCACCCAAAGGCTTTGTGAATTTGTGAACAACGAGAACCCACAGTATAAGAAGAGGCTGCAAACCAAGGTTGGGTGGAGCGTGGAGTGGGCGGTGACCCCTCACGTTCCCCAGCGCTGCTTGCTCTGTCTATATCAAATAAAGCAATCTAAATTTGTTAAATATCGAGACTTTTGTCTCTCATTTATAACAGCCCTAAAGCGGGGACCCGCTTAGCGGGCGGAATTTTTCAGGGTTGGCAGTGGTGGCGGTGGCCCGAACCCGGCAGAGAGTCCCCGGGAATGCCGTGGGCGAGGCTGGAGAGTGAGAGATGTCGATGGAGGGGCTGGGGGGAGTGAGAGGCGCGGGCCTCGCCCCCAGCCCTGGCCCGTGACCCCCGTGGCTAACACGGGTTGTATGAGGCACCCTGTGCTTTTTATTTGTTTGGGGTTTTTGGTCACTGGTTGCCGTCCCCCGGCTTTTCCGGAGGGAAGCCGATCGCTGCGGGGTGGGCAAAAGCCGCTGGCCCGTGGCATGGTCGGTGGCAGCTTGTCCCACGCTTGGTGGATGGGTTCCCTGGGGGCGGTGAAACGCGGCTGCCACGGCCGTCCCCTCCCCGTTGTGCACTTTTCTCACTAGGCAAACATCCTTCCATGTCGGCTCTCCCAATCATTGTGAAGCAGAATTCACCAGGCCTTGGATTGTTCACCCACTGATAGGGAACGTGAGCTGGGTTTACACCGTTGTGAGACAGGTCAGTTTTACCCTACTGATGATGTTTTGTTGCAACAGGCTGCTCCTGCTCCTTCTAAATTACTTTCTTGAAGTGTGTCCATCCTTCCCGGATCCCTTTGTTCTGAAGGACTGTTCCCCTTAAATTATCAGTACCTGATTTGGTACTCTCCAAAACTGTATCCTGAATAGACCAAAGTGTGCCCTCCATAATTCCAGTGTAGAAGTTTTATTGATGCCTCTCCTTGTTTCACAGAATATTGAAAACTGGATTATTTCATGGTCACTGTACCCCAGGCAGCCTCCAACCACCACATCTCCCACCAGCCCTTCTCTGTTTGTGAACAGCAGGAGACAGAGCTTTCCTTGGGAGAGAGAGTGTTACCAAAAATTTGTTCAAATTAAAAACTCCTTAACACCAACGCAGCATAAAAAGCAGTATTCTTTATTTGGCTGGATACACAGGGGGACAGCTCCTCCCAAAGCTGTGCATGCTGAGTACAGGAAAGTTTCTGTTTATATTCTGTACTTTGCAAACATATTCATCGATTGTCCTGGAGTAAACACACATATGATAATCATGTCATCAAAATCATTAACATCTTTCCCCTCCCCGTTACCCGTGGGTTCTTCTGTCCTGGAGGTTTCTCTGGTGGTCCCTGGTGGTCATTAACCCCAATGTTCCAGTTGGCCTGGCTGAGTTGGCAGGACACTGAGGCTGGGGAACTTCCAGTTCCCCTTCTTAGACAAGGGGCGTTGTGAAGTTTCCAGAGGCCAGTGGTTTTGGAGAACAGGAATTGTGTTAGCTCGCCTGGGGTGGGCAATTTATCATCTGGGAACATGAGGTCACAGAGTGGGCTATGACATCACAGAGTGGGTGATGTGAGGTCATTGAACATCACAGGCTGTCCCTGTGACATCACAGGACAGAGGTCTGACATCACAGAGCAGGCTGTGACATCACAGGAGGGGTGTGTGACATCACAGCAGGGCTGTGTGAGGTCACTGGGTTGGTCACTCTGCCCCAGACCCCCCTCACAGTTTCCCCAGACAAGTCCAATGCTGTTCATGCCCAGCAGGGTCCCCTGTCCCCCGGGATCCCCCTGCTCCACCTGGAGCCACAGCCTCCCCCAAGGATGTTCCACAAATCAACCCCAGAGCCTGGCACGGGGACAAGGGGCCAGGGCTGTGTGACCAGGACATCAAGGACGTGGATTATCCAGGTCACTGGGGCCTGGTTTGAGTTCCCCAGGGCAGGAAAGATGTCTGGCAGCTGGAGCAGGGTGAGGGAAGGGCCTCCAAGGTGGGGCTGGAGCCCTTTGGCTGAGAGGAGAGGCTGAGGGAGCTGGGCTTGTCCAGCCTGGAGCAGGGAAGGCTGAGGGGCTCCTCATGCCAGCCTGGCAGAGCCACCCAGGAGCTGATGGAGAACACAGAGCCAGGCTCTGCACTGGGGGGCTGGAGGGGACAAAAGACAATGGGTAGAAGGGGAATGAGGGCAGATCAGACAGGACATGTGGAAAACCTTTGTTGCCATGGGCTCAGACAGGTTCTGAGATGCTGCCCCATCCCTGGCCTTTGGGATTTTCCAATCCACACCAAATCAAGCCTTGAACCACTTGGTCTGACCCAGTTTCTGACAAGTTGGGCTGCAGACTTGCTGAGATCCCTTCCAGCCTCACCTTCCTGATGATCCCTGGACGATGCTGCTCCTGATTTTGGAATGGGCTGGAGCAGATGTTTATGGGACAGGAACCCTCTGGGGCTGTAGGGGACCTGCAGCTTGCAAGGTGCACGAGCACATCTCATTAGCTGGGGCATTTGAGTACCTTAAGAAATGTCAAAGTTTTCCAGCCAGGGGAGAGCAGGAATTTCCTGGAATTGTACAATGGTGAGAGAAGAAATATTGATCTTTCCCTCTATTTGCATCATCAATATTCTGTCTATTATTTCATGTCCTTCTTCATTCATGAGTTTTCACCTCTCCTGTTTAAATGGCCATGTCTAAGGACATCTCTTAACTAGAGCAGCTGGATCTATGTCCTCCCCATTGCTCCCAGATTTCATCCTCTAGCTGCGCTCTGGCCATTCCAAAGCCTCTCAATTGAGTGTCTTCACACTTTGAGCTTCAGGGAGTTGCCCAGTCTTTCATAACTTTAAATAACTCAATAGTCAATATCTTGTGTTTATGTCTTCTACAATTACCTTTGTCTTTATCCAAAAATGTTGATGTATGGATATCCCTTGTGGATTATGGGCATGTCAGATGCTGCTGAGTCATCTCACATTGCTGAGGGAGGACTTTTGATGTTTTTAAAATTTTATGATGATTACAATTCTTTATGTTGGCCATGAAGAGAAGCCTTTCTGTGCCTCTGAGTCTCACCAGTTCCTGATCCCCAAAGAACACAAACTGCAGACTTTTTAAAGTCCCTTCCAACCTCAGCTCCTGGATGATCTTGGGACCATGCTGCTCTTGATTTTGGAATGGGCTGGAGCAGATGTTTATGGGACAGGAGCCCTCTGGGGCTGTAGGGGACCTGCAGCTTGCAAGGTGCACGAGCACATCTCATTAGCTGGGGCATTTGAGTACTTTAAGAAATGTTATAAATTTCCCACCAGAAGAGAAGAGAAATTTCCTGTGTGTGTACTGATGGCAGGACAAGAAATAATGATCTTCCCCTGTACCTGTGTTACCACTATACTGTCTATTATTTCATGTCCCTCTTCATTTGGGTGTTTCCACCTCTCCTGTTTAAATGACCATGTCTAAGGACATTTCTTCCCTAGACCAGCTGGTCCTACGGCCTTGCCATTGCTCCCAGATTTCCTCCTCCAGTTGTCCTCCACTCATTCCACATTAGTCAACATCTTAATTGTGTCTACATTTGTCACAGAATCACCCTTTCTAATGTCTGTGTCTAAAACTGTTCCTGTATGGAAATACCTTGTGCATGGTGGATACATCAGATACTGCTTTGACATTGAACAGAACTGAGGGAAGAATTTTGAAGTTTATTCAATTTTATCATGGGTACTTTTTTTATGTTGGCCACGAAGAGAAACCTTCTGTGTCTCTGAGTCTCACCAGTTGCTGACCCCCAAAGGACACAAACCTGATGAGTTGTGGTTCCCACTGCAGTGCTGGCACTTGCACCTCCCTCCATAGCCACAGCAGAGCTCCCTTGGCCCACAAAGTCCCTGGCAATGCAGGGATGAAGGAAACAGGACAGGCTGTGGGGATCAGGGGCAGGGCACAGCCAGGGATTTGGGGTGGTTGTGAGCCCAGGGCAGGAGCCAGCCCTTGGCCTTGGTGAACCTCATCCAATTGTCCTGGGCCCATGGCTCCAGCCTGTCCAGATCCCTCTGCAGAGCTTCCTGCCCTGCAGCACAGCCACACTCCCACCCAGCTTGGCCTCACCTGGACACTGAATGAGGGTGCCCTCCAGGGCCTCGTCCAGATCAGCAAGAAAGAGATTGAACTGCCCTGGCCCCAATCCTGAGCCCTGGGGACACCCCTGGATGTGGCTCCACTGCCCAGCACTCCTTGGGCTGGACTTCTGATTTTTATGGAGCTGTGCCTGCCTTTGGTTTTGTTTGCTGACCATAAATGAACATCCCTCTGTGTCTCAGGCAGCTCCTTCTCCAAGGAAAGCAGGTGGGAGTTGGTGCCAAGGAGCTGAAAGCTGCAGGCACAGCCTGGAGGGGAGGAAGCTCAGATTTGCACAAGGCTGCTCTGAGTGCCAGGGGTTGGATGGGGGAAATGGTGGGGTGGGGGTAGGGACAGAGTGTGATTGATTGTCAGCCATAAAGATTTTCATCTCTATTCAGACTGCATGAGGAGGTGCTTGGGATCAATATCAACTGGAAATTGCTGATATCAATCTATAAACAGAAAGGAAATAAATAGGAAAGAAGTGCTCCTCTCTTTTTGTTTTTAATTGAAATATGTTTTGAATGGAGTGAAAGCTTAGACAAGTCCTGCCTTATGCTCAGGTTTCTGGCAGTAGCTCTGTTTCAGGTGACCTGCACCCCAAATTTCTCTTGCTCTCAAGTTCCTTAGAATGCCTGATTAGATTTAATATAAAATAAATTGTTTACTGAATGGACTCAAAATTAATCAAGAGACTTTAAATGGAGTACTGACTGCACAGGATAAACAAAAGAAGTACAGGTAGATACAAACACAGTGCACAATGAAGTTTCCTATATTACAGCTAGTGAAGAAACAGCAGAGATCAGGAGTCAATGTAACTTAGCACCAAACTGATGAGGGAGTACACATGGAGCCCTTTCACTCAGCTTCCAGAAAAGGAACCACAAAGATGAATCCAGACTTGGGGGAGGAGCCCTACCTGTTTGCAGGGAGTATGCAGAAGATTTCTGCTTGGTGAAAGTTTTGTGTAGCTTTTACAGTTTGTAAAGTGAAGTGTGTGTCACTCAGAAATTCAAGGCTTATCTCCCTTCAGTCTGCTCTCAAGGCCAGATGTTCATGGCCAGCTGGGAATTCCACCTCCCTGGCACCAGAGAGAACTCAGGACAGGACAGATGTCGGGCCTGGGTTATCTCAGCAATTCCTGAGAGGGGGAAGATGCCCTGAGTGATGGCCCAGCTGATGGACAGGACAGATGAGCTCTGCTGGGCCATAGGGGAAGTCCTGCTGCAGGAACCTCATGGAACCAAGGGTCTGTTGTGACATTGTGATGGCTCCTGGAACCAAGGAGACCCTGGTGACACCAGTGAACCTCATGGAACCAAGGGTCTGCTGTGACACTTGGGAACTACAGAGACCATTGCTGAGCAACCAAAAAGTCCATTGTGACAGATCAAGGTCTCATGGAACCCAAAAGAGCATTGTGACACCGTGGGGCCCCATGGACCCAAATCTCCATTGTGACAGTGCAGAACCTCATGGAACCAAGGGGCCTTTGTGACACAGCAAGGCCTCAGGAGTCCAAAGGACTCAAACATTCCTTGAAGGGTTCTGCCTTGGATGAAGGGGAACATCCTGGGTGGCACCTTAAGCTTGGCACACACCTGAGGAGTGTGACTGTTTTCAATGGGGAAATTAGGAGTTTTAGATTCTTCAAAAATAGAAAAAGGAAAAACTCCTGTTTACCTGACTGCAGTCAGTTCTCCAAGCAAAGCAGGTCCCAGGTGAGTGAGGACAGACAGGATGGGCTTGGGCAATGTGGAGCAAGGTTGTCCACACTGGGTCAGACCTCAAGGCACAGCTTCTCTGAGCAGGCCAGACCTCCTGAGGGGAGACCCTGGATCAATATCAACCACAAAAAGCTTCCAAAAGAGCATAGAAATAAAACACACTCTTTAAAATACAAATGTATATTTCTAAGAATCTCTTTGAATTATTTCTCCATAATTGCAGTAGAATGAACTTCACCAGACCAGAGGGAAATCAAGGCAGAGCCATGGTTTGTCAGGACTTGCTGGATCCCAGTCAGCCCCGTGGTGCATTTGGTGCTGAGCCCTTGAACCTCAGGGCCTGAGAGGAGATTGCACAAACCTTTCCAGGAGTCCAAATCAGAAGAAAAACCCAAAGTGTCTCAAAGCATTAATGGGTCCCACTGAGGTCCATCCCCAACACAGGCTGCTCACGGACTCCTTGGAGGAGAGAACTGGACGCCAGGATTGCCCAAAAACCCCTCAGATAGTCAGAGAAAAAAGGGAAATCCAAAGTACCTTTGAAACATTGAGTATCTCAAAATATTAATCAACCCCACTGAGTGTCAATACAAAGCTCTCAAGGGACTCGTTAAAGCAGATAATTGGGGCCATGATTGCATAAACTACTAAAAGAGTTGGTGTCAAAAGGGAAACTCCAAGTACCTTAAAAAAACTGAGTACCTTGAAGCATTAATGAGCTCCACTGAGTGTTGTTACTGAGAAAGGCTCTCAAGGGTCTAATTAAAAGAGATAATTGGAGACCATGATTGCACAAAGTTCTCAGAGACTCCAAGGAAAAAGCAAAACCCAAAGTCCTCTGAAAAACCTGCAGTCCCTGGGAGCATGAAGGAGCCCCCCAGGGCCATTCCTGACCAAGGCTCCCCAGGGACTCGTCCCAGCAGATCCCTGAGGCCACTGGCATGTGGGGGGATGCTGAGGGCAGGACAAGGGGTGACAGTGCCCAGCCTTGCTGGGGCTGTGCCAGGAGGCCCCAGTGGCTCAGGACAAGGTGTCTCCTCAGAGCCCTTGGTGGCACAGACCCTGCTGTGCCCCAGGGCACCAAGACTTGGCTTCTTTTTGTCCCCACCTGTCATCTCTGCCTCAAATTTCCTTCTCTGACTGGAAACTGGGGACACTTTCTCAGTTGTGTCCCTCAGTGGGACCCATGAACAGTATCAAAAACTTTGGAGTTCAATTATGGCTGAATTCCTGAGAGGTTTCCTAACAAACCATGCCACTGCCTTGATTTCCCTCTGGTCTAGTGCAGTTCGTTAGGAAGGTTTCCTACTACAGTTATGGAGAAATATTTTAAAGAGATTCTTAGAAATACACATTGTATTTTAAAGGATGTATTTTATCACTGTTCTCTTTAGAGCAGAGGTGATTGCAGCATTTTGTGGTTGATATTGATCCAGGGTCTCTCCTCAGGAGGTCTTGCCTGCTCAGAGAAGCTGTGCCTTGAGGTCTGACCCAGTGTGGACAACCTTGCTCCACATTGCCCAAGCCCATCCTGTCTGTCCTCACTCACCTGGGACCTGCTTTGCTGGGACAACTGGCTGCACTCAGGCAAAGAGGGTTTTTTCCTTTCTTTTAGTTTTGAAGCAATCTAAAACTCCTAATTTCCCCCACTGAAAACAGACACACTCCTCAGGTGTGTGCCAGCCCAAGGTCCCACCAAGGAGGTTCAGCTCCGGGGATCGGAGCTTCGGGGGCGGTGCCTGCAGTCGGCGCCATCTTTCCTTTCTGCCTCTAACTCCCATCATGCCCCGCGGCCCCATAGAGCCCTATTGGAGCTAAAACTACAGCGCCCATCATGCCCCACGCTCCAGAGAACCCTCCTGGTATCCGCTCCCCATCTGCCCCATACGTGCCCCCGGACCCTCCAGGATCTGTAATTGCCCCCTCAGGGCCCATTCTTGACCACCCAAAGACGTCCCCAGATCCCCTGAATGCTCCCAACCCCATAGATTCCCCTTACAGCTATTTCTGGGAATTCATCTCCTGCCCTCCCCAGCGAGCTCAAAGCATCTCATAACCCAGTCCCGTGCCGAAAACTCCTGCCCTGCCCGGTGCCCTAAAGAGTCCAGTTAGAGCTCCCCAGGCTCCCCTCAAGTCCTCCTGACTCGTATACGTTCCCCCCTGAGGAGCTGAAGCTGCCACTCAGAGGCAAACGTGTTTCTCAAGTGCCTTCCCAGACCCCAAAACTAGCCATAAGAACCACTTCCGGGACTACAGATCCCATAATGCTCCGCTGTCCCGGTAAAACGCCATTCTAACCATGCCTTCAACTCCCATCGTGCCCCGCGCCCCTCAAAGACACACTGCAGCTGTGCCTACAACTCCCATGATGCTCCATGGCTCCTTTAAACCTTATTATACCCGCGACTACAACTCCCATAATACCCCGCACCCCAGAGAGCCCCCTTAGAGCCCCCGAGTGCCCGTCCGGACCCCGAATGGCCCCAGATTCCCCTCCCTGACCGCCAAGGCCTCTCTGAAACAGCCAGGTAACATCCGAAGCCCAGACTTTCCCTCAGGATCTATAAGTTCTCTGTTAATGCCCACTCGATGTTCCCAAGTGTCCTCCCGTCCTCAACTTCCTTCTAAATTCTTTCCCCAGACTCAGAATTGCCACAAATGTGCCCCAGAAATGTCTCCCTGGACCCGAAGTGCCCCACTGGATCCTGTCGGAGAAAAAGATGATAATAAAGTTGATCAAATGACTACAAATATTACAAATTATCAAAAAGAGGGAGAAATAAATAATCAATAAAGCTTATTTAATTAATGAAGGAAATTGTGTTACTTAGAACCATTAGCCAATATTTTTTTTGGTTGCTAATAATGAATAGAGTTTTATTATAAATATAAAAAATTGGTTATAAAAATATAGAACAGTAATTTTATAAATAAGAAAAATATAGTTGTATTTTAATATTTAAGGACATTTTTAATTGAAAAATAAATTTATGAGGTTTTTCTTCTACTTTGGGTTGTCAGTCAAAGGTGGGTGATATCATGACACAGTTATGATGGGGGTGAGGAGCAGGTTGTCCAAACAGGGCCAGCCAGCAAGGGGCTCATTCTTCTCTGTGCCCAGAGCTCCTAAGGAGACATTCAGCATCAAGATCACTCTGGAAATGCTTCTATCTGTCAGGAATGTCGTTCTATTTGTACAATTTATCAGACAACAAGATTAAATATTGCAGCAATTTTTTTAATAGCAACAATTGTATATAAATGAATACAATCAAAATACATTGTATATGTATATTTGAATATATACAAAATTTGGCAGTTAGTAATTTAGTATAATTGAGGTTCTTATAAAGCATAAGCAAAACCAACTGGGGGTACGGGGAGGGGCTCGCCCTTCCTCACGTACTGAACAATCAAGGCCAAAAATCCCACTTATCTACTATATGTTAATACATATTAATGCAGAAGAGCCTAGAAAACTCCTCCTAGTTTCTATTCCTAAAATCTACATCACTATGTGTACAGCACGTTCTCTACTAATGGGTTAGGAGGTCTCTCATCCTTTTGAGGGTCTTATTTCTGATGAAGGCTCATCATCTTCATCAGTGACCAAGGTGAGACCTGCAGGTAGCACAGGTGCACTGTGTGACTGAGCAGATGTTTTCCATAACAAGACTTTAATTGAGTCCCATGCCTGGAATCATCCTATTTTGGCCCATTTCAAGGTCAAAACTTTCTATTTCTAGATGCTGCTTCTCAGACCTATGTCCTTCTACTATTCCCTTCCAACATCTGGAGGATTCCATCTGCTTTGTCTGACTCATTTCCTTTTTTTTTGGCTTTGTAACAACTATTTTCTATTGATATGAGTACAATTTTGCTAAAATAGTTACAATTTAGTTAGCACGAATCACATTTGTCACATACATACACATTTGTGAGACTTTCCTGTCCAATCATTATCCATCCCAACCCTGGCACATCCCAAGTCCAGCAATTTGCATCCACAGAAAGCCAAAACTCGGCAATTCCCCGGTTCTGGCACCAGCACTGCTCAGATCTGGTGATTTGTGGGTGCCAGGACTGCAGATGCAGCAGATTGTTGACGCTGGCAGTGCCCAGGTCTGGCGTTTGCCAGCGTCGGTGCCGCCCAGAGCCGTCAGTTTCCTGCTGCTGGGGCCCCCGGGGGTTCTGGCTGAGCAGGAAAGGTGAGCCTGTGCCGGGAGCTTTTCTTGGCTGGAGCAAAGGCTGGGCACGCAGAGACCTTCCTGGCACTGTGCCCGGGGCCAGCAGGGATTGTGCTGCTGGAGCCCACCCTAAATTTCTTCTGTCAGGCAGCTTTAGGACATGGAGGAGCCAGAGCAGAGCCTCAGCTTTCTGGATTCATCCAGAAGAATCCTGTGTGTGCAGCAGCCTGGGAACAGGGTTTACATGCCAGGGCGGGCAATTCAGAGCCCTTTTCTCCCCCATGGGCTGAGGGTGTGGCACTTGCCATTTGAAAGGGATCTGCAGGTGCCAAAGGGGCCGTTTTCAATCTGCTGAGAACAGTCGGAACTGAGAGGCTGTCCTAAACCTGCTTTTCCTGCAAATGTACTCAAGGAATTCTCTTTTTTTGCAGTCTCAGCACCTGTGTGTGTGCAGGTGTAGCGAGTGAAGGATGGAACGGATCTATTGGGGACAGATGTTCTCCTTCTCTAGTGGTTTTGGTTTTGTTTCTGTTGTTGTTGTTCTTGTTGGATTTGTTTGTTTTCTTGGATGGGTTTGATTATTACGGTTTATAATTTTAAATTTTGTTTTATTTTTTTAATCATCTCCTCGTGGCAGCTGTGGGCAGAGCTCTGTAGCTGTGTGTGACACTTGTGTGTGGCACAGTGAAGGTGTCCAGGGGGGCCTTGCCCGAGCTGTGTGCAGAGGAATCCCCATCAGGCCAGGCTGGGGGTGCTCCGTGGCCGGTGCCTTGCGTTGACTGGAAGCTGCCATGGAGCGTCTCCAGGGATGGAAGGTTGGGGCTGCCAGGGCTGTGGTGTCACAGACAGGGGAACGCTGGGGCTGCCACAGCTGCCGTGTCCCAGAGAGGGGAATGTTGGGGTGCCCTGCTCCTGGCCCGGCCCCAACAGCTTTGCCAGCTCCTCTCAAGGACACAAAGGCTGAGCCAAAGGGTGAGAATTGCGGGAGGGGCTGAGCTGGGAGGGACCCGGTGGGATCATGGAGTCCAGGGCCCGGCCCTGCACAGACAGCCCAACAAGGGGAGGCTGTGCATCCCTGGGAGAGGTGTCCAAAGGCTCCTGGAGCTGTGCCAGCCTTGCAGCTGGGAGCATTTTTTGTGATCCTGGTCAGTGATGGAGGATCATTTGGTAGGGGGAGGGAAGGAAGGAAGGAAGGAGGGAAGGAAGGAAGGAAGGAAGGAAGGAAGGAAGGAAGGAAGGAAGGAAGGAAGGAAGGAAGGAAGGAAGGAAGGAAGGAAGGAAGGAAGGAAGGAAGGAAGGAAGGAAGGAAGGAAGGAAGGAAGGAAGGAAGGAAGGAAGGAAGGAAGGAAGGAAGGAAGGGATATGAATGTTATTCTATTTATCCAATTTATCAAACAACAAGATTAAATTTAGCAGCAGATTTTTGATAGTAATTTTTATAAATTTATACAAAGTATATGAGATGAATAGAATCAAAGTATAGAATACATATATTTCAGTATATGTAAAATTTAAGAGTAACTAATTTAGTATAATTGAGTTTCATATAAAGCATAAGCAAAACAGACCAGGGGTACAGGGAGTGGCTCACACTTCCTCCCCTACCAAAGCATCCAGGCTCACAATCCCACTTATATACTATATGCTACAGAAGTTTCTAGAAAACGCCTCCTAGTTTCTATTCCTAAAATCTACGTCACTATGTTGTTTGGCGCATGCTCTGCTAATGGTTAGGGGGTCTCTCATCCTTTTGAGGGTCTTATTTCTGATGAAGGCTCATCATCTTCATCAGTGTCTGCTGTGTAACCTTGCAGGTAGCACAAGCGCCCTAAGCTTGTTTTATATAACTAAGCATAAGTTCCCACCATAAAATTAAGTCCCATGCCTGGAATCATCCCAATTTGACTCCTTTCAAGGCTGAAACTTTTATTTCTAGATGCTGCTTATCAGACCTACGTCCTTCTACTATTCCCTTCCAACATCCTTCTTCGACTCCCAACATCTGGAAGATGTCTTTTGCCCTGTCTCACCCATCTCCCCCCTCACTCTGTTAAAATTGTCTTCTATTGATCTAAATACAATTTTGCTACTATAGTTACAATTTAATTAGCATGAATCACATTTATCACAATTCCCTCATTTCTCTTTTTGATCATTTTGATTTGTGCTCTAAAAAGTTGTTGCTTGGTATTCTCTATGTTCCTTCATACTAGCCTCCAATTTTTCTAATATTTCTCATGCTACATTCAGCTTTTCACACTCCTTCTCACATTTTATTAACATTTCTCATGCCATGTGAGGTTTCAGAAGGACCTCTGGGTGCCTCCTGTGCACCCACACTGTCGGGCCTATTCTTCTTTTATGTAAAAGCAAAGCAGCTAATAGTTGCTGTAAAGTTATTTATTGCAGAAGCACATCAGTCTCAAAAGCAAATACAAGGCAAGGCAAAGCAATGGCTAAAGCAATGGCAAAGCTGCAGTGGCAAAATGCAATGGCAAAATGCACATGGCATAAAGCCATGGCATAGAGCACCAGCTCTCCCTGATGCATGTTCTTTTATAGAAACTTTCCAACTAGCTAAGACACAAACTCGGACCACTATTCCTTAACCTATTAGAATTCTGGTTTCTTAGCACGCCAGGCTACGTATAGACTACGTTCATGGCCTATCTTGTTCTAACTGAAAAATGTAAGCAATATTCTTAACTCTAACTCTATTATGTCTGAAGCTAGGTTCTTGGAGCCTCTAAGAAAACACTAGCATGTTTTTCAACCTTCACTAGAACATGTACTACTTTTCAGGCATCTAAGTCCTTTTGCTTACTAAAAGCACTTAAAATTTATTCCATTTACTTACTTATTTTCTCTCTCTCTTATGTTACAACTTAAATTTTCACTTCTGCCTTATAGGTGAGAGGCCTAATATACTTCAATCCATCTAAAGGTTTCAACTCAATCCCTGCATTCTGATCTCTCCCTGAAGGATTCAGAGAGACTCCTGACTTACTGACTCCAACAATGCCAGGGTATTCTCTTTGCATTCGATCACCATTTTCTCATTCTCTCCCTCAAGTGCGAGTGGATCGTGCTTTTAGTACCATCAAGAAATTAACTTTCCTTTTTGCTGTTGATTCTGGATCCATGGGCATGGCTCTAAATTGCATTCAATGAATTACTGAGTGGATTACTCTAATTAGATGGGGTATCATGAAAGGCAGAAACAATAGTCCTAAACCAAAACATAATAGCATGAATCCCAATTTTTTCCTCCACACAGCCCCCAGAAAGTTTCTCCCAGCAATCAGCTTTCAGGATAGAATTCCGTTTTTGAACTGGTACATGTGCCACTTTTTTAATTTCATCAGCAAGTTTTGTGATGGCCTCCCTGTGATCATCTGTTTCCACACAGCACTCAGATTCATTAAACCTCCCACAAACTCCTCCTTCTTCTGCCAGCAGATAATCTAGGGCAATTCTCTTTTGATATACAAATGCTCACATTTGTGAATGCTGTTTGGCCAACAACTTTAAAGTGTCTGCTGTGTGGTTTGAGATGACTTCCACTACTGCCTGGAGCCTTATCTACCGATTTAATAGGTAAATTGGAGTTCTATATCCCCAAGACCCATCCTGAGCCCAAGTTGCAGGTTCATAGTGTGCTATAATTCTTTCTGCAGGCCATTCTTCATCTTTCCATTTTTTGGTTTCCTCCTGCCATTGGAAAGTCGAGATTTAATTCTCTTTTTTCTCTTTCTAAGGTTTCATAAAGTGGTGTTCCTAGTATATTACCCTTAGACCTTGGTATGACAAAGAAGAAGGGTCGTATAACTCCTAAGGTACAAGTTCCCTCCCACTTTCAGGGTAGTTCACTGTATGCTCGTTGCCCACAAATCCAATATATTCCATCAGGGGCTTTCCATCTGTTTTCTGTGTTTGCTGGTTGTTCCCAATAAGATTTTAGGTCTTTTATAGATTGGTAAGGATTAGCTCCAGGACTGCTATGCCAGCAAAAATCAGTTTGATTATTCCACTCACAGTCCATTTTTTTTGCTATTCCCCAATATCCAGTAGGACTCTTGGGTCGCCAGGTCTTTGTGTTATTGTCTGAATTTACTACTAAAGTAGATAGGCAAGGAGTATATCCTACCACTTCAGTGTATTTTCTCCCTTCCTGAGTTATACAAACTGTCCCAATGACTTGATGACTCAGGACCCAACCCTCAGGCTGTTTTAATGTCTTAGAAATTTGAGTATGATTCCATTTTAAAAATTGTTCTGGAGCTAAACCCTCACCTCTCCATGGCCATCTTTCAGCCATTCTAAGTCCTCCACAAACAAAACATTTAGATAATCCCAATTCTGTGGCAATTTCTTCCGTCTGATCTACAAACAGATTTTTATTTGAAGTTGGCAAATCCCAGTCGCTAAAGTGCTGTTTTAATTGTTTATACAGCTCATCCAGTTCCTCTAACTCTTTCCCTCTGATCTTTTTCCTATCCTTCATTGTTTCTTTTTTGTTTTCCTATTAATTTTCTCTTTGGCCCTTTTCCTTTTTCATCCTTTTCAAAACACAAGAAATTTTCATATCTAGGACAAAGTTGATCATTGTTAGGATAAGGAGCTCTCCCACTGAATCCCAAATTCCTTCTCACCCAATACCATTTTGGAATTTTCACACAAAATTCTAAGAAACTGCTACAATCGTAACCAGCAGCACTAACATGTGACTGTGCCACAAAAACTGATTCCATCTTATCCTTGACCCACATGGAATGATTGCATTTGTCACAAGGATCAGGAATGGTTTGTTTCTTTACTGTTGGCTCTTGTGCTGCTTGTTGTCTTGGAATTTGTTCCTGCATGGCCTGTTCTCTTCTGATCCATGCAGTCTTATGGCTTTGGCCAGTTGCCAGGGGTATTATTGTAAGCACCATGAAAAGAATCCTCAGGAATTTTAACTTTCTACTTGTCTCAAGGCCCCTTGGGTTGCAACCAAGGGCAGAGATGTCCATCTTCTTGGTAGCAAAGCTTTTATTCTGGGATTTGTCTCTTTTTGGCATCCTTGGCCTCATAAAGCTCATATAAAGCCATTTTAGCTTTTTTTCTTCCAAAGATGGCATCAATTATTTGTAGTTCTGCAGCACTGCCCTATCTCTTTCCCTAGATTGATTATCTATTTTTCCTAATCCACTAAAGCTCCGGAGATATGCCAACTACAACAAAATTTGTTTTGACATTGCTTCAGTTAAACAGTTCCTCTTACTGGTCTATTTCTGCTATGAATTCAGGGAAGGTAGTTAAATATTTGTCACCACCAATAGATACACTCAAGATGCCAATCAGCTGCTGAAGCAAATCTATGATGTGGCACATAGATTTCTTCTCCACAACAATTGTCATTTATAATACACTGGTCTATAATATTATGGATTGTTTGTTCTTTAGTCTATACAAAAGCTAATATGGCGAGGAGTAGTTGGTCTTGGTTCTCTATTAGTTGAATTGCTGCAAAAAAGGTCCCATTTTCTTGTCTCAATGGTTAAGCATAAAGGTAATTAAGAATCTTTCTACTGTTAGCTGTCCATGTACACAATCTAAACAACTTCAACAAATCAATTGTCTCTCTGTTTCTTTTGCCCTATTTACCCTCCACCATTAATTAAAACACCAGGTACAAACAATACAAATCCAAGGGTGGCATTCTAAGCCATGATTATTACATTCCCAATGTGTTAATTGTTGTAGGGCCTCCTCAATAATGGGTGTTACAAGTCTCTTTTTCTGGAGTTGCAGCTCCTCAAATGAATCAGTTAATATTGACCATCAGAAGCTCCTGAGAAACTTTTCAATCCATCTGGGCTTTTCCCACTGATCAGGGAGGCGTCTGATTCTTTCCCATGGGCGCTGTTCAGCCTCCAAATGCAATGAGGTTGCAGTTGGCAGCCAATGCAGGATGTCTAAATGACAACCATGTACTTCTCAAAACAACTTCAATTGATATTTCAAGCAGTAACACCATACAATAATATCTTTCCTGTTATATATCCCCCTTTTGTCCTAAGATACAATGATTTTATGTCAGTTTCTTATAGACTGTAGCTTTTGGCACCAAGTACTCCTTTCCACCTAATCATGAATTTATTTCAATTTCTCTATGTTTTTGAATCTGGATGGAAATTTAATCAACTTTTAAATTCCCTTTGTAGTTTGATTTTTAGGTCTCCTGGTGCTGAAATAACTTTCCAGTCTTTACTTTGTATCATTTTTTTTTAGTAGTGAATCATGAGTCCAGCCTTTCCCTGCTGTTTGGACTGCTGTTTCTGTGGTTAAAAGAACCAGAAATGGTCCCTCCCATCGAGGTTCTAAACTTTCTCCTCTCCAGTATTTTATCAACACATACTGTCCTGGTCGGATAGAATGTACTGGAAAATCGAGAGGAATTGTTTGAGCTAAAATGCCTTTCTCTCTTAATTCCCTCAAATTGTTTGTGATGGTTGTAAGATACCCCTGGATGGTTTTGTCCCCGACTAGTGAGGGATCCATTGTCATGTCTTGGGGGTAAGGGAATCCATATAACATCTCATATGGTGAGATCCCAGTTTCAGAGTGGGGATTGGTTCTTATATTTAACAGGGCTAAGGGAAGGCATCTGCTCCATGGTAATTTGGTTTCTATCATTAATTTAGTTAGTTGTTGTTTAATAGTTTGGTTCATCCTTTCAACTCATCCTGAGCTTTCGGGATGCCATGGGGTATGATATTCCCAGATAATTCCTAGTGCTTAACTTAAATTGTTAACTATTCTCGAGGTAAAATGAGTGCCCAGATCTGAATCAATAATTTGTACTAATCCAAATCGTGGAATAATATGCTCCAACAAAATTTTGGTTACCATTTGAGCTGTGGCCCGAGCTGCAGGAAATGCTTCTACCCACTGAGTCAACTGATCTACTATAACCAGCAGATATTTCCACCTGCCTATTTTAGGTAATTCAATGAAATCAACTTGAATCTTTTTGAATGGCCAATAGGCTGTCCCATGGCCTCCAGAGGGAGGACTCCTCAACATCCTTTTGTTCATTTTCTGACATGTGAGACATCCTTGAGTAATTTGTTTCCCAATTTCAAGTATTCCTATACACTCATAAAATTTTTAAAAGTGGTCACAAAGTGCCCTTGTGCCCCAGTGAGTTCCTCAATGTAAGTTGTCCAGGATCTGTTGGGCTATGGGTTTTGGGACTACTTTTCTACCATCAGGTAGAATCCATTCTCCTGCCTTCAGGGATGGCCCTAGCTCCTTTGTAGCTTCTACCTCTGTTAAAGAAAAGTATGGTGTTTCAGTTTGTGTTTCTGTCTCCTTAAAAGTCATAATTACACTGTTGTTTTCCCTTAAGGCAGCCTTTTTTGCTTCATCATCAGCCAAATTGTTTCCTCTTATTTTAATGTCTTTCCCCCTCTGGTGTCCTTTTACATGTGCAACTGCTATCTTTTTTGGACATTTTAAAGCCTCAAGTATTTCACTGACTAATCTTTCGTGTATTAATCCTTTCCCTTGGGTGTTTACAAAGCCCCTTTCTTTCCAGATTTTTCCAAAGGTATGCACAATCCCAAAAGCATACTTCGAGTCCATGAATAGAGTTCCCTCTCGATCTTTTAATAACAACAATCTATGGAGTAATGCACAAAATTCACAGGCTTGTGCTGACCAGGACGAGCTAAGGGGACCAGATTCTTTTACTTCTGATTTTTTCCACTAATTATAGCATACCCAGATTTTATTTTCCCGTTTACCACTCAAGATGATCCATCAATAAATAATTTTTCTCCTGTTTGCATTTCCTGTTCCCTTAAATCTGGATGTATTTTTGTTTATAATTCTATGACTTCTATGCAATCATGCATTAATTTTCCCCTGGGTCCCCATATAGAAACTGGGCTGGGCTTTGTACATTTGTCACTTTTAATTCTAATTCTGGAGAGGTTATTAAGATAGCCTCATACTTTAATAGTCGACTGCCTGTTACTCATTTTTGACCCTTTTGAGCAAGGATTCCTCTAATGTTATGGTGAGTGTATACTTCCAGTGGTGCCACAAAAGTTATTTTTCGAGCCTCTTCTACTAACAATGCCGTTGCTACAAGAGCTTGTAAACATGTAGGCCAGCCCTTGCTAACTGGATCAAGCAACTTGGAATAATATCCCACTGGCTTTCTGCTTCCTGCCCAATCCTGAGTCACTGCTCCATGAGCTCTTTGATAGGTTGTATTAACAAATAATTGAAACGGCCTATCTAAATCAGGAAGGCTTAAGACAGGAGCTTACAGAAGGGCCTCTTTAGCTTACTCAAAATTTTCCTGATCCTTTTCAGTCCATTTTAAGTGATTTGTAGTCAATTTTTCATGTAAGAATTTTACTTTCCCACTAAATCCCTCTATCCACTGTCTACAATAACCCAGAAGACCCAAGAACTGTCTAATTTCTCTTTTAGTCTTTGGGGGTCCCATATTCAATATTCCTGAAACCCTTTCAGGGTCTAATTTTTTCTTCCTCTACTGATCCAATGACCTAAATAACGGACTTCTGACTCCACGAATTGTAACTTTGACCTGGATATTTTTAACCCATTTTCTCCTAAAAAATTTAAAAGCTGTATAGTCCCTTTCTTAGTGTCTTCTTCAGTTTCTCCTGCTAATAACAAATCATCTACATACTGTAACAACTTAATCCCTCTAGGTAACTCAAAGGACTTCAAGAGATCTTCTAATGCTCCCCAAAAAGATCTGGTGACTCAGTGAAACCTTGGGGCATTACCATCCACCTAAGCTGTTCTCCTCTGCCTGTGTCTGGGCCCTCCCACTCAAAGGCAAAATAGTCCTGGCTACTCTCATCCAGAGGGCAAGTCCAAAAGGCATCTTTTAAATCCACTGCACTATACCAAGTATAACGAGGGGCCAGTTGGCTTAGTAAAGTATATGGATTGGCCACCACAGGAAAACGAGTAATGGTGCTTTGACTGACTGCCCTGAGATCCTGAACTGGTCGGTAACTGCCATCAGGCTTCTTTACCGGCACAATGGGGCTGTTATGTGCTGACATGCAAGGTTCTGATATCCCCTGGTGCCCCAAATTCTCAATTATTGCTTTCAATCCCCTCCGACTCTCTAGTGATATTGGATATTGTTTTACTCGAATGGGGATTTCTGGATTCTGTATTTCAATGCTTAGGGGCTGAATGTTTAACTTTCCCACTTCTCTGGAATACCACACTGTGTCACTAATCTCCTGATCATCTTTTTCAGTTAAAGAATAAATTTTAAGTTGTCCTTCACAGGGCTTTATTTGAATTCCCAGGGCTATTATTCAATCCCTTCCTAATAAGTTGTCATCTGCCTCGAGTATTAGTAATAAATCATTCAACCCAAATCTCATATCAGATTCTATTTGTACATCTTTAATTACAGGAACCTGAAAAACCTCCCCTTTAACCCCTACTACTGGGACATGCTTGGAGCTAACAATACAGCCTGGAGGCAGTTTTCTCACTGTGCACCTAGAAGCCCCTGTATCTACTAAAAATGTGATTTCTTCACTTTGAGGACCTACTTTTAATGTTATCAAGGACTCTTTTGATGTTTTGGTCCTCATTAAATAAATGAGCCCCTGACCCCTGTAATCCTCTCTAAACATCTTTTCATCCTGCTGCCTCTTTTTGCAGACTTTCAGCACATGTCCTTTTTGGTGAACCCCAGAACCCATGGGTAGGAGATTTTACTTTTCCTCTGACCCTCTCTGGCAGCAACATCTCCCTTGCTCTCTCTCACTCGTTCTGCCGTTCAACTCCTTCGCTTAATATACACGATCTCACTTCTTTTGCCAACCACTTGTTTCCCACCTAATTCCTTCTTTTCCTTTTATTCTCTCCCCAACCTCTCTTTCTGGCTACTCTCCACAATCCTTCTTAATCACGTACTGAAGCTTCCATCTATTATCCTCCCAACAGATAGTTGAACCTGACTCATTCACTCCCTTCTTAAATCACTTCTCTGAGCATCAGCTCCCTTCTCAAAGACTTTTCCGATGAGTTTTCGGGCTGGGACTTTCCCTCCCAGTCCCTCCTGGGGTATTCACTCGCTCTCCCCTTTCAGACCTTCCTCACTCACACACAAGCACACAGCCGCCCCCTTTACCCAACCCCGTGGTGCTCACACAGCCCCGTTTTCACACAGGGCTCTTGTGCACAAGACGTTTTATGGGCACCTTTCCCTTTCTGCCGGCATTCCCACAGGAGCCTTCTTCTGGCGCGCCTCCTTGTAGCGAGCTTCTTTTGCTTATGCTTTATTTTAATTTGGAACTCCTTCTCCAAGAGAGCCTGGTCTAGCCTCGGGACCACCTTAACAATTGGTGGGGAGCTCCTTCCCAAAACCAGCCACTCTTCACTTGGACTGGAGTTCCCGGGTTTTGGCACCAAATTGTTATGAATGATGTTCTATTTTTCCAATTTATCAAGCAACAAGATTAAATTTAATAGTAAGTTTTTAATAGTAACAAAATGAATGCAATCAAAACATTGGAGATGTCAATTAAAGTATTGGAGATGAATACAATCAAAGTGCATATATTTAAGAATATACAAAATTTGGCAATAAGTAATTTAGTATAATTGAGGTTGGTATAAAGCATAAGCAAAACCGACCGGGGAGGGGCCCCCTTGGCCCGGGGGTGCAGGGAGTGGCTCCCATTCCTCACGTACCAAAGCATCCAGGCTAACAATCCCACTTATATACTGTAGGCTACAGAAGTTTCTAGAAAACTCCTCCTAGTTTCTATTCCTAAAATCTACGTCACTATGTTGTTTGGTGCATGCTCTACTAATGGGTTAGGGGGTCTCTCAACCTTTTGAGGGTCTTATTTCTGATGAAGGCTCATCATCTTCATCAGTGACCGAGGTGTGACCTGCAGGTACCACAGGTGCCCTGTGTGACTGAGCAGATGTTTTCCATAACAAGACTTTAAGTGAGTCTCATGCTTGGAATCATCCCATTTTGGCCCATTTCAAGGTTGAAACTTTCTATTTCTAGATGCTGATTATCAGTCCTATGTGCTTCTACTATTGTGTGACTTTCTTCCAAGCTCCTTCTTCGACTCCCAACATCTGGAAGATGTCCTTTGTCCTGTCTCACTCATCTCCCCCCTCACTCTGTAACAATTGTCTTCTATTGATCTAAATACAATTTTGCTAAAATAGTTACAATTTAATTAGCATGAATCACATTTATCACACCTTAATTTTCTCTTTATGTAAAAAAATCCATACATTTTTGGCAACCAAACATTATTTTGGTCATTGGTTCTAAGTAACACAATTCCCTTCATTAATAAGTGACCACTATTGGCTATGGATTTCTCCAGCTTTATGATTATTAGTCCTATTTTAGTACCATTGTCATATTTTTAATAATTTTCTCAGTCCGTATAAAAGGGACCCATTTGGGGTTCATGGAGACATTTCTGGGGTATATTTGAGGCAGTTTTGGGTCTGGAGAGGGAATTTAGACAGAACCTTAAAGTCTGGAGGAAACTTGGGAGACCTGAGATGACACTAGGAGGGGCACTGAGAGATTGTGATGGACACTTTGGGGTCCAGGGGAGCTCTTGGTGGTTCAGGAGGGCACTTGGGGGTCAGGGAGGGGAATTTGGAGCCATTCGGGGTCCGGGTCGGGACTTGGAGGGCTCCAACGGGGCTCTCTGGGGCGTGGGGGATGATGGGAGTTGTAGGCACAGGTATAATAGAGTTTAATAGAGCCGTGGAGCATCATGGGAGTTCTGGGCACAGCTACAATGTCTCTCGGTGGGGCGCGGGTCATGATGGGAGATGAAGTCACAGCTGAAATTACACTCTATGGGAACTGAGAAGCATCATGGGAGCTGTAGTCCCGGAAGTGGCTCTGACAAAGAAAGAACACTCCTCTTTGCCAGACCTGGGGAAGGACCCTGGATCAACATCAATGACAGAATGCTGCAATCACCTCTGCTATAAAGAGAACAGTAATAAAATACACCCTTGAAAATAGGAATGGATATTTCTAAGAAGCTCTTTGAAATATTTCTCCATATCTGGAGTTGAAAATCTTCCTAATGAACTGCACCAGAGCAGAGGGAAATCAAGGCAGAGCCATGGTTTGTCAGGACTTGCTTGATCCCAATCAGCCCCGTGGTGCATTTGGTGCTTCCAATGAACTTCAAATAATATTTTGGAAATATTGGCTCTCTCTCTGCAGTGCTGCCTTTGCCAGGAGCCCGGCCCAGCTCAGCAGCACAGACACAGCACAAGGACTTTAATGACCCTCTCGGGCTTGGGGCTGAGTCCCTGAACATCAGCCCCTGAGAGGGAGTTGAAGACACGTCTCAAGAATTCAAAGTCAGACTCAAACTCCAAAGTTTCTCTTACTTTTAGTAAGTCCCACTGATAAACATGAAAGGGAAAGGGTTGAATTAGAGCAGAAAATTGATGGCAGTGATGTCAGGTAGGAAAAAATAGGGTAAAGGAGGAAAAGAAACCTCTCAAGAATTCAAAGTCAGATTCAAAGTCCAAAGTTTCCTGAAGTTCTAATGGCTCTCACTGAGATACATGACTGAAAATGTGTCCCCCGGTGCAGGTTTATTGTTTTTACATTATATTTTTAAAGTGTAGGTTTATTGTTTTTATGACATATTTTTTAAGTGTGTGCTTATTATTTTATGTTACAATTTTTGGAGGGGATTATTTCTTTTTTCCACATGAAGCAGAGAGACAGGACTTCTGAGTTTCTTTAGAAAGTGTGATTTATTTTTTTTATTTTCTATCCAGGCTGAAAGTGTAAGTTTGTCTTACAGATGTTCAGAGCATGGCTAAGAAGTCACAACACTTATGCTACAAGGTCTTTTCAGGATTTATTAACCAATAAAGCACTGTTAACAGAGATATTTATGGTTCTAATTCAATACTAAGATATTTTGTCTTACTGACTCATATTACAGTGTGAACTTTCTTAGCCAATTATATCCTGACACACAAACTTACATTGCTACACTCTAAAACTTCTTGTTCCCTTTGTAAGTACCTTTATTTCTTCTATATCTTAAATTTTAAAGCTAAACCTATCTCAACTGTTTTTAGTTCTAAGCTTTGCCTTACAGACTTTTGCATTTTGAATTCTAACACAGCCATGAATTGACTTTGCTCTGGATGTTGTCTGCAGCCTCCATCAGCTCCAGCTGAGCTTTGCCTTTCCTAAACACATGAGCACACAGGGCAGATTTCTGAATTCTTCCTCTGTACCTTGTCCTCACTTCCACCTCCTGGTCGCTGTGCTGTGGCTCATGCCTGTCATTTGTCCCTGAGGCAGCACAGCCCCCCTGGCCAGCACAGGCCCCACATCCCCTCATCAGACACAGCACAGCACAGGGAGTGTTTTGGGTGGGCAAATGTTCCCCACCAGAGTGTCCACTCCACACCTCAGTGTCCAGTCCCAGCACCCACATCCCGTGCCAGGGTTCACAGAGAGCCCTGCTCTGGGCTCTGCCAAGGGCTGGGTGAGGAGGGAGCCCGGGCAGGGCTGATGCTGCCCCTAGAGCAGTGCTGAAATGGGCAGGAGGAAGGAGATGAGCACAGAACAAATAGACCAAGAAACTGGGGTGAGTGCCCAGGTGTGGAAGTGGCTGATGGAAGAAGCTGGAGGGATGCTCAGAGCCCTGGGGCACCTTCTCAGACTGGCCATGCCACCAAAGCCACAGACCAAGCTCCTCAGTGCTGCCCCTGCCTGTCTGAGATCCCTGCCAGGGGACTGGCACAGCAGCACACACCTGCTGGAACGTGTCCTGGCCCTGCAGAGTCACACAGCTCAGCTGACACGAGTGGGTTTTATCTCCTGGGCACTTCCCAGTCTATCCCAGCTTCTGCCCAGCTCTGCCCACCCCCCTGCACTCACCCCAGCCCAGATCAGCCCAGCCCAGCCCATTCTGGGTGAGCCCCATGGCAGTGCCTGCTCTGGGGTGCTCCAGCACTGGGGGCACTCACCCCACAGCCCTGACCCCCTTGAAGGGCTCAGCAGCTGCTGAGGGGCAGAGAGGGAGCTCAGCCTCCACATCAGCCCCAGGGCTGGAGCTCCCCATGGCAGGGGAAATGGAGCTCAGGGACAGTGCAGAACTGCTGGTCCTGGCTCCAGGAGATGCCCAGCACAGGCTGCCTCTGCCTGCTCGGTGCCAGCCCCTGTCTCTCCCCAGGCCAGCAGAGCAGCCCTGGGCAGGGGACAGAGGGGCCTGGCCAGAGCTGGTGCCTGCAGCAGCAGCAGCTTCCTCTGCATTCCTCCCTGCAGGCACAGAAACGCTCCCTTGCTCCTCTCCCTGCACATCCCTTTCCCCAGCTGAGCGTGTCCTGCCTGGCCGGGCTGGCTTGTCCTGCTGGCCCAGCCCCTGCTCCCCACAGGGCCCTGAGCTGGCCCTGCTGCTCGGGACACACCAGGTTCTGCTGCTGTCCATGGCCGGGGCTGCAGGGAAGCAGCAGCTCCAGGGGGAAGGTTGCAGAAAGGCTCTGGGCACTGAGGCTGAAAGGGGCACCCCAGGGTCTGCAAGGTCTCTGTGTGGGAGCTGAGCTTGAGACCCCTTGAGCCCTCCCAAGTGCTGGAGCTGCACCTACAGCTCCAGAGGAGATGTGACAGATGGGAGCAGAGACAAATAATTCCTGCTGGATTCTTTAGTGTGTTTGCTTATACAGGTGACCTGGATCCATATATACAGGAGGGAGGTGTTATGTGTCAGATAACATTGCTAGAGTGATAAGAAGAATATATTTTAGCTGAAAATAATATTTAATTCATAATACACAATGAGAAGTAAAAGACATATGATCAGAAGAGCATCTGAATTTTTCAGAGGATGAGACACTCATTGATGTTCCAGTAGTCAAACCTGTTCAAATACTTTCGTCAGGGCTTTTTGAGATGAGAGGTGACCACCAGGAGCCAAACTCTGCTGGAGCTCTCTGTCCTGTCCTGGCAGCCATTGTCTGGGAAAACCGTTGCATATAGGGAATTTTTCAGGGGGAGTATCAGTTTTGGCTGTGGGCATCTGGCAGGACAGATGGTTCTTTTCCATAGGAAGAAAAGCACAGGGCCCCAGTTCTCCAGGGGCTGATGAGAAGCAGCCCTCAACATTCCAAATTCAGATGGTCCAGTCAGGTGGGCCCTGGGAAGTGAAACCAGCCAGATCAGTTCCATCTCCCCTTGGTTCCATGAGGCCCCAGAGTGTCACAATGTTCTCCTTGTTTCTGCAGGGTCACAATGGCCCCTTGCTGCCATCAGGCCCTGCAGGGTCACAATGGCCCTTTGGTTCCCCACAGTGTCACAATGGTCTCCATGATTCCATGGGGCCTTGCAATGCCACAATGGTCTCCATGGATCCAGGGTGCCCTGCAGGATCACAACGGCCCTTGGGCTGCACCAGGCCCTGGAATGCAACAATGGCCTTTTGGTTCCACAGAGCCCTGCTGCTCCACACCGGCCCCTTGGCACCATGCTGCCCAAGTCCTTGGTTCCATGGGGTCCCCAAGGTGTCACAATGGTCTCAATATGAAGGAAACAACCGAGTGCCAGTGTTGCAGGGGCAGATGAGAGGCAGTCACTGGAGGCCAAGGATACTCAAATTAGAGTGCTGGCTGATTTTTTCTGGGACCTATCCTTGGATATACAGAATTTTATAGGTGGAATCCCAATTCCAGTCTTGGAAACCTGGAGGAGAAGGACAGTTCTTTGACATAGGAAGGAAAGCACAGAACACTGGTGTTGCAGGGTGAGATGAATTGCAGTCATCAGAGGCCAAGGCCAGCCCAAACTCTGTCCAGGTAGCTTTTGCCTGAAAGTAGCCCTTGGACATAGGGAGTTTTGGGGATAGAATCTTAATTTTGGCCATTTCTGCATTGATAAGGGATGTTTTTTTTCATGGTAAGGAAAGCACAGAGCCCAAGTGTTTCAACAGCAGATGAGAGTTTGCTCCTGGGAAGTCAAGGTAGAAAGCCCTGTTTATCCTGGCAGCTTTTGTTACAGAGGAATCCTTGGATATACTGATCTTTGGAGGAAGAATCTCAATTTCTAACACAGGCACCTGGATGGGAAGATGGTTCTTTTCCATAGGAAGGAAAGCACTGAGTCCCAATGTTTGGAAAGGGGGTGAGAGGCAGCCCCCAAAAGGCCTGGGGCAGCCAGACCTGTCTGTTCTGGCAGCTTTCACTTGGGAGCAATCCTTGGATGTACAGAGTTTTGGAGGTGGAATCCAAATTTCAGCCATGGGTACCTGGTCAGATGGATGCTTTTTCCATAGGAAAGAAAAGCTCAAAGCCCAAGTGTTTTGGAAGAAGATGAGAGATGACCTCCCATGGGCCAAGCCAGCCAGACCTGTCTCTCCTCACACCTTTCATCTGGTGACTATCCTTGGACACAGGGATTATTGGAGGTGAAATCTCAACTTTGGTTGTGGGTGCCTGGAATGGAAGATTTCTTTTCATTAGGAAAGCAAAGAGCCTCAGTGTTTCAAAAGGCAGATGAGTGCTGGCTCTCAGGAAGCCAAGGCCGGCCAGTCATGACAGCTTTTGTCTAGGAGCTGTCCTTGGATATAGGGACTTCTGGAAGCAGATTCCCAACTTTGTCCATGGGCGCCTGGATGTGAAAGGTGCTTTTTTCCCATAGGAAATGAATCACATGTTCATGTAAGGTTAGGAGTTATCCCATGTTGGACTTCAAGTGTGAATAAATGATGTCCTCTTTAACACCAAATTAGTGTTAAGGAGTCCTATTCTGATATTTTGGAGATTTGGTGAAAGCAGGGCCTCACAGAACCAAGGAGTCAGCTGTGACAGCTTGGAACCTCATGGAACCAAGGGGCCATTGTGCAGGAGAACCTCATGGAACCAGGGACACCATTGTGACACTGTGGAATTTCATGGAAACAAAGGAGCCATTCTGATACTGCCACCTCTCATGGAACCAAGGCCATTGTGATATCACAGGGTCTCACAATGGAGAACAATGGAGACAGTTATGAAACAGAATCACAGAGTGAATGAGGTTAGAAAAGACATTTGAAATCATCAAGTCGAACCTATGACCTAACATCACCTCATCAACTAAACCATGGCTCTGTGTGCCACGTCCAGACTTTTTTTAAATGCCTTCAAGGGTGGTGACTCCAGCACCTCCCTGGGCAGAAGATTCCAGTCCCCAGTCACTCTTCCAGTGAAGAATTTTTTCCTGATGTCAAACCTATACTACCCCTGGCTCATCTTCAGACTGTGTCCTCTGGTTCTGTCAGTGATTGCCTGGGAGAAGAGACCAACCCCCACCTGACTACAGCCTCTGTTCAGGTGGTTGTAGAGATTCTCTCTGGAGACCATTGTAGCCATTTGGGCCATTGTAGCACGGCAGGGCCTCATGGAATCAAGGGGAGCACAGTGACAGTGTGGGGCTCCATGGAACAAAGGGGCCATTGTGACACCATAGAATCAAGGAGAACTTTGTTACAGTACTGGGCATCATGGAACCAAGGAGGCCATTTTTACACTTTGAGACCACATGGAACCAAAGCACCATTGTGGCACTGCAGGACCTCATAGAAACAAGGGCACAATAGTGACACTGTGATCTCCAAGGGACCGAGGAGGCATTCACACACTGCAGAACCAAGGAGGCCTTTGTGACACTGTGGGGCATCATGGGACCGAGAGTCCTTTGTGACAGAGCAGGGCCTCATGAAACCATGGAGGTCATTTTTACAATTTGAGGTTTTGTGAAACAAAAGGGTCATTGTGGCATTTCAGGGCCTTATGAAGTCAAGGGGCCATTGTGACACTGTGGGGCTCCATGAAGCCAAGGAGTCCATTGTGACACTACAGGGCCCCATGGAACTAAGGATTCATGGAACAGTGCGGGACCCCATGGAAACAAAGGTCCATTGTGACACTGTGGGGCCTCATGGAATCCTGGAGGCCATGGTGACACTTTGAGGCCTCGTTGAATCAAGGGGCTCTGCAGCACCTTGTGGAACCAAGGAGACCCTTCTGCCATTGTGAGTCCCCACAGAACCAAGGGTCCATTGGGATTCTGCGATGTGGGAAATGCAGGCACGGAGAGCTCTCAGGGCCTTGTGCATACAGGCTCAGAGATAGAGATGGATACAGGGTTTGACCTGAGACCTTGGAGAAGGCTTGGAGAATTAGAGCATTTGAGTGAAACAGACATGAAACAAGAATATAAGTTTGTAGTTGAAGTTTGTTTTAAGCACACAGAAATATCTATTATGTAAGCAAAGCAGTATGTTAAGTAAGATAGTAAAATATTTTGAAGTTTAACAATAGAATCTTTTATAAAGTTAGTTAGAAGCTTAGGATGTATCAATGTAAGCTTGTGAGGTGTTATATGATTAGTTGAAAAATAGCACATTGCAGCAAAGCCACAGAAAGCAAAGCAATTAATTATTGGTGTAAAAAGATGTTAACAAAGTTCATAGACGTATTTGATTGGCTAAAAAACAAACATAAGGCATTGTAACTAAGAATGATGCAGCTTCTGATATTAAAGCATTAAATAGAACACCTTTAGTGCCTCATGAGGCAAAAAATCATCTTTTAAAAAGTATCTCAGTTACCCCATCTCTCATGATTTCGATGTCCCGATATCCACCCTTTATTCTATATCATCTCTGTCATACCCAAATCAATTCCTTCCTTTAACTCTTCTTGCACCATGGAACCTTACACACAGTTCTCATTTAAAATTAGGTCTCCTTGAGGTACACAACAGTTTTCCCCATTTCTCTGCATTACTCACCCAGTGTAACCAGTTCCTTGAGCAGAAACAATCCCCTGGATGGGTTTGCCTTTACCTGAGGTGGGACTAATCAAAACAGTCTTTCCTAAAATACCTTTCATGTGTGCCACATGGTCTTTATCTCCACTGTGTGCAAGGGTTCGGACTGGGCAGGAGCAGCTCGATTAAAGGACCCTCAGATATTGACCATCGAGGTGCCCTTTGCTAATTTCACTTGCCAATTTTTGAAGGTCCCCCTGACAAGTGACTTCATGGTAAGTCTTGAGTAGTCCTTTGCACCGTTCAACTTTCCCAGCAGCTGGTGCATGATACATGATATGATGATACGATATGATTATATGATATATTCATTCAATACCATGTCCTCTGGCCCAGGTGTCTGTCTTAGGTTGCAATGCAGGATGTAACCAGAAGTATTCTATCACCATCTGTTGAAAACAGGTGGAGTAGTTTTCCTTATCTCTTATAACTCAGGGGGCAATATCCTATTAATGGGCCTTCTGTTAAACCAGGTGGGGCAGTTTTCTTTATCTTTTCAATGATCCATCCCTTGTCCAGAGAGATACCTTCTGTTAATGGGCCATTGAGTGTCACTGCATGACTGATAAAATTACATCATCCCATTGTGAGAAGCCCCACCTAGGGGAGGAGACAAGCATTTTCTACCTAGATAAAATCTAGCTGCCCAGACACCTTTGCCTCTGCTGCCAGTTGCCCTTTCTTCAGTCATCCAGCCCTGCCCAGAGAGCCTTAGCTACCACCCATGAGTTGGTGTAGTGATAGAGCCTTGGGCACTTCTCTTGTTTGGCAATATCCAAAGCCAGCTGGATGGCTTAAAGCTGACTTGATCCACCTTGTCCCTCAGTAGCTTGTGCAAGGCCTTGTGAGGGGCTCCATACTGCAGCTTTCCATTTCTGGTTAATGCTTGCTGTTGTGATGTACTGGGTCTGGGGCAGCTCTCCAAACTCAACCAGGCTAGAAGTAAATGGGTCCCTGGGTGAGCAATGATCAGATGGATTTGAACACATGCAAAGGATCCCGGCCAATTCATTGAACTCTAAGTGCAGATGCATCATTGGCCAGGGAAATGGGTGGGTTAAGACCCCAACTAATCAAAAGTACATATCCAGGACATTCAAACTTGATTTAAGAAGGGTCACAAACAATAAAGAAAGATTTTGTCATATGGATCACTGAGGGTTTGTGTTGTCTCTGTCTCCAACTATGACCCCAATTAATGTAATAGGTGTGTTCAATGGGGTGTGGTCAGTGGGTGTGGTCATGGGGTGGTCAGTGAATTTGGTGAGTGAGTGTGGGCAGGGGGTGTTATCAGTCATGGTGGTCAGTGGGGATATGGTCAATGGCTATGTTAAATAGGGTGTGGTCAGTGGGGGTTGTCATTGGTGTGTGCTCAGTGGGGGTGTGCTCAGTGGGGGTAGGGTCAATTTGGGGGTCGTTGGGGTGTGGTCAGTTGCTGGGGTCAGTGGGTATGGTCAATGGGGATGATCAGTGGGTATGAACAGTGCAGAGTGGTCATTGGGTGTGGGCAGTGGAGATGGTCAGTGGGATAATCTGGTGGGGTATAGTCAGTGGGTGTGGTCAGTAGGTGTGACCCTTTGAGACGGCCATTGGGAAGGTGCTTGGCCAAGACAAAAGGAGGCTCCCTGTGTGCCCTGCTCCCCTCTCCCTGAGCTCCTGAGAGCTCTGCAGCCCCTCCTGCCATCCCATCTGCCCAGGCCAGCAGAACAGCTCCGGCCTTGAGGCCCTCCAGAGCTGCTCCTGCTCCAGGCCCAGGGCCTATCCCAAAGCTGGGGCAGCCAGAAAGCTGTGCCCATTTCTGTTCATTCCTGCTCTGATGAGGATGGATCCTCCCACACTTGGAAGATGCTGATGAATTTTCCTACTCCAGAGGCCTTTTCTTTCTTGAGCTCTTCATTTGAGAAAGACTCATATATATTTGTTCAAAACAGTGGAACAAGAAAAGCTCCTGGGAATAATTTAAGTCTTCAATTCTTCTGTGGTTAATTGGACACATTTCAGAAATGTATTTGAAGTGAATATACTTTATTGAAAACAATGCATAGAGAACTGTTTTGTCCTGTTAAGTTTTCTTTTCCTGTTTGTCAGCAATGTCCAATTGATATTGAGCCCCAGCACCTTCTAATGCAGACTGAATAAATATGAAAATCAGGACCTTTCATGGCTGACAACCAGCAACATTTTGTCCTCAGACCCTCATCCAGCCCTTGGGACTCCTATGGACCAGGAATGATGTGGCCAGCAGGACCAGGACAGTGATTCTTCCCCTGAGCTCAGCACTCGTTGGACAGTAGCTCAAGTGCTGTGTCCAGCTCTGGGCATGCCAATTTAGGAAGGACAGGGAGGGGCTGGAGCATGTCCATATGTTGGGGAGTTGAATTGTTCCCTTTTCTTTCTGTGGAATTTTCTCCCATTGTTATGCTAAGTAGTTGTGGCTACACCTTAAAATGACAGATAATGTTCTCTCGTAGGGGGGTGGGTGGAGGGGGGGGGGGTGGGAACCGGAAAAAGAAAGGTGGGACGGGGGGTCTGGAGCTGGGCGCTCTCTTGCTTGGCTCCTGGAGTGGGAGGACAGCCCGGGCTCCCATCTGGCATCTCCCCTGCCATCCCAGCACTGAGATCCACGCTCCCTGCTGTTGGACATCGCTCTGCTGCTCTCCCACCTCACCCTACTATCTCCGGACACTCTGCTGAGCACCACGACCAACACCATGAGGGGGGAGTCACTTTCCCATCCCTCTCACCCCTGGGCCACTGCCACCATCACCCAGCCCTCTTCAACTGCGCGGGACCTGCCCTGCCCCCAGCACCGGCAACTGAGCGCAGGGAGACGGCCTGTGGCCAAAAGGGACTGGAGCTGAGCTATACTGTTCTGTTCTGTTCTGTTGTCAATTTTTATAGCTGTTGTTGTTTTCTGCCTTGTTAGATATCAGTAAAGAACTGTTATTCTTATCCCCATATCTCCTGCCTAAAGGCCTCTGATTTGAAACTAAAATAATTAGAAGGGAGGGGGTTGTATTCTGCATCTCAGGAAGGGGGCTCTTGCCTTTCCTTAGCAAATACCTGTCTTTCAAACCAAGACAGCATAGAAAGGCAACAAGGGTGTTGAGGGGTCTGGAACACATGTCCTGTGAGAAGCAGCTGAGACAGCTGGGGATGTTTATCCTGGAGAAGAGGAGGCTCAGGGGACACCTCATCACTTTCCACAACTCCCTGATAAGGGGGTTCAGCCAGCGGGAATAGTGCTGTTTCCCAGGGAACAATGACAGGACAAGAGGACACAGCCTCAAGCTGCACCAGGGGGAAATTTAGGCTGGACATTAGGAAATATTCTTCACAAAATGGGTGATTGGGCATTGGCATGCGCTGCTAGGGAGGTGGGTGAGTCACCATCCCTGGAAGTGTTTCAGGAAAGACTGGATGTGGCACTGAGTGCCATGGTGTGGGTGACAAGGTGGTGTTGGGTCACAGCTTGCACTTGATGCTCTCCAAGGTCTTTTCCAGCCTGGGTGATTCTGTGATGATTGTGACACTGCAGGGCCCTGAGGAACCAAGGGGCCATTGTGACACTGTGGGGCCTCGTGGAACTGAGAGGACCATAGTGACACTGTGTACAACATGGCACCACAGAGCCAAGGGGCCACTGTGACACTGTGGGGCTACATGGAAGCAAGGAGTCCATTGTGACAGTCTGGGTCCTGGTGGAACCACAGAGGCCATTGTGACACTGCAGGGACTTGTGGGACCAAGGGGCCATTGTGCCACTGCGGGACCAAGGAGAGCCTTGTGAGAGCCTGGGGCCCAATGGAATCAAGGGGCCATTGTTCCATTGCAAGGACTCTGGGAACTAAGGGAACAATTGTGACACTGTGGTGCCCCATGGAACCAAGAGGCCATTGTGACACTGCGGAAGTAAGGAGAGCATTGCTGCACTGCGAGACCTCATGAAACCAAGGATCCATTGTGACTCTGCAGGGGCTTAGGGGACCAAGTTGCCATTGGGACACTGCAGGGCCCAAGGATCCAATGGACTTTGTGACACCAAGGGGTCCCATGGAACCAAAGGGACATTGTGACACTGGGAGGCCTCATGGAATCATGGAGATCATTGTGACACTCTAGGGCCTCATGGAACCATGAGCCAGAGCTCTTCTGGTCTTCAAACCATCCTTGCTGCAAAAGAAGCCTTTCCATACACTGTTCCTCTGCTACAAGTCTACAGGCACAGTAAACACTCCATAGTGTCACAATAGTTCCTGGCTTCCATAAGGCCTTGTAGTGTCACAATGGACTCCTTGGTTCCATGGGGCCACAAAGTGTCACATGGCCCCTTGGCTCCATAAGGCTTGTGATGCCTTAAGATTTTAGCCTGTATATTTTTGAAATCCTGTACTGCATTAGTGTATAACTCTAAACTCCATATAAAGTGTTATTTAACTGTCTTCACATTTTGGTCAGACAATACAATTCCTCTAGGCCTGAAACTGAGGGCACCCTACAGCCTCAGGCTCTGAAAAGTATAAACAAAAGTGAACTGGGGGGAGGGAGCAAACTGGGGAAATATGGCTTCATTACCTAAAGCTGTAATTGGAGGATTAACCCCTGATATGTATATTGACCAAACTTAAATCTGTCTGAAAAACTTGTCATCACCATCCATCTTGGGTGTAGCCTCTGTGAGACTTTTGACTGCCCAAGGTGAATCTATTGAAAGCCTTTAATAAATACCCACTTTATTCTCTTAACCCTATCTAGTCTCTGTTCTAGGTAGCCACTCCAAGGCATCACCTGCAGTGCCACAATAGTCTCCATGATTCCATAAAGCCCTGCAGTGTCAAAATAAACCATTGATTCCATGAGACCCCACACTGTCACAACAGACCATTGATTCCATGAGACCCCACACTGTCACAACAGACCATTGGTTTTACTGAGCCCCACAGTTTCACTATGGTCCCCTTGGCTCCAGAAGGCTCTGAAGTGCCACAATGGCCCTTTGGTTTCACAAAGCCTCGAATTGTAAAAATGGTCTCCTTGGTTCCATGATGCCCTGTACTGTCACAAAGGTCACCTTGGTACCATGGTGTCACAATGGCCCCTTCGTCCCATGGAGCCCCACACTGTCACTGTGGTCCCTTTGATTCCATGAGTCCCTGCCATGCTACAATGGCCCAAATGGCTACAATGGTCTCCAGTGAGACTCTCTACAACCACCTGAACAGAGGTTGTAGTCAGGTGGGGGTTGGTCTCTTCTCCCAGGCAAACACTGACAGAACGAGAGGACACAGTCTTAAGATGAACCAGGGGTGTATAAGTTTGACATCAGGAGAAAAATTCTTCACTGGAAGAGTGAATGAGAATTGGCATCTTCTTCCCAGGGAGGTGCTGGAGTCACTGTTTCTGGAGGCATTTAAAAACAGACTGCACGTGGCACACAGAACCATGGTTTAGTTGATGAGGTGATGTTAGGTCATAGGTTGCACTTAACCTCAAAGTCATTTCCAACCTCATTGCCTCTGTGATTCTGTTTCATAATAGTCTCCATTGTTCCATGAGGCCTGCAGTGTCACAATGGACATTTGGTTCCATGAGTTCCCACAGTGTAACAATGGACCCTTGGTTCCATGAGGTTTCTCAGTGTCACAATGGTCTCCTTGGATCCACAGTGTCCCAATGGCCCCTTGGTCACAATGGAATGAAATGGTTCCATGAGCTTTCATACTCTCAGCACCTGTTCTGCAGTGACACCATGGGCCCTTTGCTCCACGAGGTTCTGTAGTATAACATGATCACCTTGGTTCTCTGTGGTTCTGCAGTGTCACAATGGACTCCTTGGTTCTGTGAGGCCCTGCAGTGTCACAATACACCCATGGATGCAGGAGGTTCCACAGTGTCACCATGGCCTCCTTGGATCTACAGTGTCACAATGGACCATAGGTTCCATGTGGCCCCACTCTGTCAAAATGGATTTTGGTTGCGTGAGCTCCCATAGTGTCAAAAGGCCCCTTTGTTCCTTCAGGTTCCACAGTGTCACAGTGGACTCCTTGGTTCTGTGAGGCCCTGCTGTTACCAAATCTCCAAGAAATTAGAATAAGACTCCTTAACACTAATTTGGTGTTAATGAGGGCATCATTTTTTTCAGACCTGAGGTCCAATGTGGGATAACTCCTGCCCTTATGTGGAAATATCATTCTACAAGCGTGTTGCCTGTATTCAGTCACTACATGCGTATTCCAATTCACCCATTTCTACAAAACCCACCCCAAGCTCCCTTTTCAATCCTTGATTTTTCTATAACTGCAACCTGGAGCCAGATGTGTTCTTCTTCTCTTTCGACAGTCTTTGATGCTAAAGCAGCCCCTGCATGCCTTGTTCCTCTGCTGAAAGTTCACAGGCACAGTAAAAATTGAATGAACTCTGTTAATATCAAGCCCAAGGCTCTGTGTGTCCAGGCAGAGGCAGGCAGGAGGCAGAGCTGTCAGCAAAGGAAGGGGCCAGCGAGGTGGGGCAGCCGGGGGATGACGACAGCCTGCAGGGACAGAGGCGCAGGGCATGGACACCGTAGGACAGCCTGGGCTGCAGAGGGCACAGGGATGGGCAGCAGCTGAAAGGCCCTGACACAGCCAACTCCTGCAGCACTTGGGCCATGCAGGCTGGCCCTGGGCCTGAGGCCAGCAGGGGACAAGTGAGCCTTGCTGTGCTGGGGCCTCATTGCCTCCTTGTCCCTGCTCAGCAGCCTGGCAGGGGCCGCCCCATGGTGCTGCCCTTGGCATTGCACATGGCCAGAGCCCAGTGGCCCGGGAAGAGCCCTGAGCAATGAGGGAGGGACAGGATCTGCCTTGCCAGGGGCCGGGGCTCAGCCCTTGGCCCTTTGCATTCCTGAAACACATCCAGGTTTGCTCAGCACCAGAGACACCTTTCCCTTGTTTGTCCCCATCTGTCATCGCTGCCACCAATGTTCTGCTCTAAGTGGAACCTGGGGACATTTTCATGTTAGTTGTGACCCTCAGTGGAGTCCATTAAAACTTCAAGAAACTTAGGAATTTCAATTTAACTTTAAGTTTTGAGAAGTTTACTGAAGACACTCTCAGGGACTCATTCTGATCTAAATAGCCCCAAAACCCTGAGAGGGTCATTAAAGTCCTTGTGCTGTGTCTGTGCTGCTGAGCTGGGCCTGGCTCCAGGCCCAGAGGGTGATTGTGGCAATGAAGAAGAGCTTCAAAAACATTTCTCTTGATGAGCAGCTCTTCTCCCAGCTCAGCAGGGCTGGACCACTGCCTGCATGTTGGAAAATCCCTGCTCTGCAGAGATGGGACAACTGAGTGGCTTCTTTTTTTAAGATTTTCTTCCTTTATGGGTCTTGTTGAAGGGTGAAACATAAGATGTGTAAAATTCTATCAGAAGCCAAGTTATTTCTTGGTTACAATACCTTAGAAATGTTTTTCAGCCTATTTCCTTTTGCCACACAATTGTGCTAATAATTCTAACACCAATCACCTATTATTGTATCCCACGTGGCCTTGCCACAATGCATCTTTCACAGTTTTAATTCTCCAAAATAGCTGGTCTTTTTGCAAGGCCATTGCTTGAAACTTGTTTCTAGTTCAATCTGTCTCTCAACAATGTCTTCTCTATTCCATGGCCCTTCTAAGTCAGCACACCTTATCTCAGAGTTTGCATCCAGATGTACAAGACTGTGTGAGCTTTCAGTCAGGCTTTGAGAATCCTTGACAAATCCAATTCTCACAGAGCTGGGGTGAACATTGGTGACATCCACTATAATAACCAATAGAACTGAAGGAATTCACATGTGCCTACAAAGGCCTATGGGAGGGAGGAACATCTCGCCATGATCTAGAGGGGTGTTTCTCCTTGCCTGTTGTTGTCCCTCCAGGGCTGAAGTCACAAAGCTGTCTGAGCCTCCACAGGAGGAGTATCAGTGAGAGGTTTTACCTGATAAAACACCAAGTGATCCATACGATGGAATGGCTTTACAAAGTGTGGGAAGGGTTTCAGCTGCAGCTTCAACCTCATTACCCACCAATGCCTCTGCACTGGGGAAAGGCCCTAGGAGGGTGGGGAACGTGGTAAGAGGTTTGGGTGGAGTAACAACGTGATCCAGGACCAGAGGACTCACACCAGGGGGAGGCCCTCTGAGTGTCCCGAGTGTTTGAAGAGGTTTCAGAACAGGTCTGCTGTCCTCTGCTGTAAGAGAGGAGAAGCCCTTCTGCTGCCCCGACTGCAGGAAGGGCTTCAGCTGTAACTCCACCTTGCAGGAAGGGCTGCAGCTGCAACTCCACCCTGCAGGAAGGGCTTCAGCGGCAACTCCACCCTGCAGGAAGGGCTTCAGCTGCATCTCCACCCTCATCAGGCACCGGAGCATCCACACCAGGGAGAGGCCATAGGAGTGTCCCCAGTGTGGGAAGAGCTTCAGCCAGAGCTCTCACTTGGCCAAACACCAGCTCAGGCACCAGTAAGGGAAGCCCTGTGAGTGCCCCAACTGTGGGAAGAGCTTCGTGTGCATCTCCAACCTCATTCCTCATCAGAGGACCCACGCTGGTTGGGCAGAGCCCTGGTGACCCACATCCCTGGTGATCCAGGTTAGGATGACACCTGGCTGGTGGTCTCCACATCCTCCTGCATTCCCATGGGCTCCTGGATGAACCCAGGGGCAGGAACATCCATGGGGACTCAGATCGACATTGGAAATTAATTGAAGAGATGATTTTTTTACTTTACAGCCCAAAAAATCTCATCTGCTCTGTCCAGTTCTTTCTTCTGGTGGCACCAAGCAATGCTGGATGATCTTGCAGATCTTTTCCTACCTGAATAATTTCCATGTCAATCCCATCAAAACACCCAGAATTGGGGTACAAATAAAGAAATTTAGCAAAGAGATCTCAAGCTGAATCATTGTACTGCCATTTGAATATGAATTTGGGATTCAGGGCAATATTCAGGAGGATTTGGATATTCTGGGACTGCCCAAGCCAAGGAACATGGCCATGATCTCATAGTTATTCCAGCGTAATGTATCCATCTGAAGCCCATCCATTCTCCAGGAATTCCAGTTGTCAGTCTCTGGCATGGGTCTCCCCATCTGGGGTATCCACCCCCAAAGTGTCCAAATCCCTGCTGAAGTGCCTGAGCTGCTCTGGGTTGTGGGCTGTCCCTCAATTTGTCCTGATCGGTGCCATGGGGGGCTGGGAGGGGTTTTAGGGACTCCTGGGGGGACGGAGAGAGGCTTTTGTGTCTCTTGTGGGCATTTGTGGTTCTGGGAGGGGGTTTGGAGGACTTTTGGGTGGGGTTTTGAGGAAGTTTTGGGGTCCTGGCAGAGGTGTGTGGCTTGGAGGGAATTTGGGAGGGTCTTGGGGGAGAGTTTTGTGGGTTTGGGGGCCATTTATTTTGCAGGGACTGGTTGTGGGTTCGTCATGGCCAGAAACTGTGGGGTGGTTTGGGGGGTCTAGGAGTGACTGTGGGGCTGGGAGGGGGTTTTGGCACAGTTGTGACTCTCCCAGCAGCCCGAATCTGCCACCAGAGCCCACCCAAAAGGTGCTGCCACAGTTTAGGGTCTCCATGTTTGGATCCATCCTCTTGGTGCTGCAAGAGAAGGTGGGGGGAGTCCCCCAGGGACCATGTGTGTCCCCCCAGAGCATGTGTGACCCCCCCCCCATCCAGGTGTCATCCCCTTTTCCCTCCCCACAGGGCTCCTGCCCCAGCTCCTGCTGCCCCAGGAGGGAATTTAGGGAGGGGGCAGAGGGGGCTGACCCCAGTCCAGCCCCTTTGTTCAGCACCAAGCTGGGCTTGGGGCCTCAGGAGGAAGAGGCCGAGGGGAGGCAGATCCTGCAGGTGGGACAGTGCTTGGGCTCAGAGCAAGGTCCTGCCCTGCACACCTGGCTCAGGTGTGATCCTGCCCCAGGAAGGGAGCGGGACATTCCCATCCCCACGGATCAGGGCTGGGAGCAGCACCTGGAGCACAGACATGGAAATACTGGGAGTGACTGGGACCACACTGAGGGCTACTGGGAACAACTGGGAATGACAGCTGTGTGCTGAAGGTAACTGGGATATACTGGGAATGAGTGAGATCATCCTGGGGGCAGCTGGAACCATACTGGGGACTCTGGAATGACTGGGAATGAGCATGCTGTGGGCAACTGGGATATACTGGGAGTGTCTGGAAGAATACTGGAGGGGACAACACTGGGTACAACTGGGATCATGTTGGGGGCCACTGGGAGCAGCTGGGAGTGAGTGTGTCTCTACTGGGGGCCACTGAGATCATACTGGCCATAACTGGGACTACACTAGGGGCAGCTGGGTGCAACTGGGATGACACTGAGGTGGACTGGAACCATACTGGGAGTGATCAGGAGCATGCTAAGGGCAGTTTGGACCATGCTGGGGGCAACTGGGATATAGTGGGAGCAATTGGAGCTGCACTGAGGGTGACTTGGAGTGGCTGTGGGCAACTGGAATCATGCTGGAGGCAACTGGGAGGAAGTGGGAATGACTGGGAGCATGCTGGGGTCAACTGGGACATAATGAGAGAGACTGGGAGTCACTGAGATCATACTGGGAGTGAGTGGAACCATGGCAATGGCCTGGGCTGGGAGATGTGGGGCCTCAGGGTATGCAGGGAATGCTGTCACCCTGCAGGGCCTGATGGAACCAAGGAGACATTGTGATCCTGTGGGGCATCATGGAATCATGGACACAACTGTGACATTGCTGGGCCTGATGGAACCAAAGGGACTGTGCTGACACTGTGTGGCTCCATGGAATGTAGGGATCAGTGTGACACTGAGACCTCATCAAACCAAGGGTCCATTGTGACACCCTGGGCCTCCTGGAACCATGGAGACCATTATGGTGCTTTGGGTGTCATGGAACCAAAGAGACCATTGTGACACTGAGGGGATTAATGGAATCATGGAGACCATTGTGACACTATGAGGCCCTGTGGAATAATCAAAGCACTGTGACACTGTGAGGTCTCATGGAACCATGGAGAGAACATTGTGACCCTGATGGTCCCCACAGAACCAGGAGGACTATTGTGGTACTGTGGGGCCTCATGAAACCAAGAGACCTTTGTGACACTGCAGGGCTGCAGAGAACTAAAGATCCATTGTGACATTGAGGGCTCCATGTAATCAGTGGTCCATTGTGACACTGTGGAGCCAAAGGAGCATTTGCATTGTGACACCACAAAGCAAAGCCTCGTGGTCCAAAGGTTCATTGTGACTTTGTGGGCCTCATGGAACAGAAGAGTCACATGGCATTGTGGGGCCTGTGGAACCAGAGAGACCATTGTGACACTGCTGGACCCCATGGAATCCTTGGGACCATTGTGACACTGCAGGGCCTTATGGAACCAAGAGGCCATTGTGGGGCTGCAGATCTTGTAATCAAGGGGCCATTGTGACACTGCAGGGCCCCATAAAACCAAGGGAACACAGAACAGGTCTGGCTGGTTTGGCCTCTTGAGGGCCACCTGACTGGTCCAGCTGACCTTGGCATGTTGAGGGGCTCTTCTCATCTGCTACTGAAATATTAGGGCTTCCTGCTTTCCTTCCTATGGAAAAGAACTGCTTTTCTCCTCCAGGCACCCACGGCCAGAATTGGGATTTCACTGCCAAATTTCCTTATATCCTGGGATTGTTCCCATAGGAATATTGCCAGGACAAGTCTGGCTGGCAGTGGTTTCACCAGGATCTTCTCTCATCTGTCCCCAAAACCCTGGGGAAGGCTCTGTGCTTTCCTTCCTATGGGAAAGAACTGCCCTGCTTCCACAGGCGCCCATGGCTGAGATTGAGATTCCACCTCCAAAATTCCCTCTATCCATAGACTATTCCCAGACAAATTCTGCCATTACTGATAAGCTGGTCTTGGCCTAGTGAGGCTCTCACCTGCCTTCCAAGCACTGGGGCTCTGTGCTTTCCTTCCTGTGAAAAAGAACTCTCCTTCTTGGCCAGCGGCCCATGGCCAGAATTTGGATTCCACCTCCAACACTGCATGTTGTGAGAGAATCGAGGAGATTTTTGGCTCAAAATATTCCATGTATGGAGGAAGAAGGGGCAGGTGCAGCCTTGCCCTGCCCTGTAACCCCAGCACTGCACTGCCCTGTAACCCCAATCCCCCCCGAACCTCTATCCCAGCCCAGCAGTGTCTGCCTGTCCCTGGCACACCAAAGGCAATGCTCCACACCCACCTCTGAAGCCCCAGCCCAGCTCCTGAGGGAACAAATGACTGAAAATCCCACCTGGGGGAAGGGCCCAGGAAGACCAAGGGGTATTTAAGGCTGACCACAAAGCAAGGACAGAGTTTGACCCCACCTCCTCTTGGAATTTCTGTCTCAATACTGCTGGAATCCAGGAGTTGGTAGCTGTGTGTGTGCTTGTCTGTAGTTTTTTTGTCTTTCTCTCTGTGTCTTCTATTTCTTCTGTTTCTGTCCTCTTGCAAATTTTGAATAACTTGAAATTTAACTTTTCTTTCTTGAGTTCTTCAGTTCAGGAATTCAGTAAGAAAAATTGGTAACTATATGTTCAAAACACCCAAACAAGAAAAGCCCCTGGGAATACTTAAGTTTTCAATTATTTGTGGTTAATTAGATAGATTTCAGAAGTGTATTCAAAACAAATATACTATATTGAAAAGAATATAGTTGAGAGAATTGTTTTGTCTTGCAGTCTTTTCCTGTTTATAGATGGATATCGGCAATGTCCTGTTGATATTGACCCCCAGCACCTTCTAATGAAGTCTGGATAAATATGAAAATCAAGACCCTTCATGTCTGACAGTTAATCAGACTTTGACCCCACCCCCTCCGCAGCATTTCCCTCATCCAATCCATGTGGCTCTAATGGATCAGGAATGGTGTGGCTAGCAGGAGCAGGGCAGTGATTCTTCCCCTGTGCTCAGCACTGGTTGGGCAGCAGCTCGAGTGCTGTGCCCAGTTCTGGGCTCCCCAATTTAAGAAGGACATGGAGGGGCTGGAGTATGTCCAGAGAAGGGCAACAAGGCTGGTGAGTTGTCTGGAACACAAATCCTGTGAGGAGCAACTGAGGGATCTGGGGATGTTTATCCTGGAGAAGAGGAGGCTCAGGAGAGACCTCATCACTCTCTGCAGCTCCCTGACAGAACGGGGCACCCAGGCTGGGATTTGGCTCTTCTCCCAGGGAACAGCAACAGGACAAGAGGACACAGCCGTAAAGCAGCACCAAAGGATGTTTAGGCTGGACATTAGGAAATATTTTTCACAAAAAGGGTGATTGGGCATTAGAATGGGCTGTCCAGGGACGTGAAAGTGTCACTGTCCCTGGAAGTGTTTCAGGAAAGACTGGATGTGGCACTGAGTGCCATGGTCTGGGTGACAAGGTGGTGTTGGGTCACAGGTTGCACTTGATGGTCTCAATGGTCTTTTCCAGCCTGGGTGGTTCTGTGATGATTGTGACACTGCAGGGCCCTGGGGCAGCAAGGGGCCGTTGTGACACTGCAGGGCCTCGTGGAACTGAGAGGACCATAGTGACACTGTGTACAACATGGCACCACAGAGGCAAGGGGCCACTGTGACACTGTGGAACCGAGAGCCTTGTGAGAGCCTGGGGCCCAATGGAAGCAAGGGGCCATTGTTCCATTGCAAGGACTCTTGGAACTAAGGGAACAATTGTGACACTGTGGTGCCCCATGGAACCAAGGGTCCCTCGTGACACTGCAGGATCTTGTGTAACCAGGGCTCCATTGTGACACTGCAGCACCAAGGAATTCATGGTGGCAATCGGAGGCCTCATGGAACTACAGCAGCCACAGTGACACTGCAGGGCCTTGTGGAACCATACAGAGCATTGTGACAGAACAGGACCTGGTGTAATGATGGGGCAATTGTGACACTGCAGGGTCCCATGGAACTGAGGGGCCAGTGTTGCTCTTCAGAGACACATGGAATGAAGGAAACATGTTTGACATCGTGGTGCCCCTTGGGACCAAGAGGCCATTGTGACACTGTGGAACCAAGGAGAGCATTGCTGCAATGCGAGACCTCATGGAACCAAGGATCCATTGTGACACTGCGGGGCCCAAGGATCAAAGGGACTTTGTGACACCAAGGGGTCCCATGGAAACAAGGGACATTGTGACACTGGAAAGCCTCATGGAATCATGCAGACCATTGTGACACTCGAGGACCTCATGGAACCGTAGTGGCACTAAGTTACCTGATAGTCTTGATCTGTTGGAGGGTGGGAGGGCTCTGCACAAGGACCTGGATAGACTGGATCCAGGGCCTACATCCAACAAGATGAGGTCTAACAAGACCAAGTGCTGGATCACTTATGCACTTTGGCTACAACAACCCCTGCAGTGCTATAGGCTGGGGACAGGGTGGCTGGACAGAAGTGAGACAGAAAGGGCCCTGGGGGCACTGATGGACAGCAGGCTGGACATGAGCCAGCAGTGTGCCCAGGTTGTGAAGAAGGCCAATGGCACTGGGCCTGGATGAGCAATGGTGTGGCCAGCAGGACCAGTGCAGTGATTCTTCTCCTGTGCTCAGACTGGTTGAGCAGCACTTGGAGTGCTGTGCCCAATTCCTGGCCTCGCACATTTAGGAAGGACATGGAGGGGCTGGAGCATGTCCAGAGAAGGGCAACAAGGCTGGTGAGGGGTCTGGAACACAAGTCCTGCGAGGAGCGGCTGAGGGAGTTGGGGTTGTTTATCCTGGAGAACAGGAGGCTCAGGGGACACAAGGCGGTGTCAGGGCACAGGTTGGACTTGATGATCTCCAGGATCTTTTCCAGCCCTGCTGATTCTGTGATTCTCTGAAACCACCCCTGGAGCAGGTGCAGGATGAGCCCTGGGCCTCCTCTTCACAAGGTCCAGCAGCCCAGGTCCCTCAGCTTCTCCACACAGGCCCCAAAGCCCATCCTGTCAGTCCTGCAGAGCCTCTCCAGCCCCTCCTCATTGCCCAGAACAGGGAGCCCCACACCCAGACACAGCAGCCCAGATGTGCCCCCCTGGCCTGTGGTGCCTCTGGCAAGGGAGCAGCACGAGGCACTGCAGGACCCTGCAGACAATTCCTGAAGCACTTGGAGGATGATCCTGCTCCCAGGGGATGTTCCCATGGTGTTACCTCAGGAATTGAAATGAGGAGTGAGGCCAGAGAAGAAAGGGCCAACAGGGATGGGCTGTTTGCAGGGGAGGGAAAAGGGATGTGTAGTAAAAAGTAATCTGGACCAGGAAGAAGAAAGAAAGCAAAGGTGAAGCCAAGGACATGCTCAGGGCAGTTTGGGGATGGCTGCCAGGCAGCCCTGCCTCTGAGCAACAGCATATGCAATGGGACAGGAAACTCACAGCTCATGGGAACAAACTTTCTGGCTGACTTCAGAGGCCACGACAAAGCTGAGTGGTTTCCCTGCCGTCCCCCAGCCCTTGCTGGCCCCAGGGGCTGATGGCATTTGTGCTCACTCAGCTCCATGTCCCCACAGCAGCACCATGGGGGTGCTGACCCTGCTGTGTGCAATGCAAACAGGGGCTCCTGAGCCAGTGCTGCCGTGTGTGTGTCTGCAAGGATGCGGCTCCTGTGTGAGCTGGGGGAGAGGCCAGGGCTGCAGAGGGGGGATGTTGTTGGCAGGTGCATGAGGACGCTCTGGGACGCTGCCCTGGGATGTCCAGTGCAGTGGGGATGGATCAGCCCCTGCTCTGCTGCTCCTTGCCAGGGTATCCCGCTTGCAGAGCACCAGCCATGCTGTTTGCCCCCAGCCTGCCCATGGCCAGCCTGGGGCTGCTCCCGGGGCTTTTCTGTGTTCAGCATTGGGCTGGCCAAGTGTTGTGGAGAGAGCCTGGCCAAGGAGCCTGGAGCCCCCAGGCCCTGCCCTGAGGCGTCAGCGCTGCCCCAGCAGTGCCCATGGCCTGTCCCTGCTGCAGCCCCGGCACTGCCACCCCCAGGGCTGTGCCTGGCCCTGAGAGCACTCAGGCCCTGCAGCAACACAAGGGCCAGGAGGGCAGCGGGGCAGTGGCACGGGAGCAGCACTGGCAACACCAAGTGCTGCTGCTGCTGCTGGGCACAGCTGCTGTGCCAGCACTGATCTGCCCCCAGCTCTGCGCACAGACATTGCTGCTGCAGCTCCAGAGAAGGGAACAAAAGGGGCATCTCTGCAGAAAACTTTGATGGGAGATCCTTTATTTTGTTTAAAGTTACAAAGATCGCAGCCCCTCATTGACACAGTCTCTGGGTCACAGAAACGATGGTGAAAATCAAAAGGAAATACAGCACAAATAATGACATTTCTTTGTGGACAATATTGAAAAGCTAAAACAAAGGAAAGAAAAGAACAAACCAACAAGCAAACCAACAAGAAGAATCAAAGGTGACTTTTATTACAAGTGATTTTCAGAAATTGGCAAGCAGTTTACTGTTTCTGAAACCATCTGGTGTTCAGTCTCCACAATGCAGCCTTGAGCTCCTGGTTCCTCAGGCTGTAGATGAGAGGGCTCAGGGCTGGAGGCACCACCGAGTACAGAACAGACAGGGCCACATCCAGAGATGGGGATGAGATGGAGAGGGGCTTCAGGTAGGCAAACACTGCAGTGCTTAGGAACAGTGAGACCACAGCCAGGTGAGGGAGGCAGGTGGAAAAGGCTTTGTGCCGTCCCTGCTCTGAGGGGATCCTCAGCACAGCCCTGAAGATCTGCACATAGGAGAAAACAATGAACATAAAACAACCAAATAACAAACAGGCACTAACAGCAATGATCCCAAGTTCGCTAAGATAGGATTTGGAGCAGGAGAGCTTGAGGATCTGGGGGATTTCACAGAAGAATCCCCCCAAGTAATTGCCATGGCACAGGGATAGGGAAACTGTATTGGTTGTATGCAGCAGAGCAGTGAGAAAGCCACTGGCCCAGGCAGCTGCTGCCATGTGGGCACAAGCTCTGCTGCCCAGGAGGGTCCCGTAGTGCAGGGGTTTGCAGATGGACACGTAGCAGTCGTAGCACATGATGGTCAGGAGGAAATACTCAGATGAAATGAAGAACACAAAGAAAAAGATCTGTGCAGCACATCCTGCATAGGAGATGTGTCTGGTGTTCCAGAGGGAATTGTGCATGGCTTTGGGGACAGTGGTGCAGATGGAGCCCAGGTCGCTGAGGGCCAGATTGAGCAGGAAGAAGAACATGGGGGTGTGCAGGTGGTGGCCGCAGGCTACGGCGCTGATGATGAGGCCGTTGGCCAGGAGGGCAGCCAGGGAGATGGCCAGGAAGAGGCAGAAGTGCAGGAGCTGCAGCTGCCGCGAGTCTGCCGATGGCAGCAGGAGGAAGTGGCTGATGGAACTGCTGTTGGACATTTGCTGTGTCTCAGCATGGGGATCTGTAAAAAATTAATCATAGAATATTTTGATTTGGAGAGGACTTGAATTATCCCAGCCCAGCTTGGTGACACTTTCCTCCCACTGCCTGCCCAGGGCTCTGCTGCCTGGAGCTGTCCCTGCCAGCAGCTGCTTCCCTGTGCCCAGGGCTGGGCCCTGCCATTGCTGCCAGAGCCCAGCTCAGCCCTGGGGGCTCAGCTCTGCCCTGCAGACCCCTCCCAGCACAGGACACTGCCCATGGCCAGCTCTGCCTCTGCAGTCTCTGATGGCAACATTACAGTAACCCTGAGGAGGCTGGAAAAGTGACACTGATGCTGCCTGTGAGGGACCTTGTGCTGGTTTCTGTGACTGACTGCTTTATTAAGATCTGAGAAATAAATTTCTTATTTCTCCCTACCTGAACTTAGAGATAAATATCTATATGCAATTTCCCATCTAGGCAACCCAGAGCAGTAGACTGAAAAAGTAGAATTTTCCTTTTTATGTAGCCCCTGAATTACTGTGCTCCCTGTATAATCTACTTGGAAATGTTCAGCAGTTATATGTTACGCTAGGATGCAGTCCTGAACATTGTAGCATCTTCAACACACAAGGACAACACTTCCAAGCCTTACCAGCTGTCTCCTTCCACCCAGACCTTGTCCCCCAGTGCTGGGAGCAGCTGCCAGGGCTGGCTGAGAGCTGTCCCTGGCAGGCAGCAGAGTCCCTGCCCCAGCACAGCACCCTGGGCTGCAGGACCCTGCTCTGCACGACAGCCCTGGGCACCCCTGGCTGCTCTACACAAGAGATCATCAGAGAATGTACTCACACAGTCTGCAGGCATTGGGATGTTGCAGCTTTAGGAGATGACTGCAGGAGCTGCAGCTGCATTGTCCTGCAGCCAGAGGCTTCCTGTGTCAAGGGCTGGGAGTGATTCTGCCCCAGGCACTTCTGAGCATCTTCCCAGCCCTGACTGATTGAAGCTCTCTGTGCCTCTGTGCTGTGCCTGGGGTAGCTGCAGGCAGTGCCCCGGCCCTGCTGGGCTGGGAGAAGAGCTGCTCATCAAGAGAAATCTGTTTTTGAAGCTCTTCTTGGTTGCCAGGATCGCCTTCTGAGCGAGGAGCCCAGCCCAGCTCAGTAGCACAGACACAGCACAAGGACTTTAATGACCCTCTCAGGGATTGGGGCTGAGTCTCTGAGCATCAGTCCCTGAGTGGGAGTTGAAGAAACCTCTCAAGAACTCCAAGTCAGAATCAAACTGCAAAGTTTCTTAAAGATTTAATGGGCCCCACTGAGGGATATGACTGAGAAAGTGTCCCCAGGTTCGTTAGAGCAGGAAATTGGAGGCAGAGATGACAGGTGGGGACAAAGAGAAGCCAAGTCTTGGTGCCCTGGGGCACAGCAGGGTCTGTGCCACCAAGGGCTGGGAGGAAACACCTTGTCCTGAGCCACTGGGGCCTCCTGGCACAGCCCCAGCAAGGCTGGGCACTGTCACCCCTTGTCCTGCCCTCAGCATCCCCCCACATCCCAGTGGCCTCAGGGATCTGCTGGGACGAGTCCCTGGGGAGCCTTGGTCAGGAATGGCCCTGGGGGCTCCTTCATGCTCCCAGGGACTGCAGGTTTTTCAGAGGACTTTGGGTTTTGCTTTTTCCTTGGAGTCTCTGAGAACTTTGTGCAATCATGGCCTCCAATTATCTGCTTTAATTAGTCTCTTGAGAGGCTTTTTCATTAACAACACTCAGTGGGGCTCATTAATGATTCAAAGTACTTCAGTTTTTTAAAGTACTTTCCTTATTCCTTTCTTCTCTGAGAGATTTTTGGGTAATCCTGGCCTCCCATTCTCTCCTCCAAGGAGTCCATGAGGAGCCTGTGTTGGGGATGGACCTCAGTGGGTCCCATTAATGCTTTGAGACACTTTGGGTTTTTCTTCTGACTTGGACTCCTGGAAAGGTTTGTTCAATCTCCTCTCAGGCCCTGAGGTTCAAGGGCTCAGCACCAAATGCACCACGGGGCTGATTGGGATCAAGCAAGTCCTGACAAACCATGGCTCTGCCTTCATTTCCCTCTGGTCTATGGCAGTTCATTAAAAAAAATTATTACTATAGTTATGGAGAAATACTTCAAAGAGCTTCTAGAAGATATTTAGTAATATTTTAGAGGGTATATTTTATTACATTTCTGTTTAGAGCAGAGGTGATTGCAGCATTCTGTGATTGATATTGATCCAGGGTCTCTCCTCAGGAGGTCTGGCCTGCTGAGAAGCTGTGCCCTGAGGTCTGAGCCAGTGTGCACAACCTTACTGCACATTGCCTAACCCCATCCTGTCTGTCCTCACTCACCTGGGACCTGCTTTGCTTGGAGAGCTAGCTGGACACAGCCAAAGAGGATTTTTTTCCTTTTCTAATATTTTTTTTAAGTAATCTAAAACTCTTTAATTTCCCCATTGCAAATGGACACCTTCCTTTAGTGTGTGCCAGCCCAAGGTTCCACCAAGGAGGTTTCCCTTCCCCAGGGCAGAGATATTCAAGGAATCTTAGAGATCTTTGGAGTCCTTGGTTCCACAAAGCCTTGCTGTGTCACCATGGACTCTTGATTCTGTGAGGTTCTGCAGTGTCACAATGGATGTTTGGTTCCATGGGGCTACACACTGTCACAGTGGTCTCCTTTTCCCTGTGGCACCCAGCAGCAAACCCCACTGGCAGGGCCAAATGCCTGGGAAGAAGGAGAATGGGACATTTGTAGTGATGGTTTTTGTCTTCCCAGGGCACAGTGACGTGGGCTGGGGCCCTGCTGTCCTGGAGATGGCTGAACACCGGCCTGCCCATGGAAGGGCTGAGAGACAACAACCTCTGTGCATGGAACTACAACAGCAGAGAGCTCAGGCTGAAGGCTGGGTTTAAAAGACTGTCACCAGCACAGGAAACATCAATGTGAGAGGAAAGATGTGTGTTCATGTCTTTACAAATCATTTGGTGAGTGAAGGGATGGGTGTTAATGTCTCTGAAATTGGTCATAGCATTTCTACTGACTTTGGGCAGCAGGTTTGTTACCGGGCCCAGCCAGCTTGGCTCCTGACACAGACAAGGGTTTTCACTGGTTTATACTGATTTTTACCCATTTTCCTTGTTTGTAGAGGTCCATACTGTTTTTTTCTTGTCTATACTGGTTTGTACTGGTTACTACTGGTTTGTATTACACAGTTGGTTACTGTTTTACTGGTTTTTACCACTTATACTGGTCCATACTGCTCCATACTGGTCCTTACTGGTCTGTACTGGTTTATACAGGTGTCAGGGTGCAATCAGAGCTGTCGTTCATGGGGCAGTGCCTGGGGGTGAACCCCAAATCCTACGGGGTGTGGCACCACCAGGGCTGGGTGCTGGGCAGCGCTGCAGCGCCCCCTGCTGGCCGGGAGGACCTGGCACTGTGCGAGCACCTCCTGGTGGCCAACCCCTGCAACTGTGAGTGGGTTGTACTGGTTTGTACTGGTTTGTGCTGGGATGGGGTGCTGGGGTGTTACTGGTTTGTACTGGGTTATACTGAGAAAGGGGGCAGGGGTGTGTAAGTGCCCCCTGCTGGCTGGGAGGACCTGGTGGCCAACTGTGAGTTATACTGGGTATACTGGTTTATATTGGGATGGGGTGCTGAGGGTCACTGGGTTGTACTGGGTTATACTGGTTTATACTGGGATGTGGTCCTGGGGCGGACTGGGTTGTAATGGTTTATACTGGGTTATACAGGGATATTCTGGATTTTACTGGGTTAAACTGGGGTGTACTGGGTTATACTGGGAGGGTGCTTGGGGATGCTTGGCACTCCACTGGGAGCAACTTCTGGGGATGCTGGCCTTACTGATTTATACTGGGATGGGGCTTGGGACCTACTGGGAGTGACTTCAGGTTGTGCTGGCCTTACTGGTTTATACTGGTAGCTGCTGCCATGGACTCAGGGGCTCAGGGGTGGCTCCCAGTGCTTACTGGTTTATACTGGTGCCCTCCCAGTATAAACCTGGGAGCCCCAGGACCACACTAGGAGCCCCTAGACTACACTGGGAATGGGTTTGGGTGCATGAGGCCTTACTGGTTTATACTGGGAGCTGCTGCCATCAGCCTCAGGAGCTTGGGGGTGGCTCTCAGTGCTTACTGGTTTATACTGGTGCCTTCTCAGTCCACACCTGGGAACACCAGTGGGTGCTGACAGCCAGGCAGAACCCCAAGGTTGAGCTGGCCTATGTGGGATCTTTCTGAGCTGTGACTTCTCCAACTTCTCGGCCTGGCACCACCGCCTGGGGCTGCCGGTGCCTGCCACGAGCTCCAGCAACGGAGAGATGAGGATACTGCCCTCTGAAAAGCTGAAGGAAGGTGAAGGATTCCCCAGAAAAATTCCCACAATTCTGTTGGATCCCCAAAATTTTCCAGCCCCTCCCTCACCTAAACTGGGAGCTGGTGGCTTCTGTTGGGTTGAATGGGTGACCTGGTGTTCCTAAATCTCTCTTGACTTCTATGGGTAGGTCTGGTGCCCTAAATCCCTGTTGATTTTAATGGGTAGACCTGAACTTCCACACACCTGGATATTCAGATATTTGGGTGCCCCCTTTGCCACCCCAGAGCTGGAGCTGGTGCAGAACGCTGCTTTCACTGACTCCAGAGTCCAAAGTGCCTGGGTGTACCTGCACTGCATGCTCTCCCGAGGTAACTTGGGGATCCCTCCCACCCCTAGGGCCCACACCTGGAGTTTTGGGGTGCCCCCTGAATGTTGGGGTGCCCCTTGACAGCCTCCCAGCTGCTGAGGGTCATCTGTGTCCAGGTTGACCAGGAGGATGCAACAGTGGTCATCATCTTCTCTCATGGCCAGTCAGGACACTTGGGTGCCCCAAACATCACCTGGGTACACCTGGGGTACACCTGGGTATTCCCAGAAATCTTCTGGATCCCCCCAGAAATCACCTGGGTACATCGGAGTGTCGCCAGATATCACTTGGATATCCCCAGAAATCACCTGGGTACACCTGGGTACCCCTTGGACACCTGGATCCAAACCCAAAACCCATGTGATTCCCAAAAACCAGTGTCCCTAAATCCTCATTGCTTTGACTGGGTAGACCTGGTGTCCCTGAATACCCATTGACTTCAATGGGGTACACCTGGTGTCCTGTTGATCCCTAATTATATACACTAATCTTTCCCAGTTATGCCCCAGTGCTCCCAGTATCCCCAATGCCCCCCCCCTTATCTGCTCCCAGGAATAGCTCCTAGTTTGACTAATTTTCCCTCCCATTTCTCCCAGGGCTCCCAGTTTGCCTGTTTCCTCCTTTCTAGTGCTTCCAGTTCCCCCTCAGTAGTTCCAGTTACTCTCCCTTAGCCCTTCCCAGTGCTCCCAGCTTAACCAGTAGCCCTTCCTGATCAAGCCCTATCAATGGGTAGACCTGGGGTCCCTAAATCCACAAAAGACTTCCATAGGTTAGACCTGGTGTCCCTCAGTTCCCATTGACTTCAAGGGATAGACCTGATGTCGCAAAATGTTTGGTTGTAAAAATGCCAATTTTAGGCTCAGAATTCCCAGATTTTGAGCTGAAAATGGAGATTTTTGGGCTTACCTGGAGGCACAGCCCCAGCACAGGCCCCAGGTGTGGGATCAGGGATTCAGAACCGGCTTCCAGGAATTCATCCAGGACTTCCAGAGCATCAGCACCATGATACTGGAGTGGAAATTCCTGGAATTCAGCCCATTTCCCCCAAATTTCCCCACTTTAGAACCAAATTTCCACAAAATCCACATTGACTTTAATGGAAAGACCTGGTGTCCCTATATCCCCTTTAATTTTAATGGGTAATCCTGATGTCCAAAAAATCCCTAATGGGAGATTAATATTATGAGGGATGGGGAATCTTAGAGACATTGTAAAAGAGGGTTTATTGCTTTATTGCATCCGTCTCATAGAAGGCTGTGACACTAAAAGTGTTACATCCAATGCCATAATATCAGAACCTGCTGCATTCTTAGTTACAATGCCTTATGTTAGTTCTTTAGCCAATTAAATACTTCTATGAAATTTGCAAGTGTCTTTTTATACCAATCATTAATTGCTTTGCTTCCCATGGCTTTGCTGCATTGCGTCATTTTTCAGCCAATCATATAACACTTCACAAACTTACATTGACACATCTTAAGATTCTAACTAAATTATAAATAACAGGTTTTATTACTAAATTTTAAAATCTTTTATTATCTTACTTAATAGACTGCTTTGCTTACATAATAGATATTTCTGTTTGCTGAAAACATATTTCCACTTAAACTACAAACTTAAATTCTTGTTTCATGTCTGTTTCACTTTAATGCTCTAATTCTCCAAGCTTTCTCCAAGGTCTTAGATCAAACCCTGTATCCATCTCTGTCTCTGAGCCTGTATGCCCAAGGCCCTGAGAGCTCTCCGTGCCTGCATTTCCCACATTGCAGTATCCCAATGGACCCTTGGTTCTGTGGGGACTCACAATGGCAGAAGGGTCTCCTTGGTTCCACAAGATCCTGCAGAGCCCCTTGATTCAACAAGGCCTCAAAATGTCATCATGGCCTCCAGGATTCCATGAGGTCCCACAGTGTCACAATGGACCTTTGGTTCCATGGGGCTGCAAAGTGTCACAATAGTCTCCATGATTCCATGAGATCCCACAGTGTCACTATGGCTCCCTGGTTCCATGGAGCCTGACAGTGTCACTATGGATTCCTTGGTTTCATAAGGCCCTGACATTTCAGACCACAATGGTCTTTTTGTTTCACAAAGCCTCAAATTGTAAAAATTTGAGGCCTCCATGGTTTCATGAGGTCTTGCTGTGTCACAATGGTCTCCTTGGTTCTGCAGTGTCAGAATGCCCCCTCGGTCCCTTGGAGCTCACAGGGTCACTCTTGTGCCCTTGGTTCCATGAGGCCCTGCAGTGCCACAATGGTGTTTTGGTTCCACGTGGCCTCAAAGTGTCATCATGGTCTCCATGGTTCCATGAGACTCTGCAGTGCCACCATGGTCTCCTTGGTTCCACGATTTCAGAATGGCCCCTTTGTCCCATGGAGCCCCAGAGTCACTGTGGTCCCCTTGATTCCATGAGGTCCTGCCATGCTACAGTGGCCCCAATGGCTACAATGGTCTCCAGTGAGACTCTCTACAACCACCTGAACAGAGGCTGTAGTCAGGTGGGGGTCGATCTCTTCTCCCAGGCAACCACTGATAGAACGAGAGGACACAGTCTGAAGATGAGCCAAGGATAGATTAGGTTTGATATCATGAAAAAATTCTTCACAGAAAGAGTGATTGGGCACTGAAATCTTCTGCCCAGGGAGGTGCTGGAGTCACTGTCTCTGGCGACATTTAAAAAAAGACTAGATGTGGCACTCAGAGCCACTGTTTAGTGTTGCGGTTAAGCTTTTAATTTATATGTTGTATAAGTTGTTATATCCCTTGTTCGTAATGGTTTTTCCCTTGGTTGTTACCCCTGGTTCAATGTACAATGGTTTTGCCCTTTCCCACCAGTACCCCTGTCCATCACCCTAAGCCCCGCCCATTCTTCTAGCGCTTTCCCTGCCAGTTTTTCTAATCCACTCCCAAGCCCTTGTCAATCCCTCTTGGCCCTTCCTATTGTTCTAGCACCTTCCGTGTTTGTTATTCCATCTTAAGTATATGATTTGATGCCATGTATAAGTCCCCGCCTATGTTTCCCCCTATTGGTTGCATGTATAATTAGTCCCGCCTTATGTTACACCCCTAAACTGTTGTGATTGGTTGCTGTATCGTACCCTCCCCTGTGGGAGGTCCCCTATTTAAGTTGCTGCACGCCTGTGTTCCTCGCCTTTTTGGGTTCCCTTCCCTCGTGTCCAGTTCTCCTCTCACCTTCCCAATAAAACCTACCCTGGAACCTTGAAAGGTCTCCCTCTCGTTCCTTTGCTTCTCCCCACATGCTGGAAGTGGCCAAAGGCAGCTTGGAGCCCTAGCTCCACTCCTGGTTCTGGGAACCTGGGAGGTAGCCCACTCGTGACGCCGGCAGTCAGCAGAGCTAGCTGGCTTGTCAGGGTTCGGGTGGTCAAGGCTGCCACGTCAGTCTAGTTGATGAGTTGATGTTAGATCATAGGCTGGACTTGATGATCACAAAGGACTTTTCCAACCCTGTTCATTCTGTGATTCCTTTTCATAATAGTCTCCATTGTTCCACAAGGCCCTGCAATGCCACAGTGGACCTTTGGTTTCATGAGTCCCCACAGTGTAACAATGGGCCCTTGGTTCCATGAGGTTCCTCAGTGTCACAATGGTCTCCTTGGATCCACAGTGTCACAATGGCCCCTTGGTCACAATGGACTTCTGGTTCCATGAGCTTTCATACTCTCAGAAACAGTTCTGCAGTGTCACTGTGATGAATATGATTCATGCTAATTAAATTGTAACTATATTAGCAAAATTGTATTTAGATCAATAGAAGACAATTGTTACAGAGTAAGGGGGGAGATGGGTGAGACAGGACAAAGGACATCTTCCAGATGTTGGGAGTCAGAGAAGGATATTGGAAGGGAGTCGAAGAAGGAGGTTGGAAGGGAATAGTAAAAGGATATAGGTCTGACAAGCAGCATCTAGAAATAGAGTCTCAACCTTGAAATGGGCCAAAATGGGACAATTCCAGGCATGGGACTTAATTAGAGTCTTGCTATGGAAAACATCTGCTCAGTCACACAGGGCGCCTGCGCTACCTGCAGGTCCCACCTCGGTCACTGATGAAGACGATGAGCCTTCATCGGAAATAAGACCCTCAAAATGATGAGAGACCCCCCCTAACCCATTAGTAGAGCCAGCGCTGTACACATAGTGACAGAGATTTAAGGAATAGAAACTAGGAGGAGTTTTCTAGAAACTTCTGTAGCCTACAGTCAATAAGTGGGATTGTTAGCCTGGATGCTTTGGTACGAGAGGAATGGCGAGCCCCTCCCTGTACCCCTGGTCGGTTTTGCTTATGCTTTATACAAACCTCCATTATACTAAATTACTTATTCTCAAATTTTACTTATCCTGAAATATATGTATTCAATACTTTGATTGTATTCATCTCCAATATTTTGATTGTATTCATCTCGAATACTTTAATTGTATCAATTTATAATTGTTACTATTACAAATTTGCTGGTACATTTAATCCCATTGCTTGATAAATTGGAAAAATAGAGAATCATTCATTACACGGGGACAGCCTGGGAAGGTGCCCCAGGGCAATTGTCCCACACCAGCCTCTGCAATCACCACACCCAGCACTGGCCTCTCCCCCAGCTGCAGGAGGTTGTTTGTCCCTGCATGGAGGGACACCGAGTGACCAGGCCAGCAGAGCACGTTTGCTCTGTATGAGGAGATTTCAGCAGTGCATCGGGTGTGTGGGGAGATGAACCCGAGTGAGCACAAACACCATCATCACCACTCGGGGGTGGCACATTTCTGCTGGCACAAAGAGTGCCTTGAGGCCACTACACTCTGGGAAAACACCTGAATTCATTACTGGGCTCTGGTTAGGATTGCATAGAAAGAGACATCCCGGGCAGGGAGGGTCCAGGAAAAAATGCTCAGGACATCCATGGACTGCACAGAGAGACTTTGCAGTGAGATCTCTGGGGAGAAATCAGAGCTGCCTCTCTTCTGTACCATCCCGAGGACCTGGACAGGGCTGTCCCTGGAACTGAGGGATCTAGAAAAGGCCCTTGGTGTCAGGGATGTTGAGAAGGCTAGGAAGTGTCATTGTGGGATCTCTCTCAAACCCCTTGGAAAGGGCAGAGCCATCCCAGAGGGTCCTGGGCACTTGGGAAGGGCAGACATGGAACCAGTCTGCAAACAGGGCAGGGAGGGGCACTGGGACAGTCACAGACTGGTCAGGCTCAGCAGGGAAGGGCAGGTGGCAAATCCTCCTGCAGCCATTCCAGGCACTGGCAGCACAAGGCAGGGATTGCAGAACCCCCGTGGGAGGGAAAAGAAGGGGATGTTGTGTGCCCAGACTTTAGCCAGGGCTGGGTCATGATCTGCTGTGCTCCCCTCAGAGCCAGATTGGAGAGAGCTGGGCTGCAGGAGAGGAACATGGGGTGGGTGGGAATTTGGCTGAACAATGAGGGTCAAATGTCATCCATGGCACAAAGTCCTCTGGGCAGCCACTCCCTGGTGACATCCCTCAGTGACCAGCCCTTGACCACCAGTGTAGAACATTTCTATTATCTCTACAATAGTATGAAATAAATTTTCCATTTCTTTTGTGGATGCTGCCAATTTGCAGGGAGTCTGAAACCAAGCTCATCTAGTTAATGCTGATTGCAAAATGCAATTGGGCAAGATGACTGAGTTGGATAAATTTGTCTTGCCATTAGGTACCAAGCAAGCAACAAGGAAAGGCAGAAAAGATTTAGGCATCAGAAGAAAGGCAGTTCAAAAGGGGAAAAACCAAACCCAAGAAAAAAATCTAAAGCAAAACCCACCCACAATAACACAAAAACCCCCACAAACAAACCAACCACAAAAAGCAAAGTCCACAAAGAGAAGAAACACAAATCCACAGGAAATCTCCTATCAACAGAAAATGTTTAACCATCTTGTGGCAGGAAAAGATTCTGGATGTGTTGGTGCTGTTCTGGAAGAAAAATATCTTTAAAAAGAAATCAGTCCCCTACACCCCTTGCTCCTCGCTTCTCCCAGTTTATTTCTGATCATGGTGTGACATGGAATGGAAAATCCCTTGGGTCAGTCCAGCCCAGCTGTCCCATCCCTTTTCCCTCAGGAACACTTGCCCACCCCAAGTCCATGGGTTGGAGGGGGTTGCAGACACGCCTCATCTGTGGCAAGCACTGTGACAAGGACAGGAGAACAGAACAACATTTCTTCTTGTCAAGGACAGTAGAACAGAACTGAACAGCCTTATAGAAACAGATCAAGGATGTAGATGAGGCAAAGAGAAGTCACACAAACGCAAGTAGGATGGCAGCTCAGCTCTGCAAGGCTGATAAAGCAGAAGTTACACAAAACAATAATATTGCCCTTACCCAAAAGTGGGGGTGGAGGAACAGCCACGTAAAAAGGACACTGGATGTTTAAGACAGAGCCCAAAGGACCATATAAGGTATGATAAGGGGTGCAATTATAGCAAATCAAGTCAAAAGAAGTGGGGATAGCTAATGAATATGTAATCAGTGTGTGATAAAAATTCTGTTCATTTGATGCTCTATGCACTCGGATGGAGGAAGGATCACCCAAGTGACCACCATGCTGTAACAAAGAATACCTGCTTTCAGATATTCAAAATTGTGTTTAAAAGTTTCTATCCTGTGGGTTTCAGTATCAGTGGTGTTCCTGACTCCATAATGCCCCTTGCACAGTTTAACAATGGCCCCTTGGTTCCATGAGGTTTTGTACAGTCAATGCTCTCCTTGGGTCCACAGTGTGAAAATGGCTGCTTGGTTCTATGAGGCTCCTCAGTGTCACAGTGGTGTCCTTGGTTCCTTGAGGCTCTGCAGTGTCACAGTGTCCCAACATTTCCATGAGCTGCTGTCCTATCAACCATGTCCTTTATTCCAGTGAGGCCCCACAGTGTCACCATGGCCCCTTGGATCCATGAGGTTCCATAGCCTAACATGGTTTTCTTGATTCCAAGAGGTTCTGCTGTGTCACACTGGACTCTTTGTTCCATGAGGTTCTATAGCGTCACCATGGTCTCCTGGGATCCACATTGTCACAATGGACAATTGGTTCCATGGGACCCTGATGTGTCACAATAAGCCCTCAGTGCCATGAGGTTCTGGAGTGTCACAGTGGTGTCCCTGGTTCAACATGGATTTGGAATGTCACAATATCTGCTTGGTTCCATGAGCTTCCATAGTGTCACAAAGGTCTCCTTGTTTCTTCTGTGTCATAGTGGACCCTCAGTTCCATAAGGTTCCTAAATGTCACAGGTCTCCTAGGTTCCATGTGGCCCTGCTGTGTCACCACAGCCCCTTGGTTCCAGGAGTTTCTGGGCTGTCAACAGTGGTTCCTTTGTTCCAATGAGGCACCGCTGTGTCACACTGGACCCTGGGTTCCATGAAGTTCTTCAGTGTCACAGTGGCCCCTTGGATCCATGAGGTCCCACAGTGTCACCATGGTCTCCTTGGACCTGCATTGTCATAAGGGACCATTGGTTCCATGTGGCCTGGCTGTGTCACAGTGATGTGGATTCCGTAATTGCCTTCAGTGTCACAATGGAGCCTTGTTTCTGTGAGGCTCTCAACTGTCACAATTGTCTCCTTGGTTCCATCAGCCCCCGCTGTGTCACAAGGGTCTCCTTGGCTCCATGAGGATACAAAAGCTTTGAATAAACACTGAGCAACACCTGCCTCACAAACCTGGGAACATCTGTCTGTATTGAAAAGAGGGGTTAAAGGTGAGAATGGCACCAGCAGCTTCCATCCACAACAGAGACCAGGGAAAGAACAGGGACAGAGAATTCAGCTGAAAGACTCAGAGAATTCTGCTTACAGAGATCATTTCTGGTTACTCTGTCCCTTGTAGAAAGGTGATATAATTCCAGGCAGCCTGTACTGAGCATGTGGTTCCTCAGTGGGGTTTTTTGTTCAGAAAACCTGCTCAGGCTTTTCCATTCTATCCTCATAAGCAGGAAAATTTCTCCTGGGCCTGTGTGCAGGCAGAGCCCTGAGGAGAGCAGATGGGACATGGTGCAATGGGCTGGGACACCCAGCTGCAGAGCTCAGGGGACAAGGTTCTGCTGCAGGGCACAGGGATGTCAGTCCCAGGTGGGAGATGTCAGACATGGTGAGGCTGGGCTTGGGGAGCAGCTTGTCCAAACAGGGTCAGCAGGCAAGGGGCTCATTCTTCTGTGGGCCCAGACCTCCTAAGGAGGCATTCAGCATCAAGACAACTTGGAGAATGATTCAATTACCTCTTCTCTGAGCTGAAAAGTAAAAAAAAATTCCATTGATTAAAACCAAAAAATCATGAGGTGCACTTTGAAATCTTCCTCATTAACAGAACTCTAAACTGACTCCAAACAGCTGCACAAGCCCTGGAGACTTGGAGAGAATTGAAGGAAGACAAGGAGCTCCTGAGGGCTTTCTGTATTTTGATCAGTCCCGTGGTGGATTTGAGGCTGAGTCCAAGACTCTTAGGCACTGAGGGAAGGTTGAAGAAGCTGCTCAAGGAGTCAGAAGCAAAACTCCAAGTCCCTTGGAGCATCAGTGGCCCCACTGAGGGCAGGGAGTGCCAAAGGCTCCCCAGGGAGTGGTGAGAGCAGATCCTTGAGGCCAGGATTGCAGGAGCCCGAGGCTGTGAGCAGGGAACTGCAATGCTGAGCAAGGCCTGGGCTGGTTGGAGGAAGCAGAAAGGCCAAGGCCTGAGCCCAGGCCTGGGCCAGCAGGGCCTGTCCCTCACAGGTGGCTCGGGGCTGTTCCTGGGGCAGTGGGATGGCAGGGGCAGCAAGGACAAATGTCATCAGGCTGTGTGACACTCCAGATGCTCATGGAACCAAGGGCCAGTGTGACACAGCAGGGCCTGATGGAAACAAGAGGCCATGCTGAGCCTGCAGGGCTGTAACACCCCAGAACACTGAAATGCTGGCGGTGACCAAAGGTTCCTTTACTTGAGTTTGGTACAAAGGAGGAACCCCAGCCAGATATTCTCAAGAGGTCAAAATGACATAAAAATTTTGCTGGCAAAGTATAGAAAATCAAGGAACTTTGGAAAAGGATTTAATACAACATCTAGTCAACATAAAACACTTATCATAGCAGTAACTTCATTAACTTTTCCCATTTTACCTTAGAAACATTTAAACACTTAAGATGTTGAGGTACCCAAAAGTCTTCTATATAAAGAGCATTAGAAGAAAAGAGAGAGACAGAAAGACAGAAGCTCTATAGAAAGACACACACATGGCTCCCAGCCCCTGGGGTTCCAGTGTGGGTGAGACACAGACCCCAAGAGCAGGCAGGGTATGGACCATGGGCTGAGTGCCTGCTCTGTGTTTTAAGCCCCTGGGTCTTCGTGGGCCTCCCCCAGGTGGGACTTGTGATTGCTGGGGCAATCAGAGCCTGGGTCAGCACCACCCCACTGTGTGACTGATTGACAGCTCATCCCCAGGTGTCTGGGACATTGATGTCATCCAGCCTCTGACAGCGACCATGGTGACACTGCAGAACCTCATGGAACCATGGGTCAGTTGTGACAATGCGGGCCCAAGGACACCATGGTGACACCATGGAACCTCATGGAACCAAAGAGACCATTGTGACACTCTGGTGCCTCATGGAATCAGGGCGACCAGTGTGAAAATCAGGACCCCTATGGAACCAAGGGTCAGTGATGAAGCTGTGGGGCCTGTAGAACCAAGGAACCATTGTGACACAGTGGGGCCACATGGAGCCCAGGGACCATGGTGACACTGCAAGAAATTATGGAAGCACAGGGCCAATGTGAAGCAAGGAGAATATTGTGACACTAGAGGGACTCATGGAATCAAGGAGATCATGGTGACCCTGTGAGGCCACCATGGAACCAAGGGACCATGTAACAGGTCTGGCTGGTGTCACAATCCACTATTAATACAGAGCAGGGGTCGTGATGGTTCGTTTGATCTCAAAGGTGCAAACAGGCAAAATGCAGGGGACAAAATCAGTTTATTCAACAACAGCAATGCATTTTCATTAAATGCCAACAACTCAGTTGTGATAGAGGGGAGAGATACAGGAAACAAAGTAGAGAGAGAGAAAAAGATAAAGAAGGGGATGGGAAAATAGCTACCAACAGACGAAAGGGACATGCTTTTTTACCATGTTTTTACATGATTTTATAGGAAAATTGTTTAGCAGTTAAGTTTAGCCAACAATTCTAATTTTGTATTTCACAATTTAAAACATGGCCATAAAGTCCTGTGCCATAACTGTATACAGGTTCGGTGAGGGATCCAGCCACTAATTTACAAGTTATTGTGATATCATCACCTTGTGTTACTATAAAGGGAGGAAAAACATTGTTTTTGTCATCCAACACTAAGGGGGTGCTTCTTCATGTCCCTCGGTGTTCTTCTGTGAAAAGTAAACACAACAGAGTCTGCCTCCAGGAGGCAGGAGATTAAAATGATGGAACCATCCAGCGTGTAGTGCAGACTGGAATTCTGTTAACTTCCCAATCATTTTGCTGCTGAAAAGGAAGCCACTCTGTACCTCCTTTAAACACAGCATAGGAGTCAGTGTAGATGTAAACAAGAGAGGTATTCTGTACCTCAAGTTGGAAAACACTCCAAACAACTGTCAGCTCCCCAGCCTGAGAGCTGCCTTCTCCCTCAGGAATAATTCGTTCACCAGCAGAAGTGGGGAGGGCTACTGCCCTGTATTTCCACACCTTTCCCTCTCGTTTGGCAAAAGCATCAGTGAACCAGGAACTTGCTGATTGTTCAGGGGAGAAAGGAGTGGCCACTTTAATTACCAAGGCAGGTTTGTCATGGCTGCTAGCCAAGCTCTCAGTTTCTTGTATTGCCAAAATTTTTACAGCTCTTTCTATCACTGAGAAGATGTTACAGTCATGTTCTATCTGGGCATACCACTGCCTACCTGAGGATCTCTGGGCCACCCCGTGAGGTGGAGGGGTCTCAATAGTGACTGTGATGTGTTTTCTCCAGAACACCAATAATTCTAGAGCCTGTTGGAGCTCTTTCCTGGATTCAGGCAATTTAATTTGATCTAAGGAGGTTAGAGTATCAGGTGGAATACATGTCATATCTCCTTTCCACCAAATTCCCAGGAGCTTCACTTCCTGAGAAGGTTTTTGAATTTTCTCTTTGGGAATTTGTAAGTCAAGGCTTTCCAGATGAGAGATTATTTTTTGTTGGGTATCCCCCACTACTTCTATTTCATCCCCTCCCACTAGAATATCATCAATATATTGATAGACAGCTACATTGTCAGGTTTGGGTATCTTTTCTAATTCCTGGGCTAAATCGTGTTGAGCCAAAGCAGGGGAATATTTATGCCCTTGGGAAAGCCCAGTGCAGGTGAACTGCTTTGGCTCAACTCCCAGAGCCTGTGCAGGAGATTGATTTGGTACATTGTTCAGAACTTGTGGAGAAGTTTGCTCTGGTACACTGCTCAGAACCTGTGGAGAAGGTTGCTCGGGGGTGCATCACTGATATAATCTTATTCTATTTTAATCACAGGTTTCAAGTTCGGGCAGCAGTGTTCCCCACAATTTTTCATCAAAGTCAGGTCTTTTTGAGAGTATATTGGATTAATGTGAACAGCTTCCTTCTCCTGTGTTTCTTTTGGTGTTACACCCTGCTTTGAATTGTTGGCACGTTCTTCTCTTAAGGCAGCTTTTAACAAATGATTTTCATCTCGCAACAAGTGATTCTCATTCCTTTCTTGATCTAATTGTTTTTGCAAATTTTCGACTAAGTTTTGTAAAGAATCTGTAATTGTACTTTCCTCACTTCTATGCTTAAAGAGAGCTTCTATGGCAGCTACAAGACAAGCTCCCAAAACTGAGCAGAGCATGGTTTTATTTTTGGCCAGTTTCAACTTGGATTCATGTTGCAAAGAACATATTCTATCAATCACATTCTCCACATTAAACCAATTATTGTTCGCCCATTCCTCCCCACCTTAGGACGGTCTGGTGCTATACTTAGCTAATAGAGCATAAAATGCAGCTTTATCTGTTACAGTGGAATTCTCAGTCATTTTGTGAAGGGATAAGTAAAAACCACAACAGGGAGGTCTATTGCTTAAGTTACCACACACAACGAAACAGCTTTCGCTGTGTGCCCCCCTTCGCTTCCCTGTGCGGGAGAAGAGACCAAACTACTTGGGAGGCACTCCTTAGTTACAAAACACCAGGATGTCTCTTCACTACACCAAGTAGTCAAACACCATAAAACAACAACAACAACAATAACAGTGTCCTACCTTTTGCACCAGTAGATCTTTTGTGAAATTCTGACGACAGAGCCCTCGAGTCTGGGGATGCTCCACACCAAGGTGTCTGCAGTCTGCGGGAAATCAGAAAAACCCCCCTTGCTTTCTAGACAGGCTCACCCATTCAAGGTGGCCAGCTAGGTGCGGCTGGAGTAAGACTTCCTTCCCCTGATACAGATTACACACAACCTTGCATCCCTTCTGTCTGCCAGAATATCCTGTCCGTGACACCAATTTAATGTCACAATTTGCAGTTAATGCAGAGCAGGAGTCGTGATGGTTCGTTTGATCTCAGAGGTGCAAACAGGCAAAATGCAGGGGACAAAATCAGTTTATTCAACAACAGCAATGCATTTTTATTAAATGCCAACAACTCAGTTGTGATAGAGGGGAGAGATATAGGAAACAAAGTAGAAAGAGAAAAAGAAGGGGATGGGAAAATAGCTACCAACGAGATGAGACACACGTCCTCATTGTCCAGCCAATAGATGAGTCTTCATCCATGGGGAGATCTCAAGGGTCTTCCCCAGAGGGTCTCTTTTTTATAGTCCTTCTCCAAAGCGAGTGGCTTCTGGCCAAGGAGTAGGGAGATTTATGGACCATTGTGAGGGTTGCTCCAATAAACAGGTGTACAGAACCTGCTGCTCCAGCTAGTGCCTGCTCCAGAGCAGTGTACCATGAAGCACAGCGAGCACCTGCACACAGTCCCTTGGCAAGCATCCACCTTGGTCAGGCCACAAAATCATTGTCCAGAGTCAGCCTGGGTGGGGTCCTCGGGGTCTTCTTGCGACGGTCGAGAGGCAAAAATGAGGGAAACTTGGGAGTGACCCTTACAAGGGGGAGGAGAGAGCCAGTGTGTGCAGCCCTGGGCACGGCCCCGAGAGCAGGGGCCGGGGGACAGGGCCTTTTACAGGGAAGGAGGAGAGGGAACCTCCCAAAGGGGGAGCGACACCTCCTCCGTTCTCAGGCCTGTGAGGTGCCATGGCAAACCAAAGGCCAGGGAGCTGCCTCGGAAGGTGACAGCATCAAAGATCACGGACACACAGCCTGGCAGCAGAGTCACAACAGGTCTTGTTTGATGCTTTCCAGGATTGGGACTAGCCGAGATCGACTCTTGGCTACAACAGAGTCAGACAGCTCTTACTCAAACGACTCTGAGGAGGAAGAGGAGGATGAGGAAATGGACGAGATTATTGCTGCCTTAAACAGGCGGAGGAGGGGAAGGATAGCAAGAAAAGCCCTCAGAGAGCGTAGCCCAATTGCTCACTGCACTAGATCAAAAAGGGAGAGAGACAGAGAACCAGTTTTGCAAGCCCCTTTACGACAGGCAGTCAGTAATCAGGGGCCAGTATATGTGAAAGTACCATACTCCCTTATAGAGTAAGAGCAGTGGAAAACTACAGTGGGAAAATATAAAGAGAACCCAAATAAAGTGGCAAAATTGGTGGAGCAGGCTATTAATTCACAAAGCCCTGACTGGGCAGACTTAAACTCCATGTTGGATACATTACTTGACCCCACTGAGAGACAAATGGTCAATAAAGCCATCACAACCTCAGTGGAGGGGAGCACAGCCAGTGGATTGCTTCAAGGTACTGTCACTCAGATATTTCCCCTTGAGAATCCTGGGTGGGATCCAAATATACCAGAACATATCGCCAGGCTAAAATGATATCAAAGTCTTGTGGTATATGGGTTAAAACATGGAGTACCTAAAGCTATAAATTGGTCAAAGCTTTATGAAGCCGGAGATTCAGCCAGAGCTCCGAGCTGGTGGAGAAGGCTCATGGTGGGGAGAAGCCCCACAGGTGCTTGGAATGTGTGAAGGATTTCAGCTACAGCTCTGACCTGATCCAGCACCAGAGAATGCACACTGGGGAGAAGCCCTACGAGTGTGGGGAATGTGAGAAGAGCTTTAGGACAATATCTTATCTGTTGCAGCACCAGGTGATCCACACAGGAGAACGGCCCTACACCTGCTTGGAATGTGGAAAGAACTTTGGGTGGAGCTCCTGCCTGAGAAAACACCAGCGCATCCACACCGGGGAGAGGCCCTACGAGTGTCCTGAGTGTGGGAAGAGGTTTCAGAGCAGCTCCAATCTCCTCAGACATGAGCGGATTCACACAGAGGAGAGGCCCTTCCGCTGCTCCGACTGCGGGAAGGGCTTCAAGCACAACTCCACCCTCACTGCCCACCGGCGCATCCACACCGGGGAGAGGCCCTACGAGTGTCCTGAGTGTGGGAAGGGCTTCTCCACGAGCTCTCACTTGACCCAACACCAACGGAGCCACCAATAAAGGAAGCCCTGTGATTGCCCCAGTGTGGGAAGAGATTCGTGCTCTGCTCCAGCTCCATCCCTCATGGGAGGATCGGTGTTGGATGATCCCCCGTGACCCCCGTTGGGCAGAGCCCTGGTGATCCGTGGTCCTGGTGATCCCTGTTGGGTGGGGGGAAGGGGCTGGAGAGATTTCTCTCCCTTCTCCTTGTGCTGCTGTGATGTGGTTGGTAATAAATTCCCTCGCTGTGCCCAGGCTGGGTCTGTTGTTCCCGTGCCGGTGCTCAGGGCGGGATCTCTCCCGTTCCTTCTCTCAACTCCCGGGCCTCTCCTCAGCCAATCAGAAAATACGATGGAGAAGATTCATCCAATCAGCGAGAGCAGCCTTGATGACTCACCGGTTGCCGGGCAGACCCGCAGCACCCAGTGTTCCCCACCTGGGCCCCACCCTCCCCGCCCAATCACGATCCCCCCGCGGGGTCCCCCCAAGTCCCTCCCCAGTCCCGCCCCACAATAAACGGGACTGCGGCAAACTGGGAAGATTTATTTGGAACACTGGGAGCAGCTGAGCTGGGCCAGAGTGACTGCGGGGCTGGGGGGGACACACAACACTCCCAAAATCAGCGTGGGGGTGGAGCAGGGGGTTTTGGCTGGGCTCGAGGCCACGGGGAGGGGCTGAAGCCGCTGCTGGGTCAGGAGCTCTGTGGGCAGAGAAAAGGGGGTGAAACTGAGCCAGGGGTCCTCAGGGAGAGCACACACACTCCGGGACCCCCCGTCACCTTCGAGTGAGCCCCAGCCGAGCCCCAGCGCCAGGAAGACAAAGCCCAACAAGGAGACCCTGATCCCCATCACACCTTGCTTTGGGCGGTGTCTGGCGGCGTCTCTGGGGGTCCGCAGGGGTCAGGACCCCCCAAAACCTCTCACAGATACCCAAAGCCCCTCTAATCACATTCTCAATTGCCGCCAGCCAAAGTCAGGACTCCATGAAACCTCCTCCCAGTCTCTTCCCAGCCTACCCAGGATCCACCAGATCCCCTCCTGTCCTTCTCAGGATCCCATAACCCCGTCCCATTTGCCCCCCACCACCCCAGGACCCCCAGTCTTTCTCCTAGTCCCTTCCCAGCCCCACCAGGACTCACCAAGACCCTCCCAGTCTCTTTCCAGCACAACCAGCCTCATTCCAACTCCTGCTTTCCAATCCCTGATCTTTTCCCAGCCCCACCCAATTCACTCAAATCCCTCACAAGTACACTCAGCACCCCCAGACGCCCTCCCAGTGCCCACCAGGACCCCTGGAACCCCATCCCACCCTCCACAGCATCCTTTAAACGCCTCAGCCCTTCCAGACCCCTGAACCCTACTCCCGGTTTTAAGCAGGCTGTCTCAAACTCCCTCCGACATAGTCCCAGCACACCCCACTCCCTCTCCCAGCCCCCTCAGTGCCTCCCCCACTCCCCCCGCACTGTGGGGTCCGGGCTGTGCCCCAGTGCCGGCTCAGGGGGTGCTCCAGGCTGACGTGCTCCACCTGGCAGCTGGAGCTGACCCCGTGCCGGGGGAGGTTTCCAGCTCCTAGTGCTGCTGGAAACCAGGTCGGTGGCCACCACATGCCCTGAGAGCTCCTGCTGGCCCTGGAACCAGCTCAGCTGGATCTCGGCAGGGGAGAAATCCACCACAGAGCAGAGCAGGCAGCTGGGGCCGGGCTGGGAGTTCGAGGGAACCAGTGAGATGGACTCACTGAGGGGCACTGGGAGAGAGTGGGGACACACTGGGATCAGCTGGGGGGAACTGGGAGAGATGAAAGAGGGCTGGTATGGCACTGAGAGTGAGTGGGAATGAAACTGGAGAGCGTGGGGGAACACTGGGAGAGAGTGGAGTGGATTAGGGCAAAGGGAGAGGGTGGTGGTCTGGGATTGGACTGGAAAAGGACTTGGAAAGATTGGGAAGGACTGGGAAGGCATTGGGAGACAGGGTGGAGGTCTGAGAGTGGGGTTAGGAGGACTGGGAGTGGACTGGGAATGGAATGGCTGTGGACTGAGGAATTGGGAGGGATTCTGGTGACACTGGGAGGGACTATGAGGACACTGGGAGAGACTGGGATGGACTGGGAGAGCCTCACTTGGGGTGAGGGGGCAGGAGGCCCCGGGCATGGGCACAAGAAGGGCTGACATGTCTCGGGTGATTCCCAGGGAGGTTTTCAGGAGTTCCAGGGTCATTCCCAGGGCAGAGCCCGAGGGGACACGCTCTGCCCCACGCTCACCTCTGCACTCCACGAGGAACAGGCTGGACAACTCGTAGTGCTGACAGTGCCTGTCCACTGCAGCCCGTCTGTACTCCATCCATTGCAGGTCGCTGTTCCAGTACCTGGCAGCCTTCTGTCTCAATAAAGAGATGGAGCTGTCACCCCCGTGTCTGGTTGGTACCACCAGCACAGCCCACACGGCACCAGCACTGGCTGAGCTCCATGTCCAGGAGCAGCCATGGATGCCCACGGTGCGGGCAGGCAGGAGCCAGGCAGGGGCTGCTGTGACCAGCGGCGGGGCCCCGAGGGGCTGGGGGAGCCCGTGCTGAGCATCCCTGGGCGGAGGGCACATCTCCTTCAGTGCCATCATCTGGGCCTGGACCTCCTCCAATGGCATGCCCAGGAAAAGAGGGGAGCCATGGAGAGCATCTCCAGAGACACAGCCTGACCAGCAATGTCAGCAGGCAAAACAAAGGTTTTGCTAAGCAATGGCCCTTTGATGGAGCAAAACATTTACAATCAGGGCAGTCCATTCGTGCAGATGGGGGTACACTCTGGGGCTACAGCTAGGGCCATGAGGTCACAGCAGGCTCTGGGGTGACAGCAGGCTGAGGTCACAGCAGGCTCTGAGGTCACAGAGGTCCCAGAGCCCCGTGGTTGCACAGCACCACAGGCACCGAGCACTCAGTCCTTGAGCACAACTGCTGCAGCAGCAGCGGCGGCGGCAGCAGCGGTGCTGACATTGGGACAGCGGTGTCAGGACAGCGGGGGCAGCAAGAGCTGCGGGACTGGCACAGGGCAAGGCACCATGGCCCTTGCTCTGAGCCTCTTCCTCCTGCTCCTCCTGGCACTGGCCCTGCCTGCCAGGGCTGCCCAGGCAGCTCCGTGGCGAGCACAGGGAGCAGGTGAGCTGGGGGCCTGGCTCCCCTTTCCCAGGACAGCGCTCCCTTCTCCCCAGGGAGCGTTGGGGATGGCTTTGCATAGGGCTTTAGGGAGACTTTCCTCTGTGGGTGGGAGAGAGCCCACAGGGGCCCTGGGCTGCTCCAGCCACCCATCCAGGGATGTGGCACAGGGCGTGGAAAGAGTGTGAAGGTGAGCAGAGTCAGCCCAGAGCTCCCAAGGCCCCTCAGCAGCTTTGGCCATGTCCATTCACATCTGGCTCCCACCGCCTTACCCGACCCCCTTGCAGTGCCCATTCCCTAAGGCACAAGGAGATCTCAGCACACCATGGAAATGCTTCTGAATTGTGCTCCCTTCTAGATTTGGATCATGACATGGCTTATTTAGAAAAGCTGGTGAATGACAGGATGAAGATTCTAGAACATGGTGGGGGCAAGTTCTCATTGCACCCTTCCTAACAGAATAATCTTTGTCACTGTGACAAGAGCTCACTCCTGTGATGTTTCCTTTACATAATCTCAGGGTTGAGAGATTCTGGAAACCTTGCCCTGCTCCCTTCTGGAGCCCTGAGTGATCTCTCAGGATCACTGTCAGTGGGAGGAAGGAGCATTCCTTCAATCCTCTTCCCATGTGCAATGTCAGTGTCTCCTTCTGTGTGCTCTGTGCAGCCATGGAGAAGAGCAGAGAGGGAAGGGAAGGGAAGGGAAGGGAAGGGAAGGGAAGGGAAGGGAAGGGAAGGGAAGGGAAGGGAAGGGAAGGGAAGGGAAGGGAAGGGAAGGGAAGGGAAGGGAAGGGAAGGGAAGGGAAGGGAAGGGAAGGGAAGGGAAGGGAAGGGAAGGGCCCAGGGCTGGGCCCCAGGGCTGGACCGTGCACGGCTCCTTTGCCAGCCCCAGGCAGCCTGAGCTGCTCCTGCCACTGCTGCCAAGCCCTGGCCCTGGCCAGGGCTGGGTTCAGAGCTGCTGGCAGCTCCGGGGAATCCTTTCTCCCCTGACTGCCCCAGAAGGGGCTCCTTCCATCCCAGTTTGGGGCCACTGCAGGCACCTGCTCCCTCTACCCCTGCTCCTGAGCGGAAGGCAGAGCTGGGGGAGTGCCTTGGAGCACTCATTGCACTCACTGCCACTGTAGCCTGAAGAGAAATGGAACTACTTTCCCTTCAGGTCCTTCCAGATGGAAGAACCAAGATGTAGGAGACAAGAAATCCCTGGAGGAATTGAAACGTCTGGACGAGAAGCTGAGTGACCTGGAGAGACGCCGTGGTGGGTGCATTTCCCTCAGCCTTCTCCTGACACTCAGCAGCCGGGGGCTTTCTCTGCACATCTGGACACGCCGTGCCTGGCACAGTGGGAAGGGATCCATGGCAGCCTCGCTGCCCCACTGCTGCTGTCACAGCCTGCAGAGCTGTTTCCCAGCCTGGCCTGGCTGCAGCTGCTCCCCAGCCTCTGCAGGAAGGCTTTGGCATCAGCTGACAGGGAGCCCAAAGTGCCCCACGGGCCATGCACACCCTGAGATCCCCTCAAATTTCCTGGTCTCGGAGTCGATCAGAAAGGGCAGCTTTTTATTTGGAGAAGGAAGGGCCCTGGTCAATCCCAAAAGTTTATATGATGTCCTGATCCTTGTCCATGACTTTGACCAGTATTGGCTTTTGAAGATAGCACTTTTCCAATGGGGAATGTTTCCATCTGCTCTACTTGTCCCATCTTCCAGAGATGAAAGGAAAGACTGTGCTGAAGGCTGAGTTTCCCGGAGGAAGCAGTGGTTCTGTGCCAGCCTCTGCTGCAGGAAGGGAGGCGATGCCAGGCACAGGCACAGGAGGTAATTGCTGTGCCTCTGGGCCTGAGCCCTGCTGAGCCTTGAGCTGCCATCTCTGCTGCTTGGCAGTGCGGGCACAGCCCGGACAAGACGGGCACAGCCCAGAGGAATTATCCCGAGCAGGCTCAGGGCACTCGGGTACTGAGCAGCCCTGCTGGGGTCCCTCCGTGGGAGACACCACCCGAAACCTGGGAGGGGCTGCAAGGGGTAACCATGGTGGGGAAAGGGCAGAGGGGGAGAGCGGGGCTCCAGTGTGTCAGGAAAATTAATCCACAAACACCAGAGGTTTATGTCCAAAAAGGAGACAGAGGAGTCCTTTTTGCTTTATTCGAATAAAGGGAGAGGCCATGGGACATTCCCCTGGGATCTCTCAAATTTTCGGAGGACGCAGCCTCCTTTTTATCCTATTTTCCCGGCCGCATTTCCCTCTCTCTTTCCCCATTGGCTTAGGTACTTGAGAGGCACAGACTTCCCGGAACGCCTGATACCTGAAATTCCCCTCTAATGTATAACCCTCCCTTTTAATTTTTAATTCTTATAGAATTCATAGTTTTCCCCCCGTTGCTTCTTTCATCTTTCGATATCCAATTTCATTTATCAGCAGCCCTACAGTTTGTTTGTAAAGGCAAATATCTCTTTCCATTCATCAATCAGTGGAATCCATCCCATTGTTTCTTTTATCTCTCAGTGCTAGCCTTATCTATAGGCTGATCCACAACTCATTTGTAAAGACAAATTTAACATTCCTCTCAATCCCTCCTCTTTTATTTGTTTAATAATTGTCTTTACAAACTTTAGCTATCATTGACTTAATTTCTTGTTCCTGAGTTCTTTTTGGTTTTGTAATTATTTGGAGTGACATCAATTTCTGTCCTTTTGTAACCATCTCTGGATCAGTAGGCGTGGCTATTACCTGCATCCCTTTGATCACATGTTGAATAAGTTGTACTAAGCAAGGGATCATGCATGGTAAAAATATTAGAGTTGCTACAGCACATAAGAGGAAAAAAAGTAGTTGTTTAACCCATAGTCCACCAGGTAGCCAAGAAAACATGTCCCATTCCCATCCTTTCCATGTTTGGACTGGCACATGAGCTAATTTTCTTATTTCTTTTGCTATTTGCTTCACCACCTTTCCATTGTCATCTATTTGCAAACAGCAGTTTGAGTCGTTAAATTTGCCACACACTCCCCCTTCTTCTGCTAATAAATAGTCTAATACCATCCGGTGTTGAAATATTGCAGTTCTCATCTGAGTAGCCTGGTCAGCAAGAAGGTCAAGAGCTGTAGCTGTCTGGTTACTTACTATTTCAAAGACAGCTTGTAACCTAATTATCCAGTTTAGATTATAAATGGGTTCTCTGGCACCTGATATTAATTCATTAGGATTCCAAGTGGCTGGTCCGTAGTGTTGTATGATTCGTTCAGGTGGCCATTCATCATCACCCCATCTTTGGGTGCTCCCTCCAGCCAGGGATACATCAATTGACCGCTTTTCTCTAATTAGATCATCATATACCTTGATTCCTAAGTGATTTCCCTGAACCTGTGGTAGCAGAAAGAACAGTGGTGTGATATACCCCACATAACATATTCCTGACCAGTTTGGGGGTAACCTGCGATGTGCATGTTGGCCTCAAATCCAGTAATGCCCCTTTAAAGCCCAGGTCCCATTGGCAAAGGGACCTTCCCAATTTTCATGGTCAATTGGAGAGTCAAAATACAGCTTACTCCCTGGGCCCAGTGGTCCCCCCAGCAATGGTCGCCCCACCATAAGAATCACAGTAGTTGCATTTCCAAGCTCCCACATGAGGTTTCCACCTGCAGTTACATCCCAGATCTGTTTTGTTAGATTTGGACCAGAACCTATTAAAAAGGGTTCGAGTTCCATTTCGATGTTGCCATTTCCACTGGTAGTCACGGATAACATGTGTGCTACTTGTGGAATTATCTCGGGGACAGCTTAAAAATAAGGGGTCAAAAAACTTATCCTTCCCCACTGCTTTACAGCCTTTTAAATCTTTCTGGTAATTATGATAGGAGCACTTTACCCAGCTACCATTTGTGAGCTTAACATGCGTTTGATTCCATCTGCCTTGATATCTGGAACAATCATAAGGAAGGCAGTTGGGGGTCCAACAATCTAAACCCAAAGATAAAGTCCAGTCACAAACGCTTTTTCCCATATATATGCTTCCTGTCCTATTTAGACAGTAAGTGCCTCTTTCAGAAGAATGAAGCCGCCATGGACTTCCTTCTTCATCCCAAAATCCTGTTCCATTACGGACCTCACTCAGGGTGCTAATCCACCATTTAGGTTCAACTGGGCTGGCCACCCATGGCCAGTTTTCAGATCCCCCTGGCCCTCCACAGACCCAACAATTGCTAAGGTTAAAGGTTTTTGCTACTTCTTCTCCTAAGGTCAAAAAATTATTTTCCCATTCTTGGCCCCAACCTAACTGATAATATAAAGGTAACATTATTAAGAGAAACATTCTGATTGTGTAATCTAATTTCCTAACTTAATTTTTACTTTCACTTTGTCTTTCACACCACCTGTGGCGAGCGAAGGCACAGAAACGGCTTAACATAAAGAAAACAATGACAGCAAGGGTTGGCCCCCAGTGACTGGAGATTTGAGAGGAGGGATGCCCACACAGACTATTTCAGCAGGCACTCTGTGGGTGGGCACACGAGGCTTCCCCCAATGTCGACGCCCTGGCTGCTGCTCCAGTCCACTCCTGTGGAGTGTCAGTCGCGGCTTCCCGTCCTTCTCCTCCAGCTGAGATGTCCAAATCTCTGGGGCTGCAGAGACCTTGGCCCGAGTGTGATGGGTCCAGCCGTGTTCAGCTGTCTTGACGGCTGTTTCTGTGCTCAGCAACACCTGGAAAGGTCCACGCCACTTGGCCACCAGTGGTGCTTCTTTCCACTCCTTAACCAGGACCCAGTGTCCCGGTTGGATGTTGTGAACAGCAAAGTCCAAAGGCAGGGTCTGTGCCAGCTGAGCTTCCTGTCGAAGAGATTTCACAAGAGACAGTATCCAGCCACATATTGTTTCAAATACACATCACTTATCTCTATCCCCCCACTCGGCTGAGAATTACAAGGGTAAGGAATTCCAAACATCAATTCAAAGGGAGATAATTGAATATCTCCCCTGGGTCTGGCTCTTATCCTTGCTAAAGCCAGGGGCAGGAGCCGTACCCATGGCATTTTAGTTTCTATCACCAGCTTTAGGAGATGTTTCTTTATTTCTCCATTCATCCTCTCAACCTGGCCTGAACTTTGTGGATGCCAGGGGGTATGGAGGTTCCACTGTATCCCTAAAGCAGTCATAACTCCTTGAAGAATTTTTCCTGTAAAATGAGTTCCCCTATCTGAATCTATTGCTTCCACCATCCCATATCTTGGAATTATTTGTTCCAAAAATATTTTAACAACTGATCCTGTAGTTGCTGACACAGTTGGAAATGCTTCTGGCCACCCGGTTAATTGACATACTATTACCAGAAGATATTTAAATCTTGCCACTCGAGGCATTTCAGTAAAATCCACCCGGCATCTCTGGAAGGGACGTACTGCCCAACGCCTCCCTCCCCTGGCCAGTTTGTTTGTAACTTTGTTGTTGGTTTTAGCACAAGTCAAACAGCCTTCAGTGGCTCGCTTTGCCAGGCTAAAGAGACCAACAGCAGCGTACATTTTGAGGAAGGCTTCTGCCAGTCCTCGGGAGCCCCAATGACTCCCTTCATGAAGCTGTTTTAACAATTGTAAGGCTAGAGCTTTTGGTATCCACTGCTTACCATCCCTTGTAAACCAATTTTCTCTTTTCTCTGCCCCACTCTTTTTAATTATCTCAAGTTCCTCTGGTGGAAAAGAGAGTTTCTCTGGCAGCGGTGCAGTTACTGGGAGCATAGGCAGGATCTTAGAGACTTCTGGCAACAATGCAGCTTTGCGAGCTTCTTCATCAGCCAGTCGGTTTCCTATTGCCTCCTCCGACCATCCTGCCTGATGCCCCTTAATGTGGATTATCGCCACCTTTTTTGGTAAATTCACTGCCTCCAATAGGCGAGAGATTAAGTTCTCGTGAGCTAATGTCTTTCCTCTGCAGCTTAATAAACCTCTTTCTTCCCATAGTTTTCCAAATGCATGTATTACCCCATATGCATATTTAGAATCAGTAAATATATTTACTGTCTTGTCCTGGTATAATTCACAGGCTCTCACAAGCGCGTACAGCTCTGCTGTCTGAGCTGACCAAGTGGCTGGTAACCTTCCCCCTTCCCTTAATTGCTTTCCATTCACGATAGAGTATCCTGTAAATCGTTTCCCTTCTACCACCTTGGAGGACCCATCAATGAACACATTCTCTCCCTCAGGCCAGGGAATATCCCGTAGATCTTCCCTAGCCCGTGTCTGGAGGTCTATAACCTGGATACAATCATGGATTTCTTCCTGGCCCCCCTTTTCTCCAGGGCCATTTAAATAAGAGGCTGGATTAAAAATTTCCCCACCTTTAAATTCTAAATCCTCCTGTTCCATTAAACAAGATTCATACTGTAATAATCGAGCACTCGTCATCCACTTAGAGGCTCTCTCAGTTAACAAAGCTTTAATCTGATGTGGGACTTTAACAATGAGATACCCTCCCCTTGTCAGCTTTCGGGCCTCAGCCACCATCAGAGCTGTGGCTGCACAGTTCTGCAGACAATGGGGCCAGCCTCTGGCACCGGGTCTAACAACTTAGAAAAATAGGCAACAGGCCTTCGTGTTCCCCCATGCTCTTGTACCAAAATTCCTTTAGCATGACCCTGTTTGACATCCACATATAGCTGAAATTCTTTTTCTGCGTCTGGAAGAGCCAAGACTGGGGCCTTAACCAATTTGTCTTTTAATTTCTTAAAGCTTTTCTCTCCTTCTGGTGTCCATACTACGACATTAGGACTGTTTTGAGTTAAAAAGTTATATAAAGGTCTGGCCACCACAGAAAAATCCTCGATCCATGCTCTACAGTACCCCACCAACCCTAAAAACTGCCGTAACTCCTCTTTAGTCTGGGGTAATGGTACCTGTAAAATCCCTTGTATCCTTTCTGGATCAATACACCGTAACCCTTCGGACAGAATGTGTCCCAAATATTTGACCTTCTTTTCTACCAACTGTGCTTTCTTTTTGGATACTCTAAGTCCCTTTTTTGCAAGAAAATTAAGCAGCTTTACAGTAGCCTCTTCAACCACCTTTTCCTGTTCCCCTGATAAGAGCAAATCATCTACATACTGCAACAACTTGACTCCTAAGGGTGGAGTAAACTCTCTTTAATATTTTCTGCAAAGCTTGCCCAAACAGAACTGGTGACTCTGTATATCCTTGAGGGAGTACTGTCCATGTCAATTGTTGTTTTATCATTTTCCCTCCTTCCTCCTGTTCCCACTCAAAAGCAAAATACTGTTTACTATCTTCTGTGATTGGACACCCCCAGAAAGCATCCTTCAAATCCAGTACAGAATAATACTGATGTGAAGAAGGGATTTGATTTAGGATTGTGTATGGATCTGGAACTGTGGGATGCCTTGGTTTGACAATCTCATTTATTATTCTTAAATCCTGCACCATTCTGTAGGTTCCATCTGGTTTCTTAACCGGCAGGATAGGAGTGTTATAGGGAGACATACACGGCTCTAAAAGACCTGCTTTTAGCAGGGACTTAATAACAGGCTGTAACCCCTTCTTTCCCTCCCTTGAAAGAGGGTATTGCCCCTTAAACACCACTTGTCCTGGTTGCTTCAAAGTAATTTGGAGAGGCTCTATGTCCAGTTTCCCATATTTCCCTGGAGCTGCCCATACTTCTGGATTTATTTTAGCATAAGCCTTTTCAGACATTTTACACAAAGATATCACAGTTTCGGACTCCGTGTCACTTCTTACAATGCTAATTTGCATTCCCATTTTAGCCATCAAATCTCTTCCCAGTAAATTACAATCACAATTAGGAACAAACAAGAATTCATGCAGTTCAAATCTGTCCCCCACATCTATTAACAGCGGTTGAATAAAATGCACTCGCTCATCCTTCCTGCTTACTCCTTGAATAACCAAGGATCTTTTTGACAATTTCCCCCCCTTAGGTATAAAATTTAAGTTGGACCGAGAGGCCCCCGTGTCTACCAGAAAACACACCTCCTCTCGATCCGGACCCACCTTAAAAGTTATCAAGGGCTCCTGAGTGGTGGGTCCTTGGTATAATAGGAGCCCCTGACACCTCTAACAATCCATTTCCATTATCCTCTGGACTTCCTCCTCCTGAGGGTCCAGTTGTTTTTGCGGACACTCGTTTTTCCAATGCCCTTCTGCCCTGCAGACAGCACACTGGTTCTTCCCCAGCCGCTGTTTGGGTCGGCTGTCCCCTGCCGAGGAGGGAATCCCTTTGCCACTTCCTTGTGGCCGACCCCGTCCCCTCTGTCCCTGGGGACCCCTTGGACCCTGCGGTTTATTCCTCTGGGGCTGCAAAAACTCTGCCATCATCTTTGCTTTAGCTTTTGCCTTTTCCTCATCCCTTCTTACACATATCTGCTGTGTTTTTCTAACCAATTCCTTTAGAGGCTTATTTTGCCACTTTTTATCTTTTTGTACCCCTTTCCTTATATCAGGCCAGGCCTTAGTAACAAATTGCACCTTAAGCAATGTGTTGAAGGCTGGCCCTTCAGGATCCATCCCCCCCGTGCTTCCTCAAGGTATCCCTAATCCTCTCCAACCAATGAGGGCTTTCCTGTTTCTCCTGTTCTAACGACATAGCCTTAGCTATGTTGTTAGTTCTGGGAGCCGCAGACTTGATTGCCCTGATCAAATAAGCACGGTAATCACGGTGAGCCAGACTGGCCTGGTTATTTGGGTCCCACTGGGGGTCTGCCTGGGGGATGGCATCACCCACCGTAGGTGCATTGGGTCCAGCCCCCCCAGCTGCTTGTGGGTGTTCATCCTCCCACAGCTGCCGAGCTTTCTGCAAAATCATTTGTTTCTCTGATGACCCAAACAAAATTCCCAAAAGAAAATCCCAATCCTTCCATGTATAATCCGCATTTCCCAAATATTCCTCTATCTTTTCCCCCACTCCTATGGAATCATCCAAATATGGGGGTAATTCTTTTTTCAACCCTCTTATATCCTGGGTAGTGAGTGGTACAATTACAAACCCAAATCCTCCCCCTTGACCCCCCAAAGGAACTTGACGGAGTGGCATCTGGTGTACCCCTGTCTCTTGGGGGGCTTCTGATGCCCTAAACTGAGTTCCTCTTCTAGTTCTGGGGGGTGATACAACATGCTGCTCCCCTCCCCCTACACCATTATCCTTCTCAGGTGGGGCTGTAGGAGTAACATTTTCCTGATCCCCTTGCTCTGAAAGTTGAGGATACAGACGACCTGCAGCTGGCAACACTGGAGGACAAGACGGGGGAAGGTGCTGAAAAACATCCCAATCCTCACCACTTTCCTCTTCCTCCTCTTTTTCCTCTTCTCCTTTTTTTCTTAACACATAAATTTCTCTTGTTTCTTGTCTGACCCATATTAATCCACATTCCCTTTCAATCCATCCTTTCCAATTCTCCTCTAGATACCTCCACAAAATTCTACACAAATGAATTTTATCTGTTCCATAAGGTGGCCATATAAGTCCCCTTGCCAGCTTATACTCTGGCCACACAAAATAACAATATTTTACCATAATTTTCATAGTTACTTCTGGGTGAATATACAATCTGTCCCAAGACCTCAGCATTCTCCCCAAGGGACTCTCTGGGGGTATTATGGGATCGTCATCCCATTTGCCGGGGCCCCTTCGCGGCTTCACCTTTCCAACCCTCTCTGGGTGCCCCGTTTTACCTGTGCTACCCTCCATGGGTGCCCTCCCAGGTTTACCTGTGCTACCCTCCATGGGTGCCCTCCCAGGTTTGCTCCCCGAAGATCCCATTTTACTCACCGGTGAGATTTTCAGTGGTCCTTCCCTGCGGACTCTTCACGGACCCCCCTGGTCCGCCACTCGTCTGTCTCCTGGACAGTCTCGGGAACCCAATCAATGGCCCGGTGCCAGCCGGCACCAAGGGGAGCTGATCACCCAAACTGGGTGAGGCGCGCCTTCAGCTCCGCTCGCCACCCGCCGCCCCGGACGGTGGAAAGATCCCGGACGAGCCCCCAAATTGTCAGGAAAATTAATCCACAAACACCAGAGGTTTATGTCCAAAAAGGAGACAGAGGAGTCCTTTTTGCTTTATTCGAATAAAGGGAGAGGCCATGGGACATTCCCCTGGGATCTCTCAAATTTTTGGAGGGTGCAGCCTTTTTTTTATCCTATTTTCCCGGCCGCATTTCCCTCTCTCTTTCCCCATTGGCTTAGGTACTTGAGAGGCACAGACTTCCCGGAACGCCTGATACCTGAAATTCCCCTCTAATGTATAACCCTCCCTTTTAATTTTTAATTCTTATAGAATTCATAGTTTTCCCCCCGTTGCTTCTTTCATCTTTCGATATCCAATTTCATTTATCAGCAGCCCTACAGTTTGTTTGTAAAGGCAAATATCTCTTTCCATTCATCAATCAGTGGAATCCATCCCATTGTTTCTTTTATCTCTCAGTGCTAGCCTTATCTATAGGCTGATCCACAACTCATTTGTAAAGACAAATTTAACATTCCTCTCAAGTGTGTCCTGACAGGGCCTGCCTCTGTCCCCTTGGGCTGGGGGAGCTGTTACAGGGAAAAGAGGGATGGAGAGAGAGAGCTAAGAGGTTTCCCACAATAGTAGAGAGAGAGAGGGAGAGAGGACAGGAGGAAGGTTGGGAGGTGTGGCTGTGGCACTGCATGCTGCAGTTCTCCCCAGTGCTTTAGCAAGACTTTCCACTGTGGGAGTGAGAGACCCCAATGGGCCCTGGCCTGGTCCAGCCACCACCCAAGGCTGTTGTAGAGCATCTGCAAAGAGTGGGCACCGTGACCAGGAGCCAGCCCAGAGCTCCCCAGGCCCCTCTGCAGCTTTGGCCATGTCCATTCACATCTGGCTCACACAGCCTTACCCAACTCCCTTGCAGTGCCCAGGTCCCTAAGGCTGAAGGGGATCTCAGCAAACCATGGAAATGATTCTGATCTGTGCTCCCTTCTAGATTGGGATCAGGACATGGATTGTTTGGAATTGCTGGGGCATGATGGTTTGAAGACATTCCCAGATGCTCAAGGAAAGTTCTCAGTGTCCTTTTCCTGGCAGAATAAGCAGTGTCAAGGTGGCAACAGCTCCCTCATGTGCCACTCTCCTTAAGTGTCTGAGGGTTGTTGAATTCTGGAATCCTTGCTCTGCTTCTTTCTGGAGCCCTGAATGATCCCACAGGATCACTGTCAGTGGGAGGAAGGAGCATTTAGCTGTCAATGCTCTTCCCGTGTGCAATGCCAGTGTCTCCTTCCGTGTGCTCTGTGCAGCCACAGAGAAGATGAGAGAGGGAAAGGAAGGGAAGGGCCCAGGACTGTGCCCCAGGGCTGATCCTTGCATGGCTCCTTTGCCGGCCCCAGGCAGCCTGAGGATCTCCTGCAGTGCTGGGAGCTGTTGTGCTCTGCCTTTCTTTGCAGATGAACCTGTTGGGGAAGGTGATCTGGCTTCCCAACCCACGGTCAGGGATGAGCCTCTGGGAGATGGTGAGGGTAGGTCAAGGCCTTTCACCCTGGGGGAGCTGCCAGCTCAGAGCCCAAAGCTCGGCCAGGGGGCATCGCTGCAGGTGCCAGGACAGAGCCGTGCACGTGTGTGCCCTCGCCCTGTGCAATCCCCTCACTGCTCCTGAGGCTCAGGCCTGGCAGCTGTTTGACAGTGAGGGCCCTGGCTCTGGCTCACAAGCCCAGTCGTTTTTTGAACCTTATCCATGACTTTGCCAAGCGTTGCCTCCTGGAGATGCTACCTCTCCTTTGGGGAATAGTTCCATCTGATCCAGCTGTCCCTTTTTCTTTCTCAAGTGAAGGACCAAAAGTCTGTGCAGAAGGAGCCACTTTTCGGAGGCAGCAGTGGGCCGGTGCCAGCCTCTGTTGCAGGTGGGGAAGTGATGCCAGGCACGGGCACAGGCACAGGAGGTCATTGCTGTGCCAGGCTCAGCCCTGGGCAGGGCTGTGTGGCAGCAGCTCTTCCCCCAGGGCCTGCCCTTGCACGGCCCTGCAGCAGCCAAAGCTGGAGGCGCCTCAGCTTTGAGGCCTCTGGAGCTCGTTCCCAGCTCCTGGGAAACGGGACTCATGCACCAAGGTCCCTCCCGCTGCAGCTGCTCCTGGAGCTGCCCTGAGTGCCCAGAGGCCCAAGGCACAGGAGCAGCCCCGAGCGGGAGCCCTGCTGCGAGCCCAGGGCCACAGCCAGCCCTGGCTCCCGACTGGGCAGGGGCTGCACTGGGTCCTGACAGGGCCTGACTCTGTCCCCTTGGGCTGGGGGAGCTGTCACGGGCCAGGGAGCCTCGGGGCTGGCAGTGGCTGCTCAGGGATGGGTCGGGCCCAGGTCCCTGGAAGGAGTGACTGCCCAAGCAGCTGCACTGGCCCCGGGCTCTCCTCCCGGCCTTCTGGGCTTTGCTGGGTGGCACAGCCTGTGCCAACAGGTGCCAAGGTGCCTGCAGGTACCAGCTCTGGGGGAAACAGAGAACGTCCTGGCCATATCCAGCTATTTGTCTGCTCAGCAGTGGAGCACAGCACGGGCTCATGCTCCACATTGCTCCCACAGATGCAGCCGGGACATCAACACGTGTTCCTGATTCCCAGAAGGGCACTGGAAAACGTTTCTCTCTGGGAAGATGCTTCTTGCTAGGGGTATTAGTAGGCCTGCTTGTTTGGTCAACTGTCCTTTTGCTTTATCACACACTGATATTGCTGGAAGAGAAACCGGTGAGTGTTCTGTTGCTCTACCCACAAACAGCTTCATTTGATGGCTGCTTGTAGAAAGGAAACATTCCCAGTGAGGTTGCTGTGGAGTTGGGGATGGTCAGTGGTTGTCCACATAATGGTGCTGAGGGTTCTGCTGCTGCCCAGTCTTTAATTGGCCTTTTAATTGCTGGGCCTTGTCCTGGGGAGCCCACTGGGGCTGCAGCCAGTGCTGGCTCCCACTGAGGCTGTGTGGCCAAGAGCAGCCCCAGGAGCAGCGGGCAGAGGCAAAGCAAGGTGGGGAGGAGAAAGAGCAGGGACCAGATTGCCCTTGGAAGGCAGACGCGCTCTGGGGCCCGCTCCTGGCCAGGGACCCTGCCCAGAGCCATCCCCTGCTGGCCGGGGCCTTGAGGGGCAGCTGTGCAGCTGGGCCAAGGTGTGCCAGCAGCTCCAGCCGTGCTGGGGAGCCTTGCCAGCCCTGGGCCCTGCAGTGCAGGAGGGTCCCTGTGTGCCAGCGGCAGCTGGGGCCTCAGCCACTCCTCTCTCCACAGGAACGCCCCTGCAGTCTAAGAAGAGCAGTCAAAGCCATCAGCTGGAGACACCTGGTACCTGTCACCGGCCATCCCCAAGCCAGTGTCCTTTGTCCCTGCCACGGCTGCCTTAGCAGCTTATTGCTCTGCCACCACCACCCAGAACAGGACCCTCTGTCCCCAGAGGTGCTGGACCTGGTTCCCAATCAGGACTGAAGGTGGGCTCCTCCTGCCAGGGATGGGCTTAATTCCAGCATCACCTTTGGGCTTCAGCTCTGGTAGCTGGGTGGTGCCACCAGCACTGGTTGAGCTCCTTGTCTGGGCACAAGCAGTGCTGAGCAGGCAGCAGTCAGGCTTGGGGCACCTTGTTTTCTTTGCTTTTCATTTTTAGAAATTAGGCATTTTTAGAAATAGTTATTATTGGTTTTCTTTTTACAAAGAAATCTCCAAATGTTTCTTCCCCTCTTCTACAATAGTGTATTTTTCCAAGTAGTTTTTGAATTCTGAAAAGCTTTGAACATTTTTACACTTCTAGAATAAAAATTAAATTGCATTTGATTGGTATTCTTTATGCTAGGAAGAACAAAGACACCCAGCCTACTGCAGAGGCTCTTTTCCCACTGGAGATTTGTACCTAGTCACAACCAAATTCAGCAAAACCTCTTCCCAGCTATTTTCTCGGCTTTCTGCCAAGCTCATCTCTGAGTCTTCAGAGGCAAACTTGGAGCACAGTGGGAATCTCTTGAAGTCACTGTCTTTGCTTCTGAACGAACTCCCTCAGTTCTAGAGCAGGGGGTTCTCTCAGCTTCCTGCCACCCTCGGGTTCTCCTCGTGGCCTCCTGGGCTTTGCTGGGTGGCACAGCCTGTGCCAAGGGGTGCCAAGGTGCCTGCAGGCCCCAGCTCTGGGGGAAACAGAGAATGTCGTGGCTGTGACCAGCGAGCTGCCAGCTCAGCAGTGGAGCACAGCAGGGACTCAGGCTCCACATTGCTCCCACAGAGGCAGCCAGCACCTCAACACGTGTTCCCGATTCCCAGCAGGGCACTGGAAAGGGTTTCTGTCAGGGAACACGCTGCTGGCTAGAGTTAATGGCAGGCCTGGCTATTCCATGGCACGCAGGTGATGGGGACCCCTGTAAGGCTGGCAGATGACTGGGGTCTGTCATGAGGCACACGGGTAGGGTGTGGAGTTTTCCAATAAGATATGTGGGGTTTGGGTTCTTTTTCAGTGGTGCATATGGCTGGGGTTCCTCCTGAGGTTCTTAGGGGATTTGGGGTCCCTTCTATGGCGTACAGGTGACTGGAGACCTCTGTAAGGCTGGCAGAGGGGTTGAGTTCCTCATGATTTACATGCCAGTTTAGTGGTTGTTGTCAAGACCTGCAGAGGAGCTGAGTCCTTCCTAAGGTGGACAGGGCCTGGATTCTTTTGTGAGGCACAAAGGGATATTTTGGGCTCTCTCATAGGATTTCCATGGATCCCTCCTGAGGCACAAAGGATATTTATGGTCTTTGCTAAGGGGTGCAGGGATCCCTCATAAGGTGTGCAGCAGGGTTAAACTAGACGTGTTTTTTAAGGTTTCTCAGCACAGCAAAGGGACACTGTGGCTCCAGGCTGTGCAAAGTCGGCAGGAAGCTTCCAGCAAAGCCGGGCCCGGCCCGGGCCCAGCGGGCGGGCGGAGCCCATCCCTTGGGGGCCGGGCGGGGCCTGTGGAGCCGCCGCGCCCTGGTCGGGCCGGGTCCCGCGGCCGGGCCGGGCCGGGTCAGGGCCCCGGCGGGGAAGGGCCACGGCCCCGGGCTGCGATGGGGCTGCCGAGCTGTGCTGGAGGCACAACAAGGGCCTGGCTACACCCTGGGCCTGTGCTGCAGCCACACACACATTGACAGCCACGGCCATTGGCCCTGGGCCTGTGCTGCAGCCACACACACATTGACAGCCACGGCCATTGGCCCTGGGCCTGTGCTGCAGCCACACACACATTGACAGCCACGGCCATTGGCCCTGGGCCTGCGCTGCAGCCACACACACATTGACAGCCACGGCCATTGGCCCTGGGCCTGTGCTGCAGCCACACACACATTGACAGCCACGGCCATTGGCCTGGGCCTGTGCTGCAGCCACACACACATTGACAGCCACGGCCATTGGCCCTGGGCCTGTGCTGCAGCCACACACACATTGACAGCCACGGCCATTGGCCCTGGGCCTGTGCTGCAGCCACACACACATTGACAGCCACGGCCATTGGCCCTGGGCCTGCGCTGCAGCCACACACACATTGACAGCCACGGCCATTGGCCTGGGCCTGTGCTGCAGCCACACACACATTGACAGCCACGGCCATTGGCCCTGGGCCTGTGCTGCAGCCACACACACATTGACAGCCACGGCCATTGGCCCTGGGCCTGTGCTGCAGCCACACACACATTGACAGCCAGGGCTGCTCCCTGGAGCACAGGAGGCACCCGGGGCTATAACTGAGGCCGTGGTTTCTCACACTGAAGGGAGATTGGCTCTGTTCTTTTGGGGGGCACAGCTTAAATCCCAGTTACCTTTGTGAACCTGCTGGGAAAGTGTTGAGGGGCAGAGAGTTCCAACCCTTCTCACTGGGAAGCGTGGCTGATGATGTGGGGTTTTTTAATTTTTTGCCCTCTAAATTTGTGTCCTGGCTGAGGGTTAAGTTTGCTTGCTTTCAGTAGGGCCCTTTTCTTCTTGGTGCTCAGTGGGGCTGCAATGCAGCCAGGGTTGAAGGAGGATCTCTGGCTGCTTGGGCCATGGTTGTGGGACACCTTGGCTTCATCCTTCTTTTGGCTGTCATTTGTGGTGGTGCTTGTGCAGGCATTTTAGAGTAACTGGCTTCAATTTGTTCATCGTGTCACCAACAATTGGGAATAAATCTCTTGAACAGCACTGTAGTATTAAGAGGCAGGCATGACTTTGTTGAAGTGCTGGATGCACAGGCCATTGGATCACAGGGCCTTCTTGGTGGAGTCTTGGGCACCCTGGTGGTCATTGAAGAAGGAAGCTGATTCTTCTGGCAAAAAGATTGTTTTCCATGTGTGGAAAAGAATCACCTCTCACTTCCCCATCCATTTCTAGACAAAGTTATACAGCCAAGTGCATTCATATGTCTTGATCTGTCTTGTTAAAATATTTTTCTATCAATCTTACTTATCTATGAAATATTTCTATGTATGGTATTTTGTTAATTTGGAAATTACGACACATCTGTTGAGAGCTGGAAAATAATACCATCCATCTTTGATAGAGCAAAGCTTGGGTTTAGGAGCAGACATGAACTTTGATTTCTTTCTTGCTAGACATATGCTGCCTTGTTTAGATTGACTTTGAATTGAAATCCTGCAAAGCTGGAAAATGACTGGTGGATGTGGTTGTAATATCATTAATAGTCCTTTTTTGATTTTAATTTTTTTCTTCTATGATGGTTGGTAAATGCCTTCTTCCTTAAGCTATGTGCTGGCAATATTGGAGGTAGAAAATAATATAATATTGCATATTTTAGATACTTTATAGTTTTCTTTTGAAATTTTATTGCAGTATCTCCTGTATAAAACCCCCTAAAAACCACATCAGCAGGTCAGCTACTGAGTAGAACTTATTGCATAGCTGCAGCTCATGTTTCTACAGTGGAAGTGGCTTTTTGTTCCTCTGCACATGTATCAAACACAACAAATTGAAAATCTGCTTACAGAGGAAAGAGCCTTGTTTAGTGTAGCCTGGACTGTGGGAAGGTGGTTGCTGTTAGATCAATACCCAGCAAACTGCCTAAATTTTTTTGTGACTGCTGTCTGGTGATTTTGGTCTGGTTTCTTTAGGATGTTCAATTTTCACTTAGAAATGGCACAAGAACACTCAGTGTGCTCCTGTGGAGCCAGTGCTGTCACAGGACAGATGGAGCTGGGACAAATGGCACATTGATTTTGATCTCAACAAGAAGCCACCTGAGCTCCTCATGACAGCAACCCCACAGACTGGTAATGGATCCATTAAAATGAACTCATCACAAAGCTTTTCACTGAAACTCTGACATGTGGAGCTTGTTCAGTTCTGCCTCGGAGGAAGGGAGTTTGAAGACAAAGAGGTTTAGCAAGGAGATCCATGCACAGCAAAACTGTCCTCTAGCAAATGAAGTCTTAGGATGTAAACCCTCATCCATACTCCGGTTTTACCCCTCCATTTACCCAAATTCTTGGTCTTAATTCCTGTGTCGCTAGGAAAATATGACAGGGAAGTGTAGATCCTCCTTTTCTTCTTGAGCTGGGCAGCTTGGAACCTCATCTTCTCCCACAAACAGGAACAGACAAACTGCAATTTTGTTATGAAACCGTACTTTGGAAAGTTTGCCCTGTGTTTATTTTTGCCCAGAAGTATCTGAGATTCACTGGAATATTTACAAGCCATAAATAATTGATTTATTGTCGTTGCTATAATCTTTCATATTTTACAACTTTTCTGCTGCACAAGAACCTGGCTCTTGCAGAACTCTTGTCCCATGCATTTCTCCAGTGCTTCTTGCAGATAAGTGTGGGAGTCAGCCTGGCTGGGACACACAGTCAGCCAGGTTTCACCAAGAAAGAACCAGGCATTGAGTTCAAGCCCTGGGAAACATTTGTTAACTTGGGGAAAACATAACTGTTCTTCCCACAGTCCTTAGTGTTGTTCTGTTGATTGGTTCCAATTCTGTTCCCCTATTGGTTATTCATTCCCCTTATATGCTCATAGTTCCACAAAGTTCTCCCCCCAGGGTATATATTGTCATGGCCCCCTTTTTCGGGTCCTTGGAGTTTGTCCCCATACAGCATTCAGTTTCTGGGCATTGTCCCTGCTTTATTTTCCATTAAAGTTCTTTAGTTTCTGGCCAACTCTGATGTTCTTGCTCCTTTATTTTGCTACTGAAACCCTCAGTATTCCAAACCCGTAAGTTTTGGGGCCACCCTCATCACAACACGACTGTGTCTTGAGTGTAAAAATTTTACAGTTTGAGACTTGGACGTAAAATATTGAAAATGAAAGTTTTAAGTAGCAAAGGATAGTGTGACAGCATCTTTTCTTATAGAATGTGCAGCACCCCAAGGCCTTCATCAGTGGGGCTGTGGGTGCTTGGAGCTTTGTCCTGTGCCACTCTGGCATGTCATGAAATGGGACTTCACCTGCCACCAGCCCAGGTCACCCTCTGCCACCGCAGCTCCTTGGACCTTGTGTCATCAAAGCAGACACAAAGTGTTTCTGCTGCTCCCACCTTGGAACAAATCCACAGAGAGCTGGAATTTTTCCAAATCTTGTCTCCATTGTGCCATATTCCTAAAAAAACAGGAGGACCTTCCAGTGAATACAGTGAGTTTCATGCATGGTTGTCAGCTCCACTTCCTGCCTAGAAATCCTGAAACTGCTTCTAAATGCTGCTCCCTTCAGCTCTTGGACACCTACTCACACAGAGCTGGGAAAAAAATCTCCTGGCTACTGGCTTACAAGGTGACTTGTGCCAAAGTAAGAGCTCTGTGGGAAATCTCTATCCAGCCCTATCCTTTTAATATATCTGTATGTGGGGGTGTGCATGGATGTGTCTTGTGTACAAAGGAAGGAGTGTGCAAGCAACGTGACTGACACTTTCACTCTCTGTGTTCATTCCATACCCATGGGTACAAAGACATTATGGAAACCCTGGCACAGATAAACCCTTCTGGTCATGGATACAGAGACATCCAAGAGCCCCTGGCATAGAGAGACCCTTCTGTCCATACATACAGAGACATCCAAGAGCCCCTGGCACAGACAGACCCTCCTGTCCATGGATACAGAGAGATCCAAGAGCCCCTGGCATAGACAGACCCTTCTGTCCATGGATACAGAGACATCCAAGAGCCCCTGGCACAGACAGACCCTTCTGAGCGAGGGCAGTGAGGGTGAGTGGGTAGCGAGTCCCAAACGGGAACCAGACCCAGCTCCAGCCATGCCAGACCCTACCAAGGCTCAATGCTGGCTCCTCTGGAATGGGAAAGCCCTTCAGCCTTGTCCCTGCCCAGAGGGGCAGTGCTGACCTGCAGCACAGGTTGTTTTCCCCACAGGCTGCAGGAGATGAGAACACAACACTTGCAAACACTGCCTGCAAGCCACAGCTCTGGGTGCTCCCCATGAAGCTCAGCCCTGGGACCACCGTGTGCCCCAAGCTTCAGGGGATGCAGTAGGAGCCTGGCTGGGCTCTGCCCTGGGGCCATCCTGCAGTGACAGCTGCAAACAGGGAGCATTCAGCTGCCACAAACAGCCAAGCCAGGGCTGGAGGGGAGCTGGTGCAGCCCAGACTGCACTGTTGTGTGCTGTGCTCTGGGGCTGGGGCTCCCTGCAGAGGGGACTGGACTGAAGTGCCAGGGGAAACAAAGAAGCTTCAGCTTAAGCCTAACTGAGCGGGCTGGGTGGGCTGGGAGGAGTGGGGAGGCTCAAGGGGAGTCACAGAGCTCATCCTGCTGGAAGCATGAGGAAAAGGGAGTGGGAACTCAGCAGTGAGGAGAGCTGAGGGCTGGAGAGCAGCTCTGAATGACACTAAAATCTCATCAGGCCTCTGAGACATTGCTGCTCTTCAGCCAGTGACAGGATGTGTCCCTAAGCCTGGGGCTCGGCCTCCCTCGTGGTGAGGGGCATCAAGGAAGGCACCAGTGTGATGGAGACTGCGATGGGCTGGGAACTCACTGGGGGAAAGGAGGGAACAGCTGTGAAGTAAAAGGCAGGTGGGGGAGAGAACTGTTCAGAGAAGGGCTGAGCTACAGCTTGAGCAAGCTGAAAAATGTCATTTGAGGTCATCCCAGATTGCTTTCATTTCAGAAGGTATGGAACAAGTTTAATTTTTGGGGGATGTCATGTTTTCCCCTTCAGGTGTACGCTCTGCAAACTTGAGCTGCATTTCCCGAAATGCTCAAGCAAGTCTGTGCTGCAGGTCACACCATTTCTCCTTTGGCTGATTCCAGCCCGGTGCTGAGCTGCAGCTGAGCCCTGGCAGAGCCCAGAGAAGCCTCAGCATCCACAGAGCCCGGCTGCAAGGAGAGAAACCAGAAACCGCCCGTCAGCTGAAGGCTCCTGTCCCCCTTGTCCCAGCTCCCGCCGTGCCCAGGCCGTGCTGGCCGTGCCCAGAGCGGTGCCCAAAGCTGCCCATCATTGCTGCCTTGGGCACAGAGCAGGAGGGCAGGACTGTGCCCAGCCTGCAGCCAGCCATGGCACACCCAGCCCCTCAGCAGCTGCCACAGCAGGATGCTCCTGTGCTCGCTGCCATCTCCCAAAAGCTCTTATCTCACCCTGCCAAGGAGACGGGGACCCGCCTCACGCCATCGCTGCCCGAAGAAAAGCTGGTCCCAAACGATGTCCTCAGCCTTCTCCAAGGACACGGCCCATCCACGCTGCAGCTGGGCCCAAGCACTTCCTGATCCACACTGGACACCACCTAGAACGCTTCCTTTAGAGAAACAAATGACAAATGAATTAAAATAGATTACAGACAAAAATGGGAGACTCGAGAAAAGGTAAAAAATCTTATCTCTGTCAGGGGCTGGAGGAAGGCCCAATCCCTATATGCCAGGGAAAAAATAACTCAGGGGTGAGGGAAGCCCATGGTTTTTCCCTTTCCCCCTGCACTGCCCCCAAAAGTAATGGTGATCTCAAAGCAAACAAGGGCAGTGGAGCAGCCCAAGCCCTTCCTTGCCTGCAAAGCAAAGCAGCCATGCACAGTTCTGGAGTCCCACCTCTGCTCCTGCCATGGGCTTTGTTTGTGTCAGGCTGGCTGCCCCAGTTCCTGCCCCAGCCCAGGGCACGGTGGGTGCTGGGGGCTGTTGGCAGGGCCAGGAGCCAACTCCCATTTTGTACCCAGCCCAGCCCATCCCCCCAGCCCTGCCAAAAAGCAGCTTGGCAGCCGACGGAAGAATCCGTTTTATCCTCCCCAGCAAAGGGGGAAACTTTGGTTCCCGGCCAAGCTGTGCAATGCCCAAATCTGGGAGCATCCCCCTGGGTCTGGACTCATCTGCAAATTCGCTGTGGAGCCTGGCTTTGAAGAAGGTGCCAGAATCCAAGTGCATCATCTTCAGCTTGCCAGTGGCCAGGTGGAGGAAGAGGCTGTCATCCTTGATGTCTTCCCTGCTGTCCCCAGCAGCAGCAGCCCCACCTGGTACAGCTACTCCAGGGGCTCCTTCTCCTTCCCTGGGGGTGAGACCAGGCTGTCAGTGTTCTGCCCAGGGCCCCAGCTGCCAGCGAACCAGGACAAGCCAAAGCAGCTCAGATGGGGGCCACCAGTGCTGGGCAGAGCAGCTCAGCTCCAGCACAAGGGCTGTGTGTTCCCATCTGATGACCCCTGTGCAGTGACACAGGCAGGACAAAAACGTCTGGGGTTCTTTGCTTCTGATTGCCAGGGCATCTGTGGAGCTGTAACTTACCAGGACCCTGCATCAAAGCCTGCCTGTGGCTCTCTTCCTTCTTCTATGGCAGATGAATATTCTGCATCCAAGGATCACTGATCAGATCTTCTAATAAGGGCCTTTCCTTGTCGAGCATGGATAAACACTTCCTGATCAGACCTTGGCACTCTGGGGAGAGAAACCACAAACCGGTGGTCAGTTGGAGAAGTCTCCAGTCCGCTTTGCCCCACTCTTCCCATGCCCAGGCCATGCTGCATGTGCTCACAGCTGGGCCTAAACCTTCCCATCAGTTCTTTGTTTTGGAGGAGAGCAGGACATGTGCCAGCCCCTCAGCAGCAGCCAGAGCAGGATGCTCACGAGCCTGCTGCTGTCTCCCAGCACTGGTATTTCCCCCGTGCCCAGAGATGAGGATCCACCTTGAGAGAGCCGTTGTGGCAGTGAGAGCTGATGGTCCCAGCTGATGTTCTGGCCCCTCCTGAAAGGGTGCTCCCCGCAGACCATCTGGTGCAGCAGGATGCCCAGGGACCAGATGGTAGCTGGCTTGCCATAGTACCAGCCAAACTTGGTCCATTCTGGAGGGCTGTAGGACAGGGTTCCTATGGAATACAGATGGTGTTTATCAGGGGGATGCTGCTGCTCCCAGAGCCTGGTCCCAGCATCCCTGGGCATGTGGGGGCTGCCCCAGTGGCACATGGTGTGACCCGCTGTCCTCTCTGCAGCACCTGGGACTTGTGTACAAACATGGGGCTGGAAAAGAAGCCACTGGTATTGGAAGAGGGCAGCTGAAGCCCTGGCAAGGCCTGACCATGACAAGGTAAAACCCTCTCATTGGTGGGGAAAATCCATGCTTTCATCCTCCCTGCCTGCATGGCCCAAAATACATGATGAGGCCAAGGCAAACAAGGTGAGCACAGCAGTCCAAGCCCTTTCTCATCTGCACACCAAACCAGCTGGTGCACAGGTTCTGGGCCCCCCCTCTCTGCCACCCCCACCCACAAGTGTTTCTGTCGGGCTGGGTAGCCCAGCCCCAGTCCTGGGCAGAGTGGCTGGCAAAGGCTGCCAGCAAGGCTGGAAGCTGGCCCTCCACTTGCCCCAACTCAAAAGCAACTCGGCTGAAGGCTCAGTGCCATGACTGGCAGCAAAAGGGAGAATCCCCACTGCCACACCCAGGCTGGGCCAGGAGATGTTGGGCCAGGAGATGCTGGGACCGGGAGCACACCGCTGTGTGGGCTTACCTGCAAAGTGAGTGTAGGCTGTGTCCTGCAGGTAGGTGCCACAACCAAAGTCAATCAATTTTGCCTGCCCGGTGGCCAGGTCAACCAGGACATTCTGTGGCTTGATGTCCCTGTGCAGGACCCGGCAGCTGGTGCAGTGCCGCACGGCCTCCAGCACCTGGCGGAACAGCTCCCGCGCCACCTCCTCGGACAGGAACCCCCGTGCCCGAATGAAATGCTGCAGGTCCTGACACCGCTCCGGGCGCTCCAGCACCATCACGATGTTGTTGGGGAGCTCGAGCCACTCCAGCAGCTGGATGACACCAGGGAAGCCGGTGGACACCTTGTCCAGCAGCACGATCTCCAGGGGTGCGCTGGTGCCGTCGGGCTGCGGGAAGACCACGATGCCGTCAGCGGGGCTGGTGCCGTGCCAGGGCTCGGGAAGCCCTCATGCAGCCCGGGATGCTCAGCTGGCCCCACGCCCCCTCTCCCTCGAGGGTCCTGACGGCTTCCACTCTGCCGGCCCTCGGCTCATCCCCGCCCGGCACGTCCCGGCTTCTCCCGCTGGTCCCGCTCACTCACCAGCTCGTCCCAGTGCCGGACGCGGTTCCGTGGCACCCTTTTGATGGCCACCTGCAAGCCAAGGCCAACAGCGGGCTGAGCTCGCCGCCCGCTCCGCCGAGCCCCATCCTCCTCCTCCTGCGCCCCCTCGTCCTGTGCCCGCCGCCGGCCCCGCCACTCACCGGGGCGCCGTCCGAGAGCCGCGTCGCCGCCCAGACGCTGCCGAAGCCGCCGCGCCCCAGCAGCGAACCCACCCGGTACCGCTCCTTCAGGCCCACCTGGGCCTTCCCTGCCGGCGAGACGCGGCTGTCAGCGCTCGGCCCGGGGCCAGGAACGGCCCCCGAGCGCCCCTCAGCCGCCCCGGGCCGGGCAGCCCCAGGCGTTCTCTCTGCGGAACGGGACAGCGGCGGCTCGGGGCCGGCGGCCGCGCTGCCGAGCGGCGGAGCTCGGGCCGGGGGAGCCGCAGCGCAGGCGGCGGGAGCGGCCGCGCCGCGTGTGTCCTCCGCGGGCCCCGGGAGGAGCCGCGCCGGGCTCGGGGCCGGGGCCGGATCCCACGTTGGGGCCGGGGCCGGGCTCGGGCCAGGTGGAGCCAAAGGGCGGCGATGCCGCCCCAGCCCCAGGCACTGATGCCCGCCCAGCAGCGCCACCGGCAGCACGCCCAGAGCCAGGCGAAGGCGAGACCCAGGCGGGACGCCCGGGGCCGGGGCCGGGGCCGGGGACGGAGCAGCCCCGGCCGGGGGCGGGCCAGGGGCATGGCCCGGCCTGAAACGGGGAGAGGGAGACTGGGAGAGGAGGGGGACACCGGGAAAGGGAGAGACAGCGAGGGTGCGGGACTGCGAGAGAGGGTGCGGGACAGCGGGAGAGGGACAGGGGAAACAGAGAGTCGATAAAATTGTTTGTTTTGCTGCTGCCGCTGCTGCCGCTGCTGCCGCTGCTGCCGCTGCAACTGAAGCCCTGGGGCCGTTTGTCCCCGTGTCCGTTTTTCCGTTCCCTGCTCGCGCCCGTGCCAAGCCCCGCGTGCCCCAGGGACACCCCCTGAACCTTTTCTTCCCATGGAAGAATCATCTTTCAAGTGCAGGCATCCACGGCCAAAATTGGGAGTCTGCCTCTAAAATTCCCTGTCTATGCAAGGATAGCTCCCAGACAAAAGCTGCCAGGACTGTGTAGGTTCCCTTGCCTTCCTGAGGGCCAGCTCTCATTGCCTTTGAAACCCTGGGGCTCCCCACTTTCCTTCCTATGGAAAAGAACTGTCCTTCTTGTCCTGACGCCCATGGACAGAACTGGGATTTGGCCTCCCAAATTCCATCTCTGCAAGGATTGCTCCCAGGCTAAGACAAACAGGTCTGGCTTGCCTTGGCCTCTGGTGACTGCCTCTCATCTGCCTTCAAAACCCTGGGCTTCTGTGCTTTCCTTCCTACAGACAAGAACTGTCATTCATGTCCAGGTGCCCATGGCCTCAAGCACATGACCACTTTATAGTGGTCAAAGGAGCTCTGTGCTCAGTGGGCTGGAGACTGAGGAGAGCAGAGGAGAGCCCTGAGAGCGATTGACAGGCAGTTTCAGAGATGATGGATCCTTTTGACATCGTAGAGAATATCCAGAGAAAGAAACAATTAATGCCAAGGGCAGCTGGGGAGGCCCAGACTGGAAACAAGGAGAAAGGAATCTCTCTCCCAGGGCAGGGCTGTGGTACAACACATCCCCCAGAAGAAGTCTGGGCCAGCCCAAGGCACAGGGATGTGCAGCAGCTGAAAGGTTCTTCTGTATTGGACTCCTGGAAGGGTTTGTGCAATCTCCTCTTAGGCCCTGAGCTTCAAGGGCTCAGCACCAAATGCACCACGGGGCTCATTGGGGTCAAGCAAGTCCTGACAAACCATGGCTCTGCCTTGGCTTCCCTCTGGTCTGGTGCAGTTCATCAGGAAGGTTTCTTTCTCCAGTTATGGAGAAATATTTCAAAGACCGTGTAAGAAATATCCATTCCAGTTTTTAAGGGTGTATTTTATTACTGCTTTCCAGAAACAATAAAGTGCCTGTCTGCATGACATTAAGAATGGAACTCATTACAGGCTGCCCAGACTGCTTTGTGCCATGTGTCATTTTTGCTATTCTAATTAGTGTGCTCTACTTTTCCTCTTTTTTTCTTTTTTAACTTTTGATAATATTTTCCATAAAGGGATGCCATTAGTCACAGTATTGCTACATCAGTATCTAGTGGGCTTGTGTTAAGCAGAGACAGTAAGGAGCCATGATCACTGTGCATTGAAGTAAAATAAAGTGTCCTGCTGTGCCCTGTGTGACCCCGGTGCTTCCTGAGCCCTTGTCTGTCTCTGCAGGGCAGTGCCTGTGAGCAGAGGTGGAGGGAAGAGACTCCCAGCACAGCAGCACAGATGCAGGTGGTTGTCAGCTCCAGTTCCTGCCTAGAAATCCTGAAACTGCTTCTAAATGCTGCTCTGCTCTGATGCCTTGAGGAGCTGGAACAGAGGCTACACACAGAGTTCAGGGGAATAAAATGGGTATTTATTGAGAGGCCACGAAAGGCCTCCAAAAGCCACACCCTAGCAGGATGAGTGCTACAGGTGTGACCCCTGCCTGGATGGCTCCAAGATGGAAGCAAAGGAGGGCTTGGTCACAAAATCTTACACTTTTATAGGTTTTGGTTCATTTGCATGAACCCACTCTCCACGTTTCCATGTTGTTTGTGCTTAGGGCCTGAAGTCTGGAGAAACTGTCCTTGAGTTCTTAACTGGAATAGGACTGTTTTGTCTTCATCACCCTAGCACATCAGAAAAGCACATCCAAGGAGAATAAAAGAAAACTTAAAACTGAAGGCATCATTTCCCCCCTTTAGAGGCTCGACAAGGCCTCTACCTTGTCGAGTCTCGATTCTAAATATTACTAACAACAAGTCTTTAATTACAGATAAGTGACCAACAATAATAAATACCTAACATTAAATAAATACCTAGTGCTAAATACATACTTAATAATAAATGTAAACATAAACCTAATAATAATGAACCTCTAACAAGAACAATATCTTACACAATCAAATGTTATATAAAAGAAGTTAGACCCAGAAGAAAAACGATGATTTCCACCAGTCTTTGTTGTTACAGTTGTTCAGAAGCTGAAGCTTTCTTAATTCTGGAGTAGTGAATCCAGGGTCCTCTGCCAGCAACTTTGACTAGAGTGAAGGTAGTCAGCAGGACTTTAAATTGTTCTTTCCACTTGGCTTGCAGAGGATCACTGTCCCACCACTTCACATAGACCCAGTCTCCAGGCTGGAACAGATGTGCAGGGGTGTCCAGTCCTGTGGGTCTGGATAGCACGATGTAACTCTGAAGCTTTTGGAGCTTCTGCAAAGTGAAACTTAGAGCCATTAAATAACCCTGTAAATCACGTTTCCTCTTCATGTGAATTAATTTCACCTGGAATATGTGGGGTTTTACATGGTCTACCATATGTTAACTTTTGCTTCAATCAAACAATCAAACATATTTGCCTGGAGAGGTTGTGGAGTCTCCATCTGTGGAGATGGTCCAAGTCCAGCTGAATGCAGTTCTGGGCAATCAGTTCTAGGTGCCCTGACTTGAGCAGGTTGGTTCAGACTAACTGCAGGCTGGTTGGCCTGTCTTCCCCTCCCTTTCATCAAGGTCTGGCATGGCGTGTGTCCCCACCACCCAACACCTGCTGGGTTGCAGCCAACAGTGGAGCCATGAGATCTTCTTGGTGGCAAACACAGAGGCCAACCCAGGCTTGCCCCTGATTATTTCATGAGGGTCTTGGCCAGCCCTGCTCCTTTCACCTGGTTATCAAGGCAGAGTTTCACCTGCCTCATCCAGCAACAAGTGGCTACCAAAGCACACAAATTTGCATTCACAGTGTAGCTACAATGGGGTGCAGCAGCTCGTTGAAAATGCCAGTGGCCATGGGGAACCAGCCAAAAGGAACTTCCCACCAGTGGTGTTCTCCTGCCCTCCTAATTTGTTCCATTCCCTGTTTTAGAACTTTAGCATCATGCTGAACTGTTATTAGGATCTTTTTAGCTTTGGCCTTGGCTTTTTCTGCCAGCTGCTGCAGATTTGCATGATCTAACATTTCTTTTACAAGTGTTTGTGTTTATACACAAAACCAGAGTCTCTAATTGTAGTTACATTAGAAATACACATATTTAAGTTACTAAACACAGTCTGGTTACAAGCTTCCAAGCTTCCAATTCTCCCCAGCAATGGTTTTGGTGAGTTAGGCATGTAAAGAAATTGATGCTTCTCCAATTTGAATTCCAAAGCTAGAAGAAAAACTGTGTTTCTCTTACCCCAGTCACCCCAATAACATGTACAGTGTCATGACTCAGTTTCCCTTCTAAGGTATTTAACATAGAATGTGCTGCTCCAGAATCTACAAAAATTACTTGATGTCAACTTTCCCCAGCTTAGTTATAATCAAGGGCTCTGCTGGGGGAATGGCCCTTGGTCACCATCCCTCAGAGCCTGAGCCACTTGAGGTTTGTGCTACTGAGAGTTGGGGAACTGAGGATTTTTCTTTTAACACTGGACAGTCCTTTTTCCAATGCCCCCACTTTCTACAGTATGCACACTGGTCCTTCTGTGTAGGGGAAGCTTTGTTGGGTGACTTTTCCTGAGTTGCCTTCTTACTAGGTTGGGATTTAACTCTTTCAGTTGAACCTCTATCTCAAAACACTTTCCAGGCAACCTCTAGCAGTCTCTCCATATCTCGGACCCCTCTATCTTTTGCAGCTTCCTTCTTATATCATTTGAGGCCTGGCCCATAAACAACAAAACCAGATGTGCTTTACCATCAGCTGATTCAGGGTCTAGATCAGTATATTTGGTAGCATTTTCTCTTAATTTGTTCAAAAAATCCGATGGTGATTCATCATCATTTTGTCTTACTTCATAAAGCTTTGACCAATTTATAGCTTTAGGTACTCCATGTTTTAACCCATATACCACAAGACTTTGATATCGTTTTAGCCTCGTGATATGTTCTGGTATTTTTGGATCCCACCCAGGATTCTCAAGGGGAAATATCTGAGTGACAGTACCTTGAAGCAATCCACTGGCTGTGCTCCCCTCCACTGAGGTTGTGATGGCTTTATTGACCATTTGTCTCTCAGTGGGGGTCGAGTAATGTATCCAAGATGGAGTTTAAGTCTGGCCAGTCAGGGTTTTGTGAGTTAATGGCCTGCCCCACCAATTTTGCCACTTTATTTGGCTTCTCTTTATCTTTTCCCATGGTAGTTTTCCACTGCTCTAACTATATAAGGGAGTATGGTACTTTCACATATACTGGCCCCTGATTACCGACTGCCTGTCGTAAAGGGGCTTGCAAAACTGGTTCTCTGTCTCTCTCCCTTTTTGATCTAGTGCAGTGAGCAATTGGGCTACGCTCTCTGAGGGCTTTTCTTGCTATCCTTCCCCTCCTCTGCCTGTTTAAGGCAGCAATAATCTCGTCCGTTTCCTCATCCTCCTCTTCCTCCTCAGAGTCGTTTGAGTAAGAGCTGTCTGACTCTGTTGTAGCCAAGAGTCGATCTCGGCTAGTCCCAATCCTGGAAAGCATCAAACAAGACCTGTTGTGACTCTGCTGCCAGGCTGTGTGTCCGTGATCTTTGATGCTGTCACCTTCCGAGGCAGCTCCCTGGCCTTTGGTTTGCCATGGCACTTCACAGGCCTGAGAACGGAGGAGGTGTCGCTCCCCCTTTGGGAGGTTCCCTCTCCTCCTTCCCTGTAAAAGGCCCTGTCCCCCGGCCCCTGCTCTCGGGGCCGTGCCCAGGGCTGCACACACTGGCTCTCTCCTCCCCCTTGTAAGGGTCACTCCCAAGTTTCCCTCATTTTTGCCTCCCGACCGTCACAAGAAGACCCCGAGGACCCCACCCAGGCTGACTCTGGACAATGATTTTCTGGCCTGACCAAGGTGGATGCTTGCCAAGGGACTGTGTGCAGGTGCTCGCAGTGCTTCATGGTACACTGCTCTGGAGCAGGCACTAGCTGGAGCAGCAGGTTCTGTACACCTGTTTATTGGAGCAGCCCTCACAATGGCCCATAAATCTCCCTACTCCTTGGCCAGAAGCCACTCGCTTTGGAGAAGGACTATAAAAAAGAGACCCTCTGGGGAAGACCCTTGAGATCTCCCCACGGATGAAGACTCATCTATTGGCTGGCCTGTGACTATGTCCCTTTCGTCTGTTGGTAGCTATTTTCCCATCCCCTTCTTTTTCTTTTTCTCTCTCTATACTTTGTTTCCTATATCTCTCCCCTCTATCACAACTGAGTTGTTGGCATTTAATGAAAATGCATTGCTCTTGTTGAATAAACTGATTTTGTCCCCTGCATTTTGCCTGTTTGCACCTTTGAGATCAAACGAACCATCACGACCCCTGCTCTGTATTAATAGTGGATCGTGACACCAGCCAGACCTGTTACATGGTCCCTTGCTTCCATGGTGGCCTCACAGTGTCACCATGATCTCCTTGATTCCATGAGTCCCTCTAGTGTCACAATATTCTCCTTGCTTCACATTGGCCCTGTGCTTCCATAATTTCTTGCAGTGTCACCATGGTCCCTGGGCTCCATGTGGCCCCACTGTGTCACAATGGCTCCTTGGTTCTCTGGGCCCCACAGCTTCATCACTGACCCTTGGTTCCATAGGGGTCCTGATTTTCACACTGGTCGCCCTGATTCCATGAGGCACCAGAGTGTCACAATGGTCTCTTTGGTTCCATGAGGTTCCGCAGTGTCCCCATGGTCACTGTCAGAGGCTGGATGAGATCACTCAGCTTCCAGAAAAGGAACCACAAAGATGCATCCAGACTTGGGGGAGGAGCCCTACCTGTTTGCAGGGAGTATGCAGAAGATTTCTGCTTGGTGAAAGTTTTGTGTAGCTTTTACAGTTTGTAAAGTGAAGTGTGTGTCACTCAGAAATTCAAGGCTTATCTCCCTTCAGTCTGCTCTCAAGGCCAGATGTTCATGGTCAGCTGGGAATTCCACCTCCCTGGCACCAGAGAGAACTCAGGACAGGACAGATGTCCGGCCTGGGTTATCTCAGCAATTCCTGAGAGGGGGAAGATGCCCTGAGTGATGGCCCAGCTGATGGACAGGACAGATGAGCTCTGCTGGGCCATAGGGGAAGTCCTGCTGCAGGAACCTCATGGAACCAAGGGTCTGTTGTGACATTGTGATGGCTCCTGGAACCAAGGAGACCCTGGTGACACCAGTGAACCTCATGGAACCAAGGGTCTGCTGTGACATTGTGATGGCTCCTGGAACCAAGGAGACCCTGGTGACACCAGTGAACCTCATGGAACCAAGGGTCTGTTGTGACATTGTGATGGCTCCTGGAACCAAGGAGACCCTGGTGACACCAATGAACCTCATGGAACCAAGGGTCTGTTATGACACTTGGGAACTACAGAGACCATTGCTGAGGAACCAAAACGTCCATTGTGACAGATCAAGGTCTGATGGAACCCAAAAGAGCATTGTGACACCGTGGGGCCCCATGGACCCAAATCTCCATTGTGACAGTGCAGAACCTCATGGAACCAAGGGGCCTTTGTGACACAGCAAGGCCTCAGGAGTCCAAAGGATTCAAACATTCCTTGAAGGGTTCTGCCTTGGATGAAGGGGAACATCCTGGGTGGCACCTTAAGCTTGGCACACACCTGAGGAATGTGACTGTTTTCAATGGGGAAAGCTTGGAGTTTTAGATTCTTCAAAAATAGAAAAAGGAAAAACTCCTGTTTACCTGAGTGCAGCCAGTTCTCCAAGCAAAGCAGGTCCCAGGTGAGTGAGGACAGACAGGATGGGGTTGGGCAATGTGCAGCAAGGTTGTCCACACTGGGTCAGACCTCAAGGCACAGCTTCTGTGAGCAGGCCAGACCTCCTGAGGGGAGACCCTGCATCAATATCAACCACAAAAAGCTTCCATAAAGAGAATAGAAATATAACACACTCTTTAAAATACAAATGTATATTTCTAAGAATCTCTTTGAATTATTTCTCCATAATCGCAGTAGAATGAACTTCACCAGAGCAGAGGGAAATCAAGGCAGAGCCATGGTTTGTCAGGACTTGCTGGATCCCAGTCAGCCCCGTGGTGCATTTGGTGCTGAGCCCTTGAACCTCAGGGCCTGAGAGGAGATTGCACAAACCTTTCCAGGAGTCCAAATCAGAAGAAAAACCCAAAGTGTCTCAAAGCATTAATGGGTCCCACTGAGGTCCATCCCCAACACAGGCTCCTCATGGACTGCTTGCAGGAGAGAACTGGATGCCAGGATTGCCCAAAAACCCCTCAGATAGTCAGAGAAGAAAGGAAAATCCAAAGTACCTTTGAAACACTGAGTATCTCAAAATATTAATCAACCCCACCGAGTGTCAATACAAAGCTCTCAAGGGACTCGTTAAAGCAGATAATTGGGGCCATGATTGCATAAACTACTAAAAGAGTTGGTGTCAAAAGGGAAACTCCAAGTACCTTAAAAAACCTGAAGTACCTTGAAGCAGTAATGAGCCCCACTGAGTGTTGTTACTGACAAAGGCTCTCAAGGGTCTAATTAAAGGAGATAATTGGAGGCCACGATTGCACAAAGTTCTCAGAGACTCCAAGGAAAAAGCAAAACCCAAAGTCCTCTGAAAAACCTGCAATCCCTGGGAGCATGAAGGAGCCCCCAGGGCCATTCCTGACCAAGGCTCCCCAGGGACTCGTCCCAGCACATCCCTGAGGCCACTGGGATGTGGGGGGATGCTGAGGGCAGGACAAGGGGTGACAGTGGCCAGCCTTGCTGGGGCTGTGCCAGGAGGCCCCAGTGGCTCAGGACAAGGTGTCTCCTCCCAGCCCTTGGTGGCACAGACCCTGCTGTGCCCCAGGACACCAAGACTTGGCTTCTCTTTGTCCCCACCTGTCATCTCTGCCTCCAATTTCCTGCTGTGACTGGAAACTGGGGACACTTTCTCAGTTATGTCCCTCAGTGGGACCCATGAACAGTATCAGAAACTTTGGAGTTCAATTATGGCTGAATTCTTGAGAGGTTTCCTAACAAACCATGCCTCTGCCTTGATTTCCCTCTGGCCTAGTGCAGTTCGTTAGGAAGGTTTCCTACTACAGTTATGGAGAAATATTTTAAAGAGATTCTTAGAAATACACATTTGTATTTTAAAGGATGTATTTTATCACTGTTCTCTTTAGAGCAGATGTGATTGCAGCATTTTGTGAATGATATTGATCCAGGGTCTCTCCCCAGGAGGTCCTGCCTGCTCACAGAAGCTGTGCCTTGATTCTGACCCAGTGTGGACAACCTTGCTCCACATTCCCCATCCCCATCCTGTCTGTCCTCACTCACCTGGGACCTGCTTTGCTGGGACAACTGGCTGCACTCAGGCAGAGAGGGTTTTTTCCTTTTTTTCTTTCAGTTTTGAAGCAATCTAAAACTCCTAATTTCCCCCACTGAAAACAGACACACTCCTCAGGTGTGTGCCATCCCAAGGTCCCACCAAGGAGGTTCAGCTCCGGGGATCGGCGCTTCGGGGGCGGTGCCTGCAGTCGGCGCCATCTTTCCTTTCTGCCTCTAACTCCCATCATGCCCCGCGGCCCCATCGAGCCCTATTGGAGCTAAGACTACAATGCCCATCATGCCCCACGCTCCAGAGAACCCTCCCGGTATCCGCTCCCCATATGTCCCATACGTGCCCCCCGGACCCTCCAGGATCCGCAATTGCCCCCTCAGGGCCCATTCTTGACCACCCAAAGACGTCCCCAGATCCCCTTAATGCTCCCAACCCCATAGATTCCCCTTACAGCTATTTCTGGGAATTCATCTCCTGCCCTCCCCAGCGAGCTCAAAGCACCTCATAACCCAGTCCCACGCCGAAAACTCCTGCCCTGCCCGGTGCCCTAAAGAGTCAGGTTAGAGCTCCCCAGGCTCCCCTCAAGTCCTCCTGACTCGTATACGTTCCCCCCTGAGGAGCTGAAGCTGCCACTCAGAGGCAAACGTGTTTCTCAAGTGCCTTCCCAGAGCCCCAAACTAGCCATAAGAACCACTTCCGGGACTACAGCTCCCATGATGCTCCGCTGTCCCGGTAAAACGCCATTCTAACCATGCCTTCAACTCCCATCGTGCCCCGCGCCCCTCAAAGACACACTGCACCTGCGCCTACAACTCCCGTGATGCTCCACGGCTCCATTAAACCTTATTATACCCGCGACTACAACTCCCATAATACCCCGCACCCCAGAGAGCCCCCTTAGAGCCCCCGAGTGCCCGTCCGGACCCCGAATGGCCCCAGATTCCCCTCCCTGACCGCCAAGGCCTCCCTGAAACAGCCAGGTAACATCCGAAGCCCAGACTTTCCCTCAGGATCTCTAAGTTCTCTGTTAGTGCCCACTCGATGTTCCCAAGTGTCCTCCCGTCCTCAACTTCCTTCTAAATTCTTTCCCCAGACTCAAAATTGCCACGAATGTGCCCCAGAAATGTCTCCCTGGACCCGAAGTGTCCCCCTAGATCCTGCTGGAGAAAAAGATGATAATAAAGGTGACAAAATGACTACAATTATTATAAATTAACAAATATTACAAATTATCAAAAAGGGAGAAATAAATAATCAATAGAGCTTATTTAATTAATGAAGGAAATTGTGTTACTTAGAACCATTGGCCAATGATTTTTTTGGTTGCTAATAATGGAGTTTTATTATAAATATAAAAATTTGGTTATAAAAATATAGAATAGTAATTTTATAAATAAGAAAAATATAATTGTATTTTAATATTTAAGAACATTTTTAATTGAAAAATAAAATGATGAGGTTTTTCTTCTATTTTGGGTTGTCAGTCAAAGGTGGGTGATATCATGACACAGTTATGATGGGGGTGAGGAGCAGGTTGTCCAAACAGGGCCAGCCAGCAAGGGGCTCATTCTTCTCTGTGCCCAGAGCTCCTAAGGAGACATTCAGCATCAAGATCACTCTGGAAATGCTTCTATCTGTCATGAATGTCGTTCTATTTGTACAATTTATCAGACAACAAGATTAAATTTTCCGGCAATTTTTTTAATAGTAGCAATTGTATATAAATGAATACAATCAAAATATATTGGATATGTGTATTTGAATATATTAAAAATTTGGCAGTTAGTAATTTAGTATAATTGAGGTTCTTATAAAGCATAAGCAAAACCAACTGGGGGTACGGGGAGGGGCTCGCCCTTCCTCACATACTGAACAATCAAGGCCAAAAATCCCACTTATCTACTATATGCTAATACATATTAATACAGAAGTTTCTAGAAAATTCCTCCAAGTTTCTATTCCTAAAATCTACATCACTATGTGTACAGCGCATGCTCTACTAATGGGTTAGGAGGTCTCTCATCCTTTTGAGGGTCTTATTTCCGATGAAGGCTCATCATCTTCATCAGTGACCGAGGTGTGACCTGCAGGTAGCACAGGTGCACTGTGTGACTGAGCAGATGTTTTCCATAACAAGACTTTAATTGAGTCCTATGCCTGGAATCATTCCATTTTGGCCCATTTCAAGGTCAAAACTTTCTATTTCTAGATGCTGCTTGTCAGACTATGCCCTTCTACTATTCCGTTTCAACATCTGGAGATTTGTCTCATATTTGTCTCACATTTCTTTTTTTTGGCTTTGTAACAATTATTTTCTATTGATATGAATACAATTTTGTTAATGTAGTTACAATTCAGTTAGCATGAATCACATTTGTCACATACATACACATCTGTGAGACTTTCCTGTCCAATCATTATCCATCCCAACCCTGGCACATCCCAAGTCCAGCAATTTGCATCCACAGAAAGCCAAAACTCGGCAATTCCCCGGTTCTGGCACCAGCACTGCTCAGATCTGGTGATTTGTGGGTGCCAGGACTGCAGATGCAGCAGATTGTTGACGCTGGCAGTGCCCAGGTCTGGCGTTTGCCAGCGTCGGTGCCGCCCAGAGCCGTCAGTTTCCTGCTGCTGGGGCCCTCGGGGGTTCTGGCTGAGCAGGAAAGGTGAGCCTGTGCCGGGAGCTTTTCTTGGCTGGAGCAAAGGCTGGGCACGCAGAGACCTTCCTGGCACTGTGCCCGGGGCCAGCAGGGATTGTGCTGCTGGAGCCCACCCTAAATTTCTTCTGTCAGGCAGCTTTAGGACATGGAGGAGCCAGAGCAGAGCCTCAGCTTTCTGGATTCATCCAGAAGAATCCTGTGTGTGCAGCAGCCTGGGAACAGGGTTTACATGCCAGGGCGGGCAATTCAGAGCCCTTTTCTCCCCCATGGGCTGAGGGTGTGGCACTTGCCATTTGAAAGGGATCTGCAGGTGCCAAAGGGGCCGTTTTCAATCTGCTGAGAACAGTCGGAACTGAGAGCCTGTCCTAAACCTGCTTTTCCTGCAAATGTACTCAAGGAATTCTCTGTTTTTGCAGTCTCAGCACCTGTGTGCGTGCAGGTGTACGGAGTGAAGGGTGGAACGGGTCTATTGGGGACAGATGTTCTCCTTCTCTAGTGGTTTTGGTTTTGTTTTTGTTGTTCTTGTTGGATTTGTTTGTTTTCTTGGATGGGTTTGATTATTACAGTTTATAATTTTAAATTTTGTTTTACTTTTTTAATCATCTCCTCGTGGCAGCTGTGGGCAGAGCTCTGTAGCTGTGTGTGACACTTGTGTGTGGCACAGTGAAGGTGTCCAGGGGGGCCTTGCCCGAGCTGTGTGCAGAGGAATCCCCATCAGGCCAGGCTGGGGGTGCTCCGTGGCCGGTGCCTTGCGTTGACTGGAAGCTGCCATGGAGCGTCTCCAGGGATGGAAGGTTGGGGCTGCCAGGGCTGTGGTGTCACAGACAGGGGAACGCTGGGGCTGCCACAGCTGCCGTGTCCCAGAGAGGGGAATGTTGGGGTGCCCTGCTCCTGGCCCGGCCCCAACAGCTCTGCCAGCTCCTCTCAAGGACACAAAGGCTGAGCCAAAGGGTGAGAATTGCGGGAGGGGCTGAGCTGGGAGGGACCCGGTGGGATCATGGAGTCCAGGGCCCTGCCCTGCACAGACAGCCCAACAAGGTGAGGCTGTGCATCCCTGGGAGAGGTGTCCAAAGGCTCCTGGAGCTGTGTCAGCTTTGCAGCTGGGAGCATTTTTTGGGGATCCTGGTCAGTGATGGAGGATCATTTGGTAGGAGGAAGGAAGGGAGGAAGGGAGGGAGGGAGGGAGGGAGGGAGGGAGGAAGGAAGGAAGGAAGGAAGGAAGGAAGGAAGGAAGGAAGGAAGGAAGGAAGGAAGGAAGGAAGGAAGGAAGGAAGGAAGGAAGGAAGGAAGGAAGGAAGGAAGGAAGGAAGGAAGGAAGGAAGGAAGGAAGGAAGGAAGGAAGGAAGGAAGGAAGGAAGGAAGGAAGGAAGGAAGGGTTATGAATGTTATTCTATTTATCCAATTTATCAAACAACAAGATTAAATTTAGCAGCAGATTTTTGATAGTAATTTTTATAAATTTATACAATCAAAGTATTTGAGATGAATAGAATCAAAGTAAAGAACACACATATTTCAGGATATGTAAAATTTAAGAGTAAGTAATTTAGTATAATTGAGGTTCCTATAAAGCATAAGCAAAACTGACTGGGGGTACAGGGAGGAGCTCGCCATTCCTCTCCTACCAAAGCATCAAGGCTAACAATCCCACTTATATACTGTAGGCTACAGAAGTTTCTAGAAAACGCCTCCTAGTTTCTATTCCTAAAATCTACGTCACTATGTTCTTTGTGCATGCTCTACTAATGGTTAGGGGTCTCTCAGCCTTTTGAGGGTCTTATTTCCGATGAAGGCTCATCATCTTCATCAGTGTCTGCTGTGTAACCTTGCAGGTAGCACAAGCGCCCTAAGCTTGTTTTATATAACTAAGCATAAGTTCCCACAATAAAATTAAGTCCCATGCCTGGAATCATCCCAATTTGACTCCTTTCAAGGCTGAAACTTTTATTTCTAGATGCTGCTTATCAGACCTACGTCCTTCTACTATTCCCTTCCAACATCCTTCTTCAACTCCCAACATCTGGAAGATGTCTTTTGCCCTGTCTCACCCATCTCCCCCCTCACTCTGTAACAATTGTCTTCTATTGATCTAAATACAATTTTGCTACTATAGTTACAATTTAATTAGCACGAATCACATTTATCACAATTCCCTCATTTCTCTTTTTGATCATATTGATTTGTGCTCTAAAAAGTTGTTGCTTGGTATTCTCTATGTTCCTTCATACTAGCCTCCAATTTTTCTAATATTTATCATGCTACATTCAGATTTTCACACTCCTTCTCACATTTTATTAACATTTCTCATGCCATGTGAGGTTTCAGAAGGACCTCCGGGTGCCTCCTGTGCACCCACACTGTCGGGCCTATTCTTCTTTTATGTAAAAGCAAAGCTGTTAATAGTTGCTGTAAAGTTATTTATTGCAGAAGCACATCAGTCTCAAAAGCAAATACAAGGCAAGGCAAAGCAATGGCATAAAGCAATGGCAAAGCTGCAGTGGCAAAATGCAATGGCAAAATGCACATGGCATAAAGCCATGGCATAGAGCCCCAGCTCTCCCTGATGCATGTTCTTTTATAGAAACTTTCCAACTAGCTAAGACACAAACTCGGACCACTATTCCTTAACCTATTAGAATTCTGGTTTCTTAGCATGCCAGGCTGCGTATAGACTACGTTCATGGCCTGTCTTGTTCTAACTGAAAAATGTAAGCAATATTCTTAACTCTAACTCTATTATGTCTGAAGCTAGGTTCTTGGAGCCTCTAAGGAAACACTAGCATGTTTTTCAACCTTCACTAGAACATGTACTACTTTTCAGGCATCTAAGTCCTTTTGCTTACTAAAAGCACTTAGAATTTATTCCATTTACTTACTTATTTTCTCTCTCTCTTATGTTACAACTTAAATTTTCACTTCTGCCTTATAGGTGAGAGGCCTAATATACTTCAATCCATCTAAAGGTTTCAACTCAATCCCTGCATTCTGATCTCTCCCTGAAGGATTCAGAGACTCCTGACTTACTGACTCCAACAATGCCAGGGTATTCTCTTTGCATTCGGTCACCATTTTCTCATTCTCTCCCTCAAGTCCGAGTGGATCGTGCTTTTAGTACCATCGAGAAATTTACTTTCCTTTTTGCTGTTGATTCTGGATCCATGGGCATGGCTGTAAGTAGCATTCCTGGAATTATTGAGTGGATTACTCTAATTAGATGGGGTATCATGAAAGGCAGAAACAATAGTCCTAAACCAAAACATAATAGCATGAATCCCAATTTTTTCCCCCACACAGCCCCCAAAAAGTTTATCCCCCCAATCAGCTTTCAGGATAGAATTCCGTTTTTGAACTGGTACATGTGCCACTCTTTTAATTTCATCAGCAAGTTTTGTGATGGCCTCCCTGTGATCATCTGTTTCCACACAGCACTCAGATTCATTAAACCTCCCACAAACTCCTCCTTCTTCTGCCAGCAGATAATCTAGGGCAATTCTCTTTTGATATACAAATGCTCACATTTGTGAATGCTGTTTGGCCAACAACTTTAAAGTGTCTGCTGTATGGTTTGAGATGACTTCCACTACTGCCTGGAGCCTTATCAACCAATTTAGTAGGTAAATTGGAGTTCTATATCCCCAAGACCCATCCTGAGCCCAAGTTGCAGGTTCATAGTGTGCTATAATTCTTTCTGCAGGCCATTCTTCATCTTTCCATTTTTTGGTTTCCTCCCGCCATTGGAAAGTCGAGATTTAATTCTCTTTTTTCTCTTTCTAAGGTTTCATAAAGTGGTGTTCCTAGTATATTACCCTTAGACCTTGGTATGACAAAGAAGGAGGGCCATAGAACTCCTAAGGTACAAGTTCCTTCCCACTTTCAGGGTAGTTCACTGTATGCTCGTTGCCCACAAATCCAGTATATTCCATCAGGGGCTTTCCATCTGTTTTCTGTGCTTTCTGGTTGTTCCCAATAAGATTTTAAGTCTTTTATAGATTGGTAGGGATTAGCTCCAGGACTGCTATGCCAGCAAAAATCAGTTTGATTATTCCACTCACAATCCATTTCTTTTGCTATTCCCCAATATCCAGTAGGACTCTTGGGTCGCCAGGTCTTTGTGTTATTGTCTGAATTGACTACTAAAGTAGATAGGCAAGGAGTATATCCTACCACTTCAGTGTATTTTCTCCCTTCCTGAGTTATACAAAATGTTCCAATTACTGGATGACTCAGGACCCAACCCTCAGGCTGTTTTAATGTCTTAGAAATTTGTGTATGATTCCATTTTAAAAATTGTTCTGGAGCTAAACCCTCACCTCTCCATGGCCATCTTTCAGCCATTCTGAGTCCTCCACAAACAAAACATTTAGATAATCCCAATTCTGTGGCAATTTCTTCCGTCTGATCTGCAAACAGATTTTTATTTGAAGTTGGCAAATCCCAGTCGCTAAAGTGCTGTTTTAATTGTTTATACAGCTCATCCAGCTCCTCTAACTCTTTCCCTCTGATCTTTTTCCTATCCTTCATTGTTTCTTTTTTGTTTTCCTATTAATTTTCTCTTTGGCCCTTTTCCTTTTCATCCTTTTTAAAACACAAGAAATTTTCATATCTAGGACAAAGTTGATCATTGTTAGGATAAGGAGCTCTCCCACTGAATCCCAAATTCCTTCTCACCCAATACAATTTTGGAATTTTCACACAAAATTCTAAGAAACTGCTACAATCGTAACCAGCAGCACTAACATGTGACTGTGCCACAAAAACTGATTCCATCTTATCCTTGACCAACATGGAATGATTGCATTTGTCACAGGGATCAGGAATGGTTCGTTTCTTTACTGCTGGCTCTTGTGCTGCTTGTTGTCTTGGAATTTGTTCCTGCATGGCTTGTTCTCTTCTGATCCATGCAGTCTTATGGCTTTGGCCAGTTGCCAGGGGTATTATTGTAAGCACAATGAAAAGAATCCTCAGGAATTTTAACTTTCTACCCGTCTCAAGGCCCCTTGGATTGCAACCAAGGGCAGAGATGTCCATCTTCTTGGTAGCAAAGCTTTTATCCTGGGATTTGTCTCTTTTTGGCATCCTTGGCCTCATAAAGCTCATATAAAGCCATTTTAGCTTTTTTTCTTCCAAAGATGGCATCAATTATTTGTAGTTCTGCAGCACTGCCCTATCTCTTTCCCTAGATTGATCAGCTATTTTTCCTAATCCACTAAAGCTCCGGAGATATGCCAACTATAACAAAATTTGTTTTCACACTGCTTCAGTTTGTTTTACTGGTCTTTTTCTGCTTTGAATTCAGGGATGGTAGTTAAATATTTGTCACCATCAATAGATACACTCACGATGCCAATCAGCTGCTGAAACAAATCTATGACGTGGCACATAGATTTCTTCTCCACAGCAATTGTCATTTATAATACACTGGTCTATAATATTATGGATTGTTTGTTCTTTAGTCTGTACAAAAGCTAATATGGCGAGGAGTAGTTGGTCTTGGTTCTCTATTAGTTGAATTGCTGCAAAAAAGGTCCCATTTTCTTGTCTCAATGGTTAAGCATAAAGGTAATTGAAAATCTTTCTGTTGTTAGCTGTCCATATACACAATCTAAACAACTTCAACAAATCAATTGTCTCTCTTTTTCTTTTGCCCTATTTACCCTCCACCATTAATTAAAACACCAGGTACAAACAATACAAATCCAAGGGCAGCGTTCTAAGCCATGATTATTACATTCCCAATGTGTTAATTGTTGTAGGGCCTCCTCAATAATGGGTGTTACAAGTCTCTTTTTCTGGAGTTGCAGCTCCTCAAATGAATCAGTTAATGTTGACCATCAGAAGCTCCTGAGAAACTTTTCAATCCATCTGGGCTTTTCCCACTGATCAGGGAGGCGTCTGATTCTTTCCCATGGGCGCTGTTCAGCCTCTGAATGCAATGAGGTTGCAGTTGGCAGCCAATGCAGGATGTCTAAATGACAACCATGTACTTCTCAAAACAACTTCAATTGATATTTCAAGCAGTAAAACCATACAATAATATCTTTCCTGTTATATATCCCCCTTTTGTCCCAAGATACAATGATTTTATGTCAACTTCTTATAGACTGTAGCTTTTGGCACCAAGTACTCCTTTCCACCTAATCATGAATTTATTTCAATTTCTCTATGTTTTTGAATCTGGATGGAAATTTAATCAACTTATAAATTTCCTTTGTAGTTTGATTTTTAGGTCTCCTGGTGCTGAAATAACTTTCCAGTCTTTACTTTGTATCATTTTTTTTACTAGTGAAGCATGAATCCAGCCTTTTTCTGCCGTTTGGACTGCTGCTTCTGTGGTTAAAAGAACCAGAAATGTTCCCTGCCATCGAGGTTCTAAACTTTCTCCTCTCCAGTATTTTATCAACACATACTGTCCTGGTCGGATAGAATGTATTGGAAAATCGAGAGGAGTTGTTTGAGCTAAAATGCCTTTCTCTCTTAATTCCCTCAAATTGTTTGTGATGGTTGTAAGATACCCCTGGATGGTTTTGTCCCCGACTAGTGAGGGATCCATTGTCATGTCTTGGGGGTAAGGGAATCCATATAACATCTCATATGGTGAGATCCCAGTTTCAGAGTGGGGATTGGTTCTTATATTTAACAGGGCTAAGGGAAGGCATCTGCTCCATGGTAATTTGGTTTCTATCATTAATTTAGTTAGTTGTTGTTTAATAATTTGGTTCATCCTTTCAACTCATCCTGAGCTTTCAGGATGCCATGGGGTATGATATTCCCAGGTAATTCCTAGTGCTTGGCTTAAACTGTTAATTATTCTCGAGGTAAAATGAGTGCCCAGATCTGAATCAATAACTTGTACTAATCCAAATCGTGGAATAATATGCTCCAACAAAATTTTGGTTACCATTTGAGCTGTGGCCCGAGCTGCAGGAAATTCTTCTACCCACTGAGTCAACTGATCTACTATAACCAGCAGATATTTCCACCTGCCTATTTTAGGTAATTCAATGAAATCAACTTGGATCTTTTTGAATGGCCAATAGGCTGTCCCATGGCCTCCAGAGGGAGAATTCCTCAACATCTTTTTGTTCATCTTCTGACATGTGAGACATCCTTGTGTGATTTGTTTCCCAATTTCAAATATTCCCATACACCTATAAAATTTTAATAATTGATCACAAAGTGCCCTTGTGCCCCAGTGAGTTCTTCAATATAAGTTGTCCAGGATCTGTTGGGCTATGGGTTTTGGGACTACTTTTCCACCATCAGGTAGAATCCATTCTCCTGCCTTCAGGGATGGCCCTAGCTCCTTTGTAGCTTCTACCTCTGTTAAAGAAAAGTATGGTGTTTCAGTTTGTGTTTCTGTCTCCTTAAAAGTCATAATTACACTGTTGTTTTCCCTTAAGGCAGCCTTTTTTGCTTCATCATCAGCCAAATTGTTTCCTCTTATTTTAATGTCTTTCCCCCTCTGGTGTCCTTTTACATGTGCAACTGCTATCTCTTTCAGACATTTTAAAGCCTCAAGTATTTCACTTACTAATCCTTAATGTATTAATACTTTTCCTTGGGTGTTTCTTTCCAGATCTTTCCAAAGGTATGCACAATCCCAAAAGCACGCTTCGAATCTGTATATATGGGTCCCTCTTGATCCTTTAATAACAACAATGCACGGAGTAATGTATAAAGTTCACAGGCGTGTGCTGACTAGGACGAGCTAAGGGAAGCAGATTCTTTTACTTCTAATTTTTCTCCACTAATTATAGCATTCCCAGATTTTCTTTTCCCATTTACCACTCGTGATGATCAATCAATAATTTTTCTCCTGTTTGCTGTTCGTGTTCTCTTAAATTTGGATGTATTTTTGTTTCTATCTCTATGACTTCCATGCAATCATGTATTATTTTTCCCCTGGGTCCCCATACAGAAACTGGACTGGGCTTTGTACGTTTGCCACTCTCAACTCTAATTCTGGAGAGGTTATCAAGTTAGCCTCATATTTTAATATTCCACTTTCTGTTAACCATTTTTCAGCCTTTTGAGCAAGAATTCCTCTAATGTTATAGGGGGTGTATACTTCCAGTGGTGCCACAAAAGTTATTTTTCGAACCTCTTCTACTAACAATGCCGTTGCTACAAGAGCTTGTAAACATGTTGGACAGCCCTTGGAACTGGATTGAGCAACTTGGAATAATATCCCACTGGCTTTCTGCTTCCTGCCCAATCCTGAGTCACTGCTCCATGAGCTCTTTGATAGGTTGTATTAACAAATAATTGAAATGGCCTATCTAAATCAGGAAGGCTTAAGACAGGAGCTTGCAGCAGGGCCTCTTTAACTTGCTCAAAATTTTCCTCATCCTTTTCAGTCCATTTTAAGAGATTTATAGTCAGTTTTTCATATAAGAATTTTACTTTCCCACTAAATCCCTCTATCTGCTGTCTGCAATAACCAGAAGACCCAAAAACTGTCTTCTCTTTTAGTCTTTGGGGGTCCCATATTTAATATTCCTGAAACCCTTTCAGGGTCTAATTTTTTCTTCCTCTACTGATCCAATGATCTAAATAACGGACTTCTGACTCCATGAATTGTAACTTTGACCTGGATATTTTTAACCCATTTTCTCCTAAAAAATTTAAAAGCTGTATAGTCCCCTTCCTAGTGTCTTCTTCAGTTTCTCCTGCTAATAACAAATCATCTACATACTGTAACAACTTAATCCCTCTAGGTAACTCAAAGGACTTCAAGAGATCTTCTAATGCTCCCCAAAAAGATCTGGTGACTCAGTGAAACCTTGGGGTATTACCATCCACCTAAGCTGTTCTCTTCTGCCTGTGTCTGGGTCCTCCCACTCAAAGGCAAAATAGTCCTGGCTACTCTCATCCAGAGGGCAAGTCCAAAAAGCATCTTTTAAATCCACTGCACTATACCAAGTATAACGAGGGGCCAGTTGGCTTAGTAAAGTACATGGATTGGCCACACTGGAAAACGAGTAATGGTGCTTTGACTGACTGCCCTGAGATCCTGAACTGGTCGGTAACTGCCATCAGGCTTCTTTACCAGCACAATGGGGCTGTTATGTGCTGACATGCAAGGTTCTGATCTCCCCTGGTGCCTCTAATTCTCAATTATTGCTTTCAATCCCCTCCGACTCTCTAGTGATATTGGATATTGTTTTACTCGAATGGGGATTTCTGGATTCTGTATTTCAATGCTTAGGGGCTGAATGTTTAACTTTCCCACTTCTCTGGAATACCACACTGTGTCACTAATCTCCTGATCATCTTTTTCAGTTAAAGAATAAATTTTAAGTTGTCCTTCACAGGGCTTTATTTGAATTCCCAGGGCTATTATTCAATCCCTTCCTAATAAGTTGTCATCTGCCTCGAGTATTAGTAATAAATCATTCAACCCGAATCTCATATCAGATTCTATTTGTACATCTTTAATTACAGGAACCTGAAAAACCTCCCCTTTAACCCCTACTACTGGGACATGCTTGGAGCTAACACTACAGCCTGGAGGCAGTTTTCTCACTGTGCACCTAGAAGCCCCTGTATCTACTAAAAATGTGATTTCTTCACTTTGAGGACCTACTTTTAATGTTATCAAGGACTCTTTTGATCTTTTGGTGCTCATTAAATAAATGAGCCCCTGACCCCCCTAATCCTCTCTCTAAACATCTTTTGATCCTGCTGCCTCTTTTTGCAGACTTTCAGCACATGTCCTTTTTGGTGACAATAGCAACAGATAGGACCTGTACTCTTGAACACAGAATAAGAATTCTGTAAATGTCCTCTTTTGTGACAAGAAAAGCACATAGGTCTAGTGTCCTCTGGAGGAGGTCCTGATCTTTTCTTTTTATCCTTTCCTACCAGGTTCTTTGTCTTTGTGGCTGCTTGTGTTTCTTTAACTACTGCCATTAGGATCCTGGCTTTTGTTTTTTGTTTTTTTTTCATCTCGTCTAACATACACTTTTTATGTTTCCCTTAACAACTCCTGAAGCCCCTATCCTGCCAATCTTCGAATTTCTCCAGCTTTTTCCTGATGTCCCCCCAGGACTTAGATGTGAATTGTGTTTCTAAAAGGACCTGCCCTGATGGTGTATCAGGGTCTATGCCTAAGTACAATTGCAAATCCTTTCTCAGTCTCTCCAGCCATTCTGCTGGGGACTCGTCCTTCCCATGGTGTTCACTCAGAGCTTTTCCTATATTTTGTCCCCCGGGCACTGCTCCCTGAATTCCTTGGATAATCATCCACCTGAAATCCCTCATATTTTGCCTATGTTCTGCCTCCTGATTACTCCAATTTGGATCTACTATAGGCCATTTCTGATCTCCCTGGCCTGGCCCCTGATGATCTCTATTCCAAGCCCATATTCCTGAATGTCTAATCATTGCTCTCTCTTCCACTGTAAACAAGATTCCTAAAATAGACTGCAATTCCACCCAGGTGTAAATATTCAGCCCCAAAAACTGATCTAGTCTCTCTGCTACCCCAATATGATCTTCTAGCATCCTGCCCATCTCTTTCTTAAATTTCCTAACATCCCCAGTGCTCAGGGGAACACTCACGTAAGCACTAGGTCCCTGTCCTGTGGCCAGATTTGCCATTGGAACCTCTCTAAGAGGGTATAATCTATCCTCCCTTCCTGCTTCCTCGTCCTCTTTGTCACTTTCTTCCTCCTGTTCCCTTCTGCCTCTAGTTCTGTGTGCTACTGGCTCGTCCTGAATAGGGGGTGCATCAGGGACCAGGGGCTGGACAGGCTGGACAGGCTGTCTGTATGGGGGTGGGAGGTGATCTAATGAGTCCCATGGCTTTATCTGGTCCCTTCTTGCTGCCTGTCCTTTAGTTTGCAAAGGGTATAACGAATAACCTTCTTTTTCCTGCCTTTGAACTATAAATTGACCCCCCCACTCTTTGGAAGCCACAAAGCAGCATATTCACTTTCCGCCTGGTTAAAAGGTTCTTTTAAATTCACATATAGATTTAAAGCCTGACAAATCCAATCCTCAAATGCTCCAAACTCTGGCCAGTATAAATTATTTGCACAAATCTTTTCTTTTGTCCACTCAAACATACAGTACTGTATCATTTTCTGCTTACTTTTTCTCTTTGGGATTCCCTTGTACTTTAGTATTGTAACACTATCCCCAGGGGGCTGTCCTGAGGAATCTCGCTCCCCTTCTGGGAAACCCCCTCTCGGTTCCCAGGCACACTGGGTTCTTGTGAATTTTTCTCACACTTCACAACCCCTGGGTCAGAGATTTTACTTTTCCTCTGACCCATCTCTGGCGGCAACATTTCCCTTGCTCTCTCTCATTCGTTCTGCGGTTCAACTCCTTCGCTTAATATACCAATCTCACTTCTTTTGCCAAACACTTGTTTCCTACCTAATTCCTTCTTTTCCTTTTATTCTCTCCCCAACCTCTCTTTCTGGCCATTCTCCACAATCCTTTCTTAATCACGTACTGAAACTTCCATCTATTATCCTCCCAACAGATAGTTGAACCTGACTCATTCACTCCCTTCTTAAATCACTTTTCCGAGCATCAGCTCCCTTCTCAAAGACTTTTCCCTGAGTTCTCGGGCTGGGACTTTCCCTCCCAGTCCCTCCTGGGGTATTCACTCACTCTCCCCTTTCAGACATTTCTCACTCACACACAAGCACACAGCCGCCCCCTTTACCCAACCCCGTGGTACTCACACAGCCCCGTTTTCGCACAGGGCTCTTGTGCACAAGACGTTTTACGGGCACCTTTCCCTTTCTGCCGGCATTCCCACAGGAGCCTTCTTCTGGCGCGCCTCCTTGTAGCGAGCTTCTTTTGCTTATGCTTTATTTTAATTTGGAACTCCTTCTCCAAGAGAGCCTGGTCTAGCTTTGGGACCACCTTAACAATTGGTGGGGAGCTCCTTCCCAAAACTAGCCACTCTTCACTTGGACTGGAGTTCCCGGGTTTCGGCACCAAATTGTTATGAACGATGTTCTATTTTTTCCAATATATCAAGCAACAAGATTAAATTTAATAGTAAGTTTTTAATAGTAACAAAATGAATACAATCAAGGTATTGGAGATGACAATTAAAGTATTGGGGATGAAACAATCAAAGTGCATATATTTAAGAATATACAAAATTTGGCAGTAAGTAATTTAGTATAATTGAGGTTCGTATAAAGCATGAGCAAAACCGACCGGGGAGGGGCCCCCCTCCGACCGGGGATACGGGGAGTGGTTCGCCATTCCTCACGTATCAAAGCATCCAGGCTAACAATCCCACTTATTTACTGTAAGTTACAGAAGTTTCTAGAAAACTCCTCCTAGTTTCTATTCCTAAAATTTACGTAACTATACTGCACGGCGCATGCTCTACTAATGGGTTAGGGGGTCTCTTATCCTTTTTAGGGTCTTATTTCCGATGAAGGCTCATCATCTTCATCAGTGACCGAGGTGTGACCTGCACGTAGCGCAGGCGCCCTGTGTGACTGAGCAGATGTTTTCCATAACATGACTTTAATTAAGTCCCATGCTTGTGATCATTCCATTTTTGACAGCTTCAAGGTTGAAGCTGTATTTCTAGATGCTGCTTATCAGACCTCCGTCCTTCTACTATTCTTATCTGACTTTCTTCTAACCTCCTTCTTCGACTCCCAACCTCTGTAAGATGTCTTTTATCCTGTCTCACCCATCTCCCCCTTCTCACTCTGTAACAATTGTCTTCTATTGATCTAAATACAATTTTGTTAATATAGTTACAACTTAATTAGCATGAATCACATTTATCACACAAGAAATTGCGGCAGGAAATGCGAGGAGGAAAGGGTGGGAGATGTGAGGGCACAAAATGGTGGGGAAAATGAGGGGAGAAAAGGGCGGGAAACATGAGGGGAGAAAAGGGCGGGAAACATGAGGGGAGAAAAGGGCAGGAAACGTGAGGGGAGAAAAGGGCAGGAAATGTGAGGGGAGAGAAGTGCAGGAAAGGGTTCCTGCTATCCCCGAGCAGGGAACACTGTGGTGTCCAGGCAGCAGCAGCAGCTCCCCAGCCCTGCTGGCCACCAGCGAGCCCTGGGTCTCTGCAGGGCCTGCGCCCCATGCCCGAGAGCCCAGCCCTCCTCCCTGCCCCGGGGCCATCCTCATCCTCCCCTGCATAGGGACTATGGGCACTGCTGCCAGCTTCCCTGTGGCCACTGCTGCCAGCACTGCCCAGCACCTCTGGTCAGGGCTGCTGACACTGCCCAGCCAAGCAGCACCTCGGGACACTGGCTGGCACTGGCCTCTGATCCCTTCCTTCCTGCCACAGGCCTTTGGGAGATACCTCAGGCCTGCTGAGAGGACAGGCGTTGTCCTTGCAGCCATCGAGATCTTGGGACGCTCCAGCCTCTTGGACAAGAAAGCTCCAACGGAGTTTCTGGAGGTGGCCATGAAATCCCCTGAGCTGTGGCTGATGGATGTAAGTGGCCTGGGGCTGGATTGCCCTGCCCTTGAGCCCTGTCAGGTTCCTGCCTCCTGCCCTCCCAAAGCCAGCTGTGTGAGGCTCCTGAAGCCACCTTGAGGCAGCAGAGAGGGTGTTAGGATCCCACTTCTGACATCCAAATAATGGTAGGATCTGGTCATTTTAAGATACCTAAACCAAAGTTAAGGTACGAAAAAGACCATATGCCAAGGTCAATAGTGCAGATTAAATATAAGAATAAATGGGATGTAGAGAGAGGGGGGAAGGAGAAGAGAGACAACCACACAAACACAGATTACAAACACAGACAGTCACCAGCACATGGTGACATTGCACTGGGCCTTCTGATCTTCACAGTGGCAGGGATTCCCCCAGCTGTTCTCAAGGTACCACTTCTATCTGTCCGAGTCCTGGGTACCCACAAGGCATCTGTGTTCTTGGCACAACTGGGGCTGGCCTTCTGTAAGCAGTTCCTTCCTACTCCCACAGTTTGCCAGGGTAGGAATTTTTGTCCAGACAGGTAACCCAGATCTGCCTCACCAGGCGTGGCATCCTGCTGTAGTTGCTGTCTGTGCTTTTCCCACAATCTGCACAGTGGCATTTTGTCCACTGTGCTAATTCCAATCCTCCGTTCAGGCCTGGAATTAACACCTCCCTTTTTGCCATCTGTGCCTGCTGTGGTTGCTTATCTTATGTGAACTTCCTTCTTTGGCAGCGCTTTGAGATGAGTTAACTGCGTCCTTTAGGTCCTGACAGAGGGATGGGCAGGGCAGCCCAAGACACGGCTGCACTGCAGTGGCAGCACCAGCCTCACCTGTATTCCCTCCAGGTGCCAAAGATTGTGAGACACATCTTTGCCTACTGCGATGAGAAAAACGCAACAGCAGCTCACAGCTTTTACTCACTGCTTGCCCTGATGGCGAATAAGTGGCCTGGGAGAGTCGTTGCAACAGCTCTGGACGTTGCACCAAGAATCAGGTACTGGCCCTGAGAGCCTGGAGGGCTTCATCCCTGTGGGGAGAGACAGCCGAGACACTCTGGCTGCCAGAGCCAAGGAACACTGCAGGATCACCAAAGGGAGCAGTGCCCTCCATCATAGCACACTTCCCAGCCCAGGCCCGCAGCAGCCAAAGCTGGCCAGGCAGCCCAGAGCCAGCTCGCTGCTCCCAGCCCCATGGGGAACATCCTGGCAGCCGTGCCCACCTGCCCGGGCAGGGTCCCTGGGCAGCAGGGCCAGCCCAGGCTGTGCTGCAGTGGCCGGGGCAGCCCTGCTGACAGCGCTGTGCCTTGCAGTGACAAAGTCTGTCTGTGGAAGGCCATGTTCTCTGTGCGCCAGACTCTGGAGAAGGTTCTGAAGGAGCTGCAAATCCAACTGCAGGACTTACGTAAGAACGTCTTCACTCGGCAGCAGAAGTCCTGCCTCGCTTTCTTGTCTGTGAGTCATCTGGAAAGGCCCACGTGCCCTTCCCTCAGTTGTACAAAGGGAACCCTGCCAACTCTGCCCATGCTCTTTTCTGCTTTCTTCCAGATGCTGGCCCATGGTGATGTGCTGGATAACAAAGTGGATCCATTGTACAAAAACCTGAGTCTTCTGAGGTCTCCAAGACGGGAAATGGTCCCTCTGGTGCTCAGGGCCCTGGTGACACTGTCGGAGAGAGCTGAGACAGTGAGCAGGCCGCTGTGGGGGGCAGACATGTGGCACCTGGACTCTGAGGTCTCAGGGAAGGTGGTGGCTCGGCCTGGGCTGGGAGTCAGGTGCTGGGGTGACTGCTCCAAATGCCCTGCCTGCCATGGTGTGGCCTGGGGCTGCCTAGGGACCAACCAGCCACAGGAGTTCTCACAGAATGGAAACTGTCTTTAACACAGGCAAGAAAAATGAAGGACCTCGTGCCCGAGCTTCTGAAATGCCTTTGGCATCGGTCTTGGGACATTTCAGTGATGGCCATAGACACCTGCCGTAACGTGCTGGGGCAGCTAAAGAAGAGTGAGGCCAGCCCCATGGCTGTGAAGGTGTTGCAGAAGCTCTGGCACTTCTTTGATGAGGTAAGGCTGATGTGGGAGCCTGAGCCCCGCAGAGGGACCCTGGGCAATGACCCCTGCCCTACAGCCCAGCCCTGTGAGCAGCACTGGGAACAGGCCCCGCTCCCCTGGGCTCTCCTGGGATGGATTCCGGGCCTTGCAGCCCAGAGCTGCTTCTGCCCTCTCTGGGCTGGGAGCCTGCAGCATCAGCCACCTCAGCTCAGCCACCTCAGCTCAGCCACCTCAGCTCAGCCCCTCCTGGCCGTGGGCAGGGAGCCGCTGTGTGCAAAGCTCAGCTTTCCTCCTTCCTACCAGAAGGAAGAGTGTGTACGGGAGCGCTCCATCTGCCTCTTCAGAGACGTGCTGGGCAAAACAGTGTGGAGGGACAAGAATGCCATGAGGAGGAACTCCTGGAAGGCCCTGGTCCGGCTTGTCCTTCACATGAGTGACCAGGCCCCTGGTGTGGCCAAGATACTGATGTCCAGGCTGGGCATTGAACCAGAGAGGGGAGGCTGACACCCCCTGGGGCTCTTGGGCATTGTGGCGAGGCCTCCTTCCACAGGCCCTGGTGCCACCTCCCAGCTTCTGCCCCACAGGCCTCCAAGGAAGCCGTCCTGGCTATAGCAGAGCTCCTCAAGTGGAAAGAGCTCGAGCACCTGGCACAGACAGAGCAGACATGGAGGATGGGCGAGTGCTTGGTGAGGATGAGCCCCAGGCTGGGCGAGGACTGGCCAGCACACTGTGCTGGGGCTGTGAGCTCTGCAGCTGGGCCCAAAGCCTGGAGCTGCACCCTTGCCCCTGTCTCAAGAAGAGCAGCCTCCTCCAGGCTCATGTCCCCTCCATGGCCCCAGCATGAGGAAGGGCTGTGAGACACAGGGGTGCTGGCAGGAGGGGCTGCTGTGGCCACCTGGGGGCCTCCTAGAAATGCCCACAGCCCTGTGCTGTCTGCAGCTGGCCAAGGACAGGAGCAGGGCTGAACGGTTGGTGTGGGACAGCCAGCCCTACCTGCTGAGCCCTCAGGCCCCCATGCGAGAGGCGGCCCTCAGGCTCATTGGTGAGTCCCAGTCCCCAGGGTCCCTCTTGGGGCAGCCTGGCCCCGTCCCCCCAGCCCTGGGGCTGCCATGGGCAGGGCCTCGGCCTCCCTGTGCCCACTGTGCTCACATAGGTGAGGGGCTTTGGTGGCCACCTTGCCCAGTGCCACCCCCAGACTGCTGAGGGGGTCAGGCAGGGCCGGGGGCCACGCTGCTGGGAGCACGCTGGGGAGCAGGGGCTGATGGAGCTCTGTGCCCAGGGCTGGCTGCGCGGCACCTGAGAGAGCAGAGTGAGGACACCCTGGCTGAGATCCTCTTGGGTGAGTGGGGAGCCAGGGCTCGGGGGAGCCGGGGGGGTCTCTGCACACACTGGGGCTCATCTGGGCTCTCTCTGTCTTGCAGAACTTGAAATACTGCAAGCAAGAGAGAAGGATGCCTCCATCCGTTGCCTGGCAGCTCAGACCAGCTTGATCCTGAAGTCTCTAAAACAGCAGCGAAGATCAAGATCCTCCCTGTGCACGCTGTGCTGCTGCTGCCGCTGAGCAGAGAGGGACCTTGACATAAGGAAGGGACACAAACTCCAACACCTGCTGACCCATGAGGAGTGGGAAGGATGCCCTGGCTTTCTAAGGTCCTTCTCAAAGTGCAGCCCAGCGTTTCCATGACTGCTGACTCCACCATTGCCCTGACCAGGTGGGACCCATTCCCCACAGCCCCTGAGCATGGTGTGAGGTGGTCCAGAATAACCCCGGGGTCGTGGCCAGTCCCCTCCTGGCTCCTGCTAAGAGCCTGAGCTGCCCACCCTCAACCCTTCTGCTCTTCTGCCTGCCTCCCCCAGGCTGGTCACAATGAGGACAGAGGTGCTGCCTGAGGAGAGATCCAGATCCCAGGCCTGGGGAAGCTGCTGGGACATCTTTTCAAGTCATTCAAGACAGACAAGGCTGCTTTATGGCTCTGGATGGCCTCTGCAGCCACTTCAAGTTCACCTGTCAGCAGGAAGGTAAGAGAGGCTGTGCTGGGCTGCATCCCTGCACACAGCCACGTGCCCCCGATGAATCTGCTCATCTTCCCGGGCCTTGCCATGGCCCCTTGTGTGCAGACACGGGGGCTCACGTGGGCTCTGCTTCTGTCACAGAGTTTTTGAAAATGCAGGCCAGAGAGAAGGATCCTGGGCACTCGGACCTGGCTGTCTAAAATCCTTGGAGAGGAGTCAGTGTGGCTGGATCCAAGCCCAACCACAGACCTTTCTGAACCAAATTTAGTTCTACAGCCTTACCTTATATATATAATTAACTTATATATATCTCATTTATTCTTGTAAACGTGATGTATAAATTTTATAGCTTTAAAATATATCTAATTTTTATAATAATATGCTTAAATAATATCAGTCATATATATTATCTCATGTATATTAATTATATATATAATTAATATATATTCTATATATTAGTGATATATTAGCTCTTGAAATAAAATAAACAATCTCTTTATAATGGATTACAGAAATATTAGTGACTGCACCACACAGGTAGCTCTATATATGAATATAGTGCACCATTTCCTAGCAATATGGAAGCACTGATGTTAAAGGTAGCAGAGGCACTTGGGGAAGAACAGTGGGTAAAAAATGTGAGGAGGAAAGGGTGGTAAACATGAGGGGACAAAATGGTGGGAATGTAAAGGGGACAAAATGGTGGGGACTGTGAGGGGACAAAATGGTGGTGAACGTGAAGGGGACAAAATGGTTGGGACTGTGAGGGAGAAAAGTGGCAGCAAATGTAAGAGTACAAAAGGGTGGGAAAGAACAGAGAGGGATAAGGGTGGTTAATGTGAGGGTAAAAATGGTGGGGAAACATGAGGAGCAAAATGGTGGGGAATGTAAGGGAGACAAAATGATGGGGAATGTGAGGGGACAAAATATTGGGGAACATGAGGGGACAAAATGGTGGGGAATGTGAGGGAACAAAATGATGGGGAACGTGAGGGGGACAAAATGGTGGGGAATATGAGGGGACAAAATGGAGGGAAATGTGAGGGGACAAAATGGTGGGGAATGTAAAGGGGGACAAAATGATGGGGAACGTGAGGGGACAAAATGGTGGGGAATGTGAGGGGACAAAATGGTGGGGAATGTAAGGGGGACAAAATGGTGGGGAACGTGAGGGGACAAAATGGTGGGGAAACATGAGGAGAAAAAAGCACAGAAAACAACGGGGGGGGGGGAAAGGGCGGGAAACGTGAGGGGGCAAAATGGAGGGGAACGTGAGGGGACAAAATGGAGGGGAACGTGAGGGGACAAAAGGGCAGGAAACAGTGGGGGGAAAAGGATGGGAAGCCTGAGGAGAAAAAAGGTGGGAAATGGAAAGCAAAAAATGATGGGAAATTTGAATGAAAAGAACAGGAAATGAGAGAAAGGAAGGGTGTGAAATAGAAGGGAAGAAAAGGTGGGAAATGTCAGGGAATAAATGATGGCAAATGTGAGGGGACAGAAGGGCAGGAAGTGTGAGGGGGAACAAATGGCAGGAAACGTGAGAAGAAACAAATGGCAAGGAATGTGAGGGAGGAAAATGGGGGGATAATGTGAGGGGAGAAAAAAGCAGGAAACTTGAGGGGGGAAAAGGACAGGAAACATCAGGGGGAAAAATGGGGAAACGTGGGGAGGAAAATGGGTGCAAAAGGAGGAAAAATGAAGGAAAGATGAGGCCAAAAATAGCAGGAAAGGTGAGGAGACAGATGAGCAGGGAATCTGAGGGCAAAAATGGTGGAAAACTTGAGGGGAAAAGGCTGGGAAATGTGAATAAAAATGGAAGAAGGTTGAGAGAAATGACATGAGCCCAGAGTCCTTCGTTCAGGGTCCTGCTCAGGTGCAGCAGCTCCAGCTGTTCCTGTGTTACTGCAGCCTGAATAAATGGCTTTGTGGAACTGGGGTTGAGCCGGGAGGAAACCTGGTCTGACTGTGGGGACTAAATGGGGACCTGTGGGGTCACAGGAGCCACTGCTGTGAAGAGGATCCACTGCCAGCAGTTAAAATCCCTGGCCTTGGGAGCTCTCCCAGAGGGTCCCAGCAGTTGTACGAAGCAGAGTGACACAGAGCTGCCTGGCAGGTGCAAGAGAGAGATCTTTATTGCAAAACCCAGGCCTTTTAAAGCAGTTAGGCCGTTATCAGTTGCATTCCATTTAAGCACAACAAATGTAACTCAACCAAGCACCATAAACCACAGTGTGAACATATAATGGTTATATAACTTGGTTTTCTGTGGACACACACATTTAGAGAGCTAGGGAATTACAGCTTGGAAATTCTTTCCAGGCCTGGATTTCTCCTGACTCTCAGCTCCATTCCCAGGCTGACAAGCTGACTGCAGCTTCAGTTAGGGAGGAGTCTCCCAGGGTGATAACATGGTAGAAAACAGAGTGGAATTCATCATAAAGATTAGCAGCTGGTGTCTTTCCCGTGGGATACACCCTGAGGTGCTGTCCCAAGGATGTTTTTCCCATTTGTCCAATGAACTACTGTCCTGTCCTAGCTGCACGTAACACACTTTAAATACGAGATGTCCTTACAATAAAGTTGGCTTTTTTCCCCCAAAAGAGGTCCGTGTGTGTTACTGTCCTTTCTCTCTCTTTGCAGCCCAGTAACCACATTTTTCTACCTCTAATTCAGCTGAGCCACTTTCCCATAGCCCTTTTCTACTTAGCCAAAAAAACAGGCCCAAGCTATGATTTCACAAGGGTAACAAGGCCCTTACTTTGTAAGGCTTTACCTGTACACAACACAGTGTCACAATGGACCCTGCACCACACTGACACTGGTGTCATCAGATTTTTGACCAGCAATGAGAAGATATTTGATTCCCATATTTCTGTGTTGGCAAAGGAAGGATACAGATCTGGAAAACACTTCTGGGGAGTGTCTGCTGTGAGAAGAAGCCTCTGGGCCTTGGGGGTTGGCTGGCAATCTGTGTCTCACAAAGGACCATTGACTCTGTGCCCTGAGAATGGCTTCTGGGCCCTTGGCTTGGCAGATGGGTGAAACTCTTGGGCCTACACAGATTATTGGACCTGTCTGAGTGTGGGTGGCAAGGTGCAATACTTTGGGATCTTCCTGCACTTCCCGGACCAGCAGGTGCCTTCTTACGATGCACTTAAGGGAGCAGCTCTGAACACTTTTAGCTCTGCTGATGGCAGCTGCCAGGAAGGGAAATTCACTGCCCTCTTCTCCACAGGCCCTGAGAGTGCAGAGCCTGACCCTGAGCCTCTGAGATACTGCAGTTTTCTGGTGATGATGAAAAAGTCTCTTCACCCTGCATTTCAGAGGTGGATAATGTAAAGGAAGTGATCAAATCACATTGTAATCAGGCTGCTGCCTAATTTGTGTCTCCTTAACAAAGCTAAGGAAGGTGAGGAGAGATCTGTTATGGTGGTCAGCTCTGAATTTATTTTCATTATGCATCAGATTGAAAAATAATGAAATTTTTTGTGCTTGGGGAAAAAAATGTTCCTTCATGGTATAATTGAAAAAGCCCTTCCAGTGGATTCTGAGTTTTCCTGGAAAATGACTGTATTTTTTCCTAATTGTCTGTGATTTGTCATTTTGTTGAGGAGGGATACTGATGACCATCTTGTTGGGCACCTACAACCAGGCAAGGTCACCCCACCACACATCTCCACGTGGCTTTGGGATATCTCCAAGGACAGAGACTCCACAGCCTCTCTGGGGAGCTCGTACCTGGACTTGGTCCCCACAAAGTAATAAAGTGTGTCCCAATGTTCAGAGGGAGAATTTGTGCAACTGAAGCAGACTGTCTGCTGAAGGGATTGTCCCTTCAGGCAGGTTTTTTCACTTGAACACTGTCTGCTCGTTGCCCCTGAGAGCCGTTTTAACTGGTACTTTTTGACAATATTGTCCTGGGTATGAGTCAGTTCACTAAAACTGGACTTTATATCTAAGTCATGCTGCCAAAATAAAAGGGCTTATTTTATTTCTTCTTATTAAAGATATTATGAAATCCATATAGAGGAGTTTTTTGCTACAAAAATGTGAAATATTTAAGGCTCTTTGACGTGTAACTGAATCAAAGTGCCGAGATTTACATATTGTGTTACCTTGGCTCTCACCAGTTTCCAGGTCTTGGTTTTCCCAGAAAATGAGAGGAGAACTAATTGGGAAAATTCAGCTAAAGCACAAGCTTGAGCTGTGCTGGCTCTCAAAATGTTTTCACTGGAAACTCTGTGATTTCTGATCCAGCAGGATTGAGGGCTGGTTAACAACAAGGCAGAGAGCAGTACTGCTACATTGGGGCCACATCCACATAGCCTGAAAATCCATTTTAGCTTCAGGAGCTCCATTTACATCCCAGAAGCTCCATTTCAGCTCAAGCTTTGGCCTTGAGTCCTTGTCTGAGCTGTGTTAGAGGCAGGTTTGTGTCTCAAGCTCCATTGCAGCCATGCTCCTGCCTGGCCATGGTTCCCAGTGACCCCACCCATGAACTGACTCTGTCACAAACACCTGGAGAAGCTCAGAGTCCCTCCTCCATTCTGTCCATCCTCATCAGCACCTTCTGGAAGAACAGCAGCAGCCTCCAAATTCCTGGCACACAAGGAAGGGCACAGAGCTCTGCTGGGATGGAAAAGCCACCGTGGGATTGAGTTTCCAGTTCTGAACCCGGAGGCCAGGAGTGCCTGCAGCTGGGAATGCTCATTCCCTGTGTCCCCTCTTTGGAGCACTGGTCACACTGGCTGTTTTCCTTCCAGAACTCTGCTGGCAAACCTCCCAGACAGCAAACCCACCCGAGGAGGAATGGAACATCTGAATGTACCTCTCACCCTGCCATGGTGGTACAGACACAGACACTTGACTTGGGCTCTCAGAGTTTCATTGCCATGAGGCACTTGTTGAGTCCTTGCCCATAGGATCAGGGAAAAGCAGCACAATGTTCAGCAAGGACCAGCTCACATTTCTTCTGCCCTTTCAGCCTAAACATTGTTCCTCCTTCTTTACTTCTTTCTTCCATGTTTTATGTCAAGGGAATATTTGAAGATATCAAGATTTTTCTATATAAATGACTAGCACTATAAATTCTGGGTATAGATATGGCAAAATTGGGACTCAAGATTAATAACTGCTGTACATTCCAGATTCTTCACACACACAAATTTGCTCAAACATCTAAAATCCAGACTTTGCAGGACTCTTACCAGAGGTTTGGTGTAGAACTCGCTGGCTAATTCAGCTGCTCTGGTTTGGGTGGAACTTTGGCTGCTTGTTTCCTTCATTTGCTGAAAGCACACAGCCGATGTATCTGCCATGGCACAGGAGGATCACCCACCAAATCACAGGAGGTAGAAATGCCCTAAAAGTTGTCTGAGTCTTGTGGCTGCACGAGCACTTCCCAGCACAGCAAGCCCAGGGAATGCAGTCAGGGTGGGAGGTCAAACTCCAGAAAAATGTAATGAAGCCTGGACAGAAGAAGTCCTAAGCAACATATAATTGCTCCATTGATTTCTTCTGGGGACATGTAATTTCCAGCTCCATTCTTTCTTCAACCACAACTGAATTAGGGAATGAAGTGATACGGACAACACACTATAATCCTTTTTCCAAACACTTTTGTATTGCTTCCTGACTTCCATTCTGCTTGGTGATCAATACTGCAGCAGCTCCAAAGGATTCTATCCCTCTACGTCACACCACTCATCTTCTTATGCACTTTCTATCACCACACCTGCAAAGAAACAGAGGAATTGAAAAGTAAATGCACGAAGGAATTGGGTACAGACACAGCTCTGTCTGACTTTGGAGATTCTGAAAATTGTGGTTGCAGATGTCTCGTGCCCTGCACAGAATCACAGAAACACAGAGTAGTTGAGGTTGGAAATGACCCCAAGAGATCACCTGGTCCAACTCCTCTGCTCAGTCAGGCTCACCTGGAACTGGTTGGCCACAACCTCTTCCAGAGGCCTTTCAACATCTCCAAGGATGGAGGCTCCACCACCTCCCCACATTACAAAGTCTCTGAGACCCAGGGACCAGTTTGGGCCTCAGTGGCCTTGCTACTTTTTTCTCTCCTTTTCACATCTTCTTGGTGAGGTACCTTGATGGGGCAAGAGGCAACAGGCACAAGCTGCAACGTGAGAAATTCCTATTACATGTGTGGAAAACTTTCTTTTGGTAGCATTTCACCATGAGGGTGATCCAATATTTGAACAGGCTGAGGTAATTTGATCTATGATCAAATGGTTTTTTCCATTTTTGCTACAGCGTAAGGAGGCGAGGGTAAATGAAAATGAGAAGCTGTTGCCTCTTGCCATTGCAATATTGCCCTAATTGGTGTCATGCCATAAAGTTTGCCAAGATGATGAGAGCTGAAGCCAAGTCCCAGCTGTACCTGTACAGAGTGAAAACCCATAAGAGAGTGGTTGGAAATTAGAGTAGGAGTGAAGAGATTGTTTTGATCTGACATGAAGATTTTTAAGTAAAATGGGAAACTGAGTGGGATAACATGAGAGATGCCTTGAGAAAGAACAATAATGTTGAGAAAGAACAATAAAGGTATGTGGTGCTGATAAGGATTTTGGTGGTTAAATCCAGGATAAAAAATTGGATTTACTCATCCAGCTTGAACTGTCTCATACACAGGTTAGAAATAGTTCTAATGCTTAAATTAAGTTCTAATGCTTAATTAGATTAAGTAGTTGCAAATCTCAGTAACAGTGACTGAAAACTGAATGAATATTCCTGAGGTCTGAACTCAGACTAATAATAAAATATTTTGCCTTGAGATAAAGGAGGTGCAATACAGCAAGGCGTCAGGAAATGCTCTAAACCCACTGTCTAAGATCAGGTATTGGGTGGGACATCTCTGCACTGGCTGAAGGTGTAAAAAATCAAGGCCATTTCTGATGAAAACTCCCCCAGGGCTTTCATATTTTTATATCAGGTGTTTTTAACATCACCTTCAGCCTGTCTCACACCCCACCTTTTCTCTCTGTGTATGTGTGCTGTGCAATAGGTCACTTGCATTAGGGCTCTGAACTGTGCCCGTTTGGGTGGAGGGGGGTCCAAGGTGGGAGGCTGTGGTGATGGCAGGAGCTGATTCCCAGCTGGCTGCCATGACCCTGTGCGTGCCACATTGTGGGCCTGGGGATCCCTGGGGAAAAGTGGCCACTGAGCTTGTGCTGCAGGTCCCAGTGTGGGGTGGGCATGCGCTGGCCAAGGTGCCAGGGCTTGTGGTGCCAGAGGAGCAGCACGGGTCAGCCGCCCTGGGCATCCCAATGAGGCACTGTCCATCTGGTGCATGAAGAGGAAAAGCATGCCGTGGTGAGTGAAGTTGTGTAAAGGAGCTGCAATGGTGGTGCAGGAAGCCAAGATATTGTTGTGTTTTTGGGGGAAGAAGAGGATCACGTCAGGATTCAGGGTGTGCCAAGAGGCCAAGCTTGCAAGTGGTGAGCCCTGGGAGCAGGCGAGCACAGCAGCAGTGCGGTGCCTTGGGCCCTTGGTCATTGCCATTGGTCATTGCAGTGACTGTAGGAAAGGGGCATCCCACCACAGGACATTTCTTGGTCAACTCTGGACATAAAGAGTGGAAAATTGTCTGTGACTCAGGTTTTGGTCTTGAAGCCACTTCCGTCTGTCTCCGCTTCAAGACAAATTTTGGGAGAAAATGCCCTGGAGTGAGCATTTCCTCTAAGGAGAAAGGGTTTCAATAATTCCCTTTTCTTCTGCCAAAGAGAGAAATGGATACCAGGGGGTGAAATTGAAAAAAAAAACCCAACAAACCTGCTTATTAAATAAAATAAAAATTTGACTAAATGCTAGATATTTAAATTGTGGAACTTAACCCACCCCAAAAACCCAATCTCAGCCTTCTCTTTTCAGGCACTTTCCCCTTTGGTGCAGTTCCGGTCACGGCCGGCAGGGGCGCTGGTGGCTGTGGGCCGGGCGGGGCAGCTGCAATGACTCCCCCGCGCCTGCAGGGGGCGCTGTGGCTCCAGCCCCGCCATCTTTGTCCATGTTAACGATGGCGGGCGCAGCCGTGGGACGGGATGGAGGAGGCGCTTCCTTTACAAATTCACAGGGACACCCAGTCCTGGTGCCCCTCTGGCTGTAGCAGGAAATCTCAGAAGCAGAAGGCTGGAACGACAGGGAGGGCTCCCCTGGGACAGCAAGAAAGAGGCAGAAGAAACTGCAGATGCAGCTGGACCGTGGGGCCTGCCAGCAGGCAGGGGCAAAACAGCTGCAGTGCAGAAAAAAGCTCCAGAACAGCAGCAGAGGCAAGGTGAGGGCCAGGCAGCAGCAGCCTGGCTCCCAAACATGGCAGGGAAATGGCTCCCTGGGATTTTTCACTGGCCCTGTCAGGAGCCTGGGTCCGGGTTATGAGAGGGGAGAAGCCCCAGTGGGAAACAGGGTGTTCCTGGGTCCTGGTGTGCACGTGCTGGCTTTGGGCTTTCTGACAGCAAAGCAGCAAAATAAGCCAAGCTGGCAAGCTCAGTCACAGTGCCAAAGCAAAAAAAAAATCCCCCAAAACAAACAAAAGAAAGCAGGCACAACCCACAGGAGCAGCAGGATCCTGGTCAGAGACACCGGCTGTGTGTGTCCAGTCAAACAGCGTGCCCCGAGAAGGGAAAGGGCTGCCTCTCACCCTGATCCCAGTGCCCACTGGAAACCCCAACTTGGCTCCCATTCACCATGACAGCCCCAGAGCTGGGGAGGATGGGGACTGTGGCAGGGACAGCTGCCACCCCTGGGCACAAAACAAAACAAAACAAAACCAAACCCCCAAACCGGTATGGGGTTATAAACCATCCCCAAGACACGGTGGTTTGCAGGGAGCTGCAGTGTGGCACGGCCCTGGCTGAGCCCAGGAGTGCTCACTTTGGGGAAGGTGTAGGTCCTGGCTGGCACAGGGAGCTGCAGTGTGGGGGGAATTGATCCCTTCTGGCCTCCTGCCCCAGGGGTCGCCCAGGTGCCAGCCCTGCCTCACGCTCGTGATGCCACCTGCACATGGAGGTGTTGCACACCCAGTGTGTGGCAGGGAAGGACAGAGAAGTGGGGCAGGTCTGGGCATGGGGACAGAAGGGATGACAGGACTATGAGCATGGTTTTCCTGTGGCCTCTCGTGCAACAGCTGAGAGTGCAGGATCTCTGACCCACCCACTCATGGAGCTAAGGGGCCACTGTGACACTGCAGGGCCTCGTGTAACCAAGGAGATCTCCACTGATTTACTCCATAAATTTGATCATAAATCATAAATCTGACAGGAATAAGATTAATGTGTCTTTGAAAACTGGCTGTGTGACTCTCCTTGTGGGTAAGGCCAGATACTTGTCCATAGGAAATAACGAGGGAAGTCATTAATTTTAGGAAGATTTACTAATTGACATGGACTGCTGCTCAGCCAAGGTCGTGCTAAACTGCTGAACTTTGGGAAGAAAATAAAGACTTACTAGGGTTATGAGTGTTAACTTCTCTGCCCAGAGCTGACTTAAAGATAATTTTAATTACCATGTATCGTATGTTATAGAGTGCATAGGGAAGTCTGTACATTCCAAATACCTCAGCCAATGGGGAAGGGAGGAGGGTGTGATGTGGCTGTGAAATAAAAATAAAAGAAGAATACTTGTTTACTTGCTTCAACTAATCGAGAGAGACCTCCTTGGACATATTCCTTTGTTCATGAATGAAGTCACTTTTACAGGACTCTTCTGTCTCCTTTGTAGCTGCTGACCTCTTGTAACATGAATTTTTCACACATTGATGAAGATAATAAACACCTTTGGTCCCCATATGGCTCCCTGAGGGCCCCCACCTCTGACAGGTTCCCAGTTTGAAAAGGATCCCTTTCCCAGCACTTTCTGGGGACTGCCTGCCAGCCACTTCCCACCCACAGCACGGACCCCTTGTCCAGACTCTCACACATCTCTTTCTTCATCAGGAGGCTGTGGGAAATTCTATCACAAGCTTTGAAATACTCAGGTAGACCATGTCCACTGCTCACCCCACCCCAGCTGAGCTGGGGACTGTCCTAGGAGGTGACCAGGTTTGTCAAGTCCCATTTGCCCTTGGGGAATCTGTGCTGCTCCCACCCTCACGTGTCATCTGACTTCTGATATTTCCCAAGAGGATAGAACTTTCCCAGGGACTCAAGTAATGCTGATGAGCCTGTAATATCTCCTTTGGGATGTGTGATGGGTGAGGCTTTCAGGCCCAAGAAAACCTCTTCTGAGGATTTTTCCAGCCCAATTTTCTCAGGCTCTTCTAGGGTTTTTCCCAAAGCTATCCCCTTTTCTCTAACGTAAACATAAGAATAGAATTAATAACAAAGATAAACACCTGCTGGATATGTGAGGAAAGCCTAAGAAAGTGGTGTTGCTTTCTCTGGACCAATCAGCTGTATTCTGTCCCTGGAGTAGCAGGTGACTGTACTTAAGCAAGGTGTTTTACAATAAATTCGGCTCTTTCCTATCCTGAAAGATGACCACGTTGCTGCGTGTCTTATTACTGCCCCTCAAAGGGTTAATTGCCTCACATACAGCCACATGATGGGTCCTTCCAAGGCCAAATATTAGGAAGAAGAAGTAGCCAGAGGAGCTGTTGACACCCCATCCCTGGGAGTGTTCAGGGCCAGGCTGGATGGGTCCTGGAGCAACCTGGTCTAGTGGAAGGTGTCCCTGCCCATGGCAGGTGACACAATGAGATTGTCTTTAAGAATCTTCCCAACCCAAACTGTTCTATGATTCTATTTTTATAAGAACTGCCTTCTCCTCCTCCTGACACTCCCCAGCATCTCACCATCTTCCAGAGGATTGTGGAGAGAAGACCAAAAGCCAAGTTCAGCAAGAAGGAGGACGTGCATGGGCCGCAGTTCCCCAGGGACAGGCTGCCTGCACACTTGGGGAGCAGAACAACGAGGGGGTTTCAGTGTGGCTCCAGAGAAGGCAGGAAACGAGATGGAGCAGCACTGAGGTGCTATGGACATGTGGACGTGCTCTGTTGAAAACAATGAAGCTAATAAGGCAGAGGAGTGATCCGGATATTAACCAGAAACTGAACTTTGCTTCATGAACTCAGAAATTCCAATTACTTTTCACACCCGTATCTATGCTAATGACTGAAGTAACTAAAACTCCACCTAAACATAAAAGGACATTATCTGTAACTTTATCCTTGCTCCTCCCCAATGGAAAACAATATAAATAATGCTTCAGTGGGGAGAGGTCAGAGAAGACACCATCATAACTCCTGGGGTTGCTTTATGGGCTGAACCTGTCTTCTCCCCCATAGGGACACTGAATAGGCAAGGCACTATATTCTCTCTGCACTAAATGGCTATTTCAAGATTTTGTTGGTGATTGTGGCTTGTCTGGATGGCAGCTTGATTCGTTTTTGTAGTCAGTTACAACCAGCAGCCATCTCTGAACCCTAATCTGTCACTCAGGGCTTCTGTTACGTTTTTGTTGATCAAGGGTGTTACTCCACAAACTGTTAAAAGTGTGAGTCCTTCATGGGCAACTGGCAGCCACCAGCAGTGGAGAACATACTTGACAAAACTGATAATGTGCAAAATGAGAATGGGGACAATGTCAGTGTGATCCTGAACATGTGAGTCAAACCCAGGGGACCCCAAAACGGGGCACTGACAGATTGATCAAATATAAAAGCTTCAAGGAAACCTCCCTCTCATGTGAGACAAGGATTTATCTCACAGCACCTTCAGACATTTAATGCCTTTTTCAGGAGATGTGGCACCAGATAAGGAGCAAACCCCAGTGATCACCTCCTGCCCTAACATTTTTTGATGTCCACACACGTGTCCTCCTCCTTTGCAGTTTAACTCCTGCAATCACAAGAGCATCACCAGTACCCAGAACTGACTTTCCTTGAATCCAGCACCTTCATTCTGCAATATAGACCCAAGTGCTCCTAGCCAGGGCAAGGATTTTGAATATCTCAAGATGTGGACCCATCCTAAAAACCCTCAGCCCAAAGGAGGACTATGCACAGTTGTTATCAGAAAGCTGTTTTTCTCAACAACAGCTGGATTTTTTTTGCTGCAGCTCATTGAAGTGCTTCCCTGAGCTGTGGAGAAGACACGAGAGATGGTTTGGGAATTGATGCAGCAATTCTAGGATTCAGCTTTTGCTTTAGTTAAATTCAGGTACTTGGAAAACATCAGCAATTGACTTCATTTAGGTGGAGATGGACAGCATGTAGAGTTTTCTGCTGCAGAGCCACTCGTGGGTGGGTAGCAACTGGTCTTGTGCTGCCACCGACAAAGATACTGATGGTGATATTAGTCCCTGTCTTGTCCCCTTCTAATAAGGTCGCCTATTCCCATCTAAAATTGTATAATACCATCCAGTATGTTGCTCTCTCCAGCTCTGTGGATGTCCTGGCACTCTGCTCTTGATAATACTTTGTCCATGAACTGTCATAGTTTGAAAAAATGACACACAGATGTGGGGGAAAAAAGTCAGCTTTGTTCGAGCAGAGACAGTCTGCCTGACCTGTATATTTGCTGTACACAGGAGAATTAGGAGGTCTGTAATGAGTAAGTGCTTTAAGAATGATTAATTTTGCTGAACATGGAAGCAAGCCACAAGCAGTTTCCTAGAGGGATTGTATTTGATTCTCAGCTGGATGTTTAAAGTTTCCTCCTGATAACAAATCAGAGCTTCTGCCTGTTGTTGAGCAGTTTTTTACTAATGAAACCAGTAGTAAAATAAACAAAACCCAACAACCCATCTCCCCTCCCTCCTGAAACAACAACAACAACAACAACAACAACAACAACAACAACAACAACAACAACAACAACGAAACAATCAACCCCCCCCCAAAAACCCCACCCAAAAACAGCAAAAAGAAAGAAAACAGGGAAGTGGAGGGGCAGCATCACCATCCATTGTCCTTTTCCCTGCTCCTCTCTGCTGTGCCTCCTCCAGGTGTGCATGGGCTTTTCACGATTCCCTTGGGACCCACACTGTCACTGGGGTCATTCTGGGGCTCTCAGGCAGCCATGGGTCAGAGCCCTTTTGGGGCTCTCCGATGGCCGTGGGGTAGCCCCATTCCAGTGTGGAACAGAGGCTGACTGAGGCTGCATGGCAGGGGGTGAGCAGTGACCACCCCACCTACACAGAGCTTGCCCTGTTCCCCACCACTTCCCACTGGGCTGCTTTGAGCCAGTGCCAGCTGCTCCTCTGGTCTGCTACTCCACTTGGTCCAATTCAAGCAGTGAGACAATTAAACCAGTTTAACTAGATAATCCAATTAAACTTGTTCAATTTCATGAACCAATTAAACCAGTTAAACCGGTTATGAACTTATTGTCAAACCATTTAAATAATTTAAAATATTTAAACCAGTTGAGTTAGATCTGATTAGATAAATTAGATTAAATTACTTGAATTACATAAATTAGAGAAATCAATTAAACAAGTTGCATTAGACAATTCAGCCAGTTAAACCAGTTACACCAGCTAAAGGTGCCAGGCCCCAGGGGACTTTGCCCTGGACTCACCACCAGGAAGTCGCTTCCATTTTATAACCAGGAAGTTGGAATTTAGGATTTTTTTCAGCCAGGGGAGGGATTTCTCTGCTCCAGGACATTCCCAATCCCAGTGGAGACCCAGAAGGTGCTCAGAGGAGGAGACCACAGGCACGGAAGGGACTGATCTGCTGAGGAAGGTCAGAGGCTGGGGTGGATATTCTGGATCCAGGGAGACCCCAGTGCTGAGGAGACCCCAAACCCAAGGAGAAGATTTCACTGCTGACAAGACCCTGGGTCCAAAGAGACACCGAATCTGAGAAGATTCCAGATCCAAAGAGATTCTGGATCCAAGAAATTTCCAGAGACAAGAACAAGATTAAAGAGCTGAGAAGATTTTGAATCCAAGGAGACCCCAGAGCTGAGGAAAAGATCCTGGATCCAAGAAGAAGATTCTGGAACAAAGAGAGTCCAGATCTGAGAAGGAGACCTTGGAGTGAGAAGATTACGGATTCAAGGAGACTCCGGAGCTGAGAAAATTCTGTCTCCAAGGCCAAGATCCTAGAGGTGAGGAAACCCCAGATTAGAGGAGTAGATTCTGGCCCTGTGGAGCAGCCAATCCCGTGCCAGGATGTGGAAATTCTTGGAGCGGAGTGTGGAGATCCAGATATCTAACAAGACCCAAAATGTCACCTTGGAGAACCCCAGGTGAGAGGACAACATGGGAGGAACCCTGGGGTGCAGGGGGGAGGTTTGGGTGGGGTCATCATCCCTTGGTGGGAGCATCTCCCAGGGGTTGGTCCATCCCCTGCTGGTCTCCCAATGCTCTCACCATCTCCCAGTAGTCCCATCATTATCTCACATTGCTTCCAGCACCTCCCAGTGGTGGTGAGATTGTTTCCTACTGGTTCCACCACCTATCACTTGCTCCACCACGATCTCCCATCCTGCCCTGATCGCATTCCCCCCATTTCTCCTCCCCAGGACCTATTTCTACAGCGGGCACAGCTCCTTCCCCCCCAGCCCTTTCGTGCCCCCCGGCTCCTCTGACACCTGCCAGTTCTCCAGCCCCCCATTCCGTGGCTGTGTGGGAGTCCTGGTCTATGAGGCCAAGACCTAAACTGTGGCCATCTTCTTCTCCAACCCCCTGGACTACAACCTGTTCCCCATGGAGCTGGGCCTGGAGCTGTCCTTGGTCAAAGCTCACCTGGGCAGGTTGGAGGACACCTACACCCGCATGTCCCAGAGGGGGACTCCCCCAACCTACAACGGGACAACTGTGTGCTACTGTGTCACCCTGGACACCTGCCAGGACCCCGTCCAGGTGAGTGTTGGCCATGTCAAGGTGACAGCCACCATGTCCAACACACGGAGGTCCATTATCAGGGTGGTTCTGCAGGAAGAGGAGTGATCAGGGAAGGAAACCGGAGGGAAACTTCCATTCAAGGTGATAGTAAAAGAATTAATTTAATTTTTACTGTGCCTGTGAACTTTTAGCTGAGAAACAAGGCACGCAAAAACTGCTTTCCCAGCAAGAAAAAGAAGATAAGAAGAAGACATCTGGCTCAAGAATGTAGTAATAGACAAAAGAAGGACTGGATCTGGGAACTTGGGGTGGGCTTTATGGTAATGGGTAAATTGTAATATGCACTTACTTGTAAAACTGTGTGTGCTCAAATGGTTAGGAGTATCCTTTGTGGGACCTCAGGCCTGAATAAATGATGCCTTCTTTAAACCAAATTAGTGTTAAGGAGTCTTATTCCAATACTTTGGAGATTTTGTGACAGTAAATTGGAGAGCCAGCCAGAAGATCAGCCTAGAGCTTCCATGAATCTACAGTCAACAGATCTCCAGCCAGCACCGAGGAATTTTCGGGGAGAACCTCAACTTTAGACCTTCAGGGACTCAAGGCAAGATCCCTGGGGTAAGTAAAGATATCATTTAAATTATTTTTCTTGGGGTTATTGACAAGGGATGCAAATCCCCACACAGAGTTATTGGTAAGGGGGTTTTGAGTCTCCCCTGACGGGGTTTGAGTCCCTGGGTAAGTTTATCTGGGGGAGATTTGTGCTCCCCACCTCAGGGAGTTCGAGTTTCCCCTCTCCAGGGTTCAAGTCCCCAAGAAGTATTAGGGGTTAGGAAGTATTAGAGCTTGTCCCTGGGAGGCATCAGGAGCTGATCAGGCCAAGATTGTAGTTTCAAGAAAAATCATTGTTCTGCTGTCTGGTAGCATAGGCTGCCACCATCTTGACTTGGACAGAAGAAGGAAGAGAGGAAAAAACAGAGTCTCCCTTTACAACTGAATCCTGGCCTCGACTTTGTCTGGAGATGCCTTTGTGGTGAAGATTGGTTAATTCCTTTGCATTCCTCGTGTTCTTTGCATTCTTCTTGAACTCTGAGAGTTTCTTCATGAAAGAGTGGTGTGTTGATTTGAGTTTGCCATCATATCAATATGGGGATGCCTGTGATATAAAAATTAATTTGCAGAGAGAGTGTTGGAGTGTGATAGAGTGATTGCTGGTGTTTTGGAGGTGCTTTATTTTTGTGTGCATGGCTGAGATCGCATTTGTGGACTTGAAGCACCCTCTTTTGTCAGTTTTAGTGATTGTAGGTTTGGCAGTCCCCTTTCTTTTCCCCTCTCCTGCCTCCATTACAAACCTGGAAATACCATTAGGACTTTCAGAGGTAATAGCCTGTATATTTGTAATTATTGAATATGAGGCCGGTTTCTTCTAAAGCTAAAGTGGGAGATGATATTCCAAATTCTCCATTGAAATGTGTGGGGTTAAATCTCCAGTGCTCTAGGCACCAATTTATCAGGTTGTTTTCTTTAATGAGCCAAGCAGCTAATAGTTGCTATGAAGTTGTTTATTGCAAAGGCACATCAGTCTCGAAAGGCAGAGTCACAAGTGTTGAAGTCCATGCTAAAACTTTGGTGTGAAGTCCCCAACAGAAGCAGAAGCTGCTCCTGGTGGTCCTGGCAGGGCTGATGTTGGTGTGACAGCTCCTGTCTTCTTCTTGGGTGTTGATGATGGCAGTGAGGAGAGAGCAGGAGCAAAAGCAAAGCAAAAAGCAAATGGCAAGAAGTGAAGCTCTCCCCAATGCATAAATTCTTATATAGAAACTTCCCAACAAGCTAAAGACACAAACTCGAACCACTACTACTTAACTGATTAGAATTCTAGTTCCTTAGCACACCAGGTTACGTATAAACTACACATATGGTCTATCTTGTTCTACCTGAAAAATGTCAGCAATATTCTTACTATAGTTTTACTATGTCTAAAACTGTGTTCCTGGAGCCTCCATGGAAACAACTGGTATCTAGGACTATGTTTTTCAGCCTTCACTAGAACTTGCACTTCTACTCTGACATCTGAGACCTTTATTCACTAAAAGCACTTAAAACTTACTCTTAATTACTTACGTACTTGCTTACTTATTCTAAAACTTAAACTTACACCTCTATTTTATGTGTGAGTGGCTTACCATACTTCAGTCCATCCAAAGTTTTAATTCAATCCCTGCACTCTGATTTCTCTCTGAAGAATTCACAGAGACTCTTGATGTATAGACTTCAACAACATATATATTATTTATTCATATAATTTTCATATATTATATATATTTATAATCTATATAATTTATGCATCCTGTTTACTAGTATAAATTATATATATAAGGTAATTCAGGTTCTAGAACTAAATTTGGTTCAGAAAGGTCTGTGGTTGGGCTTGGATCCAGCCACACTGACTCCTCTCCAAGGATTTTAGACAGCCAGGTCCGAGTGCCCAGGATCCTTCTCTCTGGCCTGCAGTTTCAAAAACTCTGTGACAGAAGCAGAGCCCACGTGAGCCCCCGTGTCTGCACACAAGGGGCCATGGCAAGGCCCGGGAAGATGAGCAGATTCATCGGGGGCACGTGGCTGTGTGCAGGGATGCAGCCCAGCACAGCCTCTCTTACCTTCCTGCTGACAGGTGAACTTGAAGTGGCTGCAGAGGCCATCCAGAGCCATAAAGCAGCCTTGTCTGTCTTGAATGACTTGAAAAGATGTCCCAGCAGCTTTCCCAGGCCTGGGATCTGGATCTCTCCTCAGGCAGCACCTCTGTCCTCATTGTGACCAGCCTGGGGGAGGCAGGCAGAAGAGCAGAAGGGCTGAGGATGGGCAGCTCAGGCTCTTAGCAGGAGCCAGGAGGGGACTGGCCACGACCCCGGGGTTATTCTGGACCACCTCACACCATGCTCAGGGGCTGTGGGGAATGGGTCCCACCTGGTCAGGGCGATGGTGGAGTCAGCAGTCATGGAAACGCTGGGCTGCACTTTGAGAAGGACCTTAGAAAGCCAGGGCATCCTTCCCACTCCTCATGGGTCAGCAGGTGTTGGAGTTTGTGTCCCTTCCTTATGTCAAGGTCCCTCTCTGCTCAGCGGCAGCAGCAGCACAGCGTGCACAGGGAGGATCTTGATCTTCGCTGCTGTTTTAGAGACTTCAGGATCAAGCTGGTCTGAGCTGCCAGGCAACGGATGGAGGCATCCTTCTCTCTTGCTTGCAGCATTTCAAGTTCTGCAACACAGAGAGAGCCCAGATGAGCCCCAGTGTGTGCAGAGACCCCCCCCGGCTCCCCCGAGCCCTGGCTCCCCACTCACCCAAGAGGATCTCAGCCAGGGTGTCCTCACTCTGCTCTCTCAGGTGCCGCGCAGCCAGCCCTGGGCACAGAGCTCCATCAGCCCCTGCTCCCCAGCGTGCTCCCAGCAGCGTGGCCCCCGGCCCTGCCTGACCCCCTCAGCAGTCTGGGGGTGGCACTGGGCAAGGTGGCCACCAAAGCCCCTCACCTATGTGAGCACAGTGGGCACAGGGAGGCCGAGGCCCTGCCCATGGCAGCCCCAGGGCTGGGGGGACGGGGCCAGGCTGCCCCAAGAGGGACCCTGGGGACTGGGACTCACCAATGAGCCTGAGGGCTGCCTCTCGCATGGGGGCCTGAGGGCTCAGCAGGTAGGGCTGGCTGTCCCACACCAACCGTTCAGCCCTGCTCCTGTCCTTGGCCAGCTGCAGACAGCACAGGGCTGTGGGCATTTCTAGGAGGCCCCCAGGTGGCCACAGCAGCCCCTCCTGCCAGCACCCCTGTGTCTCACAGCCCTTCCCCATGCTGGGGCCATGGAGGGGACATGGGCCTGGAGGAGGCTGCTCTACTTGAGACAGGGGCAAGGGTGCAGCTCCAGGCTTTGGGCCCAGCTGCAGAGCTCACAGCCCCAGCACAGTGTGCTGGCCAGTCCTCGCCCAGCCTGGGGCTCATCCTCACCAAGCACTCGCCCATCCTCCATGTCTGCTCTGTCTGTGCCAGGTGCTCGAGCTCTTTCCACTTGAGGAGCTCTGCTATAGCCAGGACGGCTTCCTTGGAGGCCTGTGGGGCAGAAGCTGGGAGGTGGCACCAGGGCCTGTTGAAGGAGACTTGGGCTTTGTTCCTGGGGTGATCGTGCCCTTAGGAATCTGGGCCATGCCCTCCCCAAAGCATCCTCGAGGTCTCTTTGGGGACAGCCAGGGGGAGCAGGGATTGAGGTGCCCAGCCCTGCAGGGACACCAGTGGGGACAGCTGAGAAGCCTTTGGGGACACACGTGTCCAGGCCTCGGTTGTGGGGGGCTGCTGCCCAGCCCTGCTGGAGCAGGCAGGGCAGGGGTTGGAAATGGCCGTGCCAGCCTGTCCGGCCCTGCAGGCCCTGGCTCCCAGGGGCTGTTGGGGGGAACGCTGCCTGCTGCCAGCAGCCCTCACCCCGATGGCTGGGATCCCCTGAGAGTTTCAGCCTCCCCTCTCTGGGTCAGTGCTCAGCCGTGACATCGGTACCTTGGCCACGCCGGGGGCCTGGTCACTCATGTGAAGGAGGAGGCAGACCAGGGACTTCCGTGCGTATTTCTTCATGGCCTTCTCGTCCCACCACACTGTTTTGCCCAGCATGTCTCTGAAGAGGCAGATGGAGCGCTCCCGTACACACTCTTCCTTCTGGTAGGAAGGAGGAAAGCTGAGCTTCGCACACAGCAGCTCCCTGCCCATGGCCAGGAGGGGCTGAGCTGAGGTGGCTGAGCTGAGGTGGCTGAGCTGAGGTGGCTGATGCTGCAGGCTCCCAGCCCAGAGAGGGCAGAAGCAGCTCTGGGCTGCAAGGCCCGGAATCCATCCCAGGAGAGCCCAGGGGAGCGGGGCCTGCTCCCAGTGCTGCTCGCAGGGCTGGGCTGTAAGGGCAGGGGTCATTGCCCAGGGTCCCTCTGCGGGGCTCAGGCTCCCACATCAGCCTTACCTCATCAAAGAAGTGCCAGAGCTTCTGCAACACCTTCACAGCCATGGGGCTGGCCTCACTCTTCTTTAGGTGCCCCAGAACGTTTTGGAAGATGTCCATGACCATCACCGCACAGTCCCAAGAAAATCGCCACCGGATTTTCAGGAGCTCTCGGAGAACGCGCTTCATTTTTCTTGCCTTTTTGAAAACAGTTTCCATTCTGTGAGAACTCCTGTGGCTGGTTGGTCCCTAGGCAGCCCCAGGCCACACCATGGCAGGCAGGGCATTTGGAGCAGTCACCACAGCACCTGACTCCCAGCCCAGGCCGAGCCACCACCTTCCCTGAGACCTCAGAGTCCAGGTGCCACATGTCTGCCCTCCACAGCGGCCTGCTCACCGTCTCAGCTCTCTCCGACAGTGTCACCAGGGCCCTGAGCACCAGAGGGACCATTTCTCTTCCTGAATACCTCAGAGATCTCAAGTCGGTATAAAATGGATCCAGGTCCTCTTCATCCACATTATCAGAGGCCAGCATCTGGAAGGAAGCAGCAGAGAGCCCAGGCAGAGCTGGCAGGGCTCCCTGGCACAGCTCCTGCTTCCCACCAGCAGCTGAGGCCAAGAGCACGTGGGCTTTTCCTGATAAATCACTGCCAGGAACGTGAGGCAGGACTTGTGCTTCTCAGTGATGATGTCATTATGCCAGTGCTGCAGTTGGATTTGCAGCTCCTTCAGAACCTTCTCCAGAGTCTGGCGCACAGAGAACATGGCCTTCCACAGACAGACTTTGTCACTGCAAGGCACAGCGCTGTCAGCAGGGCTGCCCCGGCCACTGCAGCACAGCCTGGGCTGGCCCTGCTGCCCAGGGACCCTGCCCGGGCAGGTGGGCACGGCTGCCAGGGTGTTCCCCATGGGGCTGGGAGCAGCGAGCTGGCTCTGGGCTGCCTGGCCAGCTTTGGCTGCTGCGGGCCTGGGCTGGGAAGTGTGCTATGATGGAGGGCACTGCTCCCTTTGGTGATCCTGCAGTGTTCCTTGGCTCTGGCAGCCAGAGTGTCTCGGCTGTCTCTCCCCACAGGGATGAAGCCCTCCAGGCTCTCAGGGCCAGTACCTGATTCTTGGTGCAACGTCCAGAGCTGTTGCAACGACTCTCCCAGGCCACTTATTCGCCATCAGGGCAAGCAGTGAGTAAAAGCTGTGAGCTGCTGGTGTGTTTTTCTCATCGCAGTAGGCAAAGATGTGTCTCACAATCTTTGGCACCTGGAGGGAATACAGGTGAGGCTGGTGCTGCCACTGCAGTGCAGCCGTGTCTTGGGCTGCCCTGCCCATCCCTCTGTCAGGACCTAAAGGACACAGTTAACTCATCTCAAAGCGCTGCCAAAGAAGGAAGTTCACATAAGATAAGCAACCACAGCAGGCACAGATGGCAAAAAGGGAGGTGTTAATTCCAGGCCTGAACGGAGGATTGGAATTAGCACAGTGGACAAAATGCCACTGTGCAGATTGTGGGAAAAGCACAGACAGCAACTACAGCAGGATGCCACGCCTGGTGGGGCAGATCTGGGTTACCTGTCTGGACAAAAATTCCTACCCTGGCAAACTGTGGGAGAAGGAAGGAACTGCTTACAGAAGGCCAGCCCCAGTTGTGCCAAGAACACAGGTGCCTTGTGGATACCCAGGACTCGGACAGATAGAAGTGGTACCTTGAGAACAGCTGGGGGAATCCCTGCCACCTTGAAGATCAGAAGGGCCAGTGCAATGTCACCATGTGCTGGTGACTGTCTGTGTTTGTAATCTGTGTTTGTGTGGTTGTCTCTCTTCTCCTTCCCCCCTCTCTCTACATCCCATTTATTCTTATATTTAATCTGCACTATTGACCTTGGCATATGGTCTTTTCGTACCTTAACTTTGGTTTAGGTATCTTAAAATGACCAGATCCTAACATTATTTGGATGTCAGAAATGGGATCCTAACACCCTCTCTGCTGCCTCAAGGTGGCTTCAGGAGCCTCACACAGTTGGCTTTGGGAGGGCAGGAGGCAGGAACCTGACAGGGCTCAAGGGCAGGGCAATCCAGCCCCAGGCCACTTACATCCATCAGCCACAGCTCAGGGGATTTCATGGCCACCTCCAGAAACTCCGTTGGAGCTTTCTTGTCCAAGAGGCTGGAGCGTCCCAAGATCTCGATGGCTGCAAGGACAACGCCTGTCCTCTCAGCAGGCCTGAGGTATCTCCCAAAGGCCTGTGGCAGGAAGGAAGGGATCAGAGGCCAGTGCCAGCCAGTGTCCCGAGGTGCTGCTTGGCTGGGCAGTGTCAGCAGCCCTGGCCAGAGGTGCTGGGCAGTGCTGGCAGCAGTGCCCATAGTCCCTATGCAGGGGAGGATGAGGATGGCCCCGGGGCAGGGAGGAGGGCTGGGCTCTCGGGCATGGGGCGCAGGCCCTGCAGAGACCCAGGGCTCGCTGGTGGCCAGCAGGGCTGGGGAGCTGCTGCTGCTGCCTGGACACCACAGTGTTCCCTGCTCGGGGACAGTGGGAACCTTCTCACCAGGGACAGACCCACTGGTTCTGCACCCTTTGCACACACAAATGCCCTGCTGATGCCACAGGTGAGAGTCCCAGCAAGGGGGAAGGCTCCTTACCTTAACTGTCCAGGTGCTGGGCGTATTCAACAAGGAGATGATCTCAGATTTCCAGTGTGCTGGGGACTGGGCATGACCCTCTGGCAGTGTGGCATCTAAAGAGAGGGGAAACACGGACCCATAGGTGAGTCACAGCCACTGGGCCAGCAGGGGACCCCACCCTGACAAGAGTTGGGATGCAGGAATGGCTGGGGAGCAGTTGGTCACGGGAAGAGGTGCTGGGCACTGGTGGCAAGGGGGACCTGTCTCCAGTGTCTGTACCCACTGCTGCTGGCCCGGGAAGCTCTGAGCCCCTGGAGCTCTGCATGCAGCCCCCAGTTACACCGTGGCTGCTGGACTGGTCAGGGGAAGGGCTGGCAGGGCTGGAATGTGGCAGGGTGGGACATGAGCTTGGCAGAGGCCATGGGGAAGGGGCAGAGTGGGGCTGAGTCCTGCATGGAGGAGCAGCTCTGCTACACAGAACCATCCAGAGCCTGGCAGGAGCAGAGGGGACAGCAGCACTGGGGACATGATGGCACCTGCACCAAGGACAACAAGGGGCTGTCACAAGGCCCAGGAAGACGAGCAGGTGTATCTGGGGATGTGGCCGTGCATGGGGATGCAGCCCACCACAGCTTCTCTGACCTTTCTGATGACAGATGAATGTGAAGAGAGAGCAGAGACTATCCAGAGCCATAGAGCTTGTCTTTTCTGTCCTGAAGGACTTGAACAGGAGATGTCCCAGCAGCTTCCCAAGGACTGGGATCTGGATCTCTCCACAGGCAGCAGCACTGTCCTCATTTTGACCAGCCTGGGGGAGGCAGGCAGAAGAGAAGGGCTGAGGGTGGGCAGCTGAGGCCTTGCAGGCATCTCAGAGCTGTGGCTGTACCCCAGCAAAGGGAAGGGGAAATGGCCTGGCTGGAGGGTAGCAGGTCCTTACCAACACATGGGAAGAGGAGTGGGCAAGCAATTGGCTCAGCTGCCTAACCCTGCCCATGACCTTCTCCTGCACTGCCACTCTGTCAATGTAGTCCAGCAGCTCCTGGGAAGAGAGAAGAGAGCAGCTGCAGGTGAGCCCCTCAAGCACACACCCACTCCAGCAGCAGCAGGAGCTTGGCCCCGCTCCTGAGACACACTTGCACCGTCCCTCCAGGCTTCCTGTGCCCTCAAGCAAAGCCTGCCAGGGGGCTCCTGCCTCTGGGCCACCCCCTGCTTCCCCAGGGCAGCTGGGCACCCTCCCTGCAGCGTGCTCTGCCTGCAGGCACTGGGGGTGTCCTGGTTCTTGCTGGGACTGGGTTCCTTTGGCAGGAGGCAGGACAAGACTGGACACAACCCCGGGCTCCTTCCTCTCCAGAGTGAGGAACAGCCCCCTGACCCCCGACTCTGTGCACGGGCCAGACCTCCAAGATGTGCTGAAGAATCCAGATGATTTTGGAGGGAGGAGAGCTGAGCACCATCACCTCCAGCATGGTGTCCATGGAATGCAGAGTCTGCAAGGATGACACAGAGCAGTGGCTGTGATTCTGCTGTCCCTCCCATCCCCAGAAGACTGATCTGAACTCCCAGGGTGAGGGGAGGGACACAGGAGCAGGCTTTGTGCTGGGGGCAGAGCAGCCAGCATTGCTGGATGTGGCTGGAGCCTGGCAAGGGATGAAGGGATGAGGGTAGGAAAGTGAAGCTTAGACAATGGCCTGCCCCGGATCTTTGGTGCTAAGGCAGCATGGGGTGGCCAGGAGCAGCCCAGAGGGACTGGAGGCTCCTCCAGTTCATGCAGCACTTACCGAAGAAAAGAGGGTTGCTTCCAGTCTCTGCATTTCCCTCTTTGGAGGAAGGAAAAAGATGCTGTCAAAGCAGAGTCTTAAGAGTTTTCTCTTCTTCTCCAGCACTGCCCCGATGGTGCTGCAAAGAGAGAGGGGCCCCGTTGGACACTGGTGCTGGGAGCAGGGCCTCAAGGTCTCCTGCAGCTCTGGGGCAGGGCTGCCAGCAGGGATGGGCAGGTGGGCACGGAGCATTGGGAGGGCTCTGCAGGCCCTTGGGCCAGTACCTCAGTCCAGCGAGGGCGAGCATGGCGAGCTGCCGCACCTGGGTACAGATCTCGTACTTGGGCTCCAATTTCAGCAGCACCTGCAGGGCACAGCTGGGCTGGAACCTGGCAGCTGCCAGCACCCACAGCCAGCAGAGCTTTGCCCTGCCCGAGTGGAGCCCTCACAGGCTGTGGGAGTCCTTGCCCCCTTCCCCAGAGCGCTGCGTGCCTCCTCACCTGGATCATCTGTCCCAGCTCGTATCTGCTACAGAAATCATTCAGGACCTGGGAGAAGCCACTGTCCTTGACATCTCTGCACAGGGTGCAGATGCTTTCAAGGAACTTCAGCTTCAGGTCATTGTCCTGGAGCTGGGGGACAGAGACAATGGGGCAGCGTGAAGTGAGGAGAGCCAGGCAGCGGGACCAGAGCCCTGGGCTGCAGAGCCCTGTGGGAGCAGCTGCTCGGCAGAGCCAGCACCCCTGGCCAGGCACAGCCACCACCCAACGGGCCTTGGCTACCTGCTCGGGGCTGCTGACAAAGGCCTGGATGAAGTCCATGGCTCCCTGTACATGAACAGGTACCCAGCTGGCATCTAATGGAGGGGGAGAGAAGTGTTATAAGTACGTATTATGTACTTTTCACAAATATTCAAATGGATGAATGGAAAATGAATTTAAATGAAAACTTTGCTGAATTAATATAGTTTCTTTTAGTTCTGCTATTAAAAAACTTAGAAGCAGTAGTGTGATAAATATTTTTCTTGGACTTGAACATGGTGATGTAAAAGCTTTTGTTCATGTAACTAACAGAGAATGGTAAAAAGATAATCAGGAAATTCTTCACATTCTTGGATTATCCTATCTGGATGAGGACGGGGTGACGAACACCAGAACTCCAGGGAAAGGGTTTATTGATCACCGTTATTAAGGAGTGCACCAACAAGAAGGAGCCACAAGGAAAAAAATTAAAAAGTGAAAATGCTGATCTTCAGGTTGGGGGTGGATTTTGAATAATGCATGAAAGGTCTATGAATGTGTGAGTTATGGTGTGTTCTTGGCGGAATGCCAAGCACCCGACACTTGTAACCTTTTGCTTTATTGTCTCTTACTGTCTTTTATTAAACTTATTAGAATCTACCAGGAAACGGAACCTAGTTTTTCACAGAAGGGAGAGCTGCAGAGGCTGCTGTGACAGGACAGAGCAGAGGAAGGAGCAGGAGCTGGGGCCCCTCTGCTGTCCCCCTCCTCAGCAGAGCCTGTGCCAGGGCAGGTGTCCTACCCTGAGCAGCCCTGGCACTCCAGCATCACTCCCAGCCCTGCAAGCCCCGCTGGCCTTGTGCCAGAGAAACCTGATCCCAGCACGGGGACCCAGCCCTGCCCAGTCCCACAGGGCCCCTCACTCACTGGGCTGCAGTGGCTGCACCAAGGTCACCTCGGGGGGCTCCGCTGCAGAGCTGCTCTCCTGAGGAGCCGCCACCTCCTCCCAGGCCACCCTGGGCTTTCTTGGAGGCCTCTTCTCCATCTTATGGAATAGAGAAAATGTATAAAGATCGGTAAGGGGAAGGCTGGGTGAAATATCTGTCTGCCTTCTGCGGGACAAGATGTGAGCTGTGCTCGCAGGCTTGTCGCCAGCTGCGTGCTCCCGTCCTGTCCCGTCGCTGTCCTGCCGGACACTGCAGCCTGGGGGCTGGGTCCATGCCAACAAAGCCTGGGGGCTGTTGCCAGGGGCAGGTGGCAGGTCACAGGGAGCCCTTTGTGACACCCCGGTTATCCCCAGTGTGATGCTCCCACTGAAACATTCCAAACCACGCACTGCTCCCTTCTCCCACTCTCCCTCCCCTTCCCTCGGCTGGGGAACGCAGAAGAGAACTGCAGGCAAAAAAATGAAAGGTCACAGGTTGAGTTAAGAACAATTTACTAAAAGCAGCAAGGAAACAAAGCGAGAGCCCTGAGCTGCCGAACCTTATGGAGGACAAAGGAGCCCAAGGCCGGGCAGCTGGTCTGTGTTACTGTGACCACCTCTCTCACAAAGGCATCTCCTTGCCTTTTTCCCTTTTCTCCAGTTCTGCCTGTAGGTATTGGAGTTAGAAAGTCACAGCCCACCTGCAGAGTGAGGACCACTTGCCACCTGTTCAAGGGCTGCTCCTTGTGCTTGGTGTGCCCTCCCCAAGGGATGGGCACAGGGGAGGGTGGCATGTGTCCCAGCACGGCCCTGTCTAGCAATGGCCAGTGTCTAGAAATGCTGTAAGAAGATGCATTTACACTCAAGTTCAAGCCTCCCAGCTGGAGCTGGTGGGATGCTCTCCAGCAACTGATGGATGTGGTTCAGTTCCTCTGGTTGAGAGGGGCTGCATTTTTGCCCTTTTTGGAGTTTTCTTCTCTGTTATGAAGCAGGAAGGGCTGCTGTTAATGACACAAGCTTGCAGAATTGTTTAAGTTTATAAATATATGCACACACATCTATTTTATATAGATATATATGCAGAGGTTGTTCAGATAATACTGTATCTTTGCAAAAAAAGAATGAAAACCCTGAGGTTTGAAAAACAAGTTCTATTTATAAAAATGAACAGTTTTCTTCCAGCACAAGCCTTCTTCTTGCCTGTGGGGAACAGGGGAGTGAAGGGAGAGCAGGATATCTTCAAGTGAGGATGTGACCTGGATGTGCTAATCCCAGAAGTTATTTGTGAAATTAGTGTGGCTTTGGAATCCTCAGGCAGGCCCCACAGTCTGCCATGCCAAGTGGCTTTTCCTTCCTGGGCAGTTCAGGGAACAGTGAGAGGGTGTGGGGAGGGCTGGCAAAGAGGGCAGGGCACCAGGCCATAGGAGGGGTGGGGCTGCTGTGTCTGGGACCAGGAGCAAGGCAGGATGCCTGCATGGTGATGGAGGGGGTAACATCTGGGGCCCAGAAAAAGGCATATGACCAACATTGAACTCGTAAACTTCCATGTCAAAATGGGCTCTTGGAGGACATTGAGCTGTTTTCCCTGGGTAGTTTGATCAATTGCATGGAAGGGGGAAGGATGAAGAATTTGGGCAGTGTTTGAGCCAAAATGGCCTTTTGCCACTTCTGATTTCCTCCCAGCTTCTGCAGAGGGGTGACAGCTCCATCCCTGCAAACCACTCCCTTTTGCAAGGCACACTCAGACCTTGCTGGAAGCTCAGGGTTCTTGAAGGGGCTGCTGCAGTTGGCAACAGGAGCTGCTGTTGAATTTTTCACCTTGCTTAACCCCCCATCCCAAATGCCACCAAGAGGAAGGACAGAAAAAGATTTCCATGGAAGAAGGGAGGACAAAAGCTTGGAAAAGGATGAAAGAAATGCTCTGATGATGATGGTAATAACAAGAAAAAGATTTATTTTTGGCAGCAAATGAACACCTGCTGCCCTCCAGCCCTCCCAGATGGGCAGGCCCAGCGGTGACGTTTCCATGGCATGAGGTGCTGGGAGCCTGGGGAGAGAAACCAGAAAGCCACGGTCAGTCACAGAAGGCTCCTGTCCCCCCTGTCCCACCAGGGCCTGTGCGTGGGCCAGGCTGCTGGCTGGGCCCCGAGCCCAAACCTCCCAACCCATTCTCCCATTTTTAGAGGAGAGCAGCAGGGCAGGCCACGCTCCACCTCTTCTGCTTAAGCACGGCACAGCAACCTCCTCAGCAGCTGCAAGAGCGAGATTCTCGTGTGCCCACTCCCATCTGCCCCTGTGCCACCTGTGCTGTGGAGCTGGGTACCCACCTCTGCAGAGCTGCTGCCAGGAGAGGAGCTGATCCCACACAAGGTCCTCGTCCTTCTTGAGGGGGATGTCCCTGCACGCCGTGGCTGCCCCGGGTAGTGCTGGCACCTCCATGGAGTGCGTCCAGTGCCGGCACTTCCCCACCTGGTCTGGGCACAAGGTGCAATCTTCCTGGAAAAAACAAAGAACAATTGCATGAAAGTCAATTCAAAACGAGACCTGGAAACACGGCTATCAATGTTTCACGGGCCTGGGGAGGGTCTGACCGCTCCATGCAAGAGTTAAACATCACCACAGGTGGGGAAAAACCCCACCTTTCCTGCCTGTAAGCCCACCCCTTCCTCAAGGGCCTGAAAAGCAGACCAGCTGGGGCATGGCTTTGGAACCCACCCCCCTCTGCTGCCCCCCATCCTCATGGATGGATGCTTTTGTCAGGCAGGCTGCCCCCACCCCAGCCCGCACCAGGCTGGCTGGCAGAAGCTGTCGGCGAGGCCAGGAGCCGGCTCCCCTTGCACAACATCCGTGCCCTGTCCCACCAAAAAGCAGCTGGGCGGGCGGCACAAAGATGAATATTCCCCATTGCCAACGAGCGAGGAACCTCCGGCGCGTGGCCAGGCCGAGCCCCGGCATGCCTGGGAGCACGAGCATCCCCCCGCCCCTGCACCGCCTGGGGACTCATCTTGATTTCGTCGGGGCACAGAGCCTGTCCTGTCCTCCAGGAAGGGGCCGCAGCCAAAGCCCGTGGGCTTTGCCCCGCCAGCGGCCAGCTCGAGGATGGTGTTCTCCGGCTCCGCGTCGTGCTCCAGAAGAACACGCCAGCTGTGCCTCGGCTTGTGGGGACATCACGATGCCATTGAGCTGCAGGGGGATGTTTCCCCTTTTCCAGTCTGTGGAGACTTCACTGCACTGTGCCACCACTTCTCCAATAGGACGGGGAGCCCTGACCCGCTCCCTCCACAACTCGCCGGGGACCCACGGAAGCGTCTCCTCGGCCGCGCTCTCTGCTCCGTGCCACGGCCGCAGGGAAACGCTCTGGGGTTTGCTCTGAGCACCATGAGACACGAGCAACTGGTACTTGCTGGGCTCCAGGATCCTACTGTGCAGAGGGATGGATCTCTGCTGTCTCCTGGGCCAGCTGGGGGTCCTGTAGCCAAGAATGCTCAAAAAGGTCTTCTAGGCATGGCCTGTCTGCAGGGTCCATGGATAAACACCACCTGATCAGGTGCTGGCACTCTGCAGAGAGAAACCAGAAACCGCTGGTCACCTCCTGTCCAGGCTCTCCCAGATTCCACAGTGCCCACCCCACACTAGGAGTGCTCAGAGCTGCACCCAAAGCTTCCCATCCATCCTCCCTTTTGGAGCAGAGCAGCACATATGCCACCTCCTCCGCCTAAACCCAGGAGATCAACCTCCTCCCTAGGTGCAAGAGCAGGACCCGTATATGCCAGATGCCATCTCTCAAGCCTATTCTTGCTCCCGTGCCTTGAAGGCATATCTCCACCTTGAGACACCCGGGGTGGCAAGAACTGGCCCCGGATGATGTCCTCAGGGGTTTTGAAAGGAAGGAGCCCGCAGACCAGGTCATAGAGCAGGATGCCCAGGGACAGATGGTGGCTGGCTGGCCATGGTAGCAGCCGAAGAGGATCCACTCTGGCGGGTTGTACTGCGGAGTTCCTATGGGACACGGGCACAGCTCATGAGGCCGATGCTGCTCCCTCCCTCCCAGCCAGCTCCACAACAACCAGCCCCTGCCCCCGCCAAAAAACAACTTGGCTGCAGCCAGCTGAAGAAGGATTCCCCCTCTCTCCCTCCGTCTTCCCCTGTGCCAGCAAAGGGGAGAACCTCTGCTGCCCAGCTGTGCCCCGGCTTTGGGCTCACCTGCCATGTGGGTGTAGAACGTGTCCTGGAGGATGGTGCCGCAGCCAAAGTCAATGAGCTTCGCCTCGCCCGTGGCCAGGTCAACGAGGATGTTCTCGGCCTTGATGTCGCGGTGCAGGACGCCACGGCTGGTGCAGTGCCGCACGGCCTGCAGCACCTGGCGGAACAGCCCCCGCGCCACGGGCTCTGGCAGGAACCCCCCGCGTCCAGCAAGTGCCAGAGGTCCCGACAGCGCTCCGGATGCTCCATGACCAGCGCGAAGCCGTCGGGCAGCTCAAACCAGTCCAGGAGCCGCACGACGCCGCGGAAGCCAGGGCACGACCCCATCCAGAGCAGCACCAGCTCCAGTGGCACCAGGGTGCCGTTTGTGCTGCGGGGGGACCGCGATGCCGTCAGCGGGGCCGATGCTGCGCCGCGCCTTCGGCACCCCCTGCCCGGCGCCACCGCAGCTCGCATTGCCCGGCCCGGGACGCTGCGCGGCCCCCGCTCACTCCACGCTCGCTCCCCTCGCAGCGTCCCGGCTCCCACACTGCCGGGCCTGGCCTCAGCCCCGCCGGCTGCTCCCGCTGGCCCCGCTCACTCACCAGCCGCGCCCACTCCCAGATGCGATCCCGGCCCACTCGCTTGATGGCCACCTGCAAGCCAAGACAAGCGGCGGGCTGAGCTTGCCGTCTGCCGATCCTCCCCTCCCCGCTCCGAGCCGGCCCCGTCTCTTACCAGAGCGCCGTCGGCGAGCCGGGTCCCGGCGTAAACGCTGCCGCAGCCGCCCCTCCCCAGCAGCGGGCCCTCCCGGTAGAGCTGCTCCAGGGGAGGCTTCTCCACCCGTGCGGACGGCACCGCGCTCTCGGCATTCTGTCCGGGGCACCCACTCGCCCCGGGCGCTGCTGCTTGCCGAGCTGCCCCGGGCTCCAGCGGCTCGGGGCCGGCGGCCGAGCTGACGGGCGGCGGGGCTCGTACCGGGGAAGCTGCCGGCGACGGGGCGGGCGCCGGGCGCCTGCAGGGCGGCTACGAGCGGGGCCAGGCGGAGCCAAAAGGCGATGATGCTCCAGCACCACCACCAGCAGAGTGAGGAGCTCCTCCAGAGGCTCTTCAAAAGGCGCCGCAGCCAGTGCGGACAGAGGTGGGCAAGGGCCCCGCTCACCCACGGCCGCCTTGCGGGGCGCGGCATGAGCCGGGCTGGGAGAGGCGGAACACGGACAGGACGGGACAGGAGTAGGGGAAGTGTGAAAGGGAAAAGGGGAGGGATGAGCGAGCTAGAAGTCGAACAGAAAACCGATCGAGAGAAGCGCTGCTGCTGCCGCTGCTGCCGCTGCTGCGGAGCCTCCGGAGCGAGCCCAGCGGAGGAGCGGCCGCGCGCCCCGCGGAACGAAACAAAGAAATAAAAAATGAAGCTAATTTGTATTAGAGAAATAACCAAATAAAGCAATGAAGGAATAAAGAAGACTGTCGGCTTGTGGCTTTCTTCTTTGGGTGAGATGAAGCATTTCGTGGAGAAGAATTGCCTCTTCTGACAGTTTTGCCACTGTGGACACGACAGTGCATTTAAATTTCAAGTAGAAAAGAGAAATCGTGTCAGTATTGTCATCTCTTTTCATTCTCTGTTGAGACAGTTGCAGGCTGCCAAAAGACATCATCTGCAATGTGGAGCTTGGTCCCAAGTTTCTTTTTCTGCCAGAGGATGAGGAGGGGAGGTATCTCAGAATCACGGAGTCATGACATGGTTTGGCTGGGAAGGGACCTGAAAGATCACATCGCTGCAGCCCCCTGCTGTGGCTGGGAACCCCTTGCTCTAGACCGGCTTGTCTGGAGCTCCATCCAGCCTGGCCTCGTACACTGCAAGGGATGGAGTATCCACAGATTCTCTGGGACACCCGTTCCAGGAAAGTCTTTTTTTCTGAAGTCCTCTTTTAAATCTACTCTCTTTCAGTTTGAATCCATACTCTCTTGTGCTGTCTCTGCCTGCCCTTGTATAAAGTCCCTGTCCGGCTTTCTTGTAGGTTGCCATCAGGTACTGGAAGGCCACAGTTCAGTAAAGCCTAAGCCTAAGCCTCAGTGTCTTTTCCAGGCTGAAGAAGCCCAGCTGTCTCAGGCTTTCCTTGCAGGAGAGCTGCTCCAGCCCTCGCAGCATCTCGCTGTCCCTCCTGGGCACCTGCTCCAGCGCGTCCCTGTCCTTGCGGGCCGTGCTGGGGAGCCCAGCAGAGCCGGACGCGGCCCTGCAGGTGCAGCGACAGCGGCTGCAGGAGACACGGCCCTGACAGCGGCTGCAGGAGCCGGCAATTGGCGAGTGGCCGCCCGCTCCGCAGAGAGCCGGGGCGCGGGGCACGGCAGGAGTTTTAGGCACGGAACTGGGTTATGGGGTGCTGTGAGCTCGCGGGGGATGGCAGGAGATGAATTCCCAGAAATGGCTGTAACGGGCATCGATGGGGTTGGGAACATTCAGGGGATCTGGGGACGTTCTTGGGGGGTCCCAAGTGGGCGCTGAGGGGGCACTTAGGGATCCTGGAGGGTCTGGGGGACACGTATGGGCCACTACGTCTTTGTTCTGGGCTTTGATTTTTTTACTGACTATATTTTTTATAGATCACACACTGGTCTCTGCCCAGCTGGGCTGGGCCTTGTCTAGGTGCTCTTTGTCCACTCTTTCTTTTTTCCTCTCACTTATAACAGCTGCATGCTCCCTCTTTTCTTCTTCCCTGTTCCTAAAGACTCTCCATGCCTCATCCACCGGAGTCTCTGAGTCCCTCCCATCCAGTCCCCGTATCTTTTGAAGTTTCCATCTTATGTCCCCCGTAGGTTGCCCCAGGAATAAACTGACTGGCTGCTGTGTCCCTGTGTCAGACCCAGGCTCCAGTGGTGTGTGGCAGCGCATTGCATCCCTTCATCGATTGAGGAATTCCCATGGTGGCTCAGAAGGCCCCTGCTTAATTTCATACAATGCTGACCAATTTATAGTTTTGGGAATGGCCTTTTCCATCCCCTTTACGACCCACTCCTGATAGCTTTCCAACTTTTTAATTCTGCTGATTTGTTTGGGTCCCACTGTGGATTTTGGAGTGGGAAATAATCTTTAACATCCAATTGTTGGATTTTATGATAATCTTCTGCCAAATCCCCTGCTGTTTTTATAAGTAATAGTCTTTCTGTCTTGGTCAGAGCATCCAATAATAATTGCCTATTGTTCCAGTCTGGATTATGTTGTTTTATTATATATCACAGATGGTTAGCCGTGCTAACTGGATCACTGCAGTAATTTTTAGCAACGTTTTCCCATGCCTCCAGGTCGATTGAGGAGAAGGGAGATTTAACCAATACCCTTTCTCCCTCTGCTCCCCCTGCCTCTCACAGAGGTGCCTGGAATATGTGTGTCTGCTGTCTAGTCTGGTGTGCAATTGGAGGGGATGAATGGGCTGAGGCTGATGGTACCTCTGAGTCTGCATCCTCATCCTCATCCCTTTCTTGTTTTATGTGTGGAGACCTGAGCAAATCGTCTGTCAGATCTTGTTCCTGGGCCACAGTTTGGTAAACTTGATCAGATTTTGTGCACCTTTGCCCTATGCTAGATGCTGAACAACACTGCTAAAGTTTTCCTCTCTTAGTCTTATTCTCCTTCTCTAAGGCCAATACCAGAGGGTCAGATGGAGCCCAGAGCCCACAATGCCTCTGCCATTCGGGCAGAGAGAAAAACATATCTGCATATGCTACCTTTGTCCACTTCCTTTCTCTCCTGAGAAACAGCAATATTTCCAATGTGCAACAATACAGCCTAATGGACTGGCCTTAGGGATTTCTTTACTTTGTCCAGTTCCCATTATCTTCTCCTTTTTGTCTTGTCTTGTTTTCACCCAAACTTTTCCTCATACAGTTTTACTGTTCTTTCCCAGTTTTCTTCCCACACACAACCCAATTCACAGGCACCCAATCTAACTTTCCACACACTAGCTTCAGAATTTTAGATTCAACATTGACTTGATGAGGATAGTTTTCCAATTTACACTTGGGGCATACGCCCTGCTGGTTACTAGAGCAACAATACCAATATATTTCACAATCTCCACACTGTAATAAAACCCACTCCAAATGCCAACTCCTTGATCCTCTGAAGGCTCTAAATCTCCCACAAAGACAAGCTATTCTGTTCACCTCCTCTGGAATACCCAGAGTCTCTACTGCAGGTTGTTCCCAGGGCAGGGCTCCCAATTTCCCTGCAGAGGTACCGTATATCCCACCTAGACAGACCCGTTTGTTCCCTTTGTCTATCCAGTGAATTATTGGAACAACAAATTTCCAGGGATCAAGTCCAGATCACTGCTGAGGAGACACTCCTTCAGTCTGTCTGTACACGGTTAAAACAAATGCTAACCACTCTGTGTTCAAGCACAACACTCCTCTGTTCACAATTGCACTCCCCCACACTGGCCCCAGTCGCTTCTCTTTTCTCCGGCCGCCTCAGTCGCCCGAGGTCGGAAACGCGGATAGAGCTCCGCACTCGCTCCGTACCAGAGGTACATCTCACCCCCTCACTCACTGACACACTCAACGACCCAACGTGTCTGGACTTGGCAGTCACACAAAAAGCAGCAAAAACAAGGGTTCACTCGACTCACCCCCAGAGTCACTAGCGGGCTGCTCTATCAGCTCAGTGAGACCCCTCCGTCGGCCGCGCTATCGGCCAGGATCGATCCCTCTCCTTCTGTCTCTGCCCCCCCGGCCGGCTGCTTGCAAGCCCACCGGGACTGTGCTGAGTGTCAGACGTCTCTGTACGACTCACCAGCAGCCCTGTTATAGATATTTAATACAGACCGTTTTATCCGCACTGCCAGCAGGTCGTTGTCTGTCTCCACAGTGAGCGAGCCGAAGTTGGGGTCCCTCCAGGACGGTCCTGCACTGAGGAGCTTGGTCTGTGGCCTTGGTGGCATGGCCAGTGTGAGAAGGTGCCCCAGGGCTCTGAGCATCTCTCCAGCCTCTTCCATCAGCCACTTCCACACCTGGGCACTCACCCCAGTTTCTTGGTCTATTTGTTCTGTGCTCATCTCCTTACTCCTGCCGATTTCAGCACTGCTCTAGGGGCAGCATCAGCCCTGCCCGGGCTCCCTCCTCACCCAGCCCTTGGCAGAGCCCAGAGCAGGGCTCTCTTTGAACCCTGGCACGGGATGTGGGTGCTGGGACTGGACACTGATGTGTGGAGTGGACACTCTGGTGGGGAACATTTGCCCACCCAAAACACTCCCTGTGCTGTGCCGTGTCTGATGAGGGGATGTGGGGCCTGTGCTGGCCAGGGGGGCTGTGCTGCCTCAGGGACAAATGACAGGCATGAGCCACGACACAATGACCAGGAGGTGGAAGTGAGGACAAGGTACAGAGGAGGAATTCAGAAATCTGCCCTGAGTGTGTGATCATGTGTTCAGGAAAGGCAAAGCTCATCTGGAGCTGATGGAGGCTGCAGGCAACATTCATAGCAAAGTCAATTCAGTCACTGTGTTTGCAGTACCTGGCTACAAAAGGAACATGTTAACCTGCTGTTAAATGAGGATAGGGAGTGGCAAATCTGGGATCATAGAATGACTTGGGTTGAAATCCTGAAGATTATCCAGTTCCAATCTCCTGCCATGGGCAGGGACACCTTCCACTGCACCAGACTGCTCCATCCAACCCAGCCTTGAACACCTCCAGAGGTGGGGAGTCTACAGCCTCTCTGGGGAGCCTGTGCCAGGGCCTCACCACCCTCACTGGGAAGATTTCTTCCCCATATCCCATCTAAACCTGCCCTCCTTCATCTCATGGCCATTCCCCCCTGTCCTGTCACTCCAGGCCTGTTTTCCAAAGTCCCTCTCCAGATCTCTCAAAGCCCCTTTAGGTGCTGAAATGGGCTCTAATGTCTCCCTGAGCCTTTTCATGCCCAGGCTGAACAGCTCCAGCTCTCTCAGCCTGGTTGCAGGGCAGAGGGGTTCCAGCCCTGCAAATGTCCATTGTGACACTGCAGGGCTTCATGGAACCAAGGGTTCATTGTCACACTGTGGAACCACGGAGACCCTTGTGACCCTGGGGTGCCCCATGGAAACAAGGGTCCATTGTGACACAGCAGAGCCCAATGGACCCAAAGAGAGCATTGTGACGCTGGGAACACAAGGAGAGCATTGTGACATGTGGCATCTTACAGAACCAAATGTCCATGGTGACACTGCAGATCCCCTTGGACCAAGGGGCCATTGTTATACAATGGGGCCTCATGGAATCAAGTGTCCTTTGTGATGCTGTGGATCCAAGAGGCCATTGTGACACTCTGGGGCCCCATAAAACCAAGGGGCCACTGTGACGCATCAGGACCTCTTGGAACCAAGGAGAGCATTGTGGCACTGCAATGGCTCCTGGAATCAAGGAACCCTTGCGACACAGGGGAAGCTGGTGGGTTTTGAAGAACAGGCATAGTGTGTGTTCCCCACTGGAGATGGTTTTTCATCTAGAAGAATCTCCCCCTTTGAGGCTTGTGAAGCTTCTTTTCAACCCTTCTTAAGCCTCATATCAGTGTCTGCTGGAATTCAATCCCCTCCCCATCCCACAGCAGCCCTGCCTTTCCCTCCTCCAGCCTTGGTCTCCAGCACAGCCATGGAGGCTCTTTGGGCTCTTGACTTTTCCAGCAGCCACCAAGGCCAGCTGAGCTCTGCCCTTGCCACAGCCAGCCCTGCCCAGCGCAGGCCATGCTCAGCAATTCCTTGTGTGTGCCTGGCCTTGCTGTCAGCCCCAGCAGCGGCTCCGTGGCCCCATTGTGCCACGCTGGCCCAGCCATGGTGGCCCAGCCCCTGTGCAGGCCCAGCCCAGGACAGGAGCATTGCAGGTGGGAACGGCCCCTCTGCCTGGTGCCCATAACAGCCCTGGGGCTCTGTGCCCCATGGCCTCCCTGCTGGGCAGCCTCTGCCAGCTCCTGCACAGCCCGTGGCACCTGTGGGCCTGCACTGACAGCCCTGCCCCGGGCTCTGCCGGGCTCTGGGCCAGCACAGAGGCCAGGCAGGGCTGGCCATGGCTGGGAACAGGCCCTGAGCCCCGCAGGAAGATAGAGCTGGGCCACAGCCAAACTCAGCCCAGGCCAAACCTGGGCTCAGCAGCCAGGGCTGGCAAGGGCTGGGGACAGAGGCTGGCAGTGACAAATGTCCTGGACCCCCTCCCTGCTCTGTGCGTGCCACCAAGGGCACAGAGCAGCCTCCTCTCTGGGCCACTTGCCTGTTTGCAATGCCTTGCCCAGGCGCTGGCCCTGCCCCACAAGGCCTGGGCTGAGTCCTGCCCCTGCCAGCTCAGCCAGGCTGAGATGGACACTGCTGCTTTCTCTGTCAGGCTCTCTCAGGCCAGCCCAGCTCCCTGCAAGCTGTGCCAGCTGCCCTGAGCTCTGTGCAGCACCAAGGGCCTCTCCCCAGCACAGCCCAGCCGGCTCTGGCCTCACAGCTCTGCTCAGGCCAGGGGGCTCTGGGCAGTGGCCCCACGGCCTCAGCCCCTGCCAAGGGCACAGCAGCAGCTGCAGCTCAGAGAGGACTCAGCCCCAGCCATGGGGGAAAGTGCTTGGCCAAGGAAAAAGGAGGCTCCCTGTGTGCCCTGCTCCCCTCTCCCTGAGCTCCTGAGAGCTCTGCAGCCCCTCCTGCCATCCCATCTGCCCAGGCCAGCACAACAGCCCTGGCCTTGGGGCCCTCCAGAGCTGCTCCTGCTCCCGGCCCAGGGCCCATCCCAAAACTGGGGCAGCCAGAAAGCTGTGCCCATTTCTGTTCATTCCTGCTCTGATGAGGATGGTTCCTCAGATACTTGGAGGTTGCTGATGAATTTTACTACTCCAGAGGCCTCTTCTTTCTTGAGCTCTTCAGTTCACAAATTCAGTGACAAAGACAAACTTTTGTTCAAAACACCCAAACAAGAAAAGTCCCTGGGAATCATTTACGTTATCAATTCTTCTGTGGTTAATTAGACAGATTTCAGAAGTGTATTCCAAGTGACTATACTATATTGAAAACAGTGCAGAGAGAACAGTTTGTCCTGTAAAGATTTCTTTTCCTGTTTCTAGATGGATATATACAATGTCCCAATTATATTGAGCCTCAGAAACCGTCTAATGCAGTTTGTATAGATATGAAAATCAAGACCCGTCATGGCTGACAATCAATCACACTTTGTCCTCACCCCCTCCCCTGCATTTCCCTCATCCAAAAACTGTGACTCCTATGGATCAGGAATGGTGTGGCCAGCAGGAGCAGGGCAGTGACTCTTCTCCTGTGCTCAGCACTGGTTGGGCAGCACCTCGAATGCTGTGTCCAGTTCTGGGCCCCCAATTTAGGAAGGACATGGAGGGGCTGGAGCGTGTCCAGAGACAGACAACAAGGCTGGTGAGGGGTCTGGAACACAAGTCCTGTGAGGCGTGCCTGAGGGAGCTGGAGTTGTTTATCCTGGAGAAGAGGAGGCTCAGGCAAGACCCCATCACTCCCTAAAACTCCCTGACAGGAGGGTGCAGCCAGGTGGATGTTGGGGTCTATTCCCAGAGAAGAGTGAAAGGATAAGAGGACACAGCCTTAAAGCTGCACCAAGGGGATGTTTAGGCTGGACATTAGGAAATTAGGAAAAAGGGTGGTTGGGCATTGGAATGGGATGCCCAGGTAGGTGGGTGAGTCACCATCCCTGGAAGTGTTTCAGGATAGACTGGATGTGGTACTGAGTGCCATGGTCTGGGTGACAAGGTGGTGTTGGGTCACAGGTTGCACTTGATGCTCTCTGAGGTCTTTTCCAGCCTGGGTGATTCTGTGATGATTGTGACACTGCAGGGCCCTGGGGCAGCAAGGGGCCATTGTGACACTGCAGGGCCTCATGGGACTGAGAGGACCATAGTGACACTGTGTACAACATGGCACCACAGAGCCAAGGGGCCACTGTGACACTGTGGGGCCACATGGAAGCAAGGAGTCCATTGTGAGAGTCTGGGTCCTGGTGGAACCACAGAGGCCACTGTGACACTTCAGGGCCCATGGAACCAAGGGGCCAGTGTTGATCCTCAGGGACTCCTGGAATGAAGGAAACATGTTTGACACCATGGTGACCCTTGGGACCAAGAGTCCATTGTGACACTGGAACCAAGGAGAGCATTACTGCACTGTGAGACCTCATGGAACCAAGGATCCATTGTGACACTGCAGGGCCCAAGGATCCATGGGACTTTGTGACACCCTGGGGTCCCATGGAACCAAAGAGACATTGTGACACTGGGAGGCCTCATGGAATCATGGAGACTATTGTAACTATCCAGGAGCTCAAAGAACCATGGTGACATGAAGTTGGCAGGCATAGTGGATGTTCTGGAGGGTTGGAGGGCTCTGCACAGGGACCTGGACAGGCTGGATCCAGGACCCAAATCCAACATGGTGAGGTTTAACAAGACCAAGTGCTGGGCCCTGCAATTTGGCTACAACAAGCCCTGCAGTGCTACAGGCTGGGGACAGAGTGGCTGGACAGCAGCCAGGCAGAAAGGGACCTGGGGGCACTGATGGACAGCAGGCTGGACATGAGCCAGCAGTGTGCCCAGGTGGCCAAGAAGGCCAATGGCTCCTGGCCTGGATCAGGAATGGTGTGGCCAGCAGGAGCAGGGCAGTGATTCTTCCCCTGTATTCAGTAGTGGTTGGGCAGAGCCTCGAGTGTTGTGGCTGGTTCCAGGTCCCCCAATTTAGGAAGGACATGGAGGGTCTGGAGAGTGTCCAGAGAAGGGCACCAAGGCTGGTGAGGGGTCTGGAGCACAAGTCCTGTGAGGAGTGGCTGAGGTTGCTGGGGATGTTTATCCTGGAAAAGAGGAGGCTCCGGGAGACAAGGTGGTGTCAGGCCACAGGTTGGACTTGATGATCTCCAGGATCTTTTCCAGCCTTGCTGATTCTGTGATTCTCTGAAACCACCCTTGGAGCAGGTGCAGGATGAGCCCTGGGCCTCCTCTTCACAAGGTCCAGCAGCTCAGGTCCCTCAGCTTCTCCATACAGGCCCCAAAGCCCATCCTGTCAGTCCTGCAGAGCCTCTCCAGCCCCTCCTCAATGCCCAGAACAGGGAGCCCCACACCCAGACACAGCAGCCCAGATGTGCCCCCCTGGCCTGTGGTGCCTCTGGCAAGGGAGCAGCACGAGGCACTGCAGGACCCTGCAGACAATTCCTGAAGCACTTGGAGGATGATCCTGCTCCCCACGGGATGTTCCCATGGTGCCAACTGAGGAACTGAAATGGGGAGTGGGGCCAGAGAGGAAAGGAAAACAGGGATGGACTGTTTGCAGAGGAGGAGATAGGATGGGCAAGAGGAGGAAATCTGCACAAAGAAAGAGTAAAGAAAGCAAAGGTGAAGCCAAGGAAATGTTCAGGGCAGTTTGGGGATGGCTGCCAGGCAGCCCTGCCTCTGAGCAACAACATCTGCATTAGGACAGGAAACTCACAGCTGATGGGAACAAACTTTCTGGCTGACTTCAGAGGCCACAACAAACCTGAGTGGTTTCCCTGCCGTCCCCAGCCCTTGCTGGCCCAGGGGCTGATGGCATTTGTGCTCACTCAGCTCCATGTCCCCACAGCAGCACCATGGGGGTGCTGACCCTGCTGTGTGCAATGCAAACAGGGGCTCCTGAGCCAGTGCTGCCGTGTGTGTGCCTGCAAGGATGCGGCTCCTGTGTGAGCTGGGGGAGAGGCCAGGGCTGCAGAGGGGGGGATGTTGTTGGCAGGTGCATGAGGACGCTCTGGGACGCTGCCCTGGGGTGTCCAGTGCAGTGGGGATGGATCAGCCCCTGCTCTGCTGCTCCTTGCCAGGGTGTCCCCCTTGCAGGCACCTTGCAGAGCACCAGCCATGCTGTTTGCCCCCAGCCTGCCCACGGCCAGCCTGGGACTGCTCCTGGGGCTTTTCTGTACTCAGCATTGGGCTGGCCAAGTGTTGTGGAGAGAGCCTGGCCAAGGAGCCTGGAGCCCCCAGGCCCTGTCCTGAGGTGTCAGCGCTGCCCCAGCAGTGCCCATGGCCTGTCCCTGCTGCAGCCCCGGCACTGCCACCCCCAGGGCTGTGCCCAGCCCCGAGAGCTCTCAGGCCCTGCAGCAACACGAGGGCCAGGAGGGCAGCGGGGCAGTGGCACGGGAGCAGCACTGGCAACACCAAGTGCTGCTGCTGCTGCTGGGCACAGCTGCTGTGCCAGCACTGATCTGCCCCCAGCTCTGCACACAGACATTGCTGCTGCGGCTCCAGAGAAGGGAACAAAAGGGGCATCTCTGGAGAAAACTTTGCTGTAAGATTCTTTAGTTCATTTAATGCCATAGAGGGTACAGCTCCTCATTGACACTGTCTGTGGGTCACAGTAAAGGTGGAAAATTTAAAATGAAATATGGCACAAGCAATGGCATTTCTTTGTGGAATATATTGAAAAACTAAAACAAAGAAAAAGAAAGAACAAAACAACAACTAAACCAACAAGAACAATCAAATATGACTTCGATTACAAGTGATTGCATAAATTGGCCAGCAGTTTAATGTTCCTGAAACCATCCAGTCATCAATCTCCACACTGCAGCCTTGAGCTGCTGGTTCCTGAGGCTGTAGATGAGAGGGTTCAGGGCTGGAGGCACCACTTAGTACAGCACTGACAGGGACAGATCCAGGGATGGGGAGGAGATGGATGGGGGCTTCAGGTTCGCAAACACTGCAGTGCTGAGGAACAGGGAGAGCACAGCCAGGTGAGGGAGGCAGGTGGAAAAGGCTTTGTGCCGTCCCTGCTCTGAGGGGATCCTCAGCACAGCCCTGAAGATCTTCACATAGGAGAAAACAATGAACACAAAACATCCGACTCCTAAACAGGTAGTAACAGCAAGAAGCCCAAGTTCCCTGTGGCTAGAGTGTGAGCAGGAGAGTTTGAGGATCTGGGGGATTTCACAGAAGAACTGACCCAGGACATTGCCCTGGCACAGGGGCAGGGAAAATGTATTGGCCGAGTGCAGCAGAGCATTGAGAAACCCACTGGCCCAGGCAGCTGCTGCCATGTGGGCACAAGCTCTGCTGCCCAGGAGGGTCCCATAGTGCAGGGGTTTGCAGATGGACACGTAGCGGTCGTAGCACATGATGGTCAGGAGGAAATACTCTGCTCCAAGGAAGAAGAGAAAGAAAAAGAGCTGAGCTGCACATCCTGAGTAGGAGATGTGTCTGGTGTCCCAGAGGGAATTGTGCATGGCTTTGGGGACAGTGGTGCAGATGAAGCCCAGGTCGCTGAGGGCCAGGTTGAGCAGGAAGAAGAACATGGGGGTGTGCAGGTGGTGGCCGCAGGCTACGGCGCTGATGATGAGGCCGTTGGCCAGGAGGGCAGCCAGGGAGATGGCCAGGAAGAGGCAGAAGTGCAGGAGCTGCAGCTGCCGCGAGTCTGCCAATGGCAGCAGGAGGAAGTGGCTGATGGAGCTGCTGTTGGACATTTCCTGTGTCTCAGCATGGGGATCTGTAAGAAAAGTAATCATGGCATAGTTCAGTATGGAGAGGACTTGAAATATCCCAGCCCAGCTTGGTGGCATTTTCCCCCCACTGCCTGCCCAGGGCTCTGTGCCTGGAGCTGTCCCTGCCAGCAGCTGCTTCCCTGTGCCCAGGGCTGGGCCCTGCCAGTGCTGCCAGAGCCCAGCTCAGCCCTGGGGGCTCAGCTCTGCCCTGCAGATCCCTCCCAGCACAGGACACTGCCCAGGGACAGCTCTGCCTCTGCAGACTCTGATGCAACGTCACAGCAACCCTGAGGAGGCTGGAAAAGTCACACTAATGTTGCCTGTGAGGGACCTTGTGCTGATTTCTGTGACTGACTGCTTTATTAAAATCTGAGAAATAAATTTCTTATTCCTCCCTACCTGAACTGAGAGATAAATATCTATATGCAATTTCCCATCTAGGCAACCCAGAGCAGTAGGCTAAAAAAGCAGAATTTTCCTTTTTATGTAGCCCCTGAATTGCTGTGCTCCCTATATAATCTACTTGGAAATGTTCTGGAGTTAAATGTCATGCTGGGAGCAGTCCTGAACAATGCAGCATCCTCAACACACAAGGACAACACTTCCAAGCCTTACCAGCTGTCTCCTTCCACCCAGACCTTGTCCCCCAGTGCTGGGAGCAGCTCTCAGGGCTGGCTGAGAGCTGTCCCTGGCAGGCAGCAGAGTCCCTGCCCCAGCACAGCGCCCTGGGCTGCAGGACCCTGCTCTGCACGACAGCCCTGGACACCCCTGGCTGCTCTACACAAGAGATCATCAGAGAATGTACTCACACAGTCTGCAGGCATTGGGATGTTCCAGCTTTAGGAGATCACTGCAGGAGCTGCAGCTGCATTGTTCTGCAGCCAGAGGCTTCCTGTGTCAAGGGCTGGGAGTGATTCTGCCCCAGGCACTTCTGAGCATCTTCCCAGCCCTGACTGATTGAAGCTCTCTGTGCCTCTGTGCTGTTCCTGGGGTGGCTGCAGGCAGTGCCCCAGTCCTGCTGGGCTGGGAGAAGAGCTGCTCATGAAGAGAAAGGTGTTTTTGAAGCTCTTCTTGGTTGCCAGGATCTCCCTCTGTGCCTGGAGCCCAGCCCAGCTCATCAGCACAGACACAGCACAAGGACGTTAATGACCCTCTTGGGGTTTGTGCTGAGGCCCTGAACATCAGTCCCTGAGAGGGAGCTGAAGAAACCTCTCAAGAACTCCAAGTCAGAATCAAACTCCAAAGTTTCCTAAAGTTTTAATGGGTCCCACTGAGAGACAAAACTGAGAAAGTATCTCCAGATTCCAGTCAGAGCAGGAAATTGGAGGCAGAGATGACAGGTGGGGACAAAGAGAAGCCAAGTCTTGGTGTCCTGGGGCACAGCAGGGTCTGTGCCACCAAGAGCTGGGAGGACACACCTTGTCCTGAGCCACTGGGGCCTCCTGGCACAGCCCCAGCAAGGCTGGGCACTGTGACCCCTTGTCCTGCCCTCAGCATCCCCCCACATCCCAGTGGCCTCAGGGATCTGCTGGGACGAGTCCCTGGGGAGCCTTGGTCAGGAATGGCCCTGGGGGTTCCTTCATGCTCCCAGGGACTGCAGGTTTTTCAGAGGACTTTGGGTTTTGCTTTTGCATTGGAGTCTCTGAGAACTTTGTGCAATCATGGCCTCCAATTATCTGCTTTAATTAGTCTCTTGAGGGCCTTTCTCAGTAACAACACTCAGTGGAGCTCATTAATGCTTCAAGGTACTTCAGTTTTTTAAGGTACTTTCTTTTTTCCTTTCTTCTCTCAGTCTCTCAGAGGTTTTTGGGTAATCCTGGCCTCCCATTCTCTCCTCCAAGCAGTCCATGAGGAGCCTGTGTTGGGGATGGACCTCAGTGGGACCCATTAATGCTTTGAGACACTTTGGGGTTTTCTTTTGACTTGGACTCCTGGAAAGGTTTCTGCAATCTCCTCTCAGGCTCTGAGGTTCAAGGGTTCAGCACCAAATGCACCAAGGGGCTGATTGGGATCAAGCAAATCCTGAGAAACCATGGCTGTGCCTTGATTTCCCTCTGCTCTGGTGCCATTTATTAGGAAGATTTTCAAATCCAGTTATGGTGAAATATTTCCAAGAGCTTCTAAGAAATACCCATTCCTATTTTGAAGGGTGTATTTCATTGCTTTGTCTTTAGAGCAGAGGTGATTGCAGCGTTCTGTGATTGATATTGATCCAGGGTCTCTCCTCAGGAGGTCTGGCCTGCTCAGAGAAGCTGTGCCTTGAGGTCTGAGCCAGTGTGCACAACCTTGCTCCACATTCCCCAAGCCCATTCTGTCTGTCCTCACTCACCTGGGACCTGCTTTGCTTGGAGAACTGGCTACATTCAGGAAAAAGATGGTTTTCCTTTTTTTTTTTTTTTTTTTTTTTTAAATCTAAAACCCCCAAATTTCCTCATTGAAAAGAGACACCTTTGATTAGTGTGTGTCAGCCCAAGCTGAAACCATTGAAGTTCCCCTTCCCCAAGGAAGAACCATGCAAGAACTCTTTTGGGCCTTTGGACTCTTTGCTTCTCTGAGGCCTTGCTGTGCCACCATGCAGTCTTGGTTCTGTGAGGTTCTGTTCTGTCACATGGACTTTTGGTTCCTTGGGTGTCCTTATTCTCAACAATGGTCTCTGTAGTTCCAAAGTGTCACAATGGACCCTTGGTTCCATGAGATTCCTCAGTGTCAAAATGGAATCCTTGATTGCATGGGGCCCCAAAGTGTCACCATGGTCTCCTTGGCTCCACAAGGCCAGGCAGTGTCACAATGGCTCACAGGTTCCATGGGGCCCCACAATGTCACAGTGGACCCTTGGTCCCATGAGTTTCCCTCGTGTGACAATGGTCTCCTTGGATCTGCAGTGTCACAATGGTTCTTTGGCTTCATGACCCCCATTGTGTCACAATGAACTCTTGGTTCCATGGGGCCCCCCAGTGTCACAGGGGTTTCCTTGGTTCTGTGATGTTCTGCAGTGTCACAATGGATGTTTGGTTCCATGTACTCCACACTGTCACAGGGGTCTCCTTTTCCCTGTGGTAACCAGCAGGGCCAAATGCCTGGGAAGAAGGAGGGGAGGACATTTGTAGTGATGGTTTTTGTCTTCCCAGGGCACAGTGACGTGGGGTGGGCCCTGCTGTCCTGGAGATGGCTGAACACCGGCCTGCCCATGGCAGGGCTGAGAGACAACAACCTCTGTGCATGGAACTACAACAGCAGAGAGCTCAGGCTGAAGGCTGGGTTTAAAAGACTGTCACCAGCACAGGAAACATCAATGTGAGAGGAAAGATGTGTGCTCATGTCTTTACAAATCATTTGGTGTGTGAAGGGATGGGTGTTAATGTCTTTGAAATGGGTTGTAACATTTCTACTGACTTTGGCTCCTCAAACAGACAAGGGTCTGCATAAGACCGAACTCCTGAACTTTGGGGGGAAATGCCAGGTTCAAGGGGGGATATGGGGCAGGATGTTCAGGAAGGCTTTACCTTCCTAGTGCCTCGACCAGTGGGGAAAGGAAGAAGGGCAACGTGCAGCTGGGAGTTCAGGATAAAAGGAGGCTGCACCCTCTGAAACCTCGAGAGAGAAAACCCTGCAGGCATGTGCCCTGGTGAACTCTCTCCCTTTATTCAAATAAAGTTGAAGGACTGCTCTGTCTCCTTTTTGGAGTGGAAAGTGTTTTGAGATAGAGGTTCAACTGAAAGACTTAAATCCCAACCTAGTAAGAAGGCAACTCAGGAAAAGTCACCCAACAAGAAGGACCAGTGTGCATACTGTAGAAAGTGGGGGCATTGGAAAAAGGACTGTCCAGTGTTAAAAGAAAAATCCTCAGTTCCCCAACTCTCAGTAGCACAAACCTCAAGTGGCTCAGGCTCTGAGGGATGGCGACCAAGGGCTATTCCCCCAGCAGAGCCCTTGATTATAACTAAGCTGGGGAAAGTTGACATCAAGTAATTTTTGTAGATTCTGGAGCAGCACATTCTATGTTAAATACCTTAGAAGGGAAACTGAGTCACAACACTGTACATGTTATTGGGGTGACTGGGGTAAGAGAAACACAGTTTTTCTTCTACCTTTGGAATTCAGATTGGAGAAGCATCAATTCCTTTACATGCCTAACTCACCAAAACCATTGCTGGGGAGAAGAATTGGAAGCTTGGAAGCTTGTAACCAGACTGTGTTTAGTAACTTAAATACGTGTATTTGTAATGTAACTACAATTAGGGACTGTGGTTTTGTGTATAAACACAAACAATTGTGAAAGAAATGTTAGATCATGCAAATCTGCAGCAGCTGGCATAAAAAGCCAAGGCCAAAGCTAAAAAGATCCTAATAACAGTTCAGCATGATGGTAAAGTTCTAAAACAGGGAATGGAACAAATTAGGAGGACAGGAGAACACCACTGGTGGGAAGTTCCTTTTGGCTGGTTCCCCATGGCCACTGGCATTTTCAACGAGCTGCTGCACCCCATTGTAGCTACACTGTGAATGCAAATTTGTGTGCTTTGGTAGCCACTTGTTGCTGGATGAGGCAACTCATGAAACTCTGCCTTGATAACCAGGTGAAAGGAGCAGGGCTGGCCAAGACCCTCATGAAATAATCAGGGGCAAGCCTGGGTTGGCCTCTGTGTTTGCCACCAAGAAGATCTCATGGCTCCACTGTTGGCTGCAACCCAGCAGGTGTTGGGTGGTGGGGACACACGCCATGCCAGACCTTGATGAAAGGGAGGGGAAGACAGGCCAACCAGCCTGCAGTTAGTCTGAACCAACCTGCTCAAGTCAGGGCACCTAGAACTGATTGCCCAGAACTGCATTCAGCTGGACTTGGACCATCTCCACAGATGGAGACCCCACAACCTCTCCAAGCAAATATGTTTGATTGTTTGATTGAAGCAAAAGTTAACATATGGTAGACCATGTAAAACCCCACATATTCCAGGTGAAATTAATTCACATGAAGAGGAAACGTGATTTACAGGGTTATTTAATGGCTCTAAGTTTCACTTTGCAGAATCTCCAAAAGCCTCAGAGTTACATCGTGCTATCCAGACCCACAGGACTGGACACCCCTGCACATCTGTTCCAGCCTGGAGACTGGGTCTATGTGAAGTGGTGGGACAGTGATCCTCTGCAAGCCAAGTGGAAAGAACAATTTAAAGTCCTGCTGACTACCTTCACTCTAGTCAAAGTTGCTGGCAGAGGACCCTGGATTCACTACTCCAGAATTAAGAAAGCTTCAGCTTCTGAACAACTGTAACAACAAAGACTGGTAGAAATCATCGTTTTTCTTCTGGGTCTAATTTCTTTTATATAACATTTGATTGGTTAAGATATTGCTCGTGTTAGAGGTTCATTATTATTAGGTTTATGTTTACATTTATTATTAAGTATGTATTTACTACTAGGTATTTATTTAATGTTTGGTATTTATTATTAATGGTCATTTAGCTGTAATTAAATACTTGTTGTTAGTAATATTTAGAATAGAGATTCGACAAGGTAGAGGCCTTGTCGAGCCTCTAAAGGGGGGAAATGAGGCCTTTAGTTTCAAGTTTCCCCATTCTCCTTGGATGTGGTTTTCTGATGTGCTAGGGTGATGAAGACAAAACAGTCCTATTCCAGTTAAGAACTCAAGGACAGTTTCTCCAGACTTCAGGCCCTAAGCACAAACAACATGGAAACGTGGAGAGTGGGTTCATGCAAATGAACCAAAACCTATAAAAGTGTAAGATTTTGTGACCAAGCCCTCGTTTGCTTCCATCTTGGAGCCATCCAGGCAGGGGTCACACCTGTAGCACTCATACTGCTAGGGTGTGGCTTTTGGAGGCCTTTCGTGGCCTCTCAATAAATACCCATTTTATTCCCCTGAACTCTGTATGTAGCCTCTGTTCCAGCTCCTCAAGGCATCAGAGCAGAGCAGCATTTAGAAGCAGTTTCAGGATTTCTAGGCAGGAAGTGGAGCTGACAACCACCTGCATCTGTGCAGCTGTGCTGGGAGTCTCTTCCCTCCACCTCTGCTCACAGGCACTGCCCTGCAGAGACAGACAAGGGCTCAGGAAGCACCTGGGTCACACAGGGCACAGCAGGACACTTTATTTTACTTCAATGCACAGTGATCATGGCTCCTTACTGTCTCTGCTTAACACAAGCCCACTAGATACTGATGTAGCAATACTGTGACTAATGGCATCCCTTTATGGAAAATATTATCAAAAGTTTAAAAAAAACAAAGAGGAAAAGTAGAGCACACTAATTAGAATAGCAAAAAAGACACATGGCACAAAGCAGTCTGGGCAGCCTGTAATGAGTTCCATTCTTAATGTCATGCAGACAGGCACTTTCTTGTTTCTGGAAAGCAGTAATAAAATACACCCTTAAAAACTGGAATGGATATTTCTTACACGGTCTTTGAAATATTTCTCCATAACTGGAGAAAGAAACCTTCCTCATGAACTGCACCAGACCAGAGGGAAGCCAAGGCAGAGCCATGGTTTGTCAGGACTTGCTTGACCCCAATGAGCCCCATGGTGCATTTGGTGCTGAGCCCTTGAAGCTCAGGGCCTAAGAGGAGATTGCACAAACCCTTCCAGGAGTCCAATACAGAAGAACCTTTCAGCTGCTGCACATCCCTGTGTCTTGGGCTGGTCCAGACTTCTTCTGGGGGATGTGTTGTACCACAGCCCTGCCCTGGGAGAGAGATTCCTTTCTCCTTGTTTCCAGTCTGGGCCTCCCCAGCTCTCCTTGGCATTAATTGTTTCTTTCTCTGGATATTCTCTACGATGTCAAAAGGATCCATCATCTCTGAAACTGCCTGTCAATCCCTCTCAGGGCTCTCCTCTGCTCTCCTCAGTCTCCAGCCCACTGAGCACAGAGCTCCTTTGACCACTATAAAGTGGTCATGTGCTTGAGGCCATGGGCACCTGGACATGAATGACAGTTCTTGTCTGTAGGAAGGAAAGCACAGAAGCCCAGGGTTTTGAAGGCAGATGAGAGGCAGTCACCAGAGGCCAAGGCAAGCCAGACCTGTTTGTCTTAGCCTGGGAGCAATCCTTGCAGAGATGGAATTTGGGAGGCCAAATCCCAGTTCTGTCCATGGGCGTCAGGACAAGAAGGACAGTTCTTTTCCATAGGAAGGAAAGTGGGGAGCCCCAGTATTTCAAAGGCAATGAGAGCTGGCCCTCAGGAAGCCAAGGGAACCTACACAGTCCTGGCAGCTTTTGTCTGGGAGCTATCCTTGCATAGATAGGGAATTTTGGAGGCAGACTCCCAATTTTGGCCGTGGATGCCTGCACTTGAAAGATGATTCTTCCATGGGAAGAGAAGGTTCAGGGGGTGTCCCTGGGGCACGCGGGGCTTGGCACGGGCGCGAGCAGGGAACGGAAAAACGGACACGGGGACAAACGGCCCCAGGGCTTCAGTTGCAGCGTCAGCAGCGGCAGCAGCGGCAGAAGCGGCAGCAGCGGCAGCAGCAAAACAAACAATTTTATCGACTCTCTGTTTCCCCTCTCCCTCTCCCGCTGTCCCGCACCCTCTCTCGCAGTCCCGCACCCTCGCTGTCTCTCCCTTTCCCGGTGTCTCCCTCTTCTCCCATTCTCCCTCTCCCCGTTCCAGGCCGGGCCATGCCCCTGGCCCGCCCCCGGCCGGGGCTGCTCCGTCCCCGGCCCCGGCCCCGGGCGTCCCGCCTGGGTCTCGCCTTCGCCTGGCTCTGGGCGTGCTGCCGGTGGCGCTGCTGGGCGGGCATCAGTGCCTGGGGCTGGGGCGGCATCGCCGCCCTTTGGCTCCACCTGGCCCGAGCCCGGCCCCGGCCCCAACGTGGGATCCGGCCCCGGCCCCGAGCCCGGCCCCGGCCCCGGCTCCTCCCGGGGCCCGCGGAGGACACACGCGGCGCGGCTGCTCCCGCCGCCTGCGCTGCGGCTCCCCCGGCCCGAGCTCCGCCGCTCGGCAGCGCGGCCGCCGGCCCCGAGCCGCCGCTGTCCCGTTCCGCAGAGAGAGCGCCTGGGGCTGCCCGGCCCGGGGCGGCTGAGGGGCGCTCGGGGGCCGTTCCTGGCCCCGGGCCGAGCGCTGACAGCCGCGTCTCGCCGGCAGGGAAGGCCCAGGTGGGCCTGAAGGAGCGGTACCGGGTGGGTTCGCTGCTGGGGCGCGGCGGCTTCGGCAGCGTCTGGGCGGCGACGCGGCTCTCGGACGGCGCCCCGGTGAGTGGCGGGGCCGGCGGCGGGCACAGGACGAGGGGGCGCAGGAGGAGGAGGATGGGGCTCGGCAGAGCTGGCGGCGAGCTCAGCCCGCTGTTGGCCTTGGCTTGCAGGTGGCCATCAAAAGGGTGCCACGGAACCGCGTCCGGCACTGGGACGAGCTGGTGAGTGAGCGGGACCAGCGGGAGAAGCCGGGACGTGCCGGGCGGGGATGAGGCGAGGGCCGGCAGAGTGGAAGCCGTCAGGACCCTCGAGGGAGAGCGGGCGTGAGGCCAGCAGGGCATCCCGGGCTGCATGAGGGCTTCCCGAGCCCTGGCACGGCATCAGCCCCGCTGACGGCATCGTGGTCTTCCCGCAGCCCGACGGCACCAGCGCACCCCTGGAGATCGTGCTGCTGGACAAGGTGTCCACCGGCTTCCCTGGTGTCATCCAGCTGCTGGAGTGGCTCGAGCTCCCCAACAACATCGTGATGGTGCTGGAGCGCCCGGAGCGGTGTCAGGACCTGCAGCATTTCATCCGGGCACGGGGGTTCCTGTCCGAGGAGGTGGCGCGGGAGCTGTTCCGCCAGGTGCTGGAGGCCGTGCGGCACTGCACCAGCTGCGGGGTCCTGCACAGGGACATCAAACCACAGAATGTCCTGGTTGACCTGGCCACCGGGCAGGCAAAATTGATTGACTTCGGCTGTGGCACCTACCTGCAGGACACAGCCTACACTCACTTTGCAGGTAAGCCCACACAGCGGTGTGCTCCCGGTCCCAGCATCTCCTGGCCCAACATCTCCTGGCCCAGCCTTTGTGTGGTAGTGGGGATTCTCCCTTTTGCTGCCAGTCATGGCACTGAACCTTCAGCCCAGTTGCTTTTGAGTTGGGGCAAGTGGAGGGCCAGCTTCCAGCCTTGCTGGCAGCCTTTGCCAGCCACTCTGCCCAGGACTGGGGCTGGGCCACCCAGCCCGACAGAAACACTTGTGGATGGGGGTGGCAGAGAAGGGGGCCAGAACCTGTGCACCAGCTGGTTTGGTGTGCAGATGAGAAAGGGCTTGGACTGCTGTGCTCACCTTGTTTGCCTTGACTTCATAAGGTGTTTTAGGCCATGCAGGCATGGAGGATGAAAGCATGGATGTTCCTTGCATGGGTTTTACCTTGTCATGGTCAGGCCTTGCCAGGGCTTCAGCTGCCCTCTTCCAATACCAGTGGCTTCTTTTCCAACCCCATGTTTGTACACAAGTCCCAGGTGCTGCAGAGAGGACAGCAGGTCACACCATGTGCCACTGGGGCAGCCCCCACATGCCCAGGGATGCTGGGACCAGGCTCTGGGAGCAGCAGCATCCCCCTGATAAACGCCATCTGTATTCCATAGGAACCCTGTCCTACAGCCCCCCGGAATGGACCAAGTTTGGCTGGTACTATGGCAAGCCAGCTACCATCTGGTCCCTGGGCATCCTGCTGCACCAGATGGTCTGCGGGGAGCACCCTTTCAGGAGGGGCCAGAACATCAGCTGGGACCATCAGCTCTCACTGCCACAACGGCTCTCTCAAGGTGCATCCTCATCTCTGGGCACGGGGGAAATACCAGTGCTGGGAGACAGCAGCAGGCTCGTGAGCATCCTGCTCTGGCTGCTGCTGAGGGGCTGGCACATGTCCTGCTCTCCTCCAAAACAAAGAACTGATGGGAAGGTTTAGGCCCAGCTGTGAGCACATGCAGCATGGCCTGGGCATGGGAAGAGTGGGGCAAAGCGGACTGGAGACTTCTCCAACTGACCAGCGGTTTGTGGTTTCTCTCCCCAGAGTGCCAAGGTCTGATCAGGAGGTGTTTATCCATGCTCGACACGGAAAGGCCTTCATTAGAAGATCTGTTCAGTGATCCTTGGATGCAGAATATTCATCTGCCATAGAAGAAGGGAGAGAGCCACAGGCAGGCTTTGATGCAGGGTCCTGGTAAGTTAGAGCTCCACAGATGCCCTGGCAATCAGAAGCAAAGAACCCCAGACGTTTTTGTCCTGCCTGTGTCACTGCACGGGGATCATCAGATGGGAACACACAGCCCTTGTGCTGGAGCTGAGCTGCTCTGCCCAGCACTGGTGGCCCCCATCTGAGCTGGTTTGGCTTGTCCTGGTTCACTGGCAGCTGGGGCCCTGGGCAGAACACTGACAGCCTGGTCTCACCCCCAGGGAAGGAGAAGGAGCCCCTGGAGTAGCTGTACCAGGTGGGGCTGCTGCTGCTGGGGACAGCAAGGAAGACATCAAGGATGACAGCCTCTTCCTCCACCCGGCCACCAGCAAGCTGAAGATGATGGACTTGGATTCTGGCACCTTCTTCAAAGCCAGGCTCCACAGCGAATTTGCAGATGAGTCCAGACCCAGGGGGGATGCTCCCAGATTTGGGCATTGCACAGGTTCCCCCTTTGCTGGGGAGGATAAAACGGATTCTTCCGTCGGCTGCCAAGCTGCTTTTTGGCAGAGCTGGGGGGATGGGCTGGGCTGGGTACGAAATGGGAGTTGGCTCCTGGCCCTGCCAACAGCCCCCAGCACCCACCGTGCCCTGGGCTGGGGCTGGAGCTGGGGCAGCCAGCCTGACACAAACAAAGCCCATGGCAGGAGCAGAGGTGGGACTCCAGAACTGTGCATGGCTGCTTTGCTTTGCAGGCAAGGAAGGGCTTGGGCTGCTCCACTGCCCTTGTTTGCTTTGAGATCACCATTACTTTTGGGGGCAGTGCAGGGGGAAAGGGAAAAACCATGGGCTTCCCTCACCCCTGAGTTATTTTTTCCCTGGCATGTAGAGGTTGGGCCTTCCTCCAGCCTCTGACAGAGATAAAATTTTTTACCTTTTCTCGAGTCTCCCATTTTTGTCTGTAATCTATTTTCATTCATTTGTCATTTGTTTCTCTAAAGGAAGCGTTCTAGGTGGTGTCCAGTGTGGATCAGGAAGTGCTTGGGCCCAGCTGCAGCGTGGATGGGCCGTGTCCTTGGAGAAGGCTGAGGACATCGTTTGGGACCAGCTTTTCTTCCAGCAGCGATGGCGTGAGGCGGGTCCCCGTCTCCTTGGCAGGGTGAGATAAGAGCTTTTGGGAGATGGCAGCGAGCACAGGAGCATCCTGCTGTGGCAGCTGCTGAGGGGCTGGATGTGCCATGGCTGGCTGCAGGCTGGGCACAGTCCTGCCCTCCTGCTCTGTGCCCAAGGCAGCAATGATGGGCAGCTTTGGGCACCGCTCTGGGCACGGCCAGCACGGCCTGGGCACGGCGGGAGCTGGGACAAGGGAGACAGGAGCCTTCAGCTGACGGGCGGTTTCTGGTTTCTCTCCTTGCAGCCGGGCTCTGTGGATGCTGAGGCTGCTCTGGGCTCTGCCAGGGCTCAGCTGCAGCTCAGCACCGGCTCGGAATCAGCCAAAGGAGAAATGGTGTGACCTGCAGCAGAGACTTGCTTGAGCATTTCGGCAACGCAGCTCGAGTTTGCAGAGCGTACACCTGCAGGGGAAAACATGACACCCCCCAAAAATTAAATTTGTTCAATACCTTCAGAAATGAGATCAATCTGGGATGACCCCAAATGACATTTTTCAGCTTGCTCAAGCTGTAGCTCAGCCCTTCTCTGAACAGTTCTCTCCCCAATCTCCCTTTTACTTCACAACTGTTCCCTCCTTTCCCCCAGTGAGTTCCCAGCCCATCAGTCAGTCTCCATCACACTGGTGCCTTGCTCGATGCCCCTCACCACGAGGGAGGCTGAGCCCCAGGCTTAGGGACACATCCTGTCACTGGCTGAAGAGCAGCAATGTCTCAGAGGCCTGATGAGATTTTAGTGTCATTCAGAGCTGCTCTCCAGCCCTCAGCTCTCCTCACTGCTGAGTTCCCACTCCCTTTTCCTCATGCTTCCAGCAGGATGAGCTCTGTGACTCCCCTTGAGCCTCCCCACTCCTCCCAGCCCACCCACCCAGCTCAGTTAGGCTTAAGCTGAAGCTTCTTTGTTTCCCCTGGCACTTCAGTCCAGTTCCCTCTGCAGGGAGCCCCAGCCCCAGAGCACAGCACACAACAGTGCGGTCTGGGCTGCACCAGCTCCCCTCCAGCCCTGGCTTGGCTGTTTGTGGCAGCTGAATGCTCCCTGTTTGCAGCTGTCACTGCAGGATGGCCCCAGGGCAGAGCCCAGCCAGGCTCCTACTGCATCCCCTGAAGCTTGGGGCACACGGTGGTCCCAGGGCTGAGCTTCATGGGGAGCACCCAGAGCTGTGGCTTGCAGGCAGTGTTTGCAAGTGTTGTGTTCTCATCTCCTGCAGCCTGTGGGGAAAACAACCTGTGCTGCAGCTCAGCACTGCCCCTCTGGGCAGGGACAAGGCTGAAGGGCTTTCCCATTCCAGAGGAGCCAGCACTGAGCCTTGGTCGGGTCTGGCATGGCTGGAGCTGGGTCTGGTTCCCGTTTGGGACTCGCTGCCCATTCACCCCCATTGCCCTCCCTCACCCGTGGGCAGAAGGGTCTGTCTGTGCCAGGGGCTCTTGGATGTCTCTGTATCCATGGACAGAAGGGTTTATCTGTGCCAGGGGCTCTTGGATGTCTCTGTATCCATGGACAGGAGGGTCTGTCTGTGCCAGGGGCTCTTGGATGTCTCTGTATCCATGGACAGAAGGGTTTATCTGTGCCAGGGTTTCCATAATGTCTTTGTACCCATGGGTATGGAATGAACACGGAGAGTGAAAGTGTCAGTCACGTTGCTTGCACACTCCTTCCTTTGTACACAACACACATCCATGCACACCCCCACATACAGATATATTAAAAGGATAGGGCTGGATAGAGATTTCCCACAGAGCTCTAACTTTGGCACAACTCACTTGTAAGCCAGTAGCCAGGAGATTTTTTTCCCAGCTCTGTGTGAGTAGCTGTCCAAGAGCTGAAGGGAGCAGCATTTAGAAGCAGTTCCAGGATTTCTAGGCAGGAAGTGGAGCTGACAACCATGCATGAAACTCACTGTATTCACTGGAAGGTCCTCCTGGTTCTTTAGGAATATGGCACAATGGAGACACAAGATTTGGAAAAATTCCAGCTCTCTGTGGATTTGTTCCAAGGTGGGAGCAGCAGAAACACTTTGTGTCTGCTTTGATGACACAAGGTCCAAGGAGCTGCGGTGGCAGAGGGTGACCTGGGCTGGTGGCAGTTGAAGTCCCATTTCATGACATGCCAGAGTGGCACAGGACAAAGCTCCAAGCACCCACAGCCCCACTGATGAAGGCCTTGGGGTGCTGCACATTCTATAGGAAAAGATGCTGTCACACTATCCTTTGCTACTTAAAACTTTCATTTTCAATATTTTACGTCCAAGTCTCAAACTGTAAAATTTTTACACTCAAGACACAGTCATGTGTTGCGATGGGGGTGGCTGCAAAACTTTTGGGGTTGGAGTATTGAGGGTTTAAGTGGCAAAAATAAAGGAGCAGGAACAACAGAGTTGGCCAGAAACTAAAGAACTTTAATGGAAAATAAAGCAGGGACAATGCCCAGAAACTGAATGCTGTATGGGGACAAACTCCAAGGACCCGAAAAAGGGGGCCATGACAATATATACCCTGGGGGGAGAACTTTGTGGAACTATGAGCATATAAGGGGAATGAATAACCAATAGGGGAACAGAATTTGAACCAATCAACAGAACAACACTAAGGACTGTGGGAAGAACAGTTAGGTTTTCCCCACGTTAACAAATGTTTCCCAGGGCTTGAACTCAATGCCTGGTTCTTTCTTGGTGAAACCTGGCTGACTGTGTGTCCCAGCCAGGCTGACTCCCACACTTATCTGCAAGAAGCACTGGAGAAATGCATGGGACAAGAGTTCTGCAGGAGCCAGGTTCTTGTGCAGCAGAAAAGTTGTAAAATATGAAAGATTATAGCAACGACAATAAATCAATTATTTATGGCTTGTAAATATTCCAGTGAATCTCAGATACTTCTGGGCAAAAATAAACACAGGGCAAACTTTCCAAAGTACGGTTTCATAACAAAATTGCAGTTTGTCTGTTCCTGTTTGTGGGAGAAGATGAGGTTCCAAGCTGCCCAGCTCAAGAAGAAAAGGGGGATCTACCCTTCCCTGTCATATTTTCCTAACGACACAGGAATTAAGACCAAGAATTTGGGTAAATGGAGGGGTAAAACCGGAGTATGGATGAGGGTTTACATCCTAAGACTTCATTTGCTAGAGGACAGTTTTGCTGTGCATGGATCTCCTTGCTAAACCTCTTTGTCTTCAAACTCCCTTCCTCAGAGGCAGAACTGAACAAGCTCCACATGTCAGAGTTTCAGTGAAAAGCTTTGTGATGAGTTGATTTTAATGGATTCATTCCCAGTCTGTGGGGTTGCTGTCATGAGGAGCTCAGGTGGCTTCTTGTTGAGATCAAAATCAATGTGCCATTTGTCCCAGCTCCATCTGTCCTGTGACAGCACTGGCTCCATGGGAACACACTGAGTGTTCTTGTGCCATTTCTAAGTGAAAATTGAACATCCTAAAGAAGCCAGGCCAAAATCACCAGACAGCAGTCACAAAAATATTTAGGCAGTTTGCTGGGTATTGATCTAGCAGCAACCACCTTTCCAAAGTCCAGGCTACACTAAACAAGGCTCTTTCCTCTGTAAGCAGATTTTCAATTTGTTGTGTTTGATACATGTGCAGAGGAACAAAAAGCCACTTCCACTGTAGAAACATGAGCTGCAGCTATGCAATAAGTTGTGCTCAGTAGCTGACCTGCTGATGTGGTTTTTAGGGGGTTTTATACAGGAGATACTGCAATAAAATTTCAAAAGAAAACTATAAAGTATCTAAAATATGCAATATTATATTATTTTCTACCTCCAATATTGCCAGCACATAGCTTAAGGAAGAAGGCATTTACCAACCATCATAGAAGAAAAAAATTAAAATCAAAAAAGGACTATTAATGATATTACAACCACATCCACCAGTCATTTTCCAGCTTTGCAGGATTTCAATTCAAAGTCAATCTAAACAAGGCAGCATATGTCTAGCAAGAAAGAAATCACAGTTCCTGTCTGCTCCTAAACCCAAGCTTTGCTCTATCAAAGATGGATGGTATTATTTTCCAGCTCCCAACAGATGTGTCGTAATTTCCAAATAAACAAAATACAATACATAGAAATATTTCATAGATAAGTAAGATTGATAGAAAAATATTTTACCAAGACAGATCAAGACATATGAATGCACTTGGCTGTATAACTTTGTATAGAAATGGATGGGGAAGTGAGAGGTGATTCTTTTCCACAGATGGAAAACAATCTTTTTGCCAGAAGAATCAGCTTCCTTCTTCAATGACCACCAGGGTGCCCAAGACTCCACCAAGAAGGCCCTGTGATCCAATGGCCTGTGCATCCAGCACTTCAACAAAGTCATGCCTGCCTCTTAATACTACAGTGCTGTTCAAGAGGTTTATTCCCAATTGTTGGTGACACGATGAACAAATTGAAGCCAGTTACTCTAAAATGCCTGCACAAGCACCACCACAAATGACAGCCAAAAGAAGGATGAAGCCAAGGTGTCCCACAGCCATGGCCCAAGCAGCCAGAGATCCTCCTTCAACCCTGGCTGCATTGCAGCCCCACTGAGCACCAAGAAGAAAAGGGCCCTACTGAAAGCAAGCAAACTTAACCCTCAGCCAGGACACAAATTTAGAGGGCAAAAGATTTAAAAAGCCACATCATCAACCACACTTCCCAGTAAGAAGGGTTGGAACTCTCTGCCCCTCAACACTTTCCCAGCAGGTTCACAAAGGTAACTGGGATTTAAGCTGTGCCCCCCCAAAGAACAGAGCCAACCTCCCTTCAGTGTGAGAAACCACGGCCTCAGTTATAGCCCCGGGTGCCTCCTGTGCTCCAGGGAGCAGCCCTGGCTGTCAATGTGTGTGTGGCTGCAGCACAGGCCCAGGGCCAATGGCCGTGGCTGTCAATGTGTGTGTGGCTGCAGCACAGGCCCAGGGCCAATGGCCGTGGCTGTCAATGTGTGTGTGGCTGCAGCACAGGCCCAGGGCCAATGGCCGTGGCTGTCAATGTGTGTGTGGCTGCAGCGCAGGCCCAGGGCCAATGGCCGTGGCTGTCAATGTGTGTGTGGCTGCAGCGCAGGCCCAGGGCCAATGGCCGTGGCTGTCAATGTGTGTGTGGCTGCAGCGCAGGCCCAGGGCCAATGGCCGTGGCTGTCAATGTGTGTGTGGCTGCAGCACAGGCCCAGGGCCAATGGCCGTGGCTGTCAATGTGTGTGTGGCTGCAGCACAGGCCCAGGGCCAATGGCCGTGGCTGTCAATGTGTGTGTGGCTGCAGCACAGGCCCAGGGTGTAGCCAGGCCCTTGTTGTGCCTCCAGCACAGCTCGGCAGCCCCATCGCAGCCCGGGGCCGCGGCCCTTCCCCGCCGGGGCCCTGACCCGGCCCGGCCCGGCCGCGGGACCCGGCCCGACCAGGGCGCGGCGGCTCCACAGGCCCCGCCCGGCCCCCAAGGGATGGGCTCCGCCCGCCTGCTGGGCCCGGGCCGGGCCCGGCTTTGCTGGAAGCTTCCTGCCGACTTTGCGCAGCCTGGAGCCACAGTGTCCCTTTGCTGTGCTGAGAAACCTGAAAAAACACGTCTAGTCTAACCCTGCTGCACACCTTATGAGGGATCCCCGCACACCTTAGCAAAGACCATAAATATCCTTTGTGCCTCGTGAGGGATCCCTGCAAATCCTATGAGAGAGCCCAAGATATGCCTTTGTGCCTCACAAAAGAATCCAGCCCCTGTCCACCTTAGGATGGACTCAGCTCCTCTGGAGGCCTTGATGGCAACCACTAAACTGCCATGTAAATCATGAGGAACTCAACCCCTCTGCCAGCCTTACAGAGGTCTCCAGTCACCTGTACGCCACAGAAGGGACCCCAAATCCCCTAAGAACCTCAGGAGGAACCCCAGCCACATGCACCACTCACAAAGAACCCAAACCCCACATATCTTATTGGAAAACTCCACACCCTACCCGTGTGCCTCATGACAGACCCCAGTCATCTGCCAGCCTTACAGGGGTCCCCATCACCTGCGTGCCATGGAATAGCCAGGCCTGCCATTAACTCTAGCCAGCAGCGTGTTCCCTGACAGAAACCCTTTCCAGTGCCCTGCTGGGAATCGGGAACACGTGTTGAGGTGCTGGCTGCCTCTGTGGGAGCAATGTGGAGCCTGAGTCCCTGCTGTGCTCCACTGCTGAGCTGGCAGCTCGCTGGTCACAGCCACGACATTCTCTGTTTCCCCCAGAGCTGGGGCCTGCAGGCACCTTGGCACCCCTTGGCACAGGCTGTGCCACCCAACAAAGCCCAGGAGGCCACGAGGAGAACCCGAGGGCGGCAGGAAGCTGAGAGAACCCCCTGCTCTAGAACTGAGGGAGTTCGTTCAGAAGCAAAGACAGTGACTTCAAGAGATTCCCACTGTGCTCCAAGTTTGCCTCTGAAGACTCAGAGATGAGCTTGGCAGAAAGCCGAGAAAATAGCTGGGAAAAGGTTTTGCTGAATTTGGTTGTGACTAGGTACAAATCTCCAGTGGGAAAAGAGCCTCTGCAGTAGGCTGGGTGTCTTTGTTCTTCCTAGCATAAAGAATACCAATCAAATGCAATTTAATTTTTATTCTAGAAGTGTAAAAATGTTCAAAGCTTTTCAGAATTCAAAAACTACTTGGAAAAATACACTATTGTAGAAGAGGGGAAGAAACATTTGGAGATTTCTTTGTACAAAAAAACCCAATAGCAACTATTTCTAAAAATGCCTAATTTCTAAAAATGAAAAGCAAAGAAAACAAGGTGCCCCAAGCCTGACTGCTGCCTGCTCAGCGCTGCTTGTGCCCAGACAAGGAGCTCAACCAGTGCTGGTGGCACCACCCAGCTACCAGAGCTGAAGCCCAAAGGTGATGCTGGAATTAAGCCCATCCCTGGCAGGAGGAGCCCACCTTCAGTCCTGATTGGGAACCAGGTCCAGCACCTCTGGGGACAGAGGATCCTGTTCTGGGTGGTGGTGGCAGAGCAATAAGCTGCTAAGGCAGCCGTGGCAGGGACAAAGGACACTGGCTTGGGGATGGCCGGTGACAGGTACCAGGTGTCTCCAGCTGATGGCTTTGACTGCTCTTCTTAGACTGCAGGGGCGTTCCTGTGGAGAGAGGAGTGGCTGAGGCCCCAGCTGCCGCTGGCATACAGGGACCCTCCTGCACTGCAGGGCCCAGGGCTGGCAAGGCTCCCCAGCACGGCTGGAGCTGCTGGCACACCTTGGCCCAGCTGCACAGCTGCCCCTCAAGGCCCCGGCCAGCAGGGGATGGCTCTGGGCAGGGTCCCTGGCCAGGAGCGGGCCCCAGAGCGCGTCTGCCTTCCAAGGGCAATCTGGTCCCTGCTCTTTCTCCTCCCCACCTTGCTTTGCCTCTGCCCGCTGCTCCTGGGGCTGCTCTTGGCCACACAGCCTCAGTGGGAGCCAGCACTGGCTGCAGCCCCAGTGGGCTCCCCAGGACAAGGCCCAGCAATTAAAAGGCCAATTAAAGACTGGGCAGCAGCAGAACCCTCAGCACCATTATGTGGACAACCACTGACCATCCCCAACTCCACAGCAGCCTCACTGGGAATGTTTCCTTTCTACAAGCAGCCATCAAATGAAACTGTTTGAGGGTAGAGCAACAGAACACTCACTGGTTTCTCTTCTAGCAATATCAGTGTGTGATAAAGCAAAAGAAGAGGACAGTCGACCAAACAAGCAGGCCTACCAATACCCCTAGCAAGAAGCATCTTCCCAGAGAGAAACGCTTTCCAGAGCCCTTCTGGGAATCAGGAACACGTGTTGATGTCCCGGCTGCATCTGTGGGAGCAATGTGGAGCATGAGCCCGTGCTGTGCTCCACTGCTGAGCAGACAAATAGCTGGATATGGCCAGGATGTTCTCTGTTTCCCCCAGAGCTGGTACCTGCAGGCACCTTGGCACCCGTTGGCACAGGCTGTGCCACCCAGCAAAGCCCAGAAGGCCGGGAGGAGAGCCCGGGGCCAGTGCAGCTGCTTGGGCAGTCACTCCTTCCAGGGACCTGGGCCCGACCCATCCCTGAGCAGGCACTGCCAGCCCCGAGGCTCCCTGGCCCGTGACAGCTCCCCCAGCCCAAGGGGACAGAGTCAGGCCCTGTCAGGACCCAGTGCAGCCCCTGCCCAGTCGGGAGCCAGGGCTGGCTGTGGCCCTGGGCTCGCAGCAGGGCTCCCGCTCGGGGCTGCTCCTGTGCCTTGGGCCTCTGGGCACTCAGGGCAGCTCCAGGAGCAGCTGCAGCGGGAGGGACCTTGGTGCATGAGTCCCGTTTCCCAGGAGCTGGGAACGAGCTCCAGAGGCCTCAAAGCTGAGGCGCCTCCAGCTTTGGCTGCTGCAGGGCTGTGCAAGGGCAGGCCCTGGGGGAAGAGCTGCTGCCACACAGCCCTGCCCAGGGCTGAGCCTGGCACAGCAATGACCTCCTGTGCCTGTGCCCGTGCCTGGCATCACTTCCCCACCTGCAACAGAGGCTGGCACCGGCCCACTGCTGCCTTCCGAAAAGTGGCTCCTTCTGCACAGACTTTTGGTCCTTCACTTGAGAAAGAAAAAGGGACAGCTGGATCAGATGGAACTATTCCCCAGTGGAGAGGTAGCATCTCCAGGAGGCAACGCTTGGCAAAGTCATGGATAAGGTTCAAAAAACGACTGGGCTTGTGAGCCAGAGCCAGGGCCCTCACTGTCAAACAGTTGCCAGGCCTGAGCCTCAGGAGCAGTGAGGGGATTGCACAGGGCGAGGGCACACACGTGCACGGCTCTGTCCTGGCACCTGCAGCGATGCCCCCTGGCCGAGCTTTGGGCTCTGAGCTGGCAGCTCCCCCAGGGTGAAAGGCCTTGACCTACCCTCACCATCTCCCAGAGGCTCATCCCTGAACGTGGGTTGGGAAGCCAGATCACCTTCCCCAACAGGTTCATCTGCAAAGAAAGGCAGAGCACAACAGCTCCCAGCACTGCAGGAGATCCTCAGGCTGCCTGGGGCCGGCAAAGGAGCCATGCAAGGATCAGCCCTGGGGCACAGTCCTGGGCCCTTCCCTTCCTTTCCCTCTCTCATCTTCTCTGTGGCTGCACAGAGCACACGGAAGGAGACACTGGCATTGCACACGGGAAGAGCATTGACAGCTAAATGCTCCTTCCTCCCACTGACAGTGATCCTGTGGGATCATTCAGGGCTCCAGAAAGAAGCAGAGCAAGGATTCCAGAATTCAACAACCCTCAGACACTTAAGGAGAGTGGCACATGAGGGAGCTGTTGCCACCTTGACACTGCTTATTCTGCCAGGAAAAGGACACTGAGAACTTTCCTTGAGCATCTGGGAATGTCTTCAAACCACCATGCCCCAGCAATTCCAAACAATCCATGTCCTGATCCCAATCTAGAAGGGAGCACAGATCAGAATCATTTCCATGGTTTGCTGAGATCCCCTTCAGCCTTAGGGACCTGGGCACTGCAAGGGAGTTGGGTAAGGCTGTGTGAGCCAGATGTGAATGGACATGGCCAAAGCTGCAGAGGGGCCTGGGGAGCTCTGGGCTGGATCCTGGTCATGGTGCCCACTCTTTGCAGGTGCTCTACAACAGCCTTGGGTGGTGGCTGGACCAGGCCAGGGCCCATTGGGGTCTCTCACTCCCACAGTGGAAAGTCTTGCTAAAGCACTGGAGAGAACTGCAGCATGCAGTGCCACAGCCACACCTCCCAACCTTCCTCCTGTCCTTTCTCCCTCTCTCCCTACTACTGTGGGAAACCTCTTACCTCTCTCTCTCCATCCCTCTTTCCCCTGGAACAGCTCCCCCAGCCCAAGGGGACAGAGGCAGGCCCTGTCAGGACACACTGGAGCCCTGCTCTCACCCTCTGCCCTTTCCCCACCATGGTCACCCCTTGCAGCCCCTCCCAGGTTTCGGGTGGTGTCTCCCACGGAGAGACCCCAGCAGGGCTGCTCAGTACCCGAGTGCCCTGAGCCTGCTCGGGATAATTCCTCTGGGCTGTGCCCGTCTTGTCCGGGCTGTGCCCACACTGCCAAGCAGCAGAGATGGCAGCTCAAGGCTCAGCAGGGCTCAGGCCCAGAGGCACAGCAATTACCTCCTGTGACTGTGCCTGGCATCGCCTCCCTTCCTGCAGCAGAGGCTGGCACAGAACCACTGCTTCCTCCGGGAAACTCAGCCTTCAGCACAGTCTTTCCTTTCATCTCTGGAAGAAGGGACAAGTAGAGCAGATTGAACCATTCCCCATTGGAAAGGTGCCATCTTCAGAAGCCAATACTGGTCAAAGTCATGGACAAGGATCAGGACATCATATAAACTTTTGGGATTGGCCAGAGCCCTTCCTTCTCCAAACAAAAAGGTGCCCTTTCTGATCTCAGGAAATTTGAGGGGATCTCAGGGTGTGCATGGCCCGTGGGGCACTTTGGGCTCTGTGATAGGTTGACTTAGGAAGTAGAAACTCAGAAAAGGTTCTTTCTAAGAGAATTTCCTCTGTGGGGGTTGGGATACCTGCAACAGCCAATTAGAGAAAGTTAGTTTGCTCCGTGCACACACATTTTGAGGAAGGTAATCCGGAACTGAGGCTCTTTGTCTTTCCGGCAGCTGAGCAGGTAACACCAACCCGAGCTTCCCCCTCCCCCATGCGGGGGCGGGGGGAGGCTCAGGGGGCCGCTTGGGCCCCGTTTGCCAACGAGGGGGACCCGATGGCCGGGGGGAGAAAAAGTTGTGTGATAAGACCTTCACAGCTTCCTCCTCCACTAGCCTGCGGCTCTGGCGTGGGGGGGAGGCCGACTCTTGCTGCTGCCGGCCGGGCCGGGCCTGCCCGGGTGGCCATGAGCAGTGTGGGGCTGCAGCCCAGCCCCAGAAAGGCTGATTAACACCTCAGCTGCCCCCCCAGCACGGCCTGAGCCTGGCCCAACTCTTGTAGTTGTGTTAAACTTTAACTCTTTAGTGTTCAGATAAGATTTGCAAAGCCTCCAGCCTTGCCTTGGAAGATGAAAGGGAATAAGAAGATTTCTGAAGTCAGTGATGTAAGAGTTAAGTTTTTAAGATGGAAGGAGAATGAGAAGATGCTGAAATGGCTGAAAATCTTTTTGTGAAATTGTAGGAATGAACTGATGTACTGAATATTCTAATAAACCATGGAAAGAGACATGGGGGGGTGGAAATGTTCCATTTAATAGATGATTTGACTAAAAAGCACCTGTGTTGAGAATTTCTGTCCTGAGAAAAGAAGGGGATTTTGGTTTTCTGAAGATGAAGCCTGAACAGAGAGAAAGGAGACAAAGAGAATCTTTGCTGTCGAACATTTCATTCTTAAAATTAATAGCCCATGAGACAGACATGGCCCACATCTACAACTTTGGGACGGCTGTAGAGTTGGGAGGAGCGTCACGGTTGCAGGTTCCCGGGCAGATGCAAATCGGGAAAAATAAAACCACAAGAGAACTGTCTTTTTCCTTCTTGTGGGAAAAATCCCTACAACTTCAACAAGAAGAGGCTTTTCTCTCCAGAAGTGAACTGAGAAAGACTAAATTGGGCACTGACCGAAGTATTTGTTATATGTTTGTTTTGTTGTTATGAAGATTGGGAGAGGGAGGGAAGGAGTGATCTGAAAAATCTCATTCTGAAATTTTTTTTTCCTCTCTTTTTGTTTGTGTAGTTAATAAATTTTCTTTTATACTCTCTCAAGTTTTAGGCCTGCCTTGCTCTTTTGCTCCTGGTTCTGTCTCACAACAGAAAAAATTAATTTATTTAAATTGGCAACTCAAACCGAAGACATAACAGTAAAAAGAAAAACTAAAGAGGACAAAAAAATATTTTCTCATTGTCTTTGTAAATAGAATATAATCACTTTGAATACTTCTGAAATCTTTCTAATTAACCACAAAATATTTGAAAATTTATATCAAATTATTTCCCAAGGCTTGGCTTTTTAAGGTGTTCTGTATGTTAATGAGCCCTGGAGCACTGAATTCCTGAACTGAAGAGCTGAACTGAACAAGCCTCTGGAGCAGTAAAATTCAGCAGCAGCCTCCAAGTTGCTGAGGATGGCAGCAGCCTCCACTGAGGCTATCCCTGCCCAGAGACCATGGGGGAATGGGCAGACAAGGAGAGCGTCCCTGGGACTGGGGAAGCAGAACTCAGAGGCACCAGCAGGTCCAGGTGGAAATGGAATGTAGAATGTGGCTGTGAAAGCCCTGCCTGGGCTGTGCCAAGCAGGACAGACAAGCCCTGACTCCCATCCCCCAAATAATGCTCACAGCGAGACATTTAAAAGGAATTAAAATTATTTGTGTTCACTGAGTTGGATGTACTGGAGCAAAACCAACAAGAGATTCTCAGGAGCTCAAAACAACAAAACAGACTTTACTGACAACTTTAGAAAATCTGAGAAATTTTGGCAAAAGGTTTAATACGACATTTAATCAACAAAAAAGGCTTCTCAAAGCATTAACTTGGCCCATTGTACTTCTCTAAGCCTGCTCAATTTTAAGTTAATCAAAATTTGCGAGAGGACAGAAATAGAAGAAGACACAGAGGAAGGGAAGGACATATATGATACAGAGAAGCACACAAATAGCTACCAACTCCTGGATTCCAGTGGCATTTCAGACAGAAATTCCAAGAGGAGGTAGAGTCAAGATGTGTGCTTGCTGTGTGTTCAGCCTTAAATACCCCTTGGTCTTCCTGGGACCTTCCCCCAGGTGGGACTTTCAGTCATTTGGTCATTTGGGCTGCGGCTATAGAAGTGGATGTGGAGCATTGCCTTTGGTGTGCCAGGGACTGGCAGACACTGCTGGGCTGGGATAGAGGCTCAGGGGGGATTGGGGTTACAGGGCACAGCAGTGCTAGGGTTACAGGGCAGGGCAAGGCTGCACCTGCCCCTATCTCCCACACCTATGAAATATTTTGAGCCAAAAATCTCCTCAAGTCTCTCACAACAGGAATGTTGGAGGTAGAATCCCAATTCTGGCCATGGGCACCTGGCTGAGAAAGACAGGTTTTTTTGTAGGAAAGCACAGAGCTTCAGTGTTTGGAAGGCAGGTGAGAGCCTCACTAGGCTATGACCAGCCAGACTTGCCAGTAATGGCAGATTCTGTCTGGGAGCAGTCTTTGGGTATAGAGAATTTTGGAGGTGGAATCCCAATCTTGTCCATGGGTGCCTGTGAAAGCAGGGCAGTTCTTTCCCATAGGAAGGAAATCACGGAGCCTTCCTTACTAAGTGGGGACAGAAGAGAGGTGACCCTTGTGAAACCACTGCCAGACATTCTTGTCCTGGCAATATTCCTTTGGGAGTAATCCCTGGATATAAGGAAATTTGATGGTGAAATCCCAATTCTAGCCATGGATGCCTGGAGGAGAAAGGCAGTTCTTTTCCATAGGAAGGAAAGCAGGGAGCCCCAGTGTTTCAGTAGCAGATGAGAAGAGCCCCTCAACATGCCAAGGTCAGCTGGACCAGTCAGGTGGCTCCCTGGAGGCCAAACCAGCCAGACTTGTTCTGTGTTCCCTTGGTTTTATGGGGCCCTACAGTGTCACAATGGCTCCTTGATTACAAGAAGACCTTCAGTGTCACCATGGACCTTTGGACCATGGGGCTTTGTGGTGTCACAATGCTCTCCTTTGGCTCCACAGTGTCCCAATGGACCAAATGATTACAGGAGGCCCCTCTGTGTCACCCTGGAGCTTTGGTTCCATGCAGCCCTGCAGTGTCACAATGGTCTCCTTTGGCTCCACAGTGTCACAATGGACCATTGATGACATGAGGCCCCCAATGTCACAACGGACCTTTGGTTCCATGTAGCCCTGCAGTGTCACAAAGACCTCTTGGTTTCACGAGACCCAACAGTATCACAATGTTTCTCTTGCTTCTGTGGGGACTATCAGGGTCACAATGGTCTCTCCATGGTTCCATGAGGTCTCACAGTGTCACAGTGCTTTGCTTATTCCATGGGGCTTCCTAGTGTCACAATGGACTCCATGATTCCATGGGGCCCCTCAGTGTCACAATGGTCTCGTTGGTTCCAGGAGGCTGTGAAGTGTCTGAATGGGCTCTCCATGGTTCTATGAGGCCTTGCAATGTCACAATGGACCTTTGGCTCCAAGGGGTCTCACAGTGTCACAGTGTCACCCTTTGCTTCCATGACACCCCAAAGTGTCATAATGCTCTCCAGGGTTCCAGGAGGCCCCGCGGTGTCACAATGGACCCTTGGTTTGATGGGATCTCAATGTCACAATGATCCAAACATTCCATCACAAAGGTCCACATCACAAAGGTCCCCTTGGCTCCATGTGGCTCAGCAATGTCACAGTGGTCTCCATGATTCCATGAGACCCTACAGTGTCACAATGGTCCCTTGGTTCCATGAGGCCCAGCAATACCACAGTGGTCTCCATGATTCCATGAAGCCTTACAATGTCACAATGTCCCCTTGTTTCCATGGTTCCTGTGCTGGTGCATTCCCCCCTGCCCTTCTCAGCCCACCCTGCCAGCTGAGAAATGCTCGCTGGGGCTCGCCCTTGGCCAACAGCCCCTGGGCTCAGCTCCTCTGGAGCTCAGCACAAACACTGTTTGCTCCCAGGCACTTGCTGCTGCCCAACGAGCTCCTGGTTCCTTTAGGAGCAGCCCTGGAACTGCTTTTGTTCCCTCAGGCACAACATCCCTGTTCTCACCCTTCCAAAGAAAGCTGCGGATGCCAAGTGCAGCCAGGATGAAACATTGCTGTGCTCAAAGCCCCTCCCTTGGGGCCCTGCAAACAGCACTCCACAAGGAGCCCCTTGGAGCTCTCCTGGGCCAGCACCTCCCTCTGAGCGGGGCCTCTCCGAGCCGGGAACTCTCCTGTTTGCTGCACTCGGGGCATCCCCGAACAACCACGGAGCCTGGGCCAATCCCCCACTCCTCAAGGCTCAGCCCTTCACCAGTGGGGAGATCCCAAAGCATCCGGAGGGAGCATTTCCCTGCCCTCCAGGGGAATTCCTCACAGCTCCCTGCCACTGACTCTCTCTGTCTGTGTGTACACACGAGTGTCTGTGCCCTGGCAAATGTGGCAGAAATGCTGCTCTCTGAGGGTTTGAGTGCCTTGGGTATCTGAGTCAGTCAGGCTGTCAGTAAGGTTAAGTCATGAGGTACAAGCTAAGTTAAATGCTGCTAAGGGTTGTTCTTTTGCTAAGTTGTTACTTTTAACTGTAGTTGCTTTTAAGGCCTTAAAAGTGTTCTGAGTGTGGGAAGAGGTTTGACAGCAGCTCCCATCTCCTCCTGCGCCGGCAGATTCACACAGAGGAGAGGCCCTACCAGTGTGAGAATGTGGGATGAGCTTCAGCCAGAGCTCCAATCTGAACTGTCACCAGAGGATCCACACAAGGGAACAGCCCTACGAGTGTCCCCAGTGTGGGAAGAGCTTCATCCAGAGCTCTCACTTGACCAAACACCAACAGGGGCCCTGCGAGTGCTTCAAGTGTGGGAAGAGCTTCATGCACTGCCCCAAGTTCATCCTCCATCACAGGATCCATGCTGGGCAGAGCCCTGGTGACCATTCTCAGTGATCCAGGTTGGGAAGACACCTGGCTGGTGCTCTCCATGTCCTCCTGGCTCCCCACAGGCACCTGGATGAATGCAGGGGCAGGAACATCCATCAGGACTCTGATCGATGTTGGAAATTAATTGAGAGGAGATGATTTTTTGACTTTACAGCCCAAAAAATCTCATCTACTCTGTGCAGTATTTTTATCTGCTGGCGTCAAGGAACGCTGGATGATCTTGGAGATCTTTTCCTACCTGAATAATTTCCATGTTTATCCCATTATAACACTCTGAATTGGGATAAAAATATTAAAATTAAGCAAAGACATCTTAAGCTGAATCATTTTACTGGTATTTGAGGATGAATGTGGGGTTCAGGGGAATATTCAGGAGAATTGATGTGCTCTGGGACCATCCAAGTCAAGGGACATGGCCATGATCTCGTAGTTGTTACAGCAGAACGTGTCCATCTGAGCCTGCCTGTTCTCCAGGAATTCCAGTTGTCTGTTCCTGGCCTGGGTCTCCCCATCCGGGGTGTGTCCCCTGAAGTGTCCAAATCCCTGCTGAAGTGCCCGAGCTGCTCTGGGCTGTGGATGTTCCTGTCCCCGAACCTCTCCTGGTCAGTGCCATGGAGGGCTGGGAGGGGTTTTAGGGACTCCTGGGGGAACTGAGTGAGGCTTCTGTGGCTCTTGGGGACATTTGTAGTGCTGGGAGGAGCTTTGGGGGCCTTCTGGGGGGGTTGTGAGTTCTGGGGTCCTTGAAGAGCTGCGTGGCTTGTGAGAGAATTTGGGTGGATCTTGGGGAAGATCAGAAGGGGTTTTTTTTGTTTTTTGGGGTATTTATGTTGCAGGGAGCGGCTGCGGATTCGTTGTGAACAGAAGCTATGGGGTGATTTGGGGGATCCAGGAGTGGCTGTGGGGTTGGGAGGGGATTTTAGGGCAGTTGTGACCCCCACTCAGCACCCCAAAACTGGCAATCGAGCCTGCCCCAAAGGTGCTGCCAGGGTTTAGGGTCTCCATGTTGGGGTTCATCCTCCTGGTGCTGTGGAAGAAGGTGAAGAGGGGTCCCCAGGGGCTGTGTCTGTCCCCCCAGAGCATGTGTGACCCCCCCATCCCGGTGTCATCCCCTTTTCCCTCCCCACAGGGCTCCTGCCCCAGCTCCTGCTGCCCCAGGAGGGAATTTAGGGAGGGGGCAGAGGGGGCTGACCCCAGCCCAGCCCCTTTGTTCAGCACCAAGCTGGGCTTGGGGCCGCAGGAGGAAGAGGCTGAGGGGAGGCAGATCCTGCAGGTGGGACAGTGCTTGGGCTCAGAGCAAGGTCCTGCCCTGCACACCTGGCTCAGGTGTGACCCTGCCCCAGGAAGGGAGCGGGACATTCCCATCCCCACGGATCAGGGCTGGGAGCAGCACTTGGAGCACAGACATGGAAGTACTGGGAGTGACTGGGACCACACTGAGGGCTACTGGGAACAACTGGGAATGACAGCTGTGTGCTGAAGGTAACTGGTATATACTGGGAATGAGTGAGATCATCCTGGGGGCAGCTGGAACCATACTGGACTCTGGGATGAGTGGGAATGAGCATGCTGTGGGCAACTGGGATATACTGGGAGTGTCTGGAAGAATACTGGAGGGGACAACACTGGGTACAACTGGGATCATGTTGGGGGCCACTGGGAGCAGCTGGGAGTGAGTGTGTCTCTACTGGGGGCCACTGAGATCATACTGGCCATAACTGGGACTACACTAGGGGCAGCGGGGTGCAACTGGGATGACACTGAGGGGGACTGGGACCATACTGGGAGTGACGGGGAGCATGCTAAGGGCAGTTTGGACCATGCTGGGGGCAACTGGGATATAGTGGGAGCAATTGGAGCTGCACTGAGGGTGACTTGGAGTGGCTGTGGGCAACTGGAATCATGCTGGAGGCAACTGGGAGGAAGTGGGAGTGACTGGGAGCATGCTGGGGTCAACTGGGACGTAGTAAGAGAGACTGGAAGTCACTGGGATCATACTGGGACTGAGTGGAACCATGGCAATGGCCTGGGCTGGGTGAAGTGGGGCTTCAGGGTGTGCAGGGAATGCTGAGACCCTGCAGGGCCTTGTGGAACCAAGGGGCCATTGTGCCACTGTGGAACCAAGGAGAGCCTTGTGAGGGCCTGGGGCCCAATGGAATCAAGGGGCCATTGTTCCATTGCAAGGACTCTTGGAACTAAGGGAACAATTGTGACACTGTGGTGCCCCATGGAACCAAGGGTCCCTCGTGACACTGCAGGATCTTGTGTAACCAGGGATCCACAGTGACACTGCAGCACCAAGGAATTCATGGTGGCACTCGGAGGCCTCATGGAGCCATGAGGCCACAGTGACACTGCAGGGCCTTGTGGGACCATGCAGAGCATTGTGACAGAGCAGGACCTCATGTAATGATGGGGCAATTGTGACACTGCAGGGTCCCATGGAACCAAGGGGCCAGTGCTGTTCCTCAGGGACTCATGAAATGAAGGAAACATGTTTGACACCATGGTGTGCCTTGGGACCAAGAGGCCATTGTGACACTGTGGAACCAAGGAGAGCATTGCTGCACTGCGAGACCTCATGGAACCAAGGATCCATTGTGACACTGCAGGGCACTGGGGGACCAAAGTGCCATTGTGACACTGTGGGGCCCAAGGATCCAAGAGACTTTGTGACACCAAGGGGTCCCATGTAACCAAAGGGACATTGTGACACTGGAACGCCTCATGGAATCATGGAGACCATTGTGACACTCCAGGACCTCACGGAACCATAATGGTACCAAGTAGCTGAGAGTCTTGATCTCTTGGAGGGTAGGAGGGCTCTGCACAAGGACCTGAATAGACTGGATCCAGGGCCTAAATCCAACAAGATAAGGTTTAACAAGACCAAGTGCTGGGTCACTTATGAACTTTGGCCACAACAAGACCTGCAGTGCTACAGGCTGGGGACAGAGTGGCTGGACAGCTAGACAGAAAGGGACCTGGGGAAACTGATGGACAGCAGGCTGGACATGAGCCAGCAGTGTGCCCAGGTGGCCAAGAAGGCAAATGTTTCCGGGCCTGGATCAGGAATGGTGTGGCCAGCAGGAGCAGGGCAGTGATTCTTCCCCTGTGCTCAGCACTGGTTGGGCAGCACCTCCAGTGCTGTGTCCACTACTGGGCCCCCAATTTAGGAAGGACATGGAGGGGCTGGAGCGTGTCCAGAGAAGGACAACAAGGCTGGTGAGAGGTCTAGAACACAAGTCCTGTGAGGAGCAGCTGAGGGAGTTGGGGTTGTTTATCCTGGAGAAGAGGAGGCTCAGGGAGATGAGGTAGTATCAGGGCACAGGATAGACGTGATGATCTCCAGGGCATTATCCAGCTTGGCTGATTCTGTGATTCTCTGAAACCACCCCTGGAGAACTTGCAGGATGAGCCCTGGGCTTCCTCTTCACAAGGTCCAGCAGCCCAGGTCCCTCAGCTTCTCCACACAGCCCCAAAGCCCATCCTGTCAGTCCTGCAGAGCCTCTCCAGCCCCTCCTCATTGCCCAGAACAGAGAGACCCACACCCAGACACAGCAGCCCAGATGTGCCCCCCTGGCCTGTGGTGCCTCTGGCAAGGGAGCAGCACGAGACACTGCAGGACCCTGCAGACAATTCCTGAAGCACTTGGAGGATGATCCTGCTCCCCAAGGGATCTTCCCATGGTGCCAACTGAGGACAAACAGGGATGGGCTGTTGGCAGGGGAGAGAACGAGGGTGGGCAATTGGGAGAAATCAGAAGCAGGAAAGTGGAAAGAAAGCAAAGGTGAAGCAAAGGAAATGCTCAGGGCAGTTTCGGGGTGGCTGCCAGGCAGCCCTGGCTCTGAGCAACAACATCTTCATTAGGACAGGAAACTCACAGCTGATGGGAACAAACTTTCTGGCTGACTTCAGAGGCCACAACAAACCTGAGTGGTTTCCCTGCCGTCCCCCAGCCCTTGCTGGCCCCAGGGGCTGATGGCATTTGTGCTCACTCAGCTCCATGTCCCCACAGCAGCACCATGGGGGTGCTGACCCTGCTGTGTGCAATGCAAACAGGGGCTCCTGAGCCAGTGCTGCCGTGTGTGTGCCTGCAAGGATGCGGCTCCTGTGTGAGCTGGGGGAGAGGCCAGGGCTGCAGAGGGGGGGATGTTGTTGGCAGGTGCATGAGGACGCTCTGGGACGCTGCCCTGGGGTGTCCAGTGCAGTGGGGATGGATCAGCCCCTGCTCTGCTGCTCCTTGCCAGGGTGTCCCCCTTGCAGGCACCTTGCAGAGCACCAGCCATGCTGTTTGCCCCCAGCCTGCCCACGGCCAGCCTGGGGCTGCTCCCGGGGCTTTTCTGTGCTCAGCATTGGGCTGGCCAAGTGTTGTGGAGAGAGCCTGGCCAAGGAGCCTGGAGCCCCCAGGCCCTGCCCTGAGGCATCAGTGCTGCCCCAGCAGTGCCCATGGCCTGTCCCTGCTGCAGCCCTGGCACTGCCACCCCCAGGGCTGTGCCCGGCCCCGAGAGCACTCAGGCCCTGCAGCAACACGAGGGCCAGGAGGGCAGCGGGGCAGTGGCACGGGAGCAGCACTGGCAACACCATGTGCTGCTGCTGCTGCTGGGCACAGCTGCTGTGCCAGCACTGATCTGCCCCAGCTCTGCACACTGACATTGCTGCTGCAGCTCCAGAGAAGGGAACAAATGGAGAATATCTGGAGAAAACTTTGCTGTAAGATTCTTGAGCTCATTTAATGCCATAGAGGGTACAGCTCCTCATTGACACTGTCTGTGGGTCACAGTAAAGGTGGAAAAATTTAAAATGAAATATGGCACAAGCAATGGCAGTTCTTTGTGGAATATATTGAAAAACTAAAACAAAGAAAAAGAAAGAACAAACCAACAACCAAACCAACAAGAACAATCAAATATCACTTGAATTACAAGTGATTGCATAAATTGGCCAGCAGTTTAATGTTCCTGAAAACATCCAGTCATCAGTGTCCACACTGCAGCCTTCAGCTCCTTGTTCCTGAGGCTGTAGATGAGAGGGCTCAGGGCTGGAGGCACCACTGAGTACAGAACTGACAGGGACAGATCCAGGGACGGGGAGGAGATGGATGGGGGCTTCAGGTTTGCAAACACTGCAGTGCTGAGGAACAGGGAGAGCACAGCCAGGTGAGGGAGGCAGGTGGAAAAGGCTTTGTGCCGTCCCTGCTCAGAGGGGATCCTCAGCACAGCCCTGAAGATCTGCACATAGGAGAAAACAATGAACACAAAACAACCGAGTCCTAAAAAGGCACTAACAGCAAGAAGCCCAAGTTCCCTGTGGCTAGAGTGTGAGCAGGAGAGCTTGAGGATGTGTGGGATTTCACAGAAGAACTGGCCCAGGACATTGCCCTTGCACAGGGGCAGGGAAAATGTATTGGCCGAGTGCAGAAGAGAGTAGAGAAAGGCACTGGCCCAGGCAGCTGCTGCCATGTGGGCACAAGCTCTGCTGCCCAGGAGGGTCCCGTAGTGCAGGGGTTTGCAGATGGACACGTAGCGGTCGTAGCACATGATGGTCAGGAGGAAATACTCTGCTCCAAGGAAGAAGAGAAAGAAAAAGAGCTGAGCTGCACATCCTTCATAGGAGATGTGTCTGGTGTTCCAGAGGGAATTGTGCATGGCTTTGGGGACAGTGGTGCAGATGGAGCCCAGGTCGCTGAGGGCCAGGTTGAGCAGGAAGAAGAACATGGGGGTGTGCAGGTGGTGGCCGCAGGCTACGGCACTGATGATGAGGCCGTTGGCCAGGAGGGCAGCCAGGGAGATGGCCAGGAAGAGGCAGAAGTGCAGGAGCTGCAGCTGCCGCGAGTCTGCCAATGGCAGCAGGAGGAAGTGGCTGATGGAGCTGCTGTTGGACATTTCCTGGGTCTCAGCATGGGGATCTGTAAAATAAATAATCATGGAAGAGTTCAGTTTGGAGAGGACTTGAAATATCCCAGCCCAGCTTGGTGGCACTTTCCCCCACTGCCTGCCCAGGGCTCTGTGCCTGGAGCTGTCCCTGCCAGCAGCTGCTTCCCTGTGCCCAGGGCTGGGCCCTGCCATTGCTGCCAGAGCCCAGCTCAGCCCTGGGGGCTCAGCTCTGCCCTGCAGACCCCTCCCAGCACAGGACACTGCCCAGGGCCAGCTCTTCCTCTGCAGTCTCTGATGGCAACGTCACAGCAACCCTGAGGAGGCTGGAAAAGTCACACTAATGTTGCCTGTGAGGGACCTTGTGCTGGTTTCTGTGACTGACTGCTTTATTAAGATCTGAGAAATAAATTTCTTATTTCTCCCTACCTGAACTTAGAGATAAATATCTATATGCAATTTCCCATCTAGGCAACCCAGAGCAGTAGGCTAAAAAAGCAGAATTTTCCTTTTTATGTAGCTCCTGAATTGCTGTGCTCCCTATATAATCTACTTGGAAATGTTCTGCAGTTAAATGTCATGCTGGGAGCAGTCCTGAACAATGCAGCATCCTCAACACACAAGGACAACACTTCCAAGCCTTACCAGCTGTCTCCTTCCACCCAGACCTTGTCCCCCAGTGCTGGGAGCAGCTGCCAGGGCTGGCTGAGAGCTGTCCCTGGCAGGCAGCAGAGTCCCTGCCCCAGCACAGCGCCCTGGGCTGCAGGACCCTGCTCTGCACGACAGCCCTGGGCACCCTTGGCTGCTCTACACAAGAGATCATCAGAGAATGTACTCACACAGTCTGCAGGCATTGGGATGTTCCAGCTTTAGGAGATGACTGCAGGAGCTGCAGCTGCATTGTCCTGCAGCCAGAGGCTTCCTGTGTCAAGGGCTGGGAGTGATTCTGCCCCAGGCACTTCTGAGCATCTTCCCAGCCCTGACTGATTGAAGCTCTCTGTGCCTCTGTGCTGTGCCCGGGGTGGCTGCAGGCAGTGCCCCAGTCCTGCTGGGCTGGGAGAAGAGCTGCTCATCAAGAGAAATGTGTTTTTGAAGCTCTTCTTGGTTTCCAGGAGCACCTTCGGTGCCTGGAGCCCAGCCCAGCTCATCAGCACAGACACAGCACAAGGACGTTAATGACCCTCTTGGGGTTTGTGCTGAGGCCCTGAACATCAGTCCCTGAGAGGGAGCTGCAGAAACCTCTCAAGAACTCCAAGTCAGAATCAAACTCCAAAATTTCCTAAAGTTTTAATGGGCCCCACTGAGGGATATGACTGAGAAAGTGTCCCCACGTTCCAGTTAGAGCAGGAAATTGGAGGCAGAGATGACAGGTGGGGACAAAGAGAAGCCAAGTCTTGGTGCCCTGGGGCACAGCAGGGTCTGTGCCACCAAGGGCTGGGAGGAGACACCTTGTCCTGAGCCACTGGGGCCTCCTGGCACAGCCCCAGCAAGGCTGGGCACTGTGACCCCTTGTCCTGCCCTCAGCATCCCCCCACATCCCAGTGGCCTCAGGGATCTGCTGGGACGAGTCCCTGGGGAGCCTTGGTCAGGAATGGCCCTGGGGGTTCCTTCATGCTCCCAGGGACTGCAGGTTTTTCAGAGGACTTTGGGTTTTGCTTTTGCCTTGGAGTTCTCTGAGACCTTTGTGCAATCATGGCCTCCAATTATCAGCTTTAATTAGTCTCTTGAGAGGCTTTGTCAGTAACAACACTCAGTGGAGCTCATTAATGCTTCAAGGTTCTTTAGTTTTTTAAGGTACTTTCCTTTTCCTTTCTTCTCTGAGTCTTTGAGAGGGTTTTGGGTCATCATGGTCTCCAATTCTCTCCTCCAAGGCGTCCATGTGGAGCCTGTGTTGGACCCATTAATGCTTTGAGACACTTTGGGTTTTTCTTCTGACTTGGACTCCTGGAAAGATTTGTATAATCTCCTCGCAGGCCCTGATGTTCAAGGGCTCAGCACCAAAGACACCAGGGAGTTCATTGGGATCAAGCAAGTCCTGACAAACCATGGCTCTGCCTTCATTTCCCTCTGGTCTAGAGCAGTTAATTAAAAATGTTTCCTACTATAGTTATGGAGAAATACTTCAAACAGCTTCTAGGAGATATTTAGTAATATTTTAGAGGGTATATTTTATTACATTTCTGTTTAGAGCAGATGTGATTGCAACATTCTGTGATTGATATTGATCCAGGGTCTCTCCTCAGCAGGTCTGACCTGCTCACAGAAGCTGTGTCTTGAGGTGTGACCTAGTTTGAACAACCTTGCTGCACATTGCCCAACCCCATCTTGGCTGTCCTCACTCACCTGGGACCTGCTTTGCTTGGAGAGCTAGCTGTACACAGCCAAAGAGGATATTTTTCTTTTGTAATATTTTTTTTTAATAATCTAAAGCTCTTTAATTTCCCCATTGAAAATAGACACCTTCCTTTAGTGTGTGCCAGCCCAAGGTTCCACCAAGGAGGTTTCCCTTCCCCAGGGCAGAGATATTCAAGGAATCTTAGAGATCTTTGGAGTCCTCGGTTCCACAAAGCCTTGCTGTGTCACCATGGACTCTTGATTCTGTGAGGTTCTGTAATGTCACAATGGATGTTTGGTTCCATGGGGCTCCACTGTGTCACAGGGGTCTCCTTTTCCTTGTGGGACCCAGCAGCAAACTCCACTGGCAGGGCCAAATGCCTGGGAAGAAGGAGGAGGGGACATTTGGAGTGATGGTTTTTGTCTTCCCAGGGCACAGTGACGTGGGGTGGGGCCCTGCTGTCCTGGAGATGGCTGAACACCGGCCTGCCCATGGAAGGGCTGAGAGACAACAACCTCTGTGCATGGAACTACAACAGCAGAGAGCTCAGGCTGAAGGCTGGGTTTAAAAGACTGTCACCAGCACAGGAAACATCAATGTGAGAGGAAAGATGTGTGCTCATGTGTTTACAAATCATTTGGTGGGTGAAGGGATGGGTGTTAATGCCTTTGAAATGGGTCATAGCATTTCTACTGACTTTGGGCAGCAGGTTTGTTACCAGGCTGTCTTCGTTCTGAGTTGCCAATTTAAATAAACTTATTTGTCCTGTTGTGAGACAGAATCAGGAGCAAAAGAGCAAGGCAGGCCTAAAACTTGAGAGAGTATAAAAGAAAATTTATTAACTACACAAACAAAGAGAAAGGAAAAGAAAAAAAAATTCATAATGAGATTTTCAGATCACTCCTTCCCTCCCTCTCCTAATCTTCATAACAACAAAACAAACATATAACAAATACTTCAGTTAGTTCCCAATTTAGTCTTTCTCAGTTCACATCTGGAGAGAGAAGCCTCTTCTTGTTGAAGCTGTAGGGATTTTTCCCACAAGAAGGAAAAAGACAGTTCTCTTGTGGTTTTATTTTTCACGATTTGCATCCACCAGGGAACCTGCAACCGTGACGCTCCTCCCAACTCTACAGCCGTCCCAAAGTTGTAGATGTGGGCCACGTTTGTCTCATGGGGTATTACTTTTAAGATGAAATATTCAACAACAAAGATTCTCTCTGTCTTATTTCTCTCTGCTCAGGCTTCATCTTCAGAAAACCAAAATCCCCTTCTTTTCTCAGGACAGAAATTCTCAACACAGGTGCTTTTTAGTCAAATCATCTATTAAATGGAACATTTCCATCCCCCCATGTCTCTTTCCATGGTTTATAGGAATATTCAGTACATCAGTTCATCCCTACAATTTTACAAAAAGATTTTCAGCCATTTCAGCATCTTCTCATTCTCTTTCCATCTTAAAAACTTAGCTCTTACATCACTGACTTCAGAAATCTTCTTATTCCCTTTCATCTTCCAAGGCAAGGCTGGAGGCTTTGCAAATCTTATCTGAACACTAAAGAGTTAAAGTTTAACACAACTACAAGAGTTGGGCCAGGCTCAGGCCGTGCTGGGGGGGCAGCTGAGGTGTTAATCAGCCTTTCTGGGGCTGGGCTGCAGCCCCACACTGCTCATGGCCACCCGGGCAGGCCCGGCCCGGCCGGCAGCAGCAAGAGTCGGCCTCCCCCCCACGCCAGAGCCGCAGGCTAGTGGAGGAGGAAGCTGTGAAGGTCTTATCACACAACTTTTTCTCCCCCCGGCCATCGGGTCCCCCTCGTTGGCAAACGGGGCCCAAGCGGCCCCCTGAGCCTCCCCCCGCCCCCGCATGGGGGAGGGGGAAGCTCGGGTTGGTGTTACCTGCTCAGCTGCCGGAAAGACAAAGAGCCTCAGTTCCGGATTACCTTCCTCAAAATGTGTGTGCACGGAGCAAACTAACTTTCTCTAATTGGCTGTTGCAGGTATCCCAACCCCCCCAGAGGAAATTCTCTTAGAAAGAACCTTTTCTGAGTTTCTACTTCCTAAGTCAAGCCAGCCAGCTTGGCTCCTGACACAGACAAGGGTTTTCACTGCTTTGTACTGGTTTTTTCCTATTTTCCTGGTTTGTAGTGGTCCATACTGTTTTTTTCTGGTCCATACTGGTTTGTACTGGTTACTACTGGTTTGCATTACACTGTTGGTTACTGTTTTTTACTGTTTTTTATCACTTATACTGGTCCATACTGGTCTGGACTGGTTTATACAGGTTTCAGGTTACAGTCAGAGCTGTTGTTCATGGGGCAGTGCCTGGGGGTGAACCCCAAATCCTACGGGGTGTGGCACCACCAGGGCTGGGTGCTGGGCAGCGCTGCAGCGCCCCCTGCTGGCCAGGAGGACCTGGCACTGTGCAAGCACCTCCTGGTGGCCAAGCCCTGCAACTGTGAGTGGGTTGTACTGGTTTGTACTGGGATGGGGTCCAGGGGGTGCTGGGATGGAGCTGAGCTCACTGGGTTATACTGGGTTATACTGGGAGAGAGTTTGTGAGTGTCCAGGAAGACCTAGCGCTGTATGTATTGGTTGTACTGGATTATACTGTTTTGTACTGGGATGGGGTGCTGGGGGGTTACTGGTCTGTACTGGGTTATACTGGGATGTGGTACTGGGAGTGACTGGGTTATACTGGTTTGGGATGTGGTACTGGGAATGACTGTTTTACACTGGATTATACTCAGGGTGCTGGGGTGTTACTGATTTGTACTGGGTTCTACTGAGAAAGGGAGCAGGGGTGTGTGAGTGCCCCCTGCTGGCTTGGAGGACCCCCAGCGAGTTATACTGGTTTATATTGGGATGGAGTGCTAGGGGTCACTGGGTTATACTGGGATGTGGTCCTGGGAGTGACTGGATTGTAGTGGTTGATATTGGGTTTTGCAGGGATATTCTGGATTTTACTGGGTTAAACTGGGGTGTAATGGGTTATACTGGGAGGGAGCTTAGGGATGCCTGGCACTCCACTGGGAGCAGCTTTTGGGGATGCTGGCCTTACTGATTTATACTGGAATGGGACTTTTGACCTACTGGGAGTGACTTCAGGTTGTGCTTACTGGTTTCTACTGGCAGCTGCCGCAATGGGCTCAGGGGCTCAGAGGTGGCTTCCAGTGCTTACTGGTTTATACTGCTGCCCTCCCAGTATAAACCTGGGAGCCCCAGGACCACACTGGGAATGGGTTTGGGTGCATGAGACCTTACTGGTTTATACTGGGAGCTGCTGCCACAGGCCTCAGGAGCTCGGGAGTGGCTCCAAGTGCTTACTGGTTTATACTGGTGCCTTCCCAGCCCACACCTGGGAACACTGGTAGGCACTTGGGGCCAGACAGGACCTCAAGGCTGAGCTGGCCTTCACCAGGGCCTTGCTGAGCCACAGCTTCTCCAAGTTCTCAGCCTGGAAACACTGCCTGTGGCTGGTGATGCCCACCAGGAACTACGGCAAGGGCACTGCCCCCTGGAAGGCTGAAGGAAGGTGAGGGATTCCTCAAAAAAACTCCTCCAATTTTGCGAGATCCCCAAAATTTTCCAGCTCGTCCCTCACCCAAAGTGTGAGCTGGTTGGTTCTGTGTTTTGAATGGGTAGATCTGGTGTTCCTAAATCCCTATTGACTTCAATGAGTAGATATGGTTTCCCTAAATCCCCATTGATTTTAATGGGTAGGCCTGAGCTCCTGGATACCTGGGTGCCCACATTGAGATATTTGGATTTCCCCCGGTGTCCCCCTGAGATTTTGGGGTGCCTCCTTTGCCCACCCCAGAGCTGGGGCTGCTGCAGAATACCATCTTCACCAACCCCAAGGAGCAAAGCACTTGGCTGTACCTGATCTGCATCCTCTCCCGAGGTAACTTATGGCTCCCTCCCACCCCTGATGGCCTCACCTGGACTTTTGGGGTACCCCCTGAATGTTGTGGTACCCCCCGACAGCCCCGCAGCTGCCAAGGGCCGCCTGTGTCCGCGTTGACTGGGAGGATGGTGGCCATCATCTTCTCCTGGCCTGTCAGGGTGAGTTAGGGCACTTGGGTGCCCCAAAAATAACCTGGATATCTCCAAAAATTATCTGGGTATGCCTGGATACTGCCCAAAATCACTTGGATCCCCCCCAGCAATCACCTGGGTACACCTGGCTATCCCCAAAAATCACCTGGGTACCCCCAGAAATCATCTGGATACACCTAGGTACCCCTTGCACACCTGGATCACCAAAAATCCCTGGGCCCCCTGAAAACTAGTGTCTCAAACATCCTTATTGCTCTGATTGCGTAGAACTGGTGCCCCTAAACCCCATTACCTTTAAAGGCTAGACCCACTGTCCCTAAATTCCTGTTCATTTCAATGAGTTAGACCTGGAGTCCTGTTTATCTCCACTTATCTCTACAAATCCCTCCCAGTGGTCCCACTTTTTTCAGTGCTCCTAGTAACCCCAGTGTCCCCCCTCAGCCCTTCCCAGTGCTCCCAGTTTAAACAGTAACTCTTCCCAATCAAGCCCTATCAATGGGTAGACCTGGTGTCCTTCAATTCCCTTTGACTTTAGTGGCACAACTGATGTCTCAGCTCCAGGATGGACAGCAGGTGAAGGATCAGGAATTCGGGATTGGTCTCCAGGAATTCATCCAGGACATCCAGAGCATTGGCACTGCGACCCTGGAGTGAAAATTCCCAGAATTCAGCCCAAGATTTCCTCCAAATTTACTCAAATTTCCCTATTTTAGGGCCAAATTTCCTCAAAACCCCATTGATTTTAATGGATAAACCAGGTGTCCCTAAATCCATATTGACTTTAATGGGATAGACCTGGTGTCCATAAGTCCCTATTGATTTCATTAGTCATGTCTGATGTCAAAAAAATGTGTTTTGGGAGATTGACATTACAAGAGATGGAGCAACTGAGAGACGTTTTAAAAGATGGTTTATGGCCTCATGGCGTCAGTCTCATAGAAGGCTGAGACATTAAAGGTGTTACATCCAAAGCCATAATATCAGAAGTTGCCTCATTCTTAGTTACAATGCCTTATATTAGTTTTTGAGCCAATCAAATATTTCTGTGAAGTTTGCCAGCATCCTTTTACACCAATCATTAATTGCTTTCCTTCTCATGGCTTTGCTGCAATGCATCATTTTTCAACCAATCCTAGAACACTTCAAAAACCTACACTGATAAAACATAAACTTCTAACTAACTTTATAACAGGTTCTATTGCTAAGCTTTAAAATCTTTTATTATCTTACTTAACATCCTGATTTGCTTACATAATGCATATTTCTGTTTGCTTAAAATATATTTCTACTTAAACTAAAAACTTGTATTCTTGTTTTATATCAATTTTCCTTTTCACGCTCTGATTCCCCAAGCCTTCTCCAAGTTCTTAGGTCAAACCTTGGATCCATCTCAATCTCTGAACCTGTATGCACAAGGCCCTGAGAGCTCTCCGTGCCTGCATTTCCCACACCACCTGTCATCTCTGCCTCCAATTTTCTGCTCACACTGGAACCTGGGGACACTTGCTCAGTTGTGTCCCTCAGTGGGACCCATGAGCAATATCAAACACTTTGGAGTTCGATTCTGACCAAATTCTTCAGTGGTTTCCTAGAAAACAACACTTCTGCCTTGATTTCCCTCTGGTCTGGTGCAGTTCATTCAGAAGTTTTTCAAATCCAGTTATAGAGAAATATGACAAAGACCCTCTTAGAAATATCCATTCCAATATTCAATGATGTATTTTATTACTGTTCTCTTTAGAGCAGAGATGACTGCAGCATTCTATGATTGATATTTGTGAGAAATGGATTTGTAAAGGATTCTCAAAGCCTGACTGAAAGCTCAGACACTCTGGTACATCTGGATGCAAACTCTGAGATAAGGTGTGCTGACTGAGAAAGGCCATGGAATAGAGAAGATATTGTTGAGAGAGAGACTGAACTAGAAACAAGTTTCAAACAATGGCCTTGCAAAAAGATCTGATATTTTGGAGAATTAGAACTGTGAAAGATGCATTGTGGCAAGACCATGTGGAGTAAAATACTAGGTGATTGGTGTTAATATTATTAGCATCATTGTGTGGAAAAAGGTAATAGGCTGAAAAACATTTATAAAATATTGTAACCAGGAAATAACTTGGTTTTTGATAGAATGGCATTGAGTTTTACATCTCTTATGTTTCACCTTTCAAGGAGTATAATAATGGAATAAAATATTTTTAAAACCTCTCTTAGTAGCCCCATTTCTGTAGAGCTGGGATTTTCCAACAGTGCTGAATCCATGGACATCAGTCCCTGAGAGGGAGCTGAAAGAAAACTTCTTAAGAACTCAAAATTAAATTGAAACTCCAAAGTTTCTTGAAGTTTTAATGGTCCCCACTGAGGCATATGACTGGGAAAGTGTCCCCAGGTTCCAGTAAAAGCAAAACACTGGAGACAGTGATGACGGGGGGGGGGACAAGCAAGGGAAAGGTGTCTGTGATGCTGAGAAAACCTGGATGTGTTTCAGGAATGCAAAGGGCCAAGGGCTGAGCCCCAGCCCCTGGCAAGGCAGATCCTGTCCCTCCCTCATTGCTCAGGGCTCTTCCCGGCCCACTGGGCTCTGGCCATGTGCAATGCCAAGGGCAGCACCATGGGGCGGCCCCTGCCAGGCTGCTGAGCAGGGACAAGGAGGCAATGAGGCCCCAGCACAGCAAGGCTCACTTGTCCCCTGCTGGCCTCAGGCCCAGGGCCAGCCTGCATGGCCCAAGTGCTGCAGGAGTTGGCTGTGTCAGGGCCTTTCAGCTGCTGCCCATCCCTGTGCCCTCTGCAGCCCAGGCTGTCCTACGGTGTCCATGCCCTGCGCCTCTGTCCCTGCAGGCTGTCGTCATCCCCCGGCTGCCCCACCTCGCTGGCCCCTTCCTTTGCTGACAGCTCTGCCTCCTGCCTGCCTCTGCCTGGACACACAAAGCCTTGGCCTTGACACTAACAGAGTCCATTCAATTTTTATTGTGCCTGTGAACTTTCAGCAGAGAAATATGGCATGCAGGAGCTGCTTTCCCAGCAGAGACTGTCAGAAGAGAAGAGAAACACATCTGGCTCAAGGGTGCAGTGATAGGAAAAACAAGGACACAAGCTGATAACTTGGGGTGGGTTATATAGAAATGGTAAATTGTAATACGCATGTAGTGATTAAATATAAGCAACACACTCATAGAATCTCGTGTCCACATAAGTTTAGGAGTTATCCCACATTGGACCTGAGGTCTGAAAAAAAGGATGTCCTCTTGAACACAAAATTAATGTTGAGGAGTCTTATTCTGATATTTTGGAGATTTGGTGACAGCGGGTCCTCACAGAACCAAGGAGTCAGCTGTGACACTGTGGAACCTGAAGGTACACTGTGGAACCTCCTGCAATCATGGGTACATTGTGAGACTGCAGGGCCTCACAGAACCACTGTGACCATGTTATGCTACAGAACCTAGTGAAGCAAAGGGTCCATGGTGACATTGTGGAAATGTTACTGGGAGTATGAAAGCTCATGGAACCAGCAGTCCATTGTGACCAAGGGGCCATTGTAACACCGAGAAACCTCATGGAACCAAGGGTCCATTGTTACACTGTGGGGCGTCATGAAACCAAAGGTCAATTGTGACATTGCAGGGCCTCATGGAATAATGGTGACTATTATGAAACAGAATCACAGAGGTAATGAGGTTGGAAGAGACCTTTGAGATCATCAAGTCCAACCTATCACCTAACATCACCTCATCAACTAAACCATGGCTCTGAGTGCCACATCTAGTCTTTTTTAAATGCCACCAGGGGTGGTCACTCCATCACCTCCCTGGGCAGAAGATTCCAGTGCCCAATCACTCTTTCAGTGAAGAATTTTTTCCTGATGTCAAACCTATACACCCCTGGCTCATCTTCAGACTGTGTCCCCTGGTTCTGTCAGTGGTTGCTTGGGAGAAGAGACCGACCCCCACCTGACTACAACCTCTGTTCAGGTGTTTGTAGAGAGTCTCCCTGGAGACCATTGTAGCCATTGGGGCCATTGTAGCATGGCAGGACCTCATGGAATCAAGGGGACCACAGTGTCAGTGTGGGGCTCCATGGGACGAAGGGGCCATTCTGAAACCGTGGAAACAAGGAGACCTTTGTGACACTACAAGGCGTCATCAAACCAAGGAGACCATGATGACACTTTGAGGCCACGTGGAACCAAAACACCATTGTGGCACTGCAGGGCCTCATGGAAACGAGGGCACAAGAGTGACCCTGTGAGCTCCAAGGGACCGAGGGGGCATTCTGACACTGCAGAACCAAGAAAACCATTGTGATACTATGAGGCATCATGGAGCCAAGAGTCCTTTGTGACAGAGCAGGGCCTCATAAAACCATGGAGGTAATTTTTACAGTTTGAGGTTTTGTGAAACAAAAGGGTCATTGTGGCATTTCAGGGCCTTATGAAATCAAGGGGCCATTGTGACATTGTGGGGCTCCATGGAACCAAGGGGCCATTGTAACAATGCAGGGCCTCATGGAATCATGGAGTCCATTGTGACACTACAAGACCTCACTGAAGCAAGGAATCGTTGTGACACTATGGAGGCCTTGCAGGCCAAGAGGCAATTGTCACAATGTGTGGCACCATTGAACTAAGGAGTCCATTGTGACACTACAGGGCCCCATGGAACTAAAGATTCATGTAATGATGTGGGACCCCATGGAAACAAAGGTCCATTGTGACACTGTGGGACCTCATGGAATCCTGGAGCCCATGGTGACACTTTGAGGCCTCGTTGAATCAAGGGGTTCTGTAGGACCTTGTGGAACCAAGGAGACCCTTCTGCCATTGTGAGTCCCCACAGAACCAAGGGTCCATTGGGATACTGCAGTGTGGGAAATGCAGGCACGGAGAGCTCTCAGGGCCTTGTGCATACAGGCTCAGAGATAGAGATGGATACAAGGTTTGACCTAAGACCTTGGAGAAGACTTAGAGAATTAGAGAATTAAAGTGAAACAGACATAAAACAAGAATATAAGTTTGTAGTTTAAGTAAAAATGTTTCAAGAAAACAGAAATATGTATTATGTAAGCAAAGCAGTATGTTAAGTATGATAGTAAAAGATTTTAAAGTTTAGCAAAAACAACTTGTTATAAAGTTAATTAGATGTTAAGATTTATCAATGTAGGTTTGTGCAGTGTTATATGATATACTGAAAAATGATGCATTGCACCAAAACCATGGGAAGCAAAGCAACTAATGATTGGTTCAAAAAGACACTAGCAAAGTTCATAGAAATTTTTGATTGGCTAAAAAACTAATATAAGGCATTTGTAACTAAGAATGAGGAAGCTTCTGATATTATGGCACTGGATGTAACACCTTTAATGTCTCACCCTTCTATGAGACTGATGAAATAAAGCAATAAACCATCTTTGACAATGTCTCTCAGTTGTTCCATCTCTTGTAATATTAATCTCCCAATAGAGATCTTATGGACATCAGGTCTACCCTTTGAAATCAATGGCAACATAGGAATAGCAAGTCTACCTATTTTAAAAAATCAAAGGGGATTTAGGAACATCAGGTCTACCTTTAGAAATCAATAGGGATTTAGGGAAGCCAGATTTACCCATTAGTCAATGGTGATTTTGCAGAAATTTGGTGCTAAAATGGGGAAATTTGGGGAAAATACTGGGTTGAATTCTGGGAATTTACATATCAGGATCATGATGCTGACACTCTGGGAGTCCTGCCATAATTCCTGGGAGCTAATCACAAATTCTTGATCCCACACCTTCAGCCTGTTCTGGAGCTGCACCTCTACTTAAGCCCCAAATCTTTGTTTTCAGCCCCAAATCTGGGAATTCTGAGCCCAAAGTTGGGATTTTTGGCACCAAAACTTTTCAGACATTGGGTCTACCCATTGAGGTCAAAGGGGATTGAGGGATACCAGGTCTACCCATTAAGAGGGCTTGATTGGGAAGGGTTAGTCGTTCAACTGGGAGCACCGGGAAGGGCTAAGGGGGGACACTGGGGTTACTGGGAGCACTGGGGGATAAGTGGGACCACTGGGAGGGATTTGTAGAGATAAGTGGAGATAAGTAGGACTCAAAATGTACCCTTTAAAGTCAATGGGTATTCAGGGACACCAGGTCCACCCAGTCAAAGCAATGAAGATTTTTGGGACACCAGTTTTGGGGGCCCTCAGGGGTTTTGGGTGATTTAGGTGTTCCAGAGGTACCCAGGTGATTTTTGGGGAGATCCAGGTGATTTGGGGGAGTACACAGGTGTAGCCAGATAATTTTGGGGGATCTCCAGGTTATTTTTGGGGCACCCAAATGTCCCGACTCACCTTGATGGGCCAGGAGAAGATGATGGCCACTGTCCTCCCAGTCGACGTGGACACAGATGACCCTTGGCATCCGAGGGGCTATTGGGGGGCACCCCAACATTCAACAAAAAAGCCCCAGCAAAAAGCCCCAGCAAAAAGCCCCAGCAAAAAGCCCCAACAAAAGCCCAGGTGAGGGCCCCAAGGGTAGGAGGGAACCCTGAGTTACCTCAGGAGAGGATGCAGTACAGGTACACCCAGGTGCTTTGGTCCATGGGGTTGCTGAAGACAGTGTTCTGCACCAGCTCTAGCTCCGGGGGGGGGCAAAGGGGGCACCCCAAAATCTCTAGGGGGCAGTGAGGGACACCCCAATATCTGAATACTCAAATGTACTGGAGTTCAGATGTACCCATTAAAGTCAAAGGGGATTTAAAGACACCAGTTCTACTCATTCAACCCAACAGAACGCATCACCTCCCACTTTAGGTGAGGGTGGGGCTGGAAAACTGTGGGGATCCTGTGAAACTGTGGGAATTTTACTGGGGAATTGCTCACATTTCTTCAGCCTTTTGTGGGGCAGTGCCCCAGCCTCGCCCTTTCCAGAGTCCCTGGCAGCTGCAGGCAGTGGTGCCAGGCCGAGAAGTTGGAGAAGTCACGGCTCAGCAGTGCCCCAGCAAAGGATAGCTTGGCCTCAGGGTCCTGCCTGCCCGCCAGCACCCACTGGTGTTCCTAGGCATAGACTGAGAGGGCACCAGTATAAACCAGTAAGCACTGAGAGCCACCCCCGAGCTTCTGAGGCCTGTGACAGCAGCTCCCAGCATAAACCAATAAGGCCTCATGCACCCAAACCCATCCTCAGTGTAGTCTAAGGGCTCCCAGGTTTATACTGGGAGGGCACCAGTATAAGCCAGTAAGCACTGGGAGCCACTCCTGAGCCCCTGAGACCTGTGGCAGCAGCTGCCAGTATAAACCAGTAAGGGTTGATGTGCCCAAACCTGTGTGATCCCAGTGTGATCTAGTGAGATGGGGAACATATACGGTTTTGAAAATTCAGAACTTTAGAAGTCTATGATACGCTTAAGCAGGTAGAGGAGAAATAGATGAAATCGCAGAAATGGTATGTAACAAACCATATAGAAACTTACTTGCCAGGAAAAAGCTTTAAGATAACATATATTGCAAAAACTCAGCAAAGCAAGACCTGGCTATTGTACAAACCCAACAAAACAGAAACCTGTGGCTTCAGAAACCAGCCAGGACCAGCCAGGTGGTTTTGAGTGGGACAAGCTGACCTGAGGGAGAACCAAACCTCCACTGTGCCTGCCCAAAAGCAGAGGTCAAACAGCAATTACTGAGGAAGACATAAGGCCTTCATCCCAAAGACCACCAAACACAACCACCAGGAGGGGTGGCAGCTAATTGTAATACAAAGGGAGAGAAGGCGGAGATGGGTGGGCAGGGAGGTGTGGGCTTGTGGGATCAATGTGTATTTATACCTGGAACCTCTCTTGACCAGGTACACATAGTTTGGAAGAAATATCCCCCCATGTGTCCCCCATGTGCTGCCAATGAAACACTCTCTACAACTTCAGTGTCAAGTGCTGATTCTCGAAATCAGTTGTTGAGCCAGCCAGAAGGTCTTCGTCTGTCTGCTGGAGCACAGGGGACGTTGACATCCCAGTGCACCCCAGACGTTTTCCAGAGCTGACCTCTGCTCCCCGGTCACTCTCTGCGGGGACGAGCAACCAACCTCCTATATGGCCTAGAGGTACGTTTTACCAAAATTTTTTGGGGGAGGCCCCAAGGTAAGGTGAACCTGTAAGACACTAGGGATGCCTCCACATGGCTAACAGTGTGCCAGAGACATCCGACACACAGAGCTGACAGGTTTGGGGAAGGTATTTGGAAGCTGGCAAAGGGGTTTCTGTTGACCACATAGAGTGGCCACTAGCAAGTTTAGGGGTAACTTGAACAAACCAAGGTGTTCTCAGTATTATTAGCAGCATAACTCATTGCTATAACCCTAACTGCCATAAATTGTGCTTGTTGTTTGTTGTAGGGTGGTGGAAGGAAGTATTTTATATGGTGGTTGGTGTTTTGTGTTTACATCACTCTAATTTTGGTGGTGGAGATTTTGGATTTTGGGTAATGTCTGCTCCGTTTTCTGTAGTGCACCTCTGCAATATCTGCAATCTCTGGTGTAACACTGCCCTCTTGTGTTATTAACTGTAATTGCAACAAGTTAAGATTTCTGTTCTTTTCAGAGGCATGAGATTCTATTGTTTCTGATGTAATGCTGCCCTCTTGTGTCTGTAACTGTCAATGACAGGTTAGTGATTTTTTTTGGAAACTGTCAGCGTTAAAAAGGTGGTGGAAGCTGGGAGTGAGTGCGGAGGGCTCGACCAAGCAAGGAGGATGCCCTTTCTAGGTGGTTTCAGCCTGAGCCCCCGGATTTCTTGAGGGATCAAGGGAAACTTGTACGGTTGGTACAGGAGGACAAGGGAGTAGAGCAGGTATACTTGGGAGGAATAGTCTCAGATTCCATAGATAGTTATCTGGGTTTTGATTGGGAGCAACCTCTAATTGAAAGGGAACCTAGAAGGGTTAGACCAATTCCTCGCTTTGCGTGTGGACCAGCAATTTGGACACCAAGGTGGCATCCAGCCTGGGACCTCCTACAGTGTCATTGGTGCAAAAGGAAGTGGCACTGCAGATCTAGGAGGTGGACGCCTACATGCCCCAGGTGTACCCCGGACCCATGGAATCATATTCAGGAATTAATACAGGTTGAGTGTGAGACTGTGAATTTGATCTGTGCAAAGAGTCATTCAGTTCCCAAGGATTGGCACGTTTTCGATGACCACTGTGAAGGAAGTGAAAGAATATTGCCAGCAGAGTTTTGGGAGAGGAGATAAGAGAAATAAGGAGAGAAATCACGGGGACCCAGCAAAATAAAGAGGTGCCTAGGAGGAGCCCTTTAGAATGTATACTAACCCACTGGAAGGAAGTTGTGGGGACAGGAAAAACGGAGAGCAAAAGGGTTTTCATCAAATACTCGAATCAATGGTGGCCTCTGTATAAACCAGAAGATGGGGCAAAGTGGCCATTAAATGGAACATGGGACTGTAACACCATGTTGAAGTTAATGCTGTTTTTAAGGCGAGAAGGAAAACGGGATGAGGCATCATATGCAGATGTTTTTCATCTTACAGAACCACCCAGAATGGCAAAGGGATTGTGGTATTAACCCTCCACAAGACCCACTAATCCTAGCAATGGAAAGAGAAAACAGAAGGGTCTCACATATATTAAAATGATGCTGCTCAGCCTGCAGTATTGGTCAGAAGTGCACTAAAAATAACAGGGTATATAAGGAAGAAGACTCTGATCTGGATGATCTCCCCTCCTCCATCACTAGAGTTGGGTGGGAGCCCAGGAAGATCAAACTCCAACACCCCCGGGAAGTCCAGCATCCTCCCATACAAGGACAAAGCTAGGGAACAACCAGCACCTTTGCAGGCACCTCTTAGAGAAGAAGTGGGACCAGATGGAACAATGATGCTACTAAAGGTTCCCTTCAATACCAATGATTTGGAAATTTGGAAAAGGAATGTAAAGGATTACAGAAAGGACCCTCTAAGTATAGCTGAACACTTTTGGTTAATAGTGAAATCACATAACCCGGATTGGAATGCTACACAGTTACTGTTACATGCAATGACAGAAACAGAGAAACAGCTGATCCCAAAGGTACCCTGGGATTTGGCCCAGGAGCACTGTAAGCCATGGGAGAGGATGTAAAGGAATTCTTTCCCCCCCCCCAGGACCCAAAGTGGGATGTAAATAGAATGTCAGGAAGACAGAAGGTACAAGAATATCAGGAATGGATTGCAAAGGGAATAGAGAAAGCCATCCCCAAATCTATTAACTGCCCAGCTTTATATGCTATTAAACAAGGTCCCTTTGAGTCACCACCTGAGTTCTTAGACAGGCTGAGACACAATGCATCCTTAGCACACCTTTGGACCCAGATCAGATATCGGGATACAGCAGTTAGTGTCATTATTTTTATGTCAATCCACCGATGATATAAGATGTAAACTTCAGAAATTCAGACCCACTGAAGAAAGAAACTTAGAAATATTATTGGATGAAGCCTGGAGGGTGTTTAGCAATTGAGAAGAAAGGAATAAGGGGAAACAAGGAAGGGTGATGGCAGTAGTTAAGAAGGAAGATGAAAATTTTAGAAAGGGGCTTCCCCCTCTGCGCCTAGGAAGAAAAGAATGTGCTCTATGTGAGCAATTAGGCCACTGAAAAAATGAATGCCCAGAACGCTGAGGAAAGGGAAACAAGGAGCAGGGGTAGTGGCAAATGTAAATGAAGACTGTCAGGAACCAGGGGGATCTTCCCTAGCTGATCCCTTGGTTATAATGAAGCTAGGGGAAGGAAAAGATCAAAAGCAAATACATTTTTTTAATTGATACAGGGGCAATGTGTTTGATTTTAAACACAGCTTTAACTCAGGTGGGAGAAGATTATATTATGGTTAAGGCAGCCACTGGCCAAGCTGAAAAGGCTTATTTTTGTCGACCAGTAAAATACAAATTAGGAAAACTAGTAGGCTTGCATAAATTCTTATACCTAATTCTTATACCTGATGCCTAATTCACCACATGCACTCCTTGGAAGAGATTTGCTTGAACAATTGAATGCAACAATCAGATTTGAAAAAGGGGAGATTACTCTGGAGGTGGATACTCAACAATATATTCAAATAAGGAGGCTCCCATAGAAGGAAAAATCGGTGAAGATATCATCAACCAGGTGTACCATGGTGTCTGGGCCACTGAGACGCCAGGAAGAGCTAAGAATGCATCACCAGTAGAGGTAAAGCTTAAAGAGGGACAATGACCAGTAAGGATAAAAGAATATCCCTTAAAAAGAGAGGGTGGGGAAGGAATCCAGCTGATAATAGAAAAATTCTTGCACTGGGGTCTGTTAAGGGAATGTGAATCTGATTTTAACAGTCCCATATTACCAGTTCACAAACCTGATGGAACGTACAGAGTAGTCCAGGATTTAAGAGCAGTCAATAGAATAGCAGAGGATTTATGTCCTGTAGTAGCAAACCCATACACTTTGTTAACAGTATTGACACCCTAACTAACCTGGTTTAGATTTGAAAGATGCTTTCTTTTGCCTCCCTCTATATGAAGCCAGCCAAAAGATATTTACCTTTGAATGGGAAAATCCTAAAAGTGGATAAGGGACCCAGCTCACTTGGACTGTACTGCCTCAAGGATTCAAGAATTTCCCTACCACATTTGGCAACCAACTCGCCAAGGATCTCGAGTCTTGGGAAACCCCACCCGGGAAGGGGAGACTGCTACAATACATGGATGACATCCTGATTACCACTGAGACAGAAGACACTTGCATGCCTTGGACAGTGAGTCAAACTCTTTGGGGCTCCAAGGGTACCGAGTGTCTAAGAAGAAAGTCCAGGTAATGCAACAGGAAGTCACTTACTTGGGGCATGAAATTAATGTGGGGTAAAGAATTGTGGGGCAAGCCTGACAAGAGGCTCTATGCCAAATACCAAAACCACAGACTGTAAAAGAATTGAGAACTTTCCTCAGAATGACTGAGTGGTGTCGCCTTTGGATCTATAATTACAAGTTGCTTGTTCAACCCCTGTGTGCACTGATCAACTCTGAACAGAAGCATCTGCAATGGGACAAACAGGCCACATGAGCCTTGGAACAATCGCAAAAGGCCCTAATGTCAGCTCCAGCTCTGGGACTCCCTGAACTGGGTAAGCCTTTCTTTTTGTTTTCTCATGAGAAACAGGAAATTGCCCTGGGAGTATTGGCACAAGATTTAGATTTAGATATCACAGAGCAATTGGATGTGACCACAAAAGGATAGCCAGGATGCCTGAATGTGGTAGCAGCAGTAGTGCTAAATATCCAGAAAGCTTGAAAATTCACTTTGGGACAAAAAAATGACTGTGTTGGTGTCCCATACAGTGTCTGCAGTATTACTGGCTTTCTCCACAGAGGTTCCTGAAATACCAATCCATACTGGTAGAACAGGATGATGTGGAGATTGTGATCACTAACATTGTCAATCCAGCTTCTTTCCTCAGTGGAAACACAGGAGAACCAGTACACCATGACTGCTTGGAAACCATTGAAGCAACATCCTCAAGCTGCCTGGATTTGAAGGATGTTCCTGTGGAAGATGCAGAGGACTGGTTCACAGACAGAAGCAGCAATGTCCTGAATGGCAAAAGGCATGCAGGATATGCCATCTCCATCAGCCATGGGGTAATAGAATCAGAACCATTGCCTGTCAATACCTCTGCACAAAATGTGAAAATCGCCTTGACCCGAGCCTTGGAATTGACCCAATGTAAGAATGTGAACATATACATGGATCCAAAGTACACTTTTGGAGCTGTGCATGCTTATGGAGCAATCTGAAAGGAAAGGGGACTACTGAACTCTCAAAAGAAAAACACTGAACATGCAGAAGAAATTCTGAAATTGCTGGAGGCAGTACAGCTCCCAAAGAAAATAGCAATTATGCACATCAGAGCACATTAAAAGCATACTTGGAATCAGAAAAAGGAAATGAGCTGGCAGACAGGGAGGCAAAAGAAGCAGCAAAAAGAGAGGTACAATTGGAAGGAGCTCTAATCCCAGACAGGAAAATCTCCCTTGAGGGTAAACCAAATTATGACAAAGAGGATCTGAAGCTAATTACAAATTTGGATGAGACATACAGTAAAGAGGGGTGGGCCCATACCCCAGAAGGAAGGGTAATCATACCTAGCCATCTAATATGGTTTGTAATAAAGGAGGAGCATAGGAAAAGACACTGGGGACCAGAGACTGTGTATGAACACTTAAATCAGAACATCATGGCTAGAAATTGATACACTACAGTGAAGCAGCTAACTCAACAATGTGATCTCTGCCTCCAGACTAATCCTGAAAACAAAGCCAGAAATGGGTGAAATTGAGAAGGGAAATGTACCTGACCAATAATGGCAAATAAATTTCACAGAAGTCCCAATAAAAGGGGGGTTTTGTTATTTACTGGTATTAACTGATACCTTTTCAGGATGGCCTAAGGCTTTCCCTGCTAAGGCCAGAAAAGTGGTCAAGGCATTAGCAAAAGAGATAGTATCACGATTTGGGGTTCTGGCTGCCATTTCTTCAGATAGAGGGCTCCATTTTATTGCAAATGTGGTACATCAGGTTAGTAATACTTTAGGTATAGATTGGCAATTACATACCCCATATCATCCCCAGTCAAGTGGACAAGTGGAGAAGTTGAATCATTTAATCAAACAGCAAATTGTTAAATTAGGACAGGAGGTCAATCTGCCTTGGCCTCAATCCCTTCCTTTAGCCCTTTTACACATCCCAACTAAACCAAGGGCAAAGGAAAGGCTGAGTCCTTTTGAGATCCCATATGGGCGACCTTATGCAATACAGAAGGGAACATCAGCACAAATAGGGGAAGAAACTATAATAGAATACATGGTGGCCTGTTACGGCTTTTTCCCGGCCGATACAGAGTCTCTCACCTTCCACCGGTCTAGCTCAGGTGTTGGGATGATATTCCTCTGGGCCTTAGCCACAAAGACGTAGATAAGATATCAAAAGAGGCTCTTTCCCCTGATAAAGTTACAGGTTTATTTCTCGTGGGTAGTGAGTGAAAAGGGAAAGGAAAAGAGAACGGGGGAAGAGAAAAAAAGGGGGGAAAAAGAAAGAGCGGGATAAGAGATCTGGGGAAAAAAGAGATGCGGGAAAAGAGTGGGGGAAAAAAGAGAGAACGGGATAAGAGAGAGTGGGAAAAAAGAGAACGGGGCAAGAGAGGGGAAAAATGCGGGAAAGAGAGCGAGGTCAGCGGGTCCTGACCTTTTCTAGGGTCTGGAAAGGGGGGGCGGGGAGAAATTGGATCCCAGCCAGCTCTGTGTGGCCAGGAGGGGAGAGGGACCAAGATACAGGGCACAGCAGGGGTCACGGGATGTACCATTTACAATGTATCTAGGGAACGCAACATCTCCCCGTTTTTTGTTTAACAAAGTTGAAAGAAGGATATTGGTATCATTCAAATTACGATTTTGCCCACCACTTGTAGCTGGCGGGAGGGTTAGATTGTTTCAAGTCTTTCATTTCTATGTGATTGACTACTGAGGTAGAGGGAATGAGGCTATGAATAGCCTTGAAAACCAAGTGACGTAGGATCCCAAATGCCATTATTACAAGGAAAAGAATAACAAAAATTAACACAATTGTTTTGACTATAGATGTCCACCACCCTGTGAGTCCCCAGCCTTTGAACAGTCCATTGAACCAATCTTCAGATTCTTGCTTTACTTGTCCGATTAAGTTGTTCATGTTTCGGAGGGCAGCATGGATGTTAGGAGCTCTCGATGTCAGGTCCATACAGCAAAGTCCTTCAAATTCCTGGCACTCATGTCCGTGTAGTAGCAAGAGAAAATCTATAGCAGCACGATTTTGGAGTGTGGCCTGCCTGGTAATTTCCTCGTCTTCTAGGAGGGAGCTGATTGCGGTGGATGTTAAGTTTGCCTGTTTGACAACCCAACACTCTAGGTGGCCCAATTCGCCTAGAGCTTTAGCTGCTGCAACCCACGGAAGAAACAGGGATGCAGCAATTCTTTTGGACTTGGCCCAATGGAAAATTTCAGAATTACAGTTTGGGTCCATATTGTCTGCACTTCGTTTTTGGATTTTATTACCTGATTTGTTTTTGTGAGTCCAATCACTAATTAAGGTTTCGTTGGGTGCCAACAGGGACAACCGCCCGAAGGTGCATGGCCCTCCTAAGAGCCGAGAAGGAATTCCTGCCCACGCCCGGTCTCCACAAATTAAGAACAATCCCTTTGGGAGGCTTTTGGGGCTTGAATAAGTTGGGGTATCAGTTGCAATATGGCTTATAGTATTGCACCACCTTTTGGCAGTGAATTCCCCACGATGTTGCATTATGTTGTGAAATTCCTTTATGCTAGAAGGTTTTGGGAAGATTCTAAAGTGAATGCAATATTGTGCTGGGTAGGAACCTAGCAGTTCTAATTCTTGGGGTTCTTGAGCTGTTTTGGGCAAACTTGGCAGCAGCTCTTCTATGGGGTTTTTATTTACTCCAGCTTGCTGCCTATGATTTTTGTGTGATGAAATGGTGTGTGACTCAGGAATTTCATTGGGCAAGTGTGTTTCAAAACTGGCTGAATATTCTCCAGCCTTCAATGGGATTCCTACCAGGCAGGTGGACATGGGGTTTGCTGTTGCTGCTGTGGACAGACATATGTTTTCTTGTTGGAGCGTCTGTGCCAGGGTCACCCAGACGTTCTGACGTGGCTGAGGGACGATCCATGCAGCTGCTAGACTGTTCAGTGTTAGCAGGAAGACAGCTTGGATGGGGTTCATCACGGGACTGAGAGAAGAGAAGGTTTTCTCTAGAAGGAAAAACAAACATTATAAAACCTATTAAAAGTCTCTATTTGCCGGAATGCCACCTTCTATGAGGATTTCTTTTCCCTTTTTTCTGCGGCGTCTTCTTTTTGAAGCCACTGCTACTTGTTCCTCGTTCTCCTCAGTTGGAGCAGGATGTTTGGGAACGAACGGTTTCACCCACTTTTGGGGAATCCACCGAGGGCCTGAGGGAGTGGATACACACGCATAGCCACGCCCCCAGGTAACAAGCTCATAGGGACCTTTGATTTCCCAGGTTTCTGGGTCCCTAATCAAAACTGGAGGATGTTGGGATAACTTGAATTGTTTGCTACTGTTAAAGTGACGTACCACAGGTGGACTCATGTTTTCAAATGAACAATTTAGGAAATTGATAGTAAACATGGCTTTGCAGAGCTTCTGCTGTGGAGACATCCACACAGTTGAACTGCTCTGTTTAGCCAAAACCTGTTTGAGCGTCTGATTGGCTCGCTCCACTATACCTTGGCCTGTGGGGGAGTGGGAGGTGCCAGTTTTATGTTCCACTCCCCACTGCTGGACGAATTCCAGGAACTCCTTGGACTTATACGCTGCGCCCTGATCAGTTTTGATTTCCTTAGGGATCCCCAACACTGAAAAGGCTTGCACTAGGTGTTGTTTAGCATGCATAGCCCTTTCTCCTGCATGGGCAGAGGCATAGACTGCACCTGAATATGTGTCAATGCTAACATGCACATATTTGAGGCGACCAAAACTAGGAATGTGTGTGATGTCTGTTTGCCATACCTCACAACTGCCAAGACCTCGGGGGTTTACCCCCATGCCTATTGAGGGCATGGTGTGCATCTGACAGTTGGGACAGGTGGCCACAATGGCTCGAGCCTGACTCCGTGTTAGCTGGAACTGACGCATTAGACCTGGTGTATTCTGGTGATACTGCTGGTGGCTCAGCTTTGCCTGTTGGAAGATGTCAGGAAGGCGTGCTGGTTCTGCTGGGGTGGCTTGTTCTGCTGGGGTTGCAAGGGAGTCTGCCTGACGGTTCCCTTCTGCAATTTCGCCTGGCAAATCTGTGTGTGATCTCACATGCATCACATAGAACGGATGTTCTCTATGAGAAATCAAATAAATTAGTTTGGAAAGCAACCTGAAAAGCTGCTCATTTTCGATGTTTCTGAGCACTGCCTGCTCTGCCCTGGACACTATCCCCGCTACATAGGCTGAGTCTGTTACCAAGTTTATTGGCTCTGAGAACTTTTCAAAGGCTCTCACGACTGCTGCCAGTTCAGCTACCTGGGGTGACCCTTCCACAAACTCAACATCAGCTTCCCAATGCTGAGTCTGAGGATCTCTCCAAGTCATCACCGACTTGTGGGATGCCCCAGATGCATCTGTGAACACTGTGAGAGCTTTGAGTGGTCTCCTACTCCTCTTCTCACGAGGAATGAGGTGGAATTCCTCATTAAACAGCTTGTGAGACGGGGCATGGACTGATATTTGTCCTCTGTAGCTGTCCAGGGCTAATTGGAGACTGGCATTGCTCTGGAGCAAATGCTCAAACATCTCTTTAGTCAATTTGTCAGGAGAGTTCTTTCCTTCCTCAGACAATTTAACAGGGAGGTGAATACATGTGAAGTCACAGCCAGCTAATTCATGCAGTCTGATCCTTGCTTTCCGAATCAGTTGTGCTATTAACTCTTGTGGCTTAGTGATAGTTTTGGATCTCTGGTGGGAGAGGAAGACCCACTCTATGATTAAGAGTGACTCTCTCTGCTCCTTGATCCATTGGAATATTAACCCGTGTAAGTGTGGCAGTTTTCCTAGGATAATGAATTTGAAGGGCAGCTCGGGCTGGTAACGGTGAGCTTGCCTCTCTCCTAAGGTCTTTTGTACCTTTTCAATTGCAGTCTTTGCCTCTGGGGTCAGTTCCCTGGGAGAAAGCAGCTCTCTCTCCCCTTTCAATAAATTGAAAAGAGGTTCTAGGTCCTCATTAGTGAGGCCTAGCCAGGGCCTAACCCAATTCAATGACCCACACAGGGAATGGAGATCTGCTAAGGTTTTTGGATTACAATTAATTTCCAATTTCTGCGGAACAATGGTCCGTGCAGTGATTTCCAGGCCCAGGTACTTCCAAGGTGGCATCCTTTGGACTTTGTCCTCCTGCAATTCAAATCCAGCAGAGGTTAAAACTTTAACCACTAGGTCAAGTGTGTCCTGGAGTAGAGAGTTATCGGGTGCACACACTAGCACATCATCCATGTAATGAAGGATGATGGCCTCCCCTCTCTGAGCACGCACCTGGGACAGCAATGAAGCCACATGCCACTGGCAGATGGAGGGACTACATTTCATTCCCTGTGGAAGAACTCTCCAGTGGTAACGCTTCATTGGGGCCTCTCGATTGATGGTAGGAACCGAGAAGGCAAACCGTGGGGCATCCTCTGGGTGTAGGGGTATATGAAAGAAACAATCCTTGATGTCTAGAACAGCCAATTGCCAGTCTCTGGGAAGCATTGTTGGAGAAGGCATTCCAGGTTGGAGAGACCCCATGTCTTCAATTACTTTGTTTATTTCCCGGAGGTCGTGGAGCAGCCTCCACTTGTCTTTCCCTGGTTTCTTTACCACAAAAATCGGGAAATTCCATGCACTTGTGGTCTCTTCTATGTGGCCTTTAGCCAATTGTTCCTCCACAAGCTCCTCAAGCGCCCTGAGCTTTTCCTTACTCATGGGCCACTGTGCTACCCACTTTGGGGTATCATCTAGCCATTTCAACTTTTGGGTAGGGCGCCCCACAGTGGCCGCTTCTAAAAATCCCGAGGAGTTTTAGGGATAATTAATTTTACCCCCCACTGCGACATGGTGTCTCTCCCCCATAGAGGGCATTTATAATCTGTAACAAATGGACGGATGCTAGCCAATTTTCCATCCGGCCCCTCAATTTGTACGATGCTTTTTGATATTTTTGCCAATTTTACTCCTCCTACACCCTGGATTCTGCCTGCCACAGGCTGAAGTTCCCAATGTGACGGCCACATCCTTTCAGGTATGATAGTCACATCAGCACCCGTGTCCAGTACCCCCTCCACATGGAGGTGATCTGATCCACGGGTTAGGTTGCATGCCAGAGAGAGGGCTTGTCCTCACCCACCACTTCTGCCCAGTAGACTTCAGGTGATTTTCCATCTACTGGGACCTCCTGTGGAACAGGAATGGCCTGGGCAAGGATTTGTCCCTCAGCCAGGTAATATGGTGGTAGAGGACATCGTGCCAAGAGAATGAGGCTAGTTATGCTTCCCTTGATGGTCATGGGAACCACCTCAAACTCTAGGGGTGTGTGTGCTGTGTCACCGACAAAAAAGTACTCACTGTCCAGTTTCATGTGGTTTAACGTCACGTCCTGTGTACTGTTAGGTAAGTCCACTGTAATGACTGTCCAATCAGGTGACCTGAAATGAAAACCTCTGGTAGTCACAAGCCTAAAACGGCCTAGTGGCTTCCAAACCTTGTTAACTGAACATTTGATATTTTCATTGACAGACATCTCCACACCCCCTATCCCATCCTCCCCCTTTTTGTTTATGAAGAGAGAGTCTTTTGCGAGTGTGGAGCCCGCAGTATTTATAGCCGAGCGCGCTATGGTGTTAATGGCGGGTACGCGCTGTAAAGTTAGTTTTTTTGTTTGTTGGTTTTCTTCTGTTTCTGGCTGTGTGGACAGTCCCTGGCGAAGTGTCCTGGCTGCTTGCACTGGAAGCAGATGATGTGCTGCAGTTGCTCTGGTGTCACTGGTTGTTTCTTGGCTTCTGGTGTTACAGCTGCCATGGTTCTTGGGTGTGCCAGTCCTGGATTTCTTTCGTGTCCACTGAACAGTTCTGCTTTTCTGGCGCAAGCTTCAATCATCTGTGCTAGGCTAGGTGCTGGCTCCAGGGGAAGGCCAAGGATAACCTTACGGCAGGTTTCATTAGCATTCCTCTGAGCCATTTCTTTAATTAATTCAGCTTGTAATACTGGATCAGACACTTGTCTTTCTACTTGCATACGAAGGCGGTCCACAAACTGTAAGAAACTCTCAGAGGTAAACTGTTTAATGTTAATATAACTGCCTTTAGTATCTACTGTTGGTAATTGATTAAAGGCTTTTTCTGCAACATTGCATATCTTACCTAAGACAGACTTAGATAGTACTCTGGTTTGATTTTCAGGGCAATGCCAATCTTTCTCCCCACATAGGTGTTCACATGTGATATCATTATTATCAGCATCCTTTGCATTATCTGAGCTTTTTAAAAGCTCTTGTAAAAGCACTTTTAAAGATCTTTTCCATAGGCTTTCCCATAGATCATATTCGGAAGGAGTTAACAGACACCGGAAAAGCTCTTTGATATCATGTGGAACCAGTTCGTTTGAATTAAAAGTGGCTCTCATTATGCCTTTAAAGATTTCACTATTCCTACCAAATTCTCTTTGCACTTTACAAATTTCTTTTTTATCTTGGTAGGACAAAGGCTGATAACTTCTTTTTCCGTTTCTCTTACCAAGATAAACTACAGGAGCAACTGATGGTACATACTCTTTCTCCTGGTGCTGACTTTCAGGTTTGGGCATCCCCCCCCCACCGGGCCCAGGAGGCTGCCCACCTCCCCCCACCACGGGAGCACCATCCATCCCCCAGGGGCTGTGGGCTGATCCCTCCCCACCCCCACCCCCTCCGGCAGGGAACCCAGCAGGGGCTACATTGACCTCCCCCACCCTGCAGCAGCTTGGAGGGAAGGAATGTGAAACCGGAGAGGGGGAGGGGTGGTGGAATTCAGGATTGCAACACCTGTGGGCGGGGTCGCCAGGTACCAGGCAGGACAGGGTCTTGGAGGGGGGAGGGGGCGGTGGAGCCGAGGGCAGGGAGGAGTTATGGGAGGGGACAGGCTTAGGGGCTGGGACCAGAGGGTAAAGGGGGTTGGGGAATGAAGGAGGAGACACGTGGCTGTCACCATATCGGCCCTCCCCCACTCCCTGAACCGCATGTCCAATGCTATCTGGGACCCCAACCTGTCCAGATACGGCCACGTGTTCGTGGCCTGGGGGGGAAGGGAACAAGGAAGGAGAACAGTTACAGCCGTGCTGAGCATGCTGTATTTCCAAGGGAGACCCTAGGGTGCTTTCCAGGTTATGGTTATAGGGATTTTTGGAACGGGAAGGTGAGCTTGAATCATTTTGCTGCTGCTGTCTGTTGTTTTCTGTCTGAATTAAAACTTTCCGAATTTGTAAGAATATCGGAAGGAATACAGAGGCAGTTTTATCTCCATTTTCTACTTTTGAAGTCAATAAATCCCCTATTTCATCCCAAAATGAAATCGAATTTACATTTTGCAATTCAAGGTCCGATATTTCAACAGACAGCCAGCTGGCAAAACGGGCTAGTTTTTTATTAGATATTAAAACATTTCCTGAACTTAGTATTTCTTTGAGTTGTTTTGTTATACTCTTTTGTAAAGCAGATTGCTGTATCCCCATAGTGTTAGCAATTTGCACTATATCTACTCCACTACCGTTAAAACACAGGAAAGGAGTTAGTTGTTAAGACGTACACCACGGTTTTCAGGCTTTACTAGATGCGGAACCGATGTTAATTTCGCCGTTTTATTGTCAGCAAAACCTACGTGTGGCGCCCGCGCTGCTGTAGGAACCGCCCCCGCGCCGCAAACACCCGTAAAAACCGCAAAAACGGAAAAAAAACTCCCCTGTGCCGCAGCTTTGAAACCGATCAAAGCTGCCTGCCTGCTGCGCCGCGCCTGGGGTGGCCGCGTCCAGCCCCCCCCAGCCCCCGCGCCGCACCACGTGGCCGAGGGCTTCCAAGCCCCGCGCACGCTGCAAACACACCCGCGCCTTCTCTGCTCCCGAGAACAGCGCCGGGCCGGCAAAATGCCACCGGTGAGACGTCCCCCGCGGAGCTCCGGGAACCCCCAGCCGGAAAGGGACGCTTAACTCACCTTTTTTCTTGCAGGCAGACACGTCTGTGTACACGGTAGTGGATCCACGTCCTGAACCGACCTGTCTGGGACTGACAGGCTGCCGGTTCGTGCTGAAAAGTCTTCGAACTGCAGAAAATGCAGCTTAAAGAAATTTTAGCTAGTTGATCAGCTCCTATGCTGGTCGAATCCCGAAATTAGGGATCACAGCGAAACGTGGGTGCTTTAAAGAAACACGCACGTGGGGCGCCAACTGTTACGGCTTTTTCCCGGCCGATACAGAGTCTCTCACCTTCCACCGGTCTAGCTCAGGTGTTGGGATGATATTCCTCTGGGCCTTAGCCACAAAGACGTAGATAAGATATCAAAAGAGGCTCTTTCCCCTGATAAAGTTACAGGTTTATTTCTCGTGGGTAGTGAGTGAAAAGGGAAAGGAAAAGAGAACGGGGGAAGAGAAAAAAAGGGGGGAAAAAGAAAGAGCGGGATAAGAGATCTGGGGAAAAAAGAGATGCGGGAAAAGAGTGGGGGAAAAAAGAGAGAACGGGATAAGAGAGAGTGGGAAAAAAGAGAACGGGGCAAGAGAGGGGAAAAATGCGGGAAAGAGAGCGAGGTCAGCGGGTCCTGACCTTTTCTAGGGTCTGGAAAGGGGGGGCGGGGAGAAATTGGATCCCAGCCAGCTCTGTGTGGCCAGGAGGGGAGAGGGACCAAGATACAGGGCACAGCAGGGGTCACGGGATGTACCATTTACAATGTATCTAGGGAACGCAACAGTGGCCCTAGGGAAACAACTCAGTAATATCAGGAGACGTATAAAGAAGCTGGTGTAGGGGATTGGATGGACCAGCACATAATGTACAACCTGGAGATTATGTGCATGTGAAGTCTCTTACAGAAGAGACTTTGGAACCACAGTAGGAAGGACCATACCAGGTGCTCCTCACCTCCTTCACTGCCCTCAAGGTCAGAGAACAAGCAGCACAGATACATCACACTAGAATTAAAAAGGCTTCACAGTCACCATGGAGAATCAAGCAGGTACAAGCTGGAAAGCTGTGGCTCTCATGATCATAGCCATGGCAGACATGTGTGCAAGACCTCCTACATACAATGGGACTGGCATTTATATGTGTCAGGGGAAAGCTTCTGACTTTGACTCTCGTAAGTCTCTGTGGCAGGTGTTACAAATATCAAACACAACTGTCTGGACAGGGAAAGATGTCTGGGGCTGCAAATTTGCATTTGTTCAGGATGGATTCCATCAGGGACTTATAAAACCCATTCAAATTGGTACTGAATGTTGTGACACATGCTTAACTAACTGTTCTGAATTCAGGCTTAAAATAGAGGGATGTGAAACCAAGGCTTTTAGAATTAAACCATGAGGGAACTGTGCTACATCTATCTGAACACAGAACGTGGACACAAGAGGTTAAAGGGAAGTGGCAGATTATTAACATAGAGCTATGTGCCACAAGAAAACAACTGAGGTTTGTATGTGAAGGAAATGTAAACAATGACCGAGATAGCTGCCTGGATACACAACAAAGCATCGGCTCTTCAAAATCCATTCAGTCAAACAGACAACATTGCTTGTATATATAGATCAGAGTTGTGTATGCCTCAGAACAGCATCCCCACCATAATAGTGGACGAGCTCATGATAAATGAAACACAACCTGATTTATGCATTTGTAACTTGGTCAAAATTGAGGGGTGCAATTTCTCCTATTGGGCACCTGTTGTATCACATTAGTATATAAAGGCAAACATGACAACTGTGCAGGATGTATTGTCTGTGCCCAGAAGAATGAATCTCAGTCTAGTTATAGAGCTACTAAAACACAGATCTTCAGAAAATTCTTAAAGAAATTAGAAGTATGGGAAAGAAGATCTTGATCACAATACACCTTGACACAGACTATAAGGAGACCATAGAAGGTTGGAGGAGACAGATGTCACCACTGGTGGGATGTATTTTTTGGGTGGTCTCCTACTGCAGCAAGATTTCTACACTGATTGTGTCATCTGATAGTAGTTTTGTTAGTTCTGATGAGTTTAAGTTTTGTTCTTGGTTATGATTTTCTGGATTTTGAAACAGTCACAAAGAATGGCTACAATGCCTATCCTGTTATCGAATCAACTTGGTAAAGACAGTCATAGAGAGTATGCTAGGCATCTTAGAAAGCAAAAGAATTTGCATCATTTAGAAGAAAAGGGGGGAAATGAGATGGGGAACATATATGGTTTTGAAAATTCAGAATTTTAAAAACGTATAATATGCTTAAGCAACTGGAGGGGAAATAGAGCACATAGCTTAACCGTATGTAACAAACCACATAGGAACTTAGGTACCAGGAAAAAAACATGAAGATATATTGCAAACACTCAGCAAAGCAAGACCTAGCTATTGTACAAACCCAACAAAGCAGAAACCATGGCTCCAGAAACCAGCCAGGACCAGCCAGGTGGTTTTGAGTGGGACAAGCTGACCTGAGGGAGAGCCAAACCTCCACTGCACCTGCCCAAAAGCAGAGCTCAAACAGCGATTACTGAGGAAGACATAAGGCCTTCATCCCAAAGACCACCAAACATGACCTCCAGGAGGGGTGGCAGCTAATAATAATACAAAGCAGGAGAAGGTGGAGATGGGTGGGCAGGGAGGTGTGGGCCTGTGGGATCAATGTGTATTTATACCTGGAACCTCTCTTGACCAGGCTTGGAGGAAATATCCCCCCAGGTGTCCCAGCTGGCAATGAAAGACTCTCTACAATTTCGGTGTCAAGTCCTGATTCCCGAAATCAGGAAAGGTCCAGCAGCTGTGTGGGTTCTGCAGAGGAAAAATGGCCCCTGATTCCATGGGACCCCAGTGTCACAACTGACTTCTTGCTTCCATGTCACCCCCTCAGTGTCAAAATGGCCCCTTCGCTCCAACAGAACACAAAAGTTTTGCATAAATATTGAGCAAATCCTACTTAACACACCTGGGAACATCTGTTTGCATTCAAAAGTGAGATTAAAGGTGAGGGTGGCACCAGCAGCTTCCATCTACAACAAAGACCCAGGGAAAGGACAGGGACAGAGAATTCAGCTGAAAGACTCAGAATTCTGCTTACAGAGATCATTGCTGGCCACACTGGCCCTTGGAGAAAGGTGACATCATTCCAGGCAGCCTGTACTGAGCATGTGGTTCCTCAGTGGGTTTTGTTGTTTAGGAAACCTGCTCAGGTTTTTCCATTCTTTCCTCATAAACGGGAAAGCTTCTCCTGGGCCTGTGTGCAGGCAGAGCCCTGAGGAGAGCAGGTGGGACATGGTGCAGTGGGCAGGGACACCCAGCTGCAGAGCTCAGGGGACAAGGTTCTGCTGCAGGGCACAGGGATGTCAGTCCCAGGTGGGAGATGTCAGACATGGTGAGGCTGGGCTTGGGGAGCAGGTTGTCCAAACAGGGTCAGCAGGCAAGGGGCTCATTCTTCTGCATGCCCAGACCTGCTAAGAAAACATTCAGCATCAAGATCACTTGGGAAATGCTTCTATCAGCTCTTCTCTGAACTGTAATTTAAAACAAAATAATCACTTGATTAAAGAAAAAAAGTGATGAGACTCACTTTGAAATCTTCCTCCTTAACAGAACTCCAAACTGACTCCAAGCATCTGAACAAGCCCTGAAGTAAGACAAAGAGCTCCTGAAGGCTTTCTGTATTTTAATGATCCCCAACGGTGGATTTGGGGCTGAGTCCAGGACCCTCATCACTGAGAGAAGGTTGAAGAAGCTGCTCAAGGAGTCAGAAGCAAAACTCCAAGTCCCTTGGAGCATCAGTGGCCCCACTGAGGGCAGGGAGTGCCAAAGGCTCCCCAGGGAGTGGTGAGAGCAGATCCTTGAGGCCAGGATTGCAGGAGCCCGAGGCTGTGAGCAGGGAACTGCAATGCTGAGCAAGGCCTGGGCTGGGTGGAGGAAGCAGAAAGGCCAAGGCCTGAGCCCAGGCCTGGGCCAGCAGGGCCTGTCCCTCACAGGTGGCTCGGGGCTGTTCCTGGGGCACTGGGATGGGAGAGGCAGCAAGGACAAATGTCATCAAGCTGTGTGACACTCCAGATGCTCATGGAACCAAGGGCCAGTGTGACATAGCAGGGCCTGATGGAAACAAGAGGCCATGGTGAGCCTGCGGGGCTGTAACACCCCAGAACACTGAAATGCTGAGGGTGAGCAAAGGTTCCTTTCCTCGAGTTTGGTGCAGAGTAGAAACCCCAGCCAGATATTCTCAAGAGGTCAAAACGACACAAAATTTTACTGGCAAAGTATAGAAAATGAAGAAACTTTGGAAAAGTATTTAATACAACATCAAACTCAACATAAAACATTTATCATAGCCAGAACTTCATTAACTTTTCCCATTTAATATAGAAACCTTTAAACACTTAAGATGTTGAGGTACCCAAAACTCTTCCATATAAAGAGCATTAGAAGGAGAGGAAAGAGAGACAGAAAGACAGAAGCTCTATAGAAAGACACACACATGGCTCCCAACCCCTGAGGTTCCAGTGTGGGTGAGACACAGACCGCAAGAGCAGGCAGGGTATGGACCATGGGCTGAGCACCTGCTCCGTGTTTTAAGCCCCTGGGTCTTCGTGGGCCTCCCCCAGGTGGGACTTGTGATTGCTGGGGCAATCAGAGCCTGGGTCAGCACCACCCCACTGTGTGACTGATTGACAGCTCATCTCCAGGTGTCTGGGACATTGATGTCATCCAGCCTCTGACAGCGACCATGGTGACACTGCAGAACCTCATGGAACCATGGGTCAGTTGTGACAATGCGGGCCCAAGGACACCATGGTGACACCATGGAACCTCATGGAACCAAAGAGACCATTGTGACACTCTGGTGCCTCATGGAATCAGGGCGACCAGTGTGAAAATCAGGACCCCTATGGAACCAAGGGTCAGTGATGAAGCTGTGGGGCCCAGAGAACCAAGGAGCCATTGTGACACAGTGGGGCCACATGGAGCCCAGGGACCATGGTGACACTGCAAGAAATTATGGAAGCACAGGGCCAATGTGAAGCAAGGAGAATATTGTGACACTAGAGGGACTCATGGAATCAAGGAGATCATGGTGACACTGTGAGGCCACCATGGAACCAAGGGACCATGTAACAGGTCTGGCTGGTGTCACGATCCACTATTAATGCAGAGCAGGGGTCGTGATGGTTCGTTTGATCTCAAAGGTGCAAACAGGCAAAATGCAGGGGACAAAATCAGTTTATTCAACAACAGCAATGCATTTTCATTAAATGCCAACAACTCAGTTGCGATAGAGGGGAGAGATATAGGAAACAAAGTATAGAGAGAGAAAAAGAAAAAGAAGGGGATGGGAAAATAGCTACCAACAGACGAAAGGGACATAGTCACAGGCCAGCCAATAGATGAGTCTTCATCCATGGGGAGATCTCAAGGGTCTTCTCCAGAGGGTCGCTCTTCTATGGTCCTTCTCCAAAGCGAGTGGCTTCTGGCCAAGAGGTGGGAAGATTTATGGACCATTGTGTGGTGCTGCAGGAGACAGGTGCGGTCAAGCAGTCCTCAGTTGGTACAACACAGCCTCTGGTTGGTGCCACAACAGCACAGTCCAGTGAACACAGTACACCAGCACACAGTCCCTTGGCAAGCATCCACCTTGGCCAGGCCAGAAAATCATTGTCCAGAGTCAGCCTGGGTGGGGTCCTCGGGGTCTTCTTGTGACGGTCGGGAGGCAAAAATGAGGGAAACTTGGGAGTGACCCTTACAAGGGGGAGGAGAGAGCCAGTGTGTGCAGCCCTGGGCACGGCCCCGAGAGCAGGGGCCGGGGGACAGGGCCTTTTACAGGGAAGGAGGAGAGGGAACCTCCCAAAGGGGGAGCGACACCTCCTCCGTTCTCAGGCCTGTGAGGTGCCATGGCAAACCAAAGGCCAGGGAGCTGCCTCGGAAGGTGACAGCATCAAAGATCACGGGCACACAGCCTGGCAGCAGAGTCACAACAGGTCTTGTTTGATGCTTTCCAGGATTGGGACTAGCCGAGATCGACTCTTGGCTACAACAGAGTCAGACAGCTCTTACTCAAACGACTCTGAGGAGGAAGAGGAGGATGAGGAAACGGACGAGATTATTGCTGCCTTAAACAGGTGGAGGAGGGGAAGGATAGCAAGAAAAGCCCTCAGAGAGCGTAGCCCAATTGCTCACTGCACTAGATCAAAAAGGGAAAGAGACAGAGAACCAGTTTTGCAAGCCCCTTTACGACAGGCAGTCGGTAATCAGGGGCCAGTATATGTGAAAGTACCATACTCCCTTATAGAGTTAGAGCAGTGGAAAACTACCATGGGAAAATATAAAGAGAAGCCAAATAAAGTGGCAAAATTGGTGGAGCAGGCCATTAACTCACAAAACCCTGACTGGGCAGACTTAAACTCCATGTTGGATACATTACTCGCCCCCACTGAGAGACAAATGGTCAATAAAGCCATCACAACCTCAGTGGAGGGGAGCACAGCCAGTGGATTGCTTCAAGGTACTGTCACTCAGATATTTCCCCTTGAGAATCCTGGGTGGGATCCAAATATACCAGAACATACCGCGAGGCTAAAACGATATCAAAGTCTTGTGGTATATGGGTTAAAACATGGAGTACCTAAAGCTATAAATTGGTCAAAGCTTTATGAAGTAAGACAAAATGATGATGAATCACCATCTGATTTTTTGAACAAATTAAGAGAAACTGCTATCAAATATACTGATCTAGACCCTGAATCAGCTGATGGTAAAGCACATCTGGTTTTGTTGTTTATGGGTCAGGCCTCAAATGATGTAAGAAGGAAGCTGCAAAAGATAGAGGGGTCCGAGATATGGAGAGACTGCTAGAGGTTGCCTGGAAAGTGTTTTGAGACAGAGGTTCAACTGAAAGAGTTAAATCCCAACCTAGTAAGAAGGCAACTCAGGAAAAGTCACCCAACAAAGCTTCCCCTGCACAGAAGGACCAGTGTGCATACTGTAGAAAGTGGGGGCATTGGAAAAAGGACTGTCCAGTGTTAAAAGAAAAATCCTCAGTTCCCCAGCTCTCAGTAGCACAAACCTCAAGTGGCTCAGGCTCTGAGGGATGGTGACCAAGGGCTATTCCCCCAGCAGAGCCTTTGATTATAACTAAGCTGGGGAAAGCTGACATCAAGTAATTTTTGTAGATTCTGGAGCAGCACATTCTATGTTAAATACCTTAGAAGGGAAACTGAGTCACGATACTGTACATGTTATTGGGGTGACTGGGGTAAGAGAAACTCAGTTTTTCTTCTACCTTTGGAATTCAAATTGGAGAAGCATCAATTCCTTTACATGCCTAACTCACCAAAACCATTGCTGGGGAGAAGAATTGGAAGCTTGGAAGCTTGTAACCAGACTGTGTTTAGTAACTTAAATACGTGTATTTGTAATGTAACTACAATAAGGGACTGTGGTTTTGTGTATAAACACAAACACTTGTAAAAGAAATGTTACAGCATGCAAATCTGCAGCAGCTGGCAGAAAATGCCAAGGCCAAAGCTAAAAATAATAACAGTTAATAACAACAGTTCACCATGATGGTAAAGTTATAAAACAGGGAATGGAACAAATTAGGAGGGCAGGAGAACACCACTGGTGGGAAGTTCCTTTTGGCTGACTCCCCATGGCCACTGGCATTTTCAACGAGCTGCTGCACCCCATTGTAGCTACACTGTGAATGCAAATTTGTGTGCTTTGGTAGCCACTTGTTGCTGGATGAGGCAGGTGAAACTCTGCCTTGATAACCAGGTGAAAGGAGCATGGCTGGCCAAGACCCTCATGAAATAATCAGGGGCAAGCCTGGGTTGGTCTCTGTGTTTGCCACCAAGAAGATCTCATGGCTCCACTGTTGGCTGCAACCCAGCAGGTGTTGGGTGGAGGGGACACACGCCATGCCAGACCTTGATGAAAGGGAGGGGAAGACAGGCCAACCAGCCTGCAGTTAGTCTGAACCAACCTGCTCAAGTCAGGGCACCTAGAACTGATTGCCCAGAACTGCATTCAGCTGGACTTGGACCATCTCCACACATGGAGACTCCACAACTTCTCCAAGCAAATATGTTTGATTGTTTGATTGAAGCAAAAGTTAACATATGGTAGACCATGTAAAACCCCACATATTCCAGGTGAAATTAATTCACATGAAGAGGAAACGTGATTTACAGGGTTATTTAATGGCTCTAAGTTTCACTTTGCAGAAGCTCCAAAAGCTTCAGAGTTACATCGTGCTATCCAGACCCACAGGACTGGACACCCCTGCACATCTGTTCCAGCCTGGAGACTGGGTCTATGTGAAGTGGTGGGACAGTGATCCTCTGCAAGCCAAGTGGAAAGAACAATTTAAAGTCCTGCTGACTACCTTCACTCTAGTCAAAGTTGCTGGCAGAGGACCCTGCATTCACCACTCCAGAATTAAGAAAGCTTCAGCTTCTGAACAACTGTAACAACAAAGACTGGTAGAAATCATCGTCTTTCTTCTGGGTCTAATTTCTTTTATATAACATTTGATTGTGTAAGATATTGTTCTTGTTAGAGGTACATTATTATTAGATTTATGTTTACATTTATTATTAAGTATGTATTTACTACTAGGTATTTATTTAATGTTAGGTATTTATTATTAATGGTCATTTATCTGTAATTAAATACTTGTTGTTAGTAATATTTAGAATAGAGATTCGACAAGGTAGAGGCCTTGTCAAGCCTCTAAAGTGGGGAAATGATGCCTTTAGTTTCAAGTTTCCCTATTCTCCTTGGTTGTGGTTTTCTGATGTGCTAGGGTGATGAAGACAAAACAGTCCTATTCCAGTTAAGAACTCAAGAACAGTTTCTCCAGACTTCAGGCCCTAAGCACAAACAACATGGAAATGTGGAGAGTGGGTTCATGCAAATGAACCAAAACCTATAAAAGTGTAAGATTTTGTGACCAAGCCCTTTGCTTCCATCTTGGAGCCATCCAGGCAGGGGTCACACCTGTAGCACTCATACTGCTAGGGTGTGGCTTTTGGAGGCCTTTTGTGGCCTCTCAATAAATACCCATTTTATTCCCCTGAACTCTGTGTGTAGCCTCTGTTCCAGCTCCTCAAGGCATCAGAGCAGAGCAGCATTTAGAAGCAGTTTCAGGATTTCTAGGCAGGAAGTGGAGCTGACAACCACCTGCATCTGTGCTGCTGTGCTGGGAGTCTCTTCCCTCCACCTCTGCTCACAGGCACTGCCCTGCAGAGACAGACAAGGGCTCAGGAAGCACCTGGGTCACACAGGGCACAGCAGGACACTTTATTTTACTTCAATGCACAGTGATCATGGCTCCTTACTGTCTCTGCTTAACACAAGCCCACTAGATACTGATGTAGCAATACTGTGACTAATGGCATCCCTTTATGGAAAATATTATCAAAAGTTAAAAAAAAACAAAGAGGAAAAGTAGAGCACACTAATTAGAATAGCAAAAAAGACACATGGCACAAAGCAGTCTGGGCAGCCTGTAATGAGTTCCATTCTTAATGTCATGCAGACAGGCACTTTCTTGTTTCTGGAAAGCAGTAATAAAATACACCCTTAAAAACTGGAATGGATATTTCTTACACGGTCTTTGAAATATTTCTCCATAACTGGAGAAAGAAACCTTCCTCATGAACTGCACCAGACCAGAGGGAAGCCAAGGCAGAGCCATGGTTTGTCAGGACTTGCTTGACCCCAATGAGCCCCATGGTGCATTTGGTGCTGAGCCCTTGAAGCTCAGGGCCTAAGAGGAGATTGCACAAACCCTTCCAGGAGTCCAATTCAGAAGAACCTTTCAGCTGCTGCACATCCCTGTGTCTTGGGCTGGCCCAGACTTCTTCTGGGGGATGTGTTGTACCACACCCCTGCCCTGGGAGAGAGATTCCTTTCTCCTTGTTTCCAGTCTGGGCCTCCCCAGCTGCCCTTGGCATTAATTGTTTCTTTCTCTGGATATTCTCTACGATGTCAAAAGGATCCATCATCTCTGAAACTGCCTGTCAATCCCTCTCAGGGCTCTCCTCTGCTCTCCTCAGTCTCCAGCCCACTGAGCACAGAGCTCCTTTGACCACTATAAAGTGGTCATGTGCTTGAGGCCATGGGCACCTGGACATGAATGACAGTTCTTGTCTGTAGGAAGGAAAGCACAGAAGCCCAGGGTTTTGAAGGCAGATGAGAGGCAGTCACCAGAGGCCAAGGCAAGCCAGACCTGTTTGTCTTAGTCTGGGAGCAAACCTTGCAGAGATGGAATTTGGGAGGCCAAATCCCAGTTCTGTCCATGGGCGTCAGGACAAGAAGGACAGTTCTTTTCCATAGGAAGGAAAGTGGGGAGCCCCAGTATTTCAAAGGCAATGAGAGCTGGCCCTCAGGAAGCCAAGGGAACCTACACAGTCCTGGCAGCTTTTGTCTGGGAGCTATCCTTGCATAGATAGGGAATTTTGGAGGCAGACTCCCAATTTTGGCCGTGGATGCCTGCACTTGAAAGATGATTCTTCCATGGGAAGAGAAGGTTCAGGGGGTGTCCCTGGGGCACGCGGGGCTTGGCACGGGCGCGAGCAGGCAACGGAAAAACGGACACGGGGACAAACGGCCCCAGGGCTTCAGTTGCAGCGGCAGCAGCGGCAGCAGCGGCAGCAGCGGCGGCAGCGGCAGCAGCAAAACAAACAATTTTATCGACTCTCTGTTTCCCCTCTCCCTCTCCCGCTGTCTCACATCCTCTCTCGCAGTCCCGCATCCTCGCTGTCTCTCCCTTTCCCGGTGTCTCCCTCTTCTCCCCGTTCCAGGCCGGGCCATGCCCCTGGCCCGCCCCCGGCCGGGGCTGCTCCGTCCCCGGCCCCGGCCCCGGCCCCGGCCCCGGCCCCGGCCCCGTCCCCGGGCGTCCCGCCTGGGTCTCGCCTTCGCCTGGCTCTGGGCGTGCTGCCGGTGGCGCTGCTGGGCGGGAATCAGTGCCTGGGGCTGGGGCGGCATCGTCGCCCTTTGGCTCCACCTAGCCCGAGCCCGGCCCCGGCCCCAACGTGGGATCCGGCCCCGGCCCCGGCCCCGGTCCCGGTCCCGGCCCCGGCTCCTCCCGGGGCCCGCGGAGGACACACGCGGCGCGGCCGCTCCCGCCGCCTGCGCTGCGGCTCCCCCGGCCCGAGCTCCGCCGCTCGGCAGCGCGGCCGTCGGCCCCGAGCCGCCGCTGTCCCGTTCCGCAGAGAGAGCGCCTGGGGCTGCCCGGCCCGGGGCGGCTGAGGGGCGCTCGGGGGCCGTTCCTGGCCCCGGGCCGAGCGCTGACAGCCGCGTCTCGCCGGCAGGGAAGGCCCAGGTGGGCCTGAAGGAGCGGTACCGGGTGGGTTCGCTGCTGGGGCGCGGCGGCTTCGGCAGCGTCTGGGCGGCGACGCGGCTCTCGGACGGCGCCCCGGTGAGTGGCGGGGCCGGCGGCGGGCACAGGACGAGGGGGCGCAGGAGGAGGAGGATGGGGCTCGGCAGAGCTGGCGGCGAGCTCAGCCCGCTGTTGGCCTTGGCTTGCAGGTGGCCATCAAAAGGGTGCCACGGAACCGCGTCCGGCACTGGGACGAGCTGGTGAGTGAGCGGGACCAGCGGGAGAAGCCGGGACGTGCCGGGCGGGGATGAGGCGAGGGCCGGCAGAGTGGAAGCCGTCAGGACCCTCGAGGGAGAGCGGGCGTGAGGCCAGCAGGGCATCCCGGGCTGCATGAGGGCTTCCCGAGCCCTGGCACGGCATCAGCCCCGCTGACGGCATCGTGGTCTTCCCGCAGCCCGACGGCACCAGCGCACCCCTGGAGATCGTGCTGCTGGACAAGGTGTCCACCGGCTTCCCTGGTGTCATCCAGCTGCTGGAGTGGCTCGAGCTCCCCAACAACATCGTGATGGTGCTGGAGCGCCCGGAGCGGTGTCAGGACCTGCAGCATTTCATTCGGGCACGGGGGTTCCTGTCCGAGGAGGTGGCGCGGGAGCTGTTCCGCCAGGTGCTGGAGGCCGTGCGGCACTGCACCAGCTGCGGGGTCCTGCACAGGGACATCAAGCCACAGAATGTCCTGGTTGACCTGGCCACCGGGCAGGCAAAATTGATTGACTTTGGCTGTGGCACCTACCTGCAGGACACAGCCTACACTCACTTTGCAGGTAAGCCCACACAGCGGTGTGCTCCCGGTCCCAGCATCTCCTGGCCCAACATCTCCTGGCCCAGCCTTTGTGTGGTAGTGGGGATTCTCCCTTTTGCTGCCAGTCATGGCACTGAACCTTCAGCCCAGTTACTTTTGAGTTGGGGCAAGTGGAGGGCCAGTTTCCAGCCTTGCTGGCAGCCTTTGCCAGCCACTCTGCCCAGGACTGGGGCTGGGCCAGCCAGCCCGACAGAAACACTTGTGGGAGGGGGTGGCAGAGAGGGGGGGCCAGAACCTGTGCACCATCTGGTTTCGTGTGCAGATGAGAAAGGGCTTGGACTGCTGTGCTCACCTTGTTTGCCTTGACTTCATAAGGTGTTTTAGGCCATGCAGGCATGGAGGATGAAAGCATGGATTTTCCTTGCATGGGTTTTACCTTGTCATGGTCAGGCCTTGCCAGGGCTTCAGCTGCCCTCTTCCAATACCAGTGGCTTCTTTTCCAACCCCATGTTTGTACACAAGTCCCAGGTGCTGCAGAGAGGACAGCAGGTCACACCATGTGCCACTGGGGCAGCGCCCAGATGCCCAAGGATGGTGGGACCAGGCTCTGGGAGCAGCAGCATCCCCCTGATAAACGCCATCTGTATTCCATAGGAACCCTGTCCTACAGCCCCCCGGAATGGACCAAGTTTGGCTGGTACTATGGCAAGCCAGCTACCATCTGGTCCCTGGGCATCCTGCTGCACCAGATGGTCTGCGGGGAGCACCCTTTCAGGAGGGGCCAGAGCATCAGCTGGGACCATCAGCTCTCACTGCCACAACGGCTCTCTCAAGGTGCATCCTCATCTCTGGGCACGGGGGAAATACCAGTGCTGGGAGACAGCAGCAGGCTCGTGAGCATCCTGCTCTGGCTGCTGCTGAGGGGCTGGCACATGTCCTGCTCTCCTCCAAAACAAAGAACTGATGGGAAGGTTTAGGCCCAGCTGTGAGCACATGCAGCATGGCCTGGGCATGGGAAGAGTGGGGCAAAGCGGACTGGAGACTTCTCCAACTGACCAGCGGTTTCTGGTTTCTCTCCCCAGGGTGCCAAGGTCTGATCAGGAGGTGTTTATCCATGCTCGACATGGAAAGGCCTTCATTAGAAGATCTGTTCAGTGATCCTTGGATGCAGAATATTCATCTGCCATAGAAGAAGGGAGAGAGCCACAGGCACGCTTTCATGCAGGGTCCTGGTAAGTTACAGCTCCACAGATGCCCTGGCAATCAGAAGCAAAGGACCCCAGACGTTTTTGTCCTGCCTGTGTCACTGCACAGGGGTCATCAGATAGGAACACACAGCCCTTGTGCTGGAGCTGAGCTGCTCTGCCCAGCACTGGTGGCCCCCATCTGAGCTGGTTTGGCTTGTCCTGGTTCGCTGGCAGCTGGGGCCCTGGGCAGAACACTGACAGCCTGGTCTCACCCCCAGGGAAGGAGAAGGAGCCCCTGGAGTAGCTGTACCAGGTGGGGCTGCTGCTGCTGCTGGGGACAGCAAGGAAGACATCAAGGATGACAGCCTCTTCCTCCACCTGGCCACCGGCAAGCTGAAGATGATGGACTTGGATTCTGGCACCTTCTTCAAAGCCAGGCTCCACAGCGAATTTGCAGATGAGTCCAGACCCAGGGGGATGCTCCCAGATTCGGGCATTGCACAGCTTGGCCGGGAACCAAAGGTTCCCCCTTTGCTGGGGAGGATAAAACGGATTCTTCCGTCGGCTGCCAAGCTGCTTTTTGGCAGGGCTGGGGGGATGGGCTGGGCTGGGTACGAAATGGGAGTTGGCTCCTGGCCCTGCCAACAGCCCCCAGCACCCACCGTGCCCTGGGCTGGGGCAGGAACTGGGGCAGCCAGCCTGACACAAACAAAGCCCATGGCAGGAGCAGAGGTGGGACTCCAGAACTGTGCATGGCTGCTTTGCTTTGCAGGCAAGGAAGGGCTTGGGCTGCTCCACTGCCCTTGTTTGCTTTGAGATCACCATTACTTTTGGGGGCAGTGCAGGGGGAAAGGGAAAAACCATGGGCTTCCCTCACCCCTGAGTTATTTTTCCCCTGGCATGTAGAGGTTGGGACTTCCTCCAGCCCCTGACAGAGATAAGATTTTTACCTTTTCTCGAGTATCCCATTTTTGTCTGTAATCTATTTTCATTCATTTGTCATTTGTTTCTCTAAAGGAAGCGTTCTAGGTGGTGTCCAGTGTGGATCAGGAAGTGCTTGGGCCCAGCTGCAGCGTGGATGGGCCGTGTCCTTGGAGAAGGCTGAGGACATCGTTTGGGACCAGCTTTTCTTCGGGCAGCGATGGCGTGAGGCGGGTCCCCGTCTCCTTGGCAGGGTGAGATAAGAGCTTTTGGGAGATGGCAGCGAGCACAGGAGCATCCTGCTGTGGCAGCTGCTGAGGGGCTGGATGTGCCATGGCTGGCTGCAGGCTGGGCACAGTCCTGCCCTCCTGCTCTGTGCCCAAGGCAGCAATGATGGGCAGCTTTGGGCACCGCTCTGGGCATGGCCAGCACGGCCTGGGCACGGCGGGAGCTGGGACAAGGGGGACAGGAGCCTTCAGCTGACGGGCGGTTTCTGGTTTCTCTCCTTGCAGCCGGGCTCTGCAAATGCTGAGGCTGCTCTGGGCTCTGCCAGGGCTCAGCTGCAGCTCAGCACCGGGCCGGAATCAGCCAAAGGAGAAATGGTGTGACCTGCAGCAGAGACTTGCTTGAGCATTTCGGCAACGCAGCTCGAGTTTGCAGAGCGTACACCTGCAGGGGAAAACATGACACCCCCCAAAAATTAAACTTGTTCAATACCTTCAGAAATGAGATCAATCTGGGATGACCCCAAATGACATTTTTCAGCTTGCTCAAGCTGTAGCTCAGCCCTTCTCTGAACAGTTCTCTCCCCCACCTGCCTTTTACTTCACAACTGTTCCCTCCTTTCCCCCAGTGAGTTCCCAGCCCATCGCAGTCTCCATCACACTGGTGCCTTGCTCGATGCCCCTCACCACGAGGGAGGCCGAGCCCCAGGCTTAGGGACACATCCTGTCACTGGCTGAAGAGCAGCAATGTCTCAGAGGCCTGATGAGATTTTAGTGTCATTCAGAGCTGCTCTCCAGCCCTCAGCTCTCCTCACTGCTGAGTTCCCACTCCCTTTTCCTCATCCTTCCAGCAGGATGAGCTCTGTGACTCCCCTTGAGCCTCCCCACTCCTCCCAGCCCACCCACCCAGCTCAGTTAGGCTTAAGCTGAAGCTTCTTTGTTTCCCCTGGCACTTCAGTCCAGTCCCCTCTGCAGGGAGCCCCAGCCCCAGAGCACAGCACACAACAGTGCAGTCTGGGCTCGACCAGCTCCCCTCCAGCCCTGGCTTGGCTGTTTGTGGCAGCTGAATGCTCCCTGTTTGCAGCTGTCACTGCAGGATGGCCCCAGGGCAGAGCCCAGCCAGGCTCCCACTGCATCCCCTGAAGCTTGGGGCACACGGTGGTCCCAGGGCTGAGCTTCATGGGGAGCACCCAGAGCTGTGGCTTGCAGGCAGTGTTTGCAAGTGTTGTGTTCTCATCTCCTGCACCCTGTGGGGAAAACAACCTGTGCTGCAGCTCAGCACTGCCCCTCTGGGCAGGGACAAGGCTGAAGGGCTTTCCCATTCCAGAGGAGCCAGCATTGAGCCTTGGTAGGGTCTGGCATGGCTGGGCTGGGTCTGGTTCCCGTTTGGGACTCGCTGCCCACTCACCCCCATTGCCCTCCCTCACCCGTGGGCAGAAGGGTCTGTCTGTGCCAGGGGCTCTTGGATGTCTCTGTATCCATGGACAGAAGGGTCTGTCTGTGCCAGGGGCTCTTGGATGTCTCTGTATCCATGGACAGGAGGGTCTGTCTGTGCCAGGGGCTCTTGGATCTCTCTGTGTCCATGGTCAGAAGGGTCTGTCTCTGCATGAGTTTCCATAATGTCTTTGTACCCATGGGTATGGAATAACCACAGAGAGTGAAAATGTCTGTCACATTGCTTGCACACTCCTTCCTTTCTATACAAGACAAATCCATGCACACCTCCACGTATGGATATATTAAAAGGATAGGGCTGGATAGAGATTTCCCACAGAGCTCTAACTTCGGCATGACTCACCTTGTAAGGCAGCGGCCAGAGGATTTTTTTTCCCAGCTCTGTGTGAGTAGGTGTCCAAGAGATGAAGGGAGCAGCATTTAGAAGCAGTTTCAGGATTTCTAGGCAGGAAGTGGAGTTGACAGCCACCTGCATCTGTGCTGCTGTGCTGGGAGTCTGGGCACATCTGACTGACAGGGCAGCACTTCAGACTAGAAAAGCCCCGTCTCAAATTTTAGTGGCAGCATCTCCTGACATTTCCCTTCTTGGGGGAGTGTGGAGATTCCTCCCTGGAGTGGAGACTCCCCTCAGGGTCACTGCTTGAGGCTGAGCTAAAGAGATTTGCCCAGGGTCGTTGGTCTGGGGGAGTGACACCCATCTCTACTTAATTCTGCTTTGATCAAATTGCTTCCTAGAGCACTATATTAAAATAGATGTTACAGCTCCCGTACTGTGGAGTAAATAATTTGATTAAGACCTTTGTGTCTAATCATGATCATAATCAATCATATCTCTATGTATATAAATACTTCTGATTTGCCATCTTTAATGCTGAGGGACAAAGTTGTACAAAGGTTCAATTCCACCTGTATAATCCTTGACACAAAAATCCTTGACAAAGTCTGGGGCTGGGGTTGGATCCAGGCACTCCCAGGCTCCTCTCACAAAAGGAGTTTAGAAAGCCTGGGGGTCCTGGTTTGGGGGAGCTTGGGGGTGTAATTGGGGTGTTGGGGGTCCTTTCTGCACCTCGTGACCCAACAGGAGCTTCTCTAATAAACTTTGTGTGAACTCCCACTGTGCCCATGACAGGAACCCCTGTGAGTGTCTGTGACATCCCGGCTCTTTGGCAGCCTGGGCAGTCCTGGGATGTCACCCTGGAACCCCTGTGAGTGTCTGTGACATCCCGGCTCTTTGGCAGCCTGGGCACTCCTGGGGTGTCACCCTGGAACCCCTGTGAGTGTCTGTGACATCCCGGCCCTTTGGCAGCCTGGGCACTCCTGGGGTGTCACCCTGGAACCCCTGTGAGTGTCTGTGACATCCCGGCTCTGTGGCAGCCTGGGCACTCCTGGGATGTCACCCTGGAACCCCTGTGAGTGTCGGTGCCCTCACTGTTCTTTAGGAGCACAGGGATGTCCCCACTGGACTCCTGCCACTGCCTGTGACAAATTGGCTCCTTGGCAGGGCAGAGACACCTCTGTTGTCACTCTGGAGCCCTGTGACTGTCACCTCATGAGCCTTAGGAAGATTAAGCACCCCTGGGATGTCCCCATGGAACCCCTGTGACTGAGTGTGACCAAACAGATCTTTAGGAGCCCAGAGACCCCTCAGATGTCCCCATGGAGCCCCTGAGCCTGCACGTGAGCTCACAGCTCTTGAGCAGCCTGGAAACCCCTGGAATCTGTTCATTCCTGCTCTGCTGAGGATGGAACAACAGCAACTTGGAGGTTCCCTGATGGATTTTAACTGTCCAGAGACTTATTCAGTCTTCAGCTCTGCAGTTCAGGAATTCAGTGACAAAGGCTCATTAATATTGCAAAACACCTTAACAAGACAAGCCTCTGGGAATAATTTAATTTAAAGTCTTCAATTATTTTCTGGTTAATTATACACATTTCAGAAGTGTATTCAAAGAGAATATGCTATATATTTTTTTTTTAATCCGGGTTTTTTTGGTCCTATTTAGTTTTGTTTTCCTGTTTATAGATTGATATCAGCAATTTCCAGTTGATATTGATCCCAAGCACCTCCTCATGCAGTCTGAATAGAGATGAAAATCAAGACCCTTTATGGCTGACAATCAGTCACACTCTGTCCCTACCCCCACCCCACCATTTCCCCCATCCAACCTCTGGCACTCAGAGCAGCCTTGTGCAAATCTGAGCTTCCTCCCCTCCAGGCTGTGCCTGCAGCTTTCAGCTCCTTGGCACCAACTCCCACCTGCTTTCCTTGGAGAAGGAGCTGCCTGAGACACAGAGGGATGTTCATTTATGGTCAGCAAACAATACCAAAGGCAGGCACAGCTCCATAAAAATCAGAAGTCCAGCCCAAGGAGTGCTGGGCAGTGGAGCCACATCCAGGGGTGTCCCCAGGGCTCAGGATTGGGGCCAGGGCAGTTCAATCTCTTTATTGCTGATCTGGAAGAGGCCATGGAGGGCACCCTCAGTCAGTGTCCAGGTGAGGCCAAGCTGGGTGGGAGTGTGGCTGTGCTGCAGGGCAGGAAGCTCTGCAGAGGGATCTGGACAGGCTGGAGCCATGGGCCCAGGACAATTGGATGACGTTCACCAAGGCCAAGGGCTGGCTCCTGCCCTGGGCTCACAACCACCCCAAATCCCTGGCTGTGCCCTGCCCCTGATCCCCACAGCCTGTCCTGTTTCCTTCATCCCTGCATTGCCAGGGACTTTGTGGGCCAAGGGAGCTCTGCTGTGGGGATGGAGGGAGGTGCAAGTGCCAGCACTGCAGTGGGAACCACAACTCATCAGGTTTGTGTCCTTTGGGGGTCAGCAACTGGTGAGACTCAGAGGCACAGAAGGTTTCTCTTCGTGGCCAACATAAAAAAAGTACCCATGATAAAATTGAATAAACTTCAAAATTCTTCCCTCAGCTCTGTTCAATGTCAAAGCAGTATCTGATGTATCCACCATGCACAAGGTATTTCCATACAGGAACAGTTTTAGACACAGACATTAGAAAGGGTGATTCTGTGACAGATGTAGACACAATTAAGATGTTGACTAATGTGGAATGACCAGAGAACAACTGGAGGAGGAAATATGGGAGCAATGGCAAGGCCGTAGGACCAGCTGGTCTAGGGAAGAAATGTCCTTAGACATGGTCATTTAAACAGGAGAGGTGGAAACACCCAAATGAAGAGGGACATGAAATAATAGAAAGTATAGTGGTAACACAGGTACAGGGGAAGATCATTATTTCTTGTCCTGCCATCAGTACACACCCAGGAAATTTCTCTTCTGGTGGGAAATTTTTGACATTTCTTAAAGTACTCAAATGCCCCAGCTAATGAGATGTGCTCGTGCACCTTGAAAGCTGCAGGTCCCCTACAGCCCCAGAGGGCTCCTGTCCCATAAACATCTGCTCCAGCCCATTCCAAAATCGGGTGCAGCATGGTCCCAAGATCATCCAGGAGCTGAGGTTGGAAGGGTCTTTAGAAAGTCTGCAGTTTGTGTTCTTTGGGGATCAGGAACTGGTGAGACTCAGAGGCACAGAAAGGCTTCTCTTCATGGCCAACATAAAGAATTGTAATCATCATAAAATTTTAAAAACATCAAAAGTCCTCCCTCAGCAATGTGAGATGACTCAGCAGCATCTGACATGCCCATAATCCACAAGGGATATCCATACATCAACATTTTTGGATAAAGACAAAGGTAATTGTAGAAGACATAAACACAAGATATTGACTATTGAGTTATTTAAAGTTATGAAAGACTGGGCAACTCCCTGAAGCTCAAAGTGTGAAGACACTCAATTGAGAGGCTTTGGAATGGCCAGAGTGCAGCTAGAGGATGAAATCTGGGAGCAATGGGGAGGACATAGATCCAGCTGCTCTAGTTAAGAGATGTCCTTAGACATGGGCATTTAAACAGGAGAGGTGGAAACTCCTGAATGAAGAAGGACATAAAATAATAGACAGAATATTGGTGACACAAATAGAGGGAAAGATCAATATTTCTTCTCTCACCATTGTACAATTCCAGGAAATTCCTGCTCTCCCCTGGCTGGAAAACTTTGACATTTCTTAAGGTACTCAAATGCCCCAGCTAATGAGATGTGCTCATGCACCTTGAAAGCTGCAGGTCCCCTACAGCCCCAGAGGGTTCCTGTCCCATAAACATCTGCTCCAGCCCATTCCAAAATCGGGAGCAGCATCGTCCAGGGATCATCAGGGAGGTGAGGCTGGAAGGGATCTCAGCAAGTCTGCAGCCCAATGTGTCAGAAACTGGGTCAGACCAAGTGATTCAAACCTTGATTTGGTGTGGATTGGAAAATCCCAAAGGCCAGGGATGTGGCAGCATTTCAGAACCTGTCTGAGCCCATGGGAACAAAGGTTTTCCACATGTCCCGTCTGATGTCCCCTCATTCCCCTTCCACCCATTGACTTTTGTCCCCCCCAGCCCCCCCAGTGCAGAGCCTGGCTCTGTGTTCTCCATCAGCTCCTGGGTGGCACTGCCAGGCTGGCATGAGGAGCCCCTCAGCCTTCCCTGCTCCAGGCTGGACAAGCCCAGCTCCCTCAGCCTCTCCTCTCAGCCAAAGGGCTCCAGCCCCACCTTGGAGGCCCTTCCCTCACCCTGCTCCAGCTGCCAGACATCTTTCCTGCCCTGGGGAGCCCAAACCAGGCCCCAGTGACCTGGATAATCCACGTCCTTGATGTCCTGGTCACACAGCCCTGGCCCCTTGTCCCCGTGTCAGGCTCTGGGCTAAAGGACTCTGAGCCCACGGTCCTTGGTCTGGGGGAGTGACACCCATCTCTACTTAGTTCTGCTTTGATAAAATTGCTTCAGAATTTCTTCCTAGAGCACTAGATTAAAATAAATGTTACAGCTCCTGTACTGTGGAGTAAATAATTTGATTAAGACCTTTGTGTCTAATCATGATCATAATCAATCATATCTCTATGTATATAAATACTTCTGATTTGCCATCTTTAATGCTGAGGGACAAAGTTGTACAAAGGTTCAATTCCACCTGTATAATCCTTGACACAAAAATCCTTGACAAAGTCTGGGGCTGGGATTGGATCCAGGCACTCCCAGGCTCCTCTCACAAAAAGAGTTTAGAAAGCCTGGGGGTCCTGGTTTGGGGGAGCTTGGGGGTGTAATTGGGGTGTTGGGGGTCAAGGGTCTTCTCCAGAGGGTCACTCTTTTAATAGTCCTTCTCCAAAGCGAGTGGCTTCTGGCCAAGAGGTGGGAAGATTTATGGACCATTGTGTGGTGCTGCAGGAGACAGGTGTGGTCATGCAGTACATGCAGTCTCCAGTTGGTACAACACAATCTCTGGTTGGTGCAACAACCTCACAGTCCAGTGAACACAATACACCAGCACACAGTCACGAGCATCCATCGTGGCCAGGCCAGGAAACCATTGTCCAGAGTCAGCCTGGGTGGGGGTCCTCGGGGTCTCCTTGCGACGGTCGGGAGGCAAAAACGAGGGGAACTTGGGACCGACCCTTACACCACCCCGTGACTCACGATCGTCGTCAAGAGCGCCCCTTTGTAGAGTTGTGGTGAAGTCTTCAGGACACATCCGAGTTGGTAACATATCCCAGAAAAACAGAGACAGAGTCAGACGAAGTAGAAAAGTAGGAAAAAATAAGAGAGAGGAAAAGGAAAAGGAGAGAGAGAGTGATAAAACAAAACAAAACAAATAATTCATTCTCACAATATACATTCAATTGTGATTACAACGAAATAAGCAATTTTTTCAGTTTTTTGATTACAAAGGAATAAGTAAATGATATTGATTCCAAAAATACCACACAATCAAAAAAAAAAAAGAAAATAAGCAATTTCAGTCAATATCACAGTTTATCTTATTTTTAAATACCTGTGTAGTTCATCTTGTGTCAATAACTTTAGGGATGTCAATAGTGACCGATTTGGATATATCTATCACAGATGCCAATTTTGTTAACCATTTCATTACTCTCCAAATCATAATGTACAGGTTTGCTGATAAAACAAAACCAATTAAAACCAAAACCAAGAGAATAATGATGGGATGACAGAATTTGTTCAGACACCTGTAGCAGTAGGTGACCACCCAAATAGAGTATCCCACCACCTGTGTTCAGAATCTGTCTTTACTCTTTCCAAAACACGATGTATTTTTTCCACATTGTGATGAACAGCTATTAAAGTTTTTCGTCCGTTTTTCTTGATCCTCTCCAAAATTTCAATCAGATCTTGGTGGAGCAACAATTGCTTCACCAGAGAGAGGATCATTCCAATTGGAGTGGGCAATAAATGGTGGATCAGTGTGTAATTTGACTGCAAAACATGGTAAGAAGTAACTGGGGCTACATAGGAGAAATCACAGCCTGCAATCCTGGTAAAGTTAGAAACACAAAGATTAGAATGATTTTTCGTATCCACTACCAAATTTTCTATAAAGACACTGTCACAAGCAGTTCTAAAGCATGCACATCCATTGCCTATACACACCAGTACAGTTTCAGGAATCTCGTTTGGATGAATTTCAAAATTACAAACATTCTGTTCTGCATCCAAGCAGATATCTTGAGCTCTGATTGCATTACTTTCACAGATAAACCCTTGTTGTTCCAGGACAATGCAAGTTTCCAAATTGACAGTTTGCCATTTCTCACCAATTTGATGGGCCCATTCCCTGTGCTCGAAAGGATAGAGAATAGCTCCATCATGGTTCAGCCCTAATGCAATGATGGGGAATATTGAATGCACTGAAGCATTGTGTATTGTCAGTACAAAGGCTGTGGCTGTGTTTGTGCTGGGGTCATAGGTAAAATTCACTAAGTTCCACCAGGATTGGAATTCTCTTTCAAAATCGGTGCCACTGTCCCAGACTATTTTTTGAATTTCAGTGGGAAAAGTGCCTTCCTCACCTTCTCTTATAATTGAAGCAGTAACCCGACTGCATCCACAACTGGATACAGCTGAGAGCCAGAGAGATGTTATTTTGTGTAGCACAAATTGCATCGATTATCAATTTGTGGTCATTCACATTTACCTTTTCCCAGTTTGGCAATATGTTTGATAACAACTACTGTTGGGTTCCCAGAGCTGTTAAGGATGATTGCAGAGGCTGCTGTAATTTGGTTACATCTCCAGCTGTGGTAGCCAATTTATTCATTAGTACTTCTGAATCGATGCTATTCAAAATTCCCAATCCTGTTCCCACAACACCGGTTATGTCTCTTGCCATTCGTTTTTTAGAAGGATTCTGTTTCTGTAACCAGGTTGTCCATCCCTCAAAAGAAGTCTGCAGAAAGGGTGAACAAGCTGGCTGAACTTCTGAGACATTATTTTGCATCGGCAATTTGATTTGTTTGAGAGACCATGCCGGATTAAACAATATTTGTTGTTGGCCAGTTTTTCTAATTACATATGGTCCAAATTGAAAAATCGTAGGACTCAACACAACCGGTGGTTGGGTGGTAGGTGTTACAACATTAACATCAAGTTCCCCCCAGTATTTTGTATTGTTTTTACCACACATGATTTTATAGGAAAATTGTATAGCAGTTAAGTTTAGCCAACAATTCTAATTTTGTATTTCACAATATAAAACATGGCCATAAAGTCCTGTGCCATAAATGTATGCAGGTTCGATGAGGGATCCAGCCACTAATTTACAAGTTATTGTGACATCATCACCTTGTGTTACTATAAAGGGAGGAAAAACATTGTTCTTGATATCCAGCACCAAGGGGGTGCTTCTTCATGTCCCTTGGTGTTCTTCTGTGAAAAGTAAATACAACAGAGTCTGCCTCCAGGAGGAAGGAGATTAAAATGATGGAACCATCCAGCGTGTAGTGCGGACTGGAATTCTGTTAACTTCCCAATCATTTCGCTGCTGAAAAGGAGGCCACTCTGTACCTCCTTTAAACACAGCATAGGAGTCAGTGTAGATGTAAACAAGAGAGGTATTCTGTACCTCAAGTTGGAAAACACTCCAAACAACTGTCAGCTCCCCAGCCTGAGAGCTGCCTTCTCCCTCAGGAATAATTCGTTCACCAGCAGAAGTGGGGAGGGCTACTGCCCTGTATTTCCACACCTTTCCCTCTCGTTTGGCAAAAGCATCAGTGAACCAAGAATTTGCTGATTGTTCAGGGGAGAAAGGAGGGGCCACTTTAATTACCAAGGCAGGTTTGTCATGGCTATTAGCCATGCTCTCAGTTTCTTGTATTGCCAAATTTTTTACAGCTCTTTCTATCACTGAGAAGATGTTACAGTCATGTTCTATCTGGGCATACCACTGCCTACCTGAGGATCTCTGGGCCACCCCGTGAGTTGGAGGGGTCTTAATAGTGACTGTGATGTGTTTTCTCCAGAACACCAATAATTCTAGAGCCTGTTGGATCTCTTTCCTGGATTCAGGCAATTTAATTTGATCTAAGGCGGTTAGAGTGTCAGGTGGAATACATGTCATACCTCCTTTCCACCAAGTTGCCAGGAACTTCACTTCCTGAGAAGGTTTTTGAATTTTCTCTGGGGGAATTTGTAAGTCAAGGCTTTCCAGATGAGAGATTATTTTTTGTTGGGTATCCCCCACTACTTCTATTTCATCCCCTCCCACCAGAATATCATCAATGTATTGATAGACAGCTACATTGTCACGTTTGGGTATCTTTTCTAATTCCTGGGCTAAAAGAGTGGTTAGCCAAAGCAAGGGAATATTTATGGCCTTGGGAAAACCCAGTGCAGGTGAACTGCTTTGGCTCAACTCCCAGAGCCTGTGGAGGAGATTGATTTGGTACATTGTTCAGGACTTGTGGAGAAGTTTGCTCTGGTACACTGCCCAGAACCTGTGGAGAAGGTTGCTCGGGGGGTGCATCGTTGATATAATCATATTCTATTTTAATCCCAGGTTTCAAGTTGGGGCAGCAGTGTTCCCCACAATTTTTCATCAAAGTCAGGTCTTTTTGAGAGGATATTGGATTAATGTGAACAGCTTCCTTCCCCCGTGTTTCTTTTGGTGTTACACCCTGCTTTGAATTGTTGGCACGTTCTTCTCTTAAGGCAGCTTTTAACAAATTATTTTCATCGATCAAAAAATGGTTCTCATTCCTTTCTTGATCTAATTGTTTTTGCAAAATTTGAACAAGATTTTGTAGAGAGTCTGTAATTGTTCTTTCCTCGCTTCTTCTCTTAGAGCAAGTTTCTATATCGGCCGTAAGACAAGCTCCCAAAACTGATCAGAGCATGGTTTTATTTTTGGGCAGTTTGAATTTGATTCCTGTTGCAAAGTACATATTCTATCAATCACATTCTCCACATTAAACCAATTATTGTTCGCCCATTCCTCCCCACCTTGGGACGGTCTGGTGCTATACTTAGCTAATAGAGCATAAAATGCAGCTTTATCTGTTACAGTGGAATTCTCAGTCATTTTGTGAAGGGATAAGTAAAAATCACAACAGGGAGGTCTATTGCTTAAGTTACCACACACAACGAAACAGCTTTCACTGTGTGCCCCCCTTCGCTTCCCTGTGCGGGAGAAGAGACCAAACTACTTGGGAGGCACTCCTTAGTTACAAACACCAGGATGTCTCTTCACTGCACCAAGTAGTCAAACATCATAAAACAACAACAACAATAACAACAACAACAACAACAGCAACAACAACAACAACAGTGTCCTGCCTTTTGCACCAGTAGATCTTTTGTGAAATTCTGACGACAGAGCCCTCGACTCTGGGGATGCTCCACACCAAGGTGTCTGCAGTCTGTGGGAAATCAGAAAAACCCTCCTTGCTTTCTAGACAGGCTCACCCAATCAAGGTGGCCAGCTAGGTGCGGCTGGAGTAAGACTTCCTTCCCCTGATACAGATTACACACAACCTTGCATCGCTTCTGTCTGCCAGAAAATCCTGTCTGTGACGCCAATTTAATGTCACAATTCGCTGTTAATACAGAGCGGGGGTCGTGATGGTTCGTTTGATCCCAGAGGTGCAAACAGGCAAAATGCAGGGGACAAAATCAGTTTATTCAACAACAGCAATGCATTTTTATTAAATGCCAACAACTCAGTTGTGATAGAGGGGAGAGATATAGGAAACAAAGTAGAGAGAGAAAAAGAACGGGGTGGGAAAATAGCTACCAACGAGATGAGACACACGTCCTCATGGTCCAGCCAACAGATGAGTCTGCATCCGTGGGGAGATCTCAAGGGTCTTCCCCTGAGGGTCTCTTTTTTATAGTCCTTCTCCAAAGCGAGTGGCTTCTGGCCAAGAGGTGGGGAGATTTATGGACCATTGTGAGGGTTGCTCCAATAAACAGGTGTACAGAACCTGCTGCTCCAGCTAGTGCCTGCTCCAGAGCAGTGTACCATGAAGCACAGCGAGCACCTGCACACAGTCCCTTGGCAAGCATCCACCTTGGTCAGGCCACAAAATCATTGTCCAGAGTCAGCCTGGGTGGGGTCCTCGGGGTCTTCTTGCGACGGTCGGGAGGCAAAAATGAGGGAAACTTGGGAGTGACCCTTACAAGGGGGAGGAGAGAGCCAGTGTGTGCAGCCCTGGGCACGGCCCCGAGAGCAGGGGCCGGGGGACAGGGCCTTTTACAGGGAAGGAGGAGAGGGAACCTCCCAAAGGGGGAGCGACACCTCCTCCATTCTCAGGCCTGTGAGGTGCCATGGCAAACCAAAGGCCAGGGAGCTGCCTCGGAAGGTGACAGCATCAAAGATCACGGACACACAGCCTGGCAGCAGAGTCACAACAGGTCTTGTTTGATGCTTTCCAGGATTGGGACTAGCCGAGATCGACTCTTGGCTACAACAGAGTCAGACAGCTCTTACTCAAACGACTCTGAGGAGGAAGAGGAGGATGAGGAAATGGACGAGATTATTGCTGCCTTAAACAGGCAAAAGAGGGGAAGGATAGGAAGAAAAACCCTCAGAGGGTGTAGCCCAATTGCTCACTGCACTAGATCAAAAAGGGAAAGAGACAGAGAACCAGTTTTGCAAGCCCCTTTACGACAGGCAGTCGGTAATCAGGGGCCAGTATATGTGAAAGTACCATACTCCCTTATAGAGTTAGACCAGAGGAAAACTACCGTGGGAAAATATAAAGAGAACCCAAATAAAGTGGCAAAATTGGTGGAACAGGCTATTAACTCACAAAGCCCTGACTGGGCAGACTTAAACTCCATGTTGGATACATTACTCGCCCCCACTGAGAGACAAATGGTCAATAAAGCCATCACAACCTCAGTGGAGGGGAGCACAGCCAGTGGATTGCTTCAAGGTACTGTCACTCAGATATTTCCCCTTGAGAATCCTGGGTGGGATCCAAAAATACCAGAACATATCGCGAGGCTAAAACGATATCAAAGTCTTGTGGTATATGGGTTAAAACATGGAGTACCTAAAGCTATAAATTGGTCAAAGCTTTATGAAGTAAGACAAAATGATGATGAATCACCATCTGATTTTTTGAACAAATTAAGAGAAACTGCTATCAAATATACTGATCTAGACCCTGAATCAGCTGATGGCAAAGCACATCTGGTTTTGTTGTTTATGGGTCAGGCCTCAAATGAAATAAGAAGGAAGCTGCCAAAGATAGAGGGGTCCGAGATATGGAGAGGCTACTAGAGGTTGCCTGGAAAGTGTTTTGAGACAGAGGTTCAACTGAAAGAGTTAAATCCCAACCTAGTAAGAAGGCAACTCAGGAAAAGTCACCCAACAAAGCTTCCCCTACACAGAAGGACCAGTGTGCATACTGTAGAAAGTGGGGGCATTGGAAAAAGGACTGTCCAGTGTTAAAAGAAAAATCCTCAGTTCCCCAGCTCTCAGTAGCACAAACCTCAAGTGGCTCAGGCTCTGAGGGATGGCGACCAAGGGCTATTCCCCCAGCAGAGCCCTTGATTATAACTAAGCTGGGGAAAGTTGACATCAAGTAATTTTTGTAGATTCTGGAGCAGCACATTCTATGTTAAATACCTTAGAAGAGAAACTGAGTCACAACACTGTACATGTTATTGGGGTGACTGGGGTAAGAGAAACACAGTTTTTCTTCTACCTTTGGAATTCAAATTGGAGAAGCATCAATTTCTTTACATGCCTAAGTCACCAAAACCATTGCTGGGGAGAAGAATTGGAAGCTTGGAAGCTTGTAACCAGACCGTGTCTAGTAACTTAAACACGTGGATTTGTAATGTAACTACAATTAGGGACTGTGGTTTTGTGTAGAAACACAAACACTTGTAAAAGAAATGTTAGATCATGCAAATCTGCAGCAGCTGGCAGAAAATGCCAAGGCCAAAGCTAAAAAGATCCTAATAACAGTTCAGCATGATGGTAAAGTTATAAAACAGGGAATGGAACAAATTAGGAGGGCAGGAGAACACCACTGGTTGGAAGTTCCTTTTGGCTGGTTCCCCATGGCCACTGGCATTTTCAACGAGCTGCTGCACCCCATTGTAGCTACACTGTGAATGCAAATTTGTGTGCTTTGGTAGCCACTTGTTGCTGGATGAGGCAGGTGAAACTCTGCTTTGATAACCAGGTGAAAGGAGCAGGGCTGGCCAAGACCCTCATGAAATAATCAGGGGCAAGCCTGGGTTGGCCTCTGTGTTTGCCACCAAGAAGATCTCATGGCTCCACTGTTGGCTGCAACCCAGCAGGTGTTGGGTGGAGGGGACACACGCCATGCCAGACCTTGATGAAAGGGAGGGGAAGACAGGCCAACCAGCCTGCAGTTAGTCTGAACCAACCTGCTCAAGTCAGGGCACCTAGAACTGATTGCCCAGAACTGCATTCAGCTGGACTTGGACCATCTCCACACATGGAGACTCCACAACCTCTCCAAGCAAATATGTTTGATTGTTTGATTGAAGCAAAAGTTAACATATGGTAGACCATGTAAAACCCCACATATTCCAGGTGAAATTAATTCACATGAAGAGGAAACGTGATTTACAGGGTTATTTAATGGCTCTAAGTTTCACTTTGCAGAAGCTCCAAAAGCTTCAGAGTTACATCGTGCTATCCAGACCCACAGGACTGGACACCCCTGCACATCTGTTCCAGCCTGGAGACTGGGTCTATGTGAAGTGGTGGGACAGTGATCCTCTGCAAGCCAAGTGGAAAGAACAATTTAAAGTCCTGCTGACTACCTTCACTCTAGTCAAAGTTGCTGGCAGAGGACCCTGGATTCACTACTCCAGAATTAAGAAAGCTTCTGCTTCTGAACAATTGTAACAACAAAGACTGGTGGAAATCATCGTTTTTCTTCTGCGTCTAATTTCTTTTATATAACATTTGATTGTGTAAGATATTGTTCTTGTTAGAGGTTCATTATTATTAGGTTTATGTTTACGTTTATTATTAAGTATGTATTTACTACTAGGTATTTATTTAAAGTTAGATATTTATTATTATTGGTCACTTATCTGTAATTATCTGTAATTAAATACTTGTTGTTAGCAATATTTAGAATAGAGACTCGACAAGGTAGAGGCCTTGTCGAGCCTCTAAAGGGGGGAAATGATGCCTTTAGACTTAAGCTTTCTTTTATTCTCCTTGGATGTGGTTTTCTGATGTGCTAGGGTGATGAAGACAAAACAGTCCTATTCCAGTTAAGAACTCAAGGACAGTTTCTCCAGACTTCAGGCCCTAAGCACAAACAACATGGAAACGTGGAGAGTGGGTTCATGCAAATGAACCAAAACCGATAAAAGTGTAAGATTTTGTGACCAAGCCCTCCTTTGCTTCCATCTTGGAGCCATCCAGGCAGGGGTCACACCTGTAGCACTCATACTGCTAGGGTGTGGCTTTTGGAGGCCTTTTGTGGCCTCTCAATAAATACCCATTTTATTCCCCTGAACTCTGTGTGTAGCCTCTGTTCCAGCTCCTCAAGGCATCAGAGCAGAGCAGCATTTAGAAGCAGTTTCAGGATTTCTAGGCAGGAAGTGGAGCTGACAACCACCTGCATCTGTGCTGCTGTGCTGGGAGTCTCTTCCCTCCACCTCTGCTCACAGGCACTGCCCTGCAGAGACAGACAAGGGCTCAGGAAGCACCTGGGTCACACAGGGCACAGCAGGACACTTTATTTTACTTCAATGCACAGTGATCATGGCTCCTTACTGTCTCTGCTTAACACAAGCCCACTAGATACTGATGTAGCAATACTGTGACTAATGGCATCCCTTTATGGAAAATATTATCAAAAGTTAAAAAAAAACAAAGAGGAAAAGTAGAGCACACTAATTAGAATAGCAAAAAAGACACATGGCACAAAGCAGTCTGGGCAGCCTGTAATGAGTTCCATTCTTAATGTCATGCAGACAGGCACTTTCTTGTTTCTGGAAAGCAGTAATAAAATACACCCTTAAAAACTGGAATGGATATTTCTTACACGGTCTTTGAAATATTTCTCCATAACTGGAGAAAGAAACCTTCCTCATGAACTGCACCAGACCAGAGGGAAGCCAAGGCAGAGCCATGGTTTGTCAGGACTTGCTTGACCCCAATGAGCCCCGTGGTGCATTTGGTGTTGAGCCCTTGAAGCTCAGGGCCTAAGAGGAGATTGCACAAACCCTTCCAGGAGTCCAATTCAGAAGAACCTTTCAGCTGCTGCACATCCCTGTGCCTTGGGCTGGCCCAGACTTCTTCTGGGGGATGTGTTGTACCACAGCCCTGCCCTGGGAGAGAGATTCCTTTCTCCTTGTTTCCAGTCTGGGCCTCCCCAGCTCTCCTTGGCATTAATTGTTTCTTTCTCTGGATATTCTCTACGATGTCAAAAGGATCCATCATCTCTGAAACTGCCTGTCAATCCCTCTCAGGGCTCTCCTCTGCTCTCCTCAGTCTCCAGCCCACTGAGCACAGAGCTCCTTTGACCACTATAAAGTGGTCATGTGCTTGAGGCCATGGGCACCTGGACATGAATGACAGTTCTTGTCTGTAGGAAGGAAAGCACAGAAGCCCAGGGTTTTGAAGGCAGATGAGAGGCAGTCACCAGAGGCCAAGGCAAGCCAGACCTGTTTGTCTTAGTCTGGGAGCAAACCTTGCAGAGATGGAATTTGGGAGGCCAAATCCCAGTTCTGTCCATGGGCGTCAGGACAAGAAGGACAGTTCTTTTCCATAGGAAGGACAGTGGGGAGCCCCAGTATTTCAAAGGCAATGAGAGCTGGCCCTCAGGAAGCCAAGGGAACCTACACAGTCCTGGCAGCTTTTGTCTGGGAGCTATCCTTGCATAGATAGGGAATTTTGGAGGCAGACTCCCAATTTTGGCCGTGGATGCCTGCACTTGAAAGATGATTCTTCCATGGGAAGAGAAGGTTCAGGGGGTGTCCCTGGGGCACGCGGGGCTTGGCACGGGCGCGAGCAGGGAACGGAAAAACGGACACGGGGACAAACGGCCCCAGGGCTTCAGTTGCAGCGGCAGCAGCGGCAGCAGCAGCGGCAGCAGCAAAACAAACAATTTTATCGACTCTCTGTTTCCCCTGTCCCTCTCCCGCTGTCCCGCACCCTCTCTCGCAGTCCCGCAACCTCGCTGTCTCTCCCTTTCCCGGTGTCTCCCTCTTCTCCCCGTTCCAGGCCGGGCCATGCCCCTGGCCCGCCCCCGGCCGGGGCTGCTCCGTCCCCGTCCCCGTCCCCGGCCCCGGCCCCGGCCCCGGCCCCGGCCCCGGCCCCGGGCGTCCCGCCTGGGTCTCGCCTTCGCCTGGCTCTGGGCGTGCTGCCGGTGGCGCTGCTGGGCGGGCATCAGTGCCTGGGGCTGGGGCGGCATCGCCGCCCTTTGGCTCCACCTGGCCCGAGCCCGGCCCCGGCCCCAACGTGGGATCCGGCCCCGGCCCCAACGTGGGATCCGGCCCCGGCCCCGAGCCCGGCCCCGGCTCCTCCCGGGGCCCGCGGAGGACACACGCGGCGCGGCCGCTCCCGCCGCCTGCGCTGCGGCTCCCCCGGCCCGAGCTCCGCCGCTCGGCAGCGCGGCCGCCGGCCCCGAGCCGCCGCTGTCCCGTTCCGCAGAGAGAACGCCTGGGGCTGCCCGGCCCGGGGCGGCTGAGGGGCGCTCGGGGGCCGTTCCTGGCCCCGGGCCGAGCGCTGACAGCCGCGTCTCGCCGGCAGGGAAGGCCCAGGTGGGCCTGAAGGAGCGGTACCGGGTGGGTTCGCTGCTGGGGCGCGGCGGCTTCGGCAGCGTCTGGGCGGCGACGCGGCTCTCGGACGGCGCCCCGGTGAGTGGCGGGGCCGGCGGCGGGCACAGGACGAGGGGGCGCAGGAGGAGGAGGATGGGGCTCGGCAGAGCTGGCGGCGAGCTCAGCCCGCTGTTGGCCTTGGCTTGCAGGTGGCCATCAAAAGGGTGCCACGGAACCGCGTCCGGCACTGGGACGAGCTGGTGAGTGAGCGGGACCAGCGGGAGAAGCCGGGACGTGCCGGGCGGGGATGAGGCGAGGGCCGGCAGAGTGGAAGCCGCCAGGACCCTCGAGGGAGAGCGGGCGTGAGGCCAGCAGGGCATCCCGGGCTGCATGAGGGCTTCCCGAGCCCTGGCACGGCATCAGCCCCGCTGACGGCATCGTGGTCTTCCCGCAGCCCGACGGCACCAGCGCACCCCTGGAGATCGTGCTGCTGGACAAGGTGTCCACCGGCTTCCCTGGTGTCATCCAGCTGCTGGAGTGGCTCGAGCTCCCCAACAACATCGTGATGGTGCTGGAGCGCCCGGAGCGGTGTCAGGACCTGCAGCATTTCATTCGGGCACGGGGGTTCCTGTCCGAGGAGGTGGCGCGGGAGCTGTTCCGCCAGGTGCTGGAGGCCGTGCGGCACTGCACCAGCTGCGGGGTCCTGCACAGGGACATCAAGCCACAGAATGTCCTGGTTGACCTGGCCACCGGGCAGGCAAAATTGATTGACTTTGGCTGTGGCACCTACCTGCAGGACACAGCCCACACTCACTTTGCAGGTAAGCCCACACAGCGGTGTGCTCCCGGTCCCGGCATCTCCTGGCCCAACATCTCCTGACCCAGCCTGGGTGTGGCCGTGGGGATTCTCCCTTTTGCTGCCAGTCATGGCACTGAGCCTTCAGCCGAGTTGCTTTTGAGTTGGGGCAAGTGGAGGGCCAGCTTCCAGCCTTGCTGGCAGCCTTTGCCAGCCACTCTGCCCAGGACTGGGGCTGGGTCACCCAGCCCGACAGAAACACTTGTGGGTGGGGGTGGCAGAGAGGGGGGGCCAGAACCTGTGCACCATCTGGTTTGGTGTGCAGATGAGAAAGGGCTTGGACTGCTGTGCTCACCTTCTTTGCCTTGGCCTCATAATGTTTTTTGGGCCATGCAGGCAGGGAGGATGAAAGCATGGATTTTCCCCTCCACTGAGTGGATTTTACTTTGTCATGGTCAGGCCTTGCCAGGGCTTCAGCTGCCCTCTTCCAATACCAGTGGCTTCTTTTCCAACCCCATGTTTGTACACAAGTCCCAGATGCTGCAGAGAGGACAGCAGGTCACACCATGTGCCACTGGGGCAGCTGCCACATGCCCAGGGATGCTGGGACCAGGCTCTGGGAGCAGCAGCATCCCCCTGATAAACGCCATCTGTATTCCATAGGAACCCTGTCCTACAGCCCCCCGGAATGGACCAAGTTTGGCTGGTACTATGGCAAGCCAGCTACCATCTGGTCCCTGGGCATCCTGCTGCACCAGATGGTCTGCGGGGAGCACCCTTTCAGGAGGGGCCAGAACATCAGCTGGGACCATCAGCTCTCACTGCCACAACGGCTCTCTCAAGGTGGATCCTCATCTCTGGGCACGGGGGAAATACCAGTGCTGGGAGACAGCAGCAGGCTCGTGAGCATCCTGCTCTGGCTGCTGCTGAGGATGCTGGCACATGTCCTGCTCTCCTCCAAAACAAAGAACTGATGGGAAGGTTTAGGCCCAGCTGTGAGCACATGCAGCATGGCCTGGGCATGGGAAGAGTGGGGCAAAGCGGACTGGAGACTTCTCCAACTGACCAGCGGTTTCTGGTTTCTCTCCCCAGAGTGCCAAGGTCTGATCAGGAGGTGTTTATCTATGCTCCACACGGAAAGGCCCTCATTAGAAGATCTGTTCAGTGATCCTTGGATGCAGAATATTCATCTGCCATAGAAGAAGGGAGAGAGCCACAGGCACGCTTTGATGCAGGGCCCTGGTAAGTTACAGCTCCACAGATGCCCTGGCAATCAGAAGCAAAGGACCCCAGACGTTTTTGTCCTGCCTGTGTCACTGCACGGGGGTCATCAGATGGGAACACACAGCCCTTGTGCTGGAGCTGAGCTGCTCTGCCCAGCACTGGTCGCCCCATCTGAAGTGGTTTGGCTTGTCCTGGTTCACTGGCAGCTGGGGCCCTGGGCAGAACACTGACAGCCTGGTCTCACCCCCAGGCAAGGAGAAGGAGCCCCTGGAGTAGCTGTACCAGGTGGGGCTGCTGCTGCTGCTGGGGACAGCAAGGAAGACATCAAGGATGACAGCCTCTTCCTTCACCTGGCCACCGGCAAGCTGAAGATGATGGACTTGGATTCTGGCACCTTCTTCAAAGCCAGGCTCCACAGCGAATTTGCAGATGAGTCCAGACCCAGGGGGATGCTCCCAGATTTGGGCATTGCACAGCTTGGCCGGGAACCAAAGGTTCCCCCTTTGCTGGGGAGGATAAAACGGATTCTTCCGTCGGCTGCCAAGCTGCTTTTTGGCAGGGCTGGGGGGATGGGCTGGGCTGGGTACAAAATGGGAGTTGGCTCCTGGCCCTGCCAACAGCCCCCAGCACCCACCATGCCATGGGCTGGGGCTGGAGTTGGGGCAGCCAGCCTGACACAAACAAAGCCCATGGCAGGAGCAGAGGTGGGACTCCAGAACTGTGCATGGCTGCTTTGCTTTGCAGGCAAGGAAGGGCTTGGGCTGCTCCACTGCCCTTGTTTGCTTTGAGATCACCATTACTTTTGGGGGCAGTGCAGGGGGAAAGGGAAAAACCATGGGCTTCCCTCACCCCTGAGTTATTTTTCCCCTGGCATGTAGAGGTTGGGACTTCCTCCAGCCCCTGACAGAGATAAGATTTTTACCTTTTCTCGAGTCTCCCATTTTTGTCTGTAATCTATTTTAATTCATTTGTCGTTTGTTTCTCTAAAGGAAGCGTTCTAGGTGGTGTCCAGTGTGGATCAGGAAGTGCTTGGGCCCAGCTGCAGCGTGGATGGTCCGTGTCCTTGGAGAAGGCTGAGGACATCGTTTGGGACCAGCTTTTCTTCCAGCAGCGATGGCGTGAGGCGGGTCCCCGTCTCCTTGGCAGGGTGAGATAAGAGCTTTTGGGAGATGGCAGCGAGCACAGGAGCATCCTGCTGTGGCAGCTGCTGAGGGGCTGGATGTGCCATGGCTGGCTGCAGGCTGGGCACAGTCCTGCCCTCCTGCTCTGTGCCCAAGGCAGCAATGATGGGCAGCTTTGGGCACCGCTCTGGGCACGGCCAGCACGGCCTGGGCACGGCGGGAGCTGGGACAAGGGGGACAGGAGCCTTCAGCTGACGGGCGGTTTCTGGTTTCTCTCCTTGCAGCCGGGCTCTGCAAATGCTGAGGCTGCTCTGGGCTCTGCCAGGGCTCAGCTGCAGCTCAGCACCGGGCCGGAATCAGCCAAAGGAGAAATGGTGTGACCTGCAGCAGAGACTTGCTTGAGCATTTCGGCAACGCAGCTCAAGTTTGCAGAGCGTACACCAGCAGGGGAAAACATGACACCCCCCAAAAATTAAACTTGTTCCATACTTTCAGAAATGAAATCAATCTGGGATGACCCCAAATGACATTTTTCAGCTTGCTCAAGCTGTAGCTCAGCCCTTCTCTGAACAGTTCTCTCCCCAATCTGCCTTTTACTTCACAGCTGTTCCCTCCTTTCCCCCAGTGAGTTCCCAGCCCATCGCAGTCTCCATCACACTGGTGCCTTGCTCGATGCCCCTCACCACGAGGGAGGCCGAGCCCCAGGCTTAGGGACACATCCTGTCACTGGCTGAAGAGCAGCAATGTCTCAGAGGCCTGATGAGATTTTAGTGTCATTTAGAGCTGCTCTCCAGCCCTCAGCTCTCCTCACTGCTGAGTTCCCACTCCCTTTTCCTCATCCTTCCAGCAGGATGAGCTCTGTGACTCCCCTTGAGCCTCCCCACTCCTCCCAGCCCACCCACCCAGCTCAGTTAGGCTTAAGCTGAAGCGTCTTTGTTTCCTCTGGCACTTCAGTCCAGTCCCCTCTGCAGGGAGCCCCAGCCCCAGAGCACAGCACACAACAGTGCGGTCTGGGCTGCACCAGCTCCCCTCCAGCCCTGGCTTGGCTGTTTGTGGCAGCTGAATGCTCCCTGTTTGCAGCTGTCACTGCAGGATGGCCCCAGGGCAGAGCCCAGCCAGGCTCCCACTGCATCCCCTGAAGCTTGGGGCACACGGTGGTCCCAGGGCTGAGCTTCATGGGGAGCACCCAGAGCTGTGGCTTGCAGGCAGTGTTTGCAAGTGTTGTGTTCTCATCTCCTGCAGCCTGTGGGGAAAACAACCTGTGCTGCAGGTCAGCACTGCCCCTCTGGGCAGGGACAAGGCTGAAGGGCTTTCCCATTCCAGAGGAGCCAGCATTGAGCCTTGGTAGGGTCTGGCATGGCTGGAGCTGGGTCTGGTTCCCGTTTGGGACTCGCTACCCACTCACCCCCATTGCCCTCCCTCACCCGTGGGCAGAAGGGTCTGTCTGTGCCAGGGGCTCTTGGATGTCTCTGTATCCATGGACAGAAGGGTTTATCTGTGCCAGGGGCTCTTGGATGTCTCTGCATGTATGGACAGAAGGGTTTATCTGTGCCAGGGGCTCTTGGATGTCTCTGTATCCATGGACAGAAGGGTCTGTCTGTGCCAGGGGCTCTTGGATGTCTCTGTATCTATAGACAGAAGGGTTTATCTGTGCCAGGGTTTTCATAATGTCTTTGTACCCATGGGTATGGAATGAACACGGAGAGTGAAAGTGTCAGTCACGTTGCTTGCACACTCCTTCCTTTGTACACAAGACACATCCATGCACACCCCCCATACAGATATATTAAAAGGATAGGGCTGGATAGATATTTCCCACAGAGCTCTAACTTTGGCACAACTCACTTGTAAGCCAGTAGCCAGGAGATTTTTTTCCCAGCTCTGTGTGAGTAGCTGTCCAAGAGCTGAAGGGAGCAGCATTTAGAAGCAGTTCCAGGATTTCTAGGCAGGAAGTGGAGCTGACAACCATGCATGAAACTCACTGTATTCACTGGAAGGTCCTCCTGTTTTTTTAGGAATATGGCACAATGGAGACACAAGATTTGGAAAAATTCCAGCTCTCTGTGGATTTGTTCCAAGGTGGGAGCAGCAGAAACACTTTGTGTCTGCTTTGATGACACAAGGTCCAAGGAGCTGCGGTGGCAGAGGGTGACCTGGGCTGGTGGCAGTTGAAGTCCCATTTCATGACATGCCAGAGTGGCACAGGACAAAGCTCCAAGCACCCACAGCCCCACTGATGAAGGCCTTGGGGTGCTGCACATTCTATAAGAAAAGATGCTGTCACACTATCCTTTGCTACTTAAAACTTTCATTTTCAATATTTTACGTCCAAGTTTCAAAGTGCAAAATTTTTACACTCAAGACACAGTCATGTCTTGCGATGGGGGTGGCTGCAAAACTTTTGGGGTTGGAGTATTGAGGGTTTAAGTTGCAAAAATAAAGGAGCAGGAACAACAGAGTTGACCAGAAACTAAAGAACTTTAATGGAAAGTAAAGCAGGGACAATGCCCAGAAACTGAATGCTGTATGGGGACAAACTCCAAGGACCCGAAAAAGGGGGCCATGACAATATATACCCTGGGGGAAGAACTTTGTGGAACTATGAGCATAGAAGGGGAATGAATAACCTATAGGGGAACAGAATTTGAACCAATCAACAGAGCATCACTAAGGACTGTGGGAAGAACAGTTAGGTTTTCCCCAAGTTAACAAATGTTTCCCAGGGCTTGAACTCAATGCCTGGTTCTTTCTTGGTGAAACCTGGCTGACTGTGTGTCCCAGCCAGGCTGACTCCCACACTTATCTGCAAGAAGCACTGGAGAAATGCATGGGGATAAGAATTCTGCAAGAGCCAGGTTCTTGTGCAGCAGAAAAGTTGTAAAATATGAAAGATTATAGCAACGACAATAAATCAATTATTTATGGCTTGTAAATATTCCAGTGAATCTCAGATACTTCTGGGCAAAAATAAACACAGGGCAAACTTTCCAAAGTACGGTTTCATAACAAAATTGCAGTTTGTCTGTTCCTGTTTGTGGGAGAAGATGAGGTTCCAAGCTGCCCAGCTCAAGAAGAAAAGGAGGATCTACACTTCCCTGTCATATTTTCCTACTGACACAGGAATTAAGGCCAAGAATTTGGGTAAATGGAGGGGTAAAACCGGAGTATGGATGAGGGTTTACATCCTAAGACTTCATTTGCTAGAGGACAGTTTTGCTGTGCATGGATCTCCTTGCTAAACCTCTTTGTCTTCAAACTCCCTTCCTCCGAGGCAGAACTGAACAAGCTCCACATGTCAGAGTTTCAGTTTAAAGCTTTGTGATGAGTTCATTTTAATGGATCCATTACCAGTCTGTGGGGTTGCTGTCATGAGGAGCTCAGGTGGCTTCTTGTTGAGATCAAAATCAATGTGCCATTTGTCCCAGCTCCATCTGTCCTGTGACAGCACTGGCTCCATGGGAACACACTGAGTGTTCTTGTGCCATTTCTAAGTGAAAATTGAACATCCTAAAGAAGCCAGGCCAAAATCACCAGACAGCAGTCACAAAAATATTTAGGCAGTTTGCTGGGTATTGATCTAGCAGCAACCACCTTTCCAAAGTCCAGGCTACACTAAACAAGGCTCTTTCCTCTGTAAGCAGATTTTCAATTTGTTGTGTTTGATACATGTGCAGAGGAACAAAAAGCCACTTCCACTGTAGAAACATGAGCTGCAGCTATGCAATAAGTTGTGCTCAGTAGCTGACCTGCTGATGTGGTTTTTAGGGGGTTTTATACAGGAGATACTGCAATAAAATTTCAAAAGAAAACTATAAAGTATCTAAAATATGCAATATTTTATTATTTTCTACCTCCAATATTGCCAGCACATAGCTTAAGGAAGAAGGCATTTACCAATCATCATAGAAGAAAAAAATTAAAATCAAAAAAGGACTATTAATGATATTACAACCACATCCACTAGTCATTTTCCAGCTTTGCAGGATTTCAATTCAAAGTCAATCTAAACAAGGCAGCATATGTCTAGCAAGAAAGAAATCCCAGTTCATGTCTGCTCCTAAACCCAAGCTTTGCTCTATCAAAGATGGATGGTATTATTTTCCAGCTCCCAACAGATGTGTCGTAATTTCCAAATAAACAAAATACCATACATAGAAATATTTCATAGATAAGTAAGATTGATAGAAAAATATTTTACCAAGACAGATCAAGACATATGAATGCACTTGGCTGTATAACTTTGTATAGAAATGGATGGGGAAGTGAGAGGTGATTCTTTTCCACAGATGGAAAACAATCTTTTTGCCAGAAGAATCAGCTTCCTTCTTCAATGACCACCAGGGTGCCCAAGACTCCACCAAGAAGGCCCTGTGATCCAATGGCCTGTGCATCCAGCACTTCAACAAACTCATGCCTGCCTCTTAATACTACAGTGCTGTTCAAGAGGTTTATTCCCAATTGTTGGTGACACGATGAACAAATTGAAGCCAGTTACTCTAAAATGCCTGCACAAGCACCACCACAAATGACAGCCAAAAGAAGGATGAAGCCAAGGTGTCCCACAGCCATGGCCCAAGCAGCCAGAGATCCTCCTTCAACCCTGGCTGCATTGCAGCCCCACTGAGCACCAAGAAGAAAAGGGCCCTACTGAAAGCAAGCAAACTTAACCCTCAGCCAGGACACAAATTTAGAGGGCAAAAGATTTAAAAAGCCACATCATCAACCACGCTTCCCAGTAAGAAGGGTTGGAACTCTCTGCCCCTCAACACTTTCCCAGCAGGTTCACAAAGGTAACTGGGATTTAAGCTGTGCCCCCCCAAAGAACAGAGCCAATCTCCCTTCAGTGTGAGAAACCACGGCCTCAGTTATAGCCCCGGGTGCCTCCTGTGCCCCAGGGAGCAGCCCTGGCTGTCAATGTGTGTGTGGCTGCAGCGCAGGCCCAGGGCCAATGGCCGTGGCTGTCAATGTGTGTGTGGCTGCAGCGCAGGCCCAGGGCCAATGGCCGTGGCTGTCAATGTGTGTGTGGCTGCAGCACAGGCCCAGGGCCAATGGCCGTGGCTGTCAATGTGTGTGTGGCTGCAGCACAGGCCCAGGGCCAATGGCCGTGGCTGTCAATGTGTGTGTGGCTGCAGCGCAGGCCCAGGGCCAATGGCCGTGGCTGTCAATGTGTGTGTGGCTGCAGCACAGGCCCAGGGCCAATGGCCGTGGCTGTCAATGTGTGTGTGGCTGCAGCACAGGCCCAGGGCCAATGGCCGTGGCTGTCAATGTGTGTGTGGCTGCAGCGCAGGCCCAGGGCCAATGGCCGTGGCTGTCAATGTGTGTGTGGCTGCAGCACAGGCCCAGGGCCAATGGCCGTGGCTGTCAATGTGTGTGTGGCTGCAGCGCAGGCCCAGGGCCAATGGCCGTGGCTGTCAATGTGTGTGTGGCTGCAGCACAGGCCCAGGCCAATGGCCGTGGCTGTCAATGTGTGTGTGGCTGCAGCACAGGCCCAGGCCAATGGCCGTGGCTGTCAATGTGTGTGTGGCTGCAGCACAGGCCCAGGCCAATGGCCGTGGCTGTCAATGTGTGTGTGGCTGCAGCACAGGCCCAGGGCCAATGGCCGTGGCTGTCAATGTGTGTGTGGCTGCAGCACAGGCCCAGGGCCAATGGCCGTGGCTGTCAATGTGTGTGTGGCTGCAGCACAGGCCCAGGGTGTAGCCAGGCCCTTGTTGTGCCTCCAGCACAGCTCGGCAGCCCCATCGCAGCCCGGGGCCGCGGCCCTTCCCCGCCGGGGCCCTGACCCGGCCCGGCCCGGCCGCGGGACCCGGCCCGACCAGGGCGCGGCGGCTCCACAGGCCCCGCCCGGCCCCCAAGGGATGGGCTCCGCCCGCCCGCTGGGCCCGGGCCGGGCCCGGCTTTGCTGGAAGCTTCCTGCCGACTTTGCACAGCCTGGAGCCACAGTGTCCCTTTGCTGTGCTGAGAAACCTTAAAAAACACGTCTAGTTTAACCCTGCTGCACACCTTATGAGGGATCCCCGCACACCTTAGCAAAGACCATAAATATCCTTTGTGCCTCATGAGGGATCCCTGCAAATCCTATGAGAGAGCCCAAAATATCCCTTTGTGCCTCACAAAAGAATCCAGCCCCTGTCCACCTTATCATGGACTCAGCTCCTCTGGAGGCCTTGACAGCAACCACTAAACTGGCATGTAAATCATGAGGAACTCAACCCCTCTGCCAGCCTTACAGAGGTCTCCAGTCACCTGTATGCCATAGAAGGGACCCCAAATCCCCTAAGAACCTCAGGAGGAACCCCAGCCACATGCACCACTCACAAAGAACCCAAACCCCACATATCTTATTGGAAAACTCCACACCCTACCCGTGTGCCTCATGACAGACCCCAGTCATCTGCCAGCCTTACAGGGGTCCCCATCACCTGCGTGCCATGGAATAGCCAGGCCTGCCATTAACTCTAGCCAGCAGCGTGTTCCCTGACAGAAACCCTTTCCAGTGCCCTGCTGGGAATCGGGAACACGTGTTGAGGTGCTGGCTGCCTCTGTGGGAGCAATGTGGAGTGTGAGTCCCTGCTGTGCTCCACTGCTGAGCTGGCAGCTTGCTGGTCACAGCCAGGACATTCTCTGTTTGCCCCAGAGCTGGGGCCTGCAGGCACCTTGGCACCCCTTGGCACAGGCTGTGCCACCCAACAAAGCCCAGGAGGCCACGAGGAGAACCCGAGGGCGGCAGGAAGCTGAGAGAACCCCCTGCTCTAGAACTGAGGGAGTTCGTTCAGAAGCAAAGACAGTGACTTCAAGAGATTCCCACTGTGCTCCAAGTTTGCCTCTGAAGACTCAGAGATGAGCTTGGCAGAAAGCCGAGAAAATAGCTGGGAAAAGGTTTTGCTGAATTTGGTTGTGACTAGGTACAAATCTCCAGTGGGAAAAGAGCCTCTGCAGTAGGCTGGGTGTCTTTGTTCTTCCTAGCATAAAGAATACCAATCAAATGCAATTTAATTTTTATTCTAGAAGTGTAAAAATGTTCAAAGCTTTTCAGAATTCAAAAACTACTTGGAAAAATACACTATTGTAGAAGAGGGGAAGAAACATTTGGAGATTTCTTTGTACAAAAAAACCCAATAGTAACTATTTCTAAAAATGCCTAATTTCTAAAAATGAAAAGCAAAGAAAACAAGGTGCCCCAAGCCTGACTGCTGCCTGCTCAGCGCTGCTTGTGCCCAGACAAGGAGCTCAACCAGTGCTGGTGGCACCACCCAGCTACCAGAGCTGAAGCCCAAAGGTGATGCTGGAATTAAGCCCATCCCTGGCAGGAGGAGCCCACCTTCAGTCCTGATTGGGAACCAGGGCCAGCACCTCTGGGGACAGAGGGTCCTGTTCTGGGTGGTGGTGGCAGAGCAATAAGCTGCTAAGGCAGCCGTGGCAGGGCCAAAGGACACTGGCTTGGGGATGGCCGGTGACAGGTACCAGGTGTCTCCAGCTGATGGCTTTGACTGCTCTTCTTAGACTGCAGGGGCGTTCCTGTGGAGAGAGGAGTGGCTGAGGCCCCAGCTGCCGCTGGCACACAGGGACCCTCCTGCACTGCAGGGCCCAGGGCTGGCAAGGCTCCCCAGCACGGCTGGAGCTGCTGGCACACCTTGGCCCAGCTGCACAGCTGCCCCTCAAGGCCCCGGCCAGCAGGGGATGGCTCTGGGCAGGGTCCCTGGCCAGGAGCGGGCCCCAGAGCGCGTCTGCCTTCCAAGGGCAATCTGGTCCCTGCTCTTTCTCCTCCCCACCTTGCTTTGCCTCTGCCCGCTGCTCCTGGGGCTGCTCTTGGCCACACAGCCTCAGTGGGAGCCAGCACTGGCTGCAGCCCCAGCGGGCTCCCCAGGACAAGGCCCAGCAATTAAAAGGCCAATTAAAGACTGGGCAGCAGCAGAACCCTCAGTACCATTATGTGGACAACCACTGACCATCCCCAACTCCACAGCAGCCTCACTGGGAATGTTTCCTTTCTACAAGCAGCCATCAAATGAAGCTGTTTGAGGGTAGAGCAACAGAACACTCACTGGTTTCTCTTCCAGCAATATCAGTGTGTGATAAAGCAAAAGGACAGTTGACCAAACAAGCAGGCCTACCAATACCCCTAGCAAGAAGCATCTTCCCAGAGAGAAACGCTTTCCAGAGCCCTTCTGGGAATCAGGAACACGTGTTGATGTCCCAGCTGCATCTGTGGGAGCGATGTGGAGCGTGAGCCCATGCTGTGCTCCACTGCTGAGCAGACAAATCGCTGGATATGGCCAGGATGTTCTCTGTTTCCCCCAGAGCTGGTACCTGCAGGCACCTTGGCACCTGTTGGCACAGGCTGTGCCACCCAGCAAAGCCCAGAAGGCCGGGAGGAGAGCCCGGGGCCAGCACAGCTGCTTGGGCAGTCACTCCTTCCAGGGACCTGGGCCCGACCCATCCCTGAGCAGCCACTGCCAGCCCCGAGGCTCCCAGCCCCGGGACAGCTCCCCCAGCCCAAGGGGACAGAGTCAGGCCCTGTCAGGACCCAGTGCAGCCCCTGCCCAGTCGGGAGCCAGGGCTGGCTGTGGCCCTGGGCTCGCAGCAGGGCTCCCGCTCGGGGCTGCTCCTGTGTGTGATAAATGTGATTCGTGCTAATTAAGTTGTAACTATATTAACAAAATTGTATTTAGATCAATAGAAGACAATTGTTACAGAGTGAGGGGGGGAGATGGGTGAGACAGGATAAAAGACATCTTCCAGATGTTGGGAGTCGAAGAAGGAGGTTAGAAGAAAGTCAGATAAGAATAGTAGAAGGACGGAGGTCTGATAAGCAGCATCTAGAAATACAGCTTCAACCTTGAAGCTGTCAAAAATGGAATGATTCCAAGCATGGGACTTAATTAGAGTCATGTTATGGAAAACATCTGCTCAGTCACACAGGGCGCCTGCGCTACCTGCAGGTCACACCTCGGTCACTGAGGAAGATGATGAGCCTTCATCGGAAATAAGACCCTCAAAAGGATGAGAGACCCCCAACCCATTAGTAGAGCATGCACCGTGCAGTATAGTTAGGTAGATTTTAGGAATAGAAACTAGGAGGAGCTTTCTAGAAACTTCTGTAGCCTACAGTCAATAAGTGGGATTGTTAGCCTGGATGCTTTGATACGTGAGGAATGGGAGCCACTCCCCGTATCCCCGGTCGGAGGGGGGGCCCCTCCCCGGTCGGTTTTGCTTATGCTTTATACGAACCTCAATTATACTAAATTACTTACTGCCAAATTTTGTATATTCTTAAATATATGCACTTAGTTTGTTTCATCTCCAATACTTTAATTGTCATCTCCAATACTTTGATTGTATTCATTTTATTACTATTAAAAACTTACTATTAAATTTAATCTTGTTGCTTGATAAATTGGGAAAAATAGAACATCATTCATAACAGACTGAAGGAATGTCTCCTCAGCAGTGGTCTGGACTTGATCCCTGGAAATTTATTGTTCCAAAATTTCACTGGATAGACAAAGGGAACAAACGGGTCTGTCTAGGTGGGATATACGGTACCTCTGCAGGGAAATTGGGAGCCCTGCCCTGGGAACAACCTGCAGTAGAGACTCTGGGTATTCCAGAGGAGGTGAACAGAATAGCTTGTCTTTGTGGGAGATTTAGAGCCTTCAGAGGATCAAGGGGTTGGCATTTGGAGTGGGTTTTATTACAGTGTGGAGATTGTGAAATATATTGGTATTGTTGCTGTAGTAACCAGCAGGGCGTGTGCCCCAAGTGTAAATTGGAAAACTGTCCTCATCAAGTCAATGTTGAATCTAAAATTCTGAAGCTAGTGTGTGGAAAGTTAGATTGGGTGCCTGTGAATTGGGTTGTGTGTGGGAAGAAAACTGGGAAACAACAGTAAAACTGTATAAGGAAAAGTTTGGGTGAAAACAAGACAAGACAAAAAGGAGAAGAAAATGGGAACTGGACAAAGCAAAGAAATCCCTAAGGCCAGTCCATTAGGCTGTATTATTGCACATTGGAAATATTGCTGTTTCTCAGGAGAGAAAGGAAGTGGACAAAGGTAGCATATGCAGATATGTTTTTCTCTCTGCCCGAATGGCAGAGGGATTGTGGGCTCTGGGCTCCATCTGACCCTCTGGTATTGGCCTTAGAGAAGGAGAGTAAGACTAAGAGAGGAAAACTTAAGCAGTGTTGTTCAGCATCTAGCATAGGGCAAAGGTGCACAAAATCTGATCAAGTTTACCAAACTGTGGCCCAGGAACAAGATCTGACAGACGATTTGCTCAGGTCTTCACACATAAGACAAGAAGGGGATGAGGATGAGGATGCAGACTCAGAGGTACCATCAGCCCCAGCCCATTCATCCCCTCCAATTGCACACCGGACTAGACAGCAGACACACATATTCCAGGCACCTCTGTGAGAGGCAGGGGGACCAGAGGGGGTATTGGTTAAATCTCCCTTCTCCTCAATCGACCTGGAGGCATGGGAAAACATTGCTAAAAATTACTGCAGTGATCCAGTTAGCACGGCTAACAATCTGTGATATATAATAAAACAACATAATCCAGATTGGAACAATAGGCAATTATTATTGGATGCACTGACCAAGATGGAAAGACTATTAATTATAAAAACAGCAGGGGATTTGACAGAAGATTATCATAAAATCCAACAATTGGATGTTAAAGATTATTTCCCACTCCAAAATCCACAGTGGGACCCAAACAAATCAGCAGAATTTAAAAAGTTGGAAAGCTATCAGGAGTGGGTCGTAAAGGGGGTGGAAAAGGCCATTCCCAAAACTATAAATTGGTCAGCATTGTATGAAATTAAGCAGGGGCCCTCTGAGCCACCATGGGGATTCCTCAATCGATGAAGGGATGCAATGCGCTGCCACACACCACTGGAGCCTGGGTCTGACACAGGGACACAGCAGCCAGTCAGTTTATTCCTGGGGCAACCTACGGGGCACATAAGATGGAAACTTCAAAAGATACGGGGACTGGATGGGAGGGACTCAGAGACTCCGGTGGATGAGGCATGGAGAGTCTTTAGGAACAGGGAAGAAGAAAAGAGGGAGCATGCAGCTGTTATAAGTGAGAGGAAAAAAGAAAGAGTGGACAAAGAGCACCTAGACAAGGCCCAGCCCAGCTGGGCAGAGACCAGTGTGTGATCTATAAAAAATATAGTCAGTAAAAAAATCAAAGCCCAGAACAAAGACGTAGTGGCCCATACGTGTCCCCCAGACCCTCCAGGATCCCTAAGTGCCCCCTCAGCGCCCACTTGGGACCCCCCAAGAACGTCCCCAGATCCCCTGAATGTTCCCAACCCCATCGATGCCCGTTACAGCCATTTCTGGGAATTCATCTCCTGCCATCCCCCGCGAGCTCACAGCACCCCATAACCCAGTTCCGTGCCTAAAACTCCTGCCGTGCCCCGCGCCCCGGCTCTCTGCGGAGCGGGCGGCCAATCGCCAATTGCCGGCTCCTGCAGCCGCTGTCAGGGCCGTGTCTCCTGCAGCCGCTGTCGCTGCACCTGCAGGGCCGCGTCCGGCTCTGCGGCCTGGACAAGACACCGAGGCTTAGGCTTAGGCTTTACTGAACTGTGGCCTTCCAGTACCTGATGGCAACCTACAAGAAAGCCGGACAGGGATTTTTACAAGGGCAGGCAGAGACAGCACAAGAGAGTATGGATTCAAACTGAAAGAGAGTAGATTTAAAAGAGGAATTCAGAAAAAAAGACTTTCCTGGAACACGTGGCCCAGAGAATCAATCTGTGGATGCCCCATCCCTGACAGTGTACGAGGCCAGGCTGGATGGAGCTCCAGACAAGCCGGTCTAGAGCAAGGGGTTCCCAGCCACAGCAGGAGGTTGCAGCGATGTGATCTTTCAGGTCCCTTCCCAGCCAAACCATGCCATGACTCCATGATTCTGGGATGCCTCCCCTCCTCATCCTCTGGCAGAAAAAGAAACTTGGGACCAAGTTCCACATTGCAGATGATGTCTTTTGGCAGCCTGCAACTGTCTCAACAGAGAATGAAAAGAGATGACAATACTGACACGATTTCTCTTTTCTGCTTGAAATTTAAAAGCTCTGCTCCTGCCCACACTGGCAAAACTGTAAGAAGAGGCAATTCTTCCCCACGAAATGCTTCGTCTTACCCAAAGAAGAAAGCCACAAGCCGACAGTTTTCTTTATTCCTGCATTGCTTTATTTGGTTATTTCTCTAATACGAATTAGCTTCATTTTTTATTTCTTTGTTTCGTTCCGCGGGGCGCGCGGCCGCTCTTCCGCTGGGCTCGCTCCGGAGGCTCCGCAGCAGCGGCAGCAGCGGCAGCAGCAGCGCTTCTCTCGATCGGTTTTCCGTTCGACTTCTAGCTCGCTCATCCGTCCCCTTCTCCCTTTCACACTCCCTCTACTCCTGTCCCGTCCTGTCCGTGTTCCGCCTCTCCCAGCCCGGCTCATGCCGCGCCCCACAAGGCGGCCGTGGGTGAGCGGGGCCCCTGCCCGCCTCTGTCCGCACTGGCTGCGGCGCCTTTTGAAGAGCCTCTGGAGGAGCTCCTCACTCTGCTGGTGGTGGTGCTGGAGCATCATCGCCTTTTGGCTCCGCCTGGCCCCGCTCGGAGCCGCCCCGCAGCCGCCCGGCTCCCGCCCCGGTCGCCGGCAGCTTCCCCGGTACGAGCCCCGCCGCCCGTCAGCTCGGCCGCCGGCCCCGAGCCGCCGGAGCCCGGGGCAGCTCGGCAAGCAGCAGCGCCCGGGGCGGGCGAGTGCCCCGGGCAGAATGCCGAGAGCGCGGTGCCGTCCGCGGAGAAGCCTCCCCTGGAGCAGCTCAACCGGGAGGGCCCGCTGCTGGGGAGGGGCGGCTGCGGCAGCGTTTACGCCGGGACCCGGCTCGCCGACGGCGCCCCGGTAAGAGACGGGGCCGGCTCGGAGCGGGGAGGGGAGGATCGGCGGGCGGCAAGCTCAGCCCGCCGCTTGTCTTGGCTTGCAGGTGGCCATCAGGCGAGTGGGCCGGGATCGCATCTGGGAGTGGGCGCGGCTGGTGAGTGAGCGGGGCCAGCGGGAGCAGCCGGCGGGGCGTGCCGGGCGGGGCTAAGGCCAGGCCCGGCAGGGTGGGAGCCGGGACGCTGCGAGGGGAGCGAGCGTGGAGTGAGCGGGGGCCGCGCAGCGTCCCGGGCCGGGCAATGCGAGCTGCGGTGGCGCCGGGCAGGGGGTGCCGAAGGCGCGGCGCAGCATCGGCCCCGCTGACGGCATCGCGGTCCCCCCGCAGCACAAACGGCGCCCTGGTGCCACTGGAGCTGGTGCTGCTCTGGATGGGGTCGTGCCCTGGCTTCCGCGGCGTCGTGCGGCTCCTGGACTGGTTTGAGCTGCCCGACGGCTTCGCGCTGGTCATGGAGCGTCCGGAGCGCTGTCGGGACCTCTGGCACTTGCTGGACGCGGGGGTTTCCTGCCAGAGCCCGTGGCGCGGGGGCTGTTCCGCCAGGTGCTGCAGGCCGTGCGGCACTGCACCAGCCGCGGCGTCCTGCACCGCGACATCAAGGCCGAGAACATCCTCATTGACCTGGCCACGGGCGAGGCGAAGCTCATTGACTTTGGCTGCGGCACCATCCTCCAGGACACGTTCTACACCCACGTGGCAGGTGAGCCCAAAGCCGGGGCACAGCTGGGCAGCAGAGGTTCTCCCCTTTGCTGGCACAGGGGGAGACGGAGGGAGGGAGGGAGGGAAGGGGAATCCTTCTTCAGCCGGCTGCAGCCAAGTTGTTTTTTGGCAGGGGCAGGGGCAGGGGCTGGCAGTTGTGGAGCTGGCTGGGAGGGAGGGAGCAGCATCGGCCTCATGAGCTGTGCCCATGTCCCATAGGAACACTGCAGTACAACCCGCCAGAGTGGATCCTCTTCGGCTGCTACCATGGCCAGCCAGCCACCATCTGTCCCTGGGCATCCTGCTCTATGACCTGGTCTGCGGGCTCCTTCCTTTCAAAACCCCTGAGGAAATTGTCCGGGGCAAGTTCTTCTTGCCACCCCGGGTGTCTCAAGGTGGGGATATGCCTTCAAGGCATAGGAGCAAGAATGGGCTTGAGAGATGGCATCTGGCATATAAGGGTCCTGCTCTTGCAGCTAGGGAGGAGGTTGATCTCCTGGGCTTAGCTGGAGGGGGTGGCATGTGTGCTGTTCTGCTCCAAAAGGGAGGATGGATGGGAAGCTTTGGGTGCAGCTCCGAGCACTCCTAGTGTGGGGTGGGCACTGTGGAATCTGGGAGAGCCTGGACAGGAGGTGACCAGCGGTTTCTGGTTTCTCTCTGCAGAGTGCCAGCACCTGATCAGGTGGTGTTTATCCATGGACCCCGCAGACAGGCCATGCCTAGAAGACCTTTTTGAGCATTCTTGGCTACAGGACCCCCAGCTGGCCCAGGAGACAGCAGAGATCCATCCCTCTGCACAGTAGGATCCAGGAGCCCAGCAAGTACCAGTTGCTCGTGTCTCATGGTGCTCAAAGCAAACCCCAGAGCGTTTCCCTGTGGCCGTGGCACGGAGCAGAGAGCGCGGCCGAGGAGACGCTTCCGTGGGTCCCCGGCGAGCTGTGGAGGGAGCGGCTCAGGGCTCCCCGTCCTATTGGAGAAGTGGTGGCACAGTGCAGTGAAGTCTCCACAGACTGGAAAAGGGGAAACATCCCCCTGCAGCTCAATGGCATCGTGATGTCCCCACAAGCCGAGGCACAGCTGGCGTGTTCTTCTGGAGCACGACGCGGAGCCGGAGAACACCATCCTCGAGCTGGCCGCTGGCGGGGCAAAGCCCACGGGCTTTGGCTGCGGCCCCTTCCTGGAGGACAGGACAGGCTCTGTGCCCCGACGAAATCAAGATGAGTCCCCAGGCGGTGCAGGGGCGGGGGGATGCTCGTGCTCCCAGGCATGCCAGGGCTCGGCCTGGCCACGCGCCGGAGGTTCCCCGCTCGTTGGCAATGGGGAATATTCATCTTTGTGCCGCCCGCCCAGCTGCTTTTTGGCAGGACAGGGCACGGATGTTGTGCAAGGGGAGCCGGCTCCTGGCCTCGCCGACGGCTTCTGCCAGCCAGCCTGGTGCGGGCTGGGGTGGGGGCAGCCTGCCTGACAAAAGCATCCATCCATGAGGATGGGGGGCAGCAGAGGGGGGTGGGTTCCAAAGCCATGCCCCAGCTGGTCTGCTTTTCAGGCCCTTGAGGAAGGGGTGGGCTTACAGGCAGGAAAGGTGGGGTTTTTCCCCACCTGTGGTGAGGTTTAATTCTTGCATGGAGCGGTCAGACCCTCCTCAGGCCCATGAAACATTGATAGCCGTGTTTCCAGGTCTCGTTTTGAATTGACTTTCATGCAATTGTTCTTTGTTTTTTCCAGGAAGATTGCACCCGGTGCCCAGACCAGGTGGGGAAGCGCCGGCACTGGACGCACTCCATGGAGGTGCCAGCACTGCCCGGGGCAGCCACGGTGTGCAGGGACATCCCCCTCAAGAAGGACGAGGACCTTGTGTGGGATCAGCTCCTCTCCTGGCAGCAGCTCTGCAGAGGTGGGTACCCAGCTCCACAGCACAGGTGGCACAGGGGCAGATGGGAGTGGGCACACGAGAATCTCGCTCTTGCAGCTGCTGAGGAGGTTGCTGTGCCGTGCTTAAGCAGAAGAGGTGGAGCGTGGCCTGCCCTGCTGCTCTCCTCTAAAAATGGGAGAATGGGTTGGGAGGTTTGGGCTCGGGGCCCAGCCAGCAGCCTGGCCCACGCACAGGCCCTGGTGGGACGGGGGGACAGGAGCCTTCTGTGACTGACCGTGGCTTTCTGGTTTCTCTCCCCAGGCTCCCAGCACCTCATGCCATGGAAACGTCACCGCTGGGCCTGCCCATCTGGGAGGGCTGGAGGGCAGCAGGTGTTCATTTGCTGCCAAAAATAAATCTTTTTCTTGTTACTACCATCATCATCAGAGCATTTCTTCCATCCTTTTCCAAGCTTTTGTCCTCCCTTCTTCCATGGAAATCTTTTTCTGTCCTTCCTCTTGGTGGCATTTGGGATGGGGGGTTAAGCAAGGTGAAAAATTCAACAGCAGCTCCTGTTGCCAACTGCAGCAGCCTCTTCACGAACCCTGAGCTTCCAGCAAGGTCTGCGTGTGCCTTGCAAAAGGGAGTGGTTTGCAGGGATGGAGCTGTCACCCCTCTGCAGAAGCTGGGAGGAAATCAGAAGTGGCAAAAGGCCATTTTGGCTCAAACACTGCCCAAATTCTTCATCCTTCCCCCTTCCATGCAATTGATCAAACTACCCAGGGAAAACAGCTCCATGTCCTCCAAGAGCCCATTTTGACATGGAAGTTTACGAGTTCAATGTTGGTCATATGCCTTTTTCTGGGCCCCAGATGTTACCCCCTCCATCACCATGCAGGCATCCTGCCTTGCTCCTGGTCCCAGACACAGCAGCCCCACCCCTCCCTATGGCCTGGTGCCCTGCCCTCTTTGCCAGCCCTCCCCAAACCCTCTCACTGTTCCCTGAACTGCCCAGGAAGGAAAAGCCACTTGGCAAGGCAGACTGTGGGGCCTGCCTGAGGATTCCAAAGCCACACTAATTTCACAAATAACCTCTGGGATTAGCACATCCAGGTCACATCCTCACTTGAAGATATCCTGCTCTCCCTTCACTCCCCTGTTCCCCACAGACAAGAAGAAGGCTTGTGCTAGAAGAAAACTGTTCATTTTTATAAATAGAACTTGTTTTTCAAACCTCAGGGTTTTCATTCTTTTTTTGCAAAGATACAGTATTATCTGAATAACCTCTGCATATATATCTATATAAAATAGATGTGTGTGCATATATTGATAAACTTAAACAATTCTGCAACCTTGTGTCATTCACAGCAGCCCTTCCTGCTTGATAAGAGAGAAGAAAACTCCAAAAAGGGCAAAAATGCAGCCCCTCTCAACCAGAGGAACTGAACCACATCCATCTGTGGCTGGAGAGCATCCCACCAGCTCCAGCTGGGAGGCTTGAACTTGAGTGTAAATGCATCTTCTTACAGCATTTCTAGACACTGGCCATTGCTGGACAGGGCCGTGCTGGGACACATGCCACCCTGCCCTGTGCCCATCCCTTGGGGAGGGCACACCAAGCACAAGGAGCAGCCCTTGAACAGGTGGCAAGTGGTCCTCACTCTGCAGGTGGGCTGTGACTTTCTAACTCAAATACCTACAGGCAGAACTGGAGAAAAGGGAAAAAGGCAAGGAGATGCCTTTCTGAGAGAGGTGGCCACAGTAACACAGACCAGCTGCCCGGCCTTGGGCTCCTTTGTCCTCCATAAGGTTCGGCAGCTCAGGGCTCTCGCTTTGTTTCATTGCTGCTTTTAGTAAATTGTTCTTAACTCAACCTGTGACCTTTCATTTTTTTGCCTGCAGTTCTCTTCTCCATCCCCCAGCCGAGGGAAGGGGAGGGAGAGTGGGAGAAGGGAGCAGTGCGTGGTTTGGAATGTTTCAGTGGGAGCATCACACTGGGGATAACCGGGGTGTCACAAAGGGCTCCCTGCCACCTGCCACCTGCCCCTGGCAACAGCCCCCAGGCTTTGTTGGCATGGACCCAGCCCCCAGGCTGCAGTGTCGGGCAGGACAGCGACGGGACAGGACGGGAGCACGCAGCTGGCGACAAGCCCGCGAGCACAGCTCACATCTTGTCCCGCAGAAGGGAGACAGATATTTCACCCAGCCTTCCCCTTACCGATCTTTATACATTTTCTCTGTTCCATAAGATGGAGAAGAGGCCTCCAAGAAAGCCCAGGGTGGCCTGGGAGGAGGTGGCGGCTCCTCAGGAGAGCAGCTCTGCAGCGGAGCCCCCCGAGGTGACCTTGGTGCAGCCACTGCAGCCCAGTGAGTGAGGGGCCCTGTGGGACTGGGCAGGGCTGGGTCCCCGTGCTGGGATCAGGTTTCCCTGGCACAAGGGCAGCGGGGCTTGCAGGGCTGGGAGTGATGCTGGAGTGCCAGGGCTGCTCAGGGTAGGACACCTGCCCTGGCACAGGCTCTGCTGAGGAGGGGGACAGCAGAGGGGCCCCAGCTCCTGCTCCTTCCTCTGCTCTGTCCTGTCACAGCAGCCTCTGCAGCTCTCCCTTCTGTGAAAAACTAGGTTCAGTTTCCTGGTAGATTCTAATAAGTTTAATAAAAGACACTAAGAGACAATAAAGCAAAAGGTTACAAGTGTCAGGTGCTTGGCATTGCACCAAGAACACACCATAACTCACACATTCATAGACCTTTCATGCATTATTCAAAATCCACCCCCAACCTGAAGATCAGCATTTTCACTTTTTAATTTTTTTCCTTGTGGCTCCTTCTTGTTGGTGCACTCCTTAATAACGGTGATCAATAAACCCTTTCCCTGGAGTTCTGGTGTTCGTCACCCCGTCCTCATCCAGACAGGATAATCCAAGAATGTGAAGAATTTCCTGATTATCTTTTTACCATTCTCTGTTAGTTACATGAACAAAAGCTTTTACATCACCATGTTCAAGCCCAAGAAAAATATTTATCACACTACTGTTTCTAAGTTTTTTTAATAGCAGAACTAAAAGAAACAAAGTTTTCATTTTAATTCATTTTTCATTCATCCATTTGAATATTTGTGAAAAGTACATAATACGTACTTATAACACTTCTCTCCCCCTCCATTAGATGCCAGCTGGGTACCTGTTCATGTACAGGGAGCCATGGACTTCATCCAGGCCTTTGTCAGCAGCCCCGAGCAGGTAGCCAAGGCCCGTTGGGTGGTGGCTGTGCCTGGCCAGGGGTGCTGGCTCTGCCGAGCAGCTGCTCCCACAGGGCTCTGCAGCCCAGGGCTCTGGTCCCGCTGCCTGGCTCTCCTCACTTCACGCTGCCCCATTGTCTCTGTCCCCCAGCTCCAGGACAATGACCTGAAGCTGAAGTTCCTTGAAAGCATCTGCACCCTGTGCAGAGATGTCAAGGACAGTGGCTTCTCCCAGGTCCTGAATGATTTCTGTAGCAGATACGAGCTGGGACAGATGATCCAGGTGAGGAGGCACGCAGCGCTCTGGGGAAGGGGGCAAGGACTCCCACAGCCTGTGAGGGCTCCACTCGGGCAGGGCAAAGCTCTGCTGGCTGTGGGTGCTGGCAGCTGCCAGGTTCCAGCCCAGCTGTGCCCTGCAGGTGCTGCTGAAATTGGAGCCCAAGTACGAGATCTGTACCCAGGTGCGGCAGCTCGCCATGCTCGCCCTCGCTGGACTGAGGTACTGGCCCAAGGGCCTGCAGAGCCCTCCCAATGCTCCGTGCCCACCTGCCCATCCCTGCTGGCAGCCCTGCCCCAGAGCTGCAGGAGACCTTGAGGCCCTGCTCCCAGCACCAGTGTCCAACGGGGCCCCTCTCTCTTTGCAGCACCATCGGGGCAGTGCTGGAGAAGAAGAGAAAACTCTTAAGACTCTGCTTTGACAGCATCTTTTTCCTTCCTCCAAAGAGGGAAATGCAGAGACTGGAAGCAACCCTCTTTTCTTCGGTAAGTGCTGCATGAACTGGAGGAGCCTCCAGTCCCTCTGGGCTGCTCCTGGCCACCCCATGCTGCCTTAGCACCAAAGATCCGGGGCAGGCCATTGTCTAAGCTTCACTTTCCTACCCTCATCCCTTCATCCCTTGCCAGGCCCCAGCCACATCCAGCAATGCTGGCTGCTCTGCCCCCAGCACAAAGCCTGCTCCTGTGTCCCTCCCCTCACACTGGGAGTTCAGATCAGTCTTCTGGGGATGGGAGGGACAGCAGAATCACAGCCACTGCTCTGTGTCATCCTTGCAGACTCTGCATTCCATGGACACCATGCTGGAGGTGATGGTGCTCAGCTCTCCTGCCTCCAAAATCATCTGGATTCTTCAGCACATCTTGGAGGTCTGGCCCGTGCACAGAGTCGGGGGTCAGGGGGCTGTTCCTCACTCTGGAGAGGAAGGAGCCCGGGGTTGTGTCCAGTCTTGTCCTGCCTCCTGCCAAAGGAACCCAGTCCCAGCCAGAACCAGGACACCCCCAGTGCCTGCAGGCAGAGCACGCTGCAGGGAGGGTGCCCAGCTGCCCTGGGGAAGCAGGGGGTGGCCCAGAGGCAGGAGCCCCCTGGCAGGCTTTGCTTGAGGGCACAGGAAGCCTGGAGGGACGGTGCAAGTGTGTCTCAGGAGCGGGGCCAAGCTCCTGCTGCTGCTGGAGTGGGTGTGTGCTTGAGGGGCTCACCTGCAGCTGCTCTCTTCTCTCTTCCCAGGAGCTGCTGGACTACATTGACAGAGTGGCAGTGCAGGAGAGGGTCATGGGCAGGGTTAGGCAGCTGAGCCATTTGCTGGCCAACTCTTTCCCTGTGCAGGTAAGGACCCACCACCCTCCAGCCAGGCCATTTCCCCTTCCCTTTGCTGGGGTACAGCCACAGCTCTGAGATGCCTGCAAGGCCTCAGCTGCCCACCCTCAGCCCTTCTCTTCTGCCTGCCTCCCCCAGGCTGGTCAAAATGAGGACATTGCTGCTGCCTGTGGAGAGATCCAGATCCCAGTCCTTGGGAAGCTGCTGGGACATCTCCTGTTCAAGTCCTTCAGGACAGAAAAGACAAGTTCTATGGCTCTGGATAGTCTCTGCTCTCTCTTCACATTCATCTGTCATCAGAAAGGTCAGAGAAGCTGTGGTGGGCTGCATCCCCATGCACGGCCACATCCCCAGATACACCTGCTTGTCTTCCTGGGCCTTGTGACAGCCCCTTGTTGTCCTTGGTGCAGGTGCCATCATGTCCCCAGTGCTGCTGTCCCCTCTGCTCCTGCCAGGCTCTGGATGGTTCTGTGTAGCTGAGCTGCTCCTCCATGCAGGACTCAGCCCCACTCTGCCCCTTCCCCATGGCCTCTGCCAAGCTCATGTCCCACCCTGCCACATTCCAGCCCTGCCAGCCCTTCCCCTGACCAGTCCAGCAGCCACGGTGTAACTGGGGGCTGCATGCAGAGCTCCAGGGGCTCAGAGCTTCCCGGGCCAGCAGCAGTGGGTACAGACACTGGAGACAGGTCCCCCTTGCCACCAGTGCCCAGCACCTCTTCCCGTGACCAACTGCTCCCCAGCCATTCCTGCATCCCAACTCTTGTCAGGGTGGGGTCCCCTGCTGGCCCAGTGGCTGTGACTCACCTATGGGTCCGTGTTTCCCCTCTCTTTAGATGCCACACTGCCAGAGGGCCATGCCCAGTCCCCAGCACACTGGAAATCTGAGATCATCTCCTTGTTGAATACGCCCAGCACCTGGACAGTTAAGGTAAAGAGCCTTCCCCCTTGCTGGGACTCTCACCTGTGGCATCAGCAGGGCATTTGTGTGTGCAAAGGGTGCAGAACCAGTGGGGCTGTCCCTGGTGAGAAGGTTCCCACTGTCCCCGAGCAGGGAACACTGTGGTGTCCAGGCAGCAGCAGCAGCTCCCCAGCCCTGCTGGCCACCAGCGAGCCCTGGGTCTCTGCAGGGCCTGCGCCCCATGCCCGAGAGCCCAGCCCTCCTCCCTGCCCCGGGGCCATCCTCATCCTCCCCTGCATGGGGACTGTGGCCACTGCTGCCAGCTTCCCTGTGGCCACTGCTGCCAGCACTGCCCAGCACCTCTGGCCAGGGCTGCTGACACTGCCCAGCCAAGCAGCACCTCGGGACACTGGCTGGCACTGGCCTCTGATCCCTTCCTTCCTGCCACAGGCCCTTGGGAGATACCTCAGGCCTGCTGAGAGGACAGGCGTTGTCCTTGCAGCCATCGAGATCTTGGGACGCTCCAGCCTCTTGGACAAGAAAGCTCCAACGGAGTTTCTGGAGGTGGCCATGAAATCCCCTGAGCTGTGGCTGATGGATGTAAGTGGCCTGGGGCTGGATTGCCCTGCCCTTGAGCCCTGTCAGGTTCCTGCCTCCTGCCCTCCCAAAGCCAGCTGTGTGAGGCTCCTGAAGCCACCTTGAGCTTACCCAGATCTGCCTCACCAGATCTCACTCATGTCCTGCTGTGTTTGCTGTCTGTGCTTTTCCCACAATCTGCACAGTGGCATTTTGTCCACTGTGCTAATTCCAATCCTCCGTTCAGGCCTGGAATTAACACCTCCCTTTTTGCCATCTGTGCCTGCTGTGGTTGCTTATCTTATGTGAACTTCCTTCTTTGGCAGCGCTTTGAGATGAGTTAACTGCGTCCTTTAGGTCCTGACAGAGGGATGGGCAGGGCAGCCCAAGACACGGCTGCACTGCAGTGGCAGCACCAGCCTCACCTGTATTCCCTCCAGGTGCCAAAGATTGTGAGACACATCTTTGCCTACTGCGATGAGAAAAACACACCAGCAGCTCACAGCTTTTACTCACTGCTTGCCCTGATGGCGAATAAGTGGCCTGGGAGAGTCGTTGCAACAGCTCTGGACGTTGCACCAAGAATCAGGTACTGGCCCTGAGAGCCTGGAGGGCTTCATCCCTGTGGGGAGAGACAGCCGAGACACTCTGGCTGCCAGAGCCAAGGAACACTGCAGGATCACCAAAGGGAGCAGTGCCCTCCATCATAGCACACTTCCCAGCCCAGGCCCGCAGCAGCCAAAGCTGGCCAGGCAGCCCAGAGCCAGCTCGCTGCTCCCAGCCCCATGGGGAACACCTTGGCAGCCGTGCCCACCTGCCCGGGCAGGGTCCCTGGGCAGCAGGGCCAGCCCAGGCTGTGCTGCAGTGGCCGGGGCAGCCCTGCTGACAGCGCTGTGCCTTGCAGTGACAAAGTCTGTCTGTGGAAGGCCATGTTCTCTGTGCGCCAGACTCTGGAGAAGGTTCTGAAGGAGTTGCAAATCCAACTGCAGCACTGGCATAATGACATCATCACTGAGAAGCAGAAGTCCTGCCTCACGTTCCTGGCAGTGAGTTATCAGGAAAAGCCCACGTGCTCTTGGCCTCAGCTGCTGGTGGGAAGCAGGAGCTGTGCCAGGGAGCCCTGCCAGCTCTGCCTGGGCTCTCTGCTGCTTCCTTCCAGATGCTGGCCTCTGATAATGTGGATGAAGAGGACCTGGATCCATTTTATACCGACTTGAGATCTCTGAGGTATTCAGGAAGAGAAATGGTCCCTCTGGTGCTCAGGGCCCTGGTGACACTGTCGGAGAGAGCTGAGACGGTGAGCAGGCCGCTGTGGGGGGCAGACATGTGGCACCTGGACTCTGAGGTCTCAGGGAAGGTGGTGGCTCAGCCTGGGCTGGGAGTCAGGTGCTGTGGTGACTGCTCCAAATGCCCTGCCTGCCATGGTGCGGCCTGGGGCTGCCTAGGGACCAACCAGCCACAGGAGTTCTCACAGAATGGAAACTGTTTTCAAAAAGGCAAGAAAAATGAAGCGCGTTCTCCGAGAGCTCCTGAAAATCCGGTGGCGATTTTCTTGGGACTGTGCGGTGATGGTCATGGACATCTTCCAAAACGTTCTGGGGCACCTAAAGAAGAGTGAGGCCAGCCCCATGGCTGTGAAGGTGTTGCAGAAGCTCTGGCACTTCTTTGATGAGGTAAGGCTGATGTGGGAGCCTGAGCCCCGCAGAGGGACCCTGGGCAATGACCCCTGCCCTACAGCCCAGCCCTGCGAGCAGCACTGGGAGCCTGAGCCCCGCTCCCCTGGGCTCTCCTGGGATGGATTCCAGGCCTTGCAGCCCAGAGCTGCTTCTGCCCTCTCTGGGCTGGGACCCTGCAGCATCAGCCACCTCAGCTCAGCCACCTCAGCTCAGCCACCTCAGCTCAGCCCCTCCTGGCCATGGGCAGGGAGCCGCTGTGTGCGAAGCTCAGCTTTCCTCCTTCCTACCAGAAGGAAGAGTGTGTACGGGAGCGCTCCATCTGCCTCTTCAGAGACGTGCTGGGCAAAACAGTGTGGTGGGACGAGAGGGCCATGAAGAAATACGCACGGAAGTCCCTGGTCTGCCTCCTCCTTCACATGAGTGACCAGGCCCCCGGCGTGGCCAAGGTACCGATGTCATGGCTGAGCACTGACCCAGAGAGGGGAGGCTGAAACTCTCAGGGGATCCCAGCCATCGGGGTGAGGGCTGCTGGCAGCAGGCAGCGTTCCCCCCAACAGCCCCTGGGAGCCAGGGCCCGCAGGGCCAGACAGGCTGGCACGGCCATTTCCAACCCCTGCCCTGCCTGCTCCAGCAGGGCTGGGCAGCAGCCCGGCACAACCGAGGCCTGGACACGTGTGTCCCCAAAGGCTTCTCAGCTGTCCCCACTGGTGTCCCTGCAGGGCTGGGCACCTCAATCCCTGCTCCCCCTGGCTGTCCCCAAAGAGACCTCGAGGATGCTTTGGGGAGGGCATGGCCCAGATTCCTAAGGGCACGATCACCCCAGGAACAAAGCCCAAGTCTCCTTCCACAGGCCCTGGTGCCACCTCCCAGCTTCTGCCCCACAGGCCTCCAAGGAAGCCGTCCTGGCTATAGCAGAGCTCCTCAAGTGGAAAGAGCTCGAGCACCTGGCACAGACAGAGCAGACATGGAGGATGGGCGAGTGCTTGGTGAGGATGAGCCCCAGGCTGGGCGAGGACTGGCCAGCACACTGTGCTGGGGCTGTGAGCTCTGCAGCTGGGCCCAAAGCCTGGAGCTGCACCCTTGCCCCTGTCTCAAGAAGAGCAGCCTCCTCCAGGCCCATGTCCCCTCCATGGCCCCAGCATGAGGAAGGGCTGTGAGACACAGGGGTGCTGGCAGGAGGGGCTGCTGTGGCCACCTGGGGGCCTCCTAGAAATGCCCACAGCCCTGTGCTGTCTGCAGCTGGCCAAGGACAGGAGCAGGGCTGAACGGTTGGTGTGGGACAGCCAGCCCTACCTGCTGAGCCCTCAGGCCCCCATGCGAGAGGCAGCCCTCAGGCTCATTGGTGAGTCCCAGTCCCCAGGGTCCCTCTTGGGGCAGCCTGGCCCCGTCCCCCCAGCCCTGGGGCTGCCATGGGCAGGGCCTCGGCCTCCCTGTGCCCACTGTGCTCACATAGGTGAGGGGCTTTGGTGGCCACCTTGCCCAGTGCCACCCCCAGACTGCTGAGGGGGTCAGGCAGGGCCGGGGGCCACGCTGCTGGGAGCACGCTGGGGAGCAGGGGCTGATGGAGCTCTGTGCCCAGGGCTGGCTGCGCGGCACCTGAGAGAGCAGAGTGAGGACACCCTGGCTGAGATCCTCTTGGGTGAGTGGGGAGCCAGGGCTCGGGGGAGCCGGGGGGGTCACTGCACACACTGGGGCTCATCTGGGCTCTCTCTGTCTTGCAGAACTTGAAATACTGCAAGCAAGAGAGAAGGATGCCTCCATCCGTTGCCTGGCAGCTCAGACCAGCTTGATCCTGAAGTCTCTAAAACAGCAGCGAAGATCAAGATCCTCCCTGTGCACGCTGTGCTGCTGCTGCCGCTGAGCAGAGAGGGACCTTGACATAAGGAAGGGACACAAACTCCAACACCTGCTGACCCATGAGGAGTGGGAAGGATGCCCTGGCTTTCTAAGGTCCTTCTCAAAGTGCAGCCCAGCATTTCCATGACTGCTGACTTCACCATCACCCTGACCAGGTGGGACCCATTCCCCACAGCCCCTGAGCATGGTGTGAGGTGGTCCAGAATAACCCCGGGGTCGTGGCCAGTCCCCTCCTGGCTCCTGCTAAGAGCCTGAGCTGCCCACCCTCAACCCTTCTGCTCTTCTGCCTGCCTCCCCCAGGCTGGTCACAATGAGGACAGAGGTGCTGCCTGAGGAGAGATCCAGATCCCAGGCCTGGGAAAGCTGCTGGGACATCTTTTCAAGTCATTCAAGACAGACAAGGCTGCTTTATGGCTCTGGATGGCCTCTGCAGCCACTTCAAGTTCACCTGTCAGCAGGAAGGTAAGAGAGGCTGTGCTGGGCTGCATCCCTGCACACAGCCACGTGCCCCCGATGAATCTGCTCATCTTCCCGGGCCTTGCCATGGCCCCTTGTGTGCAGACACGGGGGCTCACGTGGGCTCTGCTTCTGTCACAGAGTTTTTGAAACTGCAGGCCAGAGAGAAGGATCCTGGGCACTCGGACCTGGCTGTCTAAAATCCTTGGAGAGGAGTCAGTGTGGCTGGATCCAAGCCCAACCACAGACCTTTCTGAACCAAATTTAGTTCTAGAACCTGAATTACCTTATATATATAATTTATACTAGTAAACAGGATGCATAAATTATATAGATTATAAATATATATAATATATGAAAATTATATGAATAAATAATATATATGTTGTTGAAGTCTATACATCAAGAGTCTCTGTGAATTCTTCAGAGAGAAATCAGAGTGCAGGGATTGAATTAAAACTTTGGATGGACTGAAGTATGGTAAGCCACTCACACATAAAATAGAGGTGTAAGTTTAAGTTTTAGAATAAGTAAGCAAGTACGTAAGTAATTAAGAGTAAGTTTTAAGTGCTTTTAGTGAATAAAGGTCTCAGATGTCAGAGTAGAAGTGCAGGTTCTGTGAAGGCTGAAAAATATAGTCCTAGATACCAGTTGTTTCCATGGAGGCTCCAGGAACACAGTTTTAGACACAATAAAACTATAGTAAGAATATTGCTGACATTTTTCAGGTAGAACAAGATAGACCATATGTGTAGTTTATACGTAACCTGGTGTGCTAAGGAACTAGAATTCTAATCAGTTAAGTAGTAGTGGTTCGAGTTTGTGTCTTTAGCTTGTTGGGAAGTTTCTATATAAGAATTTATGCATTGGGGAGAGCTTCACTTCTTGCCATTTGCTTTTTGCTTTGCTTTTGCTCCTGCTCTCTCCTCACTGCCATCATCAACACCCAAGAAGAAGACAGGAGCTGTCACACCAACATCAGCCCTGCCGGGACCACCAGGAGCAGCTTCTGCTTCTGTTGGGGACTTCGCACCAAAGTTTTAGCATGGACTTCAACACTTGTGACTCTGCCTTTCGAGACTGATGTGCCTTTGCAATAAACAACTTCATAGCAACTATTAGCTGCTTGGCTCATTAAAGAAGACAACCTGACAAATTGGTGCCTAGAGCACCGGAGATTTAACCCCACACATTTCAATGGAGAATTTGGAATATCATCTCCCACTTTAGCTTTAGAAGAAACCGGCCTCATATTCAATAATTACAAATATACAGGCTATTACCTCTGAAAGTCCTAACGGTATTTCCAGGTTTGTAATGGAGGCAGGAGAGGGGAAAAGAAAGGGGACTGCCAAACCTACAATCACTAAAACTGACAAAAGAGGGTGCTTCAAGTCCACAAATGCGATCTCAGCCATGCACACAAAAATAAAGCACCTCCAAAACACCAGCAATCACTCTATCACACTCCAACACTCTCTCTGCAAATTAATTTTTATATCACAGGCATCCCCATATTGATATGATGGCAAACTCAAATCAACACACCACTCTTTCATGAAGAAACTCTCAGAGTTCAAGAAGAATGCAAAGAACACGAGGAATGCAAAGGAATTAACCAATCTTCACCACAAAGGCATCTCCAGACAAAGTCGAGGCCAGGATTCAGTTGTAAAGGGAGAGTCTGTTTTTTCCTCTCTTCCTTCTTCTGTCCAAGTCAAGATGGTGGCAGCCTATGCTACCAGACAGCAGAACAATGATTTTTCTTGAAACTACAATCTTGGCCTGATCAGCTCCTGATACCTCCCAGGGACAAGCTCTAATACTTCCTAACCCCTAATACTTCTTGGGGACTTGAACCCTGGAGAGGGGAAACTCGAACTCCCTGAGGTGGGGAGCACAAATCTCCCCCAGATAAACTTACCCAGGGACTCAAACCCCGTCAGGGGAGACTCAAAACCCCCTTACCAATAACTCTGTGTGGGGATTTGCATCCCTTGTCAATAACCCCAAGAAAAATAATTTAAATGATATCTTTACTTACCCCAGGGATCTTGCCTTGAGTCCCTGAAGGTCTAAAGTTGAGGTTCTCCCCGAAAATTCCTCGGTGCTGGCTGGAGATCTGTTGACTGTAGATTCATGGAAGCTCTAGGCTGATCTTCTGGCTGGCTCTCCAATTTACTGTCACAAAATCTCCAAAGTATTGGAATAAGACTCCTTAACACTAATTTGGTTTAAAGAAGGCATCATTTATTCAGGCCTGAGGTCCCACAAAGAATACTCCTAACCATTTGAGCACACACAGTTTTACAAGTAAGTGCATATTACAATTTACCCATTACCATAAAGCCCACCCCAAGTTCCCAGATCCAGTCCTTCTTTTGTCTATTACTACATTCTTGAGCCAGATGTCTTCTTCTTATCTTCTTTTTCTTGCTGGGAAAGCAGTTTTTGCGTGCCTTGTTTCTCAGCTAAAAGTTCACAGGCACAGTAAAAATTAAATTAATTCTTTTACTATCACCTTGAATGGAAGTTTCCCTCCGGTTTCCTTCCCTGAGCACTACTCTTCCTGCGCAGAACCACCCTGATAATGGACCTCCGTGTGTTGGACATGGTGGCTGTCACCTTGACATGGCCAACACTCACCTGGACGGGCTCCTGGCAGGTGTCCAGGGTGACACAGTAGCACGCAGTTGTCCCGTTGTAGGTTGGGGGAGTCCCCCTCTGGGACATGCGGGTGTAGGTGTCCTCCAACCTGCCCAGGTGAGCTTTGACCAAGGACAGCTCCAGGCCCAGCTCCATGGGGAACAGGTTGTAGTCCAGGGGGTTGGAGAAGAAGATGGCCACAGTGAAGGTCTTGGCCTCATAGACCAGGACTCCCACACAGCCATGGAATGGGGGGCTGGAGAACCGGCAGGTGTCAGAGGAGCCGGGGGGCACGGTAGGGCTGGGGGGGAAGGAGCTGTGCCCGCTGTAGAAATAGGTCCTGGGGAGGAGAAATGGGGGGAATGCGATCAGGGCAGGATGGGAGATCGTGGTGGAGCAAGTGATAGATGGTGGAACCAGTAGGAAACAATCTCACCACCACTGGGAGGTGCTGGAAGCAATGTGAGATAATGATGGGACTACTGGGAGATGGTGAGAGCATTGGGAGACCAGCAGGGGATGGACCAACCCCTGGGAGATGCTCCCACCACGGGATGATGACCCCACCCAAACCTCCCCCCTGCACCCCAGGGTTCCTCCCATGTTGTCCTCTCACCTGGGGTTCTCCAAGGTGACATTTTGGGTCTTGTTAGATATCTGGATCTCCACACTCCGCTCCAAGAATTCCCACATCCTGGCACGGGATTGGCTGCTCCACAGGGCCAGAATCTATTCCTCTGATCTGGGGTTTCCTCACCTCTAGGATCTTGGTCTTGGAGACAGAATTTTCTCAGCTCCGGAGTCTCCTTGAATCTGTAATCTTCTCACTCCAAGGTCTCCTCCTCAGATCTGGACTCTCTTTGTTCCAGAATCTTCTTCTTGGATCCAGGATCTTTTCCTCAGCTCTGGGGTCTCCTTGGATTCAAAATCTTCTCAGCTCTTTAATCTTGTTCTTGTCTCTGGAAATTTCTTGGATCCAGAATCTCTTTGGATCTGGAATCTTCTCAGATTCGGTGTCTCTTTGGACCCAGGGTCTTGTCAGCAGTGAAATCTTCTCCTTGGGTTTGGGGTCTCCTCGGCACTGGGGTCTCCCTGGATCCAGAATATCCACCCCAGCCTCTGACCTTCCTCAGCAGATCAGTCCCTTCCGTGCCTGTGGTCTCCTCCTCTGAGCACCTTCTGGGTCTCCACTGGGATTGGGAATGTCCTGGAGCAGAGAAATCCCTCCCCTGGCTGAAAAAAATCCTAAATTCCAACTTCCTGGTTATAAAATGGAAGCGACTTCCTGGTGGTCCCTGGAGTCCAGGGCAAAGTCCCCTGGGGCCTGGCACCTTTAGCTGGTGTAACTGGTTTAACTGGCTGAATTGTCTAATGCAACTTGTTTAATTGATTTCTCTAATTTATGTAATTCAAGTAATTTAATCTAATTTATCTAATCAGATCTAACTCAACTGGTTTAAATATTTTAAATTATTTAAATGGTTTGACAATAAGTTCATAACCGGTTTAACTGGTTTAATTGGTTCATGAAATTGAACAAGTTTAATTGGATTATCTAGTTAAACTGGTTTAATTGTCTCACTGCTTGAATTGGACCAAGTGGAGTAGCAGACCAGAGGAGCAGCTGGCACTGGCTCAAAGTAGCCCAGTGGGAAGTGGTGGGGAACAGGGCAAGCTCTGTGTAGGTGGGGTGGTCACTGCTCACCCCCTGCCCTGCAGCCTCAGTCAGCCTCTGTTCCACACTGGAATGGGGCTACCCCACGGCCATCGGAGAGCCCCAAAAGGGCTCTGACCCATGGCTGCCTGAGAGCCCCAGAATGACCCCAGTGACAGTGTGGGTCCCAAGGGAATCGTGAAAAGCCCATGCACACCTGGAGGAGGCACAGCAGAGAGGAGCAGGGAAAAGGACAATGGATGGTGATGCTGCCCCTCCACTTCCCTGTTTTCTTTCTTTTTGCTGTTTTTGGGTGGGGTTTTTGGGGGGGGTTGATTGTTTTGTTGTTGTTGTTGTTGTTGTTGTTGTTGTTGTTGTTGTTGTTGTTGTTGTTGTTGTTGTTGTTGTTTCAGGAGGGAGGGGAGATGGGATGTTGGGTTTTGTTTATTTTACTACTGGTTTCATTAGTAAAAAACTGCTCAACAACAGGCAGAAGCTCTGATTTGTTATCAGGAGGAAACTTTAAACATCCAGCTGAGAATCAAATACAATCCCTCTAGGAAACTGCTTGTGGCTTGCTTCCATGTTCAGCAAAATTAATCATTCTTAAAGCACTTACTCATTACAGACCTCCTAATTCTCCTGTGTACAGCAAATATACAGGTCAGGCAGACTGTCTCTGCTCGAACAAAGCTGACTTTTTTCCCCCACATCTGTGTGTCATTTTTTCAAACTATGACAGTTCATGGACAAAGTATTATCAAGAGCAGAGTGCCAGGACATCCACAGAGCTGGAGAGAGCAACATACTGGATGATATTATACAATTTTAGATGGGAATAGGCGACCTTATTAGAAGGGGACAAGACAGGGACTAATATCACCATCAGTATCTTTGTTGGTGGCAGCACAAGACCAGTTGCTACCCACCCACGAGTGGCTCTGCAGCAGAAAACTCTACATGCTGTCCATCTCCACCTAAATGAAGTCAATTGCTGATGTTTTCCAAGTACCTGAATTTAACTAAAGCAAAAGCTGAATGCTAGAATTGCTGCATCAATTCCCAAACCATCTCTCGTGTCTTCTCCACAGCTCAGGGCAGCACTTCAATGAGCTGCAGCAAAAAAAATCCAGCTGTTGTTGAGAAAAACAGCTTTCTGATAACAACTGTGCATAGTCCTCCTTTGGGCTGAGGGTTTTTAGGATGGGTCCACATCTTGAGATATTCAAAATCCTTGCCCTGGCTAGGAGCACTTGGGTCTATATTGTAGAATGAAGGTGCTGGATTCAAGGAAAGTCAGTTCTGGGTACTGGTGATGCTCTTGTGATTGCAGGAGTTAAACTGCAAAGGAGGAGGACACGTGTGTGGACATCAAAAAATGTTAGGGCAGGAGGTGATCACTGGGGTTTGCTCCTTATCTGGTGCCACATCTCCTGAAAAAGGCATTAAATGTCTGAAGGTGCTGTGAGATAAATCCTTGTCTCACATGAGAGGGAGGTTTCCTTGAAGCTTTTATATTTGATCAATCTGTCAGTGCCCCGTTTTGGGGTCCCCTGGGTTTGACTCACATGTTCAGGATCACACTGACATTGTCCCCATTCTCATTTTGCACATTATCAGTTTTGTCAAGTATGTTCTCCACTGCTGGTGGCTGCCAGTTGCCCATGAAGGACTCACACTTTTAACAGTTTGTGGAGTAACACCCTTGATCAACAAAAACGTAACAGAAGCCCTGAGTGACAGATTAGGGTTCAGAGATGGCTGCTGGTTGTAACTGACTACAAAAACGAATCAAGCTGCCATCCAGACAAGCCACAATCACCAACAAAATCTTGAAATAGCCATTTAGTGCAGAGAGAATATAGTGCCTTGCCTATTCAGTGTCCCTATGGGGGAGAAGACAGGTTCAGCCCATAAAGCAACCCCAGGAGTTATGATGGTGTCTTCTCTGACCTCTCCCCACTGAAGCATTATTTATATTGTTTTCCATTGGGGAGGAGCAAGGATAAAGTTACAGATAATGTCCTTTTATGTTTAGGTGGAGTTTTAGTTACTTCAGTCATTAGCATAGATACGGGTGTGAAAAGTAATTGGAATTTCTGAGTTCATGAAGCAAAGTTCAGTTTCTGGTTAATATCCGGATCACTCCTCTGCCTTATTAGCTTCATTGTTTTCAACAGAGCACGTCCACATGTCCATAGCACCTCAGTGCTGCTCCATCTCGTTTCCTGCCTTCTCTGGAGCCACACTGAAACCCCCTCGTTGTTCTGCTCCCCAAGGGTGCAGGCAGCCTGTCCCTGGGGAACTGCGGCCCATGCACGTCCTCCTTCTTGCTGAACTTGGCTTTTGGTCTTCTCTCCACAATCCTCTGGAAGATGGTGAGATGCTGGGGAGTGTCAGGAGGAGGAGAAGGCAGTTCTTATAAAAATAGAATCATAGAACAGTTTGGGTTGGGAAGATTCTTAAAGACAATCTCATTGTGTCACCTGCCATGGGCAGGGACACCTTCCACTAGACCAGGTTGCTCCAGGACCCATCCAGCCTGGCCCTGAACACTCCCAGGGATGGGGTGTCAACAGCTCCTCTGGCTACTTCTTCTTCCTAATATTTGGCCTTGGAAGGACCCATCATGTGGCTGTATGTGAGGGAATTAACCCTTTGAGGGGCAGTAATAAGACACGCAGCAACGTGGTCATCTTTCAGGATAGGAAAGAGCCGAATTTATTGTAAAACACCTTGCTTAAGTACAGTCACCTGCTACTCCAGGGACAGAATACAGCTGATTGGTCCAGAGAAAGCAACACCACTTTCTTAGGCTTTCCTCACGTATCCAGCAGGTGTTTATCTTTGTTATTAATTCTATTCTTATGTTTACGTTAGAGAAAAGGGGCTAGCTTTGGGAAAAACCCTAGAAGAGCCTGAGAAAATTGGGCTGGAAAAATCCTCAGAAGAGGTTTTCTTGGGCCTGAAAGCCTCACCCATCACACATCCCAAAGGAGATATTACAGGCTCATCAGCATTACTTGAGTCCCTGGGAAAGTTCTATCCTCTTGGGAAATATCAGAAGTCAGATGACACGTGAGGGTGGGAGCAGCACAGATTCCCCAAGGGCAAATGGGACTTGACAAACCTGGTCACCTCCTAGGACAGTCCCCAGCTCAGCTGGGGTGGGGTGAGCAGTGGACATGGTCTACCTGAGTATTTCAAAGCTTGTGATAGAATTTCCCACAGCCTCCTGATGAAGAAAGAGATGTGTGAGAGTCTGGACAAGGGGTCCGTGCTGTGGGTGGGAAGTGGCTGGCAGGCAGTCCCCAGAAAGTGCTGGGAAAGGGATCCTTTTCAAACTGGGAACCTGTCAGAGGTGGGGGCCCTCAGGGAGCCATATGGGGACCAAAGGTGTTTATTATCTTCATCAATGTGTGAAAAATTCATGTTACAAGAGGTCAGCAGCTACAAAGGAGACAGAAGAGTCCTGTAAAAGTGACTTCATTCATGAACAAAGGAATATGTCCAAGGAGGTCTCTCTCGATTAGTTGAAGCAAGTAAACAAGTATTCTTCTTTTATTTTTATTTCACAGCCACATCACACCCTCCTCCCTTCCCCATTGGCTGAGGTATTTGGAATGTACAGACTTCCCTATGCACTCTATAACATACGATATATGGTAATTAAAATTATCTTTAAGTCAGCTCTGGGCAGAGAAGTTAACACTCATAACCCTCGTAAGTCTTTATTTTCTTCCCAAAGTTCAGCAGTTTAGCACGACCTTGGCTGAGCAGCAGTCCATGTCAATTAGTAAATCTTCCTAAAATTAATGACTTCCCTCGTTATTTCCTATGGACAAGTATCTGGCCTTACCCACAAGGAGAGTCACACAGCCAGTTTTCAAAGACACATTAATCTTATTCCTGTCAGATTTATGATTTATGATCAAATTTATGGAGTAAATCAGTGGAGATCTCCTTGGTTACACGAGGCCCTGCAGTGTCACAGTGGCCCCTTAGCTCCATGAGTGGGTGGGTCAGAGATCCTGCACTCTCAGCTGTTGCACGAGAGGCCACAGGAAAACCATGCTCATAGTCCTGTCATCCCTTCTGTCCCCATGCCCAGACCTGCCCCACTTCTCTGTCCTTCCCTGCCACACACTGGGTGTGCAACACCTCCATGTGCAGGTGGCATCACGAGCGTGAGGCAGGGCTGGCACCTGGGCGACCTCTGGGGCAGGAGGCCAGAAGGGATCAATTCCCCCCACACTGCAGCTCCCTGTGCCAGCCAGGACCAACACCTTCCCCAAAGTGAGCACTCCTGGGCTCAGCCAGGGCCGTGCCACACTGCAGCTCCCTGCAAACCACCGTGTCTTGGGGATGGTTTATAACCCCATACCGGTTTGGGGGTTTGGTTTTGTTTTGTTTTGTTTTGTGCCCAGGGGTGGCAGCTGTCCCTGCCACAGTCCCCATCCTCCCCAGCTCTGGGGCTGTCATGGTGAATGGGAGCCAAGTTGGGGTTTCCAGTGGGCACTGGGATCAGGGTGAGAGGCAGCCCTTTCCCTTCTCGGGGCACGCTGTTTGACTGGACACACACAGCCAGTGTCTCTGACCAGGATCCTGCTGCTCCTGTGGGTTGTGCCTGCTTTCTTTTGTTTGTTTTGGGGGATTTTTTTTTTTGCTTTGGCACTGTGACTGGGCTTGCCAGCTTGGCTTATTTTGCTGCTTTGCTGTCAGAAAGCCCAAAGCCAGCACGTGCACACCAGGACCCAGGAACACCCTGTTTCCCACTGGGGCTTCTCCCCTCTCATAACCCGGACCCAGGCTCCTGACAGGGCCAGTGAAAAATCCCAGGGAGCCATTTCCCTGCCATGTTTGGGAGCCAGGCTGCTGCTGCCTGGCCCTCACCTTGCCTCTGCTGCTGTTCTGGAGCTTTTTTCTGCACTGCAGCTGCTTTGCCCCTGCCTGCTGGCAGGCCCCACGGTCCAGCTGCATCTGCAGTTTCTTCTGCCTCTTTCTTGCTGTCCCAGGGGAGCCCTCCCTGTCGTTCCAGCCTTCTGCTCCTGAGATTTCCTGCTACAGCCAGAGGGGCACCAGGACTGGGTGTCCCTGTGAATTTGTAAAGGAAGCGCCTCCTCCATCCCGTCCCACGGCTGCGCCCGCCATCGTTAACATGGACAAAGATGGCGGGGCTGGAGCCACAGCGCCCCCTGCAGGCGCGGGGGAGTCATTGCAGCTGCCCCGCCCGGCCCACAGCCACCAGCGCCCCTGCCGGCCGTGACCGGAACTGCACCAAAGGGGAAAGTGCCTGAAAAGAGAAGGCTGAGATTGGTTTTCGGGGGTGGGTTAGGTTCCACAATTTAAATATCTAGCATTTAGTCAAATTTTTATTTTATTTAATAAGCAGGTTTGTTGGGGTTTTTTTTTCAGTTTCACCCCCTGGTATCCATTTCTCTCTTTGGCAGAAGAAAAGGGAATTATTGAAACCCTTTCTCCTTAGAGGAAATGCTCACTCCAGGGCATCTTCTCCCAAAATTTGTCTTGAAGCGGAAACATACGGCAGTGGCTTCAAGACCAAAACCTGAGTCACAGACAATTTTCCACTCTTTATGTCCAGAGTTGACCAAGAAATGTCCTGTGGTGGGATGCCCCTTTCCTACAGTCACTGCAATGACCAATGGCAATGACCAAGTGCCCGAGGCACCGCATTGCTGCTGTGCTCGCCTGCTCCCAGGGCTCACCACTTGCAAGCTTGGCCTCTTGGCACACCCTGAATCCTGACGTGATCCTCTTCTTCCCCCAAAAACACAACAATATCTTGGCTTCCTGCACCACCATTGCAGCTCCTTTACACAACTTCACTCACCACGGCATGCTTTTCCTCTTCATCCACCAGATGGACAGTGCCTCATTGGGATGCCCAGGGCGCCTGACCCGTGCTGCTCCTCTGGCACCACAAGCCCTGGCACCTTGGCCAGCGCATGCCCACCCCACACTGGGACCTGCAGCACAAGCTCAGTGGCCACTTTTCCCCAGGGATCCCCAGGCCCACAATGTGGCACGCACAGGGTCATGGCAGCCAGCTGGGAATCAGCTCCTGCCATCACCACAGCCTCCCACCTTGGACCCCCCTCCACCCAAACGGGCACAGTTCAGAGCCCTAATGCAAGTGACCTATTGCACAGCACACATACACAGAGAGAAAAGGTGGGGTGTGAGACAGGCTGAAGGTGATGTTAAAAACACCTGATATAAAAATATGAAAGCCCTGGGGGAGTTTTCATCAGAAATGGCCTTGATTTTTTACACCTTCAGCCAGTGCAGAGATGTCCCACCCAATACCTGATCTTAGACAGTGGGTTTAGAGCATTTCCTGATGCCTTGCTGTATTGCACCTCCTTTATCTCAAGGCAAAATATTTTATTATTAGTCTGAGTTCAGACCTCAGGAATATTCATTCAGTTTTCAGTCACTGTTACTGAGATTTGCAACTACTTAATCTAATTAAGCATTAGAACTTAATTTAAGCATTAGAACTATTTCTAACCTGTGTATGAGACAGTTCAAGCTGGATGAGTAAATTCAATTTTTTATCCTGGATTTAACCACCAAAATCCTTATCAGCACCACATTGTTCTTTCTCAAGGCATCTCTCATGTTATCCCACTCAGTTTCCCATTTTACTTAAAAATCTTCATGTCAGATCAAAACAATCTCTTCACTCCTACTCTAATTTCCAACCACTCTCTTATGGGTTTTCACTCTGTACAGGTACAGCTGGGACTTGGCTTCAGCTCTCATCATCTTGGCAAACTTTATGGCATGACACCAATTAGGGCAATATTGCAATGGCAAGAGGCAACAGCTTCTCATTTTCATTTACCCTCGCCTCCTTACGCTGTAGCAAAAATGGAAAAAACCATTTGATCATAGATCAAATTACCTCAGCCTGTTCAAATATTGGATCACCCTCATGGTGAAATGCTACCAAAAGAAAGTTTTCCACACATGTAATAGGAATTTCTCACGTTGCAGCTTGTGCCTGTTGCCTCTTGCCCCATCAAGGTACCTCACCAAGAAGATGTGAAAAGGAGAGAAAAAAGTAGCAAGGCCACTGAGGCCCAAACTGGTCCCTGGGTCTCAGAGACTTTGTAATGTGGGGAGGTGGTGGAGCCTCCATCCTTGGAGATGTTGAAAGGCCTCTGGAAGAGGTTGTGGCCAACCAGTTCCAGGTGAGCCTGACTGAGCAGAGGAGTTGGACCAGGTGATCTCTTGGGGTCATTTCCAACCTCAACTACTCTGTGTTTCTGTGATTCTGTGCAGGGCACGAGACATCTGCAACCACAATTTTCAGAATCTCCAAAGTCAGACAGAGCTGTGTCTGTACCCAATTCCTTCGTGCATTTACTTTTCAATTCCTCTGTTTCTTTGCAGGTGTGGTGATAGAAAGTGCATAAGAAGATGAGTGGTGTGACGTAGAGGGATAGAATCCTTTGGAGCTGCTGCAGTATTGATCACCAAGCAGAATGGAAGTCAGGAAGCAATACAAAAGTGTTTGGAAAAAGGATTATAGTGTGTTGTCCGTATCACTTCATTCCCTAATTCAGTTGTGGTTGAAGAAAGAATGGAGCTGGAAATTACATGTCCCCAGAAGAAATCATTGGAGGAATTATATGTTGCTTAGGACTTCTTCTGTCCAGGCTTCATTACATTTTTCTGGAGTTTGACCTCCCACCCTGACTGCATTCCCTGGGCTTGCTGTGCTGGGAAGTGCTCGTGCAGCCACAAGACTCAGACAACTTTTAGGGCATTTCTACCTCCTGTGATTTGGTGGGTGATCCTCCTGTCCCATGGCAGATACATCGGCTGTGTGCTTTCAGCAAATGAAGGAAACAAGCAGCCAAAGTTCCACCCAAACCAGAGCAGCTGAATTAGCCAGCGAGTTCTACACCAAACCTCTGGTAAGAGTCCTGCAAAGTCTGGATTTTAGATGTTTGAGCAAATTTGTGTGTGTGAAGAATCTGGAATGTACAGCAGTTATTAATCTTGAGTCCCAACTTTGCCATACCTATACCCAGAATTTATAGTGCTAGTCATGTATATAGTAAAATCTTGAGTATTCAAATATTCCCTTGACATAAAACATGGAAGAAAGAAGTAAAGAAGGAGGAACAATGTTTAGGCTGAAAGGGCAGAAGAAATGTGAGCTGGTCCTTGCTGAACATTGTGCTGCTTTTCCCTGATCCTATGGGCAAGGACTCAACAAGTGCCTCATGGCAATAAAACTCTGAGAGCCCAAGTCAAGTGTCTGTGTCTGTACCACCATGGCAGGGTGAGAGGTACATTCAGATGTTCCATTCCTCCTCGGGTGGGTTTGCTGTCTGGGAGGTTTGCCAGCAGAGTTCTGGAAGGAAAACAGCCAGTGTGACCAGTGCTCCAAAGAGGGGACACAGGGAATGAGCATTCCCAGCTGCAGGCACTCCTGGCCTCCGGGTTCAGAACTGGAAACTCAATCCCACGGTGGCTTTTCCATCCCAGCAGAGCTCTGTGCCCTTCCTTGTGTGCCAGGAATTTGGAGGCTGCTGCTGTTCTTCCAGAAGGTGCTGATGAGGATGGACAGAATGGAGGAGGGACTCTGAGCTTCTCCAGGTGTTTGTGACAGAGTCAGTTCATGGGTGGGGTCACTGGGAACCATGGCCAGGCAGGAGCATGGCTGCAATGGAGCTTGAGACACAAACCTGCCTCTAACACAGCTCAGACAAGGACTCAAGGCCAAAGCTTGAGCTGAAATGGAGCTTCTGGGATGTAAATGGAGCTCCTGAAGCTAAAATGGATTTTCAGGCTATGTGGATGTGCCCCCAATGTAGCAGTACTGCTCTCTGCCTTGTTGTTAACCAGCCCTCAATCCTGCTGGATCAGAAATCACAGAGTTTCCAGTGAAAACATTTTGAGAGCCAGCACAGCTCAAGCTTGTGCTTTAGCTGAATTTTCCCAATTAGTTCTCCTCTCATTTTCTGGGAAAACCAAGACCTGGAAACTGGTGAGAGCCAAGGTAACACAATATGTAAATCTCGGCACTTTGATTCAGTTACACGTCAGAGAGCCTTAAATATTTCACATTTTTGTAGCAAAAAACTCCTCTATATGGATTTCATAATATCTTTAAGAAGAAGAAATAAAATAAGCCCTTTTATTTTGGCAGCATGACTTAGATATAAAGTCCAGTTTTAGTGAACTGACTCATACCCAGGACAATATTGTCAAAAAGTACCAGTTAAAATGGCTCTCAGGGGCAACGAGCAGACAGTGTTCAAGTGAAAAAACCTGCCTGAAGGGACAATCCCTTCAGCAGACAGTCTGCTTCAGTTGCACAAATTCTCCCTCTGAACATTGGGACACAGTTTATTACTTTGTGGGGACCAAGTCCAGGTACGAGCTCCCCAGAGAGGCTGTGGAGTCTCTGTCCTTGGAGATATCCCAAAGCCACGTGGAGATGTGTGGTGGGGTGACCTTGCCTGGTTGTAGGTGCCCAACAAGATGGTCATCAGTATCCCTCCTCAACAAAATGACAAATCACAGACAATTAGGAAAAAATACAGTCATTTTCCAGGAAAACTCAGAATCCACTGGAAGGGCTTTTTCAATTATACCATGAAGGAACATTTTTTTCCCCAAGCACAAAAAATTTCATTATTTTTCAATCTGATGCATAATGAAAATAAATTCAGAGCTGACCACCACAACAGATCTCTCCTCACCTTCCTTAGCTTTGTTAAGGAGACACAAATTAGGCAGCAGCCTGATTACAATGTGATTTGATCACTTCCTTTACATTATCCACTTCTGAAATGCAGGGTGAAGAGACTTTTTCATCATCACCAGAAAACTGCAGTATCTCAGAGGCTCAGGGTCAGGCTCTGCACTCTCAGGGCCTGTGGAGAAGAGGGCAGTGAATTTCCCTTCCTGGCAGCTGCCATCAGCAGAGCTAAAAGTGTTCAGAGCTGCTCCCTTAAGTGCATCATAAGAAGGCACCTGCTGGTCTGGGAAGTGCAGGAAGATCCCAAAGTATTGCACCTTGCCACCCACACTCAGACAGGTCCAATGATCTGTGAGGCCCAAGAGTTTCACCCATCTGCCAAGCCAAGGGCCCAGAAGCCATTCTCAGGGCACAGAGTCAATGGTCCTTTGTGAGACACAGATTGCCAGCCAACCCCCAAGGCCCAGAGGCTTCTTCTCACAGCAAGCACTCCCCAGAAGTGTTTTCCAGATCTGTATCCTTCCTTTGCCAACACAGAAATATGGGAATCAAATATCTTCTCATTGCTGGTCAAAAATCTGATGACACCAGTGTCAGTGTGGTGCAGGGTCCATTGTGACACTGTGTTGTGTACAGGTAAAGCCTTACAAAGTAAGGGCCTTGTTACCCTTGTGAAATCATAGCTCGGGCTTGTTATTTTGGCTAAGTAGTAAAGGGCTATGGGAAAGTGGCTCAGCTGAATTAGAGGTAGAAAAATGTGGTTACTGGGCTGCAAAGAGAGAGAAAGGACAGTAACACACACGGACCTCTTTTGGGGGAAAAAAAGCCAACTTTATTGTAAGGACATCTCGTATTTAAAGTGTGTTACGTGCAGCTAGGACAGGACAGTAGTTCATTGGACAAATGGGAAAAACATCCTTGGGACAGCACCTCAGGGTGTATCCCACGGGAAAGACACCAGCTGCTAATATTTATGATGAATTCCACTCTGTTTTCTACCATGTTATCACCCTGGGAGACTCCTCCCTAACTGAAGCTGCAGTCAGCTTGTCAGCCTGGGAATGGACCTGAGAGTCAGGAGAAATCCAGGCCTGGAAAGAATTTCCAAGCTGTAATTCCCTAGCTCTCTAAATGTGTGTGTCCACAGAAAACCAAGTTATAGAACCATTATATGTTCACACTGTGGTTTATGGTGCTTGGTTGAGTTACATTTGTTGTGCTTAAATGGAATGCAACTGATAACGGCCTAACTGCTTTAAAAGGCCTGGGTTTTGCAATAAAGATCTCTCTCTTGCACCTGCCAGGCAGCTCTGTGTCACTCTGCTTCGTACAACTGCTGGGACCCTCTGGGAGAGCTCCCAAGGCCAGGGATTTTAACTGCTGGCAGTGGATCCTCTTCACAGCAGTGGCTCCTGTGACCCCACAGGTCCCCATTTAGTCCCCACAGTCAGACCAGGTTTCCTCCCGGCTCAACCCCAGTTCCACAAAGCCATTTATTCAGGCTGCAGTAACACAGGAACAGCTGGAGCTGCTGCACCTGAGCAGGACCCTGAACGAAGGACTCTGGGCTCATGTCATTTCTCTCAACCTTTTTCCATTTTTATTCACATTTCCCAGCCTTTTCCCCTCAAGTTTTCCACCATTTTTGCCCTCAGATTCCCTGCTCATCTGTCTCCTCACCTTTCCTGCTATTTTTGGCCTCATCTTTCCTTCATTTTTCCTCCTTTTGCACCCATTTTCCTCCCCACGTTTCCCCATTTTCCCCCTGTTCTTTTCATTCAAATTTCCCATCCTTTTTTGCTTTCCATTTGCCACCTTTTTTCTCCTCAGGCTTCCCATCCTTTTCCCCCCACTGTTTCCTGCCCTTTTGTCCCCTCACATTCCCCTCCATTTTGTCCCCTCACGTTCCCCTCCATTTTGTCCCCCTTACATTCCCCTCCATTTTGTCTCCTCACGTTTCCCTCCATTTTGTCCCCTCACATTCCCCACCATTTTGTCCCCTCACAGTCCCAACCATTTTGTCCCCTTCACGTTCACCACCATTTTGTCCCCACACAGTCCCCACCATTTTGTCCCCTTTACATTCCCACCATTTTGTCCCCTCATGTTTACCACCCTTTCCTCCTCACATTTTTTACCCACTGTTCTTCCCCAAGTGCCTCTGCTACCTTTAACATCAGTGCTTCCATATTGCTAGGAAATGGTGCACTATATTCATATATAGAGCTACCTGTGTGGTGCAGTCACTAATATTTCTGTAATCCATTATAAATAGATTGTTTATTTTATTTCAAGAGCTAATATATCACTAATATATAGAATATATATTAATTATATATATAATTAATATACATGAGATAATATATATGACTGATATTATTTAAGCATATTATTATAAAAATTAGATATATTTAAAAGCTATAAAATTTATACATCACGTTTACAAGAATAAATGAGATATATATAAGTTAATTATATATATAAGGTAAGGCTGTAGAACTAAATTTGGTTCAGAAAGGTCTGTGGTTGGGCTTGGATCCAGCCACACTGACTCCTCTCCAAGGATTTTAGACAGCCAGGTCCGAGTGCCCAGGATCCTTCTCTCTGGCCTGCAGTTTCAAAAACTCTGTGACAGAAGCAGAGCCCACGTGAGCCCCCGTGTCTGCACACAAGGGGCCATGGCAAGGCCCGGGAAGATGAGCAGATTCATCGGGGGCACGTGGCTGTGTGCAGGGATGCAGCCCAGCACAGCCTCTCTTACCTTCCTGCTGACAGGTGAACTTGAAGTGGCTGCAGAGGCCATCCAGAGCCATAAAGCAGCCTTGTCTGTCTTGAATGACTTGAAAAGATGTCCCAGCAGCTTTCCCAGGCCTGGGATCTGGATCTCTCCTCAGGCAGCACCTCTGTCCTCATTGTGACCAGCCTGGGGGAGGCAGGCAGAAGAGCAGAAGGGTTGAGGGTGGGCAGCTCAGGCTCTTAGCAGGAGCCAGGAGGGGACTGGCCACGACCCCGGGGTTATTCTGGACCACCTCACACCATGCTCAGGGGCTGTGGGGAATGGGTCCCACCTGGTCAGGGTGATGGTGAAGTCAGCAGTCATGGAAATGCTGGGCTGCACTTTGAGAAGGACCTTAGAAAGCCAGGGCATCCTTCCCACTCCTCATGGGTCAGCAGGTGTTGGAGTTTGTGTCCCTTCCTTATGTCAAGGTCCCTCTCTGCTCAGCGGCAGCAGCAGCACAGCGTGCACAGGGAGGATCTTGATCTTCGCTGCTGTTTTAGAGACTTCAGGATCAAGCTGGTCTGAGCTGCCAGGCAACGGATGGAGGCATCCTTCTCTCTTGCTTGCAGTATTTCAAGTTCTGCAAGACAGAGAGAGCCCAGATGAGCCCCAGTGTGTGCAGTGACCCCCCCGGCTCCCCCGAGCCCTGGCTCCCCACTCACCCAAGAGGATCTCAGCCAGGGTGTCCTCACTCTGCTCTCTCAGGTGCCGCGCAGCCAGCCCTGGGCACAGAGCTCCATCAGCCCCTGCTCCCCAGCGTGCTCCCAGCAGCGTGGCCCCCGGCCCTGCCTGACCCCCTCAGCAGTCTGGGGGTGGCACTGGGCAAGGTGGCCACCAAAGCCCCTCACCTATGTGAGCACAGTGGGCACAGGGAGGCCGAGGCCCTGCCCATGGCAGCCCCAGGGCTGGGGGGACGGGGCCAGGCTGCCCCAAGAGGGACCCTGGGGACTGGGACTCACCAATGAGCCTGAGGGCTGCCTCTCGCATGGGGGCCTGAGGGCTCAGCAGGTAGGGCTGGCTGTCCCACACCAACCGTTCAGCCCTGCTCCTGTCCTTGGCCAGCTGCAGACAGCACAGGGCTGTGGGCATTTCTAGGAGGCCCCCAGGTGGCCACAGCAGCCCCTCCTGCCAGCACCCCTGTGTCTCACAGCCCTTCCTCATGCTGGGGCCATGGAGGGGACATGGGCCTGGAGGAGGCTGCTCTTCTTGAGACAGGGGCAAGGGTGCAGCTCCAGGCTTTGGGCCCAGCTGCAGAGCTCACAGCCCCAGCACAGTGTGCTGGCCAGTCCTCGCCCAGCCTGGGGCTCATCCTCACCAAGCACTCGCCCATCCTCCATGTCTGCTCTGTCTGTGCCAGGTGCTCGAGCTCTTTCCACTTGAGGAGCTCTGCTATAGCCAGGACGGCTTCCTTGGAGGCCTGTGGGGCAGAAGCTGGGAGGTGGCACCAGGGCCTGTGGAAGGAGGCCTCGCCACAATGCCCAAGAGCCCCAGGGGGTGTCAGCCTCCCCTCTCTGGTTCAATGCCCAGCCTGGACATCGGTACCTTGGCCACACCAGGGGCCTGGTCACTCATGTGAAGGACAAGCCGGACCAGGGCCTTCCAGGAGTTCCTCCTCATGGCATTCTTGTCCCTCCACACTGTTTTGCCCAGCACGTCTCTGAAGAGGCAGATGGAGCGCTCCCGTACACACTCTTCCTTCTGGTAGGAAGGAGGAAAGCTGAGCTTCGCACACAGCAGCTCCCTGCCCACGGCCAGGAGGGGCTGAGCTGAGGTGGCTGAGCTGAGGTGGCTGAGCTGAGGTGGCTGATGCTGCAGGGTCCCAGCCCAGAGAGGGCAGAAGCAGCTCTGGGCTGCAAGGCCCGGAATCCATCCCAGGAGAGCCCAGGGGAGCGGGGCCTGCTCCCAGTGCTGCTCGCAGGGCTGGGCTGTAGGGCAGGGGTCATTGCCCAGGGTCCCTCTGCGGGGCTCAGGCTCCCACATCAGCCTTACCTCATCAAAGAAGTGCCAGAGCTTCTGCACCACCTTCACAGCCATGGGGCTGGCCTCACTCTTCTTTAGCTGCCCCAGCACGTTACGGCAGGTGTCCATGGCCATCACTGAAATGTCCCAAGACCGATGCCAAAGGCATTTCAGAAGCTCGGGCACGAGGTCCTTCTTTTTTCTTGCCTTTTTGAAAACAGTTTCCATTCTGTGAGAACTCCTGTGGCTGGTTGGTCCCTAGGCAGCCCCAGGCCACACCATGGCAGGCAGGGCATTTGGAGCAGTCACCCCAGCACCTGACTCCCAGCCCAGGCCGAGCCACCACCTTCCCTGAGACCTCAGAGTCCAGGTGCCACATGTCTGCCCCCCACAGCGGCCTGCTCACTGTCTCAGCTCTCTCCGACAGTGTCACCAGGGCCCTGAGCACCAGAGGGACCATTTCCCGTCTTGGAGACTTCAGAAGACTCAGGTTTTTGTACAATGGACCCACTTTGTTATCCAGCACATCACCATGGGCCAGCATCTGGAAGAAAGCAGAAAAGAGCATGGGCAGAGTTGGCAGGGTTCCCTTTGTACAACTGAGGGAAGGGCACGTGGGCCTTTCCAGATGACTCACAGACAAGAAAGCAAGGCAGGACTTCTGCTGCCGAGTGAAGATGTTCTTACGTAAGTCCTGCAGTTGGATTTGCAACTCCTTCAGAACCTTCTCCAGAGTCTGGCGCACAGAGAACATGGCCTTCCACAGACAGACTTTGTCACTGCAAGGCACAGCGCTGTCAGCAGGGCTGCCCCGGCCACTGCAGCACAGCCTGGGCTGGCCCTGCTGCCCAGGGACCCTGCCCGGGCAGGTGGGCACGGCTGCCAGGGTGTTCCCCATGGGGCTGGGAGCAGCGAGCTGGCTCTGGGCTGCCTGGCCAGCTTTGGCTGCTGCGGGCCTGGGCTGGGAAGTGTGCTATGATGGAGGGCACTGCTCCCTTTGGTGATCCTGCAGTGTTCCTTGGCTCTGGCAGCCAGAGTGTCTCGGCTGTCTCTCCCCACAGGGATGAAGCCCTCCAGGCTCTCAGGGCCAGTACCTGATTCTTGGTGCAACGTCCAGAGCTGTTGCAACGACTCTCCCAGGCCACTTATTCGCCATCAGGGCAAGCAGTGAGTAAAAGCTGTGAGCTGCTGGTGTGTTTTTCTCATCGCAGTAGGCAAAGATGTGTCTCACAATCTTTGGCACCTGGAGGGAATACAGGTGAGGCTGGTGCTGCCACTGCAGTGCAGCCGTGTCTTGGGCTGCCCTGCCCATCCCTCTGTCAGGACCTAAAGGACGCAGTTAACTCATCTCAAAGCGCTGCCAAAGAAGGAAGTTCACATAAGATAAGCAACCACAGCAGGCACAGATGGCAAAAAGGGAGGTGTTAATTCCAGGCCTGAACGGAGGATTGGAATTAGCACAGTGGACAAAATGCCACTGTGCAGATTGTGGGAAAAGCTCAGACAGCAACCACAGCAGGACACCACGCCTGGTGGGGCAGATCTGGGTTACCTGTCTGGACAAAAATTCCTACCCTGGCAAACTGTGGGAGTAGGAAGGAACTGCTTACAGAAGGCCAGCCCCAGTTGTGCCAAGAGCACAGATGCCTTGTGGGTACCCAGGACTCGGACAGATAGAAGTGGTACCTTGAGAACAGCTGGGGGAATCCCTGCCACCGTGAAGATCAGAAGGCCCAGTGCAATGTCACCATGTGCTGGTGACTGTCTGTGTTTGTAATCTGTGTTTGTGTGGTTGTCTCTCTTCTCCTTCCCCCCTCTCTCTACATCCCATTTATTCTTATATTTAATCTGCACTATTGACCTTGGCATATGGTCTTTTCGTACCTTAACTTTGGTTTAGGTATCTTAAAATGACCAGATCCTAACATTATTTGGATGTCAGAAGTGGGATCCTAACACCCTCTCTGCTGCCTCAAGGTGGCTTCAGGAGCCTCACACAGCTGGCTTTGGGAGGGCAGGAGGCAGGAACCTGACAGGGCTCAAGGGCAGGGCAATCCAGCCCCAGGCCACTTACATCCATCAGCCACAGCTCAGGGGATTTCATGGCCACCTCCAGAAACTCCGTTGGAGCTTTCTTGTCCAAGAGGCTGGAGCGTCCCAAGATCTCGATGGCTGCAAGGACAACGCCTGTCCTCTCAGCAGGCCTGAGGTATCTCCCAAGGGCCTGTGGCAGGAAGGAAGGGATCAGAGGCCAGTGCCAGCCAGTGTCCCGAGGTGCTGCTTGGCTGGGCAGTGTCAGCAGCCCTGGCCAGAGGTGCTGGGCAGTGCTGGCAGCAGTGGCCACAGGGAAGCTGGCAGCAGTGGCCACAGTCCCCATGCAGGGGAGGATGAGGATGGCCCCGGGGCAGGGAGGAGGGCTGGGCTCTCGGGCATGGGGCGCAGGCCCTGCAGAGACCCAGGGCTCGCTGGTGGCCAGCAGGGCTGGGGAGCTGCTGCTGCTGCCTGGACACCACAGTGTTCCCTGCTCGGGGATAGCAGGAACCCTTTCCTGCACTTCTCTCCCCTCACATTTCCTGCCCTTTTCTCCCCTCACGTTTCCTGCCCTTTTCTCCCCTCATGTTTCCCGCCCTTTTCTCCCCTCATTTTCCCCACCATTTTGTGCCCTCACATCTCCCACCCTTTCCTCCTCGCATTTCCTGCCGCAATTTCTTGTGTGATAAATGTGATTCGTGCTAATTAAGTTGTAACTATATTAACAAAATTGTATTTAGATCAATAGAAGACAATTGTTACAGAGTGAGAAGGGGGAGATGGGTGAGACAGGATAAAAGACATCTTACAGAGGTTGGGAGTCGAAGAAGGAGGTTAGAAGAAAGTCAGATAAGAATAGTAGAAGGACGGAGGTCTGATAAGCAGCATCTAGAAATACAGCTTCAACCTTGAAGCTGTCAAAAATGGAATGATCACAAGCATGGGACTTAATTAAAGTCATGTTATGGAAAACATCTGCTCAGTCACACAAGGCGCCTGCGCTACCTGCAGGTCACACCTTGGTCACTGAGGAAGATGATGAGCCTTCATCGGAAATAAGACCCTAAAAAGGATAAGAGACCCCCTAACCCATTAGTAGAGCATGCGCCGTGCAGTATAGTTACGTAAATTTTAGGAATAGAAACTAGGAGGAGCTTTCTAGAAACTTCTGTAACTTACAGTAAATAAGTGGGATTGTTAGCCTGGATGCTTTGATACGTGAGGAATGGGAGCCACTCCCCGTATCCCCGGTCGGAGGGGGGCCCCTCCCCGGTCGGTTTAGCTTATGCTTTATACGAACCTCAATTATACTAAATTACTTACTGCCAAATTTTGTATATTCTTAAATATATGCACTTTGATTGTTTCATCCCCAATACTTTAATTGTCATCTCCAATACCTTGATTGTATTCATTTTGTTACTATTAAAAACTTACTATTAAATTTAATCTTGTTGCTTGATATATTGGAAAAAATAGAACATCGTTCATAACAATTTGGTGCCGAAACCCGGGAACTCCAGTCCAAGTGAAGAGTGGCTAGTTTTGGGAAGGAGCTCCCCACCAATTGTTAAGGTGGTCCCAAAGCTAGACCAGGCTCTCTTGGAGAAGGAGTTCCAAATTAAAATAAAGCATAAGCAAAAGAAGCTCGCTACAAGGAGGCGCGCCAGAAGAAGGCTCCTGTGGGAATGCCGGCAGAAAGGGAAAGGTGCCCGTAAAACGTCTTGTGCACAAGAGCCCTGTGTGAAAATGGGCTGTGTGAGCACCACGGGGTTGGGTAAAGGGGGCGGCTGTGTGCTTGTGTGTGAGTGAGGAATGTCTGAAAGGGGAGAGCGAGTGAATACCCCAGGAGGGACTGGGAGGGAAAGTCCCAGCCCGAGAACTCAGGGAAAAGTCTTTGAGAAGGGAGCTGATGCTCGGAAGAAGTGATTTACGAAGGGAGTGAATGAGTCAGGTTCAACTATCTGTTGGGAGGATAATAGATGGAAGTTTCAGTACGTGATTAAGAAAGGATTGTGGAGAATGGCCAGAAAGAGAGGTTGGGGAGAGAATAAAAGGAAAAGAAGGAATTAGGTAGGAAACAAGTGTTTGGCAAAAGAAGTGAGATTGGTATATTAAGCGGAGGAGTTGAACCGCAGAACGAATGAGAGAGAGCAAGGGAAATGTTGCCGCCAGAGATGGGTCAGAGGAAAAGTAAAATCTCTGACCCAGGGGTTGTGAAGTGTGAGAAAAATTCACAAGAACCCAGTGTGCCTGGGAACCAAGAGGGGGTTCCCAGAAGGGGAGCGAGATTCCTCAGGACAGCCCCCTGGGGATAGTGTTACAATACTAAAGTACAAGGGAATCCCAAAGAGAAAAAGTAAGCAGAAAATGATACAGTACTGTATGTTTGAGTGGACAAAAGAAAAGATTTGTGCAAATAATTTGTACTGGCCAGAGTTTAAATCATTTGAGGATTAGATTTGTCAGGTTTTAAATCTATATATGAGTTCAAAACAACGTTTTAATTAGGAAGAAAGTGAATATGCTGCTTTGTGGCTTCCAAAAAGTGTAGGGGGGGTAAATTTATAGTTCAAAGGCAAGAAAAAGAAGGTTATTCGTTATACCCTTTGCAAACTAAAGGACGGGCAGCAAGAAGGGACTGGCTAAAGCCATGGGACTTGTTAGATCACCTCCCACCCCCATACAGACAGCCTGGCCAGCCTGTCCAGCCTGTCCAGCCCTTGGTCCCCGATGCACCCCCTATTCAAGTCGAGCCAGTAGCACACAGAACTAGAGGCAGAAGGGAACAAGAGGAAGAAAGTGACAAAGAGGGCGAGGAAGCAGGAAGGGAAGATAGATTATACCCTCTTAGAGAGGTTCCAATGGCAAATCTGGCCCCAGGACAGGGACCTATTGGTTACGTGAGTGTTCCCCTGAATACTAGGGACGTTAGGAAATTTAAGAAATAAATGGGCAGGATGCCAGAAGATCATATTGAGGTAGCAAAGAAACTAGATCAGTTATTAGGACTGAATATTTACACCTGAGTGGAATTGCAGTCTATTTTAGAAATCTTGTTTACAGTGGAAGAGAGAAATGATTAGATAGTCAGGAATATACAGGCTTAAAATAGAGATCATTAGAAGCCAAACCAAAGAGATCAGAAATGGCCTATGGCAGATCCAAATTGTAATAATCAGGAGGTGGAACTTGGGCAAAATATGAGAGATTTCAGGTAAATGATTATCCAAGGTATTCAGGAAGCAATGCCCAGAGGACAAAATATAGGGAAATCTCTGAGTGAGCACCAAGGGAAAAATGAATGCCTGGCAGAATGGTTAAAGAGACTAAAAAAAAGGATTTGCAGTTATACTCAAGCATAGACCCCGATACACCAGCAGGGCAGGTCCTTTTGAAAACACAATTTGTAGCTAAGTCTTGGGGGGGGACATCAGGAAAAAGTTAGAAAAATTGGAAGATTAGCAGGATAGGAGCTTCAGGAGTTGTTAAAGGAAGCACAAAAAGCGTATGTTCGGAGAGATGAGGAAAAGAAAATTAAAGCCAGGATTCTAATAACAGCAATCCAAGAAATACAAACAGCCACAAACACAAAGAATTTATCAGGAAAAAAATATTAATTCAAGAAAACTAAGGGGGGGTCAGGAGCTCATTTATTTAATATGAACCAAAATACCAGAAGACCCCTTGATAAAGCTGAAAGTAGATTCTCAAAATGAAGAAATCATATTTTTAGTAGACACAAGGACTTTGTTTTAGTTTAAGGTAAATTTAGAAAGAAACTTTTGAATAGAATTTTTCTGAGAAACAAATTTAAGCAATCTTTTTTTAATTAGTTAGAGAAAAAAAAAATATTTCCTCAGAGAGAAGTGGGAAAAATATTTATTTAACAGGCAAAACACTTTCCAGGATAAAAAGGAACAATATTAAACAACAAAACTTCTTATTGTTTCAAAAAGATGACAGATTCAAAAGAAGGTTTTTTTGTAAGTTGCAGCTTAACTTACTTAGTCTGGTATCAGTTCCTTCAGTGCTGGGAAATGCCTTGGCCCAGGCCAGGCTAGGTGAGCTACAGTGTGAGCTTCCAGTGCTTTCTTGAGTTTTCAGTCCAGAGCAAAATTGAATAATTTAAGAAAAAAAGAAGAAAAACACACTCCAGGGAATTTTTTACTTTAATTGGTTAAGAAGAAAAAAAAAAAACCTAACCAAAAAGCAAAAGAGAGTTCTCTCCCGCTGTCCACTGCAGACAACTAGGTCTGTGAGCAGGAATGCGGGGGAGTCAGTGTAGTTTCTGATAACTAATTCTGCACTTTTTCTCTCCTCTTTCACTCCTGGAATCAGTCTTAAAGCTGCAGAATTCAATATTCAACACCAACTGAACAGACTATTTAAGGATACAAGCATCATAAAATAAAAAGAAACAATTTGGCTGATAATAAAGCAGGGGGGGAGCCCTAGGAGAAAACAGCAGTGCAAGTGTGGCTTTTCGGGAAGCAAAAGCACAGGGTGGGGCAACATGCTTTTCCTTGGCAGAAGTGGAAGCTGTGAAGAAGCTGGGGGTAACCCTGAAAAAAGGATGAATTCTTCTGCCCAATAGTAAAAGAGCGGTGCCAGGACTTTTGGCCCAACAGATCCCAGACAGCTCACATGGGGGGATTCACTGGGGCACGAGAGCACTTTGTGACCATTTTGTAAAATTTTATTTAAAAACAAATTACTCAAATTGTAATAAATCGAATGAAGCTAAGGAGGGTACTCGGTGCCAAAAGCTACAGTCCATATAGAGTTAGCATAGAACCACTGTACTTTGGGACCAAGGGAGAATGTGATTTTTGTATGTGCAGTAAAAAAAATATTATTTCATTGCTGTTTGAAATACCAGTTTAAAGTTGTTTTAAAAGGTGCATTATCAAAGTCTGGACATCCTGAATTAGCTGCCAGCTGCAACCTCATTGAACCTGAAGGCAGAACAGCGCTGATGAGAAAGAATCAGACACCTCGTTGATCAATGAAAACAGCCCAGGAAAATTGAAAAATTTCTCCAAGAGCCTCCACCAGTCAACATGAACTGATTTATTTGAAGAACTACAACTCCAGAAAAAAAAGACTGGTAACACCTGTTATTAAGAGGGTCAAAAACATAATTAACACATTGGAAAAGTACTAACCATGGCTTAAAGTGTTGTCCATAAATTTGTGTTATTTGTACCTATTGTTTTAATTTGTAGTAAAAAGTAACTAGAGTGAAAAAAAAATAATAATTGGTTTGTTTAAGTTGTGTATGTAAACAGCTAACTTTAAAAAAAAAAAAAATTTAGTAATTTTTTTTTGAATGTTATTAGAACAAGTTATGTGAAAACAAATCTTGTAGTTGGCATATCTCCGGAGCTTTAGTGGATTAGAAAAATAGCTAATCAATCTAAGAAGAAAGATAAGGCAGTGCTGCAGAACTACGAATACTTTGTGCCATCTTTGAAACAAAACAAAAAAAAAAGTTAAAATAGTTCATACGAACCTTATGAGGCCAAGGGTATCAAAAAGAAACAAATTCCAGGATAAAAACTTTGCTACCGAGAAGATGGACATCTTGGCCCTTGGCTGCAACCCAAGGGGCCTTGAGACAGGTAGAAAGTTAAAATTCCTGAGAATTATTTTCATTGTGCTTACTATAATACCCCTGGCAACTGGCTAAAACCATAAGACAGCATGAAGCAAAAAAGAACAGACCATACAAAAACAAATTACAAGAAGACAAGCAATGCAAGAGCCAGCAGTAAAGAAACAAACTATTCCTGATCCCTGTGGGTCAAGGATAAGATGGAATCAGTTTTTGTGACACATTCACATGTTACTGCTGCCTGTTATGACTGTACCAGCTTTTTAGAAAATTGTGTGAAAAGTCCAAAATTCTATTGAGTAAGAAGAAATTTAGGATTCAATAGGTGAACTCCTTATCCTAACAATAATCAACTTTGTCCTAGATATAAAATTTTCTTTTGTTTTGAAAAATATAATAATGGAAGTTGAAAAACAAAAAAAAAAAACAAAAACAAAAGATAGGAAAAGATCAAAAGGAAAGAGTTAAGGAAATTGAATGAGCTGTATAAACAATTAAAACAGCACTATAGCGACTGAGATTTGCCAACTTCAAACAAAAATTTGTTTGTAGATCTAATGCAAGAAATTGCCACAGAATTGGGATTATCTAAATGTTTTGTTTGTGGAGGACTTAGAATGGCTGAAAGATGGCCATGGAGAGGTGAGGGTTTGGCTCCAGAACAATTTTTAAAATGGAGTCATACACAAATTTCTAAGACCCTAAGACAGCCTGAAGGCTGGGTCCTGAGTCATCAAGTCATTGGAACAGTTTGTATAACTCGAGAAAGAAGAAAATACACTGAAGTGGTAGGATATACTCCTTGCCTATCTACTTTAGTAGTAAATTCAAACAATAACACAAAGACCTGGCGACCCAAGAGTCCTACTGGATATTGGGGAATAGCAAAAGAAATGAATTGCAAGTGGAATAATCAAACTAATTTGTGCTGGCATAACAGTTTTGGAGCTAACCCCTACCAATCCATAAAAGACTTGAAATCTTATTAAGAACAACCAAAAAAAAAAAAAAATACAAAAGAAAGATGGAAAGCCCCTGATGGAATATATTGGGTTTGTGGGCAACAAGCATACAGTGAACTACGCCGAAAATGGGAAAGAACTTGTACCTTAGAAATTATACGACCCTCCTTCTTTGTCATACCAAGGTCTAAGGGCAATATACTAGGAACACCACTTGTTGGAGGTTGAATTACGCCCTTTTCTTTCAGTGGAATTTTCTCCCATTGTTATGCTAAGTAATTGTGGCTACACCTTAAAACGACAGATAATGTTCTCTCGTAGGGGGGTGCCTGGAGGGGGAGGGGGGGGGAACCGGAAAAGGAAAGGTGGGACGGGGGGTCTGGAGCGGGGGACTCTCTCTCTCGCTTGGCTCGTGGAGTGGGAGGACAGCCTGGGCTCTGCTCTGGCATCTTCCTCTGCCATCCCAGCGCTGAGATCCACGCTCCCTGCCTTTGGACATCGCTCTGCTGCTCTCCCACCTCACCCTACTATCTCCGGACACTCTGCTGAGCACCACGACCAACACCGTGAAGGGGGGAGTCACTTTCCCATCCCTCTCACCCCTGGGCCACTGCCACCATCACCCAGCCCTCTTCAACTGCGCGGGACCTGCCCTGCCCCCAGCACCGGTAACAGCACAGGGAGACGGCCTGTGGCCAGAAGGGACTGGAGCTGAGCTAGACTGTTTCTGTTGCCAATTTTTATAGCTGTTGTTGTTTTTCTGCTTTGTTAGATACCAGTAAAGAACTGCTATTCTTATCCCCATATCTCCTGCCTGAAGGTGTCTGAATTGGACCTAAAATAATTAAAAGGGAGGGGGGTTGCACTCTGCATCGCAGAAAAGGGGCTCTTGCCTTTCCTTAGACCATACCTGTCTTTCAAACCAAGACAGCCCCTCAGCAGCTTTGGCCATGTCCATTCACATCTGGCTCCCACAGCCTTACCCGACCCCCTTGCAGTGCCCATTCCCTAAGGCACAAGGAGATCTCAGCACACCATGGAAATGCTTCTGATTTGTGCTCCCTTCTAGATTTGGATCATGACATGGCTTATTTAGAAAAGCTGGTGAATGACAGGATGAAGATTCTAGAACATGGTGAGGGCAAGTTCTCATTGCACCCTTCCTAACAGAATAATCTTTGTCACTGTGACAAGAGCTCACTCCTGTGATGTTTCCTTTACATAATCTCAGGCTTGAGAGATTCTGGAAACTTTGCCCTGCTCCCTTCTGGAGCCCTGAGTGATCCCCCAGGATCACTGTCAGTGGGAGGAAGGAGCATTCCTTCAATCCTCTTCCCATGTGCAATGTCAGTGTCTCCTTCTGTGTGCTCTGTGCAGCCATGGAGAAGAGCAGAGAGGGAAGGGAAGGGAAGGGAAGGGAAGGGAAGGGAAGGGAAGGGAAGGGAAGGGAAGGGAAGGGAAGGGAAGGGAAGGGAAGGGAAGGGAAGGGAAGGGAAGGGAAGGGAAGGGAAGGGAAGGGAAGGGAAGGGAAGGGAAGGGAAGGGAAGGGAAGGGAAGGGAAGGGAAGGGCCCAGGGCTGTGCCCCAGGGCTGGACTGTGCATGGCTCCTTTGCCAGCCCCAGGCAGCCTGAGCTGCTCCTGCCACTGCTGCCAAGCCCTGGCCCTGGTCAGGGCTGGGTTCAGAGCTGCTGGCAGCTCCGGGGAGTCCTTTCTCCCCTGACTGCCCCACAACGGGCTCCTTCCATCCCAGTGTGGGGCCACTGCAGGCACCTGCTCCCTCTACCCCTGCTCCTGAGCGGAAGGCAGAGCTGGGGGAGTGCCTTGGAGCACTCATTGCACTCACTGCCACTGCAGCCTGAAGAGAAATGGAACTACTTTCCCTTCAGGTCCTTCCAGATGGAAGAACCAAGATGTAGGAGACAAGAAATCCCTGGAGGAATTGAAACGTCTGGACCAGAAGCTGAGTGACCTGGAGAGACGCCGTGGTGGGTGCATTTCCCTCAGCCTTCTCCTGACACTCAGCAGCTGGGGGCTTTCTCTGCACATCTGGACACGCCGTGCCTGGCACAGTGGGAAGGGATCCATGGCAGCCTCGCTGCCCCACTGCTGCTGTCACAGCCTGCAGGGCTGTTTCCCAGCCTGGCCTGGCTGCAGCTGCTCCCCAGCCTCTGCAGGAAGGCCTTTGGCATCAGCTGACAGGGAGCCCAAAGTGCCCCACGGGCCATGCACACCCTGAGATCCCCTCAAATTTCCTGGTCTCGGAGTCGATCAGAAAGGGCAGCTTTTTATTTGGAGAAGGAAGGGCCCTGGCCAATCCCAAAAGTTTATATGATGTCCTGGTCCTTGTCCATGACTTTGACCAGTATTGGCTTCTGAAGATGGCACCTTTCCAAAGGGGAATAGTTCTATCTGATCTGGTTTCCCCTTTCTCCAGAGATGAAAGGAAAGACTGTGCTGAAGGCTGAGTTTCCCAGAGGAAGCAGTGATTCTGTGCCAGCCTCTGCTGCAGGAAGGGAGGCGATGCCAGGCACAGTCACAGGAGGTAATTGCTGTGCCTCTGGGCCTGAGCCCTGCTGAGCCTTGAGCTGCCATCTCTGCTGCTTGGCAGTGCGGGCACAGCCCGGACAAGACGGGCACAGCCCAGAGGAATTATCCCGAGCAGGCTCAGGGCACTCGGGTACTGAGCAGCCCTGCTGGGGTCTCTCCGTGGGAGACACCACCCGAAACCTGGGAAGGGCTGCAAGGGGTGACCATGGTGGGGAAAGGGCAGAGGGGGAGAGCAGGGCTCCAGTGTGTCCTGACAGGGCCTGCCTCTGTCCCCTTGGGCTGGGGGAGCTGTTCCAGGGGAAAGAGGGATGGAGAGAGAGAGCTAAGAGGTTTCCCACAGTAGTAGGGAGAGAGGGAGAGAGGACAGGAGGAAGGTTGGGAGGTGTGGCTGTGGCACTGCATGCTGCAGTTCTTCCCCAGTGCTTTAGCAAGACTTTCCACTGTGGGAGTGAGAGACCCCAATGGGCCCTGGCCTGGTCCAGCCACCACCCAAGGCTGTTGTAGAGCACCTGCAAAGAGTGGGCACCGTGACCAGGAGCCAGCCCAGAGCTCCCCAGGCCCCTCTGCAGCTTTGGCCATGTCCATTCACATCTGGCTCACACAGCCTTACCCAACTCCCTTGCAGTGCCCAGGTCCCTAAGGCAGAAGGGGATCTCAGTAAACCATGGAAATGATTCTGATCTGTGCTCCCTTCTAGATTGGGATCAGGACATGGATTATTTGGAATTGCTGGGGCATGGTGGTTTGAAAACATTCCCAGATGCTCAAGGAAAGTTCTCAGTGTCCTTTTCCTGACAGAATAAGCAGTGTCAAGGTGGCAACAGCTCCCTCATGTGCCACTTTCCTTAAGTGTCTGAGGGTTGTTGAATTCTGGAATCCTTGCTCTGCTTCTTTCTGGAGCCCTGAATGATCCCACAGGATCACTGTCAGTGGGAGGAAGGAGCATTTAGCTGTCAATGCTCTTCCCGTGTGCAATGCCAGTGTCTCCTTCCGTGTGCTCTGTGCAGCCACAGAGAAGATGAGAGAGGGAAAGGAAGGGAAGGGCCCAGGACTGTGCCCCAGGGCTGATCCTTGCATGGCTCCTTTGCCGGCCCCAGGCAGCCTGAGGATCTCCTGCAGTGCTGGGAGCTGTTGTGCTCTGCCTTTCTTTGCAGATGAACCTGTTGGGGAAGGTGATCTGGCTTCCCAACCCACGTTCAGGGATGAGTCTCTGGGAGATGGTGAGGGTAGGTCAAGGCCTTTCACCCTGGGGGAGCTGCCAGCTCAGAGCCCAAAGCTCGGCCAGGGGGCATCGCTGCAGGTGCCAGGACAGAGCCGTGCACGTGTGTGCCCTCGCCCTGTGCAATCCCCTCACTGCTCCTGAGGCTCAGGCCTGGCAGCTGTTTGACAGTGAGGGCCCTGGCTCTGGCTCACAAGCCCAGTCGTTTTTTGAACCTTATCCATGACTTTGCCAAGCGTTGCCTCCTGGAGATGCTACCTCTCCACTGGGGAATAGTTCCATCTGATCCAGCTGTCCCTTTTTCTTTCTCAAGTGAAGGACCAAAAGTCTGTGCAGAAGGAGCCACTTTTCGGAAGGCAGCAGTGGGCCGGTGCCAGCCTCTGTTGCAGGTGGGGAAGTGATGCCAGGCACGGGCACAGGCACAGGAGGTCATTGCTGTGCCAGGCTCAGCCCTGGGCAGGGCTGTGTGGCAGCAGCTCTTCCCCCAGGGCCTGCCCTTGCACGGCCCTGCAGCAGCCAAAGCTGGAGGCGCCTCAGCTTTGAGGCCTCTGGAGCTCGTTCCCAGCTCCTGGGAAACGGGACTCATGCACCAAGGTCCCTCCCGCTGCAGCTGCTCCTGGAGCTGCCCTGAGTGCCCAGAGGCCCAAGGCACAGGAGCAGCCCCGAGCGGGAGCCCTGCTGCGAGCCCAGGGCCACAGCCAGCCCTGGCTCCCGACTGGGCAGGGGCTGCACTGGGTCCTGACAGGGCCTGACTCTGTCCCCTTGGGCTGGGGGAGCTGTCCCGGGGCTGGGAGCCTCGGGGCTGGCAGTGCCTGCTCAGGGATGGGTCGGGCCCAGGTCCCTGGAAGGAGCGACTGCCCAAGCAGCTGCGCTGGCCCCGGGCTCTCCTCCCAGCCTTCTGGGCTTTGCTGGGTGGCACAGCCTGTGCCAACAGGTGCCAAGGTGCCTGCAGGTACCAGCTCTGGGGGAAACAGAGAACATCCTGGCCATATCCAGCTATTTGTCTGCTCAGCAGTGGAGCACAGCACGGGCTCACGCTCCACCTCGCTCCCACAGATGCAGCCGGGACATCAACACGTGTTCCTGATTCCCAGAAGGGCTCTGGAAAGCGTTTCTCTCTGGGAAGATGCTTCTTGCTAGGGGTATTGGTAGGCCTGCTTGTTTGGTCGACTGTCCTCTTCTTTTGCTTTATCACACACTGATATTGCTGGAAGAGAAACCAGTGAGTGTTCTCTGTTGCTCTACCCTCAAACAGCATCTTTTGATGGCTGCTTGTAGAAAGGAAACATTCCCAGTGAGGTTGCTGTGGAGTTGGGGATGGTCAGTGGTTGTCCACATAATGGTGCTGAGGGTTCTGCTGCTGCCCAGTCTTTAATTGGCCTTTTAATTGCTGGGCCTTGTCCTGGGGAGCCCGCTGGGGCTGCAGCCAGTGCTGGCTCCCACTGAGGCTGTGTGGCCAAGAGCAGCCCCAGGAGCAGCGGGCAGAGGCAAAGCAAGGTGGGGAGGAGAAAGAGCAGGGACCAGATTGCCCTTGGAAGGCAGACGCGCTCTGGGGCCCGCTCCTGGCCAGGGACCCTGCCCAGAGCCATCCCCTGCTGGCCGGGGCCTTGAGGGGCAGCTGTGCAGCTGGGCCAAGGTGTGCCAGCAGCTCCAGCCGTGCTGGGGAGCCTTGCCAGCCCTGGGCCCTGCAGTGCAGGAGGGTCCCTGTATGCCAGCGGCAGCTGGGGCCTCAGCCACTCCTCTCTCCACAGGAACGCCCCTGCAGTCTAAGAAGAGCAGTCAAAGCCATCAGCTGGAGACACCTGGTACCTGTCACCGGCCATCCCCAAGCCAGTGTCCTTTGGCCCTGCCACGGCTGCCTTAGCAGCTTATTGCTCTGCCACCACCACCCAGAACAGGATCCTCTGTCCCCAGAGGTGCTGGACCTGGTTCCCAATCAGGACTGAAGGTGGGCTCCTCCTGCCAGGGATGGGCTTAATTCCAGCATCACCTTTGGGCTTCAGCTCTGGTAGCTGGGTGGTGCCACCAGCACTGGTTGAGCTCCTTGTCTGGGCACAAGCAGCGCTGAGCAGGCAGCAGTCAGGCTTGGGGCACCTTGTTTTCTTTGCTTTTCATTTTTAGAAATTAGGCATTTTTAGAAATAGTTGCTATTGGGTTTTTTTGTACAAAGAAATCTCCAAATGTTTCTTCCCCTCTTCTACAATAGTGTATTTTTCCAAGTAGTTTTTGAATTCTGAAAAGCTTTGAACATTTTTACACTTCTAGAATAAAAATTAAATTGCATTTGATTGGTATTCTTTATGCTAGGAAGAACAAAGACACCCAGCCTACTGCAGAGGCTCTTTTCCCACTGGAGATTTGTACCTAGTCACAACCAAATTCAGCAAAACCTCTTCCCAGCTATTTTCTCGGCTTTCTGCCAAGCTCATCTCTGAGTCTTCAGAGGCAAACTTGGAGCACAGTGGGAATCTCTTGAAGTCACTGTCTTTGCTTCTGAACGAACTCCCTCAGTTCTAGAGCAGGGGGTTCTCTCAGCTTCCTGCCACCCTCGGGTTCTCCTCGTGGCCTCCTGGGCTTTGCTGGGTGGCACAGCCTGTGCCAAGGGGTGCCAAGGTGCCTGCAGGCCCCAGCTCTGGGGGAAACAGAGAATGTCGTGGCTGTGACCAGCGAGCTGCCAGCTCAGCAGTGGAGCACAGCAGGGACTCAGGCTCCACATTGCTCCCACAGAGGCAGCCAGCACCTCAACACGTGTTCCCGATTCCCAGCAGGGCACTGGAAAGGGTTTCTGTCAGGGAACACGCTGCTGGCTAGAGTTAATGGCAGGCCTGGCTATTCCATGGCACGCAGGTGATGGGGACCCCTGTAAGGCTGGCAGATGACTGGGGTCTGTCATGAGGCACACGGGTAGGGTGTGGAGTTTTCCAATAAGATATGTGGGGTTTGGGTTCTTTGTGAGTGGTGCATGTGGCTGGGGTTCCTCCTGAGGTTCTTAGGGGATTTGGGGTCCCTTCTGTGGCGTACAGGTGACTGGAGACCTCTGTAAGGCTGGCAGAGGGGTTGAGTTCCTCATGATTTACATGGCAGTTTAGTGGTTGCCATCAAGGCCTCCAGAGGAGCTGAGTCCATCCTAAGGTGGACAGGGGCTGGATTCTTTTGTGAGGCACAAAGGCATATCTTGGGCTCTCTCATAGGATTTGCAGGGATCCCTCACGAGGCACAAAGGATATTTATGGTCTTTGCTAAGGTGTGCGGGGATCCCTCATAAGGTGTGCAGCAGGGTTAGACTAGACGTGTTTTTTCAGGTTTCTCAGCACAGCAAAGGGACACTGTGGCTCCAGGCTGCGCAAAGTCGGCAGGAAGCTTCCAGCAAAACCGGGCCCGGCCTGGGCCCAGCGGGCGGGCGGAGCCCATCCCTTGGGGGCCGGGCGGGGCCTGTGGAGCCGCCGCGCCCTGGTCGGGCCGGGTCCCGCGGCCGGGCCGGGCCGGGTCAGGGCCCCGGCGGGGAAGGGCCACGGCCCCGGGCTGCGATGGGGCTGCCGAGCTGTGCTGGAGGCACAACAAGGGCCTGGCTACACCCTGGGCCTGTGCTGCAGCCACACACACATTGACAGCCACGGCCATTGGCCCTGGGCCTGTGCTGCAGCCACACACACATTGACAGCCACGGCCATTGGCCCTGGGCCTGTGCTGCAGCCACACACACATTGACAGCCACGGCCATTGGCCCTGGGCCTGCGCTGCAGCCACACACACATTGACAGCCACGGCCATTGGCCCTGGGCCTGTGCTGCAGCCACACACACATTGACAGCCACGGCCATTGGCCCTGGGCCTGCGCTGCAGCCACACACACATTGACAGCCACGGCCATTGGCCCTGGGCCTGCGCTGCAGCCACACACACATTGACAGCCAGGGCTGCTCCCTGGAGCACAGGAGGCACCCGGGGCTATAACTGAGGCCGTGGTTTCTCACACTGAAGGGAGGTTGGCTCTGTTCTTTGGGGGGGCACAGCTTAAATCCCAGTTACCTTTGTGAACCTGCTGGGAAAGTGTTGAGGGGCAGAGAGTTCCAACCCTTCTTACTGGGAAGTGTGGTTGATGATGTGGCTTTTTAAATCTTTTGCCCTCTAAATTTGTGTCCTGGCTGAGGGTTAAGTTTGCTTGCTTTCAGTAGGGCCCTTTTCTTCTTGGTGCTCAGTGGGGCTGCAATGCAGCCAGGGTTGAAGGAGGATCTCTGGCTGCTTGGGCCATGGCTGTGGGACACCTTGGCTTCATCCTTCTTTTGGCTGTCATTTGTGGTGGTGCTTGTGCAGGCATTTTAGAGTAACTGGCTTCAATTTGTTCATCGTGTCACCAACAATTGGGAATAAACCTCTTGAACAGCACTGTAGTATTAAGAGGCAGGCATGACTTTGTTGAAGTGCTGGATGCACAGGCCATTGGATCACAGGGCCTTCTTGGTGGAGTCTTGGGCACCCTGGTGGTCATTGAAGAAGGAAGCTGATTCTTCTGGCAAAAAGATTGTTTTCCATCTGTGGAAAAGAATCACCTCTCACTTCCCCATCCATTTCTATACAAAGTTATACAGCCAAGTGCATTCATATGTCTTGATCTGTCTTGGTAAAATATTTTTCTATCAATCTTACTTATCTATGAAATATTTCTATGTATGGTATTTTGTTTATTTGGAAATTACGACACATCTGTTGGGAGCTGGAAAATAATACCATCCATCTTTGATAGAGCAAAGCTTGGGTTTAGGAGCAGACAGGAACTGTGATTTCTTTCTTGCTAGACATATGCTGCCTTGTTTAGATTGACTTTGAATTGAAATCCTGCAAAGCTGGAAAATGACTGGTGGATGTGGTTGTAATATCATTAATAGTCCTTTTTTGATTTTAATTTTTTTCTTCTATGATGGTTGGTAAATGCCTTCTTCCTTAAGCTATGTGCTGGCAATATTGGAGGTAGAAAATAATATAATATTGCATATTTTAGATACTTTATAGTTTTCTTTTGAAATTTTATTGCAGTATCTCCTGTATAAAACCCCCTAAAAACCACATCAGCAGGTCAGCTACTGAGCACAACTTATTGCATAGCTGCAGCTCATGTTTCTACAGTGGAAGTGGCTTTTTGTTCCTCTGCACATGTATCAAACACAACAAATTGAAAATCTGCTTACAGAGGAAAGAGCCTTCTTTAGTGTAGCCTGGACTTTGGAAAGGTGGTTGCTGCTAGATCAATACCCAGCAAACTGCCTAAATATTTTTGTGACTGCTGTCTGGTGATTTTGGCCTGGCTTCTTTAGGATGTTCAATTTTCACTTAGAAATGGCACAAGAACACTCAGTGTGCTCCCATGGAGCCAGTGCTGTCACAGGACAGATGGAGCTGGGACAAATGGCACATTGATTTTGATCTCAACAAGAAGCCACCTGAGCTCCTCATGACAGCAACCCCACAGACTGGGAATGAATCCATTAAAATCAACTCATCACAAAGCTTTTCACTGAAACTCTGACATGTGGAGCTTGTTCAGTTCTGCCTCTGAGGAAGGGAGTTTGAAGACAAAGAGGTTTAGCAAGGAGATCCATGCACAGCAAAACTGTCCTCTAGCAAATGAAGTCTTAGGATGTAAACCCTCATCCATACTCCGGTTTTACCCCTCCATTTACCCAAATTCTTGGTCTTAATTCCTGTGTCGTTAGGAAAATATGACAGGGAAGGGTAGATCCCCCTTTTCTTCTTGAGCTGGGCAGCTTGGAACCTCATCTTCTCCCACAAACAGGAACAGACAAACTGCAATTTTGTTATGAAACCGTACTTTGGAAAGTTTGCCCTGTGTTTATTTTTGCCCAGAAGTATCTGAGATTCACTGGAATATTTACAAGCCATAAATAATTGATTTATTGTCGTTGCTATAATCTTTCATATTTTACAACTTTTCTGCTGCACAAGAACCTGGCTCCTGCAGAACTCTTGTCCCATGCATTTCTCCAGTGCTTCTTGCAGATAAGTGTGGGAGTCAGCCTGGCTGGGACACACAGTCAGCCAGGTTTCACCAAGAAAGAACCAGGCATTGAGTTCAAGCCCTGGGAAACATTTGTTAACGTGGGGAAAACCTAACTGTTCTTCCCACAGTCCTTAGTGTTGTTCTGTTGATTGGTTCAAATTCTGTTCCCCTATTGGTTATTCATTCCCCTTATATGCTCATAGTTCCACAAAGTTCTCCCCCCAGGGTATATATTGTCATGGCCCCCTTTTTCGGGTCCTTGGAGTTTGTCCCCATACAGCATTCAGTTTCTGGGCATTGTCCCTGCTTTATTTTCCATTAAAGTTCTTTAGTTTCTGGCCAACTCTGTTGTTCCTGCTCCTTTATTTTTGCCACTTAAACCCTCAATACTCCAACCCCAAAAGTTTTGCAGCCACCCCCATCGCAACACATGACTGTGTCTTGAGTGTAAAAATTTTACAGTTTGAGACTTGGACGTAAAATATTGAAAATGAAAGTTTTAAGTAGCAAAGGATAGTGTGACAGCATCTTTTCCTATAGAATGTGCAGCACCCCAAGGCCTTCATCAGTGGGGCTGTGGGTGCTTGGAGCTTTGTCCTGTGCCACTCTGGCATGTCATGAAATGGGACTTCAACTGCCACCAGCCCAGGTCACCCTCTGCCACCGCAGCTCCTTGGACCTTGTGTCATCAAAGCAGACACAAAGTGTTTCTGCTGCTCCCACCTTGGAACAAATCCACAGAGAGCTGGAATTTTTCCAAATCTTGTGTCTCCATTGTGCCATATTCCTAAAGAACCAGGAGGACCTTCCAGTGAATACAGTGAGTTTCATGCATGGTTGTCAGCTCCACTTCCTGCCTAGAAATCCTGGAACTGCTTCTAAATGCTGCTCCCTTCAGCTCTTGGACAGCTACTCACACAGAGCTGGGAAAAAAATCTCCTGGCTACTGGCTTACAAGTGAGTTGTGCCAAAGTTAGAGCTCTGTGGGAAATCTCTATCCAGCCCTATCCTTTTAATATATCTGTATGTGGGGGTGTGCATGGATGTGTCTTGTGTACAAAGGAAGGAGTGTGCAAGCATCGTGACTGACACTTTCACTCTCCGTGTTCGTTCCATACCCATGGGTACAAAGACATTATGGAAACCCTGGCACAGATAAACCCTTCTGTCCATGGATACAGAGACATCCAAGAGCCCCTGGCACAGACAGACCCTCCTGTCCATGGATACAGAGACATCCAAGAGCCCCTGGCACAGATAAACCCTTCTGTCCATGGATACAGAGACATCCAAGAGCCCCTGGCACAGACAGACCCTTCTGTCCATGGATACAGAGACATCCAAGAGCCCCTGGCACAGACAGACCCTTCTGCCCACGGGTGAGGGAGGGCAATGGGGGTGAGTGGGCAGCGAGTCCCAAACGGGAACCAGACCCAGCCCAGCCATGCCAGACCCTACCAAGGCTCAATGCTGGCTCCTCTGGAATGGGAAAGCCCTTCAGCCTTGTCCCTGCCCAGAGGGGCAGTGCTGAGCTGCAGCACAGGTTGTTTTCCCCACAGGCTGCAGGAGATGAGAACACAACACTTGCAAACACTGCCTGCAAGCCACAGCTCTGGGTGCTCCCCATGAAGCTCAGCCCTGGGACCACCGTGTGCCCCAAGCTTCAGGGGATGCAGTGGGAGCCTGGCTGGGCTCTGCCCTGGGGCCATCCTGCAGTGACAGCTGCAAACAGGGAGCATTCAGCTGCCACAAACAGCCAAGCCAGGGCTGGAGGGGAGCTGGTGCAGCCCAGACCGCACTGTTGTGTGCTGTGCTCTGGGGCTGGGGCTCCCTGCAGAGGGGACTGGACTGAAGTGCCAGGGGAAACAAAGAAGCTTCAGCTTAAGCCTAACTGAGCTGGGTGGGTGGGCTGGGAGGAGTGGGGAGGCTCAAGGGGAGTCACAGAGCTCATCCTGCTGGAAGCATGAGGAAAAGGGAGTGGGAACTCAGCAGTGAGGAGAGCTGAGGGCTGGAGAGCAGCTCTGAATGACACTAAAATCTCATCAGGCCTCTGAGACATTGCTGCTCTTCAGCCAGTGACAGGATGTGTCCCTAAGCCTGGGGCTCGGCCTCCCTCGTGGTGAGGGGCATCGAGCAAGGCACCAGTGTGATGGAGACTGCGATGGGCTGGGAACTCACTGGGGGAAAGGAGGGAACAGCCGTGAAGTAAAAGGCAGGTTGGGGAGAGAACTGTTCAGAGAAGGGCTGAGCTACAGCTTGAGCAAGCTGGAAAATGTCATTTGGGGTCATCCCAGATTGCTTTCATTTCAGAAGGTATGGAACAAGTTTAATTTTTGGGGGGTGTCATGTTTTCCCCTGCAGGTGTACGCTCTGCAAATTTGAGCTGCATTTCCCGAAATGCTCAAGCAAGTCTCTGCTGCAGGTCACACCATTTCTCCTTTGGCTGATTCCGGCCCGGTGCTGAGCTGCAGCTGAGCCCTGGCAGAGCCCAGAGCAGCCTCAGCATCTGCAGAGCCCGGCTGCAAGGAGAGAAACCAGAAACCGCCCGTCAGCTGAAGGCTCCTGTCCCCCTTGTCCCAGCTCCCGCCGTGCCCAGGCCGTGCTGGCCATGCCCAGAGCGGTGCCCAAAGCTGCCCATCATTGCTGCCTTGGGCACAGAGCAGGAGGGCAGGACTGTGCCCAGCCTGCAGCCAGCCATGGCACATCCAGCCCCTCAGCAGCTGCCACAGCAGGATGCTCCTGTGCTCGCTGCCATCTCCCAAAAGCTCTTATCTCACCCTGCCAAGGAGACGGGGACCCGCCTCACGCCATCGCTGCTGGAAGAAAAGCTGGTCCCAAACGATGTCCTCAGCCTTCTCCAAGGACACGGCCCATCCACGCTGCAGCTGGGCCCAAGCACTTCCTGATCCACACTGGACACCACCTAGAACGCTTCCTTTAGAGAAACAAATGACAAATGAATGAAAATAGATTACAGACAGAAAGGGGAGACACGAGAAAAGGTAAAAAATCTTATCTCTGTCAGGGGCTGGAGGAAGTCCCAACCTCTACATGCCAGGGGAAAAATAACTCAGGGGTGAGGGAAGCCCATGGTTTTTCCCTTTCCCCCTGCACTGCCCCCAAAAGTAATGGTGATCTCAAAGCAAACAAGGGCAGTGGAGCAGCCCAAGCCCTTCCTTGCCTGCAAAGCAAAGCAGCCATGCACAGTTCTGGAGTCCCACCTCTGCTCCTGCAGAGCAGGGCTTTGTTTGTGTCAGGCTGGCTGCCCCAGTTCCTGCCCCAGCCCAGGGCACGGTGGGTGCTGGGGGCTGTTGGCAGGGCCAGGAGCCAACTCCCATTTCGTACCCAGCCCAGGCCATCCTCCCAGCCCTGCCAAAAAGCAGCTTGGCAGCCGACGGAAGAATCCGTTTTATCCTCCCCAGCAAAGGGGGAACCTTTGGTTCCCGGCCAAGCTGTGCAATGCCCAAATCTGGGAGCATCCCCCTGGGTCTGGACTCATCTGCAAATTCGCTGTGGAGCCTGGCTTTGAAGAAGGTGCCAGAATCCAAGTCCATCATCTTCAGCTTGCCGGTGGCCAGGTGGAGGAAGAGGCTGTCATCCTTGATGTCTTCCTTGCTGTCCCCAGCAGCAGCAGCAGCCCCACCTGGTACAGCTACTCCAGGGGCTCCTTCTCCTTCCCTGGGGGTGAGACCAGGCTGTCAGTGTTCTGCCCAGGGCCCCAGCTGCCAGCGAACCAGGACAAGCCAAACCAGCTCAGATGGGGGCCACCAGTGCTGGGCAGAGCAGCTCAGCTCCAGCACAAGGGCTGTGTGTTCCCATCTGATGACCCCTGTGCAGTGACACAGGCAGGACAAAAACGTCTGGGGTCCTTTGCTTCTGATTGCCAGGGCATCTGTGGAGCTGTAACTTACCAGGGCCCTGCATCAAAGCGTGCCTGTGGCTCTCTCCCTTCTTCTATGGCAGATGAATATTCTGCATCCAAGGATCACTGAACAGATCTTCTAATGAGGGCCTTTCCGTGTCGAGCATGGATAAACACTTCCTGATCAGACCTTGGCACTCTGGGGAGAGAAACCAGAAATCGCTGGTCAGTTGGAGAAGTCTCCAGTCCGCTTTGCCCCACTCTTCCCATGCCCAGGCCATGCTGCATGTGCTCACAGCTGGGCCTAAACCTTCCCATCAGTTCTTTGTTTTGGAGGAGAGCAGGACATGTGCCAGCATCCTCAGCAGCAGCCAGAGCAGGATGCTCACGAGCCTGCTGCTGTCTCCCAGCACTGGTATTTCCCCCGTGCCCAGAGATGAGGATGCACCTTGAGAGAGCCGTTGTGGCAGTGAGAGCTGATGGTCCCAGCTGATGCTCTGGCCCCTCCTGAAAGGGTGCTCCCCGCAGACCATCTGGTGCAGCAGGATGCCCAGGGACCAGATGGTAGCTGGCTTGCCATAGTACCAGCCAAACTTGGTCCATTCCGGGGGGCTGTAGGACAGGGTTCCTATGGAATACAGATGGCGTTTATCAGGGGGATGCTGCTGCTCCCAGAGCCTGGTCCCAGCATCCCTGGGCATGTGGGGGCTGCCCCAGTGGCACATGGTGTGACCTGCTGTCCTCTCTGCAGCACTGGGACTTGCGTACAAACATGGGGTTGGAAAAGAAGCCACTGGTATTGGAAGAGGGCAGCTGAAGCCCTGGCAAGGCCTGACCATGACAAGGTAAAACCCACTCAGTGGAGGGGAAAATCCATGCTTTCATCCTCCCTACCTGCATGGCCCAAAACACATTATGAGGCCAAGGCAAAGAAGGTGAGCACAGCAGTCCAAGCCCTTTCTCATCTGCACACCAAACCAGCTGGTGCACAGGTTCTGGCCCCCCCTCTCTGCCACCCCCACCCACAAGTGTTTCTGTCGGGCTGGGTGGCCCAGCCCCAGTCCTGGGCAGAGTGGCTGGCAAAGGCTGCCAGCAAGGCTGGAAGCTGGCCCTCCACTTGCCCCAGCTCAAAAGCAACTCGGCTGAAGGCTCAGTGCCATGACTGGCAGCAAAAGGGAGAATCCCCACTGCCACACCCAGGCTGGGCCAGGGGATGTTGGGCCAGGAGATGCTGGGACCGGGAGCACACCGCTGTGTGGGCTTACCTGCAAAGTGAGTGTAGGCTGTGTCCTGCAGGTAGGTGCCACAGCCAAAGTCAATCAGTTTTGCCTGCCCGGTGGCCAGGTCAACCAGGACATTCTGTGGTTTGATGTCCCTGTGCAGGACCCCGCAGCTGGTGCAGTGCCGCACGGCCTCCAGCACCTGGCGGAACAGCTCCCGCGCCACCTCCTCGGACAGGAACCCCCGTGCCCGGATGAAATGCTGCAGGTCCTGACACCGCTCCGGGCGCTCCAGCACCATCACGATGTTGTTGGGGAGCTCGAGCCACTCCAGCAGCTGGATGACACCAGGGAAGCCGGTGGACACCTTGTCCAGCAGCACGATCTCCAGGGGTGCGCTGGTGCCGTCGGGCTGCGGGAAGACCACGATGCCGTCAGCGGGGCTGATGCCGTGCCAGGGCTCGGGAAGCCCTCATGCAGCCCGGGATGCCCTGCTGGCCCCACGCCCGCTCTCCCTCGAGGGTCATGATGGCTTCCACTCTGCCGGCCCTCGCCTCATCCCCGCCCGGCACGTCCCGGCTTCTCCCGCTGGTCCCGCTCACTCACCAGCTCGCCCCAGTGCCGGACGCGGTTCCGTGGCACCCTTTTGATGGCCACCTGCAAGTCAAGGCCAACAGCGGGCTGAGCTCGCCGCCCGCTCTGCCGAGCCCCATCCTCCTCCTCCTGCGCCCCCTCGTCCTGTGCCCGCCGCCGGCCCCGCCACTCACCGGGGCGCCGTCCGAGAGCCGCGTCGCCGCCCAGACGCTGCCGAAGCCGCCGCGCCCCAGCAGCGAACCCACCCGGTACCGCTCCTTCAGGCCCACCTGGGCCTTCCCTGCCGGCGAGACGCGGCTGTCAGCGCTCGGCCCGGGGCCAGGAACGGCCCCCGAGCGCCCCTCAGCCGCCCCGGGCCGGGCAGCCCCAGGCGTTCTCTCTGCGGAACGGGACAGCGGCGGCTCGGGGCAGGCGGCCGCGCTGCCGAGCGGCGGAGCTCGGGCCGGGGGAGCCGCAGCGCAGGCGGCGGGAGCGGCCGCGCCGCGTGTGTCCTCCGCGGGCCCCGGGTGGAGCCGGGGCCGGGCTCGGGGCCGGGGCCGGATCCCACGTTGGGGCCGGGGCCGGGGCCGGGCTCGGGCCAGGTGGAGCCAAAGGGCGGCGATGCCGCCCCAGCCCCAGGCACTGATGCCCGCCCAGCAGCGCCACCGGCAGCACGCCCAGAGCCAGGCGAAGGCGAGACCCAGGCGGGACGCCCGGGGCCGGGGAAGGGGCCGGGGCCGGGGACGGGGCCGGGGACGGGGACGGGGACGGGGCCGGGGACGGAGCAACCCCGCCCGGGGGCGGGCCAGGGGCATGGCTCGGCCTGGAACGGGGAGAAGAGGGAGACACCGGGAAAGGGAGAGACAGCGAGGGTGCGGGACTGCGGGAGAGGGTGTGGGACAGCGGGAGAGGGACAGGGGAAACAGAGAGTCGATAAAATTGTTTGTTTTGCTGCTGCCGCTGCCGCCGCTGCTGCCGCTGCTGCTGCTGCTGCTGCTGCTGCTGCTGCAACTGAAGCCCTGGGGCCGTTTGTCCCCGTGTCCGTTTTTCCGTTCCCTGCTCACGCCCGTGCCAAGCCCCGCGTGCCCCAGGGACACCCCCTGAACCTTCTCTTCCCATGGAAGAATCATCTTTCAAGTGCAGGCATCCACGGCCAAAATTGGGAGTCTGCCTCCAAAATTCCCTATCTATGCAAGGATAGCTCCCAGACAAAAGCTGCCAGGACTGTGTAGGTTCCCTTGGCTTCCTGAGGGCCAGCTCTCATTGCCTTTGAAATACTGGGGCTCCCCACTTTCCTTCCTATGGAAAAGAACTGTCCTTCTTGTCCTGACGCCCATGGACAGAACTGGGATTTGGCCTCCCAAATTCCATCTCTGCAAGGATTGCTCCCAAGCTAAGACAAACAGGTCTGGCTTGCCTTGGCCTCTGGTGACTGCCTCTCATCTGCCTTCAAAACCCTGGGCTTCTGTGCTTTCCTTCCTACAGACAAGAACTGTCATTCATGTCCAGGTGCCCATGGCCTCAAGCACATGACCACTTTATAGTGGTCAAAGGAGCTCTGTGCTCAGTGGGCTGGAGACTGAGGAGAGCAGAGGAGAGCCCTGAGAGGGATTGACAGGCAGTTTCAGAGATGATGGATCCTTTTGACATCGTAGAGAATATCCAGAGAAAGAAACAATTAATGCCAAGGGCAGCTGGGGAGGCCCAGACTGGAAACAAGGAGAAAGGAATCTCTCTCCCAGGGCAGGGCTGTGGTACAACACATCCCCCAGAAGAAGTCTGGACCAGCCCAAGACACAGGGATGTGCAGCAGCTGAAAGGTTCTTCTGTATTGGACTCCTGGAAGGGTTTGTGCAATCTCCTCTTAGGCCCTGAGCTTCAAGGGCTCAGCACCAAATGCACCACGGGGCTCATTGGGGTCAAGCAAGTCCTGACAAACCATGGCTCTGCCTTGGCTTCCCTCTGGTCTGGTGCAGTTCATGAGGAAGGTTTCTTTCTCCAGTTATGGAGAAATATTTCAAAGACCGTGTAAGAAATATCCATTCCAGTTTTTAAGGGTGTATTTTATTACTGCTTTCCAGAAACAAGAAAGTGCCTGCCTGCATGACATGAAGAATGGAACTCATTACAGGCTGCCCAGACTGCTTTGTGCCATGTGTCATTTTTGCTATTCTAATTAGTGTGTTCTACTTTTCCTCTTTTTTTTTTTCTTAACTTTTGATAATATTTTCCATAAAGGGATGCCATTAGTCACAGTATTGCTACATCAGTATCTAGTGGGCTTGTGTTAAGCAGAGACAGTAAGGAGCCATGATCACTGTGCATTGAAGTAAAATAAAGTGTCCTGCTGTGCCCTGTGTGACCCAGGTGCTTCCTGAGCCCTTGTCTGTCTCTGCAGGGCAGTGCCTGTGAGCAGAGGTGGAGGGAAGAGACTCCCAGCACAGCAGCACAGATGCAGGTGGTTGTCAGCTCCACTTCCTGCCTAGAAATCCTGAAACTGCTTCTAAATGCTGCTCTGCTCTGATGCCTTGAGGAGCTGGAACAGAGGCTACACACAGAGTTCAGGGGAATAAAATGGGTATTTATTGAGAGGCCACAAAAGGCCTCCAAAAGCCACACCCTAGCAGTATGAGTGCTACAGGTGTGACCCCTGCCTGGATGGCTCCAAGATGGAAGCAAAGGAGGGCTTGGTCACAAAATCTTACACTTTTATCGGTTTTGGTTCATTTGCATGAACCCACTCTCCACGTTTCCATGTTGTTTGTGCTTAGGGCCTGAAGTCTGGAGAAACTGTCCTTGAGTTCTTAACTGGAATAGGACTGTTTTGTCTTCATCACCCTAGCACATCAGAAAACCACATCCAAGGAGAATAAAAGAAAGCTTAAGTCTAAAGGCATCATTTCCCCCCTTTAGAGGCTCGACAAGGCCTCTACCTTGTCGAGTCTCTATTCTAAATATTGCTAACAACAAGTATTTAATTACAGATAAGTGACCAATAATAATAAATACCTAACATTAAATAAATACCTAGTGCTAAATACATACTTAATAATAAACATAAACATAAACCGAATAATAATGAACCTCTAACAAGAACAATATCTTACACAATCAAATGTTATATAAAAGAAATTAGACCCAGAAGAAAAACTATGATTTCCACCAGTCTTTGTTGTTACAATTGTTCAGAAGCAGAAGCTTTCTTAATTCTGGAGTAGTGAATCCAGGGTCCTCTGCCAGCAACTTTGACTAGAGTGAAGGTAGTCAGCAGGACTTTAAATTGTTCTTTCCACTTGGCTTGCAGAGGATCACTGTCCCACCACTTCACATAGACCCAGTCTCCAGGCTGGAACAGATGTGCAGGGGTGTCCAGTCCTGTGGGTCTGGATAGCACGATGTAACTCTGAAGCTTTTGGAGCTTCTGCAAAGTGAAACTTAGAGCCATTAAATAACCCTGTAAATCACGTTTCCTCTTCATGTGAATTAATTTCACCTGGAATATGTGGGGTTTTACATGGTCTACCATATGTTAACTTTTGCTTCAATCAAACAATCAAACATATTTGCCTGGAGAGGTTGTGGGGTCTCCATGTGTGGAGATGGTCCAAGTCCAGCTGAATGCAGTTCTGGGCAATCAGTTCTAGGTGCCCTGACTTGAGCAGGTTGGTTCAGACTAACTGCAGGCTGGTTGGCCTGTCTTCCCCTCCCTTTCATCAAGGTCTGGCATGGCGTGTGTCCCCTCCACCCAACACCTGCTGGGTTGCAGCCAACAGTGGAGCCATGAGATCTTCTTGGTGGCAAACACAGAGGCCAACCCAGGCTTGCCCCTGATTATTTCATGAGGGTCTTGGCCAGCCCTGCTCCTTTCACCTGGTTATCAAAGCAGAGTTTCACCTGCCTCATCCAGCAACAAGTGGCTACCAAAGCACACAAATTTGCATTCACAGTGTAGCTACAATGGGGTGCAGCAGCTCGTTGAAAATGCCAGTGGCCATGGGGAACCAGCCAAAAGGAACTTCCCACCAGTGGTGTTCTGCTGCCCTCCTAATTTGTTCCATTCCCTGTTTATACCTTTACCATCATAGTGAACTGTTATTAGGAACTTTTTAGCTTTGGCCTTGGCATTTTCTGCCAGCTGCTGCAGATTTGCATGATCTAACATTTCTTTTACAAGTGTTTGTGTTTATACACAAAACCACAGTCCCTTATTGTAGTTACATTACAAATACACGTATTTAAGTTACCAAACACAGTCTGGTTACAAGCTTACAAGCCTCCAATTCTTCTCCCCAGCAATGGTTTTGGTGAATTAGGCATGTAAAGGAATTGATGCTTCTCCAATTTGAATTCCAAAGGTAGAAGAAAAACTGAGTTTCTCTTACCCCAATCACCCCAATAACATGTACAGCGTCGTGACTCAGTTTCCCTTCTAAGGTATTTAACATAGAATGTGCTGCTCCAGAATCTACAAAAATTACTTGATGTCAACTTTCCCCAGCTTAGTTATAATCAAGGGCTCTGCTGGGGGAATAGCCCTTGGTCGCCATCCCTCAGAGCCTGAGCCGCTTGAGATTTGTGCTACTGAGAGTTGGGGAACTGAGGATTTTTCTTTTAACACTGGACAGTCCTTTTTCCAATGCCCCCACTTTCTACAGTATGCACACTGGTCCTTCTGTGTAGGGGAAGCTTTGTTGGGTGACTTTTCCTGAGTTGCCTTCTTACTAGGTTGGGATTTAACTCTTTCAGTTGAACCTCTATCTCGAAACACTTTCCAGGCAACCTCTAGCAGTCTCTCCATATCTCGGACCCCTCTATCTTTGGCAGCTTCCTTCTTATATCATTTGAGGCCTGGCCCATAAACAACAAAACCAGATGTGCTTTGCCATCAGCTGATTCAGGGTCTAGATCAGTATATTTGATAGCAGTTTCTCTTAACCTGTTCAAAAAATCAGATGGTGATTCATCATCATTTTGTCTTACTTCATAAAGCTTTGACCAATTTATAGCTTTAGGTACTCCATGTTTTAACCCATATACCACAAGACTTTGATATCATTTTAGCCTCGCGATATGTTCTGGTATTTTTGGATCCCACCCAGGATTCTCAAGGGGAAATATCTGAGTGACAGTACCTTGAAGCAATCCACTGGCTGTGCTCCCCTCCACTGAGGTTGTGATGGCTTTATTGACCATTTGTCCCTCAGTGGGGTCGAGTAATGTATCCAACATGGAGTTTATGTCTGCCCAGTCAGAGTTTTGTGAGTTAATAGCCTGCTCCACCAATTTTGCCACTTTATTTGGGTTCTCTTTATATTTTCCCACTGTAGTTTTCCACTGGTCTAACTCTATAAGGGAGTATGGTACTTTCACATATACTGGCCCCTGATTACCGACTGCCTGTCGTAAAGGGGCTTGCAAAACTGGTTCTCTGTCTCTTTCCCTTTTTGATCTAGTGCAGTGAGCAATTGGGCTACACTCTCTGAGGGCTTTTCTTGCTATCCTTCCCCTCCTCCACCTGTTTAAGGCAGCAATAATCTCGTCCATTTCCTCATCCTCCTCTTCCTCCTCAGAGTCGTTTGAGTAAGAGCTGTCTGACTCTGTTGTAGCCAAGAGTCGATCTCGGCTAGTCCCAATCCTGGAAAGCATCAAACAAGACCTGTTGTGACTCTGCTGCCAGGCTGTGTGTCCGTGATCTTTGATGCTGTCACCTTCCGAGGCAGCTCCCTGGCCTTTGGTTTGCCATGGCACCTCACAGGCCTGAGAATGGAGGAGGTGTCGCTCCCCCTTTGGGAGGTTCCCTCTCCTCCTTCCCTGTAAAAGGCCCTGTCCCCCGGCCCCTGCTCTCGGGGCCGTGCCCAGGGCTGCACACACTGGCTCTCTCCTCCCCCTTGTAAGGGTCACTCCCAAGTTTCCCTCATTTTTGCCTCCCGACCGTCGCAAGAAGACCCCGAGGACCCCACCCAGGCTGACTCTGGACAATGATTTTGTGGCCTGACCAAGGTGGATGCTTGCCAAGGGACTGTGTGCAGGTGCTCGCTGTGCTTCATGGTACACTGCTCTGGAGCAGGCACTAGCTGGAGCAGCAGGTTCTGTACACCTGTTTATTGGAGCAACCCTCACAATGGTCCAGAAATCTCCCACGTCTTGGCCAGAAGCCACTTGCTTTCCGTCTCATCTCGTTGGTAGCTATTTTCCAATCCCCTTATTTTTCTTTCTCTATACTTTGTTTCCTGTATCTCTCCCCCTATCACAACTGAGTTGTTGGCATTTAATGAAAATGCATTGCTGTTGTTGAATAAACTGATTTTGTCCCCTGCATTTTGCCTGTTTGCACCTTTGAGATCAAACGAACCATCACAACCCCCGCTCTGCATTAATAGCGGATCGTGACACCTGCTCTGCTTGGCTCTCATGGCTGGAGTGGGTTTGGTCCCAGCCCGAGGCTTTGGCTGCTCCTGAGAATGGCTGGCCCCACATGAGGCATCTCTGCAACCCCCAGCCAATGGGTTGGGGGTGGGCAAGTGCTCCTGGGCACTCAGGGATGGGACAGCTGGGCTGGACTGACCCAAAAGATCTTCCTTTCCATGGGATGTCCTGATCAGCAGGGAAATGAAGGTGACAAGAGGGTCTCTGGATTTTCTGTATTAATACATTTGTCTTCCAAAATAGCCACTACATGTGCTGAATTCTTGTATCCCCATGAGTTTTCTTGCTTCTGCATTTGGCCTTTGATTTTTACTTCCCCACCCCAGCCATTAATCTCTTTTTAAGGTGACCCACAATATTTTCACCTTATTTTCTCCTGTTTTCTGAGTAAGGTGGGACAGTGACAGAGACACTTGGCTGTCACTTGATCCCCAGAGGGGTTTAACCACAGTCACCTTGCCCAACTCTGCTCTTATAGGCACTCCCAGCAATGTCAGGGCTCTGTCAGGTGCCCAGCCCTGAGCTGGGCTCATGCCCTGCTCACAGCCCCAGGGGTGTCCAGGGACACGAGTCCTTCCCTGGCACACACACACACAGTTCATTACAGCACGGGCAGGGGCTCCCTGGGCTCTACTGCCACTGCCAGAGCCTGGCAGGGACCTCAGCCCTGCGGGTGTCACCCTGCCCTGCCCCTGCCCGAGGTGCCCCACAGCTGGAGGGATGGACACGGGGAGCTCTGGGCACAGGAGCTCATCCCAGCCCTGCATCCAGGGGTTCCCAGGGGATGTTACTCTCTGGAAACTCCAGGAACAGCTGCAGGTGTTTGTGTCACTGGATTTATGTCCCCTCACACACACACAGGATGTTCAGGGCTGTGGAATGTCCCAGCACTGCAAACACAGACTCCTGACTTGGTCACTTGATGTCCCTCCAGGGAGGGAAAAACAAACTCTGTGCCCTGGGGTGAGAGGCCACTGCTGGGAGTGGCGCTGGCTTTGCAAGGGCACTGCTGGGACAGCCCCACCCTGACCACTGCCACACTTGTGCTGGTCACTGCTGTTCTCCTCTCCAGGGCGCTGTGATGGGAACATCCTTGAGAGCAAACTGGGAAGGAGATTGAAGCTTTCAGGCCCTGCACTGGGGAGATGCCCTTGCACGATGGAAATGCTGTTGCAGAGCTCAGCTCTGTCCCACCAGTGCCCACGGCCTGTCCCTGCCTGCCGTCCCTGGACAGTCACACAGCAGGACAGGGACTGAGCTGAGAGAGCCCTGAGGCCTTAAACCAGGCCAGGGGCTCGGAAGGGGAGTGTGGAAGTGAAGGAAGGGGAGGTTATGGAGCAGAAGCCTAGGGGCTGCCTGGCAGTGAGGAGCACTGGGGTTCCCTTTTCACCCCAGATCTGCCCAGAGGCACCAACCCTGCAGCTCCAGAGAAGTCAGGGAAGAAAGATGTCAGGCAAACATGGCAATACAGAGTTCTTTATTTGTATAAGCACATAGATAGTAAAACTCTTGGGTTATACAGTCTCTGTGTTTGCAAGAAAATCAAACACTGAATTAAAAATTGTATAGTCAAAGAATTTTGTGTGAACAAATTCTCAAAAGTAGACACCTGTGCCAGTAGCAAAAAAGAGAGGACACAAATGGAGCATAAATGGAACACAACAGCTGGGCAGAATGATGAGTGTTTATTACTTCTACAAAGCATTCATGAAAATTTTCCTCAGGCCATCCTTGAGCTCCTGGTTCCTCAGGCTGTAAATGAGCGGGTTAAGGGCTGGAGGCACCACTGAGTACAGAACTGACAGTGCCAGATCCAGGGATGGAGAGGAGATGGAGGGAGGTTTCAAGTGAGCAAATGTGGTAGTACTGACAAACAGGGAGAGCACAGCCAGGTGAGGGAGGCAGGTGGAAAAGGCTTTGTGCCGTCCCTGCTCAGAGGGGATCATCAGCACAGCCCTGAAGATCTGCACATAGGAGAAAACCATGAACACAAAACAACCAAATACCAAACAGACACTAAGAGCAAGGAGCCCAAGTTCCCTGGGGTAGCTGGAGTGTGAGCAGGAGAGCTTGAGGATCTGGGGGAGTTCATAGAAGAACTGGCCCAGGACATTGCCATGGCACAGGGGCAGGGAAAATGTATTGGCTGTGTGCACCAGAGCATTGAGAAAGGCACTGGCCCAGGCAACTGCTGCCATGTGGGCATAAGCTCTGCTGCCCAGGAGGGTCCCGTAGTGCAGGGGTTTGCAGATGGACACGTAGCAGTCGTAGCACATGATGGTCAGGAGGAAATACTCTGCTCCAAGGAAGAACAAAAAGAAAAAGAATTATGCAGCACATCCTGAGTAAGAGATGTTGTTGCTGGTGTCCCAGAGAGAATTGTGCATGGCTTTGGGGACAGTGGTGCAGATGGAGCCCAGGTCGCTGAGGGCCAGGTTGAGCAGGAAGAAGAACATGGGGGCGTGCAGGTGGTGGCCGCAGGCTACGGCGCTGATGATGAGGTCGTTGGCCAGGAGGGCAGCCAGGGAGATGGCCAGGAAGAGGCAGAAGTGCAGGAGCTGCAGCTGCCGCGTGTCTGCCAATGGCAGCAGGACGAAGTGGCTGATGGAGCTGCTGTTGGACATTTCCTGTGTCTCTGGCCATGGGGATCTGTTCATGGATAAAGGACAGTGACAAGTCAGCTGAGGCTGCTTTGAGCCAAACCTGAGCCATTCCCCATAGACTGTCCTGCTGTGACTCACCCACCCTTGTTCCTGCTCTAGGAAAACCTTCACCCCGGTTCCTGACTGAGCTCCAGTTGTGCTGTCTGAGTGTGCCAGCAGCAGCCAGGCCTGTGCATGGTGGCTCTTGAGGAGCCATCCCAGCCCCGCTGCCCTGGGTTTGTGGCTGTGTGGCAGAGGGACAAGGCTGGATATTCAGGATTTGTCAGTGGAATCACTCTTAATGCAGAAAGCCTTGGTAGCTTCTGCACTCCCAAGTCTAAAGGATGGCAGGAGATTGTTTTAGGAATTGCTATCCTACCCACACATCATTCCTGGCTCCCTGAGGACAGAAATCCCCAGCATTTCTGCTGCACTCCGAGATTGCCACTGAGAGATGTAAGAGGCAAAGTATTCCCTGTGGCTCAGGGCAAGGTGAGGGGCTGGATGGGCTTGTTCCCAGCTGCCCTGGATTTGCACCTTTGGCTGCAATCAGAGCACAGTCACACTCCCATGTCACTCTGGGATAAATCAGACCCTGCCCAGAGGGATCCCTGAATGTCTCACCCTCTCTAAAGGTCTCTGAGCAAGGTCTCAGCACCCCCTTCTGCCAAGGACACTCACGGCTCCCTTGGCAAACCCAACAGCATTTCCTCAGCTGTGGCATCTCTGCACTTCCCCGTGGGACATTCAGGGAGCTCTGAGAGCCTCTGGCACAGATTTGCACCTAGGAGCCCAGCTCAGAGCTTGGAAGAGCACAGCAAGGAGACTCCTGGGTGTGCCCATAATGGGATCTCAGGGAGGGGGCTCAGCTCATTCCCCTTTCCCATGGATTGCTTTGCCCTCAGCCCCACAGGACACAGGGAAACTTGGACACCCCATTCCCATGGACACCCCATTCCCATGGACACCCCAGCCTGGCAGGAATCCGAAGGGCAGTGCCTGGCTCAGCTGTTGCAAACCCCAGAGGCTCCCTGAGAACAGCAGATAACAATGACAATGTGATAAATGTGATTCGTGCTAATTAAGTTGTAACTATATTAACAAAATTGTATTTAGATCAATAGAAGATAATTGTAACAGAGTGAGGGGGGAGATGGGTGAGACAGAGCAAAGGACATCTTCCAGATGTTGGGAGTTGAAGAAGGAGATTGGAAGAAAGTCAAACAAGAATAGTAGAACTATGTAGTTCTGACAAGGAGCATCTAGAAATAGAAAGTTTTGATCTTGAAATGGGCCAAAATGGGATGATTCCAAGCATAGGACTCAATTAAAGTCTTGTTATGGAAAACATCTGCTCAGTCACATAGTGCACCTGTGCTATCTGCAGGTCACAACTTGGTCATTGAGGAAGATGATAAGCCTTCATCAGAAATAAGACCCTCAAAAGGATGAGAGACCCCCTAACCCATTAGTAGAGCAGGAGCTGTACACACATTGACGTAGATTTTCTGAATAGAAACTAGGAGGAGTTTTCTAGAAACTTCTGTAGCCTACAGTCAATAAGTGGGATTGTTAGCCTGGATGCTTTGGTACGTGAGGAATGGGAGCCACTCCCTGTACCCCCGGGCCAAGAAAGAACGCTTTCTTCGTCCTCGCGTCGTTCTCGCTTCGCTCTAGCTGCATGGAGTACAGCACAGCGAAGGAGTGAGGACGGGCACTGCCCCAGCTTTTGCCCGGCGTGCAGCGGCTGTGTGCTGCTTTTCCAAGCAGCAAGAGCACTGAGAAGTGAAAGCGATTGTGAAGGAGCTCTTTGGCTGCTCGTGTGCTTTTCGCTGCACTGCGCCGCTCGCAAGCGGCTTCGTTGTTCGGCGTCTGCCGTCCGGAGAAAACTCAACTCCAGGGGTCAGTTTCAGCTCTGCCCAACAGCGTGCTCTCAGTTCTGCAGGCAAGCACGCCCTCTTACCTTGGCTCCGAGTGCAAAGTCCCGAGCGAGCATTCACTCAGTGCAATGCACCCAGAAAGACGCTTTGGCTCGTCTTTCAAGGAGCGATTCCTACCAGCAGAAGCAGCAGAAGCACAAACTGGATGACGAGAAGGGACAATGTAGAACACGTCTCCAACCTGCCACATTGTCCTGTGGGATATGTCCCTTCGGGTCTTCGGTCCTTGCGAAGCTCTTTGTACTGCGAGAGCAGCAACTTGCAGCTGAGAAGGACCTTGGAGCTAGCAGCGAATTCGGAGAGCCCTAAGCACGAAGTCAAGAAGCGGGACGTGTCCCTGCAATGCGGTGCTAAGAACAGCTTCCTCGCGGCGGGGCGAGCTCCGGCTACAAGTCATTTTCGTCCTAGCAACTGATCTCTGCGAAGGGCGTAGGCGAAAAGCTTTCGTTTTCCATTCGAACTGCGAGAGAGGCAGAGTGTTACATGGAGCTCTGAGAACAAGGGTGCATGCCCTAGGCGGGCTTGGGCAGAAGCAGCGTTCTCGAGATTTTGGCTGCCGGCACACTGCAGGCTGGGTGGCACCCCTTAAGAGACTTCTGCCCGCATGCAAGATAAAGCGGCGCCAGGAGTGGGCGAGCTCGAGGGCGGAGAACGAAGCGGCACAAGAGCCGAGCTTGTGTACACCACGTTACAGGCTACTAGGAGAGGAAGGTGGTTGACTCTCGCTTGCCTTCCCAAGTGCCCTTAGCACTCGGAAGGAGCAAGCTGAAGCACTGCTGCTTGTGCTGCTCCTTGTTTCCCTTGCAGCCCGCTGGGAAAGCATAGGAGGTCACTTGTAGGCGCCGAGTTGCATACACACAGCACCACGATAAGGGCCGGCAGAAGGGAAATCCAGAGTGCAGCGAGGAGCTGGACGTGGCTTACGTGCAGTAAGGAGAAAGTGAACCTAAGCACTGCCTCTTCAATCTGGCCCCCTCTGCTCTGGTAGCAACTTGTGCAAGTCGGCAGAGGGAGCCGCGAGTATGTAGAACGGAGGGCAGCGAGACGCCGTGTGTTATGCGCCCTTTCAGGGCTGCTGACGAGGGGCTACTTGAAGAACGCTTTCTTCGTCCTCGCGTCCTTCTCGCTTCGCTCTAGCTGCATGGAGTACAGCACAGCGAAGGCGTGAGGACAGGCAGTGCCCCAGCTTTTGCCCTGGCGTGCAACGGCTGTGTGCTGCTTTTCCAAGCAGCAAGAGCACTGAGAAGTGAAAACGATTGTGAAGGAGCTCTTTGGCTGCTCGTGTGCTCTTCGCTGCACTTCGCCGCTCGCAAGCGGCTTCGTTGTTCGCCTTCGGCCGTCCGGAGAGACCTGAACTCCAGCGGACAGTTTCAGCTCTGCCCAACAGCGTGCTCTCAGTTCTGCGGACAAGCACGCCCTGTTGCCTTGGCTCCGAGTGCAAAGTCCCGAGCGAGCACTCACTCCGTGCAATGCACCGAGAAAGACGCTCTCGCTCGTCTTTCAAGGAGCGATTCCTAACAGCAGAAGCAGCAGAAGCACAAAGTGGATGACGAGAAGGGACAATGTAGAACACGTCTCTGTCTTGCCACATTTCCTTGTGCGATATGTCCCTTCGGGTCTTCGGTCCTTGCGAAGCTCTATGTACTTCGAACGCTGCTACTTGCAGCTGAGAAGGCCCGTGGAGCTAGCAGCGAATTCGGAGAGCGCTAAGCACGAAGTCAAGAAACGCGACGTGTTCCTGCAATGCGGTGCTAAGAGCAGCTTCCTCGCGGCGGGGGCGAGCGCCGGCTACAAGACATTCTCGTCCTGGCAACGGATCTCTGTGAAGGGCGTAGGCGTAAAGCTTTCGTTTTCCATTCGAACTGCGAGAGAGGCAGACTGTTACACGGAGCTCTGAGAACAAAGGTGCACGCCCTAGGCGGGCTTGGGCAGAAGCAGCCTTCTCGAGCTCATGGCTGCCGCCGCAGTTGTGGTTGTGTGGCGCCCTTGCAGCGGCTTCTGCCCGCTGGCAAGTGAAAGCGGCTCCACGCTTGTGCGAGGGCGGTAAACGAAGCGGCACTTGTCCCGTGCTTGTGTGCACCACGTTACAGGCTACTACGAGAGGAAGGTGGTTGACTCTCGCTTGCCTTCCCAAGTGCCCTTAGCAGTCGGAAGGAGCTGAACACCAGAGGTCAGTTTCAGCTCTGCCCAAGAGCGTGTTCTCAGTTCTGCAGGCAAGCACGCCCCTTTGCCTTGGCTCCGAGTGCAAAGTCCCTAGCGAGCACTCACTCCGTGCAATGCACCGAGAAAGACGCTCTCGCTCGTCTTTCAAGGAGCGATTCCTAACAGCAGAAGCAGCAGAGGTACAAAGTGGATGACGAGAAGGGACAATGTAGAACACTGCTCTGTCATGCCACATTTCCTTGTGCGATATATCCCTCCGGGTCTTCGGTCCTTGCGAACCTCTATGTACTGCGAGCGCAGCAACTTGCAGCTGAGAAGGCCCGTGGAGCTAGCAGCGAATTCGGAGAGCGCTAAGCACGAAGTCAAGAAGCGAGACGTGTCCCTGCAATGCGGTGCTAAGAGCAGCTTCCTCGCGGCGGGGGCGAGCGCCGGCTACAAGACATTCTCGTCCTGGCAACGGATCTCTGCGAAGGGCGTAGGCGAAAATCTTTCGTTTTCCATTCGAACTGCGAGAGAGGCAGAGTGTTACACGGAGCTCTGAGAACAAAGGTGCGCGCCCTAGGCGGGCTTGGGCAGAAGCAGCCTTCTCGAGCTCATGGCTGCCGCCGCAGTTGTGGTTGTGTGGCGCCCTTGCAGCGGCTTCTGCCCGCTGGCAAGTGAAAGCGGCTCCACGCTTGTGCGAGGGCGGTAAACGAAGAGGCACTTGTCCCGTGCTTGTGTGCACCACGTTACAGGCTACTAGGAGAGGAAGGTGGTTGACTCTCGCTTGCCTTCCCAAGTTCCCTTAGCAGTCGGAAGGAGCTGAACACCAGAGGTCAGTTTCAGCTCTGCCCAAGAGCGTGTTCTCAGTTCTGCAGGCAAGCACGCCCCTTTGCCTTGGCTCCGAGTGCAAAGTCCCTAGCGAGCACTCACTCCGTGCAATGCACCGAGAAAGACGCTCTCGCTCGTCTTTCAAGGAGACATTCCTAACAGCAGAAGCATCAGAGGCACAAACTGGATGACGAGAAGGGACAATGTAGAACACTGCTCTGTCATGCCACATTTCCTTGTGCGATATGTCTCTCCGGGTCTTCGGTCCTTGCGAAGCTCTATGTACTGCGAGCGCTTCTACTTGCAGCTGAGAAGGCCCGTGGAGCTAGCAGGGAATTCGGAGAGCGCTAAGCACGAAGTCAAGAAGCGAGACGTGTCCCTGCAATGCAGTGCTAAGAGCAGCTTCATCGCTGCGAAGGTGTGCTCCGGCCACGAGACATACTCGTCCTGGCAACTGATCTCTGCGAAGGGCGTAGGCCAAAAGCTTTCGTTTTCCATTCGAACTGCGAGAGAGGCAGACTGTTGCACGGTGCTCTGAGAACAAAGGTGCACGCCCTAGGCGGGCTTGGGCAGAAGCAGCCTTCTCGAGCTCATGGCTGCCGCCGCAGTTGTGGTTGTGTGGCGCCCTTGCAGCGGCTTCTGCCCGCTGGCAAGTGAAAGCGGTTCCACGCTTGTGCGAGGGCGGTAAACGAAGAGGCACTAGTCCCGTGCTTGTGTGCACCACGTTACAGGCTACTAGGAGAGGAAGGTGGTTGACTCTCGCTTGCCCTCCCAAGTGCCCTTAGCACTCGGAAGGAGCAAGCTGAAGCACTGCTGCTGGTGCTGCTCCTTGGTTCCCTCGCAGCCCGCTGGGAAACTATTGGCGGTCACTTCTAGGCGCCGAGTTGCACGCAAAAAGCACAACGGTAAGAGCCCGCAAAAGGGAAATCCAGAGTTCAGCGAGGAGCTGGACGTGGCTTACGTGCAATAAGGAGAAGGTGAACCTATGCACTGCCTCTTCAATCTGGCCCCCTCTGCTCTGGTAGCAACTTTTGCAAGTCGGCAGAGGGAGCCGCGAGAATGTAGAAGGGCGGGCAACGAGACGCCGTGTGTTATGCGCCCTTTCAGGTCTGCTGCCAGGGGGCTACTTTAAGAACGCTTTCGTCTTCATCGCGTCCTTCTCCCTTCGCTCTAGCTGCATGGAGTACAGCACAACGAAGGCGTGAGGACGGGCACTGCCCCAGCTTTTGCCCTGGTGTGTAACGGCTGTTTGCTGCTTTTCCAAGCAGCAAGAGCACTGAGAAGTGAAAGCGATTGTGAAGGAGTTCTTTGGCTGCTCGTGTGCTTTTCGCTGCACGGCGCCGCTCGCAAGCGGCTTCGTTCTTCGCCTTCTGCCGTCCGGAGAGAGCTGAACTCCAGCGGTCAGTTTCAGCTCTGCCCAAAAGCGTGTTCTCAGTTCTGCGAGCAAGCACGCCCTCTTGCCTTGGCTCCGAGTGCAAAGTCCCTAGCGAGAATTCACACAGTGCAATGGAACCAGAAACACGCTCTGGCTCGTCTTTCAAGGAGCGATTCCTAACAGCAGAAGCAGCAGAAGCACAAAGTGGATGACGAGAAAGGACAATGTAGAACACGTCTCTGTCTTGCCACATTTCCTTGTGCGATATGTCCCTCCGGGTCTTCGGTCCTTGCGAAGCTCTATGTACTTCGAGCGCTGCTACTTGCAGCTGAGAAGGACCGTGGAGCTAGCAGCGAATTCGGAGAGCGCTAAGCACGTAGTCAAGAAGCGAGACGTGTCCCTGCAATGCGGTGCTAAGAGCAGCTTCCTCGCTGCGGGGGCGAGCTCCGGCTACAAGACATTCTCCTCCTGGCAACGGATCTCTGTGAAGGGCGTAGGCGAAAAGCTTTCGTTTTCCATTCGAACTGCGAGAGAGGCAGACTGTTGCACGGAGCTCTGAGAACAAAGGTGCAAGCGCCTAGGCGGGCTTGGGCAGAAGCAGCGTTCTCGAGCTCTTGGCGGCCGGCACACTGCTGGCTGGGTGGCGCCCCTGCAGCGGCTTCTAGCCGCCGGCAAGTGAAACCGGCGCCAGGCGAGGGCGAGGGAGAGGGCGGTGAACGAAGCGGCACAAGAGCCGTGCTTGTGTGCCCCACGTTACAGGCTACTAGGAGAGGAAGGTGGTTGACTCTCGCTTTCCTTCGCAAGTGCCCTTAGCAGTAGGAAGGAGCTGAACTCCAGAGGTCAGTTTCAGCTCTGCCCAAAAGCGTGTTCTCAGTTCTGCGAGCAAGCACGCCCTCTTGCCTTGGCTCCGAGTGCAAAGTCACTAGCAAGCACTCACTCAGTGCAATGCACCCAGAAAGACGCTCTCGCTCGTCTTTCAAGGAGCAATTCCTAACAGCAGAAGCAGCAGAAACACAAAGTGGATGACGAGAAGGGACAATGTAGAACACGTCTCTGTCCTGCCACATTTTCGTGTACGATACATCCCTCCGGGTCTTCGGTCCTTGCGAAGATCTATGTACTGCGAGCGCAGCTACTTGCAGCTGAGAAGGACCGTGGGGCTAGCAGCGAATTCGGAGAGCGCTAAGCACGAAGTCAAGAAGCGAGACGTGTCCCTGCAATGCAGTGCTAAGAGCAGCTTCATCGCTGCGAAGGTGTGCTCCGGCCACGAGACATACTCGTCCTGGCAACGGATCTCTGTGAAGGGCGTAGGCGAAAAGCTTTCGTTTTCCATTCGAACTGCGAGAGAGGCAGACTGTTGCACGGAACTCTGTGAACAAAGGGGCACGTCCTAGGCGGGCTTGGGCAGAAGCAGCGTTCTCGAGCTCTTGGCTGCCGGCACACTGCTGGCTATGTGGCGCCCCTGCAGCCGGCCTCTGGCCGCCGGCAAGTGAAAGCGGAGCCAGTCGTGGGCGAGGGCGAGGGCGGTGAACGAAGCGGCACAAGCGCCGTGCTTGTGTGCACCACGTTACAGGCTACTAGGAGAGGAAGGTGGTTGACTCTCGCTTGCCATCCCACGTGCCCTTAGCAGTCGGAAGGAGCAAGCTGAAGCACTGCTGCTTGTGCTGCTCCTTGGTTCCCTTGCAGCCAGCTGGGAAAGCATTGGCGGTCGCTTCTAGGCGCCGAGTTGCACACAGCACCACGGTAAGTGCCTCGGAGAAGGGAAATCCAGAGTGCAGCGAGGAGCTGGACGTGGCTTACGTGCAGTAAGGAAAAGGTGAACCTAGGCACTGCCTCTTCAATCTGGCGGCCTCCGCTCTGGTAGCAACTTTTGCAAGTCGGCAGAGGGAGCCGCGAGTATGTAGAACGGAGGGCAGCGAGACGCCTTGTGTTATGCGCCCTTTCAGGGCTGCCTCCAGGGGGCTACTTTAAGAACGGCTTCTTCTTCCTCGCGTCCTTCTCGTTTCGCTCTAGCTGCATGGAGTACAACACCGCGAAGGAGTGAGGACGGGGTCTGCCCCAGCTTTTGCCCGGGCGTGCAAAGGCTGTGTGCTGCTTTTCCAAGCAGCAAGAGCACTGAGAAGTGAAAGCGATTATGAAGGAGCTCTTTGGCTGCTCGTGTGCTCTTCGCTGCACTGCGCCGCTCGCAAGCGGCTTCGTTCTTCGCCTTCTGCCGTCCGGAGAGAGCTGAACTCCAGCGGTCAGTTTCAGCTCTGCCCAAAAGCGTGTTCTCAGTTCTGCGAGCAAGCACGCCCTCTTGCCTTGGCTCCGAGTGCAAAGACCCTAGCGAGCACTCACTCAGTGCAGTGCACCCAGAAAGACGCTCTCGCTCGTCTTTCAAGGAGCGATTCCTAACAGCAAAGGAAGCAGATGTACAAACTGGATGACGAGAAAGGACAATGTAGAACACGTCTCTGTCCTCGTACATTTTCGTGTGCGATATGTCCCTCCGGGTCTTCGGTCCTTGTGAAGATCTATGTACTGCGAGAGCTGCTACTTGCAGCTGAGAAGGACCGCGGAGCTAGCATCGAATTCGGAGAGCGCTAAGCACGTAGTCAAGAAGCGAGACGTGTCCCTGCAATGCGGTGCTAAGAGCAGCTTCCTCGCGGCGGGGGCGAGCTCAGGCTACAGGTCATTCTCGTCCTGGCAACGGATCTCTGTGAAGGGCGTAGGCGAAAAGCTTTCGTTTTCCGTTTGAACCGCGAGAGAGGCAGACTGTTGCACGGAGCTCTGAGAACAAAGGTGCACGCCCTAGGCGGGCTTGGGCAGAAGCAGCGTTCTCTAGCTCTTGGCTGCCGGCACACTACTGGCGGTGGGGCGCCCCTGCGGCGGCTTCTGGCCGCCGGGAAGTGAAAGCGGCGCCAGGCGAGGGCGAGGGAGAGGGCGGTGAACGAAGCGGCACAAGAGCCGTGCTTGTGTGCACAACGTTACAGGTTACTAGGAGAGGAAGGTGGTTGACTCTCGCTTTCCTTCGCAAGTGCCATTAGCAGTCGTAAGGAGCTGAACTCCAGCGGTCAGTTTCAGCTCTGCCCAAAAGCGTGTTCTCAGTTCTGCGAGCAAGCACGCCCTCTTGCCTTGGCTCCGAGTGCAAAGTCACTAGCAAGCACTCACTCAGTGCAATGCACCCAGAAAGACGCTCTCGCTCGTCTTTCAAGGAGCAATTCCTAACAGCAGAAGCAGCAGAAACACAAAGTGGATGACGAGAAGGGAAAATGTAGAACACGTCTCTGTCCTGCCACATTTTCGTGTGCGATACTTCCCTCCGGGTCTTCGGTCCTTGCGAAGCTCTATGTACTGCGAGCGCTGCTACTTGCAGCTGAGAAGGACCGTGGGGCTAGCAGCGAATTCGGAGAGCGCTAAGCACGTAGTCAAGAAGCGAGACGTGTCCCTGCAATGCGGTGCTAAGAGCAGCTTCCTCGCGGCGGAGGCGAGCTCCGGCTACAAGTCATTCTCGTCCTGGCAACGGATCTCTGTGAAGGGCGTAGGCGAAAAGCTTTCGTTTTCCATTCGAAGTGCGTGAGAGGCAGACTGTTGCACGGAGCTCTGAGAACAAAGGTGAACGCCCTAGGCGGGCTTGGGCAGAAGCAGCGTTCTCGAGCTCTTGGCTGCCGGCACACTGCTGGCTATGTGGCGCCCCTGCAGCGTCTTCTGGCCGCCGGCAAGTGAAAGCGGAGCCAGGCGTAGGCGTGGGCGAGGGCGGTGAACGAAGCGGCACAAGAGCCGTGTTTGTGTGCACCACGTTACAGGCTACTAGGAGAGGAAGGTGGTTGACTCTCGCTTTCCCTCGCAAGTGCCCTTAGCAGTCGTAAGGAGCTGAACTCCAGCGGTCAGTTTCAGCTCTGCCCAAACAGCTTGTTCTCAGTTCTGCGAGCAAGCACGCCCTCTTGCCTTGGCTCCGAGTGCAAAGTCACTAGCAAGCACTCACTCAGTGCAATGCACCCAGAAAGACGCTCTCGCTCGTCTTTCAAGGAGCAATTCCTAACAGCAGAAGCAGCAGAAACACAAAGTGGATGACGAGAAGGGAAAATGTAGAACACGTCTCTGTCCTGCCACATTTTCGTGTGCGATACTTCCCTCCGGGTCTTCGGTCCTTGCGAAGCTCTATGTACTGCGAGCGCTGCTACTTGCAGCTGAGAAGGACCGTGGGGCTAGCAGCGAATTCGGAGAGCGCTAAGCACGTAGTCAAGAAGCGAGACGTGTCCCTGCAATGCGGTGCTAAGAGCAGCTTCCTCGCGGCGGAGGCGAGCTCCGGCTACAAGTCATTCTCGTCCTGGCAACGGATCTCTGTGAAGGGCTTAGGCGAAAAGCTTTCGTTTTCCATTCGAAGTGCGTGAGAGGCAGACTGTTGCACGGAGCTCTGAGAACAAAGGTGAACGCCCTAGGCGGGCTTGGGCAGAAGCAGCGTTCTCTAGCTCTTGGCTGCCGGCACACTGCTGGCTATGTGGCGCCCCTGCAGCGTCTTCTGGCCGCCGGCAAGTGAAAGCGGAGCCAGGCGTAGACGTGGGCGAGGGCGGTGAACGAAGCGGCACAAGAGCCGTGTTTGTGTGCACCACGTTACAGGCTACTAGGAGAGGAAGGTGGTTGACTCTCGCTTTCCCTCGCAAGTGCCCTTAGCAGTCGTAAGGAGCTGAACTCCAGCGGTCAGTTTCAGCTCTGCCCAAACAGCTTGTTCTCAGTTCTGCGAGCAAGCACGCCCTCTTGCCTTGGCTCCGAGTGCAAAGTTACTAGCGAGCAATCACTCGTGTGCTCTTCGCTGCACTGCGCCGCTCGCAAGCGGCTTCGTTCTTCGCCTTCTGCCGTCCGGAGAGAGCTGAACTCCAGCGGTCAGTTTCAGCTCTGCCCAAAAGCGTGTTCTCAGTTCTGCTGGCAAGCACGCCCCGTTGCCTTGGCTCCGAGTGCAAAGACCCTAGCGAGCACTCACTCAGTGCAGTGCACCCAGAAAGACGCTCTCGCTCGTCTTTCAAGGAGCGATTCCTAACAGCAAAGGAAGCAGATGTACAAACTGGATGACGAGAAAGGACAATGTAGAACACGTCTCTGTCCTCGTACATTTTCGTGTGAGATATGTCCCTCCGGGTCTTCGGTCCTTGCGAAGCTCTATGTACTGTGAGCGCTGCTACTTGCAGCTGAGAAGGACCGTGGGGCTAGCATCGAATTCGGAGAGCGCTAAGCACGTAGTCAAGAAGCGAGACGTGTCCCTGCAATGCGGTGCTAAGAGCAGCTTCCTCGCGGCGGGGGCGAGCTCCGGCTACAAGACATTCTCCTCCTAGCAACGGATCTCTGTGAAGGGCGTAGGCGAAAAGCTTTCGTTTTCCATTCGAACTGCGAGAGAGGCAGACTGTTGCACGGAGCTCTGAGAACAAAGGTGAACGCCTTAGGCGGGCTTGGGCAGAAGCAGCGTTCTCGAGCTCTTGGCTGCCGGCACACTGCTGGCTATGCGGCGCCCCTGCAGCGGCTTCTGGCCGCCGGGAAGTGAAAGCGGCTCCAGGCGAAGGGGAGGGAGAGGGCGGTGAACGAAGCGGCACAAGTGCCGTGCTTGTGTGCACCACGTTACAGGCTAATAGGAGAGGAAGGTGGTTGACTCTCGCTTTCCTTCGCAAGTGCCCTTAGCAGTAGGAAGGAGCTGAACTCCAGCGGTCAGTTTCAGCTTTGCCCAATAGCGTGTTCTCAGTTCAGCTGGCAAGCACGCCCTGTTGCCTTGGCTCCGAGTGCATAGTCACTAGCGAGCACTCACTCGTGTGCTCTTCGCTGCACTGCGCCGCTCGCAAGCGGCTTCGTTCTTCGCCTTCTGCCGTCCGGAGAGAGCTGAACTCCAGCGGTCAGTTTCAGCTCTGCCCAAAAGCGTGTTCTCAGTTCTGCGAGCAAGCACGCCCTCTTGCCTTGGCTCCGAGTGCAAAGACCCTAGCGAGCACTCACTCAGTGCAGTGCACCCAGAAAGACGCTCTCGCTCGTCTTTCAAGGAGCGATTCCTAACTGCAAAGGAAGCAGATGTACAAACTGGATGACGAGAAAGGACAATGTAGAACACGTCTCTGTCCTCGTACATTTTCGTGTGCGATATGTCCCTCCGGGTCTTCGGTCCTTGTGAAGATCTATGTACTGCGAGAGCTGCTACTTGCAGCTGAGAAGGACCGTGGAGCTAGCATCGAATTCGGAGAGCGCTAAGCACGTAGTCAAGAAGCGAGACGTGTCCCTGCAATGCGGTGCTAAGAGCAGCTTCCTCGCGGCGGGGGCGAGCTCAGGCTACAGGTCATTCTCGTCCTGGCAACGGATCTCTGTGAAGGGCGTAGGCGAAAAGCTTTCGTTTTCCGTTTGAACCGCGAGAGAGGCAGACTGTTGCACGGAGCTCTGAGAACAAAGGTGCACGCCCTAGGCGGGCTTGGGCAGAAGCAGCGTTCTCTAGCTCTTGGCTGCCGGCACACTACTGGCGGTGGGGCGCCCCTGCGGCGGCTTCTGGCCGCCGGGAAGTGAAAGCGGCGCCAGGCGAGGGCGAGGGAGAGGGCGGTGAACGAAGCGGCACAAGAGCCGTGCTTGTGTGCACAACGTTACAGGTTACTAGGAGAGGAAGGTGGTTGACTCTCGCTTTCCTTCGCAAGTGCCATTAGCAGTCGTAAGGAGCTGAACTCCAGCTGTCAGTTTCAGCTCTGCCCAAAAGCGTGTTCTCAGTTCTGCGAGCAAGCACGCCCTCTTGCCTTGGCTCCGAGTGCAAAGTCACTAGCAAGCACTCACTCAGTGCAATGCACCCAGAAAGACGCTCTCGCTCGTCTTTCAAGGAGCAATTCCTAACAGCAGAAGCAGCAGAAACACAAAGTGGATGACGAGAAGGGAAAATGTAGAACACGTCTCTGTCCTGCCACATTTTCGTGTGCGATACTTCCCTCCGGGTCTTCGGTCCTTGCGAAGCTCTATGTACTGCGAGCGCTGCTACTTGCAGCTGAGAAGGACCGTGGGGCTAGCAGCGAATTCGGAGAGCGCTAAGCACGTAGTCAAGAAGCGAGACGTGTCCCTGCAATGCGGTGCTAAGAGCAGCTTCCTCGCGGCGGAGGCGAGCTCCGGCTACAAGTCATTCTCGTCCTGGCAACGGATCTCTGTGAAGGGCGTAGGCGAAAAGCTTTCGTTTTCCATTCGAAGTGCGTGAGAGGCAGACTGTTGCACGGAGCTCTGAGAACAAAGGTGAACGCCCTAGGCGGGCTTGGGCAGAAGCAGCGTTCTCTAGCTCTTGGCTGCCGGCACACTGCTGGCTATGTGGCGCCCCTGCAGCGTCTTCTGGCCGCCGGCAAGTGAAAGCGGAGCCAGGCGTAGGCGTGGGCGAGGGCGGTGAACGAAGCGGCACAAGAGCCGTGTTTGTGTGCACCACGTTACAGGCTACTAGGAGAGGAAGGTGGTTGACTCTCGCTTTCCCTCGCAAGTGCCCTTAGCAGTCGTAAGGAGCTGAACTCCAGCGGTCAGTTTCAGCTCTGCCCAAACAGCTTGTTCTCAGTTCTGCGAGCAAGCACGCCCTCTTGCCTTGGCTCCGAGTGCAAAGTTACTAGCGAGCAATCACTCGTGTGCTCTTCGCTGCACTGCGCCGCTCGCAAGCGGCTTCGTTCTTCGCCTTCTGCCGTCCGGAGAGAGCTGAACTCCAGCGGTCAGTTTCAGCTCTGCCCAAAAGCGTGTTCTCAGTTCTGCTGGCAAGCACGCCCCGTTGCCTTGGCTCCGAGTGCAAAGACCCTAGCGAGCACTCACTCAGTGCAATGCACCCAGAAAGACGCTCTCGCTCGTCTTTCAAGGAGCGATTCCTAACAGCAAAGGGAGCAGATGTACAAACTGGATGACGAGGCAGGACAATGTAGAACACGTCTCTGTCCTCGTACATTTTCGTGTGAGATATGTCCCTCCGGGTCTTCGGTCCTTGCGAAGCTCTATGTACTGCGAGCGCTGCTACTTGCAGCTGAGAAGGACCGTGGGGCTAGCATCGAATTCGGAGAGCGCTAAGCACGTAGTCAAGAAGCGAGACGTGTCCCTGCAATGCGGTGCTAAGAGCAGCTTCCTCGCGGCGGGGGCGAGCTCCGGCTACAAGACATTCTCCTCCTAGCAACGGATCTCTGTGAAGGGCGTAGGCGAAAAGCTTTCGTTTTCCATTCGAACTGCGAGAGAGGCAGACTGTTGCACGGAGCTCTGAGAACAAAGGTGAACGCCTTAGGCGGGCTTGGGCAGAAGCAGCGTTCTCGAGCTCTTGGCTGCCGGCACACTGCTGGCTATGTGGCGCCCCTGCAGCGGCTTCTGGCCGCCGGGAAGTGAAAGCGGCTCCAGGCGAAGGGGAGGGAGAGGGCGGTGAACGAAGCGGCACAAGTGCCGTGCTTGTGTGCACCACGTTACAGGCTAATAGGAGAGGAAGGTGGTTGACTCTCGCTTTCCTTCGCAAGTGCCCTTAGCAGTAGGAAGGAGCTGAACTCCAGCGGTCAGTTTCAGCTTTGCCCAATAGCGTGTTCTCAGTTCAGCTGGCAAGCACGCCCTGTTGCCTTGGCTCCGAGTGCATAGTCACTAGCGAGCACTCACTCGTGTGCTCTTCGCTGCACTGCGCCGCTCGCAAGCGGCTTCGTTCTTCGCCTTCTGCCGTCCGGAGAGAGCTGAACTCCAGCGGTCAGTTTCAGCTCTGCCCAAAAGCGTGTTCTCAGTTCTGCGAGCAAGCACGCCCTCTTGCCTTGGCTCCGAGTGCAAAGACCCTAGCGAGCACTCACTCAGTGCAGTGCACCCAGAAAGACGCTCTCGCTCGTCTTTCAAGGAGCGATTCCTAACAGCAAAGGAAGCAGATGTACAAACTGGATGACGAGAAAGGACAATGTAGAACACGTCTCTGTCCTCGTACATTTTCGTGTGCGATATGTCCCTCCGGGTCTTCGGTCCTTGTGAAGATCTATGTACTGCGAGAGCTGCTACTTGCAGCTGAGAAGGACCGTGGAGCTAGCATCGAATTCGGAGAGCGCTAAGCACGTAGTCAAGAAGCGAGACGTGTCCCTGCAATGCGGTGCTAAGAGCAGCTTCCTCGCGGCGGGGGCGAGCTCAGGCTACAGGTCATTCTCGTCCTGGCAACGGATCTCTGTGAAGGGCGTAGGCGAAAAGCTTTCGTTTTCCGTTTGAACTGCGAGAGAGGCAGACTGTTGCACGGAGCTCTGAGAACAAAGGTGAACGCCCTAGGCGGGCTTGGGCAGAAGCAGCGTTCTCGAGCTCTTGGCTGCCGGCACACTACTGGCGGTGGGGCGCCCCTGCGGCGGCTTCTGGCCGCCGGGAAGTGAAAGCGGCGCCAGGCGAGGGCGAGGGAGAGGGCGGTGAACGAAGCGGCACAAGAGCCGTGCTTGTGTGCACAACGTTACAGGCTACTAGGAGAGGAAGGTGGTTGACTCTCGCTTTCCTTCGCAAGTGCCATTAGCAGTCGTAAGGAGCTGAACTCCAGCTGTCAGTTTCAGCTCTGCCCAAAAGCGTGTTCTCAGTTCTGCGAGCAAGCACGCCCTCTTGCCTTGGCTCCGAGTGCAAAGTCACTAGCAAGCACTCACTCAGTGCAATGCACCCAGAAAGACGCTCTCGCTCGTCTTTCAAGGAGCAATTCCTAACAGCAGAAGCAGCAGAAACACAAAGTGGATGACGAGAAGGGAAAATGTAGAACACGTCTCTGTCCTGCCACATTTTCGTGTGCGATACTTCCCTCCGGGTCTTCGGTCCTTGCGAAGCTCTATGTACTGCGAGCGCTGCTACTTGCAGCTGAGAAGGACCGTGGGGCTAGCAGCGAATTCGGAGAGCGCTAAGCACGTAGTCAAGAAGCGAGACGTGTCCCTGCAATGCGGTGCTAAGAGCAGCCTCCTCGCGGCGGAGGCGAGCTCCGGCTACAAGTCATTCTCGTCCTGGCAACAGATCTCTGTGAAGGGCTTAGGCGAAAAGCTTTCGTTTTCCATTCGAAGTGCGTGAGAGGCAGACTGTTGCACGGAGCTCTGAGAACAAAGGTGAACGCCCTAGGCGGGCTTGGGCAGAAGCAGCGTTCTCTAGCTCTTGGCTGCCGGCACACTGCTGGCTGGGTGGCGCCCCTGCAGCGGCTTCTAGCCGCCGGCAAGTGAAAGCGGCGCCAGGCGAGGGCGAGGGAGAGGGCGGTGAACGAAGCGGCACAAGAGCCGTGCTTGTGTGCCCCACGTTACAGGCTACTAGGAGAGGAAGGTGGTTGACTCTCGCTTTCCTTCGCAAGTGCCCTTAGCAGTAGGAAGGCGCTGAACTCCAGCGGTCAGTTTCAGCTCTGCCCAAAAGCGTGTTCTCAGTTCTGCGAGCAAGCACGCCCTCTTGCCTTGGCTCAGAGTGCAAAGTCACTAGCAAGCACTCACTCAGTGCAATGCACCCAGAAAGACGCTCTCGCTCGTCTTTCAAGGAGCAATTCCTAACAGCAGAAGCAGCAGAAACACAAAGTGGATGACGAGAAGGGAAAATGTAGAACACGTCTCTGTCCTCGTACATTTTCGTGTACGATACATCCCTCCGGGTCTTCGGTCCTTGCGAAGATCTATGTACTGCGAACGCAGCTACTTGCAGCTGAGAAGGACCGTGGGGCTAGCAGCGAATTCGGAGAGCGCTAAGCACGTAGTCAAGAAGCGAGACGTGTCCCTGCAATGCGGTGCTAAGAGCAGCTTCCTCGCGGCGGGGGCGAGCTCCGGCTACAGGTCATTCTCCTCCTGGCAACGGATCTCTGTGAAGGGCGTAGGCGAAAAGCTTTCGTTTTCCATTCGAACTGCGAGAGAGGCAGACTGTTGCACGGAGCTCTGTGAACAAAGGGGCACGCCCTAGGCGGGCTTGGGCAGAAGCAGCGTTCTCGAGCTCTTGGCTGCCGGCACACTGCTGCCTATATGGCGCCCCTGCAGCCGGCCTCTGGCCGCCGGCAAGTGAAAGCGGAGCCAGTCGTGGGCGAGGGCGAGGGCGGTGAACGAAGCGGCACAAGCGCCGTGCTTGTGCGCACCACGTTAGAGGCTACTAGGAGAGGAAGGTGGTTGACTCTCGCTTGCCATCCCACGTGCCCTTAGCAGTCGGAAGGAGCAAGCTGAAGCACTGCTGCTTGTGCTGCTCCTTGTTTCCCTTGCAGCCAGCTGGGAAAGCATTGGCGGTCGCTTCTAGGCGCCGAGTTGCCCACAGCACCACGGTAAGTGCCTCGGAGAAGGGAAATCCAGAGTGCAGCGAGGAGCTGGACGTGGCTTACGTGCAGTTCCTAAGGAGAAGGTGAACCTAGGCACTGCCTCTTCAATCTGGCCGCCTCTGCTCTGGTAGCAACTTTTGCAAGTCGGCAGAGGGAGCCGCGAGTATGTAGAACGGAGGGCAGCGAGACGCCATGTGTTATGCGCCCTTTCAGGGCTGCCTCCAGGGGGCTACTTTAAGAACGGCTTCTTCTTCCTCGCGTCCTTCTCGCTTCGCTCTAGCTGCATGGAGTACAACACCGCGAAGGAGTGAGGACGGGGTCTGCCCCAGCTTTTGCCCGGGCGTGCAAAGGCTGTGTGCTGCTTTTCCAAGCAGCAAGAGCACTGAGAAGTGAAAGCGATTATGAAGGAGCTCTTTGGCTGCTCGTGTGCTCTTCGCTGCACTGCGCCGCTCGCAAGCGGCTTCTTTCTTCGCCTTCTGCCGTCCGGAGAGAGCTGAACTCCAGCGGTCAGTTTCAGCTCTGCCCAAAAGCGTGTTCTCAGTTCTGCGAGCAAGCACGCCCTCTTGCCTTGGCTCAGAGTGCAAAGTCACTAGCAAGCACTCACTCAGTGCAATGCACCCAGAAAGACGCTCTCGCTCGTCTTTCAAGGAGCAATTCCTAACAGCAGAAGCAGCAGAAACACAAAGTGGATGACGAGAAGGGAAAATGTAGAACACGTCTCTGTCCTGCCACATTTTCGTGTGCGATACTTCCCTCCGGGTCTTCGGTCCTTGCGAAGCTCTATGTACTGCGAGCGCTGCTACTTGCAGCTGAGAAGGACCGTGGGGCTAGCAGCGAATTCGGAGAGCGCTAAGCACGTAGTCAAGAAGCGAGACGTGTCCCTGCAATGCGGTGCTAAGAGCAGCTTCCTCGCGGCGGAGGCGAGCTCCGGCTACAAGTCATTCTCGTCCTGGCAACGGATCTCTGTGAAGGGCTTAGGCGAAAAGCTTTCGTTTTCCATTCGAAGTGCGTGAGAGGCAGACTGTTGCACGGAGCTCTGAGAACAAAGGTGAACGCCCTAGGCGGGCTTGGGCAGAAGCAGCGTTCTCTAGCTCTTGGCTGCCGGCACACTGCTGGCTATGTGGCGCCCCTGCAGCGTCTTCTGGCCGCCGGCAAGTGAAAGCGGAGCCAGGCGTAGACGTGGGCGAGGGCGGTGAACGAAGCGGCACAAGAGCCGTGTTTGTGTGCACCACGTTACAGGCTACTAGGAGAGGAAGGTGGTTGACTCTCGCTTTCCCTCGCAAGTGCCCTTAGCAGTCGTAAGGAGCTGAACTCCAGCGGTCAGTTTCAGCTTTGCCCAATAGCGTGTTCTCAGTTCAGCTGGCAAGCACGCCCTGTTGCCTTGGCTCCGAGTGCATAGTCACTAGCGAGCACTCACTCGTGTGCTCTTCGCTGCACTGCGCCGCTCGCAAGCGGCTTCGTTCTTCGCCTTCTGCCGTCCGGAGAGAGCTGAACTCCAGCGGTCAGTTTCAGCTCTGCCCAAAAGCGTGTTCTCAGTTCTGCGAGCAAGCACGCCCTCTTGCCTTGGCTCCGAGTGCAAAGACCCTAGCGAGCACTCACTCAGTGCAGTGCACCCAGAAAGACGCTCTCGCTCGTCTTTCAAGGAGCGATTCCTAACAGCAAAGGAAGCAGATGTACAAACTGGATGACGAGAAAGGACAATGTAGAACACGTCTCTGTCCTCGTACATTTTCGTGTGCGATATGTCCCTCCGGGTCTTCGGTCCTTGTGAAGATCTATGTACTGCGAGAGCTCCTACTTGCAGCTGAGAAGGACCGTGGAGCTAGCATCGAATTCGGAGAGCGCTAAGCACGTAGTCAAGAAGCGAGACGTGTCCCTGCAATGCGGTGCTAAGAGCAGCTTCCTCGCGGCGGGGGCGAGCTCAGGCTACAGGTCATTCTCGTCCTGGCAACGGATCTCTGTGAAGGGCGTAGGCGAAAAGCTTTCGTTTTCCGTTTGAACTGCGAGAGAGGCAGACTGTTGCACGGAGCTCTGAGAACAAAGGTGCACGCCCTAGGCGGGCTTGGGCAGAAGCAGCGTTCTCTAGCTCTTGGCTGCCGGCACACTACTGGCGGTGGGGCGCCCCTGCGGCGGCTTCTGGCCGCCGGGAAGTGAAAGCGGCGCCAGGCGAGGGCGAGGGAGAGGGCGGTGAACGAAGCGGCACAAGAGCCGTGCTTGTGTGCACAACGTTACAGGCTACTAGGAGAGGAAGGTGGTTGACTCTCGCTTTCCTTCGCAAGTGCCATTAGCAGTCGTAAGGAGCTGAACTCCAGCTGTCAGTTTCAGCTCTGCCCAAAAGCGTGTTCTCAGTTCTGCGAGCAAGCACGCCCTCTTGCCTTGGCTCCGAGTGCAAAGTCCCTAGCGAGCACTCACTCAGTGCAATGCACCCAGAAAGACGCTCTCGCTCGTCTTTCAAGGAGCGATTCCTAACAGCAAAGGGAGCAGATGTACAAACTGGATGACGAAGCAGGACAATGTAGAACACGTCTCTGTCCTCGTACATTTTCGTGTGAGATATGTCCCTCCGGGTCTTCGGTCCTTGCGAAGCTCTATGTACTGCGAGCGCTGCTACTTGCAGCTGAGAAGGACCGTGGGGCTAGCATCGAATTCGGAGAGCGCTAAGCACGTAGTCAAGAAGCGAGACGTGTCCCTGCAATGCGGTGCTAAGAGCAGCTTCCTCGCGGCGGGGGCGAGCTCCGGCTACAAGACATTCTCCTCCTGGCAACGGATCTCTGTGAAGGGCGTAGGCGAAAAGCTTTCGTTTTCCATTCGAACTGCGAGAGAGGCAGACTGTTGCACGGAGCTCTGAGAACAAAGGTGAACGCCCTAGGCGGGCTTGGGCAGAAGCAGCGTTCTCGAGCTCTTGGCTGCCGGCACACTGCTGGCTATGTGGCGCCCCTGCAGCGGCTTCTGGCCGCCGGGAAGTGAAAGCGGCTCCAGGCGAAGGGGAGGGAGAGGGCGGTGAACGAAGCGGCACAAGTGCCGTGCTTGTGTGCACCACGTTACAGGCTAATAGGAGAGGAAGGTGGTTGACTCTCGCTTTCCTTCGCAAGTGCCCTTAGCAGTAGGAAGGAGCTGAACTCCAGCGGTCAGTTTCAGCTTTGCCCAATAGCGTGTTCTCAGTTCAGCTGGCAAGCACGCCCTGTTGCCTTGGCTCCGAGTGCATAGTCACTAGCGAGCACTCACTCGTGTGCTCTTCGCTGCACTGCGCCGCTCGCAAGCGGCTTCGTTCTTCGCCTTCTGCCGTCCGGAGAGAGCTGAACTCCAGCGGTCAGTTTCAGCTCTGCCCAAAAGCGTGTTCTCAGTTCTGCGAGCAAGCACGCCCTCTTGCCTTGGCTCCGAGTGCAAAGACCCTAGCGAGCACTCACTCAGTGCAGTGCACCCAGAAAGACGCTCTCGCTCGTCTTTCAAGGAGCGATTCCTAACAGCAAAGGAAGCAGATGTACAAACTGGATGACGAGAAAGGACAATGTAGAACACGTCTCTGTCCTCGTACATTTTCGTGTGCGATATGTCCCTCCGGGTCTTCGGTCCTTGTGAAGATCTATGTACTGCGAGAGCTGCTACTTGCAGCTGAGAAGGACCGTGGAGCTAGCATCGAATTCGGAGAGCGCTAAGCACGTAGTCAAGAAGCGAGACGTGTCCCTGCAATGCGGTGCTAAGAGCAGCTTCCTCGCGGCGGGGGCGAGCTCAGGCTACAGGTCATTCTCGTCCTGGCAACGGATCTCTGTGAAGGGCGTAGGCGAAAAGCTTTCGTTTTCCGTTTGAACTGCGAGAGAGGCAGACTGTTGCACGGAGCTCTGAGAACAAAGGTGCACGCCCTAGGCGGGCTTGGGCAGAAGCAGCGTTCTCTAGCTCTTGGCTGCCGGCACACTACTGGCGGTGGGGCGCCCCTGCGGCGGCTTCTGGCCGCCGGGAAGTGAAAGCGGCGCCAGGCGAGGGCGAGGGAGAGGGCGGTGAACGAAGCGGCACAAGAGCCGTGCTTGTGTGCACAACGTTACAGGCTACTAGGAGAGGAAGGTGGTTGACTCTCGCTTTCCTTCGCAAGTGCCATTAGCAGTCGTAAGGAGCTGAACTCCAGCTGTCAGTTTCAGCTCTGCCCAAAAGCGTGTTCTCAGTTCTGCGAGCAAGCACGCCCTCTTGCCTTGGCTCCGAGTGCAAAGTCACTAGCAAGCACTCACTCAGTGCAATGCACCCAGAAAGACGCTCTCGCTCGTCTTTCAAGGAGACATTCCTAACAGCAGAAGCAGCAGAAACACAAAGTGGATGACGAGAAGGGAAAATGTAGAACACGTCTCTGTCCTGCCACATTTTCGTGTGCGATACTTCCCTCCGGGTCTTCGGTCCTTGCGAAGCTCTATGTACTGCGAGCGCTGCTACTTGCAGCTGAGAAGGACCGTGGGGCTAGCAGCGAATTCGGAGAGCGCTAAGCACGTAGTCAAGAAGCGAGACGTGTCCCTGCAATGCGGTGCTAAGAGCAGCTTCCTCGCGGCGGGGGCGAGCTCCGGCTACAAGTCATTCTCGTCCTGGCAACGGATCTCTGTGAAGGGCTTAGGCGAAAAGCTTTCGTTTTCCATTCGAAGTGCGTGAGAGGCAGACTGTTGCACGGAGCTCTGAGAACAAAGGTGAACGCCCTAGGCGGGCTTGGGCAGAAGCAGCGTTCTCTAGCTCTTGGCTGCCGGCACACTGCTGGCTATGTGGCGCCCCTGCAGCGTCTTCTGGCCGCCGGCAAGTGAAAGCGGAGCCAGGCGTAGACGTGGGCGAGGGCGGTGAACGAAGCGGCACAAGAGCCGTGCTTGTGTGCCCCACGTTACAGGCTACTAGGAGAGGAAGGTGGTTGACTCTCGCTTTCCTTCGCAAGTGCCCTTAGCAGTAGGAAGGCGCTGAACTCCAGCGGTCAGTTTCAGCTCTGCCCAAAAGCGTGTTCTCAGTTCTGCGAGCAAGCACGCCCTCTTGCCTTGGCTCCGAGTGCAAAGTCACTAGCAAGCACTCACTCAGTGCAATGCACCCAGAAAGACGCTCTCGCTCGTCTTTCAAGGAGCAATTCCTAACAGCAGAAGCAGCAGAAACACAAAGTGGATGACGAGAAGGGACAATGTAGAACACGTCTCTGTCCTCGTACATTTTCGTGTACGATACATCCCTCCGGGTCTTCGGTCCTTGCGAAGATCTATGTACTGCGAACGCAGCTACTTGCAGCTGAGAAGGACCGTGGGGCTAGCAGCGAATTCGGAGAGCGCTAAGCACGTAGTCAAGAAGCGAGACGTGTCCCTGCAATGCGGTGCTAAGAGCAGCTTCCTCGCGGCGGGGGCGAGCTCCGGCTACAGGTCATTCTCGTCCTGGCAACGGATCTCTGTGAAGGGCGTAGGCGAAAAGCTTTCGTTTTCCATTCGAACTGCGAGAGAGGCAGACTGTTGCACGGAGCTCTGTGAACAAAGGGGCACGCCCTAGGCGGGCTTGGGCAGAAGCAGCGTTCTCGAGCTCTTGGCTGCCGGCACACTGCTGCCTATATGGCGCCCCTGCAGCCGGCCTCTGGCCGCCGGCAAGTGAAAGCGGAGCCAGTCGTGGGCGAGGGCGAGGGCGGTGAACGAAGCGGCACAAGCGCCGTGCTTGTGCGCACCACGTTAGAGGCTACTAGGAGAGGAAGGTGGTTGACTCTCGCTTGCCATCCCACGTGCCCTTAGCAGTCGGAAGGAGCAAGCTGAAGCACTGCTGCTTGTGCTGCTCCTTGGTTCCCTTGCAGCCAGCTGGGAAAGCATTGGCGGTCGCTTCTAGGCGCCGAGTTGCCCACAGCACCACGGTAAGTGCCTCGGAGAAGGGAAATCCAGAGTGCAGCGAGGAGCTGGACGTGGCTTACGTGCAGTTCCTAAGGAGAAGGTGAACCTAGGCACTGCCTCTTCAATCTGGCCGCCTCTGCTCTGGTAGCAACTTTTGCAAGTCGGCAGAGGGAGCCGCGAGTATGTAGAACGGAGGGCAGCGAGACGCCGTGTGTTATGCGCCCTTTCAGGGCTGCCTCCAGGGGGCTACTTTAAGAACGGCTTCTTCTTCCTCGCGTCCTTCTCGCTTCGCTCTAGCTGCATGGAGTACAACACCGCGAAGGAGTGAGGACGGGGTCTGCCCCAGATTTTGCCCGGGCGTGCAAAGGCTGTGTGCTGCTTTTCCAAGCAGCAAGAGCACTGAGAAGTGAAAGCGATTATGAAGGAGCTCTTTGGCTGCTCGTGTGCTCTTCGCTGCACTGCGCCGCTCGCAAGCGGCTTCGTTCTTCGCCTTCTGCCGTCCGGAGAGAGCTGAACTCCAGCGGTCAGTTTCAGCTCTGCCCAAAAGCGTGTTCTCAGTTCTGCGAGCAAGCACGCCCTCTTGCCTTGGCTCCGAGTGCAAAGTCACTAGCAAGCACTCACTCAGTGCAATGCACCCAGAAAGACGCTCTCGCTCGTCTTTCAAGGAGCAATTCCTAACAGCAGAAGCAGCAGAAACACAAAGTGGATGACGAGAAGGGACAATGTAGAACACGTCTCTGTCCTGCCACATTTTCGTGTGCGATACTTCCCTCCGGGTCTTCGGTCCTTGCGAAGCTCTATGTACTGCGAGCGCTGCTACTTGCAGCTGAGAAGGACCGTGGGGCTAGCAGCGAATTCGGAGAGCGCTAAGCACGTAGTCAAGAAGCGAGACGTGTCCCTGCAATGCGGTGCTAAGAGCAGCTTCCTCGCGGCGGAGGCGAGCTCCGGCTACAAGTCATTCTCGTCCTGGCAACGGATCTCTGTGAAGGGCTTAGGCGAAAAGCTTTCGTTTTCCATTCGAAGTGCGTGAGAGGCAGACTGTTGCACGGAGCTCTGAGAACAAAGGTGAACGCCCTAGGCGGGCTTGGGCAGAAGCAGCGTTCTCTAGCTCTTGGCTGCCGGCACACTGCTGGCTATGTGGCGCCCCTGCAGCGTCTTCTGGCCGCCGGCAAGTGAAAGCGGAGCCAGGCGTAGACGTGGGCGAGGGCGGTGAACGAAGCGGCACAAGAGCCGTGTTTGTGTGCACCACGTTACAGGCTACTAGGAGAGGAAGGTGGTTGACTCTCACTTTCCCTCGCAAGTGCCCTTAGCAGTCGTAAGGAGCTGAACTCCAGCGGTCAGTTTCAGCTCTGCCCAAACAGCTTGTTCTCAGTTCTGCGAGCAAGCACGCCCTCTTGCCTTGGCTCCGAGTGCAAAGTTACTAGCGAGCAATCACTCGTGTGCTCTTCGCTGCACTGCGCCGCTCGCAAGCGGCTTCGTTCTTCGCCTTCTGCCGTCCGGAGAGAGCTGAACTCCAGCGGTCAGTTTCAGCTCTGCCCAAAAGCGTGTTCTCAGTTCTGCTGGCGAGCACGCCCCGTTGCCTTGGCTCCGAGTGCAAAGACCCTAGCGAGCACTCACTCAGTGCAATGCACCCAGAAAGACGCTCTCGCTCGTCTTTCAAGGAGCGATTCCTAACAGCAAAGGAAGCAGATGTACAAACTGGATGACGAGAAAGGACAATGTAGAACACGTCTCTGTCCTCGTACATTTTCGTGTGAGATATGTCCCTCCGGGTCTTCGGTCCTTGCGAAGCTCTATGTACTGCGAGCGCTGCTACTTGCAGCTGAGAAGGACCGTGGGGCTAGCATCGAATTCGGAGAGCGCTAAGCACGTAGTCAAGAAGCGAGACGTGACCCTGCAATGCGGTGCTAAGAGCAGCTTCCTCGCGGCGGGGGCGAGCTCCGGCTACAAGACATTCTCCTCCTAGCAACGGATCTCTGTGAAGGGCGTAGGCGAAAAGCTTTCGTTTTCCATTCGAACTGCGAGAGAGGCAGACTGTTGCACGGAGCTCTGAGAACAAAGGTGAACGCCTTAGGCGGGCTTGGGCAGAAGCAGCGTTCTCGAGCTCTTGGCTGCCGGCACACTGCTGGCTATGTGGCGCCCCTGCAGCGGCTTCTGGCCGCCGGGAAGTGAAAGCGGCTCCAGGCGAAGGGGAGGGAGAGGGCGGTGAACGAAGCGGCACAAGTGCCGTGCTTGTGTGCACCACGTTACAGGCTAATAGGAGAGGAAGGTGGTTGACTCTCGCTTTCCTTCGCAAGTGCCCTTAGCAGTAGGAAGGAGCTGAACTCCAGCGGTCAGTTTCAGCTCTGCCGAACAGCGTGTTCTCAGTTCTGCAGGCAAGCACGCCCCTTTGCCTTGGCTCCGAGTGCAAAGTCCCTAGCGAGAATTCACACAGTGCAATGCAACCAGAAACACGCTCTGGCTCGTCTTTCAAGGAGCGATTCCTAACAGCAGAAGCAGCAGAAGCACAAAGTGGATGACGAGAAAGGACAATGTAGAACACGTCTCTGTCTTGCCACATTTCCTTGTGCGATATGTCCCTCCGGGTCTTCGGTCCTTGCGAAGTTCTATGTACTTCGAGCGCTGCTACTTGCAGCTGAGAAGGACCGTGGAGCTAGCAGCGAATTCGGAGAGCGCTAAGCACGTAGTCAAGAAGCGAGACGTGTCCCTGCAATGCGGTGCTAAGAGCAGCTTCCTCGCTGCGGGGGCGAGCTCCGGCTACAAGACATTCTCGTCCTGGCAACGGATCTCTGTGAAGGGCGTAGGCGAAAAGCTTTCGTTTTCCATTCGAACTGCGAGAGAGGCAGACTGTTGCACGGAGCTCTGAGAACAAAGGTGCAAGCGCCTAGGCGGGCTTGGGCAGAAGCAGCGTTCTCGAGCTCTTGGCTGCCGGCACACTGCTGGCTGGGTGGCGCCCCTGCAACGTCTTCTGGCCGCCGGCAAGTGAAAGCGGCGCCAGGCGAGGGCGAGGGAGAGGGCGGTGAACGAAGCGGCACAAGAGCCGTGCTTGTGTGCCCCACGTTACAGGCTAATAGGAGAGGAAGGTGGTTGACTCTCGCTTTCCTTCGCAAGTGCCCTTAGCAGTAGGAAGGAGCTGAACTCCAGCGGTCAGTTTCAGCTTTGCCCAATAGCGTGTTCTCAGTTCAGCTGGCAAGCACGCCCTGTTGCCTTGGCTCCGAGTGCATAGTCACTAGCGAGCACTCACTCGTGTGCTCTTCGCTGCACTGCGCCGCTCGCAAGCGGCTTCGTTCTTCGCCTTCTGCCGTCCGGAGAGAGCTGAACTCCAGCGGTCAGTTTCAGCTCTGCCCAAAAGCGTGTTCTCAGTTCTGCGAGCAAGCACGCCCTCTTGCCTTGGCTCCGAGTGCAAAGACCCTAGCGAGCACTCACTCAGTGCAGTGCACCCAGAAAGACGCTCTCGCTCGTCTTTCAAGGAGCGATTCCTAACAGCAAAGGAAGCAGATGTACAAACTGGATGACGAGAAAGGACAATGTAGAACACGTCTCTGTCCTCGTACATTTTCGTGTGCGATATGTCCCTCCGGGTCTTCGGTCCTTGTGAAGATCTATGTACTGCGAGAGCTGCTACTTGCAGCTGAGAAGGACCGTGGAGCTAGCATCGAATTCGGAGAGCGCTAAGCACGTAGTCAAGAAGCGAGACGTGTCCCTGCAATGCGGTGCTAAGAGCAGCTTCCTCGCGGCGGGGGCGAGCTCAGGCTACAGGTCATTCTCGTCCTGGCAACGGATCTCTGTGAAGGGCGTAGGCGAAAAGCTTTCGTTTTCCGTTTGAACTGCGAGAGAGGCAGACTGTTGCACGGAGCTCTGAGAACAAAGGTGCACGCCCTAGGCGGGCTTGGGCAGAAGCAGCGTTCTCTAGCTCTTGGCTGCCGGCACACTACTGGCGGTGGGGCGCCCCTGCGGCGGCTTCTGGCCGCCGGGAAGTGAAAGCGGCGCCAGGCGAGGGCGAGGGAGAGGGCGGTGAACGAAGCGGCACAAGAGCCGTGCTTGTGTGCACAACGTTACAGGCTACTAGGAGAGGAAGGTGGTTGACTCTCGCTTTCCTTCGCAAGTGCCATTAGCAGTCGTAAGGAGCTGAACTCCAGCTGTCAGTTTCAGCTCTGCCCAAAAGCGTGTTCTCAGTTCTGCGAGCAAGCACGCCCTCTTGCCTTGGCTCCGAGTGCAAAGTCACTAGCAAGCACTCACTCAGTGCAATGCACCCAGAAAGACGCTCTCGCTCGTCTTTCAAGGAGACATTCCTAACAGCAGAAGCAGCAGAAACACAAAGTGGATGACGAGAAGGGAAAATGTAGAACACGTCTCTGTCCTGCCACATTTTCGTGTGCGATACTTCCCTCCGGGTCTTCGGTCCTTGCGAAGCTCTATGTACTGCGAGCGCTGCTACTTGCAGCTGAGAAGGACCGTGGGGCTAGCAGCGAATTCGGAGAGCGCTAAGCACGTAGTCAAGAAGCGAGACGTGTCCCTGCAATGCGGTGCTAAGAGCAGCTTCCTCGCGGCGGGGGCGAGCTCCGGCTACAAGTCATTCTCGTCCTGGCAACGGATCTCTGTGAAGGGCTTAGGCGAAAAGCTTTCGTTTTCCATTCGAAGTGCGTGAGAGGCAGACTGTTGCACGGAGCTCTGAGAACAAAGGTGAACGCCCTAGGCGGGCTTGGGCAGAAGCAGCGTTCTCTAGCTCTTGGCTGCCGGCACACTGCTGGCTATGTGGCGCCCCTGCAGCGTCTTCTGGCCGCCGGCAAGTGAAAGCGGAGCCAGGCGTAGACGTGGGCGAGGGCGGTGAACGAAGCGGCACAAGAGCCGTGCTTGTGTGCCCCACGTTACAGGCTACTAGGAGAGGAAGGTGGTTGACTCTCGCTTTCCTTCGCAAGTGCCCTTAGCAGTAGGAAGGCGCTGAACTCCAGCGGTCAGTTTCAGCTCTGCCCAAAAGCGTGTTCTCAGTTCTGCGAGCAAGCACGCCCTCTTGCCTTGGCTCCGAGTGCAAAGTCACTAGCAAGCACTCACTCAGTGCAATGCACCCAGAAAGACGCTCTCGCTCGTCTTTCAAGGAGACATTCCTAACAGCAGAAGCAGCAGAAACACAAAGTGGATGACGAGAAGGGACAATGTAGAACACGTCTCTGTCCTCGTACATTTTCGTGTACGATACATCCCTCCGGGTCTTCGGTCCTTGCGAAGATCTATGTACTGCGAACGCAGCTACTTGCAGCTGAGAAGGACCGTGGGGCTAGCAGCGAATTCGGAGAGCGCTAAGCACGTAGTCAAGAAGCGAGACGTGTCCCTGCAATGCGGTGCTAAGAGCAGCTTCCTCGCGGCGGGGGCGAGCTCCGGCTACAAGTCATTCTCCTCCTGGCAACGGATCTCTGTGAAGGGCGTAGGCGAAAAGCTTTCGTTTTCCATTCGAACTGCGAGAGAGGCAGACTGTTGCACGGAGCTCTGTGAACAAAGGGGCACGCCCTAGGCGGGCTTGGGCAGAAGCAGCGTTCTCGAGCTCTTGGCTGCCGGCACACTGCTGCCTATATGGCGCCCCTGCAGCCGGCCTCTGGCCGCCGGCAAGTGAAAGCGGAGCCAGTCGTGGGCGAGGGCGAGGGCGGTGAACGAAGCGGCACAAGCGCCGTGCTTGTGCGCACCACGTTAGAGGCTACTAGGAGAGGAAGGTGGTTGACTCTCGCTTGCCATCCCACGTGCCCTTAGCAGTCGGAAGGAGCAAGCTGAAGCACTGCTGCTTGTGCTGCTCCTTGGTTCCCTTGCAGCCAGCTGGGAAAGCATTGGCGGTCGCTTCTAGGCGCCGAGTTGCCCACAGCACCACGGTAAGTGCCTCGGAGAAGGGAAATCCAGAGTGCAGCGAGGAGCTGGACGTGGCTTACGTGCAGTTCCTAAGGAGAAGGTGAACCTAGGCACTGCCTCTTCAATCTGGCCGCCTCTGCTCTGGTAGCAACTTTTGCAAGTCGGCAAAGGGAGCCGCGAGTATGTAGAACAGAGGGCAGCGAGACGCCGTGTGTTATGCGCCCTTTCAGGGCTGCCTCCAGGGGGCTACTTTAAGAACGGCTTCTTCTTCCTCGCGTCCTTCTCGCTTCGCTCTAGCTGCATGGAGTACAACACCGCGAAGGAGTGAGGACGGGGTCTGCCCCAGCTTTTGCCCGGGCGTGCAAAGGCTGTGTGCTGCTTTTCCAAGCAGCAAGAGCACTGAGAAGTGAAAGCGATTATGAAGGAGCTCTTTGGCTGCTCGTGTGCTCTTCGCTGCACTGCGCCGCTCGCAAGCGGCTTCGTTCTTCGCCTTCTGCCGTCCGGAGAGAGCTGAACTCCAGCGGTCAGTTTCAGCTCTGCCCAAAAGCGTGTTCTCAGTTCTGCGAGCAAGCACGCCCTCTTGCCTTGGCTCCGAGTGCAAAGTCACTAGCAAGCACTCACTCAGTGCAATGCACCCAGAAAGACGCTCTGGCTCGTCTTTCAAGGAGCGATTCCTAACAGCAGAAGCAGCAGAAGCACAAAGTGGATGACGAGAAAGGACAATGTAGAACACGTCTCTGTCTTGCCACATTTCCTTGTGCGATATGTCCCTCCGGGTCTTCGGTCCTTGCGAAGTTCTATGTACTTCGAGCGCTGCTACTTGCAGCTGAGAAGGACCGTGGAGCTAGCAGCGAATTCGGAGAGCGCTAAGCACGAGGTCAAGAAGCGAGACGTGTCCCTGCAATGCGGTGCTAAGAGCAGCTTCCTCGCTGCGGGGGCGAGCTCCGGCTACAAGACATTCTCCTCCTGGCAACGGATCTCTGTGAAGGGCGTAGGCGAAAAGCTTTCGTTTTCCATTCGAACTGCGAGAGAGGCAGACTGTTGCACGGAGCTCTGAGAACAAAGGTGCAAGCGCCTAGGCGGGCTTGGACAGAAGCAGCGTTCTCGAGCTCTTGGCGGCCGGCACACTGCTGGCTGGGTGGCGCCCCTGCAGCGTCTTCTGGCCGCCGGCAAGTGAAAGCGGCGCCAGGCGAGGGCGAGGGAGAGGGCGGTGAACGAAGCGGCACAAGAGCCGTGCTTGTGTGCCCCACGTTACAGGCTACTAGGAGAGGAAGGTGGTTGACTCTCGCTTTCCTTCGCAAGTGCCCTTAGCAGTAGGAAGGAGCTGAACTCCAGAGGTCAGTTTCAGCTCTGCCCAAAAGCGTGTTCTCAGTTCTGCGAGCAAGCACGCCCTCTTGCCTTGGCTCCGAGTGCAAAGTCACTAGCAAGCACTCACTCAGTGCAATGCACCCAGAAAGACGCTCTCGCTCGTCTTTCAAGGAGACATTCCTAACAGCAGAAGCAGCAGAAACACAAAGTGGATGACGAGAAGGGACAATGTAGAACACGTCTCTGTCCTCGTACATTTTCGTGTACGATACATCCCTCCGGGTCTTCGGTCCTTGCGAAGATCTATGTACTGCGAGCGCAGCTACTTGCAGCTGAGAAGGACCGTGGGGCTAGCAGCGAATTCGGAGAGCGCTAAGCACGAAGTCAAGAAGCGAGACGTGTCCCTGCAATGCAGTGCTAAGAGCAGCTTCATCGCTGCGAAGGTGTGCTCCGGCCACGAGACATACTCGTCCTGGCAACGGATCTCTGTGAAGGGCGTAGGCGAAAAGCTTTCGTTTTCCATTCGAAGTGCGTGAGAGGCAGACTGTTGCACGGAACTCTGTGAACAAAGGGGCACGCCCTAGGCGGGCTTGGGCAGAAGCAGCGTTCTCGAGCTCTTGGCTGCCGGCACACTGCTGGCTATGTGGCGCCCCTGCAGCCGGCCTCTGGCCGCCGGCAAGTGAAAGCGGAGCCAGTCGTGGGCGAGGGCGAGGGCGGTGAACGAAGCGGCACAAGCGCCGTGCTTGTGTGCACCACGTTACAGGCTACTAGGAGAGGAAGGTGGTTGACTCTCGCTTGCCATCCCACGTGCCCTTAGCAGTCGGAAGGAGCAAGCTGAAGCACTGCTGCTTGTGCTGCTCCTTGTTTCCCTTGCAGCCAGCTGGGAAAGCATTGGCGGTCGCTTCTAGGCGCCGAGTTGCACACAGCACCACGGTAAGTGCCTCGGAGAAGGGAAATCCAGAGTGCAGCGAGGAGCTGGACGTGGCTTACGTGCAGTAAGGAAAAGGTGAACCTAGGCACTGCCTCTTCAATCTGGCGGCCTCCGCTCTGGTAGCAACTTTTGCAAGTCGGCAGAGGGAGCCGCGAGTATGTAGAACGGAGGGCAGCGAGACGCCTTGTGTTATGCGCCCTTTCAGGGCTGCCTCCAGGGGGCTACTTTAAGAACGGCTTCTTCTTCCTCGCGTCCTTCTCGTTTCGCTCTAGCTGCATGGAGTACAACACCGCGAAGGAGTGAGGACGGGGTCTGCCCCAGCTTTTGCCCGGGCGTGCAAAGGCTGTGTGCTGCTTTTCCAAGCAGCAAGAGCACTGAGAAGTGAAAGCGATTATGAAGGAGCTCTTTGGCTGCTCGTGTGCTCTTCGCTGCACTGCGCCGCTCGCAAGCGGCTTCGTTCTTCGCCTTCTGCCGTCCGGAGAGAGCTGAACTCCAGCGGTCAGTTTCAGCTCTGCCCAAAAGCGTGTTCTCAGTTCTGCGAGCAAGCACGCCCTCTTGCCTTGGCTCCGAGTGCAAAGACCCTAGCGAGCACTCACTCAGTGCAGTGCACCCAGAAAGACGCTCTCGCTCGTCTTTCAAGGAGCGATTCCTAACAGCAAAGGAAGCAGATGTACAAACTGGATGACGAGAAAGGACAATGTAGAACACGTCTCTGTCCTCGTACATTTTCGTGTGCGATATGTCCCTCCGGGTCTTCGGTCCTTGTGAAGATCTATGTACTGCGAGAGCTGCTACTTGCAGCTGAGAAGGACCGTGGAGCTAGCATCGAATTCGGAGAGCGCTAAGCACGAGGTCAAGAAGCGAGACGTGTCCCTGCAATGCGGTGCTAAGAGCAGCTTCCTCGCGGCGGGGGCGAGCTCAGGCTACAGGTCATTCTCGTCCTGGCAACGGATCTCTGTGAAGGGCGTAGGCGAAAAGCTTTCGTTTTCCGTTTGAACCGCGAGAGAGGCAGACTGTTGCACGGAGCTCTGAGAACAAAGGTGCACGCCCTAGGCGGGCTTGGGCAGAAGCAGCGTTCTCTAGCTCTTGGCTGCCGGCACACTACTGGCGGTGGGGCGCCCCTGCGGCGGCTTCTGGCCGCCGGGAAGTGAAAGCGGCGCCAGGCGAGGGCGAGGGAGAGGGCGGTGAACGAAGCGGCACAAGAGCCGTGCTTGTGTGCACAACGTTACAGGTTACTAGGAGAGGAAGGTGGTTGACTCTCGCTTTCCTTCGCAAGTGCCATTAGCAGTCGGAAGGAGCTGAACTCCAGCGGTCAGTTTCAGCTCTGCCCAAAAGCGTGTTCTCAGTTCTGCGAGCAAGCACGCCCTCTTGCCTTGGCTCCGAGTGCAAAGTCACTAGCAAGCACTCACTCAGTGCAATGCACCCAGAAAGACGCTCTCGCTCGTCTTTCAAGGAGCAATTCCTAACAGCAGAAGCAGCAGAAACACAAAGTGGATGACGAGAAGGGAAAATGTAGAACACGTCTCTGTCCTGCCACATTTTCGTGTGCGATACTTCCCTCCGGGTCTTCGGTCCTTGCGAAGCTCTATGTACTGCGAGCGCTGCTACTTGCAGCTGAGAAGGACCGTGGGGCTAGCAGCGAATTCGGAGAGCGCTAAGCACGTAGTCAAGAAGCGAGACGTGTCCCTGCAATGCGGTGCTAAGATCAGCTTCCTCGCGGCGGAGGCGAGCTCCGGCTACAAGTCATTCTCGTCCTGGCAACGGATCTCTGTGAAGGGCGTAGGCGAAAAGCTTTCGTTTTCCATTCGAAGTGCGTGAGAGGCAGACTGTTGCACGGAGCTCTGAGAACAAAGGTGAACGCCCTAGGCGGGCTTGGGCAGAAGCAGCGTTCTCTAGCTCTTGGCTGCCGGCACACTGCTGGCTATGTGGCGCCCCTGCAGCGGCTTCTGGCCGCCGGCAAGTGAAAGCGGAGCCAGGCGTAGACGTGGGCGAGGGCGGTGAACGAAGCGGCACAAGAGCCGTGTTTGTGTGCACCACGTTACAGGCTACTAGGAGAGGAAGGTGGTTGACTCTCGCTTTCCTTCGCAAGTGCCCTTAGCAGTCGTAAGGAGCTGAACTCCAGCGGTCAGTTTCAGCTCTGCCCAAACAGCTTGTTCTCAGTTCTGCGAGCAAGCACGCCCTCTTGCCTTGGCTCCGAGTGCAAAGTTACTAGCGAGCAATCACTCGTGTGCTCTTCGCTGCACTGCGCCGCTCGCAAGCGGCTTCGTTCTTCGCCTTCTGCCGTCCGGAGAGAGCTGAACTCCAGCGGTCAGTTTCAGCTCTGCCCAAAAGCGTGTTCTCAGTTCTGCTGGCAAGCACGCCCCTTTGCCTTGGCTCCGAGTGCAAAGACCCTAGCGAGCACTCACTCAGTGCAATGCACCCAGAAAGACGCTCTCGCTCGTCTTTCAAGGAGCGATTCCTAACAGCAAAGGGAGCAGATGTACAAACTGGATGACGAGAAAGGACAATGTAGAACACGTCTCTGTCCTCGTACATTTTCGTGTGAGATATGTCCCTCCGGGTCTTCGGTCCTTGCGAAGCTCTATGTACTGCGAGCGCTGCTACTTGCAGCTGAGAAGGACCGTGGGGCTAGCATCGAATTCGGAGAGCGCTAAGCACGTAGTCAAGAAGCGAGACGTGTCCCTGCAATGCGGTGCTAAGAGCAGCTTCCTCGCGGCGGGGGCGAGCTCCGGCTACAAGACATTCTCCTCCTAGCAACGGATCTCTGTGAAGGGCGTAGGCGAAAAGCTTTCGTTTTCCATTCGAACTGCGAGAGAGGCAGACTGTTGCACGGAGCTCTGAGAACAAAGGTGAACGCCTTAGGCGGGCTTGGGCAGAAGCAGCGTTCTCGAGCTCTTGGCTGCCGGCACACTGCTGGCTATGTGGCGCCCCTGCAGCGGCTTCTGGCCGCCGGCAAGTGAAAGCGGCTCCAGGCGAAGGGGAGGGAGAGGGCGGTGAACGAAGCGGCACAAGTGCCGTGCTTGTGTGCACCACGTTACAGGCTAATAGGAGAGGAAGGTGGTTGACTCTCGCTTTCCTTCGCAAGTGCCCTTAGCAGTAGGAAGGAGCTGAACTCCAGCGGTCAGTTTCAGCTTTGCCCAATAGCGTGTTCTCAGTTCAGCTGGCAAGCACGCCCTGTTGCCTTGGCTCCGAGTGCATAGTCACTAGCGAGCACTCACTCGTGTGCTCTTCGCTGCACTGCGCCGCTCGCAAGCGGCTTCGTTCTTCGCCTTCTGCCGTCCGGAGAGAGCTGAACTCCAGCGGTCAGTTTCAGCTCTGCCCAAAAGCGTGTTCTCAGTTCTGCGAGCAAGCACGCCCTCTTGCCTTGGCTCCGAGTGCAAAGACCCTAGCGAGCACTCACTCAGTGCAGTGCACCCAGAAAGACGCTCTCGCTCGTCTTTCAAGGAGCGATTCCTAACAGCAAAGGGAGCAGATGTACAAACTGGATGACGAGAAAGGACAATGTAGAACACGTCTCTGTCCTCGTACATTTTCGTGTGCGATATGTCCCTCCGGGTCTTCGGTCCTTGTGAAGATCTATGTACTGCGAGAGCTGCTACTTGCAGCTGAGAAGGACCGTGGAGCTAGCATCGAATTCGGAGAGCGCTAAGCACGTAGTCAAGAAGCGAGACGTGTCCCTGCAATGCGGTGCTAAGAGCAGCTTCCTCGCGGCGGGGGCGAGCTCAGGCTACAGGTCATTCTCGTCCTGGCAACGGATCTCTGTGAAGGGCGTAGGCGAAAAGCTTTCGTTTTCCGTTTGAACCGCGAGAGAGGCAGACTGTTGCACGGAGCTCTGAGAACAAAGGTGCACGCCCTAGGCGGGCTTGGGCAGAAGCAGCGTTCTCTAGCTCTTGGCTGCCGGCACACTACTGGCGGTGGGGCGCCCCTGCGGCGGCTTCTGGCCGCCGGGAAGTGAAAGCGGCGCCAGGCGAGGGCGAGGGAGAGGGCGGTGAACGAAGCGGCACAAGAGCCGTGCTTGTGTGCACAACGTTACAGGCTACTAGGAGAGGAAGGTGGTTGACTCTCGCTTTCCTTCGCAAGTGCCATTAGCAGTCGTAAGGAGCTGAACTCCAGCTGTCAGTTTCAGCTCTGCCCAAAAGCGTGTTCTCAGTTCTGCGAGCAAGCACGCCCTCTTGCCTTGGCTCCGAGTGCAAAGTCACTAGCAAGCACTCACTCAGTGCAATGCACCCAGAAAGACGCTCTCGCTCGTCTTTCAAGGAGCAATTCCTAACAGCAGAAGCAGCAGAAACACAAAGTGGATGACGAGAAGGGAAAATGTAGAACACGTCTCTGTCCTGCCACATTTTCGTGTGCGATACTTCCCTCCGGGTCTTCGGTCCTTGCGAAGCTCTATGTACTGCGAGCGCTGCTACTTGCAGCTGAGAAGGACCGTGGAGCTAGCAGCGAATTCGGAGAGCGCTAAGCACGTAGTCAAGAAGCGAGACGTGTCCCTGCAATGCGGTGCTAAGAGCAGCCTCCTCGCGGCGGAGGCGAGCTCCGGCTACAAGTCATTCTCGTCCTGGCAACGGATCTCTGTGAAGGGCTTAGGCGAAAAGCTTTCGTTTTCCATTCGAAGTGCGTGAGAGGCAGACTGTTGCACGGAGCTCTGAGAACAAAGGTGAACGCCCTAGGCGGGCTTGGGCAGAAGCAGCGTTCTCTAGCTCTTGGCTGCCGGCACACTGCTGGCTGGGTGGCGCCCCTGCAGCGGCTTCTAGCCGCCGGCAAGTGAAAGCGGCGCCAGGCGAGGGCGAGGGAGAGGGCGGTGAACGAAGCGGCACAAGAGCCGTGCTTGTGTGCCCCACGTTACAGGCTACTAGGAGAGGAAGGTGGTTGACTCTCGCTTTCCTTCGCAAGTGCCCTTAGCAGTAGGAAGGCGCTGAACTCCAGCGGTCAGTTTCAGCTCTGCCCAAAAGCGTGTTCTCAGTTCTGCGAGCAAGCACGCCCTCTTGCCTTGGCTCAGAGTGCAAAGTCACTAGCAAGCACTCACTCAGTGCAATGCACCCAGAAAGACGCTCTCGCTCGTCTTTCAAGGAGCAATTCCTAACAGCAGAAGCAGCAGAAACACAAAGTGGATGACGAGAAGGGAAAATGTAGAACACGTCTCTGTCCTCGTACATTTTCGTGTACGATACATCCCTCCGGGTCTTCGGTCCTTGCGAAGATCTATGTACTGCGAACGCAGCTACTTGCAGCTGAGAAGGACCGTGGGGCTAGCAGCGAATTCGGAGAGCGCTAAGCACGTAGTCAAGAAGCGAGACGTGTCCCTGCAATGCGGTGCTAAGAGCAGCTTCCTCGCGGCGGGGGCGAGCTCCGGCTACAGGTCATTCTCCTCCTGGCAACGGATCTCTGTGAAGGGCGTAGGCGAAAAGCTTTCGTTTTCCATTCGAACTGCGAGAGAGGCAGACTGTTGCACGGAGCTCTGTGAACAAAGGGGCACGCCCTAGGCGGGCTTGGGCAGAAGCAGCGTTCTCTAGCTCTTGGCTGCCGGCACACTGCTGCCTATATGGCGCCCCTGCAGCCGGCCTCTGGCCGCCGGCAAGTGAAAGCGGAGCCAGTCGTGGGCGAGGGCGAGGGCGCTGAACGAAGCGGCACAAGCGCCGTGCTTGTGCGCACCACGTTAGAGGCTACTAGGAGAGGAAGGTGGTTGACTCTCGCTTGCCATCCCACGTGCCCTTAGCAGTCGGAAGGAGCAAGCTGAAGCACTGCTGCTTGTGCTGCTCCTTGGTTCCCTTGCAGCCAGCTGGGAAAGCATTGGCGGTCGCTTCTAGGCGCCGAGTTGCCCACAGCACCACGGTAAGTGCCTCGGAGAAGGGAAATCCAGAGTGCAGCGAGGAGCTGGACGTGGCTTACGTGCAGTTCCTAAGGAGAAGGTGAACCTAGGCACTGCCTCTTCAATCTGGCCGCCTCTGCTCTGGTAGCAACTTTTGCAAGTCGGCAGAGGGAGCCGCGAGTATGTAGAACGGAGGGCAGCGAGACGCCGTGTGTTATGCGCCCTTTCAGGGCTGCCTCCAGGGGGCTACTTTAAGAACGGCTTCTTCTTCCTCGCGTCCTTCTCGCTTCGCTCTAGCTGCATGGAGTACAACACCGCGAAGGAGTGAGGACGGGGTCTGCCCCAGCTTTTGCCCGGGCGTGCAAAGGCTGTGTGCTGCTTTTCCAAGCAGCAAGAGCACTGAGAAGTGAAAGCGATTATGAAGGAGCTCTTTGGCTGCTCGTGTGCTCTTCGCTGCACTGCGCCGCTCGCAAGCGGCTTCTTTCTTCGCCTTCTGCCGTCCGGAGAGAGCTGAACTCCAGCGGTCAGTTTCAGCTCTGCCCAAAAGCGTGTTCTCAGTTCTGCGAGCAAGCACGCCCTCTTGCCTTGGCTCCGAGTGCAAAGTCACTAGCAAGCACTCACTCAGTGCAATGCACCCAGAAAGACGCTCTCGCTCGTCTTTCAAGGAGCAATTCCTAACAGCAGAAGCAGCAGAAACACAAAGTGGATGACGAGAAGGGAAAATGTAGAACACGTCTCTGTCCTGCCACATTTTCGTGTGCGATACTTCCCTCCGGGTCTTCGGTCCTTGCGAAGCTCTATGTACTGCGAGCGCTGCTACTTGCAGCTGAGAAGGACCGTGGGGCTAGCAGCGAATTCGGAGAGCGCTAAGCACGTAGTCAAGAAGCGAGACGTGTCCCTGCAATGCGGTGCTAAGAGCAGCTTCCTCGCGGCGGAGGCGAGCTCCGGCTACAAGTCATTCTCGTCCTGGCAACGGATCTCTGTGAAGGGCTTAGGCGAAAAGCTTTCGTTTTCCATTCGAAGTGCGTGAGAGGCAGACTGTTGCACGGAGCTCTGAGAACAAAGGTGAACGCCCTAGGCGGGCTTGGGCAGAAGCAGCGTTCTCTAGCTCTTGGCTGCCGGCACACTGCTGGCTATGTGGCGCCCCTGCAGCGTCTTCTGGCCGCCGGCAAGTGAAAGCGGAGCCAGGCGTAGACGTGGGCGAGGGCGGTGAACGAAGCGGCACAAGAGCCGTGTTTGTGTGCACCACGTTACAGGCTACTAGGAGAGGAAGGTGGTTGACTCTCGCTTTCCCTCGCAAGTGCCCTTAGCAGTCGTAAGGAGCTGAACTCCAGCGGTCAGTTTCAGCTTTGCCCAATAGCGTGTTCTCAGTTCAGCTGGCAAGCACGCCCTGTTGCCTTGGCTCCGAGTGCATAGTCACTAGCGAGCACTCACTCGTGTGCTCTTCGCTGCACTGCGCCGCTCGCAAGCGGCTTCGTTCTTCGCCTTCTGCCGTCCGGAGAGAGCTGAACTCCAGCGGTCAGTTTCAGCTCTGCCCAAAAGCGTGTTCTCAGTTCTGCGAGCAAGCACGCCCTCTTGCCTTGGCTCCGAGTGCAAAGACCCTAGCGAGCACTCACTCAGTGCAGTGCACCCAGAAAGACGCTCTCGCTCGTCTTTCAAGGAGCGATTCCTAACAGCAAAGGAAGCAGATGTACAAACTGGATGACGAGAAAGGACAATGTAGAACACGTCTCTGTCCTCGTACATTTTCGTGTGCGATATGTCCCTCCGGGTCTTCGGTCCTTGTGAAGATCTATGTACTGCGAGAGCTGCTACTTGCAGCTGAGAAGGACCGTGGAGCTAGCATCGAATTCGGAGAGCGCTAAGCACGTAGTCAAGAAGCGAGACGTGTCCCTGCAATGCGGTGCTAAGAGCAGCTTCCTCGCGGCGGGGGCGAGCTCAGGCTACAGGTCATTCTCGTCCTGGCAACGGATCTCTGTGAAGGGCGTAGGCGAAAAGCTTTCGTTTTCCGTTTGAACGGCGAGAGAGGCAGACTGTTGCACGGAGCTCTGAGAACAAAGGTGCACGCCCTAGGCGGGCTTGGGCAGAAGCAGCGTTCTCTAGCTCTTGGCTGCCGGCACACTACTGGCGGTGGGGCGCCCCTGCGGCGGCTTCTGGCCGCCGGGAAGTGAAAGCGGCGCCAGGCGAGGGCGAGGGAGAGGGCGGTGAACGAAGCGGCACAAGAGCCGTGCTTGTGTGCACAACGTTACAGGCTACTAGGAGAGGAAGGTGGTTGACTCTCGCTTTCCTTCGCAAGTGCCATTAGCAGTCGTAAGGAGCTGAACTCCAGCTGTCAGTTTCAGCTCTGCCCAAAAGCGTGTTCTCAGTTCTGCGAGCAAGCACGCCCTCTTGCCTTGGCTCCGAGTGCAAAGTTACTAGCGAGCACTCACTCGTGTGCTCTTCGCTGCACTGCGCCGCTCGCAAGCGGCTTCGTTCTTCGCCTTCTGCCGTCCGGAGAGAGCTGAACTCCAGGGGTCAGTTTCAGCTCTGCCCAAAAGCGTGTTCTCAGTTCTGCTGGCAAGCACGCCCCGTTGCCTTGGCTCCGAGTGCAAAGTCCCTAGCGAGCACTCACTCAGTGCAATGCACCCAGAAAGACGCTCTCGCTCGTCTTTCAAGGAGCGATTCCTAACAGCAAAGGGAGCAGATGTACAAACTGGATGACGAGGCAGGACAATGTAGAACACGTCTCTGTCCTCGTACATTTTCGTGTGAGATATGTCCCTCCGGGTCTTCGGTCCTTGCGAAGCTCTATGTACTGCGAGCGCTGCTACTTGCAGCTGAGAAGGACCGTGGGGCTAGCAGCGAATTCGGAGAGCGCTAAGCACGTAGTCAAGAAGCGAGACGTGTCCCTGCAATGCGGTGCTAAGAGCAGCTTCCTCGCGGCGGGGGCGAGCTCCGGCTACAAGACATTCTCCTCCTGGCAACGGATCTCTGTGAAGGGCGTAGGCGAAAAGCTTTCGTTTTCCATTCGAACTGCGAGAGAGGCAGACTGTTGCACGGAGCTCTGAGAACAAAGGTGAACGCCCTAGGCGGGCTTGGGCAGAAGCAGCGTTCTCGAGCTCTTGGCTGCCGGCACACTGCTGGCTATGTGGCGCCCCTGCAGCGGCTTCTGGCCGCCGGGAAGTGAAAGCGGCTCCAGGCGAAGGGGAGGGAGAGGGCGGTGAACGAAGCGGCACAAGTGCCGTGCTTGTGTGCACCACGTTACAGGCTAATAGGAGAGGAAGGTGGTTGACTCTCGCTTTCCTTCGCAAGTGCCCTTAGCAGTAGGAAGGAGCTGAACTCCAGCGGTCAGTTTCAGCTTTGCCCAATAGCGTGTTCTCAGTTCAGCTGGCAAGCACGCCCTGTTGCCTTGGCTCCGAGTGCATAGTCACTAGCGAGCACTCACTCGTGTGCTCTTCGCTGCACTGCGCCGCTCGCAAGCGGCTTCGTTCTTCGCCTTCTGCCGTCCGGAGAGAGCTGAACTCCAGCGGTCAGTTTCAGCTCTGCCCAAAAGCGTGTTCTCAGTTCTGCGAGCAAGCACGCCCTCTTGCCTTGGCTCCGAGTGCAAAGACCCTAGCGAGCACTCACTCAGTGCAGTGCACCCAGAAAGACGCTCTCGCTCGTCTTTCAAGGAGCGATTCCTAACTGCAAAGGAAGCAGATGTACAAACTGGATGACGAGAAAGGACAATGTAGAACACGTCTCTGTCCTCGTACATTTTCGTGTGCGATATGTCCCTCCGGGTCTTCGGTCCTTGTGAAGATCTATGTACTGCGAGAGCTGCTACTTGCAGCTGAGAAGGACCGTGGAGCTAGCATCGAATTCGGAGAGCGCTAAGCACGTAGTCAAGAAGCGAGACGTGTCCCTGCAATGCGGTGCTAAGAGCAGCTTCCTCGCGGCGGGGGCGAGCTCAGGCTACAGGTCATTCTCGTCCTGGCAACGGATCTCTGTGAAGGGCGTAGGCGAAAAGCTTTCGTTTTCCGTTTGAACCGCGAGAGAGGCAGACTGTTGCACGGAGCTCTGAGAACAAAGGTGCACGCCCTAGGCGGGCTTGGGCAGAAGCAGCGTTCTCTAGCTCTTGGCTGCCGGCACACTACTGGCGGTGGGGCGCCCCTGCGGCGGCTTCTGGCCGCCGGGAAGTGAAAGCGGCGCCAGGCGAGGGCGAGGGAGAGGGCGGTGAACGAAGCGGCACAAGAGCCGTGCTTGTGTGCACAACGTTACAGGCTACTAGGAGAGGAAGGTGGTTGACTCTCGCTTTCCTTCGCAAGTGCCATTAGCAGTCGTAAGGAGCTGAACTCCAGCTGTCAGTTTCAGCTCTGCCCAAAAGCGTGTTCTCAGTTCTGCGAGCAAGCACGCCCTCTTGCCTTGGCTCCGAGTGCAAAGTCACTAGCAAGCACTCACTCAGTGCAATGCACCCAGAAAGACGCTCTCGCTCGTCTTTCAAGGAGACATTCCTAACAGCAGAAGCAGCAGAAACACAAAGTGGATGACGAGAAGGGACAATGTAGAACACGTCTCTGTCCTGCCACATTTTCGTGTGCGATACTTCCCTCCGGGTCTTCGGTCCTTGCGAAGCTCTATGTACTGCGAGCGCTGCTACTTGCAGCTGAGAAGGACCGTGGGGCTAGCAGCGAATTCGGAGAGCGCTAAGCACGTAGTCAAGAAGCGAGACGTGTCCCTGCAATGCGGTGCTAAGAGCAGCTTCCTCGCGGCGGGGGCGAGCTCCGGCTACAAGTCATTCTCGTCCTGGCAACGGATCTCTGTGAAGGGCTTAGGCGAAAAGCTTTCGTTTTCCATTCGAAGTGCGTGAGAGGCAGACTGTTGCACGGAGCTCTGAGAACAAAGGTGAACGCCCTAGGCGGGCTTGGGCAGAAGCAGCGTTCTCTAGCTCTTGGCTGCCGGCACACTGCTGGCTATGTGGCGCCCCTGCAGCGTCTTCTGGCCGCCGGCAAGTGAAAGCGGAGCCAGGCGTAGACGTGGGCGAGGGCGGTGAACGAAGCGGCACAAGAGCCGTGCTTGTGTGCCCCACGTTACAGGCTACTAGGAGAGGAAGGTGGTTGACTCTCGCTTTCCTTCGCAAGTGCCCTTAGCAGTAGGAAGGCGCTGAACTCCAGCGGTCAGTTTCAGCTCTGCCCAAAAGCGTGTTCTCAGTTCTGCGAGCAAGCACGCCCTCTTGCCTTGGCTCCGAGTGCAAAGTCACTAGCAAGCACTCACTCAGTGCAATGCACCCAGAAAGACGCTCTCGCTCGTCTTTCAAGGAGACATTCCTAACAGCAGAAGCAGCAGAAACACAAAGTGGATGACGAGAAGGGAAAATGTAGAACACGTCTCTGTCCTGCCACATTTTCGTGTGCGATACTTCCCTCCGGGTCTTCGGTCCTTGCGAAGCTCTATGTACTGCGAGCGCTGCTACTTGCAGCTGAGAAGGACCGTGGGGCTAGCAGCGAATTCGGAGAGCGCTAAGCACGTAGTCAAGAAGCGAGACGTGTCCCTGCAATGCGGTGCTAAGAGCAGCTTCCTCGCGGCGGGGGCGAGCTCCGGCTACAAGTCATTCTCGTCCTGGCAACGGATCTCTGTGAAGGGCTTAGGCGAAAAGCTTTCGTTTTCCATTCGAAGTGCGTGAGAGGCAGACTGTTGCACGGAGCTCTGAGAACAAAGGTGAACGCCCTAGGCGGGCTTGGGCAGAAGCAGCGTTCTCTAGCTCTTGGCTGCCGGCACACTGCTGGCTATGTGGCGCCCCTGCAGCGTCTTCTGGCCGCCGGCAAGTGAAAGCGGAGCCAGGCGTAGATGTGGGCGAGGGCGGTGAACAAAGCGGCACAAGAGCCGTGCTTGTGTGCCCCACGTTACAGGCTACTAGGAGAGGAAGGTGGTTGACTCTCGCTTTCCTTCGCAAGTGCCCTTAGCAGTAGGAAGGCGCTGAACTCCAGCGGTCAGTTTCAGCTCTGCCCAAAAGCGTGTTCTCAGTTCTGCGAGCAAGCACGCCCTCTTGCCTTGGCTCCGAGTGCAAAGTCACTAGCAAGCACTCACTCAGTGCAATGCACCCAGAAAGACGCTCTCGCTCGTCTTTCAAGGAGCAATTCCTAACAGCAGAAGCAGCAGAAACACAAAGTGGATGACGAGAAGGGACAATGTAGAACACGTCTCTGTCCTCGTACATTTTCGTGTACGATACATCCCTCCGGGTCTTCGGTCCTTGCGAAGATCTATGTACTGCGAACGCAGCTACTTGCAGCTGAGAAGGACCGTGGGGCTAGCAGCGAATTCGGAGAGCGCTAAGCACGTAGTCAAGAAGCGAGACGTGTCCCTGCAATGCGGTGCTAAGAGCAGCTTCCTCGCGGCGGGGGCGAGCTCCGGCTACAGGTCATTCTCGTCCTGGCAACGGATCTCTGTGAAGGGCGTAGGCGAAAAGCTTTCGTTTTCCATTCGAACTGCGAGAGAGGCAGACTGTTGCACGGAGCTCTGTGAACAAAGGGGCACGCCCTAGGCGGGCTTGGGCAGAAGCAGCGTTCTCGAGCTCTTGGCTGCCGGCACACTGCTGCCTATATGGCGCCCCTGCAGCCGGCCTCTGGCCGCCGGCAAGTGAAAGCGGAGCCAGTCGTGGGCGAGGGCGAGGGCGGTGAACGAAGCGGCACAAGCGCCGTGCTTGTGCGCACCACGTTAGAGGCTACTAGGAGAGGAAGGTGGTTGACTCTCGCTTGCCATCCCACGTGCCCTTAGCAGTCGGAAGGAGCAAGCTGAAGCACTGCTGCTTGTGCTGCTCCTTGGTTCCCTTGCAGCCAGCTGGGAAAGCATTGGCGGTCGCTTCTAGGCGCCGAGTTGCCCACAGCACCACGGTAAGTGCCTCGGAGAAGGGAAATCCAGAGTGCAGCGAGGAGCTGGACGTGGCTTACGTGCAGTTCCTAAGGAGAAGGTGAACCTAGGCACTGCCTCTTCAATCTGGCCGCCTCTGCTCTGGTAGCAACTTTTGCAAGTCGGCAGAGGGAGCCGCGAGTATGTAGAACGGAGGGCAGCGAGACGCCGTGTGTTATGCGCCCTTTCAGGGCTGCCTCCAGGGGGCTACTTTAAGAACGGCTTCTTCTTCCTCGCGTCCTTCTCGCTTCGCTCTAGCTGCATGGAGTACAACACCGCGAAGGAGTGAGGACGGGGTCTGCCCCAGCTTTTGCCCGGGCGTGCAAAGGCTGTGTGCTGCTTTTCCAAGCAGCAAGAGCACTGAGAAGTGAAAGCGATTATGAAGGAGCTCTTTGGCTGCTCGTGTGCTCTTCGCTGCACTGCGCCGCTCGCAAGCGGCTTCGTTCTTCGCCTTCTGCCGTCCGGAGAGAGCTGAACTCCAGCGGTCAGTTTCAGCTCTGCCCAAAAGCGTGTTCTCAGTTCTGCGAGCAAGCACGCCCTCTTGCCTTGGCTCCGAGTGCAAAGTCACTAGCAAGCACTCACTCAGTGCAATGCACCCAGAAAGACGCTCTCGCTCGTCTTTCAAGGAGCAATTCCTAACAGCAGAAGCAGCAGAAACACAAAGTGGATGACGAGAAGGGAAAATGTAGAACACGTCTCTGTCCTGCCACATTTTCGTGTGCGATACTTCCCTCCGGGTCTTCGGTCCTTGCGAAGCTCTATGTACTGCGAGCGCTGCTACTTGCAGCTGAGAAGGACCGTGGGGCTAGCAGCGAATTCGGAGAGCGCTAAGCACGTAGTCAAGAAGCGAGACGTGTCCCTGCAATGCGGTGCTAAGAGCAGCTTCCTCGCGGCGGGGGCGAGCTCCGGCTACAAGTCATTCTCGTCCTGGCAACGGATCTCTGTGAAGGGCTTAGGCGAAAAGCTTTCGTTTTCCATTCGAAGTGCGTGAGAGGCAGACTGTTGCACGGAGCTCTGAGAACAAAGGTGAACGCCCTAGGCGGGCTTGGGCAGAAGCAGCGTTCTCGAGCTCTTGGCTGCCGGCACACTGCTGGCTATGTGGCGCCCCTGCAGCGTCTTCTGGCCGCCGGCAAGTGAAAGCGGAGCCAGGCGTAGACGTGGGCGAGGGCGGTGAACGAAGCGGCACAAGAGCCGTGTTTGTGTGCACCACGTTACAGGCTACTAGGAGAGGAAGGTGGTTGACTCTCACTTTCCCTCGCAAGTGCCCTTAGCAGTCGTAAGGAGCTGAACTCCAGCGGTCAGTTTCAGCTCTGCCCAAACAGCTTGTTCTCAGTTCTGCGAGCAAGCACGCCCTCTTGCCTTGGCTCCGAGTGCAAAGTTACTAGCGAGCAATCACTCGTGTGCTCTTCGCTGCACTGCGCCGCTCGCAAGCGGCTTCGTTCTTCGCCTTCTGCCGTCCGGAGAGAGCTGAACTCCAGCGGTCAGTTTCAGCTCTGCCCAAAAGCGTGTTCTCAGTTCTGCTGGCGAGCACGCCCCGTTGCCTTGGCTCCGAGTGCAAAGACCCTAGCGAGCACTCACTCAGTGCAATGCACCCAGAAAGACGCTCTCGCTCGTCTTTCAAGGAGCGATTCCTAACAGCAAAGGAAGCAGATGTACAAACTGGATGACGAGAAAGGACAATGTAGAACACGTCTCTGTCCTCGTACATTTTCGTGTGAGATATGTCCCTCCGGGTCTTCGGTCCTTGCGAAGCTCTGTGTACTGCGAGCGCTGCTACTTGCAGCTGAGAAGGACCGTGGGGCTAGCATCGAATTCGGAGAGCGCTAAGCACGTAGTCAAGAAGCGAGACGTGACCCTGCAATGCGGTGCTAAGAGCAGCTTCCTCGCGGCGGGGGCGAGCTCCGGCTACAAGACATTCTCCTCCTAGCAACGGATCTCTGTGAAGGGCGTAGGCGAAAAGCTTTCGTTTTCCATTCGAACTGCGAGAGAGGCAGACTGTTGCACGGAGCTCTGAGAACAAAGGTGAACGCCTTAGGCGGGCTTGGGCAGAAGCAGCGTTCTCGAGCTCTTGGCTGCCGGCACACTGCTGGCTATGTGGCGCCCCTGCAGCGGCTTCTGGCCGCCGGCAAGTGAAAGCGGCTCCAGGCGAAGGGGAGGGAGAGGGCGGTGAACGAAGCGGCACAAGTGCCGTGCTTGTGTGCACCACGTTACAGGCTAATAGGAGAGGAAGGTGGTTGACTCTCGCTTTCCTTCGCAAGTGCCCTTAGCAGTAGGAAGGAGCTGAACTCCAGCGGTCAGTTTCAGCTCTGCCGAACAGCGTGTTCTCAGTTCTGCAGGCAAGCACGCCCCTTTGCCTTGGCTCCGAGTGCAAAGTCCCTAGCGAGAATTCACACAGTGCAATGCAACCAGAAACACGCTCTGGCTCGTCTTTCAAGGAGCGATTCCTAACAGCAGAAGCAGCAGAAGCACAAAGTGGATGACGAGAAAGGACAATGTAGAACACGTCTCTGTCTTGCCACATTTCCTTGTGCGATATGTCCCTCCGGGTCTTCGGTCCTTGCGAAGTTCTATGTACTTCGAGCGCTGCTACTTGCAGCTGAGAAGGACCGTGGAGCTAGCAGCGAATTCGGAGAGCGCTAAGCACGAGGTCAAGAAGCGAGACGTGTCCCTGCAATGCGGTGCTAAGAGCAGCTTCCTCGCTGCGGGGGCGAGCTCCGGCTACAAGACATTCTCCTCCTGGCAACGGATCTCTGTGAAGGGCGTAGGCGAAAAGCTTTCGTTTTCCATTCGAACTGCGAGAGAGGCAGACTGTTGCACGGAGCTCTGAGAACAAAGGTGCAAGCGCCTAGGCGGGCTTGGACAGAAGCAGCGTTCTCGAGCTCTTGGCGGCCGGCACACTGCTGGCTGGGTGGCGCCCCTGCAGCGTCTTCTGGCCGCCGGCAAGTGAAAGCGGCGCCAGGCGAGGGCGAGGGAGAGGGCGGTGAACGAAGCGGCACAAGAGCCGTGCTTGTGTGCCCCACGTTACAGGCTACTAGGAGAGGAAGGTGGTTGACTCTCGCTTTCCTTCGCAAGTGCCCTTAGCAGTAGGAAGGAGCTGAACTCCAGAGGTCAGTTTCAGCTCTGCCCAAAAGCGTGTTCTCAGTTCTGCGAGCAAGCACGCCCTCTTGCCTTGGCTCCGAGTGCAAAGTCACTAGCAAGCACTCACTCAGTGCAATGCACCCAGAAAGACGCTCTCGCTCGTCTTTCAAGGAGACATTCCTAACAGCAGAAGCAGCAGAAACACAAAGTGGATGACGAGAAGGGACAATGTAGAACACGTCTCTGTCCTCGTACATTTTCGTGTACGATACATCCCTCCGGGTCTTCGGTCCTTGCGAAGATCTATGTACTGCGAGCGCAGCTACTTGCAGCTGAGAAGGACCGTGGGGCTAGCAGCGAATTCGGAGAGCGCTAAGCACGAAGTCAAGAAGCGAGACGTGTCCCTGCAATGCAGTGCTAAGAGCAGCTTCATCGCTGCGAAGGTGTGCTCCGGCCACGAGACATACTCGTCCTGGCAACGGATCTCTGTGAAGGGCGTAGGCGAAAAGCTTTCGTTTTCCATTCGAAGTGCGTGAGAGGCAGACTGTTGCACGGAACTCTGTGAACAAAGGGGCACGCCCTAGGCGGGCTTGGGCAGAAGCAGCGTTCTCGAGCTCTTGGCTGCCGGCACACTGCTGGCTATGTGGCGCCCCTGCAGCCGGCCTCTGGCCGCCGGCAAGTGAAAGCGGAGCCAGTCGTGGGCGAGGGCGAGGGCGGTGAACGAAGCGGCACAAGCGCCGTGCTTGTGTGCACCACGTTACAGGCTACTAGGAGAGGAAGGTGGTTGACTCTCGCTTGCCATCCCACGTGCCCTTAGCAGTCGGAAGGAGCAAGCTGAAGCACTGCTGCTTGTGCTGCTCCTTGTTTCCCTTGCAGCCAGCTGGGAAAGCATTGGCGGTCGCTTCTAGGCGCCGAGTTGCACACAGCACCACGGTAAGTGCCTCGGAGAAGGGAAATCCAGAGTGCAGCGAGGAGCTGGACGTGGCTTACGTGCAGTAAGGAAAAGGTGAACCTAGGCACTGCCTCTTCAATCTGGCGGCCTCCGCTCTGGTAGCAACTTTTGCAAGTCGGCAGAGGGAGCCGCGAGTATGTAGAACGGAGGGCAGCGAGACGCCTTGTGTTATGCGCCCTTTCAGGGCTGCCTCCAGGGGGCTACTTTAAGAACGGCTTCTTCTTCCTCGCGTCCTTCTCGTTTCGCTCTAGCTGCATGGAGTACAACACCGCGAAGGAGTGAGGACGGGGTCTGCCCCAGCTTTTGCCCGGGCGTGCAAAGGCTGTGTGCTGCTTTTCCAAGCAGCAAGAGCACTGAGAAGTGAAAGCGATTATGAAGGAGCTCTTTGGCTGCTCGTGTGCTCTTCGCTGCACTGCGCCGCTCGCAAGCGGCTTCGTTCTTCGCCTTCTGCCGTCCGGAGAGAGCTGAACTCCAGCGGTCAGTTTCAGCTCTGCCCAAAAGCGTGTTCTCAGTTCTGCGAGCAAGCACGCCCTCTTGCCTTGGCTCCGAGTGCAAAGACCCTAGCGAGCACTCACTCAGTGCAGTGCACCCAGAAAGACGCTCTCGCTCGTCTTTCAAGGAGCGATTCCTAACAGCAAAGGAAGCAGATGTACAAACTGGATGACGAGAAAGGACAATGTAGAACACGTCTCTGTCCTCGTACATTTTCGTGTGCGATATGTCCCTCCGGGTCTTCGGTCCTTGTGAAGATCTATGTACTGCGAGAGCTGCTACTTGCAGCTGAGAAGGACCGTGGAGCTAGCATCGAATTCGGAGAGCGCTAAGCACGTAGTCAAGAAGCGAGACGTGTCCCTGCAATGCGGTGCTAAGAGCAGCTTCCTCGCGGCGGGGGCGAGCTCAGGCTACAGGTCATTCTCGTCCTGGCAACGGATCTCTGTGAAGGGCGTAGGCGAAAAGCTTTCGTTTTCCGTTTGAACCGCGAGAGAGGCAGACTGTTGCACGGAGCTCTGAGAACAAAGGTGCACGCCCTAGGCGGGCTTGGGCAGAAGCAGCGTTCTCTAGCTCTTGGCTGCCGGCACACTACTGGCGGTGGGGCGCCCCTGCGGCGGCTTCTGGCCGCCGGCAAGTGAAAGCGGCGCCAGGCGAGGGCGAGGGAGAGGGCGGTGAACGAAGCGGCACAAGAGCCGTGCTTGTGTGCACAACGTTACAGGTTACTAGGAGAGGAAGGTGGTTGACTCTCGCTTTCCTTCGCAAGTGCCATTAGCAGTCGGAAGGAGCTGAACTCCAGCGGTCAGTTTCAGCTCTGCCCAAAAGCGTGTTCTCAGTTCTGCGAGCAAGCACGCCCTCTTGCCTTGGCTCCGAGTGCAAAGTCACTAGCAAGCACTCACTCAGTGCAATGCACCCAGAAAGACGCTCTCGCTCGTCTTTCAAGGAGCAATTCCTAACAGCAGAAGCAGCAGAAACACAAAGTGGATGACGAGAAGGGAAAATGTAGAACACGTCTCTGTCCTGCCACATTTTCGTGTGCGATACTTCCCTCCGGGTCTTCGGTCCTTGCGAAGCTCTATGTACTGCGAGCGCTGCTACTTGCAGCTGAGAAGGACCGTGGGGCTAGCAGCGAATTCGGAGAGCGCTAAGCACGTAGTCAAGAAGCGAGACGTGTCCCTGCAATGCGGTGCTAAGATCAGCTTCCTCGCGGCGGAGGCGAGCTCCGGCTACAAGTCATTCTCGTCCTGGCAACGGATCTCTGTGAAGGGCGTAGGCGAAAAGCTTTCGTTTTCCATTCGAAGTGCGTGAGAGGCAGACTGTTGCACGGAGCTCTGAGAACAAAGGTGAACGCCCTAGGCGGGCTTGGGCAGAAGCAGCGTTCTCTAGCTCTTGGCTGCCGGCACACTGCTGGCTATGTGGCGCCCCTGCAGCGTCTTCTGGCCGCCGGCAAGTGAAAGCGGAGCCAGGCGTAGACGTGGGCGAGGGCGGTGAACGAAGCGGCACAAGAGCCGTGTTTGTGTGCACCACGTTACAGGCTACTAGGAGAGGAAGGTGGTTGACTCTCGCTTTCCTTCGCAAGTGCCCTTAGCAGTCGTAAGGAGCTGAACTCCAGCGGTCAGTTTCAGCTCTGCCCAAACAGCTTGTTCTCAGTTCTGCGAGCAAGCACGCCCTCTTGCCTTGGCTCCGAGTGCAAAGTTACTAGCGAGCAATCACTCGTGTGCTCTTCGCTGCACTGCGCCGCTCGCAAGCGGCTTCGTTCTTCGCCTTCTGCCGTCCGGAGAGAGCTGAACTCCAGCGGTCAGTTTCAGCTCTGCCCAAAAGCGTGTTCTCAGTTCTGCTGGCAAGCACGCCCCTTTGCCTTGGCTCCGAGTGCAAAGACCCTAGCGAGCACTCACTCAGTGCAATGCACCCAGAAAGACGCTCTCGCTCGTCTTTCAAGGAGCGATTCCTAACAGCAAAGGGAGCAGATGTACAAACTGGATGACGAGAAAGGACAATGTAGAACACGTCTCTGTCCTCGTACATTTTCGTGTGAGATATGTCCCTCCGGGTCTTCGGTCCTTGCGAAGCTCTATGTACTGCGAGCGCTGCTACTTGCAGCTGAGAAGGACCGTGGGGCTAGCATCGAATTCGGAGAGCGCTAAGCACGTAGTCAAGAAGCGAGACGTGTCCCTGCAATGCGGTGCTAAGAGCAGCTTCCTCGCGGCGGGGGCGAGCTCCGGCTACAAGACATTCTCCTCCTAGCAACGGATCTCTGTGAAGGGCGTAGGCGAAAAGCTTTCGTTTTCCATTCGAACTGCGAGAGAGGCAGACTGTTGCACGGAGCTCTGAGAACAAAGGTGAACGCCTTAGGCGGGCTTGGGCAGAAGCAGCGTTCTCGAGCTCTTGGCTGCCGGCACACTGCTGGCTATGTGGCGCCCCTGCAGCGGCTTCTGGCCGCCGGCAAGTGAAAGCGGCTCCAGGCGAAGGGGAGGGAGAGGGCGGTGAACGAAGCGGCACAAGTGCCGTGCTTGTGTGCACCACGTTACAGGCTACTAGGAGAGGAAGGTGGTTGACTCTCGCTTTCCTTCGCAAGTGCCCTTAGCAGTAGGAAGGAGCTGAACTCCAGCGGTCAGTTTCAGCTCTGCCGAACAGCGTGTTCTCAGTTCTGCAGGCAAGCACGCCCCTTTGCCTTGGCTCCGAGTGCAAAGTCCCTAGCGAGAATTCACACAGTGCAATGCAACCAGAAACACGCTCTGGCTCGTCTTTCAAGGAGCGATTCCTAACAGCAGAAGCAGCAGAAGCACAAAGTGGATGACGAGAAAGGACAATGTAGAACACGTCTCTGTCTTGCCACATTTCCTTGTGCGATATGTCCCTCCGGGTCTTCGGTCCTTGCGAAGTTCTATGTACTTCGAGCGCTGCTACTTGCAGCTGAGAAGGACCGTGGAGCTAGCAGCGAATTCGGAGAGCGCTAAGCACGAGGTCAAGAAGCGAGACGTGTCCCTGCAATGCGGTGCTAAGAGCAGCTTCCTCGCTGCGGGGGCGAGCTCCGGCTACAAGACATTCTCCTCCTGGCAACGGATCTCTGTGAAGGGCGTAGGCGAAAAGCTTTCGTTTTCCATTCGAACTGCGAGAGAGGCAGACTGTTGCACGGAGCTCTGAGAACAAAGGTGCAAGCGCCTAGGCGGGCTTGGACAGAAGCAGCGTTCTCGAGCTCTTGGCGGCCGGCACACTGCTGGCTGGGTGGCGCCCCTGCAGCGTCTTCTGGCCGCCGGCAAGTGAAAGCGGCGCCAGGCGAGGGCGAGGGAGAGGGCGGTGAACGAAGCGGCACAAGAGCCGTGCTTGTGTGCCCCACGTTACAGGCTACTAGGAGAGGAAGGTGGTTGACTCTCGCTTTCCTTCGCAAGTGCCCTTAGCAGTAGGAAGGAGCTGAACTCCAGAGGTCAGTTTCAGCTCTGCCCAAAAGCGTGTTCTCAGTTCTGCGAGCAAGCACGCCCTCTTGCCTTGGCTCCGAGTGCAAAGTCACTAGCAAGCACTCACTCAGTGCAATGCACCCAGAAAGACGCTCTCGCTCGTCTTTCAAGGAGACATTCCTAACAGCAGAAGCAGCAGAAACACAAAGTGGATGACGAGAAGGGACAATGTAGAACACGTCTCTGTCCTCGTACATTTTCGTGTACGATACATCCCTCCGGGTCTTCGGTCCTTGCGAAGATCTATGTACTGCGAGCGCAGCTACTTGCAGCTGAGAAGGACCGTGGGGCTAGCAGCGAATTCGGAGAGCGCTAAGCACGAAGTCAAGAAGCGAGACGTGTCCCTGCAATGCAGTGCTAAGAGCAGCTTCATCGCTGCGAAGGTGTGCTCCGGCCACGAGACATACTCGTCCTGGCAACGGATCTCTGTGAAGGGCGTAGGCGAAAAGCTTTCGTTTTCCATTCGAAGTGCGTGAGAGGCAGACTGTTGCACGGAACTCTGTGAACAAAGGGGCACGCCCTAGGCGGGCTTGGGCAGAAGCAGCGTTCTCGAGCTCTTGGCTGCCGGCACACTGCTGGCTATGTGGCGCCCCTGCAGCCGGCCTCTGGCCGCCGGCAAGTGAAAGCGGAGCCAGTCGTGGGCGAGGGCGAGGGCGGTGAACGAAGCGGCACAAGCGCCGTGCTTGTGTGCACCACGTTACAGGCTACTAGGAGAGGAAGGTGGTTGACTCTCGCTTGCCATCCCACGTGCCCTTAGCAGTCGGAAGGAGCAAGCTGAAGCACTGCTGCTTGTGCTGCTCCTTGTTTCCCTTGCAGCCAGCTGGGAAAGCATTGGCGGTCGCTTCTAGGCGCCGAGTTGCACACAGCACCACGGTAAGTGCCTCGGAGAAGGGAAATCCAGAGTGCAGCGAGGAGCTGGACGTGGCTTACGTGCAGTAAGGAAAAGGTGAACCTAGGCACTGCCTCTTCAATCTGGCGGCCTCCGCTCTGGTAGCAACTTTTGCAAGTCGGCAGAGGGAGCCGCGAGTATGTAGAACGGAGGGCAGCGAGACGCCTTGTGTTATGCGCCCTTTCAGGGCTGCCTCCAGGGGGCTACTTTAAGAACGGCTTCTTCTTCCTCGCGTCCTTCTCGTTTCGCTCTAGCTGCATGGAGTACAACACCGCGAAGGAGTGAGGACGGGGTCTGCCCCAGCTTTTGCCCGGGCGTGCAAAGGCTGTGTGCTGCTTTTCCAAGCAGCAAGAGCACTGAGAAGTGAAAGCGATTATGAAGGAGCTCTTTGGCTGCTCGTGTGCTCTTCGCTGCACTGCGCCGCTCGCAAGCGGCTTCGTTCTTCGCCTTCTGCCGTCCGGAGAGAGCTGAACTCCAGCGGTCAGTTTCAGCTCTGCCCAAAAGCGTGTTCTCAGTTCTGCGAGCAAGCACGCCCTCTTGCCTTGGCTCCGAGTGCAAAGACCCTAGCGAGCACTCACTCAGTGCAGTGCACCCAGAAAGACGCTCTCGCTCGTCTTTCAAGGAGCGATTCCTAACAGCAAAGGAAGCAGATGTACAAACTGGATGACGAGAAAGGACAATGTAGAACACGTCTCTGTCCTCGTACATTTTCGTGTGCGATATGTCCCTCCGGGTCTTCGGTCCTTGTGAAGATCTATGTACTGCGAGAGCTGCTACTTGCAGCTGAGAAGGACCGTGGAGCTAGCATCGAATTCGGAGAGCGCTAAGCACGTAGTCAAGAAGCGAGACGTGTCCCTGCAATGCGGTGCTAAGAGCAGCTTCCTCGCGGCGGGGGCGAGCTCAGGCTACAGGTCATTCTCGTCCTGGCAACGGATCTCTGTGAAGGGCGTAGGCGAAAAGCTTTCGTTTTCCGTTTGAACCGCGAGAGAGGCAGACTGTTGCACGGAGCTCTGAGAACAAAGGTGCACGCCCTAGGCGGGCTTGGGCAGAAGCAGCGTTCTCTAGCTCTTGGCTGCCGGCACACTACTGGCGGTGGGGCGCCCCTGCGGCGGCTTCTGGCCGCCGGCAAGTGAAAGCGGCGCCAGGCGAGGGCGAGGGAGAGGGCGGTGAACGAAGCGGCACAAGAGCCGTGCTTGTGTGCACAACGTTACAGGTTACTAGGAGAGGAAGGTGGTTGACTCTCGCTTTCCTTCGCAAGTGCCATTAGCAGTCGGAAGGAGCTGAACTCCAGCGGTCAGTTTCAGCTCTGCCCAAAAGCGTGTTCTCAGTTCTGCGAGCAAGCACGCCCTCTTGCCTTGGCTCCGAGTGCAAAGTCACTAGCAAGCACTCACTCAGTGCAATGCACCCAGAAAGACGCTCTCGCTCGTCTTTCAAGGAGCAATTCCTAACAGCAGAAGCAGCAGAAACACAAAGTGGATGACGAGAAGGGAAAATGTAGAACACGTCTCTGTCCTGCCACATTTTCGTGTGCGATACTTCCCTCCGGGTCTTCGGTCCTTGCGAAGCTCTATGTACTGCGAGCGCTGCTACTTGCAGCTGAGAAGGACCGTGGGGCTAGCAGCGAATTCGGAGAGCGCTAAGCACGTAGTCAAGAAGCGAGACGTGTCCCTGCAATGCGGTGCTAAGATCAGCTTCCTCGCGGCGGAGGCGAGCTCCGGCTACAAGTCATTCTCGTCCTGGCAACGGATCTCTGTGAAGGGCGTAGGCGAAAAGCTTTCGTTTTCCATTCGAAGTGCGTGAGAGGCAGACTGTTGCACGGAGCTCTGAGAACAAAGGTGAACGCCCTAGGCGGGCTTGGGCAGAAGCAGCGTTCTCTAGCTCTTGGCTGCCGGCACACTGCTGGCTATGTGGCGCCCCTGCAGCGTCTTCTGGCCGCCGGCAAGTGAAAGCGGAGCCAGGCGTAGACGTGGGCGAGGGCGGTGAACGAAGCGGCACAAGAGCCGTGTTTGTGTGCACCACGTTACAGGCTACTAGGAGAGGAAGGTGGTTGACTCTCGCTTTCCTTCGCAAGTGCCCTTAGCAGTCGTAAGGAGCTGAACTCCAGCGGTCAGTTTCAGCTCTGCCCTAACAGCTTGTTCTCAGTTCTGCGAGCAAGCACGCCCTCTTGCCTTGGCTCCGAGTGCAAAGTTACTAGCGAGCAATCACTCGTGTGCTCTTCGCTGCACTGCGCCGCTCGCAAGCGGCTTCGTTCTTCGCCTTCTGCCGTCCGGAGAGAGCTGAACTCCAGCGGTCAGTTTCAGCTCTGCCCAAAAGCGTGTTCTCAGTTCTGCTGGCAAGCACGCCCCTTTGCCTTGGCTCCGAGTGCAAAGACCCTAGCGAGCACTCACTCAGTGCAATGCACCCAGAAAGACGCTCTCGCTCGTCTTTCAAGGAGCGATTCCTAACAGCAAAGGGAGCAGATGTACAAACTGGATGACGAGAAAGGACAATGTAGAACACGTCTCTGTCCTCGTACATTTTCGTGTGAGATATGTCCCTCCGGGTCTTCGGTCCTTGCGAAGCTCTATGTACTGCGAGCGCTGCTACTTGCAGCTGAGAAGGACCGTGGGGCTAGCATCGAATTCGGAGAGCGCTAAGCACGTAGTCAAGAAGCGAGACGTGTCCCTGCAATGCGGTGCTAAGAGCAGCTTCCTCGCGGCGGGGGCGAGCTCCGGCTACAAGACATTCTCCTCCTAGCAACGGATCTCTGTGAAGGGCGTAGGCGAAAAGCTTTCGTTTTCCATTCGAACTGCGAGAGAGGCAGACTGTTGCACGGAGCTCTGAGAACAAAGGTGAACGCCTTAGGCGGGCTTGGGCAGAAGCAGCGTTCTCGAGCTCTTGGCTGCCGGCACACTGCTGGCTATGTGGCGCCCCTGCAGCGGCTTCTGGCCGCCGGCAAGTGAAAGCGGCTCCAGGCGAAGGGGAGGGAGAGGGCGGTGAACGAAGCGGCACAAGTGCCGTGCTTGTGTGCACCACGTTACAGGCTACTAGGAGAGGAAGGTGGTTGACTCTCGCTTTCCTTCGCAAGTGCCCTTAGCAGTAGGAAGGAGCTGAACTCCAGCGGTCAGTTTCAGCTCTGCCGAACAGCGTGTTCTCAGTTCTGCAGGCAAGCACGACCCTTTGCCTTGGCTCCGAGTGCAAAGTCCCTAGCGAGAATTCACACAGTGCAATGCAACCAGAAACACGCTCTGGCTCGTCTTTCAAGGAGCGATTCCTAACAGCAGAAGCAGCAGAAGCACAAAGTGGATGACGAGAAAGGACAATGTAGAACACGTCTCTGTCTTGCCACATTTCCTTGTGCGATATGTCCCTCCGGGTCTTCGGTCCTTGCGAAGTTCTATGTACTTCGAGCGCTGCTACTTGCAGCTGAGAAGGACCGTGGAGCTAGCAGCGAATTCGGAGAGCGCTAAGCACGAGGTCAAGAAGCGAGACGTGTCCCTGCAATGCGGTGCTAAGAGCAGCTTCCTCGCTGCGGGGGCGAGCTCCGGCTACAAGACATTCTCCTCCTGGCAACGGATCTCTGTGAAGGGCGTAGGCGAAAAGCTTTCGTTTTCCATTCGAACTGCGAGAGAGGCAGACTGTTGCACGGAGCTCTGAGAACAAAGGTGCAAGCGCCTAGGCGGGCTTGGACAGAAGCAGCGTTCTCGAGCTCTTGGCGGCCGGCACACTGCTGGCTGGGTGGCGCCCCTGCAGCGTCTTCTGGCCGCCGGCAAGTGAAAGCGGCGCCAGGCGAGGGCGAGGGAGAGGGCGGTGAACGAAGCGGCACAAGAGCCGTGCTTGTGTGCCCCACGTTACAGGCTACTAGGAGAGGAAGGTGGTTGACTCTCGCTTTCCTTCGCAAGTGCCCTTAGCAGTAGGAAGGAGCTGAACTCCAGAGGTCAGTTTCAGCTCTGCCCAAAAGCGTGTTCTCAGTTCTGCGAGCAAGCACGCCCTCTTGCCTTGGCTCCGAGTGCAAAGTCACTAGCAAGCACTCACTCAGTGCAATGCACCCAGAAAGACGCTCTCGCTCGTCTTTCAAGGAGACATTCCTAACAGCAGAAGCAGCAGAAACACAAAGTGGATGACGAGAAGGGACAATGTAGAACACGTCTCTGTCCTCGTACATTTTCGTGTACGATACATCCCTCCGGGTCTTCGGTCCTTGCGAAGATCTATGTACTGCGAGCGCAGCTACTTGCAGCTGAGAAGGACCGTGGGGCTAGCAGCGAATTCGGAGAGCGCTAAGCACGAAGTCAAGAAGCGAGACGTGTCCCTGCAATGCAGTGCTAAGAGCAGCTTCATCGCTGCGAAGGTGTGCTCCGGCCACGAGACATACTCGTCCTGGCAACGGATCTCTGTGAAGGGCGTAGGCGAAAAGCTTTCGTTTTCCATTCGAAGTGCGTGAGAGGCAGACTGTTGCGCGGAACTCTGTGAACAAAGGGGCACGCCCTAGGCGGGCTTGGGCAGAAGCAGCGTTCTCGAGCTCTTGGCTGCCGGCACACTGCTGGCTATGTGGCGCCCCTGCAGCCGGCCTCTGGCCGCCGGCAAGTGAAAGCGGAGCCAGTCGTGGGCGAGGGCGAGGGCGGTGAACGAAGCGGCACAAGCGCCGTGCTTGTGTGCACCACGTTACAGGCTACTAGGAGAGGAAGGTGGTTGACTCTCGCTTGCCATCCCACGTGCCCTTAGCAGTCGGAAGGAGCAAGCTGAAGCACTGCTGCTTGTGCTGCTCCTTGTTTCCCTTGCAGCCAGCTGGGAAAGCATTGGCGGTCGCTTCTAGGCGCCGAGTTGCACACAGCACCACGGTAAGTGCCTCGGAGAAGGGAAATCCAGAGTGCAGCGAGGAGCTGGACGTGGCTTACGTGCAGTAAGGAAAAGGTGAACCTAGGCACTGCCTCTTCAATCTGGCGGCCTCCGCTCTGGTAGCAACTTTTGCAAGTCGGCAGAGGGAGCCGCGAGTATGTAGAACGGAGGGCAGCGAGACGCCTTGTGTTATGCGCCCTTTCAGGGCTGCCTCCAGGGGGCTACTTTAAGAACGGCTTCTTCTTCCTCGCGTCCTTCTCGTTTCGCTCTAGCTGCATGGAGTACAACACCGCGAAGGAGTGAGGACGGGGTCTGCCCCAGCTTTTGCCCGGGCGTGCAAAGGCTGTGTGCTGCTTTTCCAAGCAGCAAGAGCACTGAGAAGTGAAAGCGATTATGAAGGAGCTCTTTGGCTGCTCGTGTGCTCTTCGCTGCACTGCGCCGCTCGCAAGCGGCTTCGTTCTTCGCCTTCTGCCGTCCGGAGAGAGCTGAACTCCAGCGGTCAGTTTCAGCTCTGCCCAAAAGCGTGTTCTCAGTTCTGCGAGCAAGCACGCCCTCTTGCCTTGGCTCCGAGTGCAAAGACCCTAGCGAGCACTCACTCAGTGCAGTGCACCCAGAAAGACGCTCTCGCTCGTCTTTCAAGGAGCGATTCCTAACAGCAAAGGAAGCAGATGTACAAACTGGATGACGAGAAAGGACAATGTAGAACACGTCTCTGTCCTCGTACATTTTCGTGTGCGATATGTCCCTCCGGGTCTTCGGTCCTTGTGAAGATCTATGTACTGCGAGAGCTGCTACTTGCAGCTGAGAAGGACCGTGGAGCTAGCATCGAATTCGGAGAGCGCTAAGCACGTAGTCAAGAAGCGAGACGTGTCCCTGCAATGCGGTGCTAAGAGCAGCTTCCTCGCGGCGGGGGCGAGCTCAGGCTACAGGTCATTCTCGTCCTGGCAACGGATCTCTGTGAAGGGCGTAGGCGAAAAGCTTTCGTTTTCCGTTTGAACCGCGAGAGAGGCAGACTGTTGCACGGAGCTCTGAGAACAAAGGTGCACGCCCTAGGCGGGCTTGGGCAGAAGCAGCGTTCTCTAGCTCTTGGCTGCCGGCACACTACTGGCGGTGGGGCGCCCCTGCGGCGGCTTCTGGCCGCCGGCAAGTGAAAGCGGCGCCAGGCGAGGGCGAGGGAGAGGGCGGTGAACGAAGCGGCACAAGAGCCGTGCTTGTGTGCACAACGTTACAGGTTACTAGGAGAGGAAGGTGGTTGACTCTCGCTTTCCTTCGCAAGTGCCATTAGCAGTCGGAAGGAGCTGAACTCCAGCGGTCAGTTTCAGCTCTGCCCAAAAGCGTGTTCTCAGTTCTGCGAGCAAGCACGCCCTCTTGCCTTGGCTCCGAGTGCAAAGTCACTAGCAAGCACTCACTCAGTGCAATGCACCCAGAAAGACGCTCTCGCTCGTCTTTCAAGGAGCAATTCCTAACAGCAGAAGCAGCAGAAACACAAAGTGGATGACGAGAAGGGAAAATGTAGAACACGTCTCTGTCCTGCCACATTTTCGTGTGCGATACTTCCCTCCGGGTCTTCGGTCCTTGCGAAGCTCTATGTACTGCGAGCGCTGCTACTTGCAGCTGAGAAGGACCGTGGGGCTAGCAGCGAATTCGGAGAGCGCTAAGCACGTAGTCAAGAAGCGAGACGTGTCCCTGCAATGCGGTGCTAAGATCAGCTTCCTCGCGGCGGAGGCGAGCTCCGGCTACAAGTCATTCTCGTCCTGGCAACGGATCTCTGTGAAGGGCGTAGGCGAAAAGCTTTCGTTTTCCATTCGAAGTGCGTGAGAGGCAGACTGTTGCACGGAGCTCTGAGAACAAAGGTGAACGCCCTAGGCGGGCTTGGGCAGAAGCAGCGTTCTCTAGCTCTTGGCTGCCGGCACACTGCTGGCTATGTGGCGCCCCTGCAGCGTCTTCTGGCCGCCGGCAAGTGAAAGCGGAGCCAGGCGTAGACGTGGGCGAGGGCGGTGAACGAAGCGGCACAAGAGCCGTGTTTGTGTGCACCACGTTACAGGCTACTAGGAGAGGAAGGTGGTTGACTCTCGCTTTCCTTCGCAAGTGCCCTTAGCAGTCGTAAGGAGCTGAACTCCAGCGGTCAGTTTCAGCTCTGCCCAAACAGCTTGTTCTCAGTTCTGCGAGCAAGCACGCCCTCTTGCCTTGGCTCCGAGTGCAAAGTTACTAGCGAGCAATCACTCGTGTGCTCTTCGCTGCACTGCGCCGCTCGCAAGCGGCTTCGTTCTTCGCCTTCTGCCGTCCGGAGAGAGCTGAACTCCAGCGGTCAGTTTCAGCTCTGCCCAAAAGCGTGTTCTCAGTTCTGCTGGCAAGCACGCCCCTTTGCCTTGGCTCCGAGTGCAAAGACCCTAGCGAGCACTCACTCAGTGCAATGCACCCAGAAAGACGCTCTCGCTCGTCTTTCAAGGAGCGATTCCTAACAGCAAAGGGAGCAGATGTACAAACTGGATGACGAGAAAGGACAATGTAGAACACGTCTCTGTCCTCGTACATTTTCGTGTGAGATATGTCCCTCCGGGTCTTCGGTCCTTGCGAAGCTCTATGTACTGCGAGCGCTGCTACTTGCAGCTGAGAAGGACCGTGGGGCTAGCATCGAATTCGGAGAGCGCTAAGCACGTAGTCAAGAAGCGAGACGTGTCCCTGCAATGCGGTGCTAAGAGCAGCTTCCTCGCGGCGGGGGCGAGCTCCGGCTACAAGACATTCTCCTCCTAGCAACGGATCTCTGTGAAGGGCGTAGGCGAAAAGCTTTCGTTTTCCATTCGAACTGCGAGAGAGGCAGACTGTTGCACGGAGCTCTGAGAACAAAGGTGAACGCCTTAGGCGGGCTTGGGCAGAAGCAGCGTTCTCGAGCTCTTGGCTGCCGGCACACTGCTGGCTATGTGGCGCCCCTGCAGCGGCTTCTGGCCGCCGGCAAGTGAAAGCGGCTCCAGGCGAAGGGGAGGGAGAGGGCGGTGAACGAAGCGGCACAAGTGCCGTGCTTGTGTGCACCACGTTACAGGCTACTAGGAGAGGAAGGTGGTTGACTCTCGCTTTCCTTCGCAAGTGCCCTTAGCAGTAGGAAGGAGCTGAACTCCAGCGGTCAGTTTCAGCTCTGCCGAACAGCGTGTTCTCAGTTCTGCAGGCAAGCACGCCCCTTTGCCTTGGCTCCGAGTGCAAAGTCCCTAGCGAGAATTCACACAGTGCAATGCAACCAGAAACACGCTCTGGCTCGTCTTTCAAGGAGCGATTCCTAACAGCAGAAGCAGCAGAAGCACAAAGTGGATGACGAGAAAGGACAATGTAGAACACGTCTCTGTCTTGCCACATTTCCTTGTGCGATATGTCCCTCCGGGTCTTCGGTCCTTGCGAAGTTCTATGTACTTCGAGCGCTGCTACTTGCAGCTGAGAAGGACCGTGGAGCTAGCAGCGAATTCGGAGAGCGCTAAGCACGAGGTCAAGAAGCGAGACGTGTCCCTGCAATGCGGTGCTAAGAGCAGCTTCCTCGCTGCGGGGGCGAGCTCCGGCTACAAGACATTCTCCTCCTGGCAACGGATCTCTGTGAAGGGCGTAGGCGAAAAGCTTTCGTTTTCCATTCGAACTGCGAGAGAGGCAGACTGTTGCACGGAGCTCTGAGAACAAAGGTGCAAGCGCCTAGGCGGGCTTGGACAGAAGCAGCGTTCTCGAGCTCTTGGCGGCCGGCACACTGCTGGCTGGGTGGCGCCCCTGCAGCGTCTTCTGGCCGCCGGCAAGTGAAAGCGGCGCCAGGCGAGGGCGAGGGAGAGGGCGGTGAACGAAGCGGCACAAGAGCCGTGCTTGTGTGCCCCACGTTACAGGCTACTAGGAGAGGAAGGTGGTTGACTCTCGCTTTCCTTCGCAAGTGCCCTTAGCAGTAGGAAGGAGCTGAACTCCAGAGGTCAGTTTCAGCTCTGCCCAAAAGCGTGTTCTCAGTTCTGCGAGCAAGCACGCCCTCTTGCCTTGGCTCCGAGTGCAAAGTCACTAGCAAGCACTCACTCAGTGCAATGCACCCAGAAAGACGCTCTCGCTCGTCTTTCAAGGAGACATTCCTAACAGCAGAAGCAGCAGAAACACAAAGTGGATGACGAGAAGGGACAATGTAGAACACGTCTCTGTCCTCGTACATTTTCGTGTACGATACATCCCTCCGGGTCTTCGGTCCTTGCGAAGATCTATGTACTGCGAGCGCAGCTACTTGCAGCTGAGAAGGACCGTGGGGCTAGCAGCGAATTCGGAGAGCGCTAAGCACGAAGTCAAGAAGCGAGACGTGTCCCTGCAATGCAGTGCTAAGAGCAGCTTCATCGCTGCGAAGGTGTGCTCCGGCCACGAGACATACTCGTCCTGGCAACGGATCTCTGTGAAGGGCGTAGGCGAAAAGCTTTCGTTTTCCATTCGAAGTGCGTGAGAGGCAGACTGTTGCACGGAACTCTGTGAACAAAGGGGCACGCCCTAGGCGGGCTTGGGCAGAAGCAGCGTTCTCGAGCTCTTGGCTGCCGGCACACTGCTGGCTATGTGGCGCCCCTGCAGCCGGCCTCTGGCCGCCGGCAAGTGAAAGCGGAGCCAGTCGTGGGCGAGGGCGAGGGCGGTGAACGAAGCGGCACAAGCGCCGTGCTTGTGTGCACCACGTTACAGGCTACTAGGAGAGGAAGGTGGTTGACTCTCGCTTGCCATCCCACGTGCCCTTAGCAGTCGGAAGGAGCAAGCTGAAGCACTGCTGCTTGTGCTGCTCCTTGTTTCCCTTGCAGCCAGCTGGGAAAGCATTGGCGGTCGCTTCTAGGCGCCGAGTTGCACACAGCACCACGGTAAGTGCCTCGGAGAAGGGAAATCCAGAGTGCAGCGAGGAGCTGGACGTGGCTTACGTGCAGTAAGGAAAAGGTGAACCTAGGCACTGCCTCTTCAATCTGGCGGCCTCCGCTCTGGTAGCAACTTTTGCAAGTCGGCAGAGGGAGCCGCGAGTATGTAGAACGGAGGGCAGCGAGACGCCTTGTGTTATGCGCCCTTTCAGGGCTGCCTCCAGGGGGCTACTTTAAGAACGGCTTCTTCTTCCTCGCGTCCTTCTCGTTTCGCTCTAGCTGCATGGAGTACAACACCGCGAAGGAGTGAGGACGGGGTCTGCCCCAGCTTTTGCCCGGGCGTGCAAAGGCTGTGTGCTGCTTTTCCAAGCAGCAAGAGCACTGAGAAGTGAAAGCGATTATGAAGGAGCTCTTTGGCTGCTCGTGTGCTCTTCGCTGCACTGCGCCGCTCGCAAGCGGCTTCGTTCTTCGCCTTCTGCCGTCCGGAGAGAGCTGAACTCCAGCGGTCAGTTTCAGCTCTGCCCAAAAGCGTGTTCTCAGTTCTGCGAGCAAGCACGCCCTCTTGCCTTGGCTCCGAGTGCAAAGACCCTAGCGAGCACTCACTCAGTGCAGTGCACCCAGAAAGACGCTCTCGCTCGTCTTTCAAGGAGCGATTCCTAACAGCAAAGGAAGCAGATGTACAAACTGGATGACGAGAAAGGACAATGTAGAACACGTCTCTGTCCTCGTACATTTTCGTGTGCGATATGTCCCTCCGGGTCTTCGGTCCTTGTGAAGATCTATGTACTGCGAGAGCTGCTACTTGCAGCTGAGAAGGACCGTGGAGCTAGCATCGAATTCGGAGAGCGCTAAGCACGTAGTCAAGAAGCGAGACGTGTCCCTGCAATGCGGTGCTAAGAGCAGCTTCCTCGCGGCGGGGGCGAGCTCAGGCTACAGGTCATTCTCGTCCTGGCAACGGATCTCTGTGAAGGGCGTAGGCGAAAAGCTTTCGTTTTCCGTTTGAACCGCGAGAGAGGCAGACTGTTGCACGGAGCTCTGAGAACAAAGGTGCACGCCCTAGGCGGGCTTGGGCAGAAGCAGCGTTCTCTAGCTCTTGGCTGCCGGCACACTACTGGCGGTGGGGCGCCCCTGCGGCGGCTTCTGGCCGCCGGCAAGTGAAAGCGGCGCCAGGCGAGGGCGAGGGAGAGGGCGGTGAACGAAGCGGCACAAGAGCCGTGCTTGTGTGCACAACGTTACAGGTTACTAGGAGAGGAAGGTGGTTGACTCTCGCTTTCCTTCGCAAGTGCCATTAGCAGTCGGAAGGAGCTGAACTCCAGCGGTCAGTTTCAGCTCTGCCCAAAAGCGTGTTCTCAGTTCTGCGAGCAAGCACGCCCTCTTGCCTTGGCTCCGAGTGCAAAGTCACTAGCAAGCACTCACTCAGTGCAATGCACCCAGAAAGACGCTCTCGCTCGTCTTTCAAGGAGCAATTCCTAACAGCAGAAGCAGCAGAAACACAAAGTGGATGACGAGAAGGGAAAATGTAGAACACGTCTCTGTCCTGCCACATTTTCGTGTGCGATACTTCCCTCCGGGTCTTCGGTCCTTGCGAAGCTCTATGTACTGCGAGCGCTGCTACTTGCAGCTGAGAAGGACCGTGGGGCTAGCAGCGAATTCGGAGAGCGCTAAGCACGTAGTCAAGAAGCGAGACGTGTCCCTGCAATGCGGTGCTAAGATCAGCTTCCTCGCGGCGGAGGCGAGCTCCGGCTACAAGTCATTCTCGTCCTGGCAACGGATCTCTGTGAAGGGCGTAGGCGAAAAGCTTTCGTTTTCCATTCGAAGTGCGTGAGAGGCAGACTGTTGCACGGAGCTCTGAGAACAAAGGTGAACGCCCTAGGCGGGCTTGGGCAGAAGCAGCGTTCTCTAGCTCTTGGCTGCCGGCACACTGCTGGCTATGTGGCGCCCCTGCAGCGTCTTCTGGCCGCCGGCAAGTGAAAGCGGAGCCAGGCGTAGACGTGGGCGAGGGCGGTGAACGAAGCGGCACAAGAGCCGTGTTTGTGTGCACCACGTTACAGGCTACTAGGAGAGGAAGGTGGTTGACTCTCGCTTTCCTTCGCAAGTGCCCTTAGCAGTCGTAAGGAGCTGAACTCCAGCGGTCAGTTTCAGCTCTGCCCTAACAGCTTGTTCTCAGTTCTGCGAGCAAGCACGCCCTCTTGCCTTGGCTCCGAGTGCAAAGTTACTAGCGAGCAATCACTCGTGTGCTCTTCGCTGCACTGCGCCGCTCGCAAGCGGCTTCGTTCTTCGCCTTCTGCCGTCCGGAGAGAGCTGAACTCCAGCGGTCAGTTTCAGCTCTGCCCAAAAGCGTGTTCTCAGTTCTGCTGGCAAGCACGCCCCGTTGCCTTGGCTCCGAGTGCAAAGTCCCTAGCGAGCACTCACTCAGTGCAATGCACCCAGAAAGACGCTCTCGCTCGTCTTTCAAGGAGCGATTCCTAACAGCAAAGGGAGCAGATGTACAAACTGGATGACGAGGCAGGACAATGTAGAACACGTCTCTGTCCTCGTACATTTTCGTGTGAGATATGTCCCTCCGGGTCTTCGGTCCTTGCGAAGCTCTATGTACTGCGAGCGCTGCTACTTGCAGCTGAGAAGGACCGTGGGGCTAGCAGCGAATTCGGAGAGCGCTAAGCACGTAGTCAAGAAGCGAGACGTGTCCCTGCAATGCGGTGCTAAGAGCAGCTTCCTCGCGGCGGGGGCGAGCTCCGGCTACAAGACATTCTCCTCCTGGCAACGGATCTCTGTGAAGGGCGTAGGCGAAAAGCTTTCGTTTTCCATTCGAACTGCGAGAGAGGCAGACTGTTGCACGGAGCTCTGAGAACAAAGGTGAACGCCCTAGGCGGGCTTGGGCAGAAGCAGCGTTCTCGAGCTCTTGGCTGCCGGCACACTGCTGGCTATGTGGCGCCCCTGCAGCGGCTTCTGGCCGCCGGGAAGTGAAAGCGGCTCCAGGCGAAGGGGAGGGAGAGGGCGGTGAACGAAGCGGCACAAGTGCCGTGCTTGTGTGCACCACGTTACAGGCTAATAGGAGAGGAAGGTGGTTGACTCTCGCTTTCCTTCGCAAGTGCCCTTAGCAGTAGGAAGGAGCTGAACTCCAGCGGTCAGTTTCAGCTTTGCCCAATAGCGTGTTCTCAGTTCAGCTGGCAAGCACGCCCTGTTGCCTTGGCTCCGAGTGCATAGTCACTAGCGAGCACTCACTCGTGTGCTCTTCGCTGCACTGCGCCGCTCGCAAGCGGCTTCGTTCTTCGCCTTCTGCCGTCCGGAGAGAGCTGAACTCCAGCGGTCAGTTTCAGCTCTGCCCAAAAGCGTGTTCTCAGTTCTGCGAGCAAGCACGCCCTCTTGCCTTGGCTCCGAGTGCAAAGACCCTAGCGAGCACTCACTCAGTGCAGTGCACCCAGAAAGACGCTCTCGCTCGTCTTTCAAGGAGCGATTCCTAACTGCAAAGGAAGCAGATGTACAAACTGGATGACGAGAAAGGACAATGTAGAACACGTCTCTGTCCTCGTACATTTTCGTGTGCGATATGTCCCTCCGGGTCTTCGGTCCTTGTGAAGATCTATGTACTGCGAGAGCTGCTACTTGCAGCTGAGAAGGACCGTGGAGCTAGCATCGAATTCGGAGAGCGCTAAGCACGTAGTCAAGAAGCGAGACGTGTCCCTGCAATGCGGTGCTAAGAGCAGCTTCCTCGCGGCGGGGGCGAGCTCAGGCTACAGGTCATTCTCGTCCTGGCAACGGATCTCTGTGAAGGGCGTAGGCGAAAAGCTTTCGTTTTCCGTTTGAACTGCGAGAGAGGCAGACTGTTGCACGGAGCTCTGAGAACAAAGGTGCACGCCCTAGGCGGGCTTGGGCAGAAGCAGCGTTCTCTAGCTCTTGGCTGCCGGCACACTACTGGCGGTGGGGCGCCCCTGCGGCGGCTTCTGGCCGCCGGGAAGTGAAAGCGGCGCCAGGCGAGGGCGAGGGAGAGGGCGGTGAACGAAGCGGCACAAGAGCCGTGCTTGTGTGCACAACGTTACAGGCTACTAGGAGAGGAAGGTGGTTGACTCTCGCTTTCCTTCGCAAGTGCCATTAGCAGTCGTAAGGAGCTGAACTCCAGCTGTCAGTTTCAGCTCTGCCCAAAAGCGTGTTCTCAGTTCTGCGAGCAAGCACGCCCTCTTGCCTTGGCTCCGAGTGCAAAGTCACTAGCAAGCACTCACTCAGTGCAATGCACCCAGAAAGACGCTCTCGCTCGTCTTTCAAGGAGCAATTCCTAACAGCAGAAGCAGCAGAAACACAAAGTGGATGACGAGAAGGGAAAATGTAGAACACGTCTCTGTCCTGCCACATTTTCGTGTGCGATACTTCCCTCCGGGTCTTCGGTCCTTGCGAAGCTCTATGTACTGCGAGCGCTGCTACTTGCAGCTGAGAAGGACCGTGGGGCTAGCAGCGAATTCGGAGAGCGCTAAGCACGTAGTCAAGAAGCGAGACGTGTCCCTGCAATGCGGTGCTAAGAGCAGCTTCCTCGCGGCGGGGGCGAGCTCCGGCTACAAGTCATTCTCGTCCTGGCAACGGATCTCTGTGAAGGGCTTAGGCGAAAAGCTTTCGTTTTCCATTCGAAGTGCGTGAGAGGCAGACTGTTGCACGGAGCTCTGAGAACAAAGGTGAACGCCCTAGGCGGGCTTGGGCAGAAGCAGCGTTCTCTAGCTCTTGGCTGCCGGCACACTGCTGGCTATGTGGCGCCCCTGCAGCGTCTTCTGGCCGCCGGCAAGTGAAAGCGGAGCCAGGCGTAGACGTGGGCGAGGGCGGTGAACGAAGCGGCACAAGAGCCGTGCTTGTGTGCCCCACGTTACAGGCTACTAGGAGAGGAAGGTGGTTGACTCTCGCTTTCCTTCGCAAGTGCCCTTAGCAGTAGGAAGGCGCTGAACTCCAGCGGTCAGTTTCAGCTCTGCCCAAAAGCGTGTTCTCAGTTCTGCGAGCAAGCACGCCCTCTTGCCTTGGCTCAGAGTGCAAAGTCACTAGCAAGCACTCACTCAGTGCAATGCACCCAGAAAGACGCTCTCGCTCGTCTTTCAAGGAGCAATTCCTAACAGCAGAAGCAGCAGAAACACAAAGTGGATGACGAGAAGGGACAATGTAGAACACGTCTCTGTCCTCGTACATTTTCGTGTACGATACATCCCTCCGGGTCTTCGGTCCTTGCGAAGATCTATGTACTGCGAACGCAGCTACTTGCAGCTGAGAAGGACCGTGGGGCTAGCAGCGAATTCGGAGAGCGCTAAGCACGTAGTCAAGAAGCGAGACGTGTCCCTGCAATGCGGTGCTAAGAGCAGCTTCCTCGCGGCGGGGGCGAGCTCCGGCTACAGGTCATTCTCCTCCTGGCAACGGATCTCTGTGAAGGGCGTAGGCGAAAAGCTTTCGTTTTCCATTCGAACTGCGAGAGAGGCAGACTGTTGCACGGAGCTCTGTGAACAAAGGGGCACGCCCTAGGCGGGCTTGGGCAGAAGCAGCGTTCTCGAGCTCTTGGCTGCCGGCACACTGCTGCCTATATGGCGCCCCTGCAGCCGGCCTCTGGCCGCCGGCAAGTGAAAGCGGAGCCAGTCGTGGGCGAGGGCGAGGGCGGTGAACGAAGCGGCACAAGCGCCGTGCTTGTGCGCACCACGTTAGAGGCTACTAGGAGAGGAAGGTGGTTGACTCTCGCTTGCCATCCCACGTGCCCTTAGCAGTCGGAAGGAGCAAGCTGAAGCACTGCTGCTTGTGCTGCTCCTTGGTTCCCTTGCAGCCAGCTGGGAAAGCATTGGCGGTCGCTTCTAGGCGCCGAGTTGCCCACAGCACCACGGTAAGTGCCTCGGAGAAGGGAAATCCAGAGTGCAGCGAGGAGCTGGACGTGGCTTACGTGCAGTTCCTAAGGAGAAGGTGAACCTAGGCACTGCCTCTTCAATCTGGCCGCCTCTGCTCTGGTAGCAACTTTTGCAAGTCGGCAGAGGGAGCCGCGAGTATGTAGAACGGAGGGCAGCGAGACGCCGTGTGTTATGCGCCCTTTCAGGGCTGCCTCCAGGGGGCTACTTTAAGAACGGCTTCTTCTTCCTCGCGTCCTTCTCGCTTCGCTCTAGCTGCATGGAGTACAACACCGCGAAGGAGTGAGGACGGGGTCTGCCCCAGCTTTTGCCCGGGCGTGCAAAGGCTGTGTGCTGCTTTTCCAAGCAGCAAGAGCACTGAGAAGTGAAAGCGATTATGAAGGAGCTCTTTGGCTGCTCGTGTGCTCTTCGCTGCACTGCGCCGCTCGCAAGCGGCTTCGTTCTTCGCCTTCTGCCGTCCGGAGAGAGCTGAACTCCAGCGGTCAGTTTCAGCTCTGCCCAAAAGCGTGTTCTCAGTTCTGCGAGCAAGCACGCCCTCTTGCCTTGGCTCCGAGTGCAAAGTCACTAGCAAGCACTCACTCAGTGCAATGCACCCAGAAAGACGCTCTCGCTCGTCTTTCAAGGAGCAATTCCTAACAGCAGAAGCAGCAGAAACACAAAGTGGATGACGAGAAGGGAAAATGTAGAACACGTCTCTGTCCTGCCACATTTTCGTGTGCGATACTTCCCTCCGGGTCTTCGGTCCTTGCGAAGCTCTATGTACTGCGAGCGCTGCTACTTGCAGCTGAGAAGGACCGTGGGGCTAGCAGCGAATTCGGAGAGCGCTAAGCACGTAGTCAAGAAGCGAGACGTGTCCCTGCAATGCGGTGCTAAGAGCAGCCTCCTCGCGGCGGAGGCGAGCTCCGGCTACAAGTCATTCTCGTCCTGGCAACGGATCTCTGTGAAGGGCGTAGGCGAAAAGCTTTCGTTTTCCATTCGAACTGCGAGAGAGGCAGACTGTTGCACGGAGCTCTGAGAACAAAGGTGAACGCCTTAGGCGGGCTTGGGCAGAAGCAGCGTTCTCGAGCTCTTGGCTGCCGGCACACTGCTGGCTATGTGGCGCCCCTGCAGCGGCTTCTGGCCGCCGGCAAGTGAAAGCGGCTCCAGGCGAAGGGGAGGGAGAGGGCGGTGAACGAAGCGGCACAAGTGCCGTGCTTGTGTGCACCACGTTACAGGCTAATAGGAGAGGAAGGTGGTTGACTCTCGCTTTCCTTCGCAAGTGCCCTTAGCAGTAGGAAGGAGCTGAACTCCAGCGGTCAGTTTCAGCTTTGCCCAATAGCGTGTTCTCAGTTCAGCTGGCAAGCACGCCCTGTTGCCTTGGCTCCGAGTGCATAGTCACTAGCGAGCACTCACTCGTGTGCTCTTCGCTGCACTGCGCCGCTCGCAAGCGGCTTCGTTCTTCGCCTTCTGCCGTCCGGAGAGAGCTGAACTCCAGCGGTCAGTTTCAGCTCTGCCCAAAAGCGTGTTCTCAGTTCTGCGAGCAAGCACGCCCTCTTGCCTTGGCTCCGAGTGCAAAGACCCTAGCGAGCACTCACTCAGTGCAGTGCACCCAGAAAGACGCTCTCGCTCGTCTTTCAAGGAGCGATTCCTAACTGCAAAGGAAGCAGATGTACAAACTGGATGACGAGAAAGGACAATGTAGAACACGTCTCTGTCCTCGTACATTTTCGTGTGCGATATGTCCCTCCGGGTCTTCGGTCCTTGTGAAGATCTATGTCCTGCGAGAGCTGCTACTTGCAGCTGAGAAGGACCGTGGAGCTAGCATCGAATTCGGAGAGCGCTAAGCACGTAGTCAAGAAGCGAGACGTGTCCCTGCAATGCGGTGCTAAGAGCAGCTTCCTCGCGGCGGGGGCGAGCTCAGGCTACAGGTCATTCTCGTCCTGGCAACGGATCTCTGTGAAGGGCGTAGGCGAAAAGCTTTCGTTTTCCGTTTGAACCGCGAGAGAGGCAGACTGTTGCACGGAGCTCTGAGAACAAAGGTGCACGCCCTAGGCGGGCTTGGGCAGAAGCAGCGTTCTCTAGCTCTTGGCTGCCGGCACACTACTGGCGGTGGGGCGCCCCTGCGGCGGCTTCTGGCCGCCGGGAAGTGAAAGCGGCGCCAGGCGAGGGCGAGGGAGAGGGCGGTGAACGAAGCGGCACAAGAGCCGTGCTTGTGTGCACAACGTTACAGGCTACTAGGAGAGGAAGGTGGTTGACTCTCGCTTTCCTTCGCAAGTGCCATTAGCAGTCGTAAGGAGCTGAACTCCAGCTGTCAGTTTCAGCTCTGCCCAAAAGCGTGTTCTCAGTTCTGCGAGCAAGCACGCCCTCTTGCCTTGGCTCCGAGTGCAAAGTCCCTAGCGAGCACTCACTCAGTGCAATGCACCCAGAAAGACGCTCTCGCTCGTCTTTCAAGGAGCGATTCCTAACAGCAAAGGGAGCAGATGTACAAACTGGATGACGAGGCAGGACAATGTAGAACACGTCTCTGTCCTCGTACATTTTCGTGTGAGATATGTCCCTCCGGGTCTTCGGTCCTTGCGAAGCTCTATGTACTGCGAGCGCTGCTACTTGCAGCTGAGAAGGACCGTGGGGCTAGCATCGAATTCGGAGAGCGCTAAGCACGTAGTCAAGAAGCGAGACGTGTCCCTGCAATGCGGTGCTAAGAGCAGCTTCCTCGCGGCGGGGGCGAGCTCCGGCTACAAGACATTCTCCTCCTGGCAACGGATCTCTGTGAAGGGCGTAGGCGAAAAGCTTTCGTTTTCCATTCGAACTGCGACAGAGGCAGACTGTTGCACGGAGCTCTGAGAACAAAGGTGAACGCCCTAGGCGGGCTTGGGCAGAAGCAGCGTTCTCGAGCTCTTGGCTGCCGGCACACTGCTGGCTATGTGGCGCCCCTGCAGCGGCTTCTGGCCGCCGGGAAGTGAAAGCGGCTCCAGGCGAAGGGGAGGGAGAGGGCGGTGAACGAAGCGGCACAAGTGCCGTGCTTGTGTGCACCACGTTACAGGCTAATAGGAGAGGAAGGTGGTTGACTCTCGCTTTCCTTCGCAAGTGCCCTTAGCAGTAGGAAGGAGCTGAACTCCAGCGGTCAGTTTCAGCTTTGCCCAATAGCGTGTTCTCAGTTCAGCTGGCAAGCACGCCCTGTTGCCTTGGCTCCGAGTGCATAGTCACTAGCGAGCACTCACTCGTGTGCTCTTCGCTGCACTGCGCCGCTCGCAAGCGGCTTCGTTCTTCGCCTTCTGCCGTCCGGAGAGAGCTGAACTCCAGCGGTCAGTTTCAGCTCTGCCCAAAAGCGTGTTCTCAGTTCTGCGAGCAAGCACGCCCTCTTGCCTTGGCTCCGAGTGCAAAGACCCTAGCGAGCACTCACTCAGTGCAGTGCACCCAGAAAGACGCTCTCGCTCGTCTTTCAAGGAGCGATTCCTAACAGCAAAGGAAGCAGATGTACAAACTGGATGACGAGAAAGGACAATGTAGAACACGTCTCTGTCCTCGTACATTTTCGTGTGCGATATGTCCCTCCGGGTCTTCGGTCCTTGTGAAGATCTATGTACTGCGAGAGCTGCTACTTGCAGCTGAGAAGGACCGTGGAGCTAGCATCGAATTCGGAGAGCGCTAAGCACGTAGTCAAGAAGCGAGACGTGTCCCTGCAATGCGGTGCTAAGAGCAGCTTCCTCGCGGCGGGGGCGAGCTCAGGCTACAGGTCATTCTCGTCCTGGCAACGGATCTCTGTGAAGGGCGTAGGCGAAAAGCTTTCGTTTTCCGTTTGAACTGCGAGAGAGGCAGACTGTTGCACGGAGCTCTGAGAACAAAGGTGCACGCCCTAGGCGGGCTTGGGCAGAAGCAGCGTTCTCTAGCTCTTGGCTGCCGGCACACTACTGGCGGTGGGGCGCCCCTGCGGCGGCTTCTGGCCGCCGGGAAGTGAAAGCGGCGCCAGGCGAGGGCGAGGGAGAGGGCGGTGAACGAAGCGGCACAAGAGCCGTGCTTGTGTGCACAACGTTACAGGCTACTAGGAGAGGAAGGTGGTTGACTCTCGCTTTCCTTCGCAAGTGCCATTAGCAGTCGTAAGGAGCTGAACTCCAGCTGTCAGTTTCAGCTCTGCCCAAAAGCGTGTTCTCAGTTCTGCGAGCAAGCACGCCCTCTTGCCTTGGCTCCGAGTGCAAAGTCACTAGCAAGCACTCACTCAGTGCAATGCACCCAGAAAGACGCTCTCGCTCGTCTTTCAAGGAGACATTCCTAACAGCAGAAGCAGCAGAAACACAAAGTGGATGACGAGAAGGGACAATGTAGAACACGTCTCTGTCCTGCCACATTTTCGTGTGCGATACTTCCCTCCGGGTCTTCGGTCCTTGCGAAGCTCTATGTACTGTGAGCGCTGCTACTTGCAGCTGAGAAGGACCGTGGGGCTAGCAGCGAATTCGGAGAGCGCTAAGCACGTAGTCAAGAAGCGAGACGTGTCCCTGCAATGCGGTGCTAAGAGCAGCTTCCTCGCGGCGGGGGCGAGCTCCGGCTACAAGTCATTCTCGTCCTGGCAACGGATCTCTGTGAAGGGCTTAGGCGAAAAGCTTTCGTTTTCCATTCGAAGTGCGTGAGAGGCAGACTGTTGCACGGAGCTCTGAGAACAAAGGTGAACGCCCTAGGCGGGCTTGGGCAGAAGCAGCGTTCTCTAGCTCTTGGCTGCCGGCACACTGCTGGCTATGTGGCGCCCCTGCAGCGTCTTCTGGCCGCCGGCAAGTGAAAGCGGAGCCAGGCGTAGACGTGGGCGAGGGCGGTGAACGAAGCGGCACAAGAGCCGTGCTTGTGTGCCCCACGTTACAGGCTACTAGGAGAGGAAGGTGGTTGACTCTCGCTTTCCTTCGCAAGTGCCCTTAGCAGTAGGAAGGCGCTGAACTCCAGCGGTCAGTTTCAGCTCTGCCCAAAAGCGTGTTCTCAGTTCTGCGAGCAAGCACGCCCTCTTGCCTTGGCTCCGAGTGCAAAGTCACTAGCAAGCACTCACTCAGTGCAATGCACCCAGAAAGACGCTCTCGCTCGTCTTTCAAGGAGACATTCCTAACAGCAGAAGCAGCAGAAACACAAAGTGGATGACGAGAAGGGAAAATGTAGAACACGTCTCTGTCCTGCCACATTTTCGTGTGCGATACTTCCCTCCGGGTCTTCGGTCCTTGCGAAGCTCTATGTACTGCGAGCGCTGCTACTTGCAGCTGAGAAGGACCGTGGGGCTAGCAGCGAATTCGGAGAGCGCTAAGCACGTAGTCAAGAAGCGAGACGTGTCCCTGCAATGCGGTGCTAAGAGCAGCTTCCTCGCGGCGGGGGCGAGCTCCGGCTACAAGTCATTCTCGTCCTGGCAACGGATCTCTGTGAAGGGCTTAGGCGAAAAGCTTTCGTTTTCCATTCGAAGTGCGTGAGAGGCAGACTGTTGCACGGAGCTCTGAGAACAAAGGTGAACGCCCTAGGCGGGCTTGGGCAGAAGCAGCGTTCTCTAGCTCTTGGCTGCCGGCACACTGCTGGCTATGTGGCGCCCCTGCAGCGTCTTCTGGCCGCCGGCAAGTGAAAGCGGAGCCAGGCGTAGACGTGGGCGAGGGCGGTGAACAAAGCGGCACAAGAGCCGTGCTTGTGTGCCCCACGTTACAGGCTACTAGGAGAGGAAGGTGGTTGACTCTCGCTTTCCTTCGCAAGTGCCCTTAGCAGTAGGAAGGCGCTGAACTCCAGCTGTCAGTTTCAGCTCTGCCCAAAAGCGTGTTCTCAGTTCTGCGAGCAAGCACGCCCTCTTGCCTTGGCTCCGAGTGCAAAGTCACTAGCAAGCACTCACTCAGTGCAATGCACCCAGAAAGACGCTCTCGCTCGTCTTTCAAGGAGCAATTCCTAACAGCAGAAGCAGCAGAAACACAAAGTGGATGACGAGAAGGGACAATGTAGAACACGTCTCTGTCCTCGTACATTTTCGTGTACGATACATCCCTCCGGGTCTTCGGTCCTTGCGAAGATCTATGTACTGCGAACGCAGCTACTTGCAGCTGAGAAGGACCGTGGGGCTAGCAGCGAATTCGGAGAGCGCTAAGCACGTAGTCAAGAAGCGAGACGTGTCCCTGCAATGCGGTGCTAAGAGCAGCTTCCTCGCGGCGGGGGCGAGCTCCGGCTACAGGTCATTCTCCTCCTGGCAACGGATCTCTGTGAAGGGCGTAGGCGAAAAGCTTTCGTTTTCCATTCGAACTGCGAGAGAGGCAGACTGTTGCACGGAGCTCTGTGAACAAAGGGGCACGCCCTAGGCGGGCTTGGGCAGAAGCAGCGTTCTCGAGCTCTTGGCTGCCGGCACACTGCTGCCTATATGGCGCCCCTGCAGCCGGCCTCTGGCCGCCGGCAAGTGAAAGCGGAGCCAGTCGTGGGCGAGGGCGGTGAACGAAGCGGCACAAGCGCCGTGCTTGTGCGCACCACGTTAGAGGCTACTAGGAGAGGAAGGTGGTTGACTCTCGCTTGCCATCCCACGTGCCCTTAGCAGTCGGAAGGAGCAAGCTGAAGCACTGCTGCTTGTGCTGCTCCTTGGTTCCCTTGCAGCCAGCTGGGAAAGCATTGGCGGTCGCTTCTAGGCGCCGAGTTGCCCACAGCACCACGGTAAGTGCCTCGGAGAAGGGAAATCCAGAGTGCAGCGAGGAGCTGGACGTGGCTTACGTGCAGTTCCTAAGGAGAAGGTGAACCTAGGCACTGCCTCTTCAATCTGGCCGCCTCTGCTCTGGTAGCAACTTTTGCAAGTCGGCAGAGGGAGCCGCGAGTATGTAGAACGGAGGGCAGCGAGACGCCGTGTGTTATGCGCCCTTTCAGGGCTGCCTCCAGGGGGCTACTTTAAGAACGGCTTCTTCTTCCTCGCGTCCTTCTCGCTTCGCTCTAGCTGCATGGAGTACAACACCGCGAAGGAGTGAGGACGGGGTCTGCCCCAGCTTTTGCCCGGGCGTGCAAAGGCTGTGTGCTGCTTTTCCAAGCAGCAAGAGCACTGAGAAGTGAAAGCGATTATGAAGGAGCTCTTTGGCTGCTCGTGTGCTCTTCGCTGCACTGCGCCGCTCGCAAGCGGCTTCGTTCTTCGCCTTCTGCCGTCCGGAGAGAGCTGAACTCCAGCGGTCAGTTTCAGCTCTGCCCAAAAGCGTGTTCTCAGTTCTGCGAGCAAGCACGCCCTCTTGCCTTGGCTCCGAGTGCAAAGTCACTAGCAAGCACTCACTCAGTGCAATGCACCCAGAAAGACGCTCTCGCTCGTCTTTCAAGGAGCAATTCCTAACAGCAGAAGCAGCAGAAACACAAAGTGGATGACGAGAAGGGACAATGTAGAACACGTCTCTGTCCTGCCACATTTTCGTGTGCGATACTTCCCTCCGGGTCTTCGGTCCTTGCGAAGCTCTATGTACTGCGAGCGCTGCTACTTGCAGCTGAGAAGGACCGTGGGGCTAGCAGCGAATTCGGAGAGCGCTAAGCACGTAGTCAAGAAGCGAGACGTGTCCCTGCAATGCGGTGCTAAGAGCAGCTTCCTCGCGGCGGAGGCGAGCTCCGGCTACAAGTCATTCTCGTCCTGGCAACGGATCTCTGTGAAGGGCTTAGGCGAAAAGCTTTCGTTTTCCATTCGAAGTGCGTGAGAGGCAGACTGTTGCACGGAGCTCTGAGAACAAAGGTGAACGCCCTAGGCGGGCTTGGGCAGAAGCAGCGTTCTCTAGCTCTTGGCTGCCGGCACACTGCTGGCTATGTGGCGCCCCTGCAGCGTCTTCTGGCCGCCGGCAAGTGAAAGCGGAGCCAGGCGTAGACGTGGGCGAGGGCGGTGAACGAAGCGGCACAAGAGCCGTGTTTGTGTGCACCACGTTACAGGCTACTAGGAGAGGAAGGTGGTTGACTCTCACTTTCCCTCGCAAGTGCCCTTAGCAGTCGTAAGGAGCTGAACTCCAGCGGTCAGTTTCAGCTCTGCCCAAACAGCTTGTTCTCAGTTCTGCGAGCAAGCACGCCCTCTTGCCTTGGCTCCGAGTGCAAAGTTACTAGCGAGCAATCACTCGTGTGCTCTTCGCTGCACTGCGCCGCTCGCAAGCGGCTTCGTTCTTCGCCTTCTGCCGTCCGGAGAGAGCTGAACTCCAGCGGTCAGTTTCAGCTCTGCCCAAAAGCGTGTTCTCAGTTCTGCTGGCGAGCACGCCCCGTTGCCTTGGCTCCGAGTGCAAAGACCCTAGCGAGCACTCACTCAGTGCAATGCACCCAGAAAGACGCTCTCGCTCGTCTTTCAAGGAGCGATTCCTAACAGCAAAGGAAGCAGATGTACAAACTGGATGACGAGAAAGGACAATGTAGAACACGTCTCTGTCCTCGTACATTTTCGTGTGAGATATGTCCCATCGGGTCTTCGGTCCTTGCGAAGCTCTATGTACTGCGAGCGCTGCTACTTGCAGCTGAGAAGGACCGTGGGGCTAGCATCGAATTCGGAGAGCGCTAAGCACGTAGTCAAGAAGCGAGACGTGACCCTGCAATGCGGTGCTAAGAGCAGCTTCCTCGCGGCGGGGGCGAGCTCCGGCTACAAGACATTCTCCTCCTAGCAACGGATCTCTGTGAAGGGCGTAGGCGAAAAGCTTTCGTTTTCCATTCGAACTGCGAGAGAGGCAGACTGTTGCACGGAGCTCTGAGAACAAAGGTGAACGCCTTAGGCGGGCTTGGGCAGAAGCAGCGTTCTCGAGCTCTTGGCTGCCGGCACACTGCTGGCTATGTGGCGCCCCTGCAGCGGCTTCTGGCCGCCGGCAAGTGAAAGCGGCTCCAGGCGAAGGGGAGGGAGAGGGCGGTGAACGAAGCGGCACAAGTGCCGTGCTTGTGTGCACCACGTTACAGGCTAATAGGAGAGGAAGGTGGTTGACTCTCGCTTTCCTTCGCAAGTGCCCTTAGCAGTAGGAAGGAGCTGAACTCCAGCGGTCAGTTTCAGCTCTGCCGAACAGCGTGTTCTCAGTTCTGCAGGCAAGCACGCCCCTTTGCCTTGGCTCCGAGTGCAAAGTCCCTAGCGAGAATTCACACAGTGCAATGCAACCAGAAACACGCTCTGGCTCGTCTTTCAAGGAGCGATTCCTAACAGCAGAAGCAGCAGAAGCACAAAGTGGATGACGAGAAAGGACAATGTAGAACACGTCTCTGTCTTGCCACATTTCCTTGTGCGATATGTCCCTCCGGGTCTTCGGTCCTTGCGAAGTTCTATGTACTTCGAGCGCTGCTACTTGCAGCTGAGAAGGACCGTGGAGCTAGCAGCGAATTCGGAGAGCGCTAAGCACGAGGTCAAGAAGCGAGACGTGTCCCTGCAATGCGGTGCTAAGAGCAGCTTCCTCGCTGCGGGGGCGAGCTCCGGCTACAAGACATTCTCCTCCTGGCAACGGATCTCTGTGAAGGGCGTAGGCGAAAAGCTTTCGTTTTCCATTCGAACTGCGAGAGAGGCAGACTGTTGCACGGAGCTCTGAGAACAAAGGTGCAAGCGCCTAGGCGGGCTTGGGCAGAAGCAGCGTTCTCGAGCTCTTGGCGGCCGGCACACTGCTGGCTGGGTGGCGCCCCTGCAGCGTCTTCTGGCCGCCGGCAAGTGAAAGCGGCGCCAGGCGAGGGCGAGGGAGAGGGCGGTGAACGAAGCGGCACAAGAGCCGTGCTTGTGTGCCCCACGTTACAGGCTACTAGGAGAGGAAGGTGGTTGACTCTCGCTTTCCTTCGCAAGTGCCCTTAGCAGTAGGAAGGAGCTGAACTCCAGAGGTCAGTTTCAGCTCTGCCCAAAAGCGTGTTCTCAGTTCTGCGAGCAAGCACGCCCTCTTGCCTTGGCTCCGAGTGCAAAGTCACTAGCAAGCACTCACTCAGTGCAATGCACCCAGAAAGACGCTCTCGCTCGTCTTTCAAGGAGACATTCCTAACAGCAGAAGCAGCAGAAACACAAAGTGGATGACGAGAAGGGACAATGTAGAACACGTCTCTGTCCTCGTACATTTTCGTGTACGATACATCCCTCCGGGTCTTCGGTCCTTGCGAAGATCTATGTACTGCGAGCGCAGCTACTTGCAGCTGAGAAGGACCGTGGGGCTAGCAGCGAATTCGGAGAGCGCTAAGCACGAAGTCAAGAAGCGAGACGTGTCCCTGCAATGCAGTGCTAAGAGCAGCTTCATCGCTGCGAAGGTGTGCTCCGGCCACGAGACATACTCGTCCTGGCAACGGATCTCTGTGAAGGGCGTAGGCGAAAAGCTTTCGTTTTCCATTCGAAGTGCGTGAGAGGCAGACTGTTGCACGGAACTCTGTGAACAAAGGGGCACGCCCTAGGCGGGCTTGGGCAGAAGCAGCGTTCTCGAGCTCTTGGCTGCCGGCACACTGCTGGCTATGTGGCGCCCCTGCAGCCGGCCTCTGGCCGCCGGCAAGTGAAAGCGGAGCCAGTCGTGGGCGAGGGCGAGGGCGGTGAACGAAGCGGCACAAGCGCCGTGCTTGTGTGCACCACGTTACAGGCTACTAGGAGAGGAAGGTGGTTGACTCTCGCTTGCCATCCCACGTGCCCTTAGCAGTCGGAAGGAGCAAGCTGAAGCACTGCTGCTTGTGCTGCTCCTTGTTTCCCTTGCAGCCAGCTGGGAAAGCATTGGCGGTCGCTTCTAGGCGCCGAGTTGCACACAGCACCACGGTAAGTGCCTCGGAGAAGGGAAATCCAGAGTGCAGCGAGGAGCTGGACGTGGCTTACGTGCAGTAAGGAAAAGGTGAACCTAGGCACTGCCTCTTCAATCTGGCGGCCTCCGCTCTGGTAGCAACTTTTGCAAGTCGGCAGAGGGAGCCGCGAGTATGTAGAACGGAGGGCAGCGAGACGCCTTGTGTTATGCGCCCTTTCAGGGCTGCCTCCAGGGGGCTACTTTAAGAACGGCTTCTTCTTCCTCGCGTCCTTCTCGTTTCGCTCTAGCTGCATGGAGTACAACACCGCGAAGGAGTGAGGACGGGGTCTGCCCCAGCTTTTGCCCGGGCGTGCAAAGGCTGTGTGCTGCTTTTCCAAGCAGCAAGAGCACTGAGAAGTGAAAGCGATTATGAAGGAGCTCTTTGGCTGCTCGTGTGCTCTTCGCTGCACTGCGCCGCTCGCAAGCGGCTTCGTTCTTCGCCTTCTGCCGTCCGGAGAGAGCTGAACTCCAGCGGTCAGTTTCAGCTCTGCCCAAAAGCGTGTTCTCAGTTCTGCGAGCAAGCACGCCCTCTTGCCTTGGCTCCGAGTGCAAAGACCCTAGCGAGCACTCACTCAGTGCAGTGCACCCAGAAAGACGCTCTCGCTCGTCTTTCAAGGAGCGATTCCTAACAGCAAAGGAAGCAGATGTACAAACTGGATGACGAGAAAGGACAATGTAGCACACGTCTCTGTCCTCGTACATTTTCGTGTGCGATATGTCCCTCCGGGTCTTCGGTCCTTGTGAAGATCTATGTACTGCGAGAGCTGCTACTTGCAGCTGAGAAGGACCGTGGAGCTAGCATCGAATTCGGAGAGCGCTAAGCACGTAGTCAAGAAGCGAGACGTGTCCCTGCAATGCGGTGCTAAGAGCAGCTTCCTCGCGGCGGGGGCGAGCTCAGGCTACAGGTCATTCTCGTCCTGGCAACGGATCTCTGTGAAGGGCGTAGGCGAAAAGCTTTCGTTTTCCGTTTGAACCGCGAGAGAGGCAGACTGTTGCACGGAGCTCTGAGAACAAAGGTGCACGCCCTAGGCGGGCTTGGGCAGAAGCAGCGTTCTCTAGCTCTTGGCTGCCGGCACACTACTGGCGGTGGGGCGCCCCTGCGGCGGCTTCTGGCCGCCGGGAAGTGAAAGCGGCGCCAGGCGAGGGCGAGGGAGAGGGCGGTGAACGAAGCGGCACAAGAGCCGTGCTTGTGTGCACAACGTTACAGGTTACTAGGAGAGGAAGGTGGTTGACTCTCGCTTTCCTTCGCAAGTGCCATTAGCAGTCGTAAGGAGCTGAACTCCAGCTGTCAGTTTCAGCTCTGCCCAAAAGCGTGTTCTCAGTTCTGCGAGCAAGCACGCCCTCTTGCCTTGGCTCCGAGTGCAAAGTCACTAGCAAGCACTCACTCAGTGCAATGCACCCAGAAAGACGCTCTCGCTCGTCTTTCAAGGAGACATTCCTAACAGCAGAAGCAGCAGAAACACAAAGTGGATGACGAGAAGGGACAATGTAGAACACGTCTCTGTCCTGCCACATTTTCGTGTGCGATACTTCCCTCCGGGTCTTCGGTCCTTGCGAAGCTCTATGTACTGCGAGCGCTGCTACTTGCAGCTGAGAAGGACCGTGGGGCTAGCAGCGAATTCGGAGAGCGCTAAGCACGTAGTCAAGAAGCGAGACGTGTCCCTGCAATGCGGTGCTAAGAGCAGCTTCCTCGCGGCGGAGGCGAGCTCCGGCTACAAGTCATTCTCGTCCTGGCAACGGATCTCTGTGAAGGGCTTAGGCGAAAAGCTTTCGTTTTCCATTCGAAGTGCGTGAGAGGCAGACTGTTGCACGGAGCTCTGAGAACAAAGGTGAACGCCCTAGGCGGGCTTGGGCAGAAGCAGCGTTCTCGAGCTCTTGGCTGCCGGCACACTGCTGGCTATGTGGCGCCCCTGCAGCGTCTTCTGGCCGCCGGCAAGTGAAAGCGGAGCCAGGCGTAGGCGTGGGCGAGGGCGGTGAACGAAGCGGCACAAGAGCCGTGTTTGTGTGCACCACGTTACAGGCTACTAGGAGAGGAAGGTGGTTGACTCTCACTTTCCCTCGCAAGTGCCCTTAGCAGTCGTAAGGAGCTGAACTCCAGCGGTCAGTTTCAGCTCTGCCCAAACAGCTTGTTCTCAGTTCTGCGAGCAAGCACGCCCTCTTGCCTTGGCTCCGAGTGCAAAGTTACTAGCGAGCAATCACTCGTGTGCTCTTCGCTGCACTGCGCCGCTCGCAAGCGGCTTCGTTCTTCGCCTTCTGCCGTCCGGAGAGAGCTGAACTCCAGCGGTCAGTTTCAGCTCTGCCCAAAAGCGTGTTCTCAGTTCTGCTGGCGAGCACGCCCCGTTGCCTTGGCTCCGAGTGCAAAGACCCTAGCGAGCACTCACTCAGTGCAATGCACCCAGAAAGACGCTCTCGCTCGTCTTTCAAGGAGCGATTCCTAACTGCAAAGGAAGCAGATGTACAAACTGGATGACGAGAAAGGACAATGTAGAACACGTCTCTGTCCTCGTACATTTTCGTGTGAGATATGTCCCTCCGGGTCTTCGGTCCTTGCGAAGCTCTATGTACTGCGAGCGCTGCTACTTGCAGCTGAGAAGGACCGTGGGGCTAGCATCGAATTCGGAGAGCGCTAAGCACGTAGTCAAGAAGCGAGACGTGTCCCTGCAATGCGGTGCTAAGAGCAGCTTCCTCGCGGCGGGGGCGAGCTCCGGCTACAAGACATTCTCCTCCTAGCAACGGATCTCTGTGAAGGGCGTAGGCGAAAAGCTTTCGTTTTCCATTCGAACTGCGAGAGAGGCAGACTGTTGCACGGAGCTCTGAGAACAAAGGTGAACGCCTTAGGCGGGCTTGGGCAGAAGCAGCGTTCTCGAGCTCTTGGCTGCCGGCACACTGCTGGCTATGTGGCGCCCCTGCAGCGGCTTCTGGCCGCCGGGAAGTGAAAGCGGCTCCAGGCGAAGGGGAGGGAGAGGGCGGTGAACGAAGCGGCACAAGAGCCGTGCTTGTGTGCACCACGTTACAGGCTAATAGGAGAGGAAGGTGGTTGACTCTCGCTTTCCTTCGCAAGTGCCCTTAGCAGTAGGAAGGAGCTGAACTCCAGCGGTCAGTTTCAGCTCTGCCGAACAGCGTGTTCTCAGTTCTGCAGGCAAGCACCCCCCTTTGCCTTGGCTCCGAGTGCAAAGTCCCTAGCGAGAATTCACACAGTGCAATGCAACCAGAAACACGCTCTGGCTCGTCTTTCAAGGAGCGATTCCTAACAGCAGAAGCAGCAGAAGCACAAAGTGGATGACGAGAAAGGACAATGTAGAACACGTCTCTGTCTTGCCACATTTCCTTGTGCGATATGTCCCTCCGGGTCTTCGGTCCTTGCGAAGTTCTATGTACTTCGAGCGCTGCTACTTGCAGCTGAGAAGGACCGTGGAGCTAGCAGCGAATTCGGAGAGCGCTAAGCACGAGGTCAAGAAGCGAGACGTGTCCCTGCAATGCGGTGCTAAGAGCAGCTTCCTCGCTGCGGGGGCGAGCTCCGGCTACAAGACATTCTCCTCCTGGCAACGGATCTCTGTGAAGGGCGTAGGCGAAAAGCTTTCGTTTTCCATTCGAACTGCGAGAGAGGCAGACTGTTGCACGGAGCTCTGAGAACAAAGGTGCAAGCGCCTAGGCGGGCTTGGGCAGAAGCAGCGTTCTCGAGCTCTTGGCGGCCGGCACACTGCTGGCTGGGTGGCGCCCCTGCAGCGTCTTCTGGCCGCCGGCAAGTGAAAGCGGCGCCAGGCGAGGGCGAGGGAGAGGGCGGTGAACGAAGCGGCACAAGAGCCGTGCTTGTGTGCCCCACGTTACAGGCTACTAGGAGAGGAAGGTGGTTGACTCTCGCTTTCCTTCGCAAGTGCCCTTAGCAGTAGGAAGGAGCTGAACTCCAGAGGTCAGTTTCAGCTCTGCCCAAAAGCGTGTTCTCAGTTCTGCGAGCAAGCACGCCCTCTTGCCTTGGCTCCGAGTGCAAAGTCACTAGCAAGCACTCACTCAGTGCAATGCACCCAGAAAGACGCTCTCGCTCGTCTTTCAAGGAGACATTCCTAACAGCAGAAGCAGCAGAAACACAAAGTGGATGACGAGAAGGGACAATGTAGAACACGTCTCTGTCCTCGTACATTTTCGTGTACGATACATCCCTCCGGGTCTTCGGTCCTTGCGAAGATCTATGTACTGCGAACGCAGCTACTTGCAGCTGAGAAGGACCGTGGGGCTAGCAGCGAATTCGGAGAGCGCTAAGCACGTAGTCAAGAAGCGAGACGTGTCCCTGCAATGCGGTGCTAAGAGCAGCTTCCTCGCGGCGGGGGCGAGCTCCGGCTACAGGTCATTCTCGTCCTGGCAACGGATCTCTGTGAAGGGCGTAGGCGAAAAGCTTTCGTTTTCCATTCGAACTGCGAGAGAGGCAGACTGTTGCACGGAGCTCTGTGAACAAAGGGGCACGCCCTAGGCGGGCTTGGGCAGAAGCAGCGTTCTCGAGCTCTTGGCTGCCGGCACACTGCTGCCTATATGGCGCCCCTGCAGCCGGCCTCTGGCCGCCGGCAAGTGAAAGCGGAGCCAGTCGTGGGCGAGGGCGAGGGCGGTGAACGAAGCGGCACAAGCGCCGTGCTTGTGTGCACCACGTTAGAGGCTACTAGGAGAGGTAGGTGGTTGACTCTCGCTTGCCATCCCACGTGCCCTTAGCAGTCGGAAGGAGCAAGCTGAAGCACTGCTGCTTGTGCTGCTCCTTGGTTCCCTTGCAGCCAGCTGGGAAAGCATTGGCGGTCGCTTCTAGGCGCCGAGTTGCCCACAGCACCACGGTAAGTGCCTCGGAGAAGGGAAATCCAGAGTGCAGCGAGGAGCTGGACGTGGCTTACGTGCAGTTCCTAAGGAGAAGGTGAACCTAGGCACTGCCTCTTCAATCTGGCCGCCTCTGCTCTGGTAGCAACTTTTGCAAGTCGGCAGAGGGAGCCGCGAGTATGTAGAACGGAGGGCAGCGAGACGCCGTGTGTTATGCGCCCTTTCAGGGCTGCCTCCAGGGGGCTACTTTAAGAACGGCTTCTTCTTCCTCGCGTCCTTCTCGCTTCGCTCTAGCTGCATGGAGTACAACACCGCGAAGGAGTGAGGACGGGGTCTGCCCCAGCTTTTGCCCGGGCGTGCAAAGGCTGTGTGCTGCTTTTCCAAGCAGCAAGAGCACTGAGAAGTGAAAGCGATTATGAAGGAGCTCTTTGGCTGCTCGTGTGCTCTTCGCTGCACTGCGCCGCTCGCAAGCGGCTTCGTTCTTCGCCTTCTGCCGTCCGGAGAGAGCTGAACTCCAGCGGTCAGTTTCAGCTCTGCCCAAAAGCGTGTTCTCAGTTCTGCGAGCAAGCACGCCCTCTTGCCTTGGCTCCGAGTGCAAAGTCACTAGCAAGCACTCACTCAGTGCAATGCACCCAGAAAGACGCTCTCGCTCGTCTTTCAAGGAGCAATTCCTAACAGCAGAAGCAGCAGAAACACAAAGTGGATGACGAGAAGGGACAATGTAGAACACGTCTCTGTCCTGCCACATTTTCGTGTGCGATACTTCCCTCCGGGTCTTCGGTCCTTGCGAAGCTCTATGTACTGCGAGCGCTGCTACTTGCAGCTGAGAAGGACCGTGGGGCTAGCAGCGAATTCGGAGAGCGCTAAGCACGTAGTCAAGAAGCGAGACGTGTCCCTGCAATGCGGTGCTAAGAGCAGCTTCCTCGCGGCGGAGGCGAGCTCCGGCTACAAGTCATTCTCGTCCTGGCAACGGATCTCTGTGAAGGGCTTAGGCGAAAAGCTTTCGTTTTCCATTCGAAGTGCGTGAGAGGCAGACTGTTGCACGGAGCTCTGAGAACAAAGGTGAACGCCCTAGGCGGGCTTGGGCAGAAGCAGCGTTCTCTAGCTCTTGGCTGCCGGCACACTGCTGGCTATGTGGCGCCCCTGCAGCGTCTTCTGGCCGCCGGCAAGTGAAAGCGGAGCCAGGCGTAGACGTGGGCGAGGGCGGTGAACGAAGCGGCACAAGAGCCGTGTTTGTGTGCACCACGTTACAGGCTACTAGGAGAGGAAGGTGGTTGACTCTCACTTTCCCTCGCAAGTGCCCTTAGCAGTCGTAAGGAGCTGAACTCCAGCGGTCAGTTTCAGCTCTGCCCAAACAGCTTGTTCTCAGTTCTGCGAGCAAGCACGCCCTCTTGCCTTGGCTCCGAGTGCAAAGTTACTAGCGAGCAATCACTCGTGTGCTCTTCGCTGCACTGCGCCGCTCGCAAGCGGCTTCGTTCTTCGCCTTCTGCCGTCCGGAGAGAGCTGAACTCCAGCGGTCAGTTTCAGCTCTGCCCAAAAGCGTGTTCTCAGTTCTGCTGGCGAGCACGCCCCGTTGCCTTGGCTCCGAGTGCAAAGACCCTAGCGAGCACTCACTCAGTGCAATGCACCCAGAAAGACGCTCTCGCTCGTCTTTCAAGGAGCGATTCCTAACAGCAAAGGAAGCAGATGTACAAACTGGATGACGAGAAAGGACAATGTAGAACACGTCTCTGTCCTCGTACATTTTCGTGTGAGATATGTCCCTCCGGGTCTTCGGTCCTTGCGAAGCTCTATGTACTGCGAGCGCTGCTACTTGCAGCTGAGAAGGACCGTGGGGCTAGCATCGAATTCGGAGAGCGCTAAGCACGTAGTCAAGAAGCGAGACGTGACCCTGCAATGCGGTGCTAAGAGCAGCTTCCTCGCGGCGGGGGCGAGCTCCGGCTACAAGACATTCTCCTCCTAGCAACGGATCTCTGTGAAGGGCGTAGGCGAAAAGCTTTCGTTTTCCATTCGAACTGCGAGAGAGGCAGACTGTTGCACGGAGCTCTGAGAACAAAGGTGAACGCCTTAGGCGGGCTTGGGCAGAAGCAGCGTTCTCGAGCTCTTGGCTGCCGGCACACTGCTGGCTATGTGGCGCCCCTGCAGCGGCTTCTGGCCGCCGGGAAGTGAAAGCGGCTCCAGGCGAAGGGGAGGGAGAGGGCGGTGAACGAAGCGGCACAAGTGCCGTGCTTGAGTGCACCACGTTACAGGCTAATAGGAGAGGAAGGTGGTTGACTCTCGCTTTCCTTCGCAAGTGCCCTTAGCAGTAGGAAGGAGCTGAACTCCAGCGGTCAGTTTCAGCTCTGCCGAACAGCGTGTTCTCAGTTCTGCAGGCAAGCACGCCCCTTTGCCTTGGCTCCGAGTGCAAAGTCCCTAGCGAGAATTCACACAGTGCAATGCAACCAGAAACACGCTCTGGCTCGTCTTTCAAGGAGCGATTCCTAACAGCAGAAGCAGCAGAAGCACAAAGTGGATGACGAGAAAGGACAATGTAGAACACGTCTCTGTCTTGCCACATTTCCTTGTGCGATATGTCCCTCCGGGTCTTCGGTCCTTGCGAAGTTCTATGTACTTCGAGCGCTGCTACTTGCAGCTGAGAAGGACCGTGGAGCTAGCAGCGAATTCGGAGAGCGCTAAGCACGAGGTCAAGAAGCGAGACGTGTCCCTGCAATGCGGTGCTAAGAGCAGCTTCCTCGCTGCGGGGGCGAGCTCCGGCTACAAGACATTCTCCTCCTGGCAACGGATCTCTGTGAAGGGCGTAGGCGAAAAGCTTTCGTTTTCCATTCGAACTGCGAGAGAGGCAGACTGTTGCACGGAGCTCTGAGAACAAAGGTGCAAGCGCCTAGGCGGGCTTGGGCAGAAGCAGCGTTCTCGAGCTCTTGGCGGCCGGCACACTGCTGGCTGGGTGGCGCCCCTGCAGCGTCTTCTGGCCGCCGGCAAGTGAAAGCGGCGCCAGGCGAGGGCGAGGGAGAGGGCGGTGAACGAAGCGGCACAAGAGCCGTGCTTGTGTGCCCCACGTTACAGGCTACTAGGAGAGGAAGGTGGTTGACTCTCGCTTTCCTTCGCAAGTGCCCTTAGCAGTAGGAAGGAGCTGAACTCCAGAGGTCAGTTTCAGCTCTGCCCAAAAGCGTGTTCTCAGTTCTGCGAGCAAGCACGCCCTCTTGCCTTGGCTCCGAGTGCAAAGTCACTAGCAAGCACTCACTCAGTGCAATGCACCCAGAAAGACGCTCTCGCTCGTCTTTCAAGGAGACATTCCTAACAGCAGAAGCAGCAGAAACACAAAGTGGATGACGAGAAGGGACAATGTAGAACACGTCTCTGTCCTGCCACATTTTCGTGTACGATACATCCCTCCGGGTCTTCGGTCCTTGCGAAGATCTATGTACTGCGAGCGCAGCTACTTGCAGCTGAGAAGGACCGTGGGGCTAGCAGCGAATTCGGAGAGCGCTAAGCACGAAGTCAAGAAGCGAGACGTGTCCCTGCAATGCAGTGCTAAGAGCAGCTTCATCGCTGCGAAGGTGTGCTCCGGCCACGAGACATACTCGTCCTGGCAACGGATCTCTGTGAAGGGCGTAGGCGAAAAGCTTTCGTTTTCCATTCGAAGTGCGTGAGAGGCAGACTGTTGCACGGAACTCTGTGAACAAAGGGGCACGCCCTAGGCGGGCTTGGGCAGAAGCAGCGTTCTCGAGCTCTTGGCTGCCGGCACACTGCTGGCTATGTGGCGCCCCTGCAGCCGGCCTCTGGCCGCCGGCAAGTGAAAGCGGAGCCAGTCGTGGGCGAGGGCGAGGGCGGTGAACGAAGCGGCACAAGCGCCGTGCTTGTGTGCACCACGTTACAGGCTACTAGGAGAGGAAGGTGGTTGACTCTCGCTTGCCATCCCACGTGCCCTTAGCAGTCGGAAGGAGCAAGCTGAAGCACTGCTGCTTGTGCTGCTCCTTGTTTCCCTTGCAGCCAGCTGGGAAAGCATTGGCGGTCGCTTCTAGGCGCCGAGTTGCACACAGCACCACGGTAAGTGCCTCGGAGAAGGGAAATCCAGAGTGCAGCGAGGAGCTGGACGTGGCTTACGTGCAGTAAGGAAAAGGTGAACCTAGGCACTGCCTCTTCAATCTGGCGGCCTCCGCTCTGGTAGCAACTTTTGCAAGTCGGCAGAGGGAGCCGCGAGTATGTAGAACGGAGGGCAGCGAGACGCCTTGTGTTATGCGCCCTTTCAGGGCTGCCTCCAGGGGGCTACTTTAAGAACGGCTTCTTCTTCCTCGCGTCCTTCTCGTTTCGCTCTAGCTGCATGGAGTACAACACCGCGAAGGAGTGAGGACGGGGTCTGCCCCAGCTTTTGCCCGGGCGTGCAAAGGCTGTGTGCTGCTTTTCCAAGCAGCAAGAGCACTGAGAAGTGAAAGCGATTATGAAGGAGCTCTTTGGCTGCTCGTGTGCTCTTCGCTGCACTGCGCCGCTCGCAAGCGGCTTCGTTCTTCGCCTTCTGCCGTCCGGAGAGAGCTGAACTCCAGCGGTCAGTTTCAGCTCTGCCCAAAAGCGTGTTCTCAGTTCTGCGAGCAAGCACGCCCTCTTGCCTTGGCTCCGAGTGCAAAGACCCTAGCGAGCACTCACTCAGTGCAGTGCACCCAGAAAGACGCTCTCGCTCGTCTTTCAAGGAGCGATTCCTAACAGCAAAGGAAGCAGATGTACAAACTGGATGACGAGAAAGGACAATGTAGAACACGTCTCTGTCCTCGTACATTTTCGTGTGCGATATGTCCCTCCGGGTCTTCGGTCCTTGTGAAGATCTATGTACTGCGAGAGCTGCTACTTGCAGCTGAGAAGGACCGCGGAGCTAGCATCGAATTCGGAGAGCGCTAAGCACGTAGTCAAGAAGCGAGACGTGTCCCTGCAATGCGGTGCTAAGAGCAGCTTCCTCGCGGCGGGGGCGAGCTCCGGCTACAGGTCATTCTCGTCCTGGCAACGGATCTCTGTGAAGGGCGTAGGCGAAAAGCTTTCGTTTTCCGTTTGAACCGCGAGAGAGGCAGACTGTTGCACGGAGCTCTGAGAACAAAGGTGCACGCCCTAGGCGGGCTTGGGCAGAAGCAGCGTTCTCGAGCTCTTGGCTGCCGGCACACTACTGGCGGTGGGGCGCCCCTGCGGCGGCTTCTGGCCGCCGGGAAGTGAAAGCGGCGCCAGGCGAGGGCGAGGGAGAGGGCGGTGAACGAAGCGGCACAAGAGCCGTGCTTGTGTGCACAACGTTACAGGTTACTAGGAGAGGAAGGTGGTTGACTCTCGCTTTCCTTCGCAAGTGCCATTAGCAGTCGGAAGGAGCTGAACTCCAGCGGTCAGTTTCAGCTCTGCCCAAAAGCGTGTTCTCAGTTCTGCGAGCAAGCACGCCCTCTTGCCTTGGCTCCGAGTGCAAAGTTACTAGCGAGCAATCACTCGTGTGCTCTTCGCTGCACTGCGCCGCTCGCAAGCGGCTTCGTTCTTCGCCTTCTGCCGTCCGGAGAGAGCTGAACTCCAGCGGTCAGTTTCAGCTCTGCCCAAAAGCGTGTTCTCAGTTCTGCTGGCGAGCACGCCCCGTTGCCTTGGCTCCGAGTGCAAAGACCCTAGCGAGCACTCACTCAGTGCAATGCACCCAGAAAGACGCTCTCGCTCGTCTTTCAAGGAGCGATTCCTAACAGCAAAGGAAGCAGATGTACAAACTGGATGACGAGAAAGGACAATGTAGAACACGTCTCTGTCCTCGTACATTTTCGTGTGAGATATGTCCCTCCGGGTCTTCGGTCCTTGCGAAGCTCTATGTACTGCGAGCGCTGCTACTTGCAGCTGAGAAGGACCGTGGGGCTAGCATCGAATTCGGAGAGCGCTAAGCACGTAGTCAAGAAGCGAGACGTGTCCCTGCAATGCGGTGCTAAGAGCAGCTTCCTCGCGGCGGGGGCGAGCTCCGGCTACAAGACATTCTCCTCCTAGCAACGGATCTCTGTGAAGGGCGTAGGCGAAAAGCTTTCGTTTTCCATTCGAACTGCGAGAGAGGCAGACTGTTGCACGGAGCTCTGAGAACAAAGGTGAACGCCTTAGGCGGGCTTGGGCAGAAGCAGCGTTCTCGAGCTCTTGGCTGCCGGCACACTGCTGGCTATGTGGCGCCCCTGCCGCGGCTTCTGGCCGCCGGGAAGTGAAAGCGGCTCCAGGCGAAGGGGAGGGAGAGGGCGGTGAACGAAGCGGCACAAGTGCCGTGCTTGTGTGCACCACGTTACAGGCTAATAGGAGAGGAAGGTGGTTGACTCTCGCTTTCCTTCGCAAGTGCCCTTAGCAGTAGGAAGGAGCTGAACTCCAGCGGTCAGTTTCAGCTTTGCCCAATAGCGTGTTCTCAGTTCAGCTGGCAAGCACGCCCTGTTGCCTTGGCTCCGAGTGCAAAGACCCTAGCGAGCACTCACTCAGTGCAGTGCACCCAGAAAGACGCTCTCGCTCGTCTTTCAAGGAGCGATTCCTAACTGCAAAGGAAGCAGATGTACAAACTGGATGACGAGAAAGGACAATGTAGAACACGTCTCTGTCCTCGTACATTTTCGTGTGCGATATGTCCCTCCGGGTCTTCGGTCCTTGTGAAGATCTATGTACTGCGAGAGCTGCTACTTGCAGCTGAGAAGGACCGCGGAGCTAGCATCGAATTCGGAGAGCGCTAAGCACGTAGTCAAGAAGCGAGACGTGTCCCTGCAATGCGGTGCTAAGAGCAGCTTCCTCGCGGCGGGGGCGAGCTCAGGCTACAGGTCATTCTCGTCCTGGCAACGGATCTCTGTGAAGGGCGTAGGCGAAAAGCTTTCGTTTTCCGTTTGAACCGCGAGAGAGGCAGACTGTTGCACGGAGCTCTGAGAACAAAGGTGCACGCCCTAGGCGGGCTTGGGCAGAAGCAGCGTTCTCTAGCTCTTGGCTGCCGGCACACTACTGGCGGTGGGGCGCCCCTGCGGCGGCTTCTGGCCGCCGGCAAGTGAAAGCGGCGCCAGGCGAGGGCGAGGGAGAGGGCGGTGAACGAAGCGGCACAAGAGCCGTGCTTGTGTGCACAACGTTACAGGTTACTAGGAGAGGAAGGTGGTTGACTCTCGCTTTCCTTCGCAAGTGCCATTAGCAGTCGGAAGGAGCTGAACTCCAGCGGTCAGTTTCAGCTCTGCCCAAAAGCGTGTTCTCAGTTCTGCGAGCAAGCACGCCCTCTTGCCTTGGCTCCGAGTGCAAAGTTACTAGCGAGCAATCACTCGTGTGCTCTTCGCTGCACTGCGCCGCTCGCAAGCGGCTTCGTTCTTCGCCTTCTGCCGTCCGGAGAGAGCTGAACTCCAGCGGTCAGTTTCAGCTCTGCCCAAAAGCGTGTTCTCAGTTCTGCTGGCGAGCACGCCCCGTTGCCTTGGCTCCGAGTGCAAAGACCCTAGCGAGCACTCACTCAGTGCAATGCACCCAGAAAGACGCTCTCGCTCGTCTTTCAAGGAGCGATTCCTAACAGCAAAGGAAGCAGATGTACAAACTGGATGACGAGAAAGGACAATGTAGAACACGTCTCTGTCCTCGTACATTTTCGTGTGAGATATGTCCCTCCGGGTCTTCGGTCCTTGCGAAGCTCTATGTACTGCGAGCGCTGCTACTTGCAGCTGAGAAGGACCGTGGGGCTAGCAGCGAATTCGGAGAGCGCTAAGCACGTAGTCAAGAAGCGAGACGTGTCCCTGCAATGCGGTGCTAAGAGCAGCTTCCTCGCGGCGGGGGCGAGCTCCGGCTACAAGACATTCTCCTCCTAGCAACGGATCTCTGTGAAGGGCGTAGGCGAAAAGCTTTCGTTTTCCATTCGAACTGCGAGAGAGGCAGACTGTTGCACGGAGCTCTGAGAACAAAGGTGCACGTCCTAGGCGGGCTTGGGCAGAAGCAGCGTTCTCGAGCTCTTGGCTGCCGGCACACTGCTGGCTATGCGGCGCCCCTGCAGCGGCTTCTGGCCGCCGGGAAGTGAAAGCGGCTCCAGGCGAAGGGGAGGGAGAGGGCGGTGAACGAAGCGGCACAAGTGCCGTGCTTGTGTGCACCACGTTACAGGCTAATAGGAGAGGAAGGTGGTTGACTCTCGCTTTCCTTCGCAAGTGCCCTTAGCAGTAGGAAGGAGCTGAACTCCAGCGGTCAGTTTCAGCTTTGCCCAATAGCGTGTTCTCAGTTCAGCTGGCAAGCACGCCCTGTTGCCTTGGCTCCGAGTGCATAGTCACTAGCGAGCACTCACTCGTGTGCTCTTCGCTGCACTGCGCCGCTCGCAAGCGGCTTCGTTCTTCGCCTTCTGCCGTCCGGAGAGAGCTGAACTCCAGCGGTCAGTTTCAGCTCTGCCCAAAAGCGTGTTCTCAGTTCTGCGAGCAAGCACGCCCTCTTGCCTTGGCTCCGAGTGCAAAGACCCTAGCGAGCACTCACTCAGTGCAGTGCACCCAGAAAGACGCTCTCGCTCGTCTTTCAAGGAGCGATTCCTAACTGCAAAGGAAGCAGATGTACAAACTGGATGACGAGAAAGGACAATGTAGAACACGTCTCTGTCCTCGTACATTTTCGTGTGCGATATGTCCCTCCGGGTCTTCGGTCCTTGCGAAGCTCTATGTACTGCGAGCGCTGCTACTTGCAGCTGAGAAGGACCGTGGGGCTAGCAGCGAATTCGGAGAGCGCTAAGCACGTAGACAAGAAGCGAGACGTGTCCCTGCAATGCGGTGCTAAGAGCAGCCTCCTCGCGGCGGAGGCGAGCTCCGGCTACAAGTCATTCTCGTCCTGGCAACGGATCTCTGTGAAGGGCTTAGGCGAAAAGCTTTCGTTTTCCATTCGAAGTGCGTGAGAGGCAGACTGTTGCACGGAGCTCTGAGAACAAAGGTGAACGCCCTAGGCGGGCTTGGGCAGAAGCAGCGTTCTCGAGCTCTTGGCTGCCGGCACACTGCTGGCTGGGTGGCGCCCCTGCAGAGGCTTCTAGCCGCCGGCAAGTGAAAGCGGCGCCAGGCGAGGGCGAGGGAGAGGGCGGTGAACGAAGCGGCACAAGAGCCGTGCTTGTGTGCCCCACGTTACAGGCTACTAGGAGAGGAAGGTGGTTGACTCTCGCTTTCCTTCGCAAGTGCCCTTAGCAGTAGGAAGGCGCTGAACTCCAGCGGTCAGTTTCAGCTCTGCCCAAAAGCGTGTTCTCAGTTCTGCGAGCAAGCACGCCCTCTTGCCTTGGCTCAGAGTGCAAAGTCACTAGCAAGCACTCACTCAGTGCAATGCACCCAGAAAGACGCTCTCGCTCGTCTTTCAAGGAGCAATTCCTAACAGCAGAAGCAGCAGAAACACAAAGTGGATGACGAGAAGGGACAATGTAGAACACGTCTCTGTCCTGCCACATTTTCGTGTACGATACATCCCTCCGGGTCTTCGGTCCTTGCGAAGATCTATGTACTGCGAACGCAGCTACTTGCAGCTGAGAAGGACCGTGGGGCTAGCAGCGAATTCGGAGAGCGCTAAGCACGTAGTCAAGAAGCGAGACGTGTCCCTGCAATGCGGTGCTAAGAGCAGCTTCCTCGCGGCGGGGGCGAGCTCCGGCTACAGGTCATTCTCCTCCTGGCAACGGATCTCTGTGAAGGGCGTAGGCGAAAAGCTTTCGTTTTCCATTCGAACTGCGAGAGAGGCAGACTGTTGCACGGAGCTCTGTGAACAAAGGGGCACGCCCTAGGCGGGCTTGGGCAGAAGCAGCGTTCTCGAGCTCTTGGCTGCCGGCACACTGCTGCCTATATGGCGCCCCTGCAGCCGGCCTCTGGCCGCCGGCAAGTGAAAGCGGAGCCAGTCGTGGGCGAGGGCGAGGGCGGTGAACGAAGCGGCACAAGCGCCGTGCTTGTGCGCACCACGTTAGAGGCTACTAGGAGAGGAAGGTGGTTGACTCTCGCTTGCCATCCCACGTGCCCTTAGCAGTCGGAAGGAGCAAGCTGAAGCACTGCTGCTTGTGCTGCTCCTTGGTTCCCTTGCAGCCAGCTGGGAAAGCATTGGCGGTCGCTTCTAGGCGCCGAGTTGCCCACAGCACCACGGTAAGTGCCTCGGAGAAGGGAAATCCAGAGTGCAGCGAGGAGCTGGACGTGGCTTACGTGCAGTTCCTAAGGAGAAGGTGAACCTAGGCACTGCCTCTTCAATCTGGCCGCCTCTGCTCTGGTAGCAACTTTTGCAAGTCGGCAGAGGGAGCCGCGAGTATGTAGAACGGAGGGCAGCGAGACGCCGTGTGTTATGCGCCCTTTCAGGGCTGCCTCCAGGGGGCTACTTTAAGAACGGCTTCTTCTTCCTCGCGTCCTTCTCGCTTCGCTCTAGCTGCATGGAGTACAACACCGCGAAGGAGTGAGGACGGGGTCTGCCCCAGCTTTTGCCCGGGCGTGCAAAGGCTGTGTGCTGCTTTTCCAAGCAGCAAGAGCACTGAGAAGTGAAAGCGATTATGAAGGAGCTCTTTGGCTGCTCGTGTGCTCTTCGCTGCACTGCGCCGCTCGCAAGCGGCTTCGTTCTTCGCCTTCTGCCGTCCGGAGAGAGCTGAACTCCAGCGGTCAGTTTCAGCTCTGCCCAAAAGCGTGTTCTCAGTTCTGCGAGCAAGCACGCCCTCTTGCCTTGGCTCCGAGTGCAAAGTCACTAGCAAGCACTCACTCAGTGCAATGCACCCAGAAAGACGCTCTCGCTCGTCTTTCAAGGAGCAATTCCTAACAGCAGAAGCAGCAGAAACACAAAGTGGATGACGAGAAGGGAAAATGTAGAACACGTCTCTGTCCTGCCACATTTTCGTGTGCGATACTTCCCTCCGGGTCTTCGGTCCTTGCGAAGCTCTATGTACTGCGAGCGCTGCTACTTGCAGCTGAGAAGGACCGTGGGGCTAGCAGCGAATTCGGAGAGCGCTAAGCACGTAGTCAAGAAGCGAGACGTGTCCCTGCAATGCGGTGCTAAGAGCAGCCTCCTCGCGGCGGAGGCGAGCTCCGGCTACAAGTCATTCTCGTCCTGGCAACGGATCTCTGTGAAGGGCGTAGGCGAAAAGCTTTCGTTTTCCATTCGAACTGCGAGAGAGGCAGACTGTTGCACGGAGCTCTGAGAACAAAGGTGAACGCCTTAGGCGGGCTTGGGCAGAAGCAGCGTTCTCGAGCTCTTGGCTGCCGGCACACTGCTGGCTATGTGGCGCCCCTGCAGCGGCTTCTGGCCGCCGGGAAGTGAAAGCGGCTCCAGGCGAAGGGGAGGGAGAGGGCGGTGAACGAAGCGGCACAAGTGCCGTGCTTGTGTGCACCACGTTACAGGCTAATAGGAGAGGAAGGTGGTTGACTCTCGCTTTCCTTCGCAAGTGCCCTTAGCAGTAGGAAGGAGCTGAACTCCAGCGGTCAGTTTCAGCTTTGCCCAATAGCGTGTTCTCAGTTCAGCTGGCAAGCACGCCCTGTTGCCTTGGCTCCGAGTGCATAGTCACTAGCGAGCACTCACTCGTGTGCTCTTCGCTGCACTGCGCCGCTCGCAAGCGGCTTCGTTCTTCGCCTTCTGCCGTCCGGAGAGAGCTGAACTCCAGCGGTCAGTTTCAGCTCTGCCCAAAAGCGTGTTCTCAGTTCTGCGAGCAAGCACGCCCTCTTGCCTTGGCTCCGAGTGCAAAGTCACTAGCAAGCACTCACTCAGTGCAATGCACCCAGAAAGACGCTCTCGCTCGTCTTTCAAGGAGACATTCCTAACAGCAGAAGCAGCAGAAACACAAAGTGGATGACGAGAAGGGACAATGTAGAACACGTCTCTGTCCTGCCACATTTTCGTGTACGATACATCCCTCCGGGTCTTCGGTCCTTGCGAAGATCTATGTACTGCGAGCGCAGCTACTTGCAGCTGAGAAGGACCGTGGGGCTAGCAGCGAATTCGGAGAGCGCTAAGCACGAAGTCAAGAAGCGAGACGTGTCCCTGCAATGCGGTGCTAAGAGCAGCTTCATCGCTGCGAAGGTGTGCTCCGGCCACGAGACATACTCGTCCTGGCAACGGATCTCTGTGAAGGGCGTAGGCGAAAAGCTTTCGTTTTCCATTCGAAGTGCGTGAGAGGCAGACTGTTGCACGGAGCTCTGAGAACAAAGGTGAACGCCCTAGGCGGGCTTGGGCAGAAGCAGCGTTCTCTAGCTCTTGGCTGCCGGCACACTGCTGGCTATGTGGCGCCCCTGCAGCGTCTTCTGGCCGCCGGCAAGTGAAAGCGGAGCCAGGCGTAGACGTGGGCGAGGGCGGTGAACGAAGCGGCACAAGAGCCGTGCTTGTGTGCCCCACGTTACAGGCTACTAGGAGAGGAAGGTGGTTGACTCTCGCTTTCCTTCGCAAGTGCCCTTAGCAGTAGGAAGGCGCTGAACTCCAGCGGTCAGTTTCAGCTCTGCCCAAAAGCGTGTTCTCAGTTCTGCGAGCAAGCACGCCCTCTTGCCTTGGCTCAGAGTGCAAAGTCACTAGCAAGCACTCACTCAGTGCAATGCACCCAGAAAGACGCTCTCGCTCGTCTTTCAAGGAGCAATTCCTAACAGCAGAAGCAGCAGAAACACAAAGTGGATGACGAGAAGGGACAATGTAGAACACGTCTCTGTCCTCGTACATTTTCGTGTACGATACATCCCTCCGGGTCTTCGGTCCTTGCGAAGATCTATGTACTGCGAACGCAGCTACTTGCAGCTGAGAAGGACCGTGGGGCTAGCAGCGAATTCGGAGAGCGCTAAGCACGTAGTCAAGAAGCGAGACGTGTCCCTGCAATGCGGTGCTAAGAGCAGCTTCCTCGCGGCGGGGGCGAGCTCCGGCTACAGGTCATTCTCCTCCTGGCAACGGATCTCTGTGAAGGGCGTAGGCGAAAAGCTTTCGTTTTCCATTCGAACTGCGAGAGAGGCAGACTGTTGCACGGAGCTCTGTGAACAAAGGGGCACGCCCTAGGCGGGCTTGGGCAGAAGCAGCGTTCTCGAGCTCTTGGCTGCCGGCACACTGCTGCCTATATGGCGCCCCTGCAGCCGGCCTCTGGCCGCCGGCAAGTGAAAGCGGAGCCAGTCGTGGGCGAGGGCGAGGGCGGTGAACGAAGCGGCACAAGCGCCGTGCTTGTGCGCACCACGTTAGAGGCTACTAGGAGAGGAAGGTGGTTGACTCTCGCTTGCCATCCCACGTGCCCTTAGCAGTCGGAAGGAGCAAGCTGAAGCACTGCTGCTTGTGCTGCTCCTTGGTTCCCTTGCAGCCAGCTGGGAAAGCATTGGCGGTCGCTTCTAGGCGCCGAGTTGCCCACAGCACCACGGTAAGTGCCTCGGAGAAGGGAAATCCAGAGTGCAGCGAGGAGCTGGACGTGGCTTACGTGCAGTTCCTAAGGAGAAGGTGAACCTAGGCACTGCCTCTTCAATCTGGCCGCCTCTGCTCTGGTAGCAACTTTTGCAAGTCGGCAGAGGGAGCCGCGAGTATGTAGAACGGAGGGCAGCGAGACGCCGTGTGTTATGCGCCCTTTCAGGGCTGCCTCCAGGGGGCTACTTTAAGAACGGCTTCTTCTTCCTCGCGTCCTTCTCGCTTCGCTCTAGCTGCATGGAGTACAACACCGCGAAGGAGTGAGGACGGGGTCTGCCCCAGCTTTTGCCCGGGCGTGCAAAGGCTGTGTGCTGCTTTTCCAAGCAGCAAGAGCACTGAGAAGTGAAAGCGATTATGAAGGAGCTCTTTGGCTGCTCGTGTGCTCTTCGCTGCACTGCGCCGCTCGCAAGCGGCTTCGTTCTTCGCCTTCTGCCGTCCGGAGAGAGCTGAACTCCAGCGGTCAGTTTCAGCTCTGCCCAAAAGCGTGTTCTCAGTTCTGCGAGCAAGCACGCCCTCTTGCCTTGGCTCCGAGTGCAAAGTCACTAGCAAGCACTCACTCAGTGCAATGCACCCAGAAAGACGCTCTCGCTCGTCTTTCAAGGAGCAATTCCTAACAGCAGAAGCAGCAGAAACACAAAGTGGATGACGAGAAGGGAAAATGTAGAACACGTCTCTGTCCTGCCACATTTTCGTGTGCGATACTTCCCTCCGGGTCTTCGGTCCTTGCGAAGCTCTATGTACTGCGAGCGCTGCTACTTGCAGCTGAGAAGGACCGTGGGGCTAGCAGCGAATTCGGAGAGCGCTAAGCACGTAGTCAAGAAGCGAGACGTGTCCCTGCAATGCGGTGCTAAGAGCAGCCTCCTCGCGGCGGAGGCGAGCTCCGGCTACAAGTCATTCTCGTCCTGGCAACGGATCTCTGTGAAGGGCGTAGGCGAAAAGCTTTCGTTTTCCATTCGAACTGCGAGAGAGGCAGACTGTTGCACGGAGCTCTGAGAACAAAGGTGAACGCCTTAGGCGGGCTTGGGCAGAAGCAGCGTTCTCGAGCTCTTGGCTGCCGGCACACTGCTGGCTATGTGGCGCCCCTGCAGCGTCTTCTGGCCGCCGGGAAGTGAAAGCGGCTCCAGGCGAAGGGGAGGGAGAGGGCGGTGAACGAAGCGGCACAAGTGCCGTGCTTGTGTGCACCACGTTACAGGCTAATAGGAGAGGAAGGTGGTTGACTCTCGCTTTCCTTCGCAAGTGCCCTTAGCAGTAGGAAGGAGCTGAACTCCAGCGGTCAGTTTCAGCTTTGCCCAATAGCGTGTTCTCAGTTCAGCTGGCAAGCACGCCCTGTTGCCTTGGCTCCGAGTGCATAGTCACTAGCGAGCACTCACTCGTGTGCTCTTCGCTGCACTGCGCCGCTCGCAAGCGGCTTCGTTCTTCGCCTTCTGCCGTCCGGCGAGAGCTGAACTCCAGCGGTCAGTTTCAGCTCTGCCCAAAAGCGTGTTCTCAGTTCTGCGAGCAAGCACGCCCTCTTGCCTTGGCTCCGAGTGCAAAGACCCTAGCGAGCACTCACTCAGTGCAGTGCACCCAGAAAGACGCTCTCGCTCGTCTTTCAAGGAGCGATTCCTAACTGCAAAGGAAGCAGATGTACAAACTGGATGACGAGAAAGGACAATGTAGAACACGTCTCTGTCCTCGTACATTTTCGTGTGCGATATGTCCCTCCGGGTCTTCGGTCCTTGTGAAGATCTATGTACTGCGAGAGCTGCTACTTGCAGCTGAGAAGGACCGTGGAGCTAGCATCGAATTCGGAGAGCGCTAAGCACGTAGTCAAGAAGCGAGACGTGTCCCTGCAATGCGGTGCTAAGAGCAGCTTCCTCGCGGCGGGGGCGAGCTCAGGCTACAGGTCATTCTCGTCCTGGCAACGGATCTCTGTGAAGGGCGTAGGCGAAAAGCTTTCGTTTTCCGTTTGAACTGCGAGAGAGGCAGACTGTTGCACGGAGCTCTGAGAACAAAGGTGCACGCCCTAGGCGGGCTTGGGCAGAAGCAGCGTTCTCTAGCTCTTGGCTGCCGGCACACTACTGGCGGTGGGGCGCCCCTGCGGCGGCTTCTGGCCGCCGGGAAGTGAAAGCGGCGCCAGGCGAGGGCGAGGGAGAGGGCGGTGAACGAAGCGGCACAAGAGCCGTGCTTGTGTGCACAACGTTACAGGCTACTAGGAGAGGAAGGTGGTTGACTCTCGCTTTCCTTCGCAAGTGCCATTAGCAGTCGTAAGGAGCTGAACTCCAGCTGTCAGTTTCAGCTCTGCCCAAAAGCGTGTTCTCAGTTCTGCGAGCAAGCACGCCCTCTTGCCTTGGCTCCGAGTGCAAAGTCACTAGCAAGCACTCACTCAGTGCAATGCACCCAGAAAGACGCTCTCGCTCGTCTTTCAAGGAGCAATTCCTAACAGCAGAAGCAGCAGAAACACAAAGTGGATGACGAGAAGGGAAAATGTAGAACACGTCTCTGTCCTGCCACATTTTCGTGTGCGATACTTCCCTCCGGGTCTTCGGTCCTTGCGAAGCTCTATGTACTGCGAGCGCTGCTACTTGCAGCTGAGAAGGACCGTGGGGCTAGCAGCGAATTCGGAGAGCGCTAAGCACGTAGTCAAGAAGCGAGACGTGTCCCTGCAATGCGGTGCTAAGAGCAGCTTCCTCGCGGCGGGGGCGAGCTCCGGCTACAAGTCATTCTCGTCCTGGCAACGGATCTCTGTGAAGGGCTTAGGCGAAAAGCTTTCGTTTTCCATTCGAAGTGCGTGAGAGGCAGACTGTTGCACGGAGCTCTGAGAACAAAGGTGAACGCCCTAGGCGGGCTTGGGCAGAAGCAGCGTTCTCTAGCTCTTGGCTGCCGGCACACTGCTGGCTATGTGGCGCCCCTGCAGCGTCTTCTGGCCGCCGGCAAGTGAAAGCGGAGCCAGGCGTAGACGTGGGCGAGGGCGGTGAACGAAGCGGCACAAGAGCCGTGCTTGTGTGCCCCACGTTACAGGCTACTAGGAGAGGAAGGTGGTTGACTCTCGCTTTCCTTCGCAAGTGCCCTTAGCAGTAGGAAGGCGCTGAACTCCAGCGGTCAGTTTCAGCTCTGCCCAAAAGCGTGTTCTCAGTTCTGCGAGCAAGCACGCCCTCTTGCCTTGGCTCCGAGTGCAAAGTCACTAGCAAGCACTCACTCAGTGCAATGCACCCAGAAAGACGCTCTCGCTCGTCTTTCAAGGAGCAATTCCTAACAGCAGAAGCAGCAGAAACACAAAGTGGATGACGAGAAGGGACAATGTAGAACACGTCTCTGTCCTCGTACATTTTCGTGTACGATACATCCCTCCGGGTCTTCGGTCCTTGCGAAGATCTATGTACTGCGAACGCAGCTACTTGCAGCTGAGAAGGACCGTGGGGCTAGCAGCGAATTCGGAGAGCGCTAAGCACGTAGTCAAGAAGCGAGACGTGTCCCTGCAATGCGGTGCTAAGAGCAGCTTCCTCGCGGCGGGGGCGAGCTCCGGCTACAGGTCATTCTCCTCCTGGCAACGGATCTCTGTGAAGGGCGTAGGCGAAAAGCTTTCGTTTTCCATTCGAACTGCGAGAGAGGCAGACTGTTGCACGGAGCTCTGTGAACAAAGGGGCACGCCCTAGGCGGGCTTGGGCAGAAGCAGCGTTCTCGAGCTCTTGGCTGCCGGCACACTGCTGCCTATATGGCGCCCCTGCAGCCGGCCTCTGGCCGCCGGCAAGTGAAAGCGGAGCCAGTCGTGGGCGAGGGCGAGGGCGGTGAACGAAGCGGCACAAGCGCCGTGCTTGTGTGCACCACGTTAGAGGCTACTAGGAGAGGTAGGTGGTTGACTCTCGCTTGCCATCCCACGTGCCCTTAGCAGTCGGAAGGAGCAAGCTGAAGCACTGCTGCTTGTGCTGCTCCTTGGTTCCCTTGCAGCCAGCTGGGAAAGCATTGGCGGTCGCTTCTAGGCGCCGAGTTGCCCACAGCACCACGGTAAGTGCCTCGGAGAAGGGAAATCCAGAGTGCAGCGAGGAGCTGGACGTGGCTTACGTGCAGTTCCTAAGGAGAAGGTGAACCTAGGCACTGCCTCTTCAATCTGGCCGCCTCTGCTCTGGTAGCAACTTTTGCAAGTCGGCAGAGGGAGCCGCGAGTATGTAGAACGGAGGGCAGCGAGACGCCGTGTGTTATGCGCCCTTTCAGGGCTGCCTCCAGGGGGCTACTTTAAGAACGGCTTCTTCTTCCTCGCGTCCTTCTCGCTTCGCTCTAGCTGCATGGAGTACAACACCGCGAAGGAGTGAGGACGGGGTCTGCCCCAGCTTTTGCCCGGGCGTGCAAAGGCTGTGTGCTGCTTTTCCAAGCAGCAAGAGCACTGAGAAGTGAAAGCGATTATGAAGGAGCTCTTTGGCTGCTCGTGTGCTCTTCGCTGCACTGCGCCGCTCGCAAGCGGCTTCGTTCTTCGCCTTCTGCCGTCCGGAGAGAGCTGAACTCCAGCGGTCAGTTTCAGCTCTGCCCAAAAGCGTGTTCTCAGTTCTGCGAGCAAGCACGCCCTCTTGCCTTGGCTCCGAGTGCAAAGTCACTAGCAAGCACTCACTCAGTGCAATGCACCCAGAAAGACGCTCTCGCTCGTCTTTCAAGGAGCAATTCCTAACAGCAGAAGCAGCAGAAACACAAAGTGGATGACGAGAAGGGACAATGTAGAACACGTCTCTGTCCTGCCACATTTTCGTGTGCGATACTTCCCTCCGGGTCTTCGGTCCTTGCGAAGCTCTATGTACTGCGAGCGCTGCTACTTGCAGCTGAGAAGGACCGTGGGGCTAGCAGCGAATTCGGAGAGCGCTAAGCACGTAGTCAAGAAGCGAGACGTGTCCCTGCAATGCGGTGCTAAGAGCAGCTTCCTCGCGGCGGAGGCGAGCTCCGGCTACAAGTCATTCTCGTCCTGGCAACGGATCTCTGTGAAGGGCTTAGGCGAAAAGCTTTCGTTTTCCATTCGAAGTGCGTGAGAGGCAGACTGTTGCACGGAGCTCTGAGAACAAAGGTGAACGCCCTAGGCGGGCTTGGGCAGAAGCAGCGTTCTCTAGCTCTTGGCTGCCGGCACACTGCTGGCTATGTGGCGCCCCTGCAGCGTCTTCTGGCCGCCGGCAAGTGAAAGCGGAGCCAGGCGTAGACGTGGGCGAGGGCGGTGAACGAAGCGGCACAAGAGCCGTGTTTGTGTGCACCACGTTACAGGCTACTAGGAGAGGAAGGTGGTTGACTCTCACTTTCCCTCGCAAGTGCCCTTAGCAGTCGTAAGGAGCTGAACTCCAGCGGTCAGTTTCAGCTCTGCCCAAACAGCTTGTTCTCAGTTCTGCGAGCAAGCACGCCCTCTTGCCTTGGCTCCGAGTGCAAAGTTACTAGCGAGCAATCACTCGTGTGCTCTTCGCTGCACTGCGCCGCTCGCAAGCGGCTTCGTTCTTCGCCTTCTGCCGTCCGGAGAGAGCTGAACTCCAGCGGTCAGTTTCAGCTCTGCCCAAAAGCGTGTTCTCAGTTCTGCTGGCGAGCACGCCCCGTTGCCTTGGCTCCGAGTGCAAAGACCCTAGCGAGCACTCACTCAGTGCAATGCACCCAGAAAGACGCTCTCGCTCGTCTTTCAAGGAGCGATTCCTAACTGCAAAGGAAGCAGATGTACAAACTGGATGACGAGAAAGGACAATGTAGAACACGTCTCTGTCCTCGTACATTTTCGTGTGAGATATGTCCCTCCGGGTCTTCGGTCCTTGCGAAGCTCTATGTACTGCGAGCGCTGCTACTTGCAGCTGAGAAGGACCGTGGGGCTAGCAGCGAATTCGGAGAGCGCTAAGCACGAAGTCAAGAAGCGAGACGTGACCCTGCAATGCGGTGCTAAGAGCAGCTTCCTCGCGGCGGGGGCGAGCTCCGGCTACAAGACATTCTCCTCCTAGCAACGGATCTCTGTGAAGGGCGTAGGCGAAAAGCTTTCGTTTTCCATTCGAACTGCGAGAGAGGCAGACTGTTGCACGGAGCTCTGAGAACAAAGGTGAACGCCTTAGGCGGGCTTGGGCAGAAGCAGCGTTCTCGAGCTCTTGGCTGCCGGCACACTGCTGGCTATGTGGCGCCCCTGCAGCGGCTTCTGGCCGCCGGGAAGTGAAAGCGGCTCCAGGCGAAGGGGAGGGAGAGGGCGGTGAACGAAGCGGCACAAGTGCCGTGCTTGTGTGCACCACGTTACAGGCTAATAGGAGAGGAAGGTGGTTGACTCTCGCTTTCCTTCGCAAGTGCCCTTAGCAGTAGGAAGGAGCTGAACTCCAGCGGTCAGTTTCAGCTCTGCCGAACAGCGTGTTCTCAGTTCTGCAGGCAAGCACGCCCCTTTGCCTTGGCTCCGAGTGCAAAGTCCCTAGCGAGAATTCACACAGTGCAATGCAACCAGAAACACGCTCTGGCTCGTCTTTCAAGGAGCGATTCCTAACAGCAGAAGCAGCAGAAGCACAAAGTGGATGACGAGAAAGGACAATGTAGAACACGTCTCTGTCTTGCCACATTTCCTTGTGCGATATGTCCCTCCGGGTCTTCGGTCCTTGCGAAGTTCTATGTACTTCGAGCGCTGCTACTTGCAGCTGAGAAGGACCGTGGAGCTAGCAGCGAATTCGGAGAGCGCTAAGCACGAGGTCAAGAAGCGAGACGTGTCCCTGCAATGCGGTGCTAAGAGCAGCTTCCTCGCTGCGGGGGCGAGCTCCGGCTACAAGACATTCTCCTCCTGGCAACGGATCTCTGTGAAGGGCGTAGGCGAAAAGCTTTCGTTTTCCATTCGAACTGCGAGAGAGGCAGACTGTTGCACGGAGCTCTGAGAACAAAGGTGCAAGCGCCTAGGCGGGCTTGGGCAGAAGCAGCGTTCTCGAGCTCTTGGCGGCCGGCACACTGCTGGCTGGGTGGCGCCCCTGCAGCGTCTTCTGGCCGCCGGCAAGTGAAAGCGGCGCCAGGCGAGGGCGAGGGAGAGGGCGGTGAACGAAGCGGCACAAGAGCCGTGCTTGTGTGCCCCACGTTACAGGCTACTAGGAGAGGAAGGTGGTTGACTCTCGCTTTCCTTCGCAAGTGCCCTTAGCAGTAGGAAGGAGCTGAACTCCAGAGGTCAGTTTCAGCTCTGCCCAAAAGCGTGTTCTCAGTTCTGCGAGCAAGCACGCCCTCTTGCCTTGGCTCCGAGTGCAAAGTCACTAGCAAGCACTCACTCAGTGCAATGCACCCAGAAAGACGCTCTCGCTCGTCTTTCAAGGAGACATTCCTAACAGCAGAAGCAGCAGAAACACAAAGTGGATGACGAGAAGGGACAATGTAGAACACGTCTCTGTCCTGCCACATTTTCGTGTACGATACATCCCTCCGGGTCTTCGGTCCTTGCGAAGATCTATGTACTGCGAGCGCAGCTACTTGCAGCTGAGAAGGACCGTGGGGCTAGCAGCGAATTCGGAGAGCGCTAAGCACGAAGTCAAGAAGCGAGACGTGTCCCTGCAATGCAGTGCTAAGAGCAGCTTCATCGCTGCGAAGGTGTGCTCCGGCCACGAGACATACTCGTCCTGGCAACGGATCTCTGTGAAGGGCGTAGGCGAAAAGCTTTCGTTTTCCATTCGAAGTGCGTGAGAGGCAGACTGTTGCACGGAACTCTGTGAAGAAAGGGGCACGCCCTAGGCGGGCTTGGGCAGAAGCAGCGTTCTCGAGCTCTTGGCTGCCGGCACACTGCTGGCTATGTGGCGCCCCTGCAGCCGGCCTCTGGCCGCCGGCAAGTGAAAGCGGAGCCAGTCGTGGGCGAGGGCGAGGGCGGTGAACGAAGCGGCACAAGCGCCGTGCTTGTGTGCACCACGTTACAGGCTACTAGGAGAGGAAGGTGGTTGACTCTCGCTTGCCATCCCACGTGCCCTTAGCAGTCGGAAGGAGCAAGCTGAAGCACTGCTGCTTGTGCTGCTCCTTGTTTCCCTTGCAGCCAGCTGGGAAAGCATTGGCGGTCGCTTCTAGGCGCCGAGTTGCACACAGCACCACGGTAAGTGCCTCGGAGAAGGGAAATCCAGAGTGCAGCGAGGAGCTGGACGTGGCTTACGTGCAGTAAGGAAAAGGTGAACCTAGGCACTGCCTCTTCAATCTGGCGGCCTCCGCTCTGGTAGCAACTTTTGCAAGTCGGCAGAGGGAGCCGCGAGTATGTAGAACGGAGGGCAGCGAGACGCCTTGTGTTATGCGCCCTTTCAGGGCTGCCTCCAGGGGGCTACTTTAAGAACGGCTTCTTCTTCCTCGCGTCCTTCTCGTTTCGCTCTAGCTGCATGGAGTACAACACCGCGAAGGAGTGAGGACGGGGTCTGCCCCAGCTTTTGCCCGGGCGTGCAAAGGCTGTGTGCTGCTTTTCCAAGCAGCAAGAGCACTGAGAAGTGAAAGCGATTATGAAGGAGCTCTTTGGCTGCTCGTGTGCTCTTCGCTGCACTGCGCCGCTCGCAAGCGGCTTCGTTCTTCGCCTTCTGCCGTCCGGAGAGAGCTGAACTCCAGCGGTCAGTTTCAGCTCTGCCCAAAAGCGTGTTCTCAGTTCTGCGAGCAAGCACGCCCTCTTGCCTTGGCTCCGAGTGCAAAGACCCTAGCGAGCACTCACTCAGTGCAGTGCACCCAGAAAGACGCTCTCGCTCGTCTTTCAAGGAGCGATTCCTAACAGCAAAGGAAGCAGATGTACAAACTGGATGACGAGAAAGGACAATGTAGAACACGTCTCTGTCCTCGTACATTTTCGTGTGCGATATGTCCCTCCGGGTCTTCGGTCCTTGTGAAGATCTATGTACTGCGAGAGCTGCTACTTGCAGCTGAGAAGGACCGCGGAGCTAGCATCGAATTCGGAGAGCGCTAAGCACGTAGTCAAGAAGCGAGACGTGTCCCTGCAATGCGGTGCTAAGAGCAGCTTCCTCGCGGCGGGGGCGAGCTCAGGCTACAGGTCATTCTCGTCCTGGCAACGGATCTCTGTGAAGGGCGTAGGCGAAAAGCTTTCGTTTTCCGTTTGAACCGCGAGAGAGGCAGACTGTTGCACGGAGCTCTGAGAACAAAGGTGCACGCCCTAGGCGGGCTTGGGCAGAAGCAGCGTTCTCTAGCTCTTGGCTGCCGGCACACTACTGGCGGTGGGGCGCCCCTGCGGCGGCTTCTGGCCGCCGGGAAGTGAAAGCGGCGCCAGGCGAGGGCGAGGGAGAGGGCGGTGAACGAAGCGGCACAAGAGCCGTGCTTGTGTGCACAACGTTACAGGTTACTAGGAGAGGAAGGTGGTTGACTCTCGCTTTCCTTCGCAAGTGCCATTAGCAGTCGGAAGGAGCTGAACTCCAGCGGTCAGTTTCAGCTCTGCCCAAAAGCGTGTTCTCAGTTCTGCGAGCAAGCACGCCCTCTTGCCTTGGCTCCGAGTGCAAAGTTACTAGCGAGCAATCACTCGTGTGCTCTTCGCTGCACTGCGCCGCTCGCAAGCGGCTTCGTTCTTCGCCTTCTGCCGTCCGGAGAGAGCTGAACTCCAGCGGTCAGTTTCAGCTCTGCCCAAAAGCGTGTTCTCAGTTCTGCTGGCGAGCACGCCCCGTTGCCTTGGCTCCGAGTGCAAAGACCCTAGCGAGCACTCACTCAGTGCAATGCACCCAGAAAGACGCTCTCGCTCGTCTTTCAAGGAGCGATTCCTAACAGCAAAGGAAGCAGATGTACAAACTGGATGACGAGAAAGGACAATGTAGAACACGTCTCTGTCCTCGTACATTTTCGTGTGAGATATGTCCCTCCGGGTCTTCGGTCCTTGCGAAGCTCTATGTACTGCGAGCGCTGCTACTTGCAGCTGAGAAGGACCGTGGGGCTAGCATCGAATTCGGAGAGCGCTAAGCACGTAGTCAAGAAGCGAGACGTGTCCCTGCAATGCGGTGCTAAGAGCAGCTTCCTCGCGGCGGGGGCGAGCTCCGGCTACAAGACATTCTCCTCCTAGCAACGGATCTCTGTGAAGGGCGTAGGCGAAAAGCTTTCGTTTTCCATTCGAACTGCGAGAGAGGCAGACTGTTGCACGGAGCTCTGAGAACAAAGGTGCACGTCCTAGGCGGGCTTGGGCAGAAGCAGCGTTCTCGAGCTCTTGGCTGCCGGCACACTGCTGGCTATGCGGCGCCCCTGCAGCGGCTTCTGGCCGCCGGGAAGTGAAAGCGGCTCCAGGCGAAGGGGAGGGAGAGGGCGGTGAACGAAGCGGCACAAGTGCCGTGCTTGTGTGCACCACGTTACAGGCTAATAGGAGAGGAAGGTGGTTGACTCTCGCTTTCCTTCGCAAGTGCCCTTAGCAGTAGGAAGGAGCTGAACTCCAGCGGTCAGTTTCAGCTTTGCCCAATAGCGTGTTCTCAGTTCAGCTGGCAAGCACGCCCTGTTGCCTTGGCTCCGAGTGCATAGTCACTAGCGAGCACTCACTCGTGTGCTCTTCGCTGCACTGCGCCGCTCGCAAGCGGCTTCGTTCTTCGCCTTCTGCCGTCCGGAGAGAGCTGAACTCCAGCGGTCAGTTTCAGCTCTGCCCAAAAGCGTGTTCTCAGTTCTGCGAGCAAGCACGCCCTCTTGCCTTGGCTCCGAGTGCAAAGTCACTAGCAAGCACTCACTCAGTGCAATGCACCCAGAAAGACGCTCTCGCTCGTCTTTCAAGGAGCAATTCCTAACAGCAGAAGCAGCAGAAACACAAAGTGGATGACGAGAAGGGAAAATGTAGAACACGTCTCTGTCCTGCCACATTTTCGTGTGCGATACTTCCCTCCGGGTCTTCGGTCCTTGCGAAGCTCTATGTACTGCGAGCGCTGCTACTTGCAGCTGAGAAGGACCGTGGGGCTAGCAGCGAATTCGGAGAGGGCTAAGCACGTAGTCAAGAAGCGAGACGTGTCCCTGCAATGCGGTGCTAAGAGCAGCCTCCTCGCGGCGGAGGCGAGCTCCGGCTACAAGTCATTCTCGTCCTGGCAACGGATCTCTGTGAAGGGCTTAGGCGAAAAGCTTTCGTTTTCCATTCGAAGTGCGTGAGAGGCAGACTGTTGCACGGAGCTCTGAGAACAAAGGTGAACGCCCTAGGCGGGCTTGGGCAGAAGCAGCGTTCTCTAGCTCTTGGCTGCCGGCACACTGCTGGCTGGGTGGCGCCCCTGCAGAGGCTTCTAGCCGCCGGCAAGTGAAAGCGGCGCCAGGCGAGGGCGAGGGAGAGGGCGGTGAACGAAGCGGCACAAGAGCCGTGCTTGTGTGCCCCACGTTACAGGCTACTAGGAGAGGAAGGTGGTTGACTCTCGCTTTCCTTCGCAAGTGCCCTTAGCAGTAGGAAGGCGCTGAACTCCAGCGGTCAGTTTCAGCTCTGCCCAAAAGCGTGTTCTCAGTTCTGCGAGCAAGCACGCCCTCTTGCCTTGGCTCAGAGTGCAAAGTCACTAGCAAGCACTCACTCAGTGCAATGCACCCAGAAAGACGCTCTCGCTCGTCTTTCAAGGAGCAATTCCTAACAGCAGAAGCAGCAGAAACACAAAGTGGATGACGAGAAGGGACAATGTAGAACACGTCTCTGTCCTGCCACATTTTCGTGTACGATACATCCCTCCGGGTCTTCGGTCCTTGCGAAGATCTATGTACTGCGAACGCAGCTACTTGCAGCTGAGAAGGACCGTGGGGCTAGCAGCGAATTCGGAGAGCGCTAAGCACGTAGTCAAGAAGCGAGACGTGTCCCTGCAATGCGGTGCTAAGAGCAGCTTCCTCGCGGCGGGGGCGAGCTCCGGCTACAGGTCATTCTCCTCCTGGCAACGGATCTCTGTGAAGGGCGTAGGCGAAAAGCTTTCGTTTTCCATTCGAACTGCGAGAGAGGCAGACTGTTGCACGGAGCTCTGTGAACAAAGGGGCACGCCCTAGGCGGGCTTGGGCAGAAGCAGCGTTCTCGAGCTCTTGGCTGCCGGCACACTGCTGCCTATATGGCGCCCCTGCAGCCGGCCTCTGGCCGCCGGCAAGTGAAAGCGGAGCCAGTCGTGGGCGAGGGCGGTGAACGAAGCGGCACAAGCGCCGTGCTTGTGCGCACCACGTTAGAGGCTACTAGGAGAGGAAGGTGGTTGACTCTCGCTTGCCATCCCACGTGCCCTTAGCAGTCGGAAGGAGCAAGCTGAAGCACTGCTGCTTGTGCTGCTCCTTGGTTCCCTTGCAGCCAGCTGGGAAAGCATTGGCGGTCGCTTCTAGGCGCCGAGTTGCCCACAGCACCACGGTAAGTGCCTCGGAGAAGGGAAATCCAGAGTGCAGCGAGGAGCTGGACGTGGCTTACGTGCAGTTCCTAAGGAGAAGGTGAACCTAGGCACTGCCTCTTCAATCTGGCCGCCTCTGCTCTGGTAGCAACTTTTGCAAGTCGGCAGAGGGAGCCGCGAGTATGTAGAACGGAGGGCAGCGAGACGCCGTGTGTTATGCGCCCTTTCAGGGCTGCCTCCAGGGGGCTACTTTAAGAACGGCTTCTTCTTCCTCGCGTCCTTCTCGCTTCGCTCTAGCTGCATGGAGTACAACACCGCGAAGGAGTGAGGACGGGGTCTGCCCCAGCTTTTGCCCGGGCGTGCAAAGGCTGTGTGCTGCTTTTCCAAGCAGCAAGAGCACTGAGAAGTGAAAGCGATTATGAAGGAGCTCTTTGGCTGCTCGTGTGCTCTTCGCTGCACTGCGCCGCTCGCAAGCGGCTTCGTTCTTCGCCTTCTGCCGTCCGGAGAGAGCTGAACTCCAGCGGTCAGTTTCAGCTCTGCCCAAAAGCGTGTTCTCAGTTCTGCGAGCAAGCACGCCCTCTTGCCTTGGCTCAGAGTGCAAAGTCACTAGCAAGCACTCACTCAGTGCAATGCACCCAGAAAGACGCTCTCGCTCGTCTTTCAAGGAGCAATTCCTAACAGCAGAAGCAGCAGAAACACAAAGTGGATGACGAGAAGGGAAAATGTAGAACACGTCTCTGTCCTGCCACATTTTCGTGTGCGATACTTCCCTCCGGGTCTTCGGTCCTTGCGAAGCTCTATGTACTGCGAGCGCTGCTACTTGCAGCTGAGAAGGACCGTGGGGCTAGCAGCGAATTCGGAGAGCGCTAAGCACGTAGTCAAGAAGCGAGACGTGTCCCTGCAATGCGGTGCTAAGAGCAGCTTCCTCGCGGCGGAGGCGAGCTCCGGCTACAAGTCATTCTCGTCCTGGCAACGGATCTCTGTGAAGGGCTTAGGCGAAAAGCTTTCGTTTTCCATTCGAAGTGCGTGAGAGGCAGACTGTTGCACGGAGCTCTGAGAACAAAGGTGAACGCCCTAGGCGGGCTTGGGCAGAAGCAGCGTTCTCTAGCTCTTGGCTGCCGGCACACTGCTGGCTATGTGGCGCCCCTGCAGCGTCTTCTGGCCGCCGGCAAGTGAAAGCGGAGCCAGGCGTAGACGTGGGCGAGGGCGGTGAACGAAGCGGCACAAGAGCCGTGTTTGTGTGCACCACGTTACAGGCTACTAGGAGAGGAAGGTGGTTGACTCTCGCTTTCCCTCGCAAGTGCCCTTAGCAGTCGTAAGGAGCTGAACTCCAGCGGTCAGTTTCAGCTCTGACCAAACAGCTTGTTCTCAGTTCTGCGAGCAAGCACGCCCTCTTGCCTTGGCTCCGAGTGCAAAGTTACTAGCGAGCACTCACTCGTGTGCTCTTCGCTGCACTGCGCCGCTCGCAAGCGGCTTCGTTCTTCGCCTTCTGCCGTCCGGAGAGAGCTGAACTCCAGGGGTCAGTTTCAGCTCTGCCCAAAAGCGTGTTCTCAGTTCTGCTGGCAAGCACGCCGCGTTGCCTTGGCTCCGAGTGCAAAGTCCCTAGCGAGCACTCACTCAGTGCAATGCACCCAGAAAGACGCTCTCCCTCGTCTTTCAAGGAGCGATTCCTAACAGCAAAGGAAGCAGATGTACAAACTGGATGACGAGGCAGGACAATGTAGAACACGTCTCTGTCCTCGTACATTTTCGTGTGAGATATGTCCCTCCGGGTCTTCGGTCCTTGCGAAGCTCTATGTACTGCGAGCGCTGCTACTTGCAGCTGAGAAGGACCATGGGGCTAGCATCGAATTCGGAGAGCGCTAAGCACGTAGTCAAGAAGCGAGACGTGTCCCTGCAATGCGGTGCTAAGAGCAGCTTCCTCGCGGCGGGGGCGAGCTCCGGCTACAAGACATTCTCCTCCTGGCAACGGATCTCTGTGAAGGGCGTAGGCGAAAAGCTTTCGTTTTCCATTCGAACTGCGAGAGAGGCAGACTGTTGCACGGAGCTCTGAGAACAAAGGTGAACGCCCTAGGCGGGCTTGGGCAGAAGCAGCGTTCTCTAGCTCTTGGCTGCCGGCACACTGCTGGCTATGTGGCGCCCCTGCAGCGGCTTCTGGCCGCCGGGAAGTGAAAGCGGCTCCAGGCGAAGGGGAGGGAGAGGGCGGTGAACGAAGCGGCACAAGTGCCGTGCTTGTGTGCACCACGTTACAGGCTAATAGGAGAGGAAGGTGGTTGACTCTCGCTTTCCTTCGCAAGTGCCCTTAGCAGTTGGAAGGAGCTGAACTCCAGCGGTCAGTTTCAGCTCTGCCCAAACAGCTTGTTCTCAGTTCAGCTGGCAAGCACGCCCTGTTGCCTTGGCTCCGAGTGCAAAGTTACTAGCCAGCACTCACTCGTGTGCTCTTCGCTGCACTGCGCCGCTCGCAAGCGGCTTCGTTCTTCGCCTTCTGCCGTCCGGAGAGAGCTGAACTCCAGCGGTCAGTTTCAGCTCTGCCCAAAAGCGTGTTCTCAGTTCTGCGAGCAAGCACGCCCTCTTGCCTTGGCTCCGAGTGCAAAGACCCTAGCGAGCACTCACTCAGTGCAGTGCACCCAGAAAGACGCTCTCGCTCGTCTTTCAAGGAGCGATTCCTAACTGCAAAGGAAGCAGATGTACAAACTGGATGACGAGAAAGGACAATGTAGAACACGTCTCTGTCCTCGTACATTTTCGTGTGCGATATGTCCCTCCGGGTCTTCGGTCCTTGTGAAGATCTATGTACTGCGAGAGCTGCTACTTGCAGCTGAGAAGGACCGTGGAGCTAGCATCGAATTCGGAGAGCGCTAAGCACGTAGTCAAGAAGCGAGACGTGTCCCTGCAATGCGGTGCTAAGAGCAGCTTCCTCGCGGCGGGGGCGAGCTCAGGCTACAGGTCATTCTCGTCCTGGCAACGGATCTCTGTGAAGGGCGTAGGCGAAAAGCTTTCGTTTTCCGTTTGAACTGCGAGAGAGGCAGACTGTTGCACGGAGCTCTGAGAACAAAGGTGCACGCCCTAGGCGGGCTTGGGCAGAAGCAGCGTTCTCTAGCTCTTGGCTGCCGGCACACTACTGGCGGTGGGGCGCCCCTGCGGCGGCTTCTGGCCGCCGGGAAGTGAAAGCGGCGCCAGGCGAGGGCGAGGGAGAGGGCGGTGAACGAAGCGGCACAAGAGCCGTGCTTGTGTGCACAACGTTACAGGCTACTAGGAGAGGAAGGTGGTTGACTCTCGCTTTCCTTCGCAAGTGCCATTAGCAGTCGGAAGGAGCTGAACTCCAGCGGTCAGTTTCAGCTCTGCCCAAAAGCGTGTTCTCAGTTCTGCGAGCAAGCACGCCCTCTTGCCTTGGCTCCGAGTGCAAAGTCACTAGCAAGCACTCACTCAGTGCAATGCACCCAGAAAGACGCTCTCGCTCGTCTTTCAAGGAGCAATTCCTAACAGCAGAAGCAGCAGAAACACAAAGTGGATGACGAGAAGGGAAAATGTAGAACACGTCTCTGTCCTGCCACATTTTCGTGTGAGATATGTCCCTCCGGGTCTTCGGTCCTTGCGAAGCTCTATGTACTGCGAGCGCTGCTACTTGCAGCTGAGAAGGACCATGGGGCTAGCAGCGAATTCGGAGAGCGCTAAGCACGTAGTCAAGAAGCGAGACGTGTCCCTGCAATGCGGTGCTAAGAGCAGCTTCCTCGCGGCGGGGGCGAGCTCCGGCTACAAGACATTCTCCTCCTGGCAACGGATCTCTGTGAAGGGCGTAGGCGAAAAGCTTTCGTTTTCCATTCGAACTGCGAGAGAGGCAGACTGTTGCACGGAGCTCTGAGAACAAAGGTGAACGCCCTAGGCGGGCTTGGGCAGAAGCAGCGTTCTCTAGCTCTTGGCTGCCGGCACACTGCTGGCTATGTGGCGCCCCTGCAGCGGCTTCTGGCCGCCGGGAAGTGAAAGCGGCTCCAGGCGAAGGGGAGGGAGAGGGCGGTGAACGAAGCGGCACAAGTGCCGTGCTTGTGTGCACCACGTTACAGGCTAATAGGAGAGGAAGGTGGTTGACTCTCGCTTTCCTTCGCAAGTGCCCTTAGCAGTTGGAAGGAGCTGAACTCCAGCGGTCAGTTTCAGCTCTGCCCAAACAGCTTGTTCTCAGTTCAGCTGGCAAGCACGCCCTGTTGCCTTGGCTCCGAGTGCAAAGTTACTAGCCAGCACTCACTCGTGTGCTCTTCGCTGCACTGCGCCGCTCGCAAGCGGCTTCGTTCTTCGCCTTCTGCCGTCCGGAGAGAGCTGAACTCCAGCGGTCAGTTTCAGCTCTGCCCAAAAGCGTGTTCTCAGTTCTGCGAGCAAGCACGCCCTCTTGCCTTGGCTCCGAGTGCAAAGACCCTAGCGAGCACTCACTCAGTGCAGTGCACCCAGAAAGACGCTCTCGCTCGTCTTTCAAGGAGCGATTCCTAACAGCAAAGGAAGCAGATGTACAAACTGGATGACGAGAAAGGACAATGTAGAACACGTCTCTGTCCTCGTACATTTTCGTGTGCGATATGTCCCTCCGGGTCTTCGGTCCTTGTGAAGATCTATGTACTGCGAGAGCTGCTACTTGCAGCTGAGAAGGACCGTGGAGCTAGCATCGAATTCGGAGAGCGCTAAGCACGTAGTCAAGAAGCGAGACGTGTCCCTGCAATGCGGTGCTAAGAGCAGCTTCCTCGCGGCGGGGGCGAGCTCAGGCTACAGGTCATTCTCGTCCTGGCAACGGATCTCTGTGAAGGGCGTAGGCGAAAAGCTTTCGTTTTCCGTTTGAACTGCGAGAGAGGCAGACTGTTGCACGGAGCTCTGAGAACAAAGGTGCACGCCCTAGGCGGGCTTGGGCAGAAGCAGCGTTCTCTAGCTCTTGGCTGCCGGCACACTACTGGCGGTGGGGCGCCCCTGCGGCGGCTTCTGGCCGCCGGGAAGTGAAAGCGGCGCCAGGCGAGGGCGAGGGAGAGGGCGGTGAACGAAGCGGCACAAGAGCCGTGCTTGTGTGCACAACGTTACAGGCTACTAGGAGAGGAAGGTGGTTGACTCTCGCTTTCCTTCGCAAGTGCCATTAGCAGTCGGAAGGAGCTGAACTCCAGCGGTCAGTTTCAGCTCTGCCCAAAAGCGTGTTCTCAGTTCTGCGAGCAAGCACGCCCTCTTGCCTTGGCTCAGAGTGCAAAGTCACTAGCAAGCACTCACTCAGTGCAATGCACCCAGAAAGACGCTCTCGCTCGTCTTTCAAGGAGCAATTCCTAACAGCAGAAGCAGCAGAAACACAAAGTGGATGACGAGAAGGGAAAATGTAGAACACGTCTCTGTCCTGCCACATTTTCGTGTGCGATACTTCCCTCCGGGTCTTCGGTCCTTGCGAAGCTCTATGTACTGCGAGCGCTGCTACTTGCAGCTGAGAAGGACCGTGGGGCTAGCAGCGAATTCGGAGAGCGCTAAGCACGTAGTCAAGAAGCGAGACGTGTCCCTGCAATGCGGTGCTAAGAGCAGCTTCCTCGCGGCGGGGGCGAGCTCCGGCTACAAGTCATTCTCGTCCTGGCAACGGATCTCTGTGAAGGGCTTAGGCGAAAAGCTTTCGTTTTCCATTCGAAGTGCGTGAGAGGCAGACTGTTGCACGGAGCTCTGAGAACAAAGGTGAACGCCCTAGGCGGGCTTGGGCAGAAGCAGCGTTCTCTAGCTCTTGGCTGCCGGCACACTGCTGGCTATGTGGCGCCCCTGCAGCGTCTTCTGGCCGCCGGCAAGTGAAAGCGGAGCCAGGCGTAGACGTGGGCGAGGGCGGTGAACGAAGCGGCACAAGAGCCGTGCTTGTGTGCCCCACGTTACAGGCTACTAGGAGAGGAAGGTGGTTGACTCTCGCTTTCCTTCGCAAGTGCCCTTAGCAGTAGGAAGGCGCTGAACTCCAGCGGTCAGTTTCAGCTCTGCCCAAAAGCGTGTTCTCAGTTCTGCGAGCAAGCACGCCCTCTTGCCTTGGCTCAGAGTGCAAAGTCACTAGCAAGCACTCACTCAGTGCAATGCACCCAGAAAGACGCTCTCGCTCGTCTTTCAAGGAGCAATTCCTAACAGCAGAAGCAGCAGAAACACAAAGTGGATGACGAGAAGGGACAATGTAGAACACGTCTCTGTCCTCGTACATTTTCGTGTACGATACATCCCTCCGGGTCTTCGGTCCTTGCGAAGATCTATGTACTGCGAACGCAGCTACTTGCAGCTGAGAAGGACCGTGGGGCTAGCAGCGAATTCGGAGAGCGCTAAGCACGTAGTCAAGAAGCGAGACGTGTCCCTGCAATGCGGTGCTAAGAGCAGCTTCCTCGCGGCGGGGGCGAGCTCCGGCTACAGGTCATTCTCCTCCTGGCAACGGATCTCTGTGAAGGGCGTAGGCGAAAAGCTTTCGTTTTCCATTCGAACTGCGAGAGAGGCAGACTGTTGCACGGAGCTCTGTGAACAAAGGGGCACGCCCTAGGCGGGCTTGGGCAGAAGCAGCGTTCTCGAGCTCTTGGCTGCCGGCACACTGCTGCCTATATGGCGCCCCTGCAGCCGGCCTCTGGCCGCCGGCAAGTGAAAGCGGAGCCAGTCGTGGGCGAGGGCGAGGGCGGTGAACGAAGCGGCACAAGCGCCGTGCTTGTGCGCACCACGTTAGAGGCTACTAGGAGAGGAAGGTGGTTGACTCTCGCTTGCCATCCCACGTGCCCTTAGCAGTCGGAAGGAGCAAGCTGAAGCACTGCTGCTTGTGCTGCTCCTTGGTTCCCTTGCAGCCAGCTGGGAAAGCATTGGCGGTCGCTTCTAGGCGCCGAGTTGCCCACAGCACCACGGTAAGTGCCTCAGAGAAGGGAAATCCAGAGTGCAGCGAGGAGCTGGACGTGGCTTACGTGCAGTTCCTAAGGAGAAGGTGAACCTAGGCACTGCCTCTTCAATCTGGCCGCCTCTGCTCTGGTAGCAACTTTTGCAAGTCGGCAGAGGGAGCCGCGAGTATGTAGAACGGAGGGCAGCGAGACGCCGTGTGTTATGCGCCCTTTCAGGGCTGCCTCCAGGGGGCTACTTTAAGAACGGCTTCTTCTTCCTCGCGTCCTTCTCGCTTCGCTCTAGCTGCATGGAGTACAACACCGCGAAGGAGTGAGGACGGGGTCTGCCCCAGCTTTTGCCCGGGCGTGCAAAGGCTGTGTGCTGCTTTTCCAAGCAGCAAGAGCACTGAGAAGTGAAAGCGATTATGAAGGAGCTCTTTGGCTGCTCGTGTGCTCTTCGCTGCACTGCGCCGCTCGCAAGCGGCTTCGTTCTTCGCCTTCTGCCGTCCGGAGAGAGCTGAACTCCAGCGGTCAGTTTCAGCTCTGCCCAAAAGCGTGTTCTCAGTTCTGCGAGCAAGCACGCCCTCTTGCCTTGGCTCCGAGTGCAAAGTCACTAGCGAGCACTCACTCAGTGCAATGCACCCAGAAAGACGCTCTCGCTCGTCTTTCAAGGAGCAATTCCTAACAGCAGAAGCAGCAGAAACACAAAGTGGATGACGAGAAGGGAAAATGTAGAACACGTCTCTGTCCTGCCACATTTTCGTGTGCGATACTTCCCTCCGGGTCTTCGGTCCTTGCGAAGCTCTATGTACTGCGAGCGCTGCTACTTGCAGCTGAGAAGGACCGTGGGGCTAGCAGCGAATTCGGAGAGCGCTAAGCACGTAGTCAAGAAGCGAGACGTGTCCCTGCAATGCGGTGCTAAGAGCAGCTTCCTCGCGGCGGAGGCGAGCTCCGGCTACAAGTCATTCTCGTCCTGGCAACGGATCTCTGTGAAGGGCTTAGGCGAAAAGCTTTCGTTTTCCATTCGAAGTGCGTGAGAGGCAGACTGTTGCACGGAGCTCTGAGAACAAAGGTGAACGCCCTAGGCGGGCTTGGGCAGAAGCAGCGTTCTCTAGCTCTTGGCTGCCGGCACACTGCTGGCTATGTGGCGCCCCTGCAGCGTCTTCTGGCCGCCGGCAAGTGAAAGCGGAGCCAGGCGTAGACGTGGGCGAGGGCGGTGAACGAAGCGGCACAAGAGCCGTGTTTGTGTGCACCACGTTACAGGCTACTAGGAGAGGAAGGTGGTTGACTCTCGCTTTCCCTCGCAAGTGCCCTTAGCAGTCGTAAGGAGCTGAACTCCAGCGGTCAGTTTCAGCTCTGCCCAAACAGCTTGTTCTCAGTTCTGCGAGCAAGCACGCCCTCTTGCCTTGGCTCCGAGTGCAAAGTTACTAGCGAGCAATCACTCGTGTGCTCTTCGCTGCACTGCGCCGCTCGCAAGCGGCTTCGTTCTTCGCCTTCTGCCGTCCGGAGAGAGCTGAACTCCAGCGGTCAGTTTCAGCTCTGCCCAAAAGCGTGTTCTCAGTTCTGCTGGCGAGCACGCCCCGTTGCCTTGGCTCCGAGTGCAAAGACCCTAGCGAGCACTCACTCAGTGCAATGCACCCAGAAAGACGCTCTCGCTCGTCTTTCAAGGAGCGATTCCTAACTGCAAAGGAAGCAGATGTACAAACTGGATGACGAGAAAGGACAATGTAGAACACGTCTCTGTCCTCGTACATTTTCGTGTGAGATATGTCCCTCCGGGTCTTCGGTCCTTGCGAAGCTCTATGTACTGCGAGCGCTGCTACTTGCAGCTGAGAAGGACCGTGGGGCTAGCAGCGAATTCGGAGAGCGCTAAGCACGAAGTCAAGAAGCGAGACGTGACCCTGCAATGCGGTGCTAAGAGCAGCTTCCTCGCGGCGGGGGCGAGCTCCGGCTACAAGACATTCTCCTCCTAGCAACGGATCTCTGTGAAGGGCGTAGGCGAAAAGCTTTCGTTTTCCATTCGAACTGCGAGAGAGGCAGACTGTTGCACGGAGCTCTGAGAACAAAGGTGAACGCCTTAGGCGGGCTTGGGCAGAAGCAGCGTTCTCGAGCTCTTGGCTGCCGGCACACTGCTGGCTATGTGGCGCCCCTGCAGCGGCTTCTGGCCGCCGGGAAGTGAAAGCGGCTCCAGGCGAAGGGGAGGGAGAGGGCGGTGAACGAAGCGGCACAAGTGCCGTGCTTGTGTGCACCACGTTACAGGCTAATAGGAGAGGAAGGTGGTTGACTCTCGCTTTCCTTCGCAAGTGCCCTTAGCAGTAGGAAGGAGCTGAACTCCAGCGGTCAGTTTCAGCTCTGCCGAACAGCGTGTTCTCAGTTCTGCAGGCAAGCACGCCCCTTTGCCTTGGCTCCGAGTGCAAAGTCCCTAGCGAGAATTCACACAGTGCAATGCAACCAGAAACACGCTCTGGCTCGTCTTTCAAGGAGCGATTCCTAACAGCAGAAGCAGCAGAAGCACAAAGTGGATGACGAGAAAGGACAATGTAGAACACGTCTCTGTCTTGCCACATTTCCTTGTGCGATATGTCCCTCCGGGTCTTCGGTCCTTGCGAAGTTCTATGTACTTCGAGCGCTGCTACTTGCAGCTGAGAAGGACCGTGGAGCTAGCAGCGAATTCGGAGAGCGCTAAGCACGAGGTCAAGAAGCGAGACGTGTCCCTGCAATGCGGTGCTAAGAGCAGCTTCCTCGCTGCGGGGGCGAGCTCCGGCTACAAGACATTCTCCTCCTGGCAACGGATCTCTGTGAAGGGCGTAGGCGAAAAGCTTTCGTTTTCCATTCGAACTGCGAGAGAGGCAGACTGTTGCACGGAGCTCTGAGAACAAAGGTGCAAGCGCCTAGGCGGGCTTGGGCAGAAGCAGCGTTCTCGAGCTCTTGGCGGCCGGCACACTGCTGGCTGGGTGGCGCCCCTGCAGCGTCTTCTGGCCGCCGGCAAGTGAAAGCGGCGCCAGGCGAGGGCGAGGGAGAGGGCGGTGAACGAAGCGGCACAAGAGCCGTGCTTGTGTGCCCCACGTTACAGGCTACTAGGAGAGGAAGGTGGTTGACTCTCGCTTTCCTTCGCAAGTGCCCTTAGCAGTAGGAAGGAGCTGAACTCCAGAGGTCAGTTTCAGCTCTGCCCAAAAGCGTGTTCTCAGTTCTGCGAGCAAGCACGCCCTCTTGCCTTGGCTCCGAGTGCAAAGTCACTAGCAAGCACTCACTCAGTGCAATGCACCCAGAAAGACGCTCTCGCTCGTCTTTCAAGGAGACATTCCTAACAGCAGAAGCAGCAGAAACACAAAGTGGATGACGAGAAGGGACAATGTAGAACACGTCTCTGTCCTGCCACATTTTCGTGTACGATACATCCCTCCGGGTCTTCGGTCCTTGCGAAGATCTATGTACTGCGAGCGCAGCTACTTGCAGCTGAGAAGGACCGTGGGGCTAGCAGCGAATTCGGAGAGCGCTAAGCACGAAGTCAAGAAGCGAGACGTGTCCCTGCAATGCAGTGCTAAGAGCAGCTTCATCGCTGCGAAGGTGTGCTCCGGCCACGAGACATACTCGTCCTGGCAACGGATCTCTGTGAAGGGCGTAGGCGAAAAGCTTTCGTTTTCCATTCGAAGTGCGTGAGAGGCAGACTGTTGCACGGAACTCTGTGAAGAAAGGGGCACGCCCTAGGCGGGCTTGGGCAGAAGCAGCGTTCTCGAGCTCTTGGCTGCCGGCACACTGCTGGCTATGTGGCGCCCCTGCAGCCGGCCTCTGGCCGCCGGCAAGTGAAAGCGGAGCCAGTCGTGGGCGAGGGCGAGGGCGGTGAACGAAGCGGCACAAGCGCCGTGCTTGTGTGCACCACGTTACAGGCTACTAGGAGAGGAAGGTGGTTGACTCTCGCTTGCCATCCCACGTGCCCTTAGCAGTCGGAAGGAGCAAGCTGAAGCACTGCTGCTTGTGCTGCTCCTTGTTTCCCTTGCAGCCAGCTGGGAAAGCATTGGCGGTCGCTTCTAGGCGCCGAGTTGCACACAGCACCACGGTAAGTGCCTCGGAGAAGGGAAATCCAGAGTGCAGCGAGGAGCTGGACGTGGCTTACGTGCAGTAAGGAAAAGGTGAACCTAGGCACTGCCTCTTCAATCTGGCGGCCTCCGCTCTGGTAGCAACTTTTGCAAGTCGGCAGAGGGAGCCGCGAGTATGTAGAACGGAGGGCAGCGAGACGCCTTGTGTTATGCGCCCTTTCAGGGCTGCCTCCAGGGGGCTACTTTAAGAACGGCTTCTTCTTCCTCGCGTCCTTCTCGTTTCGCTCTAGCTGCATGGAGTACAACACCGCGAAGGAGTGAGGACGGGGTCTGCCCCAGCTTTTGCCCGGGCGTGCAAAGGCTGTGTGCTGCTTTTCCAAGCAGCAAGAGCACTGAGAAGTGAAAGCGATTATGAAGGAGCTCTTTGGCTGCTCGTGTGCTCTTCGCTGCACTGCGCCGCTCGCAAGCGGCTTCGTTCTTCGCCTTCTGCCGTCCGGAGAGAGCTGAACTCCAGCGGTCAGTTTCAGCTCTGCCCAAAAGCGTGTTCTCAGTTCTGCGAGCAAGCACGCCCTCTTGCCTTGGCTCCGAGTGCAAAGACCCTAGCGAGCACTCACTCAGTGCAGTGCACCCAGAAAGACGCTCTCGCTCGTCTTTCAAGGAGCGATTCCTAACAGCAAAGGAAGCAGATGTACAAACTGGATGACGAGAAAGGACAATGTAGAACACGTCTCTGTCCTCGTACATTTTCGTGTGCGATATGTCCCTCCGGGTCTTCGGTCCTTGTGAAGATCTATGTACTGCGAGAGCTGCTACTTGCAGCTGAGAAGGACCGCGGAGCTAGCATCGAATTCGGAGAGCGCTAAGCACGTAGTCAAGAAGCGAGACGTGTCCCTGCAATGCGGTGCTAAGAGCAGCTTCCTCGCGGCGGGGGCGAGCTCAGGCTACAGGTCATTCTCGTCCTGGCAACGGATCTCTGTGAAGGGCGTAGGCGAAAAGCTTTCGTTTTCCGTTTGAACCGCGAGAGAGGCAGACTGTTGCACGGAGCTCTGAGAACAAAGGTGCACGCCCTAGGCGGGCTTGGGCAGAAGCAGCGTTCTCTAGCTCTTGGCTGCCGGCACACTACTGGCGGTGGGGCGCCCCTGCGGCGGCTTCTGGCCGCCGGGAAGTGAAAGCGGCGCCAGGCGAGGGCGAGGGAGAGGGCGGTGAACGAAGCGGCACAAGAGCCGTGCTTGTGTGCACAACGTTACAGGTTACTAGGAGAGGAAGGTGGTTGACTCTCGCTTTCCTTCGCAAGTGCCATTAGCAGTCGGAAGGAGCTGAACTCCAGCGGTCAGTTTCAGCTCTGCCCAAAAGCGTGTTCTCAGTTCTGCGAGCAAGCACGCCCTCTTGCCTTGGCTCCGAGTGCAAAGTTACTAGCGAGCAATCACTCGTGTGCTCTTCGCTGCACTGCGCCGCTCGCAAGCGGCTTCGTTCTTCGCCTTCTGCCGTCCGGAGAGAGCTGAACTCCAGCGGTCAGTTTCAGCTCTGCCCAAAAGCGTGTTCTCAGTTCTGCTGGCGAGCACGCCCCGTTGCCTTGGCTCCGAGTGCAAAGACCCTAGCGAGCACTCACTCAGTGCAATGCACCCAGAAAGACGCTCTCGCTCGTCTTTCAAGGAGCGATTCCTAACAGCAAAGGAAGCAGATGTACAAACTGGATGACGAGAAAGGACAATGTAGAACACGTCTCTGTCCTCGTACATTTTCGTGTGAGATATGTCCCTCCGGGTCTTCGGTCCTTGCGAAGCTCTATGTACTGCGAGCGCTGCTACTTGCAGCTGAGAAGGACCGTGGGGCTAGCATCGAATTCGGAGAGCGCTAAGCACGTAGTCAAGAAGCGAGACGTGTCCCTGCAATGCGGTGCTAAGAGCAGCTTCCTCGCGGCGGGGGCGAGCTCCGGCTACAAGACATTCTCCTCCTAGCAACGGATCTCTGTGAAGGGCGTAGGCGAAAAGCTTTCGTTTTCCATTCGAACTGCGAGAGAGGCAGACTGTTGCACGGAGCTCTGAGAACAAAGGTGCACGTCCTAGGCGGGCTTGGGCAGAAGCAGCGTTCTCGAGCTCTTGGCTGCCGGCACACTGCTGGCTATGCGGCGCCCCTGCAGCGGCTTCTGGCCGCCGGGAAGTGAAAGCGGCTCCAGGCGAAGGGGAGGGAGAGGGCGGTGAACGAAGCGGCACAAGTGCCGTGCTTGTGTGCACCACGTTACAGGCTAATAGGAGAGGAAGGTGGTTGACTCTCGCTTTCCTTCGCAAGTGCCCTTAGCAGTAGGAAGGAGCTGAACTCCAGCGGTCAGTTTCAGCTTTGCCCAATAGCGTGTTCTCAGTTCAGCTGGCAAGCACGCCCTGTTGCCTTGGCTCCGAGTGCATAGTCACTAGCGAGCACTCACTCGTGTGCTCTTCGCTGCACTGCGCCGCTCGCAAGCGGCTTCGTTCTTCGCCTTCTGCCGTCCGGAGAGAGCTGAACTCCAGCGGTCAGTTTCAGCTCTGCCCAAAAGCGTGTTCTCAGTTCTGCGAGCAAGCACGCCCTCTTGCCTTGGCTCCGAGTGCAAAGTCACTAGCAAGCACTCACTCAGTGCAATGCACCCAGAAAGACGCTCTCGCTCGTCTTTCAAGGAGCAATTCCTAACAGCAGAAGCAGCAGAAACACAAAGTGGATGACGAGAAGGGAAAATGTAGAACACGTCTCTGTCCTGCCACATTTTCGTGTGCGATACTTCCCTCCGGGTCTTCGGTCCTTGCGAAGCTCTATGTACTGCGAGCGCTGCTACTTGCAGCTGAGAAGGACCGTGGGGCTAGCAGCGAATTCGGAGAGGGCTAAGCACGTAGTCAAGAAGCGAGACGTGTCCCTGCAATGCGGTGCTAAGAGCAGCCTCCTCGCGGCGGAGGCGAGCTCCGGCTACAAGTCATTCTCGTCCTGGCAACGGATCTCTGTGAAGGGCTTAGGCGAAAAGCTTTCGTTTTCCATTCGAAGTGCGTGAGAGGCAGACTGTTGCACGGAGCTCTGAGAACAAAGGTGAACGCCCTAGGCGGGCTTGGGCAGAAGCAGCGTTCTCTAGCTCTTGGCTGCCGGCACACTGCTGGCTGGGTGGCGCCCCTGCAGAGGCTTCTAGCCGCCGGCAAGTGAAAGCGGCGCCAGGCGAGGGCGAGGGAGAGGGCGGTGAACGAAGCGGCACAAGAGCCGTGCTTGTGTGCCCCACGTTACAGGCTACTAGGAGAGGAAGGTGGTTGACTCTCGCTTTCCTTCGCAAGTGCCCTTAGCAGTAGGAAGGCGCTGAACTCCAGCGGTCAGTTTCAGCTCTGCCCAAAAGCGTGTTCTCAGTTCTGCGAGCAAGCACGCCCTCTTGCCTTGGCTCAGAGTGCAAAGTCACTAGCAAGCACTCACTCAGTGCAATGCACCCAGAAAGACGCTCTCGCTCGTCTTTCAAGGAGCAATTCCTAACAGCAGAAGCAGCAGAAACACAAAGTGGATGACGAGAAGGGACAATGTAGAACACGTCTCTGTCCTGCCACATTTTCGTGTACGATACATCCCTCCGGGTCTTCGGTCCTTGCGAAGATCTATGTACTGCGAACGCAGCTACTTGCAGCTGAGAAGGACCGTGGGGCTAGCAGCGAATTCGGAGAGCGCTAAGCACGTAGTCAAGAAGCGAGACGTGTCCCTGCAATGCGGTGCTAAGAGCAGCTTCCTCGCGGCGGGGGCGAGCTCCGGCTACAGGTCATTCTCCTCCTGGCAACGGATCTCTGTGAAGGGCGTAGGCGAAAAGCTTTCGTTTTCCATTCGAACTGCGAGAGAGGCAGACTGTTGCACGGAGCTCTGTGAACAAAGGGGCACGCCCTAGGCGGGCTTGGGCAGAAGCAGCGTTCTCGAGCTCTTGGCTGCCGGCACACTGCTGCCTATATGGCGCCCCTGCAGCCGGCCTCTGGCCGCCGGCAAGTGAAAGCGGAGCCAGTCGTGGGCGAGGGCGGTGAACGAAGCGGCACAAGCGCCGTGCTTGTGCGCACCACGTTAGAGGCTACTAGGAGAGGAAGGTGGTTGACTCTCGCTTGCCATCCCACGTGCCCTTAGCAGTCGGAAGGAGCAAGCTGAAGCACTGCTGCTTGTGCTGCTCCTTGGTTCCCTTGCAGCCAGCTGGGAAAGCATTGGCGGTCGCTTCTAGGCGCCGAGTTGCCCACAGCACCACGGTAAGTGCCTCGGAGAAGGGAAATCCAGAGTGCAGCGAGGAGCTGGACGTGGCTTACGTGCAGTTCCTAAGGAGAAGGTGAACCTAGGCACTGCCTCTTCAATCTGGCCGCCTCTGCTCTGGTAGCAACTTTTGCAAGTCGGCAGAGGGAGCCGCGAGTATGTAGAACGGAGGGCAGCGAGACGCCGTGTGTTATGCGCCCTTTCAGGGCTGCCTCCAGGGGGCTACTTTAAGAACGGCTTCTTCTTCCTCGCGTCCTTCTCGCTTCGCTCTAGCTGCATGGAGTACAACACCGCGAAGGAGTGAGGACGGGGTCTGCCCCAGCTTTTGCCCGGGCGTGCAAAGGCTGTGTGCTGCTTTTCCAAGCAGCAAGAGCACTGAGAAGTGAAAGCGATTATGAAGGAGCTCTTTGGCTGCTCGTGTGCTCTTCGCTGCACTGCGCCGCTCGCAAGCGGCTTCGTTCTTCGCCTTCTGCCGTCCGGAGAGAGCTGAACTCCAGCGGTCAGTTTCAGCTCTGCCCAAAAGCGTGTTCTCAGTTCTGCGAGCAAGCACGCCCTCTTGCCTTGGCTCAGAGTGCAAAGTCACTAGCAAGCACTCACTCAGTGCAATGCACCCAGAAAGACGCTCTCGCTCGTCTTTCAAGGAGCAATTCCTAACAGCAGAAGCAGCAGAAACACAAAGTGGATGACGAGAAGGGAAAATGTAGAACACGTCTCTGTCCTGCCACATTTTCGTGTGCGATACTTCCCTCCGGGTCTTCGGTCCTTGCGAAGCTCTATGTACTGCGAGCGCTGCTACTTGCAGCTGAGAAGGACCGTGGGGCTAGCAGCGAATTCGGAGAGCGCTAAGCACGTAGTCAAGAAGCGAGACGTGTCCCTGCAATGCGGTGCTAAGAGCAGCTTCCTCGCGGCGGAGGCGAGCTCCGGCTACAAGTCATTCTCGTCCTGGCAACGGATCTCTGTGAAGGGCTTAGGCGAAAAGCTTTCGTTTTCCATTCGAAGTGCGTGAGAGGCAGACTGTTGCACGGAGCTCTGAGAACAAAGGTGAACGCCCTAGGCGGGCTTGGGCAGAAGCAGCGTTCTCTAGCTCTTGGCTGCCGGCACACTGCTGGCTATGTGGCGCCCCTGCAGCGTCTTCTGGCCGCCGGCAAGTGAAAGCGGAGCCAGGCGTAGACGTGGGCGAGGGCGGTGAACGAAGCGGCACAAGAGCCGTGTTTGTGTGCACCACGTTACAGGCTACTAGGAGAGGAAGGTGGTTGACTCTCGCTTTCCCTCGCAAGTGCCCTTAGCAGTCGTAAGGAGCTGAACTCCAGCGGTCAGTTTCAGCTCTGCCCAAACAGCTTGTTCTCAGTTCTGCGAGCAAGCACGCCCTCTTGCCTTGGCTCCGAGTGCAAAGTTACTAGCGAGCACTCACTCGTGTGCTCTTCGCTGCACTGCGCCGCTCGCAAGCGGCTTCGTTCTTCGCCTTCTGCCGTCCGGAGAGAGCTGAACTCCAGGGGTCAGTTTCAGCTCTGCCCAAAAGCGTGTTCTCAGTTCTGCTGGCAAGCACGCCCCGTTGCCTTGGCTCCGAGTGCAAAGTCCCTAGCGAGCACTCACTCAGTGCAATGCACCCAGAAAGACGCTCTCGCTCGTCTTTCAAGGAGCGATTCCTAACAGCAAAGGGAGCAGATGTACAAACTGGATGACGAGGCAGGACAATGTAGAACACGTCTCTGTCCTCGTACATTTTCGTGTGAGATATGTCCCTCCGGGTCTTCGGTCCTTGCGAAGCTCTATGTACTGCGAGCGCTGCTACTTGCAGCTGAGAAGGACCGTGGGGCTAGCATCGAATTCGGAGAGCGCTAAGCACGTAGTCAAGAAGCGAGACGTGTCCCTGCAATGCGGTGCTAAGAGCAGCTTCCTCGCGGCGGGGGCGAGCTCCGGCTACAAGACATTCTCCTCCTGGCAACGGATCTCTGTGAAGGGCGTAGGCGAAAAGCTTTCGTTTTCCATTCGAACTGCGAGAGAGGCAGACTGTTGCACGGAGCTCTGAGAACAAAGGTGAACGCCCTAGGCGGGCTTGGGCAGAAGCAGCGTTCTCTAGCTCTTGGCTGCCGGCACACTGCTGGCTATGTGGCGCCCCTGCAGCGGCTTCTGGCCGCCGGGAAGTGAAAGCGGCTCCAGGCGAAGGGGAGGGAGAGGGCGGTGAACGAAGCGGCACAAGTGCCGTGCTTGTGTGCACCACGTTACAGGCTAATAGGAGAGGAAGGTGGTTGACTCTCGCTTTCCTTCGCAAGTGCCCTTAGCAGTAGGAAGGAGCTGAACTCCAGCGGTCAGTTTCAGCTTTGCCCAATAGCGTGTTCTCAGTTCAGCTGGCAAGCACGCCCTGTTGCCTTGGCTCCGAGTGCATAGTCACTAGCGAGCACTCACTCGTGTGCTCTTCGCTGCACTGCGCCGCTCGCAAGCGGCTTCGTTCTTCGCCTTCTGCCGTCCGGAGAGAGCTGAACTCCAGCGGTCAGTTTCAGCTCTGCCCAAAAGCGTGTTCTCAGTTCTGCGAGCAAGCACGCCCTCTTGCCTTGGCTCCGAGTGCAAAGACCCTAGCGAGCACTCACTCAGTGCAGTGCACCCAGAAAGACGCTCTCGCTCGTCTTTCAAGGAGCGATTCCTAACTGCAAAGGAAGCAGATGTACAAACTGGATGACGAGAAAGGACAATGTAGAACACGTCTCTGTCCTCGTACATTTTCGTGTGCGATATGTCCCTCCGGGTCTTCGGTCCTTGTGAAGATCTATGTACTGCGAGAGCTGCTACTTGCAGCTGAGAAGGACCGTGGAGCTAGCATCGAATTCGGAGAGCGCTAAGCACGTAGTCAAGAAGCGAGACGTGTCCCTGCAATGCGGTGCTAAGAGCAGCTTCCTCGCGGCGGGGGCGAGCTCAGGCTACAGGTCATTCTCGTCCTGGCAACGGATCTCTGTGAAGGGCGTAGGCGAAAAGCTTTCGTTTTCCGTTTGAACTGCGAGAGAGGCAGACTGTTGCACGGAGCTCTGAGAACAAAGGTGCACGCCCTAGGCGGGCTTGGGCAGAAGCAGCGTTCTCTAGCTCTTGGCTGCCGGCACACTACTGGCGGTGGGGCGCCCCTGCGGCGGCTTCTGGCCGCCGGGAAGTGAAAGCGGCGCCAGGCGAGGGCGAGGGAGAGGGCGGTGAACGAAGCGGCACAAGAGCCGTGCTTGTGTGCACAACGTTACAGGCTACTAGGAGAGGAAGGTGGTTGACTCTCGCTTTCCTTCGCAAGTGCCATTAGCAGTCGTAAGGAGCTGAACTCCAGCTGTCAGTTTCAGCTCTGCCCAAAAGCGTGTTCTCAGTTCTGCGAGCAAGCACGCCCTGTTGCCTTGGCTCCGAGTGCAAAGTCACTAGCAAGCACTCACTCAGTGCAATGCACCCAGAAAGACGCTCTCGCTCGTCTTTCAAGGAGCAATTCCTAACAGCAGAAGCAGCAGAAACACAAAGTGGATGACGAGAAGGGAAAATGTAGAACACGTCTCTGTCCTGCCACATTTTCGTGTGCGATACTTCCCTCCGGGTCTTCGGTCCTTGCGAAGCTCTATGTACTGCGAGCGCTGCTACTTGCAGCTGAGAAGGACCGTGGGGCTAGCAGCGAATTCGGAGAGCGCTAAGCACGTAGTCAAGAAGCGAGACGTGTCCCTGCAATGCGGTGCTAAGAGCAGCCTCCTCGCGGCGGAGGCGAGCTCCGGCTACAAGTCATTCTCGTCCTGGCAACGGATCTCTGTGAAGGGCTTAGGCGAAAAGCTTTCGTTTTCCATTCGAAGTGCGTGAGAGGCAGACTGTTGCACGGAGCTCTGAGAACAAAGGTGAACGCCCTAGGCGGGCTTGGGCAGAAGCAGCGTTCTCTAGCTCTTGGCTGCCGGCACACTGCTGGCTGGGTGGCGCCCCTGCAGCGGCTTCTAGCCGCCGGCAAGTGAAAGCGGCGCCAGGCGAGGGCGAGGGAGAGGGCGGTGAACAAAGCGGCACAAGAGCCGTGCTTGTGTGCCCCACGTTACAGGCTACTAGGAGAGGAAGGTGGTTGACTCTCGCTTTCCTTCGCAAGTGCCCTTAGCAGTAGGAAGGCGCTGAACTCCAGCAGTCAGTTTCAGCTCTGCCCAAAAGCGTGTTCTCAGTTCTGCGAGCAAGCACGCCCTCTTGCCTTGGCTCAGAGTGCAAAGTCACTAGCAAGCACTCACTCAGTGCAATGCACCCAGAAAGACGCTCTCGCTCGTCTTTCAAGGAGCAATTCCTAACAGCAGAAGCAGCAGAAACACAAAGTGGATGACGAGAAGGGACAATGTAGAACACGTCTCTGTCCTCGTACATTTTCGTGTACGATACATCCCTCCGGGTCTTCGGTCCTTGCGAAGATCTATGTACTGCGAACGCAGCTACTTGCAGCTGAGAAGGACCGTGGGGCTAGCAGCGAATTCGGAGAGCGCTAAGCACGTAGTCAAGAAGCGAGACGTGTCCCTGCAATGCGGTGCTAAGAGCAGCTTCCTCGCGGCGGGGGCGAGCTCCGGCTACAGGTCATTCTCCTCCTGGCAACGGATCTCTGTGAAGGGCGTAGGCGAAAAGCTTTCGTTTTCCATTCGAACTGCGAGAGAGGCAGACTGTTGCACGGAGCTCTGTGAACAAAGGGGCACGCCCTAGGCGGGCTTGGGCAGAAGCAGCGTTCTCGAGCTCTTGGCTGCCGGCACACTGCTGCCTATATGGCGCCCCTGCAGCCGGCCTCTGGCCGCCGGCAAGTGAAAGCGGAGCCAGTCGTGGGCGAGGGCGAGGGCGGTGAACGAAGCGGCACAAGCGCCGTGCTTGTGCGCACCACGTTAGAGGCTACTAGGAGAGGAAGGTGGTTGACTCTCGCTTGCCATCCCACGTGCCCTTAGCAGTCGGAAGGAGCAAGCTGAAGCACTGCTGCTTGTGCTGCTCCTTGGTTCCCTTGCAGCCAGCTGGGAAAGCATTGGCGGTCGCTTCTAGGCGCCGAGTTGCCCACAGCACCACGGTAAGTGCCTCGGAGAAGGGAAATCCAGAGTGCAGCGAGGAGCTGGACGTGGCTTACGTGCAGTTCCTAAGGAGAAGGTGAACCTAGGCACTGCCTCTTCAATCTGGCCGCCTCTGCTCTGGTAGCAACTTTTGCAAGTCGGCAGAGGGAGCCGCGAGTATGTAGAACGGAGGGCAGCGAGACGCCGTGTGTTATGCGCCCTTTCAGGGCTGCCTCCAGGGGGCTACTTTAAGAACGGCTTCTTCTTCCTCGCGTCCTTCTCGCTTCGCTCTAGCTGCATGGAGTACAACACCGCGAAGGAGTGAGGACGGGGTCTGCCCCAGCTTTTGCCCGGGCGTGCAAAGGCTGTGTGCTGCTTTTCCAAGCAGCAAGAGCACTGAGAAGTGAAAGCGATTATGAAGGAGCTCTTTGGCTGCTCGTGTGCTCTTCGCTGCACTGCGCCGCTCGCAAGCGGCTTCGTTCTTCGCCTTCTGCCGTCCGGAGAGAGCTGAACTCCAGCGGTCAGTTTCAGCTCTGCCCAAAAGCGTGTTCTCAGTTCTGCGAGCAAGCACGCCCTCTTGCCTTGGCTCCGAGTGCAAAGTCACTAGCGAGCACTCACTCAGTGCAATGCACCCAGAAAGACGCTCTCGCTCGTCTTTCAAGGAGCAATTCCTAACAGCAGAAGCAGCAGAAACACAAAGTGGATGACGAGAAGGGAAAATGTAGAACACGTCTCTGTCCTGCCACATTTTCGTGTGCGATACTTCCCTCCGGGTCTTCGGTCCTTGCGAAGCTCTATGTACTGCGAGCGCTGCTACTTGCAGCTGAGAAGGACCGTGGGGCTAGCAGCGAATTCGGAGAGCGCTAAGCACGTAGTCAAGAAGCGAGACGTGTCCCTGCAATGCGGTGCTAAGAGCAGCTTCCTCGCGGCGGAGGCGAGCTCCGGCTACAAGTCATTCTCGTCCTGGCAACGGATCTCTGTGAAGGGCTTAGGCGAAAAGCTTTCGTTTTCCATTCGAAGTGCGTGAGAGGCAGACTGTTGCACGGAGCTCTGAGAACAAAGGTGAACGCCCTAGGCGGGCTTGGGCAGAAGCAGCGTTCTCTAGCTCTTGGCTGCCGGCACACTGCTGGCTATGTGGCGCCCCTGCAGCGTCTTCTGGCCGCCGGCAAGTGAAAGCGGAGCCAGGCGTAGACGTGGGCGAGGGCGGTGAACGAAGCGGCACAAGAGCCGTGTTTGTGTGCACCACGTTACAGGCTACTAGGAGAGGAAGGTGGTTGACTCTCGCTTTCCCTCGCAAGTGCCCTTAGCAGTCGTAAGGAGCTGAACTCCAGCGGTCAGTTTCAGCTCTGACCAAACAGCTTGTTCTCAGTTCTGCGAGCAAGCACGCCCTCTTGCCTTGGCTCCGAGTGCAAAGTTACTAGCGAGCACTCACTCGTGTGCTCTTCGCTGCACTGCGCCGCTCGCAAGCGGCTTCGTTCTTCGCCTTCTGCCGTCCGGAGAGAGCTGAACTCCAGGGGTCAGTTTCAGCTCTGCCCAAAAGCGTGTTCTCAGTTCTGCTGGCAAGCACGCCGCGTTGCCTTGGCTCCGAGTGCAAAGTCCCTAGCGAGCACTCACTCAGTGCAATGCACCCAGAAAGACGCTCTCCCTCGTCTTTCAAGGAGCGATTCCTAACAGCAAAGGAAGCAGATGTACAAACTGGATGACGAGGCAGGACAATGTAGAACACGTCTCTGTCCTCGTACATTTTCGTGTGAGATATGTCCCTCCGGGTCTTCGGTCCTTGCGAAGCTCTATGTACTGCGAGCGCTGCTACTTGCAGCTGAGAAGGACCATGGGGCTAGCATCGAATTCGGAGAGCGCTAAGCACGTAGTCAAGAAGCGAGACGTGTCCCTGCAATGCGGTGCTAAGAGCAGCTTCCTCGCGGCGGGGGCGAGCTCCGGCTACAAGACATTCTCCTCCTGGCAACGGATCTCTGTGAAGGGCGTAGGCGAAAAGCTTTCGTTTTCCATTCGAACTGCGAGAGAGGCAGACTGTTGCACGGAGCTCTGAGAACAAAGGTGAACGCCCTAGGCGGGCTTGGGCAGAAGCAGCGTTCTCTAGCTCTTGGCTGCCGGCACACTGCTGGCTATGTGGCGCCCCTGCAGCGGCTTCTGGCCGCCGGGAAGTGAAAGCGGCTCCAGGCGAAGGGGAGGGAGAGGGCGGTGAACGAAGCGGCACAAGTGCCGTGCTTGTGTGCACCACGTTACAGGCTAATAGGAGAGGAAGGTGGTTGACTCTCGCTTTCCTTCGCAAGTGCCCTTAGCAGTTGGAAGGAGCTGAACTCCAGCGGTCAGTTTCAGCTCTGCCCAAACAGCTTGTTCTCAGTTCAGCTGGCAAGCACGCCCTGTTGCCTTGGCTCCGAGTGCAAAGTTACTAGCCAGCACTCACTCGTGTGCTCTTCGCTGCACTGCGCCGCTCGCAAGCGGCTTCGTTCTTCGCCTTCTGCCGTCCGGAGAGAGCTGAACTCCAGCGGTCAGTTTCAGCTCTGCCCAAAAGCGTGTTCTCAGTTCTGCGAGCAAGCACGCCCTCTTGCCTTGGCTCCGAGTGCAAAGACCCTAGCGAGCACTCACTCAGTGCAGTGCACCCAGAAAGACGCTCTCGCTCGTCTTTCAAGGAGCGATTCCTAACTGCAAAGGAAGCAGATGTACAAACTGGATGACGAGAAAGGACAATGTAGAACACGTCTCTGTCCTCGTACATTTTCGTGTGCGATATGTCCCTCCGGGTCTTCGGTCCTTGTGAAGATCTATGTACTGCGAGAGCTGCTACTTGCAGCTGAGAAGGACCGTGGAGCTAGCATCGAATTCGGAGAGCGCTAAGCACGTAGTCAAGAAGCGAGACGTGTCCCTGCAATGCGGTGCTAAGAGCAGCTTCCTCGCGGCGGGGGCGAGCTCAGGCTACAGGTCATTCTCGTCCTGGCAACGGATCTCTGTGAAGGGCGTAGGCGAAAAGCTTTCGTTTTCCGTTTGAACTGCGAGAGAGGCAGACTGTTGCACGGAGCTCTGAGAACAAAGGTGCACGCCCTAGGCGGGCTTGGGCAGAAGCAGCGTTCTCTAGCTCTTGGCTGCCGGCACACTACTGGCGGTGGGGCGCCCCTGCGGCGGCTTCTGGCCGCCGGGAAGTGAAAGCGGCGCCAGGCGAGGGCGAGGGAGAGGGCGGTGAACGAAGCGGCACAAGAGCCGTGCTTGTGTGCACAACGTTACAGGCTACTAGGAGAGGAAGGTGGTTGACTCTCGCTTTCCTTCGCAAGTGCCATTAGCAGTCGGAAGGAGCTGAACTCCAGCGGTCAGTTTCAGCTCTGCCCAAAAGCGTGTTCTCAGTTCTGCGAGCAAGCACGCCCTCTTGCCTTGGCTCCGAGTGCAAAGTCACTAGCAAGCACTCACTCAGTGCAATGCACCCAGAAAGACGCTCTCGCTCGTCTTTCAAGGAGCAATTCCTAACAGCAGAAGCAGCAGAAACACAAAGTGGATGACGAGAAGGGAAAATGTAGAACACGTCTCTGTCCTGCCACATTTTCGTGTGAGATATGTCCCTCCGGGTCTTCGGTCCTTGCGAAGCTCTATGTACTGCGAGCGCTGCTACTTGCAGCTGAGAAGGACCATGGGGCTAGCAGCGAATTCGGAGAGCGCTAAGCACGTAGTCAAGAAGCGAGACGTGTCCCTGCAATGCGGTGCTAAGAGCAGCTTCCTCGCGGCGGGGGCGAGCTCCGGCTACAAGACATTCTCCTCCTGGCAACGGATCTCTGTGAAGGGCGTAGGCGAAAAGCTTTCGTTTTCCATTCGAACTGCGAGAGAGGCAGACTGTTGCACGGAGCTCTGTGAACAAAGGGGCACGCCCTAGGCGGGCTTGGGCAGAAGCAGCGTTCTCGAGCTCTTGGCTGCCGGCACACTGCTGCCTATATGGCGCCCCTGCAGCCGGCCTCTGGCCGCCGGCAAGTGAAAGCGGAGCCAGTCGTGGGCGAGGGCGGTGAACGAAGCGGCACAAGCGCCGTGCTTGTGCGCACCACGTTAGAGGCTACTAGGAGAGGAAGGTGGTTGACTCTCGCTTGCCATCCCACGTGCCCTTAGCAGTCGGAAGGAGCAAGCTGAAGCACTGCTGCTTGTGCTGCTCCTTGGTTCCCTTGCAGCCAGCTGGGAAAGCATTGGCGGTCGCTTCTAGGCGCCGAGTTGCCCACAGCACCACGGTAAGTGCCTCGGAGAAGGGAAATCCAGAGTGCAGCGAGGAGCTGGACGTGGCTTACGTGCAGTTCCTAAGGAGAAGGTGAACCTAGGCACTGCCTCTTCAATCTGGCCGCCTCTGCTCTGGTAGCAACTTTTGCAAGTCGGCAGAGGGAGCCGCGAGTATGTAGAACGGAGGGCAGCGAGACGCCGTGTGTTATGCGCCCTTTCAGGGCTGCCTCCAGGGGGCTACTTTAAGAACGGCTTCTTCTTCCTCGCGTCCTTCTCGCTTCGCTCTAGCTGCATGGAGTACAACACCGCGAAGGAGTGAGGACGGGGTCTGCCCCAGCTTTTGCCCGGGCGTGCAAAGGCTGTGTGCTGCTTTTCCAAGCAGCAAGAGCACTGAGAAGTGAAAGCGATTATGAAGGAGCTCTTTGGCTGCTCGTGTGCTCTTCGCTGCACTGCGCCGCTCGCAAGCGGCTTCGTTCTTCGCCTTCTGCCGTCCGGAGAGAGCTGAACTCCAGCGGTCAGTTTCAGCTCTGCCCAAAAGCGTGTTCTCAGTTCTGCGAGCAAGCACGCCCTCTTGCCTTGGCTCAGAGTGCAAAGTCACTAGCAAGCACTCACTCAGTGCAATGCACCCAGAAAGACGCTCTCGCTCGTCTTTCAAGGAGCAATTCCTAACAGCAGAAGCAGCAGAAACACAAAGTGGATGACGAGAAGGGAAAATGTAGAACACGTCTCTGTCCTGCCACATTTTCGTGTGCGATACTTCCCTCCGGGTCTTCGGTCCTTGCGAAGCTCTATGTACTGCGAGCGCTGCTACTTGCAGCTGAGAAGGACCGTGGGGCTAGCAGCGAATTCGGAGAGCGCTAAGCACGTAGTCAAGAAGCGAGACGTGTCCCTGCAATGCGGTGCTAAGAGCAGCTTCCTCGCGGCGGAGGCGAGCTCCGGCTACAAGTCATTCTCGTCCTGGCAACGGATCTCTGTGAAGGGCTTAGGCGAAAAGCTTTCGTTTTCCATTCGAAGTGCGTGAGAGGCAGACTGTTGCACGGAGCTCTGAGAACAAAGGTGAACGCCCTAGGCGGGCTTGGGCAGAAGCAGCGTTCTCTAGCTCTTGGCTGCCGGCACACTGCTGGCTATGTGGCGCCCCTGCAGCGTCTTCTGGCCGCCGGCAAGTGAAAGCGGAGCCAGGCGTAGACGTGGGCGAGGGCGGTGAACGAAGCGGCACAAGAGCCGTGTTTGTGTGCACCACGTTACAGGCTACTAGGAGAGGAAGGTGGTTGACTCTCGCTTTCCCTCGCAAGTGCCCTTAGCAGTCGTAAGGAGCTGAACTCCAGCGGTCAGTTTCAGCTCTGCCCAAACAGCTTGTTCTCAGTTCTGCGAGCAAGCACGCCCTCTTGCCTTGGCTCCGAGTGCAAAGTTACTAGCGAGCACTCACTCGTGTGCTCTTCGCTGCACTGCGCCGCTCGCAAGCGGCTTCGTTCTTCGCCTTCTGCCGTCCGGAGAGAGCTGAACTCCAGGGGTCAGTTTCAGCTCTGCCCAAAAGCGTGTTCTCAGTTCTGCTGGCAAGCACGCCCCGTTGCCTTGGCTCCGAGTGCAAAGTCCCTAGCGAGCACTCACTCAGTGCAATGCACCCAGAAAGACGCTCTCGCTCGTCTTTCAAGGAGCGATTCCTAACAGCAAAGGGAGCAGATGTACAAACTGGATGACGAGGCAGGACAATGTAGAACACGTCTCTGTCCTCGTACATTTTCGTGTGAGATATGTCCCTCCGGGTCTTCGGTCCTTGCGAAGCTCTATGTACTGCGAGCGCTGCTACTTGCAGCTGAGAAGGACCGTGGGGCTAGCATCGAATTCGGAGAGCGCTAAGCACGTAGTCAAGAAGCGAGACGTGTCCCTGCAATGCGGTGCTAAGAGCAGCTTCCTCGCGGCGGGGGCGAGCTCCGGCTACAAGACATTCTCCTCCTGGCAACGGATCTCTGTGAAGGGCGTAGGCGAAAAGCTTTCGTTTTCCATTCGAACTGCGAGAGAGGCAGACTGTTGCACGGAGCTCTGAGAACAAAGGTGAACGCCCTAGGCGGGCTTGGGCAGAAGCAGCGTTCTCTAGCTCTTGGCTGCCGGCACACTGCTGGCTATGTGGCGCCCCTGCAGCGGCTTCTGGCCGCCGGGAAGTGAAAGCGGCTCCAGGCGAAGGGGAGGGAGAGGGCGGTGAACGAAGCGGCACAAGTGCCGTGCTTGTGTGCACCACGTTACAGGCTAATAGGAGAGGAAGGTGGTTGACTCTCGCTTTCCTTCGCAAGTGCCCTTAGCAGTAGGAAGGAGCTGAACTCCAGCGGTCAGTTTCAGCTTTGCCCAATAGCGTGTTCTCAGTTCAGCTGGCAAGCACGCCCTGTTGCCTTGGCTCCGAGTGCATAGTCACTAGCGAGCACTCACTCGTGTGCTCTTCGCTGCACTGCGCCGCTCGCAAGCGGCTTCGTTCTTCGCCTTCTGCCGTCCGGAGAGAGCTGAACTCCAGCGGTCAGTTTCAGCTCTGCCCAAAAGCGTGTTCTCAGTTCTGCGAGCAAGCACGCCCTCTTGCCTTGGCTCCGAGTGCAAAGACCCTAGCGAGCACTCACTCAGTGCAGTGCACCCAGAAAGACGCTCTCGCTCGTCTTTCAAGGAGCGATTCCTAACTGCAAAGGAAGCAGATGTACAAACTGGATGACGAGAAAGGACAATGTAGAACACGTCTCTGTCCTCGTACATTTTCGTGTGCGATATGTCCCTCCGGGTCTTCGGTCCTTGTGAAGATCTATGTACTGCGAGAGCTGCTACTTGCAGCTGAGAAGGACCGTGGAGCTAGCATCGAATTCGGAGAGCGCTAAGCACGTAGTCAAGAAGCGAGACGTGTCCCTGCAATGCGGTGCTAAGAGCAGCTTCCTCGCGGCGGGGGCGAGCTCAGGCTACAGGTCATTCTCGTCCTGGCAACGGATCTCTGTGAAGGGCGTAGGCGAAAAGCTTTCGTTTTCCGTTTGAACTGCGAGAGAGGCAGACTGTTGCACGGAGCTCTGAGAACAAAGGTGCACGCCCTAGGCGGGCTTGGGCAGAAGCAGCGTTCTCTAGCTCTTGGCTGCCGGCACACTACTGGCGGTGGGGCGCCCCTGCGGCGGCTTCTGGCCGCCGGGAAGTGAAAGCGGCGCCAGGCGAGGGCGAGGGAGAGGGCGGTGAACGAAGCGGCACAAGAGCCGTGCTTGTGTGCACAACGTTACAGGCTACTAGGAGAGGAAGGTGGTTGACTCTCGCTTTCCTTCGCAAGTGCCATTAGCAGTCGTAAGGAGCTGAACTCCAGCTGTCAGTTTCAGCTCTGCCCAAAAGCGTGTTCTCAGTTCTGCGAGCAAGCACGCCCTGTTGCCTTGGCTCCGAGTGCAAAGTCACTAGCAAGCACTCACTCAGTGCAATGCACCCAGAAAGACGCTCTCGCTCGTCTTTCAAGGAGCAATTCCTAACAGCAGAAGCAGCAGAAACACAAAGTGGATGACGAGAAGGGAAAATGTAGAACACGTCTCTGTCCTGCCACATTTTCGTGTGCGATACTTCCCTCCGGGTCTTCGGTCCTTGCGAAGCTCTATGTACTGCGAGCGCTGCTACTTGCAGCTGAGAAGGACCGTGGGGCTAGCAGCGAATTCGGAGAGCGCTAAGCACGTAGTCAAGAAGCGAGACGTGTCCCTGCAATGCGGTGCTAAGAGCAGCCTCCTCGCGGCGGAGGCGAGCTCCGGCTACAAGTCATTCTCGTCCTGGCAACGGATCTCTGTGAAGGGCTTAGGCGAAAAGCTTTCGTTTTCCATTCGAAGTGCGTGAGAGGCAGACTGTTGCACGGAGCTCTGAGAACAAAGGTGAACGCCCTAGGCGGGCTTGGGCAGAAGCAGCGTTCTCTAGCTCTTGGCTGCCGGCACACTGCTGGCTGGGTGGCGCCCCTGCAGCGGCTTCTAGCCGCCGGCAAGTGAAAGCGGCGCCAGGCGAGGGCGAGGGAGAGGGCGGTGAACAAAGCGGCACAAGAGCCGTGCTTGTGTGCCCCACGTTACAGGCTACTAGGAGAGGAAGGTGGTTGACTCTCGCTTTCCTTCGCAAGTGCCCTTAGCAGTAGGAAGGCGCTGAACTCCAGCAGTCAGTTTCAGCTCTGCCCAAAAGCGTGTTCTCAGTTCTGCGAGCAAGCACGCCCTCTTGCCTTGGCTCAGAGTGCAAAGTCACTAGCAAGCACTCACTCAGTGCAATGCACCCAGAAAGACGCTCTCGCTCGTCTTTCAAGGAGCAATTCCTAACAGCAGAAGCAGCAGAAACACAAAGTGGATGACGAGAAGGGACAATGTAGAACACGTCTCTGTCCTCGTACATTTTCGTGTACGATACATCCCTCCGGGTCTTCGGTCCTTGCGAAGATCTATGTACTGCGAACGCAGCTACTTGCAGCTGAGAAGGACCGTGGGGCTAGCAGCGAATTCGGAGAGCGCTAAGCACGTAGTCAAGAAGCGAGACGTGTCCCTGCAATGCGGTGCTAAGAGCAGCTTCCTCGCGGCGGGGGCGAGCTCCGGCTACAGGTCATTCTCCTCCTGGCAACGGATCTCTGTGAAGGGCGTAGGCGAAAAGCTTTCGTTTTCCATTCGAACTGCGAGAGAGGCAGACTGTTGCACGGAGCTCTGTGAACAAAGGGGCACGCCCTAGGCGGGCTTGGGCAGAAGCAGCGTTCTCGAGCTCTTGGCTGCCGGCACACTGCTGCCTATATGGCGCCCCTGCAGCCGGCCTCTGGCCGCCGGCAAGTGAAAGCGGAGCCAGTCGTGGGCGAGGGCGAGGGCGGTGAACGAAGCGGCACAAGCGCCGTGCTTGTGCGCACCACGTTAGAGGCTACTAGGAGAGGAAGGTGGTTGACTCTCGCTTGCCATCCCACGTGCCCTTAGCAGTCGGAAGGAGCAAGCTGAAGCACTGCTGCTTGTGCTGCTCCTTGGTTCCCTTGCAGCCAGCTGGGAAAGCATTGGCGGTCGCTTCTAGGCGCCGAGTTGCCCACAGCACCACGGTAAGTGCCTCGGAGAAGGGAAATCCAGAGTGCAGCGAGGAGCTGGACGTGGCTTACGTGCAGTTCCTAAGGAGAAGGTGAACCTAGGCACTGCCTCTTCAATCTGGCCGCCTCTGCTCTGGTAGCAACTTTTGCAAGTCGGCAGAGGGAGCCGCGAGTATGTAGAACGGAGGGCAGCGAGACGCCGTGTGTTATGCGCCCTTTCAGGGCTGCCTCCAGGGGGCTACTTTAAGAACGGCTTCTTCTTCCTCGCGTCCTTCTCGCTTCGCTCTAGCTGCATGGAGTACAACACCGCGAAGGAGTGAGGACGGGGTCTGCCCCAGCTTTTGCCCGGGCGTGCAAAGGCTGTGTGCTGCTTTTCCAAGCAGCAAGAGCACTGAGAAGTGAAAGCGATTATGAAGGAGCTCTTTGGCTGCTCGTGTGCTCTTCGCTGCACTGCGCCGCTCGCAAGCGGCTTCGTTCTTCGCCTTCTGCCGTCCGGAGAGAGCTGAACTCCAGCGGTCAGTTTCAGCTCTGCCCAAAAGCGTGTTCTCAGTTCTGCGAGCAAGCACGCCCTCTTGCCTTGGCTCCGAGTGCAAAGTCACTAGCGAGCACTCACTCAGTGCAATGCACCCAGAAAGACGCTCTCGCTCGTCTTTCAAGGAGCAATTCCTAACAGCAGAAGCAGCAGAAACACAAAGTGGATGACGAGAAGGGAAAATGTAGAACACGTCTCTGTCCTGCCACATTTTCGTGTGCGATACTTCCCTCCGGGTCTTCGGTCCTTGCGAAGCTCTATGTACTGCGAGCGCTGCTACTTGCAGCTGAGAAGGACCGTGGGGCTAGCAGCGAATTCGGAGAGCGCTAAGCACGTAGTCAAGAAGCGAGACGTGTCCCTGCAATGCGGTGCTAAGAGCAGCTTCCTCGCGGCGGAGGCGAGCTCCGGCTACAAGTCATTCTCGTCCTGGCAACGGATCTCTGTGAAGGGCTTAGGCGAAAAGCTTTCGTTTTCCATTCGAAGTGCGTGAGAGGCAGACTGTTGCACGGAGCTCTGAGAACAAAGGTGAACGCCCTAGGCGGGCTTGGGCAGAAGCAGCGTTCTCTAGCTCTTGGCTGCCGGCACACTGCTGGCTATGTGGCGCCCCTGCAGCGTCTTCTGGCCGCCGGCAAGTGAAAGCGGAGCCAGGCGTAGACGTGGGCGAGGGCGGTGAACGAAGCGGCACAAGAGCCGTGTTTGTGTGCACCACGTTACAGGCTACTAGGAGAGGAAGGTGGTTGACTCTCGCTTTCCCTCGCAAGTGCCCTTAGCAGTCGTAAGGAGCTGAACTCCAGCGGTCAGTTTCAGCTCTGACCAAACAGCTTGTTCTCAGTTCTGCGAGCAAGCACGCCCTCTTGCCTTGGCTCCGAGTGCAAAGTTACTAGCGAGCACTCACTCGTGTGCTCTTCGCTGCACTGCGCCGCTCGCAAGCGGCTTCGTTCTTCGCCTTCTGCCGTCCGGAGAGAGCTGAACTCCAGGGGTCAGTTTCAGCTCTGCCCAAAAGCGTGTTCTCAGTTCTGCTGGCAAGCACGCCGCGTTGCCTTGGCTCCGAGTGCAAAGTCCCTAGCGAGCACTCACTCAGTGCAATGCACCCAGAAAGACGCTCTCCCTCGTCTTTCAAGGAGCGATTCCTAACAGCAAAGGAAGCAGATGTACAAACTGGATGACGAGGCAGGACAATGTAGAACACGTCTCTGTCCTCGTACATTTTCGTGTGAGATATGTCCCTCCGGGTCTTCGGTCCTTGCGAAGCTCTATGTACTGCGAGCGCTGCTACTTGCAGCTGAGAAGGACCATGGGGCTAGCATCGAATTCGGAGAGCGCTAAGCACGTAGTCAAGAAGCGAGACGTGTCCCTGCAATGCGGTGCTAAGAGCAGCTTCCTCGCGGCGGGGGCGAGCTCCGGCTACAAGACATTCTCCTCCTGGCAACGGATCTCTGTGAAGGGCGTAGGCGAAAAGCTTTCGTTTTCCATTCGAACTGCGAGAGAGGCAGACTGTTGCACGGAGCTCTGAGAACAAAGGTGAACGCCCTAGGCGGGCTTGGGCAGAAGCAGCGTTCTCTAGCTCTTGGCTGCCGGCACACTGCTGGCTATGTGGCGCCCCTGCAGCGGCTTCTGGCCGCCGGGAAGTGAAAGCGGCTCCAGGCGAAGGGGAGGGAGAGGGCGGTGAACGAAGCGGCACAAGTGCCGTGCTTGTGTGCACCACGTTACAGGCTAATAGGAGAGGAAGGTGGTTGACTCTCGCTTTCCTTCGCAAGTGCCCTTAGCAGTTGGAAGGAGCTGAACTCCAGCGGTCAGTTTCAGCTCTGCCCAAACAGCTTGTTCTCAGTTCAGCTGGCAAGCACGCCCTGTTGCCTTGGCTCCGAGTGCAAAGTTACTAGCCAGCACTCACTCGTGTGCTCTTCGCTGCACTGCGCCGCTCGCAAGCGGCTTCGTTCTTCGCCTTCTGCCGTCCGGAGAGAGCTGAACTCCAGCGGTCAGTTTCAGCTCTGCCCAAAAGCGTGTTCTCAGTTCTGCGAGCAAGCACGCCCTCTTGCCTTGGCTCCGAGTGCAAAGACCCTAGCGAGCACTCACTCAGTGCAGTGCACCCAGAAAGACGCTCTCGCTCGTCTTTCAAGGAGCGATTCCTAACTGCAAAGGAAGCAGATGTACAAACTGGATGACGAGAAAGGACAATGTAGAACACGTCTCTGTCCTCGTACATTTTCGTGTGCGATATGTCCCTCCGGGTCTTCGGTCCTTGTGAAGATCTATGTACTGCGAGAGCTGCTACTTGCAGCTGAGAAGGACCGTGGAGCTAGCATCGAATTCGGAGAGCGCTAAGCACGTAGTCAAGAAGCGAGACGTGTCCCTGCAATGCGGTGCTAAGAGCAGCTTCCTCGCGGCGGGGGCGAGCTCAGGCTACAGGTCATTCTCGTCCTGGCAACGGATCTCTGTGAAGGGCGTAGGCGAAAAGCTTTCGTTTTCCGTTTGAACTGCGAGAGAGGCAGACTGTTGCACGGAGCTCTGAGAACAAAGGTGCACGCCCTAGGCGGGCTTGGGCAGAAGCAGCGTTCTCTAGCTCTTGGCTGCCGGCACACTACTGGCGGTGGGGCGCCCCTGCGGCGGCTTCTGGCCGCCGGGAAGTGAAAGCGGCGCCAGGCGAGGGCGAGGGAGAGGGCGGTGAACGAAGCGGCACAAGAGCCGTGCTTGTGTGCACAACGTTACAGGCTACTAGGAGAGGAAGGTGGTTGACTCTCGCTTTCCTTCGCAAGTGCCATTAGCAGTCGGAAGGAGCTGAACTCCAGCGGTCAGTTTCAGCTCTGCCCAAAAGCGTGTTCTCAGTTCTGCGAGCAAGCACGCCCTCTTGCCTTGGCTCCGAGTGCAAAGTCACTAGCAAGCACTCACTCAGTGCAATGCACCCAGAAAGACGCTCTCGCTCGTCTTTCAAGGAGCAATTCCTAACAGCAGAAGCAGCAGAAACACAAAGTGGATGACGAGAAGGGAAAATGTAGAACACGTCTCTGTCCTGCCACATTTTCGTGTGAGATATGTCCCTCCGGGTCTTCGGTCCTTGCGAAGCTCTATGTACTGCGAGCGCTGCTACTTGCAGCTGAGAAGGACCATGGGGCTAGCAGCGAATTCGGAGAGCGCTAAGCACGTAGTCAAGAAGCGAGACGTGTCCCTGCAATGCGGTGCTAAGAGCAGCTTCCTCGCGGCGGGGGCGAGCTCCGGCTACAAGACATTCTCCTCCTGGCAACGGATCTCTGTGAAGGGCGTAGGCGAAAAGCTTTCGTTTTCCATTCGAACTGCGAGAGAGGCAGACTGTTGCACGGAGCTCTGAGAACAAAGGTGAACGCCCTAGGCGGGCTTGGGCAGAAGCAGCGTTCTCTAGCTCTTGGCTGCCGGCACACTGCTGGCTATGTGGCGCCCCTGCAGCGGCTTCTGGCCGCCGGGAAGTGAAAGCGGCTCCAGGCGAAGGGGAGGGAGAGGGCGGTGAACGAAGCGGCACAAGTGCCGTGCTTGTGTGCACCACGTTACAGGCTAATAGGAGAGGAAGGTGGTTGACTCTCGCTTTCCTTCGCAAGTGCCCTTAGCAGTTGGAAGGAGCTGAACTCCAGCGGTCAGTTTCAGCTCTGCCCAAACAGCTTGTTCTCAGTTCAGCTGGCAAGCACGCCCTGTTGCCTTGGCTCCGAGTGCAAAGTTACTAGCCAGCACTCACTCGTGTGCTCTTCGCTGCACTGCGCCGCTCGCAAGCGGCTTCGTTCTTCGCCTTCTGCCGTCCGGAGAGAGCTGAACTCCAGCGGTCAGTTTCAGCTCTGCCCAAAAGCGTGTTCTCAGTTCTGCGAGCAAGCACGCCCTCTTGCCTTGGCTCCGAGTGCAAAGACCCTAGCGAGCACTCACTCAGTGCAGTGCACCCAGAAAGACGCTCTCGCTCGTCTTTCAAGGAGCGATTCCTAACAGCAAAGGAAGCAGATGTACAAACTGGATGACGAGAAAGGACAATGTAGAACACGTCTCTGTCCTCGTACATTTTCGTGTGCGATATGTCCCTCCGGGTCTTCGGTCCTTGTGAAGATCTATGTACTGCGAGCGCTGCTACTTGCAGCTGAGAAGGACCGTGGAGCTAGCATCGAATTCGGAGAGCGCTAAGCACGTAGTCAAGAAGCGAGACGTGTCCCTGCAATGCGGTGCTAAGAGCAGCTTCCTCGCGGCGGGGGCGAGCTCAGGCTACAGGTCATTCTCGTCCTGGCAACGGATCTCTGTGAAGGGCGTAGGCGAAAAGCTTTCGTTTTCCGTTTGAACTGCGAGAGAGGCAGACTGTTGCACGGAGCTCTGAGAACAAAGGTGCACGCCCTAGGCGGGCTTGGGCAGAAGCAGCGTTCTCTAGCTCTTGGCTGCCGGCACACTACTGGCGGTGGGGCGCCCCTGCGGCGGCTTCTGGCCGCCGGGAAGTGAAAGCGGCGCCAGGCGAGGGCGAGGGAGAGGGCGGTGAACGACGCGGCACAAGAGCCGTGCTTGTGTGCACAACGTTACAGGCTACTAGGAGAGGAAGGTGGTTGACTCTCGCTTTCCTTCGCAAGTGCCATTAGCAGTCGGAAGGAGCTGAACTCCAGCGGTCAGTTTCAGCTCTGCCCAAAAGCGTGTTCTCAGTTCTGCGAGCAAGCACGCCCTCTTGCCTTGGCTCAGAGTGCAAAGTCACTAGCAAGCACTCACTCAGTGCAATGCACCCAGAAAGACGCTCTCGCTCGTCTTTCAAGGAGCAATTCCTAACAGCAGAAGCAGCAGAAACACAAAGTGGATGACGAGAAGGGAAAATGTAGAACACGTCTCTGTCCTGCCACATTTTCGTGTGCGATACTTCCCTCCGGGTCTTCGGTCCTTGCGAAGCTCTATGTACTGCGAGCGCTGCTACTTGCAGCTGAGAAGGACCGTGGGGCTAGCAGCGAATTCGGAGAGCGCTAAGCACGTAGTCAAGAAGCGAGACGTGTCCCTGCAATGCGGTGCTAAGAGCAGCTTCCTCGCGGCGGAGGCGAGCTCCGGCTACAAGTCATTCTCGTCCTGGCAACGGATCTCTGTGAAGGGCTTAGGCGAAAAGCTTTCGTTTTCCATTCGAAGTGCGTGAGAGGCAGACTGTTGCACGGAGCTCTGAGAACAAAGGTGAACGCCCTAGGCGGGCTTGGGCAGAAGCAGCGTTCTCTAGCTCTTGGCTGCCGGCACACTGCTGGCTATGTGGCGCCCCTGCAGCGTCTTCTGGCCGCCGGCAAGTGAAAGCGGAGCCAGGCGTAGACGTGGGCGAGGGCGGTGAACGAAGCGGCACAAGAGCCGTGCTTGTGTGCCCCACGTTACAGGCTACTAGGAGAGGAAGGTGGTTGACTCTCGCTTTCCTTCGCAAGTGCCCTTAGCAGTAGGAAGGCGCTGAACTCCAGCGGTCAGTTTCAGCTCTGCCCAAAAGCGTGTTCTCAGTTCTGCGAGCAAGCACGCCCTCTTGCCTTGGCTCAGAGTGCAAAGTCACTAGCAAGCACTCACTCAGTGCAATGCACCCAGAAAGACGCTCTCGCTCGTCTTTCAAGGAGCAATTCCTAACAGCAGAAGCAGCAGAAACACAAAGTGGATGACGAGAAGGGACAATGTAGAACACGTCTCTGTCCTCGTACATTTTCGTGTACGATACATCCCTCCGGGTCTTCGGTCCTTGCGAAGATCTATGTACTGCGAACGCAGCTACTTGCAGCTGAGAAGGACCGTGGGGCTAGCAGCGAATTCGGAGAGCGCTAAGCACGTAGTCAAGAAGCGAGACGTGTCCCTGCAATGCGGTGCTAAGAGCAGCTTCCTCGCGGCGGGGGCGAGCTCCGGCTACAGGTCATTCTCCTCCTGGCAACGGATCTCTGTGAAGGGCGTAGGCGAAAAGCTTTCGTTTTCCATTCGAACTGCGAGAGAGGCAGACTGTTGCACGGAGCTCTGTGAACAAAGGGGCACGCCCTAGGCGGGCTTGGGCAGAAGCAGCGTTCTCGAGCTCTTGGCTGCCGGCACACTGCTGCCTATATGGCGCCCCTGCAGCCGGCCTCTGGCCGCCGGCAAGTGAAAGCGGAGCCAGTCGTGGGCGAGGGCGAGGGCGGTGAACGAAGCGGCACAAGCGCCGTGCTTGTGCGCACCACGTTAGAGGCTACTAGGAGAGGAAGGTGGTTGACTCTCGCTTGCCATCCCACGTGCCCTTAGCAGTCGGAAGGAGCAAGCTGAAGCACTGCTGCTTGTGCTGCTCCTTGGTTCCCTTGCAGCCAGCTGGGAAAGCATTGGCGGTCGCTTCTAGGCGCCGAGTTGCCCACAGCACCACGGTAAGTGCCTCAGAGAAGGGAAATCCAGAGTGCAGCGAGGAGCTGGACGTGGCTTACGTGCAGTTCCTAAGGAGAAGGTGAACCTAGGCACTGCCTCTTCAATCTGGCCGCCTCTGCTCTGGTAGCAACTTTTGCAAGTCGGCAGAGGGAGCCGCGAGTATGTAGAACGGAGGGCAGCGAGACGCCGTGTGTTATGCGCCCTTTCAGGGCTGCCTCCAGGGGGCTACTTTAAGAACGGCTTCTTCTTCCTCGCGTCCTTCTCGCTTCGCTCTAGCTGCATGGAGTACAACACCGCGAAGGAGTGAGGACGGGGTCTGCCCCAGCTTTTGCCCGGGCGTGCAAAGGCTGTGTGCTGCTTTTCCAAGCAGCAAGAGCACTGAGAAGTGAAAGCGATTATGAAGGAGCTCTTTGGCTGCTCGTGTGCTCTTCGCTGCACTGCGCCGCTCGCAAGCGGCTTCGTTCTTCGCCTTCTGCCGTCCGGAGAGAGCTGAACTCCAGCGGTCAGTTTCAGCTCTGCCCAAAAGCGTGTTCTCAGTTCTGCGAGCAAGCACGCCCTCTTGCCTTGGCTCCGAGTGCAAAGTCACTAGCGAGCACTCACTCAGTGCAATGCACCCAGAAAGACGCTCTCGCTCGTCTTTCAAGGAGCAATTCCTAACAGCAGAAGCAGCAGAAACACAAAGTGGATGACGAGAAGGGAAAATGTAGAACACGTCTCTGTCCTGCCACATTTTCGTGTGCGATACTTCCCTCCGGGTCTTCGGTCCTTGCGAAGCTCTATGTACTGCGAGCGCTGCTACTTGCAGCTGAGAAGGACCGTGGGGCTAGCAGCGAATTCGGAGAGCGCTAAGCACGTAGTCAAGAAGCGAGACGTGTCCCTGCAATGCGGTGCTAAGAGCAGCTTCCTCGCGGCGGAGGCGAGCTCCGGCTACAAGTCATTCTCGTCCTGGCAACGGATCTCTGTGAAGGGCTTAGGCGAAAAGCTTTCGTTTTCCATTCGAAGTGCGTGAGAGGCAGACTGTTGCACGGAGCTCTGAGAACAAAGGTGAACGCCCTAGGCGGGCTTGGGCAGAAGCAGCGTTCTCTAGCTCTTGGCTGCCGGCACACTGCTGGCTATGTGGCGCCCCTGCAGCGTCTTCTGGCCGCCGGCAAGTGAAAGCGGAGCCAGGCGTAGACGTGGGCGAGGGCGGTGAACGAAGCGGCACAAGAGCCGTGTTTGTGTGCACCACGTTACAGGCTACTAGGAGAGGAAGGTGGTTGACTCTCGCTTTCCCTCGCAAGTGCCCTTAGCAGTCGTAAGGAGCTGAACTCCAGCGGTCAGTTTCAGCTCTGCCCAAACAGCTTGTTCTCAGTTCTGCGAGCAAGCACGCCCTCTTGCCTTGGCTCCGAGTGCAAAGTTACTAGCGAGCACTCACTCGTGTGCTCTTCGCTGCACTGCGCCGCTCGCAAGCGGCTTCGTTCTTCGCCTTCTGCCGTCCGGAGAGAGCTGAACTCCAGGGGTCAGTTTCAGCTCTGCCCAAAAGCGTGTTCTCAGTTCTGCTGGCAAGCACGCCGCGTTGCCTTGGCTCCGAGTGCAAAGACCCTAGCGAGCACTCACTCAGTGCAATGCACCCAGAAAGACGCTCTCCCTCGTCTTTCAAGGAGCGATTCCTAACTGCAAAGGAAGCAGATGTACAAACTGGATGACGAGGCAGGACAATGTAGAACACGTCTCTGTCCTCGTACATTTTCGTGTGAGATATGTCCCTCCGGGTCTTCGGTCCTTGCGAAGCTCTATGTACTGCGAGCGCTGCTACTTGCAGCTGAGAAGGACCATGGGGCTAGCATCGAATTCGGAGAGCGCTAAGCACGTAGTCAAGAAGCGAGACGTGTCCCTGCAATGCGGTGCTAAGAGCAGCTTCCTCGCGGCGGGGGCGAGCTCCGGCTACAAGACATTCTCGTCCTGGCAACGGATCTCTGTGAAGGGCGTAGGCGAAAAGCTTTCGTTTTCCATTCGAACTGCGAGAGAGGCAGACTGTTGCACGGAGCTCTGAGAACAAAGGTGAACGCCCTAGGCGGGCTTGGGCAGAAGCAGCGTTCTCGAGCTCTTGGCTGCCGGCACACTGCTGGCTATGTGGCGCCCCTGCAGCGGCTTCTGGCCGCCGGGAAGTGAAAGCGGCTCCAGGCGAAGGGGAGGGAGAGGGCGGTGAACGAAGCGGCACAAGTGCCGTGCTTGTGTGCACCACGTTACAGGCTAATAGGAGAGGAAGGTGGTTGACTCTCGCTTTCCTTCGCAAGTGCCCTTAGCAGTTGGAAGGAGCTGAACTCCAGCGGTCAGTTTCAGCTCTGCCCAAACAGCTTGTTCTCAGTTCAGCTGGCAAGCACGCCCTGTTGCCTTGGCTCCGAGTGCAAAGTTACTAGCGAGCACTCACTCGTGTGCTCTTCGCTGCACTGCGCCGCTCGCAAGCGGCTTCGTTCTTCGCCTTCTGCCGTCCGGAGAGAGCTGAACTCCAGCGGTCAGTTTCAGCTCTGCCCAAAAGCGTGTTCTCAGTTCTGCGAGCAAGCACGCCCTCTTGCCTTGGCTCCGAGTGCAAAGACCCTAGCGAGCACTCACTCAGTGCAGTGCACCCAGAAAGACGCTCTCGCTCGTCTTTCAAGGAGCGATTCCTAACTGCAAAGGAAGCAGATGTACAAACTGGATGACGAGAAAGGACAATGTAGAACACGTCTCTGTCCTCGTACATTTTCGTGTGCGATATGTCCCTCCGGGTCTTCGGTCCTTGTGAAGATCTATGTACTGCGAGAGCTGCTACTTGCAGCTGAGAAGGACCGTGGAGCTAGCATCGAATTCGGAGAGCGCTAAGCACGTAGTCAAGAAGCGAGACGTGTCCCTGCAATGCGGTGCTAAGAGCAGCTTCCTCGCGGCGGGGGCGAGCTCAGGCTACAGGTCATTCTCGTCCTGGCAACGGATCTCTGTGAAGGGCGTAGGCGAAAAGCTTTCGTTTTCCGTTTGAACTGCGAGAGAGGCAGACTGTTGCACGGAGCTCTGAGAACAAAGGTGCACGCCCTAGGCGGGCTTGGGCAGAAGCAGCGTTCTCTAGCTCTTGGCTGCCGGCACACTACTGGCGGTGGGGCGCCCCTGCGGCGGCTTCTGGCCGCCGGGAAGTGAAAGCGGCGCCAGGCGAGGGCGAGGGAGAGGGCGGTGAACGAAGCGGCACAAGAGCCGTGCTTGTGTGCACAACGTTACAGGCTACTAGGAGAGGAAGGTGGTTGACTCTCGCTTTCCTTCGCAAGTGCCATTAGCAGTCGGAAGGAGCTGAACTCCAGCGGTCAGTTTCAGCTCTGCCCAAAAGCGTGTTCTCAGTTCTGCGAGCAAGCACGCCCTCTTGCCTTGGCTCCGAGTGCAAAGTCACTAGCAAGCACTCACTCAGTGCAATGCACCCAGAAAGACGCTCTCGCTCGTCTTTCAAGGAGCAATTCCTAACAGCAGAAGCAGCAGAAACACAAAGTGGATGACGAGAAGGGAAAATGTAGAACACGTCTCTGTCCTGCCACATTTTCGTGTGCGATACTTCCCTCCGGGTCTTCGGTCCTTGCGAAGCTCTATGTACTGCGAGCGCTGCTACTTGCAGCTGAGAAGGACCGTGGGGCTAGCAGCGAATTCGGAGAGCGCTAAGCACGTAGTCAAGAAGCGAGACGTGTCCCTGCAATGCGGTGCTAAGAGCAGCTTCCTCGCGGCGGAGGCGAGCTCCGGCTACAAGTCATTCTCGTCCTGGCAACGGATCTCTGTGAAGGGCTTAGGCGAAAAGCTTTCGTTTTCCATTCGAAGTGCGTGAGAGGCAGACTGTTGCACGGAGCTCTGAGAACAAAGGTGAACGCCCTAGGCGGGCTTGGGCAGAAGCAGCGTTCTCTAGCTCTTGGCTGCCGGCACACTGCTGGCTATGTGGCGCCCCTGCAGCGTCTTCTGGCCGCCGGCAAGTGAAAGCGGAGCCAGGCGTAGACGTGGGCGAGGGCGGTGAACGAAGCGGCACAAGAGCCGTGTTTGTGTGCACCACGTTACAGGCTACTAGGAGAGGAAGGTGGTTGACTCTCGCTTTCCCTCGCAAGTGCCCTTAGCAGTCGTAAGGAGCTGAACTCCAGCGGTCAGTTTCAGCTCTGCCCAAACAGCTTGTTCTCAGTTCTGCGAGCAAGCACGCCCTCTTGCCTTGGCTCCGAGTGCAAAGTTACTAGCGAGCACTCACTCGTGTGCTCTTCGCTGCACTGCGCCGCTCGCAAGCGGCTTCGTTCTTCGCCTTCTGCCGTCCGGAGAGAGCTGAACTCCAGGGGTCAGTTTCAGCTCTGCCCAAAAGCGTGTTCTCAGTTCTGCTGGCAAGCACGCCGCGTTGCCTTGGCTCCGAGTGCAAAGTCCCTAGCGAGCACTCACTCAGTGCAATGCACCCAGAAAGACGCTCTCGCTCGTCTTTCAAGGAGCAATTCCTAACAGCAAAGGGAGCAGATGTACAAACTGGATGACGAGGCAGGACAATGTAGAACACGTCTCTGTCCTCGTACATTTTCGTGTGAGATATGTCCCTCCGGGTCTTCGGTCCTTGCGAAGCTCTATGTACTGCGAGCGCTGCTACTTGCAGCTGAGAAGGACCGTGGGGCTAGCATCGAATTCGGAGAGCGCTAAGCACGTAGTCAAGAAGCGAGACGTGTCCCTGCAATGCGGTGCTAAGAGCAGCTTCCTCGCGGCGGGGGCGAGCTCCGGCTACAAGTCATTCTCGTCCTGGCAACGGATCTCTGTGAAGGGCGTAGGCGAAAAGCTTTCGTTTTCCATTCGAACTGCGAGAGAGGCAGACTGTTGCACGGAGCTCTGAGAACAAAGGTGAACGCCTTAGGCGGGCTTGGGCAGAAGCAGCGTTCTCGAGCTCTTGGCTGCCGGCACACTGCTGGCTATGTGGCGTCCCTGCAGCGGCTTCTGGCCGCCGGGAAGTGAAAGCGGCTCCAGGCGAAGGGGAGGGAGAGGGCGGTGAACGAAGCGGCACAAGTGCCGTGCTTGTGTGCACCACGTTACAGGCTAATAGGAGAGGAAGGTGGTTGACTCTCGCTTTCCTTCGCAAGTGCCCTTAGCAGTAGGAAGGAGCTGAACTCCAGCGGTCAGTTTCAGCTTTGCCCAATAGCGTGTTCTCAGTTCAGCTGGCAAGCACGCCCTGTTGCCTTGGCTCCGAGTGCATAGTCACTAGCGAGCACTCACTCGTGTGCTCTTCGCTGCACTGCGCCGCTCGCAAGCGGCTTCGTTCTTCGCCTTCTGCCGTCCGGAGAGAGCTGAACTCCAGCGGTCAGTTTCAGCTCTGCCCAAAAGCGTGTTCTCAGTTCTGCGAGCAAGCACGCCCTCTTGCCTTGGCTCCGAGTGCAAAGACCCTAGCGAGCACTCACTCAGTGCAGTGCACCCAGAAAGACGCTCTCGCTCGTCTTTCAAGGAGCGATTCCTAACTGCAAAGGAAGCAGATGTACAAACTGGATGACGAGAAAGGACAATGTAGAACACGTCTCTGTCCTCGTACATTTTCGTGTGCGATATGTCCCTCCGGGTCTTCGGTCCTTGTGAAGATCTATGTACTGCGAGAGCTGCTACTTGCAGCTGAGAAGGACCGTGGAGCTAGCATCGAATTCGGAGAGCGCTAAGCACGTAGTCAAGAAGCGAGACGTGTCCCTGCAATGCGGTGCTAAGAGCAGCTTCCTCGCGGCGGGGGCGAGCTCAGGCTACAGGTCATTCTCGTCCTGGCAACGGATCTCTGTGAAGGGCGTAGGCGAAAAGCTTTCGTTTTCCGTTTGAACTGCGAGAGAGGCAGACTGTTGCACGGAGCTCTGAGAACAAAGGTGCACGCCCTAGGCGGGCTTGGGCAGAAGCAGCGTTCTCTAGCTCTTGGCTGCCGGCACACTACTGGCGGTGGGGCGCCCCTGCGGCGGCTTCTGGCCGCCGGGAAGTGAAAGCGGCGCCAGGCGAGGGCGAGGGAGAGGGCGGTGAACGAAGCGGCACAAGAGCCGTGCTTGTGTGCACAACGTTACAGGCTACTAGGAGAGGAAGGTGGTTGACTCTCGCTTTCCTTCGCAAGTGCCATTAGCAGTCGTAAGGAGCTGAACTCCAGCTGTCAGTTTCAGCTCTGCCCAAAAGCGTGTTCTCAGTTCTGCGAGCAAGCACGCCCTCTTGCCTTGGCTCCGAGTGCAAAGTCACTAGCGAGCACTCACTCAGTGCAATGCACCCAGAAAGACGCTCTCGCTCGTCTTTCAAGGAGCAATTCCTAACAGCAGAAGCAGCAGAAACACAAAGTGGATGACGAGAAGGGAAAATGTAGAACACGTCTCTGTCCTCGTACATTTTCGTGTACGATACATCCCTCCGGGTCTTCGGTCCTTGCGAAGATCTATGTACTGCGAACGCAGCTACTTGCAGCTGAGAAGGACCGTGGGGCTAGCAGCGAATTCGGAGAGCGCTAAGCACGTAGTCAAGAAGCGAGACGTGTCCCTGCAATGCGGTGCTAAGAGCAGCTTCCTCGCGGCGGGGGCGAGCTCCGGCTACAGGTCATTCTCCTCCTGGCAACGGATCTCTGTGAAGGGCGTAGGCGAAAAGCTTTCGTTTTCCATTCGAACTGCGAGAGAGGCAGACTGTTGCACGGAGCTCTGTGAACAAAGGGGCACGCCCTAGGCGGGCTTGGGCAGAAGCAGCGTTCTCGAGCTCTTGGCTGCCGGCACACTGCTGCCTATATGGCGCCCCTGCAGCCGGCCTCTGGCCGCCGGCAAGTGAAAGCGGAGCCAGTCGTGGGCGAGGGCGAGGGCGGTGAACGAAGCGGCACAAGCGCCGTGCTTGTGCGCACCACGTTAGAGGCTACTAGGAGAGGAAGGTGGTTGACTCTCGCTTGCCATCCCACGTGCCCTTAGCAGTCGGAAGGAGCAAGCTGAAGCACTGCTGCTTGTGCTGCTCCTTGGTTCCCTTGCAGCCAGCTGGGAAAGCATTGGCGGTCGCTTCTAGGCGCCGAGTTGCCCACAGCACCACGGTAAGTGCCTCGGAGAAGGGAAATCCAGAGTGCAGCGAGGAGCTGGACGTGGCTTACGTGCAGTTCCTAAAGAGAAGGTGAACCTAGGCACTGCCTCTTCAATCTGGCCGCCTCTGCTCTGGTAGCAACTTTTGCAAGTCGGCAGAGGGAGCCGCGAGTATGTAGAACGGAGGGCAGCGAGACGCCGTGTGTTATGCGCCCTTTCAGGGCTGCCTCCAGGGGGCTACTTTAAGAACGGCTTCTTCTTCCTCGCGTCCTTCTCGCTTCGCTCTAGCTGCATGGAGTACAACACCGCGAAGGAGTGAGGACGGGGTCTGCCCCAGCTTTTGCCCGGGCGTGCAAAGGCTGTGTGCTGCTTTTCCAAGCAGCAAGAGCACTGAGAAGTGAAAGCGATTATGAAGGAGCTCTTTGGCTGCTCGTGTGCTCTTCGCTGCACTGCGCCGCTCGCAAGCGGCTTCGTTCTTCGCCTTCTGCCGTCCGGAGAGAGCTGAACTCCAGCGGTCAGTTTCAGCTCTGCCCAAAAGCGTGTTCTCAGTTCTGCGAGCAAGCACGCCCTCTTGCCTTGGCTCCGAGTGCAAAGTCACTAGCGAGCACTCACTCAGTGCAATGCACCCAGAAAGACGCTCTCGCTCGTCTTTCAAGGAGCAATTCCTAACAGCAGAAGCAGCAGAAACACAAAGTGGATGACGAGAAGGGAAAATGTAGAACACGTCTCTGTCCTGCCACATTTTCGTGTGCGATACTTCCCTCCGGGTCTTCGGTCCTTGCGAAGCTCTATGTACTGCGAGCGCTGCTACTTGCAGCTGAGAAGGACCGTGGGGCTAGCAGCGAATTCGGAGAGCGCTAAGCACGTAGTCAAGAAGCGAGACGTGTCCCTGCAATGCGGTGCTAAGAGCAGCTTCCTCGCGGCGGAGGCGAGCTCCGGCTACAAGTCATTCTCGTCCTGGCAACGGATCTCTGTGAAGGGCTTAGGCGAAAAGCTTTCGTTTTCCATTCGAAGTGCGTGAGAGGCAGACTGTTGCACGGAGCTCTGAGAACAAAGGTGAACGCCCTAGGCGGGCTTGGGCAGAAGCAGCGTTCTCTAGCTCTTGGCTGCCGGCACACTGCTGGCTATGTGGCGCCCCTGCAGCGTCTTCTGGCCGCCGGCAAGTGAAAGCGGAGCCAGGCGTAGACGTGGGCGAGGGCGGTGAACGAAGCGGCACAAGAGCCGTGTTTGTGTGCACCACGTTACAGGCTACTAGGAGAGGAAGGTGGTTGACTCTCGCTTTCCCTCGCAAGTGCCCTTAGCAGTCGTAAGGAGCTGAACTCCAGCGGTCAGTTTCAGCTCTGCCCAAACAGCTTGTTCTCAGTTCTGCGAGCAAGCACGCCCTCTTGCCTTGGCTCCGAGTGCAAAGTTACTAGCGAGCACTCACTCGTGTGCTCTTCGCTGCACTGCGCCGCTCGCAAGCGGCTTCGTTCTTCGCCTTCTGCCGTCCGGAGAGAGCTGAACTCCAGGGGTCAGTTTCAGCTCTGCCCAAAAGCGTGTTCTCAGTTCTGCTGGCAAGCACGCCGCGTTGCCTTGGCTCCGAGTGCAAAGTCCCTAGCGAGCACTCACTCAGTGCAATGCACCCAGAAAGACGCTCTCCCTCGTCTTTCAAGGAGCGATTCCTAACAGCAAAGGAAGCAGATGTACAAACTGGATGACGAGGCAGGACAATGTAGAACACGTCTCTGTCCTCGTACATTTTCGTGTGAGATATGTCCCTCCGGGTCTTCGGTCCTTGCGAAGCTCTATGTACTGCGAGCGCTGCTACTTGCAGCTGAGAAGGACCGTGGGGCTAGCATCGAATTCGGAGAGCGCTAAGCACGTAGTCAAGAAGCGAGACGTGTCCCTGCAATGCGGTGCTAAGAGCAGCTTCCTCGCGGCGGGGGCGAGCTCCGGCTACAAGACATTCTCCTCCTGGCAACGGATCTCTGTGAAGGGCGTAGGCGAAAAGCTTTCGTTTTCCATTCGAACTGCGAGAGAGGCAGACTGTTGCACGGAGCTCTGAGAACAAAGGTGAACGCCCTAGGCGGGCTTGGGCAGAAGCAGCGTTCTCGAGCTCTTGGCTGCCGGCACACTGCTGGCTATGTGGCGCCCCTGCAGCGGCTTCTGGCCGCCGGGAAGTGAAAGCGGCTCCAGGCGAAGGGGAGGGAGAGGGCGGTGAACGAAGCGGCACAAGTGCCGTGCTTGTGTGCACCACGTTACAGGCTAATAGGAGAGGAAGGTGGTTGACTCTCGCTTTCCTTCGCAAGTGCCCTTAGCAGTAGGAAGGAGCTGAACTCCAGCGGTCAGTTTCAGCTTTGCCCAATAGCGTGTTCTCAGTTCAGCTGGCAAGCACGCCCTGTTGCCTTGGCTCCGAGTGCATAGTCACTAGCGAGCACTCACTCGTGTGCTCTTCGCTGCACTGCGCCGCTCGCAAGCGGCTTCGTTCTTCGCCTTCTGCCGTCCGGAGAGAGCTGAACTCCAGGGGTCAGTTTCAGCTCTGCCCAAAAGCGTGTTCTCAGTTCTGCGAGCAAGCACGCCCTCTTGCCTTGGCTCCGAGTGCAAAGACCCTAGCGAGCACTCACTCAGTGCAGTGCACCCAGAAAGACGCTCTCGCTCGTCTTTCAAGGAGCGATTCCTAACAGCAAAGGAAGCAGATGTACAAACTGGATGACGAGAAAGGACAATGTAGAACACGTCTCTGTCCTCGTACATTTTCGTGTGCGATATGTCCCTCCGGGTCTTCGGTCCTTGTGAAGATCTATGTACTGCGAGAGCTGCTACTTGCAGCTGAGAAGGACCGTGGAGCTAGCATCGAATTCGGAGAGCGCTAAGCACGTAGTCAAGAAGCGAGACGTGTCCCTGCAATGCGGTGCTAAGAGCAGCTTCCTCGCGGCGGGGGCGAGCTCAGGCTACAGGTCATTCTCGTCCTGGCAACGGATCTCTGTGAAGGGCGTAGGCGAAAAGCTTTCGTTTTCCGTTTGAACTGCGAGAGAGGCAGACTGTTGCACGGAGCTCTGAGAACAAAGGTGCACGCCCTAGGCGGGCTTGGGCAGAAGCAGCGTTCTCTAGCTCTTGGCTGCCGGCACACTACTGGCGGTGGGGCGCCCCTGCGGCGGCTTCTGGCCGCCGGGAAGTGAAAGCGGCGCCAGGCGAGGGCGAGGGAGAGGGCGGTGAACGAAGCGGCACAAGAGCCGTGCTTGTGTGCACAACGTTACAGGCTACTAGGAGAGGAAGGTGGTTGACTCTCGCTTTCCTTCGCAAGTGCCATTAGCAGTCGTAAGGAGCTGAACTCCAGCTGTCAGTTTCAGCTCTGCCCAAAAGCGTGTTCTCAGTTCTGCGAGCAAGCACGCCCTCTTGCCTTGGCTCCGAGTGCAAAGTCACTAGCAAGCACTCACTCAGTGCAATGCACCCAGAAAGACGCTCTCGCTCGTCTTTCAAGGAGCAATTCCTAACAGCAGAAGCAGCAGAAACACAAAGTGGATGACGAGAAGGGAAAATGTAGAACACGTCTCTGTCCTGCCACATTTTCGTGTGCGATACTTCCCTCCGGGTCTTCGGTCCTTGCGAAGCTCTATGTACTGCGAGCGCTGCTACTTGCAGCTGAGAAGGACCGTGGGGCTAGCAGCGAATTCGGAGAGCGCTAAGCACGTAGTCAAGAAGCGAGACGTGTCCCTGCAATGCGGTGCTAAGAGCAGCTTCCTCGCGGCGGGGGCGAGCTCCGGCTACAAGTCATTCTCGTCCTGGCAACGGATCTCTGTGAAGGGCTTAGGCGAAAAGCTTTCGTTTTCCATTCGAAGTGCGTGAGAGGCAGACTGTTGCACGGAGCTCTGAGAACAAAGGTGAACGCCCTAGGCGGGCTTGGGCAGAAGCAGCGTTCTCTAGCTCTTGGCTGCCGGCACACTGCTGGCTATGTGGCGCCCCTGCAGCGTCTTCTGGCCGCCGGCAAGTGAAAGCGGAGCCAGGCGTAGACGTGGGCGAGGGCGGTGAACGAAGCGGCACAAGAGCCGTGCTTGTGTGCCCCACGTTACAGGCTACTAGGAGAGGAAGGTGGTTGACTCTCGCTTTCCTTCGCAAGTGCCCTTAGCAGTAGGAAGGCGCTGAACTCCAGCGGTCAGTTTCAGCTCTGCCCAAAAGCGTGTTCTCAGTTCTGCGAGCAAGCACGCCCTCTTGCCTTGGCTCAGAGTGCAAAGTCACTAGCAAGCACTCACTCAGTGCAATGCACCCAGAAAGACGCTCTCGCTCGTCTTTCAAGGAGCAATTCCTAACAGCAGAAGCAGCAGAAACACAAAGTGGATGACGAGAAGGGACAATGTAGAACACGTCTCTGTCCTCGTACATTTTCGTGTACGATACATCCCTCCGGGTCTTCGGTCCTTGCGAAGATCTATGTACTGCGAACGCAGCTACTTGCAGCTGAGAAGGACCGTGGGGCTAGCAGCGAATTCGGAGAGCGCTAAGCACGTAGTCAAGAAGCGAGACGTGTCCCTGCAATGCGGTGCTAAGAGCAGCTTCCTCGCGGCGGGGGCGAGCTCCGGCTACAGGTCATTCTCCTCCTGGCAACGGATCTCTGTGAAGGGCGTAGGCGAAAAGCTTTCGTTTTCCATTCGAACTGCGAGAGAGGCAGACTGTTGCACGGAGCTCTGTGAACAAAGGGGCACGCCCTAGGCGGGCTTGGGCAGAAGCAGCGTTCTCGAGCTCTTGGCTGCCGGCACACTGCTGCCTATATGGCGCCCCTGCAGCCGGCCTCTGGCCGCCGGCAAGTGAAAGCGGAGCCAGTCGTGGGCGAGGGCGAGGGCGGTGAACGAAGCGGCACAAGCGCCGTGCTTGTGCGCACCACGTTAGAGGCTACTAGGAGAGGAAGGTGGTTGACTCTCGCTTGCCATCCCACGTGCCCTTAGCAGTCGGAAGGAGCAAGCTGAAGCACTGCTGCTTGTGCTGCTCCTTGGTTCCCTTGCAGCCAGCTGGGAAAGCATTGGCGGTCGCTTCTAGGCGCCGAGTTGCCCACAGCACCACGGTAAGTGCCTCGGAGAAGGGAAATCCAGAGTGCAGCGAGGAGCTGGACGTGGCTTACGTGCAGTTCCTAAGGAGAAGGTGAACCTAGGCACTGCCTCTTCAATCTGGCCGCCTCTGCTCTGGTAGCAACTTTTGCAAGTCGGCAGAGGGAGCCGCGAGTATGTAGAACGGAGGGCAGCGAGACGCCGTGTGTTATGCGCCCTTTCAGGGCTGCCTCCAGGGGGCTACTTTAAGAACGGCTTCTTCTTCCTCGCGTCCTTCTCGCTTCGCTCTAGCTGCATGGAGTACAACACCGCGAAGGAGTGAGGACGGGGTCTGCCCCAGCTTTTGCCCGGGCGTGCAAAGGCTGTGTGCTGCTTTTCCAAGCAGCAAGAGCACTGAGAAGTGAAAGCGATTATGAAGGAGCTCTTTGGCTGCTCGTGTGCTCTTCGCTGCACTGCGCCGCTCGCAAGCGGCTTCGTTCCTCGCCTTCTGCCGTCCGGAGAGAGCTGAACTCCAGCGGTCAGTTTCAGCTCTGCCCAAAAGCGTGTTCTCAGTTCTGCGAGCAAGCACGCCCTCTTGCCTTGGCTCCGAGTGCAAAGTCACTAGCGAGCACTCACTCAGTGCAATGCACCCAGAAAGACGCTCTCGCTCGTCTTTCAAGGAGCAATTCCTAACAGCAGAAGCAGCAGAAACACAAAGTGGATGACGAGAAGGGAAAATGTAGAACACGTCTCTGTCCTGCCACATTTTCGTGTGCGATACTTCCCTCCGGGTCTTCGGTCCTTGCGAAGCTCTATGTACTGCGAGCGCTGCTACTTGCAGCTGAGAAGGACCGTGGGGCTAGCAGCGAATTCGGAGAGCGCTAAGCACGTAGTCAAGAAGCGAGACGTGTCCCTGCAATGCGGTGCTAAGAGCAGCTTCCTCGCGGCGGAGGCGAGCTCCGGCTACAAGTCATTCTCGTCCTGGCAACGGATCTCTGTGAAGGGCTTAGGCGAAAAGCTTTCGTTTTCCATTCGAAGTGCGTGAGAGGCAGACTGTTGCACGGAGCTCTGAGAACAAAGGTGAACGCCCTAGGCGGGCTTGGGCAGAAGCAGCGTTCTCTAGCTCTTGGCTGCCGGCACACTGCTGGCTATGTGGCGCCCCTGCAGCGTCTTCTGGCCGCCGGCAAGTGAAAGCGGAGCCAGGCGTAGACGTGGGCGAGGGCGGTGAACGAAGCGGCACAAGAGCCGTGTTTGTGTGCACCACGTTACAGGCTACTAGGAGAGGAAGGTGGTTGACTCTCGCTTTCCCTCGCAAGTGCCCTTAGCAGTCGGAAGGAGCTGAACTCCAGCGGTCAGTTTCAGCTCTGCCCAAACAGCTTGTTCTCAGTTCTGCGAGCAAGCACGCCCTCTTGCCTTGGCTCCGAGTGCAAAGTTACTAGCGAGCACTCACTCGTGTGCTCTTCGCTGCACTGCGCCGCTCGCAAGCGGCTTCGTTCTTCGCCTTCTGCCGTCCGGAGAGAGCTGAACTCCAGGGGTCAGTTTCAGCTCTGCCCAAAAGCGTGTTCTCAGTTCTGCTGGCAAGCACGCCCCGTTGCCTTGGCTCCGAGTGCAAAGTCCCTAGCGAGCACTCACTCAGTGCAATGCACCCAGAAAGACGCTCTCCCTCGTCTTTCAAGGAGCGATTCCTAACAGCAAAGGAAGCAGATGTACAAACTGGATGACGAGGCAGGACAATGTAGAACACGTCTCTGTCCTCGTACATTTTCGTGTGAGATATGTCCCTCCGGGTCTTCGGTCCTTGCGAAGCTCTATGTACTGCGAGCGCTGCTACTTGCAGCTGAGAAGGACCATGGGGCTAGCATCGAATTCGGAGAGCGCTAAGCACGTAGTCAAGAAGCGAGACGTGTCCCTGCAATGCGGTGCTAAGAGCAGCTTCCTCGCGGCGGGGGCGAGCTCCGGCTACAAGACATTCTCCTCCTGGCAACGGATCTCTGTGAAGGGCGTAGGCGAAAAGCTTTCGTTTTCCATTCGAACTGCGAGAGAGGCAGACTGTTGCACGGAGCTCTGAGAACAAAGGTGAACGCCCTAGGCGGGCTTGGGCAGAAGCAGCGTTCTCGAGCTCTTGGCTGCCGGCACACTGCTGGCTATGTGGCGCCCCTGCAGCGGCTTCTGGCCGCCGGGAAGTGAAAGCGGCTCCAGGCGAAGGGGAGGGAGAGGGCGGTGAACGAAGCGGCACAAGTGCCGTGCTTGTGTGCACCACGTTACAGGCTAATAGGAGAGGAAGGTGGTTGACTCTCGCTTTCCTTCGCAAGTGCCCTTAGCAGTAGGAAGGAGCTGAACTCCAGCGGTCAGTTTCAGCTTTGCCCAATAGCGTGTTCTCAGTTCAGCTGGCAAGCACGCCCTGTTGCCTTGGCTCCGAGTGCATAGTCACTAGCGAGCACTCACTCGTGTGCTCTTCGCTGCACTGCGCCGCTCGCAAGCGGCTTCGTTCTTCGCCTTCTGCCGTCCGGAGAGAGCTGAACTCCAGCGGTCAGTTTCAGCTCTGCCCAAAAGCGTGTTCTCAGTTCTGCGAGCAAGCACGCCCTCTTGCCTTGGCTCCGAGTGCAAAGTCACTAGCAAGCACTCACTCAGTGCAATGCACCCAGAAAGACGCTCTCGCTCGTCTTTCAAGGAGCAATTCCTAACAGCAGAAGCAGCAGAAACACAAAGTGGATGACGAGAAGGGACAATGTAGAACACGTCTCTGTCCTGCCACATTTTCGTGTGCGATATGTCCCTCCGGGTCTTCGGTCCTTGCGAAGCTCTATGTACTGCGAGCGCTGCTACTTGCAGCTGAGAAGGACCGTGGGGCTAGCAGCGAATTCGGAGAGCGCTAAGCACGTAGTCAAGAAGCGAGACGTGTCCCTGCAATGCGGTGCTAAGAGCAGCTTCCTCGCGGCGGAGGCGAGCTCCAGCTACAAGTCATTCTCGTCCTGGCAACGGATCTCTGTGAAGGGCTTAGGCGAAAAGCTTTCGTTTTCCATTCGAAGTGCGTGAGAGGCAGACTGTTGCACGGAGCTCTGAGAACAAAGGTGAACGCCCTAGGCGGGCTTGGGCAGAAGCAGCGTTCTCTAGCTCTTGGCTGCCGGCACACTGCTGGCTATGTGGCGCCCCTGCAGCGTCTTCTGGCAGCCGGCAAGTGAAAGCGGAGCCAGGCGTAGGCGTGGGCGAGGGCGGTGAACGAAGCGGCACAAGAGCCGTGTTTGTGTGCACCACGTTACAGGCTACTAGGAGAGGAAGGTGGTTGACTCTCACTTTCCCTCGCAAGTGCCCTTAGCAGTCGTAAGGAGCTGAACTCCAGCGGTCAGTTTCAGCTCTGCCCAAACAGCTTGTTCTCAGTTCTGCGAGCAAGCACGCCCTCTTGCCTTGGCTCCGAGTGCAAAGTTACTAGCGAGCAATCACTCGTGTGCTCTTCGCTGCACTGCGCCGCTCGCAAGCGGCTTCGTTCTTCGCCTTCTGCCGTCCGGAGGGAGCTGAACTCCAGCTGTCAGTTTCAGCTCTGCCCAAAAGCGTGTTCTCAGTTCTGCTGGCGAGCACGCCCCGTTGCCTTGGCTCCGAGTGCAAAGACCCTAGCGAGCACTCACTCAGTGCAATGCACCCAGAAAGACGCTCTCGCTCGTCTTTCAAGGAGCGATTCCTAACAGCAAAGGAAGCAGATGTACAAACTGGATGACGAGAAAGGACAATGTAGAACACGTCTCTGTCCTCGTACATTTTCGTGTGAGATATGTCCCTCCGGGTCTTCGGTCCTTGCGAAGCTCTATGTACTGCGAGCGCTGCTACTTGCAGCTGAGAAGGACCGTGGGGCTAGCATCGAATTCGGAGAGCGCTAAGCACGTAGTCAAGAAGCGAGACGTGTCCCTGCAATGCGGTGCTAAGAGCAGCTTCCTCGCGGCGGGGGCGAGCTCCGGCTACAAGACATTCTCCTCCTAGCAACGGATCTCTGTGAAGGGCGTAGGCGAAAAGCTTTCGTTTTCCATTCGAACTGCGAGAGAGGCAGACTGTTGCACGGAGCTCTGAGAACAAAGGTGCACGTCCTAGGCGGGCTTGGGCAGAAGCAGCGTTCTCGAGCTCTTGGCTGCCGGCACACTGCTGGCTATGCGGCGCCCCTGCAGCGGCTTCTGGCCGCCGGGAAGTGAAAGCGGCTCCAGGCGAAGGGGAGGGAGAGGGCGGTGAACGAAGCGGCACAAGTGCCGTGCTTGTGTGCACCACGTTACAGGCTAATAGGAGAGGAAGGTGGTTGACTCTCGCTTTCCTTCGCAAGTGCCCTTAGCAGTAGGAAGGAGCTGAACTCCAGCGGTCAGTTTCAGCTTTGCCCAATAGCGTGTTCTCAGTTCAGCTGGCAAGCACGCCCTGTTGCCTTGGCTCCGAGTGCATAGTCACTAGCGAGCACTCACTCGTGTGCTCTTCGCTGCACTGCGCCGCTCGCAAGCGGCTTCGTTCTTCGCCTTCTGCCGTCCGGAGAGAGCTGAACTCCAGCGGTCAGTTTCAGCTCTGCCCAAAAGCGTGTTCTCAGTTCTGCGAGCAAGCACGCCCTCTTGCCTTGGCTCCGAGTGCAAAGACCCTAGCGAGCACTCACTCAGTGCAGTGCACCCAGAAAGACGCTCTCGCTCGTCTTTCAAGGAGCGATTCCTAACTGCAAAGGAAGCAGATGTACAAACTGGATGACGAGAAAGGACAATGTAGAACACGTCTCTGTCCTCGTACATTTTCGTGTGCGATATGTCCCTCCGGGTCTTCGGTCCTTGCGAAGCTCTATGTACTGCGAGCGCTGCTACTTGCAGCTGAGAAGGACCGTGGGGCTAGCATCGAATTCGGAGAGCGCTAAGCACGTAGTCAAGAAGCGAGACGTGTCCCTGCAATGCGGTGCTAAGAGCAGCTTCCTCGCGGCGGGGGCGAGCTCAAGCTACAGGTCATTCTCGTCCTGGCAACGGATCTCTGTGAAGGGCGTAGGCGAAAAGCTTTCGTTTTCCGTTTGAACTGCGAGAGAGGCAGACTGTTGCACGGAGCTCTGAGAACAAAGGTGCACGCCCTAGGCGGGCTTGGGCAGAAGCAGCGTTCTCTAGCTCTTGGCTGCCGGCACACTACTGGCGGTGGGGCGCCCCTGCGGCGGCTTCTGGCCGCCGGGAAGTGAAAGCGGCGCCAGGCGAGGGCGAGGGAGAGGGCGGTGAACGAAGCGGCACAAGAGCCGTGCTTGTGTGCACAACGTTACAGGCTACTAGGAGAGGAAGGTGGTTGACTCTCGCTTTCCTTCGCAAGTGCCATTAGCAGTCGTAAGGAGCTGAACTCCAGCTGTCAGTTTCAGCTCTGCCCAAAAGCGTGTTCTCAGTTCTGCGAGCAAGCACGCCCTCTTGCCTTGGCTCCGAGTGCAAAGTCACTAGCAAGCACTCACTCAGTGCAATGCACCCAGAAAGACGCTCTCGCTCGTCTTTCAAGGAGCAATTCCTAACAGCAGAAGCAGCAGAAACACAAAGTGGATGACGAGAAGGGAAAATGTAGAACACGTCTCTGTCCTGCCACATTTTCGTGTGCGATACTTCCCTCCGGGTCTTCGGTCCTTGCGAAGCTCTATGTACTGCGAGCGCTGCTACTTGCAGCTGAGAAGGACCGTGGGGCTAGCAGCGAATTCGGAGAGCGCTAAGCACGTAGTCAAGAAGCGAGACGTGTCCCTGCAATGCGGTGCTAAGAGCAGCCTCCTCGCGGCGGAGGCGAGCTCCGGCTACAAGTCATTCTCGTCCTGGCAACGGATCTCTGTGAAGGGCTTAGGCGAAAAGCTTTCGTTTTCCATTCGAAGTGCGTGAGAGGCAGACTGTTGCACGGAGCTCTGAGAACAAAGGTGAACGCCCTAGGCGGGCTTGGGCAGAAGCAGCGTTCTCTAGCTCTTGGCTGCCGGCACACTGCTGGCTGGGTGGCGCCCCTGCAGAGGCTTCTAGCCGCCGGCAAGTGAAAGCGGCGCCAGGCGAGGGCGAGGGAGAGGGCGGTGAACGAAGCGGCACAAGAGCCGTGCTTGTGTGCCCCACGTTACAGGCTACTAGGAGAGGAAGGTGGTTGACTCTCGCTTTCCTTCGCAAGTGCCCTTAGCAGTAGGAAGGCGCTGAACTCCAGCGGTCAGTTTCAGCTCTGCCCAAAAGCGTGTTCTCAGTTCTGCGAGCAAGCACGCCCTCTTGCCTTGGCTCAGAGTGCAAAGTCACTAGCAAGCACTCACTCAGTGCAATGCACCCAGAAAGACGCTCTCGCTCGTCTTTCAAGGAGCAATTCCTAACAGCAGAAGCAGCAGAAACACAAAGTGGATGACGAGAAGGGACAATGTAGAACACGTCTCTGTCCTCGTACATTTTCGTGTACGATACATCCCTCCGGGTCTTCGGTCCTTGCGAAGATCTATGTACTGCGAACGCAGCTACTTGCAGCTGAGAAGGACCGTGGGGCTAGCAGCGAATTCGGAGAGCGCTAAGCACGTAGTCAAGAAGCGAGACGTGTCCCTGCAATGCGGTGCTAAGAGCAGCTTCCTCGCGGCGGGGGCGAGCTCCGGCTACAGGTCATTCTCCTCCTGGCAACGGATCTCTGTGAAGGGCGTAGGCGAAAAGCTTTCGTTTTCCATTCGAACTGCGAGAGAGGCAGACTGTTGCACGGAGCTCTGTGAACAAAGGGGCACGCCCTAGGCGGGCTTGGGCAGAAGCAGCGTTCTCGAGCTCTTGGCTGCCGGCACACTGCTGCCTATATGGCGCCCCTGCAGCCGGCCTCTGGCCGCCGGCAAGTGAAAGCGGAGCCAGTCGTGGGCGAGGGCGAGGGCGGTGAACGAAGCGGCACAAGCGCCGTGCTTGTGCGCACCACGTTAGAGGCTACTAGGAGAGGAAGGTGGTTGACTCTCGCTTGCCATCCCACGTGCCCTTAGCAGTCGGAAGGAGCAAGCTGAAGCACTGCTGCTTGTGCTGCTCCTTGGTTCCCTTGCAGCCAGCTGGGAAAGCATTGGCGGTCGCTTCTAGGCGCCGAGTTGCCCACAGCACCACGGTAAGTGCCTCGGAGAAGGGAAATCCAGAGTGCAGCGAGGAGCTGGACGTGGCTTACGTGCAGTTCCTAAGGAGAAGGTGAACCTAGGCACTGCCTCTTCAATCTGGCCGCCTCTGCTCTGGTAGCAACTTTTGCAAGTCGGCAGAGGGAGCCGCGAGTATGTAGAACGGAGGGCAGCGAGACGCCGTGTGTTATGCGCCCTTTCAGGGCTGCCTCCAGGGGGCTACTTTAAGAACGGCTTCTTCTTCCTCGCGTCCTTCTCGCTTCGCTCTAGCTGCATGGAGTACAACACCGCGAAGGAGTGAGGACGGGGTCTGCCCCAGCTTTTGCCCGGGCGTGCAAAGGCTGTGTGCTGCTTTTCCAAGCAGCAAGAGCACTGAGAAGTGAAAGCGATTATGAAGGAGCTCTTTGGCTGCTCGTGTGCTCTTCGCTGCACTGCGCCGCTCGCAAGCGGCTTCGTTCTTCGCCTTCTGCCGTCCGGAGAGAGCTGAACTCCAGCGGTCAGTTTCAGCTCTGCCCAAAAGCGTGTTCTCAGTTCTGCGAGCAAGCACGCCCTCTTGCCTTGGCTCCGAGTGCAAAGTCACTAGCAAGCACTCACTCAGTGCAATGCACCCAGAAAGACGCTCTCGCTCGTCTTTCAAGGAGCAATTCCTAACAGCAGAAGCAGCAGAAACACAAAGTGGATGACGAGAAGGGAAAATGTAGAACACGTCTCTGTCCTGCCACATTTTCGTGTGCGATACTTCCCTCCGGGTCTTCGGTCCTTGCGAAGCTCTATGTACTGCGAGCGCTGCTACTTGCAGCTGAGAAGGACCGTGGGGCTAGCAGCGAATTCGGAGAGCGCTAAGCACGTAGTCAAGAAGCGAGACGTGTCCCTGCAATGCGGTGCTAAGAGCAGCTTCCTCGCGGCGGAGGCGAGCTCCGGCTACAAGTCATTCTCGTCCTGGCAACGGATCTCTGTGAAGGGCTTAGGCGAAAAGCTTTCGTTTTCCATTCGAAGTGCGTGAGAGGCAGACTGTTGCACGGAGCTCTGAGAACAAAGGTGAACGCCCTAGGCGGGCTTGGGCAGAAGCAGCGTTCTCTAGCTCTTGGCTGCCGGCACACTGCTGGCTATGTGGCGCCCCTGCAGCGTCTTCTGGCCGCCGGCAAGTGAAAGCGGAGCCAGGCGTAGACGTGGGCGAGGGCGGTGAACGAAGCGGCACAAGAGCCGTGTTTGTGTGCACCACGTTACAGGCTACTAGGAGAGGAAGGTGGTTGACTCTCGCTTTCCCTCGCAAGTGCCCTTAGCAGTCGTAAGGAGCTGAACTCCAGCGGTCAGTTTCAGCTTTGCCCAATAGCGTGTTCTCAGTTCAGCTGGCAAGCACGCCCTGTTGCCTTGGCTCCGAGTGCATAGTCACTAGCGAGCACTCACTCGTGTGCTCTTCGCTGCACTGCGCCGCTCGCAAGCGGCTTCGTTCTTCGCCTTCTGCCGTCCGGAGAGAGCTGAACTCCAGCGGTCAGTTTCAGCTCTGCCCAAAAGCGTGTTCTCAGTTCTGCGAGCAAGCACGCCCTCTTGCCTTGGCTCCGAGTGCAAAGACCCTAGCGAGCACTCACTCAGTGCAGTGCACCCAGAAAGACGCTCTCGCTCGTCTTTCAAGGAGCGATTCCTAACAGCAAAGGAAGCAGATGTACAAACTGGATGACGAGAAAGGACAATGTAGAACACGTCTCTGTCCTCGTACATTTTCGTGTGCGATATGTCCCTCCGGGTCTTCGGTCCTTGTGAAGATCTATGTACTGCGAGAGCTGCTACTTGCAGCTGAGAAGGACCGTGGAGCTAGCATCGAATTCGGAGAGCGCTAAGCACGTAGTCAAGAAGCGAGACGTGTCCCTGCAATGCGGTGCTAAGAGCAGCTTCCTCGCGGCGGGGGCGAGCTCAGGCTACAGGTCATTCTCGTCCTGGCAACGGATCTCTGTGAAGGGCGTAGGCGAAAAGCTTTCGTTTTCCGTTTGAACGGCGAGAGAGGCAGACTGTTGCACGGAGCTCTGAGAACAAAGGTGCACGCCCTAGGCGGGCTTGGGCAGAAGCAGCGTTCTCTAGCTCTTGGCTGCCGGCACACTACTGGCGGTGGGGCGCCCCTGCGGCGGCTTCTGGCCGCCGGGAAGTGAAAGCGGCGCCAGGCGAGGGCGAGGGAGAGGGCGGTGAACGAAGCGGCACAAGAGCCGTGCTTGTGTGCACAACGTTACAGGCTACTAGGAGAGGAAGGTGGTTGACTCTCGCTTTCCTTCGCAAGTGCCATTAGCAGTCGTAAGGAGCTGAACTCCAGCTGTCAGTTTCAGCTTTGCCCAAAAGCGTGTTCTCAGTTCTGCGAGCAAGCACGCCCTGTTGCCTTGGCTCCGAGTGCATAGTCACTAGCGAGCACTCACTCGTGTGCTCTTCGCTGCACTGCGCCGCTCGCAAGCGGCTTCGTTCTTCGCCTTCTGCCGTCCGGAGAGAGCTGAACTCCAGCGGTCAGTTTCAGCTCTGCCCAAAAGCGTGTTCTCAGTTCTGCGAGCAAGCACGCCCTCTTGCCTTGGCTCCGAGTGCAAAGTCACTAGCAAGCACTCACTCAGTGCAATGCACCCAGAAAGACGCTCTCGCTCGTCTTTCAAGGAGCAATTCCTAACAGCAGAAGCAGCAGAAACACAAAGTGGATGACGAGAAGGGACAATGTAGAACACGTCTCTGTCCTGCCACATTTTCGTGTGCGATACTTCCCTCCGGGTCTTCGGTCCTTGCGAAGCTCTATGTACTGCGAGCGCTGCTACTTGCAGCTGAGAAGGACCGTGGGGCTAGCAGCGAATTCGGAGAGCGCTAAGCACGTAGTCAAGAAGCGAGACGTGTCCCTGCAATGCGGTGCTAAGAGCAGCTTCCTCGCGGCGGAGGCGAGCTCCGGCTACAAGTCATTCTCGTCCTGGCAACGGATCTCTGTGAAGGGCTTAGGCGAAAAGCTTTCGTTTTCCATTCGAAGTGCGTGAGAGGCAGACTGTTGCACGGAGCTCTGAGAACAAAGGTGAACGCCCTAGGCGGGCTTGGGCAGAAGCAGCGTTCTCTAGCTCTTGGCTGCCGGCACACTGCTGGCTATGTGGCGCCCCTGCAGCGTCTTCTGGCAGCCGGCAAGTGAAAGCGGAGCCAGGCGTAGGCGTGGGCGAGGGCGGTGAACGAAGCGGCACAAGAGCCGTGTTTGTGTGCACCACGTTACAGGCTACTAGGAGAGGAAGGTGGTTGACTCTCACTTTCCCTCGCAAGTGCCCTTAGCAGTCGTAAGGAGCTGAACTCCAGCGGTCAGTTTCAGCTCTGCCCAAACAGCTTGTTCTCAGTTCTGCGAGCAAGCACGCCCTCTTGCCTTGGCTCCGAGTGCAAAGTTACTAGCGAGCAATCACTCGTGTGCTCTTCGCTGCACTGCGCCGCTCGCAAGCGGCTTCGTTCTTCGCCTTCTGCCGTCCGGAGAGAGCTGAACTCCAGCGGTCAGTTTCAGCTCTGCCCAAAAGCGTGTTCTCAGTTCTGCTGGCGAGCACGCCCCGTTGCCTTGGCTCCGAGTGCAAAGACCCTAGCGAGCACTCACTCAGTGCAATGCACCCAGAAAGACGCTCTCGCTCGTCTTTCAAGGAGCGATTCCTAACAGCAAAGGAAGCAGATGTACAAACTGGATGACGAGAAAGGACAATGTAGAACACGTCTCTGTCCTCGTACATTTTCGTGTGAGATATGTCCCTCCGGGTCTTCGGTCCTTGCGAAGCTCTATGTACTGCGAGCGCTGCTACTTGCAGCTGAGAAGGACCGTGGGGCTAGCATCGAATTCGGAGAGCGCTAAGCACGTAGTCAAGAAGCGAGACGTGTCCCTGCAATGCGGTGCTAAGAGCAGCTTCCTCGCGGCGGGGGCGAGCTCCGGCTACAAGACATTCTCCTCCTAGCAACGGATCTCTGTGAAGGGCGTAGGCGAAAAGCTTTCGTTTTCCATTCGAACTGCGAGAGAGGCAGACTGTTGCACGGAGCTCTGAGAACAAAGGTGCATGTCCTAGGCGGGCTTGGGCAGAAGCAGCGTTCTCGAGCTCTTGGCTGCCGGCACACTGCTGGCTATGCGGCGCCCCTGCAGCGGCTTCTGGCCGCCGGGAAGTGAAAGCGGCTCCAGGCGAAGGGGAGGGAGAGGGCGGTGAACGAAGCGGCACAAGTGCCGTGCTTGTGTGCACCACGTTACAGGCTAATAGGAGAGGAAGGTGGTTGACTCTCGCTTTCCTTCGCAAGTGCCCTTAGCAGTAGGAAGGAGCTGAACTCCAGCGGTCAGTTTCAGCTTTGCCCAATAGCGTGTTCTCAGTTCAGCTGGCAAGCACGCCCTGTTGCCTTGGCTCCGAGTGCATAGTCACTAGCGAGCACTCACTCGTGTGCTCTTCGCTGCACTGCGCCGCTCGCAAGCGGCTTCGTTCTTCGCCTTCTGCCGTCCGGAGAGAGCTGAACTCCAGCGGTCAGTTTCAGCTCTGCCCAAAAGCGTGTTCTCAGTTCTGCGAGCAAGCACGCCCTCTTGCCTTGGCTCCGAGTGCAAAGACCCTAGCGAGCACTCACTCAGTGCAGTGCACCCAGAAAGACGCTCTCGCTCGTCTTTCAAGGAGCGATTCCTAACTGCAAAGGAAGCAGATGTACAAACTGGATGACGAGAAAGGACAATGTAGAACACGTCTCTGTCCTCGTACATTTTCGTGTGCGATATGTCCCTCCGGGTCTTCGGTCCTTGCGAAGCTCTATGTACTGCGAGCGCTGCTACTTGCAGCTGAGAAGGACCGTGGGGCTAGCAGCGAATTCGGAGAGCGCTAAGCACGTAGTCAAGAAGCGAGACGTGTCCCTGCAATGCGGTGCTAAGAGCAGCTTCCTCGCGGCGGGGGCGAGCTCAAGCTACAGGTCATTCTCGTCCTGGCAACGGATCTCTGTGAAGGGCGTAGGCGAAAAGCTTTCGTTTTCCGTTTGAACTGCGAGAGAGGCAGACTGTTGCACGGAGCTCTGAGAACAAAGGTGCACGCCCTAGGCGGGCTTGGGCAGAAGCAGCGTTCTCTAGCTCTTGGCTGCCGGCACACTACTGGCGGTGGGGCGCCCCTGCGGCGGCTTCTGGCCGCCGGGAAGTGAAAGCGGCGCCAGGCGAGGGCGAGGGAGAGGGCGGTGAACGAAGCGGCACAAGAGCCGTGCTTGTGTGCACAACGTTACAGGCTACTAGGAGAGGAAGGTGGTTGACTCTCGCTTTCCTTCGCAAGTGCCATTAGCAGTCGTAAGGAGCTGAACTCCAGCTGTCAGTTTCAGCTCTGCCCAAAAGCGTGTTCTCAGTTCTGCGAGCAAGCACGCCCTCTTGCCTTGGCTCCGAGTGCAAAGTCACTAGCAAGCACTCACTCAGTGCAATGCACCCAGAAAGACGCTCTCGCTCGTCTTTCAAGGAGCAATTCCTAACAGCAGAAGCAGCAGAAACACAAAGTGGATGACGAGAAGGGAAAATGTAGAACACGTCTCTGTCCTGCCACATTTTCGTGTGCGATACTTCCCTCCGGGTCTTCGGTCCTTGCGAAGCTCTATGTACTGCGAGCGCTGCTACTTGCAGCTGAGAAGGACCGTGGGGCTAGCAGCGAATTCGGAGAGGGCTAAGCACGTAGTCAAGAAGCGAGACGTGTCCCTGCAATGCGGTGCTAAGAGCAGCCTCCTCGCGGCGGAGGCGAGCTCCGGCTACAAGTCATTCTCGTCCTGGCAACGGATCTCTGTGAAGGGCTTAGGCGAAAAGCTTTCGTTTTCCATTCGAAGTGCGTGAGAGGCAGACTGTTGCACGGAGCTCTGAGAACAAAGGTGAACGCCCTAGGCGGGCTTGGGCAGAAGCAGCGTTCTCTAGCTCTTGGCTGCCGGCACACTGCTGGCTGGGTGGCGCCCCTGCAGAGGCTTCTAGCCGCCGGCAAGTGAAAGCGGCGCCAGGCGAGGGCGAGGGAGAGGGCGGTGAACGAAGCGGCACAAGAGCCGTGCTTGTGTGCCCCACGTTACAGGCTACTAGGAGAGGAAGGTGGTTGACTCTCGCTTTCCTTCGCAAGTGCCCTTAGCAGTAGGAAGGCGCTGAACTCCAGCGGTCAGTTTCAGCTCTGCCCAAAAGCGTGTTCTCAGTTCTGCGAGCAAGCACGCCCTCTTGCCTTGGCTCAGAGTGCAAAGTCACTAGCAAGCACTCACTCAGTGCAATGCACCCAGAAAGACGCTCTCGCTCGTCTTTCAAGGAGCAATTCCTAACAGCAGAAGCAGCAGAAACACAAAGTGGATGACGAGAAGGGACAATGTAGAACACGTCTCTGTCCTCGTACATTTTCGTGTACGATACATCCCTCCGGGTCTTCGGTCCTTGCGAAGATCTATGTACTGCGAACGCAGCTACTTGCAGCTGAGAAGGACCGTGGGGCTAGCAGCGAATTCGGAGAGCGCTAAGCACGTAGTCAAGAAGCGAGACGTGTCCCTGCAATGCGGTGCTAAGAGCAGCTTCCTCGCGGCGGGGGCGAGCTCCGGCTACAGGTCATTCTCCTCCTGGCAACGGATCTCTGTGAAGGGCGTAGGCGAAAAGCTTTCGTTTTCCATTCGAACTGCGAGAGAGGCAGACTGTTGCACGGAGCTCTGTGAACAAAGGGGCACGCCCTAGGCGGGCTTGGGCAGAAGCAGCGTTCTCGAGCTCTTGGCTGCCGGCACACTGCTGCCTATATGGCGCCCCTGCAGCCGGCCTCTGGCCGCCGGCAAGTGAAAGCGGAGCCAGTCGTGGGCGAGGGCGGTGAACGAAGCGGCACAAGCGCCGTGCTTGTGCGCACCACGTTAGAGGCTACTAGGAGAGGAAGGTGGTTGACTCTCGCTTGCCATCCCACGTGCCCTTAGCAGTCGGAAGGAGCAAGCTGAAGCACTGCTGCTTGTGCTGCTCCTTGGTTCCCTTGCAGCCAGCTGGGAAAGCATTGGCGGTCGCTTCTAGGCGCCGAGTTGCCCACAGCACCACGGTAAGTGCCTCGGAGAAGGGAAATCCAGAGTGCAGCGAGGAGCTGGACGTGGCTTACGTGCAGTTCCTAAGGAGAAGGTGAACCTAGGCACTGCCTCTTCAATCTGGCCGCCTCTGCTCTGGTAGCAACTTTTGCAAGTCGGCAGAGGGAGCCGCGAGTATGTAGAACGGAGGGCAGCGAGACGCCGTGTGTTATGCGCCCTTTCAGGGCTGCCTCCAGGGGGCTACTTTAAGAACGGCTTCTTCTTCCTCGCGTCCTTCTCGCTTCGCTCTAGCTGCATGGAGTACAACACCGCGAAGGAGTGAGGACGGGGTCTGCCCCAGCTTTTGCCCGGGCGTGCAAAGGCTGTGTGCTGCTTTTCCAAGCAGCAAGAGCACTGAGAAGTGAAAGCGATTATGAAGGAGCTCTTTGGCTGCTCGTGTGCTCTTCGCTGCACTGCGCCGCTCGCAAGCGGCTTCGTTCTTCGCCTTCTGCCGTCCGGAGAGAGCTGAACTCCAGCGGTCAGTTTCAGCTCTGCCCAAAAGCGTGTTCTCAGTTCTGCGAGCAAGCACGCCCTCTTGCCTTGGCTCCGAGTGCAAAGTCACTAGCAAGCACTCACTCAGTGCAATGCACCCAGAAAGACGCTCTCGCTCGTCTTTCAAGGAGCAATTCCTAACAGCAGAAGCAGCAGAAACACAAAGTGGATGACGAGAAGGGAAAATGTAGAACACGTCTCTGTCCTGCCACATTTTCGTGTGCGATACTTCCCTCCGGGTCTTCGGTCCTTGCGAAGCTCTATGTACTGCGAGCGCTGCTACTTGCAGCTGAGAAGGACCGTGGGGCTAGCAGCGAATTCGGAGAGCGCTAAGCACGTAGTCAAGAAGCGAGACGTGTCCCTGCAATGCGGTGCTAAGAGCAGCTTCCTCGCGGCGGAGGCGAGCTCCGGCTACAAGTCATTCTCGTCCTGGCAACGGATCTCTGTGAAGGGCTTAGGCGAAAAGCTTTCGTTTTCCATTCGAAGTGCGTGAGAGGCAGACTGTTGCACGGAGCTCTGAGAACAAAGGTGAACGCCCTAGGCGGGCTTGGGCAGAAGCAGCGTTCTCTAGCTCTTGGCTGCCGGCACACTGCTGGCTATGTGGCGCCCCTGCAGCGTCTTCTGGCCGCCGGCAAGTGAAAGCGGAGCCAGGCGTAGACGTGGGCGAGGGCGGTGAACGAAGCGGCACAAGAGCCGTGTTTGTGTGCACCACGTTACAGGCTACTAGGAGAGGAAGGTGGTTGACTCTCGCTTTCCCTCGCAAGTGCCCTTAGCAGTCGTAAGGAGCTGAACTCCAGCGGTCAGTTTCAGCTCTGACCAAACAGCTTGTTCTCAGTTCTGCGAGCAAGCACGCCCTCTTGCCTTGGCTCCGAGTGCAAAGTTACTAGCGAGCACTCACTCGTGTGCTCTTCGCTGCACTGCGCCGCTCGCAAGCGGCTTCGTTCTTCGCCTTCTGCCGTCCGGAGAGAGCTGAACTCCAGGGGTCAGTTTCAGCTCTGCCCAAAAGCGTGTTCTCAGTTCTGCTGGCAAGCACGCCCCGTTGCCTTGGCTCCGAGTGCAAAGTCCCTAGCGAGCACTCACTCAGTGCAATGCACCCAGAAAGACGCTCTCGCTCGTCTTTCAAGGAGCGATTCCTAACAGCAAAGGGAGCAGATGTACAAACTGGATGACGAGGCAGGACAATGTAGAACACGTCTCTGTCCTCGTACATTTTCGTGTGAGATATGTCCCTCCGGGTCTTCGGTCCTTGCGAAGCTCTATGTACTGCGAGCGCTGCTACTTGCAGCTGAGAAGGACCGTGGGGCTAGCATCGAATTCGGAGAGCGCTAAGCACGTAGTCAAGAAGCGAGACGTGTCCCTGCAATGCGGTGCTAAGAGCAGCTTCCTCGCGGCGGGGGCGAGCTCAGGCTACAGGTCATTCTCGTCCTGGCAACGGATCTCTGTGAAGGGCGTAGGCGAAAAGCTTTCGTTTTCCGTTTGAACTGCGAGAGAGGCAGACTGTTGCACGGAGCTCTGAGAACAAAGGTGCACGCCCTAGGCGGGCTTGGGCAGAAGCAGCGTTCTCTAGCTCTTGGCTGCCGGCACACTACTGGCGGTGGGGCGCCCCTGCGGCGGCTTCTGGCCGCCGGGAAGTGAAAGCGGCGCCAGGCGAGGGCGAGGGAGAGGGCGGTGAACGAAGCGGCACAAGAGCCGTGCTTGTGTGCACAACGTTACAGGCTACTAGGAGAGGAAGGTGGTTGACTCTCGCTTTCCTTCGCAAGTGCCATTAGCAGTCGTAAGGAGCTGAACTCCAGCTGTCAGTTTCAGCTCTGCCCAAAAGCGTGTTCTCAGTTCTGCGAGCAAGCACGCCCTCTTGCCTTGGCTCCGAGTGCAAAGTCACTAGCAAGCACTCACTCAGTGCAATGCACCCAGAAAGACGCTCTCGCTCGTCTTTCAAGGAGCAATTCCTAACAGCAGAAGCAGCAGAAACACAAAGTGGATGACGAGAAGGGAAAATGTAGAACACGTCTCTGTCCTGCCACATTTTCGTGTGCGATACTTCCCTCCGGGTCTTCGGTCCTTGCGAAGCTCTATGTACTGCGAGCGCTGCTACTTGCAGCTGAGAAGGACCGTGGGGCTAGCAGCGAATTCGGAGAGCGCTAAGCACGTAGTCAAGAAGCGAGACGTGTCCCTGCAATGCGGTGCTAAGAGCAGCTTCCTCGCGGCGGGGGCGAGCTCCGGCTACAAGTCATTCTCGTCCTGGCAACGGATCTCTGTGAAGGGCTTAGGCGAAAAGCTTTCGTTTTCCATTCGAAGTGCGTGAGAGGCAGACTGTTGCACGGAGCTCTGAGAACAAAGGTGAACGCCCTAGGCGGGCTTGGGCAGAAGCAGCGTTCTCTAGCTCTTGGCTGCCGGCACACTGCTGGCTATGTGGCGCCCCTGCAGCGTCTTCTGGCCGCCGGCAAGTGAAAGCGGAGCCAGGCGTAGACGTGGGCGAGGGCGGTGAACGAAGCGGCACAAGAGCCGTGCTTGTGTGCCCCACGTTACAGGCTACTAGGAGAGGAAGGTGGTTGACTCTCGCTTTCCTTCGCAAGTGCCCTTAGCAGTAGGAAGGCGCTGAACTCCAGCAGTCAGTTTCAGCTCTGCCCAAAAGCGTGTTCTCAGTTCTGCGAGCAAGCACGCCCTCTTGCCTTGGCTCAGAGTGCAAAGTCACTAGCAAGCACTCACTCAGTGCAATGCACCCAGAAAGACGCTCTCGCTCGTCTTTCAAGGAGCAATTCCTAACAGCAGAAGCAGCAGAAACACAAAGTGGATGACGAGAAGGGACAATGTAGAACACGTCTCTGTCCTCGTACATTTTCGTGTACGATACATCCCTCCGGGTCTTCGGTCCTTGCGAAGATCTATGTACTGCGAACGCAGCTACTTGCAGCTGAGAAGGACCGTGGGGCTAGCAGCGAATTCGGAGAGCGCTAAGCACGTAGTCAAGAAGCGAGACGTGTCCCTGCAATGCGGTGCTAAGAGCAGCTTCCTCGCGGCGGGGGCGAGCTCCGGCTACAGGTCATTCTCCTCCTGGCAACGGATCTCTGTGAAGGGCGTAGGCGAAAAGCTTTCGTTTTCCATTCGAACTGCGAGAGAGGCAGACTGTTGCACGGAGCTCTGTGAACAAAGGGGCACGCCCTAGGCGGGCTTGGGCAGAAGCAGCGTTCTCGAGCTCTTGGCTGCCGGCACACTGCTGCCTATATGGCGCCCCTGCAGCCGGCCTCTGGCCGCCGGCAAGTGAAAGCGGAGCCAGTCGTGGGCGAGGGCGAGGGCGGTGAACGAAGCGGCACAAGCGCCGTGCTTGTGCGCACCACGTTAGAGGCTACTAGGAGAGGAAGGTGGTTGACTCTCGCTTGCCATCCCACGTGCCCTTAGCAGTCGGAAGGAGCAAGCTGAAGCACTGCTGCTTGTGCTGCTCCTTGGTTCCCTTGCAGCCAGCTGGGAAAGCATTGGCGGTCGCTTCTAGGCGCCGAGTTGCCCACAGCACCACGGTAAGTGCCTCGGAGAAGGGAAATCCAGAGTGCAGCGAGGAGCTGGACGTGGCTTACGTGCAGTTCCTAAAGAGAAGGTGAACCTAGGCACTGCCTCTTCAATCTGGCCGCCTCTGCTCTGGTAGCAACTTTTGCAAGTCGGCAGAGGGAGCCGCGAGTATGTAGAACGGAGGGCAGCGAGACGCCGTGTGTTATGCGCCCTTTCAGGGCTGCCTCCAGGGGGCTACTTTAAGAACGGCTTCTTCTTCCTCGCGTCCTTCTCGCTTCGCTCTAGCTGCATGGAGTACAACACCGCGAAGGAGTGAGGACGGGGTCTGCCCCAGCTTTTGCCCGGGCGTGCAAAGGCTGTGTGCTGCTTTTCCAAGCAGCAAGAGCACTGAGAAGTGAAAGCGATTATGAAGGAGCTCTTTGGCTGCTCGTGTGCTCTTCGCTGCACTGCGCCGCTCGCAAGCGGCTTCGTTCTTCGCCTTCTGCCGTCCGGAGAGAGCTGAACTCCAGCGGTCAGTTTCAGCTCTGCCCAAAAGCGTGTTCTCAGTTCTGCGAGCAAGCACGCCCTCTTGCCTTGGCTCAGAGTGCAAAGTCACTAGCGAGCACTCACTCAGTGCAATGCACCCAGAAAGACGCTCTCGCTCGTCTTTCAAGGAGCAATTCCTAACAGCAGAAGCAGCAGAAACACAAAGTGGATGACGAGAAGGGAAAATGTAGAACACGTCTCTGTCCTGCCACATTTTCGTGTGCGATACTTCCCTCCGGGTCTTCGGTCCTTGCGAAGCTCTATGTACTGCGAGCGCTGCTACTTGCAGCTGAGAAGGACCGTGGGGCTAGCAGCGAATTCGGAGAGCGCTAAGCACGTAGTCAAGAAGCGAGACGTGTCCCTGCAATGCGGTGCTAAGAGCAGCTTCCTCGCGGCGGAGGCGAGCTCCGGCTACAAGTCATTCTCGTCCTGGCAACGGATCTCTGTGAAGGGCTTAGGCGAAAAGCTTTCGTTTTCCATTCGAAGTGCGTGAGAGGCAGACTGTTGCACGGAGCTCTGAGAACAAAGGTGAACGCCCTAGGCGGGCTTGGGCAGAAGCAGCGTTCTCTAGCTCTTGGCTGCCGGCACACTGCTGGCTATGTGGCGCCCCTGCAGCGTCTTCTGGCCGCCGGCAAGTGAAAGCGGAGCCAGGCGTAGGCGTGGGCGAGGGCGGTGAACGAAGCGGCACAAGAGCCGTGTTTGTGTGCACCACGTTACAGGCTACTAGGAGAGGAAGGTGGTTGACTCTCACTTTCCCTCGCAAGTGCCCTTAGCAGTCGTAAGGAGCTGAACTCCAGCGGTCAGTTTCAGCTCTGCCCAAAAGCGTGTTCTCAGTTCTGCGAGCAAGCACGCCCTCTTGCCTTGGCTCCGAGTGCAAAGACCCTAGCGAGCACTCACTCAGTGCAGTGCACCCAGAAAGACGCTCTCGCTCGTCTTTCAAGGAGCGATTCCTAACTGCAAAGGAAGCAGATGTACAAACTGGATGACGAGAAAGGACAATGTAGAACACGTCTCTGTCCTCGTACATTTTCGTGTGCGATATGTCCCTCCGGGTCTTCGGTCCTTGTGAAGATCTATGTACTGCGAGAGCTGCTACTTGCAGCTGAGAAGGACCGTGGAGCTAGCATCGAATTCGGAGAGCGCTAAGCACGTAGTCAAGAAGCGAGACGTGTCCCTGCAATGCGGTGCTAAGAGCAGCTTCCTCGCGGCGGGGGCGAGCTCAGGCTACAGGTCATTCTCGTCCTGGCAACGGATCTCTGTGAAGGGCGTAGGCGAAAAGCTTTCGTTTTCCGTTTGAACTGCGAGAGAGGCAGACTGTTGCACGGAGCTCTGAGAACAAAGGTGCACGCCCTAGGCGGGCTTGGGCAGAAGCAGCGTTCTCTAGCTCTTGGCTGCCGGCACACTACTGGCGGTGGGGCGCCCCTGCGGCGGCTTCTGGCCGCCGGGAAGTGAAAGCGGCGCCAGGCGAGGGCGAGGGAGAGGGCGGTGAACGAAGCGGCACAAGAGCCGTGCTTGTGTGCACAACGTTACAGGCTACTAGGAGAGGAAGGTGGTTGACTCTCGCTTTCCTTCGCAAGTGCCATTAGCAGTCGTAAGGAGCTGAACTCCAGCTGTCAGTTTCAGCTCTGCCCAAAAGCGTGTTCTCAGTTCTGCGAGCAAGCACGCCCTCTTGCCTTGGCTCCGAGTGCAAAGTCACTAGCGAGCACTCACTCAGTGCAATGCACCCAGAAAGACGCTCTCGCTCGTCTTTCAAGGAGCAATTCCTAACAGCAGAAGCAGCAGAAACACAAAGTGGATGACGAGAAGGGAAAATGTAGAACACGTCTCTGTCCTGCCACATTTTCGTGTGCGATACTTCCCTCCGGGTCTTCGGTCCTTGCGAAGCTCTATGTACTGCGAGCGCTGCTACTTGCAGCTGAGAAGGACCGTGGGGCTAGCAGCGAATTCGGAGAGCGCTAAGCACGTAGTCAAGAAGCGAGACGTGTCCCTGCAATGCGGTGCTAAGAGCAGCTTCCTCGCGGCGGGGGCGAGCTCCGGCTACAAGTCATTCTCGTCCTGGCAACGGATCTCTGTGAAGGGCTTAGGCGAAAAGCTTTCGTTTTCCATTCGAAGTGCGTGAGAGGCAGACTGTTGCACGGAGCTCTGAGAACAAAGGTGAACGCCCTAGGCGGGCTTGGGCAGAAGCAGCGTTCTCTAGCTCTTGGCTGCCGGCACACTGCTGGCTATGTGGCGCCCCTGCAGCGTCTTCTGGCCGCCGGCAAGTGAAAGCGGAGCCAGGCGTAGACGTGGGCGAGGGCGGTGAACGAAGCGGCACAAGAGCCGTGCTTGTGTGCCCCACGTTACAGGCTACTAGGAGAGGAAGGTGGTTGACTCTCGCTTTCCTTCGCAAGTGCCCTTAGCAGTAGGAAGGCGCTGAACTCCAGCGGTCAGTTTCAGCTCTGCCCAAAAGCGTGTTCTCAGTTCTGCGAGCAAGCACGCCCTCTTGCCTTGGCTCAGAGTGCAAAGTCACTAGCGAGCACTCACTCAGTGCAATGCACCCAGAAAGACGCTCTCGCTCGTCTTTCAAGGAGCAATTCCTAACAGCAGAAGCAGCAGAAACACAAAGTGGATGACGAGAAGGGACAATGTAGAACACGTCTCTGTCCTCGTACATTTTCGTGTACGATACATCCCTCCGGGTCTTCGGTCCTTGCGAAGATCTATGTACTGCGAACGCAGCTACTTGCAGCTGAGAAGGACCGTGGGGCTAGCAGCGAATTCGGAGAGCGCTAAGCACGTAGTCAAGAAGCGAGACGTGTCCCTGCAATGCGGTGCTAAGAGCAGCTTCCTCGCGGCGGGGGCGAGCTCCGGCTACAGGTCATTCTCCTCCTGGCAACGGATCTCTGTGAAGGGCGTAGGCGAAAAGCTTTCGTTTTCCATTCGAACTGCGAGAGAGGCAGACTGTTGCACGGAGCTCTGTGAACAAAGGGGCACGCCCTAGGCGGGCTTGGGCAGAAGCAGCGTTCTCGAGCTCTTGGCTGCCGGCACACTGCTGCCTATATGGCGCCCCTGCAGCCGGCCTCTGGCCGCCGGCAAGTGAAAGCGGAGCCAGTCGTGGGCGAGGGCGAGGGCGGTGAACGAAGCGGCACAAGCGCCGTGCTTGTGCGCACCACGTTAGAGGCTACTGGGAGAGGAAGGTGGTTGACTCTCGCTTGCCATCCCACGTGCCCTTAGCAGTCGGAAGGAGCAAGCTGAAGCACTGCTGCTTGTGCTGCTCCTTGGTTCCCTTGCAGCCAGCTGGGAAAGCATTGGCGGTCGCTTCTAGGCGCCGAGTTGCCCACAGCACCACGGTAAGTGCCTCGGAGAAGGGAAATCCAGAGTGCAGCGAGGAGCTGGACGTGGCTTACGTGCAGTTCCTAAAGAGAAGGTGAACCTAGGCACTGCCTCTTCAATCTGGCCGCCTCTGCTCTGGTAGCAACTTTTGCAAGTCGGCAGAGGGAGCCGCGAGTATGTAGAACGGAGGGCAGCGAGACGCCGTGTGTTATGCGCCCTTTCAGGGCTGCCTCCAGGGGGCTACTTTAAGAACGGCTTCTTCTTCCTCGCGTCCTTCTCGCTTCGCTCTAGCTGCATGGAGTACAACACCGCGAAGGAGTGAGGACGGGGTCTGCCCCAGCTTTTGCCCGGGCGTGCAAAGGCTGTGTGCTGCTTTTCCAAGCAGCAAGAGCACTGAGAAGTGAAAGCGATTATGAAGGAGCTCTTTGGCTGCTCGTGTGCTCTTCGCTGCACTGCGCCGCTCGCAAGCGGCTTCGTTCTTCGCCTTCTGCCGTCCGGAGAGAGCTGAACTCCAGCGGTCAGTTTCAGCTCTGCCCAAAAGCGTGTTCTCAGTTCTGCGAGCAAGCACGCCCTCTTGCCTTGGCTCCGAGTGCAAAGTCACTAGCGAGCACTCACTCAGTGCAATGCACCCAGAAAGACGCTCTCGCTCGTCTTTCAAGGAGCGATTCCTAACAGCAGAAGCAGCAGAAACACAAAGTGGATGACGAGAAGGGAAAATGTAGAACACGTCTCTGTCCTGCCACATTTTCGTGTGCGATACTTCCCTCCGGGTCTTCGGTCCTTGCGAAGCTCTATGTACTGCGAGCGCTGCTACTTGCAGCTGAGAAGGACCGTGGGGCTAGCAGCGAATTCGGAGAGCGCTAAGCACGTAGTCAAGAAGCGAGACGTGTCCCTGCAATGCGGTGCTAAGAGCAGCTTCCTCGCGGCGGAGGCGAGCTCCGGCTACAAGTCATTCTCGTCCTGGCAACGGATCTCTGTGAAGGGCTTAGGCGAAAAGCTTTCGTTTTCCATTCGAAGTGCGTGAGAGGCAGACTGTTGCACGGAGCTCTGAGAACAAAGGTGAACGCCCTAGGCGGGCTTGGGCAGAAGCAGCGTTCTCTAGCTCTTGGCTGCCGGCACACTGCTGGCTATGTGGCGCCCCTGCAGCGTCTTCTGGCCGCCGGCAAGTGAAAGCGGAGCCAGGCGTAGACGTGGGCGAGGGCGGTGAACGAAGCGGCACAAGAGCCGTGTTTGTGTGCACCACGTTACAGGCTACTAGGAGAGGAAGGTGGTTGACTCTCACTTTCCCTCGCAAGTGCCCTTAGCAGTCGTAAGGAGCTGAACTCCAGCGGTCAGTTTCAGCTCTGCCCAAACAGCTTGTTCTCAGTTCTGCGAGCAAGCACGCCCTCTTGCCTTGGCTCCGAGTGCAAAGTTACTAGCGAGCAATCACTCGTGTGCTCTTCGCTGCACTGCGCCGCTCGCAAGCGGCTTCGTTCTTCGCCTTCTGCCGTCCGGAGAGAGCTGAACTCCAGCGGTCAGTTTCAGCTCTGCCCAAAAGCGTGTTCTCAGTTCTGCGAGCAAGCACGCCCTCTTGCCTTGGCTCCGAGTGCAAAGACCCTAGCGAGCACTCACTCAGTGCAATGCACCCAGAAAGACGCTCTCGCTCGTCTTTCAAGGAGCGATTCCTAACAGCAAAGGAAGCAGATGTACAAACTGGATGACGAGGCAGGACAATGTAGAACACGTCTCTGTCCTCGTACATTTTCGTGTGAGATATGTCCCTCCGGGTCTTCGGTCCTTGCGAAGCTCTATGTACTGCGAGCGCTGCTACTTGCAGCTGAGAAGGACCGTGGGGCTAGCATCGAATTCGGAGAGCGCTAAGCACGTAGTCAAGAAGCGAGACGTGTCCCTGCAATGCGGTGCTAAGAGCAGCTTCCTCGCGGCGGGGGCGAGCTCCGGCTACAAGACATTCTCCTCCTAGCAACGGATCTCTGTGAAGGGCGTAGGCGAAAAGCTTTCGTTTTCCATTCGAACTGCGAGAGAGGCAGACTGTTGCACGGAGCTCTGAGAACAAAGGTGAACGCCTTAGGCGGGCTTGGGCAGAAGCAGCGTTCTCGAGCTCTTGGCTGCCGGCACACTGCTGGCTATGTGGCGCCCCTGCAGCGGCTTCTGGCCGCCGGGAAGTGAAAGCGGCTCCAGGCGAAGGGGAGGGAGAGGGCGGTGAACGAAGCGGCACAAGTGCCGTGCTTGTGTGCACCACGTTACAGGCTAATAGGAGAGGAAGGTGGTTGACTCTCGCTTTCCTTCGCAAGTGCCCTTAGCAGTAGGAAGGAGCTGAACTCCAGCGGTCAGTTTCAGCTTTGCCCAATAGCGTGTTCTCAGTTCAGCTGGCAAGCACGCCCTGTTGCCTTGGCTCCGAGTGCATAGTCACTAGCGAGCACTCACTCGTGTGCTCTTCGCTGCACTGCGCCGCTCGCAAGCGGCTTCGTTCTTCGCCTTCTGCCGTCCGGAGAGAGCTGAACTCCAGCGGTCAGTTTCAGCTCTGCCCAAAAGCGTGTTCTCAGTTCTGCGAGCAAGCACGCCCTCTTGCCTTGGCTCCGAGTGCAAAGACCCTAGCGAGCACTCACTCAGTGCAGTGCACCCAGAAAGACGCTCTCGCTCGTCTTTCAAGGAGCGATTCCTAACAGCAAAGGAAGCAGATGTACAAACTGGATGACGAGAAAGGACAATGTAGAACACGTCTCTGTCCTCGTACATTTTCGTGTGCGATATGTCCCTCCGGGTCTTCGGTCCTTGTGAAGATCTATGTACTGCGAGAGCTGCTACTTGCAGCTGAGAAGGACCGTGGAGCTAGCATCGAATTCGGAGAGCGCTAAGCACGTAGTCAAGAAGCGAGACGTGTCCCTGCAATGCGGTGCTAAGAGCAGCTTCCTCGCGGCGGGGGCGAGCTCAGGCTACAGGTCATTCTCGTCCTGGCAACGGATCTCTGTGAAGGGCGTAGGCGAAAAGCTTTCGTTTTCCGTTTGAACTGCGAGAGAGGCAGACTGTTGCACGGAGCTCTGAGAACAAAGGTGCACGCCCTAGGCGGGCTTGGGCAGAAGCAGCGTTCTCTAGCTCTTGGCTGCCGGCACACTACTGGCGGTGGGGCGCCCCTGCGGCGGCTTCTGGCCGCCGGGAAGTGAAAGCGGCGCCAGGCGAGGGCGAGGGAGAGGGCGGTGAACGAAGCGGCACAAGAGCCGTGCTTGTGTGCACAACGTTACAGGCTACTAGGAGAGGAAGGTGGTTGACTCTCGCTTTCCTTCGCAAGTGCCATTAGCAGTCGTAAGGAGCTGAACTCCAGCTGTCAGTTTCAGCTCTGCCCAAAAGCGTGTTCTCAGTTCTGCGAGCAAGCACGCCCTCTTGCCTTGGCTCAGAGTGCAAAGTCACTAGCAAGCACTCACTCAGTGCAATGCACCCAGAAAGACGCTCTCGCTCGTCTTTCAAGGAGCAATTCCTAACAGCAGAAGCAGCAGAAACACAAAGTGGATGACGAGAAGGGAAAATGTAGAACACGTCTCTGTCCTGCCACATTTTCGTGTGCGATACTTCCCTCCGGGTCTTCGGTCCTTGCGAAGCTCTATGTACTGCGAGCGCTGCTACTTGCAGCTGAGAAGGACCGTGGGGCTAGCAGCGAATTCGGAGAGCGCTAAGCACGTAGTCAAGAAGCGAGACGTGTCCCTGCAATGCGGTGCTAAGAGCAGCTTCCTCGCGGCGGAGGCGAGCTCCGGCTACAAGTCATTCTCGTCCTGGCAACGGATCTCTGTGAAGGGCTTAGGCGAAAAGCTTTCGTTTTCCATTCGAAGTGCGTGAGAGGCAGACTGTTGCACGGAGCTCTGAGAACAAAGGTGAACGCCCTAGGCGGGCTTGGGCAGAAGCAGCGTTCTCTAGCTCTTGGTTGCCGGCACACTGCTGGCTATGTGGCGCCCCTGCAGCGTCTTCTGGCCGCCGGCAAGTGAAAGCGGAGCCAGGCGTAGACGTGGGCGAGGGCGGTGAACGAAGCGGCACAAGAGCCGTGCTTGTGTGCCCCACGTTACAGGCTACTAGGAGAGGAAGGTGGTTGACTCTCGCTTTCCTTCGCAAGTGCCCTTAGCAGTAGGAAGGCGCTGAACTCCAGCGGTCAGTTTCAGCTCTGCCCAAAAGCGTGTTCTCAGTTCTGCGAGCAAGCACGCCCTCTTGCCTTGGCTCAGAGTGCAAAGTCACTAGCAAGCACTCACTCAGTGCAATGCACCCAGAAAGACGCTCTCGCTCGTCTTTCAAGGAGCAATTCCTAACAGCAGAAGCAGCAGAAACACAAAGTGGATGACGAGAAGGGACAATGTAGAACACGTCTCTGTCCTCGTACATTTTCGTGTACGATACATCCCTCCGGGTCTTCGGTCCTTGCGAAGATCTATGTACTGCGAACGCAGCTACTTGCAGCTGAGAAGGACCGTGGGGCTAGCAGCGAATTCGGAGAGCGCTAAGCACGTAGTCAAGAAGCGAGACGTGTCCCTGCAATGCGGTGCTAAGAGCAGCTTCCTCGCGGCGGGGGCGAGCTCCGGCTACAGGTCATTCTCCTCCTGGCAACGGATCTCTGTGAAGGGCGTAGGCGAAAAGCTTTCGTTTTCCATTCGAACTGCGAGAGAGGCAGACTGTTGCACGGAGCTCTGTGAACAAAGGGGCACGCCCTAGGCGGGCTTGGGCAGAAGCAGCGTTCTCGAGCTCTTGGCTGCCGGCACACTGCTGCCTATATGGCGCCCCTGCAGCCGGCCTCTGGCCGCCGGCAAGTGAAAGCGGAGCCAGTCGTGGGCGAGGGCGGTGAACGAAGCGGCACAAGCGCCGTGCTTGTGCGCACCACGTTAGAGGCTACTAGGAGAGGAAGGTGGTTGACTCTCGCTTGCCATCCCACGTGCCCTTAGCAGTCGGAAGGAGCAAGCTGAAGCACTGCTGCTTGTGCTGCTCCTTGGTTCCCTTGCAGCCAGCTGGGAAAGCATTGGCGGTCGCTTCTAGGCGCCGAGTTGCCCACAGCACCACGGTAAGTGCCTCGGAGAAGGGAAATCCAGAGTGCAGCGAGGAGCTGGACGTGGCTTACGTGCAGTTCCTAAGGAGAAGGTGAACCTAGGCACTGCCTCTTCAATCTGGCCGCCTCTGCTCTGGTAGCAACTTTTGCAAGTCGGCAGAGGGAGCCGCGAGTATGTAGAACGGAGGGCAGCGAGACGCCGTGTGTTATGCGCCCTTTCAGGGCTGCCTCCAGGGGGCTACTTTAAGAACGGCTTCTTCTTCCTCGCGTCCTTCTCGCTTCGCTCTAGCTGCATGGAGTACAACACCGCGAAGGAGTGAGGACGGGGTCTGCCCCAGCTTTTGCCCGGGCGTGCAAAGGCTGTGTGCTGCTTTTCCAAGCAGCAAGAGCACTGAGAAGTGAAAGCGATTATGAAGGAGCTCTTTGGCTGCTCGTGTGCTCTTCGCTGCACTGCGCCGCTCGCAAGCGGCTTCGTTCTTCGCCTTCTGCCGTCCGGAGAGAGCTGAACTCCAGCGGTCAGTTTCAGCTCTGCCCAAAAGCGTGTTCTCAGTTCTGCGAGCAAGCACGCCCTCTTGCCTTGGCTCCGAGTGCAAAGTCACTAGCAAGCACTCACTCAGTGCAATGCACCCAGAAAGACGCTCTCGCTCGTCTTTCAAGGAGCAATTCCTAACAGCAGAAGCAGCAGAAACACAAAGTGGATGACGAGAAGGGAAAATGTAGAACACGTCTCTGTCCTGCCACATTTTCGTGTGCGATACTTCCCTCCGGGTCTTCGGTCCTTGCGAAGCTCTATGTACTGCGAGCGCTGCTACTTGCAGCTGAGAAGGACCGTGGGGCTAGCAGCGAATTCGGAGAGCGCTAAGCACGTAGTCAAGAAGCGAGACGTGTCCCTGCAATGCGGTGCTAAGAGCAGCTTCCTCGCGGCGGAGGCGAGCTCCGGCTACAAGTCATTCTCGTCCTGGCAACGGATCTCTGTGAAGGGCTTAGGCGAAAAGCTTTCGTTTTCCATTCGAAGTGCGTGAGAGGCAGACTGTTGCACGGAGCTCTGAGAACAAAGGTGAACGCCCTAGGCGGGCTTGGGCAGAAGCAGCGTTCTCTAGCTCTTGGCTGCCGGCACACTGCTGGCTATGTGGCGCCCCTGCAGCGTCTTCTGGCCGCCGGCAAGTGAAAGCGGAGCCAGGCGTAGACGTGGGCGAGGGCGGTGAACGAAGCGGCACAAGAGCCGTGTTTGTGTGCACCACGTTACAGGCTACTAGGAGAGGAAGGTGGTTGACTCTCGCTTTCCCTCGCAAGTGCCCTTAGCAGTCGTAAGGAGCTGAACTCCAGCGGTCAGTTTCAGCTCTGACCAAACAGCTTGTTCTCAGTTCTGCGAGCAAGCACGCCCTCTTGCCTTGGCTCCGAGTGCAAAGTTACTAGCGAGCACTCACTCGTGTGCTCTTCGCTGCACTGCGCCGCTCGCAAGCGGCTTCGTTCTTCGCCTTCTGCCGTCCGGAGAGAGCTGAACTCCAGCGGTCAGTTTCAGCTCTGCCCAAAAGCGTGTTCTCAGTTCTGCTGGCAAGCACGCCCCGTTGCCTTGGCTCCGAGTGCAAAGTCCCTAGCGAGCACTCACTCAGTGCAATGCACCCAGAAAGACGCTCTCGCTCGTCTTTCAAGGAGCGATTCCTAACAGCAAAGGGAGCAGATGTACAAACTGGATGACGAGGCAGGACAATGTAGAACACGTCTCTGTCCTCGTACATTTTCGTGTGAGATATGTCCCTCCGGGTCTTCGGTCCTTGCGAAGCTCTATGTACTGCGAGCGCTGCTACTTGCAGCTGAGAAGGACCGTGGGGCTAGCATCGAATTCGGAGAGCGCTAAGCACGTAGTCAAGAAGCGAGACGTGTCCCTGCAATGCGGTGCTAAGAGCAGCTTCCTCGCGGCGGGGGCGAGCTCCGGCTACAAGACATTCTCCTCCTGGCAACGGATCTCTGTGAAGGGCGTAGGCGAAAAGCTTTCGTTTTCCATTCGAACTGCGAGAGAGGCAGACTGTTGCACGGAGCTCTGAGAACAAAGGTGAACGCCCTAGGCGGGCTTGGGCAGAAGCAGCGTTCTCTAGCTCTTGGCTGCCGGCACACTGCTGGCTATGTGGCGCCCCTGCAGCGGCTTCTGGCCGCCGGGAAGTGAAAGCGGCTCCAGGCGAAGGGGAGGGAGAGGGCGGTGAACGAAGCGGCACAAGTGCCGTGCTTGTGTGCACCACGTTACAGGCTAATAGGAGAGGAAGGTGGTTGACTCTCGCTTTCCTTCGCAAGTGCCCTTAGCAGTAGGAAGGAGCTGAACTCCAGCGGTCAGTTTCAGCTTTGCCCAATAGCGTGTTCTCAGTTCAGCTGGCAAGCACGCCCTGTTGCCTTGGCTCCGAGTGCATAGTCACTAGCGAGCACTCACTCGTGTGCTCTTCGCTGCACTGCGCCGCTCGCAAGCGGCTTCGTTCTTCGCCTTCTGCCGTCCGGAGAGAGCTGAACTCCAGCGGTCAGTTTCAGCTCTGCCCAAAAGCGTGTTCTCAGTTCTGCGAGCAAGCACGCCCTCTTGCCTTGGCTCCGAGTGCAAAGACCCTAGCGAGCACTCACTCAGTGCAGTGCACCCAGAAAGACGCTCTCGCTCGTCTTTCAAGGAGCGATTCCTAACTGCAAAGGAAGCAGATGTACAAACTGGATGACGAGAAAGGACAATGTAGAACACGTCTCTGTCCTCGTACATTTTCGTGTGCGATATGTCCCTCCGGGTCTTCGGTCCTTGTGAAGATCTATGTACTGCGAGAGCTGCTACTTGCAGCTGAGAAGGACCGTGGAGCTAGCATCGAATTCGGAGAGCGCTAAGCACGTAGTCAAGAAGCGAGACGTGTCCCTGCAATGCGGTGCTAAGAGCAGCTTCCTCGCGGCGGGGGCGAGCTCAGGCTACAGGTCATTCTCGTCCTGGCAACGGATCTCTGTGAAGGGCGTAGGCGAAAAGCTTTCGTTTTCCGTTTGAACTGCGAGAGAGGCAGACTGTTGCACGGAGCTCTGAGAACAAAGGTGCACGCCCTAGGCGGGCTTGGGCAGAAGCAGCGTTCTCTAGCTCTTGGCTGCCGGCACACTACTGGCGGTGGGGCGCCCCTGCGGCGGCTTCTGGCCGCCGGGAAGTGAAAGCGGCGCCAGGCGAGGGCGAGGGAGAGGGCGGTGAACGAAGCGGCACAAGAGCCGTGCTTGTGTGCACAACGTTACAGGCTACTAGGAGAGGAAGGTGGTTGACTCTCGCTTTCCTTCGCAAGTGCCATTAGCAGTCGTAAGGAGCTGAACTCCAGCTGTCAGTTTCAGCTCTGCCCAAAAGCGTGTTCTCAGTTCTGCGAGCAAGCACGCCCTCTTGCCTTGGCTCCGAGTGCAAAGTCACTAGCAAGCACTCACTCAGTGCAATGCACCCAGAAAGACGCTCTCGCTCGTCTTTCAAGGAGCAATTCCTAACAGCAGAAGCAGCAGAAACACAAAGTGGATGACGAGAAGGGAAAATGTAGAACACGTCTCTGTCCTGCCACATTTTCGTGTGCGATACTTCCCTCCGGGTCTTCGGTCCTTGCGAAGCTCTATGTACTGCGAGCGCTGCTACTTGCAGCTGAGAAGGACCGTGGGGCTAGCAGCGAATTCGGAGAGCGCTAAGCACGTAGTCAAGAAGCGAGACGTGTCCCTGCAATGCGGTGCTAAGAGCAGCTTCCTCGCGGCGGGGGCGAGCTCCGGCTACAAGTCATTCTCGTCCTGGCAACGGATCTCTGTGAAGGGCTTAGGCGAAAAGCTTTCGTTTTCCATTCGAAGTGCGTGAGAGGCAGACTGTTGCACGGAGCTCTGAGAACAAAGGTGAACGCCCTAGGCGGGCTTGGGCAGAAGCAGCGTTCTCTAGCTCTTGGCTGCCGGCACACTGCTGGCTATGTGGCGCCCCTGCAGCGTCTTCTGGCCGCCGGCAAGTGAAAGCGGAGCCAGGCGTAGACGTGGGCGAGGGCGGTGAACGAAGCGGCACAAGAGCCGTGCTTGTGTGCCCCACGTTACAGGCTACTAGGAGAGGAAGGTGGTTGACTCTCGCTTTCCTTCGCAAGTGCCCTTAGCAGTAGGAAGGCGCTGAACTCCAGCAGTCAGTTTCAGCTCTGCCCAAAAGCGTGTTCTCAGTTCTGCGAGCAAGCACGCCCTCTTGCCTTGGCTCAGAGTGCAAAGTCACTAGCAAGCACTCACTCAGTGCAATGCACCCAGAAAGACGCTCTCGCTCGTCTTTCAAGGAGCAATTCCTAACAGCAGAAGCAGCAGAAACACAAAGTGGATGACGAGAAGGGACAATGTAGAACACGTCTCTGTCCTCGTACATTTTCGTGTACGATACATCCCTCCGGGTCTTCGGTCCTTGCGAAGATCTATGTACTGCGAACGCAGCTACTTGCAGCTGAGAAGGACCGTGGGGCTAGCAGCGAATTCGGAGAGCGCTAAGCACGTAGTCAAGAAGCGAGACGTGTCCCTGCAATGCGGTGCTAAGAGCAGCTTCCTCGCGGCGGGGGCGAGCTCCGGCTACAGGTCATTCTCCTCCTGGCAACGGATCTCTGTGAAGGGCGTAGGCGAAAAGCTTTCGTTTTCCATTCGAACTGCGAGAGAGGCAGACTGTTGCACGGAGCTCTGTGAACAAAGGGGCACGCCCTAGGCGGGCTTGGGCAGAAGCAGCGTTCTCGAGCTCTTGGCTGCCGGCACACTGCTGCCTATATGGCGCCCCTGCAGCCGGCCTCTGGCCGCCGGCAAGTGAAAGCGGAGCCAGTCGTGGGCGAGGGCGAGGGCGGTGAACGAAGCGGCACAAGCGCCGTGCTTGTGCGCACCACGTTAGAGGCTACTAGGAGAGGAAGGTGGTTGACTCTCGCTTGCCATCCCACGTGCCCTTAGCAGTCGGAAGGAGCAAGCTGAAGCACTGCTGCTTGTGCTGCTCCTTGGTTCCCTTGCAGCCAGCTGGGAAAGCATTGGCGGTCGCTTCTAGGCGCCGAGTTGCCCACAGCACCACGGTAAGTGCCTCGGAGAAGGGAAATCCAGAGTGCAGCGAGGAGCTGGACGTGGCTTACGTGCAGTTCCTAAAGAGAAGGTGAACCTAGGCACTGCCTCTTCAATCTGGCCGCCTCTGCTCTGGTAGCAACTTTTGCAAGTCGGCAGAGGGAGCCGCGAGTATGTAGAACGGAGGGCAGCGAGACGCCGTGTGTTATGCGCCCTTTCAGGGCTGCCTCCAGGGGGCTACTTTAAGAACGGCTTCTTCTTCCTCGCGTCCTTCTCGCTTCGCTCTAGCTGCATGGAGTACAACACCGCGAAGGAGTGAGGACGGGGTCTGCCCCAGCTTTTGCCCGGGCGTGCAAAGGCTGTGTGCTGCTTTTCCAAGCAGCAAGAGCACTGAGAAGTGAAAGCGATTATGAAGGAGCTCTTTGGCTGCTCGTGTGCTCTTCGCTGCACTGCGCCGCTCGCAAGCGGCTTCGTTCTTCGCCTTCTGCCGTCCGGAGAGAGCTGAACTCCAGCGGTCAGTTTCAGCTCTGCCCAAAAGCGTGTTCTCAGTTCTGCGAGCAAGCACGCCCTCTTGCCTTGGCTCCGAGTGCAAAGTCACTAGCGAGCACTCACTCAGTGCAATGCACCCAGAAAGACGCTCTCGCTCGTCTTTCAAGGAGCAATTCCTAACAGCAGAAGCAGCAGAAACACAAAGTGGATGACGAGAAGGGAAAATGTAGAACACGTCTCTGTCCTGCCACATTTTCGTGTGCGATACTTCCCTCCGGGTCTTCGGTCCTTGCGAAGCTCTATGTACTGCGAGCGCTGCTACTTGCAGCTGAGAAGGACCGTGGGGCTAGCAGCGAATTCGGAGAGCGCTAAGCACGTAGTCAAGAAGCGAGACGTGTCCCTGCAATGCGGTGCTAAGAGCAGCTTCCTCGCGGCGGAGGCGAGCTCCGGCTACAAGTCATTCTCGTCCTGGCAACGGATCTCTGTGAAGGGCTTAGGCGAAAAGCTTTCGTTTTCCATTCGAAGTGCGTGAGAGGCAGACTGTTGCACGGAGCTCTGAGAACAAAGGTGAACGCCCTAGGCGGGCTTGGGCAGAAGCAGCGTTCTCTAGCTCTTGGCTGCCGGCACACTGCTGGCTATGTGGCGCCCCTGCAGCGTCTTCTGGCCGCCGGCAAGTGAAAGCGGAGCCAGGCGTAGGCGTGGGCGAGGGCGGTGAACGAAGCGGCACAAGAGCCGTGTTTGTGTGCACCACGTTACAGGCTACTAGGAGAGGAAGGTGGTTGACTCTCGCTTTCCCTCGCAAGTGCCCTTAGCAGTCGTAAGGAGCTGAACTCCAGCGGTCAGTTTCAGCTCTGCCCAAACAGCTTGTTCTCAGTTCTGCGAGCAAGCACGCCCTCTTGCCTTGGCTCCGAGTGCAAAGTTACTAGCGAGCAATCACTCGTGTGCTCTTCGCTGCACTGCGCCGCTCGCAAGCGGCTTCGTTCTTCGCCTTCTGCCGTCCGGAGAGAGCTGAACTCCAGCGGTCAGTTTCAGCTCTGCCCAAAAGCGTGTTCTCAGTTCTGCTGGCAAGCACGCCCCGTTGCCTTGGCTCCGAGTGCAAAGACCCTAGCGAGCACTCACTCAGTGCAGTGCACCCAGAAAGACGCTCTCGCTCGTCTTTCAAGGAGCGATTCCTAACAGCAAAGGAAGCAGATGTACAAACTGGATGACGAGGCAGGACAATGTAGAACACGTCTCTGTCCTCGTACATTTTCGTGTGAGATATGTCCCTCCGGGTCTTCGGTCCTTGCGAAGCTCTATGTACTGCGAGCGCTGCTACTTGCAGCTGAGAAGGACCGTGGGGCTAGCATCGAATTCGGAGAGCGCTAAGCACGTAGTCAAGAAGCGAGACGTGTCCCTGCAATGCGGTGCTAAGAGCAGCTTCCTCGCGGCGGGGGCGAGCTCCGGCTACAAGACATTCTCCTCCTAGCAACGGATCTCTGTGAAGGGCGTAGGCGAAAAGCTTTCGTTTTCCATTCGAACTGCGAGAGAGGCAGACTGTTGCACGGAGCTCTGAGAACAAAGGTGAACGCCTTAGGCGGGCTTGGGCAGAAGCAGCGTTCTCGAGCTCTTGGCTGCCGGCACACTGCTGGCTATGTGGCGCCCCTGCAGCGGCTTCTGGCCGCCGGGAAGTGAAAGCGGCTCCAGGCGAAGGGGAGGGAGAGGGCGGTGAACGAAGCGGCACAAGTGCCGTGCTTGTGTGCACCACGTTACAGGCTAATAGGAGAGGAAGGTGGTTGACTCTCGCTTTCCTTCGCAAGTGCCCTTAGCAGTAGGAAGGAGCTGAACTCCAGCGGTCAGTTTCAGCTTTGCCCAATAGCGTGTTCTCAGTTCAGCTGGCAAGCACGCCCTGTTGCCTTGGCTCCGAGTGCATAGTCACTAGCGAGCACTCACTCGTGTGCTCTTCGCTGCACTGCGCCGCTCGCAAGCGGCTTCGTTCTTCGCCTTCTGCCGTCCGGAGAGAGCTGAACTCCAGCGGTCAGTTTCAGCTCTGCCCAAAAGCGTGTTCTCAGTTCTGCGAGCAAGCACGCCCTCTTGCCTTGGCTCCGAGTGCAAAGACCCTAGCGAGCACTCACTCAGTGCAGTGCACCCAGAAAGACGCTCTCGCTCGTCTTTCAAGGAGCGATTCCTAACTGCAAAGGAAGCAGATGTACAAACTGGATGACGAGAAAGGACAATGTAGAACACGTCTCTGTCCTCGTACATTTTCGTGTGCGATATGTCCCTCCGGGTCTTCGGTCCTTGTGAAGATCTATGTACTGCGAGAGCTGCTACTTGCAGCTGAGAAGGACCGTGGAGCTAGCATCGAATTCGGAGAGCGCTAAGCACGTAGTCAAGAAGCGAGACGTGTCCCTGCAATGCGGTGCTAAGAGCAGCTTCCTCGCGGCGGGGGCGAGCTCAGGCTACAGGTCATTCTCGTCCTGGCAACGGATCTCTGTGAAGGGCGTAGGCGAAAAGCTTTCGTTTTCCGTTTGAACTGCGAGAGAGGCAGACTGTTGCACGGAGCTCTGAGAACAAAGGTGCACGCCCTAGGCGGGCTTGGGCAGAAGCAGCGTTCTCTAGCTCTTGGCTGCCGGCACACTACTGGCGGTGGGGCGCCCCTGCGGCGGCTTCTGGCCGCCGGGAAGTGAAAGCGGCGCCAGGCGAGGGCGAGGGAGAGGGCGGTGAACGAAGCGGCACAAGAGCCGTGCTTGTGTGCACAACGTTACAGGCTACTAGGAGAGGAAGGTGGTTGACTCTCGCTTTCCTTCGCAAGTGCCATTAGCAGTCGTAAGGAGCTGAACTCCAGCTGTCAGTTTCAGCTCTGCCCAAAAGCGTGTTCTCAGTTCTGCGAGCAAGCACGCCCTCTTGCCTTGGCTCCGAGTGCAAAGTCACTAGCGAGCACTCACTCAGTGCAATGCACCCAGAAAGACGCTCTCGCTCGTCTTTCAAGGAGCAATTCCTAACAGCAGAAGCAGCAGAAACACAAAGTGGATGACGAGAAGGGAAAATGTAGAACACGTCTCTGTCCTGCCACATTTTCGTGTGCGATACTTCCCTCCGGGTCTTCGGTCCTTGCGAAGCTCTATGTACTGCGAGCGCTGCTACTTGCAGCTGAGAAGGACCGTGGGGCTAGCAGCGAATTCGGAGAGCGCTAAGCACGTAGTCAAGAAGCGAGACGTGTCCCTGCAATGCGGTGCTAAGAGCAGCTTCCTCGCGGCGGGGGCGAGCTCCGGCTACAAGTCATTCTCGTCCTGGCAACGGATCTCTGTGAAGGGCTTAGGCGAAAAGCTTTCGTTTTCCATTCGAAGTGCGTGAGAGGCAGACTGTTGCACGGAGCTCTGAGAACAAAGGTGAACGCCCTAGGCGGGCTTGGGCAGAAGCAGCGTTCTCTAGCTCTTGGCTGCCGGCACACTGCTGGCTATGTGGCGCCCCTGCAGCGTCTTCTGGCCGCCGGCAAGTGAAAGCGGAGCCAGGCGTAGACGTGGGCGAGGGCGGTGAACGAAGCGGCACAAGAGCCGTGCTTGTGTGCCCCACGTTACAGGCTACTAGGAGAGGAAGGTGGTTGACTCTCGCTTTCCTTCGCAAGTGCCCTTAGCAGTAGGAAGGCGCTGAACTCCAGCGGTCAGTTTCAGCTCTGCCCAAAAGCGTGTTCTCAGTTCTGCGAGCAAGCACGCCCTCTTGCCTTGGCTCAGAGTGCAAAGTCACTAGCGAGCACTCACTCAGTGCAATGCACCCAGAAAGACGCTCTCGCTCGTCTTTCAAGGAGCAATTCCTAACAGCAGAAGCAGCAGAAACACAAAGTGGATGACGAGAAGGGACAATGTAGAACACGTCTCTGTCCTCGTACATTTTCGTGTACGATACATCCCTCCGGGTCTTCGGTCCTTGCGAAGATCTATGTACTGCGAACGCAGCTACTTGCAGCTGAGAAGGACCGTGGGGCTAGCAGCGAATTCGGAGAGCGCTAAGCACGTAGTCAAGAAGCGAGACGTGTCCCTGCAATGCGGTGCTAAGAGCAGCTTCCTCGCGGCGGGGGCGAGCTCCGGCTACAGGTCATTCTCCTCCTGGCAACGGATCTCTGTGAAGGGCGTAGGCGAAAAGCTTTCGTTTTCCATTCGAACTGCGAGAGAGGCAGACTGTTGCACGGAGCTCTGTGAACAAAGGGGCACGCCCTAGGCGGGCTTGGGCAGAAGCAGCGTTCTCGAGCTCTTGGCTGCCGGCACACTGCTGCCTATATGGCGCCCCTGCAGCCGGCCTCTGGCCGCCGGCAAGTGAAAGCGGAGCCAGTCGTGGTCGAGGGCGAGGGCGGTGAACGAAGCGGCACAAGCGCCGTGCTTGTGCGCACCACGTTAGAGGCTACTAGGAGAGGAAGGTGGTTGACTCTCGCTTGCCATCCCACGTGCCCTTAGCAGTCGGAAGGAGCAAGCTGAAGCACTGCTGCTTGTGCTGCTCCTTGGTTCCCTTGCAGCCAGCTGGGAAAGCATTGGCGGTCGCTTCTAGGCGCCGAGTTGCCCACAGCACCACGGTAAGTGCCTCGGAGAAGGGAAATCCAGAGTGCAGCGAGGAGCTGGACGTGGCTTACGTGCAGTTCCTAAAGAGAAGGTGAACCTAGGCACTGCCTCTTCAATCTGGCCGCCTCTGCTCTGGTAGCAACTTTTGCAAGTCGGCAGAGGGAGCCGCGAGTATGTAGAACGGAGGGCAGCGAGACGCCGTGTGTTATGCGCCCTTTCAGGGCTGCCTCCAGGGGGCTACTTTAAGAACGGCTTCTTCTTCCTCGCGTCCTTCTCGCTTCGCTCTAGCTGCATGGAGTACAACACCGCGAAGGAGTGAGGACGGGGTCTGCCCCAGCTTTTGCCCGGGCGTGCAAAGGCTGTGTGCTGCTTTTCCAAGCAGCAAGAGCACTGAGAAGTGAAAGCGATTATGAAGGAGCTCTTTGGCTGCTCGTGTGCTCTTCGCTGCACTGCGCCGCTCGCAAGCGGCTTCGTTCTTCGCCTTCTGCCGTCCGGAGAGAGCTGAACTCCAGCGGTCAGTTTCAGCTCTGCCCAAAAGCGTGTTCTCAGTTCTGCGAGCAAGCACGCCCTCTTGCCTTGGCTCCGAGTGCAAAGTCACTAGCGAGCACTCACTCAGTGCAATGCACCCAGAAAGACGCTCTCGCTCGTCTTTCAAGGAGCAATTCCTAACAGCAGAAGCAGCAGAAACACAAAGTGGATGACGAGAAGGGAAAATGTAGAACACGTCTCTGTCCTGCCACATTTTCGTGTGCGATACTTCCCTCCGGGTCTTCGGTCCTTGCGAAGCTCTATGTACTGCGAGCGCTGCTACTTGCAGCTGAGAAGGACCGTGGGGCTAGCAGCGAATTCGGAGAGCGCTAAGCACGTAGTCAAGAAGCGAGACGTGTCCCTGCAATGCGGTGCTAAGAGCAGCTTCCTCGCGGCGGAGGCGAGCTCCGGCTACAAGTCATTCTCGTCCTGGCAACGGATCTCTGTGAAGGGCTTAGGCGAAAAGCTTTCGTTTTCCATTCGAAGTGCGTGAGAGGCAGACTGTTGCACGGAGCTCTGAGAACAAAGGTGAACGCCCTAGGCGGGCTTGGGCAGAAGCAGCGTTCTCTAGCTCTTGGCTGCCGGCACACTGCTGGCTATGTGGCGCCCCTGCAGCGTCTTCTGGCCGCCGGCAAGTGAAAGCGGAGCCAGGCGTAGGCGTGGGCGAGGGCGGTGAACGAAGCGGCACAAGAGCCGTGTTTGTGTGCACCACGTTACAGGCTACTAGGAGAGGAAGGTGGTTGACTCTCACTTTCCCTCGCAAGTGCCCTTAGCAGTCGTAAGGAGCTGAACTCCAGCGGTCAGTTTCAGCTCTGCCCAAACAGCTTGTTCTCAGTTCTGCGAGCAAGCACGCCCTCTTGCCTTGGCTCCGAGTGCAAAGTTACTAGCGAGCAATCACTCGTGTGCTCTTCGCTGCACTGCGCCGCTCGCAAGCGGCTTCGTTCTTCGCCTTCTGCCGTCCGGAGAGAGCTGAACTCCAGCGGTCAGTTTCAGCTCTGCCCAAAAGCGTGTTCTCAGTTCTGCTGGCAAGCACGCCCCGTTGCCTTGGCTCCGAGTGCAAAGACCCTAGCGAGCACTCACTCAGTGCAATGCACCCAGAAAGACGCTCTCGCTCGTCTTTCAAGGAGCGATTCCTAACAGCAAAGGAAGCAGATGTACAAACTGGATGACGAGGCAGGACAATGTAGAACACGTCTCTGTCCTCGTACATTTTCGTGTGAGATATGTCCCTCCGGGTCTTCGGTCCTTGCGAAGCTCTATGTACTGCGAGCGCTGCTACTTGCAGCTGAGAAGGACCGTGGGGCTAGCATCGAATTCGGAGAGCGCTAAGCACGTAGTCAAGAAGCGAGACGTGTCCCTGCAATGCGGTGCTAAGAGCAGCTTCCTCGCGGCGGGGGCGAGCTCCGGCTACAAGACATTCTCCTCCTAGCAACGGATCTCTGTGAAGGGCGTAGGCGAAAAGCTTTCGTTTTCCATTCGAACTGCGAGAGAGGCAGACTGTTGCACGGAGCTCTGAGAACAAAGGTGAACGCCTTAGGCGGGCTTGGGCAGAAGCAGCGTTCTCGAGCTCTTGGCTGCCGGCACACTGCTGGCTATGTGGCGCCCCTGCAGCGGCTTCTGGCCGCCGGGAAGTGAAAGCGGCTCCAGGCGAAGGGGAGGGAGAGGGCGGTGAACGAAGCGGCACAAGTGCCGTGCTTGTGTGCACCACGTTACAGGCTAATAGGAGAGGAAGGTGGTTGACTCTCGCTTTCCTTCGCAAGTGCCCTTAGCAGTAGGAAGGAGCTGAACTCCAGCGGTCAGTTTCAGCTTTGCCCAATAGCGTGTTCTCAGTTCAGCTGGCAAGCACGCCCTGTTGCCTTGGCTCCGAGTGCATAGTCACTAGCGAGCACTCACTCGTGTGCTCTTCGCTGCACTGCGCCGCTCGCAAGCGGCTTCGTTCTTCGCCTTCTGCCGTCCGGAGAGAGCTGAACTCCAGCGGTCAGTTTCAGCTCTGCCCAAAAGCGTGTTCTCAGTTCTGCGAGCAAGCACGCCCTCTTGCCTTGGCTCCGAGTGCAAAGACCCTAGCGAGCACTCACTCAGTGCAGTGCACCCAGAAAGACGCTCTCGCTCGTCTTTCAAGGAGCGATTCCTAACTGCAAAGGAAGCAGATGTACAAACTGGATGACGAGAAAGGACAATGTAGAACACGTCTCTGTCCTCGTACATTTTCGTGTGCGATATGTCCCTCCGGGTCTTCGGTCCTTGTGAAGATCTATGTACTGCGAGAGCTGCTACTTGCAGCTGAGAAGGACCGTGGAGCTAGCATCGAATTCGGAGAGCGCTAAGCACGTAGTCAAGAAGCGAGACGTGTCCCTGCAATGCGGTGCTAAGAGCAGCTTCCTCGCGGCGGGGGCGAGCTCAGGCTACAGGTCATTCTCGTCCTGGCAACGGATCTCTGTGAAGGGCGTAGGCGAAAAGCTTTCGTTTTCCGTTTGAACTGCGAGAGAGGCAGACTGTTGCACGGAGCTCTGAGAACAAAGGTGCACGCCCTAGGCGGGCTTGGGCAGAAGCAGCGTTCTCTAGCTCTTGGCTGCCGGCACACTACTGGCGGTGGGGCGCCCCTGCGGCGGCTTCTGGCCGCCGGGAAGTGAAAGCGGCGCCAGGCGAGGGCGAGGGAGAGGGCGGTGAACGAAGCGGCACAAGAGCCGTGCTTGTGTGCACAACGTTACAGGCTACTAGGAGAGGAAGGTGGTTGACTCTCGCTTTCCTTCGCAAGTGCCATTAGCAGTCGTAAGGAGCTGAACTCCAGCTGTCAGTTTCAGCTCTGCCCAAAAGCGTGTTCTCAGTTCTGCGAGCAAGCACGCCCTCTTGCCTTGGCTCCGAGTGCAAAGTCACTAGCAAGCACTCACTCAGTGCAATGCACCCAGAAAGACGCTCTCGCTCGTCTTTCAAGGAGCAATTCCTAACAGCAGAAGCAGCAGAAACACAAAGTGGATGACGAGAAGGGAAAATGTAGAACACGTCTCTGTCCTGCCACATTTTCGTGTGCGATACTTCCCTCCGGGTCTTCGGTCCTTGCGAAGCTCTATGTACTGCGAGCGCTGCTACTTGCAGCTGAGAAGGACCGTGGGGCTAGCAGCGAATTCGGAGAGCGCTAAGCACGTAGTCAAGAAGCGAGACGTGTCCCTGCAATGCGGTGCTAAGAGCAGCTTCCTCGCGGCGGAGGCGAGCTCCGGCTACAAGTCATTCTCGTCCTGGCAACGGATCTCTGTGAAGGGCTTAGGCGAAAAGCTTTCGTTTTCCATTCGAAGTGCGTGAGAGGCAGACTGTTGCACGGAGCTCTGAGAACAAAGGTGAACGCCCTAGGCGGGCTTGGGCAGAAGCAGCGTTCTCTAGCTCTTGGTTGCCGGCACACTGCTGGCTATGTGGCGCCCCTGCAGCGTCTTCTGGCCGCCGGCAAGTGAAAGCGGAGCCAGGCGTAGACGTGGGCGAGGGCGGTGAACGAAGCGGCACAAGAGCCGTGCTTGTGTGCCCCACGTTACAGGCTACTAGGAGAGGAAGGTGGTTGACTCTCGCTTTCCTTCGCAAGTGCCCTTAGCAGTAGGAAGGCGCTGAACTCCAGCGGTCAGTTTCAGCTCTGCCCAAAAGCGTGTTCTCAGTTCTGCGAGCAAGCACGCCCTCTTGCCTTGGCTCAGAGTGCAAAGTCACTAGCAAGCACTCACTCAGTGCAATGCACCCAGAAAGACGCTCTCGCTCGTCTTTCAAGGAGCAATTCCTAACAGCAGAAGCAGCAGAAACACAAAGTGGATGACGAGAAGGGACAATGTAGAACACGTCTCTGTCCTCGTACATTTTCGTGTACGATACATCCCTCCGGGTCTTCGGTCCTTGCGAAGATCTATGTACTGCGAACGCAGCTACTTGCAGCTGAGAAGGACCGTGGGGCTAGCAGCGAATTCGGAGAGCGCTAAGCACGTAGTCAAGAAGCGAGACGTGTCCCTGCAATGCGGTGCTAAGAGCAGCTTCCTCGCGGCGGGGGCGAGCTCCGGCTACAGGTCATTCTCCTCCTGGCAACGGATCTCTGTGAAGGGCGTAGGCGAAAAGCTTTCGTTTTCCATTCGAACTGCGAGAGAGGCAGACTGTTGCACGGAGCTCTGTGAACAAAGGGGCACGCCCTAGGCGGGCTTGGGCAGAAGCAGCGTTCTCGAGCTCTTGGCTGCCGGCACACTGCTGCCTATATGGCGCCCCTGCAGCCGGCCTCTGGCCGCCGGCAAGTGAAAGCGGAGCCAGTCGTGGGCGAGGGCGAGGGCGGTGAACGAAGCGGCACAAGCGCCGTGCTTGTGCGCACCACGTTAGAGGCTACTAGGAGAGGAAGGTGGTTGACTCTCGCTTGCCATCCCACGTGCCCTTAGCAGTCGGAAGGAGCAAGCTGAAGCACTGCTGCTTGTGCTGCTCCTTGGTTCCCTTGCAGCCAGCTGGGAAAGCATTGGCGGTCGCTTCTAGGCGCCGAGTTGCCCACAGCACCACGGTAAGTGCCTCGGAGAAGGGAAATCCAGAGTGCAGCGAGGAGCTGGACGTGGCTTACGTGCAGTTCCTAAAGAGAAGGTGAACCTAGGCACTGCCTCTTCAATCTGGCCGCCTCTGCTCTGGTAGCAACTTTTGCAAGTCGGCAGAGGGAGCCGCGAGTATGTAGAACGGAGGGCAGCGAGACGCCGTGTGTTATGCGCCCTTTCAGGGCTGCCTCCAGGGGGCTACTTTAAGAACGGCTTCTTCTTCCTCGCGTCCTTCTCGCTTCGCTCTAGCTGCATGGAGTACAACACCGCGAAGGAGTGAGGACGGGGTCTGCCCCAGCTTTTGCCCGGGCGTGCAAAGGCTGTGTGCTGCTTTTCCAAGCAGCAAGAGCACTGAGAAGTGAAAGCGATTATGAAGGAGCTCTTTGGCTGCTCGTGTGCTCTTCGCTGCACTGCGCCGCTCGCAAGCGGCTTCGTTCTTCGCCTTCTGCCGTCCGGAGAGAGCTGAACTCCAGCGGTCAGTTTCAGCTCTGCCCAAAAGCGTGTTCTCAGTTCTGCGAGCAAGCACGCCCTCTTGCCTTGGCTCCGAGTGCAAAGTCACTAGCAAGCACTCACTCAGTGCAATGCACCCAGAAAGACGCTCTCGCTCGTCTTTCAAGGAGCAATTCCTAACAGCAGAAGCAGCAGAAACACAAAGTGGATGACGAGAAGGGAAAATGTAGAACACGTCTCTGTCCTGCCACATTTTCGTGTGCGATACTTCCCTCCGGGTCTTCGGTCCTTGCGAAGCTCTATGTACTGCGAGCGCTGCTACTTGCAGCTGAGAAGGACCGTGGGGCTAGCAGCGAATTCGGAGAGCGCTAAGCACGTAGTCAAGAAGCGAGACGTGTCCCTGCAATGCGGTGCTAAGAGCAGCCTCCTCGCGGCGGAGGCGAGCTCCGGCTACAAGTCATTCTCGTCCTGGCAACGGATCTCTGTGAAGGGCGTAGGCGAAAAGCTTTCGTTTTCCATTCGAACTGCGAGAGAGGCAGACTGTTGCACGGAGCTCTGAGAACAAAGGTGAACGCCTTAGGCGGGCTTGGGCAGAAGCAGCGTTCTCGAGCTCTTGGCTGCCGGCACACTGCTGGCTATGTGGCGCCCCTGCAGCGGCTTCTGGCCGCCGGGAAGTGAAAGCGGCTCCAGGCGAAGGGGAGGGAGAGGGCGGTGAACGAAGCGGCACAAGTGCCGTGCTTGTGTGCACCACGTTACAGGCTAATAGGAGAGGAAGGTGGTTGACTCTCGCTTTCCTTCGCAAGTGCCCTTAGCAGTAGGAAGGAGCTGAACTCCAGCGGTCAGTTTCAGCTTTGCCCAATAGCGTGTTCTCAGTTCAGCTGGCAAGCACGCCCTGTTGCCTTGGCTCCGAGTGCATAGTCACTAGCGAGCACTCACTCGTGTGCTCTTCGCTGCACTGCGCCGCTCGCAAGCGGCTTCGTTCTTCGCCTTCTGCCGTCCGGAGAGAGCTGAACTCCAGCGGTCAGTTTCAGCTCTGCCCAAAAGCGTGTTCTCAGTTCTGCGAGCAAGCACGCCCTCTTGCCTTGGCTCCGAGTGCAAAGACCCTAGCGAGCACTCACTCAGTGCAGTGCACCCAGAAAGACGCTCTCGCTCGTCTTTCAAGGAGCGATTCCTAACAGCAAAGGAAGCAGATGTACAAACTGGATGACGAGAAAGGACAATGTAGAACACGTCTCTGTCCTCGTACATTTTCGTGTGCGATATGTCCCTCCGGGTCTTCGGTCCTTGTGAAGATCTATGTACTGCGAGAGCTGCTACTTGCAGCTGAGAAGGACCGTGGAGCTAGCATCGAATTCGGAGAGCGCTAAGCACGTAGTCAAGAAGCGAGACGTGTCCCTGCAATGCGGTGCTAAGAGCAGCTTCCTCGCGGCGGGGGCGAGCTCAGGCTACAGGTCATTCTCGTCCTGGCAACGGATCTCTGTGAAGGGCGTAGGCGAAAAGCTTTCGTTTTCCGTTTGAACTGCGAGAGAGGCAGACTGTTGCACGGAGCTCTGAGAACAAAGGTGCACGCCCTAGGCGGGCTTGGGCAGAAGCAGCGTTCTCTAGCTCTTGGCTGCCGGCACACTACTGGCGGTGGGGCGCCCCTGCGGCGGCTTCTGGCCGCCGGGAAGTGAAAGCGGCGCCAGGCGAGGGCGAGGGAGAGGGCGGTGAACGAAGCGGCACAAGAGCCGTGCTTGTGTGCACAACGTTACAGGCTACTAGGAGAGGAAGGTGGTTGACTCTCGCTTTCCTTCGCAAGTGCCATTAGCAGTCGTAAGGAGCTGAACTCCAGCTGTCAGTTTCAGCTCTGCCCAAAAGCGTGTTCTCAGTTCTGCGAGCAAGCACGCCCTCTTGCCTTGGCTCCGAGTGCAAAGTCACTAGCAAGCACTCACTCAGTGCAATGCACCCAGAAAGACGCTCTCGCTCGTCTTTCAAGGAGCAATTCCTAACAGCAGAAGCAGCAGAAACACAAAGTGGATGACGAGAAGGGAAAATGTAGAACACGTCTCTGTCCTGCCACATTTTCGTGTGCGATACTTCCCTCCGGGTCTTCGGTCCTTGCGAAGCTCTATGTACTGCGAGCGCTGCTACTTGCAGCTGAGAAGGACCGTGGGGCTAGCAGCGAATTCGGAGAGCGCTAAGCACGTAGTCAAGAAGCGAGACGTGTCCCTGCAATGCGGTGCTAAGAGCAGCCTCCTCGCGGCGGAGGCGAGCTCCGGCTACAAGTCATTCTCGTCCTGGCAACGGATCTCTGTGAAGGGCTTAGGCGAAAAGCTTTCGTTTTCCATTCGAAGTGCGTGAGAGGCAGACTGTTGCACGGAGCTCTGAGAACAAAGGTGAACGCCCTAGGCGGGCTTGGGCAGAAGCAGCGTTCTCTAGCTCTTGGCTGCCGGCACACTGCTGGCTGGGTGGCGCCCCTGCAGCGGCTTCTAGCCGCCGGCAAGTGAAAGCGGCGCCAGGCGAGGGCGAGGGAGAGGGCGGTGAACAAAGCGGCACAAGAGCCGTGCTTGTGTGCCCCACGTTACAGGCTACTAGGAGAGGAAGGTGGTTGACTCTCGCTTTCCTTCGCAAGTGCCCTTAGCAGTAGGAAGGCGCTGAACTCCAGCAGTCAGTTTCAGCTCTGCCCAAAAGCGTGTTCTCAGTTCTGCGAGCAAGCACGCCCTCTTGCCTTGGCTCAGAGTGCAAAGTCACTAGCAAGCACTCACTCAGTGCAATGCACCCAGAAAGACGCTCTCGCTCGTCTTTCAAGGAGCAATTCCTAACAGCAGAAGCAGCAGAAACACAAAGTGGATGACGAGAAGGGACAATGTAGAACACGTCTCTGTCCTCGTACATTTTCGTGTACGATACATCCCTCCGGGTCTTCGGTCCTTGCGAAGATCTATGTACTGCGAACGCAGCTACTTGCAGCTGAGAAGGACCGTGGGGCTAGCAGCGAATTCGGAGAGCGCTAAGCACGTAGTCAAGAAGCGAGACGTGTCCCTGCAATGCGGTGCTAAGAGCAGCTTCCTCGCGGCGGGGGCGAGCTCCGGCTACAGGTCATTCTCCTCCTGGCAACGGATCTCTGTGAAGGGCGTAGGCGAAAAGCTTTCGTTTTCCATTCGAACTGCGAGAGAGGCAGACTGTTGCACGGAGCTCTGTGAACAAAGGGGCACGCCCTAGGCGGGCTTGGGCAGAAGCAGCGTTCTCGAGCTCTTGGCTGCCGGCACACTGCTGCCTATATGGCGCCCCTGCAGCCGGCCTCTGGCCGCCGGCAAGTGAAAGCGGAGCCAGTCGTGGGCGAGGGCGAGGGCGGTGAACGAAGCGGCACAAGCGCCGTGCTTGTGCGCACCACGTTAGAGGCTACTAGGAGAGGAAGGTGGTTGACTCTCGCTTGCCATCCCACGTGCCCTTAGCAGTCGGAAGGAGCAAGCTGAAGCACTGCTGCTTGTGCTGCTCCTTGGTTCCCTTGCAGCCAGCTGGGAAAGCATTGGCGGTCGCTTCTAGGCGCCGAGTTGCCCACAGCACCACGGTAAGTGCCTCGGAGAAGGGAAATCCAGAGTGCAGCGAGGAGCTGGACGTGGCTTACGTGCAGTTCCTAAGGAGAAGGTGAACCTAGGCACTGCCTCTTCAATCTGGCCGCCTCTGCTCTGGTAGCAACTTTTGCAAGTCGGCAGAGGGAGCCGCGAGTATGTAGAACGGAGGGCAGCGAGACGCCGTGTGTTATGCGCCCTTTCAGGGCTGCCTCCAGGGGGCTACTTTAAGAACGGCTTCTTCTTCCTCGCGTCCTTCTCGCTTCGCTCTAGCTGCATGGAGTACAACACCGCGAAGGAGTGAGGACGGGGTCTGCCCCAGCTTTTGCCCGGGCGTGCAAAGGCTGTGTGCTGCTTTTCCAAGCAGCAAGAGCACTGAGAAGTGAAAGCGATTATGAAGGAGCTCTTTGGCTGCTCGTGTGCTCTTCGCTGCACTGCGCCGCTCGCAAGCGGCTTCGTTCTTCGCCTTCTGCCGTCCGGAGAGAGCTGAACTCCAGCGGTCAGTTTCAGCTCTGCCCAAAAGCGTGTTCTCAGTTCTGCGAGCAAGCACGCCCTCTTGCCTTGGCTCCGAGTGCAAAGTCACTAGCGAGCACTCACTCAGTGCAATGCACCCAGAAAGACGCTCTCGCTCGTCTTTCAAGGAGCAATTCCTAACAGCAGAAGCAGCAGAAACACAAAGTGGATGACGAGAAGGGAAAATGTAGAACACGTCTCTGTCCTGCCACATTTTCGTGTGCGATACTTCCCTCCGGGTCTTCGGTCCTTGCGAAGCTCTATGTACTGCGAGCGCTGCTACTTGCAGCTGAGAAGGACCGTGGGGCTAGCAGCGAATTCGGAGAGCGCTAAGCACGTAGTCAAGAAGCGAGACGTGTCCCTGCAATGCGGTGCTAAGAGCAGCTTCCTCGCGGCGGAGGCGAGCTCCGGCTACAAGTCATTCTCGTCCTGGCAACGGATCTCTGTGAAGGGCTTAGGCGAAAAGCTTTCGTTTTCCATTCGAAGTGCGTGAGAGGCAGACTGTTGCACGGAGCTCTGAGAACAAAGGTGAACGCCCTAGGCGGGCTTGGGCAGAAGCAGCGTTCTCTAGCTCTTGGCTGCCGGCACACTGCTGGCTATGTGGCGCCCCTGCAGCGTCTTCTGGCCGCCGGCAAGTGAAAGCGGAGCCAGGCGTAGACGTGGGCGAGGGCGGTGAACGAAGCGGCACAAGAGCCGTGTTTGTGTGCACCACGTTACAGGCTACTAGGAGAGGAAGGTGGTTGACTCTCGCTTTCCCTCGCAAGTGCCCTTAGCAGTCGTAAGGAGCTGAACTCCAGCGGTCAGTTTCAGCTCTGCCCAAACAGCTTGTTCTCAGTTCTGCGAGCAAGCACGCCCTCTTGCCTTGGCTCCGAGTGCAAAGTTACTAGCGAGCACTCACTCGTGTGCTCTTCGCTGCACTGCGCCGCTCGCAAGCGGCTTCGTTCTTCGCCTTCTGCCGTCCGGAGAGAGCTGAACTCCAGGGGTCAGTTTCAGCTCTGCCCAAAAGCGTGTTCTCAGTTCTGCTGGCAAGCACGCCGCGTTGCCTTGGCTCCGAGTGCAAAGTCCCTAGCGAGCACTCACTCAGTGCAATGCACCCAGAAAGACGCTCTCCCTCGTCTTTCAAGGAGCGATTCCTAACAGCAAAGGAAGCAGATGTACAAACTGGATGACGAGGCAGGACAATGTAGAACACGTCTCTGTCCTCGTACATTTTCGTGTGAGATATGTCCCTCCGGGTCTTCGGTCCTTGCGAAGCTCTATGTACTGCAAGCGCTGCTACTTGCAGCTGAGAAGGACCATGGGGCTAGCATCGAATTCGGAGAGCGCTAAGCACGTAGTCAAGAAGCGAGACGTGTCCCTGCAATGCGGTGCTAAGAGCAGCTTCCTCGCGGCGGGGGCGAGCTCCGGCTACAAGACATTCTCCTCCTGGCAACGGATCTCTGTGAAGGGCGTAGGCGAAAAGCTTTCGTTTTCCATTCGAACTGCGAGAGAGGCAGACTGTTGCACGGAGCTCTGAGAACAAAGGTGAACGCCCTAGGCGGGCTTGGGCAGAAGCAGCGTTCTCTAGCTCTTGGCTGCCGGCACACTGCTGGCTATGTGGCGCCCCTGCAGCGGCTTCTGGCCGCCGGGAAGTGAAAGCGGCTCCAGGCGAAGGGGAGGGAGAGGGCGGTGAACGAAGCGGCACAAGTGCCGTGCTTGTGTGCACCACGTTACAGGCTAATAGGAGAGGAAGGTGGTTGACTCTCGCTTTCCTTCGCAAGTGCCCTTAGCAGTTGGAAGGAGCTGAACTCCAGCGGTCAGTTTCAGCTCTGCCCAAACAGCTTGTTCTCAGTTCAGCTGGCAAGCACGCCCTGTTGCCTTGGCTCCGAGTGCAAAGTTACTAGCCAGCACTCACTCGTGTGCTCTTCGCTGCACTGCGCCGCTCGCAAGCGGCTTCGTTCTTCGCCTTCTGCCGTCCGGAGAGAGCTGAACTCCAGCGGTCAGTTTCAGCTCTGCCCAAAAGCGTGTTCTCAGTTCTGCGAGCAAGCACGCCCTCTTGCCTTGGCTCCGAGTGCAAAGACCCTAGCGAGCACTCACTCAGTGCAGTGCACCCAGAAAGACGCTCTCGCTCGTCTTTCAAGGAGCGATTCCTAACAGCAAAGGAAGCAGATGTACAAACTGGATGACGAGAAAGGACAATGTAGAACACGTCTCTGTCCTCGTACATTTTCGTGTGCGATATGTCCCTCCGGGTCTTCGGTCCTTGTGAAGATCTATGTACTGCGAGAGCTGCTACTTGCAGCTGAGAAGGACCGTGGAGCTAGCATCGAATTCGGAGAGCGCTAAGCACGTAGTCAAGAAGCGAGACGTGTCCCTGCAATGCGGTGCTAAGAGCAGCTTCCTCGCGGCGGGGGCGAGCTCAGGCTACAGGTCATTCTCGTCCTGGCAACGGATCTCTGTGAAGGGCGTAGGCGAAAAGCTTTCGTTTTCCGTTTGAACTGCGAGAGAGGCAGACTGTTGCACGGAGCTCTGAGAACAAAGGTGCACGCCCTAGGCGGGCTTGGGCAGAAGCAGCGTTCTCTAGCTCTTGGCTGCCGGCACACTACTGGCGGTGGGGCGCCCCTGCGGCGGCTTCTGGCCGCCGGGAAGTGAAAGCGGCGCCAGGCGAGGGCGAGGGAGAGGGCGGTGAACGAAGCGGCACAAGAGCCGTGCTTGTGTGCACAACGTTACAGGCTACTAGGAGAGGAAGGTGGTTGACTCTCGCTTTCCTTCGCAAGTGCCATTAGCAGTCGGAAGGAGCTGAACTCCAGCGGTCAGTTTCAGCTCTGCCCAAAAGCGTGTTCTCAGTTCTGCGAGCAAGCACGCCCTCTTGCCTTGGCTCAGAGTGCAAAGTCACTAGCAAGCACTCACTCAGTGCAATGCACCCAGAAAGACGCTCTCGCTCGTCTTTCAAGGAGCAATTCCTAACAGCAGAAGCAGCAGAAACACAAAGTGGATGACGAGAAGGGAAAATGTAGAACACGTCTCTGTCCTGCCACATTTTCGTGTGCGATACTTCCCTCCGGGTCTTCGGTCCTTGCGAAGCTCTATGTACTGCGAGCGCTGCTACTTGCAGCTGAGAAGGACCGTGGGGCTAGCAGCGAATTCGGAGAGCGCTAAGCACGTAGTCAAGAAGCGAGACGTGTCCCTGCAATGCGGTGCTAAGAGCAGCTTCCTCGCGGCGGGGGCGAGCTCCGGCTACAAGTCATTCTCGTCCTGGCAACGGATCTCTGTGAAGGGCTTAGGCGAAAAGCTTTCGTTTTCCATTCGAAGTGCGTGAGAGGCAGACTGTTGCACGGAGCTCTGAGAACAAAGGTGAACGCCCTAGGCGGGCTTGGGCAGAAGCAGCGTTCTCTAGCTCTTGGCTGCCGGCACACTGCTGGCTATGTGGCGCCCCTGCAGCGTCTTCTGGCCGCCGGCAAGTGAAAGCGGAGCCAGGCGTAGACGTGGGCGAGGGCGGTGAACGAAGCGGCACAAGAGCCGTGCTTGTGTGCCCCACGTTACAGGCTACTAGGAGAGGAAGGTGGTTGACTCTCGCTTTCCTTCGCAAGTGCCCTTAGCAGTAGGAAGGCGCTGAACTCCAGCGGTCAGTTTCAGCTCTGCCCAAAAGCGTGTTCTCAGTTCTGCGAGCAAGCACGCCCTCTTGCCTTGGCTCAGAGTGCAAAGTCACTAGCAAGCACTCACTCAGTGCAATGCACCCAGAAAGACGCTCTCGCTCGTCTTTCAAGGAGCAATTCCTAACAGCAGAAGCAGCAGAAACACAAAGTGGATGACGAGAAGGGACAATGTAGAACACGTCTCTGTCCTCGTACATTTTCGTGTACGATACATCCCTCCGGGTCTTCGGTCCTTGCGAAGATCTATGTACTGCGAACGCAGCTACTTGCAGCTGAGAAGGACCGTGGGGCTAGCAGCGAATTCGGAGAGCGCTAAGCACGTAGTCAAGAAGCGAGACGTGTCCCTGCAATGCGGTGCTAAGAGCAGCTTCCTCGCGGCGGGGGCGAGCTCCGGCTACAGGTCATTCTCCTCCTGGCAACGGATCTCTGTGAAGGGCGTAGGCGAAAAGCTTTCGTTTTCCATTCGAACTGCGAGAGAGGCAGACTGTTGCACGGAGCTCTGTGAACAAAGGGGCACGCCCTAGGCGGGCTTGGGCAGAAGCAGCGTTCTCGAGCTCTTGGCTGCCGGCACACTGCTGCCTATATGGCGCCCCTGCAGCCGGCCTCTGGCCGCCGGCAAGTGAAAGCGGAGCCAGTCGTGGGCGAGGGCGAGGGCGGTGAACGAAGCGGCACAAGCGCCGTGCTTGTGCGCACCACGTTAGAGGCTACTAGGAGAGGAAGGTGGTTGACTCTCGCTTGCCATCCCACGTGCCCTTAGCAGTCGGAAGGAGCAAGCTGAAGCACTGCTGCTTGTGCTGCTCCTTGGTTCCCTTGCAGCCAGCTGGGAAAGCATTGGCGGTCGCTTCTAGGCGCCGAGTTGCCCACAGCACCACGGTAAGTGCCTCAGAGAAGGGAAATCCAGAGTGCAGCGAGGAGCTGGACGTGGCTTACGTGCAGTTCCTAAGGAGAAGGTGAACCTAGGCACTGCCTCTTCAATCTGGCCGCCTCTGCTCTGGTAGCAACTTTTGCAAGTCGGCAGAGGGAGCCGCGAGTATGTAGAACGGAGGGCAGCGAGACGCCGTGTGTTATGCGCCCTTTCAGGGCTGCCTCCAGGGGGCTACTTTAAGAACGGCTTCTTCTTCCTCGCGTCCTTCTCGCTTCGCTCTAGCTGCATGGAGTACAACACCGCGAAGGAGTGAGGACGGGGTCTGCCCCAGCTTTTGCCCGGGCGTGCAAAGGCTGTGTGCTGCTTTTCCAAGCAGCAAGAGCACTGAGAAGTGAAAGCGATTATGAAGGAGCTCTTTGGCTGCTCGTGTGCTCTTCGCTGCACTGCGCCGCTCGCAAGCGGCTTCGTTCTTCGCCTTCTGCCGTCCGGAGAGAGCTGAACTCCAGCGGTCAGTTTCAGCTCTGCCCAAAAGCGTGTTCTCAGTTCTGCGAGCAAGCACGCCCTCTTGCCTTGGCTCCGAGTGCAAAGTCACTAGCGAGCACTCACTCAGTGCAATGCACCCAGAAAGACGCTCTCGCTCGTCTTTCAAGGAGCAATTCCTAACAGCAGAAGCAGCAGAAACACAAAGTGGATGACGAGAAGGGAAAATGTAGAACACGTCTCTGTCCTGCCACATTTTCGTGTGCGATACTTCCCTCCGGGTCTTCGGTCCTTGCGAAGCTCTATGTACTGCGAGCGCTGCTACTTGCAGCTGAGAAGGACCGTGGGGCTAGCAGCGAATTCGGAGAGCGCTAAGCACGTAGTCAAGAAGCGAGACGTGTCCCTGCAATGCGGTGCTAAGAGCAGCTTCCTCGCGGCGGAGGCGAGCTCCGGCTACAAGTCATTCTCGTCCTGGCAACGGATCTCTGTGAAGGGCTTAGGCGAAAAGCTTTCGTTTTCCATTCGAAGTGCGTGAGAGGCAGACTGTTGCACGGAGCTCTGAGAACAAAGGTGAACGCCCTAGGCGGGCTTGGGCAGAAGCAGCGTTCTCTAGCTCTTGGCTGCCGGCACACTGCTGGCTATGTGGCGCCCCTGCAGCGTCTTCTGGCCGCCGGCAAGTGAAAGCGGAGCCAGGCGTAAACGTGGGCGAGGGCGGTGAACGAAGCGGCACAAGAGCCGTGTTTGTGTGCACCACGTTACAGGCTACTAGGAGAGGAAGGTGGTTGACTCTCGCTTTCCCTCGCAAGTGCCCTTAGCAGTCGTAAGGAGCTGAACTCCAGCGGTCAGTTTCAGCTCTGCCCAAACAGCTTGTTCTCAGTTCTGCGAGCAAGCACGCCCTCTTGCCTTGGCTCCGAGTGCAAAGTTACTAGCGAGCACTCACTCGTGTGCTCTTCGCTGCACTGCGCCGCTCGCAAGCGGCTTCGTTCTTCGCCTTCTGCCGTCCGGAGAGAGCTGAACTCCAGGGGTCAGTTTCAGCTCTGCCCAAAAGCGTGTTCTCAGTTCTGCTGGCAAGCACGCCGCGTTGCCTTGGCTCCGAGTGCAAAGTCCCTAGCGAGCACTCACTCAGTGCAATGCACCCAGAAAGACGCTCTCCCTCGTCTTTCAAGGAGCGATTCCTAACTGCAAAGGAAGCAGATGTACAAACTGGATGACGAGGCAGGACAATGTAGAACACGTCTCTGTCCTCGTACATTTTCGTGTGAGATATGTCCCTCCGGGTCTTCGGTCCTTGCGAAGCTCTATGTACTGCGAGCGCTGCTACTTGCAGCTGAGAAGGACCGTGGGGCTAGCATCGAATTCGGAGAGCGCTAAGCACGTAGTCAAGAAGCGAGACGTGTCCCTGCAATGCGGTGCTAAGAGCAGCTTCCTCGCGGCGGGGGCGAGCTCCGGCTACAAGACATTCTCCTCCTGGCAACGGATCTCTGTGAAGGGCGTAGGCGAAAAGCTTTCGTTTTCCATTCGAACTGCGAGAGAGGCAGACTGTTGCACGGAGCTCTGAGAACAAAGGTGAACGCCCTAGGCGGGCTTGGGCAGAAGCAGCGTTCTCGAGCTCTTGGCTGCCGGCACACTGCTGGCTATGTGGCGCCCCTGCAGCGGCTTCTGGCCGCCGGGAAGTGAAAGCGGCTCCAGGCGAAGGGGAGGGAGAGGGCGGTGAACGAAGCGGCACAAGTGCCGTGCTTGTGTGCACCACGTTACAGGCTAATAGGAGAGGAAGGTGGTTGACTCTCGCTTTCCTTCGCAAGTGCCCTTAGCAGTTGGAAGGAGCTGAACTCCAGCGGTCAGTTTCAGCTCTGCCCAAACAGCTTGTTCTCAGTTCAGCTGGCAAGCACGCCCTGTTGCCTTGGCTCCGAGTGCAAAGTTACTAGCCAGCACTCACTCGTGTGCTCTTCGCTGCACTGCGCCGCTCGCAAGCGGCTTCGTTCTTCGCCTTCTGCCGTCCGGAGAGAGCTGAACTCCAGCGGTCAGTTTCAGCTCTGCCCAAAAGCGTGTTCTCAGTTCTGCGAGCAAGCACGCCCTCTTGCCTTGGCTCCGAGTGCAAAGACCCTAGCGAGCACTCACTCAGTGCAGTGCACCCAGAAAGACGCTCTCGCTCGTCTTTCAAGGAGCGATTCCTAACAGCAAAGGAAGCAGATGTACAAACTGGATGACGAGAAAGGACAATGTAGAACACGTCTCTGTCCTCGTACATTTTCGTGTGCGATATGTCCCTCCGGGTCTTCGGTCCTTGTGAAGATCTATGTACTGCGAGAGCTGCTACTTGCAGCTGAGAAGGACCGTGGAGCTAGCATCGAATTCGGAGAGCGCTAAGCACGTAGTCAAGAAGCGAGACGTGTCCCTGCAATGCGGTGCTAAGAGCAGCTTCCTCGCGGCGGGGGCGAGCTCAGGCTACAGGTCATTCTCGTCCTGGCAACGGATCTCTGTGAAGGGCGTAGGCGAAAAGCTTTCGTTTTCCGTTTGAACTGCGAGAGAGGCAGACTGTTGCACGGAGCTCTGAGAACAAAGGTGCACGCCCTAGGCGGGCTTGGGCAGAAGCAGCGTTCTCTAGCTCTTGGCTGCCGGCACACTACTGGCGGTGGGGCGCCCCTGCGGCGGCTTCTGGCCGCCGGGAAGTGAAAGCGGCGCCAGGCGAGGGCGAGGGAGAGGGCGGTGAACGAAGCGGCACAAGAGCCGTGCTTGTGTGCACAACGTTACAGGCTACTAGGAGAGGAAGGTGGTTGACTCTCGCTTTCCTTCGCAAGTGCCATTAGCAGTCGGAAGGAGCTGAACTCCAGCGGTCAGTTTCAGCTCTGCCCAAAAGCGTGTTCTCAGTTCTGCGAGCAAGCACGCCCTCTTGCCTTGGCTCAGAGTGCAAAGTCACTAGCAAGCACTCACTCAGTGCAATGCACCCAGAAAGACGCTCTCGCTCGTCTTTCAAGGAGCAATTCCTAACAGCAGAAGCAGCAGAAACACAAAGTGGATGACGAGAAGGGAAAATGTAGAACACGTCTCTGTCCTGCCACATTTTCGTGTGCGATACTTCCCTCCGGGTCTTCGGTCCTTGCGAAGCTCTATGTACTGCGAGCGCTGCTACTTGCAGCTGAGAAGGACCGTGGGGCTAGCAGCGAATTCGGAGAGCGCTAAGCACGTAGTCAAGAAGCGAGACGTGTCCCTGCAATGCGGTGCTAAGAGCAGCTTCCTCGCGGCGGGGGCGAGCTCCGGCTACAAGTCATTCTCGTCCTGGCAACGGATCTCTGTGAAGGGCTTAGGCGAAAAGCTTTCGTTTTCCATTCGAAGTGCGTGAGAGGCAGACTGTTGCACGGAGCTCTGAGAACAAAGGTGAACGCCCTAGGCGGGCTTGGGCAGAAGCAGCGTTCTCTAGCTCTTGGCTGCCGGCACACTGCTGGCTATGTGGCGCCCCTGCAGCGTCTTCTGGCCGCCGGCAAGTGAAAGCGGAGCCAGGCGTAGACGTGGGCGAGGGCGGTGAACGAAGCGGCACAAGAGCCGTGCTTGTGTGCCCCACGTTACAGGCTACTAGGAGAGGAAGGTGGTTGACTCTCGCTTTCCTTCGCAAGTGCCCTTAGCAGTAGGAAGGCGCTGAACTCCAGCGGTCAGTTTCAGCTCTGCCCAAAAGCGTGTTCTCAGTTCTGCGAGCAAGCACGCCCTCTTGCCTTGGCTCAGAGTGCAAAGTCACTAGCAAGCACTCACTCAGTGCAATGCACCCAGAAAGACGCTCTCGCTCGTCTTTCAAGGAGCAATTCCTAACAGCAGAAGCAGCAGAAACACAAAGTGGATGACGAGAAGGGACAATGTAGAACACGTCTCTGTCCTCGTACATTTTCGTGTACGATACATCCCTCCGGGTCTTCGGTCCTTGCGAAGATCTATGTACTGCGAACGCAGCTACTTGCAGCTGAGAAGGACCGTGGGGCTAGCAGCGAATTCGGAGAGCGCTAAGCACGTAGTCAAGAAGCGAGACGTGTCCCTGCAATGCGGTGCTAAGAGCAGCTTCCTCGCGGCGGGGGCGAGCTCCGGCTACAGGTCATTCTCCTCCTGGCAACGGATCTCTGTGAAGGGCGTAGGCGAAAAGCTTTCGTTTTCCATTCGAACTGCGAGAGAGGCAGACTGTTGCACGGAGCTCTGTGAACAAAGGGGCACGCCCTAGGCGGGCTTGGGCAGAAGCAGCGTTCTCGAGCTCTTGGCTGCCGGCACACTGCTGCCTATATGGCGCCCCTGCAGCCGGCCTCTGGCCGCCGGCAAGTGAAAGCGGAGCCAGTCGTGGGCGAGGGCGAGGGCGGTGAACGAAGCGGCACAAGCGCCGTGCTTGTGCGCACCACGTTAGAGGCTACTAGGAGAGGAAGGTGGTTGACTCTCGCTTGCCATCCCACGTGCCCTTAGCAGTCGGAAGGAGCAAGCTGAAGCACTGCTGCTTGTGCTGCTCCTTGGTTCCCTTGCAGCCAGCTGGGAAAGCATTGGCGGTCGCTTCTAGGCGCCGAGTTGCCCACAGCACCACGGTAAGTGCCTCAGAGAAGGGAAATCCAGAGTGCAGCGAGGAGCTGGACGTGGCTTACGTGCAGTTCCTAAGGAGAAGGTGAACCTAGGCACTGCCTCTTCAATCTGGCCGCCTCTGCTCTGGTAGCAACTTTTGCAAGTCGGCAGAGGGAGCCGCGAGTATGTAGAACGGAGGGCAGCGAGACGCCGTGTGTTATGCGCCCTTTCAGGGCTGCCTCCAGGGGGCTACTTTAAGAACGGCTTCTTCTTCCTCGCGTCCTTCTCGCTTCGCTCTAGCTGCATGGAGTACAACACCGCGAAGGAGTGAGGACGGGGTCTGCCCCAGCTTTTGCCCGGGCGTGCAAAGGCTGTGTGCTGCTTTTCCAAGCAGCAAGAGCACTGAGAAGTGAAAGCGATTATGAAGGAGCTCTTTGGCTGCTCGTGTGCTCTTCGCTGCACTGCGCCGCTCGCAAGCGGCTTCGTTCTTCGCCTTCTGCCGTCCGGAGAGAGCTGAACTCCAGCGGTCAGTTTCAGCTCTGCCCAAAAGCGTGTTCTCAGTTCTGCGAGCAAGCACGCCCTCTTGCCTTGGCTCCGAGTGCAAAGTCACTAGCGAGCACTCACTCAGTGCAATGCACCCAGAAAGACGCTCTCGCTCGTCTTTCAAGGAGCAATTCCTAACAGCAGAAGCAGCAGAAACACAAAGTGGATGACGAGAAGGGAAAATGTAGAACACGTCTCTGTCCTGCCACATTTTCGTGTGCGATACTTCCCTCCGGGTCTTCGGTCCTTGCGAAGCTCTATGTACTGCGAGCGCTGCTACTTGCAGCTGAGAAGGACCGTGGGGCTAGCAGCGAATTCGGAGAGCGCTAAGCACGTAGTCAAGAAGCGAGACGTGTCCCTGCAATGCGGTGCTAAGAGCAGCTTCCTCGCGGCGGAGGCGAGCTCCGGCTACAAGTCATTCTCGTCCTGGCAACGGATCTCTGTGAAGGGCTTAGGCGAAAAGCTTTCGTTTTCCATTCGAAGTGCGTGAGAGGCAGACTGTTGCACGGAGCTCTGAGAACAAAGGTGAACGCCCTAGGCGGGCTTGGGCAGAAGCAGCGTTCTCTAGCTCTTGGCTGCCGGCACACTGCTGGCTATGTGGCGCCCCTGCAGCGTCTTCTGGCCGCCGGCAAGTGAAAGCGGAGCCAGGCGTAGACGTGGGCGAGGGCGGTGAACGAAGCGGCACAAGAGCCGTGTTTGTGTGCACCACGTTACAGGCTACTAGGAGAGGAAGGTGGTTGACTCTCGCTTTCCCTCGCAAGTGCCCTTAGCAGTCGTAAGGAGCTGAACTCCAGCGGTCAGTTTCAGCTCTGCCCAAACAGCTTGTTCTCAGTTCTGCGAGCAAGCACGCCCTCTTGCCTTGGCTCCGAGTGCAAAGTTACTAGCGAGCACTCACTCGTGTGCTCTTCGCTGCACTGCGCCGCTCGCAAGCGGCTTCGTTCTTCGCCTTCTGCCGTCCGGAGAGAGCTGAACTCCAGGGGTCAGTTTCAGCTCTGCCCAAAAGCGTGTTCTCAGTTCTGCTGGCAAGCACGCCGCGTTGCCTTGGCTCCGAGTGCAAAGACCCTAGCGAGCACTCACTCAGTGCAATGCACCCAGAAAGACGCTCTCCCTCGTCTTTCAAGGAGCGATTCCTAACTGCAAAGGAAGCAGATGTACAAACTGGATGACGAGGCAGGACAATGTAGAACACGTCTCTGTCCTCGTACATTTTCGTGTGAGATATGTCCCTCCGGGTCTTCGGTCCTTGCGAAGCTCTATGTACTGCGAGCGCTGCTACTTGCAGCTGAGAAGGACCATGGGGCTAGCATCGAATTCGGAGAGCGCTAAGCACGTAGTCAAGAAGCGAGACGTGTCCCTGCAATGCGGTGCTAAGAGCAGCTTCCTCGCGGCGGGGGCGAGCTCCGGCTACAAGACATTCTCGTCCTGGCAACGGATCTCTGTGAAGGGCGTAGGCGAAAAGCTTTCGTTTTCCATTCGAACTGCGAGAGAGGCAGACTGTTGCACGGAGCTCTGAGAACAAAGGTGAACGCCCTAGGCGGGCTTGGGCAGAAGCAGCGTTCTCGAGCTCTTGGCTGCCGGCACACTGCTGGCTATGTGGCGCCCCTGCAGCGGCTTCTGGCCGCCGGGAAGTGAAAGCGGCTCCAGGCGAAGGGGAGGGAGAGGGCGGTGAACGAAGCGGCACAAGTGCCGTGCTTGTGTGCACCACGTTACAGGCTAATAGGAGAGGAAGGTGGTTGACTCTCGCTTTCCTTCGCAAGTGCCCTTAGCAGTTGGAAGGAGCTGAACTCCAGCGGTCAGTTTCAGCTCTGCCCAAACAGCTTGTTCTCAGTTCAGCTGGCAAGCACGCCCTGTTGCCTTGGCTCCGAGTGCAAAGTTACTAGCGAGCACTCACTCGTGTGCTCTTCGCTGCACTGCGCCGCTCGCAAGCGGCTTCGTTCTTCGCCTTCTGCCGTCCGGAGAGAGCTGAACTCCAGCGGTCAGTTTCAGCTCTGCCCAAAAGCGTGTTCTCAGTTCTGCGAGCAAGCACGCCCTCTTGCCTTGGCTCCGAGTGCAAAGACCCTAGCGAGCACTCACTCAGTGCAGTGCACCCAGAAAGACGCTCTCGCTCGTCTTTCAAGGAGCGATTCCTAACTGCAAAGGAAGCAGATGTACAAACTGGATGACGAGAAAGGACAATGTAGAACACGTCTCTGTCCTCGTACATTTTCGTGTGCGATATGTCCCTCCGGGTCTTCGGTCCTTGTGAAGATCTATGTACTGCGAGAGCTGCTACTTGCAGCTGAGAAGGACCGTGGAGCTAGCATCGAATTCGGAGAGCGCTAAGCACGTAGTCAAGAAGCGAGACGTGTCCCTGCAATGCGGTGCTAAGAGCAGCTTCCTCGCGGCGGGGGCGAGCTCAGGCTACAGGTCATTCTCGTCCTGGCAACGGATCTCTGTGAAGGGCGTAGGCGAAAAGCTTTCGTTTTCCGTTTGAACTGCGAGAGAGGCAGACTGTTGCACGGAGCTCTGAGAACAAAGGTGCACGCCCTAGGCGGGCTTGGGCAGAAGCAGCGTTCTCTAGCTCTTGGCTGCCGGCACACTACTGGCGGTGGGGCGCCCCTGCGGCGGCTTCTGGCCGCCGGGAAGTGAAAGCGGCGCCAGGCGAGGGCGAGGGAGAGGGCGGTGAACGAAGCGGCACAAGAGCCGTGCTTGTGTGCACAACGTTACAGGCTACTAGGAGAGGAAGGTGGTTGACTCTCGCTTTCCTTCGCAAGTGCCATTAGCAGTCGGAAGGAGCTGAACTCCAGCGGTCAGTTTCAGCTCTGCCCAAAAGCGTGTTCTCAGTTCTGCGAGCAAGCACGCCCTCTTGCCTTGGCTCCGAGTGCAAAGTCACTAGCAAGCACTCACTCAGTGCAATGCACCCAGAAAGACGCTCTCGCTCGTCTTTCAAGGAGCAATTCCTAACAGCAGAAGCAGCAGAAACACAAAGTGGATGACGAGAAGGGAAAATGTAGAACACGTCTCTGTCCTGCCACATTTTCGTGTGCGATACTTCCCTCCGGGTCTTCGGTCCTTGCGAAGCTCTATGTACTGCGAGCGCTGCTACTTGCAGCTGAGAAGGACCGTGGGGCTAGCAGCGAATTCGGAGAGCGCTAAGCACGTAGTCAAGAAGCGAGACGTGTCCCTGCAATGCGGTGCTAAGAGCAGCTTCCTCGCGGCGGAGGCGAGCTCCGGCTACAAGTCATTCTCGTCCTGGCAACGGATCTCTGTGAAGGGCTTAGGCGAAAAGCTTTCGTTTTCCATTCGAAGTGCGTGAGAGGCAGACTGTTGCACGGAGCTCTGAGAACAAAGGTGAACGCCCTAGGCGGGCTTGGGCAGAAGCAGCGTTCTCTAGCTCTTGGCTGCCGGCACACTGCTGGCTATGTGGCGCCCCTGCAGCGTCTTCTGGCCGCCGGCAAGTGAAAGCGGAGCCAGGCGTAGACGTGGGCGAGGGCGGTGAACGAAGCGGCACAAGAGCCGTGTTTGTGTGCACCACGTTACAGGCTACTAGGAGAGGAAGGTGGTTGACTCTCGCTTTCCCTCGCAAGTGCCCTTAGCAGTCGTAAGGAGCTGAACTCCAGCGGTCAGTTTCAGCTCTGCCCAAACAGCTTGTTCTCAGTTCTGCGAGCAAGCACGCCCTCTTGCCTTGGCTCCGAGTGCAAAGTTACTAGCGAGCACTCACTCGTGTGCTCTTCGCTGCACTGCGCCGCTCGCAAGCGGCTTCGTTCTTCGCCTTCTGCCGTCCGGAGAGAGCTGAACTCCAGGGGTCAGTTTCAGCTCTGCCCAAAAGCGTGTTCTCAGTTCTGCTGGCAAGCACGCCGCGTTGCCTTGGCTCCGAGTGCAAAGTCCCTAGCGAGCACTCACTCAGTGCAATGCACCCAGAAAGACGCTCTCGCTCGTCTTTCAAGGAGCGATTCCTAACAGCAAAGGGAGCAGATGTACAAACTGGATGACGAGGCAGGACAATGTAGAACACGTCTCTGTCCTCGTACATTTTCGTGTGAGATATGTCCCTCCGGGTCTTCGGTCCTTGCGAAGCTCTATGTACTGCGAGCGCTGCTACTTGCAGCTGAGAAGGACCGTGGGGCTAGCATCGAATTCGGAGAGCGCTAAGCACGTAGTCAAGAAGCGAGACGTGTCCCTGCAATGCGGTGCTAAGAGCAGCTTCCTCGCGGCGGGGGCGAGCTCCGGCTACAAGTCATTCTCGTCCTGGCAACGGATCTCTGTGAAGGGCGTAGGCGAAAAGCTTTCGTTTTCCATTCGAACTGCGAGAGAGGCAGACTGTTGCACGGAGCTCTGAGAACAAAGGTGAACGCCTTAGGCGGGCTTGGGCAGAAGCAGCGTTCTCGAGCTCTTGGCTGCCGGCACACTGCTGGCTATGTGGCGTCCCTGCAGCGGCTTCTGGCCGCCGGGAAGTGAAAGCGGCTCCAGGCGAAGGGGAGGGAGAGGGCGGTGAACGAAGCGGCACAAGTGCCGTGCTTGTGTGCACCACGTTACAGGCTAATAGGAGAGGAAGGTGGTTGACTCTCGCTTTCCTTCGCAAGTGCCCTTAGCAGTAGGAAGGAGCTGAACTCCAGCGGTCAGTTTCAGCTTTGCCCAATAGCGTGTTCTCAGTTCAGCTGGCAAGCACGCCCTGTTGCCTTGGCTCCGAGTGCATAGTCACTAGCGAGCACTCACTCGTGTGCTCTTCGCTGCACTGCGCCGCTCGCAAGCGGCTTCGTTCTTCGCCTTCTGCCGTCCGGAGAGAGCTGAACTCCAGCGGTCAGTTTCAGCTCTGCCCAAAAGCGTGTTCTCAGTTCTGCGAGCAAGCACGCCCTCTTGCCTTGGCTCCGAGTGCAAAGACCCTAGCGAGCACTCACTCAGTGCAGTGCACCCAGAAAGACGCTCTCGCTCGTCTTTCAAGGAGCGATTCCTAACTGCAAAGGAAGCAGATGTACAAACTGGATGACGAGAAAGGACAATGTAGAACACGTCTCTGTCCTCGTACATTTTCGTGTGCGATATGTCCCTCCGGGTCTTCGGTCCTTGTGAAGATCTATGTACTGCGAGAGCTGCTACTTGCAGCTGAGAAGGACCGTGGAGCTAGCATCGAATTCGGAGAGCGCTAAGCACGTAGTCAAGAAGCGAGACGTGTCCCTGCAATGCGGTGCTAAGAGCAGCTTCCTCGCGGCGGGGGCGAGCTCAGGCTACAGGTCATTCTCGTCCTGGCAACGGATCTCTGTGAAGGGCGTAGGCGAAAAGCTTTCGTTTTCCGTTTGAACTGCGAGAGAGGCAGACTGTTGCACGGAGCTCTGAGAACAAAGGTGCACGCCCTAGGCGGGCTTGGGCAGAAGCAGCGTTCTCTAGCTCTTGGCTGCCGGCACACTACTGGCGGTGGGGCGCCCCTGCGGCGGCTTCTGGCCGCCGGGAAGTGAAAGCGGCGCCAGGCGAGGGCGAGGGAGAGGGCGGTGAACGAAGCGGCACAAGAGCCGTGCTTGTGTGCACAACGTTACAGGCTACTAGGAGAGGAAGGTGGTTGACTCTCGCTTTCCTTCGCAAGTGCCATTAGCAGTCGTAAGGAGCTGAACTCCAGCTGTCAGTTTCAGCTCTGCCCAAAAGCGTGTTCTCAGTTCTGCGAGCAAGCACGCCCTCTTGCCTTGGCTCCGAGTGCAAAGTCACTAGCGAGCACTCACTCAGTGCAATGCACCCAGAAAGACGCTCTCGCTCGTCTTTCAAGGAGCAATTCCTAACAGCAGAAGCAGCAGAAACACAAAGTGGATGACGAGAAGGGAAAATGTAGAACACGTCTCTGTCCTCGTACATTTTCGTGTACGATACATCCCTCCGGGTCTTCGGTCCTTGCGAAGATCTATGTACTGCGAACGCAGCTACTTGCAGCTGAGAAGGACCGTGGGGCTAGCAGCGAATTCGGAGAGCGCTAAGCACGTAGTCAAGAAGCGAGACGTGTCCCTGCAATGCGGTGCTAAGAGCAGCTTCCTCGCGGCGGGGGCGAGCTCCGGCTACAGGTCATTCTCCTCCTGGCAACGGATCTCTGTGAAGGGCGTAGGCGAAAAGCTTTCGTTTTCCATTCGAACTGCGAGAGAGGCAGACTGTTGCACGGAGCTCTGTGAACAAAGGGGCACGCCCTAGGCGGGCTTGGGCAGAAGCAGCGTTCTCGAGCTCTTGGCTGCCGGCACACTGCTGCCTATATGGCGCCCCTGCAGCCGGCCTCTGGCCGCCGGCAAGTGAAAGCGGAGCCAGTCGTGGGCGAGGGCGAGGGCGGTGAACGAAGCGGCACAAGCGCCGTGCTTGTGCGCACCACGTTAGAGGCTACTAGGAGAGGAAGGTGGTTGACTCTCGCTTGCCATCCCACGTGCCCTTAGCAGTCGGAAGGAGCAAGCTGAAGCACTGCTGCTTGTGCTGCTCCTTGGTTCCCTTGCAGCCAGCTGGGAAAGCATTGGCGGTCGCTTCTAGGCGCCGAGTTGCCCACAGCACCACGGTAAGTGCCTCGGAGAAGGGAAATCCAGAGTGCAGCGAGGAGCTGGACGTGGCTTACGTGCAGTTCCTAAAGAGAAGGTGAACCTAGGCACTGCCTCTTCAATCTGGCCGCCTCTGCTCTGGTAGCAACTTTTGCAAGTCGGCAGAGGGAGCCGCGAGTATGTAGAACGGAGGGCAGCGAGACGCCGTGTGTTATGCGCCCTTTCAGGGCTGCCTCCAGGGGGCTACTTTAAGAACGGCTTCTTCTTCCTCGCGTCCTTCTCGCTTCGCTCTAGCTGCATGGAGTACAACACCGCGAAGGAGTGAGGACGGGGTCTGCCCCAGCTTTTGCCCGGGCGTGCAAAGGCTGTGTGCTGCTTTTCCAAGCAGCAAGAGCACTGAGAAGTGAAAGCGATTATGAAGGAGCTCTTTGGCTGCTCGTGTGCTCTTCGCTGCACTGCGCCGCTCGCAAGCGGCTTCGTTCTTCGCCTTCTGCCGTCCGGAGAGAGCTGAACTCCAGCGGTCAGTTTCAGCTCTGCCCAAAAGCGTGTTCTCAGTTCTGCGAGCAAGCACGCCCTCTTGCCTTGGCTCCGAGTGCAAAGTCACTAGCGAGCACTCACTCAGTGCAATGCACCCAGAAAGACGCTCTCGCTCGTCTTTCAAGGAGCAATTCCTAACAGCAGAAGCAGCAGAAACACAAAGTGGATGACGAGAAGGGAAAATGTAGAACACGTCTCTGTCCTGCCACATTTTCGTGTGCGATACTTCCCTCCGGGTCTTCGGTCCTTGCGAAGCTCTATGTACTGCGAGCGCTGCTACTTGCAGCTGAGAAGGACCGTGGGGCTAGCAGCGAATTCGGAGAGCGCTAAGCACGTAGTCAAGAAGCGAGACGTGTCCCTGCAATGCGGTGCTAAGAGCAGCTTCCTCGCGGCGGAGGCGAGCTCCGGCTACAAGTCATTCTCGTCCTGGCAACGGATCTCTGTGAAGGGCTTAGGCGAAAAGCTTTCGTTTTCCATTCGAAGTGCGTGAGAGGCAGACTGTTGCACGGAGCTCTGAGAACAAAGGTGAACGCCCTAGGCGGGCTTGGGCAGAAGCAGCGTTCTCTAGCTCTTGGCTGCCGGCACACTGCTGGCTATGTGGCGCCCCTGCAGCGTCTTCTGGCCGCCGGCAAGTGAAAGCGGAGCCAGGCGTAGACGTGGGCGAGGGCGGTGAACGAAGCGGCACAAGAGCCGTGTTTGTGTGCACCACGTTACAGGCTACTAGGAGAGGAAGGTGGTTGACTCTCGCTTTCCCTCGCAAGTGCCCTTAGCAGTCGTAAGGAGCTGAACTCCAGCGGTCAGTTTCAGCTCTGCCCAAACAGCTTGTTCTCAGTTCTGCGAGCAAGCACGCCCTCTTGCCTTGGCTCCGAGTGCAAAGTTACTAGCGAGCACTCACTCGTGTGCTCTTCGCTGCACTGCGCCGCTCGCAAGCGGCTTCGTTCTTCGCCTTCTGCCGTCCGGAGAGAGCTGAACTCCAGGGGTCAGTTTCAGCTCTGCCCAAAAGCGTGTTCTCAGTTCTGCTGGCAAGCACGCCGCGTTGCCTTGGCTCCGAGTGCAAAGACCCTAGCGAGCACTCACTCAGTGCAATGCACCCAGAAAGACGCTCTCCCTCGTCTTTCAAGGAGCGATTCCTAACTGCAAAGGAAGCAGATGTACAAACTGGATGACGAGGCAGGACAATGTAGAACACGTCTCTGTCCTCGTACATTTTCGTGTGAGATATGTCCCTCCGGGTCTTCGGTCCTTGCGAAGCTCTATGTACTGCGAGCGCTGCTACTTGCAGCTGAGAAGGACCATGGGGCTAGCATCGAATTCGGAGAGCGCTAAGCACGTAGTCAAGAAGCGAGACGTGTCCCTGCAATGCGGTGCTAAGAGCAGCTTCCTCGCGGCGGGGGCGAGCTCCGGCTACAAGACATTCTCGTCCTGGCAACGGATCTCTGTGAAGGGCGTAGGCGAAAAGCTTTCGTTTTCCATTCGAACTGCGAGAGAGGCAGACTGTTGCACGGAGCTCTGAGAACAAAGGTGAACGCCCTAGGCGGGCTTGGGCAGAAGCAGCGTTCTCGAGCTCTTGGCTGCCGGCACACTGCTGGCTATGTGGCGCCCCTGCAGCGGCTTCTGGCCGCCGGGAAGTGAAAGCGGCTCCAGGCGAAGGGGAGGGAGAGGGCGGTGAACGAAGCGGCACAAGTGCCGTGCTTGTGTGCACCACGTTACAGGCTAATAGGAGAGGAAGGTGGTTGACTCTCGCTTTCCTTCGCAAGTGCCCTTAGCAGTTGGAAGGAGCTGAACTCCAGCGGTCAGTTTCAGCTCTGCCCAAACAGCTTGTTCTCAGTTCAGCTGGCAAGCACGCCCTGTTGCCTTGGCTCCGAGTGCAAAGTTACTAGCGAGCACTCACTCGTGTGCTCTTCGCTGCACTGCGCCGCTCGCAAGCGGCTTCGTTCTTCGCCTTCTGCCGTCCGGAGAGAGCTGAACTCCAGCGGTCAGTTTCAGCTCTGCCCAAAAGCGTGTTCTCAGTTCTGCGAGCAAGCACGCCCTCTTGCCTTGGCTCCGAGTGCAAAGACCCTAGCGAGCACTCACTCAGTGCAGTGCACCCAGAAAGACGCTCTCGCTCGTCTTTCAAGGAGCGATTCCTAACTGCAAAGGAAGCAGATGTACAAACTGGATGACGAGAAAGGACAATGTAGAACACGTCTCTGTCCTCGTACATTTTCGTGTGCGATATGTCCCTCCGGGTCTTCGGTCCTTGTGAAGATCTATGTACTGCGAGAGCTGCTACTTGCAGCTGAGAAGGACCGTGGAGCTAGCATCGAATTCGGAGAGCGCTAAGCACGTAGTCAAGAAGCGAGACGTGTCCCTGCAATGCGGTGCTAAGAGCAGCTTCCTCGCGGCGGGGGCGAGCTCAGGCTACAGGTCATTCTCGTCCTGGCAACGGATCTCTGTGAAGGGCGTAGGCGAAAAGCTTTCGTTTTCCGTTTGAACTGCGAGAGAGGCAGACTGTTGCACGGAGCTCTGAGAACAAAGGTGCACGCCCTAGGCGGGCTTGGGCAGAAGCAGCGTTCTCTAGCTCTTGGCTGCCGGCACACTACTGGCGGTGGGGCGCCCCTGCGGCGGCTTCTGGCCGCCGGGAAGTGAAAGCGGCGCCAGGCGAGGGCGAGGGAGAGGGCGGTGAACGAAGCGGCACAAGAGCCGTGCTTGTGTGCACAACGTTACAGGCTACTAGGAGAGGAAGGTGGTTGACTCTCGCTTTCCTTCGCAAGTGCCATTAGCAGTCGGAAGGAGCTGAACTCCAGCGGTCAGTTTCAGCTCTGCCCAAAAGCGTGTTCTCAGTTCTGCGAGCAAGCACGCCCTCTTGCCTTGGCTCCGAGTGCAAAGTCACTAGCAAGCACTCACTCAGTGCAATGCACCCAGAAAGACGCTCTCGCTCGTCTTTCAAGGAGCAATTCCTAACAGCAGAAGCAGCAGAAACACAAAGTGGATGACGAGAAGGGAAAATGTAGAACACGTCTCTGTCCTGCCACATTTTCGTGTGCGATACTTCCCTCCGGGTCTTCGGTCCTTGCGAAGCTCTATGTACTGCGAGCGCTGCTACTTGCAGCTGAGAAGGACCGTGGGGCTAGCAGCGAATTCGGAGAGCGCTAAGCACGTAGTCAAGAAGCGAGACGTGTCCCTGCAATGCGGTGCTAAGAGCAGCTTCCTCGCGGCGGAGGCGAGCTCCGGCTACAAGTCATTCTCGTCCTGGCAACGGATCTCTGTGAAGGGCTTAGGCGAAAAGCTTTCGTTTTCCATTCGAAGTGCGTGAGAGGCAGACTGTTGCACGGAGCTCTGAGAACAAAGGTGAACGCCCTAGGCGGGCTTGGGCAGAAGCAGCGTTCTCTAGCTCTTGGCTGCCGGCACACTGCTGGCTATGTGGCGCCCCTGCAGCGTCTTCTGGCCGCCGGCAAGTGAAAGCGGAGCCAGGCGTAGACGTGGGCGAGGGCGGTGAACGAAGCGGCACAAGAGCCGTGTTTGTGTGCACCACGTTACAGGCTACTAGGAGAGGAAGGTGGTTGACTCTCGCTTTCCCTCGCAAGTGCCCTTAGCAGTCGTAAGGAGCTGAACTCCAGCGGTCAGTTTCAGCTCTGCCCAAACAGCTTGTTCTCAGTTCTGCGAGCAAGCACGCCCTCTTGCCTTGGCTCCGAGTGCAAAGTTACTAGCGAGCACTCACTCGTGTGCTCTTCGCTGCACTGCGCCGCTCGCAAGCGGCTTCGTTCTTCGCCTTCTGCCGTCCGGAGAGAGCTGAACTCCAGGGGTCAGTTTCAGCTCTGCCCAAAAGCGTGTTCTCAGTTCTGCTGGCAAGCACGCCGCGTTGCCTTGGCTCCGAGTGCAAAGTCCCTAGCGAGCACTCACTCAGTGCAATGCACCCAGAAAGACGCTCTCGCTCGTCTTTCAAGGAGCGATTCCTAACAGCAAAGGGAGCAGATGTACAAACTGGATGACGAGGCAGGACAATGTAGAACACGTCTCTGTCCTCGTACATTTTCGTGTGAGATATGTCCCTCCGGGTCTTCGGTCCTTGCGAAGCTCTATGTACTGCGAGCGCTGCTACTTGCAGCTGAGAAGGACCGTGGGGCTAGCATCGAATTCGGAGAGCGCTAAGCACGTAGTCAAGAAGCGAGACGTGTCCCTGCAATGCGGTGCTAAGAGCAGCTTCCTCGCGGCGGGGGCGAGCTCCGGCTACAAGTCATTCTCGTCCTGGCAACGGATCTCTGTGAAGGGCGTAGGCGAAAAGCTTTCGTTTTCCATTCGAACTGCGAGAGAGGCAGACTGTTGCACGGAGCTCTGAGAACAAAGGTGAACGCCTTAGGCGGGCTTGGGCAGAAGCAGCGTTCTCGAGCTCTTGGCTGCCGGCACACTGCTGGCTATGTGGCGTCCCTGCAGCGGCTTCTGGCCGCCGGGAAGTGAAAGCGGCTCCAGGCGAAGGGGAGGGAGAGGGCGGTGAACGAAGCGGCACAAGTGCCGTGCTTGTGTGCACCACGTTACAGGCTAATAGGAGAGGAAGGTGGTTGACTCTCGCTTTCCTTCGCAAGTGCCCTTAGCAGTAGGAAGGAGCTGAACTCCAGCGGTCAGTTTCAGCTTTGCCCAATAGCGTGTTCTCAGTTCAGCTGGCAAGCACGCCCTGTTGCCTTGGCTCCGAGTGCATAGTCACTAGCGAGCACTCACTCGTGTGCTCTTCGCTGCACTGCGCCGCTCGCAAGCGGCTTCGTTCTTCGCCTTCTGCCGTCCGGAGAGAGCTGAACTCCAGCGGTCAGTTTCAGCTCTGCCCAAAAGCGTGTTCTCAGTTCTGCGAGCAAGCACGCCCTCTTGCCTTGGCTCCGAGTGCAAAGACCCTAGCGAGCACTCACTCAGTGCAGTGCACCCAGAAAGACGCTCTCGCTCGTCTTTCAAGGAGCGATTCCTAACTGCAAAGGAAGCAGATGTACAAACTGGATGACGAGAAAGGACAATGTAGAACACGTCTCTGTCCTCGTACATTTTCGTGTGCGATATGTCCCTCCGGGTCTTCGGTCCTTGTGAAGATCTATGTACTGCGAGAGCTGCTACTTGCAGCTGAGAAGGACCGTGGAGCTAGCATCGAATTCGGAGAGCGCTAAGCACGTAGTCAAGAAGCGAGACGTGTCCCTGCAATGCGGTGCTAAGAGCAGCTTCCTCGCGGCGGGGGCGAGCTCAGGCTACAGGTCATTCTCGTCCTGGCAACGGATCTCTGTGAAGGGCGTAGGCGAAAAGCTTTCGTTTTCCGTTTGAACTGCGAGAGAGGCAGACTGTTGCACGGAGCTCTGAGAACAAAGGTGCACGCCCTAGGCGGGCTTGGGCAGAAGCAGCGTTCTCTAGCTCTTGGCTGCCGGCACACTACTGGCGGTGGGGCGCCCCTGCGGCGGCTTCTGGCCGCCGGGAAGTGAAAGCGGCGCCAGGCGAGGGCGAGGGAGAGGGCGGTGAACGAAGCGGCACAAGAGCCGTGCTTGTGTGCACAACGTTACAGGCTACTAGGAGAGGAAGGTGGTTGACTCTCGCTTTCCTTCGCAAGTGCCATTAGCAGTCGTAAGGAGCTGAACTCCAGCTGTCAGTTTCAGCTCTGCCCAAAAGCGTGTTCTCAGTTCTGCGAGCAAGCACGCCCTCTTGCCTTGGCTCCGAGTGCAAAGTCACTAGCGAGCACTCACTCAGTGCAATGCACCCAGAAAGACGCTCTCGCTCGTCTTTCAAGGAGCAATTCCTAACAGCAGAAGCAGCAGAAACACAAAGTGGATGACGAGAAGGGAAAATGTAGAACACGTCTCTGTCCTCGTACATTTTCGTGTACGATACATCCCTCCGGGTCTTCGGTCCTTGCGAAGATCTATGTACTGCGAACGCAGCTACTTGCAGCTGAGAAGGACCGTGGGGCTAGCAGCGAATTCGGAGAGCGCTAAGCACGTAGTCAAGAAGCGAGACGTGTCCCTGCAATGCGGTGCTAAGAGCAGCTTCCTCGCGGCGGGGGCGAGCTCCGGCTACAGGTCATTCTCCTCCTGGCAACGGATCTCTGTGAAGGGCGTAGGCGAAAAGCTTTCGTTTTCCATTCGAACTGCGAGAGAGGCAGACTGTTGCACGGAGCTCTGTGAACAAAGGGGCACGCCCTAGGCGGGCTTGGGCAGAAGCAGCGTTCTCGAGCTCTTGGCTGCCGGCACACTGCTGCCTATATGGCGCCCCTGCAGCCGGCCTCTGGCCGCCGGCAAGTGAAAGCGGAGCCAGTCGTGGGCGAGGGCGAGGGCGGTGAACGAAGCGGCACAAGCGCCGTGCTTGTGCGCACCACGTTAGAGGCTACTAGGAGAGGAAGGTGGTTGACTCTCGCTTGCCATCCCACGTGCCCTTAGCAGTCGGAAGGAGCAAGCTGAAGCACTGCTGCTTGTGCTGCTCCTTGGTTCCCTTGCAGCCAGCTGGGAAAGCATTGGCGGTCGCTTCTAGGCGCCGAGTTGCCCACAGCACCACGGTAAGTGCCTCGGAGAAGGGAAATCCAGAGTGCAGCGAGGAGCTGGACGTGGCTTACGTGCAGTTCCTAAAGAGAAGGTGAACCTAGGCACTGCCTCTTCAATCTGGCCGCCTCTGCTCTGGTAGCAACTTTTGCAAGTCGGCAGAGGGAGCCGCGAGTATGTAGAACGGAGGGCAGCGAGACGCCGTGTGTTATGCGCCCTTTCAGGGCTGCCTCCAGGGGGCTACTTTAAGAACGGCTTCTTCTTCCTCGCGTCCTTCTCGCTTCGCTCTAGCTGCATGGAGTACAACACCGCGAAGGAGTGAGGACGGGGTCTGCCCCAGCTTTTGCCCGGGCGTGCAAAGGCTGTGTGCTGCTTTTCCAAGCAGCAAGAGCACTGAGAAGTGAAAGCGATTATGAAGGAGCTCTTTGGCTGCTCGTGTGCTCTTCGCTGCACTGCGCCGCTCGCAAGCGGCTTCGTTCTTCGCCTTCTGCCGTCCGGAGAGAGCTGAACTCCAGCGGTCAGTTTCAGCTCTGCCCAAAAGCGTGTTCTCAGTTCTGCGAGCAAGCACGCCCTCTTGCCTTGGCTCCGAGTGCAAAGTCACTAGCGAGCACTCACTCAGTGCAATGCACCCAGAAAGACGCTCTCGCTCGTCTTTCAAGGAGCAATTCCTAACAGCAGAAGCAGCAGAAACACAAAGTGGATGACGAGAAGGGAAAATGTAGAACACGTCTCTGTCCTGCCACATTTTCGTGTGCGATACTTCCCTCCGGGTCTTCGGTCCTTGCGAAGCTCTATGTACTGCGAGCGCTGCTACTTGCAGCTGAGAAGGACCGTGGGGCTAGCAGCGAATTCGGAGAGCGCTAAGCACGTAGTCAAGAAGCGAGACGTGTCCCTGCAATGCGGTGCTAAGAGCAGCTTCCTCGCGGCGGAGGCGAGCTCCGGCTACAAGTCATTCTCGTCCTGGCAACGGATCTCTGTGAAGGGCTTAGGCGAAAAGCTTTCGTTTTCCATTCGAAGTGCGTGAGAGGCAGACTGTTGCACGGAGCTCTGAGAACAAAGGTGAACGCCCTAGGCGGGCTTGGGCAGAAGCAGCGTTCTCTAGCTCTTGGCTGCCGGCACACTGCTGGCTATGTGGCGCCCCTGCAGCGTCTTCTGGCCGCCGGCAAGTGAAAGCGGAGCCAGGCGTAGACGTGGGCGAGGGCGGTGAACGAAGCGGCACAAGAGCCGTGTTTGTGTGCACCACGTTACAGGCTACTAGGAGAGGAAGGTGGTTGACTCTCGCTTTCCCTCGCAAGTGCCCTTAGCAGTCGTAAGGAGCTGAACTCCAGCGGTCAGTTTCAGCTCTGCCCAAACAGCTTGTTCTCAGTTCTGCGAGCAAGCACGCCCTCTTGCCTTGGCTCCGAGTGCAAAGTTACTAGCGAGCACTCACTCGTGTGCTCTTCGCTGCACTGCGCCGCTCGCAAGCGGCTTCGTTCTTCGCCTTCTGCCGTCCGGAGAGAGCTGAACTCCAGGGGTCAGTTTCAGCTCTGCCCAAAAGCGTGTTCTCAGTTCTGCTGGCAAGCACGCCCCGTTGCCTTGGCTCCGAGTGCAAAGTCACTAGCGAGCACTCACTCAGTGCAATGCACCCAGAAAGACGCTCTCCCTCGTCTTTCAAGGAGCGATTCCTAACAGCAAAGGAAGCAGATGTACAAACTGGATGACGAGGCAGGACAATGTAGAACACGTCTCTGTCCTCGTACATTTTCGTGTGAGATATGTCCCTCCGGGTCTTCGGTCCTTGCGAAGCTCTATGTACTGCGAGCGCTGCTACTTGCAGCTGAGAAGGACCGTGGGGCTAGCATCGAATTCGGAGAGCGCTAAGCACGTAGTCAAGAAGCGAGACGTGTCCCTGCAATGCGGTGCTAAGAGCAGCTTCCTCGCGGCGGGGGCGAGCTCCGGCTACAAGACATTCTCCTCCTGGCAACGGATCTCTGTGAAGGGCGTAGGCGAAAAGCTTTCGTTTTCCATTCGAACTGCGAGAGAGGCAGACTGTTGCACGGAGCTCTGAGAACAAAGGTGAACGCCCTAGGCGGGCTTGGGCAGAAGCAGCGTTCTCGAGCTCTTGGCTGCCGGCACACTGCTGGCTATGTGGCGCCCCTGCAGCGGCTTCTGGCCGCCGGGAAGTGAAAGCGGCTCCAGGCGAAGGGGAGGGAGAGGGCGGTGAACGAAGCGGCACAAGTGCCGTGCTTGTGTGCACCACGTTACAGGCTAATAGGAGAGGAAGGTGGTTGACTCTCGCTTTCCTTCGCAAGTGCCCTTAGCAGTAGGAAGGAGCTGAACTCCAGCGGTCAGTTTCAGCTTTGCCCAATAGCGTGTTCTCAGTTCAGCTGGCAAGCACGCCCTGTTGCCTTGGCTCCGAGTGCATAGTCACTAGCGAGCACTCACTCGTGTGCTCTTCGCTGCACTGCGCCGCTCGCAAGCGGCTTCGTTCTTCGCCTTCTGCCGTCCGGAGAGAGCTGAACTCCAGGGGTCAGTTTCAGCTCTGCCCAAAAGCGTGTTCTCAGTTCTGCGAGCAAGCACGCCCTCTTGCCTTGGCTCCGAGTGCAAAGACCCTAGCGAGCACTCACTCAGTGCAGTGCACCCAGAAAGACGCTCTCGCTCGTCTTTCAAGGAGCGATTCCTAACAGCAAAGGAAGCAGATGTACAAACTGGATGACGAGAAAGGACAATGTAGAACACGTCTCTGTCCTCGTACATTTTCGTGTGCGATATGTCCCTCCGGGTCTTCGGTCCTTGTGAAGATCTATGTACTGCGAGAGCTGCTACTTGCAGCTGAGAAGGACCGTGGAGCTAGCATCGAATTCGGAGAGCGCTAAGCACGTAGTCAAGAAGCGAGACGTGTCCCTGCAATGCGGTGCTAAGAGCAGCTTCCTCGCGGCGGGGGCGAGCTCCGGCTACAGGTCATTCTCCTCCTGGCAACGGATCTCTGTGAAGGGCGTAGGCGAAAAGCTTTCGTTTTCCGTTTGAACTGCGAGAGAGGCAGACTGTTGCACGGAGCTCTGAGAACAAAGGTGCACGCCCTAGGCGGGCTTGGGCAGAAGCAGCGTTCTCTAGCTCTTGGCTGCCGGCACACTACTGGCGGTGGGGCGCCCCTGCGGCGGCTTCTGGCCGCCGGGAAGTGAAAGCGGCGCCAGGCGAGGGCGAGGGAGAGGGCGGTGAACGAAGCGGCACAAGAGCCGTGCTTGTGTGCACAACGTTACAGGCTACTAGGAGAGGAAGGTGGTTGACTCTCGCTTTCCTTCGCAAGTGCCATTAGCAGTCGTAAGGAGCTGAACTCCAGCTGTCAGTTTCAGCTCTGCCCAAAAGCGTGTTCTCAGTTCTGCGAGCAAGCACGCCCTCTTGCCTTGGCTCCGAGTGCAAAGTCACTAGCAAGCACTCACTCAGTGCAATGCACCCAGAAAGACGCTCTCGCTCGTCTTTCAAGGAGCAATTCCTAACAGCAGAAGCAGCAGAAACACAAAGTGGATGACGAGAAGGGAAAATGTAGAACACGTCTCTGTCCTGCCACATTTTCGTGTGCGATACTTCCCTCCGGGTCTTCGGTCCTTGCGAAGCTCTATGTACTGCGAGCGCTGCTACTTGCAGCTGAGAAGGACCGTGGGGCTAGCAGCGAATTCGGAGAGCGCTAAGCACGTAGTCAAGAAGCGAGACGTGTCCCTGCAATGCGGTGCTAAGAGCAGCTTCCTCGCGGCGGGGGCGAGCTCCGGCTACAAGTCATTCTCGTCCTGGCAACGGATCTCTGTGAAGGGCTTAGGCGAAAAGCTTTCGTTTTCCATTCGAAGTGCGAGAGAGGCAGACTGTTGCACGGAGCTCTGAGAACAAAGGTGAACGCCCTAGGCGGGCTTGGGCAGAAGCAGCGTTCTCTAGCTCTTGGCTGCCGGCACACTGCTGGCTATGTGGCGCCCCTGCAGCGTCTTCTGGCCGCCGGCAAGTGAAAGCGGAGCCAGGCGTAGACGTGGGCGAGGGCGGTGAACGAAGCGGCACAAGAGCCGTGCTTGTGTGCCCCACGTTACAGGCTACTAGGAGAGGAAGGTGGTTGACTCTCGCTTTCCTTCGCAAGTGCCCTTAGCAGTAGGAAGGCGCTGAACTCCAGCGGTCAGTTTCAGCTCTGCCCAAAAGCGTGTTCTCAGTTCTGCGAGCAAGCACGCCCTCTTGCCTTGGCTCAGAGTGCAAAGTCACTAGCAAGCACTCACTCAGTGCAATGCACCCAGAAAGACGCTCTCGCTCGTCTTTCAAGGAGCAATTCCTAACAGCAGAAGCAGCAGAAACACAAAGTGGATGACGAGAAGGGACAATGTAGAACACGTCTCTGTCCTCGTACATTTTCGTGTACGATACATCCCTCCGGGTCTTCGGTCCTTGCGAAGATCTATGTACTGCGAACGCAGCTACTTGCAGCTGAGAAGGACCGTGGGGCTAGCAGCGAATTCGGAGAGCGCTAAGCACGTAGTCAAGAAGCGAGACGTGTCCCTGCAATGCGGTGCTAAGAGCAGCTTCCTCGCGGCGGGGGCGAGCTCCGGCTACAGGTCATTCTCCTCCTGGCAACGGATCTCTGTGAAGGGCGTAGGCGAAAAGCTTTCGTTTTCCATTCGAACTGCGAGAGAGGCAGACTGTTGCACGGAGCTCTGTGAACAAAGGGGCACGCCCTAGGCGGGCTTGGGCAGAAGCAGCGTTCTCGAGCTCTTGGCTGCCGGCACACTGCTGCCTATATGGCGCCCCTGCAGCCGGCCTCTGGCCGCCGGCAAGTGAAAGCGGAGCCAGTCGTGGGCGAGGGCGAGGGCGGTGAACGAAGCGGCACAAGCGCCGTGCTTGTGCGCACCACGTTAGAGGCTACTAGGAGAGGAAGGTGGTTGACTCTCGCTTGCCATCCCACGTGCCCTTAGCAGTCGGAAGGAGCAAGCTGAAGCACTGCTGCTTGTGCTGCTCCTTGGTTCCCTTGCAGCCAGCTGGGAAAGCATTGGCGGTCGCTTCTAGGCGCCGAGTTGCCCACAGCACCACGGTAAGTGCCTCGGAGAAGGGAAATCCAGAGTGCAGCGAGGAGCTGGACGTGGCTTACGTGCAGTTCCTAAGGAGAAGGTGAACCTAGGCACTGCCTCTTCAATCTGGCCGCCTCTGCTCTGGTAGCAACTTTTGCAAGTCGGCAGAGGGAGCCGCGAGTATGTAGAACGGAGGGCAGCGAGACGCCGTGTGTTATGCGCCCTTTCAGGGCTGCCTCCAGGGGGCTACTTTAAGAACGGCTTCTTCTTCCTCGCGTCCTTCTCGCTTCGCTCTAGCTGCATGGAGTACAACACCGCGAAGGAGTGAGGACGGGGTCTGCCCCAGCTTTTGCCCGGGCGTGCAAAGGCTGTGTGCTGCTTTTCCAAGCAGCAAGAGCACTGAGAAGTGAAAGCGATTATGAAGGAGCTCTTTGGCTGCTCGTGTGCTCTTCGCTGCACTGCGCCGCTCGCAAGCGGCTTCGTTCCTCGCCTTCTGCCGTCCGGAGAGAGCTGAACTCCAGCGGTCAGTTTCAGCTCTGCCCAAAAGCGTGTTCTCAGTTCTGCGAGCAAGCACGCCCTCTTGCCTTGGCTCCGAGTGCAAAGTCACTAGCGAGCACTCACTCAGTGCAATGCACCCAGAAAGACGCTCTCGCTCGTCTTTCAAGGAGCAATTCCTAACAGCAGAAGCAGCAGAAACACAAAGTGGATGACGAGAAGGGAAAATGTAGAACACGTCTCTGTCCTGCCACATTTTCGTGTGCGATACTTCCCTCCGGGTCTTCGGTCCTTGCGAAGCTCTATGTACTGCGAGCGCTGCTACTTGCAGCTGAGAAGGACCGTGGGGCTAGCAGCGAATTCGGAGAGCGCTAAGCACGTAGTCAAGAAGCGAGACGTGTCCCTGCAATGCGGTGCTAAGAGCAGCTTCCTCGCGGCGGAGGCGAGCTCCGGCTACAAGTCATTCTCGTCCTGGCAACGGATCTCTGTGAAGGGCTTAGGCGAAAAGCTTTCGTTTTCCATTCGAAGTGCGTGAGAGGCAGACTGTTGCACGGAGCTCTGAGAACAAAGGTGAACGCCCTAGGCGGGCTTGGGCAGAAGCAGCGTTCTCTAGCTCTTGGCTGCCGGCACACTGCTGGCTATGTGGCGCCCCTGCAGCGTCTTCTGGCCGCCGGCAAGTGAAAGCGGAGCCAGGCGTAGACGTGGGCGAGGGCGGTGAACGAAGCGGCACAAGAGCCGTGTTTGTGTGCACCACGTTACAGGCTACTAGGAGAGGAAGGTGGTTGACTCTCGCTTTCCCTCGCAAGTGCCCTTAGCAGTCGGAAGGAGCTGAACTCCAGCGGTCAGTTTCAGCTCTGCCCAAACAGCTTGTTCTCAGTTCTGCGAGCAAGCACGCCCTCTTGCCTTGGCTCCGAGTGCAAAGTTACTAGCGAGCACTCACTCGTGTGCTCTTCGCTGCACTGCGCCGCTCGCAAGCGGCTTCGTTCTTCGCCTTCTGCCGTCCGGAGAGAGCTGAACTCCAGGGGTCAGTTTCAGCTCTGCCCAAAAGCGTGTTCTCAGTTCTGCTGGCAAGCACGCCCCGTTGCCTTGGCTCCGAGTGCAAAGTCCCTAGCGAGCACTCACTCAGTGCAATGCACCCAGAAAGACGCTCTCCCTCGTCTTTCAAGGAGCGATTCCTAACAGCAAAGGAAGCAGATGTACAAACTGGATGACGAGGCAGGACAATGTAGAACACGTCTCTGTCCTCGTACATTTTCGTGTGAGATATGTCCCTCCGGGTCTTCGGTCCTTGCGAAGCTCTATGTACTGCGAGCGCTGCTACTTGCAGCTGAGAAGGACCATGGGGCTAGCATCGAATTCGGAGAGCGCTAAGCACGTAGTCAAGAAGCGAGACGTGTCCCTGCAATGCGGTGCTAAGAGCAGCTTCCTCGCGGCGGGGGCGAGCTCCGGCTACAAGACATTCTCCTCCTGGCAACGGATCTCTGTGAAGGGCGTAGGCGAAAAGCTTTCGTTTTCCATTCGAACTGCGAGAGAGGCAGACTGTTGCACGGAGCTCTGAGAACAAAGGTGAACGCCCTAGGCGGGCTTGGGCAGAAGCAGCGTTCTCGAGCTCTTGGCTGCCGGCACACTGCTGGCTATGTGGCGCCCCTGCAGCGGCTTCTGGCCGCCGGGAAGTGAAAGCGGCTCCAGGCGAAGGGGAGGGAGAGGGCGGTGAACGAAGCGGCACAAGTGCCGTGCTTGTGTGCACCACGTTACAGGCTAATAGGAGAGGAAGGTGGTTGACTCTCGCTTTCCTTCGCAAGTGCCCTTAGCAGTAGGAAGGAGCTGAACTCCAGCGGTCAGTTTCAGCTTTGCCCAATAGCGTGTTCTCAGTTCAGCTGGCAAGCACGCCCTGTTGCCTTGGCTCCGAGTGCATAGTCACTAGCGAGCACTCACTCGTGTGCTCTTCGCTGCACTGCGCCGCTCGCAAGCGGCTTCGTTCTTCGCCTTCTGCCGTCCGGAGAGAGCTGAACTCCAGCGGTCAGTTTCAGCTCTGCCCAAAAGCGTGTTCTCAGTTCTGCGAGCAAGCACGCCCTCTTGCCTTGGCTCCGAGTGCAAAGTCACTAGCAAGCACTCACTCAGTGCAATGCACCCAGAAAGACGCTCTCGCTCGTCTTTCAAGGAGCAATTCCTAACAGCAGAAGCAGCAGAAACACAAAGTGGATGACGAGAAGGGACAATGTAGAACACGTCTCTGTCCTGCCACATTTTCGTGTGCGATATGTCCCTCCGGGTCTTCGGTCCTTGCGAAGCTCTATGTACTGCGAGCGCTGCTACTTGCAGCTGAGAAGGACCGTGGGGCTAGCAGCGAATTCGGAGAGCGCTAAGCACGTAGTCAAGAAGCGAGACGTGTCCCTGCAATGCGGTGCTAAGAGCAGCTTCCTCGCGGCGGAGGCGAGCTCCGGCTACAAGTCATTCTCGTCCTGGCAACGGATCTCTGTGAAGGGCTTAGGCGAAAAGCTTTCGTTTTCCATTCGAAGTGCGTGAGAGGCAGACTGTTGCACGGAGCTCTGAGAACAAAGGTGAACGCCCTAGGCGGGCTTGGGCAGAAGCAGCGTTCTCTAGCTCTTGGCTGCCGGCACACTGCTGGCTATGTGGCGCCCCTGCAGCGTCTTCTGGCAGCCGGCAAGTGAAAGCGGAGCCAGGCGTAGGCGTGGGCGAGGGCGGTGAACGAAGCGGCACAAGAGCCGTGTTTGTGTGCACCACGTTACAGGCTACTAGGAGAGGAAGGTGGTTGACTCTCACTTTCCCTCGCAAGTGCCCTTAGCAGTCGTAAGGAGCTGAACTCCAGCGGTCAGTTTCAGCTCTGCCCAAACAGCTTGTTCTCAGTTCTGCGAGCAAGCACGCCCTCTTGCCTTGGCTCCGAGTGCAAAGTTACTAGCGAGCAATCACTCGTGTGCTCTTCGCTGCACTGCGCCGCTCGCAAGCGGCTTCGTTCTTCGCCTTCTGCCGTCCGGAGAGAGCTGAACTCCAGCGGTCAGTTTCAGCTCTGCCCAAAAGCGTGTTCTCAGTTCTGCTGGCGAGCACGCCCCGTTGCCTTGGCTCCGAGTGCAAAGACCCTAGCGAGCACTCACTCAGTGCAATGCACCCAGAAAGACGCTCTCGCTCGTCTTTCAAGGAGCGATTCCTAACAGCAAAGGAAGCAGATGTACAAACTGGATGACGAGAAAGGACAATGTAGAACACGTCTCTGTCCTCGTACATTTTCGTGTGAGATATGTCCCTCCGGGTCTTCGGTCCTTGCGAAGCTCTATGTACTGCGAGCGCTGCTACTTGCAGCTGAGAAGGACCGTGGGGCTAGCATCGAATTCGGAGAGCGCTAAGCACGTAGTCAAGAAGCGAGACGTGTCCCTGCAATGCGGTGCTAAGAGCAGCTTCCTCGCGGCGGGGGCGAGCTCCGGCTACAAGACATTCTCCTCCTAGCAACGGATCTCTGTGAAGGGCGTAGGCGAAAAGCTTTCGTTTTCCATTCGAACTGCGAGAGAGGCAGACTGTTGCACGGAGCTCTGAGAACAAAGGTGCACGTCCTAGGCGGGCTTGGGCAGAAGCAGCGTTCTCGAGCTCTTGGCTGCCGGCACACTGCTGGCTATGCGGCGCCCCTGCAGCGGCTTCTGGCCGCCGGGAAGTGAAAGCGGCTCCAGGCGAAGGGGAGGGAGAGGGCGGTGAACGAAGCGGCACAAGTGCCGTGCTTGTGTGCACCACGTTACAGGCTAATAGGAGAGGAAGGTGGTTGACTCTCGCTTTCCTTCGCAAGTGCCCTTAGCAGTAGGAAGGAGCTGAACTCCAGCGGTCAGTTTCAGCTTTGCCCAATAGCGTGTTCTCAGTTCAGCTGGCAAGCACGCCCTGTTGCCTTGGCTCCGAGTGCATAGTCACTAGCGAGCACTCACTCGTGTGCTCTTCGCTGCACTGCGCCGCTCGCAAGCGGCTTCGTTCTTCGCCTTCTGCCGTCCGGAGAGAGCTGAACTCCAGCGGTCAGTTTCAGCTCTGCCCAAAAGCGTGTTCTCAGTTCTGCGAGCAAGCACGCCCTCTTGCCTTGGCTCCGAGTGCAAAGACCCTAGCGAGCACTCACTCAGTGCAGTGCACCCAGAAAGACGCTCTCGCTCGTCTTTCAAGGAGCGATTCCTAACTGCAAAGGAAGCAGATGTACAAACTGGATGACGAGAAAGGACAATGTAGAACACGTCTCTGTCCTCGTACATTTTCGTGTGCGATATGTCCCTCCGGGTCTTCGGTCCTTGCGAAGCTCTATGTACTGCGAGCGCTGCTACTTGCAGCTGAGAAGGACCGTGGGGCTAGCATCGAATTCGGAGAGCGCTAAGCACGTAGTCAAGAAGCGAGACGTGTCCCTGCAATGCGGTGCTAAGAGCAGCTTCCTCGCGGCGGGGGCGAGCTCAAGCTACAGGTCATTCTCGTCCTGGCAACGGATCTCTGTGAAGGGCGTAGGCGAAAAGCTTTCGTTTTCCGTTTGAACTGCGAGAGAGGCAGACTGTTGCACGGAGCTCTGAGAACAAAGGTGCACGCCCTAGGCGGGCTTGGGCAGAAGCAGCGTTCTCTAGCTCTTGGCTGCCGGCACACTACTGGCGGTGGGGCGCCCCTGCGGCGGCTTCTGGCCGCCGGGAAGTGAAAGCGGCGCCAGGCGAGGGCGAGGGAGAGGGCGGTGAACGAAGCGGCACAAGAGCCGTGCTTGTGTGCACAACGTTACAGGCTACTAGGAGAGGAAGGTGGTTGACTCTCGCTTTCCTTCGCAAGTGCCATTAGCAGTCGTAAGGAGCTGAACTCCAGCTGTCAGTTTCAGCTCTGCCCAAAAGCGTGTTCTCAGTTCTGCGAGCAAGCACGCCCTCTTGCCTTGGCTCCGAGTGCAAAGTCACTAGCAAGCACTCACTCAGTGCAATGCACCCAGAAAGACGCTCTCGCTCGTCTTTCAAGGAGCAATTCCTAACAGCAGAAGCAGCAGAAACACAAAGTGGATGACGAGAAGGGAAAATGTAGAACACGTCTCTGTCCTGCCACATTTTCGTGTGCGATACTTCCCTCCGGGTCTTCGGTCCTTGCGAAGCTCTATGTACTGCGAGCGCTGCTACTTGCAGCTGAGAAGGACCGTGGGGCTAGCAGCGAATTCGGAGAGGGCTAAGCACGTAGTCAAGAAGCGAGACGTGTCCCTGCAATGCGGTGCTAAGAGCAGCCTCCTCGCGGCGGAGGCGAGCTCCGGCTACAAGTCATTCTCGTCCTGGCAACGGATCTCTGTGAAGGGCTTAGGCGAAAAGCTTTCGTTTTCCATTCGAAGTGCGTGAGAGGCAGACTGTTGCACGGAGCTCTGAGAACAAAGGTGAACGCCCTAGGCGGGCTTGGGCAGAAGCAGCGTTCTCTAGCTCTTGGCTGCCGGCACACTGCTGGCTGGGTGGCGCCCCTGCAGAGGCTTCTAGCCGCCGGCAAGTGAAAGCGGCGCCAGGCGAGGGCGAGGGAGAGGGCGGTGAACGAAGCGGCACAAGAGCCGTGCTTGTGTGCCCCACGTTACAGGCTACTAGGAGAGGAAGGTGGTTGACTCTCGCTTTCCTTCGCAAGTGCCCTTAGCAGTAGGAAGGCGCTGAACTCCAGCGGTCAGTTTCAGCTCTGCCCAAAAGCGTGTTCTCAGTTCTGCGAGCAAGCACGCCCTCTTGCCTTGGCTCAGAGTGCAAAGTCACTAGCAAGCACTCACTCAGTGCAATGCACCCAGAAAGACGCTCTCGCTCGTCTTTCAAGGAGCAATTCCTAACAGCAGAAGCAGCAGAAACACAAAGTGGATGACGAGAAGGGACAATGTAGAACACGTCTCTGTCCTCGTACATTTTCGTGTACGATACATCCCTCCGGGTCTTCGGTCCTTGCGAAGATCTATGTACTGCGAACGCAGCTACTTGCAGCTGAGAAGGACCGTGGGGCTAGCAGCGAATTCGGAGAGCGCTAAGCACGTAGTCAAGAAGCGAGACGTGTCCCTGCAATGCGGTGCTAAGAGCAGCTTCCTCGCGGCGGGGGCGAGCTCCGGCTACAGGTCATTCTCCTCCTGGCAACGGATCTCTGTGAAGGGCGTAGGCGAAAAGCTTTCGTTTTCCATTCGAACTGCGAGAGAGGCAGACTGTTGCACGGAGCTCTGTGAACAAAGGGGCACGCCCTAGGCGGGCTTGGGCAGAAGCAGCGTTCTCGAGCTCTTGGCTGCCGGCACACTGCTGCCTATATGGCGCCCCTGCAGCCGGCCTCTGGCCGCCGGCAAGTGAAAGCGGAGCCAGTCGTGGGCGAGGGCGGTGAACGAAGCGGCACAAGCGCCGTGCTTGTGCGCACCACGTTAGAGGCTACTAGGAGAGGAAGGTGGTTGACTCTCGCTTGCCATCCCACGTGCCCTTAGCAGTCGGAAGGAGCAAGCTGAAGCACTGCTGCTTGTGCTGCTCCTTGGTTCCCTTGCAGCCAGCTGGGAAAGCATTGGCGGTCGCTTCTAGGCGCCGAGTTGCCCACAGCACCACGGTAAGTGCCTCGGAGAAGGGAAATCCAGAGTGCAGCGAGGAGCTGGACGTGGCTTACGTGCAGTTCCTAAGGAGAAGGTGAACCTAGGCACTGCCTCTTCAATCTGGCCGCCTCTGCTCTGGTAGCAACTTTTGCAAGTCGGCAGAGGGAGCCGCGAGTATGTAGAACGGAGGGCAGCGAGACGCCGTGTGTTATGCGCCCTTTCAGGGCTGCCTCCAGGGGGCTACTTTAAGAACGGCTTCTTCTTCCTCGCGTCCTTCTCGCTTCGCTCTAGCTGCATGGAGTACAACACCGCGAAGGAGTGAGGACGGGGTCTGCCCCAGCTTTTGCCCGGGCGTGCAAAGGCTGTGTGCTGCTTTTCCAAGCAGCAAGAGCACTGAGAAGTGAAAGCGATTATGAAGGAGCTCTTTGGCTGCTCGTGTGCTCTTCGCTGCACTGCGCCGCTCGCAAGCGGCTTCGTTCTTCGCCTTCTGCCGTCCGGAGAGAGCTGAACTCCAGCGGTCAGTTTCAGCTCTGCCCAAAAGCGTGTTCTCAGTTCTGCGAGCAAGCACGCCCTCTTGCCTTGGCTCCGAGTGCAAAGTCACTAGCAAGCACTCACTCAGTGCAATGCACCCAGAAAGACGCTCTCGCTCGTCTTTCAAGGAGCAATTCCTAACAGCAGAAGCAGCAGAAACACAAAGTGGATGACGAGAAGGGAAAATGTAGAACACGTCTCTGTCCTGCCACATTTTCGTGTGCGATACTTCCCTCCGGGTCTTCGGTCCTTGCGAAGCTCTATGTACTGCGAGCGCTGCTACTTGCAGCTGAGAAGGACCGTGGGGCTAGCAGCGAATTCGGAGAGCGCTAAGCACGTAGTCAAGAAGCGAGACGTGTCCCTGCAATGCGGTGCTAAGAGCAGCTTCCTCGCGGCGGAGGCGAGCTCCGGCTACAAGTCATTCTCGTCCTGGCAACGGATCTCTGTGAAGGGCTTAGGCGAAAAGCTTTCGTTTTCCATTCGAAGTGCGTGAGAGGCAGACTGTTGCACGGAGCTCTGAGAACAAAGGTGAACGCCCTAGGCGGGCTTGGGCAGAAGCAGCGTTCTCTAGCTCTTGGCTGCCGGCACACTGCTGGCTATGTGGCGCCCCTGCAGCGTCTTCTGGCCGCCGGCAAGTGAAAGCGGAGCCAGGCGTAGACGTGGGCGAGGGCGGTGAACGAAGCGGCACAAGAGCCGTGTTTGTGTGCACCACGTTACAGGCTACTAGGAGAGGAAGGTGGTTGACTCTCGCTTTCCCTCGCAAGTGCCCTTAGCAGTCGTAAGGAGCTGAACTCCAGCGGTCAGTTTCAGCTCTGACCAAACAGCTTGTTCTCAGTTCTGCGAGCAAGCACGCCCTCTTGCCTTGGCTCCGAGTGCAAAGTTACTAGCGAGCAATCACTCGTGTGCTCTTCGCTGCACTGCGCCGCTCGCAAGCGGCTTCGTTCTTCGCCTTCTGCCGTCCGGAGAGAGCTGAACTCCAGGGGTCAGTTTCAGCTCTGCCCAAAAGCGTGTTCTCAGTTCTGCTGGCAAGCACGCCCCGTTGCCTTGGCTCCGAGTGCAAAGTCCCTAGCGAGCACTCACTCAGTGCAATGCACCCAGAAAGACGCTCTCGCTCGTCTTTCAAGGAGCGATTCCTAACAGCAAAGGGAGCAGATGTACAAACTGGATGACGAGGCAGGACAATGTAGAACACGTCTCTGTCCTCGTACATTTTCGTGTGAGATATGTCCCTCCGGGTCTTCGGTCCTTGCGAAGCTCTATGTACTGCGAGCGCTGCTACTTGCAGCTGAGAAGGACCGTGGGGCTAGCATCGAATTCGGAGAGCGCTAAGCACGTAGTCAAGAAGCGAGACGTGTCCCTGCAATGCGGTGCTAAGAGCAGCTTCCTCGCGGCGGGGGCGAGCTCAGGCTACAGGTCATTCTCGTCCTGGCAACGGATCTCTGTGAAGGGCGTAGGCGAAAAGCTTTCGTTTTCCGTTTGAACTGCGAGAGAGGCAGACTGTTGCACGGAGCTCTGAGAACAAAGGTGCACGCCCTAGGCGGGCTTGGGCAGAAGCAGCGTTCTCTAGCTCTTGGCTGCCGGCACACTACTGGCGGTGGGGCGCCCCTGCGGCGGCTTCTGGCCGCCGGGAAGTGAAAGCGGCGCCAGGCGAGGGCGAGGGAGAGGGCGGTGAACGAAGCGGCACAAGAGCCGTGCTTGTGTGCACAACGTTACAGGCTACTAGGAGAGGAAGGTGGTTGACTCTCGCTTTCCTTCGCAAGTGCCATTAGCAGTCGTAAGGAGCTGAACTCCAGCTGTCAGTTTCAGCTCTGCCCAAAAGCGTGTTCTCAGTTCTGCGAGCAAGCACGCCCTCTTGCCTTGGCTCCGAGTGCAAAGTCACTAGCAAGCACTCACTCAGTGCAATGCACCCAGAAAGACGCTCTCGCTCGTCTTTCAAGGAGCAATTCCTAACAGCAGAAGCAGCAGAAACACAAAGTGGATGACGAGAAGGGAAAATGTAGAACACGTCTCTGTCCTGCCACATTTTCGTGTGCGATACTTCCCTCCGGGTCTTCGGTCCTTGCGAAGCTCTATGTACTGCGAGCGCTGCTACTTGCAGCTGAGAAGGACCGTGGGGCTAGCAGCGAATTCGGAGAGCGCTAAGCACGTAGTCAAGAAGCGAGACGTGTCCCTGCAATGCGGTGCTAAGAGCAGCTTCCTCGCGGCGGGGGCGAGCTCCGGCTACAAGTCATTCTCGTCCTGGCAACGGATCTCTGTGAAGGGCTTAGGCGAAAAGCTTTCGTTTTCCATTCGAAGTGCGTGAGAGGCAGACTGTTGCACGGAGCTCTGAGAACAAAGGTGAACGCCCTAGGCGGGCTTGGGCAGAAGCAGCGTTCTCTAGCTCTTGGCTGCCGGCACACTGCTGGCTATGTGGCGCCCCTGCAGCGTCTTCTGGCCGCCGGCAAGTGAAAGCGGAGCCAGGCGTAGACGTGGGCGAGGGCGGTGAACGAAGCGGCACAAGAGCCGTGCTTGTGTGCCCCACGTTACAGGCTACTAGGAGAGGAAGGTGGTTGACTCTCGCTTTCCTTCGCAAGTGCCCTTAGCAGTAGGAAGGCGCTGAACTCCAGCAGTCAGTTTCAGCTCTGCCCAAAAGCGTGTTCTCAGTTCTGCGAGCAAGCACGCCCTCTTGCCTTGGCTCAGAGTGCAAAGTCACTAGCAAGCACTCACTCAGTGCAATGCACCCAGAAAGACGCTCTCGCTCGTCTTTCAAGGAGCAATTCCTAACAGCAGAAGCAGCAGAAACACAAAGTGGATGACGAGAAGGGACAATGTAGAACACGTCTCTGTCCTCGTACATTTTCGTGTACGATACATCCCTCCGGGTCTTCGGTCCTTGCGAAGATCTATGTACTGCGAACGCAGCTACTTGCAGCTGAGAAGGACCGTGGGGCTAGCAGCGAATTCGGAGAGCGCTAAGCACGTAGTCAAGAAGCGAGACGTGTCCCTGCAATGCGGTGCTAAGAGCAGCTTCCTCGCGGCGGGGGCGAGCTCCGGCTACAGGTCATTCTCCTCCTGGCAACGGATCTCTGTGAAGGGCGTAGGCGAAAAGCTTTCGTTTTCCATTCGAACTGCGAGAGAGGCAGACTGTTGCACGGAGCTCTGTGAACAAAGGGGCACGCCCTAGGCGGGCTTGGGCAGAAGCAGCGTTCTCGAGCTCTTGGCTGCCGGCACACTGCTGCCTATATGGCGCCCCTGCAGCCGGCCTCTGGCCGCCGGCAAGTGAAAGCGGAGCCAGTCGTGGGCGAGGGCGAGGGCGGTGAACGAAGCGGCACAAGCGCCGTGCTTGTGCGCACCACGTTAGAGGCTACTAGGAGAGGAAGGTGGTTGACTCTCGCTTGCCATCCCACGTGCCCTTAGCAGTCGGAAGGAGCAAGCTGAAGCACTGCTGCTTGTGCTGCTCCTTGGTTCCCTTGCAGCCAGCTGGGAAAGCATTGGCGGTCGCTTCTAGGCGCCGAGTTGCCCACAGCACCACGGTAAGTGCCTCGGAGAAGGGAAATCCAGAGTGCAGCGAGGAGCTGGACGTGGCTTACGTGCAGTTCCTAAAGAGAAGGTGAACCTAGGCACTGCCTCTTCAATCTGGCCGCCTCTGCTCTGGTAGCAACTTTTGCAAGTCGGCAGAGGGAGCCGCGAGTATGTAGAACGGAGGGCAGCGAGACGCCGTGTGTTATGCGCCCTTTCAGGGCTGCCTCCAGGGGGCTACTTTAAGAACGGCTTCTTCTTCCTCGCGTCCTTCTCGCTTCGCTCTAGCTGCATGGAGTACAACACCGCGAAGGAGTGAGGACGGGGTCTGCCCCAGCTTTTGCCCGGGCGTGCAAAGGCTGTGTGCTGCTTTTCCAAGCAGCAAGAGCACTGAGAAGTGAAAGCGATTATGAAGGAGCTCTTTGGCTGCTCGTGTGCTCTTCGCTGCACTGCGCCGCTCGCAAGCGGCTTCGTTCTTCGCCTTCTGCCGTCCGGAGAGAGCTGAACTCCAGCGGTCAGTTTCAGCTCTGCCCAAAAGCGTGTTCTCAGTTCTGCGAGCAAGCACGCCCTCTTGCCTTGGCTCCGAGTGCAAAGTCACTAGCGAGCACTCACTCAGTGCAATGCACCCAGAAAGACGCTCTCGCTCGTCTTTCAAGGAGCAATTCCTAACAGCAGAAGCAGCAGAAACACAAAGTGGATGACGAGAAGGGAAAATGTAGAACACGTCTCTGTCCTGCCACATTTTCGTGTGCGATACTTCCCTCCGGGTCTTCGGTCCTTGCGAAGCTCTATGTACTGCGAGCGCTGCTACTTGCAGCTGAGAAGGACCGTGGGGCTAGCAGCGAATTCGGAGAGCGCTAAGCACGTAGTCAAGAAGCGAGACGTGTCCCTGCAATGCGGTGCTAAGAGCAGCTTCCTCGCGGCGGAGGCGAGCTCCGGCTACAAGTCATTCTCGTCCTGGCAACGGATCTCTGTGAAGGGCTTAGGCGAAAAGCTTTCGTTTTCCATTCGAAGTGCGTGAGAGGCAGACTGTTGCACGGAGCTCTGAGAACAAAGGTGAACGCCCTAGGCGGGCTTGGGCAGAAGCAGCGTTCTCTAGCTCTTGGCTGCCGGCACACTGCTGGCTATGTGGCGCCCCTGCAGCGTCTTCTGGCCGCCGGCAAGTGAAAGCGGAGCCAGGCGTAGGCGTGGGCGAGGGCGGTGAACGAAGCGGCACAAGAGCCGTGTTTGTGTGCACCACGTTACAGGCTACTAGGAGAGGAAGGTGGTTGACTCTCACTTTCCCTCGCAAGTGCCCTTAGCAGTCGTAAGGAGCTGAACTCCAGCGGTCAGTTTCAGCTCTGACCAAACAGCTTGTTCTCAGTTCTGCGAGCAAGCACGCCCTCTTGCCTTGGCTCCGAGTGCAAAGTTACTAGCGAGCAATCACTCGTGTGCTCTTCGCTGCACTGCGCCGCTCGCAAGCGGCTTCGTTCTTCGCCTTCTGCCGTCCGGAGAGAGCTGAACTCCAGCGGTCAGTTTCAGCTCTGCCCAAAAGCGTGTTCTCAGTTCTGCTGGCAAGCACGCCCCGTTGCCTTGGCTCCGAGTGCAAAGACCCTAGCGAGCACTCACTCAGTGCAGTGCACCCAGAAAGACGCTCTCGCTCGTCTTTCAAGGAGCGATTCCTAACAGCAAAGGAAGCAGATGTACAAACTGGATGACGAGGCAGGACAATGTAGAACACGTCTCTGTCCTCGTACATTTTCGTGTGAGATATGTCCCTCCGGGTCTTCGGTCCTTGCGAAGCTCTATGTACTGCGAGCGCTGCTACTTGCAGCTGAGAAGGACCGTGGGGCTAGCATCGAATTCGGAGAGCGCTAAGCACGTAGTCAAGAAGCGAGACGTGTCCCTGCAATGCGGTGCTAAGAGCAGCTTCCTCGCGGCGGGGGCGAGCTCCGGCTACAAGACATTCTCCTCCTAGCAACGGATCTCTGTGAAGGGCGTAGGCGAAAAGCTTTCGTTTTCCATTCGAACTGCGAGAGAGGCAGACTGTTGCACGGAGCTCTGAGAACAAAGGTGAACGCCTTAGGCGGGCTTGGGCAGAAGCAGCGTTCTCGAGCTCTTGGCTGCCGGCACACTGCTGGCTATGTGGCGCCCCTGCAGCGGCTTCTGGCCGCCGGGAAGTGAAAGCGGCTCCAGGCGAAGGGGAGGGAGAGGGCGGTGAACGAAGCGGCACAAGTGCCGTGCTTGTGTGCACCACGTTACAGGCTAATAGGAGAGGAAGGTGGTTGACTCTCGCTTTCCTTCGCAAGTGCCCTTAGCAGTAGGAAGGAGCTGAACTCCAGCGGTCAGTTTCAGCTTTGCCCAATAGCGTGTTCTCAGTTCAGCTGGCAAGCACGCCCTGTTGCCTTGGCTCCGAGTGCATAGTCACTAGCGAGCACTCACTCGTGTGCTCTTCGCTGCACTGCGCCGCTCGCAAGCGGCTTCGTTCTTCGCCTTCTGCCGTCCGGAGAGAGCTGAACTCCAGCGGTCAGTTTCAGCTCTGCCCAAAAGCGTGTTCTCAGTTCTGCGAGCAAGCACGCCCTCTTGCCTTGGCTCCGAGTGCAAAGACCCTAGCGAGCACTCACTCAGTGCAGTGCACCCAGAAAGACGCTCTCGCTCGTCTTTCAAGGAGCGATTCCTAACTGCAAAGGAAGCAGATGTACAAACTGGATGACGAGAAAGGACAATGTAGAACACGTCTCTGTCCTCGTACATTTTCGTGTGCGATATGTCCCTCCGGGTCTTCGGTCCTTGTGAAGATCTATGTACTGCGAGAGCTGCTACTTGCAGCTGAGAAGGACCGTGGAGCTAGCATCGAATTCGGAGAGCGCTAAGCACGTAGTCAAGAAGCGAGACGTGTCCCTGCAATGCGGTGCTAAGAGCAGCTTCCTCGCGGCGGGGGCGAGCTCAGGCTACAGGTCATTCTCGTCCTGGCAACGGATCTCTGTGAAGGGCGTAGGCGAAAAGCTTTCGTTTTCCGTTTGAACTGCGAGAGAGGCAGACTGTTGCACGGAGCTCTGAGAACAAAGGTGCACGCCCTAGGCGGGCTTGGGCAGAAGCAGCGTTCTCTAGCTCTTGGCTGCCGGCACACTACTGGCGGTGGGGCGCCCCTGCGGCGGCTTCTGGCCGCCGGGAAGTGAAAGCGGCGCCAGGCGAGGGCGAGGGAGAGGGCGGTGAACGAAGCGGCACAAGAGCCGTGCTTGTGTGCACAACGTTACAGGCTACTAGGAGAGGAAGGTGGTTGACTCTCGCTTTCCTTCGCAAGTGCCATTAGCAGTCGTAAGGAGCTGAACTCCAGCTGTCAGTTTCAGCTCTGCCCAAAAGCGTGTTCTCAGTTCTGCGAGCAAGCACGCCCTCTTGCCTTGGCTCCGAGTGCAAAGTCACTAGCAAGCACTCACTCAGTGCAATGCACCCAGAAAGACGCTCTCGCTCGTCTTTCAAGGAGCAATTCCTAACAGCAGAAGCAGCAGAAACACAAAGTGGATGACGAGAAGGGAAAATGTAGAACACGTCTCTGTCCTGCCACATTTTCGTGTGCGATACTTCCCTCCGGGTCTTCGGTCCTTGCGAAGCTCTATGTACTGCGAGCGCTGCTACTTGCAGCTGAGAAGGACCGTGGGGCTAGCAGCGAATTCGGAGAGCGCTAAGCACGTAGTCAAGAAGCGAGACGTGTCCCTGCAATGCGGTGCTAAGAGCAGCTTCCTCGCGGCGGAGGCGAGCTCCGGCTACAAGTCATTCTCGTCCTGGCAACGGATCTCTGTGAAGGGCTTAGGCGAAAAGCTTTCGTTTTCCATTCGAAGTGCGTGAGAGGCAGACTGTTGCACGGAGCTCTGAGAACAAAGGTGAACGCCCTAGGCGGGCTTGGGCAGAAGCAGCGTTCTCTAGCTCTTGGTTGCCGGCACACTGCTGGCTATGTGGCGCCCCTGCAGCGTCTTCTGGCCGCCGGCAAGTGAAAGCGGAGCCAGGCGTAGACGTGGGCGAGGGCGGTGAACGAAGCGGCACAAGAGCCGTGCTTGTGTGCCCCACGTTACAGGCTACTAGGAGAGGAAGGTGGTTGACTCTCGCTTTCCTTCGCAAGTGCCCTTAGCAGTAGGAAGGCGCTGAACTCCAGCGGTCAGTTTCAGCTCTGCCCAAAAGCGTGTTCTCAGTTCTGCGAGCAAGCACGCCCTCTTGCCTTGGCTCAGAGTGCAAAGTCACTAGCAAGCACTCACTCAGTGCAATGCACCCAGAAAGACGCTCTCGCTCGTCTTTCAAGGAGCAATTCCTAACAGCAGAAGCAGCAGAAACACAAAGTGGATGACGAGAAGGGACAATGTAGAACACGTCTCTGTCCTCGTACATTTTCGTGTACGATACATCCCTCCGGGTCTTCGGTCCTTGCGAAGATCTATGTACTGCGAACGCAGCTACTTGCAGCTGAGAAGGACCGTGGGGCTAGCAGCGAATTCGGAGAGCGCTAAGCACGTAGTCAAGAAGCGAGACGTGTCCCTGCAATGCGGTGCTAAGAGCAGCTTCCTCGCGGCGGGGGCGAGCTCCGGCTACAGGTCATTCTCCTCCTGGCAACGGATCTCTGTGAAGGGCGTAGGCGAAAAGCTTTCGTTTTCCATTCGAACTGCGAGAGAGGCAGACTGTTGCACGGAGCTCTGTGAACAAAGGGGCACGCCCTAGGCGGGCTTGGGCAGAAGCAGCGTTCTCGAGCTCTTGGCTGCCGGCACACTGCTGCCTATATGGCGCCCCTGCAGCCGGCCTCTGGCCGCCGGCAAGTGAAAGCGGAGCCAGTCGTGGGCGAGGGCGGTGAACGAAGCGGCACAAGCGCCGTGCTTGTGCGCACCACGTTAGAGGCTACTAGGAGAGGAAGGTGGTTGACTCTCGCTTGCCATCCCACGTGCCCTTAGCAGTCGGAAGGAGCAAGCTGAAGCACTGCTGCTTGTGCTGCTCCTTGGTTCCCTTGCAGCCAGCTGGGAAAGCATTGGCGGTCGCTTCTAGGCGCCGAGTTGCCCACAGCACCACGGTAAGTGCCTCGGAGAAGGGAAATCCAGAGTGCAGCGAGGAGCTGGACGTGGCTTACGTGCAGTTCCTAAGGAGAAGGTGAACCTAGGCACTGCCTCTTCAATCTGGCCGCCTCTGCTCTGGTAGCAACTTTTGCAAGTCGGCAGAGGGAGCCGCGAGTATGTAGAACGGAGGGCAGCGAGACGCCGTGTGTTATGCGCCCTTTCAGGGCTGCCTCCAGGGGGCTACTTTAAGAACGGCTTCTTCTTCCTCGCGTCCTTCTCGCTTCGCTCTAGCTGCATGGAGTACAACACCGCGAAGGAGTGAGGACGGGGTCTGCCCCAGCTTTTGCCCGGGCGTGCAAAGGCTGTGTGCTGCTTTTCCAAGCAGCAAGAGCACTGAGAAGTGAAAGCGATTATGAAGGAGCTCTTTGGCTGCTCGTGTGCTCTTCGCTGCACTGCGCCGCTCGCAAGCGGCTTCGTTCTTCGCCTTCTGCCGTCCGGAGAGAGCTGAACTCCAGCGGTCAGTTTCAGCTCTGCCCAAAAGCGTGTTCTCAGTTCTGCGAGCAAGCACGCCCTCTTGCCTTGGCTCCGAGTGCAAAGTCACTAGCGAGCACTCACTCAGTGCAATGCACCCAGAAAGACGCTCTCGCTCGTCTTTCAAGGAGCAATTCCTAACAGCAGAAGCAGCAGAAACACAAAGTGGATGACGAGAAGGGAAAATGTAGAACACGTCTCTGTCCTGCCACATTTTCGTGTGCGATACTTCCCTCCGGGTCTTCGGTCCTTGCGAAGCTCTATGTACTGCGAGCGCTGCTACTTGCAGCTGAGAAGGACCGTGGGGCTAGCAGCGAATTCGGAGAGCGCTAAGCACGTAGTCAAGAAGCGAGACGTGTCCCTGCAATGCGGTGCTAAGAGCAGCTTCCTCGCGGCGGGGGCGAGCTCCGGCTACAAGTCATTCTCGTCCTGGCAACGGATCTCTGTGAAGGGCTTAGGCGAAAAGCTTTCGTTTTCCATTCGAAGTGCGTGAGAGGCAGACTGTTGCACGGAGCTCTGAGAACAAAGGTGAACGCCCTAGGCGGGCTTGGGCAGAAGCAGCGTTCTCTAGCTCTTGGCTGCCGGCACACTGCTGGCTATGTGGCGCCCCTGCAGCGTCTTCTGGCCGCCGGCAAGTGAAAGCGGAGCCAGGCGTAGGCGTGGGCGAGGGCGGTGAACGAAGCGGCACAAGAGCCGTGTTTGTGTGCACCACGTTACAGGCTACTAGGAGAGGAAGGTGGTTGACTCTCGCTTTCCCTCGCAAGTGCCCTTAGCAGTCGTAAGGAGCTGAACTCCAGCGGTCAGTTTCAGCTCTGCCCAAACAGCTTGTTCTCAGTTCTGCGAGCAAGCACGCCCTCTTGCCTTGGCTCCGAGTGCAAAGTTACTAGCGAGCAATCACTCGTGTGCTCTTCGCTGCACTGCGCCGCTCGCAAGCGGCTTCGTTCTTCGCCTTCTGCCGTCCGGAGAGAGCTGAACTCCAGCGGTCAGTTTCAGCTCTGCCCAAAAGCGTGTTCTCAGTTCTGCTGGCAAGCACGCCCCGTTGCCTTGGCTCCGAGTGCAAAGACCCTAGCGAGCACTCACTCAGTGCAGTGCACCCAGAAATACGCTCTCGCTCGTCTTTCAAGGAGCGATTCCTAACAGCAAAGGAAGCAGATGTACAAACTGGATGACGAGGCAGGACAATGTAGAACACGTCTCTGTCCTCGTACATTTTCGTGTGAGATATGTCCCTCCGGGTCTTCGGTCCTTGCGAAGCTCTATGTACTGCGAGCGCTGCTACTTGCAGCTGAGAAGGACCGTGGGGCTAGCATCGAATTCGGAGAGCGCTAAGCACGTAGTCAAGAAGCGAGACGTGTCCCTGCAATGCGGTGCTAAGAGCAGCTTCCTCGCGGCGGGGGCGAGCTCCGGCTACAAGACATTCTCCTCCTAGCAACGGATCTCTGTGAAGGGCGTAGGCGAAAAGCTTTCGTTTTCCATTCGAACTGCGAGAGAGGCAGACTGTTGCACGGAGCTCTGAGAACAAAGGTGAACGCCTTAGGCGGGCTTGGGCAGAAGCAGCGTTCTCGAGCTCTTGGCTGCCGGCACACTGCTGGCTATGTGGCGCCCCTGCAGCGGCTTCTGGCCGCCGGGAAGTGAAAGCGGCTCCAGGCGAAGGGGAGGGAGAGGGCGGTGAACGAAGCGGCACAAGTGCCGTGCTTGTGTGCACCACGTTACAGGCTAATAGGAGAGGAAGGTGGTTGACTCTCGCTTTCCTTCGCAAGTGCCCTTAGCAGTAGGAAGGAGCTGAACTCCAGCGGTCAGTTTCAGCTTTGCCCAATAGCGTGTTCTCAGTTCAGCTGGCAAGCACGCCCTGTTGCCTTGGCTCCGAGTGCATAGTCACTAGCGAGCACTCACTCGTGTGCTCTTCGCTGCACTGCGCCGCTCGCAAGCGGCTTCGTTCTTCGCCTTCTGCCGTCCGGAGAGAGCTGAACTCCAGCGGTCAGTTTCAGCTCTGCCCAAAAGCGTGTTCTCAGTTCTGCGAGCAAGCACGCCCTCTTGCCTTGGCTCCGAGTGCAAAGACCCTAGCGAGCACTCACTCAGTGCAGTGCACCCAGAAAGACGCTCTCGCTCGTCTTTCAAGGAGCGATTCCTAACTGCAAAGGAAGCAGATGTACAAACTGGATGACGAGAAAGGACAATGTAGAACACGTCTCTGTCCTCGTACATTTTCGTGTGCGATATGTCCCTCCGGGTCTTCGGTCCTTGTGAAGATCTATGTACTGCGAGAGCTGCTACTTGCAGCTGAGAAGGACCGTGGAGCTAGCATCGAATTCGGAGAGCGCTAAGCACGTAGTCAAGAAGCGAGACGTGTCCCTGCAATGCGGTGCTAAGAGCAGCTTCCTCGCGGCGGGGGCGAGCTCAGGCTACAGGTCATTCTCGTCCTGGCAACGGATCTCTGTGAAGGGCGTAGGCGAAAAGCTTTCGTTTTCCGTTTGAACTGCGAGAGAGGCAGACTGTTGCACGGAGCTCTGAGAACAAAGGTGCACGCCCTAGGCGGGCTTGGGCAGAAGCAGCGTTCTCTAGCTCTTGGCTGCCGGCACACTACTGGCGGTGGGGCGCCCCTGCGGCGGCTTCTGGCCGCCGGGAAGTGAAAGCGGCGCCAGGCGAGGGCGAGGGAGAGGGCGGTGAACGAAGCGGCACAAGAGCCGTGCTTGTGTGCACAACGTTACAGGCTACTAGGAGAGGAAGGTGGTTGACTCTCGCTTTCCTTCGCAAGTGCCATTAGCAGTCGTAAGGAGCTGAACTCCAGCTGTCAGTTTCAGCTCTGCCCAAAAGCGTGTTCTCAGTTCTGCGAGCAAGCACGCCCTCTTGCCTTGGCTCCGAGTGCAAAGTCACTAGCGAGCACTCACTCAGTGCAATGCACCCAGAAAGACGCTCTCGCTCGTCTTTCAAGGAGCAATTCCTAACAGCAGAAGCAGCAGAAACACAAAGTGGATGACGAGAAGGGAAAATGTAGAACACGTCTCTGTCCTGCCACATTTTCGTGTGCGATACTTCCCTCCGGGTCTTCGGTCCTTGCGAAGCTCTATGTACTGCGAGCGCTGCTACTTGCAGCTGAGAAGGACCGTGGGGCTAGCAGCGAATTCGGAGAGCGCTAAGCACGTAGTCAAGAAGCGAGACGTGTCCCTGCAATGCGGTGCTAAGAGCAGCTTCCTCGCGGCGGGGGCGAGCTCCGGCTACAAGTCATTCTCGTCCTGGCAACGGATCTCTGTGAAGGGCTTAGGCGAAAAGCTTTCGTTTTCCATTCGAAGTGCGTGAGAGGCAGACTGTTGCACGGAGCTCTGAGAACAAAGGTGAACGCCCTAGGCGGGCTTGGGCAGAAGCAGCGTTCTCTAGCTCTTGGCTGCCGGCACACTGCTGGCTATGTGGCGCCCCTGCAGCGTCTTCTGGCCGCCGGCAAGTGAAAGCGGAGCCAGGCGTAGACGTGGGCGAGGGCGGTGAACGAAGCGGCACAAGAGCCGTGCTTGTGTGCCCCACGTTACAGGCTACTAGGAGAGGAAGGTGGTTGACTCTCGCTTTCCTTCGCAAGTGCCCTTAGCAGTAGGAAGGCGCTGAACTCCAGCGGTCAGTTTCAGCTCTGCCCAAAAGCGTGTTCTCAGTTCTGCGAGCAAGCACGCCCTCTTGCCTTGGCTCAGAGTGCAAAGTCACTAGCGAGCACTCACTCAGTGCAATGCACCCAGAAAGACGCTCTCGCTCGTCTTTCAAGGAGCAATTCCTAACAGCAGAAGCAGCAGAAACACAAAGTGGATGACGAGAAGGGACAATGTAGAACACGTCTCTGTCCTCGTACATTTTCGTGTACGATACATCCCTCCGGGTCTTCGGTCCTTGCGAAGATCTATGTACTGCGAACGCAGCTACTTGCAGCTGAGAAGGACCGTGGGGCTAGCAGCGAATTCGGAGAGCGCTAAGCACGTAGTCAAGAAGCGAGACGTGTCCCTGCAATGCGGTGCTAAGAGCAGCTTCCTCGCGGCGGGGGCGAGCTCCGGCTACAGGTCATTCTCCTCCTGGCAACGGATCTCTGTGAAGGGCGTAGGCGAAAAGCTTTCGTTTTCCATTCGAACTGCGAGAGAGGCAGACTGTTGCACGGAGCTCTGTGAACAAAGGGGCACGCCCTAGGCGGGCTTGGGCAGAAGCAGCGTTCTCGAGCTCTTGGCTGCCGGCACACTGCTGCCTATATGGCGCCCCTGCAGCCGGCCTCTGGCCGCCGGCAAGTGAAAGCGGAGCCAGTCGTGGTCGAGGGCGAGGGCGGTGAACGAAGCGGCACAAGCGCCGTGCTTGTGCGCACCACGTTAGAGGCTACTAGGAGAGGAAGGTGGTTGACTCTCGCTTGCCATCCCACGTGCCCTTAGCAGTCGGAAGGAGCAAGCTGAAGCACTGCTGCTTGTGCTGCTCCTTGGTTCCCTTGCAGCCAGCTGGGAAAGCATTGGCGGTCGCTTCTAGGCGCCGAGTTGCCCACAGCACCACGGTAAGTGCCTCGGAGAAGGGAAATCCAGAGTGCAGCGAGGAGCTGGACGTGGCTTACGTGCAGTTCCTAAAGAGAAGGTGAACCTAGGCACTGCCTCTTCAATCTGGCCGCCTCTGCTCTGGTAGCAACTTTTGCAAGTCGGCAGAGGGAGCCGCGAGTATGTAGAACGGAGGGCAGCGAGACGCCGTGTGTTATGCGCCCTTTCAGGGCTGCCTCCAGGGGGCTACTTTAAGAACGGCTTCTTCTTCCTCGCGTCCTTCTCGCTTCGCTCTAGCTGCATGGAGTACAACACCGCGAAGGAGTGAGGACGGGGTCTGCCCCAGCTTTTGCCCGGGCGTGCAAAGGCTGTGTGCTGCTTTTCCAAGCAGCAAGAGCACTGAGAAGTGAAAGCGATTATGAAGGAGCTCTTTGGCTGCTCGTGTGCTCTTCGCTGCACTGCGCCGCTCGCAAGCGGCTTCGTTCTTCGCCTTCTGCCGTCCGGAGAGAGCTGAACTCCAGCGGTCAGTTTCAGCTCTGCCCAAAAGCGTGTTCTCAGTTCTGCGAGCAAGCACGCCCTCTTGCCTTGGCTCCGAGTGCAAAGTCACTAGCGAGCACTCACTCAGTGCAATGCACCCAGAAAGACGCTCTCGCTCGTCTTTCAAGGAGCAATTCCTAACAGCAGAAGCAGCAGAAACACAAAGTGGATGACGAGAAGGGAAAATGTAGAACACGTCTCTGTCCTGCCACATTTTCGTGTGCGATACTTCCCTCCGGGTCTTCGGTCCTTGCGAAGCTCTATGTACTGCGAGCGCTGCTACTTGCAGCTGAGAAGGACCGTGGGGCTAGCAGCGAATTCGGAGAGCGCTAAGCACGTAGTCAAGAAGCGAGACGTGTCCCTGCAATGCGGTGCTAAGAGCAGCTTCCTCGCGGCGGAGGCGAGCTCCGGCTACAAGTCATTCTCGTCCTGGCAACGGATCTCTGTGAAGGGCTTAGGCGAAAAGCTTTCGTTTTCCATTCGAAGTGCGTGAGAGGCAGACTGTTGCACGGAGCTCTGAGAACAAAGGTGAACGCCCTAGGCGGGCTTGGGCAGAAGCAGCGTTCTCTAGCTCTTGGCTGCCGGCACACTGCTGGCTATGTGGCGCCCCTGCAGCGTCTTCTGGCCGCCGGCAAGTGAAAGCGGAGCCAGGCGTAGGCGTGGGCGAGGGCGGTGAACGAAGCGGCACAAGAGCCGTGTTTGTGTGCACCACGTTACAGGCTACTAGGAGAGGAAGGTGGTTGACTCTCACTTTCCCTCGCAAGTGCCCTTAGCAGTCGTAAGGAGCTGAACTCCAGCGGTCAGTTTCAGCTCTGCCCAAACAGCTTGTTCTCAGTTCTGCGAGCAAGCACGCCCTCTTGCCTTGGCTCCGAGTGCAAAGTTACTAGCGAGCAATCACTCGTGTGCTCTTCGCTGCACTGCGCCGCTCGCAAGCGGCTTCGTTCTTCGCCTTCTGCCGTCCGGAGAGAGCTGAACTCCAGCGGTCAGTTTCAGCTCTGCCCAAAAGCGTGTTCTCAGTTCTGCTGGCAAGCACGCCCCGTTGCCTTGGCTCCGAGTGCAAAGACCCTAGCGAGCACTCACTCAGTGCAATGCACCCAGAAAGACGCTCTCGCTCGTCTTTCAAGGAGCGATTCCTAACAGCAAAGGAAGCAGATGTACAAACTGGATGACGAGGCAGGACAATGTAGAACACGTCTCTGTCCTCGTACATTTTCGTGTGAGATATGTCCCTCCGGGTCTTCGGTCCTTGCGAAGCTCTATGTACTGCGAGCGCTGCTACTTGCAGCTGAGAAGGACCGTGGGGCTAGCATCGAATTCGGAGAGCGCTAAGCACGTAGTCAAGAAGCGAGACGTGTCCCTGCAATGCGGTGCTAAGAGCAGCTTCCTCGCGGCGGGGGCGAGCTCCGGCTACAAGACATTCTCCTCCTAGCAACGGATCTCTGTGAAGGGCGTAGGCGAAAAGCTTTCGTTTTCCATTCGAACTGCGAGAGAGGCAGACTGTTGCACGGAGCTCTGAGAACAAAGGTGAACGCCCTAGGCGGGCTTGGGCAGAAGCAGCGTTCTCGAGCTCTTGGCTGCCGGCACACTGCTGGCTATGTGGCGCCCCTGCAGCGGCTTCTGGCCGCCGGGAAGTGAAAGCGGCTCCAGGCGAAGGGGAGGGAGAGGGCGGTGAACGAAGCGGCACAAGTGCCGTGCTTGTGTGCACCACGTTACAGGCTAATAGGAGAGGAAGGTGGTTGACTCTCGCTTTCCTTCGCAAGTGCCCTTAGCAGTAGGAAGGAGCTGAACTCCAGCGGTCAGTTTCAGCTTTGCCCAATAGCGTGTTCTCAGTTCAGCTGGCAAGCACGCCCTGTTGCCTTGGCTCCGAGTGCATAGTCACTAGCGAGCACTCACTCGTGTGCTCTTCGCTGCACTGCGCCGCTCGCAAGCGGCTTCGTTCTTCGCCTTCTGCCGTCCGGAGAGAGCTGAACTCCAGCGGTCAGTTTCAGCTCTGCCCAAAAGCGTGTTCTCAGTTCTGCGAGCAAGCACGCCCTCTTGCCTTGGCTCCGAGTGCAAAGTCACTAGCAAGCACTCACTCAGTGCAATGCACCCAGAAAGACGCTCTCGCTCGTCTTTCAAGGAGCAATTCCTAACAGCAGAAGCAGCAGAAACACAAAGTGGATGACGAGAAGGGACAATGTAGAACACGTCTCTGTCCTGCCACATTTTCGTGTGCGATATGTCCCTCCGGGTCTTCGGTCCTTGCGAAGCTCTATGTACTGCGAGCGCTGCTACTTGCAGCTGAGAAGGACCGTGGGGCTAGCAGCGAATTCGGAGAGCGCTAAGCACGTAGTCAAGAAGCGAGACGTGTCCCTGCAATGCGGTGCTAAGAGCAGCTTCCTCGCGGCGGAGGCGAGCTCCGGCTACAAGTCATTCTCGTCCTGGCAACGGATCTCTGTGAAGGGCTTAGGCGAAAAGCTTTCGTTTTCCATTCGAAGTGCGTGAGAGGCAGACTGTTGCACGGAGCTCTGAGAACAAAGGTGAACGCCCTAGGCGGGCTTGGGCAGAAGCAGCGTTCTCTAGCTCTTGGCTGCCGGCACACTGCTGGCTATGTGGCGCCCCTGCAGCGTCTTCTGGCAGCCGGCAAGTGAAAGCGGAGCCAGGCGTAGGCGTGGGCGAGGGCGGTGAACGAAGCGGCACAAGAGCCGTGTTTGTGTGCACCACGTTACAGGCTACTAGGAGAGGAAGGTGGTTGACTCTCACTTTCCCTCGCAAGTGCCCTTAGCAGTCGTAAGGAGCTGAACTCCAGCGGTCAGTTTCAGCTCTGCCCAAACAGCTTGTTCTCAGTTCTGCGAGCAAGCACGCCCTCTTGCCTTGGCTCCGAGTGCAAAGTTACTAGCGAGCAATCACTCGTGTGCTCTTCGCTGCACTGCGCCGCTCGCAAGCGGCTTCGTTCTTCGCCTTCTGCCGTCCGGAGAGAGCTGAACTCCAGCGGTCAGTTTCAGCTCTGCCCAAAAGCGTGTTCTCAGTTCTGCTGGCGAGCACGCCCCGTTGCCTTGGCTCCGAGTGCAAAGACCCTAGCGAGCACTCACTCAGTGCAATGCACCCAGAAAGACGCTCTCGCTCGTCTTTCAAGGAGCGATTCCTAACAGCAAAGGAAGCAGATGTACAAACTGGATGACGAGAAAGGACAATGTAGAACACGTCTCTGTCCTCGTACATTTTCGTGTGAGATATGTCCCTCCGGGTCTTCGGTCCTTGCGAAGCTCTATGTACTGCGAGCGCTGCTACTTGCAGCTGAGAAGGACCGTGGGGCTAGCATCGAATTCGGAGAGCGCTAAGCACGTAGTCAAGAAGCGAGACGTGTCCCTGCAATGCGGTGCTAAGAGCAGCTTCCTCGCGGCGGGGGCGAGCTCCGGCTACAAGACATTCTCCTCCTAGCAACGGATCTCTGTGAAGGGCGTAGGCGAAAAGCTTTCGTTTTCCATTCGAACTGCGAGAGAGGCAGACTGTTGCACGGAGCTCTGAGAACAAAGGTGCACGTCCTAGGCGGGCTTGGGCAGAAGCAGCGTTCTCGAGCTCTTGGCTGCCGGCACACTGCTGGCTATGCGGCGCCCCTGCAGCGGCTTCTGGCCGCCGGGAAGTGAAAGCGGCTCCAGGCGAAGGGGAGGGAGAGGGCGGTGAACGAAGCGGCACAAGTGCCGTGCTTGTGTGCACCACGTTACAGGCTAATAGGAGAGGAAGGTGGTTGACTCTCGCTTTCCTTCGCAAGTGCCCTTAGCAGTAGGAAGGAGCTGAACTCCAGCGGTCAGTTTCAGCTTTGCCCAATAGCGTGTTCTCAGTTCAGCTGGCAAGCACGCCCTGTTGCCTTGGCTCCGAGTGCATAGTCACTAGCGAGCACTCACTCGTGTGCTCTTCGCTGCACTGCGCCGCTCGCAAGCGGCTTCGTTCTTCGCCTTCTGCCGTCCGGAGAGAGCTGAACTCCAGCGGTCAGTTTCAGCTCTGCCCAAAAGCGTGTTCTCAGTTCTGCGAGCAAGCACGCCCTCTTGCCTTGGCTCCGAGTGCAAAGACCCTAGCGAGCACTCACTCAGTGCAGTGCACCCAGAAAGACGCTCTCGCTCGTCTTTCAAGGAGCGATTCCTAACTGCAAAGGAAGCAGATGTACAAACTGGATGACGAGAAAGGACAATGTAGAACACGTCTCTGTCCTCGTACATTTTCGTGTGCGATATGTCCCTCCGGGTCTTCGGTCCTTGCGAAGCTCTATGTACTGCGAGCGCTGCTACTTGCAGCTGAGAAGGACCGTGGGGCTAGCATCGAATTCGGAGAGCGCTAAGCACGTAGTCAAGAAGCGAGACGTGTCCCTGCAATGCGGTGCTAAGAGCAGCTTCCTCGCGGCGGGGGCGAGCTCAAGCTACAGGTCATTCTCGTCCTGGCAACGGATCTCTGTGAAGGGCGTAGGCGAAAAGCTTTCGTTTTCCGTTTGAACTGCGAGAGAGGCAGACTGTTGCACGGAGCTCTCAGAACAAAGGTGCACGCCCTAGGCGGGCTTGGGCAGAAGCAGCGTTCTCTAGCTCTTGGCTGCCGGCACACTACTGGCGGTGGGGCGCCCCTGCGGCGGCTTCTGGCCGCCGGGAAGTGAAAGCGGCGCCAGGCGAGGGCGAGGGAGAGGGCGGTGAACGAAGCGGCACAAGAGCCGTGCTTGTGTGCACAACGTTACAGGCTACTAGGAGAGGAAGGTGGTTGACTCTCGCTTTCCTTCGCAAGTGCCATTAGCAGTCGTAAGGAGCTGAACTCCAGCTGTCAGTTTCAGCTCTGCCCAAAAGCGTGTTCTCAGTTCTGCGAGCAAGCACGCCCTCTTGCCTTGGCTCCGAGTGCAAAGTCACTAGCAAGCACTCACTCAGTGCAATGCACCCAGAAAGACGCTCTCGCTCGTCTTTCAAGGAGCAATTCCTAACAGCAGAAGCAGCAGAAACACAAAGTGGATGACGAGAAGGGAAAATGTAGAACACGTCTCTGTCCTGCCACATTTTCGTGTGCGATACTTCCCTCCGGGTCTTCGGTCCTTGCGAAGCTCTATGTACTGCGAGCGCTGCTACTTGCAGCTGAGAAGGACCGTGGGGCTAGCAGCGAATTCGGAGAGCGCTAAGCACGTAGTCAAGAAGCGAGACGTGTCCCTGCAATGCGGTGCTAAGAGCAGCCTCCTCGCGGCGGAGGCGAGCTCCGGCTACAAGTCATTCTCGTCCTGGCAACGGATCTCTGTGAAGGGCTTAGGCGAAAAGCTTTCGTTTTCCATTCGAAGTGCGTGAGAGGCAGACTGTTGCACGGAGCTCTGAGAACAAAGGTGAACGCCCTAGGCGGGCTTGGGCAGAAGCAGCGTTCTCTAGCTCTTGGCTGCCGGCACACTGCTGGCTGGGTGGCGCCCCTGCAGAGGCTTCTAGCCGCCGGCAAGTGAAAGCGGCGCCAGGCGAGGGCGAGGGAGAGGGCGGTGAACGAAGCGGCACAAGAGCCGTGCTTGTGTGCCCCACGTTACAGGCTACTAGGAGAGGAAGGTGGTTGACTCTCGCTTTCCTTCGCAAGTGCCCTTAGCAGTAGGAAGGCGCTGAACTCCAGCGGTCAGTTTCAGCTCTGCCCAAAAGCGTGTTCTCAGTTCTGCGAGCAAGCACGCCCTCTTGCCTTGGCTCAGAGTGCAAAGTCACTAGCAAGCACTCACTCAGTGCAATGCACCCAGAAAGACGCTCTCGCTCGTCTTTCAAGGAGCAATTCCTAACAGCAGAAGCAGCAGAAACACAAAGTGGATGACGAGAAGGGACAATGTAGAACACGTCTCTGTCCTCGTACATTTTCGTGTACGATACATCCCTCCGGGTCTTCGGTCCTTGCGAAGATCTATGTACTGCGAACGCAGCTACTTGCAGCTGAGAAGGACCGTGGGGCTAGCAGCGAATTCGGAGAGCGCTAAGCACGTAGTCAAGAAGCGAGACGTGTCCCTGCAATGCGGTGCTAAGAGCAGCTTCCTCGCGGCGGGGGCGAGCTCCGGCTACAGGTCATTCTCCTCCTGGCAACGGATCTCTGTGAAGGGCGTAGGCGAAAAGCTTTCGTTTTCCATTCGAACTGCGAGAGAGGCAGACTGTTGCACGGAGCTCTGTGAACAAAGGGGCACGCCCTAGGCGGGCTTGGGCAGAAGCAGCGTTCTCGAGCTCTTGGCTGCCGGCACACTGCTGCCTATATGGCGCCCCTGCAGCCGGCCTCTGGCCGCCGGCAAGTGAAAGCGGAGCCAGTCGTGGGCGAGGGCGGTGAACGAAGCGGCACAAGCGCCGTGCTTGTGCGCACCACGTTAGAGGCTACTAGGAGAGGAAGGTGGTTGACTCTCGCTTGCCATCCCACGTGCCCTTAGCAGTCGGAAGGAGCAAGCTGAAGCACTGCTGCTTGTGCTGCTCCTTGGTTCCCTTGCAGCCAGCTGGGAAAGCATTGGCGGTCGCTTCTAGGCGCCGAGTTGCCCACAGCACCACGGTAAGTGCCTCGGAGAAGGGAAATCCAGAGTGCAGCGAGGAGCTGGACGTGGCTTACGTGCAGTTCCTAAGGAGAAGGTGAACCTAGGCACTGCCTCTTCAATCTGGCCGCCTCTGCTCTGGTAGCAACTTTTGCAAGTCGGCAGAGGGAGCCGCGAGTATGTAGAACGGAGGGCAGCGAGACGCCGTGTGTTATGCGCCCTTTCAGGGCTGCCTCCAGGGGGCTACTTTAAGAACGGCTTCTTCTTCCTCGCGTCCTTCTCGCTTCGCTCTAGCTGCATGGAGTACAACACCGCGAAGGAGTGAGGACGGGGTCTGCCCCAGCTTTTGCCCGGGCGTGCAAAGGCTGTGTGCTGCTTTTCCAAGCAGCAAGAGCACTGAGAAGTGAAAGCGATTATGAAGGAGCTCTTTGGCTGCTCGTGTGCTCTTCGCTGCACTGCGCCGCTCGCAAGCGGCTTCGTTCTTCGCCTTCTGCCGTCCGGAGAGAGCTGAACTCCAGCGGTCAGTTTCAGCTCTGCCCAAAAGCGTGTTCTCAGTTCTGCGAGCAAGCACGCCCTCTTGCCTTGGCTCCGAGTGCAAAGTCACTAGCAAGCACTCACTCAGTGCAATGCACCCAGAAAGACGCTCTCGCTCGTCTTTCAAGGAGCAATTCCTAACAGCAGAAGCAGCAGAAACACAAAGTGGATGACGAGAAGGGAAAATGTAGAACACGTCTCTGTCCTGCCACATTTTCGTGTGCGATACTTCCCTCCGGGTCTTCGGTCCTTGCGAAGCTCTATGTACTGCGAGCGCTGCTACTTGCAGCTGAGAAGGACCGTGGGGCTAGCAGCGAATTCGGAGAGCGCTAAGCACGTAGTCAAGAAGCGAGACGTGTCCCTGCAATGCGGTGCTAAGAGCAGCTTCCTCGCGGCGGAGGCGAGCTCCGGCTACAAGTCATTCTCGTCCTGGCAACGGATCTCTGTGAAGGGCTTAGGCGAAAAGCTTTCGTTTTCCATTCGAAGTGCGTGAGAGGCAGACTGTTGCACGGAGCTCTGAGAACAAAGGTGAACGCCCTAGGCGGGCTTGGGCAGAAGCAGCGTTCTCTAGCTCTTGGCTGCCGGCACACTGCTGGCTATGTGGCGCCCCTGCAGCGTCTTCTGGCCGCCGGCAAGTGAAAGCGGAGCCAGGCGTAGACGTGGGCGAGGGCGGTGAACGAAGCGGCACAAGAGCCGTGTTTGTGTGCACCACGTTACAGGCTACTAGGAGAGGAAGGTGGTTGACTCTCGCTTTCCCTCGCAAGTGCCCTTAGCAGTCGTAAGGAGCTGAACTCCAGCGGTCAGTTTCAGCTCTGACCAAACAGCTTGTTCTCAGTTCTGCGAGCAAGCACGCCCTCTTGCCTTGGCTCCGAGTGCAAAGTTACTAGCGAGCACTCACTCGTGTGCTCTTCGCTGCACTGCGCCGCTCGCAAGCGGCTTCGTTCTTCGCCTTCTGCCGTCCGGAGAGAGCTGAACTCCAGGGGTCAGTTTCAGCTCTGCCCAAAAGCGTGTTCTCAGTTCTGCTGGCAAGCACGCCCCGTTGCCTTGGCTCCGAGTGCAAAGTCCCTAGCGAGCACTCACTCAGTGCAATGCACCCAGAAAGACGCTCTCGCTCGTCTTTCAAGGAGCGATTCCTAACAGCAAAGGGAGCAGATGTACAAACTGGATGACGAGGCAGGACAATGTAGAACACGTCTCTGTCCTCGTACATTTTCGTGTGAGATATGTCCCTCCGGGTCTTCGGTCCTTGCGAAGCTCTATGTACTGCGAGCGCTGCTACTTGCAGCTGAGAAGGACCGTGGGGCTAGCATCGAATTCGGAGAGCGCTAAGCACGTAGTCAAGAAGCGAGACGTGTCCCTGCAATGCGGTGCTAAGAGCAGCTTCCTCGCGGCGGGGGCGAGCTCCGGCTACAAGACATTCTCCTCCTGGCAACGGATCTCTGTGAAGGGCGTAGGCGAAAAGCTTTCGTTTTCCATTCGAACTGCGAGAGAGGCAGACTGTTGCACGGAGCTCTGAGAACAAAGGTGAACGCCCTAGGCGGGCTTGGGCAGAAGCAGCGTTCTCGAGCTCTTGGCTGCCGGCACACTGCTGGCTATGTGGCGCCCCTGCAGCGGCTTCTGGCCGCCGGGAAGTGAAAGCGGCTCCAGGCGAAGGGGAGGGAGAGGGCGGTGAACGAAGCGGCACAAGTGCCGTGCTTGTGTGCACCACGTTACAGGCTAATAGGAGAGGAAGGTGGTTGACTCTCGCTTTCCTTCGCAAGTGCCCTTAGCAGTAGGAAGGAGCTGAACTCCAGCGGTCAGTTTCAGCTTTGCCCAATAGCGTGTTCTCAGTTCAGCTGGCAAGCACGCCCTGTTGCCTTGGCTCCGAGTGCATAGTCACTAGCGAGCACTCACTCGTGTGCTCTTCGCTGCACTGCGCCGCTCGCAAGCGGCTTCGTTCTTCGCCTTCTGCCGTCCGGAGAGAGCTGAACTCCAGCGGTCAGTTTCAGCTCTGCCCAAAAGCGTGTTCTCAGTTCTGCGAGCAAGCACGCCCTCTTGCCTTGGCTCCGAGTGCAAAGTCACTAGCAAGCACTCACTCAGTGCAATGCACCCAGAAAGACGCTCTCGCTCGTCTTTCAAGGAGCAATTCCTAACAGCAGAAGCAGCAGAAACACAAAGTGGATGACGAGAAGGGACAATGTAGAACACGTCTCTGTCCTGCCACATTTTCGTGTGCGATACTTCCCTCCGGGTCTTCGGTCCTTGCGAAGCTCTATGTACTGCGAGCGCTGCTACTTGCAGCTGAGAAGGACCGTGGGGCTAGCAGCGAATTCGGAGAGCGCTAAGCACGTAGTCAAGAAGCGAGACGTGTCCCTGCAATGCGGTGCTAAGAGCAGCTTCCTCGCGGCGGAGGCGAGCTCCGGCTACAAGTCATTCTCGTCCTGGCAACGGATCTCTGTGAAGGGCTTAGGCGAAAAGCTTTCGTTTTCCATTCGAAGTGCGTGAGAGGCAGACTGTTGCACGGAGCTCTGAGAACAAAGGTGAACGCCCTAGGCGGGCTTGGGCAGAAGCAGCGTTCTCTAGCTCTTGGCTGCCGGCACACTGCTGGCTATGTGGCGCCCCTGCAGCGTCTTCTGGCAGCCGGCAAGTGAAAGCGGAGCCAGGCGTAGGCGTGGGCGAGGGCGGTGAACGAAGCGGCACAAGAGCCGTGTTTGTGTGCACCACGTTACAGGCTACTAGGAGAGGAAGGTGGTTGACTCTCACTTTCCCTCGCAAGTGCCCTTAGCAGTCGTAAGGAGCTGAACTCCAGCGGTCAGTTTCAGCTCTGCCCAAACAGCTTGTTCTCAGTTCTGCGAGCAAGCACGCCCTCTTGCCTTGGCTCCGAGTGCAAAGTTACTAGCGAGCAATCACTCGTGTGCTCTTCGCTGCACTGCGCCGCTCGCAAGCGGCTTCGTTCTTCGCCTTCTGCCGTCCGGAGAGAGCTGAACTCCAGCGGTCAGTTTCAGCTCTGCCCAAAAGCGTGTTCTCAGTTCTGCTGGCGAGCACGCCCCGTTGCCTTGGCTCCGAGTGCAAAGACCCTAGCGAGCACTCACTCAGTGCAATGCACCCAGAAAGACGCTCTCGCTCGTCTTTCAAGGAGCGATTCCTAACAGCAAAGGAAGCAGATGTACAAACTGGATGACGAGAAAGGACAATGTAGAACACGTCTCTGTCCTCGTACATTTTCGTGTGAGATATGTCCCTCCGGGTCTTCGGTCCTTGCGAAGCTCTATGTACTGCGAGCGCTGCTACTTGCAGCTGAGAAGGACCGTGGGGCTAGCATCGAATTCGGAGAGCGCTAAGCACGTAGTCAAGAAGCGAGACGTGTCCCTGCAATGCGGTGCTAAGAGCAGCTTCCTCGCGGCGGGGGCGAGCTCCGGCTACAAGACATTCTCCTCCTAGCAACGGATCTCTGTGAAGGGCGTAGGCGAAAAGCTTTCGTTTTCCATTCGAACTGCGAGAGAGGCAGACTGTTGCACGGAGCTCTGAGAACAAAGGTGCATGTCCTAGGCGGGCTTGGGCAGAAGCAGCGTTCTCGAGCTCTTGGCTGCCGGCACACTGCTGGCTATGCGGCGCCCCTGCAGCGGCTTCTGGCCGCCGGGAAGTGAAAGCGGCTCCAGGCGAAGGGGAGGGAGAGGGCGGTGAACGAAGCGGCACAAGTGCCGTGCTTGTGTGCACCACGTTACAGGCTAATAGGAGAGGAAGGTGGTTGACTCTCGCTTTCCTTCGCAAGTGCCCTTAGCAGTAGGAAGGAGCTGAACTCCAGCGGTCAGTTTCAGCTTTGCCCAATAGCGTGTTCTCAGTTCAGCTGGCAAGCACGCCCTGTTGCCTTGGCTCCGAGTGCATAGTCACTAGCGAGCACTCACTCGTGTGCTCTTCGCTGCACTGCGCCGCTCGCAAGCGGCTTCGTTCTTCGCCTTCTGCCGTCCGGAGAGAGCTGAACTCCAGCGGTCAGTTTCAGCTCTGCCCAAAAGCGTGTTCTCAGTTCTGCGAGCAAGCACGCCCTCTTGCCTTGGCTCCGAGTGCAAAGACCCTAGCGAGCACTCACTCAGTGCAGTGCACCCAGAAAGACGCTCTCGCTCGTCTTTCAAGGAGCGATTCCTAACTGCAAAGGAAGCAGATGTACAAACTGGATGACGAGAAAGGACAATGTAGAACACGTCTCTGTCCTCGTACATTTTCGTGTGCGATATGTCCCTCCGGGTCTTCGGTCCTTGCGAAGCTCTATGTACTGCGAGCGCTGCTACTTGCAGCTGAGAAGGACCGTGGGGCTAGCAGCGAATTCGGAGAGCGCTAAGCACGTAGTCAAGAAGCGAGACGTGTCCCTGCAATGCGGTGCTAAGAGCAGCTTCCTCGCGGCGGGGGCGAGCTCAAGCTACAGGTCATTCTCGTCCTGGCAACGGATCTCTGTGAAGGGCGTAGGCGAAAAGCTTTCGTTTTCCGTTTGAACTGCGAGAGAGGCAGACTGTTGCACGGAGCTCTGAGAACAAAGGTGCACGCCCTAGGCGGGCTTGGGCAGAAGCAGCGTTCTCTAGCTCTTGGCTGCCGGCACACTACTGGCGGTGGGGCGCCCCTGCGGCGGCTTCTGGCCGCCGGGAAGTGAAAGCGGCGCCAGGCGAGGGCGAGGGAGAGGGCGGTGAACGAAGCGGCACAAGAGCCGTGCTTGTGTGCACAACGTTACAGGCTACTAGGAGAGGAAGGTGGTTGACTCTCGCTTTCCTTCGCAAGTGCCATTAGCAGTCGTAAGGAGCTGAACTCCAGCTGTCAGTTTCAGCTCTGCCCAAAAGCGTGTTCTCAGTTCTGCGAGCAAGCACGCCCTCTTGCCTTGGCTCCGAGTGCAAAGTCACTAGCAAGCACTCACTCAGTGCAATGCACCCAGAAAGACGCTCTCGCTCGTCTTTCAAGGAGCAATTCCTAACAGCAGAAGCAGCAGAAACACAAAGTGGATGACGAGAAGGGAAAATGTAGAACACGTCTCTGTCCTGCCACATTTTCGTGTGCGATACTTCCCTCCGGGTCTTCGGTCCTTGCGAAGCTCTATGTACTGCGAGCGCTGCTACTTGCAGCTGAGAAGGACCGTGGGGCTAGCAGCGAATTCGGAGAGGGCTAAGCACGTAGTCAAGAAGCGAGACGTGTCCCTGCAATGCGGTGCTAAGAGCAGCCTCCTCGCGGCGGAGGCGAGCTCCGGCTACAAGTCATTCTCGTCCTGGCAACGGATCTCTGTGAAGGGCTTAGGCGAAAAGCTTTCGTTTTCCATTCGAAGTGCGTGAGAGGCAGACTGTTGCACGGAGCTCTGAGAACAAAGGTGAACGCCCTAGGCGGGCTTGGGCAGAAGCAGCGTTCTCTAGCTCTTGGCTGCCGGCACACTGCTGGCTGGGTGGCGCCCCTGCAGAGGCTTCTAGCCGCCGGCAAGTGAAAGCGGCGCCAGGCGAGGGCGAGGGAGAGGGCGGTGAACGAAGCGGCACAAGAGCCGTGCTTGTGTGCCCCACGTTACAGGCTACTAGGAGAGGAAGGTGGTTGACTCTCGCTTTCCTTCGCAAGTGCCCTTAGCAGTAGGAAGGCGCTGAACTCCAGCGGTCAGTTTCAGCTCTGCCCAAAAGCGTGTTCTCAGTTCTGCGAGCAAGCACGCCCTCTTGCCTTGGCTCAGAGTGCAAAGTCACTAGCAAGCACTCACTCAGTGCAATGCACCCAGAAAGACGCTCTCGCTCGTCTTTCAAGGAGCAATTCCTAACAGCAGAAGCAGCAGAAACACAAAGTGGATGACGAGAAGGGACAATGTAGAACACGTCTCTGTCCTCGTACATTTTCGTGTACGATACATCCCTCCGGGTCTTCGGTCCTTGCGAAGATCTATGTACTGCGAACGCAGCTACTTGCAGCTGAGAAGGACCGTGGGGCTAGCAGCGAATTCGGAGAGCGCTAAGCACGTAGTCAAGAAGCGAGACGTGTCCCTGCAATGCGGTGCTAAGAGCAGCTTCCTCGCGGCGGGGGCGAGCTCCGGCTACAGGTCATTCTCCTCCTGGCAACGGATCTCTGTGAAGGGCGTAGGCGAAAAGCTTTCGTTTTCCATTCGAACTGCGAGAGAGGCAGACTGTTGCACGGAGCTCTGTGAACAAAGGGGCACGCCCTAGGCGGGCTTGGGCAGAAGCAGCGTTCTCGAGCTCTTGGCTGCCGGCACACTGCTGCCTATATGGCGCCCCTGCAGCCGGCCTCTGGCCGCCGGCAAGTGAAAGCGGAGCCAGTCGTGGGCGAGGGCGGTGAACGAAGCGGCACAAGCGCCGTGCTTGTGCGCACCACGTTAGAGGCTACTAGGAGAGGAAGGTGGTTGACTCTCGTTTGCCATCCCACGTGCCCTTAGCAGTCGGAAGGAGCAAGCTGAAGCACTGCTGCTTGTGCTGCTCCTTGGTTCCCTTGCAGCCAGCTGGGAAAGCATTGGCGGTCGCTTCTAGGCGCCGAGTTGCCCACAGCACCACGGTAAGTGCCTCGGAGAAGGGAAATCCAGAGTGCAGCGAGGAGCTGGACGTGGCTTACGTGCAGTTCCTAAGGAGAAGGTGAACCTAGGCACTGCCTCTTCAATCTGGCCGCCTCTGCTCTGGTAGCAACTTTTGCAAGTCGGCAGAGGGAGCCGCGAGTATGTAGAACGGAGGGCAGCGAGACGCCGTGTGTTATGCGCCCTTTCAGGGCTGCCTCCAGGGGGCTACTTTAAGAACGGCTTCTTCTTCCTCGCGTCCTTCTCGCTTCGCTCTAGCTGCATGGAGTACAACACCGCGAAGGAGTGAGGACGGGGTCTGCCCCAGCTTTTGCCCGGGCGTGCAAAGGCTGTGTGCTGCTTTTCCAAGCAGCAAGAGCACTGAGAAGTGAAAGCGATTATGAAGGAGCTCTTTGGCTGCTCGTGTGCTCTTCGCTGCACTGCGCCGCTCGCAAGCGGCTTCGTTCTTCGCCTTCTGCCGTCCGGAGAGAGCTGAACTCCAGCGGTCAGTTTCAGCTCTGCCCAAAAGCGTGTTCTCAGTTCTGCGAGCAAGCACGCCCTCTTGCCTTGGCTCCGAGTGCAAAGTCACTAGCAAGCACTCACTCAGTGCAATGCACCCAGAAAGACGCTCTCGCTCGTCTTTCAAGGAGCAATTCCTAACAGCAGAAGCAGCAGAAACACAAAGTGGATGACGAGAAGGGAAAATGTAGAACACGTCTCTGTCCTGCCACATTTTCGTGTGCGATACTTCCCTCCGGGTCTTCGGTCCTTGCGAAGCTCTATGTACTGCGAGCGCTGCTACTTGCAGCTGAGAAGGACCGTGGGGCTAGCAGCGAATTCGGAGAGCGCTAAGCACGTAGTCAAGAAGCGAGACGTGTCCCTGCAATGCGGTGCTAAGAGCAGCTTCCTCGCGGCGGAGGCGAGCTCCGGCTACAAGTCATTCTCGTCCTGGCAACGGATCTCTGTGAAGGGCTTAGGCGAAAAGCTTTCGTTTTCCATTCGAAGTGCGTGAGAGGCAGACTGTTGCACGGAGCTCTGAGAACAAAGGTGAACGCCCTAGGCGGGCTTGGGCAGAAGCAGCGTTCTCTAGCTCTTGGCTGCCGGCACACTGCTGGCTATGTGGCGCCCCTGCAGCGTCTTCTGGCCGCCGGCAAGTGAAAGCGGAGCCAGGCGTAGACGTGGGCGAGGGCGGTGAACGAAGCGGCACAAGAGCCGTGTTTGTGTGCACCACGTTACAGGCTACTAGGAGAGGAAGGTGGTTGACTCTCGCTTTCCCTCGCAAGTGCCCTTAGCAGTCGTAAGGAGCTGAACTCCAGCGGTCAGTTTCAGCTCTGACCAAACAGCTTGTTCTCAGTTCTGCGAGCAAGCACGCCCTCTTGCCTTGGCTCCGAGTGCAAAGTTACTAGCGAGCAATCACTCGTGTGCTCTTCGCTGCACTGCGCCGCTCGCAAGCGGCTTCGTTCTTCGCCTTCTGCCGTCCGGAGAGAGCTGAACTCCAGGGGTCAGTTTCAGCTCTGCCCAAAAGCGTGTTCTCAGTTCTGCTGGCAAGCACGCCCCGTTGCCTTGGCTCCGAGTGCAAAGTCCCTAGCGAGCACTCACTCAGTGCAATGCACCCAGAAAGACGCTCTCGCTCGTCTTTCAAGGAGCGATTCCTAACAGCAAAGGGAGCAGATGTACAAACTGGATGACGAGGCAGGACAATGTAGAACACGTCTCTGTCCTCGTACATTTTCGTGTGAGATATGTCCCTCCGGGTCTTCGGTCCTTGCGAAGCTCTATGTACTGCGAGCGCTGCTACTTGCAGCTGAGAAGGACCGTGGGGCTAGCATCGAATTCGGAGAGCGCTAAGCACGTAGTCAAGAAGCGAGACGTGTCCCTGCAATGCGGTGCTAAGAGCAGCTTCCTCGCGGCGGGGGCGAGCTCAGGCTACAGGTCATTCTCGTCCTGGCAACGGATCTCTGTGAAGGGCGTAGGCGAAAAGCTTTCGTTTTCCGTTTGAACTGCGAGAGAGGCAGACTGTTGCACGGAGCTCTGAGAACAAAGGTGCACGCCCTAGGCGGGCTTGGGCAGAAGCAGCGTTCTCTAGCTCTTGGCTGCCGGCACACTACTGGCGGTGGGGCGCCCCTGCGGCGGCTTCTGGCCGCCGGGAAGTGAAAGCGGCGCCAGGCGAGGGCGAGGGAGAGGGCGGTGAACGAAGCGGCACAAGAGCCGTGCTTGTGTGCACAACGTTACAGGCTACTAGGAGAGGAAGGTGGTTGACTCTCGCTTTCCTTCGCAAGTGCCATTAGCAGTCGTAAGGAGCTGAACTCCAGCTGTCAGTTTCAGCTCTGCCCAAAAGCGTGTTCTCAGTTCTGCGAGCAAGCACGCCCTCTTGCCTTGGCTCCGAGTGCAAAGTCACTAGCAAGCACTCACTCAGTGCAATGCACCCAGAAAGACGCTCTCGCTCGTCTTTCAAGGAGCAATTCCTAACAGCAGAAGCAGCAGAAACACAAAGTGGATGACGAGAAGGGAAAATGTAGAACACGTCTCTGTCCTGCCACATTTTCGTGTGCGATACTTCCCTCCGGGTCTTCGGTCCTTGCGAAGCTCTATGTACTGCGAGCGCTGCTACTTGCAGCTGAGAAGGACCGTGGGGCTAGCAGCGAATTCGGAGAGCGCTAAGCACGTAGTCAAGAAGCGAGACGTGTCCCTGCAATGCGGTGCTAAGAGCAGCTTCCTCGCGGCGGGGGCGAGCTCCGGCTACAAGTCATTCTCGTCCTGGCAACGGATCTCTGTGAAGGGCTTAGGCGAAAAGCTTTCGTTTTCCATTCGAAGTGCGTGAGAGGCAGACTGTTGCACGGAGCTCTGAGAACAAAGGTGAACGCCCTAGGCGGGCTTGGGCAGAAGCAGCGTTCTCTAGCTCTTGGCTGCCGGCACACTGCTGGCTATGTGGCGCCCCTGCAGCGTCTTCTGGCCGCCGGCAAGTGAAAGCGGAGCCAGGCGTAGACGTGGGCGAGGGCGGTGAACGAAGCGGCACAAGAGCCGTGCTTGTGTGCCCCACGTTACAGGCTACTAGGAGAGGAAGGTGGTTGACTCTCGCTTTCCTTCGCAAGTGCCCTTAGCAGTAGGAAGGCGCTGAACTCCAGCAGTCAGTTTCAGCTCTGCCCAAAAGCGTGTTCTCAGTTCTGCGAGCAAGCACGCCCTCTTGCCTTGGCTCAGAGTGCAAAGTCACTAGCAAGCACTCACTCAGTGCAATGCACCCAGAAAGACGCTCTCGCTCGTCTTTCAAGGAGCAATTCCTAACAGCAGAAGCAGCAGAAACACAAAGTGGATGACGAGAAGGGACAATGTAGAACACGTCTCTGTCCTCGTACATTTTCGTGTACGATACATCCCTCCGGGTCTTCGGTCCTTGCGAAGATCTATGTACTGCGAACGCAGCTACTTGCAGCTGAGAAGGACCGTGGGGCTAGCAGCGAATTCGGAGAGCGCTAAGCACGTAGTCAAGAAGCGAGACGTGTCCCTGCAATGCGGTGCTAAGAGCAGCTTCCTCGCGGCGGGGGCGAGCTCCGGCTACAGGTCATTCTCCTCCTGGCAACGGATCTCTGTGAAGGGCGTAGGCGAAAAGCTTTCGTTTTCCATTCGAACTGCGAGAGAGGCAGACTGTTGCACGGAGCTCTGTGAACAAAGGGGCACGCCCTAGGCGGGCTTGGGCAGAAGCAGCGTTCTCGAGCTCTTGGCTGCCGGCACACTGCTGCCTATATGGCGCCCCTGCAGCCGGCCTCTGGCCGCCGGCAAGTGAAAGCGGAGCCAGTCGTGGGCGAGGGCGAGGGCGGTGAACGAAGCGGCACAAGCGCCGTGCTTGTGCGCACCACGTTAGAGGCTACTAGGAGAGGAAGGTGGTTGACTCTCGCTTGCCATCCCACGTGCCCTTAGCAGTCGGAAGGAGCAAGCTGAAGCACTGCTGCTTGTGCTGCTCCTTGGTTCCCTTGCAGCCAGCTGGGAAAGCATTGGCGGTCGCTTCTAGGCGCCGAGTTGCCCACAGCACCACGGTAAGTGCCTCGGAGAAGGGAAATCCAGAGTGCAGCGAGGAGCTGGACGTGGCTTACGTGCAGTTCCTAAAGAGAAGGTGAACCTAGGCACTGCCTCTTCAATCTGGCCGCCTCTGCTCTGGTAGCAACTTTTGCAAGTCGGCAGAGGGAGCCGCGAGTATGTAGAACGGAGGGCAGCGAGACGCCGTGTGTTATGCGCCCTTTCAGGGCTGCCTCCAGGGGGCTACTTTAAGAACGGCTTCTTCTTCCTCGCGTCCTTCTCGCTTCGCTCTAGCTGCATGGAGTACAACACCGCGAAGGAGTGAGGACGGGGTCTGCCCCAGCTTTTGCCCGGGCGTGCAAAGGCTGTGTGCTGCTTTTCCAAGCAGCAAGAGCACTGAGAAGTGAAAGCGATTATGAAGGAGCTCTTTGGCTGCTCGTGTGCTCTTCGCTGCACTGCGCCGCTCGCAAGCGGCTTCGTTCTTCGCCTTCTGCCGTCCGGAGAGAGCTGAACTCCAGCGGTCAGTTTCAGCTCTGCCCAAAAGCGTGTTCTCAGTTCTGCGAGCAAGCACGCCCTCTTGCCTTGGCTCCGAGTGCAAAGTCACTAGCGAGCACTCACTCAGTGCAATGCACCCAGAAAGACGCTCTCGCTCGTCTTTCAAGGAGCAATTCCTAACAGCAGAAGCAGCAGAAACACAAAGTGGATGACGAGAAGGGAAAATGTAGAACACGTCTCTGTCCTGCCACATTTTCGTGTGCGATACTTCCCTCCGGGTCTTCGGTCCTTGCGAAGCTCTATGTACTGCGAGCGCTGCTACTTGCAGCTGAGAAGGACCGTGGGGCTAGCAGCGAATTCGGAGAGCGCTAAGCACGTAGTCAAGAAGCGAGACGTGTCCCTGCAATGCGGTGCTAAGAGCAGCTTCCTCGCGGCGGAGGCGAGCTCCGGCTACAAGTCATTCTCGTCCTGGCAACGGATCTCTGTGAAGGGCTTAGGCGAAAAGCTTTCGTTTTCCATTCGAAGTGCGTGAGAGGCAGACTGTTGCACGGAGCTCTGAGAACAAAGGTGAACGCCCTAGGCGGGCTTGGGCAGAAGCAGCGTTCTCTAGCTCTTGGCTGCCGGCACACTGCTGGCTATGTGGCGCCCCTGCAGCGTCTTCTGGCCGCCGGCAAGTGAAAGCGGAGCCAGGCGTAGGCGTGGGCGAGGGCGGTGAACGAAGCGGCACAAGAGCCGTGTTTGTGTGCACCACGTTACAGGCTACTAGGAGAGGAAGGTGGTTGACTCTCACTTTCCCTCGCAAGTGCCCTTAGCAGTCGTAAGGAGCTGAACTCCAGCGGTCAGTTTCAGCTCTGACCAAACAGCTTGTTCTCAGTTCTGCGAGCAAGCACGCCCTCTTGCCTTGGCTCCGAGTGCAAAGTTACTAGCGAGCAATCACTCGTGTGCTCTTCGCTGCACTGCGCCGCTCGCAAGCGGCTTCGTTCTTCGCCTTCTGCCGTCCGGAGAGAGCTGAACTCCAGCGGTCAGTTTCAGCTCTGCCCAAAAGCGTGTTCTCAGTTCTGCTGGCAAGCACGCCCCGTTGCCTTGGCTCCGAGTGCAAAGACCCTAGCGAGCACTCACTCAGTGCAGTGCACCCAGAAAGACGCTCTCGCTCGTCTTTCAAGGAGCGATTCCTAACAGCAAAGGAAGCAGATGTACAAACTGGATGACGAGGCAGGACAATGTAGAACACGTCTCTGTCCTCGTACATTTTCGTGTGAGATATGTCCCTCCGGGTCTTCGGTCCTTGCGAAGCTCTATGTACTGCGAGCGCTGCTACTTGCAGCTGAGAAGGACCGTGGGGCTAGCATCGAATTCGGAGAGCGCTAAGCACGTAGTCAAGAAGCGAGACGTGTCCCTGCAATGCGGTGCTAAGAGCAGCTTCCTCGCGGCGGGGGCGAGCTCCGGCTACAAGACATTCTCCTCCTAGCAACGGATCTCTGTGAAGGGCGTAGGCGAAAAGCTTTCGTTTTCCATTCGAACTGCGAGAGAGGCAGACTGTTGCACGGAGCTCTGAGAACAAAGGTGAACGCCTTAGGCGGGCTTGGGCAGAAGCAGCGTTCTCGAGCTCTTGGCTGCCGGCACACTGCTGGCTATGTGGCGCCCCTGCAGCGGCTTCTGGCCGCCGGGAAGTGAAAGCGGCTCCAGGCGAAGGGGAGGGAGAGGGCGGTGAACGAAGCGGCACAAGTGCCGTGCTTGTGTGCACCACGTTACAGGCTAATAGGAGAGGAAGGTGGTTGACTCTCGCTTTCCTTCGCAAGTGCCCTTAGCAGTAGGAAGGAGCTGAACTCCAGCGGTCAGTTTCAGCTTTGCCCAATAGCGTGTTCTCAGTTCAGCTGGCAAGCACGCCCTGTTGCCTTGGCTCCGAGTGCATAGTCACTAGCGAGCACTCACTCGTGTGCTCTTCGCTGCACTGCGCCGCTCGCAAGCGGCTTCGTTCTTCGCCTTCTGCCGTCCGGAGAGAGCTGAACTCCAGCGGTCAGTTTCAGCTCTGCCCAAAAGCGTGTTCTCAGTTCTGCGAGCAAGCACGCCCTCTTGCCTTGGCTCCGAGTGCAAAGACCCTAGCGAGCACTCACTCAGTGCAGTGCACCCAGAAAGACGCTCTCGCTCGTCTTTCAAGGAGCGATTCCTAACTGCAAAGGAAGCAGATGTACAAACTGGATGACGAGAAAGGACAATGTAGAACACGTCTCTGTCCTCGTACATTTTCGTGTGCGATATGTCCCTCCGGGTCTTCGGTCCTTGTGAAGATCTATGTACTGCGAGAGCTGCTACTTGCAGCTGAGAAGGACCGTGGAGCTAGCATCGAATTCGGAGAGCGCTAAGCACGTAGTCAAGAAGCGAGACGTGTCCCTGCAATGCGGTGCTAAGAGCAGCTTCCTCGCGGCGGGGGCGAGCTCAGGCTACAGGTCATTCTCGTCCTGGCAACGGATCTCTGTGAAGGGCGTAGGCGAAAAGCTTTCGTTTTCCGTTTGAACTGCGAGAGAGGCAGACTGTTGCACGGAGCTCTGAGAACAAAGGTGCACGCCCTAGGCGGGCTTGGGCAGAAGCAGCGTTCTCTAGCTCTTGGCTGCCGGCACACTACTGGCGGTGGGGCGCCCCTGCGGCGGCTTCTGGCCGCCGGGAAGTGAAAGCGGCGCCAGGCGAGGGCGAGGGAGAGGGCGGTGAACGAAGCGGCACAAGAGCCGTGCTTGTGTGCACAACGTTACAGGCTACTAGGAGAGGAAGGTGGTTGACTCTCGCTTTCCTTCGCAAGTGCCATTAGCAGTCGTAAGGAGCTGAACTCCAGCTGTCAGTTTCAGCTCTGCCCAAAAGCGTGTTCTCAGTTCTGCGAGCAAGCACGCCCTCTTGCCTTGGCTCCGAGTGCAAAGTCACTAGCAAGCACTCACTCAGTGCAATGCACCCAGAAAGACGCTCTCGCTCGTCTTTCAAGGAGCAATTCCTAACAGCAGAAGCAGCAGAAACACAAAGTGGATGACGAGAAGGGAAAATGTAGAACACGTCTCTGTCCTGCCACATTTTCGTGTGCGATACTTCCCTCCGGGTCTTCGGTCCTTGCGAAGCTCTATGTACTGCGAGCGCTGCTACTTGCAGCTGAGAAGGACCGTGGGGCTAGCAGCGAATTCGGAGAGCGCTAAGCACGTAGTCAAGAAGCGAGACGTGTCCCTGCAATGCGGTGCTAAGAGCAGCTTCCTCGCGGCGGAGGCGAGCTCCGGCTACAAGTCATTCTCGTCCTGGCAACGGATCTCTGTGAAGGGCTTAGGCGAAAAGCTTTCGTTTTCCATTCGAAGTGCGTGAGAGGCAGACTGTTGCACGGAGCTCTGAGAACAAAGGTGAACGCCCTAGGCGGGCTTGGGCAGAAGCAGCGTTCTCTAGCTCTTGGTTGCCGGCACACTGCTGGCTATGTGGCGCCCCTGCAGCGTCTTCTGGCCGCCGGCAAGTGAAAGCGGAGCCAGGCGTAGACGTGGGCGAGGGCGGTGAACGAAGCGGCACAAGAGCCGTGCTTGTGTGCCCCACGTTACAGGCTACTAGGAGAGGAAGGTGGTTGACTCTCGCTTTCCTTCGCAAGTGCCCTTAGCAGTAGGAAGGCGCTGAACTCCAGCGGTCAGTTTCAGCTCTGCCCAAAAGCGTGTTCTCAGTTCTGCGAGCAAGCACGCCCTCTTGCCTTGGCTCAGAGTGCAAAGTCACTAGCAAGCACTCACTCAGTGCAATGCACCCAGAAAGACGCTCTCGCTCGTCTTTCAAGGAGCAATTCCTAACAGCAGAAGCAGCAGAAACACAAAGTGGATGACGAGAAGGGACAATGTAGAACACGTCTCTGTCCTCGTACATTTTCGTGTACGATACATCCCTCCGGGTCTTCGGTCCTTGCGAAGATCTATGTACTGCGAACGCAGCTACTTGCAGCTGAGAAGGACCGTGGGGCTAGCAGCGAATTCGGAGAGCGCTAAGCACGTAGTCAAGAAGCGAGACGTGTCCCTGCAATGCGGTGCTAAGAGCAGCTTCCTCGCGGCGGGGGCGAGCTCCGGCTACAGGTCATTCTCCTCCTGGCAACGGATCTCTGTGAAGGGCGTAGGCGAAAAGCTTTCGTTTTCCATTCGAACTGCGAGAGAGGCAGACTGTTGCACGGAGCTCTGTGAACAAAGGGGCACGCCCTAGGCGGGCTTGGGCAGAAGCAGCGTTCTCGAGCTCTTGGCTGCCGGCACACTGCTGCCTATATGGCGCCCCTGCAGCCGGCCTCTGGCCGCCGGCAAGTGAAAGCGGAGCCAGTCGTGGGCGAGGGCGGTGAACGAAGCGGCACAAGCGCCGTGCTTGTGCGCACCACGTTAGAGGCTACTAGGAGAGGAAGGTGGTTGACTCTCGCTTGCCATCCCACGTGCCCTTAGCAGTCGGAAGGAGCAAGCTGAAGCACTGCTGCTTGTGCTGCTCCTTGGTTCCCTTGCAGCCAGCTGGGAAAGCATTGGCGGTCGCTTCTAGGCGCCGAGTTGCCCACAGCACCACGGTAAGTGCCTCGGAGAAGGGAAATCCAGAGTGCAGCGAGGAGCTGGACGTGGCTTACGTGCAGTTCCTAAGGAGAAGGTGAACCTAGGCACTGCCTCTTCAATCTGGCCGCCTCTGCTCTGGTAGCAACTTTTGCAAGTCGGCAGAGGGAGCCGCGAGTATGTAGAACGGAGGGCAGCGAGACGCCGTGTGTTATGCGCCCTTTCAGGGCTGCCTCCAGGGGGCTACTTTAAGAACGGCTTCTTCTTCCTCGCGTCCTTCTCGCTTCGCTCTAGCTGCATGGAGTACAACACCGCGAAGGAGTGAGGACGGGGTCTGCCCCAGCTTTTGCCCGGGCGTGCAAAGGCTGTGTGCTGCTTTTCCAAGCAGCAAGAGCACTGAGAAGTGAAAGCGATTATGAAGGAGCTCTTTGGCTGCTCGTGTGCTCTTCGCTGCACTGCGCCGCTCGCAAGCGGCTTCGTTCTTCGCCTTCTGCCGTCCGGAGAGAGCTGAACTCCAGCGGTCAGTTTCAGCTCTGCCCAAAAGCGTGTTCTCAGTTCTGCGAGCAAGCACGCCCTCTTGCCTTGGCTCCGAGTGCAAAGTCACTAGCAAGCACTCACTCAGTGCAATGCACCCAGAAAGACGCTCTCGCTCGTCTTTCAAGGAGCAATTCCTAACAGCAGAAGCAGCAGAAACACAAAGTGGATGACGAGAAGGGAAAATGTAGAACACGTCTCTGTCCTGCCACATTTTCGTGTGCGATACTTCCCTCCGGGTCTTCGGTCCTTGCGAAGCTCTATGTACTGCGAGCGCTGCTACTTGCAGCTGAGAAGGACCGTGGGGCTAGCAGCGAATTCGGAGAGCGCTAAGCACGTAGTCAAGAAGCGAGACGTGTCCCTGCAATGCGGTGCTAAGAGCAGCTTCCTCGCGGCGGAGGCGAGCTCCGGCTACAAGTCATTCTCGTCCTGGCAACGGATCTCTGTGAAGGGCTTAGGCGAAAAGCTTTCGTTTTCCATTCGAAGTGCGTGAGAGGCAGACTGTTGCACGGAGCTCTGAGAACAAAGGTGAACGCCCTAGGCGGGCTTGGGCAGAAGCAGCGTTCTCTAGCTCTTGGCTGCCGGCACACTGCTGGCTATGTGGCGCCCCTGCAGCGTCTTCTGGCCGCCGGCAAGTGAAAGCGGAGCCAGGCGTAGACGTGGGCGAGGGCGGTGAACGAAGCGGCACAAGAGCCGTGTTTGTGTGCACCACGTTACAGGCTACTAGGAGAGGAAGGTGGTTGACTCTCGCTTTCCCTCGCAAGTGCCCTTAGCAGTCGTAAGGAGCTGAACTCCAGCGGTCAGTTTCAGCTCTGACCAAACAGCTTGTTCTCAGTTCTGCGAGCAAGCACGCCCTCTTGCCTTGGCTCCGAGTGCAAAGTTACTAGCGAGCACTCACTCGTGTGCTCTTCGCTGCACTGCGCCGCTCGCAAGCGGCTTCGTTCTTCGCCTTCTGCCGTCCGGAGAGAGCTGAACTCCAGGGGTCAGTTTCAGCTCTGCCCAAAAGCGTGTTCTCAGTTCTGCTGGCAAGCACGCCCCGTTGCCTTGGCTCCGAGTGCAAAGTCCCTAGCGAGCACTCACTCAGTGCAATGCACCCAGAAAGACGCTCTCGCTCGTCTTTCAAGGAGCGATTCCTAACAGCAAAGGGAGCAGATGTACAAACTGGATGACGAGGCAGGACAATGTAGAACACGTCTCTGTCCTCGTACATTTTCGTGTGAGATATGTCCCTCCGGGTCTTCGGTCCTTGCGAAGCTCTATGTACTGCGAGCGCTGCTACTTGCAGCTGAGAAGGACCGTGGGGCTAGCATCGAATTCGGAGAGCGCTAAGCACGTAGTCAAGAAGCGAGACGTGTCCCTGCAATGCGGTGCTAAGAGCAGCTTCCTCGCGGCGGGGGCGAGCTCCGGCTACAAGACATTCTCCTCCTGGCAACGGATCTCTGTGAAGGGCGTAGGCGAAAAGCTTTCGTTTTCCATTCGAACTGCGAGAGAGGCAGACTGTTGCACGGAGCTCTGAGAACAAAGGTGAACGCCCTAGGCGGGCTTGGGCAGAAGCAGCGTTCTCTAGCTCTTGGCTGCCGGCACACTGCTGGCTATGTGGCGCCCCTGCAGCGGCTTCTGGCCGCCGGGAAGTGAAAGCGGCTCCAGGCGAAGGGGAGGGAGAGGGCGGTGAACGAAGCGGCACAAGTGCCGTGCTTGTGTGCACCACGTTACAGGCTAATAGGAGAGGAAGGTGGTTGACTCTCGCTTTCCTTCGCAAGTGCCCTTAGCAGTAGGAAGGAGCTGAACTCCAGCGGTCAGTTTCAGCTTTGCCCAATAGCGTGTTCTCAGTTCAGCTGGCAAGCACGCCCTGTTGCCTTGGCTCCGAGTGCATAGTCACTAGCGAGCACTCACTCGTGTGCTCTTCGCTGCACTGCGCCGCTCGCAAGCGGCTTCGTTCTTCGCCTTCTGCCGTCCGGAGAGAGCTGAACTCCAGCGGTCAGTTTCAGCTCTGCCCAAAAGCGTGTTCTCAGTTCTGCGAGCAAGCACGCCCTCTTGCCTTGGCTCCGAGTGCAAAGACCCTAGCGAGCACTCACTCAGTGCAGTGCACCCAGAAAGACGCTCTCGCTCGTCTTTCAAGGAGCGATTCCTAACTGCAAAGGAAGCAGATGTACAAACTGGATGACGAGAAAGGACAATGTAGAACACGTCTCTGTCCTCGTACATTTTCGTGTGCGATATGTCCCTCCGGGTCTTCGGTCCTTGTGAAGATCTATGTACTGCGAGAGCTGCTACTTGCAGCTGAGAAGGACCGTGGAGCTAGCATCGAATTCGGAGAGCGCTAAGCACGTAGTCAAGAAGCGAGACGTGTCCCTGCAATGCGGTGCTAAGAGCAGCTTCCTCGCGGCGGGGGCGAGCTCAGGCTACAGGTCATTCTCGTCCTGGCAACGGATCTCTGTGAAGGGCGTAGGCGAAAAGCTTTCGTTTTCCGTTTGAACTGCGAGAGAGGCAGACTGTTGCACGGAGCTCTGAGAACAAAGGTGCACGCCCTAGGCGGGCTTGGGCAGAAGCAGCGTTCTCTAGCTCTTGGCTGCCGGCACACTACTGGCGGTGGGGCGCCCCTGCGGCGGCTTCTGGCCGCCGGGAAGTGAAAGCGGCGCCAGGCGAGGGCGAGGGAGAGGGCGGTGAACGAAGCGGCACAAGAGCCGTGCTTGTGTGCACAACGTTACAGGCTACTAGGAGAGGAAGGTGGTTGACTCTCGCTTTCCTTCGCAAGTGCCATTAGCAGTCGTAAGGAGCTGAACTCCAGCTGTCAGTTTCAGCTCTGCCCAAAAGCGTGTTCTCAGTTCTGCGAGCAAGCACGCCCTCTTGCCTTGGCTCCGAGTGCAAAGTCACTAGCAAGCACTCACTCAGTGCAATGCACCCAGAAAGACGCTCTCGCTCGTCTTTCAAGGAGCAATTCCTAACAGCAGAAGCAGCAGAAACACAAAGTGGATGACGAGAAGGGAAAATGTAGAACACGTCTCTGTCCTGCCACATTTTCGTGTGCGATACTTCCCTCCGGGTCTTCGGTCCTTGCGAAGCTCTATGTACTGCGAGCGCTGCTACTTGCAGCTGAGAAGGACCGTGGGGCTAGCAGCGAATTCGGAGAGCGCTAAGCACGTAGTCAAGAAGCGAGACGTGTCCCTGCAATGCGGTGCTAAGAGCAGCTTCCTCGCGGCGGGGGCGAGCTCCGGCTACAAGTCATTCTCGTCCTGGCAACGGATCTCTGTGAAGGGCTTAGGCGAAAAGCTTTCGTTTTCCATTCGAAGTGCGTGAGAGGCAGACTGTTGCACGGAGCTCTGAGAACAAAGGTGAACGCCCTAGGCGGGCTTGGGCAGAAGCAGCGTTCTCTAGCTCTTGGCTGCCGGCACACTGCTGGCTATGTGGCGCCCCTGCAGCGTCTTCTGGCCGCCGGCAAGTGAAAGCGGAGCCAGGCGTAGACGTGGGCGAGGGCGGTGAACGAAGCGGCACAAGAGCCGTGCTTGTGTGCCCCACGTTACAGGCTACTAGGAGAGGAAGGTGGTTGACTCTCGCTTTCCTTCGCAAGTGCCCTTAGCAGTAGGAAGGCGCTGAACTCCAGCAGTCAGTTTCAGCTCTGCCCAAAAGCGTGTTCTCAGTTCTGCGAGCAAGCACGCCCTCTTGCCTTGGCTCAGAGTGCAAAGTCACTAGCAAGCACTCACTCAGTGCAATGCACCCAGAAAGACGCTCTCGCTCGTCTTTCAAGGAGCAATTCCTAACAGCAGAAGCAGCAGAAACACAAAGTGGATGACGAGAAGGGACAATGTAGAACACGTCTCTGTCCTCGTACATTTTCGTGTACGATACATCCCTCCGGGTCTTCGGTCCTTGCGAAGATCTATGTACTGCGAACGCAGCTACTTGCAGCTGAGAAGGACCGTGGGGCTAGCAGCGAATTCGGAGAGCGCTAAGCACGTAGTCAAGAAGCGAGACGTGTCCCTGCAATGCGGTGCTAAGAGCAGCTTCCTCGCGGCGGGGGCGAGCTCCGGCTACAGGTCATTCTCCTCCTGGCAACGGATCTCTGTGAAGGGCGTAGGCGAAAAGCTTTCGTTTTCCATTCGAACTGCGAGAGAGGCAGACTGTTGCACGGAGCTCTGTGAACAAAGGGGCACGCCCTAGGCGGGCTTGGGCAGAAGCAGCGTTCTCGAGCTCTTGGCTGCCGGCACACTGCTGCCTATATGGCGCCCCTGCAGCCGGCCTCTGGCCGCCGGCAAGTGAAAGCGGAGCCAGTCGTGGGCGAGGGCGAGGGCGGTGAACGAAGCGGCACAAGCGCCGTGCTTGTGCGCACCACGTTAGAGGCTACTAGGAGAGGAAGGTGGTTGACTCTCGCTTGCCATCCCACGTGCCCTTAGCAGTCGGAAGGAGCAAGCTGAAGCACTGCTGCTTGTGCTGCTCCTTGGTTCCCTTGCAGCCAGCTGGGAAAGCATTGGCGGTCGCTTCTAGGCGCCGAGTTGCCCACAGCACCACGGTAAGTGCCTCGGAGAAGGGAAATCCAGAGTGCAGCGAGGAGCTGGACGTGGCTTACGTGCAGTTCCTAAAGAGAAGGTGAACCTAGGCACTGCCTCTTCAATCTGGCCGCCTCTGCTCTGGTAGCAACTTTTGCAAGTCGGCAGAGGGAGCCGCGAGTATGTAGAACGGAGGGCAGCGAGACGCCGTGTGTTATGCGCCCTTTCAGGGCTGCCTCCAGGGGGCTACTTTAAGAACGGCTTCTTCTTCCTCGCGTCCTTCTCGCTTCGCTCTAGCTGCATGGAGTACAACACCGCGAAGGAGTGAGGACGGGGTCTGCCCCAGCTTTTGCCCGGGCGTGCAAAGGCTGTGTGCTGCTTTTCCAAGCAGCAAGAGCACTGAGAAGTGAAAGCGATTATGAAGGAGCTCTTTGGCTGCTCGTGTGCTCTTCGCTGCACTGCGCCGCTCGCAAGCGGCTTCGTTCTTCGCCTTCTGCCGTCCGGAGAGAGCTGAACTCCAGCGGTCAGTTTCAGCTCTGCCCAAAAGCGTGTTCTCAGTTCTGCGAGCAAGCACGCCCTCTTGCCTTGGCTCCGAGTGCAAAGTCACTAGCGAGCACTCACTCAGTGCAATGCACCCAGAAAGACGCTCTCGCTCGTCTTTCAAGGAGCAATTCCTAACAGCAGAAGCAGCAGAAACACAAAGTGGATGACGAGAAGGGAAAATGTAGAACACGTCTCTGTCCTGCCACATTTTCGTGTGCGATACTTCCCTCCGGGTCTTCGGTCCTTGCGAAGCTCTATGTACTGCGAGCGCTGCTACTTGCAGCTGAGAAGGACCGTGGGGCTAGCAGCGAATTCGGAGAGCGCTAAGCACGTAGTCAAGAAGCGAGACGTGTCCCTGCAATGCGGTGCTAAGAGCAGCTTCCTCGCGGCGGAGGCGAGCTCCGGCTACAAGTCATTCTCGTCCTGGCAACGGATCTCTGTGAAGGGCTTAGGCGAAAAGCTTTCGTTTTCCATTCGAAGTGCGTGAGAGGCAGACTGTTGCACGGAGCTCTGAGAACAAAGGTGAACGCCCTAGGCGGGCTTGGGCAGAAGCAGCGTTCTCTAGCTCTTGGCTGCCGGCACACTGCTGGCTATGTGGCGCCCCTGCAGCGTCTTCTGGCCGCCGGCAAGTGAAAGCGGAGCCAGGCGTAGGCGTGGGCGAGGGCGGTGAACGAAGCGGCACAAGAGCCGTGTTTGTGTGCACCACGTTACAGGCTACTAGGAGAGGAAGGTGGTTGACTCTCGCTTTCCCTCGCAAGTGCCCTTAGCAGTCGTAAGGAGCTGAACTCCAGCGGTCAGTTTCAGCTCTGCCCAAACAGCTTGTTCTCAGTTCTGCGAGCAAGCACGCCCTCTTGCCTTGGCTCCGAGTGCAAAGTTACTAGCGAGCAATCACTCGTGTGCTCTTCGCTGCACTGCGCCGCTCGCAAGCGGCTTCGTTCTTCGCCTTCTGCCGTCCGGAGAGAGCTGAACTCCAGCGGTCAGTTTCAGCTCTGCCCAAAAGCGTGTTCTCAGTTCTGCTGGCAAGCACGCCCCGTTGCCTTGGCTCCGAGTGCAAAGACCCTAGCGAGCACTCACTCAGTGCAGTGCACCCAGAAAGACGCTCTCGCTCGTCTTTCAAGGAGCGATTCCTAACAGCAAAGGAAGCAGATGTACAAACTGGATGACGAGGCAGGACAATGTAGAACACGTCTCTGTCCTCGTACATTTTCGTGTGAGATATGTCCCTCCGGGTCTTCGGTCCTTGCGAAGCTCTATGTACTGCGAGCGCTGCTACTTGCAGCTGAGAAGGACCGTGGGGCTAGCATCGAATTCGGAGAGCGCTAAGCACGTAGTCAAGAAGCGAGACGTGTCCCTGCAATGCGGTGCTAAGAGCAGCTTCCTCGCGGCGGGGGCGAGCTCCGGCTACAAGACATTCTCCTCCTAGCAACGGATCTCTGTGAAGGGCGTAGGCGAAAAGCTTTCGTTTTCCATTCGAACTGCGAGAGAGGCAGACTGTTGCACGGAGCTCTGAGAACAAAGGTGAACGCCTTAGGCGGGCTTGGGCAGAAGCAGCGTTCTCGAGCTCTTGGCTGCCGGCACACTGCTGGCTATGTGGCGCCCCTGCAGCGGCTTCTGGCCGCCGGGAAGTGAAAGCGGCTCCAGGCGAAGGGGAGGGAGAGGGCGGTGAACGAAGCGGCACAAGTGCCGTGCTTGTGTGCACCACGTTACAGGCTAATAGGAGAGGAAGGTGGTTGACTCTCGCTTTCCTTCGCAAGTGCCCTTAGCAGTAGGAAGGAGCTGAACTCCAGCGGTCAGTTTCAGCTTTGCCCAATAGCGTGTTCTCAGTTCAGCTGGCAAGCACGCCCTGTTGCCTTGGCTCCGAGTGCATAGTCACTAGCGAGCACTCACTCGTGTGCTCTTCGCTGCACTGCGCCGCTCGCAAGCGGCTTCGTTCTTCGCCTTCTGCCGTCCGGAGAGAGCTGAACTCCAGCGGTCAGTTTCAGCTCTGCCCAAAAGCGTGTTCTCAGTTCTGCGAGCAAGCACGCCCTCTTGCCTTGGCTCCGAGTGCAAAGACCCTAGCGAGCACTCACTCAGTGCAGTGCACCCAGAAAGACGCTCTCGCTCGTCTTTCAAGGAGCGATTCCTAACAGCAAAGGAAGCAGATGTACAAACTGGATGACGAGAAAGGACAATGTAGAACACGTCTCTGTCCTCGTACATTTTCGTGTGCGATATGTCCCTCCGGGTCTTCGGTCCTTGTGAAGATCTATGTACTGCGAGAGCTGCTACTTGCAGCTGAGAAGGACCGTGGAGCTAGCATCGAATTCGGAGAGCGCTAAGCACGTAGTCAAGAAGCGAGACGTGTCCCTGCAATGCGGTGCTAAGAGCAGCTTCCTCGCGGCGGGGGCGAGCTCAGGCTACAGGTCATTCTCGTCCTGGCAACGGATCTCTGTGAAGGGCGTAGGCGAAAAGCTTTCGTTTTCCGTTTGAACTGCGAGAGAGGCAGACTGTTGCACGGAGCTCTGAGAACAAAGGTGCACGCCCTAGGCGGGCTTGGGCAGAAGCAGCGTTCTCTAGCTCTTGGCTGCCGGCACACTACTGGCGGTGGGGCGCCCCTGCGGCGGCTTCTGGCCGCCGGGAAGTGAAAGCGGCGCCAGGCGAGGGCGAGGGAGAGGGCGGTGAACGAAGCGGCACAAGAGCCGTGCTTGTGTGCACAACGTTACAGGCTACTAGGAGAGGAAGGTGGTTGACTCTCGCTTTCCTTCGCAAGTGCCATTAGCAGTCGTAAGGAGCTGAACTCCAGCTGTCAGTTTCAGCTCTGCCCAAAAGCGTGTTCTCAGTTCTGCGAGCAAGCACGCCCTCTTGCCTTGGCTCCGAGTGCAAAGTCACTAGCGAGCACTCACTCAGTGCAATGCACCCAGAAAGACGCTCTCGCTCGTCTTTCAAGGAGCAATTCCTAACAGCAGAAGCAGCAGAAACACAAAGTGGATGACGAGAAGGGAAAATGTAGAACACGTCTCTGTCCTGCCACATTTTCGTGTGCGATACTTCCCTCCGGGTCTTCGGTCCTTGCGAAGCTCTATGTACTGCGAGCGCTGCTACTTGCAGCTGAGAAGGACCGTGGGGCTAGCAGCGAATTCGGAGAGCGCTAAGCACGTAGTCAAGAAGCGAGACGTGTCCCTGCAATGCGGTGCTAAGAGCAGCTTCCTCGCGGCGGGGGCGAGCTCCGGCTACAAGTCATTCTCGTCCTGGCAACGGATCTCTGTGAAGGGCTTAGGCGAAAAGCTTTCGTTTTCCATTCGAAGTGCGTGAGAGGCAGACTGTTGCACGGAGCTCTGAGAACAAAGGTGAACGCCCTAGGCGGGCTTGGGCAGAAGCAGCGTTCTCTAGCTCTTGGCTGCCGGCACACTGCTGGCTATGTGGCGCCCCTGCAGCGTCTTCTGGCCGCCGGCAAGTGAAAGCGGAGCCAGGCGTAGACGTGGGCGAGGGCGGTGAACGAAGCGGCACAAGAGCCGTGCTTGTGTGCCCCACGTTACAGGCTACTAGGAGAGGAAGGTGGTTGACTCTCGCTTTCCTTCGCAAGTGCCCTTAGCAGTAGGAAGGCGCTGAACTCCAGCGGTCAGTTTCAGCTCTGCCCAAAAGCGTGTTCTCAGTTCTGCGAGCAAGCACGCCCTCTTGCCTTGGCTCAGAGTGCAAAGTCACTAGCGAGCACTCACTCAGTGCAATGCACCCAGAAAGACGCTCTCGCTCGTCTTTCAAGGAGCAATTCCTAACAGCAGAAGCAGCAGAAACACAAAGTGGATGACGAGAAGGGACAATGTAGAACACGTCTCTGTCCTCGTACATTTTCGTGTACGATACATCCCTCCGGGTCTTCGGTCCTTGCGAAGATCTATGTACTGCGAACGCAGCTACTTGCAGCTGAGAAGGACCGTGGGGCTAGCAGCGAATTCGGAGAGCGCTAAGCACGTAGTCAAGAAGCGAGACGTGTCCCTGCAATGCGGTGCTAAGAGCAGCTTCCTCGCGGCGGGGGCGAGCTCCGGCTACAGGTCATTCTCCTCCTGGCAACGGATCTCTGTGAAGGGCGTAGGCGAAAAGCTTTCGTTTTCCATTCGAACTGCGAGAGAGGCAGACTGTTGCACGGAGCTCTGTGAACAAAGGGGCACGCCCTAGGCGGGCTTGGGCAGAAGCAGCGTTCTCGAGCTCTTGGCTGCCGGCACACTGCTGCCTATATGGCGCCCCTGCAGCCGGCCTCTGGCCGCCGGCAAGTGAAAGCGGAGCCAGTCGTGGTCGAGGGCGAGGGCGGTGAACGAAGCGGCACAAGCGCCGTGCTTGTGCGCACCACGTTAGAGGCTACTAGGAGAGGAAGGTGGTTGACTCTCGCTTGCCATCCCACGTGCCCTTAGCAGTCGGAAGGAGCAAGCTGAAGCACTGCTGCTTGTGCTGCTCCTTGGTTCCCTTGCAGCCAGCTGGGAAAGCATTGGCGGTCGCTTCTAGGCGCCGAGTTGCCCACAGCACCACGGTAAGTGCCTCGGAGAAGGGAAATCCAGAGTGCAGCGAGGAGCTGGACGTGGCTTACGTGCAGTTCCTAAAGAGAAGGTGAACCTAGGCACTGCCTCTTCAATCTGGCCGCCTCTGCTCTGGTAGCAACTTTTGCAAGTCGGCAGAGGGAGCCGCGAGTATGTAGAACGGAGGGCAGCGAGACGCCGTGTGTTATGCGCCCTTTCAGGGCTGCCTCCAGGGGGCTACTTTAAGAACGGCTTCTTCTTCCTCGCGTCCTTCTCGCTTCGCTCTAGCTGCATGGAGTACAACACCGCGAAGGAGTGAGGACGGGGTCTGCCCCAGCTTTTGCCCGGGCGTGCAAAGGCTGTGTGCTGCTTTTCCAAGCAGCAAGAGCACTGAGAAGTGAAAGCGATTATGAAGGAGCTCTTTGGCTGCTCGTGTGCTCTTCGCTGCACTGCGCCGCTCGCAAGCGGCTTCGTTCTTCGCCTTCTGCCGTCCGGAGAGAGCTGAACTCCAGCGGTCAGTTTCAGCTCTGCCCAAAAGCGTGTTCTCAGTTCTGCGAGCAAGCACGCCCTCTTGCCTTGGCTCCGAGTGCAAAGTCACTAGCGAGCACTCACTCAGTGCAATGCACCCAGAAAGACGCTCTCGCTCGTCTTTCAAGGAGCAATTCCTAACAGCAGAAGCAGCAGAAACACAAAGTGGATGACGAGAAGGGAAAATGTAGAACACGTCTCTGTCCTGCCACATTTTCGTGTGCGATACTTCCCTCCGGGTCTTCGGTCCTTGCGAAGCTCTATGTACTGCGAGCGCTGCTACTTGCAGCTGAGAAGGACCGTGGGGCTAGCAGCGAATTCGGAGAGCGCTAAGCACGTAGTCAAGAAGCGAGACGTGTCCCTGCAATGCGGTGCTAAGAGCAGCTTCCTCGCGGCGGAGGCGAGCTCCGGCTACAAGTCATTCTCGTCCTGGCAACGGATCTCTGTGAAGGGCTTAGGCGAAAAGCTTTCGTTTTCCATTCGAAGTGCGTGAGAGGCAGACTGTTGCACGGAGCTCTGAGAACAAAGGTGAACGCCCTAGGCGGGCTTGGGCAGAAGCAGCGTTCTCTAGCTCTTGGCTGCCGGCACACTGCTGGCTATGTGGCGCCCCTGCAGCGTCTTCTGGCCGCCGGCAAGTGAAAGCGGAGCCAGGCGTAGGCGTGGGCGAGGGCGGTGAACGAAGCGGCACAAGAGCCGTGTTTGTGTGCACCACGTTACAGGCTACTAGGAGAGGAAGGTGGTTGACTCTCACTTTCCCTCGCAAGTGCCCTTAGCAGTCGTAAGGAGCTGAACTCCAGCGGTCAGTTTCAGCTCTGCCCAAACAGCTTGTTCTCAGTTCTGCGAGCAAGCACGCCCTCTTGCCTTGGCTCCGAGTGCAAAGTTACTAGCGAGCAATCACTCGTGTGCTCTTCGCTGCACTGCGCCGCTCGCAAGCGGCTTCGTTCTTCGCCTTCTGCCGTCCGGAGAGAGCTGAACTCCAGCGGTCAGTTTCAGCTCTGCCCAAAAGCGTGTTCTCAGTTCTGCTGGCAAGCACGCCCCGTTGCCTTGGCTCCGAGTGCAAAGACCCTAGCGAGCACTCACTCAGTGCAATGCACCCAGAAAGACGCTCTCGCTCGTCTTTCAAGGAGCGATTCCTAACAGCAAAGGAAGCAGATGTACAAACTGGATGACGAGGCAGGACAATGTAGAACACGTCTCTGTCCTCGTACATTTTCGTGTGAGATATGTCCCTCCGGGTCTTCGGTCCTTGCGAAGCTCTATGTACTGCGAGCGCTGCTACTTGCAGCTGAGAAGGACCGTGGGGCTAGCATCGAATTCGGAGAGCGCTAAGCACGTAGTCAAGAAGCGAGACGTGTCCCTGCAATGCGGTGCTAAGAGCAGCTTCCTCGCGGCGGGGGCGAGCTCCGGCTACAAGACATTCTCCTCCTAGCAACGGATCTCTGTGAAGGGCGTAGGCGAAAAGCTTTCGTTTTCCATTCGAACTGCGAGAGAGGCAGACTGTTGCACGGAGCTCTGAGAACAAAGGTGAACGCCTTAGGCGGGCTTGGGCAGAAGCAGCGTTCTCGAGCTCTTGGCTGCCGGCACACTGCTGGCTATGTGGCGCCCCTGCAGCGGCTTCTGGCCGCCGGGAAGTGAAAGCGGCTCCAGGCGAAGGGGAGGGAGAGGGCGGTGAACGAAGCGGCACAAGTGCCGTGCTTGTGTGCACCACGTTACAGGCTAATAGGAGAGGAAGGTGGTTGACTCTCGCTTTCCTTCGCAAGTGCCCTTAGCAGTAGGAAGGAGCTGAACTCCAGCGGTCAGTTTCAGCTTTGCCCAATAGCGTGTTCTCAGTTCAGCTGGCAAGCACGCCCTGTTGCCTTGGCTCCGAGTGCATAGTCACTAGCGAGCACTCACTCGTGTGCTCTTCGCTGCACTGCGCCGCTCGCAAGCGGCTTCGTTCTTCGCCTTCTGCCGTCCGGAGAGAGCTGAACTCCAGCGGTCAGTTTCAGCTCTGCCCAAAAGCGTGTTCTCAGTTCTGCGAGCAAGCACGCCCTCTTGCCTTGGCTCCGAGTGCAAAGACCCTAGCGAGCACTCACTCAGTGCAGTGCACCCAGAAAGACGCTCTCGCTCGTCTTTCAAGGAGCGATTCCTAACAGCAAAGGAAGCAGATGTACAAACTGGATGACGAGAAAGGACAATGTAGAACACGTCTCTGTCCTCGTACATTTTCGTGTGCGATATGTCCCTCCGGGTCTTCGGTCCTTGTGAAGATCTATGTACTGCGAGAGCTGCTACTTGCAGCTGAGAAGGACCGTGGAGCTAGCATCGAATTCGGAGAGCGCTAAGCACGTAGTCAAGAAGCGAGACGTGTCCCTGCAATGCGGTGCTAAGAGCAGCTTCCTCGCGGCGGGGGCGAGCTCAGGCTACAGGTCATTCTCGTCCTGGCAACGGATCTCTGTGAAGGGCGTAGGCGAAAAGCTTTCGTTTTCCGTTTGAACTGCGAGAGAGGCAGACTGTTGCACGGAGCTCTGAGAACAAAGGTGCACGCCCTAGGCGGGCTTGGGCAGAAGCAGCGTTCTCTAGCTCTTGGCTGCCGGCACACTACTGGCGGTGGGGCGCCCCTGCGGCGGCTTCTGGCCGCCGGGAAGTGAAAGCGGCGCCAGGCGAGGGCGAGGGAGAGGGCGGTGAACGAAGCGGCACAAGAGCCGTGCTTGTGTGCACAACGTTACAGGCTACTAGGAGAGGAAGGTGGTTGACTCTCGCTTTCCTTCGCAAGTGCCATTAGCAGTCGTAAGGAGCTGAACTCCAGCTGTCAGTTTCAGCTCTGCCCAAAAGCGTGTTCTCAGTTCTGCGAGCAAGCACGCCCTCTTGCCTTGGCTCCGAGTGCAAAGTCACTAGCAAGCACTCACTCAGTGCAATGCACCCAGAAAGACGCTCTCGCTCGTCTTTCAAGGAGCAATTCCTAACAGCAGAAGCAGCAGAAACACAAAGTGGATGACGAGAAGGGAAAATGTAGAACACGTCTCTGTCCTGCCACATTTTCGTGTGCGATACTTCCCTCCGGGTCTTCGGTCCTTGCGAAGCTCTATGTACTGCGAGCGCTGCTACTTGCAGCTGAGAAGGACCGTGGGGCTAGCAGCGAATTCGGAGAGCGCTAAGCACGTAGTCAAGAAGCGAGACGTGTCCCTGCAATGCGGTGCTAAGAGCAGCTTCCTCGCGGCGGAGGCGAGCTCCGGCTACAAGTCATTCTCGTCCTGGCAACGGATCTCTGTGAAGGGCTTAGGCGAAAAGCTTTCGTTTTCCATTCGAAGTGCGTGAGAGGCAGACTGTTGCACGGAGCTCTGAGAACAAAGGTGAACGCCCTAGGCGGGCTTGGGCAGAAGCAGCGTTCTCTAGCTCTTGGTTGCCGGCACACTGCTGGCTATGTGGCGCCCCTGCAGCGTCTTCTGGCCGCCGGCAAGTGAAAGCGGAGCCAGGCGTAGACGTGGGCGAGGGCGGTGAACGAAGCGGCACAAGAGCCGTGCTTGTGTGCCCCACGTTACAGGCTACTAGGAGAGGAAGGTGGTTGACTCTCGCTTTCCTTCGCAAGTGCCCTTAGCAGTAGGAAGGCGCTGAACTCCAGCGGTCAGTTTCAGCTCTGCCCAAAAGCGTGTTCTCAGTTCTGCGAGCAAGCACGCCCTCTTGCCTTGGCTCAGAGTGCAAAGTCACTAGCAAGCACTCACTCAGTGCAATGCACCCAGAAAGACGCTCTCGCTCGTCTTTCAAGGAGCAATTCCTAACAGCAGAAGCAGCAGAAACACAAAGTGGATGACGAGAAGGGACAATGTAGAACACGTCTCTGTCCTCGTACATTTTCGTGTACGATACATCCCTCCGGGTCTTCGGTCCTTGCGAAGATCTATGTACTGCGAACGCAGCTACTTGCAGCTGAGAAGGACCGTGGGGCTAGCAGCGAATTCGGAGAGCGCTAAGCACGTAGTCAAGAAGCGAGACGTGTCCCTGCAATGCGGTGCTAAGAGCAGCTTCCTCGCGGCGGGGGCGAGCTCCGGCTACAGGTCATTCTCCTCCTGGCAACGGATCTCTGTGAAGGGCGTAGGCGAAAAGCTTTCGTTTTCCATTCGAACTGCGAGAGAGGCAGACTGTTGCACGGAGCTCTGTGAACAAAGGGGCACGCCCTAGGCGGGCTTGGGCAGAAGCAGCGTTCTCGAGCTCTTGGCTGCCGGCACACTGCTGCCTATATGGCGCCCCTGCAGCCGGCCTCTGGCCGCCGGCAAGTGAAAGCGGAGCCAGTCGTGGGCGAGGGCGAGGGCGGTGAACGAAGCGGCACAAGCGCCGTGCTTGTGCGCACCACGTTAGAGGCTACTAGGAGAGGAAGGTGGTTGACTCTCGCTTGCCATCCCACGTGCCCTTAGCAGTCGGAAGGAGCAAGCTGAAGCACTGCTGCTTGTGCTGCTCCTTGGTTCCCTTGCAGCCAGCTGGGAAAGCATTGGCGGTCGCTTCTAGGCGCCGAGTTGCCCACAGCACCACGGTAAGTGCCTCGGAGAAGGGAAATCCAGAGTGCAGCGAGGAGCTGGACGTGGCTTACGTGCAGTTCCTAAAGAGAAGGTGAACCTAGGCACTGCCTCTTCAATCTGGCCGCCTCTGCTCTGGTAGCAACTTTTGCAAGTCGGCAGAGGGAGCCGCGAGTATGTAGAACGGAGGGCAGCGAGACGCCGTGTGTTATGCGCCCTTTCAGGGCTGCCTCCAGGGGGCTACTTTAAGAACGGCTTCTTCTTCCTCGCGTCCTTCTCGCTTCGCTCTAGCTGCATGGAGTACAACACCGCGAAGGAGTGAGGACGGGGTCTGCCCCAGCTTTTGCCCGGGCGTGCAAAGGCTGTGTGCTGCTTTTCCAAGCAGCAAGAGCACTGAGAAGTGAAAGCGATTATGAAGGAGCTCTTTGGCTGCTCGTGTGCTCTTCGCTGCACTGCGCCGCTCGCAAGCGGCTTCGTTCTTCGCCTTCTGCCGTCCGGAGAGAGCTGAACTCCAGCGGTCAGTTTCAGCTCTGCCCAAAAGCGTGTTCTCAGTTCTGCGAGCAAGCACGCCCTCTTGCCTTGGCTCCGAGTGCAAAGTCACTAGCAAGCACTCACTCAGTGCAATGCACCCAGAAAGACGCTCTCGCTCGTCTTTCAAGGAGCAATTCCTAACAGCAGAAGCAGCAGAAACACAAAGTGGATGACGAGAAGGGAAAATGTAGAACACGTCTCTGTCCTGCCACATTTTCGTGTGCGATACTTCCCTCCGGGTCTTCGGTCCTTGCGAAGCTCTATGTACTGCGAGCGCTGCTACTTGCAGCTGAGAAGGACCGTGGGGCTAGCAGCGAATTCGGAGAGCGCTAAGCACGTAGTCAAGAAGCGAGACGTGTCCCTGCAATGCGGTGCTAAGAGCAGCCTCCTCGCGGCGGAGGCGAGCTCCGGCTACAAGTCATTCTCGTCCTGGCAACGGATCTCTGTGAAGGGCGTAGGCGAAAAGCTTTCGTTTTCCATTCGAACTGCGAGAGAGGCAGACTGTTGCACGGAGCTCTGAGAACAAAGGTGAACGCCTTAGGCGGGCTTGGGCAGAAGCAGCGTTCTCGAGCTCTTGGCTGCCGGCACACTGCTGGCTATGTGGCGCCCCTGCAGCGGCTTCTGGCCGCCGGGAAGTGAAAGCGGCTCCAGGCGAAGGGGAGGGAGAGGGCGGTGAACGAAGCGGCACAAGTGCCGTGCTTGTGTGCACCACGTTACAGGCTAATAGGAGAGGAAGGTGGTTGACTCTCGCTTTCCTTCGCAAGTGCCCTTAGCAGTAGGAAGGAGCTGAACTCCAGCGGTCAGTTTCAGCTTTGCCCAATAGCGTGTTCTCAGTTCAGCTGGCAAGCACGCCCTGTTGCCTTGGCTCCGAGTGCATAGTCACTAGCGAGCACTCACTCGTGTGCTCTTCGCTGCACTGCGCCGCTCGCAAGCGGCTTCGTTCTTCGCCTTCTGCCGTCCGGAGAGAGCTGAACTCCAGCGGTCAGTTTCAGCTCTGCCCAAAAGCGTGTTCTCAGTTCTGCGAGCAAGCACGCCCTCTTGCCTTGGCTCCGAGTGCAAAGACCCTAGCGAGCACTCACTCAGTGCAGTGCACCCAGAAAGACGCTCTCGCTCGTCTTTCAAGGAGCGATTCCTAACAGCAAAGGAAGCAGATGTACAAACTGGATGACGAGAAAGGACAATGTAGAACACGTCTCTGTCCTCGTACATTTTCGTGTGCGATATGTCCCTCCGGGTCTTCGGTCCTTGTGAAGATCTATGTACTGCGAGAGCTGCTACTTGCAGCTGAGAAGGACCGTGGAGCTAGCATCGAATTCGGAGAGCGCTAAGCACGTAGTCAAGAAGCGAGACGTGTCCCTGCAATGCGGTGCTAAGAGCAGCTTCCTCGCGGCGGGGGCGAGCTCAGGCTACAGGTCATTCTCGTCCTGGCAACGGATCTCTGTGAAGGGCGTAGGCGAAAAGCTTTCGTTTTCCGTTTGAACTGCGAGAGAGGCAGACTGTTGCACGGAGCTCTGAGAACAAAGGTGCACGCCCTAGGCGGGCTTGGGCAGAAGCAGCGTTCTCTAGCTCTTGGCTGCCGGCACACTACTGGCGGTGGGGCGCCCCTGCGGCGGCTTCTGGCCGCCGGGAAGTGAAAGCGGCGCCAGGCGAGGGCGAGGGAGAGGGCGGTGAACGAAGCGGCACAAGAGCCGTGCTTGTGTGCACAACGTTACAGGCTACTAGGAGAGGAAGGTGGTTGACTCTCGCTTTCCTTCGCAAGTGCCATTAGCAGTCGTAAGGAGCTGAACTCCAGCTGTCAGTTTCAGCTCTGCCCAAAAGCGTGTTCTCAGTTCTGCGAGCAAGCACGCCCTCTTGCCTTGGCTCCGAGTGCAAAGTCACTAGCAAGCACTCACTCAGTGCAATGCACCCAGAAAGACGCTCTCGCTCGTCTTTCAAGGAGCAATTCCTAACAGCAGAAGCAGCAGAAACACAAAGTGGATGACGAGAAGGGAAAATGTAGAACACGTCTCTGTCCTGCCACATTTTCGTGTGCGATACTTCCCTCCGGGTCTTCGGTCCTTGCGAAGCTCTATGTACTGCGAGCGCTGCTACTTGCAGCTGAGAAGGACCGTGGGGCTAGCAGCGAATTCGGAGAGCGCTAAGCACGTAGTCAAGAAGCGAGACGTGTCCCTGCAATGCGGTGCTAAGAGCAGCCTCCTCGCGGCGGAGGCGAGCTCCGGCTACAAGTCATTCTCGTCCTGGCAACGGATCTCTGTGAAGGGCTTAGGCGAAAAGCTTTCGTTTTCCATTCGAAGTGCGTGAGAGGCAGACTGTTGCACGGAGCTCTGAGAACAAAGGTGAACGCCCTAGGCGGGCTTGGGCAGAAGCAGCGTTCTCTAGCTCTTGGCTGCCGGCACACTGCTGGCTGGATGGCGCCCCTGCAGCGGCTTCTAGCCGCCGGCAAGTGAAAGCGGCGCCAGGCGAGGGCGAGGGAGAGGGCGGTGAACAAAGCGGCACAAGAGCCGTGCTTGTGTGCCCCACGTTACAGGCTACTAGGAGAGGAAGGTGGTTGACTCTCGCTTTCCTTCGCAAGTGCCCTTAGCAGTAGGAAGGCGCTGAACTCCAGCAGTCAGTTTCAGCTCTGCCCAAAAGCGTGTTCTCAGTTCTGCGAGCAAGCACGCCCTCTTGCCTTGGCTCAGAGTGCAAAGTCACTAGCAAGCACTCACTCAGTGCAATGCACCCAGAAAGACGCTCTCGCTCGTCTTTCAAGGAGCAATTCCTAACAGCAGAAGCAGCAGAAACACAAAGTGGATGACGAGAAGGGACAATGTAGAACACGTCTCTGTCCTCGTACATTTTCGTGTACGATACATCCCTCCGGGTCTTCGGTCCTTGCGAAGATCTATGTACTGCGAACGCAGCTACTTGCAGCTGAGAAGGACCGTGGGGCTAGCAGCGAATTCGGAGAGCGCTAAGCACGTAGTCAAGAAGCGAGACGTGTCCCTGCAATGCGGTGCTAAGAGCAGCTTCCTCGCGGCGGGGGCGAGCTCCGGCTACAGGTCATTCTCCTCCTGGCAACGGATCTCTGTGAAGGGCGTAGGCGAAAAGCTTTCGTTTTCCATTCGAACTGCGAGAGAGGCAGACTGTTGCACGGAGCTCTGTGAACAAAGGGGCACGCCCTAGGCGGGCTTGGGCAGAAGCAGCGTTCTCGAGCTCTTGGCTGCCGGCACACTGCTGCCTATATGGCGCCCCTGCAGCCGGCCTCTGGCCGCCGGCAAGTGAAAGCGGAGCCAGTCGTGGGCGAGGGCGAGGGCGGTGAACGAAGCGGCACAAGCGCCGTGCTTGTGCGCACCACGTTAGAGGCTACTAGGAGAGGAAGGTGGTCGACTCTCGCTTGCCATCCCACGTGCCCTTAGCAGTCGGAAGGAGCAAGCTGAAGCACTGCTGCTTGTGCTGCTCCTTGGTTCCCTTGCAGCCAGCTGGGAAAGCATTGGCGGTCGCTTCTAGGCGCCGAGTTGCCCACAGCACCACGGTAAGTGCCTCGGAGAAGGGAAATCCAGAGTGCAGCGAGGAGCTGGACGTGGCTTACGTGCAGTTCCTAAGGAGAAGGTGAACCTAGGCACTGCCTCTTCAATCTGGCCGCCTCTGCTCTGGTAGCAACTTTTGCAAGTCGGCAGAGGGAGCCGCGAGTATGTAGAACGGAGGGCAGCGAGACGCCGTGTGTTATGCGCCCTTTCAGGGCTGCCTCCAGGGGGCTACTTTAAGAACGGCTTCTTCTTCCTCGCGTCCTTCTCGCTTCGCTCTAGCTGCATGGAGTACAACACCGCGAAGGAGTGAGGACGGGGTCTGCCCCAGCTTTTGCCCGGGCGTGCAAAGGCTGTGTGCTGCTTTTCCAAGCAGCAAGAGCACTGAGAAGTGAAAGCGATTATGAAGGAGCTCTTTGGCTGCTCGTGTGCTCTTCGCTGCACTGCGCCGCTCGCAAGCGGCTTCGTTCCTCGCCTTCTGCCGTCCGGAGAGAGCTGAACTCCAGCGGTCAGTTTCAGCTCTGCCCAAAAGCGTGTTCTCAGTTCTGCGAGCAAGCACGCCCTCTTGCCTTGGCTCCGAGTGCAAAGTCACTAGCGAGCACTCACTCAGTGCAATGCACCCAGAAAGACGCTCTCGCTCGTCTTTCAAGGAGCAATTCCTAACAGCAGAAGCAGCAGAAACACAAAGTGGATGACGAGAAGGGAAAATGTAGAACACGTCTCTGTCCTGCCACATTTTCGTGTGCGATACTTCCCTCCGGGTCTTCGGTCCTTGCGAAGCTCTATGTACTGCGAGCGCTGCTACTTGCAGCTGAGAAGGACCGTGGGGCTAGCAGTGAATTCGGAGAGCGCTAAGCACGTAGTCAAGAAGCGAGACGTGTCCCTGCAATGCGGTGCTAAGAGCAGCTTCCTCGCGGCGGAGGCGAGCTCCGGCTACAAGTCATTCTCGTCCTGGCAACGGATCTCTGTGAAGGGCTTAGGCGAAAAGCTTTCGTTTTCCATTCGAAGTGCGTGAGAGGCAGACTGTTGCACGGAGCTCTGAGAACAAAGGTGAACGCCCTAGGCGGGCTTGGGCAGAAGCAGCGTTCTCTAGCTCTTGGCTGCCGGCACACTGCTGGCTATGTGGCGCCCCTGCAGCGTCTTCTGGCCGCCGGCAAGTGAAAGCGGAGCCAGGCGTAGACGTGGGCGAGGGCGGTGAACGAAGCGGCACAAGAGCCGTGTTTGTGTGCACCACGTTACAGGCTACTAGGAGAGGAAGGTGGTTGACTCTCGCTTTCCCTCGCAAGTGCCCTTAGCAGTCGTAAGGAGCTGAACTCCAGCGGTCAGTTTCAGCTCTGCCCAAACAGCTTGTTCTCAGTTCTGCGAGCAAGCACGCCCTCTTGCCTTGGCTCCGAGTGCAAAGTTACTAGCGAGCACTCACTCGTGTGCTCTTCGCTGCACTGCGCCGCTCGCAAGCGGCTTCGTTCTTCGCCTTCTGCCGTCCGGAGAGAGCTGAACTCCAGGGGTCAGTTTCAGCTCTGCCCAAAAGCGTGTTCTCAGTTCTGCTGGCAAGCACGCCCCGTTGCCTTGGCTCCGAGTGCAAAGTCACTAGCGAGCACTCACTCAGTGCAATGCACCCAGAAAGACGCTCTCCCTCGTCTTTCAAGGAGCGATTCCTAACAGCAAAGGAAGCAGATGTACAAACTGGATGACGAGGCAGGACAATGTAGAACACGTCTCTGTCCTCGTACATTTTCGTGTGAGATATGTCCCTCCGGGTCTTCGGTCCTTGCGAAGCTCTATGTACTGCGAGCGCTGCTACTTGCAGCTGAGAAGGACCGTGGGGCTAGCATCGAATTCGGAGAGCGCTAAGCACGTAGTCAAGAAGCGAGACGTGTCCCTGCAATGCGGTGCTAAGAGCAGCTTCCTCGCGGCGGGGGCGAGCTCCGGCTACAAGACATTCTCCTCCTGGCAACGGATCTCTGTGAAGGGCGTAGGCGAAAAGCTTTCGTTTTCCATTCGAACTGCGAGAGAGGCAGACTGTTGCACGGAGCTCTGAGAACAAAGGTGAACGCCCTAGGCGGGCTTGGGCAGAAGCAGCGTTCTCGAGCTCTTGGCTGCCGGCACACTGCTGGCTATGTGGCGCCCCTGCAGCGGCTTCTGGCCGCCGGGAAGTGAAAGCGGCTCCAGGCGAAGGGGAGGGAGAGGGCGGTGAACGAAGCGGCACAAGTGCCGTGCTTGTGTGCACCACGTTACAGGCTAATAGGAGAGGAAGGTGGTTGACTCTCGCTTTCCTTCGCAAGTGCCCTTAGCAGTAGGAAGGAGCTGAACTCCAGCGGTCAGTTTCAGCTTTGCCCAATAGCGTGTTCTCAGTTCAGCTGGCAAGCACGCCCTGTTGCCTTGGCTCCGAGTGCATAGTCACTAGCGAGCACTCACTCGTGTGCTCTTCGCTGCACTGCGCCGCTCGCAAGCGGCTTCGTTCTTCGCCTTCTGCCGTCCGGAGAGAGCTGAACTCCAGCGGTCAGTTTCAGCTCTGCCCAAAAGCGTGTTCTCAGTTCTGCGAGCAAGCACGCCCTCTTGCCTTGGCTCCGAGTGCAAAGACCCTAGCGAGCACTCACTCAGTGCAGTGCACCCAGAAAGACGCTCTCGCTCGTCTTTCAAGGAGCGATTCCTAACAGCAAAGGAAGCAGATGTACAAACTGGATGACGAGAAAGGACAATGTAGAACACGTCTCTGTCCTCGTACATTTTCGTGTGCGATATGTCCCTCCGGGTCTTCGGTCCTTGTGAAGATCTATGTACTGCGAGAGCTGCTACTTGCAGCTGAGAAGGACCGTGGAGCTAGCATCGAATTCGGAGAGCGCTAAGCACGTAGTCAAGAAGCGAGACGTGTCCCTGCAATGCGGTGCTAAGAGCAGCTTCCTCGCGGCGGGGGCGAGCTCAGGCTACAGGTCATTCTCGTCCTGGCAACGGATCTCTGTGAAGGGCGTAGGCGAAAAGCTTTCGTTTTCCGTTTGAACTGCGAGAGAGGCAGACTGTTGCACGGAGCTCTGAGAACAAAGGTGAACGCCCTAGGCGGGCTTGGGCAGAAGCAGCGTTCTCTAGCTCTTGGCTGCCGGCACACTACTGGCGGTGGGGCGCCCCTGCGGCGGCTTCTGGCCGCCGGGAAGTGAAAGCGGCGCCAGGCGAGGGCGAGGGAGAGGGCGGTGAACGAAGCGGCACAAGAGCCGTGCTTGTGTGCACAACGTTACAGGCTACTAGGAGAGGAAGGTGGTTGACTCTCGCTTTCCTTCGCAAGTGCCATTAGCAGTCGTAAGGAGCTGAACTCCAGCTGTCAGTTTCAGCTCTGCCCAAAAGCGTGTTCTCAGTTCTGCGAGCAAGCACGCCCTCTTGCCTTGGCTCCGAGTGCAAAGTCACTAGCAAGCACTCACTCAGTGCAATGCACCCAGAAAGACGCTCTCGCTCGTCTTTCAAGGAGCAATTCCTAACAGCAGAAGCAGCAGAAACACAAAGTGGATGACGAGAAGGGAAAATGTAGAACACGTCTCTGTCCTGCCACATTTTCGTGTGCGATACTTCCCTCCGGGTCTTCGGTCCTTGCGAAGCTCTATGTACTGCGAGCGCTGCTACTTGCAGCTGAGAAGGACCGTGGGGCTAGCAGCGAATTCGGAGAGCGCTAAGCACGTAGTCAAGAAGCGAGACGTGTCCCTGCAATGCGGTGCTAAGAGCAGCTTCCTCGCGGCGGGGGCGAGCTCCGGCTACAAGTCATTCTCGTCCTGGCAACGGATCTCTGTGAAGGGCTTAGGCGAAAAGCTTTCGTTTTCCATTCGAAGTGCGTGAGAGGCAGGCTGTTGCACGGAGCTCTGAGAACAAAGGTGAACGCCCTAGGCGGGCTTGGGCAGAAGCAGCGTTCTCTAGCTCTTGGCTGCCGGCACACTGCTGGCTATGTGGCGCCCCTGCAGCGTCTTCTGGCCGCCGGCAAGTGAAAGCGGAGCCAGGCGTAGACGTGGGCGAGGGCGGTGAACGAAGCGGCACAAGAGCCGTGCTTGTGTGCCCCACGTTACAGGCTACTTAGGAGAGGAAGGTGGTTGACTCTCGCTTTCCTTCGCAAGTGCCCTTAGCAGTAGGAAGGCGCTGAACTCCAGCGGTCAGTTTCAGCTCTGCCCAAAAGCGTGTTCTCAGTTCTGCGAGCAAGCACGCCCTCTTGCCTTGGCTCAGAGTGCAAAGTCACTAGCAAGCACTCACTCAGTGCAATGCACCCAGAAAGACGCTCTCGCTCGTCTTTCAAGGAGCAATTCCTAACAGCAGAAGCAGCAGAAACACAAAGTGGATGACGAGAAGGGACAATGTAGAACACGTCTCTGTCCTCGTACATTTTCGTGTACGATACATCCCTCCGGGTCTTCGGTCCTTGCGAAGATCTATGTACTGCGAACGCAGCTACTTGCAGCTGAGAAGGACCGTGGGGCTAGCAGCGAATTCGGAGAGCGCTAAGCACGTAGTCAAGAAGCGAGACGTGTCCCTGCAATGCGGTGCTAAGAGCAGCTTCCTCGCGGCGGGGGCGAGCTCCGGCTACAGGTCATTCTCCTCCTGGCAACGGATCTCTGTGAAGGGCGTAGGCGAAAAGCTTTCGTTTTCCATTCGAACTGCGAGAGAGGCAGACTGTTGCACGGAGCTCTGTGAACAAAGGGGCACGCCCTAGGCGGGCTTGGGCAGAAGCAGCGTTCTCGAGCTCTTGGCTGCCGGCACACTGCTGCCTATATGGCGCCCCTGCAGCCGGCCTCTGGCCGCCGGCAAGTGAAAGCGGAGCCAGTCGTGGGCGAGGGCGAGGGCGGTGAACGAAGCGGCACAAGCGCCGTGCTTGTGCGCACCACGTTAGAGGCTACTAGGAGAGGAAGGTGGTCGACTCTCGCTTGCCATCCCACGTGCCCTTAGCAGTCGGAAGGAGCAAGCTGAAGCACTGCTGCTTGTGCTGCTCCTTGGTTCCCTTGCAGCCAGCTGGGAAAGCATTGGCGGTCGCTTCTAGGCGCCGAGTTGCCCACAGCACCACGGTAAGTGCCTCGGAGAAGGGAAATCCAGAGTGCAGCGAGGAGCTGGACGTGGCTTACGTGCAGTTCCTAAGGAGAAGGTGAACCTAGGCACTGCCTCTTCAATCTGGCCGCCTCTGCTCTGGTAGCAACTTTTGCAAGTCGGCAGAGGGAGCCGCGAGTATGTAGAACGGAGGGCAGCGAGACGCCGTGTGTTATGCGCCCTTTCAGGGCTGCCTCCAGGGGGCTACTTTAAGAACGGCTTCTTCTTCCTCGCGTCCTTCTCGCTTCGCTCTAGCTGCATGGAGTACAACACCGCGAAGGAGTGAGGACGGGGTCTGCCCCAGCTTTTGCCCGGGCGTGCAAAGGCTGTGTGCTGCTTTTCCAAGCAGCAAGAGCACTGAGAAGTGAAAGCGATTATGAAGGAGCTCTTTGGCTGCTCGTGTGCTCTTCGCTGCACTGCGCCGCTCGCAAGCGGCTTCGTTCCTCGCCTTCTGCCGTCCGGAGAGAGCTGAACTCCAGCGGTCAGTTTCAGCTCTGCCCAAAAGCGTGTTCTCAGTTCTGCGAGCAAGCACGCCCTCTTGCCTTGGCTCCGAGTGCAAAGTCACTAGCGAGCACTCACTCAGTGCAATGCACCCAGAAAGACGCTCTCGCTCGTCTTTCAAGGAGCAATTCCTAACAGCAGAAGCAGCAGAAACACAAAGTGGATGACGAGAAGGGAAAATGTAGAACACGTCTCTGTCCTGCCACATTTTCGTGTGCGATACTTCCCTCCGGGTCTTCGGTCCTTGCGAAGCTCTATGTACTGCGAGCGCTGCTACTTGCAGCTGAGAAGGACCGTGGGGCTAGCAGCGAATTCGGAGAGCGCTAAGCACGTAGTCAAGAAGCGAGACGTGTCCCTGCAATGCGGTGCTAAGAGCAGCTTCCTCGCGGCGGAGGCGAGCTCCGGCTACAAGTCATTCTCGTCCTGGCAACGGATCTCTGTGAAGGGCTTAGGCGAAAAGCTTTCGTTTTCCATTCGAAGTGCGTGAGAGGCAGACTGTTGCACGGAGCTCTGAGAACAAAGGTGAACGCCCTAGGCGGGCTTGGGCAGAAGCAGCGTTCTCTAGCTCTTGGCTGCCGGCACACTGCTGGCTATGTGGCGCCCCTGCAGCGTCTTCTGGCCGCCGGCAAGTGAAAGCGGAGCCAGGCGTAGACGTGGGCGAGGGCGGTGAACGAAGCGGCACAAGAGCCGTGTTTGTGTGCACCACGTTACAGGCTACTAGGAGAGGAAGGTGGTTGACTCTCGCTTTCCCTCGCAAGTGCCCTTAGCAGTCGTAAGGAGCTGAACTCCAGCGGTCAGTTTCAGCTCTGCCCAAACAGCTTGTTCTCAGTTCTGCGAGCAAGCACGCCCTCTTGCCTTGGCTCCGAGTGCAAAGTTACTAGCCAGCACTCACTCGTGTGCTCTTCGCTGCACTGCGCCGCTCGCAAGCGGCTTCGTTCTTCGCCTTCTGCCGTCCGGAGAGAGCTGAACTCCAGGGGTCAGTTTCAGCTCTGCCCAAAAGCGTGTTCTCAGTTCTGCTGGCAAGCACGCCCCGTTGCCTTGGCTCCGAGTGCAAAGTCACTAGCGAGCACTCACTCAGTGCAATGCACCCAGAAAGACGCTCTCCCTCGTCTTTCAAGGAGCGATTCCTAACAGCAAAGGAAGCAGATGTACAAACTGGATGACGAGGCAGGACAATGTAGAACACGTCTCTGTCCTCGTACATTTTCGTGTGAGATATGTCCCTCCGGGTCTTCGGTCCTTGCGAAGCTCTATGTACTGCGAGCGCTGCTACTTGCAGCTGAGAAGGACCGTGGGGCTAGCATCGAATTCGGAGAGCGCTAAGCACGTAGTCAAGAAGCGAGACGTGTCCCTGCAATGCGGTGCTAAGAGCAGCTTCCTCGCGGCGGGGGCGAGCTCCGGCTACAAGACATTCTCCTCCTGGCAACGGATCTCTGTGAAGGGCGTAGGCGAAAAGCTTTCGTTTTCCATTCGAACTGCGAGAGAGGCAGACTGTTGCACGGAGCTCTGAGAACAAAGGTGAACGCCCTAGGCGGGCTTGGGCAGAAGCAGCGTTCTCGAGCTCTTGGCTGCCGGCACACTGCTGGCTATGTGGCGCCCCTGCAGCGGCTTCTGGCCGCCGGGAAGTGAAAGCGGCTCCAGGCGAAGGGGAGGGAGAGGGCGGTGAACGAAGCGGCACAAGTGCCGTGCTTGTGTGCACCACGTTACAGGCTAATAGGAGAGGAAGGTGGTTGACTCTCGCTTTCCTTCGCAAGTGCCCTTAGCAGTAGGAAGGAGCTGAACTCCAGCGGTCAGTTTCAGCTTTGCCCAATAGCGTGTTCTCAGTTCAGCTGGCAAGCACGCCCTGTTGCCTTGGCTCCGAGTGCATAGTCACTAGCGAGCACTCACTCGTGTGCTCTTCGCTGCACTGCGCCGCTCGCAAGCGGCTTCGTTCTTCGCCTTCTGCCGTCCGGAGAGAGCTGAACTCCAGCGGTCAGTTTCAGCTCTGCCCAAAAGCGTGTTCTCAGTTCTGCGAGCAAGCACGCCCTCTTGCCTTGGCTCCGAGTGCAAAGACCCTAGCGAGCACTCACTCAGTGCAGTGCACCCAGAAAGACGCTCTCGCTCGTCTTTCAAGGAGCGATTCCTAACAGCAAAGGAAGCAGATGTACAAACTGGATGACGAGAAAGGACAATGTAGAACACGTCTCTGTCCTCGTACATTTTCGTGTGCGATATGTCCCTCCGGGTCTTCGGTCCTTGTGAAGATCTATGTACTGCGAGAGCTGCTACTTGCAGCTGAGAAGGACCGTGGAGCTAGCATCGAATTCGGAGAGCGCTAAGCACGTAGTCAAGAAGCGAGACGTGTCCCTGCAATGCGGTGCTAAGAGCAGCTTCCTCGCGGCGGGGGCGAGCTCAGGCTACAGGTCATTCTCGTCCTGGCAACGGATCTCTGTGAAGGGCGTAGGCGAAAAGCTTTCGTTTTCCGTTTGAACTGCGAGAGAGGCAGACTGTTGCACGGAGCTCTGAGAACAAAGGTGAACGCCCTAGGCGGGCTTGGGCAGAAGCAGCGTTCTCTAGCTCTTGGCTGCCGGCACACTACTGGCGGTGGGGCGCCCCTGCGGCGGCTTCTGGCCGCCGGGAAGTGAAAGCGGCGCCAGGCGAGGGCGAGGGAGAGGGCGGTGAACGAAGCGGCACAAGAGCCGTGCTTGTGTGCACAACGTTACAGGCTACTAGGAGAGGAAGGTGGTTGACTCTCGCTTTCCTTCGCAAGTGCCATTAGCAGTCGTAAGGAGCTGAACTCCAGCTGTCAGTTTCAGCTCTGCCCAAAAGCGTGTTCTCAGTTCTGCGAGCAAGCACGCCCTCTTGCCTTGGCTCCGAGTGCAAAGTCACTAGCAAGCACTCACTCAGTGCAATGCACCCAGAAAGACGCTCTCGCTCGTCTTTCAAGGAGCAATTCCTAACAGCAGAAGCAGCAGAAACACAAAGTGGATGACGAGAAGGGAAAATGTAGAACACGTCTCTGTCCTGCCACATTTTCGTGTGCGATACTTCCCTCCGGGTCTTCGGTCCTTGCGAAGCTCTATGTACTGCGAGCGCTGCTACTTGCAGCTGAGAAGGACCGTGGGGCTAGCAGCGAATTCGGAGAGCGCTAAGCACGTAGTCAAGAAGCGAGACGTGTCCCTGCAATGCGGTGCTAAGAGCAGCTTCCTCGCGGCGGGGGCGAGCTCCGGCTACAAGTCATTCTCGTCCTGGCAACGGATCTCTGTGAAGGGCTTAGGCGAAAAGCTTTCGTTTTCCATTCGAAGTGCGTGAGAGGCAGACTGTTGCACGGAGCTCTGAGAACAAAGGTGAACGCCCTAGGCGGGCTTGGGCAGAAGCAGCGTTCTCTAGCTCTTGGCTGCCGGCACACTGCTGGCTATGTGGCGCCCCTGCAGCGTCTTCTGGCCGCCGGCAAGTGAAAGCGGAGCCAGGCGTAGACGTGGGCGAGGGCGGTGAACGAAGCGGCACAAGAGCCGTGCTTGTGTGCCCCACGTTACAGGCTACTTAGGAGAGGAAGGTGGTTGACTCTCGCTTTCCTTCGCAAGTGCCCTTAGCAGTAGGAAGGCGCTGAACTCCAGCGGTCAGTTTCAGCTCTGCCCAAAAGCGTGTTCTCAGTTCTGCGAGCAAGCACGCCCTCTTGCCTTGGCTCAGAGTGCAAAGTCACTAGCAAGCACTCACTCAGTGCAATGCACCCAGAAAGACGCTCTCGCTCGTCTTTCAAGGAGCAATTCCTAACAGCAGAAGCAGCAGAAACACAAAGTGGATGACGAGAAGGGACAATGTAGAACACGTCTCTGTCCTCGTACATTTTCGTGTACGATACATCCCTCCGGGTCTTCGGTCCTTGCGAAGATCTATGTACTGCGAACGCAGCTACTTGCAGCTGAGAAGGACCGTGGGGCTAGCAGCGAATTCGGAGAGCGCTAAGCACGTAGTCAAGAAGCGAGACGTGTCCCTGCAATGCGGTGCTAAGAGCAGCTTCCTCGCGGCGGGGGCGAGCTCCGGCTACAGGTCATTCTCCTCCTGGCAACGGATCTCTGTGAAGGGCGTAGGCGAAAAGCTTTCGTTTTCCATTCGAACTGCGAGAGAGGCAGACTGTTGCACGGAGCTCTGTGAACAAAGGGGCACGCCCTAGGCGGGCTTGGGCAGAAGCAGCGTTCTCGAGCTCTTGGCTGCCGGCACACTGCTGCCTATATGGCGCCCCTGCAGCCGGCCTCTGGCCGCCGGCAAGTGAAAGCGGAGCCAGTCGTGGGCGAGGGCGAGGGCGGTGAACGAAGCGGCACAAGCGCCGTGCTTGTGCGCACCACGTTAGAGGCTACTAGGAGAGGAAGGTGGTTGACTCTCGCTTGCCATCCCACGTGCCCTTAGCAGTCGGAAGGAGCAAGCTGAAGCACTGCTGCTTGTGCTGCTCCTTGGTTCCCTTGCAGCCAGCTGGGAAAGCATTGGCGGTCGCTTCTAGGCGCCGAGTTGCCCACAGCACCACGGTAAGTGCCTCGGAGAAGGGAAATCCAGAGTGCAGCGAGGAGCTGGACGTGGCTTACGTGCAGTTCCTAAGGAGAAGGTGAACCTAGGCACTGCCTCTTCAATCTGGCCGCCTCTGCTCTGGTAGCAACTTTTGCAAGTCGGCAGAGGGAGCCGCGAGTATGTAGAACGGAGGGCAGCGAGACGCCGTGTGTTATGCGCCCTTTCAGGGCTGCCTCCAGGGGGCTACTTTAAGAACGGCTTCTTCTTCCTCGCGTCCTTCTCGCTTCGCTCTAGCTGCATGGAGTACAACACCGCGAAGGAGTGAGGACGGGGTCTGCCCCAGCTTTTGCCCGGGCGTGCAAAGGCTGTGTGCTGCTTTTCCAAGCAGCAAGAGCACTGAGAAGTGAAAGCGATTATGAAGGAGCTCTTTGGCTGCTCGTGTGCTCTTCGCTGCACTGCGCCGCTCGCAAGCGGCTTCGTTCCTCGCCTTCTGCCGTCCGGAGAGAGCTGAACTCCAGCGGTCAGTTTCAGCTCTGCCCAAAAGCGTGTTCTCAGTTCTGCGAGCAAGCACGCCCTCTTGCCTTGGCTCCGAGTGCAAAGTCACTAGCGAGCACTCACTCAGTGCAATGCACCCAGAAAGACGCTCTCGCTCGTCTTTCAAGGAGCAATTCCTAACAGCAGAAGCAGCAGAAACACAAAGTGGATGACGAGAAGGGAAAATGTAGAACACGTCTCTGTCCTGCCACATTTTCGTGTGCGATACTTCCCTCCGGGTCTTCGGTCCTTGCGAAGCTCTATGTACTGCGAGCGCTGCTACTTGCAGCTGAGAAGGACCGTGGGGCTAGCAGCGAATTCGGAGAGCGCTAAGCACGTAGTCAAGAAGCGAGACGTGTCCCTGCAATGCGGTGCTAAGAGCAGCTTCCTCGCGGCGGAGGCGAGCTCCGGCTACAAGTCATTCTCGTCCTGGCAACGGATCTCTGTGAAGGGCTTAGGCGAAAAGCTTTCGTTTTCCATTCGAAGTGCGTGAGAGGCAGACTGTTGCACGGAGCTCTGAGAACAAAGGTGAACGCCCTAGGCGGGCTTGGGCAGAAGCAGCGTTCTCTAGCTCTTGGCTGCCGGCACACTGCTGGCTATGTGGCGCCCCTGCAGCGTCTTCTGGCCGCCGGCAAGTGAAAGCGGAGCCAGGCGTAGACGTGGGCGAGGGCGGTGAACGAAGCGGCACAAGAGCCGTGTTTGTGTGCACCACGTTACAGGCTACTAGGAGAGGAAGGTGGTTGACTCTCGCTTTCCCTCGCAAGTGCCCTTAGCAGTCGTAAGGAGCTGAACTCCAGCGGTCAGTTTAGGCTCTGCCCAAACAGCTTGTTCTCAGTTCTGCGAGCAAGCACGCCCTCTTGCCTTGGCTCCGAGTGCAAAGTTACTAGCGAGCACTCACTCGTGTGCTCTTCGCTGCACTGCGCCGCTCGCAAGCGGCTTCGTTCTTCGCCTTCTGCCGTCCGGAGAGAGCTGAACTCCAGGGGTCAGTTTCAGCTCTGCCCAAAAGCGTGTTCTCAGTTCTGCTGGCAAGCACGCCCCGTTGCCTTGGCTCCGAGTGCAAAGTCACTAGCGAGCACTCACTCAGTGCAATGCACCCAGAAAGACGCTCTCGCTCGTCTTTCAAGGAGCGATTCCTAACAGCAAAGGAAGCAGATGTACAAACTGGATGACGAGAAAGGACAATGTAGAACACGTCTCTGTCCTCGTACATTTTCGTGTGAGATATGTCCCTCCGGGTCTTCGGTCCTTGCGAAGCTCTATGTACTGCGAGCGCTGCTACTTGCAGCTGAGAAGGACCGTGGGGCTAGCATCGAATTCGGAGAGCGCTAAGCACGTAGTCAAGAAGCGAGACGTGTCCCTGCAATGCGGTGCTAAGAGCAGCTTCCTCGCGGCGGGGGCGAGCTCCGGCTACAAGACATTCTCCTCCTGGCAACGGATCTCTGTGAAGGGCGTAGGCGAAAAGCTTTCGTTTTCCATTCGAACTGCGAGAGAGGCAGACTGTTGCACGGAGCTCTGAGAACAAAGGTGAACGCCCTAGGCGGGCTTGGGCAGAAGCAGCGTTCTCGAGCTCTTGGCTGCCGGCACACTGCTGGCTATGTGGCGCCCCTGCAGCGGCTTCTGGCCGCCGGGAAGTGAAAGCGGCTCCAGGCGAAGGGGAGGGAGAGGGCGGTGAACGAAGCGGCACAAGTGCCGTGCTTGTGTGCACCACGTTATAGGCTAATAGGAGAGGAAGGTGGTTGACTCTCGCTTTCCTTCGCAAGTGCCCTTAGCAGTAGGAAGGAGCTGAACTCCAGCGGTCAGTTTCAGCTTTGCCCAATAGCGTGTTCTCAGTTCAGCTGGCAAGCACGCCCTGTTGCCTTGGCTCCGAGTGCATAGTCACTAGCGAGCACTCACTCGTGTGCTCTTCGCTGCACTGCGCCGCTCGCAAGCGGCTTCGTTCTTCGCCTTCTGCCGTCCGGAGAGAGCTGAACTCCAGCGGTCAGTTTCAGCTCTGCCCAAAAGCGTGTTCTCAGTTCTGCGAGCAAGCACGCCCTCTTGCCTTGGCTCCGAGTGCAAAGACCCTAGCGAGCACTCACTCAGTGCAGTGCACCCAGAAAGACGCTCTCGCTCGTCTTTCAAGGAGCGATTCCTAACAGCAAAGGAAGCAGATGTACAAACTGGATGACGAGAAAGGACAATGTAGAACACGTCTCTGTCCTCGTACATTTTCGTGTGCGATATGTCCCTCCGGGTCTTCGGTCCTTGTGAAGATCTATGTACTGCGAGAGCTGCTACTTGCAGCTGAGAAGGACCGTGGAGCTAGCATCGAATTCGGAGAGCGCTAAGCACGTAGTCAAGAAGCGAGACGTGTCCCTGCAATGCGGTGCTAAGAGCAGCTTCCTCGCGGCGGGGGCGAGCTCAGGCTACAGGTCATTCTCGTCCTGGCAACGGATCTCTGTGAAGGGCGTAGGCGAAAAGCTTTCGTTTTCCGTTTGAACTGCGAGAGAGGCAGACTGTTGCACGGAGCTCTGAGAACAAAGGTGCACGCCCTAGGCGGGCTTGGGCAGAAGCAGCGTTCTCTAGCTCTTGGCTGCCGGCACACTACTGGCGGTGGGGCGCCCCTGCGGCGGCTTCTGGCCGCCGGGAAGTGAAAGCGGCGCCAGGCGAGGGCGAGGGAGAGGGCGGTGAACGAAGCGGCACAAGAGCCGTGCTTGTGTGCACAACGTTACAGGCTACTAGGAGAGGAAGGTGGTTGACTCTCGCTTTCCTTCGCAAGTGCCATTAGCAGTCGTAAGGAGCTGAACTCCAGCTGTCAGTTTCAGCTCTGCCCAAAAGCGTGTTCTCAGTTCTGCGAGCAAGCACGCCCTCTTGCCTTGGCTCCGAGTGCAAAGTCACTAGCAAGCACTCACTCAGTGCAATGCACCCAGAAAGACGCTCTCGCTCGTCTTTCAAGGAGCAATTCCTAACAGCAGAAGCAGCAGAAACACAAAGTGGATGACGAGAAGGGAAAATGTAGAACACGTCTCTGTCCTGCCACATTTTCGTGTGCGATACTTCCCTCCGGGTCTTCGGTCCTTGCGAAGCTCTATGTACTGCGAGCGCTGCTACTTGCAGCTGAGAAGGACCGTGGGGCTAGCAGCGAATTCGGAGAGCGCTAAGCACGTAGTCAAGAAGCGAGACGTGTCCCTGCAATGCGGTGCTAAGAGCAGCTTCCTCGCGGCGGGGGCGAGCTCCGGCTACAAGTCATTCTCGTCCTGGCAACGGATCTCTGTGAAGGGCTTAGGCGAAAAGCTTTCGTTTTCCATTCGAAGTGCGTGAGAGGCAGACTGTTGCACGGAGCTCTGAGAACAAAGGTGCACGCCCTAGGCGGGCTTGGGCAGAAGCAGCGTTCTCTAGCTCTTGGCTGCCGGCACACTGCTGGCTATGTGGCGCCCCTGCAGCGTCTTCTGGCCGCCGGCAAGTGAAAGCGGAGCCAGGCGTAGACGTGGGCGAGGGCGGTGAACGAAGCGGCACAAGAGCCGTGCTTGTGTGCCCCACGTTACAGGCTACTTAGGAGAGGAAGGTGGTTGACTCTCGCTTTCCTTCGCAAGTGCCCTTAGCAGTAGGAAGGCGCTGAACTCCAGCGGTCAGTTTCAGCTCTGCCCAAAAGCGTGTTCTCAGTTCTGCGAGCAAGCACGCCCTCTTGCCTTGGCTCAGAGTGCAAAAGTCCACTAGCAAGCACTCACTCAGTGCAATGCACCCAGAAAGACGCTCTCGCTCGTCTTTCAAGGAGCAATTCCTAACAGCAGAAGCAGCAGAAACACAAAGTGGATGACGAGAAGGGACAATGTAGAACACGTCTCTGTCCTCGTACATTTTCGTGTACGATACATCCCTCCGGGTCTTCGGTCCCTTGCGAAGATCTATGTACTGCGAACGCAGCTACTTGCAGCTGAGAAGGACCGTGGGGCTAGCAGCGAATTCGGAGAGCGCTAAGCACGTAGTCAAGAAGCGAGACGTGTCCCTGCAATGCGGTGCTAAGAGCAGCTTCCTCGCGGCGGGGGCGAGCTCCGGCTACAGGTCATTCTCCTCCTGGCAACGGATCTCTGTGAAGGGCGTAGGCGAAAAGCTTTCGTTTTCCATTCGAACTGCGAGAGAGGCAGACCTGTTGCACGGAGCTCTGTGAACAAAGGGGCACGCCCTAGGCGGGCTTGGGCAGAAGCAGCGTTCTCGAGCTCTTGGCTGCCGGCACACTGCTGCCTATATGGCGCCCCTGCAGCCGGCCTCTGGCCGCCGGCAAGTGAAAGCGGAGCCAGTCGTGGGCGAGGGCGAGGGCGGTGAACGAAGCGGCACAAGCGCCGTGCTTGTGCGCACCACGTTAGAGGCTACTAGGAGAGGAAGGTGGTCGACTCTCGCTTGCCATCCCACGTGGCCCTTAGCAGTCGGAAGGAGCAAGCTGAAGCACTGCTGCTTGTGCTGCTCCTTGGTTCCCTTGCAGCCAGCTGGGAAAGCATTGGCGGTCGCTTCTAGGCGCCGAGTTGCCCACAGCACCACGGTAAGTGCCTCGGAGAAGGGAAATCCAGAGTGCAGCGAGGAGCTGGACGTGGCTTACGTGGCAGTTCCTAAGGAGAAGGTGAACCTAGGCACTGCCTCTTCAATCTGGCCGCCTCTGCTCTGGTAGCAACTTTTGCAAGTCGGCAGAGGGAGCCGCGAGTATGTAGAACGGAGGGCAGCGAGACGCCGTGTGTTATGCGCCCTTTCAGGGCTGCCTCCAGGGGGCTACTTTAAGAACGGCTTCTTCTTCCTCGCGTCCTTCTCGCTTCGCTCTAGCTTGCATGGAGTACAACACCGCGAAGGAGTGAGGACGGGGTCTGCCCCAGCTTTTTGCCCGGGCGTGGCAAAGGGCTGTGTGCTGCTTTTCCAAGCAGCAAGAGCACTGAGAAGTGAAAGCGATTATGAAGGAGCTCTTTGGCTGCTCGTGTGCTCTTCGCTGCACTGCGCCGCTCGCAAGCGGCTTCGTTCCTCGCCTTCTGCCGTCCGGAGAGAGCTGAACTCCAGCGGTCAGTTTTCAGCTCTGCCCAAAAGCGTGTTCTCAGTTCTGCGAGCAAGCACGCCCTCTTGCTTGGCTCCGAGTGCAAAGTCACTAGCGAGCACTCACTCAGTGCAATGCACCCAGAAAGCTCGTCTTTCAAGGAGCAATTCCTAACAGCAGAAGCAGCAGAAACACAAAGTGGATGACGAGAAGGGAAAATGTAGAACACGTCTCTGTCCTGCCACATTTTCGTGTGCGATACTTCCCTCCGGGTCTTCGGTCCTTGCGAAGCTCTATGTACTGCGAGCGCTGCTACTTGCAGCTGAGAAGGACCGTGGGGCTAGCAGTGAATTCGGAGAGCGCTAAGCACGTAGTCAAGAAGCGAGACGTGTCCCTGCAATGCGGTGCTAAGAGCAGCTTCCTCGCGGCGGAGGCGAGCTCCGGCTACAAGTCATTCTCGTCCTGGCAAAGGATCTCTGTGAAGGGCTTAGGCGAAAAGCTTTCGTTTTCCATTCGAAGTGCGTGAGAGGCAGACTGTTGCACGGAGCTCTGAGAACAAAGGTGAACGCCCTAGGCGGGCTTGGGCAGAAGCAGCGTTCTCTAGCTCTTGGCTGCCGGCACACTGCTGGCTATGTGGCGCCCCTGCAGCGTCTTCTGGCCGCCGGCAAGTGAAAGCGGAGCCAGGCGTAGACGTGGGCGAGGGCGGTGAACGAAGCGGCACAAGAGCCGTGTTTGTGTGCACCACGTTACAGGCTTACTAGGAGAGGAAGGTGGTTGACTCTCGCTTTCCCTCGCAAGTGCCCTTAGCAGTCGTAAGGAGCTGAACTCCAGCGGTCAGTTTCAGCTCTGCCCAAACAGCTTGTTCTCAGTTCTGCGAGCAAGCACGCCTCTTGCCTTGGCTCCGAGTGCAAAGTTACTAGCGAGCACTCACTCGTGTGCTCTTCGCTGCACTGCGCGCTCGCAAGCGGCTTCGTTCTTCGCCTTCTGCCGTCCGGAGAGAGCTGAACTCCAGGGGTCAGTTTCAGCTCTGCCCAAAAGCGTGTTCTCAGTTCTGCTGGCAAGCACGCCCCGTTGCCTTGGCTCCGAGTGCAAAGTCACTAGCGAGCACTCACTCAGTGCAATGCACCCAGAAAGACGCTCTCCCTCGTCTTTCAAGGAGCGATTCCTAACAGCAAAGGAAGCAGATGTACAAACTGGATGACGAGGCAGGACAATGTAGAACACGTCTCTGTCCTCGTACATTTTCGTGTGAGATATGTCCCTCCGGGTCTTCGGTCCTTGCGAAGCTCTATGTACTGCGAGCGCTGCTACTTGCAGCTGAGAAGGACCGTGGGGCTAGCATCGAATTCGGAGAGCGCTAAGCACGTAGTCAAGAAGCGAGACGTGTCCCTGCAATGCGGTGCTAAGAGCAGCTTCCTCGCGGCGGGGGGCGAGCTCCGGCTACAAGACATTCTCCTCCTGGCAACGGATCTCTGTGAAGGGCGTAGGCGAAAAGCTTTCGTTTTCCATTCGAACTGCGAGAGAGGCAGACTGTTGCACGGAGCTCTGAGAACAAAGGTGAACGCCCTAGGCGGGCTTGGGCAGAAGCAGCGTTCTCGAGCTCTTGGCTGCCGGCACACTGCTGGCTATGTGGCGCCCCTGCAAGCGGCTTCTGGCCGCCGGGAAGTGAAAGCGGCTCCAGGCGAAGGGGAGGGAGAGGGCGGTGAACGAAGCGGCACAAGTGCCGTGCTTGTGTGCACCACGTTACAGGCTAATAGGAGAGGAAGGTGGTTGACTCTCGCTTTCCTTCGCAAGTGCCCTTAGCAGTAGGAAGGAGCTGAACTCCAGCGGTCAGTTTCAGCTTTGCCCAATAGCGTGTTCTCAGTTCAGCTGGCAAGCACGCCCTGTTGCCTTGGCTCCGAGTGCATAGTCACTAGCGAGCACTCACTCGTGTGCTCTTCGCTGCACTGCGCGCTCGCAAGCGGCTTCGTTCTTCGCCTTCTGCCGTCCGGAGAGAGCTGAACTCCAGCGGTCAGTTTCAGCTCTGCCAAAAGCGTGTTCTCAGTTCTGCGAGCAAGCACGCCCTCTTGCCTTGGCTCCGAGTGCAAAGACCCTAGCGAGCACTCACTCAGTGCAGTGCACCCAGAAAGACGCTCTCGCTCGTCTTTCAAGGAGCGATTCCTAACAGCAAAGGAAGCAGATGTACAAACTGGATGACGAGAAAGGACAATGTAGAACACGTCTCTGTCCTCGTACATTTTCGTGTGCGATATGTCCCTCCGGGTCTTCGGTCCTTGTGAAGATCTATGTACTGCGAGAGCTGCTACTTGCAGCTGAGAAGGACCGTGGAGCTAGCATCGAATTCGGAGAGCGCTAAGCACGTAGTCAAGAAGCGAGACGTGTCCCTGCAATGCGGTGCTAAGAGCAGCTTCCTCGCGGCGGGGGGCGAGCTCAGGCTACAGGTCATTCTCGTCCTGGCAACGGATCTCTGTGAAGGGCGTAGGCGAAAAGCTTTCGTTTTCCGTTTGAACTGCGAGAGAGGCAGACTGTTGCACGGAGCTCTGAGAACAAAGGTGAACGCCCTAGGCGGGCTTGGGCAGAAGCAGCGTTCTCTAGCTCTTGGCTGCCGGCACCACTACTGGCGGTGGGGCGCCCCTGCGGCGGCTTCTGGCCGCCGGGAAGTGAAAGCGGCGCCAGGCGAGGGCGAGGGAGAGGGCGGTGAACGAAGCGGCACAAGAGCCGTGCTTGTGTGCACAACGTTACAGGCTACTAGGAGAGGAAGGTGGGTTGACTCTCGCTTTCCTTCGCAAGTGCCATTAGCAGTCGTAAGGAGCTGAACTCCAGCTGTCAGTTTCAGCTCTGCCCAAAAGCGTGTTCTCAGTTTCTGCGAGCAAGCACGCCCTCCTTGCCTTGGCTCCGAGTGCAAAGTCACTAGCAAGCACTCACTCAGTGCAATGCACCCAGAAAGACGCTCTCGCTCGTCTTTCAAGGAGCAATTCCTAACAGCAGAAGCAGCAGAAACACAAAGTGGATGACGAGAAGGGAAAATGTAGAACACGTCTCTGTCCTGCCACATTTTCGTGTGCGATACTTCCCCTCCGGGTCTTCGGTCCTTGCGAAGCTCTATGTACTGCGAGCGCTGCTACTTGCAGCTGAGAAGGACCGTGGGGCTAGCAGCGAATTCGGAGAGCGCTAAGCACGTAGTCAAGAAGCGAGACGTGTCCCTGCAATGCGGTGCTAAGAGCAGCTTCCTCGCGGCGGGGGCGAGCTCCGGCTACAAGTCATTCTCGTCCTGGCAACGGATCTCTGTGAAGGGCTTAGGCGAAAAGCTTTCGTTTTCCATTCGAAGTGCGTGAGAGGCAGGCTGTTGCACGGAGCTCTGAGAACAAAGGTGACGCCCTAGGCGGGCTTGGCAGAAGCAGCGTTCTCTAGCTCTTGGCTGCCGGCACACTGCTGGCTATGTGGCGCCCCTGCAGCGTCTTCTGGCCGCCGGCAAGTGAAAGCGGAGCCAGGCGTAGACCGTGGGCGAGGGCGGTGAACGAAGCGCACAAGAGCCGTGCTTGTGTGCCCCACGTTACAGGCTACTTAGGAGAGGAAGGTGGTTGACTCTCGCTTTCCTTCGCAAGTGCCCTTAGCAGTAGGAAGGCGCTGAACTCCAGCGGTCAGTTTCAGCTCTGCCCAAAAGCGTGTTCTCAGTTCTGCGAGCAAGCACGCCCTCTTGCCTTGGCTCAGAGTGCAAAGTCACTAGCAAGCACTCACTCAGTGCAATGCACCCAGAAAGACGCTCTCGCTCGTCTTTCAAGGAGCAATTCCTAACAGCAGAAGCAGCAGAAACACAAAGTGGATGACGAGAAGGGACAATGTAGAACACGTCTCTGTCCTCGTACATTTTCGTGTACGATACATCCCTCCGGGTCTTCGGTCCTTGCGAAGATCTATGTACTGCGA